>NC_064922.1:195903135-200703135 GCF_023897955.1 Schistocerca gregaria
ACACACGCGGAGACAGATCCCCTATCTCCCACTCTCCTCCCCTATCTCCCACTCTCCTCCCCTATCTCCCACTCTCCTCCCCTATCTCCCACTCTCCCCTCCCCTCCCCTATCTCCCACTCTCCTCCCTATCTCCCACTCTCCTCCCCTATCTCCCACTCTCCTCCCCTATCTCCCACTCTCCTCCCCTATCTCCCACTCTCCTCCCCTATCTCCCACTCTCCTCCCCTATCTCCCACTCTCCTCCCCTATCTCCACTCTCCTCCCCTATCTCCCACTCTCCTCCCCTATCTCCCACTCTCCTCCCCTATCTCCCACTCTCCTCCCCTATCTCCCACTCTAGTCCCCTATCTCCCACTCTAGTCCCCTATCTCCCACTCTAGTCCCCTATCTCCCACTCTAGTCCCCTATCTCCCACTCTAGTCCCCTATCTCCCACTCTAGTCCCCTATCTCCCACTCTAGTCCCCTATCTCCCACTCTAGTCCCCTATCTCCCACTCTAGTCCCCTATCTCCCACTCTAGTCCCCTATCTCCCACTCTAGTCCCCTATCTCCCACTCTAGTCCCCTATCTCCCACTCTAGTCCCCTATCTCCCACTCTAGTCCCCTATCTCCCACTCTAGTCCCCTATCTCCCACTCTAGTCCCCTATCTCCCACTCTAGTCCCCTATCTCCCACTCTAGTCCCCTATCTCCCACTCTAGTCCCCTATCTCCCACTCTAGTCCCCTACCTCCCACTCTAGTCCCCTACCTCCCACTCTAGTCCCCTACCTCCCACTCTAGTCCCCTACCTCCCACTCTAGTCCCCTACCTCCCACTCTCCTCCCCTATCTCCATCTCCCTTCCCCTCTCTCCTCCCCTATCTCCATCTCCCTCCCCCTCTCTCCTCCCCTATCTCCATCTCCCTCTCCCTCTCTCCTCCCTCCTCTCCTATCTCCCTCTCCCTCTCTCCTCCCCTATCTCCCTCTCCCTCTCCCTCTCTCCTCCCCTATCTCCCTCTCCCTCTCCCTCTCTCCTCCCCTATCTCCCTCTCCCTCTCTCCTCCCCTATCTCCCTCTCCCTCTCTCCTCCCTATCTCCCTCTCCCTCTCCCTCTCTCCTCCTCTATACACCTCTCTAACGTCCTCCCCTATCCACCTCCCTCTCCCCCTCCCCACCTCTCTAACGTCCTCCCCTATCCACCTCCCTCTCCCCCTCCCCACCTCTCTCCCTCCCTCCCCCAACTCTCTCCCCCCTCCCCCGCCTCCCTCTCCCCACCTCTTCTCCCTCTCCCTCCCCCACTCCCTCTCCCCACCTCTCTCTCTCCCCACCTCTCTCTCCCCCCTCTCTCTCCCCCTCTCTCTCCCCCCCTCTCTCTCTCCCCCTCTCCCTCTCCCCCTCTCTCTCTCCCCCTCTCCCTCTCCCCTCTCCCTCTCCCTCTCCCCCTCTCCCTCTCCCCCTCTCCCTCTCCCCCTCTCCCTCTCCCCCTCTCCCTCTCCCCCTCTCCCTCTCCCTCTCCCCCTCCCCCTCCCCTCTCCCTCTCCCTCTCCCTCTCCCTCTCCCTCTCCCTCTCCCTCTCCCTCTCCCTCTCCCTCTCCCTCTCCCTCTCCCTCTCCCTCTCCCTCTCCCTCTCCCTCTCCCTCTCCCTCTCCCTCTCCCTCTCCCTCTCCTCTCTCCCTCTCTCCCTCTCTCCCTCTCTCCCTCTCCCCCTCTCCCCCTCTCCCTCTCCCTCTCCCCACCTCTCTCTCCCCCTCTCCCTCTCCCCACCTCTCTCTCCCCACCTCTCTCTCCACCTCTCCCTCTCCCCACCTCTCTCTCCCCCCTCTCTCTCCCATCCCTCCCCCCTCTCCCCCCTCTCTCTCCCATCCCTCCCCCCTCTCCCCCCTCTCTCTCCCCTCCCTCCCCCCCTCTCTCCCCTCTCTCTCTCCCTCTGTCTCCCCCCTCTCTCTCTTCCCTCCCTCCCCCCTCTCTCTCCCCTCTCTCTCTCCCTCTGTCTCCCCCCCCTCTCTCTCTCTCCCTCTCTCTCCCACATGCATTAGTGAAGCCAGATTTCAGAATGTTGCATTAACAGCTTCTATAAAGCAATAAATTGAGACTAAAGATATGATTGCAGGGGAAGGGGGGGGGGGATGGAGGACATAAAGTATGTTGCCCATATAAGATTAGTGAAGAGCCCAGTTCTATTCTTTGCTTTCATAAATAACCTACAAGAGATTTTAAATGGTTGTTCAAAACAATAAAATTTACAATATGACATAAAAATAATAATAAGGTGCAATCTCATCCATTCATTACACTACAAAGGCAATGTCTGAACATGCATATAACTTGTTTAGAGCAAATAGCTTGTCCTAATGCATTAAAATCTTGTATTGTACAATACAAAACAAACATTGTTGACATACACACACTTCAAAACTACACATTAATTATTGAACGCAATAAAACTAGGTATGAAAACTTGTGTTCATACACTTCACCAACTCCACTGGTTTTTTAATATACCTTGACTCAATGCTCTGCATTAGAAATCCGTGTGATTGTGTTAATCTACAGACAAAAAGGATTACATTGCATACTTCCACTAAATGTGCCGTTGCCAAAATTATTCAGTAGACACACAAAATATGCATTTTGTAAAATTGAGCGATATAAGAATTATGTTTAAAGCAGATAATTGGAAACATTTTGTAGAGGTGTCTTCAAAGATCTTGTTGAAATTCTTACATTCACTTCCCAGCACAATTTCTCTGTAATAGCATTAGCAACTATTAGTAATTCAATCAGGTAAACAATACAAGGTACACATAATAATCTCGATATACATATTAGCCCCTTTATTCAGATTCAGGACTGAATTCTGTATTATGTTGCAAACACTTAACTGTCCACACCATAGTGTAGAACTTTCACAATGCCACAGAAAATTTTATGTTCTGTGTAATTCCATAGATTAAATTTTACAACCTATCCTACTTTTTCGTGGAATAAACGACTATAGGATATGCATCAGTGGACATGCTTTGAAAGCTGATCATACTGCATCTGTAGTATGACTGTGTGTCCTTACTATAGGACCAGGATGGGAGGCTGCCCTACTTCCATCTCATTGCTTATTATTCCTTAAACAAAACAAAAGGGAACTGATTGACCCCCCTCCACACTCACTCAAGCTGTGCAGTGATAAGTTCAGAACAACATTGCCACTGAACAGACTGCTTCTCAGTATACTTATTCCGTAGCAAAATTTGTTGCGAGTAATATATCTCTATTTCCAGCCAATATCTCAATACATACTATCAATACTAGGAATAAGAATAATCTACATAAAGACCTAAAATCATTTGCCTTGGTCCAAAAAGGATTCCAATATTCAGGAACACACACTTTCAATAAATTGCCAGCGAACAATAAAAACTTGGTTTCAGATAAAGCATGGTTTAAACAGAGTTTGAAAGACTTTCTTTATAGGCAGCTCTTTCTACTCTATAGATGAATATCTTAACAGGGACTAGTAGACAAGTTTAAGGAAAAAAGTCTAATAGGTTTCAGTTTCAACAGCTCTCGTTCAAAACAGTCAAGATTAAGTATTTTGTGTATGATTAAATTTACTAAAAGTGCGTAACAATGTTTCATTCTGACAGTATATTAATTGTGTAAATATTAGCACCCAGTTTACTGTAATGTGTTTACATATTTATTAGACAAACTGCTGACAAATGATCAAGGTAGTAAGTATTATATTCAGTTGTTTTATGTTATACATTCTGACATGTGCCACACTCATGAGAATCATCTCATTTTTGGGTGGAACGAAAACTGAATCTAATCCAATCTAATCTGAACATTGTCTGCAAAATTGACAAGAGGAAATACAGTACTGGACTCCATGGTATTATATCAAAATGCTCAGCCATGAACACAAGTGGATCTTCATCTATCATGTCTGATAGCCTGGGGTATTTTGAATCATTCTGTAGACATGAACATGGGATCTGTGGAATATAATTTAGGTTGTATGGAAAAAAATGAAAAATGTATAAAGAATATTTTTTGTGCGAATGCATCACCAACAATGATAGTATGTGGTCCTTTGTGCAGAAAATCTTTATCCATTACATCTTACATAAGATTGTTGTTGTCATCTGTACCACCTACAGTTTCATACTGATTACAGTAATATTAACTGTATTATGATGATGGTCATCTGAATGTGAACTAGTTTCTTCTTCATCCTTTACATTTTCAGATAAAACAGCAATGGCAATATACTGTACTCTCTACCTTCCAAAGCAGAAGTACTTTTCTAAATAGCTTTTGAATCTTAACCATCAAAAATGTAAAATTACACTTAGTAGTTAAATTCTTTGTTATTGAATTTTCATCCATAATTACCACATAATTAAAGTAAAATTTAAAAAAAATCTACATACTATGCCCATGTCATTTGCAAAGTTTATGGTTATGAACAACCAAATCTTTAGTAGATCATTTGTGAAAGTGAAGACTAGTACTGGATTATTACTAAAGCTTTTAAGGATGCTATAGTTTTTTTGCCCCTTCATGTGTTTTGTTTCAGTTCTGTAGCAGATGCTGTTAGTGCAAACTTCTGAAATCTTAACTTAACCACTACATGGAAGAAGCAGTTTCACCACTGCCATAAAAGTTTTGCAAGTTATGGATTATATGATAAAAACATGATGATTTTTGTTGTTTGCCATTACCATATTGTATTCAAACTGTGCTTAGCACCTGATTTACATATTTTAGTTGATTTCTGATAGGTATTTGATTTAGTGACCAATAAATGTGTGCTATATGATATACTTAGATAGTTCTTGCTTGCTCATGATGATATTGCTGATAGAAAAGCAGTTCCTGTATGATCAATAGGCTTTTCTTTTCCCTTCTTACTTGCCCTAAAGCTGCAGCTGACACTCTGCACTTCCCCAGTTTACAGCTCAGAATTCTGGTCTATATTTTAATTCTTGAGTTGTAGCATAGCTAATGATGCACAGTTTGTTTTAACCACCAGCAGAGGTTCCAATATATCACAAAAAAGAGTGAAAAAAAGCCTTCAATTTTATGTTACACAAGTTTGACAAACAGGTCTTCTTTATAAGCAGATGATGTTATTACAGAGATTTAAATGGATCATTCATGGCATATGATGAAAACAGTGACACAAATATCTCCAAAACTTCATTTAGAAGTTATTCAGGCCATTCCACATCCAATGCCTAACAATGACTATTAAGGCACTTTTACAGTAGATCAAGAGGGATAGTGTTAACTAAGAGTTGAACAAATGAGAGTATAATAACTTCAGTGGTGTCTCTGTATAACTTCCACTGTAGTTTACAACTCATTGGTTCAATATAAAATGCAAGCAAAATTAATCTCAAATGCTTCTGAAGTATAAAACTATGGACTGGTTTACTCTTATAACCACTCTCCACAGTACTGAGGAAAAAACAGCTGTGCTGAAATGAATTTTCATAGAAAATGGAAGTTTCTCATGTCATAAATCTTAGGTGACGATGTATGCAAAGTATGAATTTACCAATAATCCATAGGATTTTGTGAGTAAGAATATGAGTTGTGATGCCTCAGTTACTATTTGCAACTAATCTTTGTAACTCCTCCCCCATCCAAATATCAGAAACTGTGTTTTGAAGGTTTTTGAAGTCATGTTAAACATTAAAAGTAGAGGAACCCTGTATGCACTGTAATTAGGTTTCTTTCATATTTTACGAAGGAATTGCATCAGGTACTCAGTGTTTCTCAAATATTGCAAAAGTACAGAGTTGTAATGTAAAAATTGTTAACTTTATTACAAATTTGTGTAGATTTTTGTATGATTTGTACTTAATCATGGAATACTAAAGGAAAGGGAAAAAAGAAGAAATACAATGAAAGTGCCATAAATATTTTCAAACATGATATTACTTATTATTTCTGTAATTTTGCCAGAGTAACATAAATGCAAAAATGTAGTTCATTTATATTTTTGTTTTTAGAAATTACCTGGGATTCTCCTCTTTTACAGAGTTAGATGATGGTGTGTACAATCCCTTGTGGACCATGCGTGGCTTTACGCAGACGTTCCATTTCTGGAAAGAAAGTCGGAGAGCACAATCTGTACCCCTAAATGCTTTCCTTACCTATATTACCCTGCCGTGGTGGAGCATAACTAAAGGTTTGTACTGTGTGCATCCACTTGAAGGTACAAGGTCTGACAAAAGAGAAACAAGACTGTCCTCTAGACTGGTGGAGCACAAGAACACTATAGTAATAAACTGCTTGACCAGTACTGCTGTGTTTATCTGGCAAATTGGAATTTGTCACAGTGTATGCACCCAGTTTAAGGTTGAGAACCGATTTGGCTCTAAAAAGTTGTGACAAACAGTTCCATAGCAACGCAGGCAGTGTCATTTTCTTCATGTCAGACCTTATTCTTGTAACGCCATTATTAGTTATACACAAAAATCATTTTAAAACTTGTTAGATGCAGTAAGATAAAAGTTTTTCATTTGTAATTGAATTGCTACTTTGTATAGAAAGCTATCTCCAAAGCTCCTTACAGTGTCACTTTTATTCTTATTTTGTATGACAGTAATTAACTATTTCTTAAAGTTTCATTTACCTAGTGGTTTCTCATGAAGAAAAAGCGGAGTGAAAGACACCATTATAACACACAAACATGCAATAGAATTTTTAATATTAGCATAAGATTGATTCTTGCATAATAAGGTGACAAGGTACTGGCTGAATTGAAGCTGTGAGGACAGGGAGTGAGTCGTGATTGGGTAGCTCAGATGGTAGAGCACTTGCCCGCGGATGGCAAAGGTCCTTAGTTAGAGTCTTGGTCTGGCACACAGTTTTAATGTGCCAGGAAGTTTAATAAATACAATGTTTGACTGGACATTTCCCTCGCACAGTTTAATTCCAAGACTAGTTCCAGCACAAATTGAGTGGTGCATGGACTGAAAGTGAAAGTGAAAGAGAAAATTTACAATGACACCACTGCTCTTAAGACTCACTAATTAACAAAGCAACTTTTCAACAGTCTGTTATGACAGCTAAGCTTAATTTCTCATATGATATTATAGAAGACTAGAAGGTACATGGAAACAACTGTTCCATAGTAATTATAATTATTAACACACAGTCCTACTTAACGAACAGACACATAAGATAAAGCCAGCACAGCAGTAAAGTCTGTTTCTACAGTATCCAGTATGCAGATAAAAATCACATGAAACAACATTATTTGTTCGAACTATATTCCACATCAATGACTTAAAGGTGCTTTAAGCATAACATATCCCATCTGCATCATTATTGGAATGCTTTAAGCATAACATACCCCAGCTGCATCATTAGTGGAACAATTCTGTGAGGCTTTTTATATTTTAAAATATTTATTGTAAAAGTCTCAGTTGGAATTAGTCGCACTTGATAACTAGGTTTGAGTATATTTAATGTTAAACTTCAGAGCTAAAAATAGAATAAAATAAAACATAATTAAATAACTATTACTTTGTACAACACACAAATGCATGAACAGAATGGGGGAACATATTGTACATTATTGTCAAAACTTTAACTTAAAAATAATGTTGATACAATTTCAAAACACAAGACTAAACTCAACGTGGAAAATGCCCAAAAACATATCAGGAGAATTCTGAAGAGATCATGTAGACATAAGAAACAAAAATGACAGACAGATTTTGAATGTGAGTACATAAAAGGGATGTACATCTACAGCTACGAAAGTACTCCGTGAGCCACCATTTGGTGCATGTAGAGGGTACCTTGTACTACTGCCAGTCATTTCCTTTCCTTCTGCACTCACAAATAGAGTGAGAGAAAAATGCCTGTCTGTATGCCTCCACATGAGCCGTAATTTTCCTTAGCTTATTTTCATTGTCCTTAAGCAAAGTTTATGATTGTGGCAGTAGAATAATTCTGCAGTAAACTTCAAATGCTGGTTCTCTAAATTTTCTCAATTGTGTTTTGTGGAAAGAAAGTCATCTTCCTTCCAGGGCTTCCCATTTGAATTCACAAAGCATCTCCATAACACTTGCATGTTGATGGAACCTACAGGTAATAAATCTGGCTGGCTGCCTCTGAACTGTTTTGATGTCTTCCTTTACTCCAACATGCTAAGGATCCTAAACACTCAAGCACTGCTGATACTGAAGAATGGCTCACACTAATGTTCTGTATGTGATCTCTTTTATAGGTGAGCTACACTTCTGCAAAATTCTCACAATAAACCTAAGTTGATCATTTGCCTTCCTGATTACCCTCCATATGTGCTCGTTTCATTTTGTATTGCTTTGCAGCATTGTGCCTACATCTATTAAAGTGATTGTGTCAAACAGCACACTACTAATGCTGTATTTGAACATTACAGAATTTTTTTTCACTAATCTGCATTAATTTACATTTTTCTACATTTAGAGCAAGCTGCCATTCATCACACCAACTAGAATGTTTGTCTTTGTTGTCTTGTATCCTCCTAGTCATTCATTATTAACACCTTACTATACACCACAGCATCATCATCATCATCATCATCATCATCATCATCATCAGCAGCAGCAGCAGCAGCAGCAGCAGCAGCAGCAGTACTGTTGCTCACCCTCTCAGATCATTTACGTATAAAGGGAATAAAGGCAGCCCTATTGCGCTTTCCTGGGGTGTGGGGTGCTCCTGATGATACCCTTGTCTCTGATGAACACTTGCTATTTAGGACAACATATTGGTTTCTTAGGGTTTGACCATCACTCGCTACAAGTAAACATTAGGCCAAACCCAAGAAACAGAAAAGAACAACGCAGAACGTACTTTTAAGACCAGACTCATAGTACTTTAAAATAAACAAAGACAAAATTGTTGAGGAAATTAATCAAAATACAACAGAAAATTGGATAGACATTGAGAAGACAATTGAGAAGGCAATGCCTTGGGGACAACCTTCATGGAATCACAAACTTAGATGATGGAATGCAACTTATGACCTGGTCAGGTAATTGAATAAAGAATCCAGACATGGGAGATGCTTAGCTGTAACAGAGCAACACTAACTGGGCTAGATTTCCATGAAGTCCAGAAAAAATCTTTGGAAGATACTGGTAGAATGAAAATGGCTGGAAGAATGAAAATGGCCCACAGCAAAAGTGGTCTAAATAAAATCAAGGAAGTCTTCAAATGGAATAAGATGAGAAATTTCTAAAAAATATTCAGAGAAAATATAAAGGCTTATCAGCCTCCAAATATTTCTTACAAGAACAAATTGCTCTCTAGAAACATATACTAAAGAAAACATCAAAATACTTAAAAAAATTCTTTGATAAACTCTTCAGTTACGAGAAACCTAAACACAAAATTAAAGTTCCTTAATACAATACCAAATCCAAACTTCCTACACTCACAGAGTTATAGGAGATTGTTAAATAATAGAGGCTCAGGGGAATATATCTTTATCACTGAGTCTGCAAACTCAAAGGAAAAAAAAATCACAAAAAATTCATAACATTCTCACAGAATATGGATTACAGAGAAAATCCACACATGTGGAAATGTGCATTGATCCACCAACTGTATGAAAAGGGTAACAAGATAGGCTTCTGATAATTAAACAGGTACCTCATTATTACCTATCACTTACCAAATTCTATCCTAGGCATTACTCAAAGTATTAGAATCGCAATCTGATATAAAGATAAGTGAATACCAGGCAGGTTTCAGAAAAGGAAGATCATATAGTGAACAGATTTGGAATCTGTGGACACTCTTGAAGCTCAGACATGCATACAACACTGCAGTCACGTTTGTGGACCTTAAGAATGCCTACAACTCCGTAGACAGGTGGACACTCTTTGACACACAAGAAGAATACGGAACTGACAGAAAAACTAGAACACTCATTCAATACAAAAATGGACAAGGATTAATGAAACACTATATATGTGTTCCAGTGATCCTGTCTCTGCCAGAACAGTACTACAGATATAATATGAGAAATTGCTGTATATGGAAAGAAAAAACAACATATACATTATGCACACAAAAAACAGAAAGATTAGAAGAATGGAAAAATTCAAGTATCTAGGGGAATACACGCAAATAGGAGGCTCAAACAAGACATCCAACATAGAGAGAACAGAAAACCTTCAGAAAGCGTACAAACTCACATGGCTGCACCACAATAAAAGAAGTACCCCAAGAAAGGCGAAACTGAGGCACTACAATAAAGCTGTACTGCAAGAGGCACTTTAAGCATCAACAACTACTACACTCAGAGCATCAGGTATCACCGAGACAGAAAAAAATAGAATGTAACATCCTCAGAATTTTTTTGGACGAATACACAGAAAAGGTATGTGGGTAAAAGACCAATCAAATAATTATACTAACACACACAGGCAGACTCACAGATGTGATCAGAAAACTCCAACAAAACACTCTGTGGACACAGGCATAAAGTGAACAACAACAACAACAAAATTACAAAGACAATTTTTGGTTTAGTAAACAGCTCAATCAAAAATCAATTGGCTTAAAAATTAGATGACCAAAAACAAGCAGGAATCAATAGGAGAATGATAAATGACAGAAGCAAATTCAGCAACGAAATTATGAATGTGAAATTTGAAGTAAAAGACAGGAAGAAAATGGGGAAAATGTAGACAGAACAAAGGGAACAGGAACACAATCAAAGAATGAAGAGATTTTGGAAAGAGAAAAAGGAGGAAGAAAAGAGAAGAAATTGAATAATCTCATAAAATTAATGTTTAAACATAATAATATACTGTTTCAATTGATAACATCAATTGAAAATATTTAAAATTCTTAAAATTGTACCTGATTAATTATGAATTGTGAAAAGTAAATAATTCTTTAAAAAGAATATAGTCATACGCAGTGAAATAAAAGTAACAGCACCATAGTAACACTTGTAACAACATTCCATGACATCCAGTTTTTTACCAAACCAGTTTTCCAACACATAGTCACATGTATCAGGGGTAATGGCTAGAGGCTAGAGGAAGGTAGGAGGGTAAGAGAAAAAGCACTGATACTATGTGGTATTGGAATGTAACAAAGATATTGTCTGAAAGATATGATATAATTACTTTAAAACTAAGAAGCAATGTAGATAATGTACCTAACACTGATGCATGATACATCTTGTTAAACTAAGTATTTAAATTAAAATATTGATCTAAAACATCGAGTGCACATGTTTTTCACTAGAGGGCATCTGAGTTGTGTTTTCCGCTAGCATGCCCTGAGCTCAGTCTGATTACAGCCTCACTGCCAACAAGTGCAGTGGGGCTGCTGAAGTCATCCCATGCTGAGTGACTCTGTAGCAGACCTGGAGAGTTGCTGCTGATTAGACTGTCTGAGTATTTGTCAAAATTGTTGAATTCACTCTGGAGACTGAGTGTTTTGTCTGGTTCTTTTAGATTATGTCCCAATATTTCGAATTGTTCTAAATGTTCAAAAAAATGTCCTGTACGCGCTGTGTGAAAATTTCGAGATCTGTGTCCCGTGGACCTACCTAGTGTTTACTTTTAGTTAGATGATCTCCAAGTGCTCTCTTATTATTTTGTAGTGAAGTGTGCTTGTTAAATCAGATCCCAATAATTCTACCAATTCGTCTTATATACTGTTTATGGTGGTTGTTGCATTTGATGCACTAATTTTAAAACTTGGTTTATTTGTATTTTGTTTTAGTTTAAAATGAAGAGTTTAAATTGTGTGAAAGGCTAGTCTTAAGTGTGTTTTCTGAAATTGTTGGCATATTGCATCTGACACCCATTGTATTCTGTAGACATGGAAATAGATTTTTGCACTTTATGTTCCTCTCTTAACACTTAGTGTGTGTCTTGCGCAATATTATGGCACTTGTGGCAACTGAGAATGTACGACAGACATAATATTACATCGCGCAAGCTATGATGATTTTCTGCGGTCTCAAATGCATTTCTATGGCCCCCCAATAATCTATGAGGTCTGGAGGCTTTGTAGATGACAGTAGCAGTATCATTTGAACAATTAATCCTTTTTGAAACCTTTATTACCCTTTCTTGTTTCATAGACATTAGGTGATGATAGTGTTCTCTCCATTTCATCAATTTACTGCACTTTTCTGTTGATGTTTTTGTTAAAATGTGCAGTGAAGAAGAGAAATGTTTGGAAAAAATGATTTTGAAAGACCCCAACGAGTCTATAGAAAATGAAAATGAAGTATTTGATGATGATTCAGGTTGCACGTCATCTGAAAAGTTTAGTAATTCTACTTTTTTTGAAGATGAGTTGCTGTATAGTTATCATGGATTCTCCTCCAGGTACATTAGGAAATGAAAGCGGGTGTAAGAGTCAAGTGAATATAATGTTGGACTGTCAGGGTGTATACGATCTGGGACAACCGGGAGATCCGGGAAAAACCAGGGAATTTTTTCATCTGGGAGAAAAGTGGGAAAAACCCGGGAATATTTTAGAATTCTAGGAATTTTTCATTGTTTTCAATTAAATTTTTGTAGTTTTGACTGGTAAGAACCGATACTCTAACAAAGAATATTACTGTATCTCGCTACTACCGAATACTTCAGTAATAAAACATGAACGAGTGATAACACGAAAATAAAACTTAAAACTGAAAAATAAATGTGCCATATGCAACAAAACAAAGTTCTCATACAAGCATCTGCCAACAGCATAATTTGTCAAAGGCTTTAGGAAGAATATGCAATGATTCGTAACAACAAATTGCCTCCAATGAGCGTGACGTCACAACTTTTTACATAAAATTAGTTTTAGCTGTTACAAGCAGAATCATGCGCATGCAGAGTTGAGTAGTGCCTTCTCCCACTTCTGGATACAGAAATATGGCTGTTGGCTGTGTAAGCAGCTGCAGGTTTGAATGTCTTGTTTCTTTTATGACCCAATGTAAGATCTTTTAATGTTTTACACGTACGAACAGCGTAGTTGCACAAGCGCGGTGACGCCTGTCATCTGGCGCTCTCTGGCAACTGCAGAAACGAACCTATTTCTTACAGGTCGCTCTAAAATATTCCGAATGGTGGATTGAAAAGTGTTACCATCAAAGAAAATTTCCTTTTACACAAGGTGAACTACGTACGAGAATGTACGATGAATTTCTTAAATCAAAGAGCGTTTGACTCTCATTTCAAAATAAACTCTTTGATGATGAGCCATTTAGGTGAATTTCAAGCCCAGAAGAACAGACACTTGTGTCATTGTTAAAACTTTTAATGGCACATTTGTGTGATATATCTTAAATTGTAATACGCGCATAAAAGACCAACGTTATATGTGAAAGCTTAGCTTCTCTTTCAGCGTATTAATCTTATAGACCAATATTATAAGTGAAAGCTTTACTTTTCTTGTAGCAATACTATGTATATTCCGTATTAATCCTACAGACCAATATTATAAGTGAAAGCTTTACTTTTCTTGTAGCAACACTGTGTATATTAATTTAAACCATTAACTTTTTCTGTTTGTGTGTTCGCACTACTTATTAGTGATGTTTGCTATTGGCTGACTTCATCACGTCTCATAAGCTCTGAATACCTGGTATCATCGGCTGGTGAAAATCATGTGACATGAGCTATGACTGGCTTACAAAATCACATCACAAACTTAATTTCAATGCTTCGGAAAGTAACATGCGCTGTTTGGTGGAATTCGAATTTATACTTCCGTAATGTGAAAATATGCAGCGTACATGCTACTGCACATCAAAGAACTTTACAAAAAAATTTTTTCCCCTGTGTTTCATTTTCTAAGGCGCCGGAAATTCTACGCCTGTGTAGAAAACCATAACCATTCAAAGGATGAATAAGTTATACAGTTCCGAGAGAAAATATACTGTCAGTTGACAGGGAAAAAGTATGTTTTCATCCGGGAGAAAATTTATTTTTAACCGGGAAATCCAGTAGAAATCCGGGAATTTTTTTTCTTTGTCCGCGTATACACTCTGACTGTGTATCTCTCCATCTTTCAACGTACATGTGCTTTGACCTTGTGTCTTTTCTCTTTCTTTAGATCTAAATTGACTGTAAAAGACATATAAACAGGAAGATCATGTGTTTCTTTACGTACTTGACTGAAAGATTGCGGGTTTCCATACATACGTGACAGAAAGATCACATGTTTCCTTACATATTTGAATACTAGAATTACTTTTCTATTTTTTCAGCAATGATTACTGTTAAATTTATTTTCATCTGTGTATTCCAGATTTAACACTAGCAATACCAAAATGTGTGTATTTAAAGTAGAAAGTCTCATAAACCTGAAAATGATTTGAAATTCCAACTACATATTTACACACACAAATTATAACTTAAAAAAGAAATTGTAGATATTTTAGCTGGCCCACAGGTAATGGCAGCTACTTAAAAGACTAACACTGTAAGTATTAATGTAATAGTACTTCCCTTTCCATGTACTCTGTTTTAGTTTCTGGAAACATTTTAGTGACTATTTCAGTCATGTAATCATTACTTACAGCAAATTGCTTAAGAATGGCTTTTTAATTTTCTTATCCTGCTCACTGAATGGTAGCTTAAGTAATCCATTACTTAAGGAACTAAAATATGCCATCTTGTGTATAGTTGGTTACCATGACGTTGAAGTCTGAATGAGATGTGTAAGTGGGTTTCCTGTTAATGCGTGAAATATATGGACACCACCTGAAAGAACCGGAAGAAATACTCAGTCTGCTGTGAAACTTCATGAATTTTTGCAACATACTCAGATGCCCCAGCGAACAGCAACTCTCCAGCTTTGCCACAGCACTATTCCACAGATGATCATCTTAGCAACTGGCAGCGTGGCCGAAGGCAGATTGAGCCCAGTGTGCACAGGTGGAAGACAAACCTCAGATGCTCTCTGGTGAAAACTGTGTGCACTCTGTGTTAGATCAATGTTTTACTGTAAATACATATTTTAACAAGATGTATCATGTGTGTTAGGTGCATTATCTAAATTACTTATTAGTTTTAAATTAATTGTATTACAACTTTTAGACAATGTCTGTTATTTTTTCAATACTGCACATTTCCTCCCCTCCCGCCACCCCCAAGCCCTCCTCCATCCTTCCTCTCACCTTCCTCTGTCCCCTACCAATTGTCCATGACAAATGGACCTGTATGATGGAAATTGTGTTTAGTAAAATGCAAGATGCCACAGAATGCTGTCACAAGTGTTCTATGGTGGTGTTTATTTTATTCTGTGTTCCGTTGAAAGAATTTTTACTTTCCACAACTCATGATTAAACAGGCACAACTTTAATAATAATTTTAAATATTTTCAGTCATTATTGTTTACTGAAATAGTTATTTCTTAATGTTCATTACATTTATTTTCAAATCTGAAGATGATCATTAAATGTGATTGGAAGTAGTTATGAAGTGCAACTAATTACAGCTGAGTCCTTTAGAATAAATTTTAAAGAAGAATTACACAGTTGCGGCATCAGTCATTACGATATGTGATCCATTATTAAACTCTATGACTGTACACATGAGCTGTCTAATGCAATATGGCTGTCATCAACAAGCCAGAACGTAGGGGGTGGAATGGTCTCATGTTGCTGAGGTTCGACTGCAGCAAGTAGTGACCTTGGCTGGGATGGGTAGTGGAGATACAAAACAGGCATGGGGTAGGGAGGGGAAGGAAAGCAGTATAGGAGTGAGGGAAGATGCAGTAATGCTGCCTGTGGGGATGTGGAGGGACATACCAGAGCCAGGGACAAGGGTGCTGAATGCAGCATTGAGAGGCTGTGCTTCCGCAAGGGAGCCGGGAGGAAGAGGAGAGTGGTGCTAGGAAGGGGGTGGGTTGAGAAGAGTAAGCAGAGTAGGGGAAAGGACTATGGAGGCAAACTTGGGAGGTAAGGGGCAGGACATGTGTCTGAGACTCGAGTAGGACTGTGGACTTGTGAAAATTGAGGAGGGAGACAGAGAAGGGAGAAAAACTGCTGGAATGGGAGGGAGGGGTGGGGCAAGGATAGAAGATATCCGACTCTAGAGTGGGAGCAGGCAAGGGCAGTGTATTGCATGGCTTGCCCAGAAACTGTGTGGTCCAGTTATTATCTTCATCTACATCAGTATTCTGCAAACCACCATGAGGTGCATTGCAGAGGGTATGTCCCATTGTACCAATTATTAGGGTTTCTTTCTGATCCATTTGATTATGGAGCATGGGAGACAATGATTTTTTGAATGCCTCTGTGAGTGCCGTAATTATTCTAATCTTATCCTTACAATCCCTGTGTAAGCAATATGAGGGGCTATAGTATATGCCTAGAGTCATTATTTAGACCAGTTCGTGAAAGTTTGTAACTGACATTCTTGGTATTGTGTACACCTATCTTCAAGAGTCTTCCATTTCAGTTCCTTCAGTTCCTCAGTGACACACTACCATGGATGAAATGAATCTGGGACCATTTGTGCTACAGTTATCTGTATATGTTCTATCCCCAATTAATCATATTTGTTAACAGGTAACACACACTTGAGCAATATTCTAGAACCAGTGACATGAGTGATTTGTAAGGAATTTGCTTTGTAGACTGATTGCACTTCCCCTGTATTCCACCAATAAACTAAAGTTTACAAGGGTGGTTTGAAAAGTCCTTGGAATTACCATGAGAGGTCAGCACTAGTGCAATGAGCTGTTCATGTGATATTCATTGGACTGTTGCCTGTAAACATTTGCCACGTCAGTGCTTTTAGATGAGAGCTGTGGCGGTGATGTGCCTCTATTGTTGTTCCCGCTTAATGATGTGCTAAGATGCAAAAAATCAAGATCTGAGCAGTGATTAAGTACTTTGTAAAGAAAGGTATGAAAGCAAAGGACATTCATGCCAATTTCCAGAATACAGTGGGGGACTCTGCTCCTTCATATTCAACTGTTTCCAAGCGGTCAAATGAATTTAAATTTGGTTGGGAGAACTGAGAAGTTTGGCCAAGATGTGTCACTACTACAAAAATCATTTCAAAAGTGCACAAAATGGTCATGGAGGATCGCCGATTAAAAGTGTGTGAAATTGCACACTCTTACCAGATATCATCTGAAAGGGTATATCACTTTTTAACTGAAGAATTAGGAATGAAAAAATTATCTGCAAGATGGATGCCACGACTCTTGATGCTGGATCAAAAACCCATGAGAATGTACATATGGGAACAATGTCTGGCCTGGTTTAGGAGAAACAAACAAGATTTTTTGTGTCGATTTGTGACTGAAGATGAAAGTTGGGTGTACTACTAATCCCAGAGACGAAATAACAGTCAAAGCAGTGGAAACATGGTGATTTTCTGCCACCAAAGAAAGTGAAGACACAAAGCTCCCCATTGGGAAAACAATTACTGGAGAATACTATGCTAACTTCCTGGACAAATTGCAACAAAAGATACATGAAAGAAGGCCAGATTTAGCAAGGAAGAAAGTCATCTTCCATTAAGACAACGCATGCCCGTACACGTGCAGTCACCAGAGCAGAATTATATCAACTAAGGTATGAATTGTTGCCACACCCACCTTATGCACCTGATACGGCTCCATCAGACTTCCATCTCTTCCCAAAACTGAAAATTTTTCATGGTGGACGAAGATTCACATGAAACGAAGAATTGTTAGCAGGACTTGACAACTATTTTGCATGCCTGGAGGAAACTCATTTTCGAGATAGAATCAAGGCACTGGAATATCATTGGACCAAGTGCATTAATCTACAAGGAGACTACACTGAAAAATAAAAAAAGTTTCAATGATGTAAGTAATTTTTTTCTATTCCATTCTGAGAACTTTTCAAACCACCCGCATACTACCTGCTTTATCCATGGGATCATTCCATTTCATATCCCAACAAAGTGTTACACACAGGTATTCATTTGCACGAGCTGGCCAATTGCAGTAGTGACCTGTTGATATTATAGCCGTGGGATACAACATTTTTTTGTTTTGTGAATTGCACAGTTTTATATATCCGAACATTTAAAGCAAGTTGCCAGTCTTTGCACCCCTTTAAAATCCGATCAAGAAATGACTGAATATTTATGCAGCTTCTTTCAGATAGTACTTCATTGCAGATAATTGCATATCTGCAAAAAGCCTGAAGTTACTATTAATGTTGTCTGCAAGATCATTAACATACAACATGAAGAGCAAAGGTCCCAATACAATTTCCTGGGGAACATCCAAAAGTACTTCATCTGATGATGACTCTCTGTGCAAGGTAACGTGCTGCATTCTTCCTCTCAGGAAGTCCTGAATCCAGTCACAAATTTTATTTGATACCCATATGTCGTACTTTTGACAATAAATGTAGGTATGGTAGTGAGTCAGTGCTTTTTGGAAATAAAAAAAATAGTGTGTCTACCTGATTGTCATGATGCAAAGCTTAAAGCGTTCAGTATGTCATGTGAGAAAAGAGCAAATTGGGTGTCACGTGACTGATGTTTTTGGAATCCATGCTGGTTGGTATTGAGGAGGTCATTCTGTTCAAGATACCTCAATGTGTTTGAGCTTGTATTGTCTTCTAAAATTCTACAACAAATTGATTGGACAATAGTTTTGTGAATCACTTCTACAACCCTTTGTGTACATGAGTGTGTCCTGTGCTTTTTTCCAAGAACTCAGACAGTTTTTTATTTGAGGGATCTGCATAGACTATAGTTATAAGAGGGGCAAACACAGCGACAAATTTAGTATAGAATCTGATAGAAATTTCATCGGGCCCTGCAGCTTTGTTCAGTTTTAATGATTTCAGCTGTTTTTCAGCACCACTTACACTAACACTGACTTCACTCATATTTTCAATGGTACGAAGATTTAATTCAGGCATCATGGGTTTTCCTTTGTAAAGGAGTGTTTGAAAATGGTGCTAAGCATTTGATCTTACTACCATCAATTTCAGTTCCTGTCTCATTCATTAGGGACTGGAAAGAAACTTTGGTGCCACTAACTGCCTTTACATACAATCAGAATTTCTTTGGTTTCTGTGAAAGATCATTTGGCCATATTCTGCTGCAGTAGTCATTGAAGGCATCACATATTACTCTCTTGACAGCCAAATATGTTTCATTCAGCATCTCTCTACCTATTGCCCTATGCCTTGTTTTACACCTATTATGCAGTAATCTCTCTTCCTTTGGAAGTGTCTTTACAGTGACTGTGTACTGTAGAGGTTCCCTCCCATTATGAACTGTTCTACTGAGTACATATCTTCCAGTGCATGGTCAATTGTTCTTTTAAACTTGACTCACTGTTCCTCTAAGTGCTCCTGCCCCGTGTTGAAAGTTTCAGGTTCCTTATTTAGATAAGACACTACTGATTTTTTTATCTAGTTTACTGCTTGTTTTTGAACTTTGGTAAACATTGTTGCCACAACCATATCGTGGTCACTGATATCAGTTTCAGTGTGAACATCCTCACATGGACCAGTTCTATTTGTTCCTGTTAGATCTAATATATTTCCATCACGAGTGGTGTCCTTAATGATCTGTTCTATGTCGTTTTCAAAGTAGGTCTTGAGTAATGTCTCACAGACTGTCTTATCATGCCCGCCACTAACAAAATTGTAATTTTCCCAGTTAATTGATGGATGATTTAAGTCCCCACCAATGATTACAGTATGATTGGGAAACTTACGTACAAGTGAACAGAGCTTTCTGTTTCATCAGGAGATGAGTCTGGTGGGCGATAGAAGGATAGGGTAGGTGGCAAGCAAGGTGAATTTATCACTTCGTCACAGTTCAGTGGTGGCCGTTCCAAATATCTGTCCTTACCAGCTAGCAGCTAAGCTGAGGGTGTTCGCTGTAACCAGTGCTTCAGAGGGAAGCATTGGAACAGCCTGGTTTCGAGGACCAGGCAACGCCTGCGTAAGTTTAGAAAGCTGCAGCTTAGACTATTACAGAATTATTATAGCTCTAGTGCAGGTCATACAGTCAACTTAAAACCACTCAGTGCAGAACTGTGTTACAGATTATTATTGTTATTATTATTATTATTATTATTATTATTATTATTATTATTATTATTTCTTTTTACCCACCGGGCAAGGTGGCGCAGTGGCTAGCACACTGGACTTGCATTCGGGAGGACGATGGTTCAGTCCCGTGTCCGGCCATCCTGATTTAGGTTTTCCATGATTTCCCTAAATCGCTCCAGGCAAATGCCGGGATGGTTCCTGTGAAAGGGCACGGGCGACTTCCTTTCCCGTCCTTCCTTAATCCGATGAGAAAGATGAACTTGCTGTCTGGTTGTTTTGGGAAAGAAGACCAATCTTTTTCCCAAATGGTTTATTTTGTTAGTTCTTTTGCATGTAGTCATGGATGAAAAAACTGAACAGATCACATACTGTGAGAAGCACAGTGCCACTTATTGTCACTAAGCTCTGATGGAAATTGTTGGGACTGTGGAAGTCACTGTCACTACCTGAATCTCTTGGTAATTAATTTTCATAGCAACGACATGCCTGTTTGAATAGTCTCATCAGTGAAGAAGCCTGTTAATATATGCTTTAGCTATTGGACTCAGTGCAGCAGAGATTGTGTTCCACACAAAAATAAAAGTTACTCCCTTTCAAAGTTGCTCTTGACTAAATGCTTCAGAATCCACTGTTAACACAGATGAAACAATGTAGGACCAGACAAAATTGTAGAACATTTCAATTATGATGCTGTAACACAACTCTGTCATTTTTTAACCCACTGATTATATTTTGTACAAGTTGGAGTCTGCACATATTAGGGTAATCCCAAAAGTAAGCTCTCCTATTTTTTTATAAGTACATAGATCTGTTTATTTCTACAATGGTTTATATCAGTTTACAACTTGAACATTTAGCTATTTTTTGTCATGATCACCATTTCTGACGAGACAATTTTGTAGACGCTGTGGAAGTTTTTGTATGCCCATGTCATACCAGCTCGCTGCCATGCTCTTCGGAAAGTTATGAACCCCTTCTTTCACCTCATCATTGGAGCTAAATTGCTGGGATCACAGTTAACACTGACAGATACTGCGAGACTCTGAAAAAACTCAAACGGGCAATTCAGAACCGGAGAAGAGGAATGTTGAGCAAGGGCATACACGTTCTCTGTGATAAAGCTCGCCCACACATTGCTCGGCAAACCGTTTCTCTCCTGCAACAGTTTCAGTGGAACATAATCACCCTCCCACCCCATAGTCCTGACTTGGCACCCAGTAACGTATCACCTGTTCCCTAGGTTAGAAGAACATTTGGCCGGAAAGTGATTCAGCTCTGAAAGAAGAAGTTCATAACTTTCTGAACAGCATGACGGCGAGCTGGTATGACATGGGCATACAAAAACTTCCACAGCATCTACAAAAATGCATCGGCAGAAACGATGATTACGTTGAAAAATAGCTTAATGTTCAAGCTGTAAACTGATGTAAACCATTGTAGAAATAAACAGGTCTATGTACTTGAAAAATAGGAGATCTTTCTTTTGGGATTACCCTCATATATTCTCAGCTTGCATACACATACCCATTCATACACGTTAATCACCAATATGCAGAAACAATGACTCACTTACCACAGTGGTGCAGTGTGACTTTCAGCAAATATTCAAGAAGTTGCTCTGTGTAGTGCAGAGCAGTGCAGAACAGTTTGTGAATTTTATACTAATGCCTTATGGGTAACTGAGTGTGGGCAGTGGTTCTCTGTCAAAGATGGATGCAAGTGCAACAGGAGAAAGGAGATTGTAGATACGAGATGTTCTATATTATTGGTTTTTTACAATGGTTGGACCTTCTGGCTATTAGTGTAGATGGTGAGCAAGGTGAACTTATTGTTCAGAATCTCCCAGTGCACCAACCTTCGGCCCAGTGTGCATATAACAGCACTTCTGTCTCCTCTGCTGTGGCTGCTGGTCCGCGTCATACAGAAGCAACATAGCTGCTGTGAGGTGGCAAGCTGTGCCATATCCAGTGGTGCAGAACATGGAAGTCTCATGTTGATATTTTGGCAGAGGCAGCAATGGCTGGATACCCCATGTCGTAGTCCAAAGAAGGCTACAGAGCACTCAAGCAGCCGGCAGAGTTTTGTAGCCTGGCAACAATAGTGGCAGCAAGATTTCCAATACAGCTTTGAACGACGATGATGACGACGACGATGATGATGATGATGATGATGATGATAGCTGGTTCGGGAGGGTGTTAAATGCAACTGATCAGCATTGAGTTCACAGAAGGCTGGCATTTCTGCGTCAGTAGGAAACTGTTCTGGAACAGAAGAAATGACTGGAGTGACAGTTGTCACACCGAAGCCAATCAAACTGGAGTGACTCCTCGAAGGCTAGCCCCAGGGCACTGACACCCAGTACAGTGTCATGGATGTGGGTGCTTCCGCTTGAGAGGAGCTGATCACACAAGTTGATGGCCAGCACCTGACGATGCCCGGTGCTCCGACTCTCCAGCTCCTGCTCCAAGTACTGATATAATTTATCCCAATACAATTTCACCCTCCTAAGAAAAATCCAGTCTCTGGATTTCCATTGAAAGCTGGCTGTAACATAAGTACTGGTTTATTTACAAGTATTTACATTTTTTGTCCCCACTTTGCCCTTAACACTATATACACTTCTTTTCGACTTCACTAGTCCTTAGCTCACACGCAGATTTTTCATTCACAGTTGATTCTGTCCTTTCTCAGACTGTCTCTTGTCATTATTACTGATTTGGACCCATAGGCAGAAAGTTGGAAGGGATGGAATTAGAGCAATTTTCTGCATGAAGTAGTAGTAAGTAATAACTATTATGGCTAAAATCATGTAGGCAGCTGAGGTTGAGATTCCTATAGTTAGGAAGTGACGATGATGCTATGTATGATACTCTAATTACAAAATGTAATCAATGTGTTAAGATATGACAGAGTTGTGGTACAATGTTATCATTGCAATGTCCTATTATTTTGTCTGTTTGTATGTTGGTTCTTCTGTGTTACAGTGAACTTTGAATGAAAGAGGCAAACAATTGAATGTAATGGAAACATTTTGTTTATATTAGGCTGAAGGAACTGTTAAGCAAAATATTTATTCACCATGTTTGTGGACATGCTAATAAGGAAACATCAGTGTCACATTGTATGATATGTAATTACTCTGAAGAGTGCATGATTAGCCAACGTTGAAGGAGCTCTATATGTGTACACGTTAGCTGTGGGCCTTTAGTTTTCCAGATAAAGATTTTTTGCTCTATCAGTTTATTCTTGAAAGATGATAATAGCATTAGACACAAAAGACCCATGCACTGCTCCTCATGTGGGAAATACTGCACTGCTGAGCTGAGCTGATAACCATTTGTCATTCACTATGGCTACACACTGTCTGCAGGTCATGTGAGTTCACCTTGGTCTGCTTCCATAAATCTGTGATGGAATGTCCAAAAATGGTATTCACACGCAAAAGAGAACTCTCCCGAAAAGTAGGTGTGCATTGGTTATACTCTATGGCAACCCAAAGGGTTATTATTTTTACTTTTATGTTCAAGGACATTACAGTAGCACACAGAAGGTATCTACATCAGTGGCATGTAATGGAAACAATTTTTTTGGCATTGGGGGGAGGGGGGGGGGGGGTCGTCCTGGAATTGCGGCAAAAATACAACAAAAATAATCATTGAAAGATTATTTGATTAAACAGAGAATTTGAAAAGTTTGTTCTTATACTTGTGTTCCAATGACATCAGGAATGTGTGATCATGGGGGTGTCTTTGTAACACTCTTGCCTCCACGACTCAAAGATAACTTTGAGACAAATAATATGTTTACTCATACAACAGTTTCCAAACATGACACTTTAGTTATTAGTTCTGCAGTGACATATAAAGTTTAGTTCATTGCTTATAGATATCTTAATTCGGTGTAACTCGGAGTAATCTGCTTCCTGCCGTCCCGGTCTATTTCATTGGAAACCTGGATCTTGTTAAGTAAATTCCATGAAATGATCCAGGCACCAAGTCATTTTATAGTGGTTTATTAATGACAAGCTGCACAAATTCTTGGTGGGAGACCACTCCACATAACAGGCTACATAGTCACAAAACTGTAGTAAAACAAGTATGTTATTACATTGATATGTGACACAGTGGTCATGTCTGTGAACTGTCTCCTACTGAGCTTTTCTGAGCCTTCTGATCCCCTGATTTATATGTTCTTAACAATGAAGTTAACAAAACTAGAGCGCAAATTTATAAAATTAACAATTACAAGTTCAAGTTTATTATGAATAACTGTATACAACTCCTTTCGTATTTTTTGCGTAAACTGGCGTATACAATATAAAAGATTTTTACATAAGATACAAATCACATTATAAAAATAGTGAAAAACAACAATGCCAACATAATTTTTCTTAATTATGGCTTAATTAGTGAATGCAAAATAATGCTAGCCATATATTGGACGAACATGATATACAAGTAGATAAATGAAATAATAAATTTTATGAAATTTAATGTATTATACAAAATCACTTATTAGATGCAACTGGAATTACAAAACTTTCAATGAATTGCCTCTTTGGAGAGTATTTCATCAGGGTATCGAAAAAGGAATGCAAAACAAGGAGTTGTTTTATTTCACGCACCCAGTGTAATAATTCCGTACTATCTTTTTGATTACCTAAAACCATCACTGGAACCACCAACCTATGTATCTCCCACACATTAATTTGCTTACCCATCCTGCCATTAGAGATCCTACCTGCTGAAAATTTGACTTATGTGAATAACACTATAGAATCCTTAGACTAGACGTTAACTGTTAAAAATGGCTGTATATCAATGAGATACCTTGTAGACAACACAAAATTTAAACACGTGTAGTTTATTTTTAAACATACTCATTCCACATTCTCATTAGCACAAATTTCTCAGATTGCATACCCACACCCATTGATGCACATTAATTTCTAGTACACAGAAACAATGAATCACTGGTCACAATGATACAGTGTGTCTTTCAGCAGATACTCAAGATATTACTCAGTGCAGTGCAGTGTAGCACAGTGGAAAACAGTTGATGAATTTGAAACCAACACTTCAAAACTCATTATAATGATGTATAGCTGGATGCTTGAGTAAGTGGCCAAGCTTACACAACTTTGTACAAGCTTCTAGTGCAGATATAGTCTGTGTCCCTCATTTTGTTTAAAGAGCAAAATCACACTCATGTAATTTTTATTGTGCTTTGTTCTTATTCCAACATTACTTGTCAGCTTCTCAGTGAAAGTTAGTTTTCCATCAACAGTTGCTATTCAGCAAGCTGTAGAATGTCTTCATAGTTTCAGCAATGGATGAGGACTGTACTGATGGTGTCCTAAATATCACTTACTTTAGCTGCCCAAACCAACAGTCCACTTTCACAATGAAAATCACTTCCTGATCTCTTGACTGAAACCAGCATGTTTGTTGAAAGTACTATACGTTTTTGTTGTTGTTGTTGTTGTTGTTCTCAGTTCTGAGACAGGTTTGATGCAGCTCTCCATGCTACTCTATCCTGTGCAGGCTTCTTCATCTCCCAGTATGTACTGCAACCTACATCCTTCTGAATCTGCTTAGTGTATTCATCTCTTGGTCTCCCTATACGAATTTTACCCTCCATGCCGCCCTCCAATGCTAAATTTGTGATCCCTTGATGCCTCAGAACATGTTCTACCAACTGGTCCCTTCTTCTCGTCAAGTTGTGCCACAAACTCCTCTTCTCCCCCATCCTATTAAATACCTCCTCATTAGTTATGTGATCTACCCATCTCATCTTCAGCATTCTTCTGTAGCACCACATTTCAGAAGCTTGTATTCTCTTCTTGCTCAAACTATTTATCATCCATGTTTCACTTCCATACATGGCTACACTCCATACAAATACTTTCAGAAGCGACTTCCTGTCACATAAATCTTTCCTCAATGTTAACAAATTTCTCTTATTCAGAAACACTTTCCTTGCCATTGCCAGTCTACATTTGATATCCTCTCTACTTCGACCATCATCAGTTATTTTGCTCCCCAAATAGCAAAACTCTTTTACTACTTTAAGTGTCTCATTTCCTAATCTAATTCCCTCAGCATCACCCAATTTGATTTGACTACATTCCATATCCTCTTTTTGCTTTTGTTGATGTTCATCTTCCCCCCCCCCCCCCTCCCCCCTCAGGAACCATGGTCCTTGCCGTAGGTGGAGAGGCTTGCGTGCCTCAGTGATACAGATAGCCGGGGTACCATAGGTGCAACCACAACGGAGGTCAGAGTCCAGACAAAGCAAGGGGAAATTACTGCCGTAATTTTTTCTGAGGGCATGCAGCTTTATGGTATGGTTAAATGATGATGGTGTCCTCCAGGGTAAAATACTCTGGAGGTAAAATTGTCCCCCGTTCAGATCTCAGGGTGGGGATTACTCAAGAGGTCGTCATTATCAGGAGAAAGAAAACTGGCATTCTACAGATCGGAGCGTGGAATGTCAGATCCCTTAATTGGGCAGGTAGATTAGAAAATTTAAAAGGGAAATGGATAGGTTAAAGTTAGATATAATGGGAATTAGTGAAGTTAGTTGGCAGGAGGAACAAGACTTTTGGTCAGGTGAATACAGGGTTATAAATACAAAATCAAATAGGGGTAATGCAGGAGTAGGTTTCATAATGAATAAAAAAATAGGAGTGTGGGTAAGCTACTACAAACAGCATAGTGAACGCATTATTGTGGCCAAGATAGACATGAAGCCCACACCTACTACAGTAGTACTAGTTTATATGCCAACTAGCTCTGCAGATGATGAAGAAATTGAAGAAATGTATGATGAAACAAAAGAAATTATTCAGATAGTGAACAGAGACAAAAATGTAATAGTCGTGAGTGACTGGAACTCGATAATAGGAAAAGGAAGAGAAGGAAACGTAGTAGGTGAATATGGATTGGGGGTAAGAAATGAAAGAGGAAGCCACCTGGTAGAATTTTGCACAGAGCACAACTTAATCATAGCTAACACTTGGTTCAAAAATCATAAAAGAAGGTTGTATACATGGAAGAAACCTGGAGATACTGTCAGGTTTCAGATAGATTATATAATGCTAAGACAGAGATTTAGGAACCAGGTTTTAAATTGTAAGACAATTCCAGGGGCAGATGTGGACTCTGACCAAACCTATTGGTTAGGAACTGTAGATTGAAACTGAAGAAACTGCAAAAAGGTGGGAATTTAAGGAGATGGGACCTGGATAAACTGACTAAACCAGAGGTTGTACAGAGTTTCAGGGAGAGCATAAGGGAACAATTGACAGGAATGGGGGAAAGAAATACAGTAGAAGAAGAATGGGTAGCTTTGAGGAATGAAGTAGTGAAGGCAGCAGAGGATCACGTAGGTAAAAAGACGACGGCTAATAGAAATCCTTGGGAAACAGAAGAAATATTGAATTTAATTGATGAACGGAGAAAATATAAAAACGCAGTAAATGAATCAGGCAAAAAGGAATACAAACGTCTCAAAAATGAGATCGACAGAAAGTGCAAAATGGCTAAGCAGGGATGGCTAGAGGATAAATGTAAGGACATAGAGGCTTGTCTCACTAGGGATAAGATAGATACTGCCTACAGGAAAATTAAAGAGACCTTTGGAGAAAAGAGAACCACTTGTATGAATATCAAGAGCTCAGATAGAAACCCAGTTCTAACCTAAGAAGGGAAAGCAGAAAGATGGAAGGAGTATATAGAGGGTCTATACAAGGACAATGTACTTGATGACAATATTATAGAAATGTAAGAGTATGAAGATGAAATGAGAGATATGATACTGCATGAAGAGTTTGACAGAGCACTGAAAGACCTGAGTCGGAACAAGGGCCTGGGAGTAGACAACATTCCATCAGAACTATTGACAGCCTTGGGAGAGCCAATCTGGACCAAACTCTACCATCTGGTGAGCAAGATGTATGGGACAGGTGAAATACCCTCAGACTTCAAGAAGAATATAATAATTCCAATCCCAAATAAAACAGATGTTGATAGATGTGAAAATTACCGAACTATCAGTTTAATATGTCATGGCTGCAAAATACTAACGTGAATTCTTTACAGACAAATGGAAAAACTAGTAGAAGCCGACCTTGGGGAAGATCAGTTTGGATTCCATATAAATATTGGAACACGTGAGGTAATACTGACCCTCCGACTTATCTTCGAAGCTAGATTAAGGAAAGGCAAACCTACGTTTCTAGCATTTGTAGACTTAGAGAAAGCTTTTGACAATGTTGACTGGAATACTCTCTTTCTGAAGGTGGCAGGGGTAAAATACAGGGAGCGAAAGGCTATTTACAATTTGTACAGAAACCAGTTGGCAGTTATTAGAGTCGAGGGGCATGAAAGGGAAGCAGTGGTTGGGAAGGGAGTGAGACAGGGTTGTAGCCTCTCCCCGATGTTATTCAATCTGTGTATTGAGCAAGCAGTGAAGGAAACAAAAGAAAAATTTGGAGTAGGTATTATAATCCATGGAGAAGAAATAAAAATTTTGAGGTACGCCGATGACATTGTAATTCTGTTAGACAGCAAAGGACTTGGGAGAGCAGTTGAATGGAATGGATTGTGTCTTGAAGGAGGATATAAGATGAACATCAACAAAAACAAAACGAGGATAATGGAATGTAGTAGAATTAAGTCAGGTGATGCTGAGGGAATTAGATTAGAAAATGAGACGCCTGAAGTAGTAAATGAGTTTTGCTATTTGGGGAGCAAAATAACTGATGATGGTTGATGTAGAGAGGATATAAAATGTAGACTGGCAATGGCAAGGAAAGCGTTTCTGAAGAAGAGAAACTTGTTGACATTGAGTATAGATTTATGTAACAGGAAGTTGTTTCTGAAAGTATTTGTATGGAGTGTAGCCATGTATGGAAGTGAAACATGGACAATAAATAGTTTAGACAAGAAAAGAATAGAAGCTTTTGAAATGTAGTGCTACAGGAGAATGCTGAAGATTAGATGGGTAGATCACATAACTAATGAGGAGGTATTGAATAGGATTGGGGAGAAGTTTGTGGCGCAACTTGGCTAGAAGAAGGGATCAGTTGGTAGGACATGTTCTGAGGCATCAAGTGATCACCAGTTTAGTATTAGAGGGCAGCATGGAGGGTAAAAATCGTAGAGGGAGACCAAGAGATGGAATACACCAAGCAGATTCAGATGAAGACCACAACAACAACAACGATGTTCGTCTTATGTCCTCCTTTCAATACACTGTCCATTCTGTAAAACTGCTCTTCCAAGTGCTTTGCTGTCTCCGGCAGAATTACAATGTCATCGGTGAACCTCAAAGTTTTTATTTCTTCTCCATAGATTTTAATACCTACTC
The DNA here is from genome assembly GCF_023897955.1 of Schistocerca gregaria. Lineage (NCBI taxonomy): Eukaryota > Metazoa > Arthropoda > Insecta > Orthoptera > Acrididae > Schistocerca > Schistocerca gregaria. Next base: position 195,932,529 of record NC_064922.1, read on the forward strand.
TGAATTTTTCTTTTGTTTCCTTTATTGCTTGCTCAATATACAACACATATCAAGCATAAATTTGTGTCTATTTCAATAATAAAAGTTTGGATAAATATCCAACTTTACACATTACTGATATTAGTCACCACATTTTAAAGTTAAATATTACACACTGAAAGAAATTCAAGGAGCACGTAACTGATGGTTCTACTATTACTGCAAGGATTATATTTACATTACCCTTTCTGTAACGTCTCTGACCTGACACACATTGTGGACGATTTTCACCTGTAAAAGTGTGTCACTCTGCTTCATGTACATCACCAGTTCAGGTTGTACTTCATACTTACAGGTAAGGGGATAGAAGCTGCATCCTATCTCTTCTCTTACACTACTTTTATCCTGAAAGGATACCAAATTCTGCCACTCACACTTCACAACCAAGGGGGAGGGCATGTTGCAGATCAGCCTCTTCCGTAAAGGAAAGTGCATGTGTAGTGATAAATAATACTTGAGATACTTTTCTAGCGCTGCTGCTTCTAATAATGTAGTTGTGATTTTTTTAATCAGCTTACATTTTGTTTCTTTTCCAGACATCTTGGATCATCGAGAGGGTCCCATTTTAACTTTCTAGCAACACTTTCTGTATGTGATCATACAGTACAAAGCAGAAGAAGATGTGGACAGTGCTGGACAAAATGTGTTCCTTTGTTACTGCTCATCCTGTTGCCAAAGAATTTTATAGATGTATCTTTGAATGGTGTGTCGTGTGTTGATGTAAGGAATTGAGAATTAAGTCATTTAGAAGTGCAATGTAGTATAGAACAATATACTTATTGACTTTTATAAGTATGTGCTGATCTTCCATATCCTTCGCATTTCACTTTTTGTTAAATAAGGTCTAAAATATGCCTTTGTTGTGAGAAAATGCTGACATGATAATTGCATTTAATAAATAAATTTGTAAATCTTAGAATTCACAGTTGTGAAGAACTTTGTGAAGCAACACATTTATTTATTGATTTACTTTCTTCTTCAGTGCCTCTATAGTACTCTGACGAACTACTGTGTCACTTTTAATGTAGCAGCTTATCACTACTTATTATTACAAAGATTTACTTCAGAGTTCCAACCCATGAAACCTTCTTATACAACAAATACAGTAATGGGATAAAAAAATGGAAATGTCGTGTGGCTAGGGCCTCCCGTCGGGTAGACCGTTCGCCTGGTGCAGGTCTTTCGATGTGACGCCACTTCGGCGACCTGCACGTTGATGAGGATGAAGTGATGATGATTAGGACAACACAAAAGCCAGTCCCTGAGCGGAGAAAATCTCCGACCCAGCTGGGAATCGAACCCGGGCCCTTAGGATTGACAGTCTGTCACGCTGACCACTCAGCTACCAGGGCGGACAGTAATGGGATATAACAATACCAGAGAAGAAAAGTTGCTACTCACCATATAGCAGAGATGCTGAGTCGCAACAGGCACAATAAAAAGATTCACACAATTAAAGCTAATGCAACTTGCACACACATCTACAGTCTCAGAGAGCTGAGAGCACCAATGCATGATGGGAGTGGCGACTGGGTCTGGGTAAGGAAGAGGCTGGGGTGGGGAGGGGGAGGGATAGTATGGTGGAGTGGCGGACAGTGAAGTGTTGCAGTTTAGATGAAGGGCAAGAGAGAAGGTGCGGGTGGAGGGTTGGGGGGGGGGGGGGGGGTAAGTAGCGGAAAGGAGAGAAATAAAAGAAATTAAAAAGACTGGGTGTGGCGGTGAAATGACGGCTGTGTAGTGCTGGAATGGGAACAGGGAGGGGCTGGGTGGGTGAGGACAGTGGCTAACGAAGGTTGAGACCAGGAGGGTTACGGGAACGAAGGATATATTACAGGAAAGGTTCCAACTTGCACAATTCAGAATAGCTGGTGATGGTGGGAAGGATCCATATGGCACTGGCTGTGTAGCAGTGATTAAGATGAGGGATATCATGTTTGGCAGCGTGTTCAGCATCAGGGTAGTCCACTTGTTTCTTGGCAACAGTTTGTTGGTAGCCATTCATGCGGACAGGCAGTTTGTTGGTGTCATGCCTATGTATAATGCAGCACAGAGGTTGCAGCTTAGCTTGAAAATCACATGATTGGTTTTACAGGTAGCCCTGCCGTTGATGGGATAGGTGATGTTAGTGACCGGACTGGAGTAGGTGGTGGTAGGAGGAAGTATGAGACATGTCTTGCATCTAGGTCTATTACAGGGATATGAGCCATGAGGTACAGGATTGAGAGCAAGGGTTGTGTAAGGATGGACGAGTATATTGTGTAGGTTCGGTGGACGGCGAAATACCACAGTAGGAGGGCTGGGAAGGATAGTGGGCAGGACACTTCTCATTTCAGGACATGACGAGAGGTAATGGAAACCCTGGCGGAGAATGTAATTCAATTTCTCCAGTCCTTAATGGTACTGAGTTACGAGGGAAATGCTCCTCTGTTGCCGGACTGTGGGACTTTGGTAGGTGGAGTGAGACCGGAAAGATAAGGCCACAGAAGATTTGTTTTTGTACAAGGATGGGAGGATAATTGTGGTCAGTGAAGGCTTCAGTGAGCCCCACGATATATTTCAAGAGGGAATGTTCGTCACTGCAGATGTGATGTCCACAGGTGACCAGGCTGTATGGAAGAGACTTCTTAGTGTGGAATGTGTGGCAGCTGTCGAATTGGAGGTACTGCTGGTGGTTAGGATGTTTGATATGGACGAAGTTACTGATGTAGCTATCTTTGAGGAAGAGGTCAACATCTAGGAAGGTAGCTTGTTGGGTTGAATTGGACTATGCGAAGCATATGGAGGAGAAGTTGTTGAGGTTCTGGAGGAATGTGAATAACGTGTCCTGACATTCAATCCAGATAGCAAAGATGTCATCAATGAATCTCAACCAGATGAGGGGTTTAGGAGTCTGGGCTTTTAGGAAGCATTCCTCTAGATGGCCCATGAATAGGTTAGCATAGGAAGGTGCCATGTGAGTGCCCATAGCCCTACCTTGGATTTGTTTGTAAGTAATGGGCATTAGGAATGTTAATGTACAGGGAGGTGGCATCGATAGTGGCGAGCAGGTCACCTTGTGGTAAAGGGACAGGAACTGTGGAGAGCCGGTCGAGGAAATGGGGGAGGTTTGTTGGTGGTTGTAGAAGTGGTGGACGGTGGTACTCCAAGATGGGAATGGGAAGTGAGTAGGACGGAGAGATTTTTGAGTTGGTGTTGTGCATGTTGCTCATGTTCGTGCAGGGCAAGAGTTTCAGTGTGTGTTATACCAGTGTTGGGTTTGTGTCGGTTCTGGAGTGCCACGACTGACCTCATTTGAGCTCTTCTGTCAGGAGAGTTAATTTGGAGTTGGAACGGCTATTTGTATCTGGTGCTGGGTCACACATTGGTGTGGTTCCTGTTGCTTCACTCTGTAGGTGGGACTATACTAGACATGGCCTACACCTCAACAAGAAAGGGAAGGGTAAACTGGCTGGGCTGATAGCAGGAAATTTAATGGGGGAAGGAACTACATCTCATGGTGTAAACTTTTTTGTGTGTGTGTGTGTGTGTGTGTGTGTGTGTGTGTGTAAGATCAGTGTCCAGTTGGAAACTCAGCAGGCAAGTACTAAAGATGTCAAAAAAGTTCAAGATACTCACAAAAGTAAAGTGAAAAATAATGTTAGTATATTTCATCAAAATATTGATGGATTGAAGAATAAAATTGATGAGCTTCTGCTTTGTTTAGAAGATATAGTAACTGAGAATGTAATAATATGATGATAGGAGGAGTTGCCATATATGTCAAAAGCTTCCACAGTGCAAAAAATTACGGGGGAAGCAAATTATCATTTGTGGGGATTTCAATGTTGATTCCCTGAAAGAATGTAATAGGAAGAATGACTTTGTAGTATTACTCAGTTCTTTCAATTTGAGCTCCATCATTGATTTTCCTACTCAGATAACAAAGAACAGCAGTACATTGATAGATAACTTTTTTATAGACCAAGATAAGTTTAAGGACATAAATGCTTATCCTGTTGAGAATGGTCTTTCAGATCATGCTGCACAGCTAGTTACAGTACATGAGATAGCTCCATGCAGTATGTCAAATCAGACTTTCAAAGCAGTGCTTTCATTAACAATATAAATATTGCAAACTTTAGGGAAAGCCTACAGCAGCTAGACTGGGATGAAGTGTATTAGGAACTCGATGCAAACTTGAAATATAACTTACTTCACGATACATTTTTAAGGGTATTTGAAAATTGTTTTCGCACAAAAATAGTTAAACATAATTCCAAGAAAACATATAAAAAAACCTTGGCTAACTAAAGGAATAAGAGTATCTTGCAACCGTAAAAGAGAACTGTATCTAACAGCAAGAGGGAGTACTGACCCCGAAATTGTTCAATATTATAAAAACTATTGTGCGGTACTAAGAAAAGTTATTAAAAAGTCCAGAAGCATGTGTATCATGTCTGAGATCAGTAACTCTGATAATAAAATTAAAGCAATTTGGAATATTATTGTAAGGGAAACAAGGCAACCAAGAGCCCAGGAAGACTTTAGTGCCATAAAACTGAATGACAAGTGCAATCAATCAGAAATTGAAAATATTTTCAATAATCATTTTTTAAATGTTGTGTAGAAAATAGGATCTAGATCTTCACTAGAAGAGGCAAGGATACTAATAGAAGAGGCCATACCTGTGCAATTTGAAACAACTGTAATTCCACCAACCTCTCCCTCTGAAATCAGTAAAATAATAAACTCACTGAAAAGTAAAAGCTCTTATGGAATTGATGGCATTTCCAGCAAGGTACTTACAGCTTGTTCCCCACAGATAAGTAGGATTCTCAGCCACGTATGTAATAGCTCTTTGGAGCAGGGTGTTTTTCCCGATAGACTGAAATGTGCCATTGTAAAACCATTGCATAAAAGGGGGGATACGTCAGATGTCAACAACTACCGCCCAATCTCTCTTCTGACTGTCTGCCATTCCCACCATATTATCCCTCCCCCTCCCCACCCCAGCCTCCTCCTTACCCCCACCCAGTCACCCGTCTCATCATGCACTGGTGCTGCTGCTCACAGTGTGGTCTCAGCTGTCTGAGACTGCAGGTGTGTGTGTGTGTGTGTGTGTGTGTGTGTGTGTGTGTGTGTGTGTGTGTGTGTGTGTGTGTGTGTGTGTGTACTGCTGACAAGGCCTTAATGGACATAAGCTTTAATTCTGTGAATCTTTTTATTGTGCCTATCGCGACTCAGCATCTCCGCTATACGGTGAGCAGCAACTTTCCTTCTCTGGTTTTGTTACATTCCATCCTGGATTTTCCATTGTTTGGCAATAATGGGATAGATAGTTAAATTGACCCCACACGCCCTCTCATAGACAGAGGTGATGTGAATTCAGACTGAAGTTTATTTGATGCAGAAAGGATAGGTATACACAGGAACTTAATTCTATCTGAAAAATTAATACTGTATGCAAATGTCACGTCTTAGGCACAACTTTGACACACACAATTTGGAAAGTATTAGGTCGGTGCATAAGTTTGTAGCGTTTTTGTTTTCCATGTTGGTATTCTGGTTGTTATGGGTTTGTTTATCATTGGTCATTTTTTATTTGTAGTTCACTGTTGCTATTTGAGTTTATATTGTGTCATTTTGCCATTTGGAGATAGTGAATGGAGCTGTGGACAGTAAAAAATGAAATGCCAAGTTGAAAAATTGGACATTTCTGGCATTTTCTTATTTGAGTTCTATAGAGGTGTGACAGCACCAAAGGCAACCAGACACATTTGTACGGGTTTGTTTATCATTGGTCATTTTTTATTTGTTGTTCACTGTTGCTATTTGAGTTTATATTGTGTCATTTTGCCATTTGGAGATAGTGAATGGAGCTGTGGACAGTAAAAAATGAAATGCCAAGTTGAAAAATTGGACATTTCTGGCATTTTCTTATTTGAGTTCTATAGAGGTGTGACAGCACCAAAGGCAACCAGACACATTTGTACTGTGTATGTGAATAACGTCTTTCAAAAGAGCATAGCAAGAAAATGGTTTTCTTATTTTAGGGAGGATTGTTTTGACATAAGTGACTTTCCATGTCAGGAAGACTTTCGGGGGTTTGATGAAGATCACTTAAACACAGTGATCCACATTGGTGTACTCGAGAATTGGAACAATGCGATGATCATTCCACCATTGTGTGACATTTTCATGCAGTGGGAAAGGTTCAAAAATGGGTAACAGAAGCTCAAGTCAAAATCACAAAAATCATTGATCATATGGGTGTCTCAGCTTGCCTGTCATCAGTTGGCTTGTGAACAACACTGACCATTCCTGTCCTCTATGTCTTTGTGTTAACATAAAGGATAAAAAAAGAATAGTTGAGTCCAAACAAAGCAGCAACTCCCCATACAAAGACTTGCATGCATCCACAAAAGATAAAGTCATGCATCTGATGGAACAGCAATGGTTTGGTGTATTAAGAATTGCTTCCCCGAGGTGCAACTATCACTGCTGACATTTATCGTCAAAATCTGAGATGTCTTGCACAGAACTATACAGGAGTTGCGTTGGGAATTCATTCCACACCCACCTTATTTATCCAACGTTGTGTCCTAAGATTCTCACCTTTTCTGCTCTCTGTTGAATAACTTTCAAGGAACTTCCTTTCCAGATTAAAATGCACTTCACCTTGAAACCATGTGGCTAATCCAGTCCCAGAATCAAAACGTTATACATAATTGAAGGCACTAAAGGGCCTGAATCCCCCCACACAGTACTAGTTTTCCTGAACTTCAGAGATGGAAACCCATTCTTGAACATTTCCTCTCATCCCAAGTCCTCATGGACTTATTCATTATTTAATCATTGCACTATTCACTAGGTTTTTTTCTGTTCTTTAATCCTTACTTCACTTCTCACTTTATCCCATCTTAATCGAAGTTCGCACCACACTTGCTCACATACAACTTTCCACCCTTCCAACTCTATTGGCATCTCCTACTACTTTGTCTCGCTTGTTTTTATAAGGGAAGATAACCTACAATCTGAGCCTACAAAGCAGCTCCCCTCCCCCTTCACCTATTCCCCTCCGCCCCTTTCCCAAAAAATATCTTGGAAATAACATACAAGTTGTGAAAGTTAGGATTAAGTGTTTTTGTTGCTGAAACTAGAAATTTCATCTCCTGAGGGTAAGTATCAATTAGAAATTTTATATCCTTGTAATCCTAATAATTTTCTCCATTTGATACTGTAAAGGGGTTTTAGTGTAATCATTAATGGTGATATAAGCACAGAGTGCAAAAATTTATGAGAAAAAAGTTAACATTAGCTAAACATGCCTATTATTGTTTCACCATAGTTAGTCTACATTTTGTCCATCATAAATCTCTTACTATTACAAACAAATAAGGGATTTCCAGGAACTAAAAGAATATATGTAATGTGTCACCCTAGGTTAAATTAAATATGAGAAGGAAATCTTCCTTGTGTAAGCTAAACTGGAATCAATAAACACATTTAATGGAAAAGTTTAGTTCATCAGGTCTTGCATTTACTAGTACATTTTCTTGTGTTGACTTTCAAATGGAAGTTACAGCTTATTTTGCATACTTTAACTGTGTTCACCCCACTGACAGCAGTTTTCATCCATTGCTGAAGAGAAAGCAATTACACTTGTACACATTACGGTTTTTAAGTGTAAGTATCATAGTAAGCCACACCTATTCCCCTAGGTTGTCCATCTGTCTTTCATAAGTCATTGGCTTGTTTGTTTGTTGAGAATTTATTTTTGAATACAACAGTCATCTTCCCACATGAATTTTAGTGTGGGTTTTATTTATCTTTTTATTCTGTATAATGTTTCTTCTGTCCATTGACGCCAGTTGCTGTAAATATACATTATTCAACTGGTCCAATAACGTTATAGCAAATTTCTAGTGGCTTCAGTGCAATATACTGATTATATTTCATTAAGGTGTTACTGCACATTGTTTTCAGCTCTGCTCTAATATCTGCACTATTGAGTTCATTCTCTTATTGTTGAAGTTATCAGAAAAAAAATCCATTGATATGCACGGGTTTGTAATTCCAGTTAAATGATTTAAATATCTTCCAAGCCCGCAGAAAAAAAATTATGAAAATAGTCACACATTTCCTGATTTCTTTCTCAATTATGAGATTGTTCTTTGCTCCCACATTGGCAGTTGTCTTTTCTTATCTGTCATCTGATTCTGAACCTCAGTTGTCTTAAGGTAAATTTACAGACACTGGTTAACTGAAAATCAAGATTGTAGAGTATTAGTCTGCAGCATGAGTGTTCATAGACAGTCCTGTAAGATGATGCCTGGGTTCACAATTTTGTGACTTCGTAATTCACTACATCCTGATTGGTGATGCGCTTTTCTGCCACAGATAATTACATCAAACAAACAATTTGTCACACTTAGTGGCCATAACACTAATAATGTGTAATATTGACTCCAGATTTATAATGACCTCACTTCAGCGAGGAAGAGATTCCACTGGTTTCTTTAGGTATGACATATCCAACTGAAGCCATTCATTGATTATTAGATCCCACAGAGCTAATAAATTGTGGAAATCTCAATTTTTATGTTTCAATTGATGTTTGAATTATCCCAGACACTGTGTGTGCCAATGGAATGCTTGTGTAGTTTTGATTTCCACACCAGTGATGGAGTGGAATTGAAATACTAATGTGTGAAACATCATTGACAAGTATTCAATACTATAATAGTAATCTCCTCCTGTAAGAAACACACATTGTTTAACTATAGAATTTTTCTTAATGTTAACTAATTTACTTAGTTCACTGCATATTACTCTATATTATAATAAAATTCTTTAATACATGTTATTTCATTCATCAGTGTAATCAGTTACATTACCTTGCACTGCTGGTTTCACTGCCTAATGAAACAGCTGGTGTTAAATAGCTGGCATGATGATAATTACCTTGCAGCCACACAGTTCGACATAGTACCATTACACCCACTGGTACTTCACACTTTGCTTAGAGTTCCCATAGTGCTCTCAACTTCACACTTTGCTTAGAGCACAGGTTTACTCCCAGCACTAGGAATCCATTCATTACTGTGTGCTCAGATACTGTGATGTTTATACCAATGCTATACACAATATACATGAGACTTTTAGATTTAGTACTTTTTTGGACTTTATGTAGCCTTTTTTGCCTATGCCACATTGACATTTCATATATATTAACAAAAACTACTGTTGGTCTTATAACAATAACTTACTTAGTTCTCCTATAATTAGATAAATCAATTTTTCTGCCTCAAATATACAAACTTTTTTTCTGTTGGGGCTTTATTTTTAACGCATTAACTCTCATTCCCCATGACTGACAATAGTACACAGCATAGGTTGTCAAATTTGAACTATTTGTTTCTACTGCAAATGGTCAGAACCTTCCATTACCATAATGACAGAGATTTTACATTAATACTGTAGGTGCTTATATTTATCCCTCATATTTTAATATGTTAAAGTTTTCTATGCTTATCACATTTTTTTGTAACAGCTCGTCTTTTGAGTAGTGTCCTTGCACTTAACACTACTGACAATAAACAGTTAATAAATTTCTTGACCCATCTAACAATATTCTTCTGTTTCCAGTAATCTCCATAAGTTCATATTACTGATCTGTATATATTTAAAATAAAGGAACTGAAGCACCATGTGTGCTACACATAGATGTATTTAGTAATTATCTGAATGCTCCTTCTTAGCAATAGTATGCAGCTCATTCTTCTAAGATGTTAAGCTAGCGTTAACATTAACTATTCAAAAGATAGTGTTTAGTAATACTTTCAACCTATTCAACAACTCCTACTTTATCATTTCTTTCCATGTCAAATATTCACTGAAAACTTTATTTTTTGTTGATTTTATTCATTTATAACGATATTAACCTTTCTATCAGCATCATTTGTGTGCTTATCTTTTCACCTGGAATGTTTTATTCTAGTCACAACAATACAAAGTCCTCTCTAATAACATGTTAGCATATGCATATTTCAAAATTATCTTTTACATTTTTCATACTACACCTGCACAGATTGGTTAACTAGCACCAATACAATTAATGTACTTGAAATTCTTTAGTAATTAACAAACGATGTCATCCTTCAAGCATGTATGATGTGGAACAATCTGGGCAGGTGAAGTTGCTACAGAAAGCTCACAACATGTGTTTTAGGCATCATTACGTAACTACAGCAATAGACAGTCTCAAACACATGATAAAATAAATGGATAATACAAAAGTGCAATGCTTAGCAATTTAAATTACAGTTGTATAATATACTCAGCAGAGAAATGCGGTGTTGTCAAGGTGTTTTAAAGCAGTGCATCCATGCCCATATATCGCAGCATATGGCCTTGTGCTTAACGTTTATGCCATCATATCACCTGAACTATGTATCGTACAATGATATAATTTTGTCAGTACATTCAGCAGTATATGTGGATACGGTCTCCAGAATATGTTTTGAATGGAGTAGCAATGAAATAATAAATTTAAGCAATATGCACAATACAGCTGTCTTCAGTGTGTATCGCCATTTATGCTGTCATATCTCCTGAATTGTGTATCGTACACTGATATAATTTTGCAGTTACATGAAGTGCTATGTGTGCAAACTTTCTGCAAAATGTGTCTTCAATCCAGTTATCATTAAAGAAGTAATAAATCATAATATCATGCCTTATCCAGTACTTTTCCTCCTAGAACAGTGGAAAAGTGATAAGCAATGAACTATTTTCCTTTCATTATTTTGTAAGGACTGTCAATGAGAGAAAAATTCTTAAATTTTTGAAATTATGTGTAAAGTTTGTTGCAAGTCACTAAATGCTCTCATTTTCAAATGCTAGGTGAGTAAAGTATGGGAATTTACACATCGTGCACTACACTCCTATTTCAACCCCACCCCTTTGGTGGGATGGTGTTTACTACCCCAACAGCAACTGTTGTGTGATAGTGAGGAGTATGTGTACAGAGTTTGGTTGAAACTGGTCCAGCAGTTTAGGACAACATATGGGTGACACACACACACACACACACACACACACACACACACACACACACACACACACACATGTATTTTTTTAATATGTATGGATAATAAATTCGCTCATATTATAGAATGTATGGCCATCTAACCAGCCATAAATCCTCTGATGACACATTCCCGTACATCAAAGCGTCGTCAACAGACAACTCCACATTGCTGCTTACCCTGTCTGGCAGATCATTTATGTACACAGAGATTAATACAGTATGTATATACTGCTGTTGCTATAAATGTATTTTTATAGTAGATCTGATGTCACTTGAACTGTGAGAAACAGCTCTTCAGAATGAAAGGAAGCTGGAAGATACCTCTTTAGCCTTCCTAAAGTGAAATGTGCAGCTGCTGAAAAATTCGGTAAAAATAGAGGCATGACTTTTAACGTGAACCCACATATGCAGTTGAATATTTCAATACACCTTGAAACAAAAAAAAAGTATCTCAAAGCCATAATAGTAAAGGCATTGTGGGAAAATTACCATTTCTCTGGCACACAAGGGTGTGTTGGTATATTAAATCTTTCAACAACAATCTCTCTTTATTTGAGAATGTCTATAGAGGTATATGAGTTACTCGTAACAAAACAGTAGTGCTAGAACAAATTTTGATATGTAACAGTGAAACCAATTTTGTTTTTCGTACAGTAACTGGCAATATTTAAGTTGTGCAGTAGGACATTGAACTTTCCATACAACACAGGAAATCTCCCATGACACACATAAAGTATGAAAACTGATAAAGAAACAATCTAACATACATTCTCCATTAAGGAGGATACAGTTTCAAAATGGTTTGTAGCTTTTAAAAATTAGTGTGAATGACTTTCAGTAAATTTTATTTAAAAGTCTCTCAGAACCTCATCTCTAAGGAAATAAGTGCAGTTACCCCAGAAAGTTTTTGGACTAAAGTTGCCAATAACTTTCCATAGTGAATAATTACAACTATCCTCCATCACCAGCAACCCCAAATATCATGGACTCCCCACACTCCACCAACAGCTCCGAGTGGCAAATAACCTCCCAAGAAAAAGAATTGACTTTGTATTTCTATGTGCTGGTTTCAGCTGAAATAATTACTAGTACAGTGTGTCATGACAAATCAGAAAACAAATATACTAGCTCTTGTAGAAGTTAAAGCAAGTTTTGGTGAACTGATTGGTTATCACTCCACCCAAAATGATCGAGTGAGATCAGAACTACCACCGCAATTCTCACACCAAGGTGGCACGGCTATGAGGCTTAAAACACCCAAAACTATCCTCATCAACACTGTCTCTATCGGTATTCTACCAGCCCAGCACTAAAGATCTCATGAAAGCTGCACAGGGTGAGTGCATTATCATAGGTGACATTAACGCAAGGAATACCAACTTCCTAAAAATGGAAAGGCTCTTCTTGAATGTGTATGTTTGGTGGGAACTTGCTCAATAACAAGCACATTGCTGGTAACAGCAGTACTCAAAACAAAACTATGACTCAGGAGATAACTGGCACAAATCTTCAGAGAGTCCTGCCTTAATGACAACAAAAACTCATAAAAGCTAGAAAAGGGGCAAATATTCAAAGACACATTAGTTAATGTTCATCACCATCCTTTAGACAATTTTGTGGCAAGGTTAACGCATCCTAAATCCAATCAGACACTCTCCTTGTTCTATGCAAATCTACTATCCTTACTGAACTGCAACCCCAGCTCCTTGCTCATATGAGTGAAAATGGAATCTCAGAAACCCTAGTGGCTGGGAACCACAACATAACCACTGCTCAGGATGGAAACTCACAGAAAAGCATCATCTCAGATGATCCTTCTCAGAGGCCTGTGCAAACTATTCAGAGCAGTCCTATTCATGAGAAAAGTGCCAAGCCAGCAGACAGAAGCTCATACCATCATGATACAAAATCATGTAAAGCCTGTATGTAGTTCTGCTGGTTACTACCTATATCCGTGTTCCAGGTGATAAGAAAAATCTACAGATGCAAAGAAGAGCTCAAAATTCTTCCCAAAGAACACTCCAATTTCTGCTCTAACCAAATATACTTTAGACTCCATCATTATAATAAACAGTGATGTTACTCTCAACTTCAACAGAAGTGACTGTGTTATGTTAGTTCAACAGATATCACTCCACCATTGATAACGAGACTGAACAATACTATTTTGAGACATTATATCTTCAAATAAGTTAATATGTGGTTTTCAGGGGTATCTCTGTTTTTATCAGCCCTTCCTGTCCCTGTAATATTTTAAATATAGAGTTGGTTAGACCTATCAGAGCATTTTATACAAGAAATTACTGAGCAAGGTGGAACATTGGTTAGACATTGGACTCACATTTAGGACGTTGACAGTTCAAATCCCCATCCCACCACCCAGAATTAGGTTTTCTGTGATTTCCCTAAATCACTTAAGGCAAATATTGGGATGGTTCCTTTGAAGTGGTGCTGCCAATTTCCTTCTTTCATCCTTCCGCAATTTGAGCTTTGTTCCATGTCTAATGATATTGTTGATAACTGTATGTTAAACATTAATCTTATTTTTCAAAATTGTACAAAAAAAGGATGATCACATGGGGTATCAAGTGAAATCTGTGACTAAACTGAGGCCTTTTTTGGTAGGAGGACACAGCATGTTATCTTGAATGGAGAGTCATCGTCAGATATAGAAGTAACTTGGGGTGTGCATTGGGACCCTTGCTCTTCATGTTGTGTGTTATTGACCTTGCAGACAATGTTAACAGTAAAATAAGGCTTTTCACAGATGATGCAGTTATCTATGATGAAGTACTGTCTGAGAGAAGATGCATAAATATACAGTTAGACCTTGATAAGATCTCAACATGGTGGAGAGACTGGCAACTTGCTCTAAATGTTCAGAAATGTAAAATTGTGTACTTCACAAAACAAAATAATATAGTATCCCATTACAATAATTTCAATGAGTCACTGTTGGAATCGACCAACTCACAAATACCTGGGTGCACACTTTGTAGGGATATGACACAGAAGAATCATATAGGTTCAGTCGTGGTTTAAGCAGGTGGTAGACTTTGGTTTATTGGTAGAATACTGGGGAAATGCAATCAGTCTACAAAACAGAGTGCTTACAAATCTCTTGTGGGACTCATCCTAGAATATTGCTCAACTGTGTGGGACCAGTAGCAGATAGGACTAATGGGATATTGAACGTAAACAGAGAAGGGCAGCATAACGGCCACAGGTTTGTTTAATCCATGGGAGAGTGTCACAGAGGTAGTGAAGGAACTGAACTGCCAGAATCTTGGAGACAGATATAAACTATCCTGAGAAAGTTTCAAGCAGCGGCTTTAAATGATCGCTCTAGAGATATACAACAAACCTCTATGTATCATTCACATAGGAATCATGAGGATAAGATTAGAATAATTATTGGAAGCACAGAGGCACAATCTTTCTTCCTGTGCTCCAAACACAAATAGAACAGGAAGAAATGCTAGTATCTGGTACAATGAGATGTACCCTCTTTCATGTTCCTCATGGTGCTTCACAGAGTACAGATGTAGATGTAAAATGGTGTCACTCAAGGCAGTGGATGAAGTGTGACCATCTTTTTAACGGCGATCAATGCTATTGCATCCATGGTAAGGAGTAATGCGCAGAGTTCCTTATTGTAAAATGATTTTTTAATTATGTGCTCTTCTTCCAGCTTTCTAGCAACTCCTGTTGAGAGGCTGGAGAAATGGGCAAACAATAAAGATTTTAAATTTTCTACTGAAAAAATCTGTGTATGGTCCTTTGAAGCATTTAAGAAGTCATTCTCATGTTCTGGAAAATAAAATGAGGAAAACCAACATAAAATTTAAATATTTACTGCAGTTTTTGGGTTTCAGTTTTGATTAAAATTGAGTTATTTGCAACATCAAGATACATGTAGCATGATCTCTCAAAGCATTTTAAAACATTTTAAAATGTATAAGCCGCATAACATAGGGAGTCGACAGAAGACATTTGTTTCAGACAAGTATGATTGTACCTTGATTAGAGCTGTAGAGTGTATGGATCTGCATGACCCATATAGTTCACCATATGAGAGTCAAGCAGGCTACAGAGGCATTTAGTACCAGCTACATTCCCAGATTTGTGCTCAGGGGATTTAATACAAGGTGGCTGCCTCCTGCTGCAGCAAGCACATAGGATCTGTTCTGTACAGAAATCATTCATACACCACACCATTTTTCATCCAACTATGGAGCAACTTTTTGATAATTGTCCGAAAAAATGGCAAATATTACTGTTTTTATGGAAGGTTGGAGCAAATCATTGCTTGTTTTCTTAGGAGCCCCAGAGTACTATTATGAGGGATGTTTGAAAAGTCTGTGCAAATTCCGAGAGATGCCACCACCGGTGCGTATCGAGTGGTGGGAAGAAAAAAAATCCACCAGGCAGGTCAGCGAACTGTACGCACGCACTTTTTGTTGCACTGTAAGTGATAACTCATCTCAGAGTAAAATCCGCACATAAATTAACACTTTTTCATGCACATGAAATTCAAAACACCTTTATAAATTACTAATTAACATTTCCCATTCTGAATAAATTTCAAGAACTTGTAATTCATAATCAATAAAATTTTATCACCTGAAAGAAACTATTGGTTTGCTAAAACGTATTCAGATTACAGTCAACTCATGTCTAGATGATAATGTCATGAATCAATACTTGCTTTGAATGAACGAAATACATGTACTGAAAAATACTGTCTGCTGAGTAATTTACTGGCTTTTGCAACATATGTGGTACCCCTTGCACTGCTATACCAGGATCCTGCTTAGGATCACAGAGACAGATGAAGGGGTGTTCACCTGCATCTGTACAGGTCATTGTCATGTGGCCCATTTGTTACTGCTCCAGTGAGAAGACTCACCATTTTGTGGAGCTTGTGTAGTGTGTATTTGAATAAATCACCTTTTAGGGAATATGTTTTACATCATAGAGAGAGGACAGCAGTAATTTTAAGTGGTGATTTTCTCATTATTATATCTAATGATGAGACAAGTGCCTGCTAGGCTTCCCTCCATACTTTGTGACTAGTATCAAATCAACACAATCAGTCAGGACTACTACAGCGATCTGCAGCTGGTGTTGCTAAGATTCTGTACTCTAACTTAACTCTATAGCCTTTGTACTGCTGACTTATGAGAGGCAGTCAAATGAAAACCAAACACTTGCCACGATGGGGTCATGAAAAGGTTCCACACAAAAGTAATCACCACACACATTAAGCAATATATCCCACTGGGAGGTGAGACAATCCACTCATTTAGAATAACATGGTCACCTGCTGGCAGATCCACAACTGCACTCCCACTTCCACTACCTTATCCAAATGAAGCCAATGTCCTCCTTTAGGTCTCAAAAGAAATGAAAATTATGCAATGAAAATCCAGCCTGTACAGAGGATGTAACAATGTTTCTCAAACAACTCACTGAAGACTTCATCTAATTGACAGTGTGGGGATGGGCGTTATTGTGCACCAGAATGATTATGTCTGGCAGCACTCTGACACCCTGAGGGGAAATGGCAAAGTCAACAGTAGAAATATCTCACATCTTCCGTGCAAAAGAAATCCAAAGCTGTTCACACATGTTCCGGTAAGATCATGATGACCTCCTTCTTCAACTGCAAGGGACCTCTGCTTGTCAAGTTCTTCAAGCACAGAACCACAATAAATCTACAGTGCCATGGAGACACAGAGTAAAAATTTTGACATGCTGTAAAGACAAAACGCTCAGGAATGCTGTCAGACAGAATCATCTTGTTGCCTGATAATGCCCATCCCCACACTGCCATGTGGACAGAGGCACAATGTCAGGAACAGATAAAGGCTATGCTTCAGTGATTTGCTTGGGAAACACTGCTACATCATGTGTACAGCCCCTGAAGAAAGACATGTGGGTGTCAGTTTCAATTAGATGTACCTACTCAGGCTAGAGAAGGGGGTGTCCAAGTAGCATGTAAAACCAAACTTAGCCAAAAGCCAGCTGTTATTGTCCCACTACCATCGCCTAGTATGATGTGACCAACACAAAACCAAACACATCATGCTTAATATGTGGCATGAAGAAATAAAATCCTCTGCGTCAGCTAAATATCTAAGGATATGAGGTGATGGGACTTTATAGTGAGAAAAAAGGACAAAGAATAAACTTATTATAATTTCTAAATGACTTTTAGGTAAAGTGAGCCCAGAGACTAAACCAACAAAATTTTTGTTTGAATTGTCATCAAATATGGTGCCAGGATGTAGTCTGTGTCAGAGTACATCTACAAAAGACTTGCCACTTTCAATCATACCTATCTCATACTTTCAGCTGAACAACATTATCAAATGCTATAGTGTAATGTATCCCTAACTAAAAAAATCACCAAAGCAATAGGCTTATATAGGCTATAAAATATTAAAATGGAAGAATGAAGCCTGAAATGTCCTCCTTCAATTACATTCACCCTTTATAAGTATCTATACCCATGAGACTCCGTATCTCCAACTGTGAGAAAAACTTTTCCTAGTGGAATAGAAATCTACATCTACATGGATACTCTGCAAATCACACTTAAGTGTCTGGTAGAGGGTTAATTGAACCACCTTCACAATAATTCTCTATTTTTCCAATCTCGAACAGCACGTGGAAAAAATGAACATCTATATCTTTCTGTGTGAGCTCTGATTTCCCTTATTTTATTATGATCATCATTTCTCCCTATGTAGGTCAACATCAACAAAATATTTTTGCATTTGGAGGAGAAAGTTGGTGATTGAAATTTTGTGAGAAGATTCTGCTGCAGCAAAAAACACCATTGTTATCTTTATTCTTTGTACCCTATCTGCTAGGTATGATCGAAGTCAGTCATTAGCTACCCCTCTTATTCCTAATACTTCTAATTTATTTAATAGAATTTTGTGTCGACTATATCAAAGGCCTTAGAAAGATCCAAAAATATGCCTGTGACATACCCATCTTTGTCAACAGCATCAAGTACACCTTTTGTGAATTCTACTATGGCTGACTCCGTATTTTTGCCACTTAAGAAACCAAACTGTGATTCACTCCAAGGATTGTATTTATTCAGGTAATTTATTAATCTGTCTTTCATAATTGCTTCTATTATTTTTAAGAATGGTAACATCAGGGAAATAGGCCGCTGATTTTCAATGTCTTCTGTATTACCTTTCTTAAGCAAAGGTATAACTCTTGCCTGTTTTAACTGCTCTGGAAATGTCCCTGATGTGGAGGATTCATTTATTATTTTTGTTAAGGGGCATTGAATAATCTCTATGCATTGTTTCAGTACACACATTGGTACTTCAGCTAAGCCTACTGACTTTTTATTTTTTAGTTTTTGAACAGTTTTATTGCCTTCAATATCTATGGTTGCAAGTAACATCATTGTATGTAGTGCAACATTATTTACAGATGCTATATTTGTGTGGGGAATTTTTGATGTAACTTCTCTGCAATACGTGAAAAATGCTCATTTACAGAGTTTGCTAAGTGTTGTGGATCATTTATTATGTTATCCTCCTCCCTTAACAGTATGTTATTTTGCATTTGTTTGTCTCTCCCTGTTTCCTTTTTTATAACATCCCAGACTGCTTTGCTTTTATTCTCTGTATTATATATTATTTTGTCATTAAATGATTTTTTGCAGCAATCAGCACCCTCCTATAGATCTTTATGTATCTATGACAGAAGTTTAAGAATTCTGGATCATTGCAAATCTTTTTCATGGAACTGTGGTATGAAAGTGTTTGGGAGGACTTTTTGTGAGATGTTAATACAGACATGCATACTTTTGGAAATGCCTTTTCATAGTTCAATTTAAATAATGAGTATAATTTAGAGAATTTCTTATTCATGTTGGCTTCCTTATACTCTTCATCCCAACTTTGTTTTGCTAGTTCTTTTGAAAAATCTTTTATTTTGATTTCTGATAGTTATTGTTTGTAGGCTTGCAGTTTAGGGAATGATTTGATGACTGATTTTACTGGTGTTATTTGACAGAGATGGTCTGATAGTCCAAGATCTTTCACAGCTACCTCACATTTCTCCCTGTCCGTATTTGTGGCCAAATGGTCAACAAACTGTGTTCCATTGTACCAGTTATTTGGGCTTCTCTGCATTCTGTTCGTGTATGGATCCCTAAAGGAGCAATTCTTAGGGGTTGTAGTAGAGTTCCAGATCCATTACTTGAAATTTGTTCTAGAAAACTTTATAAGTAAGCTTTCAGAAGAAGGTTCACATTTATCTTCAAGTATTTGCCATTTCAATGTTTTCAGCATCTCCACGATGCTCTCCCTCAGGTCAATCAAGTCCATAATTATTCATGCTGCCCTTCTTTGTATATAAGTATATCCTCTGTTAGTTATATCTGGTATGGATTCACCCACTTGAAAAATATTCAGTGATGAGTCACATGAGTGTTTTGTAAGCAATTTTCTTCACAGACTGACTACATTTTCCTACTATTCTACTAATCAACTGAAGCCTACCAATGCTTTACCTATAATTGAGTCTGTGTGAATGCTCTGTTTCATACCCCTGCAAACTGTTACACTCAGATAGTAGTATGATTTGTTTGATCCCAATTGTGAATCTTTAATATTGCAGTCACAAGATGCCATGTTTCTTTCCACTTTATTAAATGCAAAATTTTAGACTTCTGAACATTTAAAGCAAGCTGTCACTGTCTGTATCACTTTGAAATCTTATCACAATCTGACTGAATATTTCTGCAATTTTCTTCAGACAGTACTTCATTTTAGATAAATGCATCATCTGCGAAAAGGATGAGGTTGCTATTAATACTGTCTGAAAGGTCATTAATATACAACATAAACAGCAAGTGTCTCAACACACTTCCATGGGGCATGCCTTAAGTTACTTCTACATTCTCCATCCAAGATAACATGCTGCACCCTCCCTAGCAAGAAATTCTCAAAACAATTTACACATTTCATCTGATATTCCATTTGATAATAGGCATAGGTGCAGTTCTGAGTCAAATTCTTTTCAGAAGTCAGACAGTACCACATCTATCCAACTGCCTTAAGCTATGGCTTTAAGGATATCACAGGAAAAAAAGGACAAGTTGGGTTTCAGGTTACTGTTGTTTACAGAATTCATGCTGGGCAACATAGAGAAAGTCATTCTGTTTGAGATAACTCATTACATTTGAGCTCAGAATATGTTCTAAGATTCTAAAACAAATGGATATCAAGGATATCTTGTGGAAGTTTTATGGAAGAGTTATGCACCCCTCTTGAAGATGAGTGTGCTCTGTTCTTTCTTCCAACCACCACACACAGTTTTGTGTTTGAGGGATCTATGGTATATAATGGTTAAAAGAGGGGTTGCAAATCTGGAGTATAAGGATTACATCAGGCCCTGCTGCTAGTTCAGTTTTAATGATTTGAGCTGTGTCTCAATGCCACTGACTCTAACCAGTATGCATGCAAAATCATTTGCTGCCAGTATGTTCCAAAATGAGCAAGCAGTGAAGGAAACAAAAGAAAAATTCGGAGTAGGTATTAAAAGCCATGGAGAAGAAATAATAACTTTGAGGTTTGCCAATGACATTGTAATTCTGTCAGAGACAGTAAAGGACTTGGACGAGCAGTTGAACGGAATGGATAGTATCTTGAAAGGAGGATATAAGATGAACATCAACAAAAGCAAAACAAGGATAATGGAATGTAGTTGAATTAAGTCAGGAGATGCTGAGGGAATTAGATTAGGAAATGAGACACTTAAAATAGTAAAGGAGTTTTTCTATTTTGGGAGCAAAATAACTGATGATGTTCGAAGTAGCGAGGATATAAAATGTAGACTGGCAATGGCAAGGAAAGGTTTTCTGAAGAAGAGAAATTTGTTAACATCGAGTATAGATTTAAGTGTCAGGAAGTCTTTTCTGAAAGTATTTGTATGGAGTGTAGCCATGTATGGAAGTGAAACATGGACGATAAATAGTTTGGACAAGAAGAGAATAGAAGCTTTTGAAATGTGGTGCTACAGAAGAATGCTGAAGATTAGATGGGTAGATCACATAACTAATGAGGAGGTATTTAATAGGATGGGGGAGAAGAGGAGTTTGTGGCACAACTTGGCTAGAATTAGGGATCGGTTGGTAGGACATGTTCTGAGGCATCAAGGGATTACCAATTTAGTATTGGAGGGCAGCATGGAGGGTAAAAATCGTAGAGGGAGACCAAGAGATGAATACACTAACCAGATTCAGAAGGATGTAGGTTGCAGTAGTTAGTGGGAGATGGAGAAGCTTGCACAGGATAGTGTAGCATGGAGAGCTGCATCAAACCAGTCTCAGGACTGAAGACCATAACAACAACAATGTTCCAAAATGCCATGCAGGTGAATGGGATTTTTCTGGGCCTTGGGTTTAACTATGATAACTTGGGTGCACCTGTGACAGAAAGGTAGGGTCAAGGGGCTAGGGACCATTTATGTTCCCAACAGAAGGATCATTTTAGTGCAACTATCCTACAGTTGGAATATTATGTACTTCCTCCAGCGTAGGCAAATGGAGCAAATCGGTTGGTTCTTCTTGAATTAGAAGTGGTCTATGGTGCACCATAAGGGGAACCATTTAGTTCTTGGGAGGTTTGCGAGAAATCCAGAAATAGTTTTCAGTCTCAGCAGAAGATTTTTAAATAACTAAATGCAGCAGATTGCTCAAATTTTAACAGTGTATTCTCTTGCGGAAATGGGCAAGTGGGAGTGTATGGGTATGACTGACTTAAGCAATGCAGCAATGGTCAAGTAGATATGAGGGAGTTACAGTAAAGGAAGGTTGTGGGAATCAGAGGTGAGTTACATTTGTAAAGGTGTTGAGGAAGGTGGAATGAGGTGGCTGGTACCCAACTTTCTAGTCAGAGTCTTTAAAATAAACAGGAGCATATTCATCTTTTTGTGCTTCAATGGGAGCATTTTTCTGCTGGTGTCTGTATCACTGATCTTTGCAATTGTGCAAAACTTGGATTGGAACAATGCTTCTGGACCTGCCTTTGTATAGGAGGAACATTTGAAAACTGAGTTCAGCTTTTTTGCTTTTGCTTTGCTACCATTAGTTTCATTTCCCAATCCTGGACATTAATATATTAATATGGTGCCACTCACAACATTTTACATATGACCAGATCTTTTGGGGGCTTTTGTGAGAGATCTGTGACAACGTTCTGCTACAGCCATTGTTGAAAGTATCATACATTTCTCCCTTAACAGCCACATGGGTTTCATTCAGCATATGTCTGTCTATAGCCCTACCTTTCATTTCACTCCCATTATGCAGTATTCTCTGTTGTAGTCCACAGAAGGCTGGACACATAAGGACCAAATATTACGTGTATTGTATTTTGTCATATTGTCACTAACTGTGTGCCCAGTAAGCCCAAAATTAGTGACGTTGGTTGTGATGGTTGTGTGGTGCATGAAGCAATACCGTCTCTCAAGGGGAAAAAAAAAAAAAAAAAAAAAAAAAAACTTTACTCCTTATTGGCAATAGCATACGTTGAAAACAGACAAAATTTCTGCGCATAACATAAAGATTACAGTCTGATAGTTGCTAAGCAATGACACTCTATGGTCAGTTATAAGAAGAAATACTCTTGGTAAGTGACTGTATGTACTTTAACAGTTCTTGAGTGATGTATAAGAAAAGATAACATTTGGCAAGTAACTGTCGGTTGATCCAAAAGTCCAGTTTGGTATCAGTTAAAAAATGGATAATGCGTGGAAAGTATTTGTCCATTAATCCTGGCTGATGTCTAAGTCAACATGATCTACTACTGAAGGGACACTACTGTGAGCTGTAGTCATACTGGTGTGGTATGAAAGCTAAAAAAGGAGAAGAGGGAGCTAACTACATAATATCTTTCTCCTGAGTGTAGATCCAACATCTGGCACATACAGCTGTATGTTGTTGTTGCCACTGCACTTGGGTAAAGTAAGACTGCTTACATCTTTTGGAACATTTTCCAAGTGTGTTAGTTATTGCACAGTGACAGAAATGGTGTGTGCCACATAGCTAAGGACTGATACATCCTGCTTCTCCACTGTGTTGTCAATAAGGCCACACCATGATAATTACCATTAGTAGGCCTCTGTTATATTTTGACTACTGGATTTCATTTTCTCTTATTAAAACTGTTTTCCATTGACAACAATGAGTTTTGTGACTCTTGTTGACTTTAAACACATAAAACACAAATAAATAACTTCTTATGGCACTTTGGACTTCAGTTAGTGTCTTGAACTGTCACATTATGTTATATAATGAAAGAAATCTTTCAGAACACAAGCAGACTTTTTCAGGTCAGAGTTATCTACCTTGCCACATCTTGAAATATGTAACTATTCTTCTGATTCACCCTGCATAATCTATAGGACTAAATGCACTTCCAACAGCTTTTGGTGAAATGAATTTATTTATTCGGAAATTTCAATAATCAAATTTAATGCAAAAAAACAAAATCTTCTTGAATAAGTTGACAGTAAGGTTCACTCAAATTTGGAATGTGATTACACAAAGCTACTTGATGAAGATTTTTTGCCTCCCACTCCACACAGGCAATGGTCTGGGAAGTTCGTTGCGGGCTCGTAAGTGCTGCTCATCTCTTTCTCCAGCATCTGTGGAAAGAGCACCTGTTTACATGGCTGAGGCTACATTTAAACAATATCATTGCTTTTTAGTTAAAATAAAATAGTAACTGTGTTTTGTAATATTCCTAGTGACTTCATGCAACAATTTGGATTCCACATTTCAGATTAAAATTTTCCATTGTTTCCCTACATGACAAAAATTGCAAATGCCACAATGGTTCTTTTGAAAAGGACTTGGCTGATTTCCTAGTTTATCTCTAGAAGAGAGAAGGATTTGTACATAACAGTCTTGATATGAAGGATTTTTTTCTTTGTATTATGTTAATAGAGTATCTTTTGTTGACTTCTCATTTTCATAATAATATGTTATATATGAAACACACAGTCACTCCCATCCTTCTCACAGATCAATGATAGTTTTTGATGCCAAAATCTGAGAAAAGGAGGTTTGTTGCCTATTGTTGGTAGCTCTTGCCACCAAAGGCAGGCGGAGCAGCTGCAGCATCACAGAAGCTATGACACATGATTGGATGCTGTGGATTGTACCTTGCATAGAAGAGAATTACTATGGCCCACTAAATTCATCGTTGCCTTAAAGAAATTTTAGGAAGCACTTTGCCTGAACTGAGATGTGACCATATTGCTATGGACATCCCCTTTTGTTTGTCATAGTTACACACTGTGGACACTAACACCTCTGGCCATCAATGAGTCAGTTTTTGTTACCACCTGCTGCACCACATAGTCATGCTTTTTTCACTTGAAGTAGCTGAAGAACATTTGACAGTACACAGCATATTATTTGAATACTGATAGCAACAATCTCTCATGAAGAGTTACATGGTTTGAAATCAAACACTGGAAAGTCCATGCTGCAATATCACTGATTATGGGAAGGATATATTGCTATTCTCCATAAAGATGACATGTTGAGTTGCAGACAGGCACAACAAAAAGGCTATGAAACACCATACAAAGACATTGAATATCATAATGGATGCTTGTATGAAGTGCTGTCCTTTCTAACTCAGTTTGATGACACTTCCCACAATTTTCTCTGGATAAGGATTATAATATGGATTTAGCTCTCTATGTCTAGCCTGAGCAGCCTGATATGGTGATCACATGTGTGTGAATTGTGCTTGCTTGTGTGAACACATGCGTGTTTTCCTTTTCTGGTGAAAGCATTACCAAAAGCCTAAGGCGTAACTGTCTTTTTGATGTGCCTGTATACAACTCAATGCGTCATCTTTAAGGTGAGCAGCAACCTCTCCTTCCCATAACTGAAAAGAAGATGGCCTGGTCAGAGAAGCCACATCTCACAACTTGTATTTGCAATTGTGGAAATATCCTATGAAACAGCACTCAAGGACACTGAA
The DNA here is from genome assembly GCF_023897955.1 of Schistocerca gregaria. Taxonomy (NCBI): domain Eukaryota; kingdom Metazoa; phylum Arthropoda; class Insecta; order Orthoptera; family Acrididae; genus Schistocerca; species Schistocerca gregaria. The sequence goes on from NC_064922.1 coordinate 195,957,678, forward strand.
TATCATAATGGATGCCTGTAAGAAATTCTGTTGCTTCTATCTCAGTTTGATTGCACTCCCAAATTTTTTGCTGGATGAGGGTATAATATGGATCTAGCTCTCTGTGACAAATATATTGACAAGGAGATACATGCGGTTTTTAAGTTCCAATACTTTTCAGTGAACCAGTCTTACCTGCCAGTCTGATCTGTCATACTGGTGAACTGCCACCTATTAAACTTGAATTTTACTCTGGAGATACTGAGAGTTAGTCAATGTTTTAGAAACAATTTGAAAGGTCTGTCAACAGTAATGTATCCAAGTTTACTACTAATAAGTATATGCCTCTTCTAGGGTATATTGAGGATGAGCCCAAACAACTGGTTGCTGGCACTGTAGTGATTGACATGACTCCCAAGAGTACAAGCAAGTTCTTCAGTCAAGATATGGAGACTGCTATCACAGAAAAAAAACTCAAACACGTTATTTACAGGAGGTGAGATCTATTCGAATTTATTGTCCTGAAACCCTGCAAAATTCAATAAAGATATTCAAGCTCAGATGTCCTTGACTGTAATTACAAATGTCTATTGCAAATTTCTGACCCCAGAAATACTGTGTATCTTCCCCAAGTACGTTCTCCAGCATTGGATAATCCCCATCAGGAGAAAAAATTATCCAAAGGAGATGCACTACAATGAAGGGAATTTTAGGGGAAGGAATTGATGGAATGCTCAATGCCTAAAAGGTACTCAAAGACAAGTCATTGATGAGTGCGTTCCTTGTTGTCACTGTTCTTAATATTAATTCTAAGCAACATTGTACAAAACACAAGTTTGGTGTACCATAAGCCTTGCTCTGTATTTTGCGAACAACACGGCTACTTGGCACAAAACTGCAAGGTGGTAAAGGATGTTCCCCAGTGTATCAAGATACTATGTTAAGACATCTTTGTATTAATTGCAGTCATGCTGTCAGGCTGTTCAAAAAAAGAAGGAGATGCCTATGCTTACTGAAAAAGGAACCATAATTGATCACTTTTTGGCTGTCTTGAAGCATATGATATTTCCACTGCCCAATCAATAGTTCAGTGAGAAATGTTGTAGTGTGACATGCAAGTTTCATTGACTTTTAAATGAGATATGTATGGGATGGGGCCCACAAATGACAGCAGATTCACACACTGTATTCCTGAATGCTGGCAGGCAGTCCACCTTCATCAGCCAACTCCTGATTGATAGGATAAACTTACAGGTGATCAACACTCAGCCTTTGTCAGTAGATGCTTCAATATCCACAACTCTTGCTAAGAAGTGGATTGACTTGCTAAAAAGTGGACAGATGAACATTCATGCCAAGCTGGCTGCCTTCAAGGGTTTACATTGTTTCATGAAACATCTGACTGTGTCAGCATGCCAAAAGATGTGTTATAACAATCTGATTTTGATATGTATTAAAAAAGAGTGGTCATTACTGGTAGATAGTAGACAACATGTCTCCAACACATATTTCTGTCTCTGGCATTGTTGCTCTCTAAATTTAGGGAAATTCCCAGTGGAAGTCCTGCTGGAAGTTTAGAATGTACAGAGCTGTTACTCTCATTTACTTAGCCTTTTAAGAGCCAAATGATGACACTATACATCACTTCTGGTACTTAGAAGCAATAGGATCAGCACTGCTCAATAAAAATTATTGAGTTAGTGATCCTGGAAGGGTTCCACATCCTTTAAATGCTTGAAGACCAGAGATGAGTAGTTTGCCTCCCTTGAAAATCTACTGTCACTAGACCCACAACTTTCACAAAATTGAGATGCATTTCAATGCTTTGGAGAGAAGAGTATTGAGAATTGATGGTCTGAGATGAGTCTGTGGCAATCTGATTTTGATATGTTTAAAAAAGATCATGTAGAACGGACTCTCACGGATGAATCCAAAGAGTTGTGCTATTTGTTTCACCACTTACTTGAGAGAGACAGGCGAGGGAGCAGTAAATGATGAACAGTCTTCATGGATCTTTGCACTAAGTAGCACTAAGAGGGTGCCCCCTCTATTGATGACATTTTGGAACTTAGGTCTAGCTTGCTGTGTGATTTGACTGACATGATTATGAGATTCTGTTTCAACCAACTGTCATCACTGCAGATATTACTCAAGCCTTTCTGCAGTTCACTCTCCATCCTGATTATGCAACCTTACTCAATTCTTCTGCTAAAATATTGATTACAATAAAATTGAAGAAGAAATTAAAGCAAGACAAAAGACAGTTTATTGAATCAAACTTATTCTCAGGCTTGCTGGCAGCCCTTCTCTGCTTTCAGCAACACTTTCAGCAACACCCCAATATGTGGCACTCACTTATCTGTCCCAGTTTCCTACAGCTGCATCCTTACTGCACCAATACATATACATTACTTCACTGCAGGAACTGAAAAGAAGGGCAGCCAAGTTCTACTATATTATGAGTTATCTTTGCTAATGAAACAAGAATGATTATATTATCAAAATTAGTCACTAATACAGGGTATTTAAATATAATCTGGATGGAACTTGAAAGAGGACAGATTTTTTGGTGGGTCAGTAACACATCACTGAAAATTTTTGGAAGCAGCGGGAACTAAAAGGAACTTGTTATGAGCCTCTGTAGGCCTTCATAACCCTCTCATTGCAATGACATAAATTCCTATTGTAAAAAAATCCTACTTTGAGGTATTTAGTTGCTAAGACTGAGTTAGGATCAGATGCTGCCTCACTCACTACAGTGTAGTTGTTAAATGGTGAACATGGTTATCAACCAATCCTAAGTTATCTAAGAATACTGTTCCTAGATGAGTCCAGATGATGATCAAAGTGAGCTCCAATATTCACATTCTTGTGACACATTGGAGCGCACATATGGCACCCCCTTACACATAAATAGTATGTACAATTGCCTATAACTAATGTATAGTAAGAGCCAATGAGCACCTATGAAGAGAATAACACACCCATGACTTGAACTCTAAGAAATATTGACAGGGATGAGACTGCTATGCTAGTCTTGCAAGGCTAGTTCCTCTGATACTATCAGATAAAAAAAACTCTAGACTGATTTTGTTACAAGACAAGGATGGATAAAAGGAAATCTTGCAAGGAGAGAAATGTTTTCATCAACAGGGTTACAGAAATCCAAGGGTAAACATCCCTATTTCAGTGATTTATATGTTCTCTCTGTATCTCCTAGAGACCAATTTCTATGACTCCTCTGTACCTCTTAGAGAAGCCAAGAAATTCAAAAGCACAAATGCACCATGAACAGAAAAGGAGGATTGGAATTAGGTAAGTGCTAAATAAAACAAAAACATGAAATTTTCTCCCCTACAAGCTCCATAACACATTGCACATTGACGCGATTCTATAATCTTGTTCAGTAATCTGATGATGTCATGAATTGACTGTTGCATGGAGCATTGGAAATTGAAACATAAGGCAGATAAATATGCCTTGGACCACAGCTAAATGTGCATAAAACAAATATCACAAAAGACTCAAATACTGTATTGTATGACTAGTTGGATTATTGGTTTTGTCTCCATTACACAACAGTATTTTAGACATGAAAGTATAGATTCAAAAGCAGTATCTGTCACTGTAAACAGTTTGTACATAGTTATCTATGATGAGACAGTAACAGACTAGCAAACCTCTCCCTCAGAGAAATATTTTCTGACTGAATTGTCTAACTTTGAAAGAATATTTCTCTTACGAAATCCATTCAAACAATGAGCAAACCACCTCCTAGAATGTGGGGTGCCTTTCAATACAATAACTCTTGGGAACACTTTTTAGAAATACTCTTCAAGCAGAAGGATGTTACGCTATACTCAATATTTGTATCAATTTCTTATTTCAGAGGAGCTTCAAAACAAAATCAAATAGGATTCTAATTATTTTCTTCAACATGCAAATTTTTAATCATATTATGCAATTTAACTAACTTAATTTTCCTGGTGATTTTATTAATGTTTTTACCACTTCATTTGTTATTGTTGTTGTTAGTAATGCTACTATTACTACTATTACTGCTACTACTACTACTACTACTACTAATAATAATAATAATAATAATAATAATAATAATAGTAATAACCACAATGAAAATCAAACAACCTGTTTATAATTAGATTCAACATTACTGACACTCAGATAACTTTTACAAGAATTAGGAATAGGATCCTAGCACTGGCTGCATGATTAAGGTTAATAACTGCCTTGGAACACAAGAGAATAAAACTGCACAAATGTATCAGATGCAGCATAGGAGACATTGATTCATGCAATTCTATATATATATATAATGAAGTGGTACATTGCCTGGACACAACAATGTGTAGAGCCATGGCAGCAGTTGTGTTGCTTAATATTTCATAAGTGTGATTCAGTGTTCCTTCCATGTCCAAACATCATAGAGCACTGTGAAAACATTCAATGCTACATAGTAAACTGGTTGTTTGCCCATCTGAGGCTTATTTCCAGTAAAATTGCATATAATTCAACTCTGCTTCCACTTTTAATGGAACTAACAAATAGTCTTCTCCTTTATTCTGGACGCATTCCTCTACTCCTTTCAGCCATCTGTCTCTCAGTCTTCCTCTTGGTCTCTTTCCTTCCATTTTCATCTTGTGTATCCTCCTGGGTATCTTGTTCTCCTCCATTCTTTTAACGTGTCAATACCATCTCAGCCTTGATTTCTCTATCTCCTCCTGTAATAGTTCCACCTTCATTAGCTCTCTGATCCTCTCATTTCTTAACCTGTTTATCTTTGTCATTCCAATACTGTTTCTCAAGATTTTCATCTCAATAGCTTTTATTTGTTTCTCTCTTCCTTCCGTAACACAAGTTTCTCATGCATGTGTCAGGATTGGGACATAGTATGACCGGTATATAACCTTTCACTGATTTGGGTACATCCTTGCTCCATATCAGGCTTCTGACACTTTTCTGAAATGCTTCTGCTTTTCTACCCTGCTTGTTTATTTCTCTGTCATTTTTTCCATCTTCCTGTATCAGGCTTCCTAGGTACTTGAACCTCTCCACTCTCCTCAGTCATTCCTCACCAATTGTTATTCCAGTTGTTCCTCTCTCCTTCTTTCTTGTTGTGATAATCATCCCACTCATAGTAAATTTCATCCAATATTCTTGCACTGTTCATTCCCATATGTCCAACTGCTCTTGTACTTCCTCCTCCTTATTCCCCCAAATCATCAGATCATCTGCAAACACCATAGCTTTCATCTTCCTTTCACCAATTACTTGTGCTACTGCACTCATTGTATCATCTATCACTACAATGAAGAGTAATGGTGAAAGTGCACTCCCCTGCCTCAAGCCATTCTTCTGTTCAGTCCAAGATGATTTCTCTCCTCCCGTTTCACACAGTTCACACTTCCATGTACATTTACCTTATCCTTCAAATAATCTGTTTTGCTACTCCTCTGTTCTCCAAGGCTTTCTACACTTTGCTTCTATGTACACTATCATATGCTTTTTCTATGTCCAGGAAGGTCATTAGTATAGCTATTCCATATTCATAGTGCTGTTCCTGCAGTTTTCTCCCACAAGCCCAACCCTTCATCCAAGTCATAGGAGATGGGCAACGGCGTGAATTAGGGGATTGCTTGTAGGACCGAGGTCCAGTGGGGACTGTGTGTGCCCCGGGACCACTATGATAGCTGTGAAGGTCCTACAGGAACCCTGAAAAGTGACAGCTAATGGGGCTCTGGTGAAGCTATGATAGGCCCAGCAAGCCAGTAGTGGATTATGATTTCTGCTTTCAAAAATAGAATGGTCCTCGGAAAGGACAGATGTAAAAGAAGCTCATTTTGCATAAATAATTTTTGTTCTTTTAGTTAGTCATGAGAGGTGTTTGTTGTGTGTAGTTGATAGGAACAGAGAAGTGTAAGTTGAGTTTGTATCACACACATTTTGTGTTGTGTCTGTAATTGTTACTTGAAAGATAAACATATGGTAAGTATTGAATAAATGTGACATAAGTGAACATCATATCCTGTGACTTATATTGCTAGTGTTAAAAATTCAACAGTTGACAAGCCCAATAACTTTCTGCATTCTTAAGGAATCTTAAGTACCTCAACACTGCTGTGCTGACAATGAGATGAAAATGTATTCATCATTGAGAAACAAGACAAATCAAAATAATTACTTATATTTTCAATTCTCATATTGTAAATGATAAGATTTATAATGTGTCACTTCTGTTCTTCAGTATTTAATAGCTTGAAGAATATTGCCCAAAACCAATTCATTATGAATAACCAAGTTTGGAAAGACATTTTGAACATTTGATGACTTTTAGCGTTTTGAGAAGTGGCAGACATTAGACACTCCAAGGTGTGGGCAGACTAAAGGCTAGCACCTGACTACTGGATGGCCATTCTTCTCTTGGCTTCCTCATTACACACCATTATCTCTTTTACTTTGGTGCACTGAGTACCTCCTATACACAGAGGGGCTTCTCTCAGCTTTTCCTTCCTAACAATACGTTTTTATCTATTAATCTGTATTTATGAATCAATAATAGGACAAACATTCTTTTATACATAAACCACACATAGAAAAATATTCATCATTATTACAAATAGTGAAAAATTATACAGATTTGTGAACAGATGATAATAATACAGTGATATTTACAGCAAAGACACAAAGTGACAGTATTACAAACCTTGCATGAATTTATTCTGATGTTTAGTTTATGATCCGCAACATATCATAATTGTGAAAAAGCGAGTACAATCATAACTCTCTTTCTAAAACTCTTTTGTTCCATATTGATATGATCAATGAAAGGTTCTGAAGCAAAATTTGATAATGAAGTGGACAAGTAGGATTGTTGAAAGCAAGTAAGTGAGAGAGAACAGAGGTGCAGTGAAGGAAAATTTGTTATTAGGTTGGAGAAATGGGTCATTCAACTCATCCAGAGAGTGACTGAACCAGGAATCAATTGCTTTATTTAAGTATGAAACATCCCTGCAGTCACTGAAATGAACTAACAAAATCCTAGTAGATCTAAATCTGGATTTTCTGATGGGGATGTGAAACGTACACTCCTGAAAACAAGTCCATCATGCCATTTGGACTGTAGAACAAAACTGATATACAAATAGCAAGGTTTTAAAAGTGAGTTATCTTAGCCTGACACCAAAACATACAATTAATATTTTGTGAAATTTTATCAGCAGCAATTGCATACAAATGAAGTTACCTTCACACATTTCACAGATTGTACAGCATGCAAGATCACAATCACAGATTCAAGTACCTGCAGACAGATTGTCCTTGGCAACAATTTCAGTACCCTGTAGCTACAATTCAGTTGACAAATCATGCATACAGACCATCATAAAGGTGTCAGATGTAATTCTTTGTTGTCATTTTCTACTTCACATCCTTATGTTGCCAAAGTTGGCCAAGGGGTGCTGTTGCTGATGCAGACAAACTAATCTCATCCACATATACAGGCATGACAAGTATGCTAGAACTTTGAGCCTAACTTACAGAATTTGTAATGTATGGACAGTCTCTGTTGTGAGGAGGCACCTCCTTAGCATTTTAGGAATGGAATAAAATAAACTGGATGATATTGTGAAGGCATCTTGAAATGCTGTTATTTCAATTAGAATAGTCAACAGGCAACTGTTGATACCCAGTGTAGAATCAGATCATTAAATTTAACCAGAAGTGCAATTCCGTTAAAAAAAGGTATGGGCAAGGAGGGATTCCACAGACGTTAAAAATGGAAAGGGTTAATTGTAAACCCTATGCAAGGAGCAAGCCATATGTGTCATAGCAACAATTTATGCAAGACCTTGAAGGAATAGAATAGCGTGCTAACATAGTCCATGTAAATGTTTTTGTAGAGTATTGCATCGGCTGATACATGTCTCCAGATTCTCACATAGTGTAGTGCTTAGCAGAATGTTGCCTCTTTCCGCAAATGCTGTAGACAAATGAGGTGGTTATTATTTGCATTGCTGAGCATAATGACACAGTCGTAGTTCCAGATGTCAGTACAAATAAGTAAATAAATTTATCTAGAAAATTATGTTAATACCAAACAACAAACTTAACAAAATAAGGAAATACCAAAACCTATAAAGAAAATAAGTAAAACCAGAAAGTTATAAAAATATACATAAACAAAAACAAACAATGGAAAGTTCAGGGTGGAATAAGAACACTATTATGAAAAGGATAGATTGCTGCAATTCATCAAAGGTGTTGAGTTACAGACATCTACAATGAAAAGACTAAACATATAAGTTTTTGGACAAAACAATGATTCTGCAGAAATAGAAAACAAAAACACACACATATACACACACACACACACACACACACACACACACACACACACACACACACACACACACACAGCCAATGCCTCTGTCTGTTGTGACTGGTTATCAGAAACCGATGATCTCAATTCGGGAATTTACATGAGAGAGTTGTAGCATTGGTGAAATATTGAGATATCCAAGTCGTAGGTCTATCGGTTGACAGGGAGGAGGGAGAGGGGTGATTCTAAGAATTTTAGAAGTGGGAGCCTTATTAGCAAGAGGGTGAAAGGAGCAGACTGCCCAGGGATTTCTGTTTTTGGAGATCTGTGGAGTAATTGTGGAAGAAACTATTGCTGTAGATGTCAAAGCTTTCAGTATTGACATTTGGTGTCATTGTCTGAGAAGTAGAGTATGGTGTATCTGATATGGAGGAGGTGCAGTCTAGACAAATAAGGAATCCAGCACTTCCTTTCAATAAACTTGCAAAGTCAGCACTACAGATGTGACAACCATGGGTGACTAGGTTGTATGGAAGAGACTTACTTCCTGCGCACGGGGTCCCGAATTTGATTCCCGGTGGGGTCAGAGATTTTCTCTGCCTTGTGATGACTGGGTGTTGTGTGTTCTTCATGATAATTTCATCATCATTGACTTGCAAGTCGCTGAAGTGGCGTCAACTAAAAAGGACTTGCAATACGGCGGCCGAACTTACCTGCATGGGGCCTCCCGGCCAACATTGCCATACGATCATTTCATTTCATGGAAGAGACTACTTGGTATGGAATGTGTGGCAGCTGTTGAAGTGGAGATCACAAAGATGTCCTCTTTTAAACTGAATCAGATGAGGTGTTTGGGATTCTGTTTAGTTAGGAAGGATTCCTCTAGATGGCTCCCTCTAGATGACCCTATGTCAACATATTCATCAGCCATTCTCAGTCTAACAATACATTTTCTCTGTGTTGACTTCCACCTTACATATGACTATATCAGTGCCTTTACCTGTATAAAACCCACTAATCACCAACAAACCTCTTCTTCAACGGCTGCCACCCATTCCAAAACAAGAAATCCCTTCCGTACAATCTCGCCACCCATGATTGTTGCATCTATAGTGATAGCAGCCCCTCTTCAAATATACCAAGAGCCTCAGTGAGGCTTTCAGAGAATGAAACTACCCTCCCAATCTTGTACAGAAACAGATCTCCCATGCCTTGTCTAGGCAGTCATCTACCATCTGCTACATATTCACAGTCCAGCCATAAAGGAGCACTCCCCCCAGGACTAGTGGAACTGAATCAAATTCTCCACCAGGTTATCAGCTACCCCCTGTCATGCCCTAAAAAGAGGAACATTCTTCCCACAATCCTTCCCACCCCTACCACAGTGGTATTTCGCCACCCACCAAACCTACACAATATCCTTGTCGACCCTTATTCCATCCGCTTCCCAATACCTTGCCTCAGCACTCAGATCCCTACAACAGACTTAGATGTAAGACCTGTCCATACATCCTCCCATCACTACCTAATCCAATCTGGTCACAGGCATCTCTTACCCATCAAGGGGCAGGGCTACCTATGAAAGCAGCCATGTGGTCTACACATAAGTTGCTAATGTTGCGCTGCTCTCTACGTGGGCATAACAACCAATAAGCTGTCTGTCTAATTGAATGGCCACTGACAGACTGTCACCAAAAGAGAGCTGTGCCATCTAGATTCTTCCTAGCAACACCAGCTTTCTGAACGGTGCAGGTAGGAAATCTCCCTACCTACCCCTTTCCTTGCTACCCTTTTCCTTGCATCTGCATCCACTCAAGCACTACACAGCTTTCCACTCTGCCAGCACATCCACTAGTCTTTTGCCCCCGACCCTAGTTCTCTTCAACCCCTGCCCCGCCCCCTCCAAACTTCTCAACTGGACCAAACAACCCTACCCTGTCTCCACCATGGCCCTGCATGCTCCCACAAGCAGCAGTACACTTTCCCCCTCCCCTTACCCTGACACCCCTCCCCCTTCCCTTCCCATGTCTCTTCCTTACCCTCACCACCTATGCCAGACTGCTACTCCCATCAACCACAGTTATGGCTCAGTCCAGATACAGTGGCCAGAAAAAGTGGTCATGTACGTATGAGTTTTGAGAATGTGTGTGTGTTTCCACAAGAAGTCTTTTTGGCTGAAAGATTAAATGTGTAGTATTCTTTTTGTTGTGCCTGTCTGCTACTCAAAATCTCCTCTATATGGTGGATAGCAATCTATCCTTTTCATAATACATAAGTAATGCAGTGAGCTTTCAAATGCAGAATGTTTTGTAGGTACAGTAAATACCGGTTTCTGGTAAAAACGTGTATTTTGGATAGTCTATGTTTTTTTCTTTTGTTATTTATGCAGTCTTGGTCCCCATTAACAAGGATAATTTGGAAGCTTGCTGTATTTGATAAAACATCGGCAGTTTCATTTTTAATTCGATTTTGTGCTAACCAAACCATTTCCTATTTGTTATTTTCTACAAGAAAGTGTTCAGGAAAACATGTTTTCCTTCTCATCAAATTATACTGACATATGACATCTGTAGTTTTCTAGCACCAGAATCTTGTCCAAAGTGTCATAATTAAGAATAATATTTTAGTTTTGTACTACCTTCACCTCAGAATTCCCCTTTATGACCTTGTTGTGGGATTTGCCATGAATAACTCTCTATAGAGCTGTTCTAGCTGTGTAGCAAAACAGATGATCTGATTTTAAATCTATTTAGTCTGTATTTTTCCTCAGTGCTTCTGATGACCCTGATATAACACACCTAAACTTATAACTTTTTTTTTCTTTCAACTCTGCTAACACATCTGACAATTCATATGTTTTATTTTTATTTTTATTTGTTATTTTTTAGAAGCAGTTATGTTTACAAGGTCAGCATCATTGTCTATCTAGCCAATTTAGTGTATCAAGGTGTGGGAAGAGAACTAGCTGGATGTGTCGCTGCCTGAGTTCCCTCAGCCCACTATTCCCAATATTATTTCATATGGCCTGGTATACTGATTTTCTGGGACTTGCACACCTTCAACATTTCTACACATGGTAACTCCCCAGCCAGGCCTTATAGATTTTCTTTTAACAGTATTGGCATACTGGCCACATTCCACAATCTTAAGACAGTTAATCACCTTCCTACGCCAAAATCTAGGATAGGACTTAACATACACAAGTAGTTACCACAGTGCCAAGCAAACTAGTTATGTAATGAAGACTTTGGAATCTGTGTTAAAACAGTGAATAATCTGAGTCCTAGAAACCAAGTACTCTCTTAGCCAATATTAATGTGGGCTCAAAAGTCACTATTCGCCTGTTGGCATTATGAGCATGTTGCATGTTGGATGCGTATGCATTTTTGGGTTTAGAACACAATAGTGTGAGCTTATTAATGCTAAGTCAAAAGTAGTTCAAAGATGTAAAAATTTGTCCTAAATGGAGAATGATAAATCAAAGTAAGCAAAAAATTATAAGTCTGATGCATTATGTTTAAATTTTTGCTTGGTAGCCTCAGCCCAGTGTCTATGAATGGTATGATAACGCAGCATGACTGGCTGGCTATATTAGTACTCCCGTGGTAAACACTGTCCATCTCTTTGACATATCCAGGTCTCATTGATCCACACACACTGTACACCCATAAACTAAGTGGGATGGCACAAAAGTGTTTTAAAATTCAGGTAGATGTGCCTCTTCTCTTCCCCAATATCTGTAGTTGAGATACTGAAAGTTCAGTCATCTGCATAAAGCAGTTTATATTAGACAAAAATGAACTTGGATCAAGAGGAAGTCACATATCTCCATTGTATACATGTTAATCTCAGATTATTTCACAATGAACTAGTATTACCTGAATAAGATTTTCACTCTGATGTGGACTGTTTACTGATATGAAACTTCCTGGCACATTAAACCTGTGTGCTGCACCGAGACTCAAACTTGAGTTTGAGTCTGGGTCTGGCACACAGTTTTAATCTGCCACGAAGTTTCAAACTAGGATTAGCTAAAACTACCAGGATTTCATCATATAAAGGCAAGTACAATTGCAGTTGACAAATTGCCTGTTTACTTCCATCTCAGGTTCTTTGGCTAGCATTTGTTTGACAAGTTTTCCGACATTTCACTGACACAAATGGATGACATTTCATTTTTTTTTTTTTTGAGTCATTAAGGTTAAATTAAAGAGAGTATCAACAAAAGTTCTCCCATATGAACTCTTGGAGATGAGTCCTAATTAACATGAGAAAGTTTAAAACTTTCTCTTAGACACTTAGCAGCAGAGTGTGAAAACAAAATCTGCACTTTTTACAGTGAACAGTTAAGTGTAGGGAGTTTGACAGGAGTCAATAATGACTGAAAATATCCAACAAAAGTGTTCTATAGACTTAATTAACAATAACTACACAATCTGTATTAAAACCAAGTACGTGATTAAACTGTTAGGACAGCTGCAGCTCATCAGTGAACAGAAATAGTAAGCACATGTAAGTCAATTAGAGAAAGCATTTATCAGCCAATAACAAAATGTTGGGTCTCAATGGCAACATGCTGGACTGTTGTATGAAAGGACTGGAGTTCAGTCCCAAGTTAGTCCAGTGACTTTTTCAAATTCTTTTTCAGTTATCTCTTCCATCATCTTTGGCAATGTTTGTTAACATGCACAATGCTGAGTTGCATCATGGTCTGACTCCACCTCAAAGTGTACATCCCAAAATATGTGGATGGATAAGACTGTGCAAAAGTCTGATGAAGGTAACAGTATACCACATCCACAAAGGACAGTGTCAAGTAAACGGTGGTAAGTCTAACTTTTGAGTTAATGTATTTTGTTTATGACTGCATACACTATCTGTGTTGTTAGTTTCTTTAGCATTGAATAAAAGTGAATTTAAAGCCTGTGCACTAATGAAACTGTCATCCACACAGAAAACTGTTCAAATCCATGCTCAATGATCTGTAATATGTATGTTTGCGTCATACTAAGCAAAGCCTGATCCGACAGTTCATGCACATAGTCAAATTTGCTGTACCGCCTAACTGCCATTACCAGGTGATTGTGAATTATCAGCTGCTGCATGACGTATTCTCTACAGTGTTAGTTATCAAGGTAATTATGACAATACTATGTTTTGAAAGTTTAACATCTGAATATGTCCCTTGCTATTTCTTAGCTTTCTGGACAACTATGGTGTGCAGAATTCTGTGTTCAAGATCCTTCAAGCACTCAGAATTATAATGTTTCTTTTTGTTTGCTTTCTGGATGATTCACAACTTTGATATTTTTCTGCAGTAAAGAAGTTTCTTGAAGAAGTTTGAGAATTTTCCTCCATATTTACAAAACAATACCTTCAACAACAAACACTATGTGTCTGTGATGTACAATTCAATCAGAAATGTGCAACAGGGACCAAGCCTGTCTTTTGACAAAAATGAATTTTCAACAGTTTCTAATTCTTTAGATGTCATTTGTTGGATTTAGCAACAAATGGATCTAAATTTCATATATTCTGTATGTTATAATAACATGACAGTTCCCCTTGAACTTGCAGTCCTGAACTTTGCACATTTTGCTAAAGAAACAATACTGTCAAAATGGTAGAGTAAAACATTTTCACAGTTAGTACCACTGGGTGCTTGGTTTCTTTTAGGTACTGATGATTGCATTGTTGCTTGAAGACATAAACACAAATTAATGGGAGAAAGTGTATCAAAAAAGAGAAAAGGGCTGATAAACAAAGGCCTGTATAAGAGAAACGTCATTAAGAAAGATGAAATTAAATGTTTGGCTCATAAGAATCACAAAGGGCAGGAAGTTCTTGCAAGTGCAACTGGATCTCCATGCAGGTAGCTGAAGAGGTTATGATATTCTTTTATTATGACAATATATTTTCATTTTAAGGTGCAAGAAACATTGCTTCAACTATTTTACTGAACATCAGCAAATAGTAATAATCCATGTAAACAACTCTGGTACAGAAAAAGAACAAGATATATACTGGCAAGGGTTAACTGAAACAATACCTGTAAAATGTAGATGTCCTCGAAATGGTGAAGAATCAATGAAAGCCAATTCTTTCATTTGTAATGTACTTAGTAGTGGCATAAAAATAAAGTCTCGTCATGAATTATTTGTAAACTTACATGGAACTACTGTAAAACTCTCCGATGCACTTGTGCATTACTATTGCAAGGGAAATTGCTGAAGGATGCTCATGGGAAACACAGCAACTCAACAAATGCTTGCAGATGAACTTCTAAAGGTAAATGATCATATAGATTCATTTCTTGTGGATGAATCTCATTATTCTGGCAAAGAGATGTCAGATTAAATGTGGCCAAGACATAGATACTTGTGAAAGTAAAATACCCAGAATTCAAAAGTATCATACAAATATGATGCAAACAATTTCAGACCAATTTTTTGCTTACTTTTGGACGTCCTCAAACAGATACATGTTGCATGTGTGAAGAGCTGTCAATGAAAATTAAAAACCCTATCTTAAATGAAGTTGTGAAGAGGGTTATGGTGGTAGAGATTAGCACACCTTAGACAAGTAAAGAAATTCCACAGACATATAAAAGAGGTAAAAGTGATGTCTGTAAAGGACAATGGTGTAGCAGGGATTATATGCAGAATCTCCCACTGCCACACATACCAGTGCAGGAAATATTTTATTTATGACAGTTATGGGTAAATATGTTCAATATCCATGGCTTAAGAAGTAGTAAATCAATCTTTTATGCATACCATAATGGAGAGGCTTAGAAAGGATCAAATGTGGTATGTAATAATGAATACTCTGCTCAAGAATTACAAGAGGAAGAGATATAATTGAAAAAGACTGGGAAATAGAGGAAGATTACAGTTAAATTACAAGGCCAGCCAGAGATTCTGAAATCAGATACTTGGATTGTAAGGCACACCCAGGAGCAGATATGAGTTCACATTACAATTTAGTAGAGATGAAGAGAAGACTGAAGTTTAAGAGACTGGTCATGAAGAATCAATGTGCAAAGAAATAGGATACAGAAGTACTAGGCAAAGAAGAGATATGCTTGAAGTTCTCTGAGGCTGTAAACACTACAATAAGGAACAGCTCAAAGCAGTGCATTTGAAGAAGAATGGATATCTCTAAAAAGACAATCACAGAATTTGAAAGAAAAAAATAGGTACAAAGAAGGCAACTGTGAAGAAACCATTGGTAACAGAAGAATTACTTCAGTTGATTGAGGAAATAAGGAAGCAGAAAAATTTTCATGGAAATTCAGGAATACAGAAATACAACTCACTTAGGAATGTAAATAAAACAGAAAGAAACTTCCACATGGGAAAAATATATTAAAAACAAAGATTCCAAGACTTACCAAGCGGGAAAGCGCCGGCAGACAGGCACATGAACAAAACACACAAACACACACACAGAATTACGAGCTTTCGCAACTGGCAGTTGCTTCGTCAGGAAAGAGGGAAGGAGAGGGAAAAATGAAAGGATGTGGGTTTTAAGGGAGAGGGTAAGGAGTCATTCCAATCCCGGGAGCGGAAAGACTTCCCTTAGGGGAAAAAAAGGACAGGTGTACACTCGCACACACACACACACATATCCATCCGCACATACACAGACACAAGCAGACACATTTAAAGGCAAAGAGTTAAGGGCAGAGATGTCAGTCGAGGCGGAAGTACAGAGGCAAAGAAGTTGTTGAAAGACAGGTGAGGTATGAGCGGCGGCAACTTGAAATTAGCGGAGGTTGAGGCCTGGCGGATATCGAGAAGAGAGGATATACTGAAGGGCGAGTTCCCATCTCCGGAGTTCGGATAGGTTGGTGTTGGTGGGAAGTATCCAGATAACTCGGACGGTGTAACACTGTGCCAAGATGTGCTGGCCGTGCATCAAGGCATGTTTAGCCACAGGGTGATCCTCATTACCAACAAACACTGTCTGCCTGTGTCCATTCATGCGAATGGACAGTTTGTTGCTAGTCATTCCCACATAGAAAGCATCACAGTGCAGGCAGGTCAGTTGGTAAATCACGTGGGTGCTTTCACATGTGGCTCTCCCTTTGATCGTGTACACCTTCCGGGTTGCAGGACTGGAGTAGGTGGTGGTGGGAGGGTGCATAGGACAGGTTTTACACCGGGGGCGGTTGCAAGGGTAGGAGCCAGAGGGTAGGGGAGGTGGTTTGGGGATTTCATAGGGATGAACCAAGAGGTTACGAAGGTTAGATGGACGGCAGAAAGACACTCTTGGTGGAGTGGGGAGGATTTAATGAAGGATGGATCTCATTTCGGGGCAGGATTTTAGGAAGTCGTATCCCTGCTGGAGAGCCACATTCAAGGTCTGATCCAGTCCCGGGAAGTATTCTGTTACAAGTGGGGCACTTTTGGGGTTCTTCTGTGAGAGGTTCTGGGTTTGAGGGGATGAGGAAGTGGCTCTGGTTATCTGCTTCTGTACCAGGTTGGGAGGACAAGCAACAGTACCTCCATTATGGGCTCTGGTTATCTGCTTCTGTACCAGGTTGGGAGGGTAGCAACAGTACCTCCATTATGACAGCTGCCACCCATTCCATATCAAACGGTCCCTTCCCTACAGCCTAGGCCTTCGTGGCAAACGAATCTGCTCCAGTCCTGAATCCCTCGACCATTACACCAACAACCTGAAAACAGCTTTCGCATCCCGCAACTACCCTCCCAACCTGGTACAGAAGCAGATAACCAGAGCCACTTCCTCATCCCCTCAAACCCAGAACCTCTCACAGAAGAACCCCAAAAGTGCCCCACTTGTAACAGAATACTTCCCGGGACTGGATCAGACCTTGAATGTGGCTCTCCAGTAGGGATACGACTTCCTAAAATCCTGCCCCGAAATGAGATCCATCCTTCATTAAATCCTCCCCACTCCACCAAGAGTGTCTTTCCGCCGTCCACCTAACCTTCGTAACCTCTTGGTTCATCCCTATGAAATCCCCAAACCACCTCCCCTACCCTCTGGCTCCTACCCTTGCAACCGCCCCCGGTGTAAAACCTGTCCTATGCACCCTCCCACCACCACCTACTCCAGTCCTGCAACCCGGAAGGTGTACACGATCAAAGGGAGAGCCACATGTGAAAGCACCCACGTGATTTACCAACTGACCTGCCTGCACTGTGATGCTTTCTATGTGGGAATGACCAGCAACAAACTGTCCATTTGCATGAATGGACACAGGCAGACAGTGTTTGTTGGTAATGAGGATCACCCTGTGGCTAAACATGCCTTGATGCACGGCCAGCACATCTTGGCACAGTGTTACACCGTCCGAGTTATCTGGATACTTCCCACCAACACCAACCTATCCGAACTCCAGAGATGGGAACTCGCCCTTCAGTATATCCTCTCTTCTCGATATCCGCCAGGCCTCAACCTCCGCTAATTTCAAGTTGCCGCCGCTCATACCTCACCTGTCTTTCAACAACTTCTTTGCCTCTGTACTTCCGCCTCGACTGACATCTCTGCCCTTAACTCTTTGCCTTTAAATATGTCTGCTTGTGTCTGTGTATGTGCGGATGGATATGTGTGTGTGTGTGCGAGTGTACACCTGTCCTTTTTTTCCCCTAAGGGAAGTCTTTCCACTCCCGGGATTGGAATGACTCCTTACCCTCTCCCTTAAAACCCACATCCTTTCATTTTTCCCTCTCCTTCCCTCTTTCCTGACGAAGCAACTGCCAGTTGCGAAAGCTCGTAATTCTGTGTGTGTGTTTGTGTGTTTTGTTCATGTGCCTGTCTGCCGGCGCTTTCCCGCTTGGTAAGTCTTGGAATCTTTGTTTTTAATATATTCACTTAGGAATGAAATACATAGGAAGTGCAGGAAAGTTAAGATGAGACGGTTGCATAAAAATGTGAAGAAAACAAAAAGGAAATTATTGTTGAAAGGACTGACTCAGTATATGGAACGGAAATGAAGTCCCATGCTTCTTGATAAAGCATAGGGGAATGATGCGGGAGACCCGCATCACTGCACTAGGCAAGATCCTAATGGAGGTGGTTTGCTGTTGCCTTCCTCTGACCATAATGGGGATGAGTGATGATGTTGAAGGCAGGTGAAGATCACTGACCTCACTGGGAATCGAACCCTAAGACCCTGTGCTTGGGAAGGAGAATGCTACCATGAGACCATGAGCTGCGGACAACTCAGTATATAGGAAAGTTAAACAACATTTGGAAAAATAAAAGCAAGCGTAGTAACACTATGAGTGCAATTGGAATTCCACTGTTAAATGCAGAGAAGAGAATCAATAGTGGAAAGAGTAAACTGAAGGTCTCTATGAGGGGGAAGACTTGTCTGATGATGTGACAGAAGAAGAAACAATTGTACATATAGAAGAGACAAGGGATCCAGTATTAGAATCAGAATTTGAAAGAACTTTGGAAGATTTAAGGATGAATAAGGCAGAGGCAACATATAACATTTCATCAGAATTTTTAAAACCACTGGGGGAAATGGCAACAAATGACTATTCATGTTGGTTGCAGTATGTATGAGTTTGGACATGTAGCATCTGACTTTCAGAAAAACATCAACCATACAATTCTGAAGACTGCAAGTGCTGATAAGTGTGAGAATTATCACACAATCAGCTTAACATCTCATGATCCAGGTTGCTGAGAAGAATAGAGAAAAAAAGGAAAATCAAGGATTTGTCACACTATGATCGGGTTGGCTTTAGGAAAGTTAAAGACACCAGAGACAAAATTCTGACATTGTGGTCGATAACAGAAGCAAAAGAAAGAAAAATCAAAAGACCTTCATAAGATTTGTCGGCCAGGAAGAAACATTTGACAGTGTCAAATAGGACAAGATGTTTGAAATTTTGAGAAAAATAGTGGTAAGCTATAGGCAACGATGGGTAATAAAGAGTATGTACAAGTACCAAGAGAGAACAATGTGAGTAGAAGACCACAAACAAAGTGCTCAGATTAAAAAGGGTGTAAGACAGAGAAGTAGTTTTTCACACCTACTGTTCAGTCTATGTATCAAAGAAAAATGATGGAAATAAAAGAAAGATTCAAGAGTGAAATTAAAATTGAAGGTGAGAGGATATCAATAATAAGATTCACTGGTGACACTGGTACTCTTAGTGAAAGTGTAGAACAATTACAGAATCTGCTGAATGGAATGAACTGTCTAATGATTACAGAATATGAATAGAGAGTAAATTGAAGAAGGATAAAAGTAATGAGAAGTAGCATAAAAGAAAAAGTGAGAAATTTAATATCTGGATTGGTGATAATGAAGTAGATGTAGTTAAGGAATTTTGCCACCTAGGCAGCAAAATAACCCTTGACAGACAGAGTAAGAACATAAAAAGGAGGCTAGCTCTGGCAAAAAGAGCATTTCTTGCCAAGAGAAGTCTGCTAGTATCAAATATAGGCCTTAATATGAGGAAGAAATTTCTTAGAATGTACTTTTGGAGCAAAACATTGTCAGGTAGTGAAACATGGACTTGGAAAAACCACAAAAGAAAAGAGTTACAATATTTGAGATGTGGTGCTACAGCAGAATGTTGAAAATTAAGTGGACTGATAAGGTAAGGAATGATCAGATTCTCAGGAGAATTGGCGAGGAAAGGATATATGAAAAACACTGACAAGAAGAAGAGGTAGGATGGTAGAACATTTGTTAAGGCATTACAAAATAACTTCGATGATACTAGAGTGAGCTGCAGAGGGCAAAAACTGTAGAGGACAACAGAGTTTGGAATACATTCAACAAATAATTGAGGACATTGGCCATAAGTGCTATTCCGAGATGAAGAGGTTGCACAAGAGAGGAATTCGTGGTGGGCCGCACATTCACCATCCAATGATATGAAGATACCCACTTTGAAATAGGATGACAATTTCAGACTGCCAATTTCTGATTCCCTCATGCATTGAGTTACTCAACTTTGCAATTTCATAATAAATGTAATGTGACCAATGATGGAATAACAACCGTTTCATCATTAGGCTGAGATATGATACAATCTGAAGTAACCAAATATATTTAACCAATATTTTCCCTGCAATAATTTGAGAACAACTGCATAATGAAAAACGTAAATCCAAAACATGTGGTGCTTTGTTTTTTATGCTACAAGTGAAACATCTTCTGAAAGACTACTTCAGCAACTTTGCTTCATTCGCATACAGTACATTCTAGCAGCAGTATAGTAGATAACCTAACTTTTAGCTTTCTGCTCACATGCACACACACAGACACACACACACACACACACACACACACACACACACACACACACAATTTGCATACAATATTTACACTGGTTGTAAAGACATTACTTTCTTTACAATGTCATCTGGCCATAATACTTAATGCTATGCATGTGAAGTCAGTCTGAATTGTTATTTTTGCATACACCTCACAGAGCCTGTTTAAGGACCTTGGAAGTCTTGCACCTACTACTCAGCACAATTACTATTTAACAGTTTTTGTTGCTGATAATAAAAATCAGTTTCAACTGAGCTGTAGCGTATGTAGCCACAATATAAGACACAAAAATTATTTAGGCTATGTCTCTTTGTCCATGGTCCAGAATGGAGATATGTACTCTGGTGGTAAGATATGCAATAACCTCTAGTCTAACATAAAGCAAGGGTTACCAGTTCAAAAGGAAATAAAAAAAATGTACGTCAGTAGTCACTCTTTCTACAGTTAAGATGAATGTCTAGATTTAGGGACCAGATGTTCCTGTTAGCTGTAGTGATCCCCACAAGATTCCATAATCATGATCCAGGCACATAGTTGTATGGTGTGCCATAGAAGTCACAAGACATCAGCACTAGCAGATGCCCCCACTCTCGGTTGCAAGTAGCCTCTCTATGGGGCACTCTACTTGCTGGCCGATGGCCGATGGCTTACAGCGTCAGACCCAGCCACCCCTCATGTGCAGTCTCTTTACTTCAGCCGATCTGACTAGGACTAGTAGTGCAGCGATTCCATGTATCAAAGACTTGAAGAAATAAACTGTTGTGTTCATTATTATCTGTGTGATCTTGCAGTCAGAACACACTTGCAATGAGAAAAGTTGTTTTTCATGTGATAAGTTGCGCAGCAGCTTTCTGCATTAAGCTATGGCATTTTTCTTGTTGTGTCATGGAAGCTCCACTGTAAATGGTGCAACAACAGAGAGAACTTCTTATGGTCCTGCGACAGGCTGTGTCACTTTTATTCCTCCCCCTTATCCTCCAGCTACATTTCTTCCTCCAATTCTGCCATTTGATGAGGCAGCAGAAGATTTGGAAACACATGAACACCACCTACAGCAACATCTCTTGGATTTCTCCTGCCTCATCTCAAGTATTGTGGCGGTTGACCCCATTACAGAAACATTCTTTGTTGTCTTTTAACAATTCATGCTCACTGTTTTCTTCCTACTATCACTGCCACACAAACATTGTGGCTGCTAAGGTTGAATTCTACCAATGCAAGAAACAGCTGCATCAGCCTTATTGTGACTGGGCTGCAACTCTCCACAGCCTTAGTCATAAGTGCTGTTTTGTCATGTTTGAGTCAAAAGAATGGTAAATGGATGATATGACTTGAGAGATTATCGACACTGCCCCACATAAGGAAGTCCAGCATGGGGCCCTCCAATTATAAAACCCTTCCCTCAATGAGGTGGTGTCCTTTGCCCAGTCATGTGAGCAGTCACATACAGCTGATCACCAGCTGAAAGCATGGTGCGATGTCACAGGAGTGCAGGCTGTCCTAGCTGCATCCACTGCATCCAGGGAGGATGACATAATAGTGGTACAAGCCAACTGATTTGGCAGCTTCGACACAGCACATAAATGGCATTCCAGCTGCTGCTTTCTTTTGCCATCATGTGCATCTTGTTACTCCTATCATGACTGATCAGACCATCTGTCATAAGTGTTGGTTAAAAGGCCATATTCGGTAGTCTGCCAATCAATGGTACAGGAAGCAGTATTAGAGAACATCAGAAGCAGTTCACAATCAATCATCCAACAAGCATTCTATTGAGGTCTTCATTCTCTCAGAATAGCTGCACCTGCAGGTGGACACCACGGTTTCCCTGCTTAATGACCAAACATATTTAGATCTCAGCTCTCCTCTGCTATCACCAGTAAACAGGTGCCTACGGGAATATGGTAAACAGCAAATTCCATTGCTTGGTCAGTTCAGGGCTAATGTTACCTACAGATCAGTAACTTAGCCTATTGCCTTTTATTGTTGCTCTTGATACTAGTTAAGCAAACCTTTTCAGATTTGAAGCCTTTCAGGCCTCTGGCTTTTCAGTCATGGACTCCATACAGTTGGTATCTGCCGATGTCCTCTTACAATAACTATGGTTCAAATTTCCTCTGTGATCCCTGTTTCAGGGCCTAGGGTGCACTACAGATTTTAAAGTCCACATAACCTCGAATATGTTGGCTCACAGTAGATTTTTTCTTGTTTGACAGATTTACATACCCCTTCGTCAGAAGTCAGGTTGGATGTGGACTGGTTTGCAACTCTCAGGGTTGTGGTTCCCATTTCTTCTAGTGAATGGGCCACAACCCTTGTTATCGTAATGAAACACTCTGCTGAACTGTGACTTTGCAGTGATTTTAAGTTCACCATGAATTCAGTCTGTGATTGACACATACTCAGTGCCAAGTCCACAAAAGCTGTTCACATGCTTAGAAGGGTGTCAATCTCCTCCTAACTTGATCTTTCTGAAGCATATCACCAGTTACCCTAGGACGAGGAGTCCAAGTGTATCATGGTTCTGAATATGCCTTTTGGCCTGTATACATACCAGTTTCAATGTTTGGCGTGGCAAGTGCCCCCATTATCTGGAACAGGTCATGACCACTGTTCCGCAATGTTTCAACTACCTGTTGTTACTGAACATACTATGAGTGACCACCTGCATAATCTCTGAGTCCTTCTTGAAAAACAGTGGCCTGCAGGTCTGTGTTGCAATCTGCAAAAGTCTAATTTTTCAAACCCTCTCTTTAGTACCTGGGTCACACCATATGATGAGAGGGTGTCCAACCCCTAGTGTGTCCGTTTGTGGCCATCACAGATGTGGCATGTCCCTCATTGTTACATGAGTTTCAGGCTTTCTTGGGTAAACTTGCCTATTACCCCTGGTTCATTCCCAAGGCAACCAACAATGTGCACTCTCTTTACTTTCTTCTCTGCAATGTTGCTTGCTTTGCATAATCTCCGGCATGCAATCAAGCCTCTTCCACACTGAAGGCCTGCCTCAGGTCAGTGTCATGTCTAGTTACATTGATCCTAACAGACCACTGGTTTTGGTTCCAGTCGCCTTATAGTAAAGTTGCAGGCTGTCAGTGCCCATCAGAATGCAGATGACATGGAGCAGACTGCCGTTCACATCCAAAATTCTCAGTCCCGCACAGGGTCATTACTCTCAGATCAAGAAGGAAGCTCTGGCCATTGTGTATGCAGTCCAAATTTCTTATATTCTTGTATGGCGTAGAATTCCACTTTATTACAGACCCCACAAGCTGTTGGTTTGCTATTCAGTCCATCTGCCCAGATCCCTGATAAGGTGGCCAACAGTTTGCAGCAGTGGGCATTGTTCCTCTCCAAATATCACTATGGCATCCATTTTCACCCCACTGGGTACCATGCCAATGTGGATGCCTTATCCCAGCTGCCTGTTGGCCCAGACTCTGAATTTGATAGAGAGGAGCTTGTGTGTTTCCATTTTGACATTACCTCCCACCAGGCAGTAGATGACTTTCTGATCCCTACTACCCAAGTTGACAGAGCACAGCATCTGACCCCATCTTCAAGTCATCTGCCTCATCCAGCAGGTTTAGTCGTCTTGTCCTCCAGGCCACATTTCTGATCTACTTTTAACTATTTTGTCTTGCACCATCATCTCTTGGTCTTAGACAGGATCCTCACCCTCTCCACAGATGTTGCAGCTCCCAGGGTGGTCATTCCTGGAAGTTTGTGGCGGGAGGTGTTACAGCTGTTACATGATGGTTGGTGTGGTGTTTCCCACACCAAAGCCTTGTCTCTCAGACATGTGTACTGGCACAGCATTGGCAGGGGGCAGGAGCATTTGGTGGTTGCATGTTCCCAATTCACTCATCAGTGGGCAGATCCTATTTTCCCCATGGCTTCAGTCACCCAGGCCTGGAAATGCCCCCACAAGGATTTTGCAAGTCCATTTCTCAATGTGTTTTGACTGATTGTCATTGACGTGTTTTTGCATTTTACACATGTGGCCTGGTGCTCCTCAGACACTACTGAGGTTACTATTCAGGCTCTTTCAAATTTTTTTCTGTGAAGGTCTCCCAGTTATTCTCATTTCTAACAATGGACCTCATTTCCCATACCAAGCATCCCTCTTTCACCCTCAATCTAATGGGGAAGCTGAGCATATGGTTCGCACCTTTAAGGCCCAGAAGAAAAAAAAAAATATCTGCAGCACTTTCCCACCAAGGAGGCATTATTGTTTTTTTTCTTCCCGATGGCCTACCAGATGACTTCCATTGGTTCCCATAGCCCTGCCAAGCCTCTGCACAGACAGCAGCCACGGACACTGCTCCACCTCCACCATCCAGGGTTCTCACTCGCTATCATGCTCCACTTTACCACACTTTCTGCGAGGAACAGCAGTCTGGGTGCATGGATTTGGCTGGCATCTCCCTCTGGTTACTGCAGACCATTGCTCGTTAGAATGGCTGCTGTGTTTAGACTCTCTGGATGGAAGACTGGGAGGTCTAACACCATCAAAATCAACTCCGAGTCTGGGTGTTCACTCACCTTCTCCGGTGGCACAGTCTTTTATACACCAGAGTTCCTGACTCACTTTCTACCAATATCAGTGCTGTGCAATGAGCCTTCAATGTCACAGCATTCAGAAGCAGCTTTGGTGCTCCTCCAGCCAGTTGACACACCCCTCGCCAGTTCGATGTCTCCTGTATGGCTTCAACCTGCGGCAGAGCTGCCTCCACTTTTCCCACCACCACTGGATATTGCCATAGATCCTGACTTGGATTGCCTTTTGCCAGTCCTGCCATCTCATGCTCCCACAGGTGGGGGTAGAGGGAGGGTGGGCAGTCAGGGCATTCTTCATGCTGGCCACTTTTGTTCATATTCCAAGGTATCCAATGACCATAGCTGCTCTCCCCTCATAACTCCGAAGCCTCATTGGATATAGGCACCATCTCCACATAGCAGCCACTCACTCCAGACATGGAGATTCAGGAGTGATGCGCCCCCAAAGGGGGAGGGGCATTGTGACCCACATGAGATTTCACAACTGTGATCCAGGCATGCAGTTGTACAGCAAACCACAGAAGTCACAACATGTCAGCACCAGCAGAAGACCACCACTCTCACATGCATTTGAAGCCTCTCCATAGTTCACTCTATTGGTTGGCCGGTGGCTGTTGGCTGGCCAGTGGCTTATACAGTCAGATCTGGCCAGACTCGCACGCAGTCTAATGTTTACTTCACCTGATGTGACCAGGACTATACCCCCGCCGGCGAAACATTGCACTTGACAGTTCGCTTTTTGTCTAGTTAGGTTGGCTATACTGTAATAGCGATGTTGCAACAGTAGCCTCTATACACACAGCAGCAGTTTTCCGTCCCGTCTCGTAAATGCAAGCGATTGAGCAATTACAATGTATATAAAAACTCGTTTTTAGTTGTACTACAATGACAGGAAGTAAACAACCGTATAATAATGCATGTAAAAGCATAACAATGCGCACCCTTTCGATAACAGAGCAAAGAAATACAAAAAACAAGCATCTGACGACTGGTACTTTAAAATCAATAATGTACATAGTTTTCAAAATAAATAATAACCGAGATTGCAATAAATAACCAATATTAGAATTTTTTCACTCACCAATTTACAGCGATAATGGCGCAATTCCATCCAGCTCGCCATCGTCACTGTTGTCCGATTCATCACTAAAACCGTCTTCATCGTCCTCATCGGCAAGACAAATCATTAATTGTTCATGGACACTGATAATGCCTTCTATTGTCTGTGCTGCTCGTATAAGCTTCTCGACGTGCTCTACTTTTTTTCTCCGTGAGGCTGCATCCACAGTCACAAGAGCTTCACGCAACAGCTTTTCCACCTCTGTTATTGTAAAGGACTTGTTGTTGTTCCTTACATACATTTTACGTCACTCCATACTAACTCAATAGGGTTGAAATGGCAGTGATATGGTGGCAGCCTTATTACAGTATGACCCTGCTCCTTGGCAATTTCATCTACTACGTATGTAGGTGTCGTAGGCTTATTTTCTTTAACAAGAGAATATAACAGAACCTTTGTCCTACCCATATCCGCTGCAATATTTCGAGCCTGTAACCACTGCACCATAATTTCTTTCCGATCATTTGTAGTTGGGGCTTTGTTCTGTATCACCGAATGATATGGAGCATTGTCCATTACAATTGTTGTAGGGACAGGAAATTGTTTTAAAAGGTTCCTGAACCACTCAACAAATCGTGCGTGATCCATATCTTCATGGTAATCACCAGTCTTTTTTGATCTAAAAACTGAAAGTGCGTCAGGGACAAAACCACTGAAGGAGCCTGCATGGACCACAATTAATCTAGCTCCTCTTCCCCTCGGCTGATGGCCGCTACTGCTGGGTGTGTTATCCGTCCAACATTTACTGACAGCTTCCCCGGCATTAACCCACGTTTCGTCTAGCCAAATTATGGAATGAATGTCTCTGCCCACAATTTTGTGCAAGAAAATGCTACGAGCGGTAACAATATGAGCCCTCTCTAACAGTACTTTGCGTCCGTCTAGCGTTTTGTAACGGAAACCCATATTTTTTAGCAAAATTTTTAGTGATGTTTTACCATCCCTGAAGAGTTCACTTTCTTTTAAAGAGATTAATAACTTAGCTACAGTCGGATACTCTTTTCTGCTGTAGTGAGCATAAACATGCCTACGAACTGCATCAGTCTGGAAAGAATCTAAATCTGTGATAGGACTATGCCGCTTTTTCTTCTTTCCCGGGGTTGGTAAAAATGTATTATTTGATCCAGACAGCTCGGAATCATTACGGCTCACTTCAGTATCTTCCAAGTTTTGTAGTAATACTCCATTACTTACTACCGTTCTTGCACTAATACCAAGAGTTTTCGACGTACGTTCCACCACTTTGTCGGCAGGAATTGATGGCTGTCCATGAATGCTTACGTAGTTTTTCTCCTGCTCGTAAAACTCACGAGTTATGCGTAGCAACTCCAGTGCCTGGCTGTTTAGCGGCACCCCTCGACGCAAAGGATTGTCACTAGGTGAACGAAGTCTTTTCGGTGGCATTTTCCAAGTACGTAAACTCACAACGTAACAAAAGTCACAACGATATAGCACACAGTACAACGAAAACACGCGGTAAACAACACACAACTCATGTTGTATACACATTCACTAAACAAAGCCAGCAACGCTGGAACTTTGACGTCACAGCACGTGAGTAACAGCAGTGCTCACTGCGCTGTGATTGGCTGGCGCCCCACGCTGGACGCCTAGCGCATATCGTTCTTCACTTGTTACTCTGTTACGCTGCCAACTTCATACGCAAACGTCAAGTGCAATGTTTCAGCGGCCCGGGAATAGGCAGTGTTTTATATGTATAAAATACACTCCTGGAAATTGAAATAAGAACACCGTGAATTCATTGTCCCAGGAAGGGGAAACTTTATTGACACATTCCTGGGGTCAGATACATCACATGATCACACTGACAGAACCACAGGCACATAGACACAGGCAACAG
This sequence comes from Schistocerca gregaria, assembly GCF_023897955.1. NCBI lineage: Eukaryota > Metazoa > Arthropoda > Insecta > Orthoptera > Acrididae > Schistocerca > Schistocerca gregaria. The sequence continues at coordinate 195,985,810 of NC_064922.1, forward strand.
AGCATGCACAATGTCGGCACTAGTACAGTGTATATCCACCTTTCGCAGCAATGCAGGCTGCTATTCTCCCATGGAGACGATCGTAGAGATGCTGGATGTAGTCCTGTGGAACGGCTTGCCATGCCATTTCCACCTGGTGCCTCAGTTGGACCAGCGTTCGTGCTGGACGTGCAGACCGTGTGAGACGACGCTTCATCCAGTCCCAAACATGCTCAATGGGGGACAGATCCGGAGATCTTGCTGGCCAGGGTAGTTGACTTACACCTTCTAGAGCACGTTAGGTGGCACGGGATACATGCAGACGTGCATTGTCCTGTTGGAACAGCAAGTTCCCTTGCCGGACTAGGAATGGTAGAACGATGGGTTCGATGACGGTTTGGATGTACCATGCACTATTCAGTGTCCCCTCGACGATCACCAGAGGTGTACGGCCAGTGTAGGAGATCGCTCCCCACACCATGATGCCGGGTGTTGGCCCTGTGTGCCTCGGTCGTATGCAGTCCTGATTGTGGCGCTCACCTGCACGGCGCCAAACACGCATACGACCATCATTGGCACCAAGGCAGAAGCGACTCTCATCGCTGAAGACGACACATCTCCATTCGTCCCTCCATTCACGCCTGTCGCGACACCACTGGAGGCAGGCTGCATGATGTTGGGGCATGAGCAGAAGACGGCCTAACGGTTTGCGGGACCGTAGCCCAGCTTCATGGAGACGGTTGCGAATGGTCCTCGCCGATAACCCAGGAGCAACAGTGTCCCTAATTTGCTGGGAAGTGGCGGTGCGGTCCCCTACGGCACTGTGTAGGATCCTACGGTCTTGGCGTGCATCCGTGCGTCGCTGCGGTCCGGTCCCAGGTCGACGGGCACGTGCACCTTCCGCCGACCACTAGCGACAACATCGATGTACTGTGGAGACCTCACGCCCCACGTGTTGAGCAATTCGGCGGTACGTCCACCCGGCCTTCCGCATGCCCACTATATGCCCTCGCTCAAAGTCCATCAACTGCACATATGGTTCACGTCCACGCTGTCGCGGCATGCTTCCAGTGTTAAAGACTGCGATGGAGCTCCGTATGCCACAGCAAACTGGCTGACACTGACGGCGGCGGTGCACAAATGCTACGCAGCTAGCGCCATTCGACGGCCAACACCGCGGTTCCTGGTGTGTCCGCTGTGCCGTGCGTGTGATCATTGCTTGTACAGCCCTCTCGCAGTGTCCGGAGCAAGTATGGCGGGTCTGACACACCGGTGTCAATGTGTTCTTTTTTCCATTTCCAGGAGTGTACTTGAAATAATAGAGTGTTTTGGTCATTATTATCTGTGTGTTCTTGTAATCAGAAAATTAGCCCCATGGCAAATAGCAAAATTTGATATAAAGCTATATAACAAGTAATAATGTACTTATAATATACCTACAAGATTTATGTATCTAAAGAGTGTTTTCTTTGAAAAATTGTGTTTTAATCAAATATTAAGCTAATAATAGCAGATAGATATCAGCTACACTATGGGATCAAAAGTATTTGGGCACCTGGTTGAAAATAATCTATAAGTTCGTGATGCCCTCCATCGGTAATGCTGGAATTCAATATGGTGTTGGCCCACCCTTAGCCTTGATGAAAGCTTCCACTCTCCCAAGGCCTACATTCAGTCACGAACTAGAAGGTCTCTTGGAGGTCTCTTCATGGAGTGTTTCATTGAAGAGAGGTATCGATGTTGGTCGGTGAGGCCCAGTACATCAATGTAGGCCTGTGCTTTGATAGTGCCATGCAAAACAACAAGGGGTGCAAACCCCTTCCATGAAAAGCACAACAACATCATAACACCACCGCCTCCAAATTTTACTGTTGGCACAAACGCGGGCAGATGACGATCACCAGGCATTCGCCATACTCACACCCTGCCATCGGATCACCACATTGTGTACCGTGACTCGTCACTCAATACAGTCAACAGATGAGGTCAGCCTATATGCTTTTGTGCTGTACATGTCCCTTCACATTTCCACTTCACTATCACATTGGAAACAGTGGACCTTGGGATGTTTAGGAGTGTGAAAATCTCGTGTACAGATGTATGACATCCAATCACCTGACCACATTTGAAGTCCATGAGTTCTGCGGAGTGCCCCATTCTGCTCTCTCACAATGTCTAATGACTACTGAGGTCACTGATATGGAGTAGGAAATAGGTGGCAGTAAAATGCATCTAATATGAAAAACATATGTTTCTGGGGGTGTCCAGACACTTTTGATCACATAGTGTATATACTGTAGTAAAAGAGAGGTAACAGAAGTTTTCTTGAAATTTGCAGCTTTCCTATTAATTTACTCAATTAAATTTAGATGGCATAAGTGTGAATAGCACTACATAGTATAGAAACAGTTCAGTGTTAGTACAGTATGCAGATTAAGTTTCTATGGTGTCCTTGTGTTATGTTAATGTATATCTTGACCTATTCCACATCCCTGAAGGTCCTCCTTTTTGATGGGATCTAGGAGAACATGATGAATGAATGAATGAATGAATGAATGAATAAAATGGGTTCATGTTCTGAACTAAGATTAAAATTGATCTCTAGTCAGCGACGTTTATATAAATGGCTATGGACAAAGTCCAAACCTTGTCTTCAGATCCTTTAAATGTTGGAATGACCAGGGCTTCAAATCAAACAGATGGCCCAGTAACATCACAGAGTTTGTGAAACACAATACTGTAGTTACTTATAGTATGAAAGTTCTGGTAGAATGTAGGTACTTTAGGAGTTAAGGAGACCACTCACCAAAAAGTGGAAGTGTTGAGTCATTGACATACTTTTAGGAGTAGAGACACAAAGTGCTGCCTATACCCACAATGCTAGGATTCCAGTTCTGGATTACGGTGAAGTAGAGGTTGCATCCAGCATGGTGGGTGGAGGGTGTGAGAGGTGGGAGGCAGGAAGAAGGATTGAGAGTGGGTAGCTAGTGGGTCCAAATTTTTTATTGGCTAGGAATGTGGGCAGGAAGGGTGGCAGTACAAGGGCTAGGCATATGAGAGTTGGTGGGGAGCAGTGCATGATGAAATGGGGACATGAATTGGGAGAAGGTAATAGGATGTCGCAAGCAAAAACTGCTATGTTGTGGATGTGGGGACTGTTTTGTTACTAGAGATGAGGCCAGGAAGGTTATGGGAGCAATATGGGTTGCGAGCATAATGCCCATGTGTGTAGTTTATAAAAACTGGTGGCACAGGGAAGATTCAGGAAGGTAGCACATGGGGTAGAGGAGGACTAGGTGAAGTGGATGGTAGAACAGATTTCCCATGCTATAATCTCACAGGGTTGCAAAGTAACACTGAAATCTGGCATTTTATGCTTAGCTGCATGTTGTGCCACTGGACTGTCAACTTTGTTTTTGGTCACAGTTTGGCTGTGTCCATTTATTCTGGTAAACAACTGGTTGGTTGTCATGCCGACATAGAAAGCTGTGCAGCAAATGCAGCAGATTTGGCATATGACATGGCTTCTTTTGCGGGGGCCCTGCTTCTGATGTGGTAGGATAAGCCTGGGACACAACTGGAGTAGGAATTGCTGGGTGGGAGGATTGGGTGGGTCATGAGCCTGGGTCTTCCTCAGGGATGTGACTCCTGTAGAGAGGGGTTGGGACTGCATGTGCCACAGAGGTAGACTAGGATATTGTATAGGTTGGATGGGCGACATAATGATTTAGAAAGTGTGGGAAGAATCTTGGGTAGGATGTCCCTCATTTCAGTGCATAGGTAATCAAAGCCATGACTGATAATATGGTTCTGTTTTTCCATTCCAGGGTGATGTTGGCTGACGAGGGGGTACCTTCTCTGTAGCTGGTTCTCGGTGGGTGGTGGGGTGATTGGGGGTGAGCACGGGTATGGCATGGAATCTGTTTTCAGACTAGGTTTCAGAGATTTCTCAACACTGCAGATATGCAATTCATGGGTGGCCTCACTGTATGGGAGGGATCTTATGATGTGAAAGATATGGCAGCTGTCAAAATGCATGTGCTGTTGGCGGTTAATGATTTTAATATGGCGAGAGGCATGGATGGAGATGTCAGAGAGGTGGAGGACAACATCCAGGAAGGAAGCACATGGGGTCGAGGAGGACTAGGTAGAACAGATTTCCCATGCCATACTCTCACAGCCCCACAGTCACCCCCCCCCCCCCCCCCCCCCCCCAAGAATCTGCCACAAAGGAACTGGCCTCCTTGTCAACCAATTTTTACATTGACATAACTAACAAGCTGTCCATCAGTCTGAATGGCCACCATCAAAATGTTGCCAAGAATAAAGTTGATGTCCTGATGACACAACATGCAGCTGAGCTTAACATGTTAGATTTCAATGGCTACTTCACAGCCTGGCCCATCTCGAATCTTCCCCATGCCCCCAGTTTTTCTGAACTATGAAGATGGACATTTTCCTTTGCTCCTGTAACTCTCCTTGCTTGAATTTCCAGTTACCCACTGCCCTCGCATCCTCTGCACAACCTCCATCCTGCCATGTTCATCATGCATCATATGCCTAGTCCATGTACCTGCCTCTCCTCCCTACTGCATTCCTAGCCAGCAAACTGGCTGCCTCCCTCCCTCCAAGCAGCAATCTGTCTTTCTGCTTCCTGCCTTTCTCTCCCTCTACCCTCCCCACCCATTGTAGACGCAGTCAGCACTATGCAGAGGCACAGGAGTGTGTGTGTGTGTGTGTGTGGGGGGGGGGGGGGGGGGGGGGTTCTATGTTTATTCTGGCTTGAGAAAGGATTTACTTTGAAAACTAACAAATTCTCTTTCTTTTTTGTGTAAGCTTGTTAATACCTCAACACTTCTGTTTTTTGACAACAGTTAGTCAGTCAGTCAGTTAGTTAGTTAGTTAGTCAGTTGCATGTTGCACAGATCATTAGACTGATTCTTCTATTGAAATTGTGCAGAAGAACTCAGTTTACTGTCTATATATACGTGATTAGTGTTAACATTAACAAACATACTATTATTTAATCCTACTGATGCAACTACACTTGAAAACTAGTTTTTTTGACAGCCTACTAGCTTTTAAATAGAAATACATCCATGGAATAAAAGAAGGAGTTGTCTAGGAGAAATGATTGTAGGTTAAATTTAAAATTTGCTTTCTACCTATCACACATTTTATGTTGCTGGGTAAATAATTACCGTCTTTTGGTTGCTGTACATTGAACTCTTTCCAAGTGACTGAACTTTAATAATGGGTAAGTAAGGTCATTGTTTCCTCTAGTGTTGTAAGTATGGGAATTTCTATTTTTCTCCAACTGTGATGTATTATTTCTGATGAATTTCATTAGGAAATGTAGCTACATGAGGACTACAGCGAATACCACATACTATTCTTACTGCTCACTTTTGTGCTATGAGTACTCTCTTTCTGTAAGATGAGTTATCCCAGAAAATTATTCCATGACATCCATAAATGGATATATTCTAAATATATTTTAGTTTGTTTGTGTCCAAAACTAGCAATTGTACATAGAGCAAAAATAGCTGAACTTCATTGTGTGAGGAGCTCAGTAACATGCATCTTCTAGTTCAAGTTTACATCAATATACACACCCACAAATTTGAAGCCCACTAACCTACTTACAGACTCCTATTCATGTAACATTCAAGTGTAGGTATGACTATTTGTTTTACAGAATATGATGTTTCTCACTAATGAAACAGATGAATTAAGAAGACAATGAGAACAGGTATCTTCAGTCTCTGCCTGTTTCCTGATCATGAATTAAATATACTGAGTAAATTGCTACTGTAGTCTTGATGGTGGTACAAAAAATTTACAAAAATGTCAGTTGTATTGAATTCCTTATAGTTGACATTAATCTATAGACGACACTGGCAAAGGGAGTTAAACTTAAGACTCTCCCTTGAGGGAAACCATTCTCTTGCATAAATCTATTATGTAGAGCATCTGAAACTTATGATCTATGACATGTTGAAACAGGGAGGATCATATGAATATAAATACACAATCTCAGAAGACACTCTCTGAGAATGTTGTACCTCTAAGTGATATAGCATTCCACATCAGATTGTGAAAGTATCATTTCGGTAAATATTCTCCACTTTTTCAATAAAAAAATTACGTTTATTACATGCTGTCAGCATATGGCATAGTCTGCTAGAGGAACATTAGTGTATCAATTGTGGGTCAATAGCTACTGCTAAAGACCTTCCTGATCTACAAGGTCCAGCTCAAGCAACAGCTGACCAAAAGTTTTTCTATGCAGCCTTTTTAAGAAAAGGCATATATACTATATATGCTCCCCTTCACTATTCCTAGCAATGCAGGAGGAAAACAAGATAAAAAGAGGATTAAAAGGAGAAATATGACTAAGATAGGATTTAAGCAATGATAAAAAACAGAAATATGTAACATAGGCTTTTCATCTGGGAATTAACTAAAAAGGTACTTTGTTAGACAATAAATTACAACTTACATCTAGAATGATGTTTTGAATTCCTTCTCGCTGCAAAATTGTATCTTAATCAAGTCCTGATAAATGTTTCCAAAAGTAAAACAGGGCACAGAGCCACATTATTACTGTCCTGAAAAGAAAAGTGATAGTATTTTGTCATAAGCTTGTATGTTGCATTTGTGTGTTACATATATAAACACATGCACAGGAAGAGGATAGCAATGCATATGGGACAGAACAAGAAAATTCTGTGTCCAGTTATGCAGTACAGCAACATTTATTTCTGACCATAAAGCAAGATGGCAAATGGAGGAACATCACACTGTATTTTCATGACTGATTATAAAAGTCATCTGCAGGCATCTGATGGATTTGTCAAAGAGGCTCAGTCAACTGTCTGCTCAAGTCTGACATCATGCTTGACTTGGTATTAATTGTGTGGTGACTGTTTTCCGTGCATCACATAATCATGATTGCAAAGGAGGAAACACTCTTCTCTTTTTTCCATCCCACTGCAAACCACTGAGAATAAAAGGAGGACAGCAAGATTAAAGAAACTTCTTGCTTTGCTAATAGAGAGCATGTGGCATTCCACAAGCAAAATTTATCTCACTTACATCAATTGAAAACAGTAATTTTAATCATAAAATAAATTTCAATCTAAGAAAAAGACTTATATATTCTGTGATTCACCTCTGTATAATTAGCAGGCAGCAAAAGGTAGACATAAAAAGAATAACAATAGAAATATATCAGAGGTGCAGTAGTAGACAATCTACATCTACATCTACATGACTACTCTGCAATTCACATTTAAATGCTTGGCAGAGGGTTCATCGAACCACAATCATACTATCTCTCTACTATTCCACTCCCGAACAGCGCACGGGAAAAACGAACACCTAAACCTTTCTGTTCGAGCTCTGATTTCTCTTATTTTATTTTGATGATCATTCCTACCTATGTAGGTTGGGCTCAACAAAATATTTTCGCATCCGGAAGAGAAAGTTGGTGACTGAAATTTCGTAAAAAGGTCTCGCCGCGACGAAAAACATCTTTGCTGTAATGACTTCCATCCCAACTCGTGTATCATATCTGCCACACTCTCTCCCCTATTACGTGATAATACAAAACGAGCTGCCCTTTTTTGCACCCTTTCGATGTCCTCCGTCAATCCCACCTGGTAAGGATCCCACACCGCGCGGCAATATTCTAACAGAGGACGAACGAGTGTAGTGTAAGCTGTCTCTTTAGTGGACTTGTTGCATCTTCTAAGTGTCCTGCCAATGAAACGCAACCTTTGACTCGCCTTCCCCACAACATTATCTATGTGGTCCTTCCAACTGAAGTTGTTCGTAATTTTAACACCCAGGTACTTAGTTGAATTGACAGCCTTGAGAATTGTACTATTTATCGAGTAATCGTATTCCAACGGATTTCTTTTGGAACTCATGTGGATCATCTCACACTTTTCGTTATTTAGCGTCAACTGCCACCTGACACACCATACAGCAATCTTTTCTAAATCGCTTTGCAACTGATACTGGTCTTCGGATGACCTTACTAGACGGTAAATTACAGCATCATCTGCGAACAATCTAAGAGAACTGCTCAGATTGCCACCCAGGTCATTTATATAGATCAGGAACAGCAGAGGTCCCAGGATGCTTCCCTGGGGAACACCTGATATCACTTCAGTTTTACTCGATGATTTGCCGTCTATTACTACGAACTGCGATCTTCCTGACAGGAAATCACGAATCCAGTCGCACAACTGAGACGATACCCCATAGGTCCGCAGCTTGATTAGAAGTCGCTTGTGAGGAACGGTGTCAAAAGCTTTCCGGAAATCTAGAAATACGGAATCAACTTGAGATACCCTGTCGATAGCGGCTATTACTTCGTGCGAATAAAGAGCTAGCTGTGTTGCACAAGAGCGATGTTTTCTGAAGCCATGCTGATTACGTGTCAATAGATCGTTCCCTTCGAGGTGATTCATAATGTTTGAATACAGTATATGCTCCAAAACCCTACTGCAAACTGACGTCAATGATATAGGTCTGTAGTTAAATGGATTACTCCTACTACCCTTCTTAAACACTGGTGCGACCTGCGCAATTTTCCAATCTGTAGGTACAGATCTATCGGTGAGCGAGCAATAACTCAAGACAGGTTGGGCAGTATAAATGTTTCATGTTAATAATATATTAAATATGCAGTTTTGTTAGCAAGGACAGGACTACTTACATGTCTAATGGCATATGACATTTTTCTGACTTAACAATCTCCAGAACAATATTGCTGACAGAGTTCTCTGAAGGTTTTGCTTCCATCTTCTCGGTGACAAATGTATCTCCCTGCCCTGTGTTCTTTTTATCAGCTCCAGTTTCTTTATTGCCTGTGTGGAAACAAGAGTTTTTGTAAATGACTTAAGAATTACACATTTGCAGTAGTTACATAACACTTTTGTTTAACACCAAACACAAAACTACTGTTCTTTTAGGATACATTGTGCCATTAATACAACAAACAAAATTATGACATCTAATATTTTTTGCTCCTGAGTTCATCTTGAGTAGAAAATAAAATAAATATATTTTTTTAAAGTAAGTCATTACTCACTAGTAAAAGAGCTTTGAGAAGCAGGAACTCACAAAGGAAATGTCAATTGGCAAGAAAACTTCTGGACAAAAGGTTTTTAGAGTGTTAATAAAAACAAAGCTCATATAATACAGTCTCTCTCTCTCGAGCTTGTTTGCTTGCTTGTTTGCTTTGGATAATACTGGGAATGTGGAAGAACCTGACACAGGCAAGGATACATCAGGGACTAGCAAAGATTGAGATCAGTATGCATGCTAGAATGAAGAATGTAGCAGGTACAATTGTCACTTGTGCAATTACGGAAAGCTGATGTTGAGAGGATGATCTGTATTGCACGGGTTTTACCATACCCATTAAGTTAATAAAATTATCTTGATCAGTGTTGCCACATTTTGGTGATGGAGATTTGTAAATGTTCAGGATTGGCTACAGGTATTTTGGCTCTAACTAATATGTTTCACACCCTTCTCTTTGTGTGGGTCCTCATTCTTATCCTCAACTCAAAACACTGCTCTTTTCTCATCTGTTGTCAAATGATATATCACACTATGAACTCAAGAAATGCTGTACCTACCTGAATGCCTAAATCTAAATCTTTCAGTATCTCATGTGAGAAAAGTGTGAGTTGTGTTTCACATGATCAATGTTTACAGAATCAATGTTACTTGGCATTGAGGGCGCTATTCTGTCTGATGTACATAATTATGTTTGAGCTCAGAATATGTTTTAAGAATCTACAACAAATCAATGACGAGGATATTGGATGGTAGTTTTGTAGATTACTTCTACTTTTCTTGTAAATGGGTGTGGCCTGAGCTTTTTTCCAAGAACTTTGCATGGTTTTTTGTTCAAAAGACCTATGATAGATTATAGTTAAAAGAGGGGTTAACTCAGCCATAAATTCAGTATGGAATCTGGCAGGGACTCCACCAGAGCCTAGAGCTTTATTCAGTTTTAATGATATCAGTTGTTTCTCAGCACCACTGACACTAATACTTATTTCATTCATATTTTCAGTGGCACAAAGATTAAATTGGGGAAATTCTCCTGGGTTCTCCTTTGTAAAGGACTATTTGGGAATGGAGTTAAGCATTTCAGATTTTGTTTTGCTTCCCTTAATTTCAGTTCCTGTGTCATTCATTAGGGACTGACACTAACAGCCTTTATTTATAGCCAGAATGTCTTTGGGTGTTGTGAAATATCATTTGACAATTTTCTGCTATGATAATCACAGAAGGCTTCACACATTGCTCTCTTGACAGCCAAATGTGTTTCATTTAGCATCTCTCAGCTATAGCCCTGTGCTTTGTTTTACACCATTATGCAGTAATCTCTGTTGCTTTACAGTTACTGTATTCCATGGAGGTTCCCTCCCATTATGAACTGTTCTACTGGTTACATACCTGCCCAGTGCATGGTCAACTACCCTTTTAAATTTGAGCCATAGTTTCTCTACATGCTCATGCCCTGTGCTGAAAGTTTCAAGTTCCTCTATGAGGTATGACACTGCTGACTTTTTATCTAATTTACTAAACATATATATCTTTGTGCTTGTTTTCATAGCCCTTTTCACTTTGTTAATCATTGTTGCCACAACTGTGTCAAGGTCAGTGATACCAGTTTCAATGTGGACATCATCAAAGAGGTCAGGTCTATTTGTTGCCATTAGATCCAACATATTTTTCATCATGAGGGGGATTCCTAACTATCTGTTCTAGGTAGTTTTTTAGAGAAGGCATTTATTAATGTTCCACAGAATGTCTTATCATGCCCACCACTAACAAAACTGTAATTTTCCCAATTGATTGTTGGATGATTTAAGTATTTATCATTGATTGCAGTATGGTTGAGGAACTTACATACAAGTGAACTGAGATTTTCTCTAAGGTTTTCAGTTGCACAAGGAGATGAGTCTGGTGGATGATAGAAGGATCCAATTATCATTTTATGCACAACCATGATACTGAATCTTGCCCGGACAATTTCATATGCAACTTGAATTTCTATTTCTGTGGATATGAGTGTCTTGTGTACTGTGACAAATACATGATCTCCATTTCCTGTTTGCCTATCTTTTTGACAGAGTCTTACATTTCCCCCCGAAATCTCACTGCTATCAATTTCAGGTTTCAACCAACTTTCTGTAACTAGTGTTATGTGAGCTTCACTGCTTTCCAGAGGTGCTTCAAACTCTGGCACTTCGTTGTGAATGCCTTGGAAGTTAACCATTAGGATTTTAATAATCTCACCTGTGGTAAGCATTTCTTTCAATCTTACACTGATACTGCTATGTTTCCTACAGCTGTCATTATCAGGATTTGATGGAGAATTACCTAATCTAAAAATGCTTGTATGCATGACACACAGTCAGCTACTTGGGTAGCAGCCTCTGACATGTAGTGCATACTTGACCTACTTAGAGGTACCCTACAGTTCTCAACCCTATAGCACAAGTCCAGGGAGTCACAACCTAGCTTGTCACAGAAGCTTCAAAGTCTCTGATGCAGTCCTTCCAAAGGGCCACAATCAGCTCTGGGGACAATGCTGCAAATTGTGAGCATCCTTGAAACTCTGTGCACAAGGCTGGTCCTCTAGGTTGTGACTCCCTGGACTTGTGCTGTAGGGTCATTCTTCACATTGGTATGACTTGTCCACTTTACAGCATCCTCATACAGGGCATGACAAGGTTCTAAAATGTGGTGCACATACATTTGAAATACAACTGAATGAAAGACTCAGTACAATGTCTGTCAACCAACTGAAACCTGCATGGATGCTTCAGGATGACCCACTCACTGATGAAACATCAACCTCCACCATCCAACACAGTGACTTGTCTAGATATACCATGACCGTTGTCAACTTTGTAGTATAACTTGACTTCAAAGACTTCTGACCCAAGGACATCAGTGTCAAACAGCGAAGGTCAACATCCTTAATATTATGTTGGAAATGGTTCCATTACTCAGTATTTCACATGTCCCTAAGAACTGCCGAATGATGTGGACACAGCAGCCATCACATTGCAGCAGTCGCCCAACAGTTTCCTCACAATCACTGCCCTCAGAACATCACACCAATCTGCCCCACAATCAAGCACAAGAAAGACAACTCTCCAAAGTTGATGCTGTCAGTTCACTCCGACATCTGAAATTCCACAACAGTCCAGGTACAGCTGGGCTTAGTGCCCACCCAAATGCCTGCAAGATTACCACCTTGACGCTGTGTAATGGGAGCCAGACCACTGCACCTCTGACACAACTAGCTCAGAAACCAACCTGCTCGACACCAATGACACATTGCCCACCATCACATGGACACTTCCTTATCACACCATCATCAGTCCATGGTTACCATCTTCCTTCAGTGCTTCAAGTGCTTCACATTATGGTGGTCGGAGGGAGGGGGCTAGTGGATAGTGGATCTATGGGGACACCACATTGTGAAACCCTGCTGACAATCAATGTTGCTCCAGAATGGTTTCTTTGGTGTTGGCTTTGTACAGTTAGTGCTCTATAGTTTCACATCAAGCAGACGTGCTTTCTTGTTGGGTACCATTTGAGCAATTGAGCAATATTAATCCATACCATACTGTGATAAATGTCACCTGCACCATATTCCAATATACAGATCCACATGTAAAAGCAATGTAAGTTACCATATTCATCTCATTTAAAATACCTGCATTTTATTAACAATAACAGCTATGGGCCAACAACTAGCAATTATGGTGTTACTTGAAACTATTTATTTGGAAGACTAATCTACACCAAGTCAGAAACTTTTGAAATTAAAAAAAAGAAAAAGAATTTGAAAATTGTTCACTATTTCAAAACATTTGGTTAGGTAAATAATTTCTAGTTTCTAATTCTAAGGACTTGACTGACTGTGACAAATTTCCTTTTCCTTTATTACTCATTATTCCATCATCTTTCAACATTCTGAAAACTGAAATCAAACCCAGAGGACAGGAAGAAAGTATCTGTACATCCACTAGGGACTCAGGATAAAATCTGTTTCATCTATTATTGATTTTCCAGGACTGAAGGTGATTAGCTGACATTATAGTGAGAGACCTATAGCAGAGTTAAAATGGACACTAGCAACAATGAAATGCTCTGACATTATTTTCAAATCCTAAAGACTTTTTCATCTGCCCTTATTTAAAAAATTGCATGTTGTCACAAGATGGACACAATTTGTTTCTCTAGTCACAGCTAGCAGATATATTGAACCCCACTCTTGGGCAGGTGACAGTAAGTCACAAATGGTGACCACACTGTCACAGGACTTGAATGTATAGTTGTTCAAATGTCCTTTATGTGAAACAAATCTTTGTACAGAAAATTTTATTATCTAATTTCATTGAAATGATTGTTAGAAATGAAGACTGATGAAGCACCAAAGATAGACAGGGAGGTACAAGATAGGAGGCAGAAGATGATGCAGAAGAAATGCCAGTGGTACAGGGGAGATAGGACAGTGTGCCATTAGAATCTAAGAATTGAAAGGATCAGTTGGTCAAAAAAAGATAATGAAAATATTAATGCCAGGAATTCGAAATTCATATTCTTCTGGACCCACTGTATGGTATATGTCTTTAAAAGGCATTGTATAATTATAATTTATAGCTCCAAGTATGCTGTTAAGCTTGACAGCTTGTTTGACAACTGATTGATGGAGAAATGTGGGAAAAATGAAAAGGATTGGGACAGGTAATAAATGAGAATATGCAGTTACAACAGTGTAGTATAAGAAAGGGATGCAGGTTCTTCTACACCAGTAGGTGCATTCAGCTATTTGAAGATTTTGTTGGAATAAATGTCACAATAGATTTTAAAATTATGAGGGGACAGTACTAAGGATATGCAGAGAAAAATTATAGATGATACGGAAAAAAATTTGAAGATAAATTCAACACGGAGCACTAGGGAGAACAGGAAAGGATTAATAGTGGTACAGGTTACCCTCCACCACACACTGCACAATGGCTTGTGAAGTATCTATGCATATGTAGATGTAGAATGAGATTAAAAGTTTGAGGGAATATACATAAAGTAAGCTTAAGGATTTGATACTAAGGTTTTCTTGAGGCTTAGGTACACTGTTGAACAAACTGGATACTGAAACCAAAGAGGAAGTTAGCCACTTAGAGAAGGAAATTATGATAAGAGATAGTGACTTGAAAGACAACTTAAAGAGTCAGGTGAATGAGGGGTGAATGAGGGGAAAATAAACTTTTACTGAAATAGCTAATGACTGTTTAGAAAGGAAACATCATCATGAAAAGGAGTTAAAGGAAGCTACGCAGAAAAGAGGGGCAGAAATACAACAGATTAGAAGAAACTGAGAAGACAGAAGGGATGCAACATCAACTTTTGCTATAGATAATAAAGTGGAGAGAATACCGTTGTTGAAGCAGTAAATGCAACAAGAATGGTTTCAAGTAATGCAATGGGTCATTGCCCTATTACACAGACATTTAAACTAAAAGAAAATTAACATCCTGTAACATTTGTTAGGACTATTATGAGGGTTTTATTTAGTAGATGATGAGAAAAATGCAACATTGATTTTATTAGGGGTCTACTGGAGGTAGATGCTGTATCATGAGGTTATGAAACTAATGAGAAGTGTCACTATTTTGAGCACATTCAAAATTTATTTTTTTGGGAATACTGATCAAGAGAAAGACATAGAAATGTTGATAAGTTTAAGAGGAAACCTGCTTATAGGAGGGGTGATAGATCATTCAAACAATAATTTGAAGAAGTATTAAATAGGTTGTAATACCTAGATAGCCCCTTAAGTCATGAATAATGGAAATTTTGAACAGAAAAGTACTCTTGACTATTGAAGAAAAGCATCTAATACCAAAAGCTGGATATGTTAAGAGCTTTGTGAGCTGGATAGAAATGGTGGGCAATTATGACACTAAGAATAACATAAATCTCATGGGACCAGATGTGATAAGAATCCAAAATGTGACAGAAATGAGGAGAGCAATGAAAGTGGGATTGTGACATATCACCCCTTTATTGAGACACTTACAGAAAGATATCCAGCTGCCTCCAACACCACCCATCAACAAATCTAATTGAAATTAATTGGGTCACCAGCTTCAGTATAAAGTGAGACAAATATAATTTTCTAAATCTAAGTTATTGGGACCCTTTGACTGTTTTGAAGACCCTCCATTTGTTGATAGGACTGGAAAATAGAGCAGAGCTACCAACACCAGAAGATTGGCAACAGTAAATAAAATTAGATAAAAACCATTTCTGTTCACTTATATCTACCACACACAAAGATTACCACACATGCTGGAAATACAGAGAGAAAAAGTAAAAGACTAACTATTAAGAAGGACATGCCAATATAAATTAAAAGTGAAGCTCCTTTATTTATCTCTGATAATTCCTTTCTTCATACCTACATGTTTGAAACATGATGCTTAGCTAACCTCAGTAGATGCTTAACAACTCTGAGCCTTTTCTGAAAGTTAGTTACAACATCATCAAAAATTAAATTTCATCCAATCTTCTACCAGAAAGAATTCCTTTTTCCCAGACTTAAGTTAACTATTGTTCCCTTTAGCTGTCAACCATAAACTGCAAAAATTGCGACTGTCTGCTTTCCACAACTCCAAGGAGAGCTCCAAACTTATTCTTGCCATTTTCTCATTCATTCTCTATCACCTCTTGCTGCAGTCTGCACTTTCCACACACACTTGCAGCCATGCACACCAGGCTAACACCAATTGTCAACTTTCATCCCATGTTCGTACACCCAGACACCCTTTCTCCTTTTTGCTCTTTCGATTGATTGTCTCATCAAAAATCCATGAAACTAGCCTCCCATTGGAAACTTGTCTCCAATGTTGCCACCCAATGAAGAGACAGCTATTCACAGGTGAATTTTCAGTAGTGCCATCATCCAAAAACCACAGACATGACTTTACAAAAGGAAAACAGCAGTTTGTAGCTAAGAACCTACATCTGTCTAGCATTCACAGATAGCCACACTACAGTGGATAGGTTTACTTTGCTATTTCTGGTGACCCTAAGACTCTTGCACCTGAGGTAAGCCTTCCTTCTGGCTTCACCATGTCACTAAACAATAGTTAGGGAGACTTTATTCTTTTTGTCGCCAAGGTGTGGTCGCTGGCCACAGCAGGTTTCTACCATTGGCATTTAACCCAAGAATTATAGTGGTGGTGGTGGTTAGTGTTTAGCGTCCCATCGACAACGAGGTCATTAGAGACAGAGCGCAAGCTTGGGTTAGGGAAGGATTGGGAAGGAAATCGGCGAAATCGGCCGTGCCCTTTCAAAGGAACCATCCCGGCATTTGCCTGAAACGATTTAGGGAAATCACGGAAAACCTAAATCAGGATGGCTGGAGACGGGATTGAACTGTTGTCCTCCCGAATGCGAGTCCAGTGTGCTAACCACTGCGCCACCTCGCTCGGTCAAGAATTATATGTACTGACTTAAACCTTACAACTAAGTTCTGCCTAAATGAACCATCACAGGATGACTTAATTTATCTTAGATTTGGTATGATTAATAAGATTGTAGTATAAGAGGAAAGGAAAAGGTAGAAAATGACTCTGTTCAAAATGATAGGGACCTAATCCAACAGTTTTCGGTTGAGTTGCTGAAGGAAGAAATAATACTGAAAAGGGTAATTTTGTGAAAGCTGAAACTGATGTTGATGCACCTGTAGTGGTAGAAGAATCATGCAATGAAGATAGTATTGAGGATAATTGTGCTATTAATAGTAGTGAAGAGGATCTGGAAATAGATTATGGATACATAAAGTAAGAGAGAATAATATACAAAGGGACAAAAAATTCAAGTAACTCAATGGTTAGTAACCAGCATTAGCTATAATGAAAAAGGAGTAATGAGCATTCAGGAATGATATGAATAAGAACACGAGATCAGAATGTTTACTGTAAGAAAGAATGCAAATTTAGAGAATACAGATCAGGGTTGAGTAAAATCACCTGAGAAAGCAAATTTTACTGCAAAATTGAACAAATAAGATAAAAACTGTGAGAAAGAAATTTATGCATTGAGTAAGTTAGAAGATGAGGAACCACCAGACAGAAAAGTCAGTGAGAACAGAAGTGATGTGAATGCTACTATTGTACATCTGTTTACTGAAGATGCTTCACTGGAGAAAGAAGAAGTCACCAAAGACTAAGCTAGGGTACTGTATTAAAAACTTCAATTATTATATAAACAGATGGAGGCAGAGCACATGCATTGGCTGAAGTTGAAAGTGAAATTCTGCTGTTTTGGAAACATTTGTTCGACATATTATTTTAAATGGTTACAATGTTAGTACTGGAATTGGGTTGGAACGTGTTAGTGGCACACTGAGAAAATTAAGAAGAAGCAAAAATTTACCTACCTTTTGTTCATTGGAACATGAACTTTTAGTGGCTCTTAACATTTGGACTGTGTTGGAAATTGATTTTTTAAATGAATATTTAGTGAAAGCATTTTGGCAGAAAAGGAATTTGGGGAAGAACAATATGCTGACCACTAAAGGACAAGGATAGAATTTTGTGGAAAACCTGTAGTGATGATTTAGTGTCACAAAATGTGTGTTTTACAAAAGAATATGGGGATCTAATATTTGAAAGCAATAGAGATGCATTTCAGGATGGACTAAGAAATGATGGAATATCTAACTGGATGAGATTATAGAAAGAGCATCTTAGACAGAGAATACTGCAGAAAATCATTAGTAAGAGCTCAAGAAGCTGTTATCAGACATAGTCATAGTGAAAGCTCTGAGTGTTAGTTGAAAGTTTAACCACATAAACCTTTTCTGATGAAGCTGTATCCCAATACCTAAACAAAAATTGATACTATGGAGAAGGAATTTTAGAAGATAGTGTGTTGGGGTAAAATAGAAAATACAGTTAGTCCATAAAATAATTTGTTAATTATTGTGAGAAAGAAGGAGGAACATGTTTTGTTTTTGATGCCCATACTTTGAATTATGTAACTGAATGAGAGACAGTTTGTCCTGAAAATATAAAAGAAATAATGCATAAGTTCTTGGGAGTAAAGTACGTGAAAGATGAACCTAATTAGTGGATATTGGCAGGTTGTTCTAGACAGAGCGAGTAGATTCCTTTTAATGCTAAATGTTACTAGTACTGAATGGTCCCATTTGAGCTTAAAATTTCTGTGTCTATTTTCATTATAGTGGAAAAGTAATTATCTGCGCAGTACTTGTGTAGTAAAATAATTACACATGTAGATGTATCAAAAGGAATATTCTCTCAAAAAAATTCAGCATATTACAGGGTTAACAACACAGACTAATGCTGTCTGATATTTTCTCTGCTCATTCACACTTTGATGTGATTTTTGTGAGCTTTTTATTATTTCCTTATATTGAATAAGATGGTAAATCAATTTGCATAAGTCTCATAGCCAATTTATGTCTATATCAGGCTGTTCCACATCTCCCATAGGGCTAGTTAACCACAAGCATCTGTCAACTTATCTGCTGGCCAGCACAGGTAGTATAGACTAACTATAATGTGGCCCTATTGCATATGTTCTGCTCCTGTGTTAGCTACTTAACTACCCCTAACTGTGGGAGCTTGGCCAAGGTAGTACAGTTGTGTAGGGAACACCTTGTTGATTGCCTGCCTGCCTTCTCACCAGCTGTATGCCCACCCTTGCCCACAGCTGTCCACAAAAGAGCACTTGAGCTGGAACTAACTGCTCTAGATATTCTAACATGTGAAGCAATATCATGATGTTTCCATTATTATTATTATTATTATTATTATTATTATTTTCTTAAAGGTACCTTACTTACTTTCCATGCTAAGAGTGTAAATTCTTTATATGCATTACCAATGTACTAATGAACCATGCTGAGCACATTAATACATTGGTGTGCAAAACTTAAGAACAAAAGTAACTTTTGAATGATGAGTCACCGCCAAGAACGTAGCTTGATGAAACTTGTACAATATAAAGTATTGCTACAATATAGTACAGAAGGCAAATGAAAGAAATATGCAATGAGAAATGACACTTTTATTCAAAGACAATATTACACTTAAGTCACCACAATTCATGATGGGCCATGGACATAATAAAATATGGGAAATGGTTCTTAATACGGTATTTGATCACCACAGATGGCAATGTATGCTCCACAACATACTTCCATGCTGGCCACAAGCTGGTAAGGAGTTCTTGTGGTAGGATGTCCTTTCCCTCCACCAACATGGTTGACAACTGTTGAATGGTCATTAACACATGTGGAAATGCTCCAGTGTGTCTCCCCAATGCATCCCACACATGCTTGATGAACTTAAAAGCCAGGGGAATGGGGGGCCAGTCCATTCACTGAATAGTCTCTCTTACAACAGCTCCTTCACCTGCACTGTTTGATGCTGTTGCATATTGACATCCATAAAACTGAAGTCAAGACTGAGTCCACCTCTGAAAAGATGTACATGGGGATGGAGTACAATGTTACAATAACACGGATGGGTAAGTGTATTGTGTTCAAAGAATTGGAGATCAGTGCATGCATAAAACAGTGTGCCTGCCCAAACCACAATACCCGGACCACCAAAATGATAATGTTCGACTGAGCTGGACATATCCTCATATGGTGAGAGATAGGTACACATGATACACTCAGGAACACTGTTGAATATGACTGTTTTTGTGGTCCAGCTGTTTTGGTGTGGAGAGGCATAATGTTGCAAGGGCACACTAGCATCCAAATCTATGAACACTAACCAACATAATTATGAAACTGTCCCCCTTCCTCATGTATGTCTTGCAGCAGTGCAGATCTGACTTCATTTCTAGGGTGACAATGTATGACTGAATCACACAGTATGAGTACAGGAGCTCTTGGAATGAAACAACAAATGGACTGGCCTGCTTATTCCTCTGACTTAAATTGCATCGAACATGTGTGAGATGTGTTGGGGAAATGTATTACAGGACAACCTCATGCACAAACAACTATCCATAAATTGTCAACTGTACTGATGGAGGAATGCAATAACCTACCACAAGAACTCCTTAAAAAACCTTGTGACCAGCATGACAACATGAGGCAGTTTGTGCATTGCTGTCTGTGGTGGTCAAACACTCTATCTAGATGGCTCTGAGCACTATCGGACTTAACATCTGAGGTCATCAGTCCCCTAGAACTTAGAACTGCTTAAACCTAAATAACCTAAGGAGATCACACACATCCATACCCGAGGCAGGATTCGAACCTGCGACCATAGCAGTCGTGTGGTTCCGGACTGAAGCGCCTAGAACCGCTAGGCCACTACGGCCGACACTCTATGTAGAACCAAGCCTTTTGTAATGTCCAGGGGGTCATCATAAATCATGGTGACTTCAGAATAATTATTGTCTTAGAAAAAAATGTCATTTTTATTTGTCTTATTATGTATTTTGTTTCACTCACCATCTATATTATACTGTAACAATTCTTCTTACGTACGGTTGAAGTTTCATTGAGTTATGTTAATTGTCAGTGACACTTCAAGCAAAAGTTACTTTCATCCTTAAGTTTTGGACACCAGTGTATATCTAATTGTGAAATCAGTTTACTTGTGCCATAAACTTGCTACACTGATACCTGTTACAGCTTCAACATCCAAGATCACAGCCAAATTCTGACTCCAAACCTCTGAACGTAATTGATCTTGTCCATTACAGAAGTTAGCAGCTACACTATATTCTTTCTTTAATTGACCCTATTACCATGTCTGTAATGTGCATATTAATGGCAGCAACAGTGTACTAAGACCGTGACTGCAGAAGTCCTGAAGCAATCCAGTTCCATCCACCATTTTGTGCCACAGTAGTTGCTCTGTTCAGAAAACCAGGAGGACTGATTTGAGAATATTTTCCCTCACAAATGACTTATCACCCCCCCCCCCCCCCCCCCCCCCGCTCCTCCTTTTTTCTCTTGCACACTTTAAACAATGTCTGCTTTTGCTGCTATTTGCGATTTGCACTGTACAGGAAACAGGAATCTTTCACTTCAACTTGGTGTCTCCGAGCAGCCGCAACTATTTTTGTTACATCCCATATCGAACTCATATAGTTATTGTGCCTCTAGGACCTCCATCAGCCTGGCACCTCAAATGTTTCCTTGCATCTCTTGGGCTTTAAACTGGTCCTGAAACTCAGTAACAAACTTATCCTGATAGGATATACTTGTCAAAAATCTGGAACTGTCTGACCATCTATGTCAGATTATAAAAATAAAAGCTTGTGTAAAAAAAGAATCAAGACTGCATATATATATATATATATATATATATATATATATATATATATATATATATATATATATATATATATATATATATAAGAGTCTACTCTCCATCAGTGCCGACCGGAGTGGCTGAGTGGTTCTAAGCGCTACAGTCTGGAACGGCGCGACTGCTACGGTCACACGTTCGAATCCTGCCTCAGGCATGGATGTGTGTGATGTCCTTAGGTTAGTTAGGTGCAAGTAGTTCTAAGTTCTAGGGGTCTGATGACCTCAGATGTTAAGCCCCATAGTCCTTGGAGCCATTTGAACCATCTCCATCAGCTTTGCAAGAGTTTTCCTTAAAGTTAGCACATGAAAGTTGGGAAGGAGTATACATAGAAACTAAAGTGAATAGCAAGTTCTCCAATTTTATGTCTGAGTTTAAATTAAAATTTGAAGAAACATTCCTCAAAGCATTAATTCCCATTGGAACACCTGCCAACAATACATGGGTTACTACAGGAATTAGAAAAAAGTGCTCAAACTTGTAAATACCTAAACTCCATTAAAAAGGACAGTAGTGATCCATTTTTTGCACTACTACAAAAACTACAAAAGGGTCTACAGGAAAGTACTCAACACCACAAAAAATCAGCCTCTGATAAGTTCATAAATTTAGCCAATAATAAAAGTAAAGCTACATGGACTGTAGTGAAACAAGAAACAGGAACTGTGAAGCAGAGTGGTACAAATACACAAATCAGGAACAAGGAAAACTTAGAAAGTAACTCAAAAGAATTAGCAAATTATGTGAATACCTACTTTAGCATCATTGCAATGAACTTACAGAAATTTTTTTCAAAAGGTCCTAATCAACCAATACAGAAGCATATAGCAAACTCAGTGGTATTGCTTCTACCTACTGAGGAGGAGGTATACAATATTGTAAGGTAATTAAAGAACAAAAACTCGGCAGGTTTAGATGAAATACCAATGTGTGTGCTGAAAAAATGCATCAACAGTATCAAAGCTCCACTAACAGAAATCACAAAATGAATCCTTCAAAACTCGTTGCTTCACTGACTATCTGAAGCATGCCCAAATTTTACCAGTTCACAAGAATGGTGATGTAGAAAACATTGAGAACTACAGACCAATAGCCTTATTGTCTTCCTTTCCAAAGTGATAGAAACAATAATGAAAAACAGGATTTTGACCTATCTAAGTAAAATCAGCCTCCTCTGCAATGACCAGCATGGTATCAGGGCTGGTAGAGGTACAGAATCTGCAATAGCACAACCTATAAAAACAGTTTTAGAAGCACTAGATGAGAACAGCTATGTAACTGGCCTTTTCCTAGACCTGTCTAAGGCATTTGATACAGTTGACCACCAGAAGCTGTCACATAAATTAGAGGCACTAGGAATAAAGGGAGTGGTTCTCAGATGGTTTCATTCATATCTAGACGACAAAGTACAGTCAGTAGAGATCACACATCTCGAGTGGATCAAAGTACATTGAGAAACTGATCCACAATATATCAGTATTGTGGTCCCTCAAGGGACTCTGTATTATTTCTGGTGTATATAAATGATTTCCCGCAACATATCAGCCATGGAGAGAAGATATTGTTTGTGAATGGCGGCAACTTAGTAATCACCAGTAAGACACCAGCACAAATGTTGAAAAATTCTACTGAAGTGCTGAGGGATGTTCACAAATGGTCTCAGGAAAACAAAGTAACTCTCAACGTAAAGGAAACAAATAAAATATGCTTTAGAATGAACAGAAAACAGAGTCCCTTAAATTTAAAACTAGGTAACATCTCCATGGATGATGTACCTACAACAAAATTCTTAGGCTTGCACATTGACAGCCAAATGAAGTAGAATGAACATGCTATGAAACTCTCGAAAAAGATATCCACAACATGCTATGCACTTAGAGTCCTTGTACCTGCATGCAGCAGTGAATGTTTGAGAACTGTATACTTTAGTTATGTTCATTCAGTAATCAGTTATGGTATTATTTTCTGGGGAAACAATGCTCAGAATTTACAACCAGTATTTAAAAAGCAAAAGAGGGCAGTAAGAATTCTAACAAAAAGCAGTAAGCGAGCCACTGCAGAGAACTTTTCAAAATGTTAGAAATTCTAACTGTTCCTTGTGAATTTATATTCCAAACCATAGTATACATCAAGAAAAATATAGAAAATTATAGCACAAATAGCAGTTTTCAAAACTAAAGAACAAGTCACTGTCTTCACCTAGACAGGAAGAATAAACATAAGACTCAAAATAGCTTCTTATATGAAGGTGTAAAACTGTATAATAAACTGCTGCAGAAAATGAAAGAAGCAGATAACATGTACCGCTTTAGGAAAAACCTTAAATTGTTTTTGCAGGAACACTGCTTGTACACTATAAGTGAATTCCTTAGACAAAATGACTGTAAATAGCTCTTATTTCACAATATTTTAATAAGGAGCAAAAGCGATTGTAAATAACTTATATGTCACAATGTTTAACTACATGTAACAACAAGCTGTATAAATATATGAATGTATGCAACTGACAACATCCATTCATTTTTAAAATGTCCACAGATGGCTAAATAAATAAATAAAAAAGACTCTCATTTTAGTGATAGTGCTGACCTGCACTGTTCAGAGAATGTCTCCAGATCAGTACCTTCACAAATATATTTTAGCCATGCATAGGTATGACTGATTCATGAAGCCACCTATTATTAGTAGAAATATGGTAGCAGCTGTACTGTAAACTATCCTTCTAACAAACTGCAGTCTCAGAAACTTTACTTACTGCAACACATACTACAAAATTAAATTCAGAACAAAAAATATGGGCAACTGAACACAACCAACTGAACTGAGAGAAATTGTAGGGGAGGAAGCAGCAAGAGCCCATGACTCACCTGTTACTGAAGGATCCAATGCTCGCAGGTCACCAATTGAAACTGGATGAGAACAGCAGTGTGAAGCATTGATGGTGTGACTGTCCACACTAGCTGATGTCATCTCTGAGGTGACACCAACTTCCGCTGACCTCCACCAACCAGTCATACCCTCACAGCTTGAATCATCATCACTGCTCAATTCATTAGCATTTGGGACCACATCAATGACTGGCCTGGTAAAGCCGAGGTCACGATGATAGAGGCAGCTCATCCAGACTAAGAAAAATTTTTAAAAAATCTTTCAGTAATGTTATATAGATCAATGATAACTGATTATGTTCTACATATAAAAAAATATCATTGTTTCAGCTGAGATTTTTTATTCCCCTGAACTAATAGCAAATCTGCCCCCATATGCAAGTGATGTGTATGGCCTATAGTGAGTTTGGGGAACATTCATGAGCTTCCTGCTGATCAACAATAAGTCAAATATTATTAAAAGAAATATGGTGGGAGCTGTATGTGTTGTGAGCTCCCTCTTGTAATGGCATGTGGCAATCTAGGGTACATAGATGGTCATTTCTGTCAAATGTTCTGCAAACTCAGAGAGGTGATCTTAACACAGTACTGGGTCAGAAAAGGCAAAATATTACTAGTACGTAGTATGCATATGTGTTGGCATTCAAGGGTCACTCTTTTTCATGACTATGCTGGCCACTAGAAATTTGGATCCTCCTATGTATTCAAAGAAGCTAATATCCATTATTTATCACCAAATGCCTGAGTTAGCTACAGGCAGCTCATCATGCAGTCGTTTTGTATCAGAGTTGCTGACGTTGCTCGGTGCTATTAATGTTATGCAAATGAATCATCGACAGAATGAACAGAGTAAAGCAACTACAGGTGCTAGTATGCTCCAAAAATGAAATGAAGACCAAGGAAGGAAGAAGGAAAGCAAGGAAGATTTTAATGTATTTTTGACACTGCTGCCATTAGAGACAGAACACAAATTGGATTTACTAGGAAAGGAGTTATCAGTGAGAAAATAATGGAAAATTCTTCCTGCAGTAGAATGTGTGATGCTTTTGAAAATTCCACAAGTGTTAAAACTGTGAGCTGGACTGGGACTCCAACACAGAACCTTGCCTTTTCTGTACAATGGTCTTACTGACTGAGCCATTCAGATGCTTTTCAGAAAGTACCCTCACAGCTTTGAGTCCACTAGTACTGAAGATGTGTCAAAAGCGTGATATACTGCAATCAATATAGCATGGATTGAGATATAATGCACTGCAAAAATCCTGTTACAGTCTACATGTTGTGTTTCTGTAGTATCATTGACCTATGAAACCATCAAGCTCTGAGAACAAGACTTGAAAGAGATAGGGGTAACTTAACCTCAGATTTGTCTAATTATCATTATATCAGGACAGTTGTTGCTCAGGAACCTAAATAAATATCTAACAGTTAGCTCCACAATGCTGCCAACAAAGTGACTACATAAAAATGCTTCACAATAATTGAAATGAGAACAAGCATAATGAGCACTGTGCATTATTTGTGCAGAGTCTAGATATCTGTGTGTTTGTTATGATGTTGTGGAAATGAAGATTATTATGTATGAGACATAAATAAGGAAGTTATTGATTGTTTGGAGACTAGTGTTACAATAACAAGTTTAGCATGTTATTGTTGGTTAAGGATCAATCAGGGAATGGATTAAGAAGTTTTGTACCCTCAGTTGACAGTGGTGTGGGAAATGACAGAAAAAGGAAGAACCATTGGAAATGCAGTGAACTTGATGACTGTCTTTACAGGTGGTTTTTAATAAAACAAAGGTAAAGCGTGCCTGAGCTTTCACTTGCATTTTGTAGGAATAAAGACTCAATTGCTTCTGAGAGACGACTTTCGAACAGCTTGAATGTAAATATTGGTAGCTGATACTGTGAAAAAATAAGTAACACTAACTGAGAAGTAATGATTTCCAGAACCTCAACACTTTCTCTCCCATCCACTTCACTTGATCCTTCTAAGCACAATGACCCACCTTCCTCAAAGTTGACTTCCAACTGGAGGATGGCTATGTTTGTACATCTGTCCACATCAAACCAACTAATCAATGACCATATCTCCATTTCAAGAGCTACAAAGAAGTACCTTCCACACAGTCTAGACACTAGTAGTCATTGTTTCTGAAGTGACAAGCAGTTGCTGTCCAAATATATTGAGGGTCTCACTGAGGCCGTCACAGACTAAAATATCCTTCCTATGTTATCCAGAAACAAATCTGCCATGCATTGTCTCCTCAGTCGCTTACCATCACTTACATATCCACTGCATGACCAAATGGAGCTCCCTGCCACCTCCCCCCATGTGACTCAGTACAACCCACAAATGGAGTCACTGAATGATGATGTCTGTTAAGGTTTCAACTACCTCTTGTTGTGCTCTGAAATGAGAAATATTCTCCTTACTATCTTACTCACTCGCCCCACAGTGGTAATTCGCCACCCATGCAACTTACATAATATCTTCATTCATCCCCGTTCCACCCCTGCTCCCAACCCCTTGCCCCATGACTCGTATATTTCTGCAGTAGTCCTAAATGCAAGACCTGTCCCTCACATTCCACTGCTATTACGTACTCCAGTCCGGTCACAGGCATTTCTTAATCCATCAAAGACAGTGCCACCCATACAATCAGTCATGGGATTTACCAGCCTCACTTCAACAACTGTGCCATTTCTATGTGGGCACGAACACAAGCAAACTCTCTGTCAACATGAATGCTACTTCAAACTGTAGCCAAGAGACAGCAGAACCATCCTGTTGCTGAGCTCACCACCCAACCAGACATGTTCAGTTTCAAGAAATATTTCACAGCCTGTGCTATCTGCATTCTTCCTACCAACACCAGATTTTCTGAATTATGCAGGTGTAGTCTCCCCCTGCAAGATACATAAATAGTTAATCCCCGTAACTGACCTGTTCTCAACCTTCACTAAACCACCCTCCACCAGCCTACTTGTTTCCCTGTTCCCACTCCAGCTATCCACAAGCTTTTTGTCACAGCACTGTACTGCATAGTATTTCCCTCTTCCTGACTTCTCCCCTGTGCCCCCCCTTTCCCTAGAGCACAGTCTCTTGATGCTACACCGAGTAGTCCACTTCCGTACCTGCACCTCTCCATGCCTGCTCCCACTGACAGCACATCTGCATCTAATCCTCTGTGAGGATAGTAGCAGTCTACTCTTTTCGCACTGTTGCTGATAGCCATGCACAGGATCTGAGTTAAATTTCCAGAACTGTCTCAAGAGCTCAATTGTGCAGATAATTGACTGATTAGTAGCAGTTCCAAGGCCAAAAAACCTTGCAATATGTGGGAGATTGGTGTGCTGACAACATGGCTATCCACACTGCATCTGATAACACCACTGGTGGAGGATGACATGACGGCCATAAAAAAGAAAGAGCAGTTAATGACATTCTTGTACTTCACTTTTGAACATCTACAAAATTTAAATTTATGCTTTATGTCTACCAGCAAACTGTAAGCCTGAGGACTCATAGATATTAGCAATGTGTGTGTGTCCTGTTAATGTGTGTTTTCTGTTTCTGAAAGAGGGCTTTCTTGCTTGAAAGCTGAAAGATTAGCAGTCTCTTCATTGTCTCTGTCTGTGAGGTGGAGAGCAGTAATCTGCCCTTTCATATTGTTGTTAGTAAGCTGTAATAGACTTTTGCACCAAATATAATATTCCATTTTTAACCCCAGATAAAAATACATAGACTATATGGAAATTGTTTTTACTACTACTTTGGTGCTGATCAGTTACACAATTCATTCTCAATTCACCATTGTTATTAAACACAAATACAGGTATGTGGTAGATGTATCGGCCCAGACAGTAAGAATACCAACAGCCCTGAAGAGGCTACTACAAGATGTTTGGATATCAAATGTTGTGTGCCAGCCTCAAGGGTACACAACAAAACAACAATAGGCTATGACAACGCAGGCACTCGCCAGGCACATCTCAGTTCTTAGTAGCAGGGTCCAGATGGCAGTCACAGTTGTTGACCGCTTTTGGATTCCATGTCAAATCATGTCATACTTGTCACCCAATAGTGTGGACAGCTGCCCAAGAAAGTGCTGTCAACCATGGACTACACAGCTTATACCTTGTACTGGCAGCAATTGGAATTCTCCCACTTACAGGTACAAGACATTGTGCATTGTGGACACTCAAATAGTTAAAAACCCAGCACTTAGCCTGTTCAGTACCTATAGCCAACTCAGTACTGTGCCCTTGATCATCCAATTCAGTAGTCACTATTTATGGAGTAATACGACAACCAAGAGTGTCTGCAATATTACTATCAATTACAGTGAGAGTATCCTAGACTGCCAAGAGGCAGAAAATATGTTTGGATTTCATTGTATTATGTATGTGACACAAAGTACAGTCCATCAAACACTATCAAAGTTAACATAGTCTTATTAAATGCCATCGGTTATTTCATAATATGTTGCCACATATCTGTTCTAGCACTGTCCGATCAATGTTTACTACATAATTATCTGATAAAACTGCCTTCTTTAATGAAATTTTCTGCTACTAGGAATGTCTGGGCTGAGTTAATAATGCTGGTAACATTCAGCTACAACATTTGCAACATCACCTTTGCACAACAACCTTACTGCACACTTCAGTAATCAAATAATGTTTTAATCTTAGCTCTTTTGCTGCAGAAGATAATGCATAGGGTTGTACTGAGTGAAAGTATTCATACTAACAACTCTGAAAGTCAACAGAATAAGAAAGATTTATAAGAATAATGCAAACAGAAATAAGCTTTTTTTGTTAACTTATCAATGCTATGGTACCTTATTAGTTTATTATCCATCTGGTTGATTCAACATCCGAGTCTTGTACAGTGTGTACCTATCATTCTCTGCTCCTAGTATTTTTGATTTGTTTATAATTGGATAATGTGAGATTTTGTGGGATTAAGGGTTCATTTACCCTATCTGGCAATAAATACATAATACAAATTTTAATTCATTTCTGCAGCTGCCATCATTATCATAGAAACAGATCAGACTTAAATGTCTTGGGTAAAATTTAATTATAAGATCTATAAGATCACCTGAGCTACAGGACTTCCCCATTATGTCCAATGCTGGGGTGCTATTCCAATGCTGCAGAGCCCCAGCAATAGTGACAGTTTAGGAGGAAAATAAGCTGAAGATATGAATTGAAGTGCAGCATTGTTGACCATAGTGCTGCAGTGGTGTAATGGTCGCCACTAGATCTTTTTGGACATAGAATGACCTCAATATCATGCATACAATTCACTGAGACATGTACCATGGGTAGATGGACATTGTCCTGTTGAAAAATGGCACTATAATACTGTTGCATGAAAGGTAACACATGAGGATACAGGATGTCTATGATGTACCACTGTGTCATCCAAGTTACTTCACTCACTATCAGTGGTGACCTGAAGTCATACCTGATGGCTCCTCACACCATGACACCAACATTGCAGTGCCTTTCCAAAACATTGCAAGAGTGGCACCTCCCCCATGTTACCACCATACTCTCCAACAAAGTCATCCAAGGTAGTTCAGAACCACAATTCATTGCTGAACACAATGTGATGCCATTCATCAACAATCCATGCTTCCCAGTCATGGTACCACTCAAAATATAGCTGTTTGTGTTGTGGTGTTAACAGCAGCCTCACACGCAACAATAATTTCTTAATCTGGCTGCTGCTAATCTTCGAGCAAGGTGTGGGATAATGGAGAACATTGCAGGAAAT
The DNA here is from genome assembly GCF_023897955.1 of Schistocerca gregaria. NCBI lineage: Eukaryota > Metazoa > Arthropoda > Insecta > Orthoptera > Acrididae > Schistocerca > Schistocerca gregaria. Next base: position 196,015,892 of record NC_064922.1, read on the forward strand.
CCATTATTTGTTCTCAAATAGGAGGTAGAGATTTGAATGTGTTATGATGTGTTTGATGTGCAGTATGTTGAGCCTTCCTTGTGGTGGTCTGATTTATTTGACCTGAATCTTGACAATGAATATACCTGCTCCTGCATTTCCATGCAGTCCAACATCAGGCCACTGTCACATTATAATAGTCTACAAATCTGAATATTGTGGTATCTGACCAGCTGGCAAAACTAACTGTAGCACCCTGAAGCATTACTTTGACAAAATAAACACTCAGCCTTTCAACAGAAAAGCTGCATGTTGACAGATACAGCCTGTACCAATACACAATCCCACTGATACAAAGATAACTAGACAGATACAGCCTGAACCAATACACAATCCCACCGATACACAAAAAAAAAAAAAAAAAAAAAAAAAAAAAAAAAAAAAAAAAAAAAAAAAAAAAAAAAAAAAAGGGAGAGAGAGAGAGAGAGAGAGAGAGAGAGAGAGAGAGAGAGAGAGAGAGAGAGAGACAGAGATGGCTTAAAATATTGAACACGGGGGGAACTAATGATTAATTGTCTGAAATCCATCATTGAGAATATCTGTAAGAGACAAACTGTACCTATAGATGAGAAAACTGCTTTCATTTACCCATCGCACAAAAAAGGTGACATAAAGAATCCAAACAATTACTGAAGAAAAGTATTCCCTTGTGCCTTCTTTGCCATATTAGAGCAACAGCCAAAACAGAAGATAAGTAAATTCAAGATGGGCTCTCTACAAGGCTGATCATGGGCAGATTTTTGGGAAAATTTCAGTGTATATCTAAAGTATTGACAAATGGGAAATGGTGGTGGCTTATTTGTAACAGTAGACAAAAAACTCAAATCCACTGAGATGGAAATTGAAGCCCCATGTTAGATGGTCTGGGCAAGTCTCAGTATCAGGGGTGGGTATAAAATGATAACTGGATCCTTTTATCGCCCACCAGACTCATCTCCTGATGCAACCAAAAAACTGAGAAAAACTCAGTTCTCTCTTATGTAAGTTCCTAAGTCATACTGTAATCATTGGTGTCGACCTTAAACATCCAACAATAAATTGGTAAAATTACAGTTTTGTTAGTGGTGGGTGCAATAAGACATTCTGTGAAACTTTACTAAATGCCTTCTCTGAAAACTACCTAGAACAGATACTTAGGAACCCCACTCATGATGGAAATATATTGGACCTAATGGCAAAAAGTACACCTGACCTCTTTGAGAAGGTTTGCATTGAAACTGGTTTCAGTGACCATGAGGCAATTGTGGCAACAATGATTACCAAAGTACAAAGGACAACTGAAAAAAGCAGAAGAATATATATGTTCAGTAAACTAGATCAAAAATCAGTAATTTCATATCTGAATGAGTAACTTGAAACTTTCAACAAAGGTCAGGAGCATGTAGAAGAACTCTGGCTCAAGTTTAAAAGAATAGTCAACAACACACTGGATAAGTACATAACCTGTAGAACAGTTCATAATGGGAGGTAACCTACATAATATACAGTCACTGTAGAGAACCTTCTAAAGAAACATGTTAACTACACAATAGATGTAAAACAAAGTGTAGGGCTATAGTTAGAGAGATGCTGAATGAAACATGTTCAGCTCTCAAGAGAGCAGTGAGTGATGCCTTCAATGACTACCATAGCAGAATATTGTCAAATGACACGTCACAAAATCCAAAGAAATTCTGGTGTATGTAAGGGCTGTTAGTGGCACCAAAGTGTGTGTCCAGTCACTAGCAAACAAGACAGGAACTGAAATTGTGGGTAGCAAAGCAGAAGTTGGAATTCTTAACTCCATTTTCAAATGTTCCTTTACAAAGAAAAACCCTGGAGAATTACCCCAATTTGATCCTCATACAACTGAAAATATGAATGAAATAGGTACTAGTGTCAGTTTTGTTGAGAAACAGCTGAAATCGTTACAATTGAACAAAGTTCCAGGCCCCAATGGAATCTCAGTCAGATTTTATAACAAATTTGTTGCTGAGTTAGCTCCACTTCTCACTATCATGTATCATAGATCTCTTCAACAAAAAAGTGTGTGCAATTCTTCAAAAAAGGCACAAGACATACCTCTCTGCAAGAGGGGTGGTACAAGTGATTCACAAAAATACCATCCAATCAATTTATTGTAGAATTTTAGAACATATTCTGAGCTCAAACATAATGAGGCAACTTGAACAGAATGACCTCCTCAAAGCCAATAAGCATGGATCCAAAAAACATCAATCATGTGAAACCCACCTCACACTTTTCTCAAATGACATACTGAAAGCTTTACACTTCAGAACAAGACAATCAGGTAGATACAGTATTTCATTATTTCAGAAGATCATTTGACTCAATACCACATGTACATTTATTGTCACAATTGCAATCACATTGGTATCTAGTGAAATTTGTGACTGGACTGAGGACATTTGGCAGGGAGGATGCAGCATGTTATCTTGCATAGAGAGTCAATGTCAGATGTAGAAGTAACTTTGTGTTTGGATCAGGGAAGTGTATTGGGATCCTTGGTGTTCATGTTGTATATTAGTGACCTTGCAGACAATATTAATAGTAAAATCAGGAATTTTGTAGATATACAGTTATCTATAATGAAGTACTATCTGAGAGAAGCTGCATAAATAATCAGACAGATGTTGATAAGACTTCAACATGATGCAGAGTTCGCAATTTGCTCTAAATATTCTGAAATGTAAATTTGTGCACTTCACAAAAAGAAAAAAAACCAAGTATTGTATGACTATATTATCAATGAGTCAGTGTTGGAATCGGCCAACTTATACAAATAGCTCGGTGTAACACTTCATAGGGATATGACATGGAATGATCACATAGGTTCAGTTGTGGGTAAAACAGGTGACAGACTTCAGTTTATTGTTAGAATACTACAGAAGTGCAAGCAGTCTACAAATCAAATTGCTTACAAATCACTCGTGCAACCCATCCTAGAATATTGCTCAAGTGTGGGACTCGCAGCAGATAGGACTTACAGGGGATATTGAGCGTGTACAGATAAGGGCAGCAAAAATGATCATGGGTTTGTTTAATCCTTGGGAGAGTGTCACAGAGATACTGAAGGAACTGAAATGCAAGACTCTTGAAGACAGATGTAAACTGTCCTGAGAAAGTCTATTAAGAAAATTTCAAGAACCAGCTTTAAATAATTACTCTAGGAATGTACTACAGCTGCTTACATATCACTCACACAGGGATCATGAGGATAAGATTGGAATAATTACTGCATGCACAGAGGCATTCAGGCAATCATTCTTCCCATGCTCTGTATGTGAATGGAACAGGAAGAAACCCTAATAACTGCTACAATGGGACGTACTGTCTGCCATGCAACTCACAGTGGTTTGCAGAGTATAGATGTAGGTGTAGATGTAGAACATATCTGTAATCTCAAGATGATACTGTTGCACCATCATTCAATTCACCCAGTTTCCATTTTTAGAGAAGACTCTGACTCAGTTGTCTTCAACACTTTGTATAATATACTATATGAAACTGATAGAAGTTGACCTTGGGGAAGATCGGTTTGGATTCCGTCGAAATGTTGGAACATGTGAGGCAATACTGACCCTTCGAAAGATTAAAGAAAGGCAAACCTATGTTTCTAGCATTTGTAGACTTAGAGAAAGCTTTTCACGATGGTGATCGGAATACTCTCTTTCAAATTCTGAAGGTGGCAAGGGTAAAATACAGGGAGCGAAAGGCTATTTACAATTTGTACAGAAAGCAGATGACAGTTATAAGAGTCGAGGGGTATGAAAGGGAAGCAGTGGTTGGAAAGGGAGTGAGACAGGGTTGTAGCCTACTATCCCCGATGTTATTCAATCTGTATATTGAGCAAGCAATAAAGAAAAGTTCGGAGTAGGTATTAAAATCCATGGAGAAGAAATAAAATCTTTCTAATTCTCTCAGAGACAGCAAAGGACTTGGAAGAGCAGCTGAATGTAATGGACAGTGTCTTGAAAGGAGGGTATAAGATGAACATCAACAAAAGCAAAACGAGGATAATGGAATGTAGTCGAATTAAGTCGGATGATGCTGAGTGAATTACATTAGGAAATGAGACACATGAAGTAGTAAAAGAGTTTTGTTATTTGGGGAGCAAAATAACTCATGATGGTTGAAGTAGAGAATGGCAATGGTGAAAGCGTTTCTGAAGAAGAAAAATTTGTTAACTTCGAGTATAGATTTAAATGTCAGGAAGTTGTTTCTGAAAGTATTTGTATGGAGTGTAGCAATGTATGGTAGTGAAACGTAGACGATAAATATTTTAGACAAGAAGAGAATAGAAGCTTTCAAAATGTGGTGCTACAGAAGAATGCTGAAGATTAGATGGGTAGATCACATAACTAATGAGGAGGTATCGAATAGAATTGGGGAGAAGAGGAGCTTATGGCACAACTTGACTAGAAGAAGGGATCGGTTGGTAGGACATGTTCTGAGGCATCAAGGGATCATCAATTTAGTACTGGAGGGCAGCGTGGAGGGTAAAAATCGTAGAGAGAGACCAAGAGATGAATACACTGAGCAGATTTGGAAGGATGTAGGCTACAGTAGGTACTGAGAGATGAAGATGCTTGCACAGGATAGAGTAGCATGGAGAGCTGCATCAAACCAATCTCAGGACTGAAGACCACAACAACAACAACTATATGAATACAATATCAGCAATAAAACATTAATTTAATCCAAAACACCTTGTTAGACACAACTTGTAAGTAAAATTAATGGGCAAAATTTTAAATCTTTTTACATAAGACTAGGTGTGTTGGGTTACCTCAATTGCTTTTCAATATTAATGAATGAAAATCACAATCAATCATCTCATACAAATATCTGGTAGTAACACTTGGTAGGGATGTGAAATGGAATAATCAAATAGTGGAAGATGCAGGACAGGATACTGACAGTATTATGAAAAGGATAGTTGCCACTCATCATATAGTGTAGATGCTGAGTCACAGACAAGCACAAAAAAAACTATCAAACAAGTAAGTTTTTGGCCAAAAATGCCTTCATCAGTGTTAGACAACATATACACACACACTCACACAAATGCTACTCACAAAGACATGACCACTGTCTCTGACTGCTGAGACCAGTCTCACCTCAGTAGGCAGAGACTGTGGTCATGTGTGTTTGAGTGGCATTTGTGTGAGTGTGTGCATTGTATATTGTCTGACAGTCTTTTTGTTTAGCTTAAATGGAATGATCACATAGTCACGTGGCATACTTCATTCATTGGTGAAACACTGAGAGAATGCAAACAGTCTACAAAACACTTATATAACCCATCCTAGAATATGTCTCAAGTATGTGGGGGGCCTGTACCACATAGGACTATCATGGGATATTGAAAGTATACAAAGAAATGCAGCATGTTTGCTCAAGGTTTATCTGACTCATTGGAGATGCTGAAAACCTTGAAGTGGTTAATGCTTGAACATGTAAACCAGCTAATCCACTAATGCTTACTTAAAAAGCTTCAAGTACCACATTAGGTGAGGAAGCAAGGAATATACTACAGTTGCGTAGGGATCACTCCCGCAGGAACTGTGAAAACAAGGTAAAACTAATTACAGTGCTCTGTGCACATAATTAAGCCATCACTGTTCCTATACCCCATATTTGAATGGAATGAGAAGAATCTATAAAAAATAGGCAATGGAAAGTACCCTCTGCGATCCACATCACAATGGTTTAAGCCATCAATCTTCCTACACCCCACACGTGAATGGAATAAGAAGAAGTTATAACAAATGGTAAAATAGAAAGTACCCTCTGCCAAGCACATCATAATGGTTTCTTAGAGTATACATTTATAAGTGAATCTGGTGCTAGATAAGACAGTCAAAACTGGACTAAAAGAAATATCTTAAACAGATGTGGGAACAAAAATTACATGAATCACCATGAAATGTCCTACCATTGCTGATGATCTAGAGATACGTCTGTCAGTGAAACCAGACCATACCTCATATAAGTTTCATGAGATCACTGTCAACATTGGCTTCTGAATATCCTACAAAAAAATATAGTACATGGGCTCCATGATGGATCACTCATGACACGATACAGCATCACCACTCAGGTTAAAAACTGCCAGGTATTTGAAGACAAATATTGGTCCAAAATAGACTATGACAATTAACCTACAATAATTTGGCCTAACAACATGCATTCCTAACTGGAGTGAGTGTCAGAATTATTTTAGCTGGCAACTAGCCGGAGTAAAGTTTTTGCATGAGCTGATAAGTGATTATCAGATTTGTATGGGGAAAAATAATGGTCGTGCTCAAGAAAAAGATAATTTTTAAATTACTTGGAACAACTAGAGATCTTTAATAATATTCATGTGTGGAGAAACAAGTATCAAGGTTTGACTAAAAACAAATGAGCGCTAAATACAAGGAAAAATAGTTCCATAATGTTGTTGTTATAATATCCAGCCAGAAGACTATTTTGATGCAGCTCCCCATGCTAGCCCATCCAGTGAAAGATTTTTCATCTTTTCATAACTACTGATTTGAAAGTGCTAACTCTATTTAAGTTTTAGTCTTCCTCTTGAACTGTTACCTCCTCTTACTTCTTTCCATTATCAACTTGATTATTCCTTGATGTCTTAGAATGTGTTCTATCAACAGATCTCTTCTTCTACTCAACCTGTGCCATTAATTTCTTTTCTTGCTAGTTCAGTTCAATCCCTCCTCATTAGTTATACAGTCTGCCCATCTAATCTTCAGCAGTCTTCCACAGCACCATATTTCAAAAGCTTCTATTCTCTTCTTGCCTCAGCTGTATATTGTTCATGTTTCACTTCTGTACAGATCTATGCATAACATCTATTTTAATAAATTTCTCTGTTTCAGAAATGCTGTTCTTGTTATTGCCAGTCTGCATTTTACAACCTCTCTACTTTGGTCATCATTAGCAATTTTACGACCCAGATGCCAAAACATGTAGACTAATTTTAGTGGCTCATCTTATTTCCTAACCTAATTCCCTCTACATACTTCATTTAATATGCATGCATTCCATTACTGCTGTCGTACTTTTATTGATATTAATCTTATGCTTATTTTCAAGACACTATCCATTCCAGTGAACTGCTCTCACAAGTACTTTGCTGTCTATTACAGAATTACAATGTCCTCAAAAAATCTCAAAGTTTTTATTTATCCTCTTCACTGTTTGTGTAATGTACAGATCAAATAACTCCAGGGGCAGCCTACACTATAGCCACTACAGTACTGTCTCACTTCCTTCTGAACTTCTATTTCTGTTGCACAGCACTCATCTTTTATAACTGCAGTCTGGTTTCTTTACAAGCTGTAAATAATCTTTTACTCCTTCTAAAAGTGTATCACAGTCAAAATTTTCAAAAGTTTTTGTGAATCTATAAATACTATAAATGTAGGTTTGGCTATCCTTAACCTGTCTTCTAAGATAAAGTGCAGGGTCAGCATTACCTTGTGAGTTCCTACATTTCTCTGGAACACAAACTGATCTTCCCCAAGGTTGGCCTCCACTAATTTCTTTTCATTCTTTCATAAATAAGTGATGTAATCATGACTTATTAAACTGATGACTCAGTAACATCCATATCTGTCAACACTTGCCTTCTTTTGAATAGGATTGATTACACTCTTCTTGAAGACTGAAGGCATATTGTCTGTCTGATATATCTTCCATGTCTGGTGGAATAGTTTTGTCATTTCTGGCTCTTCTGAAGATGTCGATAATTCTGAGGGAATGCTATCTACTCTAGGAGCCTCATTTTAACTTAAGTCTTTCAATGCCCTGGCAAATTCTTCTCATAGTATCATATCTCATATCCTCTCTTCATCTACTTCCTGTTCCCTTTCTGTAATGTAACCTTCAAGTCAATTTCTCTTGTGTTGTCCTTTGTATTCTCTTTCTACGTTTCAGTTTTCCCTTTTTTTTTTTTTTTTTGCATAGATGCCATTTACCACCAGAGTTCTTGATATTCACACAGCTGATACTCATTTCTCTAGAGGTCTCTTTAATTTTCTTATAGGTCGATCTTTCTCCTAGTCATTTCAGACTTTTTGTCAATCTCATTTGTTATACATCTGTATCAACCTTTGCCTGCTTCATTTGTTGCATTTTTCTGTTTTATATTTTTGTTTATTAAATTCAATATCTCATGTGTTATCTAAGGATTGTTGCTGTGTTTTGTCTTTTTGCATATTTGATCCCATGCTGATGTTACTATTTCATCTCTTAAGGCATTTCATTTGTCTTCTACTGTAGTCCTTTCCCATTTCAGTCAGTTTTGCATAATTATCCCTTTAAAACTTTCAGCAGATTCTGCTGCATTCAAGCTATACAGGCACTGTCTCATTAATTTCCCTCCTTTCTGCAATTTCCTCAGATTTAATCTGGAGTTCATAACAAATAAATGGTGGTCAAAGTCCACATCTGTCCACATAAATATTTTTCAGTCTTAAATATGATGTTAAAATCTCAGTTTAATTGTTATATATTCTATCAGGAAGCATTGTTTCATCAAGTATTTTCCACATATACAATCCTCTTTCACTGCGATTAAGACAAGTATTAGGAAAGATTACATTACGTTCTGTACAAAATTCTACCAGGTGATATGTCTCAGGTTTTCTGGACACTGTTGATTAATGGTGTGCTTCCAGGTGTTTTGTCAAGTTGTTGTTTCCATTCTATGCACAATAAACTTAGAATCACACCATTAATTCTACCAGGTGGTTTCCCCTTTCTCCTCTTTCCCTCAATCAGTACTCTCCAACTATTATTCTTTGTTTTCGTTTTACTACTGCTGAATTCTAGTCTCTCACCAGAATTAAATTTTTGTCTTCTTTAACATCTGTTTAACTTCTTTCATCTCATCATACATTCTTTCAATCTCTTCTTCATCTGTAGAGTTAGCAAGCATAGATACATGCACTAGTGTGATGGGTATTGGCTTCCTGTTGTGTTATATTAATAAAAAAATTAAAAAAATTGATTTAAAGTATATTACAATTGCATTATTATGAATGTTCTGCTTGTAAAAATTTGGGCTCTTCAGACTTACCTCTCTTACATTTCAATTGTAGATGCTGGCAGCTGACTTCAAGGACACCAGCGCATGTCAAATAAATGAAGAAAATCCTTCTTACTTGGTTCCACTTCAGTTCAATAAAAAATACTTAATACTGTTGTTAAGTATTCTATTATTTATACACATGTATAATACATAACACTTGTAATACTTCATACTTTAATCCATATGTATTCAACATCCTTATATATTAAAAACAAAGATTCCAAGACTTACCAAGCGGGAAAGCGCCGTCAGACAGGCACATTAACAAAACACACAAACACACACACAGAATTACTAGCTTTCGCAACCGATGGTTGCTTCTTCAGGAAGGAGAGGGAAAGACGAAAGGATGTGGGTTTTAAGGGAGAGGGTAAGGAGTCATTCCAATCCCAGGACCCGCTTGGTAAGTCTTGGAATCTTTGTTTTTAATATATTTTTCCCATGTGGAAGTTTCTTTCTATTTTATCAACATCCTTATACATACAAGAGAGTGAGAAACAAAATCATGTATAAAGAAAAATGATTGATTTTTTTTCTGCACCTTACTGTGCATTCATAATTAATGTCTTTGCCTATGCTCGATCAGTGTTTCATTTTTTGTTTTTAGTAAATTTTAACTTTACAATATCCTCAGGGTCTTTCACCATGTACCTACTCAACTGCCACCACACTATACACTAACATGGCATGGAGATATGCAGTGTTTTTTTTTTTTCTTGTACATGTTTACATTTACTGATAGGGGTCAATGCCCTTTATTTATCAGCTTCTCCTTTATTTAATGAGATGGATATGCCAGCTTATCCTATGTCTGTTAAAGTTCTACAAGAACATGTACATAATATGATAGTCTATTACAAATTTGAATCTAGCGTACTGACAGTAATTTTGAGTTTGCTTCGGCCTCACTGCCAGGTTTTGTGCTTGCACACGGGCAGGTTTGGTGGCTAAACCCTAGTCACTAACAGTCAACATGTTAGCTGTTACCATCGCACCTGTGTGCACTCATTTTATTAGTGTTGATTTCAGATTGAGTGTCACTTTTGCACCTGAATATCACATGCTGAAGGATTACCGTGGCATTTGTCTTCATTATGGGTTCAATGTGTCTGTCTCTGTGTGTGTGTGTGTGTGTGTGTGTGTGTGTGTGTGTGTGTGTGTGTGTGTGTGTGTGTGTGTGTGTGTTTGTGTGTGTTTATTATTCAAAAATCCGATGCTGTGGCATAAGATCTCCATTTTTATGGCCCAGGTGTCATTATTACCTGTCATACTCGCATTTTCAGCAGAAAGAACCCTGGCCAACAGCATCCATTGACGAGGAAAGTACTGGCTCGAGCAACTATAGTTCACTTATTAATGTATCAGGCATTTGACCCATGATACTCAGAAATTATTTCGTTGCACACATATGTTAATGTCTCCACACTTGTCCATCCACTTGCTGAAACACACATATAGACATCCAAAACAGTGTACAAATTGCTTGTCTTTAAAGTTCATTCTTTCACATAGAGTTTGGTTTCCAATGAAAATTCATAGAAGTATTGAGTTACAAAAATATACACAACATGATAGCTTATACCTATGGCTGACATTACATCCATCACATAACATAAATTTCTTAAGCTTTAAAATGTCATAAAATTTTTGTTAACTGGGTTCTGTTACTACAGTTCATTTTTTAGTTTCAACTTACCTTCATTCACATCACATATACAAATTGATTACATAACACATTATTATGATGCAATACAAGCATATGAGACATTTATACTTCATTTTATAGATAGGCTTTTCTCACTTATGGGAGCTCATTTCTTCCTTAGGTAAACTGGATTCTGTTACCACAGTTCTTTTTTTAGTTTGAACTTACCTTCATTCACATCACATGTACAAATTAATTACACACACATATTATAATACAAGCATATGATACATTTATGCTTCATTTTATACATAGCCTTTTATCACATATGGGAGCTCATTTCTTCCTAAGGTAGAAGAGGGAGAAAACCATTTCAAATAGGACTAAAACATTACACATTGCTGGCCTAACCACACTTGGTGCAGTCTCCTTCGTTTGGGAGGGAAGAAAGGAATTACTCATCTACTGGTTCAAGGATTTATGAGGAAATGTTACTCGTACAGTTATGGACTTTTATTTTGTGGAAATAATGTGTACTGACTAATCATTCACATAGTATCATGCTGTTTCTTCATGTACTAGTGCTGTTTACTTCAATTCACATGTAGCTTGGTATGAAATATTAAGTTTTAACCATCATAGACTTATCTTTCTCGAGTACCTGGAAATGCTATTATTTATGCTTTCATGTGACATGATAAAAAATTAATTGATTTTTGCAAAATCACATGCTTAAATTTTTCTGTGTACTCTGCAGCAAATAGGTACTGATAAATGTAACAGACATATACTGTGATGATGCATATTTTTATTTTTCATTGACTTATGACCTTTGTATAAATATCCTTACAACAAAATTGTTTACTTGAGGTGGTACCCATTTCTTTATTTGGTACCTGTTACTCTCGACGTAATTGTCTTCTTCTGCACTGTGACGATGCACTGGTCACTGAAAGAAAAAGACTCTAAACTAACTTAAAACTAATTGCATTATGTAACTCGGGGGCCACTGATGGATTTGGTCATTACATCCATCCACAGATATTTCCATACTTTGTTTAAATTCAAAGACATTCGTTTATTCTGTTACCCTTTCTGATTATTTATCCTGCAAAGAAAATTATTTGACATTTCTTACAGTATTTTGTCATTTCTCCTTAGCTTACACATCTTGTATAATTTTTCATAATGCTTCATTTTGCTTGTAAATATGTTGTATGTAGCTTAGTATCCAATTAAATCTCTGTGTACATATATCAATAGGTTCCTTAGTTCTTAGATAGTAGATGCAATTTCTTAGTATTTCCATTTACTCTGTGTTTAAGTTAAGTACTTGTACATATTGAATTCCTATTTCGTTGCGCCTTCTGGCAGACTGTCATGCATGCACACAGGCCAATGCCTCCTCTCCTTGAGTGTGGACAGCTGAGCAATAAGCTAATTTTGTTTATACTTTTGCTTCACATGAAGCGGTGTGTTACTTCTCATTGCTGCTATTTTTATGCCTACACGAAAAAAAGGAATTACTTATGCCTGTACTCATGACTTTATCTTAAAATATTCTCCAGAAGTAAAATTAGACTTAGAATTATGCATGCTATGTACAATTATCTTACGATAGAAAGAAAAATTGCTACCTAGCCTCATTATTTGATAAAAGCTTTTATATCTTTGTGAGGATGGAGACCCTAGCCTCTCCTGGTTTTCTCATGGGATAATCTGTACGTCCCAGGGTACGGTATTTTGGAAATTATACATGGCCCTGAATAGAGTAATTGTCACTTCTTATTCAGTTTGCCAAATTTTGTTGATTTAGGATGCATCTGTACGAAGACTCATTGCCCTTCAAAAAATTGTAAACACGTTTCAGTTTCTTATTATAAATCTTCATTATATACTCGGCCCTGTTTTCTAGTGTAATCATGGCTTGTTTGATGTTGTCCTGTAGTGCCTTTTCTGTAGTGGGTACCTTTGGTATGGGCGACTCCCACTCATTTGACTGTTTTGTCTGGAACATCAATTCATTAGGTGTGAAACCTGTTGATGAATGTGGAAGGTTATTGACAACTTACATGAAGTGAGTTATGTATTGTACTCATCAGGTGTGTTTGTGAGGGGTGTATGTCCTAATAAACCAGTTAAATTCTTTAGACTAGTTCTACTAGGCTTGCTTCTGGGTGAAAAAAGATTACTAATATGCCTTGCGAGGTCATAAGTTGTTTCCACTTTCGCACAATGAGGTATATCAGTTAGTAGTACCTTTGGTTTACCTACCCTTCTCAAATAGTCTCCCTCGATTCTTTTTATGATATTTGTGGCTGTTGCATTTTTAATTGAATACATTTTGATATGTTTCAAGGAAATGTCATATAGTGCTACTATGAACCTAACTCCACATTTGCTTCTTTGATATGGACCAGCAATGTCCAGGGATACTACATGTAGACAGTTTTTTTTGTGAGTATTAGGTGTAGCTTGATATATTTTGACACATTGGACTGATTTGATTTTTGACATATTGTACACTTTCTTAATACCTGTAAGACGCGTCTTCTCAAATTTGGAAAATAACAAAGTGTTGCAGTTTTTTCAGTACATCTGTCTACTCTGTAATGTCCCTATATTTCATATGTGTGTCTTATAAATTTGTTGATATAATCTTCAGGAATACACACACAGCATTGACCAGATTTTTCATGTTTCCAATTAAACAAAATACCCTTGTACATCTAATACCATTTACTTACCTTTCCACCTTCATCCTGCTTAAGGTTTTGCTTGACTTTACTCAATCTGCGATCTTGCTGTTGTATAATTTTCATTTGCTTATAAAACTTATGGTAATCAGACTGTTGCATTGTTCCTTGCATTAATAACATTTTGATTTCTGCATCCCGCTCTGTTAACTTACCAAATTCCTTAAAACCTTGTGGTAACCTGGACAAGGCATCTGAAACAACATTCTTACTTCCTTTAATATAAATGATCTCGAAATTGAATTCTTGTAAATATACACATCACCTAGCTAATTTATGGTGCAATAGTTTACATGTCAAAAGAAGTGACAGTGACTGATGGTCACAGTAAACTCAGGTATTCTTGCACCACAAAAAATATTCAAACTTAAACCTTCCAATTCTGGCACTGAGTAACATCTTTCTGCTTCTGATCATGTGCGACTAGCAAAATTGATGACCTTGGGTACTTCTTTACCTTCTTCTCACATCTGAAACATGCATGACCCCAGCCCCTGACAGGTCATTAGCCTGGGGCTTAACTATGACCAGTTGATGTTTTCCAACAGCATAGTGTGATTTAATTTATTACCTGGAGTAATATCAGTTAAGTGCACAGTGTAGGTACTTTGCCAATTTGGCTGCTGTGCCATTGTTTTGCTGGCCATAGGTCATTTTCAGTACAGGGTAAGGTATGGCATTGTTGCTGCGCGATGGCCACTGCTGCAGCTGACTGTTTCTGTTCAAGTTCAGCATGGGGCCTTGTGATGGTGGATTGTAATTCACTTGTGTATTGAAATTTCCCCTGTTGTTTTAAAAATTTCTTTTAAATCATTTGTTTTTGCTGTTCCCGTTACTGTTCTCATTACCCCTGGATGTGTAATTTTGCTGTTGTGTGTACCATCCTTGGTGTGTGTTTAGATCACATTTTACTGACTGATTTACATAACTATATTGTTGTTGTACCTGATTCTCTGTTGCTCTATTGAGTACAGGTCTTTCCTCATAGATTAAGTTGATAGAATCAAGCAGTGACAAAAAATATTCAGTGTTGTGCTCTGGCATTGTGACTAATTTTTCTCTAATGTGCAATAGTAAATGACTTTTCAAAATTTTTAACATGTCTGCTTATGATATTGGGTTCATCCAGTTGTGCGTCTTGTTCAGATATTTTTCATAGGATTGAAAACCAAGCATCTGAGTCTTTCTTGCACTGCCTCAGACCAGTATTTGTCAAGGAAAGCTCGTTCAAATTGGATATAAGTGGTGCAACATCCAGTCACTTCAGCTGCCTATAAAAGAATGTCATCTTGTGTTCATCCCACAACAAATCTGATTTTCTGTGCTTCTGTCCAGTTGCGTGGAAATACATGACAAACAGCACTGATAAATACTGCTGCATTCATTCTTTTACCTTCAGTAGTGAATATAGGAAACTGTCAATGTCTCAACAAACCTTTGTCTGCAAAAATAGTTGATAAGCATGTGGCATTTTTGGTCATAGTTATGTGGTTTTTGTAGCTACCTGTAATTCTGGTTGGCAATTGCTCAGGTATTGGAGTTGTGGGTATGTTTATATTTTGTATTCAACAACTGTACCTGCTGTGGGACTCATGACAATTTGTGGATAAATACCAACAGGTTATGGTTTGTTCACTGAAGCCTGTGTATTATTTAGCTGCATATTTTGAGATACGGTAAATTTTCTTCTAATAGATTGCAGATCCTATATTTTGCTGCTTGTAAGTTCATGTTTACTTTGTTCATTATTTCATTTTCTTTTTTTCTGAATAGCCTTTTCTAATACATCTGTGTATAACTTAAATCTGTTACCAACTTCTCTGCAATGGTACTGCCCTTACCTAACATACCTGATTCAGTTTGACTAATGATATCACTTAGATTTTCACTGACCTTTTCTCTCTCCTTCTTAGCACATGCTGAGTCAACTTTTAATGTTGCTACCCTTAAAGTATGCTCTTCTACAGCTAGAGGTACACCTTCATAGTCTTTATTTAGTTTGTTGATGACAGTGGCTACCTTTTTTACTGTCAAAACCAATTGGTTTTGTTTGCATCTGTGATTTTCTTTATCTGTTGCTCTACTTGATCATTATGGTCATTAAAAGAATCTACCTTCTGTTTTAATTTTGTAATGTTACTGTTAACTACAGAAAGTACTTCATGCTTTACTTGTTTCTCCATATCTTTCAATTTTTTGTTCATTTCAGTGCAAAAATTTTTGGCTAAGTCATCAAATTTCTGTGAGACCATGTCTTGCAGATCCTTGAATACTTGTTTTTGTTCTTGTTTCATTGTATTTAGATCTTGTGTGATGGAGCTCGGATTGTGTGTCAATCAATTTTGGTATTCATATCTTGTTTCATATCACTGAAATTGGTGTTCATATTGTGTTTCATATCATCAAATTTCATGTTTATGTTAGATAATAACTGCCATAGCTGTGCTTTAGGTGCACTACTGTGGTTGCTTTCAACTGTACTTTCCAAGTTAATGATTGTGTTGTGACCAATTGGTGTTTGTAATGTGTTGTCAAGATTCATACTGGAATCGCTCTCCAGTGTTTCATTCATGAGTGTTATGTCACTTTGGGATATGTGTGACATTGTCTTGTCAATTATAAACATTGTGTTGTCAAGGTTATTCTGCTGTGGAGCATCGCTATCATTTGTCACACCTGTGACACTCATCTCTGACCCACTTACACTTTCTGCAGTAGGCACACATGGTGCCTGAACCTCTATTGTGATGTCAAAGCCTGTTTAAAATCTGTTATGATGTGCAAATTATTGTATTGCAATTTCTTTATGTTTTACAGACAATGTGTATCACACTGAAAAATTCCTGTAAATTTATCACAATAAAATTCAAGGAAGGGAATAATGAGAAAATGGTTTCTATCTACAGCAAAACAGATGCTACCAAGCATAACCATGCAAGCAATTTGTGCAGCTGTTCTACCTTTACTGCACCACACAAAACAGCTTATTATGGAAAATTTTACGTGATGTGTGTCCAATTCTTATTCCTTTCCAAAATTTTCTACTCAGTTCTTGCTGTTTTGATTTACTTGCTCCTCATTGTGATTCATGCAAACAGAAAATACTGACAGTTAATTTTTATGACACATAACAATGCCATAAAAATTTCTTACTATAAAATAGTTTACTAACCCTACCCACAACTGGTGCCCTGAAGTTGTGGCACTCAGGTTGCCAGTTGTGTTATAATAATAAATAATAATAATAATAATAATACATGTCAATGGAAAGCAATTAATTTTAAAGTATCTTACAACTGCATTATTAGAAATGTTCTGCTTGTACGAATTGAGGCTCTTCGGACTTCCTCTCATACATTACAATTGTAGATGCAGGCAATTGACTTCAAGGACACCAGTGCATGTCAAATAAATGAAGAAAATCCTCCTTACTTGGTTCCACTTCACTTCAATAATAAATATTTAATACTGTTGTTAAGTCTTCTATTATTTATAAACACACATAATACATAACACTTGTAATACTTCATACTTTAATCTATATGTCTTCACCATTCTTCTACATCCAAGAGAGTGAGAAACAAAATCATGTATACAGAAAAATGAATGATTGTTTTTTTTCTTCATTTGTCTGCACCTTACTGCACATTCATAATTAATTTCTTTGCTGATGCTAATGGTCGATTGGTGTTTCAGTTTTTGTTTTTAGTAAATTTTAATGTTATGTTATCCTGGGGCTCTTTCACGATGTACCTACACAATGTCTATATTGGCTATGATAATGGGTTCCCTATGCCGCTCATAGCAGCTTACTGGCATTACTATTTTCCTCTTCATTATTACCCCTACTTCTGCATTACAACTGTCTGGGTTTGTATTTATAACCCTACTTACTATACCAAAAGCCTTGTTCTTCACGTCACTGCACTTCAGTCATTCCCATGGTATCTAACTATCCCTTTCCCTTTTTAAATTCTCGAGCATAGCTATCTGATTAATGGGTCTAACATAACATGCTTCTATCTGTAAAGTGCTGCTTTTATTCTTCTCGTTGAATGAAAAGTGGTGGGGGTTTGGAGGGGTGGTGGTTTGGAGGGGGAGGGGGGGGGGGGGGACGATTGGAATATTTTACTCAAGAGGATGCTGTCAACACTATAATATTCAGTAGAGCTGCATATCCTCAGGGAAAGTAAGGGCTGTAGTCTCCCCTTTCTTTCAGTTGTTCACAGTAACAACATAGTAAGGCCATGTTGACTTATGTTACAGACGCAGATGAGCCAAACATCCAGACTGTTGCCCCTGCAACTACTGAAAATGCTGCCACTCTCTTGAGGATCCACAGGGTTGGCTGCTCTTTTCTACAGATACTCTTCCGTTGTTGTTACACCTATGGTATGGCTATATGTACTGTTAAGACATGCAAGCCACCTCGACTCTGCAAGGTCCAAAGTTCATTGTGGAACACTACAAGTACTTAGGAGAAGTTGTTAGGAACATTAGTAATGACATAAATTCTACATAATCACATGACATATTTATAACAAATATTCCCTTAACACCAAAGCCAAAGATCACTACTGCCAGAGAAGAATTCTTCCAGAAGCGACACTTGCAGTTGAGAGGTCACTCTTAACTGTCAATATCAATTTTATCAAGAAAAAGGAACATCACATACTGCAGAAAATATTTGGACCCATAGTATTTGGTAGCATTGGATCTGCAAAAGTTCTAAATAACTGTGTCCTCTAAGGGAATGCACAATGTATGAGTAACTCACAAATAACCAAGAAAATCTGCTACATCATAAATTTATCCCAAAACAGCAAACTATGATGAATAGCTGCACACAGAAGGATTTCACAGAAGTTACTGTTAACTCATTGTCATTTACAATGACTATACACAGACAAAAGACTGACTCTCACAGGTTCATTTCCAAACAACTAATAGAAAGTAATCTGCATGAACAATACAGTAGAAATGGAGAGAAGGTGAAGAACTTTTGGGAAGATAAGATGAACAAGAAGACTAATGCTAACAATTGACTCTACAGGCTCTTTAAAAGGGCCAATGAAATAATAACAATAAAAAAGTTCAACCTAGTAATGTGGTAAGTACCACTGAGGACACAGCTGTTGATGCAAAATGGTCACTAGTGAGCAACCCATAGGATACCCAACACACCTCAGTAGTTTAAGGTTCTTGTCAAGCAATGTGTAGTCCTGTTTGTGTCAACATATATTTCGCTAGCTGTTCGTGCTAAGAACAGGACTATTTCTCACAACAAAAAACCTGCAGTCTTGGTTGGACCACAAGCTGAAACTACCGCCAAAAAACAAAGATGTTTCCTGAGCTCCAAACACTAACACTGGTATATATAATCTGCCAATAAACTTGTTAAAAATTGAATAGTGCCCAAGTTGCAGAAGTTCGACAATCCAAATCATCAAGTATTACTGTCTATAGGCATTATGCATAAGGATACAGTAGAGCTACAGAGAGAATGAGTGAATAATCTCATTACTCACATTATCTGTATGATAAAGAGAGCTGATGGAAATACACAAAAGAAAGGAGCCTTCATTTTGTCTTTTGGCTCTTTTTTATTGCCCAAACACAAAATGTGGCTGCAATTGCCTACAAGTACACCTGCATCTTCCAAATTCTCTGCAGAGCTTTGTGCACCAAAAGATGAATCATAATATGAATACATGCAGTAAATGTGTTATTTTTGTGAAATGTAACAAAGCAGCACATGAGGCACATGTGGAATGTGTTGCTCCTCACCGACATTAAACAACAGTTTGAGATCACATCCTGCCTGGAAGAAGGACTGTTGCAGTTATGTTACAAAGAAGAAAATACGGAAAATCAAAGTGACTAAATGTTTATTATATAACATAGTTGATGCTGCCCAACTACCCTATTTCCTTCATTATTTGCAGCAACACTGGAAAAATATGGTAACACAAGTGATTAATGTGCCTAACAGCACCTGTTACTGCAAATTGGGCATTACAAGTGCAGCTGCACTTGTGGTTAAATGTGACATTCCCCTTGCAATGGCTACCACTACAAATAATAAGGAAAGGCCAATGATTGTTTTGCAGGCTGTATCATCTACTAAAGTGTGTATCTCTAAACCTCTGTCACCACAACAAACATAACATCCAGGAAGTATTATTCAAAAATGGAAGTCAAAAGATCATCAGATCTGTCAGTTCCTTTAATTTTCATGATAATGATGATTGCATGATGCATTGTGGTGACTGCACAAAAGGACCTTCAAATCAATCTACACCTTCTCTGCATTTCAAAAGGATGTCACCAAAGAAGAACCAGACAAGGGAATGCAACTCACGTTAATAAATGTCTCCCACATAAGAATGGAATGTGAATGGATGCAGAATCCATATGGGAATCTCAAGCTCTATGACCACTCTGTGTCTATAAGGAACTCTTTTGAAAATGCCTGATTCCCATAAGCTACGAGGCCATATCCTCCAAAGGAAAGATGTAATTACCAGTGACAGAGTTAACACATACCACATCTCGTTACCTCTCTTACTGTCATCTTGCACATAGCAGCCGTCTTTGTGAATGCGTCACATGAAGTAGTTGTTTGCAAAGTGTATATCATCCCTTGTGACCCACTCGATAAAGTTCCTTGTAGGTCTCAACTGGATACTCCCCAGCCTACTTCTACTTGTCACAGATTTTAATTCACACCATCAATTTTGATGCCCCCCCCCACCCTCGCCTAAAATAAATAAATAAATAAATGTAATGGTCCCATTTCTAAAGAGTCTTATTGTACCAGAAAATAGCTGCCATTGGTACAAGGGTAATGGAGCATATTTTAACTCAACTATCTGTCACCATTATCCTTTCCTGCCAACTGTATCAGACATCACTGAGCGAAAGAGATCTTCTTCCTAGTCCTAGTCGATCACATCCTTGTCTGGATTCAATTCCCAGACAGTAGTGATCTCAAACATGAAAGGAGTGGTCTCAAAAGGATCTCACTGTAGAATGAATGGGCTGATGTATGGCCACCTAGTTAAGTTTAAACATAGAGGCAGTGTCCTGGAGCGGATGGATCATATATGAGTACATATATGCACACATACCTATGTATCTACAAATATACTCTAACACTGAAGTATTAATAGAAAGATACCAACACTCATGTGATCAAGATAAAGATGGGTGACAATGTAAAGATTAAATCCTGCCTACTAGGAAATAACCTAATAACCTTTCACATTGTGAGCGTAGATGCATGATGAAAAACTAAAGAGAACCAGAAAAGGTTAAGGAAAGAGTTTTAGGACACTATTTATTATCCCCATTAGCCACAAAAGTTTGGAAATCAATCAGACAGATGCTATATAGGGCATTCAACACTTTTCCTCATTTAATAAATTATGGGAATCTTTCAATTTCTCCATCTGACAGGAAGGGTTATGGTTAATTATTTCTGCAAGATAACATACGAGAACAATAATGAGTCCACATTTGTAGTAGAGAAACACACTGCAGAGAGAGGATTCAGTTTTAGTTCAAATAAATCGAGAGGAATGTAACTGGCCCTTCTCAACATAGGATTTTGGTAATGTCTTAAGGAAAGAAATTTGTGTTAACATTAAATATAAATTTAATTCTTAGCAACCCTTTCCTAAAAGTATTTGTCTTAGAGTGTAGTATTGTATGGAAGTGGAACAAGGATAATAAACAATACACACATGGGGAGAACAGCACCTTTGAAATGTGGTGATACAGAAGAAAGCTGAAGATTGATCACATAGCCACTGATGAGGTACTGGTACCGAATACATTCAGGGCAAAACAATCTTGATAGCATGACTTAATTAAAAGAAGGAGAAGGCTGAAAGTATACATTAAGGGTTACAAAGGAATACATAAATTGTCAATAAATCAAAATGTGGGGGTAAAGGAGACCAAGTATGAATACAGTAAACAGATTCAAATGGACAGAAACATACACCACACACACATGCAAACAGAGTGAGAGAGAGGGGAGGGGGAGGCAGTGAGGAGTGACTAGTGTCATTCGCTCAAACTATGGCCAGACTGGAATACTTTAAATTCAGGATAATTCATATTTTTGTATTCTTACACACTGAACTAATGTGGGTTTATGAGAGTAGTTATGAGTTTAGATGATCTTAAAAGTATGTAAAATGTTGAAAAGTCATTCTCAGAGGCAGCTATCCACTTTGGTGCAGCTGCTGGACCTAGACCTTATCTCATAAGTGTCTGTTGTCCACATAGTATACTGAACCCATCATTTTGCAGGAGATGGTTCGAGCTGAGCCACAGATCAGACACATATAGTCTAGTAAGGACTGAAAGAAAACTTTGAAAAATTGTAGTTGATGGGAACTGTCTGCTTTTCAGAGCATCCTACTATGGTATTCTAACACTAGGGGGATCTGCATTAATGAACTACCTTCAAGGACCAGTATCAATGATTTTTACCGGCAAAGTTTTTCTTCTTTGTTTTCAGTTTTCCTTCTTAAGTTACTTCAGTAAGATGTCATCATAGGTTAGTAGTGCATTATGCTTATTGTATAAATGTGTTAGGCTTAAAAAAACCTTGATTGTAGATATACAGAGAAGAGTTGAAAAGAAACATACTGTGGATAACTTTTTCTCCTTTTGTCACTATGTAAAAGGTCCAGTCATTGATTCCAACAGGATCTAGGACGCTGAAAATCACATGCATATGCCATCTGCAGCAGCCAAAGCTGAAAGTGTACAGATAAGACAACAGGTCAAAAATATCAATTCCAAACTTAGTGGAATTGTAGAAGTTCACAGTTTCAGGGAGTTTCTGCTGTGTTTGTTCATCCACAGCAACTGACTGGTGCATTGGGCTCAAGAGAAGAACATTTTTCTTGGTATTCCCCTGACAGTATATAACTGTTGTGTCATCACATTTCTATAAAATAACATCATACAAAGATCTGACAGTAGACTTTCATGATGGAGGATCTTACCTTCGAGTTTTCTTTAGTGTACCGACCATGGTTGTGTTCTCCCACTTCAGTTGCTTTGCAAGATGCCTGGCTGTGAAGAAATTTCACATGTTATATTTCTTCCTTTCAAAGTGTAAGGTTGCAAAAGACATGTATCACCATGCTCTGTACAAGGTATGTTAGTGGGTCTTTCACTTTGTTTACCCAGCTAAGCAAATGCATTCATGATATATTTACTACTGGCATCCGCTGCAAGCCAAAACTTCAAACCTAATTCATCTGGTTTATTACTCACGTATTTTAAACAGCAGCACCAAGCTTTGCATGGACAGAGCTGCTCATCTACAGTTATAAATGCACCTAGTTTATAGTTCTGGATATAGTTAGCTACAAATGAATTCCAGACTGAGGTAGCTGATGAAAAGCCTGTGGTCTTGAGTCTTTTGGCACGAGTGTGTTTGTCATCAAATCTTAAAAATTGCATGACTTCTATGAACTTATGTCTTACCACAGTGTGAGAAAAAAATGCCAGCCTCCACGCAGAAGTTTCAGGGGACAATTCTTTCCTCCATACACTCCATGTGCATATGTTATAACTATGACAGCTTCTAATTGGGCAATATCAAATACCCATGTGCCACACTGGAGAAGTTCTTGGGCTACAATTTTTGTAAAGTTCTTTATGGTCTGTAGAATATTATTGTCTATCAACACTTGCTATGCACTCAAGTAATTGCCTGTGACTGTAAGTTTCTTAGTGTCCTAAACTTCCAGGTGCATGCCCTGTTGCAATTTAAGTCCACAATGTTGTGTCAGCTGCAGTGTCTCCACTTCTGACTTCCAGATGCTGAGATGGATGCAACTTATTCTATTTTTCCCCCCTTGTCTGCGAGTAGGAATTTGTGGTGGCACTGGAACTGAATGTGTAAGCACTGGGTTATTCATATGCTATTGTACAGGTTATGAATGTTTATCTTCCAACTCTGATGATTTGCCTTGTTCTGTTTTGTGGGGCTGATATTCTTTGTCATATATATAATCTTTGTCATCTTTATCATCCAATTCATCATATTCAAAAGTATCTTCTCCTTCAGAATCTTCCACCAGTAAACTGTTCATGTAATTAAGTAATTCTTCATCCAAACAAAAATCCTGGTACACCATAATAATGAGGAGGAGTGCTAAACTTCTGCAGACCGCAACAGTGTATCGACAGAGAACAGCAACTAAAATATATCCACTCTTCCACTAAAGAGGGAGAGGGAATGGGGTCTCAACAAATAAATAAAATAAGTGGATGAAAAAATTCATCATTGCTCCTTTTCAGACATGAAACATAAAAAATATCTCACTGGTATAAATGACAGAAATGTGGTCACAACAATGATATATAATAAGTGAAGTGGATGAAAAAATCCATTGTTGCACCTTTTCAGACATGAAAGATAAAAAATAGCTCACCAGTATGAATGACAAGCTGTGGTCCTTTAAGATAATAATGTTTATAATTCATTCAGTTTTTGTAACAGATGAGAAGTCATAATTTAAATATAGACTATTTATTAAATGTTAAACAATGTTCACTGGTCAGATTGACCAGAATGGTCCTTCTAGTGTCAAGATGTCTAAGGCTCGGAGTCCATTTATTTGTAAGCGCTGCAAATTTGGTATCCATATGAGCAGGTCATGAAATATGAGAACCAGGAACAGGACTGATTAATTTATAATGCCAAATTGAGTGATTAAAAAATAGTTTCTAAAAGTGGCAACAGATACAATAAAAATTTACACTCTCTCTCTCTCTCTCTCTCTCTCTCTCTCTCTCTCTCTCTCTCTCTCTCTCTCTCTCTCTGTCACACACACACACACACACACACACACACACACACACACACACACAGTTCGTGAGCACCAATTATTGGTAAGTCATGGTTTGTGGTTTCGAGATTGGGGGACTGCATCTATCATTAAATCTGTGATGCAGTGATACTGCAATCTAGAAGGTACCACTTTCATTAATATTGTACTTTTGTAAAGAGTTTTTTGATAAATTAGGTGAATTATTCATTTACGCATTTTAATCTGACATGTTATATGTCCTAGCATTCCACTAACATCAATGACCCATGGAAAATGAAAAAAATAAATGATACATTTTTTGAAGCTGTTAGTCTCTCAAATTGTTAATGATGTTCATCTGCAGTCATGTGTTAATTTTTTAATATCTGCAGCACGTGATGGAATAATATTGTTAATTACAGGGCACTTTTTTAATTTTTACCATAAAATATTGAACGGAAATGGCATTGGAAATGTGTAGAAGTTCTTAAAATAATGACAACAGAGAACACAATAATGGCCATTTTTATCCATTCCTAGATTGAAAAAAAAGTGTTCTGCTGAGAAGCATTTATGTCAGTTACGTGTTTGATTTCAGATGGATTAGTTACAATAAATTTCCAGGCAAAGAGGGAGTAACCCCAGCAGCAATGGCTGCTACCATTGTCTTCTGTAACGCTAGTTAGACAAATTCAGTTCTCTACAGAAGTATTAACAGTAATCTCTTTAAAAACACTTCATATGATGCTATATCAGTTAAATAAACAACAGTTTACTTACCATCTAGGTCATCATTTTCGTTATCCTTGAGTTTCTGTATTCTTCTGATAATTCTTGAATATAGGGCCTGAGAATAAAATATTGCAACAGCATTATGCTACAGAAACATTAAGATCATTTGCTACATCTTGTCTTAATTTTCATCTGGCAAACCTGTTCACACTAACCTCATGGTTCGGGAGTAAATTGTTCAATCTTTGTGATTCTTCAATGCGTTCACATGTCTCAAATGCACTGATCTTGTTGCTTACATCTACCATCCAATCCTGAAAATAATATTTTGTAAATATAAGAGCACAATCAATTTCAAAAGGTGAGCCTTAGATTTAGACTTAGTACTTCCATTGTTTGATCCTATAGGAAACACAAAATGTATTTGCAGATTTATCGTACACAGCAGTAAGCAACTATAAATTATGTTTTTAGCTACAAGTGATCATATCTTTCATATCCATCATGTCTTTCTTTCCACTTTTTCATTTAGGTGCTGATATATTATCTTTCTGTTTGATTGTTTGGGTTAGCAATTTTAATATTAAGTATAATTTGACAAAACCAAATTAAAAAGTTATTTGCATGACAACACAATTTACTTCACAGAAGAATTTCTTAATAGGAGCAGCCCAGAATGAGTTACTTTTCCCTTGACAATTATACCACAAATCCTCATGATTAGAATCAAGGATCTCCAGAAAAAAAAAAAAAAAAAAAAAAAAAAAAAAAAAAAAAAAAAAAAAAAAACCCGAATCCTACTACAACAAATAGTAATTATCTTTATATGTAACAGCAGTGCTCACTATATGGAATATCAGTGTTCAAATAAATGTAGAACTAAATGGTTCCAAATTGACTACCCAGCTTTAAAGACCACTAGCAGCGCAGTCTACCACACTGCTTCCCGAGTGGGAATGTGTGCCAGTCCCCGGCACGAATCCACCCACTGGATTAGTGTCGTGGTCCAGTGTGCCATCCAGTCTGTGGATGGTTTTGAAGGTGGCTTTGCATCTACCTCAGCAAATGCAGGCTGGTTCCCCTTATTCCGTCTCAGTTACACTGTGTCAGCAATTGCTGCGCAAACACCATTTCCACGTTTGCATACACCATCATTATTCTACCACACAAGCATTTGGGATTACACCCATCTGGTATGAGATGTTCCCAGCAGGGGTCCACTGGGTGTCAAATTGCACAATAACCCTGCGTTTGGTGTGGGGCAATGGTGGGATGGGTGAACTGCTCTGGCCTCTTTGTGGGGTTGTGAACCACTGAGGGCTAGGTCCCCAGTTTAATACATAGGTACATACCTAGTTGTATACAGAAAATGGTCAATTTTCACTCTCAGATAATTCAACAAAGAAAATTCATGCCACAGTTACAATATTTTTTGTCATTAACTTAATATGAATTGGATTCTAAACAGTTGAAATCTTCTACTTCAGTGTAGTTTCATATTCACTCAGGACTCACAGTAGAAACTGAAAACAAATTACGCCACTCATTAGGGCTGTTGTGAATTATAGACACTTTTTACTTAGTAACAAGTATTCTGAGATACTCAAAACTGCTGTGGCCGAGTGGTTCTCGGTGCTTCATTCTGGAACTGCGCTGCTACTACAGTTGCAGGTTCGAATCCTGCCTCAGGCATAGATGTATGTGATGTCCTTAGGTTAGTTAGGTTTAAGAAGTTCTAAGTCTAGGGGACTGATGACCTCAGATGTTAAGTCCCATAGTGCTTGGAGCCATTTGAATTTTTTTGCTTTGGGTATCCAGTTTCTTTATCCCAAACAGGTTTTACAATTTCAATGGATTTGTTCCCTTATCAGGACCAATTTCAAAAACAAAAAACATTGGCACCCCCCCCCCCTCCCCCCACCCACGCCCTTTCTTCTCTCATACATTAGTTGTCATTTCTTGGGATGTTAGGAAGAGCCATAAACATAAAATAAATCTAAGTCAAATTAACCATAAGTTTTTTCCAGGTAGCTTTTGAGAAGGAAAAATGAAAATAATCATGTAAATTTCTCTTTCTATTGCAAGCAGGAACAGAAAGTGTGAAAAGTTTTTTTCTTTTATTTATTTTCACTGTCTTGAAGGATTCTTAATTTTTGGACCAAATGACAACCACAGCAGAGCAACTACTAACTATTTATTCAGGTTCAGAGCCAATGGCAACCACAGCAGAGCAACTACTGACTATTTATTCATGTTCAGAGCCAACAAATTTATAAGTTACAGTAGCCCAGAGGTGAACTACAGCTGGCAGATAGAATTATGGATGTTGCCTTCTCCCGTCTGTTCCATCAATGCAAACCACAAGGAGTGATGATGTACAAGGTTAATCCTGAGCAAAACTTGCAATGGAACTGACCTGAAATTTGTATCCTCTCCTTTGTAACACTGTTCTCGATCCCTATAACTCAGAAAAACTAATGTTATGTTGGATGGTGTTTGTTCATTGATGTATACAAAACCAGACTTCATATGACAATAACATATATTTTACTCATTGTAAAGCTCTGAAAATGTCTTTTCAGTTAATTTTTTAGATTTATTTTGGCTGCTGTCAGACTACCTGAGCTGAGTATGGGACCTTTCAGTAGAGAACACACTTTGTTATGAAATAAACCTGAACATGTGCCCAATAAGAATATGTGTCTCTTATACTTTTCAAAAAGTTATTCAGCTGAAAATAGAAAATTTCACTTTGAAAGAATAATAGTACAAGTCAAAGTACTTTGTTTTATTGCCCCGAGCAATGCATAAACTCATCCAGTATTATATTAACAATGGAGCTTCTTTCAATCATTTATCACTGCTAAATTATGTTTCCACACAAATAAAATACATAGTCACTGATGACAGAAGTCTTTCCACTTACTTTCTACTGTCAAAATGCTCCTCCATGGGAATTGCTGATTCACAAACACAATACTGTTTCAGCTACAAATCTCACAATTAATCCTGCATGCCTTCCACAAAATAATTGAATTACTGAAACATTTTTCTTTTATGATGAAACATAACACTTTCCACTCTTAATTATCTTTCAACCAAATTCTTCACCTTATTTATCTGCAGCACATCTATGAGTGACTGCCCCACACTGAAGATAATGAGGGCTACTTCACACACCAAGATGGCATATGACCACCACAGCTGCATAATACAGCAACACAATACTGCTTTAGAAAACAGGCATGCTCGAACTTGGAGGTTCCGGAAGCTAGTGATGCCCATCAGTAGAATTTTGTCAACAATGCAAGAAAAAAGTCTTTTGAAAACCAAAAGAAAGAAAACATAGACTCCACAGAAATTGTGATGTTGCAGTGAGATCCCAAAAACAAACAATCAATTAACAACCCAGCAGTGGTTCCCTTCTGAGTCATTATATTATAATACCATAAAAATGTCAGTCACACTTAACATCCTCTTGTCCCCAGACTGAAATTTCACAATTGTTAATTGTTTATATTCTGGTTAATACATATAACAAGTGGGCAATCAAAACACATAGAAAAGTGGGTGGGAAAAAAAAAAAAAACTTTCTACATCAGTTAAGTTTCTACGGCACACAACTTACCTGAATCATTAATTTTTGTCATTAAACAGCACCACATTTGCTACAAAAAGAGCTTATTTATAAAGATCTGTAAACATTATGTGAAAAACAAGTGTGATACAATATTGTCAGTTCTCAAAGAATTCGAACCTTGTATAATTTTTCCTTGCTCAGCTTCACTGAAAATAATTTTTGGCAGTAACCATGCAAGACTTTTCACCTTCTTCAACCATATTTTCATAAAATCAGCAATTTTCCATACCCCTGTGTCTCCTCTTCCACTGTATAATATTTACATCCTCATAATGTTCAAACAACAACATGTCAGTTCAGCTCTACCTTTCCAAAAAGCACACTTATCGTCAAAAGCAAAATCGTAGGGGGTATCAAGTGAATTCGTGACTGGATTCAGGACTTTTTGGTAGGGAGGACACAGCATGTTAACTTTGATGGAGAGTCATTGTCAGATGTAGAAGTAACTTCAGATGTGCCC
Source organism: Schistocerca gregaria (assembly GCF_023897955.1). Classification (NCBI taxonomy): domain Eukaryota; kingdom Metazoa; phylum Arthropoda; class Insecta; order Orthoptera; family Acrididae; genus Schistocerca; species Schistocerca gregaria. The sequence continues at coordinate 196,045,102 of NC_064922.1, forward strand.
AGGGAAGTGTGCTGAGACACTTGCTGTTCATGTATATTAATGACCTTGCAGACAATATCAACAGTAAAATCAGGCTGTTTTTAGAGAATTCAGTTATCTATAATGAAGTACTGTCTGAAAGAATTGCATAAATATTCAATCATATCTTGATAAGACTGACAACTTGCTCTAAATGTTCAGAAATGTAAAGTTTTCCACTTCACGAAACAAGAAATATGTAGTATCCTATGATTATAATCTCAATGAGTCGCTGCTGGAATTGGCCAACTCATACAAATACATGAGTGTAACACTTTGTAGGGATATGAAATGGAATGACCACATATCCCCAGTCATGGGTAAAGCAGGTGGTAGACTTTGGTTTATTGATAGAATACTGGGAAAATGCAATCAGTCTATGAAACAGATTGCATAAAAATCACTCAGATGATCCATCCTAGAATAGTGCTCAGGTGTGTGGGACCCATACTAGATATGACTAACAGGGAATATTGAATGTATATTGAGAAGGGCATTACAAATGGTCACAGTTCTTTTTAATTCATTGGAGACCGTCACAGGGATACTGAAGAAACTGAGCTGGAAGACTCTTGAAGATAGACATCAACAATCTCGAGAGTCTATTAACAAAGTTTAGGGTACTGCGCCTAACACCACCATGTTAACACTCCCTTAGTGGATTGGTGTGGAGATTCAACCTTGCAGCTCTTTTGATTTATCTCGGACTCCAGCTATGCTGTGCCCTGTTCTTCTTCAGCAATGAACTTCTTTCTTCTGTGCAGATTTCTACAAATGAAGTGCCAATCAATCTTTATATTGTCACAAACTTTCATAAACAGTTATACATTACATGGGAAGTTGCTACTCCCAGAACCAACTAACACTGCTGTCTCAAAGACATCTCACTAACAAGTATGTGAATATTCCACCATAGCTAAGTGGACAGCATGCCAACTTGTCATGCCACAGGGCCTGGGTTCTGTTCCTGGTTGGGTTGGAGATTTTCTCCACTCAGGGACTGGGTGTTTATGTCATCTTTATCACCATCATCATCATCTCATCCTCATCAATGTGCAATTTGCTAAAGTGGTGTCAATTCAAAAGATTTGCACCAAGTGACCAGGTCTGCCTGCTGGGAGGCCCTCACAACACGACATTTCATGTGAATGTTATAAAACAACAATCACTCATATACATCATATTCATCTTCCTTGCTGCTAGAAATCTTCCATGGTACCACAGTTCCTTCATTCCTCTTTGTTCCACAGAGGTAGGTAGACTCTAGCAGGTAGACTGTAGACGCCACACCTGTTGAGTATTACTTTTTCACAGTATGTGACCCAATGTTTATAAACTAACTACAATCACGCACATCTTTACTCTGAGCTCTATATTTGACTTATGTGATACATGGCCTTCCATGAATGGCATGGATCACTACAGAACTGGCTTTAAATGATTACTCTAGGAATATACTACAACCCCTACATGTTGCTCACATAGGAATGATGAGGATAAGATTAGAATAATATGCACACACAGAGGCATTCAAACAATCACTCTTCCAATGCTCCATACATGAATGGAACAGGGAGAAACCTTAATATCTGCTACAATGAGATGTACCCTCTACCATGCACCTGACAGTGGTTTGCATAGCATAGATGTAGATGTAGATCCTGCTCTACACCAGTTGCTGCACACATATTTGACTTTGCTTGTTTGCTCATTTCTTGTTCCATTTATTCCTGTGTTTCTGTCCATGAGTCAGTGAACCATGAGCAACTTGCATGTATTTGCAGTGGCAATAGTGTCTTTGCTTGTGCTTCCTCTTGACCCCTGATTCTTCTTCTTCATTCTGTTTTGTGTGATCTTTTATCATGCCAACTTTACAGTTTTCATTACTGTGCTAAGCACAAGACCACAAACTTCACTTGTAAGCCATTGCATCATACTGTGTACAATGTTTTCTTCTGTACACTGTACTTCAAAATTCTGATTCCTTCCTAATTGCTTTTGCAAAAATACAGAATACACTTCATCATATCTCTGGCAGCATGGATTGTTGCAAATGAGATTTAAACTCTCATCTTTCATGTTTCTAGACCAGTATTTTTCTAGGAACATCTTCTCAATTACATTATCCATCCACTCAGAATTCATCTGAATACATAGTGAGAATGTGTGCATTCAATAAGGGGCTAACACCATCTGCACATGTACTAATTGTTTTGTCATCGGAAATCACATATGCTTACATTCTACTCGACATGTTAAGTTCAGAACTACAAGGGCATGCTGAAAAGTAATGCCACTGAATTTTTAATTTGAAATGCTTAAAGCTTTTTAAGTAAAACAAACTTTATTAACATTCTACATCTTTATCCTTCATGTCTGCATATCTATAGCCCTCTTCTGCTAGGGGGTTACGAATTGCACCATATAACATGGTGGTATGTAATGTAAAAATGTCAGTGCATGAAAAACAAAATGCTGTAATTGAATTTTGAATTTGAAGAGTCTTTCTGCACATAGAGCACCCTCTTCTTTAGCATGACTATGCTAGACCACACACAAGTTCTGAGACATTTGAACAATCCTCACCTTGGTTTCATTATTGTTGTTCATCCTCTACATGTTCCCATCCAGTTTCCTTCTGTTTCGAAAACTTAAAGGACAACTTTAAAGACTTCACTTTGATAGTAATGAAGCAGTGCAAGCATAGGTGAGGTTGTGACTACATCAACAAAATCAAACATTCTACAGTGATAGCATCAACAAACTGGTCCTTTGTTGGGAGAAATGTGTTCATTGTGATAGTGAGTATGCTAAGAAATAAATATGTAGTCATAAAGAATAAAGATATAGAATGTTAATAATATTTGTTTTATTTTAAAAGCTTTAAGAGTTTTCATATAAAAAATTTGAACACACTACTTTTTAGCATGCTTCACAGGTGATTCAGTTAACAAGTGGGCGTCTAGCTTGGGTTCTAATAGTGACTTCACAGGTAACAAACATTCTGACAGAATAGGCATATTCTGCATATCTTCGCATATATCTGTGTTTCTTTCCTCGTCCCTCTTCAAATATATTCACTATTTTCTCTTCACTCTCCTTAACCATTGACTCTATTCTATCTTTCCATTCTTTTAAATTCTTTAGTAATTCCTCTTTACTTTCATTGTTTTTCTTTTACAGTTTTCTCTTTAATTTCCCTAGATTATTTATTGCCTTTCTAGATTCCTCCACAATTTTCTATTGATTTGTGTAAAGCTCCACTAATGTCTCTATGGTTTATTTTTTTAGATTACTTTTTGTGGCTGTCAGATGATCAGATTCAAGTATGGGAACAGCATATAGAGAAAATGCTTCATTGTGAAATTAACCTGACCAAGTGCCTAATACAAATTCGTTCATCTTATACTTTTTAAAATGTTATTCAGTGGAAAATGGGAAATGTCACATTGAAATAATAACAGCACAAGTCAAATTACTTTGTTTTAATATCTCTTTAGCACATAACACACTTCCATAACAATGCTTAAGTTCTTGTGTTTCACATTCATGTTGATGGAGTAACTTTACTAAGCTGCATTTCCACATCAATTAAACATGTAATTACTGATCACACAAGCATTTTCATGTTCGACAGGAAATATGTTCCTCCAGAGCAATTAATGATTCATAGATAATTAATCCCAAATGCCTTTCCCCAAAATTACTGAAACACTTTTCTTCTATAATGCAATGTAATACTTTCCACTCTATCTTTCTAGCAAATTCTTCATACTGTTTGCCTGAGACCTGGCTGCACACAACTGCTGAACATTGAAGCCCAGCAATGACTCTACAGCACACCATGATGAATGACCACTACTGCTGGGTCATTGTTGCCATTATATAGCAAGACAATGCTCCCTCAGAGAAAAGTTGCACATGGCTTCGAAAGTTCCACAAGCCAGTGATAAATAAGTAGCACAGTACTGATACATTACAACATCAAAGATAGCTGTACTCCTTACATCATGTGAAGTTCAGTTATTAATTCCAGGGACCATTAGTGAAAGTCTGCAGGGCAGCAGTGGGTAGTAACTTGTTCCACTGTGGCACTATAATTATACAAAAATATTAAGTTCCCATTTATCACATCACAGTTCAAATTTAGCACAGTCATCTAGAAACTTTTTAAAGATGATTATAGTTCAGTGGTTCATTTGACATAGTTGAGAATATGAATCCCTAAATTTGACAATAATTCACTCTGATGTCAGTGATAGTTCACAGTACTTTCTGATCATATCACAGTTCAATAAAAAGAAGCCCATTAATTTATATCAAAGATATCACCCATAAGTAATCCAACACTAAAGTTCTTGAATTTCATGGTTGCTGGTATGTACAGTTTCACTTATGTAATGCACATAACACTGGTATGAGTCAACAATGAGCATTTACCATCAGAGTGGACTGGCTATTTTGAGTGATGTCTGACTACTTACAGACTGGCATAAGAACAAACTGATATCGTGAAAAGTGCACAGGCCTAATGCTCTGAAATATGTCTAAGCTGTAATTTACTGTTTTTGATTACCTATAAAAATTGATAGAATTTTGGAATACGCAATATGTAGCAAGTTAAAAGCTATAAAAATATATTGACACTATTTTCCTTCTACATTGTAAGTCACCACATTTACAAGAACAGGTGACACACGCCAAATCAAAGAGAATTACACAAAATTATTAATTTGTGAATTAATCAATTAATATATTTTACCATTTTGTACAGAAAAATTAAAGTAACAAAAGTATGTAGTCAAATTAAAGAATTTAACAGTGGTTTTGGAGAAATCTGCAACATGAATAGGCAATAACCAATAGCTTGTTATATAAGATGATTTGTTGCAGCTAATTTAAAATACTTTACAGAAAAATTGGAACGCTTAACTTTCAGATGATGTAGGTTACTTTCTCAAATACATGTATTATCTCATGGTTTCTCCCATGCAGCAAACAGTAATGCTAAGTTCAATTAACTGTAACTTTTAACTATCAGTGTACTAATGGAAACTAATCACACAAATGAAAACAGAACCCTTTACATGTGAATAACAAATTTAAGTAAAATTTGGTCTAAACAAGAACTTGAGATTTCCAGGTAAATGCTATATGTCACACAGCAAATATACTGGAAATAAGATGAAACTAAGTAAAAAATTTGGGTATTTTTGGGAGAAGAAAAACATAACAAATAGAAAGAATCCACTTGCTTGTTTTTAATTCTTTCATATGCATCATCACAACAATAATTTTACAAGGCTGAACTCAAGGGCAAGGCTAGGTGTTGTAAATTTAATTACACTTTTGGACCCTTATTTTAAGTTGAAATGCTTCATGGTGCAGTTATTCAGAACATTCCTGACAATGTAATCTGACAAAAGTGTTAAAGCATTGCAATCCTAATATCAATGATTACTGAAAGTGATCAAAGCTCAGGAAGTACAGGACTTCATGGAATGAGAGTTCCAAGTGCTTGTTCTTTCGACACTGACCACTGAAATTTCTAAGTGGATCCAGCCTTGCATGGCACATGTTGACCACAACCACACGCATCAATGTAGGCAGTGTACATGTCATACAACAAGGTTGCCTGCAAGTGCATGCACTTCAAAGTCTTGTGTTAACAGCTGTGTAACACATAACTGCAAACACTGCTTTTTCTGCCAAGCAGAATGCCAATGCTGCCGTAAGTCAGGACACAGACAGAAAGTGTGCCTGAAACACAGCCATAAAATAATTTCTGTGTGCTGTAAATCTACATTTGAGAAAATGTAAAACAATATGATTTCATGTTCTGAATCCTCATGCATTCCTCATAGCAATACCAACAGTACACCTAAACACAAGCACAAGAACTGCAAAGCTACATGAAAAGTGCAAAACTATTTATTTAGCTCAGCACAGCAGAGGATCAAAACTCAGACAAAAGCAGTCTCCTGAAACTCAGAACTGGCATTCATAACCAGAGGACTAATAACAAACTGCTCATGTCTTTACAGATTTGCAATCAAGCTATATCACACTTCTGCCCCATTAATTAATAGGAGTACATATGAGCAACTGGGACACCCTAAGCTACAGAAGCCACACTATGCCTCAAGGCTTACAATGGCAAAAGAGTCTCTGTTCCTGGGACATGCCCTTTACATGCAAAGTATAAAAGTATGGCTACATGAGTAACTTTTATGGTAGTCCGGTCTAGTGCTAATCCAATATTTCTGGTATGGATGATTTGATTTGTTTGGTTTAGATATTCAAGATAATGTGCATGCTATTGACACTCAAGTTTCTAATGCCAGAGAATTGTGTGAAAAACATGTACATATGTTCATTGGCAAATTGGGAGACATGTAATGTAACAGAATGGAAGAATACATTAAATAGAGATCAATATCAGGTTAAGTAAAGACTGCAGTACCATTTCAGTCTGGCTTGTCAATGTTTTAACTTATAATATTAATATCAGATGAATGTTTAGAATTAATGAGTCAACTTACTGAGAAAATCCCATCCAGTTCATGCAAAAGTACTGTAAAGTAATTAGAATGCAACTAACAAATAATCCAATGTAGCTGTTTACAGAAGATATTTCATAAATTTTTGATGTAAAAATGTGTTTATATCAAATTACTGATCATCTGGGACTTGTTGCTACAATTCATCAAAACAAACATCATAATGTCTCATGAAAATTCATGAATTTCTATTGTTTGTTTAATTATGTACCATTTTAAGAATATGGAGAAAACATTTGTAACTGTTGTATGTTACATACGCAGAAGTGGTGGTAACTATGGGAGGTCATTCCTGTGTCAAATTTTCTGATGTTTAGAATGTGTATGTCAGTGTGTAAATAAGTTTGTTAAAAAATGGAAAGTGGTATCATATATATTAGTTAAATGTTAGCACACATTATAACTGCTTGACTAAGTGCAACAAGGTTTAAATGAAATCATTTAGTATGTAATTTGACAACCTGAGTTACACTCATTAAATGAGCAGCAAGATAAAAGTCAAGTGGTATTACAATGTCAGTGTACAAAAAGAGGCTTTGGAAAATAACAGTAGGGCCATTTTACATTTCCAAGCACACATAACACTCAAAGATAATGCTATACAAAATAGAACATCCAGTACCTCAAAATTATTATTGTTTGAGTCGCTTCTGAACTCAACAGATTGTAACAAATTGGTGTCTTTAAACCCTAAACCAAGGGGTATGTCCTCAGGTAATTGCAAGAAAATCAAATAAGGAAATTTGACTCTGTCAGACTTAGAAGTGAAAGCTAATGCTTAAATAGATTCATTTCCAAAACAGATTTAGCAGATGCTTACCCTCAATTTCCTTGGATGATAAAAGGAAGAAATTTATGATGGTCAACATACTGTTCAACTTGTATCAGTACTAGCACCTACCCTTTGGAATAACATCTGCTTCTGTGCTGTTGTAACGTTTTCTCAAAAAAGTGAAATTGAAAGTTCTATTCTGCTCCCCCCCCCCCTCCCCCCCCCCCCCCCCCCCCAAGTTTAACACCAGAAGAGCATCACAAAAATTTGGAGTCTCTTTTTTCAGATTTTAAATGACACAAGACTCAAGTGCAATCTGCAGAAATGTTCATTCTACAACACAGAAATTGAATAGTTATGACATCTCATTGAGAGCCTTGACTAAGCATATAGAGGCCATCCAGGAATTACCATGTCCTGAAAATTTATTGGAGTTATGGGCAATTCTTAGAAAAGTTAACTATTGCATTAAATTCATTCCACACCCAGCATAAATTGTTGCACTTTTGCATCACTTCTGGTGTAAAAACAGCCCTTTGCAATGGACTGGAGAATGCAAAGATCATTTCAATGGCTGAAAAATACATTGTTCAGTCAACTATGTCTTATTAATTATGATCTGCACACAGTGATAGCTCTTGCAGTTGATGCATCATCACATGGAATTGGGGCAGTTTTATGTCACAAGGTTGAGAACACTGAACTCCCCATAGCATTTGCATATAAAATGTTGAATAAGACACATGTCAACTACGGTAAGTTCAGAATAGAATCTTTAACCATAATACATAACATTACAAAACTCCATCAGTATATCATGATTTATCATAAGCCATTAACTGTGCTCTTTTATTCAGTGACATATTTATCTGATTGTTCAGAGCAGAAGGTACAGCAGAGGTTATTAATTCTTATGAATCACAAATATGAAATTATTTATTGTCCTACAACACAGTATGCAAATGCAGACACTCTGTTTCACTTACCAATGGACTACGATCCAGAATTTGATGCATCAGAAGTTTTTGTCTACAAATTGATCAGTGGTTCACAATCCCTACAAGCTTTTCGCATTGATTATTGATGGATCATAGAAGGAACTGAATGGAATTACTTGCTACAACTGCTCAAGTATTGCATTCAGATGGTTTGACCTCATAACCAAAATTCAATTTCATATGTGCTAGTATGAAAGTATCATGCACAGCACATCAGCCTTTCTCTCCAGAATGGTATGATTTTACTGCATACTCCTAATGGGCAAACAAGGGTCCTGATTCCCACACTCTTGCAGCAAAATGTTTTGTCACTTTTACGTAGAGGACACTGGAGAATGGTTAGCATGCCAGCATTGCACATGGCTTGGTCTTGGCAGGCAGATAAACAGTTGAAGTTAAAATCTTCTGGGTGATTAGGCCGTGTCATGTTTCTTCTAAAACGATCGACATTTTGACCCCTCTGCTGGGATCTTCCTCAGGATCTTCTGTGTTCTAGCAGTGTTCTAACAGTAGAGGATGCCAGAAGATCCCGAGGAAGATCCCAGCAGAGGGGTCGAAACGTCGATCATTTTAGAAGAAACATGACGCGGCCTAATAACCCAGAAGATTTTAACTTCAGTGACAATGGCCACGAAAGCCTTCAGACTTACATAGACTGAACAGCTGACTTCCCACTGTCACACAGGTGTGGAGAACCATTCAACCTTATTCCAAGAACTTTTCAGATGACCCCAAACTGATGGTTCTTGGCATTGCATCCATACAGATTTTGCTGGTCCTTTCTGGAACACATGGTGGCTAATTACCTTTGATGTATACAGTAAATATCCATTTGTCACTCCTATAAATCTGGCAACCCAACCAGTGTTAGCACTATCAAAGTGCTCACTCCTGTCTTTTGTTTAGATGTTTGGCTTCAAGCAATCATTTTGGACCTCATTTATCGCTATTGAAATTTAACCACTTCTGCCAACAAAATAGAATTCACCATATCCAGATAGCTCCATTCTTTCCTTAGTTCAATACTGAAGCCAAGCATTTTGTTTGCCCTTTCACGGCTCAGATGTCCAACCTTAGTGATTCAAATTCAGGGAGAAATACTTTGTTGCTGTTTCTCAGCACCTTTTGCACTACGCTTTTTACAACACTTTGCTAGTAGACTTTACTGTATTTATTTCATCCTCAGGACTATGCTTCAGACACAATCTTTATAATAAAGTCATGAATGGGAAAGATTTATATTGTGCGTATAACAAATGCCACAACTAGAAATCCTGAATTGTCACTAATATGACTGGTGGAGCTGACTATACCATTTACAGTAAAACAGGAACCCAATGATGGACTTAATTTTTGAGTTTATAGCTGCTGTATATTTTCATTTTTTAGACATGTTGCCTGCATCCCAGACTGCTGCCTCTGAGCAGGCTTTACCGGTGCCTGACATTTGGCTGCATGGATCAATAGGTGACTCTTCCAGGGATGTTGACCCCTGCCCTCCCATGATGAGGGCTGCAGCAGCTGCTGCATCCATCACTGTTCACATAATGAGAGTAATGGTCACTGAACCTGCATCAGACTTACAGTCTTCACTTCCCTGAGCAGCACCAATGCTACACACTCCAGCAGCACCACTGCAGGACCCACCTGTGCTGCTAGGTGGACATCCTACCTCTGGTTTTATGGCAGATTTTGCTGATGGTTGGCACTATTTGCCATTGCACTGGATCTAATTCTGTCAGCTGCACTACAGTACAGGCTTCCTTCAGATTATCACCTATACCCACACTACGCAACAATGCTGCATAATTTTGTGGGTACAAGGGTGAGAAAGGAACATGGTATTGACAATATATTGACCGCAAACAGCATGCTGTTCACACCCCAGCAGAAGATTGGTCTCATAGAAAGGGTGCCAGCTAAAGCCACCATGAATGATGCTAATTATAGGCACTATTGTATTCCTGTAGGTGGTAATATGGATGCCACCAGAGAACTCCGCCTTTGGTTCCACTCACTGAGTCCCAAAGTATCCGTCCACATGTCTTCTTAAGATGCTGCTCACTGAGTTTTGCCGTTGGATCTCAGAAGACCAACAGTGAGACATAATAAACAGTGAACAACACTATTAATCTTCAGACCATATTCAAAGCTATTATTCAGTTATCTATGATTGATAGACATTACAGGGACGGACTCAGATCTTCAGTGTTATATATATTTCATTTTATGTGTATATTGTAAATATAAGTGATGATGTTTTATTCATGTACTAAATATTTTGTATAGAAAGAAACTTCCACATGGGAAAAATATATTAAAAACAAAGATTCCAAGACTTACCAAGCGCTTTCCCACTTGGTAAGTCTTAAATGTAGCTATATGATTTAAATGATTGAAGGGATGGTATAAATTCACTGTTGGATGGTTATTGTTGTGTTTCACTTGCTGTTCCAAAAAGACATAGACATTTTCTATAAGATTAAGATTGGGTGGTTCAGGGGGCAGTCAAGGTATGACAGGGTGTCTGAATGTTCATCAAACCAGGAATATATGTGTGCAACTCTATGAACATGACTATTGTAGTCCTGAAAAGCAGCCTTCCAGTGTACTCACAATTAAGATGTAGAAGCTGGGGCAACAATAAATCACCAAAAATGTTCAAATAAACATTATGATTCATGTTCACAGAAACATTAATGACTGGGACTAAGTCATGGTATGAAAACTTTCAGCCTCAGCTACACCATTCACAAATTTTGGGTTAAATGTCTTATTAGAGTACTGGAGCATTCAGTGGTTTGCATCATCTTGAAGGAAGGCAAAACTGTGTGGACCACACTGCACAGCTCCAATGAGCTACTGTCCTGTTTTTGTGTTGCTTATCCCACACAACACATTCAGTTTCGTGTACCAAAGTGGACAAAGAATTTTTACAAGGTATCTGACTCCAAATGACAATGCATGCAGTTTCCCATTAACATTTATCTTCACTGTCCAAATTATTAACTTCTGATATTGTACAGAGGTTTTTTTAAATTTTTAATCACTTTCCCTAACACACTACAGTACTTCTTATAACATGAAATTGGTTTGCTCCTCATTTTTTGTCCCACAATCTTCATATAATTTCCTTTTCCTGTCACATATCACACATCCTTCCAGTCATCTTCCTGTAAGGCTGCTGTAAAAATTACTGTTGTCTATTCATTAATTTTCTTCTAATTGTTTTCAGAATGCCATTTCATTGAAATCAGATAAGTCAGTATGGCTAGTTGTCATAGGGGCCATTCACTACTGGATAAACATTTATATTACTAACTAAGCATTCATCTGCAAGTATTTTGCCTTTATGTTACTGCTTTTTTGTGTAATTCATGGTGGAAAGATTAATAACAGTGCTTAAATTATAAGTGTAAAGTAACTGGATTGAGTGGCAATAGTAGAAAACATTGGTGTTAGTTCCTGAGTTTGTGAGCCATGTGCTGAGGTTAGTGGGTATAGTCTGTGTTTGTTGTTAGATGTCTGGGCTTCTTAAGGCACATCATAATTATAATTTAAGACCTGATTAACATTAGCTGGTAGTTTAGGACCATGTAGAGTGCTAAGACTGGTAATATTTTGTTCAAATGACTGACAAGGCTGTCATGTAGGTCCTACATGCAAGCAATTAATTAAATGCCAATAATGTTTAGAAATGAAGTGTACCTACATCACCCTATTGTTAGACACATACTTCCCCTTCACTGGCTTGCTGCACAGTGGAATTGGTCTATCAGACACTCAATAATGAAAACAGCAAGTAACAAATATTTTGTAATGGGTAGGTGGCTCAAAAAGGCCACAAACATATGATTTGAATTTTATTTGTGCCCATACTACTCTATTCCTCTCGCTCAGTACACACAAAATTCACTGTTTAAGGCTAATTCATGTAACAGGGATTCAAAGAGGGGCAAAAATGGGCAACATTTTTCATATTAAAGTAAAACATAAAAGAAAAAGAAAAGGAAGGAATATTAGTGTTTCACTATCTGTCTACAGCCGGCCACTATGGCCGAGTGGTTCTACGCACTTCAGTCCAGAACCACACTGCTGCTATGGTCGCAGGTTTGAATCCTTCCTTGGGCATGGATGTGTGTGATGTCCTTAGGTTAGTTAGGTTTAAGTAGTTCTAAGTCTATGGGACTGATAACCTCAGATGTTAAGTCACACAGTTCATAGAGCCATTTGAACCCATCTAAAATGTAACAGTGTGAGATGACATATTCTAAATACATCATTACCACACCAACTCAAGAACACAGTACCAATGGCACACATTATAAACATTACTAGAGTACAGCATTCAATGCTATTAACATAACTATCTATTACAGTGTTGACAACCATGTTTCCAAGTAACCACATAAAAGAAATTTTGGTTTGTACTATTAGTGTCATTATGAAATTAAAAAATATTCAAGACATATGACCATTACAAAGACATACAGTTAGCTAGTATTTAATCCTGTAAAAAACAAATGTTCAGTGAAAGGTATCTTGTATAAATATTACAAAATATTGTCAGCATTCTTTCAGACATAGTAAATTAGCTACATTTTTAAAATTACTACAGTTCATTACTAAAAATACAATTTCATGCAATTTTACAAAAATCTATATACAACTGATGGGATTATTAGTAAAAATTAACTAATTAACAATACTTGCTTGATTTTCACAAGCTTAAAAAATCATTACTTGTAAAGTCATAAAATTCCAATAATGAAGTACATCTATTGTGTCATTAGGATGTTATTTAGTGTGGGTGACAGAAGCCACGTTAATGGAAGCATTGGATGAACATTTGTAATGTAAATTCTAAAATGGCTCTCAGCACTATGGGACTTAACATCTGAGGTCATCAGTCCCCTAGACCTTAGAACTACGTAAACCTAACTAACCTAAGGGCACCACACATATCCATGCCCAAGGTAGGATTAAAATCTGTGACTGTAGTGATTGCACAGTTTCAGAGTGTAGCGCCTAGAACTACTCGGCCACACCGTCCAGCTAATCTAAATTCTATGGGTGTGTTTGTCACAGTTAATAAATAGTTGAATTAAAACTTTGGTGTGTTGACTACATTATTTAGTGACAAGAATGTTGCTAAAATGTCATGATATTGCTAAAACTGAATGCCAGAATGTTTAAATGGAAAAACTATTACCGTAAAGAGGTGCAACACCCATAAGCTGAACTGAAGATTTTAAATTAAGTACTGAGATGTGCTCGTAACAGCATTGCTACTTTCACATCGGCAATGAGATCATTAGAGATGGAGCATAATTTCAGATTAAGGAAGAATGTGGAAGGAAATTTGCTGTACCCTTTCAAAGAAATCATCCTGGCATTTGACTTGAGCAGTTTAGGGAAAGGATAGAAAGGCAGTTAGAGTCTCAGGCAGTTAGAACATTCATGTCTATCATAAATCCAAACAATTTCATGCACCAACATCAAGTTTTCATTGGTACACTATATAGCTACATCCGCATACCATCAAGCTCAGTGCCTCCCATATCCCTGTTGTACTGGCAAACAGTATGGGACAGAGCACATCAATTCTTCTGCTTTTCATGCTGTTAAAATGCTTTACTGTTAGAATGGTTGGACACCACAAAATGAGTTTGCCAAGTAATTAACTTTTTATGTCTGGATTCCACAGTCATGTAGAACTTTATAAAAGACATCATATTTATGGCAGTGGCTGAAAGACTTCCTTTGTTTCACAATTGCAATATCCGCCTTAGGCCATTATCAAGTGATGCTGAAAAATACAGAATGTTTTTAAATTATTTAACAAAATCATTGTGTATTGTGGTATTCTGTCAATTACACATGATAAAAATGCAATTGAATAAGCATGTTACTTACGTATTATGGCTATTAGGCCATTTCAACCTAAAATAGGTTGACATGACCTAATAGCCATAACATGTAAGTAATATGCTTACAAAATTGCATTTCCATCCTGTGTAATCAGCAGATAATCAAGATACACAACAATTTTGTTAAATAATTTAAAAACATTCTGTATTTTTCAGATTCACTTAATAATGACCTAAGGCCAAAATTGCAATCATGAAATAAATAAAGTGTTATAGTCACTGGCACAAATATGATGTCTTTTATAGAGTTTGCAAGTGTCACAACTTTATTGTCTGCCCACCTTTCTAACATGAGGTCTGAGTGAGTGTCTTTCCTGTAGTCACAACTGCCTTGTCCTCTTTTCAGTAACTCTTTCTCATCTTCTAGAGAATAGTTATGGAATCAATGTTTAAATTTTTTAAATTATCAGTTCAATGCTGCAAAAGAAGTATCAGTGTATATTCTGAGAGAAATATCACTTGGAGTACTTTCACTAAGTTCAATCATAACTTGTACTCTGAGTCCAAATACTTCCTCATCATTGCAAGATCAGTTATTATCTTGCCAGTATTGGGAACAAAGTTGTAGACAACTCCAGACACACCAGATGCTGAGTTGCAGATAGGCACAACAAAATGACTCTCACAATTAAAGCCTTTGGCCATTAAGGCCTTCATCAACAATACACACACACACACACACACACACACACACACACACACACTCACTCACTCACTCACTCACTCACTCACTCATGCAAACACAATTCACACACATGAGTGTGGTTTCACTTTCCTGAGACTGCAGTCATATATGTGAGTTGCATTTGTGTGTGTGTGTGTGTGTGTGTGTGTGTGTGTGTGTGAGAGAGAGAGAGAGAGAGAGAGAGAGAGAGAGAGAGAGAGACTGTGTGTGGGGGGGGGGGCGGAGGTGTGGGGGGGGGGGGGTGAGTGAGTGGGGGGGCGCGTGCTTGCGTATGTTTGTCTACTGTTGACAAAGGCCTTAATGGCCGCAAGCTTTAATTGTGAGAGTCTTTTCCTTGTGCCTGTCTGCGACTCAGCATCTCCATTATATGTTGAGTAGCAATTTTCCTTCTCATGTATTGTCACATTCCATACTGAATTTTCCATTGTTTGATAATTTCTATTTGTGTAGAATTTTTTTGTGAAATACTTTTGACAGCTAGATGGACAGTTAAGTCTAGATGTGAAAAGCATTTCATGAAAAAATTCAACACAAATAGAAATTATGTGACTTTCAACAGTCTAGCAATAAATAGCTGACAGTTTATTCACTGATGCAATCTGGGCATCTATTCCAGCTTGATGTATCTGCAGCTTGCCTAGAATAGTTCATATAAAACTATCCATCTCTTGTATCCAATTTTCTAACCTACTATGCAATTAAGGGATCTAACACTGCATGCTCCAAACTGTAGAACATTATATTAGTTGCTTCTGATGACAATACCTTCCTGAATAGTGTTCACCTGGAGGTCTTCATCAAGGTCTATTTTATCTCTGGAATACTTTACTGGCGAGAATGCCATCATTATTAAACCTTACAATATAGGTGCATGGCCTTGGGAAATATAATGGCTGTAGTTTCACCTTGCATCCAACTGTTCTCAGTAGCAAAATAGCATGGCCATGTTGGCTGATAGTACAAGGCCATATAAGTGAATCATTCAGAATGTTACCCCTGGAACTACAGTAAATACTGGTGGTACTCTTCAGGAAATGTATGTCATTCTGGTCTCTTCACAGATAACACTCTACTAGTAGCAACTACAATAAGGACACCTGTATCATTTAAGCACCAGATCCACCCTACTGCAGTGAGATCCATGATTCGTGGGAGACAAAAGACACTACTCACAATAATACCTGGGGAAGGTGGTTTAAAAGGGCATTTAAACATTAGAAAGAATACAAATATCTAAATTCATTGTATAAGGATCAGTGGTTGCATCAGAGCTAATACAATCCTTGGTTGCTGCCACAGGTATGGAGTGGAATATACAGGTACAAGATCTGGACTTCGTTGTGCTGACCTACATGTTGATTACTTATACCATGTTGTCTCAAGCTTCTAATAATCTATTCTCATCTGCTAATCAAATTTTTAACTTATATATATGTATATGCTGAACTCATCACCCATTGCCTGTCTTAAGTCCCAGTAAGACAGTTATACACTGGCTGTGAGTACACACACGATTTTCAAAGAACTCCCTTTACCCTCATTCAACACTTTCCACTCCTAATAGCCAACCAAAAGTTTAAATAAATACTGAGTGTACTATTATTGCAGCTGCCTTCTCTACACCCTCTACATCTTTTACTGACAGAAAAAATCCTGAGTGGTATTAAAACATCTGTTATTTTGGGCAAGCATTCCAGTCCTTCTACAACCACTGCTACCAATTCTAAAACATTTCATCTGTGCCACCAAGATCCAAAACATTTATATTCACTGGACATTTTGTGGAATATGGCTACTATTTTGTTCAGTCTTTTCACAGAAATGAAGTCCTCTTGAGTGACTGTCTATGTTCAGTTTAGCAATTATGAGTAAAAGAATTAATCATTTACTAAAATATCTTAACCATAAGTTACTCTACACAGCAAGCAATAATATGTTTCTAAAAGTGAGACTTTTAACACTGCACACAAAGTATTAAACATCAGATACAGTGATATCATTCAATATTACATAAGAACTGCATAGATTACCGATACATCATCCAGATGTATTTTCATTCTTGCAATCATCTCTTGTGAAAATATGTTGAGAAAGTGCCATTGTTGAATACGAAACACCAATCTATAACACAGTGATTTCATTATTCTCATCAGTCTCATCATCTTAGGCCATTCCTCTTGTTGAACAACATGGCAGTACATAGGTTGTGTCACCTTCTTAATTTCCAACAACTTGTTCTCATAAATGTGCGTGGTACTGGATCCTTTATCTTTGCAGATGAAATCTATCACCTAGGCAAGCATATTAATCATTGAGGTTCTTGATATTTTAACGTTGTTAATATTACAGATTTGATAAAGCTGTAAATGCAAACATATCTGTTGTTTATTACTAAAAACAACTGGATGAATCTCTAGAGACACTTTCACTTTAATGTAGTGAATAAACAATGCCAATGTTAAGAAAAGAAACTCCAAGTACCATTGAAAGATTAGATCAATTCAATAAATATAAATTCTCTTAAATGGGAAATGATCAATCACTGCAGAGACAGAAGTATCTAGTAATATTTTCAGCAGCATTAAGTGTGCTGCTAGATTGTGTTGTTAGAACTGATGACAAATCAAGATCACATACATTGATTAATGAAATGACATTTTTTTCTTTTTAGCACAATATAAATTGAAATAGGTACTTATATGATGTTAATGTAAAAATTGGACTGGTATTCGAAATCACGTCTTAAATTATTGGGCAGTGGGCTATCGATAGTACAGGGCACACAAATAGCATGTACTGCCAAAATACTTTGCCATTTGTTCTAATCATGTCTTCCGAAGGCCATACAGACTACTGACTCAAATCTCCAACTTACCACTACTTACCCTCCATACCTTAAAAGCTTATGATTGTTTAAAATATGATTTGTTTGAAATTTATTTCTATTATTACTGTCAAATACTACTATGCAGAAAATTAAACTGAATGTAAGCATTTCAAAATCTATTATACGTATGCAAGATATATGGTTTTCTACTTTCAAGAGAACTCCTGTTACTTGCTTTTGTTCATGAAATGTGATGTTTCCTTTAACTAGAATACCGGTAATACAGAAGGTATAGGACAACCTGAAGTTATAGTGTGCAAAATAAGCTAACACTCTTGTCTTCATGTCAAAGGAAAGACAGATACTTGCATGTGAAAAAGATGCAAGTTTATGATTATTAATTACCTCAGCTAGATAACAGACTGAATTGAAACTATCAAGAGTAGATTTACTCTCTGAGCACTGTGTCTTAACTAACACACAGTATCATAGTTTTCCTCTGGTAGTGTGGATGTGTTAACATGCATTAGCTACCATTCCCACTAGTGCTGTAGATGTGCTTACCATTACGTATGTGCTCTGAGACTTCCTGGCAGATTAAAACTGTGTGCCAGACCGAGACATGAACTCAGGACCTTTGCCTTTTGCGAGCAAATGCTCTACTGCCTGAGCTACCCAAACACAACTGATGCCCCGTCCTCACAGCTTTACTTCTACCAGTACCTCGTCACTTGCCTTCCAAACTTCACAGAAGCTCTCCTGTGAGACTTTATGTTTGATAGCAGAAATGTTTGAAAATTTTCAGCTCTATATCCCTAACTATGACAAGAGCCTCATAAGAAGTAAAGAGACTGTCCAGTGTTACAATGACCATAAGATATTATGGTGGAGTATATTGCTCTCAACTCCAAGCATTTGCTATAGGCATCAACAATGATGAGTACCATTGTATTTGTAATTGATCTGTGTAATCTATGTGTGCCCCTTCCAAGTTCTTTTAGGGCAATCCTAAAGATAGTCTCAAAACTTTAGAGAAGAATCATCATTACATGATTTGGCAACATCTTTAATAGCTGTGTCAATACCAGATCAGTAAAAAAAAGGAATGAACAATGACATTCTTTTTAACAGATCCTTAAGGAGCTGCAAATAGATCAGTCAGAATTCGTCCCTATAGTAATGATGGCATGCTGCTCTTACAAGAAGCATACAGCTACTAAGGCCTGCTTTGCAAACACTGCATATGAGCCACCTTAAGAAGTCTTTTCTTGCCTCCCGCAGTTATAAATTCCTCCCTTGTTGCGACTTGCCATTCTTTCAAATTGCCGCCGTGCTGTTATGCACTTCCTCTACATGCAGCGCTGTCTGCCAGTCATGCAGCAGCAGTGCCACCTAAGCGACCAGCCAGCCAGAGGATGCTAGACTCTGACTCAGTTATGATTTGACTGTTAAAGTGTACAAACATCTTACTCTGTTTACTTGATCTGAGTGTACACACGTCTTACTATGTTTACTTGATCTGTGACTTTCATGTATTGCATCTTCCTTGAAATATATTTGTTCAATTTGAAGTTATTACAATTGGCGACAAGGTAGTGATTTTTCTTTTCCATCATTGACCCACATGTTTCCATGGCTACTTTAGAGCAACTATTGCAAAGGTCTCATAGAACAGCAAATGCTTCTCACAAATGCAATTCGTGATTTCGTTGCAGCTTCAAATGTGAGGCATCTCTTGTCATTGCCTCCACCTACTTTTCCTCCTTATGACAAGACGGCAGAAGACTGGTCTGATTATGAAAAACGTCTTCTACAGCACTTCTTGGCACTTCATGTCGCTGACGAACAAACATGTAAGTCTCTGTTCCTTTCATGGATTTCATCTCAAATGTATCAGTTGTTGTCACAATTGGCTCCTTTGAAAGATCCTGTGTTTATGTCCTTTGCTGAAATGTGCTCACTTCCGTCCATCTATTTTCAAAAGCAAATGCATGTAGTAGCTCTCTTATTGCCTTTTATCATTGTCAAAAACAACTGAATCAATCCCATCACACTTGGGCTGCTGAACTTCACGGCTTTAGTAGAAAGTGTCAATTTGTTACTGAAGTTCACAAAGAATCCTACAATGATTCCATGGTACAGGTTGCTTTCATCCGATAGGCACCCGACAAAGAAGTTAGGCAACATGCCCTTCAGTTGGCAAATCCGCTGGATCATCTCATTGCTTCAGGGGTCTTGCTTCCTGTCACTTCCAATGAGTGGTCCTCTTCTGTCATTGTCATTGCCAAGCCAAATGGTGATATTCGTCTCTGTGGCAATTTCAAAGCCACTGTAAATGCTCAATGCCTTATCGACACTTACCCTATGCCTCGACCTGAAGAATTGTTCACTAAACTTGCTGGAGCCCAGTATTTTTCTAAACTTGACCTGTCAGAAGCTTATCATTGACTTCCTCCCGATGCTGCTTCCCGGCAGTTTCTGGTCCTTACCATGCCTTTTGGTCTCTATCAGTACCAACGGTTGCCATTCGGGGTTGCCAGCACCCCTGATCTCTTTCAGCGATTCTTGGAACAATTATTGCTCACTGTCCCTGAGTGTATAAATTACCAGGATGACATTGTTGTCACTGGCTCCACCACTGACGAACATCTTCAAAATTTCCACACACTTTTTCATGTCTTACAGACTGCCAGTCTTTAGTGGCACCTTCAGAAATCAACATTTTTTCAGGCATCTATCACGTACTTGGGGTTTCAACTCTCTTGGGATAGTATCCGTCTGCTTCAGCAAACTGTCACTGCGATCAATGCCCTTCCTCACCCTACATCTGTTAAGGAACTGCAGGCCTTCTTGGGGAAAATAACATACTATCACAAGTTTTTACTGTCTGCTGCTTCAGTGGCTCAGCCGTTGCATTGCCTGTTGCATAAAAACGTGCCTTTTCACTGTCCACATCATGCAATGCGGCTTTCCAGAAATTGAAGACTATGCTGAAACAGGCCCTGTGCCTGGCTACTTATCAACCTGGCCAACATCTTGTTCTTGCCACGGACACCTCTCAATATGGGGTCGGTGCAGTCCTTGCGCACCGTTTTTCTGACAGTTCTGAACAACTTATTGCTTATGCCTCCAAAACGCTCACAGATGCCCAACAAAAGTATTCTAAAATTGAAAAAGAAGCTTTGGCCATTATTTATGCTCTTAATAAGTTTGTTGTTTTTCTCTATGGATCCAAATTTCATATTTTACGTATCACAAACCAATTGTTTCCTTGTTTCATCCATCAACATCACTTCCCGACAAGGAAATTATGAGATTCATTTACAGCTGATGGCTCAACATATGAATGCTGAGGCAATGTCTCACCTTCCCATGGGTCCTGATCTGGCATTCAACAGGGACGAACTTTTGTGTTTCCACCTGGATGTTACTGAGCAGTGGGTTGTGGCCGGGTTCCCCATCACCAGGGACCAGCTGGCGGCTGCTACAGGTTCTGACTCTACCCTCTCCTGGGTTTTATGCTGTATTCAGAAGGGTTGGCCAGATCGTCCATCCACGAAGACTTCTGATCCGTTGTGGAACTACTACTCTTTGCGTTACCGCCTCGAGGCTAGAAATGGTGTTATCCTCCTTTCCACCAAAAATGCTTCGCTGCGAATTGTGGTACCTGCATCTTTGTGTGCTTCAGTCATGCGCCTCCTTCACCAAGGGCACTGGGGTGTCTCTCGCACCGTCATGTGTACTGGCCCGGCATCAACTCTGAAATCGCACACATGATTACTGCCTGCGGCCCTTGTGCATCACAGGCTGCTGCCCCAAGGTCATCTTTGTCACTGTGGCCTCCGTCTGAGAAGCCCTGGGAGCGTATTCATGCTGACTTCATGGGATCTTTTTTAGGTACTTATTGTCTTCTTGTTATTGACACCTACTCTAACTTTCCTTTCATTGTCCATTGCACGTCGCCTACCACCGTGGCAACCGCCAATGCTCTAGCTTGCATTTTCTCTTTGGAAGGCCTTCCCTCTACTCTTGTTACTGATAATGGTCCGCAATTTGCCTCTTCCGATTTTGCGGATTTTTGTGCCTGTCATGGCGTCGTGCATGTCACAGCCCCTCCATTCCGTCCACAGTCAAACGGTGAGGCTGAACGACTGGTCCACACATTTAAGGCTCAGTTAAGGAATTTCCTGACTTCTTCTGCTGCTGATGATGTGCTTCTCCAATTTCTGGCTTCTTACCATTTCACCGCCATGGGCGACCACAGCCCAGCTGAGCTCTTACATGAGGGTGCCTTCGCTTGACCGGTTCACCACCGATGACCTTGTATGGGTAAGAGGATATGGCAGGCAGCCAAAATGGAGTCCTGGGTGCATCTGACGATACCGTGGCCAACACCTCTATGAAATCCAGATGGACACGGGTGTTGCAGTGTGTCATTCGGACCAGCTTTGGCCTCCTGTGCCGACAACGCCTGTTCCAGATGGCGCTACACCACCTTCGGCTCTACCTGATGCTCAGGATACTGG
Organism: Schistocerca gregaria; assembly: GCF_023897955.1. NCBI lineage: Eukaryota > Metazoa > Arthropoda > Insecta > Orthoptera > Acrididae > Schistocerca > Schistocerca gregaria. The sequence goes on from NC_064922.1 coordinate 196,067,418, forward strand.
AATCTCTCATAACTCACATTGCAGTCCTCTGACCATCATATCGGTGCCAGCACAAAAACTGACACCACCAGGACATGTGCCCATGCAGTAACCAGATGACCCTCATCTGTTGGAGCAACTCTACTCGCCTCCTTCTCCTATGGATGCAGACACATTGCCCATGTCTCCTGTTATAACAACCGCACTTGCCACAATGGGCAGATAGGTGCATGGGACCCCAGCATATTCAACCCCCACATCTCCTGTCAGCCCAACCCGTTATCATCAGGGACACTTCTGTCCATACGGGAAGCCTCCTCCTCGAGGCTTTACGGCCAGTCAAACAACACCTATGGTTGTTAGCAATCTACAGGCCACCTCCATCAAGACCTGTGCAAAAAAATCAAAGGGGGGAAAAGTGTACTGACTCGCCAATCTTTCAAAGTGCAGCTGTGCAGTTACGCGCATCCTCTACATGCGGCACTGTCTGCCAGCCATGCAGCAGCAGCGCCACCTAAGCGGCCAGCCCACCAGCAGCCACTAGACGCAGACTCAGTTATGATTCGACTGTTAAAGTGTACACACGTCTTACTCTGTTTACGTGATCTGTGACTTTCATTTATTGCGTCTTTCTTGAAATATATTTGTTCAACTTGAAGGTATAACATCCCTAAATCGGGGTCTTTCCATGTCTCCTGAGGCAAATATTCTGCTCGTACTGGCAGTTGCCTGATATGGAGCAATACAAATTGATCAAATTGTTCTTGAGCTGTTTCTTCTTTTGCTATGATTCTCTGAACAGTTTCTGTTGATTTAGATAATGGCACACTAGAGCAGTAGTCTGAATTTCTGTTGTACTCTTTCAGTTTGAACTTGATGTTAAAATAGTAGTGAGAAAGTCAATCATAGTACTTTGCCATGCATCTGATGCATGATTTTCTAGATGTAGGACTTGTGAAGGAGACCTATGTTTAACTCTCAGCGTACAATGAAACGCAGGTATGTAACAGAAGAATTTTTGTACTACCTGTATAATTGCAACGCCTCCTTGTCAATATCAGAATATTACTGTTTAGTAATGGCTAATGTATAGCTGTCAAAAGCTTTCAGGCATTATTGGACATCACTAAGTCAATGTGACAAAACAGCACACAGTCCTACCTTACTTGTGTCTGTTGCTATCACTGATAGCAGTGCAGTATGATTAAGCATCAAAACTTGTGGAAGAGTCAGTGTATTCTTCATGTCACTACAGTCTTTTCTGCACTTATTGTTCATGTAAAAGGATCTGTAAGAACTGCAACTCTCAGTGAGCTGCTTCTTGTTGCTAAATCCAGAATACCAGAATTATAATATGTGGCTTTATCGTGAGATATCTGTAATTATCTTTTGTATATGACTTTGGTATGTCCCAAATTGCTACAATTTGCTGATCTGATTTTTATTTGCTGTTAGAGCTGTTTTGTGACCCAGAAACTGCATTGGTGAAATGATATTCATATATTTGCTCTGACTCAGGTGAAGATCTTGTGATTGCATTCTTTCTAGCATCTCATCCAGAATTACATCTACATCAATACTCTGCAACCTACTGTGTAGTGCATGGCAGAAGGTTCATGCCACTGTACCAGGTAATAGGGTTTACTCTCCCATTCCATTCACATACGGAGTGTGGGAAGAGTTGTTATATGCTTCTAAGAGCACTTTAATTAAACTCGTATTGTCCTTATGTTCCCTGTGGAAGTGATACACAGACATTTGTAATACATTTTTAGTCATCATCTAAGGCTGGCTCTAGTAATTTTGTAAGAAGGCTTTCTCAGTATAATTTACATTTATGTTCAAGAATCTGCCACTACAGTTTCTTCAGCATCAGCTCCACTGTGATACTCTCCCATGGATAAAGCAACCCTGTGACCATTCATGCTGCCCATCCCCATATACGTTCTATATACCCTGTTATAGTCTGTGACAGTGTTGATGGTCTCTGGGCCAGGGAAATTCAGGAGAGAGCTTCACCGCCAACTAATCAGCGCCCTATCAGTTTCTGTGTTCCGTAATACGCAACTCTCTGTCGTCCATAATATTTGAGCATTCTATGACATTTTACATATGCAGTACTATAATTGAATAATTTCTGTGGTATTCTGACTTTTGTCATACTGGCTGAAACACCTCAACACTGACAAGTGTTTCAAAACAGGCAACAGACCTCATTTTTAAAGTATACTCCTTCTTCATATGGGAGGCAGATGCCGCTGAGCTTTCTGGGAGGTCACCAGAATGAAGGAACGCTCTGCAGTGGCCTATGGTAATATTGGTGTACAAAATGTCACGAGAATTGTGTAGGAGGTCAAGCTGTCCCAGCAGGCAGCTGAACTTGTGGAATTTCAGTCTCCAGTGAAGAAACACAGCATGCCAAAGTGGGTAACAGGAGCAGACAACTTTGATTGAGGTGTTTTATGCCAAAATAGAATTTAATGAAAGAGTTGAGTTCTCCATTGTAGTGAAACTGTTTGCTGTTATGCATGAATCTACTGAGTATGAAGAAATACAAATAATATTGAAGGAAATCGGATTTAAATATGTAAGATCCAATGACGGATGGAAATTTTTAATGGAGCTTCGTGCCGCTGCTGCTACTAGGATGACATTTCTAAGAATAATACATCAAGTCAGATGAAAAGGAACATCAAGTGCATATTATTTGGATGAGACGTGGGTAAACAAAAACCACATTGGAAACTTTACTTCTCAAACAACAGTGAGACAGGAGCCTTGAAAGTTCTAGTGGCAAACGGAGGGCATCTTATAGTATGTCATGCTGGTTCCACTTATACCATATTTGTGCCCAGAAATAAATCTGTATTCTGAGCAAAATTGACCAAACTCTGATCCTCATGCTGAAATAAATGGAAAAACTTTCCAAGAATGGTTTCAGAATCAACTGTTGTCTTATTTGCATCCAAGCTCTATCATTGTTATGGACAATGCAAGCTATCACTCTGTTATTTTCAACAGACGTTCCACACAAGAAAAAATGATACTATTTCATAGATGTGAAGTAATAATATTCCACATAATGAAACATAAACAAGAGCAGGCTCTTGGGCCTCATTAAGATTTCAAAAGGCAGTGAGAGAAAATACAAAACTGATTCCATAACTCTGCAATGTGGTCACAGGGTGATACAAGTACCTTCTTATCATTGTTGTTATAAGCCCACAGAACTGTTGGGTGGCACAGTGAAGAGGTAGATGACCGATAAAATACTATGTTTCAATTAGCAGACACTGAAAGGCTGGTCCATGAAGCAGTAGACAAAATCACCATTATTGATTGGGAAGTTAGCTTACATCACACTAACAAACTGTAAGAAGATTATGGAAAGAAACTGCCAGAGATGAAATAACGGATTTTTTAAAATTGTCAATGTGGCATCTACATTCAGTGACTTCACTTCTGAAGACAGATACAATGAAGCATCCAAGTAAAAAGGTATGTGAATGGAGAGTACATATATTTGTTATTTCCATGGAACCTTTACTGTCTTGTTAAACATGCAACTAGCATGGAGTCTGAAAACACTGATCATGTAAATCGTGGCTTACACTTTCCCTCATCACCTACTGAAAACTATGGAACAAGACAGCCAGAGAGATGTCATATTTCCTGATTTCCATACAGCATTTGGCTCAGATCATTATGAAAAGTATGATCCTACAGGGTATCAATTGAAATTTGTGACTGGATTGAAGATTTTTTTTGATAAGGAGGATGTGGCAAGTTGTCTTTGATGAAGACTCCAGGTGTGTCCCAGGGTAGTTTGTTGGATCCTTGCTGTTCCTGCTGTACATTAATGGCCATGCAGACAACAGTAAGAGTAAACTCAGACATTCTGCGGATGATGCAGTTATGTATGGTGAGGTACTATCTGAAAGAAACTGCATAAAAATGCAGTCAGATTAATAACATTTCAAAGTAGTGCAAAGACTGGCAATTTGCCAGATGTTCAGAAATGTTAAATTGTACACTTCACAACATGTAGCATCCTCTGATTATAATGTTAGTGAGCTGCAGCTGGAATTGTCAACTCTTACAAATACCTGAATACTTAGTAGGAATTTGAAATGGAATGGTCACATAGGCTCAGTTGTGGGCAAAACAGGTGGTAGACTGCAATTTATTGGTGGAATACTGGGGAACTGCTCACAGTCTACAAAGCAGATTGCTTACTGATCACTTGTGTGATCTATCCTTCAATATTGGTCAAGTGTGTGGGACCCATACTAAGTGGAACTATAGTCGTCAACAGTGTTAATGACCTCTCATTGTGCATGCTACATTGTCAACACAGCTGAAACTTCACAGACAGTAGCTATGTCATGAATAGCTGCTATAGCAGAAGTTTAGCATGTCTCACTATAGTCTGTTTTATCATGTGCTGTGAATGATTTCATGATAAATTCATTAAGAGTACCTAATACGTATGAGATACATTTTACAAAATGGAATGTGTCTATGATCTTTTGCAGTCATAATTTACATGATTAATAACCAGTGATACACATTCTTGCACTTCAGAATTAATTCTATAACAAATTGCATCTTACAGAATGGATTACACCTTCAAATCTAAAACATTCACAACAGAACAAACAGCATTTTAAACTATGTAGTATTATAGACAAAACAGGAAGATAAGTAAAATAAAAGTCCTGTCCTGTTTGGGAAATATCATCATGTTTGAGCTCAGAATATGTAACAATATTCTACAACAAATCAGTGTCAGGGCTATCAGTCTGTATTTTTGGGGATCACTTCTATGGCTCTTCTCATAAACAGGTGTGTCCTGTGCTTTCTTCCAACTACTGAGTACAGTTTTTTTGTTCATGGGTTCTATGATAGATAATAAGTGGTAAATCTGCTACAAAAAAGTATAGAAAATGATAGGGATTCCATCAGAACCTGAATCATTGTTCAGTTTTAATGATTTCAGCTGTTTCTCAACACCACTGACACAAACACTTATTTTGCTCATTGTTTCAGTGGTCCAAGGATTAAACTGGGCTAGCATTCCTTGCCTTTTTTTTCTAAGCCCCTCTTTTGTTTTCTTACTGAATGTATTGAATAAAACTGAGGATAGGTTACAAGCCTATCTCACTCCCCTTCTCATTCTTGCCTTTTGACACTTATAATTGCAGTCTTGTTTCTGTAAAAGTTGTAAATAGCCTTTCACTCACTTCATTATATCCCTACTGCTCACAAATTTGAAAGAGTGTATGCCAATACTGTCGAAAGCTTTCTCTAAATCTACAGATACTATAAATGTAGGCTTGCGTTTCCTTAACCTGCCTTCGAAGATCAGTCATAAGGTCAGTAATGCCTCACACATTCCTACATTTCTCTGTATCTTCCCCAGTGTAGGCTTCTACCAGTTTTTCCATTCTTCTGAAAATAGAGTAGAGTAGACTAGAGTTTTATTGGTCTTGATAATCATGTAGTACACAAATAGTACATTCTGAAGTAGGACAAGTCAATGTATAACAAAATATAATATTAAATTTGCATTAATGTCAACATTTCTACATTGAATGATCACTGAGTTACAATATACAGAGCAAATATTGTACAAAAATAAAGAGCAGATATTTTAAAGAAGAAAGAGCATGTGCTGTACTGGCAGGTTAATATTTGTATTACAGCAACATTTACATGGTAAATTATTAAATTTCTAATAACATTTATATGATACATCACTAAGGCAAAGACAGAAATCATTAGTGAACTTTCTGAAGGAACTTGTGAAGGCTATAGAAGCAGTGATGAGTCAAATATCCCTTAGCAGTCGACTTGAAATTTTCATTTATTGGTGTAATTTGAGGGGGAAGTTTGTTATAAATAACTTTCCCATAATACAAGGTTCCTTTTTTTGTTCAGGGTGGTGTTGGTGGGCTCTAGATGAAAGTCTCCTTTTTTCCTGGTATTACAGGTGTGGATATTTTCATTTTTCTGGAAGAGAGTAGGATTTTCCAGTGAAGATTTTTTCACAAACACTGTTATCTCATACACATATATACACTCCTGGAAATGGAAAAAAGAACACATTGACACCGGTGTGTCAGACCCACCATACTTGCTCCGGACACTGCGAGAGGGCTGTACAAGCAATGATCACACGCACGGCACAGCGGACACACCAGGAACCATGGTGTTGGGCGTCGAATGGCGCTGGCTGAGCAGTATTTGTGCACCGCCGCCGTCAGTGTCAGCCAGTTTGCCGTGGCATACGGAGCTCCATCGCAGTCTTTAACACTGGTAGCATGCCGCGACAGCGTGGACGTGAACCGTATGTGCAGTTGACGGACTTTGAGCGAGGGCGTATAGTGGGCATGCGGGAGGCCGGGTGGACATACCGCCGAATTTCTCAACACGTGGGGCGTGAGGTCTCCACAGTATATCGATGTTGTCGCCAGTGGTCGGCGGAAGGTGCACGTGCCCGTCGACCTGGGACCGGACCGCAGCAACGCACGGATGCACGCCAAAACCGTAGGATCCTACGCAGTGCCGTAGGGGACCGCACCGCCACTTCCCAGCAAATTAGGGACACTGTTGCTCCTGGGGTATCGGCGAGGACCATTCGCAACCATCTCCATGAAGCTGGGCTACGGTCCCGCACACCGTTAGGCCGTCTTCCGCTCATGCCCCAACATCGTGCAGCCCGCCTCCAGTGGTGTCGCGACAGGCATGAATGGAGGGATGAATGGAGACGTGTCGTCTTCTGCGATGAGAGTCGCTTCTGCCTTGGTGCCAATAATGGTCGTATGCGTGTTTGGCGCCGTGCAGGTGAGCGCCACAATCAGGACTGCATACGACCGAGGCACACAGGGCCAACACCGGGCATCATGGTGTGGGTAGCGATCTCCTACACTGGCCGTACACCTCTGGTGATCGTCGAGGGGACAATAAATAGTGCACGGTACATCCAAACCGTCATCGAACCCATCGTTCTACCATTCCTAGACCGGCAAGGGAACTTGCTGTTCCAACAGGAAAATGTACGTCCGCATGTATACCGTGCCACCCAACGTGCTCTAGAAGGTGTAAGTCAACTACCCTGGCCAGCAAGATCTCCGGATCTGTCCCCCATTGAGCATGTTTGGGACTGGATGAAGCGTCGTCTCACGCGGTCTGCACGTCCAGCACGAACCCTGGTCCAACTGAGGCGCCAGGTGGAAATGGCATGGCAAGCCGTTCCACAGGACTACATCCAGCACCTCTACGATCGTCTCCATGGGAGAATAGCAGCTTGCATTGCTGCGACAGGTGGATATACACTGTACTATTGCCGACATTGTGCATGCTCTGTTGCCTGTGTCTATGTGCCTGTGGTTCTGTCAGTGTGATCATGTGATGTATCTGACCCCAGGAATGTGTCAATAAAGTTTCCCCTTCCTGGGACAATGAATTCACGGTGTTCTTATTTCAATTTCCAGGAGTGTACATGGAAGTGGGAGGATTTCTAGCATTTTAAAGAGTGATCTACAGGTTTTGTTCCATTTTACATGTTCCATTATTCTTATAACTCTTTTTTGTAGCGTAAAGAGCTTTTGGCTAAGAGAAGAGTTACCCAGAAAATAATTCCATATTTCAGTTGTGAGTATATATAGGCTTAATACACAGTTTTCAGAGAATATTTGTTGCAGCATCCCTCTAATATTCTCGTAAAGTAGCATGTAGTGCTTAATTTTTTATAAACTTTTTCAATAAGAGTCCCACATTTAAGATTATCTTGGAGCCAAACTCCTATGTACTTAATATTGTCTGCATTCTCATGGTCTTTGTCATATGTGAATCTGAACAGTTTGCTCACTTTTTTTCACATTATAAAAATTTAGTGCCACTGTCTTACTTGCATTTATTACCAATTTGTTGTGACTGAACCAGTTTTCAATATTGTTCAGTGTCTCTGTTGTAGACTTCTGAAGCATTTCGATTTCTTTCCCACTCACTAGCACACTTGTACTGTCAGCAAACTGCATGATGTTTCCACAGAATTTGTTTAGGTCATTCACATATAACAGAAACAGAAGAGGTCCTTGTGGCACTCCATATTTAATGGTTTCATACACTCCTGGAAATGGAAAAAAGAACACATTGACACCGGTGTGTCAGACCCACCATACTTGCTCCGGACACTGCGAGAGGGCTGTACAAGCAATGATCACACGCACGGCACAGCGGCCACACCAGTAACCGCGGTGTTGGCCGTCGAATGGCGCTAGCTGCGCAGCATTTGTGCACCGTCGCCATTAGTGTCAGCCAGTTTGCCGTGGCATACGGAGCTCCATCGCAGTCTTTAACACTGGTAGCATGCTTCGACAGTGTGGAAGCGAACCGTATGTGCAGTTGACGGACTTTGAGAGAGGGCGTATAGTGGGCATGCGGGAGGCCAGGTGGACGTACCGCCGAATTGCTCAACACGTGGCGCGTGAGGTCTCCACAGTACATCAATGTTGTCGCCAGTGGTCGGCGAAAGGTGCACGTGCCCGTCGACCTGGGACCGGATCGCAGCGACGCATGGATGCACGCCAAGACCGTAGGATCCTACGCAATGCCGTAGGGGACCGCACCGCCACTTCCCAGCAAATCAGGGACACTGTTGCTCCTGGGGTATTGGCAAGGACCATTCGCAACCGTCTCCATGAAGCTGGGCTACGGTCCCCCACACCGTCCGCTCACGCCCCAACATCATGCAGCCCGCCTCCAGTGGTGTCGCGACAGGCGTGAATGGAGGGACGAATGGAGACGTGTCATCTTCAGTGATGAGAGTCGCTTCTGCCTTGGTGCCAATGATGGTCGTATGCATGTTTGGCGCCGTGCAGGTGAGCGCCACAATCAGGACTGCATATGACCGAGGCACACAGGGCCAACACCCGGCATCATGGTGTGGGGAGCGATCTCCTACACTGGCCGTACACCTCTGGTGATCGTCGAGGGGACACTGAATAGTGCACGGTACATCCAAACCGTCATCGAACCCATCGTTCTACCATTCCTAGACCGGCAAGGGAACTTGCTGTTCCAACAGGACAATGCACGTCCGCATGTATCCCGTGCCACCCAACGTGCTCTAGAAGGTGTAAGTCAACTACCCTGGCCAGCAAGATCTCCGGATCTGTCCCCAATTGAGCATGTTTGGGACTGGATTAAGCGTCGTCTCACGCGGTCTGCACATCCAGCACGAACGCTGGTCCAACTGAGGCGCTAGGTGGAAATGGCATGGCAAGCCGTTCCACAGGACTACATCCAGCATCTCTACGATCATCTCCATGGGAGAATAGCAGTCTGCATTGCTGCGAAAGGTGGATATACACTGTAGTAGTGCCGACATTGTGCATGCTCTGTTGCCTGTGTCTATGTGCCTGTGGTTCTGTCAGTGTGATCATGTGATGTATCTGACCCCAGGAACGTGTCAATAAAGTTTCCCCTTCCTGGGACAATGAATTCACGGTGTTCTTATTTCAATTTCCAGGAGTGTAGTTTGAACAGTGTCGAGTGAGTTTGATGAAATTTTGATGTTGCACTTCAACCACTTGTCTACGACCGCTTAGGTATGACTCTATCCAGTTGTTAGATGTTCCTCTAATCCCCATGGTGTCAAACTTAGGCAATAGTTTTGTGTGATCTATGATATCAAAAGCTTTAGAGAGACCTGGACATACTCCAATGACATTTTTGCCATTATCTAGTCTCTGAAGTACTTCACTTAATAGTTCAAAAATTGCATTTCCTGAAGCCATGTTGTACTGTGGATAGTATTTTGAGCTCTTCCAGAAAATCTACTACTCTTCTTCGAAAAAACTTTTCTATGATTTTTGAGAATACAAATAGTATAGCAATGGGCCTGTAGTTAGCCACTTCATCCTTTTTACCTTTTTTGAATGGTTGTTTGAGCTTAGCTGTTTTTAGGCATGATGGGAATATTCCGGTTTGAAAGGAACTATTATAAAGGTGAGCTAATGATTCTCTAATGAGATCTCCACATTTTTTAATAAGGCTGTCTGGGATGCCATCTATTCCAGTGGAATGATTCACTTTTAAAGCTGCAGACTCTCTTTCTATAATGCCTTTATATTCATTTCCCTGTTATAGGCTTTCTGTATATTTCTTTCACTGTCAACTTTTCTCCTAAGGTTCTCCTATAGGTGGAATTTATCTTTTCTTAACTTATGCATAATCCTGAACCATTGCAGTAGTCATCTGGCCACTCCTAGTTCGTCATTTCACACTTTTTGTTCATATAATTTTTTGACTTCAGCATTCCCTCTCACCTGCTGCATTTTTATATTTTCTCCTTTGTCAATTATATTCAGTACCTCCTGTTTCATCTGACGACATCTGCTATGCCTCATCTTTTTACCTATTTCATCTTCTGCTGCCTTCACTATTTCATTTGTTGTAGCCATTCATTCCCTTTCCCCTATTTCATTGACTTTTTGCCTAATTTTCTCTCTGAAACGTCCAATAATCTTCAGTTCTTTTAGTTTATCAAGGTCCCATCCCTTGAATTTTTGCAATTTCTTCAGTTTTAACCAAAAGCTTATGGACAGAGGCTACATCTATTCCTGGAAATGTCTTACAGTTTAAACCCTGGTTTCAAAATCACTGCTTTAGCATTATATAGCCAGTCTGGAACCTTACAGTGTCTCCAGGTCATATATACAACCACATTACATGACTCTTAAACCAAGTGTTGGTGATGAATAAATTATGCTCCATACAAAATTCTCCTCTTTCATTCCTTTCCCCTGTACATGTTCTCTAACAATTTTTCCTTTTTCCTATGATCAAAATCCAGTTTGAAATGCATCGTCAATTGCAGAGATAGTTGGTGTACAATATTGTTTTATTGTGGTGAGAATTGTCTTTGTGTCTTCCACCATGATAATTCCATCACTACGCTGTTCAAAGTAGCTTGCCCACATTTTTATTTTCTTATTAATTATTAGACCTACTTCTGCATTACTCTTGTTTAATTTTATATTTATGATCCTGTATTCATCTGACCAGATGTCCTGTTCCTTCTGCCACTGAACTTCACTGATTCCCACAGTATCTATGGTCAACCTATCCATTTCCCTGTCTTAATTGTCTGACCAAACTACCTATTAACAGATTAACATTCCTTACTCTAATCCATAGAATGCCAGTTCTATTTTTCTTGATGACAACATCCTCATGAATAGACCCCACCCAGAGATCCAAATAGAAGACTATATTATCTTCATAACGTTTTAACCAAGAGGATGCCATCATCATTTAACCATGAAGCTTAGCTGCACGCCACCAGAAAAAATGATGCTTATACTTTGCCTTGGCTTTCACTCATTCATAGTACCAGAACACCTTGGTCTTGTTAGCTGATGTAACAAGTTCAGATTAGTCAATCATCCAGACTGTTGCCTCCTGAACTACTGAAAAGACTGCTGCCTCCCTTCAGGAACCATGGATGAATCTGGTCTCTTCACAGATACACCTGCATTTCAATTGTACCTGTGTACGGCAAATTGTGTAATAAGGCATGCAAGGCACTCAGCCATGGCAAGGTCCATGGTTCATTGGGGGCTCAATGGGCATGTGAAAAATATGTGTAGCTCCTCATTTTGCAGTGTACACTGCCAGAAGAGCGCAGTAATTTGCCTTCTACATTTTTAAAACAATCATTGTGCTGACCAATTAATTGTTCCAATCATTCCTTTTGGTTTTCAGATGAAAAAGGCTATGCAGTTGTCATTGAATGAATTTTGTTAGAAGTCAAAAATAATTAAACAAAATTAATTTCTTTCACAAATTCTGCTGTCCGTTCTTTACCTAGCAAAGTGCATTAGTTTAAGTTTGGACATTATTTCCCCTATCATGTACAGAACATTACAGAATGAAAGACTAATGGTGGGTAAATAGATTTAAAAATAGTTGTACAATGGAGTGTTCTCAAGTTTACAAGTACTCTTGGCCTGCAATAAAGGATACATTTGAAATGTGTAAGCACAATAGGAAAATAAACAAATAAAAGAAAAGCCTAATAACAGGTGAGAACTGTCCATTCACTTTGTTTTTCATTTTCAGATGATTGATGCAGGAAGTGGAGAAATCAAGCTTTCCCTATTCTATCAAGAAACAAGGCTCATGATCACTGCATGGAAAGCAATGAAACAGACAGTTTAAGGTGGTTAGTAATGACAGAGTTAATGAGGTGTACAGCCTGACATAAATGGAGTTCACAACACAGAAAAGGTTGTTGCAAAATGTGATAACGCCATCCAGAAATTAATTCAAATCAAGGACAATGAACAAATAAAGTCAAAATCTGAAGATCCCAATGGTGCAATAATTAAAGCTTCATAGAATGTGAGAATGAGCACAAGCTGCCATTGGTGCGGCGAAACTGGCTATGTGCACTTCACATGTTTGTTGTGAATTCTATGGTAACCTCTGAACAGCTTTCTGACGGGGCCATCTGAGTAAATTAGATTGCTTATCAATATGATACTCAAATCTGGAGGGGAATATGAATCACCATCAGATACACTAGCTCCAGCATAAATGACGTGGCTTGACGCAGTAAAAAGGATAAATCATGCACATGAAATGACCTTCCCAAAAACATCTGAATCAATAAATTCAGCTCCATCTTGTAGTGCTGCCAGCTAGAATAATGTTATTTGTGTTCTAGTATTATACTATGCATCTGCTAACATAAAACTGATAATTATAGATTAAAAAAGTTCCAATGTATCATTCACTCAACATAAAAACAATTTCTTTTCAGACTTGTTTAATTTTATACCTGTGAGGAATAAAAAAACTGCTTCACTCATAATGAAATACAGGAATCAGACACAGCATTTAATAATAATGTTGTAAATGTCACTCCACAACAACAGTATCTGACCTTTTGACAACAGGACCTGGTGAAAATACTGCCTGCCTATAATCAGTTAAGAAGGAATTTCAGCTGAAAAGGAAAGTAAAACCGTATAGGCAGTATACTCACTTGTTGTAAACAATATCAGTAATGAATGTGCTTGTGGCAAAGACTGTTGTCAGGCCTTTATGTGGAGATGTGTGAGGAGAGGCTGGGAGGTGGGGGGAGGAGATTATTGAACATAATTTTGTGTATAGAGCTGGCAAAAGAATTTTATTGAATTAAATGGCATTATTAATATAACCACAAAACACTGGCTTTCAATAACAGAGTAACACAAAATTTTGAATACTAGTTCTACATACCTGAATCAGGGCTTCTTCAATATTTTCAAAGTCATCACGTAATTGGAATATTCGAGCTTCATCTTTCATTACTTTCTTCTGTGTGTCAACTATATAAATCATCAATGTCTGAAGCATATATAGCTTTTGCGAGGTCTCACTGTAGGCTTTTGTCTCATGATAAAACCTGTATGATAAAATAACTGAGTGACAATAGAGATTTTTTTACAGCACTGAAAAAGTTGTACATGTAGAAATGCAGCAACTGACAATCAAACCTCGTTAACATATACCCCAATCAGGAAATATACCCATACATACACATAAAATGATCCTTGACTCCAGTCACATGAAAATCCCCCATATGAGCCTATGTAAAGTATTTTCTGTTTAAAGTGGTCCTTTCCCACAGAAGGCACACTGCAATCCCATTAACAGTGTGTTTTTGTGATTATCAAGAGGCCTGCAAAAGCTTGCCAGCAAGTGCAGGAGACTTACCAGATAGTACAAAGGAAAATGTGTGTTGTTGTTAACTACTTGACATCAGATACCTTCCTTTTAGCTGTATTACTGACTTCGAGCTGCTGACCTTGTATGTCTTGCAACCAGAGCCAAGTGTGATTTGCTACCAACTGCACATTTATGACAAAATTCATGGCAGGGAACAACATATTTATTTACATGCAGTGAAGTGATTAGAGTTGCATGCAACAGCTGTACAAAACAAGGATTTTCTGTGACCACGAGTTTATATATGTACATATATACAAAAAGGACACAGTTGAAAAAAGAAAGAATTTCAAGTCTCTTGGATGTCACCTTCTTCAACCTTGCAAATCATTATGCAAATGAAAGGATCTTAAGAAATGATTGTGAAGTGTCAAAAAAATCTCAAAAAGTGAAATTTGGGAGATATGTGGAGATAGAAAAAGTATTTCTTCTTATTACTTCTGTGGACTATAGTGTCTTAGTAGGTATGACAACATGACATGAAAAGTGTGATATATTTAATGTAGATGAACTCTGACTGCTTTTTATGCCATTGCCTGACAAGTGTTACACTCTACAAAATAAGACAGTCTGGTAGTACCTTCTTGTGCCAGGGCTGGTGGGATGGAGAAACTATATTTGTTCATTTCTGGTAAAGCAGCAAACCCCCATTGCTCCCAAAATGTTTGTAAACTGCAAAGTGGGTACATAAATCAGTAACAAATCTGGATGTATGGAGTACAATATTTCATATGGCTAAAAGCATTTGATCACAAAATGATTAAAGAAACCTGTAATATTCTATTTCTTGTAGACAACTATACTGTTCATTCAAAAGATGTTTCACTGGGAAACATTAAACTTGCTTCTTTTCCTTACAATAAGACCAGGAGACTTCAGTTCATGGTTTATTCCTAAATGAAATTTGTTGCATGTAATATATTTCTTCTCCAAACAAGCAACTCTGTTGATGGAATCAGCACTAGCAATACAAATAAAGATTTAAAGCCACACACTTCAGTGCAGAAAGGTGTTCACTATTCAGGAACACACATTTTCAATCATTTGCCAGTAGCAATAAAAAGCTTAAGTATTAATAAACTTCAGATTAAGAGGAACCTAAGAGATTTGTAAGAGGCCAATTCCTCCTACTGATGAATTTTTTGCAGAACTAACTGATTCTATATGTTAATGACATGAAATAACAGTGTTAAATAAAATCTAGCTGTGTGTGTGTGTGTGTGTGGTCAATTTTTGATGTGTCTTTGTTGGTCAAAAGCTCATCTTCTGATAGTCTTTTTGTTGCACCTATCTCTGACTCAGCATCTACACTATATGGTGAGTAGCAATTATCTTTTATGTAATATTCTTACATTCCACCTGAATTTTCCAATGTTTGTTCAGTGATATATATGACACGTTAATATTCTGTTGTCTGTAAAGCTGCTGATCTTCTCGATGCGCTGAATTTTATATTGGCTATGTCATGTGATGTGGGGATTCAAGTCACTACATACTGTTTCCAGAATTTAGGAGATTTGGGATGAGTTTATTAGTATTCTGGAATTTAGGGGGAAATTTTATGTACATAGACTGAAGTGGCTAGTGAAAATTTGTGTCAAGGCTGCTGGGAATCACACCCTGATGTCCTATATACTAGACAGGTGTATTAGCCACTAAACCACACAACAACACAGATTACTGTGGCACACCTCCTCCCTTGATCCAAATCTTCACTGCCAACCCAGTCTATTTTAAACTCCCCCCCTTTCTGAGGCTCTCCATGTTCTGGAGTAGCACCTCAGCATTAAGCATAAATAGGAAATCCAGCCTGAAACATAGGTACAGGTACTTATACAAATAAATGTCACTTAATTGTGTAAGTATCTGCACTGGATTTCAGGCTGCATCCCCCATTTCTGTTCAGTGCTGAGGTGCTATTCCAGAACATGGAGAACCTCAGAAATTTCATTAATTTGTAAGGGGGGGGGGGGGGAGATTTAAAATAGAGTGGGGTGGCAGTGAGAATTTGGTTCGAGGAGTAAGTGTGACAGAGTAATCTGTGCAGTTGTGGCTAACACACCTGTCTAGTAAGCAGGAGACCTGGGTTCAATTCCCAGGCTTGGTACAAAGTTTTATTTGCCAATTCACTCTGTATACATAATATCATATCTGTGTGAGACCAGTTAAGTCTCTGAAATTGCATCATTTCATCTAGAGGAAATGTTTTTTTAAGTATACATCACATTACTGGATAATCAATCACACACCTGTGAAGGGGCAAAGAACAATGTTAATGATTCTGAAAATGAAAGCTGGGGGACGGTCTGTAAAAAACTTGGTGGTGTCCACATTCAATATTTTTACAGATGATAATGATACCTCAGATTTTTGACATGCATGAGATAATGAACATGATCAGGAACAACTGTGTTGAAGATGTTTGGAGAGTTTATTATTGTCCATTCAGTATATTCTGAAACAATTAGCCTTGTCAACATGCAAAGCTCAGTTAATACAATTAATATATCAGCTGCATGAGTAAATAAAAGTATGTCTTAGTAAGACTACAATATCAATTCGTAATACATTTATTAACATCAGTATACTGTTAATGGAATTCTTGTTTACACACATATACAAAAGCTAAATTACAATTTTATATCAGGTACATACTTATGCATATTAATTATGTACATTTACAGTTTATTATTGCTTATGGCTAGCTGAAGCACTATATCCGTACATTTATTTACATGTAAGTAAACACAGGATTCTAACTGCATGATTATTACAGGCAATTTTAATGACACAAGGAAGTACCCTAAGCACAATTCTTGCAAATCGCTCTCCATGAATTATTTAACTGTGTAAAATTCTTACCGCTTTACCAAACTTCTAAAAATTTCTTGTATTTGTGTAAGGGCGCCAAGTGAGCTGTTTTTCGCAATTTGTTGAAGAATTTGAGGCTCATGTGTTTATGGCTGTTGTGGGTGAGAGAAAGTCTTGAGTACAGTAACTGTATCATGTGGCTATTTCTTGTATTGTGCAAATGAATATTATTTCTTAACTTAAGCTTATTTAAGTGATGAAATGCGAATCAAAACCTGTTGCTTCTGAACATCAGGTTCTGCATGCAACTAATGTGAATTTTAGACATGCTGCTGCAGAAAACATTGAATCTAAAATTTTTTGGAACATTACTCCAGGAAACAATGATCTAATAATATTATAATTTATTTAATAAACACAGTCATGGTCACATATACATTGTTGCTTTTTATTTGTGGAAGATCAATTTCAATCTGTTACAGAGAGCATCATCAGATCTATACTACTTGGTGATAGTAGGAATGCAGATCTGATGATGATCTCTCTAATAAATCCACAAATGAAAAGAAACAACTTATAGATGACCAGGATTGTGTTTGTTAAACAAATCATCTGATCAATAAATTAACACATTGAATCATCTGATGATGATAGCTGTAGGCTTAATTACACAGAAAACTCTGTGCTTAACCACCAGTGCAGACTGATACATGAAACAGCGTTCACATGTTTTTTAAAGACATGTACTTTCTGTGCACTACAAAAACACTTTATATTTTATTCTACTAATTATTTAACTTTCAGTTACAGCACTGCACTTATTTCTTTGTGTATATTCTGGAACCCCTTTATGCAGTTACATATTTACATTACTTCATACAAAAACAACAGCTGTTGAGTTGAAAATCATTTGCTATTTAAGAAGTTCTATGACAAAAAGTACATCTTGCGTATGGTACATTGGAGATGATCTTAGAAGATTTTACTGTACTTTCTTTACAGGAACTGTGAGATTTCTACCAGTAAGCATAATGAAGATGAAAAGCCAACAACCCAACTTTTCTCAACTACAAGTCTTGCCCAATTGATAGGAACTTTGTAGTTCTGTGGTGCAAAGATTTTAGGGAGGAGAAAGATTCCCCTGTTACCACTAAATTCTGCAACATTGAGCAGTAGATTAATGCTGGTTCATGAAGGTAAAATGTAATATATAAGCAATTTTACAGTAACAGCTGGATACTTAAGATGGCACTTTAAATGTAGCACCTTGCAGCCACAAGCAACATGGCCTGGTTTCAGGGGAGCAAATATTTTAATGAAAATCTAAGTTGCAGAAAATGTAAATGTGAGAAAATAAAATAACACAGACCTCATGCATCCTCTGTATTGCTGTCCGTGCATTGGCAATTTAACACATCATGTAAATTTCTTTGGTGTTTGACATTCGGTGATGTCAGTTTAACATTACATCAGTATGAATATACTGTAAGACAGTACACCTGTCAGTTCAATTTTTTAGTCTGTAGTTCATTTCAGTGATCCTACAAATGTTTCCTGTGATCCAGATTCATTGTGACCCTTAGATGCCGAATATTTTAGTAGCTGTGTAATTATGGTGGAAAAGAATGCTACCACTTGCTCCCATCTTGTCATGATATTAGGGCACTGGCCAATTCAGTATGTGTTTCTGTGCCAAGGTGTATCATGAAGTTCAGTTTATCATTTCTGACATCCTGGTTATCAGTTAATTGAAATATGTTTTCAGAGGTGCAGTATCTAAAGTTCATGTATGACTGTGGCCTAACAGTTTAAGGCAGTTTTGTAATAATACAGTAAGTTTTCAGTAAAAGGATATTGGGTCTTGTGTGTCATATTGTAAGGTTTCAGATAACAATCCTTGTCATATTATGATTTTTCAACAATATGTATTCAAAATTTTTTAAATTGAATGAAGTAATTTGTTGTATAACATCAAATATTTAATTGATATGTTTATAATTATTATCTGTTATATTCACACAATATTTTGTAGATCAAATCTGAATTGTATTACTGTACTTGATTTCCTGACCACTTTGGCAGAAACATACTTTGTAAAGCAGTTGTGTGTCAGAAATCATGATGAGAGGAAACTGTATGCCAGAGGTGAGAGAGAGTTGATGTAATCTGGAGAATAGTCACTGAACAGTGAATGTACTCAGATGGTATTGTGGTAGATGACTAAAAAAGATATTAAGTAATTTTTCTATTCTACTTCCATTTTGATAACTTCTTTTACGTAATGTACAAAATGCTCATTACACTTCTGAATACAGTACAAAATTTGATTGCTGTGCCATGAACCACTGGTATCAAAAGTGTGAAGTTGCAAGCAATTCCCTGCTCTCCCCTCCCCTCCACCCCTCACATACTCACATAAAGTCCTGCTGAGACTGCTCTGTACTTGCAAATGTAGAAGCACATATTTTGCCATGACTGCTGCTGTACTTGCAAATGTAGAAGCACATATTTTGCCATGTGCCTGCTTCTCCATACTCACATCTGTCCAAAACAGTAATTTTAATCATAAGATAGGCTCTAGAGCATACGAAATCACTTAAAAATTCTGTGTTTCTCTCCGGTCTGCTCAACTCTGGAGCAGAAAATGGAGAGAAATAAAAGAAGCAAATATAAAATGTTAAGAAGAAGAGAGTAAATAAGCAATAACACAAAACAGGTTTATGCACTGTAGTTTTTTTTCATTTGGTAAGTCACTATAAATGTAATTTTATTGTATGTGGTCTTAATACTTACTTCATGAATTGGCCTTTTGGGTCTGGAGGGTGTTCTGTCTTCATAAAATATGGAATAATATGCTTAAAAGGGTACTCTTCAAGTTTTACGTGACTGTGGTTACTTGTATGACCATCTT
Source organism: Schistocerca gregaria (assembly GCF_023897955.1). Classification (NCBI taxonomy): domain Eukaryota; kingdom Metazoa; phylum Arthropoda; class Insecta; order Orthoptera; family Acrididae; genus Schistocerca; species Schistocerca gregaria. Next base: position 196,086,901 of record NC_064922.1, read on the forward strand.
CAATATTGTTGTGTTTTCTTTCATCTTTATTTCTCACCAAAACTGCGAGAAAGGGAGGTAGTTTATGAATTATACATTTTCAACAGTGTCATTTTAGATGGTTATTTATCACTATTTATACAGCACAATTGTGAAGTGAGAGTAGCTCATTCCCTTCATGTGCCACTTATAATTACATTGCTAAATATCTTTCCTCTGTGAGTTAATTATCAGTTAGGAAGTTAAGAGAGTATATATATATATATATATATATATATATATATATATATATATATATATATATATATATATATATATATATATATTGTGCATGGCTCAATATTTATCAATAAAGGAATTGCTTATCAGTGGAAAGTCATGTAAGAAAGACTGATGAGCAACTGATCATTTGGAGAATCACTTTCTGAAGAGGTCTAACAACACCTAAAGATTATAGCATACATGCAGCCTCTCTGTTTCCTTGTGATGTGGCTTGATTGAGGGGATGGTTGAGATCAGCTTGAGTGAGCAATCATGAAACTAAAGAGCCATGGGATGAAGAGATGGGGTAACAGCAGGGGAGGACACAGGAAAGATTATATAGCTGTAAACTATGCATGCTTGCTTATGGAGCAGTTGGCACAAATCTCAGAAAACAGGATGCAGAAAGAAGTAGGGAGGACATGAACTATGGAGGTCAGCAGGGAAGCAGCCATGAAGAATATTAGAGTGATAGTTTTCATTTACACAACTGGAGAAAAGTCATGTTGGGGTACAGCAATGTTATGTGGACCAGTGTACTCCTAATGAACAGTGTCCTTGTCCACAATTAGTGGTGGTCGTTTATGCAAAATGATGAGTTGCTAAAAATAAATGATTCACCACACATTATGCTGTGCAGTAGGTGTATAAAAGTTGGTACAAAATGTGACTGTTTACACAGGTGCTCTTTTTCTCATAAGGTAGTCAGCAATAGTGACAACCCTGCAGTAGGAGATGGCATCCATACGTCTGTGGGTCCAGTGTATGGATTTTAGACAGGGATGTATAAACTGCAGAGCATAAAGTTTTGAAAATAGAAGCATGTTATATAGACTGAGTGGCTGGTGGACTATCACTTCAGGTGTTCTATTAAAAATAGTGAGGGGGATGATAGCCCAGAGTAGTCATAATATTGACAGATAATATGGCTCAACTGTTCCAGTCCTGGGTGGTACAGTTTTCTGGCAGATCAGCTAGTCTGCAAGGGTACTGTATTCATGTAGAGATATGACACAGATGATTTGCATTTGGAACAGCTTGGAAGCAGAGTATTAATATCAAAAGCTCTTGGGAAGACTTTCAGCATGTGCGGGAGTTATTGTTTGTTATCAGTCCACTGATCCCATGTGAAGCCCACAATTGTAATCTTATGCTTCCACATATCACCAGTAAATTTTTAACCTCTTCACGAGAATTGATGTGTTTCAAAACCATCGAGAGGTGTATATGTGCAAATAACTTTTTTTCTTATCTTCATTTTCTCGTTATTGGCTGCAGTTCGTCAGGTCTAGGGTTAGATTCTTCAGACTGAAATGTTTTAACTGTGTGGATTCCAGATGACTAGATACATTTTAAGTAAGCCTGTTGCATGATTTCTGTTTACATCGAGAAGATCAGCAGCTTTACAGACAACAGAATATTAATGTGTCATATATATAACTGGATAAACAATGGAAAATTCAGGTGGAATGTAACAATTTTACGTAAAAGATAATTGCTACTCACCATATAGTGTAGATGCTGAGTCAGAGATAGGTGCAACAAAAAGACTATCAGAAGATGAGCTTTTGACCAACAAAGACACATCAAAAATTAACCACACACACACACACACACACACACACACACACACACACACACACGGCTTCTATATCACACTGACTTCACACTTTCCACTTCCGTAAAACAGAAATTTACAATGTTATTGCCAAACGTACAAATGTGTCCGATTCCATCAGAGGCATGCCCACCACTCTTACTCATTCTGCAGTACTAACAATATTCCAAAGAGTTTAGAAAACAAAGGAGTTTACAACCTCTACTTAACAAAAGAAGAATCTTCTCTAAGTTATGTCATTATTTTGTAAATGAATCTACAAATAAATTTAAAATTAGAGTCAAATTGCATAATTAATAATAGGAATTTTAAGTGTGCCAGATATTTCATAATTTCAAATATTACTAAAAGAAGAAGAATTTTAGTTGTACATACAGAGTTAGTACATATCAATTCTAAAAAATTATTCATTCTCATACATTTTAGCCTGAAATATAATATGTTGTATACAAAATATAATGTGTTGTATACAAAATCACTGAAATTGTATTAGTGAAACAGCTGAGATAATGTTCATCTGTACAAGATTTGAAAATATTCCTGGTATCGGCTATTTCTATTAAAGAAAGGTAATGTTAGAGGAGGGTGTCCCATTACAAAAGGTTGCTTAGTCACATGAAGGATCAATTTTGTAATGTGACCCATTTATTTCTCAGTGCTGTAGAGACGTTCAGATACAGTCATTTAACTGTACAGAAAACAGTCAGCCTTCCTGGTCATCCATATTTGCTTGCTCCTTATGGGTACCCTTTGATTTGTTGTGTGGCCACAGACTGGAAATTTGTCCAAATTTATGGTCTCACCCCATTGAACAGTGGCTAGGACAGCAGAGCATATTGAGAGATCTGTGAAGGAGAATGATCCCATACCAGTGATTAGAATGTGTGAAGCTCATAACAGCTTGTTTATAGGCACACATGGTTATAGGCAACCACAGTACATTGTGTGCATTGGAGGCCATTCATAAGAGAGCTGAGAGAGTTATGCTATGATGCCAGTGATAGCTGCTTTATCTACTGGCGTTAGGGAGCAGATGCATGGAAACTACAGCTACCGTATATGGCACATTGCAATATGGCAGTTTTGAAGGTTGCGTTAATGATAAGATTGAAGTTATAACAGGTTTCGTTAACCCTTAACTACTATGGTCATTCACAGAAACAAAATTACTATGGAGAGGTCTCACAGACCTCATTTTTATATTTTATATATCAAACGAGAATTTTGCAGAATATATATAGTTTCTTGACTTCCTGTCATTCATTACACTTCTTAGAGGTGGCCTTTGTAGAAAATAGATTTTTTTAAAACAATGCAATATTTTTAACACTTCAACAACTAAAACAAAGTGAAATATGGAGTATATTTTTATTTTATGAGTTACGAAAATAAAAGCAAGTAGTTAGCTCTCTACTCACAGACAGATTTCCATCAGAGGGATTATATTACAAATTGGCGATATAACTAGGTGGAAAAATCCAACTTGACAAACAATAAATTGCGTGCGAACTCTGCTTTCAGTTTATGACTCATCTTTGCAATGCAGAGCCAATATTTCAGTCCATAAGTCTATGAATGGAAAAACTTTGTCACATTTTACTTCTAAAATTTCAAGTAAAAACTAAATACTTTTTCTCATGTACCACTGAGTCATACTTTAGTCAGTTTCCACCTGCAAACACTTCATGCAGACCTTCCTGGAACACTCCAAACAATTCGTAAGACCACACTGTTGACAAGGATACCTTGTTTTCCTCTTCAGACGAGGAGGGCAAAAGGCACACGTTTTTCGATTTTCAAATTCTTCTTGCAAGAATGCTGGCACTTGTAGCTTGACAGCCAGTAGGAAGGTATCTGGAAGAATCCATTTGGCTTTGCAAGGGTGTGAGAAATATCTCGATACAAAAATTTGCAGCAGTCTGAGAGACGGTTGATAGTAGTTGAAGGTTAAGATGGCTACATCATTTTTAGCCCTTTCCACACTAAGAGCATCCTTCTGGGATAGCCTAAAACCTCTTAGCAGAGATACAAAAGTCATCAAAACAGTTGTCTTGAAAAGAAGCATGATATCTAGCATTGTGCTAGTGCTATCTTCTTCACGTGTTCTGAACCCACTTGATTCCCCTACAACATAGGAGCCAGTTTATTGGTGAACTTTCTTCCATCTTTCACCATTTATCCTCACTGAGTTGTGGATTTAATAAAATTTTGCAGAAAGACAGAGACTGTTTTAAGTTCTGTGAAACAGACTTCAATTTCTACACCTTTGAACAGTGTGTCATCGACCTGATTCCTTCAATGTGCCAGGCTTATTATGATCAGATGATAGTGGAACCTGTTTGTTTGTTAGTCCATGTTCCTCTTATGATAGTGATAGTGTTGTATACAAAGATGGGGCACTGGGAGAGATAATTTTATAGATCTCTCCAGAAGAAGTGATGATCTGTCTGCCACTAGGTACTTGAGTCTTAGTTGTGTGTCTTAAGGGGTTTATCAGCTTTATCACAGGTTTGATTTTACTAGCACTTTTCCAGCTAGATCTACTGACATTTTGGTCAGTAGGTAACTTTCGTATCTCTGTGTTTACTCTCACTAATTGCATCTTTGTCACATCAGCATATAGTGTTGCAAATATAGGTAACTGCTGTGTTTTGTATAACTTTTGAATTTGGCATTTGATGTATGTTTCGTAATCTTCATCCCCTACTTTTACTTCCTTCAAGTATACATGGAAATCTCAATACCAGACAACAAGACTTTTTACTATGATTAATATACCCCAGAAATGACACACATGATTTTCTTTGTTCATGGTCTACTTTGATACATCTGCTTGTCCATTATGTACCACTATGATGGACCCAAACCAGACACTCAAGAACTCTTCTTGAATAAACTCTGAGATCTCAGGTTCAAAACTTCAAGTGGTTCTGAGCACTATGGGACTTAACATCAGAGGTCATCAGTACCCTAGACTTAGAACTACTTAAACCTGACTAACCAAAGGACATTACACACATCCATGCCTGAGGCAGGATTTGAACCTGTGACCATAGCACCAGCGCAGTTCTGGACTGAAGAACCTAGAGCCACATGGCAATAGCGGCTGGCTGAGATCTCCGGTATGTTGAAAATTAATAAAAAGATCAATGACTTCTGAAGGTCACTTTTGGCCCTCATAAAGTGAGAGATACTATTTGGAAATTTTCAAAATTTGATCAATGTATCTGACCCTTACAATAGAGCTTAGATTAATGATATCCACAAATAAGGAACCTATACACAAAGGGGAGTTAATACTTTAAAGTACCTCACCAACAGTTCAGTGGGAATGAAAGCAGCTTGTCTGCCCAAGTTTTACACAGATTTTTTAGAGTTGGGTGCATGATGTATGGAAAGCAAAGGACGTCATATGCAGATCCACTTATGTTCAACATGTGGGGATAGGATGCAGATAATCACATCTAAAGTCAGCCCTATAACCAGTTTCTTTGATGACACTGGCAAGATTCGTGTGCCTTCAGATGGCAGATCCTGATGATACACTCGTGGACAACCTACTCACTACCCAACAGTTACTGGCATTTTATTGCAGTGGTGAAGATGAAGATGAAGAAGATGATGATGATGGATATATGGCACTCAACAGAAAGGTCATTAGTGCCATTAGTGAATATCAACACAGACATCTCATGCTCTGAATGACATCTGTTCTTGCAAGTGAAACCCAACCAAGAATGAACATTTGCAGTTTGATTTGATTTGATTAGATTTGATTAATACTTGTTCCACAGATCATGAATACAACACTTCATAATGATGTGGAACATCTCAGGTTAATAAAAGATGTCTGTACAAGATATTACATTACACAAAATATTGCATGACACTAATGTTTAAGTTGTTGTTGTATTTTTCCCTCTTAATTTATATCTAAAAATGCAGCCTATGAGTAGAAGGAGTTGTCATCTACAAATTCTTTTAATTTATTTTTAAATGTTAGTTGGCTATCTGTCAGGCTTTTGATGCTGTTTGGTAGGTGACCAAAGACTTTTGTGGCAGCATAATTTACCCCTCTCTGTCTCAAAGTCAGATTTAACCCTGCATAGTGAAGATCATCCTTTCTCCTGGTGTTAAAGCTCTGCACACTGCTATTACTTTTGAACTGGGTTGGATTATTAACAACAAATTTCATAAGTGAATATATATACTGTGAGGATCCCTAGGTCCTTAAATAGATGTCTGCAGGATGACTGTGGGTGGGCTCCAGCAATTATTCTGATTACACGTTTTTGGGCAATGAATACTTTTCTACTCAACAATGAATTACCCCAGAATATGATGCCATTAGAAAGCATTGAATGAAAGTAGGCATAGTAAGCTAATTTACTGAGATTCTTATCACCAAAATTTTCAATAACCGTAGAAGCATACGTAGCTGAACTCAGACATTTCAGCAGACCCTCAATGTGTTGCTTCCAGTTTAACCCCTCATCAATGGACACACCTAAAAATTTTGAAAATTCTACCTTAGCTACAGACTTCTGTTCAAAGTCTATATTTATTACTGAAGTTGGGCCATTTACTGTACTGAACTGTATACACTGTGTTTTATCAAAATTTAAAGAGAGTCCATTTGCTGAGAACCACTTAATAATTTTGTGAAAAACATCATTTACAATTACATCACTTAGTTCTTGGTTTTTGGATGTTATTACTATACTTGTATCATCAGCAAAAAGAAACTAACTTTGCATCTTCATCAATGTGGAATGGTAAGTCATTAATGTATATCAAGAACAGTAAAGGACCTAAGACCCAACCCTGTGGGGCCCCGTACTTGATAGCCCCCTAATTTGAGGAATCAGCTGTTGTTTTAACATTACATGAACCACTTATTTCAACTTTCTTCATTCTTCCAGTTAACCATAGCTTATCTAAAAGAATTCCATGATTTACAAAATGAAAGGCCTTTGAGAGATCACAAAAAATACCAATCGGTGATGTTCGGTTATTCAGAGCATTTAATATTTGATCAGTAAAAGCGTATATAGCATTTTCTGTTGAAAAGCCTTTCTGAAAACCAAACTGACATTTTGTTAGTACTTTATTTTTACAAATATGGGAGGCTACTCTTGAATACATTACTTTCACAAAAATTTTTGATAGAGCTGTCAGAAGAGAGATTGGGCGGTAGTTGTTGGCATCCGACATATCCCCCTTTTTATGCAATGGTTTTACAATGGCATATTTCAGTATTCTTTGAATGTCTGGCTAGGCTGATACTTCAGTCGTTTGAAAGAAAGAAAGAAAAGGGCATGGGCCACATAAGTCATCCACTAAGAGCTACCTGACTTTATCTGCCCAAAACTTTAGACAGGAAACCTGACACTTCATAAAATTTTAAAATATGTGGTTACAGTTCCCATTATCAGCTAGAATGGTGGGCAGGTCTCCAATCAAGTAGAGGATTAGCCTTATGACAGTACGTGATATTCAAGTACTTAAAAATACTGTATCAAAAGTGGCACTCCATGGTCTTCAAATATTGGTGGAGCATGCTGTTCAAGAAAGAAACTGTGTGTCAATGATCAATGCTATATTCTTAGACTTGAAATGTGACTACCTCAGAAAGAAACAGTGTCTGATATCCTGAGTTATTGTAGCACCTGAAACAGGTCCTTTTTCCATTTATTGTGTGTCTTTTTAAGATTTTGGCATTATCACTTCATTCTGAGTAACTAGTTAACATTTTTTGAGGCTAATAAGATTTTTTTTTTTTTTTTTTACTTTTCTTCGAAATTATTTTTCATAATCACAAAATTTAATATTGAGAGATATTAAGCAAGTGCTAGGTACTTCGTTGGGCTAACCAATATAAAATCATGATTTTTACTGAAAAAATAATGTTAATAGTAAAAGCTTAAACTGCATACAATTGTATTTAATGTATGACTAATGCATATATCTGGATATTTCACAGAGCACAATATAAACAGGAAATTTTATAAAAGAGATATAACATATATAACACATATGAAAAAGATCACATACATGCATCAGGAATAAAAAAAAAAGGGTCATAAAATTAATGACTGTAAAGAATAATATTACATTAAATAAGGCTTTGCTTGTAAAAGAATTTATAACAAAGCAGAAAATATAGTCATTGTTAAAAATAATAAATTTTATTGTGAATTTGACTGCAAGGTTCAGGTTAAGTCTCAGTACCAGTTTGTCTTAGTGGGGGGCTGAGTATTGTATCAGTCATACTTTGGCTCACACACAAGTCAAATCTTTGGTAATGTAATGGATGGTTGGATGTGATCAGATAAATTACAAACACGAAAAGTGTCTGATTCATATATCACACCCATAGACCATTTGGTGTGTTACTATTTTGAAAGATAAGTAAAACTCTTTTTGCAATAGTCTATGTGATAGTGAGATGTCCATTCCCATCTATGCATGTGGTATAATTAAATTTTCACAACTGCAGTGGAACATAAGCACCAAGCAACAAAGTTAGAGGTCTTTCTTAAATATTACATAATTTAATGAATGCAGGTAAAAGGAACATTCCAATCCTACCAGCCCTACCATTGGCGTGATTGACATGGGTTCAACATGCCTGCATAGTTGATGTGATTGGCTGTAGTTTGTTGTTTACCACCTCCAGTAAATCATCTTCCCATTGGTGCCGGATCCTTGTGTATAACAATAAGATGACCTATGCAGAGGGAGAGGATGCTGAATGACAATTCCTGCTCTACATGCTTATTTGACTGTGTTATATGCCCATTCCCAGTGTGTCCCAGTACACAGCTGAAAGAAACCAATTTACCTTGTTTCAGGTGGTTGTAACGTATATTGAAGAGTCTGAATTATTTTTTTGTACTGCAAACATTTGTTGTACAAACCAAAGGCACTGACACTCAGATCAGATGAGAAATTTTCTACTGTGATAACCTCCAACTACTCTGCAGCTTTCAGGACTCACTACCAAAATCATAATTTATTAGTAGTTCCAGGAGTTGGACTCCTATGCTGGCTGACATCTTATTGTTGAGTAAAAAACATATGCAACTCTGGGGGAGGAGTGAAAGTGTATGAGAGATAAGATGCTGTAGTCAGTGATGCCAACTATCTGGCTGCAGTGTACTTCATACCATTCACTCTGATGGGATGAGGTCATCATGCCATGCCTCTGAATAGGAAACTGACTGCTACTGTATGGCTTCCTGCTCTGCTGGGAGAACCCTGCAGTGTTGTCTGAGGCATACCAAACACCATGTTTCGTGGCATACCAAACAACATGTTTCATCAGAATACATTTTTTATGTGGAACAGAGGGCAGCAGCTCTCATAAGTGAGGACCTGACCTCTGTCATACATTTCAGCGAAACAAATATTTCAAAACTTTTAAAATTTTGTGAATCATCCAAACTCAAGCCAAAGATCTTAGGTGCAGTACTGTGGATGATCCATTCTTTATTGTGAAGTGGGCAGCTACCCACATACACTGATGAACTGAAACAGTACGACCACTTGTTAGGGCATATATTCTTCTCATGTAACCAGGCACAACATAATTTTTTTCTTTCCCTCGAATATTTTGAAATGGGAATGAGTTCTAATGAATATCCTAAAGTATTACAACAATGAATTTTTAGCAATATAACGTAACTGGATGGGTAAAAAATCTACTCATCGTGCAGTGGCAGAACACACACATAAAAGAAGACTATAATTAGGCAAGCTTTCACAGCGAGGGGCTCCTTCTTCAGGCAGAAAGATTGAAGGGAAAGGAAGAGGGATGAAGAAAACGGACTGGAGGTGTCTTGGAAAATGGGCGGATTTCAGAAAAGTCACCCAGAAAAGTGGGTCAGGGGAGGCTTACTGGATGGGATGAGAAGGAAAGACTGATTGTTGGAGACTGCACCAGATAAGATTTGAAAACCTGAGAGCTTAAAGCTAGGAGGCAGGCTAATATACAGGACAGGGGTTACTGCCAAAACATCATGTATGAGTTAATAAGAGTGAAAAGCTAAGTGCGTTGTAAATAACAGAAGTGGGAGGGGGACAGCAAAAAATAGACAAGTAAGAAAATGAAAGATGTAGAGAGCTAGAACAGAGTGAAAAAGGAGTAGTTGCTGTCAAGAAATGCTAAGGTGGGAGAAATTAATGTAAAATAAGGCCAGGTGGGTAGCAAGAAATAAGGACATATTGCACCTTCGGAGTTCTGAGAAACCGATGTTGAGGGGAAGAATCCACCTGGCACATGTGGTGAAACAGGCACCAAGGTCATGACTGTCATGTTGTAGACCATGCTCAGCAACAGGATATTGTGTGTTGCCTATGACAATTTATCCTAACTGATAATTTGGTGGTAGTCACACCGATGTAAAAGGCCCAACAGTGTTTACCTAACACATATACCAACTGTTACATAAACATTTTTATGTAATACCTGGTATATGTGTTATGTAAACACTGTTGGGTCTATTATATCAGTGTGGCTGCCACCAGACTATCAGTTATGATGAATGGCCATGGGCAGATGGTGTATACTTGCAACACGCAATATCCTGTTTCAGAGTATGCTCTACAACATGACAATCATGACCTTGGTGCCTGTTTCACCACTCGCACCACGTTGATTCTTCCCCTCGACATCAGTTTCGAAATATAAACGCCTCAGTGAACATGATATTAAAATCTTAAGAGTTTTACATTAAAGATAGTGAATTAAGTTTCTGTAGTTACATGCTCTTTAATGACTAGAGTCTTGAAGTACTAATAAATTTAGGTTAAAATGGAAAAAATAAGTTTCTCTCTTCAAGTTTAAAATCAGAATCTGAATCCAAGCTACAGTCAAGAAGAGTAAGCACTTAACAACTCTTATGGTGTACTTCATTGAATACGTTTTGAGAGCCAACATAAGCAAATATCTGAGTCCAACAAGGACAGAAATTTCCAGTCCAACACTACCTTGTCAGGTAGAAGAACAACAGTATAGTTATATCAAGTCTCAATGAGCACACTGCTGATCACTTAAGAGTACCAACTGAGGAATCAGCATACTTTCCCAAAGTTAATGGCACAGTTCTTGACGTGGCATAGTGGAGATCTTCACAGTGCTGGCTGTGACAGAACAGCTCTCCGGAGCTCATGCATTGGTCTAAGTAGCCACTTCACAGATGGATATATATGAGCCTATTTTTTTCCATGTGACATGGCAGATGCATGTAAAAGTGTGGTTGGTTTGCCAGGGATCTCTACTGTTGCCATGTAAGGTGCATGATATCCACACCAGAATGCTGTTGGAGGCCTCTGCTGATTTGGCTGCAGAGTTACAGAGTTCTGAAGATCCATGTCATTTGCAACGTAGGGGCTCAGCCCACTGAAACCTGTGCAACAAATAAGTTGTACATAGTGCCATCGGTACCTGATGTCTAGGGTATGGCAACAATATCCAGTCACATTAATGTGACCATATTTTAAAAGCCTCAATAGTCACCTTTTGCAGCATGGACCACTGTGACACTTACAGGAAGAGTGTCAATAAGGTTGTGGAAGGTATCAACAGGTAAAGAAGCCTTGATAACTCCAGTGCTATGGCCAGCTGCACTAGATTTCATGACTGCAGATCTATGGCACATACAGCCCAATACAGGTGGTCCCACAGATTCTTGATTCAGTTTAAATATGAGGAGTTTAATGGCTAAGGAATTACAGTAAAATCACTGTGGTGCTCTTTGAACCACACAAGCACATTGCAAGTTGTGTGACACATTGCACTGTCCTGCTGTCAGATGTCACTGTGCTGAGGAAAAACAAACTGCATGTAATCAAGACAGTCTTTCCTTCTCATCCTGTCTGGTAAGTCTCCCCTGACCTGGGGTTCTGGGTGCCTTTTCTGAATGTTACCCCTTTTTGAAGCCCTTCAGTTCCTTTACCTTCATACCTCTCCATTCCCCTTCAATCCTTCTGACAGAAGAAGAAGCCTCTGGCTCTGAAAGCTTGTATAAGTAAAACATTTTTTATATGTGTGTTCTCTTGCTGCAGTTAGGTGAGTAGATTTTTTATCTATCCAATTACATTATATTGTCAAAAACTGCATTTAGGGGTGGGCATGTTCCCAAGGACAGATGCTTACTTGGGTTGATCCAGTGTGCTTCCAAAATGACATGATCACCCAGGGAGTACCATAAAAACATTTTCAGACCTTAATGCTCCATCATCTGTTTACTTTCAGATGTTTCATGCCATACACACCAATTGCCATCTGTGCACTGGTGTTTAGAATGCAATTCATCCAAGAAGGCCACCTGTCATCACTCAGTGGACTTCCAGTGTGTGTGCAAATTCCAGCCTCCATCTCCAATGAATCATAGTCATCATGGGTGTAGGTGTATAAACCAGGCACCTGCTCCTGAAGTCCTTATGCAGCAACATTTGCTGAATATTTGTTGAGGAGACACATTGTTGGTAGCACCTTCATTGATCTGGTCAGTCAGTTGCTCAAGAGTTGCAGGTCTATTTGCCTGTACACATCTCTGCAGCTATTGTTCACCCCTATCATCTATGGCCCATGGTAAACCTCAGCACTGGTTCTGGATAGCACAATTTTGCTATGAATGAGAAACTTTAACCACAATGGAACCTGCCATCTGTGAGTGGTTATGGCGCATTGATGTTGAATATAGGTGATAGACAAATTAATGTGATTGGACTGGGTAGAATGAGCATTGAACCAGAACTACACAAGTTTGAATGAGAACACATTGGGGAGAGAATGCTGAACCACGCTAACTGGATTTAAGCCACTAAGGGTGGTGACAGGCTTTGATTAAACTTCCCGCATGGCTGGGGTCGCTGCTCTCCCACTGCATTCTGAAATACTCATGATTGCCAAATGACCAAACTGATGATTGAATAAGATCAACATTACTAAACTGTGCCCATAGTAACGAGTAGTTAAATTTTACTGCAGTATGGCTGTGCATGCCTGTAGCCAAGATGCTGTTGTGGGTGAGACAAAAGCTGATGCTGCTCCTCCCAAGATGTTGCAGAATGGTCTGGTGCAATAGTGGCCAGAGGCTTTTTAGCTGGCCATCACATCACAATATTGTGATTATGGCTGTAAAAGGTAGTTCTAGTGCCAATGCACTGGGTGGTCAAGCAGCTAGCTCTCACCCACTGCACCACAGAAATGGATGCTTCCTTTTTTCCTCATATGTTTCGTAACCTGGTACAGCCTCAGTCATTGGAACATAGGCTTTTTCTGAATCCATATGCACCACCCTACACCCCCCACCCCCCTTCCCCATGAACCATGGATCTTGCCGTTGGTGGGGAGGCTTGCGTGCCTTAGCAATACAGATGGCCGTACCGTAGGTGCAACCACAACGGAGGGATATCTGTTGAGAGGCCAGACAAACATGTGGTTACTGAAGAGGGGCAGCAGCCTTTTCAGTAGTTGCAGGGGCAACAGTCTGGATGATTGACTGATCTGGCCTTGTAACAATAACTAAAACGGTCTTGCTGTGCTGGTACTGCGAATGGCTGAAAGCAAGGGGAAACTACAGCCGTAATTTTTCACGAGGGCATGCAGCTTTACTGTATGGTTAAATGATGATGGTGTCCTCTTGGGTAAAACATTCTGGAGGTAAAATAGTCCCCCATTTGGATCTCCAGACGGGGACTACTCAGGAGGACATCATTATCAGGAGAAAGAAAACTGGCGTTCTACGGATCGGAGCATGGAATGTCAAATCCCTTAATCGAGCAGGTAGGTTAGAAAATTTAAAAAGGGAAATGGATAGGTTGAAGTTAGATATAGTGGGAATTAGTGAAGCTTGGTGGCAGGAGGAACAAGACTTTTGGTCAGGTGAATACAGGGTTATAAATACAAAATCAAATAGAGGTAATGCAGGAGTAGGTTTAATAATGAATAAAAAAATAGGCGTTCGAGTAAGCTACTACAAACAGCATAGTGAACGCATTATTGTGGCCAAGATAGACACGAATCCCATGCCTAGTACAGTAGTACAAGATTATATGCCAACTAGCTCTGCAGATGATGTAGAATCTGATGAAATGTATGATAAGATAAAAGAAATTATTCAGATAGTGAAGAGAGACGAAAATTTAATAGTCATGGGTGACTGGAATTCGAGTGTAGGAAAAGGGAGAGAAGGAAACATAGTAGGTGAATATGGATTGGGGCTAAGAAATGAAAGAGGAAGCCATCTGGTAGAATTTTGCACAGAGCGTAACTTAATCATAGCTAACACCTGGTTCACGAATCATAAAGAAAGGTTGTGTACATGAAAGAATACTGGAGATACAAAAAGGTATCAGATAGATTATATAATGATAAGACAGAAATTTAGGAACCAGGTTTTAAATCGTAAGACATTTCCAGGGGCAGATGTGGACTCTGACCACAATCTATTGGTTATGAACTACAGATTAAAATTGAAGAAACTGCAAAAAGGTGGGAATTTAAGGAGATGGGATCTGGATAAACTGACTAAACCAGAGGTTGTACAGAGTTTCAGGGAGCGCATAAGGAAACAATTGACAGCACTGGGGGAAAGAAGTACAGTAGAAGAAGAATGGGTAGCTCTGAGGGATGAAGTAGTGAAGGCAGCAAAGGATCAATTAGGTAAAAGATGAGGGCTAGTAGAAATTGTTGGGTAACAGAAGAAATATTGAATTTAATTGATGAAAGGAGAAAATATAAAAATGCAGTAAATGAAGTAGGCAAAAAGGAATACAAACGTCTCAAAAATGAGATAGACAGGAAGTGCAAAACTGCTAAGCAGGGATGGCTAGAGGACAAATGTAAGGATGTAGAGGCTTATCTCACTAGGAGTAAGATAGAGAACCACTTGTATGAATATCAAGAGCTCAGATGGAAACCCAGTTCTAAGCAAAGGAGGGAAAGCAGAAAGATGGAAGGAGTATATAGAGGGTCTATACAAGGGCGATGTACTTGACGACAATATTATAGAAATGGAAGAGAATATAGATGAAGATGAAATGGGAGACACGATACTACGTGAAGAGTTTGACAGAGCACTGAAAGACCTGAGTTGAAACAAGGCCCCTGGAGTAGAAAACATTCCATTAGAACTACTGACAGCCTTGGGAGAGCCAATCCTGACAAAACTCTACCACCTGGTGAGCAAGATGTATGAGACAGGCGAAGTACCCTCAGACTTCAAGAAGAATATAATAATTACAATCCCAAAGAAAGCAGGTGTTGACAGATGTGAAAATTACCAAGCTATCAATTTAATAAGTCACAGCTGCAAAATACTAACACGAATTCTTTACAGACAAATGGAAAAACTAGTAGAGGCCGACCTCGGGGAAGATCAGTTTTGATTCTGTAGAAACACTGGAACACATGAGGCGATACTGACCTTACGACTTATCTTAGAAGAAAGATTAAGGAAAGGCAAACCTAGGTTTCTAGCATTTGTAGACTTAGAGCAAGCTTCTGACAATGTTGACTGGAATACTCTCTTCCAAATTCTAAAGGTGGCAGGGGTAGAATACAGGGAGCGAAAGGCTATTTACAATTTGTACAGAAACCAGACGGCAGTTATAAGAGTCAAGGGGCACTAAAGGGAAGCAGTTGTTGGGATGGGAGTGAGACAGGGTTGTAGCCTGTCCCCGATGTTATTCAATCTGTAAATTGAGCAAGCAGTAAAGGAAACAAAAGAAAATTTGGAGTAGGTATTAAAATCCAGGGACAAGAAATAAAAACTTTGAGGTTCACCAATGACATTGTAATTCTGTCAGAGACAGCAAAGGACTTGGAAGAGCAATTGAATGGAATGGACAGTGTCTTGAAAGGAGGATATACGATGAACATCAACAAAAGCAAAACGAGGATAATGGAATGTAGTACAATTAAGTCAGGTGATGCTGAGGGAATTAGATTAGGAAATGAGACACTTATAGTAGTAAAGGAGTTTTGCTATTTGGGGAGCAAAATTACTGATTATGGTCGAAGTAGAGAAGATATAAAATGTAGACTGGCAATGGCAAGGAAAGCGTTTCTGAAGAAGAGAAATTTGTTAACATCGAGTATAGATTTAAGTGTCAGGAAGTCGTTTCTGAAAGTATTTGTATGGAGTGTAGCCATGTATGGGAGTGAAACATGGACAATAAATAGTTTGGACAAGAAGAGAATAGAAGCTTTCGAAATGTGGTGCTACAGAAGAATGCTGAAGATTAGATCAGTAGATCACATAACTAATGAGGAGGTATTGAACAGAATTGGGGAGAAGAGGAGTTTGTGGCACAACTTGACGAGAAGAAGGGGCCGGTTGGTAGGACATGTTCTGAGGCATCAAGGGATCACAAATTTAGCATTGGAGGGCAGTGTGGAAGATAAAAATTATAGAGGGAGACCAAGAGATGAATACACTAAGCAGATTCAGAAGGATGTAGGTTGCAGTAGGTACTGGAAGATGAAGAAACTTGCACAGGATAGGGTAGCATGGAGAGCTGTATCAAACCAGTCTCAGGACTGAAGACCACAACAACACAATGCACCTCAAGACTGACAGGACATTCTGTTTAAAATTGAATCTTTTTAACAGCCACGGCCATAATGAATAAATTATTAATTCCTCTTGAAATGATAGAAGCCAAAATCTAATTACAGATTTCAGTTTCTCTGTATGTAGGGAATCATTATTATAAGGTTTTTTGTAATTATTGTGATGCTTTAATAAGGAGTTGAATTTTTATGTATTTTGAAATAAAACAGATATGCAAATTATGGATATAGTATTGGTCTATTTCTCATCAAAAGGTCCCAAATTCATCACCTGATTTAATATTCATCTCCTCAACTTGCCTTCAATTTCAGCTACACCGGGCCACCCATGTGCTTGCCATGCAATATGGTATTCTTTGAAGGGTGCATAATACAGTGCATTACATACTCTATCTGCTACTTTGTCAACTATTCTTATAAACTTTAGAAACAATTTCTCTACAGGCCCCTGACCAGTGGCAATGTTTCAAAGCTCCTCAATAACATATGACCCTTTGCATCTTTCTCTGGGTTACTTAATATGTAATTCTTTCTACATGAGTTAGTTGCCTTTTGTAGTTTGATAATCATTGTTACTACACCTGCATCTTGGTCACCAACTCCAGATCCAAAGTGGACATCATCAAAGAGGCCAGGCCTATTAGATGCTATTACATTTATTTCTGTGATGAGTGGACTTCTGGACCATCTTTTCTAAGTAATTTTCATAGACAGAATTTAGGATTGTATATCAGGCTGCTGTGTCACATGCAATACTTGCAAATCTGTAATTAACATATCAAATTTTGAATGAATAAAGGCTCCTCCAGAGTCAACAGTATGATTGGGGAATGCACATACTGTCAAGATGAAGTTTTCTTCAAAGTTTTATATCATCTGCAGTTGAATCTTGTGATCAGTAAAAGGACTCAACTAAACTTTCATTCCCAAACTTTATGCGGAGTCTTGCACAAACAATCTCATTTGCAGCCTCAATTTCTCTCTTTGTGCATTTGTGTGTTTTGCCTACTGTAACAAATACTCATTTGTCTATCCTTTCAGCATACACTTAGACTTACATTGAAAAATCTCACTGTTGTCACTTCCAGATTTCCACTCGCTTACAGTACTTAATATTATATGAACTCCACTGCTTTTTAGGAGTTATTTAAACTCTTGGACTTTGTTGTAAATTCTTCAGCAGTTGATCACAAGTATTTTAATACTCTAATCCATGAGGTGCATCTTACACTGATACTCCAAATTCATCTACAGCTATCATTATCTGGACTGGATAGAGTATCATTTAATCTAAGCAGCCTTTATGTGCAACCCACACTCCATCAGCTATCTAGGTAGTAGCCTTTGATGTGTAATGCATCCCTGACACATTTAAAGAAACCCATAGTTCTCCAACCTGTGTCACAAGTCACGAGAATCAAAGCCTAGCTTGTAAAAACTTCTGAAGTCCCTGGTTGAAGCCTTTCGCATGACCCAGAGTCAGGGGTGGATAATCAGTTCTGGAGACAATGCTGCAGATTGTGAAATTCACTGAAATTCTGTGACCAAGGCTGGTAGATTCAATATTCTCTGCCAGTTGCTGAAGTGATCTAAATGTAACATCAGAGCCATCACTGTCAATGAGACATTAAACCCTAATCGTCCTTTCTTCCTTTGAAATCAGAGCTCAGACAATAGGCATTCCAACCTGCACCACAAAATGGTTCAAATGGCTCTGAGCACTATGGGACTTAACTGCTGAGGTCATCAGTCCCCTAGAACTTAGAACTACTTAAACCTAACTAACCAAAGGACATCACACACACCCATGCCCAAGGCAGGATTCAAACTTGTAGCGCCTAGAACCACTAGGCCACTCTGGCCATTCAGAGCCATTGCTTTGAGGCCCTGCACCACAATCAGCAGATATTTGTACCCCGTCCTCTAATGACTCTCAGAAGAGCGTCTCCAGTATGTTTAATAATGGCCCGAAAAATACACACTGAGACCACAAGGTGACTTTTTGTCTCACTTCCTACCATTTGCCTAAGAAGCAAAATTATGCACTGTATATTTGAACTGCTAATGATTAATAGAACCCTACCCTTTTTGAATCTTCTTGCCCCTAACACAGGTTATCGCAAGCTTTCTTACAGGTGAAGTTAGTCAAGCTGGCAGTTTCAATTTCAGCTGGAGACAGCACTTCAAACCTATTGATAAGGATACTTAGAGTTCTCCCTTGTCTACATCTACATCTACGTCCATAGTCTGCAAATTACTGTGAAGCCATATGAGAGGGTACGTTGCATTGTACCAGTTATTGGGGTTTCTTTCTGTTCCGTTCATGTATGGTGTGGGGGGAAGAGTGACTGTTTGAATGCCTCAGTGTGTGCTTAATTATTGTAATCTTGTCCTCATGATCTCTAAGTCAGTGATATGTAGTGAGTTGCTGTGTATTCCTACATTTGCCATTTAAAGCTGGTTCTTGAAATTTTGTTAGTTGGCTTTTTTAGGGTAGTTTATGTCCATTTTCAAGAGACTGCCAGTTCAGTTTCTTCAGTGGCATTGTAACACTCTCCCATGGGTCAAAGAAACCTGTGAACATTCGTGCTGCCCTTCTCTGTATATGTTTGTATCCCCTGTTAGTCCTACTTGGTAAGGGTCCCACACACTTGAGCAATATTCTAGAATGGGTCGCATAAGTGATTGTAAGCAATCTCCTTTGCAGACTGATTGCACTTCCACAGCATTCTACCCATAACGTGAAATCTACTACCTGCATTGCCCATAACAGAGCCAATATAATCATTCAATTTCATATCCCTGCAAAGTGTCACGAGAAGGTATTTCTATCAGCTGGCCAATCACAACTGTGACTCATTGATATTATAGTCATAGGACAGTACGTTTTTTTTGTTTTATGGCATACTCAATTTTACATTTCTGAACATTTAAAATAAGTTGCCAGTCACTGGATAACTCTGATATATTATCAAGATCTGAATAAATATTTATGCAGCTTCTTGCAGACAGTACTTCAAAATAGATAACTACATCATCTGTAAAATGTTGGAGGTTATTTTTAATATTGTCTGCAAGATCATTAATATACTACATGAAAAGTGAGAGCCCCGATGCACTTCCCTTAGGGAATACCTGAAGTTACTTCTGCATCTTATGGTGATTTTCCATTTGAGATAACATACTGTGTCTTCCCTACCAAAAAGTCCTCAATCCAGTCACAAATTTCACTTTGCATACCATGTGACTGAACTTTTGACAATAATCATAGGTGTGTTATTGAGTCAAATGCTTTTTGGAAACCAAGGAATACTGCATCTACCTAGCTACATTGATCCAAAACTTTTAAGTCTGACATGTGAGAAAAATGTGAGTTTGGTTTCACACGATCGATGTTTTCAGACTCCATGCTGGACGGCATGTAGAAGGTCATTCTGTTCAAGATATCTCATTATGTTTGAACTCAAAATATGTTCTAACATTCTGCAACAAATTGATGTCAAAGATCTCGGACAGCGGTTTTGTGGATCATTTCTACTACTCTTCTTGTAGATGGGTGTTCACTGTGCTTTTTTCCAACTACTGGCCACAGTTTTTTTGTTTGAGGGATCTATGATAGTCTATAGTTAGAAAAGAGGCTATCTCAGCTGCAAATTTAATACATAATCTGATACTGATTCCATCAAGCCCTGGAACTTTGTTCAGTTTAACAACTTCATCTGTGTCTCAGCATCACTGATACTAATACTAATTCCTCTCATCTTTTCAATGATATGAGGATTAAATTAGGGCAATTCTCCTGAGTTTTCCTTTATTAAGGACCATTTGAAACCATAGTTGAGCATTTCAGGTTTTTCTTTGTTATCCTCACCTTCATTCCTGCCATGTTCACTAAGAACTGGACACTAACATTTGTGCCATTAACAGCCTTTATAAATGACCAGAATTTCTTTGGGTTTTGTGAAAAATCATTTGAGAGTACTTCAAACCTGCTGATAAGGGAGGTGAGACCCTTAAATTCTGTCTAGGGGTGGGTTAGAGGAATCAACTACGTAGATTCGAATTTTCAATCTGGATCTTCACATTTGTTGGTACCCATAATGTAACTCTTCCTCAGGGGACACCGCCTTAACATAGCACTGTGTGCGTGTGGGCGAGTGGGCGAGGAGGTTTGCATTCTCTGTATCCGGAGTGCTGTGCCGGAAGTAGCTTAGCTACCAGAAGGGTCACCCAAGCTGGACAGGCCAAAGGGGAGGAGCCAGACAAAGTGTGTCCCACAATGGCCTATTGCTCCCCCTTTCCTATCCCAAACCTGTCCTCACCATGTCCTTTTCCTGTCATTTCCTGTTGTATGTATAAGACCTCAATGGCAGCGACAGCAGAGAAAGAGTCTTTCAGAATGGTGAAGCTGGTGGAACAGGCACTTTTTTTCTTTGGGCACAAAAAGAGTACAAGTAGTGACTGTACACCAGAGGGGCAACTACAGGCAGTGTCTGACTCATAGTGAGTGGCTGATTTTAGGCTGGTCATCCTACTACCTATGTGGAAAGTAATGTGGAACTACCACATTACATTCCCAAGTAGTACACGGTATGTCTCTCCATGTGAAAGATTCTGGAGTTAAAACTTCCACTCATTTGGATCTCCAGGAGGGGAACACACTGAGAGTAGACATATTTAAAAGGAAGAAAGGGACAGTGAAGGAAGGAAAGTTAAGGATTGTAACATGGAATGTGAGAACACTACTGCAAGCAGGAAGCTAGAGGATGAAAAACAGGAGATGGGAAGGAACAGGTTAGATGCCCTCAGTTTGTATGAAATGAGATGAGGAGAGGATAGCAAGATAGAAAATGGAGATTATAAGCTCTTTTACTCAGGGAAACCAAGAGTGGTGGAAACGGGGTAGGCATATTGATAGGGTAAAAGTTGAAGATTAAAGTAATGAAGGTACAATATATTGATGGAAGACTGATGATGATACGACTTAATAATAATAATATTAATGATATTTATTCAACATCGAATAATCAAATACAGTCCATAGAAATAATACAGTTTCAGGACATCATACAGATTATTCTTCTGAATACATCAGTTTATAAATTACAAACTAAAGATTTGTTTGTATTAATAAATTTTACATTTTGATGGATTTTGCGTCTGGTAGTATACAATCATGATATTACAAATATTTTTTTATCAACATTATATTAGTTGTAGCTTACTTAAAACTATGAGCTTGACATACTTATGAAACATTTTTCATACAGATATAATACTCATCTAGGGAATAAAAAGGGTTTTCAATTAGAATTCTTTTTAGCTGATCTTTTAATTTGTTAGTAGGAAGGGTTGTGAGACTTTTTGGTAGGGCATTAGCTAGCTTCAGCCCAGCATGAAGTGCATTTTTTTCACATAAAGCTGTTCTGTGGCTATTTACATGGTATCTGAACTTTTGCCTTGTATCATATTGGTGCAGGTCACAGTTGAAATTTGGATTTATTGTTTTCACAAGCAATATAAGTTTCAATATGTACGCCCCTACAATGGTAAGCACACCTAATTTTGGGAACAGATTCCGACATGATTCTCGAGGTTTGGCACCACAAATGATGGTGATAACTTTTTTCTGTAGTATTAGTAATATACTTAGGTTGGCTTGAGTTGTTGCACCCCATATTTCTACAGCATAGTTTAAGTTTGATGAGAGTAGGGCATGATAAGCAGTTTTTAATACACCCATGTCCTTACAATATTTGCTAATCATATTTATAGCAAACACATTCTTCGAGAGCTTACATGCTAAGGAATCAATATGCATGTCCCATTTGAGGCTGTCCTGGACTGTAATTCCCAAGAACTTGGTCCATTTTTCCTTTTTTTTACAATGGCATTTCCTATGGATAATTTCATGTCAAATTCTATTTGTTTCCTTGTCTTAAATTCCATCATTACAGTCTTTGAAGCACTTACATTTAGATGGCTTTCATTAAAATACTTTACTATTTCATTAGTTACACTGTTGCACTGTACCTCCAGACTCTCATAGTCTTTGTGTTTACACACTATTTATGTGTCATCTGCATACAATGTTTTTGTACAGTTAGGAGAACAATACTGTATATCATTAACATATATCAAGAAAAGAAGGAGTCCCAAGACAGAACCTTGAGGCAATCCATATTTGATGTCTGTAATTTTAGATTTGTAAGACCCACTGTTTGTTTTAAGCAATACAAATTGTTTTCTATTGCTCATATACAATTTTATTAGCTCATAGCCAGTTCCTCTGATACCCAGGTTCCACAGCTTGTCAAGTTGATGTTGACACAATCAAAAGCTTTTTCTAGATCAAGGAACACTCCAGTTACATACTCCTTGTTCTCTATGGCCATTTTTATTTTGTCTATTAATTGTGCTGCTGCTACTGATGTTGACTTGTTTTTCATAAAGCCATTCTGATTTTCAAATATTAAATTGTGTTGACTCAGGAATGTCATTAGTCTAGTATAAATAACTTTCTCAACTACCTTCGAAAATGCAGGTAAGATTGAGATGGGGCGGTAGTTTTCAATTTTAGATTTATCGCCTTTCTTGTGAATCAGGGTTACTTGTGCTATCTTTAGACTATCTGGGAAACAACTTGATGCAATTACATCATTTACTGTTGTGGTCATGGCATCAGATATGTTGTCTATGCATCTTTTCAGTGTACAGATAGACAATCCATCATAGCCTGCTGATTTTGTATTTTTTAATGACATTACTATGTTTTTGACTTCCTTGTTATTGGTTGGGGCCAAGTATATGCTTTGTTTGATTGGAATGCCCCTATATCTATGCTGAAGATTCTTAAAATCGTCATTGGCAGATTTTCCAACAGAAGAAAAGTACTCATTAAAAACTTTTGCAATCTGGCATTGACATTTCATGATATTCTCTTTATGGTTTATAGTAAAATCACTTGTTGATCTGTCCTTACAATCCCTAAAGCTATTTATTACTTTCCATCAGCTAAACCTGTGTTAGTAGAGTTTCTTAACATTGTGGCTACATATTTACTTTTAGTTTCTAGCAGAAGATCTTTATAGTAATCCTGATAGTTCTTAAATTCTACCTTTAATCTATTATTATTCTTATTACTTATCACTGCATATTGGAAAAGTCTAAGTTTCTCTCTTGCTGTTTTAACTTCATGATTTTTCCAGTTATTTTTTGTATCTTTTTGCAGTCATTTACTGTAAAGGTCATTTCTGGACATGAGACATTGAAGCAATAATAAAAATCTGATGAAAATTCACTGAAAGTAATGCTGTTTTTTTTCACCCCATTGTAAGCTTTTTAGCAAACTGTTGAAATCTTTAACATTGTCATCATTGGTCATTCTTTTTGTCACATATTGTTTCTCTTTTCTATTGACATGAAGATTTTCAGCTTCTGTCAATACCTGTACTGCATGGTGGTCAGAAATGGCAAGCTTCAGAACTGATGCACTGCATGTAAAGTGGGACATGTTAGTTATAATGTTGTCAATGCATGAGACTTAAGGGTAGTACAAAAGATTTGGTGTTAATACACGTATATATGTCAACCAGCCAGCATAGAGATGAGGAAGTGGAAGAATATTATGAGAAAATACAAGAACTCATCGAGAAAGAAAACAGAACTGCCTACATTATTATCATGGGGGACTGGAATGCAGTGGTGGGGGAAGGAAGAGCTGAAGATACAGTAAGAAAATTTGGATTAGGAATAAGAAATGAGAGAGGTGAATGACTAATTAGGTTTTGTAAAGGAAATTCATTAGCAGTTGGTAACACATTATTTGTACACATGGATATCAAATTTGAATACTGGACAACATCATGATACAAAAGAGGTTTAGGAACTGTTTGAAGAATGCCAAATCTTACCCAGGAGCGGATATAAATGCAGACCACAACCTAGAAGTGAGAGAAATACAAGTGAGGTTGAAAAAGTCTGGAGAGGTAAAGCAAAAGAAAGACTAAACATAGAAAGACTCAAAGAGGTAGAAAAGGCATCAGATTTGGAAAACAGATTTATGGAAAAATGGAAAAGAGGTAGTGTTGATGAAAGTGTTAATGACAAATGGATAAAAATGAGGGAGGGACTCATGGACTCTGCCAAACAAGTACTAGGAATTAATCAAAAAGCACCTGGAAAGAATGGATAACAGAAAAAAATGGAATAGAAAATAAAGTGGAAAAATGTAGAAACTGAAGAAGGCAGAAAGAGGTACAGGAAACTGAATAACGAATTAAGAAGGGAAACTGAAGAAGCAATGGAAAAATGGATGAAACAGAAACGTGATGAAATAGAGAAAATGGAGAAAGAGGGAAAGTATGAAATGATGGATAGATTGGCTAGTGAGATAGTTTCTGAAGGTAAAAGAAAGAGGAATAACATGGAAATAGAAAGAGCATATGGTACTCTAGCAGAAGAGCCACAGGAGGTTTTGAGCAGATGCCAAGAATACATTGAATGTCTGTATAAGGGGGATGAAATACAAAGCGAAATTAACACTGGAGAGGAGCAATATGTGCCGGAAGATGGAAAGGGATTCACCATCTTGGAAGCAGAAGAAGAATAGGAATGCACGTGGAATTGATGATTTGCCAGCAGAACTGTTGAAGAGTGTGGGAAACAAGGCAAGAAAAGAAATAGTCTACCTCCGTAATGAGATGTGTGATAAAGAGGAATGGCCTGAAAACTTCCTTTCAGCAGTTATACGAGTAGAGAAAAAGAGAAACGCTAAAAAATGTGACGAGTGTAGTACCATCAGTCTAATTTCTCATGGAGCTTAAGTCTTGCTGAGAGAGTTGAATAGAAGCTAGATAGCAAGATGCATAGAGGGATTGGAGAGGAGTAGTTCAGATTTAGAAGAGGAAAAGGAATAAGAGATGCTATTGGCATGTTAAGAACTGTAAGGGAAAGATATATGGAAAAAGTTTGAGAAATCTTTGCTGTTTTTATAGATTTAGAAAAGGCTTTTGACAGAGTTCAGTGGACCAAGCTGATGGATATTTTGATGAAGAGGAAAACAGTAGACTGGAAAGATAGATGAATCTATATTTACAACAGAAAGTAAGGATAAGGAATGGAAATGAAATGTCAGAAGGAAGCAGCATTGGACAAGGTGTTAGGCAAGGTTGTTGCCTTTCCTCACTGTTGCTTAACGCTTACCTTGAAGACGTTATTGCAAAAGGCTTAGATGGGAAAAGAGGAATATGTATTGGTGGAAAGAGAACATAAGTATAAGATTTGCTGATGACATGGTATTAGTGGCAGAAAGTGATCAGACAGTGAATAACATGCTGAAAGATCTGAATGAAGCTTGTGTGGAATATGGGATGCAAATACACACCAAAAACAAAGAGTTTGGTCATCAGTACAAGACAAAGACTGTCCAGTATTAAAATATGACAATCTACCATTAGCCACGTAGGTGCATTTAAAAATCTGGGAAGCACAAAAACTGAAGACTTGAGATGTCACCAGGAGGTGAAAACTCGAATTGCCATAGCGAAGGAGGCAGTCAACAGAAAGAGGAGACTCTTGTGTGTAAAATTAGGTAAAGGTCAAAGGAAAAGGCTTGGAAAATGTTTTGTCTGGTGTGTCGCACTATATGGGGCAGAAACATGGATGCTGAGTCGAGGATGAAATCAGGTTAGAAGCATTTGAGATGTGGATGTGGAGGAGAATGGAGAGAATAAGCTGGATGGAAAGAGCGGCTAATGAAAGAGTATTGGAAAGGGTTGGTGAGAGATGTCTGCTGAAGGTTGTAAGACAAAGGAAAAAGAACTGTTTGTGACATTCATTTAGAAGGGAGTGCTTGCTAGCAGATGGTTTTGAAGGATGGTTTGTGGGAGAAGACTGAGAGGAAGAAGGAAATACAAGATGATAAATGACATAAAGGGAAGAAGAAATTACACAGACCTGAAGAGGATGGCAGAAGACCAGACAGCCTGGAGAACTACTATGTGAAAACCTGCCAGAAGAAGAAGATGATGATAATCTAATTATGTTGTTGGATTTTTTATGGGGGCAAATAAAATAGACTGCTAATAAATACACAACACTGTAGACAGTACTGTGAGTCAATGCCACCAGCCCCCAAAACAAAATGTGCTGCAACTGTAAGGAAGTTATTTGTAGTGATTAACTACTTCCATTTTAATATCTAATAAAGAGATGATCTTTAATTTGAAATGATAAATAATTGTAAGAGACTCATAGGGAAGAGTTTAATCACCAATAAGAAGGCAATGCTCAATAACAAAACAGCACTTGCTGAAAATATTCTGACTTTTGTAGGGTGCTCTGCTAGTATATGATAACACATTTTTGGCAGCCAGCACCTTTTATTCCACTTTCAAATAACACTTTTTCTGGTAAGCTGGTGCTTGCTTCAGTCTTCAGTTGGTGCTTCAGCCTTCAGATATCAGCTTGGCCATGATAATCACTTAGATGTGTCATGAGCAATGAAAGCCCTTTCAATCTCAGTGAAATATATTAAAGAGACAGGAACTTGTGTGGTAGAGATATATTTTATCATTCACTTCTGGAGGAATATTCCTTCCTATAATTTCATTTTGACTGTAATATGTAGCTCCTAAAAAGATCTTTCTTGGATATTTCCCAAGCCAGTAGAGATGATAACTGTTCATTTACAATGAAATTAATAACCACTCTATATCCATATGAAAAGAGGATTTGTCAGTTACAGTCTGTGACTATAAATGTAGTTCTATACAAAAGAAGTGAAGCACTAATAACATTAATTTCCTTAAAAAATTTGCCTCATTTAATGAGACAGTTTAATTCATATTCCTTCACATGGTGCTCAAAATTTCTGAAAGGCTTTGTTTCCAGAGTATACTTCCCAAATAAAACCATTATTTAGGGTTCAACTTACAAACAGTTTTGTCATCATGAATCCATATCTGCTAAAATCACATTCTGAAAACAGATACATAAGACGAATAAATTTATTTCAACACACACAAACACTAAAATGGTTAGGGAAGGAATTCATCTTATGGTAATTTGAAGAGGGTGGTGAACAAAAGTGTCATGATCCATGCTAGGAGTGATCCTCATATTCACATGAAGTGATTTAGATAATTTGCAGTAAATCTAAATTACAATGGGGGATGCAATTTTGAATCCAGCTCCTTTTAATTGAGACTTTACTGTGTTAATCCACTTGATGGAAAGCTTGCAGTGGTCTGATGATTTATTCATATTTTGCTGATCATCCAGATCTTAACCATTCCCAATATCATAACTTGACATTCATGAATTAATGGGCTAGTGATCATTACATCAATATACCTCCTCACATAAATGTTAATCTTAATCTACTTAAATATAGAAACACAGCCCATGAGGTATTAGCTGTACCAAACAAACACCAGAGACTACTTACATTTTTCTTTAGTATCATCTGTTTGATCTTTTCCGCGTCTTCGATTTAAGTAACTATATTTCAAATGTATATCCTGAAAATGAAATATTACCACAGAATTACTCCAGAGGAATACTAAGCTCTTGTAGTGTTACAATATACAAGTGGCTGACTTCTTACTTCAGAAACATGTTTGCACCAACCTCATCATCTGGGAGGTACTGGTCACATGTTTTTGATGACTTATCTTCACCATCAAAGTAGCACAGCCATTCCTGCGATCAAACAATCATTGTACACACCAGAACACAACAAATTTCAAATTGGGAGCATGAATGTATTCTTGGCACACCAGATATGTTTCTTGCTTATTACTACAGCTAACGCCAAAGACACTTACAAAAATTACTGCACAAACTAAAAGGAAATTGTGAATCAAACTGCCAAGTCCATTTTTCATTTATTTGTGCATTTCTTTGTTTACATTAGTGACATTAATACTAAAAATTATCTTAGAAGCAAATTAAAATCTTATTTGCTTGATTGCTTATCAAACCCTACAGAAGAACTTGCCAAAATTTAGAACAGGAGCAGTGACAGATTTAGCATGTTTTCTCTGTAGCACACTGGTTGGCATGTATCTACACTCCTGGAAATGGAAAAAAGAACACATTGAACCGGTGTGTCAGACCCACCATACTTGCTCTGGACACTGCGAGAGGGCTGTACAAGCAATGATCACACGCACGGCACAGCGGACACACCAGGAACCGCGGTGTTGGCCGTCGAATGGCGCTAGCTGCGCAGCATTTGTGCACCGCCGCCGTCAGTGTCAGCCAGTTTGCCGTGGCATACGGAGCTCCATTGCAGTCTTTAACACTGGTAGCATGCCGCGACAGCGTGGACGTGAACCGTATGTGCAGTTGACGGACTTTGAGCGAGGGCGTATAGTGGGCATGCGGGAGGCCGGGTGGACGTACTGCCGAATTGCTCAACACGTGGGGCGTGAGGTCTCCACAGTACATCGATGTTGTCGCCAGTGGTCGGCGGAAGGTGCACGTGCCCGTTGACCTGGGACCGGACCGCAGCGACGCACAGATGCACGCCAAGACCGTAGGATCCTACGCAGTGCCGTACGGTCCCATACACCGTTAGGCCGTCTTCTGCTCACGCCCCAACATTGTGCAGCCCGCCTCCAGTAGTGTCGCGACAGGCATGAATGGAGGGACGAATGGAGACGTGTCGTCTTCAGTGATGAGAGTCGCTTCTGCCTTGGTGCCAATGATGGTCGTATGCATGTTTGGCACCGTGCAGGTGAGCGCCACAATCAGGACTGCATACGACCGAGGCACACAGGGCCAACACCTGGCATCATGGTGTGGGGAGCGATCTCCTACACTGGCCGTACACCTCTGGTGATCGTCGAGGGGACACTGAATAGTGCACGGTACATCCAAACCATCATCGAACCCATCGTTCTACCATTCCTAGACCAGCAAGGGAACTTGCTGTTCCAACAGGACAATGCACGTCCGCATGTATCCCGTGCCACCCAACGTGCTCTAGAAGGTGTAAGTCAACTACCCTGGCCAGCAAGATCTCCGGATCTGTCCCCCATTGAGCATGTTTGGGACTGGATGAAGCGTCGTCTCACGCGGTCTGCACATCCAGCACGAACGCTGGTCCAACTGAGGCGCCAGGTGGAAATGGCATGGCAAGCCGTTCCACAGGACTACATCCAGCATCTCTATGATCGTCTCCATGGGAGAATAGCAGCCTGCATTGCTGCGAAAGGTGGATATACACTGTACTAGTGCCGACATTGTGCATGCTCTGTTGCCTGTGTCTATGTGCCTGTGGTTCTGTCAGTGTGATCATGTGATGTATCTGACCCCAGGAATGTGTCAAAAAAGTTTCCCCTTCGTGGGACAATGAATTCACGGTGTTCTTATTTCAATTTCCAGGAGTATATTTTGCTTAAAATGCATGTAGTTTATACTTCTTAAAGTGCATTAAAGATTATATTTTATTTATCAAACTGAAATTTGGTATGGAATATCTTCACAGGTGATTATTGGACATGCCCAACAGTCACATGGTAAATGAAGTAAGTGATCATTAATACAGCTTAAAACATACCAACAATAAGACTTTTATTAAGTATATGCTACCTACAGAACACTCAACATTAAAGATTTTTTTGTCTGTTTGGTTATATAATAAGGGGTAGGGCATAGTTTCAGTTAATCAGTGATAACTGACACAAGAGAGAATATAGTTTGAACACTGAAATTTTAACCATTCAGTACTACTCACATATTATTTGTGATTATGTTAGGTAACAAATGATTCCTCAAATTGCCCCTAACATATCTTTTACAATTTTATCTACTTTTTGGTATGAACATTGTGGTGACAGAAAAGCCTATGAAAGAGCAAGAAGAAAGAGTATTCGGCTTTTCTCCCATATGTGGTAAGTGTTTCTTCACAAATTGCCAGAATAATGAAGAAGTATAAGCTGAATGTGTTCATTCATTAACTTCTGTTACATCCGTAAGTACACTTCAAAGTTATACGGGGTTATATGTTTTATTTTATATGTTCATGATATTTATGTTGCTCACAAAAAAATGTTAGAACTACTCTGCAGCACAGTCACTGCATTCCATTAAGGTCTTAAGCTGGCAGTATATTCTTAAAGCCAATATCATGTATCATTCATTCTGTGATGCTTTTAAAAGTCATGGGATTAAAACCAAATCTCTCTGTTGGTACTATCATCTGACGTGGTAGTTATACCTGATTTTGTTCTGTAGGAAAAGTATTTGAAGTAAGGAATTGATGTGCTGCACACTGAGCCTTGGGACAAGATGGGACAGTACTAACACATGGAAGGATTTCAGCAAGTATTGCACACAAGAAGTGAAATGTCATACAACTACATCCTACCTTGATACCAAATTAAAAAATAATTATGTAAAAAAGAAAATTTGCTAAATTTGTGGGTTGCCTTGTTTGTTTGTATATTAAACATATTTTTGTTGTGTCACTAAGTCACAAAATGCAACACTAATTTCTACTGTACATCAACACAGATGAGATATGTTCTTGGATCTCTGATGCAAATATATTCAGCTTTTTGATTACAAATTATTTTATGGTACAGTTTCCTTATTATTAATGATGTTTGTTGTCATGCCACAAATTTACAAAATGTCAAATTAATTTCTATTAAACAAATGCACAAGTGATATTTAAATTATGGGGATGTCATAATACTTCCTGCAACATAGAAGTTCTATGTAAACATCATCATTTTTGTTTTCTTTGAAAATTCTTTTATGTTATGGCTTATTATTACTACTTAATTGCAATGTATACTCATTATATTTATGTCCATGTAGTTCAGCAAAACAAAAATTATATTCCTTTTCATACCACAACATTATGAAGAAATGACCAGTATGCAATAGAAGTTGAAAAAGACGGGAAACTTCCTTTTATTGATGTTTTGGTTCACAGAAATGATGATGAGGCTTTGTGGTGTACTGTATATGATAAACATATGCATACCGATCATTATCTTTATGCAACCAGCTGTCATCCATGACATCAATGCCAGGGGACCTTGCAGATGTTGGTGAAGAGAACCTATGCCATTTCTGACACAGAAAATTTGATACAGGAACTGGACCATTTTAAAGTTGTTTTTTAGCAGAAGGGTTATACTGAGTCGGCCGGAGTGGCCGAGCGGTTCTAGGTGCTTCAGTCTGGAATCGTGCGACCGTTACAGTCGCAGGTTCGAATCCTGCCTCGGGCATGGATGTGTGTGATGTCCTTAGGTTAGTTAGGATTAAGTAGTTCTAAGTTATAGGGGACTGATGACCTCAGATGTTAAGTCCCATAGTGCTCAGAGCCATTTGAACCATTTTGGTTATACCGACCAGCAAATATCTCATGCTCTGCAGTTTTGACCACCAGGGAAACTATCAGACAATACTTGTAAATCTGTTGTATTTTTACCTTTTGTTGGGAGTATATTCTCAAAAAATTCTAGAATTTTAAGAAGATGTGACATCAAAAATGTATTTATGCCACCAGCTAAGATTAGATCCCTTCTTGTATCAGTAAAGGATGTTTTAGGACTAAGGAAACATGGATTATACAAAATTCCTTGTCACTGTGGGATGGTTTATATTTTCCAAAATATACTTACTAGTCATGCCTGATGTGTAGAACACCATTATCACAACCATTTTTCCAGCCAGAGAAATCTGAGGTGGCAGAACACTGTCTTAATGCGGGACATAAGATATGGTATAATGAGATGCAAATGATCACTCCTGCTACCCACTACTGGAAATATGTTTTAAAATAATCTATTGAAATTTGATAAAGAACTATGGTCTTCAGTGTGACAGGAAGATTCTTTTAGTTAGTGTTCTGCTAGCAATAAATACTTTTGCTTATTTCTTCCACTTGTGCGCTACTAGTTCACTTGCACTTGAAGGTAGCAGTGCTGCTATTACTGCATGTGTGATGGGCCAATCACAGTGAATAAAGGAGCTACCAATTCTGTTGGAAACCCAGTTCAGGTATATTGTGCATCAGCATACTTACCTGAAGATGATCGCCAGTTGATCCACTGATATAGTGTGTCAAGATGACTACATTATCTGGCTGCATACCTGGGAAGAGTATTAGCTGATGAAGTCATCTGTATTGTGATGTGCACCATATTTGGCAGCTGGATGGTTGCCACAGTTTGGCAGTAGCCATTCACTACAGTAATTGCAGCATTCCCATCCTCTTTTACCTATGTTACTGTCACTCTCTACTTACTTACAACTCACTGTCTATTTTTTATTCATTAATATTTTTCATACTCATTCTCCTCTGCAGTACCTAATTTCAAAACAAATAACAGCCACCATATGTTGCACAGTTAGAACACCTTCTGTTTTAATGGCCCATCACGCTAAACAGTGCCATATTACAACTCCCAATTTTCATGTCAGCAATCCCTTTTTGAACATTTAATTCCAGTGCAATTTTTAATGTATTCTCCTCTACCAACTCATACTGCCTGAGTACACTCTTAACTGAAGATGAATGTGTATTTATGATCTCATTATACAACTGCATATGTTTATTTATGGTCATGTGTGTTTCTTACTGTTGTGCACATCAATTTGAGATTGAATTTATTTATTTATGGGTGTGTCCACTATTTCCTGCTTCTTTAAAACATTTTCTGAAATTCCTAGATACCACTGTACACTTTGACCATAGATTAACACTTTCTTATTTCGGATCCCTAAAAAAAAAAAAAAAAAAAAAAAAAAAAAAAAAAAAAAAAAAAAAAAAAAAATCTGTGGTCATTTCGTCCCTGGACCATCAAGCCAAGAATCTCTGCTCAGTCTACCTTTGCCAACTCCAAAAACTCTCATTTGCTCTTGCAAAACTCAAATAACACACACAGCCTCTTTCTAAAATTCCATCTGGCACATTGTATGCCACCTAATGGGTTTACCATAAAAATTGGCATCTCAAGCTGTCACACATCCTGCTGCAAGAATCTTCACCTTTTTTTATTTCCATCAGTCTCTTACGCTCATGAGTATGGCACTTCATAACCATACAATACAAACTCCTACTATGCTTGACAGCTTTTACTCCTTGTGATGAATTATTTATGCTGTAACTCCATCTTCCTTAATACCATCACTGCAATAGAAACTCTTGCACTTCAACAGTTGGAACAGCATTCCCAGCACCACCTGAGGAAGCTATCCCAGATACTCCTGTCATATGCCCACATAGGACTATCTACAGCCAAAGAAAAGCTTACCCCTCTGATCGAACACTCATGTCTACCCCTCATAGCTCTCATACAATGACTTGCTGACTTACTCTGCCTTCCAAATCTTCAAAAACTTTCCCCACCCTCCATAAAACACAATACTCTTGAACACCCATCCTATAAAACTGCTGTCAATCTTTCAACCAAAGCTCTAACCTCCGCAAAATTTTCACTACTATCTTAATTCCCCCCTCCCCCCTTAGCACCAAACCTCATTTCAACCATTCTGTACTTGTAAAGCACTGTCTTTCCTTTACTTATTCTTTCCAGTGAAACATTTCTTCACCATGCATGCTACTAGCAACAGCCAACCAAAACCCCACACAGAACCTTGTTTAAAACAGTTTTGACTTCCCTCCAAATCTAATTCTCGTAACCTTACACCCAGACATCCCTTGGCAACTTTTCAGAAATTCCTCTCTTCTAACTTGGCCTCACTTTCATTTCATAAACCACTTCCCAATGAGTGCAACATCACTGCTATGGAACACACTGCTATCAACAACCTGAAAAACAGTCCAGATCCCAACATCATTCCTGGAGGCAAAGGCTTCACTACAGTGGTTGTGAATCATACTGACTATGTGGTGGAGGGTCTCCACCAACTTTCTAATACTTCTGCATACTCACCTTACAACCATGATTCCCAAAATGACCTCAAGCAGCTCCTCAAGGCCTTATGTCCACCCCAAAATCTGACATGTGATTCCATATCCCTCCTCACACCCACAACCCCTCACACTCCTACCTTTTACCTACTCTCCAAACTCCACAGACCCACCCGCCAAGTCACCCTAATGTTTGTTCCATTGTGGCTGGATACAATCCTGCCACACACGGAATGAACCTCTGGCTTTGATGACCAACACTGCCAAATTATTGTCAGCAGTATTCTATACTGCATTCAAGAGACTGCTCTCTTCCTTAACCACCTCACCACAGTTCCTGTCCCATTACCACCGGATGTCTTGCTGGTCACTGTGGATGTGACATTCTTGTAAATCAACAGCCTTCATGTCCATGGCCTTGTGGCCATTGAACACTACCTTTCCCAACATTCTCCTAATGCCAAACCCACCACCTCCTTCCAAATCCTCCTAGCCAACCACATCCTGACCCACAATTATTTTGTTTTTTAAGACCAAATCTGCAAACAAATCCATGGTACTGCCATAGGTAGTCACATGGCACCATCCTTTGCGACTTATCTGGAGGAATCCTTCCTATCTAGTCAACACTTATAATCCCTTGTCTGGTTCAGGTTCATTGATTTCATTTTCATGATCTGGGCTCATGACAAAGACAACTTTTGCTCTTCCCTCCCTAACCTCAACACCTACTCCTAAATCCACTAGATGTTGACCTTGACCTCACTGATAGTTCCATAAATTTGTCTGTCAATATCAAGTGCACCAACTATGTACAGTACCTCAACTTTGACTGCTGTCACCTGTTCCATGGCAGCAAGTCTCTTCCTTACAGCCTCACCATCCATGAATGCCACATCCATAGTGGAAAGCAGGAGTTGTTGAACTATACTGATAACCTTACCAGAGCCTTTAGTGACGGACAATTCTCCATCCAGCTCGCCCATAAACAAATCTCCTGTGCCATCTGCTGATCCAACACCAGTAAACCTATTAATCAGTCACCATCCAGCACTCCTCTGTTCACCCAGTATCACCCTGGCCTTGAAAAGCTCAACCACATCCTCCACCAGTGCTTCGATTACCTGTCACTGAGCCCTGAGCTGAAGCATAACTTACCCAAAATCCTACCCACATTCCACAAAGTAGTGTTCAGACACCCACAAAACCTACAGAATATCATTGTCAAACTCTATTCCAATTTTATTCCCAATCCTGCACCCCATGGGTCATTCCCTTGTGGTTGTTCGAGGTGCAAAATCTTTTCCATACACCATCTGCTACCAAAGTCCACTCACAGGCGCGTCCTATGCAGTAAAAGTCATGGCCACATGTGATAGTCATGTTTTATATCAGTGATGGTACAATTACAGCGCATTATTCTCTGTGGGTATGACAAGTAACCAACTGTCTGCTCACATGAATGGCCATTGACAACCTGTGGGAAACTGCAAAATACAAACAGTTGCTGAACATGTGTGCACCACAACACAAATGACTTTTAACAACTACTTCACTATGTGAGCCATTTGGATACTCCTTTCCAGCACAAGTTTCTCTGAGCTACAAAGGTGGGAATTGCCTCTCCTATTGCAATTACCCCTGGCCTGAAACTCTGATAACCTGTGCCCACTGCTTCACCTAACCTTCCACCTTCTCTCTTCTACCTACACTACTCCTTTTCTGTACTGATCATAGACTGCCTTCTCCCCTGCCACTCTTCCTCCCCCCCCCCCCCCCCCCCCCCATGCCTCATGCAGGTGTTCTCTCTCTTTCTCTCTTCCTCTCTAGCCCCTCATCCCCTCTCTTCCCTACTTCATTCTCCTTTTCATCTTGTTGCATGATCGTGGAGTCATCTGTCCAACGACTTGCCTCTTTAACGCTACCTCCTCCTTCCATCCTTCGCTACCACTCCCCACCTTCATCAGTTCAGGCCTCAGGCAGCTGCTTTCAATAATCAAATATCAATAAGCAGCCTTGCTGAGGTCTTGGGGGCGTGCATTTGGATGTCTGTGTGGCTGTATTTGTGAATGTGTATATTTTGTTA
This sequence comes from Schistocerca gregaria, assembly GCF_023897955.1. Lineage (NCBI taxonomy): Eukaryota > Metazoa > Arthropoda > Insecta > Orthoptera > Acrididae > Schistocerca > Schistocerca gregaria. The sequence continues at coordinate 196,123,328 of NC_064922.1, forward strand.
GAAAAGATTAGTTCTCAAAAGCTACTGTGAATGCTGTCTCCAGTTATGTGTCTTGGTTGTGCTCCATGCATTGATCCACTATATGTGAGTGGTTGCCTTTCCCTTATTTTACATACTGCTCCACAAAGGAATTTCCATTATTGTTAAAAATTAATCATAATATTACATTCTCCATAACTTCAGAAATGTTGTAGACATGCAAAATCAAATATCAGTTTTAAATAAGCACAAAAATTCCCTTAAGATGAGATATTCACACATAAATTCACAGTTGTTTTAAAATTTGTAAAAATTCCACTTATTTTGTTTTTCTAATATGTCAGACCAAGCTGTGGAAGAGTAATGCAATCAAATATAGTTGCTACTGGATTAACATACATTCCAACTAATTTAATACACAATGTAAAAACACTTTAGAGTTAAAACTGACATAAATTAAAATAGTAATAGCCTTTAGGTAGTTTAATACTACTACAAAGTACTTTGTTCTTGTGACCTCACATTCCTTAAACTGGTGGGGAGAGACATGACTGTAAACAGATTTTAGAGAGATTACAAAAGGCAGTTCAGAGTGGGTTGATGTTAAGGTAAATGAATCCCATCCAAAAGTAGGTTGCTAATAGTTAGAAAACATGGCCAATGCCTGTTGTTACTGAGACACTTTTGATCATGTTGTTTACAAAATAAATATTGTGGTATGTAAGAATGGTTTGTAATAGTAATATTTATATAGCATAAGTGAACTCTGGGGCCAGGCTCCTGGAATGACTGCAGCCAGTTTCATTCATCATTTGTTATTAATGAAATCCCAAAGTAGCATTTGATGTGTCACTTAATAGGGGCTCATAAATTAATTTTTTATTGATTTCAAACTTATAAAATACAGCAGGATGTATGCCCAAAAGATGGCAGAGTATTCTGTGTATTGGGAAAACTTCAAGAATTATGTGTGTAGCTATCATTTGTAGTCACCTAATACATTTTGAAAACAGAAAATGTCACAAAAACTAGCTGCTTGAAACTCAAGCACAAATTCCTTATGTTTCAATTGGTTACAAGAATGATATTTAAACACATATAGGTAAAGTATAAAAATATTTGTAGATAGGTGATTGGCCTGCATAAAACAAAACATATGCATGCATGTCTGTAGCAAGTGTAACCTAGCACACCCCACAGGGAAACACTTAACTTGGCACATGTAAACTGCATCTCAGATTCCTCAATATATTGGAAGCACTATTTGATTCCTTATAGTTCAATATCAGTTAATGTGTGTATTTTCCATGACAAAAAATTGTTTCACAGCCTAATATTTTTATTTCCACCACACCAACAGTTTTCATACTTTAATCAGGATATAGTTTTCAGAATGAGTTTTCACTCTACAGCAGAATTTATGCTGATGTGGATTTTCCTAACAGATTAAAAGAGTTTTAATCTACCTGAAATTTTCTTCATATCAGTGCACACTACACTGCAGAGTGAAAATTCATTCTATAAACGACCCTCCAGGCTGCAGCTAATCCAGTTCTCTGCTATATCCTTTCTTCTAGGAGTGCTAGTCCCAGAAGGTATGTAGTAGAATGTCCATGAAATTTGGAAAGTAGAAGTGAGGTACTGGTGGTGAGTCATGAACCGTGCTTGGGTAGCTTAGTCAGTTGAACCATTGCTCACAAAGAGTAAAGAACCCTGGTTTGAATACTAGTCTAGTACTTAATTTAATATGCCAGGAAGCTTTAAGATATACTTTTATGTAACTAAGAATCGTAAATTAAATGTTCATTTTCATAATTTAATGAAAGTGGGAAAAATAAATAAAAACAGAAATGTAAGTTATTTACATGATGATAAATAAGGATGGTAACAGTACCAGTTGCAGTCACAAGGTAGGTAGGAACCTCATGCTGAAAAGACATTGCAGAATAAAATATTAAAAATGATTGTAATAAAATAATTATGACACAGATAAAAATTGTACCATTTACCTTGCTAGTCTTCATAAAAAATTCCAATGTTTCATGTTCTCCCTTTGAAAAAAATCCTATAATGCGCTTGGCATGCAGCATTATTTCATCGATATATTCTTTCAATTTTTTAATTGCTTTGATCATAACTGAGCATTCTTCATATTGCAAAACTCGGTGGAACAGTGGTTTAACCATTACCATGAATAGCAAGAATAATGCCTCATAATCTCTCCAATGAGCCCCTCTGTCTTCGACAATGAACTGGACCAGCTGAGGAAGTACAAATGTATTACTAACACAATCGAACACAAGTAATATCTTTATAAAGAATTTATGTCTGAAATAATTAAACTGTATTTTATACACAATTCTTCCATCCATATCCATTAATGGAATTACTGTTATTCTGCCAGTGTTGATATTACAGTTCCAAAATATTATGCAAGAGACACATTCACATTAACTTTTCCATTACACCTTCAACAGATGATTCCATATTATTAGACTTGCAAAAGGCTTTTGACGCCACTTCTCACACATGCCTCTAATCAATCTGCAGGCTTATGAAGTGTGGCAGTGATATATTTTTGTGCTCATGTGACATGAGTTAGCGGTCCTTACAGTGACCACCCTGATATACGTTTTTATCCTTTCCATAATTTGTTAGGTCTATGCTTTCAGTTATCTGCCTTTACTGAATGCTCTTGTAATTTGATGTTCTAAAATAAAAGTTAATTCTGTTTGCTCATAAGCTATGTGCCATAATTTATGTGGACAAACCAAGAGGCCATGTAATTGGTGAACCTAAGAAATTTGAGCCCTTGCAAAAATGCCATTTTCAACAAATTGCAGAAATACACACAGATTCAGCAAACAAATGCAACAGGTTATTCCAAACCATCATTCACAAGATTAATGAACTATGTGATGATATACAGATTTTGGAGCTTGCTCCCTTGGCAATTCTGGACATGAACTATATGCAGTACAGTTAACACATCATTAATTCTGCAACACACACACTTCACAGCACAGTAAAGATTTTTGTTTGACACAGAAGAGGAAGTTAAGCCAGACTTAAACAATCTACCACTTCAGATTGGTCTGAAACTATATATAACAACAAGTTCTTTAGTAAAGCCATTTCCACAGTTCAAAGCGATACGCTATTTATCCGCTAGATCCAGCAGTTCATCCACACTGTGCCTGTAATTCGGCTTTTGCAATTTATACCCACCCAACTGCAAACCTCGTTCATAGTAATGGGAGGAGGGAGAGGGGACATATTTTGACAAGAAAAGTAATTAATGACCACAAGAAATTTACTTTGGTGACAAGCAGTTTGTGCACTCACACCAGACATAGCTTACAAAAATCTGAAAAACAGGTTGATTCCTCACTGTGTGAAATGCAAAAACAGCTGTTTGACTGTACAACCATTGTGATTTGATGTCTGCTGAGAATTTCTTTGGAAATCTGAACCTTGTGAAGTACAGTGAGGCCCTGGTAGCATAGATGTGCATGAAGCAGCAGCTACAGAGTACCTATAGTGGAACTCAGGACCAGTTCAAGCAGGAGTCATCATCATGGAAATGACAATGTCAGTGGAACAACACCAATGGAGTATGCTTGTATCACAAACATTTCATCCAACCTCCCGCACAGTGTACTTCACAATGGTTACTCAAACAGCCAGTGCATCCATGGCAGCAGTGCAGTATCTACACAGTATCCTCAACAGACATTTCTAAACACATATTCCACTGCATCAGAAAACCTTTACAAAGCAGACAGGCACAACATTCTTGACAGACACTGGCTTTAACATGAGCACATTGCCTGCCAGCTATACACCACAAAATGAATAGAATGTTCAGTCATGGTTGAAAGTGGGTAACAACTCCACGATCAACACTTACAGCCATAAAGTGTTCATCTTTCAATTGGTCATTTATAGTTGCTGATGTCAATGAACTTATTTTGGGTGCTCACTTCCTTGCACACTTTGTGCTAGCAGTTGACCTGCACAACACATGATTACTAAACACAGTCAACAAGTGTGCAATACAAGGGACCACAGATTACCTTGTTTGTGGTGCATTACACAGAATCGCCAATGCGTATGCCTCTGAGAAAGACATTCTCACCTCATTCACATAACTTGTTTCACTAAACGCATGCAGAGCTGCACCAGATCACAATTCCATGATGCTGATCAGTACCAAGTCACAGCCTGTGGCTGCCTCTATACCACAGCTGGCAGATTTGATGCTGTCATAACATCCAACCCACGCACGAGCCAGTTGCCAGGTAGATGAAGACATTATGGATGCTCCACACTACAGGGAAGTGAGTGTGAAAAGGTCACAGTTTATAGTAATTGACAAGAAGTCATCTAATGAAAATGAAGTAATATCTGGGGTTACCCAAGGAAACACTATAGGCCCTCTGCTGTTCTTAATAACCCTCTGCTGCTCTTAATAAATATGATTTTGGAGACAATTTAAGTAACCCTCTTATGTAGTTTGCCATCTACTGTCTAATAAAGCACCAGAAGATAAAAAAATTACAAAATGAGTTGGACAAGATAGCTACATAGTGCAGAAAGTGTCAATTGACCCCCTACAATAAAGTCTGTTGTCTTCCACATGAGTACCAAAAAATCTGTTACATTTTGGCTGCATAATAAACCACACTAAATTTAAAGGTTGTTGATTCAAATAAATACCAAGAGATTGCAATTACAAGCAACTTAAATTGGAATCATCACATAGAAAATGTTGTGGGCTAGGAAAATCAAAGGCTGCATTTTATGGCAGTACACTTAGGAGATGTAACAAATCTACTTGAATGCCTACACTATGCTTGTTTGTTCTTTTCTGGAGTACAGCTGTATGGTGTGGGCTCCTTATTAGATAAGATTCAAGGAGGACACCAAAATAGTTCAAAGAAAGGCAGCTCATTTTGTACTATCACAGAATAGGGGAAGAGTGTCACAGATATGATAAAGTAGTTGGGGAGCCAATCATTAAAACAAAGGTGTTTTTCACTGTGGTGAGATCCTTTCGTGAAATTACAATTGCATACTTTCTCATCCAAATGCCAAAATATTTTCTTGATACTCACCTACGCAGTGAGAAATGATCATCATAATAAAATAAGGAACTCAGAAGCATTCATTTTTCCTATGTTCTATTCAAGAATGCAACAGTAGAGAAACAGTATGAAACTGAAGCTTTAATTAAACAACATATTTTTGCTCTGTAATATGGTATATGTTACAATGTGCATTTATGAAGAGCGTGTTTAAAAAGTTTTTCTTTACAATGAGTCAGGAACAATTAAGAGGCAGCTGTGACAATGTATGGCTAACATCTGAGATGAAAGTACGTAAGATAGAATTTCCTATTTAATGTAGAGAAATAACTATAATCAGGGGTTAAAAACTGACTACAGTTGATATTGCAAAATTCTTCAGCATCTCATCAAAAAGACAAAAACCATGTACTGTGCACAATAAATTCACAAACTCAAAATCCAAGGGAAGGTCAATCTGGAATATTAATAGGCATGAAACAAATATATCAGTAAGAAGAATTATATTCAAGTCCCTGATGACAGTAGCACTGAGGCAGATAATATTCAATTCAAATCATAAGCCACTAAATTCAGTGGCGTGTTCCAAATGCACATGTGCACACATTAATGCACGCGCGCACGTGTACACGCACACGCACGCACACACACACACACACACACACACACACACACGACTTTGGTTTTACAAAATCAACAGTATGAGAGGTCACAAAAACAATTAAGTCATTGAAAACCAGCAATTCTTCTAATTGTGATGGTATTTCAATTAGTGTATTAAAATCTTTTTCTGACTTGGTAGTGCCCCTTTGAGTTACCTTTATAAACAGTCAATCTGTATTTCCTGGAAGACAGAAATATGGGATACTGATAACCATTTATAAAAGTGAAGATAAGCAACTTATATCTAATTATAGACACATCTCATTCCTTTTTGTGTGTAGTCAAAAATCTTTTAGAAAATATTTTACAGCAGAGTATTGAAACATCTTCCTGGGAATAACCTCTTAACAACAGTCAGTTTATGTTTTTAGAAAGGCTTCTCTACTGAGGAAACAATGTATTTGTTTATTTTGGTCCCAGAATCTTACATTATACACTATGCAAAAGACAGGTCATGTTATGTTCATAGAAATAAAAAAATGTTGAAGAGGTATATGGTAAGGTACAATAACAAGCTATAACAATAAAATTATTTATTATAGCTCAACAAAAATTATGTAATCTATGTGTCAAATTTATAAATTGATTAACACTGTATATTCAAGTAATACGAATTATGCTTCCAAGGTTCTCAGGTGCATTGCTGGATCCAACTGTTGAAGATCCACAATATTTTCGTGAACATCCCCTGTTATCACGCGATGCTCATGGAATGAAGTGTCAGGTGCATGCTAGTGGTATCTATATCTTCTGGTCCAGAGTTCAGGCCTTGTTGGCCCCGTGACATGCTCAGTGCTTGGGGTACGAGTGGTTGCAATGGTGCGGGGGGAAGGGGTGGGGGGAAGGGGTGTCTTTGTAGGCCCAAAATGACACAATATTGATCTGTTTTATCGATGTCCTTTGATATATGAACCTGAAATCAAAGCTAATTGTTCATTAATGCATTAACAATTGAGTTATTATAGAAGTTACTGAAGGACTTTGATTTTAAATATTTAAAACGAAACAAACTTTTGCATTGTTGTCCTCCAACATATTTTTTTGAAGTAGACCCTTTTTATTTTCATTGTTTCTGCTGTTAATTAATAAGTAACATGAATAGACAATGTGTACTTCTATTGAAAGAGTAGTTGAAGAAATTCTGAATGAACCAGATTTAGATAAACGTGACATGGATGATAATAAGGAAGAACTGGAACTGATTCCTGTCTGAGAATGAGGACAGTCCAACCCACCAGCTGCTGATAATACAAGCAATGATAAATTAATTGCCAGAAATGGACATGAGTATGTTATGAAGCCATTCCGAGAATATCTGCATTCTGTTCGAAACATAGTGTGGGAAAGAATGGAGCTAAGACAACAAGGAAAAACTGAGTCTTCAGAAGAGACTATATTGCTCTTTTTTACACCCCATGTTATGAATCTAATAAAACTATACTCAAATATGAGTTATTTTGTTATGTAACACTCTTACTAATCATGGGTTCAAATACTGACAAGGCTGACAGGTGTACTATGGACCAATGAGTCAGACCTAATTTTTCGAACTGACTAAAATACTGAGATTTGATGATAAGAACACAAGAGAAATTCATTGCCAGTCTAAAGAGTTTGATCCCATGAGGGAAATTTTTGGAAGCTCAAATTCTTCCATTTTCATTGCATTTCATTCCCAGACTACACACCTCAGTGGATGAGCTGTTGTCTTTGTTCCATGATCACTGCCCATTCAAGGCATTTCTAAAAGAAAAATCTGGAAAATACAGAATTCTAATTAGAATTCTGTCTGATTCTGAGACTAGATATGTCATCAGCATGAGTGTCTGTAGAGGAAAGTCTGGAAATGCACAGCATCTAAATGGACCAATGGATAGTGTAAAGAGTAATAAAACCCATTGAGAAATCAGGCTGCAATGTTGCCACAGATCAGTACTACATTTCAGTGGAGCTTGACACTCTATGGAATGATTATCTCCTCACACTTGTACACAATCTGTGGATGAACAGTTGAAGAGCTGAAGACTACAACTGGCTATAATGTATGCTCATCAATCTTTGCATATATACTGACCCTCAGACAAAGAGGCCACCAGTTACTCTTGCGTCAACTATAGTCCTTGAGAAACTAAACTGACTGTTGTTGATGTTTTCAAGTTATCGTACAGAAGGTTGATTAATAAAGATTCATAAAAAGACTAGCATAAATCTTTCATATAATTCTACAAAGGGAGGTGTGGATGGACATCATAGACCAGATGGCAAGACATTACAGTGTGAAGAGGGGAACAAGAAGATGGCTTATATCCCTCTTCTACATACTCATTGATATAGTAGCAATAAATGAATATTTCATTTCCCATCTCAATTTTCCAAATTGTACAAAGAATTTGCTAAATCATGGAAGAGATTATCTCATTATTTTAGGTCTTGAACTAACAAGGTCTCATGTAGATAAATGGACCAAAAATTTGTATGGGCTTCAAAAGCCAGTAATAATGATAATGGAAAGCATCACTCAACAGAAGCCTAGCTACACTCTGGAACCTTCACCATCAACAGCAGAGCCAGAAACACATGGATGGTGCCACCTGTCCTGCCAAAAAGCCACATCTAAAAAGATCAAGTACAACATGATTGGAAAATCAACTGTTACCTGTTCTCAGTGCTGCTAACATGGCTGTGGAAAACACAGCAAGAAGAAAGCGTTGTGTGAAAAATGTGTTTCACAATGAGACAGTAAAATCTATTTAATTCATGTAGTGGACTGAAATTAATTAGTTATTTGTAAGAGAACACGATTATGAATGTTACTGGAAAAAATTATACAAAGTGAATTTAATGATTTGCTGATTTTGTTCCTATTATAATTTTATTTTTTGCTATCCGGTACACAAAAGTAATGTCTATGGAGTTCTAATTGTTCCCAGTGGCATCAGAGGTAGATAAACTTGCACTATACAAATTAAATTGGCACTTTCTTTCTGGGCCTCTGTGCCCCCACCCCCAAAATTAGTATCACATGTAACAAAAATTACCTTGATAATGCTAGGATTAATCTATTTAGATGGTATAGTAGTAATGCCTAAAATACAGGAAGAAAGCATTGTGACACACTAGATCAGTTATTAACTCATTTTGCATTCTCAAGCAATCATTACAAAACTATTATAAATCAGAGTCTGGAAGAACTAAAATGTTTAGGGCAGATTGTTAATACTCCATATTGATTAGATGTGATCAACTTATGACCAGAAACAACATGTAAAAATAATTAAAACATTACTTAGGTATGATAAGCGTTTCCAGGAAGTACTTAGTGAAATCAGTGTTAAGCATACTCCCACCAGCTAACACTTAAGGGGAGTAGGGGGGATGCGGCAGGGACAGAGTGTAAGTGGACTTTGTAATGGAGAACAACATTTGAAGATGAAAAAGTTTTGCGAATACTCCCTTACTCTTCCATACAGACTTCTGCTACTCATTTAATTTATCACCAAATGCTTCTCACTGTGGTCTGTGTTGTCAGATTTTTCAAGCCATAGATAACAACAATACCACAGGACATTGCCCCATTAGCAATGGAAGCTGCCTGTTACCTCATCATAAAAAACTGTGAAATAACTGATATAGAATAGTATAGTCATTTTATCACCATATTCATTATCATTGCAATATCCTGGATACTGTTTACAAGCACCTTTCACTTTTTTCTGTCCATGTATAACCTGTTACAGAGAACATAATCCATTGTACTTGATTTGGTAGTGAATCTTCCTTGATAATGCCCAGCCAACAGGCTTATGGGTCTTCCTATGGGGCATTTTCCTTCCATTTCACTTTCAAATTTATTAGGGCTGTTTTTGCGCTCTCAAACCTCATTATTATTATGTATTATGCATTTGCTGATTTTGTGTAAAAGGTGTGTTTCATTCCAGCTGTCTTCCTCACCTCCTCATTGCTTCTAACAGCATTCACTCCATAAGCCTTTAGCAGTCCCCAGCCACTTTTGAGAAATTTAAATACATATTAGCTGTAAATATGTAAAATGTTAGTATAGATCAATCACAGTGGATAATTATTTCTATTGTTTAGTATATAATCACACAGCAGACTTACTCAGTTGGCTCTTATTACAAGAATTTTTCTGTTGTTTATGTGAAAGTTTAAGACAATGTGGTACCAGATATATTATCTCATTTCTTATTAGGGTTACCAGCTGAACAGGATGTAAAGTTAAGAGGACCCTTTGCTGGGTTTTTTTCCCAAAAATTAATAAATTCAGGAAATACATCAAATGTTTTGAATCATTTATCTTGGACCGATGACCACGCTGTCTGGTCTCCTTCCCCAACCAACCAACCAACCATTTATCTTGTCTCCAATGTGAAGATGATTCATTCAAAGTCTATACATAACAACAACAACAAATCATGCTAGGAAAAATGAACATCAGAAATTATACAATGAGTTCTTTTCCAAAAGAATAACATAATATTAATATACAAATCCAAATACCTCTTAGACATTGTGCAACTGTAGATGAAATGGATCAATAAATCAAGGACAAACAGATGTTTATTTTACATACTTACAAATAGTACTGAAGTGCTCATTTTGCTGCAGAGAAGTGTGTACAGCATATGCAAAAATATTATTACTTTAAGAAATATTTCAAACAGTAAGGAAAATAGTAAGAAGTGGGACACATATTAGAAAGTGAAAGTAATTACTTCAAGTATTCATTCTAGTTTATATCTCATAATATCAGTATTGTTTTCCAGGTACCACCCACAAGCAAACCCAGTTGTTGGAATCAGGTGTGAACTAAGTAACCTCTGTAAAACCTGTTGCCCAAATAAGCATTCTAGGTGGATACAAATGACTGAAGACTGTGAGAGGTTACCAAGTGAATTGCGCCATTCAGTTACGAAATTGGCCCCTATGCAGGTAGTAGGTGGGTAGAAATGACTGAAGACTGTGAGAGGCTGCTAAGTGAATTGCACCAATCAGTTACAAAATTGGCCCCTATGCAGGTAGTAGGATGATAGAATGAAGGACACCCACTACCAAAATACATAGACTGACATCTAGAGGAACTTGGAACAGAAATAAGACAACAAATATTAAAGATTATTTAGTTGGGGAGGGAGAGAAACAGAAAGAAACATGGAAACATGGGACCTCTGTGTAGTGCAAAGTGGGAGACTTAGTTCTTGTTTAAAGTCACAGGAATAGTATCGAAAATGAGAAAGTAATAGAAATATTCCATCCAATATATGAAGGACATTTTGCAGTTACCAGAAAGCCACACCTGAAGGCAATGGTGCTAGCCAGTCTCACTACTGGAAATAGCAAGGGAATGTTTAGCATACTCTGGTCACAGGTTCGAATCCTGCCTTGGGCATGGATGTGTGCGATGTCCTTAGGTTAGTTAGGTTTAAGTAGTTCTAAGTCTAAGTGACTGATGACCTCAGATGCTAAGTCAAATAGTGCTTAGAGCCAACTGAACCATTTTTTGTTTAGCATATGATATACAGTTGTTTTTGGATCAGTAGATTCAGATTCAGATAGACAAAAGTATAAAGACTAGAGAAACAGTCTCAAAATTTTGGGCACTGAAGTATCCTCATAATCTTCAAACCCTGATTGGACACTTGATGGGAATAAATGTTTTACAATGTAATCATTTGAGATGATATTTTCACAAAAATTTCACAAATAATCCCATTTGTTCTATCTATTAACTATGGTGCATTGTTAGAGAAGAAAAATGTGTTGTAATTGCAGTGTGAAGAGCAGGAAAGCTGGAAAGATATAAATGTGTTCTTATCTGCTGACCCTTTGCAACCTACCAAGGGGTGCACCAATTCCAGTGTGATGTGCTAAATAATGTTGTGTGAAGACTTTGATGGATATTACTTTATTGTTGCTTTTATAAATTCAGAAAGGAGAAGTGACTTATTGAGAATGAATACTCATCTTTTTAGTTTTGACTATGCTGCTCAGAATTGCCATTCAACAATTACGTTATTAGTCTATAATGACTCATTGGTTGCCATGTGCCCCTTCTACCAAAATACTCAGAAAATATCTTAGAGAAACCACCATTTTTTTTCACCATCTAGAGAACACAATCATAGAATGAATAATAAAATGAGGTGTACAGGTGAGCAGGTTAATGACAGTTAAGCACAAATGTAAATTTTAAAGTTTTTTAACAATCTCAAATTTAAGGATATGCACAATATACATACATCAAAAAAAGTTTTGCATCATCTCAGTTCCAAGAGTTTGAACCTGTACAGAAAATTGGAATAGAGATCAACATAAACATCATTTCTGCACCCTTTTATTGTTCATGAAAACCACACATTGCATGTTGTACCACCATACACTGAGACCTTCAGAGGTGCTGGTCCATATTGCTGTACACACTTGTGCCTCTAATATCCTGTAGCACTTCCTCTTGCATTGATGCATGCCTGTATTCGTTGTGGCATACTATCCACAAGTTCATCAAGGCACTGTTGGTCCAGATTGTCCCACTCCTCAAAGGCGATTCGACGTAGATCCGTCAGAGTGGTTGGTGGGTCATGTTGTTCATAAATAGCCCTTTCCAATCTATCCCATGCATGTTTGAAAGGGTTCATGTCTGGAGAACATGCTGACTGCTTTAATTGAGTGATGTCATTATCCTGAAGGAAGTCATTCACAAGATGTGCACAATGGGGGTGCGAATTGTCATCCCTGAAGATGAATACCTCGCCAATATGCTGCCAATATGGTTACCCTATTTGCTGGAGGATGGCATTCATGTATCATACTTCAGTTACAGTGCCTTTCATAATCACCAGCGGCATATGTCAGCCCCACATAATGCCACCCCAAAACAGCAGGGAACCTCCACCTTGCTGCACTCCCTGGACAGTGTGTCTAAGGCATTCAGCCTGACCGGGTTGCCTCCGAAAACATCTCCAATGATTGTCTAGTTGAAGTCATATGTGACACTCTTCGATGAAGACAATGTGATGCCAATCCTGAGTGGTCCATTCAGCATGTTGTTGGGCCCATCTGTACCATGCTGCATGGTGTGATGGTTGCAAAGATGGACCTTGCCATGGACATCAGGACCGAGGTAGCACAGATTGAGTCATAACACAACATCCTGTGGCTACACAAAAAGCATTTTTCTACAAGGTGGTGTTGCTGTCATGGTTAATCTGAGCCATAACCAGTAGATAGCGGTCATCCACTGCGGTAGTACCCCTTGGGTGGCCTGAGTGAGGCCTATCATCGACAGTTCCTTTATCACTGTATCTCCTCCATGTCTGCACAAAATCGCTTTGGCTCACTTCGAGACACTGGACACTTCCCTTGTTGAGAGCTTCCTGGCACAAAGTAACAATGTATACGTGACCAAACCATGGTATTGACTGTCTAGACATGGCTGAACTATAGACAACATGAGCTGTGTACCTACTTCCTGGTGAAACGACTGGAACTGATAGGCTGTCGGACCCCTCTGTCTAATTGGTGCTGCTCATGTATGCTTGTTTACATCTTTGGGCAGGTTTAGTGACATCTGTGAACAGTCAAAGGGACTGTGCCTGTGATAAAATATCCACAGTCAATATCTCTCTTCAGGAGTCCTGGGAACTGGGGTGATGTAAAACATTTTTTGATGCATGTATATTTTGTTTTTTATATTAGTATTATCCATTCACTCTGGATTGATGCAAGAAGTGCAGAAATCAATCACTGTCTGAAATTACAGGACAATGGAAAGCAGAATGAATTCATTCAGTTCCATCCTGTAGTGATAGTAAATAGGTAATTAGTCCTGAATTTTCAACTTTGTATATCTACTGAGTTAAAATTGATAATGATGGGCAATAAAAATTTATTCTTTCTCTGAAGAGATGTTGACATTCATTCCCATTAAGGATCTGAATATCTTACACTATTTTTTTCATTAAACACACAAAACAAAGGATTGCTACAGCACTACAATACCGTTTCATCATGAGAGCTGATAAAGTTATTATCTGCCTAAAATGTTATGGTTTCAGTATGGAAAGAAAATAATAATACACAGACAGTGTACTCATGTTTCAAACTACTTCAGTAATAAAGATGCTTGCATTGTTCAAGTGATATGAGTGACAACAATGAGGAATCTTGAGGAGCTATCTGAAAAAATTGGAAAACAGCATTCCTGCTGTCGCCATGAGCTTATTAAATTACATAAAATTTATACAATTCATTCGACCATGGAATTAACTTACTGACAAAGAGACTATGAATATTGTACACACCTGTTTACAAATTTCCTCGATATTTTGAAGTTCATAATGTACCCTCCTAAGCTGAGACTTTTCTTGCTGTAATTTAAGTGCTGCACTCTTTACATAAGAAGCTAGTGAACAGATAGCTTCCTTCTTGTACTCTTGTGACCTGCTGATAATCAAGTCTGTGTCAATAAAGATTTTGACACATTATTGCAGAGCACATACAAAAGTGTAACAGGTATACAAAGATTAAAATAACAATGAAATTACCATCAATGAGACAACTGAATGAGAGAACCTTCTTTCAGAAGCTCCATGAACTGACTGATTTGTCCAATTTGTAAGAGTTGTGTAGTGTTGTGCAGAAAAATCAGTATGAAGTAAAGAAGGCCCCTGTTCCCACTTAATGTTTCTGTCATACACACAATATCTGAAAGTGAATGACTGATCAACAGAATGATAAAATAAAGTATGTTCTCCACTAACAGAGTGCAACCTAGTCTGACGTTTTAATGATATCCTCTGTAGGTATCTACAAGTAACTTACATAGAGGTACAGGCCAGTAGATATTTAAATGGAATTCTAATCTGCATACAATAAAACTTTAAGAAGATCAATTAAGCCTCTCTGTCACCATATGTACAATGATGATGTCACACATAGTGTGAACTGACATTGTGGTTTATGACATCTGTTGATGTAACTGTAATATTACTTCGATATCTAACTGTTTTTAGATAACAGACTTGTCAGTTTCATTGTCAGCATTGTGTTTAATATGTCAGTGACCCTCATTTATTTTCTATTGCTGTAATCTGCTTAAGTTCCCCACTTTGCATTCCTTGTGGCATAGAGTCACTGTGAACCCCTTGTACACTGAGGTGACAGAAGTCATAGTATACCAACAAATATCATGCCAGACTTCCTTTTTGCCTGGTGTAGTTGCAGCAACTCAGTATGGCAAGGACTCAACAAGTCAGTAGAGCACCCTACAGACATACTGAGTCAAGCTGCCTCTATAGCCATCCATAAATGCAAAAGTGTTGCTGATGCTGGACTTTGTGCATGAGTTGGCCGCTTGATTATGTCCCATAAATGTTCACTTGGATTGATGATGGACAATAAGGGTGGCCACATCATTTGATGATGACGAAGTAATTGAAGAAAGGCATGATGAGATAAAAGAAATTATTCAGATAGTGAAGGGAGATGAAAATTTAATAGTCATGGGTGACTGGAATTCGAGTGTAGGAAAAGGGTGAGAAGGAAACATAGTAGGTGAATATGGATTGGGGCTAAGAAATGAAAGAGGAAGCCATCTGGTAGAATTTTGCACAGAGCGTAACTTAATCATAGCTAACACCTGGTTCACGAATCATGAAAGAAGATTGTATACATGGAAGAACCCTGGAGATACTAAAAGGTATCAGATAGATTATATAATGGTAAGAGAGAGATTTAGGAACCAGGTTTTAAATTGTAAGACATTTCCAGGGGAAGATGTGGACTCTGACCACAATCTGTTGGTTATGAACTGTAGATTAAAACTGAAGAAACTGCAAAAAGGTGGGAAATTAAGGAGATGGGACCTGGATAAACTGAAAGAACCAGAGGTTGTACAGAGTTTCAGGGAGAGCATAAGGGAACAATTGACAGGAATGGGGGAAAGAAATACAGTAGAAGAAGAATGGGTAGCTTTGAGGGATGAAGTAGTGAAGGCAGCAGAGGATCAAGTAGGTAAAAAGACGAGGGTTAGTAGAAATCCTTGGGTACCAGAAGAAATATTGAATTTAATTGACAAAAGGAGAAAATATAAAAATGCAGTAAATAAAGCAGGCAAAAACTAATACAAACGTCTCAAAAATGAGATCGACAGGAAGTGCAAAATGGCTAATCAGGGATGGCTAGAGGACAAAGGTAAGGATGTAGAGGCCTATCTCACTAGGGGTACGATAGATACTGCCTACAGGAAAATTAAAGAGACCTTTGGAGAAAAGAGAACCACTTGTATGAACATCAAGAGCTCAGATGGAAACCCAGTTCTAAGCAAAGAAGGAAAAGCAGAAAGGTGGAAGGAGTATATAGAGGGTCTATACAAGGGCGATGTACTTGAGGACAATATTATGAAAATGGAAGAGGATGTAGATGAAGATGAAATGGAAGATATGATATTGCATGAAGAGTTTGACAGAGCACTGAAAGACCTGAGTTGAAACAAGGCCCCTGGAGTAGACAACATTCCATTGGAACTACTGACGGCCTTGGGAGAGCCAGTCCTGACAAAACCCTACCATCTGGTGAGCAAGATGTATGAAACAGGTGAAATACCCCCAGACTTCAAGAAGAATATAATAATTACAATCCCAAAGAAAGCAGGTGTTGACAGATGTGAAAATTACCGAACAATCAGTTTAATAAGCCACAGCTGCAAAATACTAACACGAATTCTTTACAGATGAATGGAAAAACCAGTAGAAGCCGACCTCGGGGAAGATCAGTTTTGATTCTGTAGAAACACTGGAACATGTGAGGCGATACTGACCTTACGACTTATCTTAGAAGAAAGATTAAGGGAAGGCAAACCCACATTTCTAGCATTTGTAGACTTAGAGAAAGCTTTTGACAATGTTGACTGGAATACTCTCTTTCAAATTCTAAAGGTGGCATGGGTAAAATACAGGGAGCGAAAGGCTATTTACAATTTGTACAGAAACCAGATGGCAGTTATAAGAGTCGAGGGGCATTAAAGGGAAGCAGTGGTTGGGAAGGGAGTAAGACAGGGTTGTAGCCTCTCCCCGATGTTATTCAATCTGTATATTGAGCAAGCAGCAAAGGAAACAAAAGAAAAATTTGGAGTAGGTATTAAAATCCATGGAGAAGAAATAAAAACTTTGAGGTTCACCGATGACATTGTAATTCTGTCAGAGACAGCAAAGGACTTGGAAGAGCAGTTGAATGGAATGGACAGTGTCTTGAAAGGAGGATATAAGATGAACATCAACAAAAGCAAAACAAGGATAATGGAATGTAGTCGAATTAATTCAGGTGATTGTGAGGGAATTAGATTAGGAAATGAGACACTTAAAATAGTAAAGGAGTTTTGCTATTTGGGGAGCAAAATAAGTGATGATGGTCGAAGTAGAGAAGATATAAAATGTAAACTGGCAATGGCAAGGAAAGTGTTTCTGAAGAAGAGAAATTTGTTAACATCGAGTATAGATTTAAGTGTCAGGAAGTCATTTCTGAAAGTATTTGTATGGAATGTAGCCATGTATGGAAGTGAAACATGGACGATAAATAGTTTGGACAAGAAGAGAAAAAAAGTTTTGCAAATGTGGTGCTACAGAAGAGTGTTGAAAATTAGATGGGTATGTCACGTAACTAATGAGGAAGTATAGAATAGGATTGGGGAGAAGAGAAGTTTGTGACACAACTTGACCAGAAGAAGGGATTGGTTGGTAGGACATGTTCTGAGGTGTCAAGGGATCACCAATTTAGCATTGGAGGGCAGTGTGGAGAGTAAAAATCATAGAGGGAGACCAAGAGATGAATACACTAAGCAGATTCAGAAGGATGTAGGTTGCAGTAGGTACTGGGAGATGAAGAAGCTTGCACAGGATAGAGTAGCATGGAGAGCTGCATCAAACCAGTCTCAGGACTGAAGACCACAACAACAAACAACATCATTTGCTCAAATTGTTCCATAATGTTCTTCAAACCAATCACGAATAATTGTCAACATATGAGCAATGATAATGTTACACTAGTGTGATATGACCTGGTGACATGGTGCATTGTAATCCTAAAAATTCCATCATTTGGGAACATGAAATACGAGGGTTATCCAGATAGTTAGTTCCATTTCTATTTATATTGATGGTAGCACTATGATCACAGTTCCAAGCATGCACAAACAGTTACTCTGAGTCAAGAAGGAGACCTGTACGCCATTTTCAGATTGCTGCTGCCGACATGTGCTCTGCAGTGCTTCTTTAGAATGTCAGCAGTAATTGAAATTGCCGCAATGTGTAAAATCAGATCTGCGATTCGTTTTCTAAATGGAAAGAAAGTTAAACCAAAGGAAATTCATTGGCAAACCTGCAAGGTTTACAGACAAAGTGCTATGAGAGATTCAATGGTTAGAAGATGCATCAAGACTGTTCAATGAAGGACATGATCAAGTGCATGATGAAGAATGAAGTGGACACCCGTCTGTCGTTATTGATTAACTGGTTCACACAATTGAAGAGAAGATTAAGCACAACCATAAGTTAACACTTAGTGCACTTGCTATGGAAGTTCTGCAAATCTCATGATGACTGATTCACGAAATAGTTACTGAAAAACTGAAATTTCGAAAACTTTGCTCACATTGGGTACCCATAATTCTTACTGAGCAACACAAAAAACAATGGATGGGCAGTGCACTTCAGTTTTTGACATGTTACAATGAAGAATCTATGGTTTTCTTTCTCAGATAGTCATAGGGGATGAAACTTGAGTATCGTACAACACCCCTGAAACAAAACGGCAATCAACGGAATGGAGGCACACTTCATCCCCAATGAAGGTTAAACCTAAGCAAATCTTGGCTCCTCAAAAAGCCGTGGGCACCATTTTTTGGGACAGAAAGGGTGTTTTGCTGATTGATTTCTTATCGTGAGGCCAAACAATCAATGCACATGGTTACTGCGAGACCATTAAGAAATTGCACTGCACAATACAGAACAAGCACCGAGGTTTACCGTCAAAAGGTGTTGTTTTTTTCCACGATAATGCCTGACCTCACACGGCGAATGTGACCAAACAGCTCTTATGAGAATTTCACTGGGATGCATTTGATCATCCTCCTTACAACCCAGACCTCGCTCCTAGCAACTGTCATCTCTTCTTACTCCTAAAATCTGTTCTTGGTGGTCAACACTTCAATGATGATGATGATGATGAGCTGAAAGAACATGTTACCACATAGTTGAATACAGAGGCGGCAACCTTCTATGAAGAAGGCATACAAAGCTTGTGCTACGCTATGACAAGTGCCTACAAAATATCTTGAAAACTGTGTAGAAAAGTAGTTTAACAGTTGCAGATTTCTGAACAATAAATATTTTTTCTATATCTTTACATGTTTGTTTTATACAACCAAACAGAACTTACTTTGTGGATGACCTTCATACATGAATGGATGCAAATAGTCTCATAGTAGCTGAACATAATCGTTTCCAGTAAATGATCCGTTCAGTTGGATCAGAGGACTCAGTCCATTCCATATAAATACAACTCACACCATTACAAGGCCACCACTAGATTGCACAGAGTTTTGTGGGTTCACAGTTTCTTGGAGTCTGCACCACACTCAAACTCTACCATCCACTCTTAGCAACCGAAATCAGGGCTTGTCTGACCAGGTCAGAGTTTTCCAGCCATCTATGGTCCAACTGAAATGGTCACAGGCCCAGGAGAGGCACTGCTGGTGATATGCTGTTAGCAGAGGCACTCTTGTCAATCGTCTGCTGCCATAGTCCAACTGGTCTAATGGATATGCCCCATATTGATTTCTGTGGTTATTTCACATACTGTTGCTTATCTCTTAACACTGACAACTCTAATGTAAACGCCACTGCTCTCAGTCATCAAGTGAAGGCCTTTGGCCACTGCATTGTCCAGAGTGAGAGGTAATGCCTGAAATTTGGTATTTGTGGCACACTCTTGACACAGTGGATCTCAGAATATTGAATTCCTTAATGATTTCCAAAATGGAGTGTCTCACATGTCTAGCTCCAACTACCATACCATGTTCAAAGTCTGTAAATTCCTGCTCTGTGGCCATAGTCACATGAGAAACCTTATCACATGCATCACCTGAGTACAAGTGAGAGCTCTGCCAATGTACTGCCCTTTTATACCTTCTGTAAATGATACTACAACTATCTGGCTATCTTTTATGTGGGTATCACTATCCAATGACTTTTGTCAACTTAGTGTATATAACAGATTGCTGTCCATTAAAATTGCAACAACATCAAGGTAGCATGCAATAGATGTCAAATTGGCATGAAATATACTGCATGCTTGGAGATGGAATACATTAGCATTTCAGCACAACCACACAAAGTAGATAGGAGTAACACTGTCTACATTCTGTATATAAAGAAAAATTATGCAGTGAGTTTTTAGTCCAAAAATCACATTCGAACATCGGCTGGTTCAACAGCAGTGTGTAATGCCTTGTGTAAGAGGAAGAAACATCTACCAGGCCATGTCATGATCTATCAAGACTGCAGTTTATCATTCTATTGATCAGGATTTCACAACTGTCAAATGAATATAATTAACAGGTTCAAAAGGGACATAATCCATCCATGCTATGCAGGATTTCAACAACACCATGTGGCTAATGCCTGAGAAAGTTCCCACCTCCACAGTTTAGAAAAGCTGGTGATGGTGGGAAGGATCCATATGGCACAGGCTGTGAAGCAGTCATTGAAATGAAGAATATCATGTTTGGCAACGTGTTCAGCAACTGGCTGGTCTGCTTCTTTCTTGGCCACAGTTTGTCGCTGATATTTTCACTTGAACAACTGAATTACATACTCTACCAGGGTTTTGATTACCTCTTGACATGGCCTGAAATGAGAAATGTCCTGCCCACTATCCTCCCCACAATTGTATTCCACCATCCACCAAACCTACACAATATACTTGTCCGTCCATATACAATTCCTGCTCCCAACCCCTTACCTCATGGCTCAAACTCCTGTAATAGACCTAGATGCTAGACCTGTCCCATACATCCTCCTACCACCACCTACTCCAATTCGGTCACTAACATCACCTATCCCATTAAAGACAGTCATGTAATACAATCAGGCAGTGAAACCAGTCGTCTGATTTACAAGCTACACTGCAACCACTGTCCTGCAGTCTGTGTAGGCATGACACAAACAAGCTGTCTGTCCACATGTATAGCTACTGACAAACTGTGGCCAAGAAATAAGTGGATCACCCTGTTGCCGAACATGCTGCCAAACATGATACACTTGATTTCAATGACTGCTTCACAGCCTGTGCTATATGGATACTTCCACCAACACCAGCCTTTCTGAATTGCACAGGTGTGAACTTGCCCTGCAATACGTCCTATGTTCTCATAACTCTCCTGACCTCAACCTTCTTTGGTCACTGTCCTCACCCATCCAGCCCCCTCCCTATTCCCATTGCAGGACTACACAGTTATCATTTCACCACCACACCCAGTCTTTTTGTTTCTTTTTATTTGTCTCCTCTTCTACCACTCCCCCCACCCCCTCCACACCTCTTCCCAGCCCACCGTCTAAACTGCTGCACTTCACTGTGTCTGCCATCCCCGCTATCACTTCTCCTCCCCACCCCAGCCTCCTCCTTACCTCACCCAGTCGCCACTCCCATCTTGCACTGGTGCTGCTGCTCGCAGTGTAGTTTTAGTTGCCTGAGACTGCAGTCGTGTTTGCGAGTTGCATTTGTGTGTGTGTGTGTGTGTGTGTGTGTGTGTGTGTGTGTGTGTGTGTGTGTGTGTCTATTGTTGGCAAAGGCCTTAATGGCCAAAAACTATAATTGTGAGTATCTTTTTGTTGTGCCTATCTGCGACTCAGCATCTCTGCTATATGGTAACAACTTTCCTTCTCTAATATTGTTACATTCCATCCTGGATTTTCCATTGTTTGATTAATGTCTGAGAAGACATATATATTGTGTGCTTGATTGTGCAGCATCATACAGCATTATCATGTATGAGTCAGGGAATAGGCTTATTTACATCAAGACAAGTATCCACATAGGCAGTGCAGTGGGGTGTGGATCACTACAGGCTATTAGGGGGCAGAGATATTTGCAGCAGAGGTAGGTATGTATGCAATGGTGAGCTCAGTGACATCACCAGACATCTGAGCACCACCATGTTGTCTTTTTAGAGAAGTCCCAGAGCCTGCGTGCAGCATCATAATGGACATATCCATGTGTGATTTATATTGTTATGCTCATACAGGTCCACCACCTAGTGCAATGGTATGGGATGCCATTGAGTTAACAACATGATCACATCCGGTTCACAAAGCTGGTAATTTGGGCACCAGTCATCATATTTCTACCATTTTAAGGCCAGCAGCTGTACCTTATCTGCGAGGTCTCTGAGATGTTACCTTTGAACAAGATAATGTAAGAATGTGCTGTTGTGACCACCATCATTACAAATTGTATTCGACTATTGCCTGGTCCTCCAGATCTCTCACCCACTGAAAACATCTAGTTGTGGGTTGCTGAGAGGCTGTTAAGCCACCACTCCCAGCCATTATGTTTGATGAACACAAAGTTGGAACAACATGGAATTACATGCCCCTATCTACTATTCAACTTGATGCTCAGTCAGATTAGGGCCACTATTGCTGCCACAGCTGGCAGCTCTGTGTATTAAATTTTGGAACCTGTATGCCTCTACATCATCCAACAATTTAATTGTGTTCTCCCCACTACACTGTATATACACAATAAGTAAAATTTTGTTATTTGCAATTCTTCCTGTTTTTGCAGTTTTAATGTCCAGCAGTGCATTTAGAGTAGGCATGTGTTTATGATAGCATGGGGTACGTCCATTCCTCCCCTCTCCTCACCACAATAAATGAGAATGATGATAGGAAAGCAAAATAGGAAAAAGAATTCTTGCTTTCCTTAAAGAGAGCATGGAAGATCACAACCTAGAAGCAGGTGACATGCCATTGTGTAACCTTTCCCTCACTCACATCCAACCAAAGAAGTAATTTTAATCATGAAGTAAGTTTCCTATAGTTCATATAGTCTGGACTAATCTTCAATGTGTCTAGCACTGGACAAAAAGTGAGAGAGAGAGAGAAAAACCAAAGTAAAAATGTAAGTGACATGAAGCAGCAGACTTAAACACAGAACACAGTTATGGAATTAAGATTCTTCATTGAATTCACTATAAATTTAACACTGTTAAAAGTAATGTTACTACTTACTTCTCAAGTGATATTTGGCATTCTTGCTGAGTCAGATCACCACTACTGTTCTTCCTTTTAGATTCATCCTCTTTATTTTCACCTAAAACAGTTAGAAAAGAAAATATTGTGTTAGTGTTTTGTATGTTATTATCAGATACATGAGTATTAAGGTAGATTTTCCTCTACTATACACATACTATGCAACTGTTCACAGAGAATACCTTCTGCGTTTTTTCACTTATCATAATTATTACAATAAATACTTCTCCTCTCATAACTTCAAATTGAGTTAAGAACTTAGGCATACAAATGTATTTTTAAGTTAGTTATAGTGATGGATTTGATGCAGCTTTGTGACTGCCTTGCCAATATGAAAGGCATATAAGAGAGAGATAATTCATCAATATACATATGCCTTTAGAAGACTTTCAAGACCACCTCAAACTGAGCAAACTGTTTGTGGTGTGGAATAAGTGGCAGTTTCCAAAGGGTAACTTTTGTAGATGATAAGGGGCTTTAGAGTGAATGGATCTCTGTACCAAAAGTGAGCTATATGTGGATGTTAAACTGGTACATGATAAGCTGGTACAAAGGGAAACACACTATTGCTATGCACTTTACAGTACTTTTCAGAGTACAGATGTAGATGCACATCTAACAAATGGAACCATCTTAATCGCCTATTACAGTACTGGGCAGCAGCAGCACATAACTCAATGAGCAATGAAGTAGTAGCAAAAGCAACTAGAGGTAGTCATCTCTATTTTCCATTCACCATTATTATAACGGAATAGACTTTAGGTCTTATACCTACATAATACTGATATGTTTAGTTCTATACACTCTAAGTTTTAACACATTCCTTATATTTTATTACATGCTCAATCACAGGTATTTATACTGAATTATATACACAATTACAAGCGTTTATACTGAATTACCTACACAACTAAAGACATGTAGCCACATATTTTAAATTTTAACATATGTTCACATTTTTTTCATCAAAAAATTCTGATACGTTATAAAATGGATTTTCAGCCAGCCATCTATACAGTTTTCTTTGAAGTGGTTTAGAAAGCATGGGCAATGCTGAGGGTGCTGAAGGGAGATGACTGTGGGTGAATGGGCTGTTTTTACTAGTCTGTGTCCCGGAGTATCCATTTTCATTTTTCCTCTGGTGTTGTGTTAGTGTAAATCTTCTCTTATCTGAAATTCTTTCATAATTGCTCTAATATATGGTGATAAGACATATATGTATACAAATTTACAATTGCAACAATACGAGAAAATGAAAGTTACTACTCACCGTACAGCGGAGATGCTGAGTCGTGATAGACACAATCGCAAATTTCCTACTCTCATATTGTTACATTCCATCCTGGATTTTCCATTGTTTGATTTAATTTACAATTGAAAGTATATTGAGTTTTCTAAACAGAAGTCAGTGGTGAACTCTCGGTCCAGTCCTACACATTTCTCTTACAACTTTCTTTTGTATCTTCAGTATATCAGCTATATCTGGGGAGTAGCCCCATACTAGCAGTTCATAAGAAATGAAGGACTGGAGCAGGCCAAAATACGTCAGTCTTAAATAGTCATGAGTAACTAAATATCTCGTTTCCACATTAGGTATTTTACCCTTGATATTCTTTTGATAATCCGACTGATGTATTCTCTGCAACTCAATTTGTAGTCAATATGGAATCCTAAAAGTTTAATTGTTCTAGTTTCCATATCATTAGATAGTCCTGACAGTAAATTCTAGGTATTTTCAGGATTACACTCTAGAATGTTAGAGGAGAACCATTTTACAGCAGCATTTACTGATTCCAGTGACATTTGTTGTAATCCTGATGTGTCCTGGTGAGTTGCAATTATTCTTGTGTCATTTGCATAGCAAACCACAGATTGAGAGACATGATGTGGCAAACCATTGATGGCAATTATGAAACAGAATGGTTCAAGCACTGAGCCCTGTGATACCCATGTCTCTAAAATTTTCATAAGATAATGTCTGTTTCTCACTTAAACACATTGTTTTCTGTGCCTTAAGTATGAAAGAATTATTTTTAGTGCTATAGTTTGTACTCCATAATATTCAAGTTCCTCAATCAATATTTTGTAAGGGATACAGTCAAAGCCTTACTTAGGTCACATAACACCAGTGAGGCTTTATCCCTACTTTAAAAGCAGTGATTATCTGATTTACAATGTCAGGAACTGCTGAGGTTCTATTATTTTCTTGTCTGTAACCAAACTGTTTGTTTGAAAGGAGATTATTTTCTTCAAAATAATCACTTAGTTGATTATATACAAGTTTTTCAAATATTTTGGAATTTGCTGGAGCTATTGAAACTACATGATAATTTTGGGGTACATTTTTGTCTCCTTTTTTAAAAAATTGGTATAACTTTTGAAATTTTTAATGATGTTGGGAAAATTCTGAACTGAAGGCATTTGCTAAAAATGAAGGTTAAAGGTTCACAGATAAAATGAGTAGTTTTCTTCATCATGTAGTTGGACAGCCAGTAATTATCCATAGTTTTATAGATGATGAATTTTTGTACACCTTTTATTATATCTGTGGCTGTGATAATTTCTACTGAAAAGACAGTTTCACTGGCAGCTGCTTACCAAGTCGTTCTCTTTCAGATGTGTTGGTCAAGTTTATTCTGTTTCCAATTTCTTTCACTGAAATCACAAAGAACTCATTCAGTTGCTCAGGTTCAAGTAATACTTCCATGTGTGATTGGGGGGAGTGTTCTTGGGTAAAATGTAAATGTCGTGTGACTAGGGTGCAAGTCTTCTGATTTGACGCCACTTCGGCAACTTGTGCAGCGATGGGGATGAAATTATGATGATTAGGACAACACAACACCCAGTCCCTGAGCAGAGAAAATCTCTGACCCATCCAGGAATCAAACCCGGGCCCTTAGGATTGACATTCTGTCACGCTGACGACTCATCTGCCAGGGGCAGACAGTGTTGTTGTGTGATAATCTGCCATGCAGCTTTGCACTTGTTTGGTGCAGTTCCTGTAAACCTTTCCTACGCTAATTTTTTCTCATTAAGCAGCTTAGTTTTATGAAAAAATATATTCTTCAGATACTTCCTATAATCTATATCAGCTTGTTTAGTCTTACTCACTTAGTTTTTATATGCATTTCGCAATAACAACATTTGTTCCCTAATTTTTTCAAGCTCTTTAGTATACCGATTTGTTAACTTTGTTTCAGGCTTGCATTTAAACTTAGTTTTTCTAAGGGGTGAACAAGTACACCAAACTTCAATATATTTGCCGAAGAACGTGTCAAACACAGTTTCAGCATTAGCTCATCCACTCTGTGTTTCATACAAAAAGTCCTATTTTATATAATGGGTGTGGACACACAAAATTTCACTTCAGGAGCTTCAGGATAATATGAATTGTATCTAGAGACCTCAGTTATAACAGAACTAACAGTAATTTTAACACCACTTACATATACTTAAAAAAAAGATTTGAAGGCTATTGTACTGTCACACACTCAAACAGCACTACCAGTGACTAAATACCACTACAAACAATCTTTGAAAAGCGCCCCCTCCCTTTTGTTCAAGATAATATAAGGTAAAAATCCATGAAAATGAAATGACTGGCAAGTTAGGGGAAAACCTATTACCACAGGCAGTGATGATAGGATTGGAAACACATATTAATAATCCAGTTCAGGGAAGCATTAATAAACAGTTGGGACTGTGAATGCAAAAGACCTAGCTCCACAAGAGGACATCACCATAGTGATGTACACCCATAATGTCCATGTTACATTTCTACACTTCACGTAATTCCTTTTTTGGGAAGATGTTCTAACATTTAAATTTATAGTATTGAACATTGCAATATTTTTCCTGTTCTAGAATTCTTACTATTCTAAGTATGCATTTTACATCCTCCTTACTTCTGCCAACACCAATTATTTTGCTCTACATTCATTAGATCTACAAAGACCATAAGTTTAGTGATGGCCTTTTTACAATACACCTGCCAAGGTAAGTCCAAAGGTCAGCACTGCCTCGGGTCCTCCTATATTTCTCCAGAAGCCAGAGTGATTTTCCATTTGCTTAGCTTCTTCCAGTCTTTCCATAATTCTTTAAATAACTCACGTTAATATTTTGCAGTCATAACTTATTAAAAATGATGGACCCCTAATATTAACATCTGTTCATGCCTATCTTATATGAGTATGGGATTATTACATTCTTCATGAAGACTCTGGGTATTTAGTCTGTATGATACATCAGATAAAATAATTTTTTCACACTTGGTTTTCCCAGCAGTCATTCTAATTCTAAGGGAACATAATCTGCTCCATTCACCTAGTTTTGAATTAGATGCTCTGTGAAATGCTTTTTGTAATATCACCTCTCCCATCACCTCTCCATCTACTACCACTTCTCTTTCCATAATACTATCCTCAGGTTACTTTCCTTTGCATGGCCTTTCTGTACATTCTTTCCATCTTTCAGATTTTCCTTCTTTGCTTAGTATTGGCTTGTGTCCAGAGCTCTTGCTACTCACACAGTTTTTCCTTTATTTCTCCAAAAGTTTTTCTATCATTCCTATATGGTACTCCTACCTTTCCCATAGTCATGAATACTTCTTCAGTGTTGCATTTTTCCTCTAACCTTTCTTACTTTGCCATTTTACACTTCCTGTAAATTTAATTTTTTAACATATTTATTTCCTTTTGTCTGCTTCCTATGCTGCATTTTTATATTCTACCATTTCATCAATTAATTTCAGTGTCACATGCATTAGCCAAGGATTTCTAGACATTTGTCTTTCTATCAGTTCAGTCTACAGCTACCTTCAATATTCCATCTCTCAAAGATGCCTGATGCTCCCTTTGAAACTCTCAGCAACCTATTATGTTTTCAATTTATCCTCATCTTCTACCTTTCTGCAATTTACATAGTTTTATTCTGCAGTTCATAATCAATAAATTATACTCAAGAGTCCATACTGCCCCATAAATATTTTGCACCTTAAAATACAGTTTTGAAATAACTGTCACAACATTACATCTCTGTAAAATATAATGGCTGGAGTTTCCTCTTGCATTTGGCTGTTCAACAGTACCAACATGAGATGGCCATGTTAGCTATTTATAAGGCCATACCAGTGAATCATCCACACTATTGTAATCCTTTTTGTGTTTTCACCTCTCTTTCATGTAGCCAACCTTCTGTGATTCTCACCAGACACCTTCACTGTCTCCACATCTTCCCATGTCTACAAACTACTTTCATGACACTAAAAAACAAGTATTGATTAAATTGTGATCAGCGCAAAATAATACTAGAGGACTTCCCCTTTCATTCCATTACCCCAGCCCATGTTATCCTCTTATTTTTCCTACCCTTTCTTTACGTAATATTGAATTCCAGTACACCATCACAAGTTATATATTTTTCTTTTACCTCATTTACATTTTTAATTTATCCATCATATGCAGAATACTAGGCATATATACTTGTCCTCTTGTGATGGGTCTTGGCTTTATGTTTCTCTTGGCTATAACAGTGCATTCATTCTACTGCTCATAATAGTTCACCTGTGTCATATCCCTAATATCTATTACGTCTAACTTCAATCAGTCAGTTTCACTTGACAAATTTCCTAATTCACATAACCAAGAAAGGGATCTAACATTCAACGCTACAACCTATAGAATGTCAAATCTGTTGTTTTCTTATAACAATGTCCTCTTGAGTAATCTCACCCAGAGCCCTGAATGAACGACCATTTTTCTTCCAGAATATTTTACTCGAGGTGATGTCATTTCATTAAGCATGCAAGAGGACTGCATGTCTTTGAAAATATGACTTGTTGAATAAAAAAAAAAGCTAGTTCAAGCGAAAGAGAAATCGAGAGAGACTGATAATGAGATTTCAAAATTTAAATTCATTTATAATGGACCATTTAAGATTGTGAATACACCTCACACTAAAGATTACTATTTAAATTTTCAAGATTATGGCAAGTTGTCAGGTACCGTAACATTGTTGACTTGAAGTTGTATCAATCAAGAACTGATTAATCTCACGAAGAATACTTATGGGAAGGGTGTGTTAGCTATTTTATTTTTTCCAAAGTGCATGTAGGTCTACTGTACAGATGACATACATTTGGGTAAGATATTCATTAGGTAATGTAGTCCTGAGTTTGGATCTCTGGATGGTGATTACTCAGGAAATGTTGTCAGCAGAAAAAAACAAACCTGGCATTCTACATATCAAACCATGGAATGTTAGCTCCCTTAATCAGGTAGGCAGGTTAGAGGATTTAAAAGAGAAAAAGAGAACAGTAGAGTACAGTAGCAGGATGAACAGGACTTCTGGTCAAGTCAGTACAACATCATAAACATAAAATCAGATAGAATAACACAGGAGTATGCCCAATAATTAATAAGAAAATAGGAATGTGGGTAAGCTACTATGAAGAAAATAATGAACATAGCCAAAGAATGGAAAATCCAGGATGGAATAATGACAATATTGTGAAAAGGATAAACTGCTACTCACCATATAGTGGAGATGTAGAGTCACAGACAGGCCCAACAGAAAGACTCTCAAATTAGTACACTTTCAGCCAAACGCCTTCTTCTGAAGTAGACCCCCCCCCTCCCCCCCTCCTCAACCCCGACCCCCCCCCCCCCCCCCCACACACACATACACATATTCAAGCAAACACAACTCACACACAACTCACTGTCTCTGGCTGATGAGGCCACAGTGGCTAAAAGTTTACTTGTTTAGTGGTCTTTTTGTTGTGCCTGTCAGTGACTCAACATCTCCACTATATGGTGATTAGAAATCCATCCTTTTAATAATATGATTATTATTATAACCCACATAGACATGAAAGCAGCCAAAATAAACATGAAGCCACACACCCACCACAGTAATACAAGTTTATATGCTGACAAGCTCCTCAGAAGAGGAAGAGATTGAGAAGACAGGTAAGACAGCAAAGGATTGTATAAGTAAGAACAAAAGCCCTTGAAAAACTCTCATATAACACAGAAGGTGCTGAATTTAACTAACAAAATGAGAACATATAAAAATAAAGCAACTGAAACAGACTACAGATATTTAAACAATGAGACTGACAGCAAATACAAAAGACTGGGCAAAAATGGCTAGAACACAAATATGAGATTGTACAAGCATGTATAACTAGAGGAAAGATAGGTGCTGCATGTAGAACAATTAAAGAAACTTTTGGAGAAAAGAGAAGTAGCTCTATGAATATTGAGAGCTCAGATGGCAGGCCAATAGTAATCTGACAGAACACTTGAAGATCTAAGTGGATACAAGGACCCTTCAATAGATGACTTTCCCTCAGAATTAATGTGATCCTTTGGAGCAATGACAAATTTTTTCAGTCTGGTGTGCAAGATATATAAGACTGGTGAAATATCATCCGACTCCAGGAAGACTAATAATTCCAATGCTAAGGAAAGTAGATGTGAATGCTGTTGAACCATCAGTTTAATATGTCATGGTTGCAAAACATGGACATGAATTATTTACAGAAAGATGGGGAAACTGATGGAAGCTGACCTCACAGAAGATAACCTTGGGTTCTAGGGAAATGCAAAAATACACAAGGCAGTCCTAACCCTGTTTCTTAACCTGGAGGATGGACTTAAGGAGGAAAAACCTACATTTGTAGAATTTGTAGACTCTGAGAAAGTTTTTGACAAAGTTGACTGCACTATACTCTTTGAAATTTTGAAGGTATCAGGGATAAAAGACAGGGCTAAGAGTTGAAGAGCATGAAAGGGAAGCTATGGTCGAGAAGGGAGTGAATCATGTCTCTCCAATCTTATTCAGTCTGTGCACTGACCATGGAGAAATTTTGTAAGAGAATTAAAGTTCAAGAAGAAAAAATAAAATCTTCAAGGTTTTCCAATGAATATGTAGTTCAAGAATTTGTAAAAGTGAATGAACAGAATGGATAGAATCCTGAAAAGATATTTTAAGGTGAATTTCTAATGAAATAAACAAGGTTAATGGAATGTAGCTAAGTTAAATCAGATGACAAAGAGGGAACTGATCAGCAAATGCAACACTAAATGTAACACATGAATTTGGGCAGCAAAAAACTGTTGTGAGCCAAAGTAGAGAGGATATAGAATGCAGATTAGAAATAATAAGAAAAAAGCATTTCTGAAAAGAAGGAATTTGTTACCATTTAATATCTGTTTATATGGTAGGAAGTCTTAACTGAACGTATTTGTGTGACACAAATGGAAGTAAAACATGGACAATAAGCAGTTCAGAGAAGAAGAGAACAGAATCTTTTGAAATATTGTGCTACAGAAGAATGTTGAAGATTACATGGATAGATTGAATAACTAGTGATGCAATACTCAAAAAAATTGGACAAAAAAGAAATTTATGGCACAACTGGACTAAAAGAAGGAGTTAGTTTGTGGTGAAACAAGTGTTGTATCTCTGTGAGACATACAGAGGCGAGAGAGTAATTAACTTTGATGATCAGAAGTCAGGGTGATAGATCATTTTATTGGAAACTTCCCATAGAGATCAGCTCTGGATTCTTAGTAGTGCAGTTTCAGATAGCAACATTATCATTATGACAAAATATTATTTTATATTGTGCGTGTGAACTGTTGCTGAATTATACTCATAGTTCCTCAACCCACTGGGTAAATAGTAAGTATGAACATTTTCTTTCAGTGAGCACAAGAATAATGTGGACTTTTAGACTGGAGATTATAATCAGTATGTTCTTCATCGCATTCTGACTGACCACAAAAATAGTTTTCAGGCTCTTGATGATGACAGAGATTTATACACTGATTCGCCTTCTGCTCCACAGGTCAACTCAGAGCTGCATCAAACCAGTTTTTGGACTGAAAACCAGAACTACACAACAGTCATTATGGAAGATTTGTACACTTCCTGTTCCATTCACATACTGAGATTGGTAAGAAAAATTATTTAAATGCCTCTGTGTGAGTTGTAATTAATCTAATCTTGTCCTTGTGATGCATATATGAGCAATAAGTAGGGGGTTGTGGTATATTCCTAGAATAATCATTTCAACATGGCTGTTGAAACTTTGTAAGTAGTCTTTCTCAGGGAAGTGTCCACCCCTGGTAGCTGACTGGTCAGCACAATGGAATGTCATACCTAACAGCCCAGGTTCGATTCCTGGCTGGGTAGGAGTTTTCTCCACTCGGGGACTAGGTGTTGTGTTGTCCTTATCATCATCTTTTCATCCCCATCGACACAGAAGTCGCCGAAGTGGCGTCAACTCGAAAGACTTGCACCAGGCGAATGGTCTACCCTAAGGGAGGCCCTAGTCACATGGCATTTCCATTTTTCAGCCCTAGCCACATGACATTTCCATTTTCAGGGAAGTAAAAAAGAAAAAATGATAAATATACTGCTCACTTAGTTTAGTCAATGAAACAAAACAGTCTACTTACGAACGGAGTCTGAGTCACTTTTCCTACGGCTCCATACACCAGAGAGTTTCCTGAAATATTCCTGAAAATAAAAAAAAATTAAAAAATTAAAAAAAATAGAATGTAATTATTCAACAGAAAGACTAAACGCACACAGTATTTTGATACAACAGTGGTTAACGTTTCATTTAACAGAATATTTGTTGTTTGCTCTGACAATTGTGCATATTTTGTAAAAAATAATACCACAGAGTGTTTGAAAACAAAACCATTACCTGTTTGCATGGTATTTCACAAGACACACTGCTTGTTCCTATAACTAAACCCAAAGAAGTCTACAAAATTTACTAAAAAAGGCCTCTCCCCCTGTCCTGGCTCCCTGTCATCCTATTGCCTGTGTGACAACTTGCTCTTTTCTTTTCTCTACAAGGAAGAAACTAACAGTTATGGAAGATGAATAAATAATTTTCATGCTTTTGTACACTGCCTGACAAACAAAGTGAAGCACTCAGAAGGGAATATAAAACAAAATAAATCTTAATGAGTTGAGAAGGTGTGTTTTTTCAGTGATTACAAAATTCAGTCAAATTTACAAAGAACTTGGGAAGGATGAGCCCATGTAGCATTATGATGGTGCCCCCCCCCCCCCTCTGGCCTGGAAGAATGCACTGATTTGGTTGGTAAGTATGTCATATAGCTGTTGCATCCTCTCCTGAGGCAAGCTAGCCCAAAACTATTGTCTGTTGCAGCTGGTTCTTGATAGTCTGGATACTGTCACTGGGACAGAGTTGACATCTGAGCTAGTCCCACCCATGTTCTATTGGGAACAAGTCAGTGCATCTTCCAGACCTCAACATTACCTCAACATCATGCAGACTGTTCAAAGAGGCACGTGCCGCATGTGGCTGAACATTGTTGTGTTAAAAAATGACTAAACAGTACTGTCACATGAGAAGTAGCATATGAGGCCACAGGATGTCCGTGACATATCACTGTGCATCAGAATTCTCCGAGTCACAACCAGATGTCACCTGAAGTCTCACTCGAATGTCTCCCACACCGTGGTGCTAGGAGTAACACCAGTGTGCCTCACCTGGTCACTCCCCTACCCATCAATGGTGGTCATCTGTGGTAGTTCAGAACTGTGGTTCATTGCTGAACACAATACAAAAGCATCCATCATCATGCATGCTTAATCGATGGAATAAAGCAATCAGGCTTGTAGGCTTCTTTTGGTGTTCTCTGGACATAAGGCCACCCTGATGTAGGAAATAACGAAAATGTTGACTCATCGGACCACATGACATGTTTCCATTGATCAGCTGTCCAGGATTTATGTCCTGACACCATGTATTATGCTAGTTTGTGTTGGTTGTCCCCACTAATGGTTTCATGCATGAATATTCGCTTTATGGTGATCTCAGTGGACAGTGTCGATAAATAATTTTTCTCAAATGGCAGATGTCCAGAACTAAATATGTTACGTCTTTTTAAATAGAGGGTGAGACCATTCACATAAAACCAGTCAATGACACTTTCAACAACTTTGTTTATCACTTCTGTTTCTGTACATACGTTTGGACTGATTACAATACTATTGTCATATGCAAAAGAAGCTAATTCTGCTTGTTGTGTATTAGAAAGAAGGTTGTTTACTCATATGCGGACCTAAGACTGAGCCTTAGGGAGCACTATACATGCTTTCTCACCAGTCAGTATTATGTCCCTGGACTATACCTATGGAATTACTAAGAACAACTGACTGTAATATTTTGGTTAGGTATGATATTAGCCATTGACCTCAATTTACCTAGTAGAATACTGTGATTCACTCAGTCGAATGCCTTAGAGAGGTCAGGAAATACTAGTTGGCGCTATTTTATTATTTAATGCTTTTAAAATTTGGTGTGTGATCATGTAAATGACATTCTCAGCAGAGCAATTACAAAATACAACTTACTGTGTTCTTTTGGTTATGTATGACATTTCCTACAAGAATACTGGGAGTCACAAAATGAAATGCCTCAAGAGGTTGCAGAAAATACCAACTGACACTATTTTATTATTTAATGCTCGAAACATATAAATCACATTCACAGTAGAGTAACCATTCTGAAAGTCAAACTGTGATTTGCTAAGAATATTATTGTAGCTAAGGTGAGATACTATTCTAGAAGACACCATCTTGTAAAAAATTTTGGAGAATGATGTCAACAGTGTAACAGGTCAGTAGTTATTGATAAATATCTTATCACCTTTATTACAGGCATTTAACGGTGGCATATTTCAGTCTCTCAGGAAAAATGCTTTGCATTAGTCATGCATTATATATTTCAGCTAAGGCTGGGATTATTACATGGTAACATATTTTTAGAACTCTATTGGAAATGCCATCACGAACAGATGAGATTTTATTATTAAGAGAACGAACAATTTTCTTAATTTCAGATGATTAAGTTGGTGATACATTCGTATGATTGAAATTTATGAGAGTCACATTTTCAACACACTACTGTGATTTTGCTCTTCAACTATTTGTCCCTATACTTTCTACTATATTTAAGAAAAGATTTTAAATGAATTTGCTACATGTGACTCATCATTTATAGCCTTTTCCATTCAGTTCCAAAGTGATATCTTGTCTGTGGCGGTTGTCCTGTCTCTCTTTTCCCTACATTCCATATAGCCTCAAGTCTGTTGTTAGAAGCACTGAATTTTGGCATTATGTGTAGGTCTCTTGATTTTTATTAACCTTTCTTAATAATTTTGAGTAGTTTTTGAAGAGTACAAGCGCACAACAATTTGCTGTTTTGTTTTCTTCCTCACAGTTGGTTTTCACAAAAACCAGAAAGTTGTTTTTCTGCTTTATTGACATTTGACTGTACTGTAATACTACTACTGAATTTGAATTTACAATTTTTAAAGAAGACTCAAGGTCAGAGAGGAGGAAGAGGAGATTAAGGGGGGGGGGGGATGGATGTAGAGAGGGGGAATGAGGAGATGGATAGGGAGATGAGAAGTAAAGAGATGGTGGGAAGAGGAGGAGGAGATGTACAAAAGAGCAGAGGAGATGATGGATAGAGAGAGGAAGCAGATGGAGTGTGGGACATATGTTCAGTTCCCATACATATTTAGCAACTGTGAAACAGTGAAGGGTTTGCTACTTAATATACAAAGCCTAAGGCGAGTTCCAGTGAGGCAACTTCTAGGCAATATGTGGCATCTGGCAAGAAGTATTTCAAGCGGAGAAACATTCTGTGACACGTGCAAGTAACAATGACACATGCCACACATTCAGCCATGTCGCCAGTGGCCCATTTTACAACAAAGATACAGCGTGTCATATGATGTCGCCATTATCCAAATGGTAGTGAATGAGTGTGGCAGAAAATGGTTATCATGGAGTGGAATATACAGAAAGCAACCTCACTTATTGAAGTCTACCATATTTCACTGGAGTTCAGGAACAATAAAAGTGCTTCATATGAATACACAAATGTGAAAAATAACAAATTAACAGTACTTGCTAATAAGTGTGAATGTTCAGTAGACGAAATAAAAACAAAACTAAGATTTTCATTGGAAACAGAAAAGGTTTACTAAACTGAAGAGTGGTTCATCTAAAAAAAGACAAATGATTTGCTTATAATCTCCCCACATTTTTGTTACAGTTGACATTCCAAGAAAAACTTTTACATTTGCAGAAAAATATGAGGTAGGTGAATCAGCAGTTTTAACTTATTATTTTTAACAGAATAATTTAAATAGTGATGGATCCAGAGATAGGTCATTCTCTCTCTCTCTCTCTCTCTCTCTCTCTCTCTCTCTCTCTCACACACACACACACACACACACACATACAAACAGTAGAACTTTCTTTATATGTTTTTGCAGCAGTATGATAAAATAAATGTACAAGCCACATTTACAGCTTAGCCTATGTGAAATTAATATAGGCTTTATTTACAGCTTGCATACAAAAGTATGCTAGGAAATAAAACTTAATTTCCCAACATACATTCTAGTAAACAAAAATTTAAAAAAACTTTGCTTGAATTGACCTTCCACTTTCGATACTTGTGTGTGATTGAAAGAAATTAAGTCATAAAATAGTAACACAGAAAAACACATTTATTTTACATTCGTAGAGCTATGTCTGTTAGTATTTATCTTCTCAAAATACTTTTGCTTCTCTTTACACAGAATACCTAACGAATTCATATCAGGCACCTTCTGCATCATTTTCGTGGTATGCGCCATAAATTTGGCAACCTGTGTCATCTTTGACTACTGTCCTCCATATTCTATCCTTACAACCTCTTTTTTATATTCTGGACGAGGCTTCACAATGTGTACCTGTAAGAGAAATGTGCCATCAGCCGCTAAAATGTAACTTCACTCCCAGGGAGAGATTGAGGAGTTGGTAATATCAGTTCTTTTTGGTAAAATGAAGTTTGGCAAAACACTCCTTTGTCGGATATTCTCCCTTGACAACCAATATTCCCATAAAAGGAACAATAGCAGTATATGCAATCCCCCTAAAAACAATGCTGCAGGATTGTTTGGAATAATAGAACAAGCTGCCACTGTTCTTTGGGCTTCTGCTTTCCATCCACGCCTCCAATACTGTGGGTAGTACCAGGTTTTCTCAAAATTATTAGCCTAGTGGAATCTGCTACATAAATAAAGACAGCACATTCTTATTTTATGGAAACGAATTAGCTCTAGTTAGTATTTCTTCCCTTTTTAGGAAAAGACAATTTGGTGGCTGATACACCTGAGAGTCAGCTTATTACCTTACCAAATCGCAGCCAGCAGATACGATCTGACGATTTTAAGTAATGAAGGAAGTGTAAAACAGTTTCTTTCTCCCAAGAATAGAGCTAAGAGATATAATGTCCAGATTATAAACGTGAAGAACAATCATATGCTGTATTATTATGAGCAATGGAAAGAGATGAATGCCCAACTTGTCGGTAACGAACTGCGTGATCCTCAGCCTAGAGCAAGGACCGCTGTGAAACATCTTGTCAACAACATACTGTTCGAAGCAGGTGTAGGAAGGTACGACGATCATGAGCCATACACTTCACATCATGGGACTACGAGCTATAAGTGATGACGAAGAACAACCAAGTGGTTATGAGTTTACAAAACTTAACAAAATATTTGACACTTTAATAAACAAATCAAAAGTTTACCATGTCACTATGTATTGCTCAATGTATGTTTAACATGTACTTTTCTTGAATACATAAATAACAACTACTTTTATGTGAAAATGTTTGGGATTAAAATTCTGAAGAGATGCATAAACGATACTTAACTGTCTCCAGTAGCCAGGTATCTCAAAGTCAATGATATTCACACTTGAACTAA
This sequence comes from Schistocerca gregaria, assembly GCF_023897955.1. Taxonomy (NCBI): domain Eukaryota; kingdom Metazoa; phylum Arthropoda; class Insecta; order Orthoptera; family Acrididae; genus Schistocerca; species Schistocerca gregaria. Next base: position 196,161,206 of record NC_064922.1, read on the forward strand.
TATCGCATCATGAGCACAGATTACGACAGTTGGTGTCAGCTTTTGCCACCAAAGGAATGAGCTTTTCGACTAAGTAGTCAAAATCCTGCCTAATCATACGATTCAAATTTTTGAACAACCATCATTTGAAATCAGTTTTTCGAAAAATTCCTTATGAGTTTCAGTACTTTTAACAAATAAATCTCTGATCCACTAATAGGGCTTCTTCCGATTTCTTCTTTTAATGCCATTTGCGAGGATCAAATAAGCAGAAACTGCCACTGCTTCCAATGACATGACGCTCATTATTGGCAAACTGTACTGAAGAACGTGAAATGCTTTTGCCTCATGCTATAAGGAGCAGCAACAAGAAGCCATACTGAGAATTGCCAGCAGACTCTTGGGTGACATTTTCTTGTGATACAATATGCAAAATCATGCTAACAACTAGCAACGAAATAACACACGTAGCATGCTACATGTTGCTTGTTGCCTCAGTGGAAACGTATCTATCCTTGGTGCATACCTGAAGTTACTTCTAAATGTGTCCATTACTTCCATCTAAGATATCATTGTATGTTCTTTCTACAAAGAAATTCACAATCCAGTAATTTGATGCCACATACATTGGTATTTTGGATAGTGAGCGTAGCTGCAGTACCGAGTGAAAAATACTTTTCAGAAGTCAACAAGTAATGCACCTAACTGAATGCTTTCATCCATGGCTTTCGGTATGTCAATTGAGAAAAGCACGAGTTGTGTTTTGGGAGACCGATGTTTTCGAAATCAGGTTCAGAGAAAAGATGGCGCCCAGTGTAGATCGGGAGTATGTTAGTCCCGTACAAAAGTCAAAAAATAACGAGGAAAAGTGTTCGATATGCAACAAATTCTGTGTGTATTATGACAGTACGTGTATGCCATGTTATATTATCGCAAAAGTAGACGCCAGAAAAAACCTGGTAACAGGAAAATGTTATTAACAGGCATCTCATGCAGCAAGTACTTCGACTCATTCGTAGGAAATGGTGAACTCGGATACAACATGCCATCTACATCTACATCTACATGACTACTCTGCAATTCACATTTAAGTGCTTGGCAGAGGGTTCATCGAACCACAATCATACTATCTCTCTACTGTTCCACTCCCGAACAGCGAGCGGGAAAAACGAACACCTAAACCTTTCTGTTCGAGCTCTGATTTCTCTTATTTTATTTTGATGATCATTCCTACCTATGTAGGTTGGGCTCAACATTATTTTCGCATTCGGAAGAGAAAGTTGGTGACTGAAATTTCGTAAAAAGGTCTCGCCGCGACGAAGAACGTCTATGCTGTAATGACTTCCATCCCAACTCGTGTATCATATCTGCCACACTCTCTCCCCTATAACGCGATAATACAAAACGAGCTGCCCTTCTTTGCACCCTCTCGATGTCCTCCGTCAATCCCACCTGGTAAGGATCCCACACCGCGCAGCAATATTCTAACAGAGGACGAACGAGTGTAGTGTAAGCTGTCTCTTTAGTGGACTTGTTGCATCTTCTAAGTGTCCTGCCAATGAAACGCAACCTTTGGCTCGCCTTCCCGACAATATTATCTATGTGGTCCTTCCAACTGAAGTTGTTCGTAATTTTAACACCCAGGTACTTAGTTGAATTGACAGCCTTGAGAATTGTACTATTTATCGAGTAATCGAATTCCAACGGATTTCTTTTGGAACTCATGTGGATAATCTCACACTTTTCGTTATTTAGCGTCAACTGCCACCTGACACACCATACAGCAATCTTTTCTAAATCGCTTTGCAGCTGATACTGGTCTTCGGATGACCTTATTAGACGGTAAATTACAGCATCATCTGCGAACAACCTAAGAGAACTGCTCAGATTGTCACCCAGGTCATTTATATAGATCAGGAACAGTAGAGGTCCCAGGACGCTTCCCTGGGGAACACCTGATATCACTTCAGTTTTACTCGATGATTTGCCGTCTATTACTACGAACTGCGACCTTCCTGACAGGAAATCACGAATCCAGTCGCACAACTGAGACGATACCCCGATGCCATTGCAAGAAACGTGTTGTAAAAGGTATAATGAGCTTAAATTGTAAAACGGTTTTTCATTATTCGTATGTTAATGTCAATCCTAAAAGGAAACTATGGTTCTGCAATAGCTGTTTCGAAGGAGACTTAGGCCAAAAACCTAATATGAGGAACACCAAAGACGAAGTTATCAGTGCTCTACTGGAAGAGTTTTCAGTTATAAAACATCACGAACACGAACAGTATGAAAAAGAAACAAAGAGGCTTAGCGTTTTACCTCAAGATACTGTAACCTTTGTTAATAACAGTTCTGTTGTTTATGTTTGTAGAAAGTGCGGGAAAAACACAAACAGTGGTGTAACCTGTTGCGAGTGCGAAAGAAAACATCAGTCTAAAACTCCCGACCATGTTCCAAAACTTTATATTTTAGGCGATAGCCACAGCCGCAGTATTGTCTCACGCGTAAATAAAGCTTCAAATGTGAAATCGACGAGCTTTGTAAAACCTGGGGCGCCCCTCTCAGAAATAAGAAAACTAGTTTTTTCTGAAGAAATAAAAAATCTGTTTTCGAAAGATTTTGTTGTCCTCTTTGGTGGATCTAATGACATTTATCAAAATGATACATCTAAAGCCTGCTGCGAATTAAACAAGTGTTTATCTGAACTAAGTCATACAAACGTTATCCTCGTAAATATACCATAAAGGTACGACTTGATGTCCTGGTCGTGTGTAAACAAGGAAATTAGTGCCGCCAATGAACTTTTTTCCAGTATATGCAAACAATATAGAAATGTGTCTGTTGTTAATATTAATACCATTGGACGCAGATTCCACACTACTCACGGGCTGCACTTAAATGGCCTTGGAAAGCAACTTGTTACATTAAAGCTAATGAAAATTATTCAGAGACTGCAATACTTACCAACAACATCATCAGTGGTACCTGTATCATCATCACAGAAAGTGTCTCTAGGAATGACTAATGCAGAATCAGATACAGTAACAGAAAATGTAGCAGAAGTACCTAAAGAAGCAATACTAACAGAAGTAGAATCAACAGCAGCGTCAGAAGAACCACGTTCAGTAACAGCAGAAGTAATTCCTCCAGCATTAGAACCAGCTCCTACAGTAGTAACACCATCTCCCTCACCAGCAGTAGCAGCACAAACTTCTCCACCAGCAACAGCAGAAGAAACACCATCAGCAACAACAGAAGCAACTCCTCCAGCAGTAGAACCAGTTCCTATAGCAGCAGCACCATCTCCCACACCAGCAGTAGCAGAACCAACTCCTTTACCAGTAATAGCAGAAACAACTCCTCCACCAGCAGCAACTAAACCAACTTCACCAACAGCAGAAACAGTACCAGCTCCTCCTCCATCACCTTCAAGAGTAGCAGAAAAGAATAGACCAGTCGCAGTAAGTAAAGTATCATCTTTGTCTCATGATGAAGTGATACCAAATGATTTGGGAAAACATGCTCCTATAAAACTTATGGACAGTGAAGTGAAACAAACTTCCATCCGTGTTTCAAACAGACCCAAAAAATTACCAAAGAGAAATGAAGATTTTTTATGGTTTGTCCCAAGGAAGTCCAAACGCCACCTAACATAGATTCCAGGGCTGAAAAAACAATTAAATGTTCTCCATCGCCCCATAATACTGTAGTCCTCCCATCCTGTGACAGTAACTCTATCTTATTTCTGGACTTAAATGTCAGGTCTCTGAAAAATAAAGCTGATGAGCTTGGTATACTATTAAACAGTAACAAAAGAATGATTTTATGTACAAACGAACATTGGTTAAAGGAAGAGGATATAAAATTGTATGTACCACCGGGTTTCAGATTAGCTACGTACTACTGCAGACCTGGTGAATCCTTTGGGGGTTCATCCATATGTATTAGCAATGATCTAGACTTAAAGTTTTCTGTTCTTGAGGTTAGTGACCTATGCATTAAAGATGTTTTTGAAGCAGCTGCTTTTATTATATCTAGTATACAGCTCATAACTGTGTCTTTATATCACACTCCTGAAAGTAATGTAGAACAATTTATAGAACATTTAGAAAAACTTGTGATCAGTATACAAAAATATACTAAATACAAAATTTTAATCTTTGGGGATCTAAACATAGACATTAGGAAAATGACAGCCAGAAATGTTAATTTAGTAAACATGTTAAGATCCTATAATCTCTTTTGTGCTAATGAAAGTCCTACAAGGCACTCCTCCTGTCTTGACAATTTAATAACAAATGTATACAAAAGTGATTTTGAGCTAGGTTTATTTAATGTCGATTACCTGTCAGACCATAGAGGTATATGGGTGAAACTAATTACTAAAAATCCAAAAGAAGACGAGGAACAAACTCAGTGTGTCAGACTATCTACAGAGACAAATATTAGTAAGTATAGAGAAGAACTTAAGTCTATAGATTGGAATACTGTTATACATTCCTCCAGAAATGTTGATGAAGCCTTCAGCACATTCCTAAAAATCATTTCTGAAATCTTCCATGCATGCTGTCCATTGGTTAAAAACAAAAAAAAAAAAAAAACAAGAAAGTTAGGAAACCTAGCCACTCAACTTCACAGAAGTGGTTTTCACCCCAATTACAAAAACTGAGACTATTGGTAATTACTTGTCATGATAAGGTCAAAAAGGGAGCAGTAGATAAAGAAACTTACAAAAACCTGAAAAGAAAATATAGATCTGAAATTAAAATAGCCAAGTGCAAGGCAAATGGTGATTTCATTAAAAAATCACACAATAAATGTAAGGCTGCATGGAAAGTAATAAAAGCAGAGCTAGGTATGGATATAAACTACAAAGACAACATAAATGCTGCTGACATCGCTGCTGATGATTTCAATCACTTTTTTGTCAACTCTGCCAATCTTAGCCTTCCAACCCACAGCAACCAGAATTCCAATTCAACACATACACCTATTTCTCACCCCATATCTGGAAGAAATTTTCAACAAAACATTACAAACATAGTGTCAGCTTGTAAATGGAGAGAAGTACAAGTAACTAGTATAATTAAAGAAACCTCTAAATTAGGATACTCTAGATCTGAAGATGTGTATGGCCTGTCAAACTATGTAATTAAAAAAGTTGTAGATCTCATATCATATCCTTTTTGCATACTGATAAACTGGATGCTGTCGAGTGGACACTTTCCAGAATGTCTCAAAAAACCGTTGTCATACCATTATACAAAAAGAGTGACAAGTCCTGTATCAATAATTATAGACCAATTTCACTTGAGCCTATTCTCTCAAAAATAATAGAACATTGCATACTGCAGCAAATATGCAAACATCTATCAGACAATAATATATTAAATGATTCTCAGTATGGATTTAGGTCAAACTTATCAACAGTCAAAGCAGTTGAAAACCTTATCTCTTTTGTACTAAGCGCATTTGAGTCAGAATTATCTGCTGAAGCCATTCTAATTGACTTGAGTAAGGCTTTCCACTCAGTTAACCACAAAATATTATTAGATAAACTGTGTTGCTATGGAATCAAACACTTGGAACTCTCACTAATTAAATCATACCTCAGCAATAGAAAACAAATAGTAAAGCATAATGACCAACAGTCACAGATTTTAAGTATAAAACGAGGTGTTCCGCAGGGCTCAGTGCTTGGTCCTCTACTATTTATATTGTTTGTAAATGACTTTCCGAATAACTTACCCTGTAAATCTATCCTCTATGCTGATGACACAACATTAGCTAATGCTGGAAAGGATATAAACAAATTGAAGGAGGAAAGTGAAGAGTGTCTCAAAATGTCTAATATCTGGTTTAAACCTAATGACTTATCTATGAACCATGAAAAGACTGTCAAGATAATCTTCAGTTTATCAAACAGTAACATGGAGTTATCACCTGTTAAACTACTAGGAATACACGTTGACTCAAAATTAACTTGGGACACACATACAGATTATGTATCACGAGTTATCTACCTACTAGCCAAACTACACACATGTGTTACACAATATTTATTGCTTCAGTCATACTATGCCGTCTTTCATTGCCATCTACAATATGGCATTCTTTTAATGGGGTAACTCTCCAGGAGCCAAAAAAATTTTCACTTGGCAGAAGAAAGCAATTAGACGTCTTTACGGAATCACTGACAACAAGACCTCATGTAGACCTTATTTTAGAGACTTAAAAATTCTCACAGTCCCATCTCTTTACATATATTGTTGCCTATTAAACATAAAAGAAAACTTAAACCACTACACTATAAGGAAATCAGTTCATCAACACAATACTCGACAAACAAATATGACTGATATACCCACAACCAGGCTTAAGAAAACCCAATCTAGCTATGAATACATAGGCATAAAATTATTCAACACTTTACCCGTACAGGCTCAATTAGTTTCAATGGATATTTTCAAAACTAAAACCAAAGTGTGGATGAAGAAAACTACTTTCTACAGTAAAGAAGAATTTCAGAATAGTTGTAAAGATGATCTAATTTATTGATAAACTAAGGCTTACTGTTATGTATAGTTATGGATGTAGAGGCAGCTAGCTATAAGCTAATAGGGTACAACACTCTCATTGCATGTTAATGCTGATAAATTATGGCTTACTGTTATGTATAGATCTAGGTGTAGAGGCTGTTGTAAGCTAATAGTTTCCAACATTGCTATATTTTTACTATGTAATATTTTGGTATGTAAAACATAATGTAGAAATAGCTGTAACTCTTCTGACGACATCGATTGGATGTTAATGCTGAAAGATGGATAAAATAAATAAATAAATAAACATGCCGGTTAGCATGGAGGATTTCATTTTGTTCGAGATACTTCAACATGTTCTAGCTCAGAATATGTTCTAGGATCCTACATCAGATGAACATCAATGAGAATGGATGGTAATCTTGTGAATTACTTCTATTACTCTTCTTTAGGCAGGTGCAGCCTGTGACTTTTTCTACTCACTGAGCACAGGTTTTGGTTCTTGTGATCTACGTTATAGAATTGAAGTGGACATGTTCGACATTACTCTTTCAGCCAGGTGGTGTCACATAAGGTAAGTCGACACAAAATGGTTAGTGTGTTTCGTGCACACACTGCAACAACCGGTATTGATAGTGCTCCCAACTATGCTGTTGTTGTTGACAAGTTTGTTCCATGGCAAATGGAATGAAGAAAATAACTGAATTACGTGCCGAAATGCCGAAGTAAATATTAAATTTAAAAAGGTGGAGTATGTGGATCGAAATATGTCCATAATCCACAGTTTGGCGAGCTAGCAAAAACATACAGACATATCTACAGTCATTAGAGTGTCACCTTGTCACTGCCATTTCAACCCAGTGGAATTGTATGGACTCAAATTTAAGGTTATGCTACAGAAAAAAGTATACTGTGTGCTGTCGAGTAACTCAGCATCTAAGCTGTTAGGGAAGTGACTCCTGAAGACTGGAGGGCTGTGCTTTATGGAAAAATCTTGGCAGGACGTGTGACGTATTTACCTTTTGATATCATGTAGTTGATACAACAAAAGGGGCCTGATGCCACCAGATCCAACCAGCTGGGTGTAAGATACACGCCATGCACTCCCTGACAGAATATACCTACGCACCTTTGCGCCCACAGGTTAGGCAACTCTGCAGCAACCTCGAATTCGCTATTGTACACTACTGGCCATTAAAATTGCTACGCCAAGAAGAAATGCAGATGATAAACGGGTATTCATTGGACAAATATATTATACTACACCTGACATGCAATTACATTTTCATGCAATTTGGGTGCGTAGATCCTGAGAAATCCGTACTCAGAACAACCACCTCTGGCAGTAATAACGGCCTTGGTACACCTGAGCATTGAGTCAAACAGAGCTGGCCGGTCGCACACAGCTACGACTGCTACAATTTTGGAACATGCAGACACTCTCATTCTAGGTGTGGACGGATAACAATGAAACACCTCGCTGCTCCAGTGGCTGTCTCTGTTGGTCGTGCTGACACACTCGTCCACCAGTTGGGGTATTCAAAGGCGTGTGTGCCCACTGGTTTTCTTGCCGCCTAATTTTCTTTCTTTTTGTTTCACTTACGCCCTAGTCCCGCAACGATCTCAGGGTTGATGTGGTTACAACCGATTTGGCAATGTTAGTTGTAGTGATGGCAGGATGACCTTCCTGCCGCCACCCCGTACCCCCCAGGACGGAGTCAGTGTACCCCAATTGTCTGCGTCTAGTGTAAATCGTGAAATAGTGCGGCCGTGTTGCAAATGTCTGTGACGCGTGGAAATGAGGCAGAACGTGGGGACCAGCCTGGTATTCACCTAGCGGGATGTGGAAAACCGTCTAAAAACCACATCCAGGCTGGCCACCACATCAGCCCTCGTCTTTAATCCGCTGGGCTGATTCGATCTAGGGCTGGCGCGCATACCCAAGTCCAGGAAGCACCGTGTTAGCGCTCTCGCCTACCCTGGCGGGTCGGTTTCCTTGCCGCCTAACGGAAGACCATAAAGAACAACAAAGGGTCATCTGTGTGGAACTGCTTGCGTGTTAAGAGGCGGTTGGGGGAAATTTTTTGTCGAACATCGTCACAGGCGATGAAACACGGGTTCATCACCTTGAACCGGAAAAAGTCAATCCACCAAGTGGCGTCAGACCATCTATCCTCCGAAGAAAAGTTCAAAGCCACACCCTGACCATCTTCTAGGACTCTGAATGGGTTATCCTGTTTGATGTTCTCCCTCATCGTGCGTCGATAATCTCTGAAGTGTATTGTGTTACTTTCATGAAACTCAAGAATCGACTTCAGCGCGTCTGTCACCACAAAAATGCAAACGAACTTCTCCTTCTTCATGACAACCCAAGGCTTCACACAAGTCTGCACACCTAAGCGGAGCTCACAAAACTTCATTGGGCTGTTGTTAATCATCCACTCTACAGCCTGGATCTCATACCTTCCCGGCTTCCATCTCTTTGAGCCAATGAAGGATGCACTCCTTGGGTAATCGTGAGTAATAGGGAAGTTATTGATGCAGCAAGACGTTGGCTTCAACGTCAAACAGTAACTGAGGGCAAACAGGCCCTCCCAGTAAGGTTGTGTAAGGCTGTTGCACTGAATGGAGATTATGTTGAAAAACAGCGTTTTGTAGCCAAAAGAGAGGGGAATAATGTGGTGTTAGAATTCCAAACATAACAATCCTGCTTTCAAGAATGAAATTTTCACTCTATAGCATAGTGTGCGCTGATATGAAATTTCCTGACAGATTAAAACTGTGTGCCGGACCGAGACTCGAACTCGAGACCTTTGCCTTTCGCGGGCAAGTGCTCCACTGACTGAGCTACCAAGCACGACTCACGCGTCGTCCTCACAGCTTTAATACCGATGTAGAGTGACAATGTCATTCTAGAAACATCACCCAGGCTGTGGCTAAGCCATGTGTCCGCAATATCCTTTCTTCCAGGAGTGCTAGTTCTGCAAGGTTCGCGGGGGAGCTTCTGTGAAGTTTGGAAGGTAGGAGGCGAGGCACTGGCGGAATTAAAGCTGTGAGGACGGGGCGTAGGTCGTGCTTGGGTAGCTCAGTCGGCCCGCGAGAGGCAAAGGTCCAGAGTTAGAGTCTCAGTCCGGCACACAGTTTCCATCGGCCAGGAAGTTTCAGTCTTGCTTTCAGGAAAAGAGTGTTGAATACCTATTGTATATATCATGCAAACAACTGACAAATGTTCATGTGTTTCTGAGCTTGTTGCTTCTGGTTCGTTTCAATTACACGTAATGAAATAAGCTTCTAGACCAGGGATCGCCTAGTAATTTTAGCTGGGATCCGGATATTTTTGAAAATTATTATCGAGGTCCAGAACAAAAATCTCAGTTTCCTTACTAATTTTTTGTTTTAATTTTTGTTAGAAAATAATAAGGAACACATTTGTATTCATAAATCCAGAAAAGAGGTCATATTCCTTGCTAACCTTTTATTTTAATTTTCACTCACGAAATATGAAATGCAACAGGCATATTTGTATTAAAAACTCTAAGGGAGAATTTCATTTGCGAACTTGAACCAGTTTCTTAAAGTTAGGTTCACGTAGGGAGCAGCTTACGCGAATATTCTCTTCAAGTTTGGTGGCCGTTAATATTGAGCGATGGATGTTCTTAGGAAAAATTAATTCTGAAAATGAAATTCACAAACGTAAATGGAGCCAAAGATAACAGCCACGTTTATCGCAAATTTTTTGCAGTATTCATATTGTTCTGAAACATATTTACTCCAAAATTCTTCGGCGGACTTAGTTTATCCGTTTGAAGGAAATGTCTTCATGCACGTCTGTTAACTCGATGTGGAGTAAATGCTTTGAAAGGTAGAACAACCTCAAAGCCACAGCCGTCCATACTACCTCGGCAGAAACCTCAAAAGGCAATTTTAAGAATCGCAACTGTTTCCCTATCTCTGGAAAGTCTTTGAATCTTGCCGCGAATTCGTTCTTTATATCGGATATAAGACGTGAGCACACTGAAGTGTCTGTTTCAGAATTATTTTTGTGTTAAAAAAGTTTTGGAAAGTGAAAAACTCTAGACTTGTACTGTCGTGCTTAAAGATGTCCAGCTTGCGATGGAAAGAAGACACATTTTGTATCAGATTACATACTAATTTCCTTGTGTCTCGGTGCCGAGCGCATTTAAATCTTTCAGAATGTCTTTTACGAAAGCCAGTGTTAGCGTACTGCGTTTGTTTGCTACGATTTCCAGATGGTTTCTTGCTTCTGAGAAGGATGTTAATTCTTTCATTTAACTTTACTTGGCCAAAGAACGATGTTGTACTGCAGTTAAGTCAGAATGCGCCGAAACATACTCAGGAAGAACCTCTTTGAACTGTCTGTGCTGAGGAGCAGAATGAGACATAATACAATTAATAAACTTCGTCAATCTGCCCATACCTTCTTTCAGACTCATACTTAAGTTTTCCACAAAGGGGCTTCTTGATGAATTATGTAGTGATAAGACAGTAGCCCAGGATTCTTATCCTCGATTCTCTTTACCAGTCCTTTTCCTTTGCCGATGATCTCTGGGGCCTGTCAGATGAAAGAGACACCATTTTATCGTAACTAGTGCTTGATTTTGACATGAAGTCATGAAAAGCCTTGAATAAATCTTCTCCGCGAGTCTTGTCTTTCAACGGCAATATTGTGAGCAATTCTTACCTAAATTCTTTACTTTCAATATGCAAAAATCGCACGAAAATGGACATCTGCTCTTCATCGACAATCTCGCATGATTCATCTGGTGCTATGGCATAGCAAGGCTCCTTCTGCAGATGTTCGAGGAAACTACTTTTTTTGTCAGCAGTCAAAATTTCGGTTCTTCCTTTATTACTTCTTGTCGACAATGGAATACCTTGAATTGTGGCAACACCCTTTTCTCTACAAAAAGTACCACTGCCACTTGCAGCATTCTTTTTTTTTTAGTATTATCTCGAGTCTGAAAATGGCTTCTGATGTTTATTAAGCGTCCAACATTAACTCATCGCTGCTTTTGAAGACTTTCTTGCTCGCTCATAGAGTGAAATAGGTTAGCCGTGCTTTTTCGTAAGAAGCTGGATATGCCAAGAGTTTTTCACCACACAGAGGAAATTTTTTAAGACTGCTGATGAGTTGTTTGGTAGTGGCGCTTTAAATTGGCAGTTTTAACAAAAGATGAGGCAAACTGGAACAGCTTCAGTCTACATCTACATCTGCGTCTACGTGATTACTCTGCTATTCACAATAAAGTGCCTGGCAGAGGATTCAATGAACCACGTTCATGTTGTCTCTCAACCGTTCCACTCTCGAACGGCACGCGGGAAAAACGAGCACTTAATTTTTTTCGTGCGAGCCCTGATTTCTCTTATTTTATCGTGATGATAATTTCTCCCTATGTAGGTGGGTGCCAACAGAATGTTTTCGCAATTTGAGGAGAAAACTGGTGATTGAAATTTCATGAGAAGATCCCGTCGCAAAGAAAGGCACCTTTGTTTCAATGATTGCCACTCCAATTCACGTATCATGTCTGTGAGACTATCTCCCCTATTTCGCGATAATACAAAACGAGCTGCCCTTCTTTGTACTTTTTCGATGTCATCAGTCAGTCCCACAACCCCACACCGCACAGCAGTACTCCACAATAAGGCGGACAAGCGTAGTGTAAGCAGTCTCTTTGGTAGACCTGTTGCACCTTCTAAGTGAATCGCAGTCTTTGGTTTGCTCTACCCATAATAGTATCTATGTGATCGTTCCAATTTAGGTTATGTGTAATTGTAATCCCTAAGTATTTAGTTGAATGTACAGCCCTCAGATTTGTGTGACTTATCGCGTAATCGAAATTTAGCTGACTTCTTTTAGTACTCATGTGAATAACTAAGCACTTTTCTTTATTCAGGGTCAATTGCCACTTTTCGCACCATACAGATATCTAAATCATTTTGCAAGTCGTTTTGATCATCTGATGACTTTGCAAGACGGTAAATGACAGAATCATCTGCAAACAATCTAAGACGGCTACTCAGTTTGTCTCCTATGTCGTTAACATAGATCAGGACCAATAGAGGGCCTATAACACTTCCTCGGGGAACGCCGGATATTACTTCTGTTTTACTCGATGACTTTCCGTCTATTACTACGAACTATGACCTTTCTGACAGGAAATCACGAATCCAGTCGCACAACTGAGGCGATACTCCGTAGGCACACAGTTTGATTAGAAGACGCTTATGAGGAACGGTGTCGACAGCCTTCTGGAAATTTAAAAAATATGGAATCAATATGACATCCCCTGTCGACAGCACGTATTACTTCATGAGTATAAAGAGCTAATTGTGTTTCACAAGAAGAATATTTTCTTAATCCGTGCTGACTATATCTCAATAAATCGTTTTCTTCGAGGTACTTCATAATGTTCGAATACAGTATATGTTCTAAAACCCTACTGCAAATCGACGTTAGTGACATAGGCCTGTAATTCAGCGGATTACTCCTGCTTCCCTTTTAGGGTATTGGTGTGACTTGAGCAATTTTCCAGTCTTTAGGTACGTATCTTTCTGTGAGCGAGTGGTTGTATATAATCAGCATACTCTGAGAGAAACCTGACTGGTATACAATCTGGACCGGAGGCCTTGCCTTTATTAAGTGATTTAAGCTGCTTTGTTACACCGAGGATATCTACTTCATGTTTCTCATCTTGGCAATTGTTCTTGATTGGAATCAGTCCTATCAGGCAGCGTAAAACAGTTCAGTCCAATTCGTCAAGAACTTGACTATTAGCACTATTAGCTTTACGCTATTTAGGATCCATATCGATGGAAAAGAAATTTTATAAGCTGCAATAATAACGAAACGCTCTGTACTAGGTGGAAAAAGCTACTGACGAAGTGTCGATAAAATTTGCGCACTTTATTTAGATCCGTTCTTTATAAAATTACTGGCGCCCGACACACTACACGTGCCGACACACCGCAACAGGAGCTACTTCCGTGTCAAAGTGTATGATGCCGCCCACCAAAGAAAAAACGTCGCAAAGGAGCCGTACGGTAGAGGACGAGCTCCGTTGCCGAAGATCGCCGCCACCGATTGAAGTCATACGAACTTTCATAAAGAACGTCCTGGAAGATTAAAACTGTGTGGCAGACCGAGGCACGAAGTGGCGACCTTTGCCTTTCACGGGCAAGTGCTCCACCGACTTTTTTGCGTTAAGGTTCGTTCTATTTGTTCGGGGCGGACGTCCCATGACACTTGTTCAAGTTCATTGTTGATCCATTTACTCAGATTTTAGTTACAGAGGGCACGCAACCTCCTGACCAAACACGCTGAGCTACCGTGCCGGCTAACGCCTGAACTACCTCAGTTTTACTTCCGCCAATACCTCGTCTCCTACCTTCCAAAGTTCATAAAGCAGCTTTACGCTATCGTTCGGGTTTCGATCACAAAACACGGTGTTAAAATGAATACGCCTTCTCCGATTTAACAGAGGTTTCGGAGGTTGCCGGACCCTGAAATCGATTTGTAAAATTTCCTTGTTCATTAAATAAAATTCTTCTGTTGCAGCTTTTACGTGGAACGACATAACACGCTGCGCCGGCCGGCAGCTTGTTCCCTTGCACCCCCGCTCTTCAGCGCATTCACGTGCGCTGCACAGCATAGGAACTGTGTATTGAATCTACCTGTGTCCGCCCCCGGTAGCTGAGTGGATGCCGGCACGGTAGCTCAGCGTGTTCGGCCAGAGGGTTAGCAGCCCTCTGTAATAAAAAACTGAGTTAACCGATCAAAGACGAACTTAAACGGATGTCTTACGACGTCCGCCCCGAGCACATACAACGAACGTAAGCGAACAAAATGAGAAAATGAATCCTAAGGGCCCGGGTTTGATTTCCGGCGGGTCGGAGATTTACTCGCTAAGGCACTGGATTTTGTGTTGTCCTAATCATCATCATTTCTTCCCCATCGACGCGCAAGTCGCCGAAGTGGCGTCAAATCGAAAGACTTGCACCAGGCGAGCGGCCTGCCCAACGGAAGGCCCTCGTCACGCGCCATTATTATTATTATCTACCTGTAATTAACCAATAACGATTCTAATTATTCAGCAACTAATTGTAGATTACTAGAAAAAACAATAAGGTTGGCGCTCAAACTATTTGGTATCTACATAAAAATATTTCAGAATGAGTATAGTCTGGGAAATTTGCGCTTCGTTTTAAACAAAAGCTTATTATTAAATGTGGACACAGTCTTCAAAATGTGTTACGAATACATTTGTTGTTGTTGCTGTTGTGGTCTTCAGTCCTGAGACTGGTTTGATGCAGCTCTCCATGACACCCTATCCTGTGCAAGATTCTTCATCTCCTAGTACTTACTGCAACCTACATCCTCCTTAATCTGGTTAGTGTATTCATCTCTTGATATCCCTCTACCATTTTTACCCTCCACGCTGCCCTACAATGCTAAATTTGTGATCCCTTGATGCCTCAGACCATGTCCTACAAACCGATCCCTTCTTTTTGTCAGGTTGCGCCAGAAACTCCTCTTCTCCCCAATTCTATTCAATACTTCATCATTAGTAATGTGATCTACCCATCTAATCTTCAGCATTCTTCTGTAGCACCACATTTCAAAAGCTTGTATTCTTTTCTGGTCCAAACTATTTATAGTCCATGTTTCACTTCCAAACATGGCTACACTCCATACAAATACTTTCAAAAACGACTTCCTGACACTTAAATCTATACTCGATGTTAACAAATTTCTCTTTTTCAAAAACGCTTTCCTTGCCATTGCCAGTCTACATTTTATATCTTCTCTACTTCGACCATCATCAGTTATTTTGCTTCCCAAATAGTAGAATTCCTTTACTAATTTAAGTTCCTCATTTCCTAATCTAATTCCCTCAACATCCCTCAACTTAACTCGACTACATTCCATTATCTTAGTTTTGCTTTTGTTGATGTTAATCTTATATCCTCCTTTCAAGGCACTGTCCATTCCGTTCAACTGCTCTTCCAAGTCCTTTGCTGTCCCTGATAGAATAACAATGTCATCGGCGAACCTCAAAGTTTTTATTTCTTCTCCATTGATTTTAACACCTATTCCGAATTTTTCTTTTGTTTCCTTCACTGCTTGCTCAATATACAGATTGAATAACATCGGGGAGAGACTACAACCCTGTCTCACTCCCTTCCCAACCACTGCTTCCCTTTCATGTCCCTCGACTCTTATAACTGACATCTGGTTTCTGTACAAATTGTAAATAGCCTTTCGCTCCCTGTATTTTACCCCTGCCACCTTCAGAATTTGAAAGGGAGTATTCCAGTTAATATTGTCAAAAGCTTTCTCTAAGTCTACAAATGGTAGAAACGCAGGTTTGCCCTTCCTTAATCTAGCTTCTAAGATACGTCGTAGGGTCTGTATTGCCTCACGTGTACCAATATTTCTACGGAATCCAAACTGATCTTCCCCGAGGTCGGCTTCTACTAGTTTTTCCATTCGCCTGTATAGAATTCGTGTTAGTATTTTGAAGCTGTGACTTATTAAACTGATAGTTCGGTAATTTTCACATCTGTCAACACCTACTTTCTTTGGGATTGGAACTATTATATTCTTCTTGAAGTCTGAGGGTATTTCGCCTGTCTCATACATCTTGCTCAGTACTGGCTCTCCCAAAGCTGTCAGTAGTTCTAATGGAATGTTGTCTACTCCCGGGCCCTTGTTTCGAATCAGGTCTTTCAGTGCTCTGTCAAACTCTTCACGCAATATCGTATCTCCCATTTCACCTTCATCTACATCCTCTTCCATTTCCATAATATTGTCCTCAAGTACATCGCCCTTGTATAGACCCTCTATATACTCCTTCCACCTTTCTGCTTTCTCTTTTTTGCTTAGAACTGGGTTCCCATCTGAGCTCTTGATATTCATACAAGTGGTTCGCTTTTCTCCAAAGGTCTCTTTAATTTTCCTGTAGGCAGTATTTATCTTACCCCTAGTGAGATAAGCCTCTACATCCTTACATTTGTCCTTTAGCCATCCCTGCTTAGCCATTTTGCACTTCCTGTCTATCCCATTTTTGAGACGTTTGTATTCCTTTTTGCCTGCTTCATTTATTGCATTTTTATATTTTCTCCTTTCATCAGTTAAATTCAATATTTCGTCTGTTACCCAAGGATTTCTACTACCTCTCGTCTTTTTACCTACTTGATCCTCTGCTGCCTTCACTACTTCATCCCATTCTTCTTCTACTGTATTTCTTTCCCCCATTCCTGTCAATTGTTTCCTTCTGCGCTCCCTGAAACTCTGTACAACCTCTGGTTTTGTCAGTTTATCCAGGTCCCATCTCCTTAAGTTCCCACCTTTTTGCAGTTTCTTCAGTTGTAATCTACAGTTCATAAACAATAGATTGTGGTCAGAGTCCACATCTGCAACTGGAAATGTCTTACAATTTAAAACCTGGTTCCTAAATCTCTGTCTTACCATTACATAATCTGTCTGATACCTTCTAGTATCTTCAGGATTCTTCCATGTATACAACCTTCTTTCATGATTCTTGAACCAAGTGTTATATTTGATTAAGTTATCCTCTGTGCAAAACTCTACCAGGCGGCTTCCTCTTCCATTTCTTCGCCCCAATCTATATTCACCTACCATGTTTCCTTCTATCCCTTTTCCTACTCTCGAATTCCAGTCGCCCATGACTATTAAATTTTCGTCTCCCTTCACTACCTGAATAATTTCTTTTCTCATCATACATTACATCAATTTCTTCATCATCAGCAGAGCTAGTTGGCATATAAACTTGTACTACTGTAGCAGGCGTGGGCTTCGTGTCTATCTTGGCCACAATAATGCGTTCACTATGCTGTTTGTAGTAGCTTACCCGTACTCCTATCTTTTTATTCACTATTAAACCTACTCTTGCAATACCCCAATTTGATTTTGTATTTATAACCCTGTATTCACCTGACCGAAAGTCTTATTCCTCCTGCCACCGAACTTCACTAATTCCCACCATATCTAACATTAACCTATCCATTTCCCTTTTTAAATTTTCTAACGTACCTGCCCAATTAAGGGATCTGACATTCCACGCTCCGATCCGTAGAGCGCCAGTTTTCTTTTTCTTGATAATGAAGGGGGGACTATTTTAGCTCCGGAATATTTTACCCAAGAGGACGCCATCATCATTTAACCATACAGTATAGCTGCATGCCCCCGGGAAAAATTACGGCTATAGTTTCCCCTTGGGTTCAGCCGTTCGCAGTACCAGCACAGCAAGGCCGTTTTGGTTAGTGTTATTATAAGGCCAGATCAGTCAATCATCCAGACTGTTGCCCCTACAACTACTGAAAAGGCTGCTGCCCCTCTTCAGGAACCACACTTTTGTCTGGTCTCTCAACAGATAACCCTCCGTTGTGGTTGCACCTACGGTACAGCCATCTGTATCACTGAGGCACACAAGCCTCCCCACCAACGGCAAGGTCCATGGTTCATGGGGGTCGAATACATTTAGTAGTAAAAAAAAATAATAAGTTAAAACCTGTTGCCGGGTGCTGCAGTTTCACTGGACGAAGGGCGAAAATTTAGTAAGTGAAAAACTTTTTTCCCTACGTCATTCTGGTGGGGATGTCAGGAGAAAAAGTTATGCGAAATTTGGAAATTATGTATAGTTTGTTGGAAATCGTCAGGTGGTCTCATTCTGAACTACTGGATGACTCACGTTCAAGGCAGAATCGAGAAAATTTTCCCACAGAAGTGACTTATTATTTGGCATCCCCTCCCCCATCCGTTTCTCAAGGTACATTATTTGCAATCGTGTCAGTTTTCGCTACAGACTATAATACGTCCTGTATGGAATCTTACAGTTGTGGGGCCTCTGGAGGCACAAGCGGCGACTTATGCTTCTTGGACCTAAAATCGGCCTTGACCGCCGTCATGACAGCTGGCACGCCGTGAGCTACACTGTCTCTACACGTATACGATGTCTGTCAAAAAATCCAAGAACATTCGTTATTTCCCGCCAACGGTGTGTTGGAGCGATAGGCAGCTGGCACCCCTGCACGTGCATGTGTTTACTGTGTAAGGCTCGGAGTTTCATATTTGTATGTCTGTCAGTTGTTGCTCAGTGATGCATTGAGCATGATGTTGTGTCACACAGTTCTCGAATTTCGAGAAGCAGACCTAGAGGAGCAACACACCTGCATTAAGCTTTGCGTGAAACTTAAGGCAGACTTTACAGAGACACACCAAATGATGCAGGAAGCCTACGGTGACGAGTGTTTAAGCAGTACACGATGTTATGAATGGTTCACACTAGAGCTGGGCAAACTGAAACACGTTGAACTGTTTCGAAACAAATGAAACAGTACAATGAAATGTTTCGATACGCTCTTTCGAAACAGTTTGTGTTTTGTAATCTAATAAACCTACACATTTTATCATCTTGAATGTCTACTGTTTAAGTATGTCCATATAAACACAAATGAGGTGCGAGAGCGCTAATCATATCGCAGAAAGTATGAAATTATAACTTAGGCGTCTTGGCAGTTTCGTATTTCCTGCAGCAAATGCGCTACTTTCGTGTCGTGTGACTTTCATACTTTTCAATTGGCTGAGGACAGCCATAGCTGAAGACAGAAGAGCCACCACGAACGGAACTGGAGGTGGGAGCAAACTGCAGAAACAACGGATATGCTACTGGGATTCCCACATTCCGTTAGTATGGGTAATATACCCATGCTGCTAATTTCCATGCACACAAAGGGAATCATTATGGATAATAGGCACAGTGACTATAGACTCACAAATAACGCCAAATAATTCCAATAAATAACAAAATATAACAGAAAAAATTTTGTCTTGCAAGGTATTTCGAACCGTTACTATAAGTTCACCATGCTTCCCAGCCCTTCTCGTTCACCATTACACCATCAGTGATACGTCAAACAGATTGCTTGCAATTATACCTACATCAGATTTATGTATCTGTCTAATTACTGTCACTCTACGCCTTTTTTATTCAAAATATTGTAGGCTTACTTGCGTTTCTTAATATTATTACTGTACATGAACAGAGAAGCGTAAAAAAGTGTAATTTAACTGAATGATTTTTACATATTTATTATTTTGAATGTGAATAATATGCGTTGTTTTATTGGTTGGTTAGTGTTTATAATGCATATGTTACGCCATTTAGGAATAGGACAAAACTAGAAACGAAGCTTTATTTTCGGATACCTTAAGCTTCATGCTATTGCTGGTCAAAAAGATTTCGACACTCTTGAAAGTGTTTCATGAAATGGTATGTTGTGTTTCAGTATCTGTGCCGAGCCCGAATCTCGTCCGACACAGAGCGGAATGAAACATCACTGTTTCGATACAGTTAGCCCGTTCTAAGCACAGTGGACTGAAACCGCCTTATTTTGAAACAACGATACAGTTTCTATGTCTGGTTCTAGATCGAATCTGGTCCGGTTATCCGAGATAGAGGCGGAATGATACACCACTGTTTCGAAACAGTGAACCACAGCCGTTCCGAAACAGTGAAACAGTTCCACGTATCGATACATTGTATCGAAACATGGAAACAGTGACCAAGTCTAGTTCACACGGTTTAAAAACGGCCGGACTTCAGTTAAAGATGACCCTCGTTCGGGAGGCCCTTCGACGTCTGCTGACGAGGCTCACGGCAGGAATTGTGCGTGCCAATCGAAGACTGACTGACTGAGGGATTGCAGATGAATGTAACATTTCAATTGGACCTTGTCATGAAATCTTGACACAACATCTTGCAATGCTTCGTGCTGCCACTGCCGAAAGTTCGTCCCACGGCTGAGTCAAGGCAAAAAGACCTTCGCCTCTCAATCTGTGAAGAGCTTTTGTTCCTTAAGAGAATCATTAGTGATGAGACGTCGATCTGCGATTATGATGTTGAGACCAAGGTTCAATCTTCGAAATGAGTCGGGAAAGGTTCCCCAAGACCACAAAAAGCTCGTCAGATCAGGTCTGGTCAAATGTCGACGCCATATTGATAGTTTTCTTTGACTTTGAAATATTAGTTCATCATGAATTCATGCAACAGGGACAAATCATTATTCGATGGTACTATCGGGACGTGTTGCGACGCCTGCGAGAAATGTGGAAGGGAAACGGTCTGAAATTTGACGAGAAAATCCATGGCTCATCCATCACGATAACGCACCCGCACATTTATCCCTGTTGGTGCATCACTGTTGCACAAAAAACGGAATCGCTGTGTTCCTCGGCAGTCTCCAGACCTGCCTCTGCGGACTTTTTTTACTTTCAAAGTTTAAAACCCCGGTGAAAGCAGGAAAATTTGCAATGATGGACGAAATAAAAGAAAATTCGCAGACGACACTTCGTATGATCCAGCAAGACGTATACCAAGACTGCTTCCGAAAGTGGAAACGGCATTGGGAGCGGTGTATCAATTGTGGAGGAGAGTATTTCGAAGGAGATCATGCATAATAAGTAAAAGGTAAACGCAGAAAAAGTTCTGGATGAACAGACTTTGTAGTACTGGTCGTATAGTGTTAAACCTTGAACATAAGATTATACATCCTAATGAGTACATTATGACAGCATTTTAAATTTTTAGTTCAGTCAGCTACTCTATGAGACACTGAAAGCCAAATTTTTGTTGTCCCTGCAAACTGTTAGATGGACCGTCTGCAACTGTGACTGTGCATAATGAACCATGAACTGGGTTTTCTAATTAGTAATATAGAGATAACATTCGTTAATTTACGAAATTGTGGCACACGTTCATTGCTCGTATACTATGACATCTTTCAGACATAAAATGTCGTCTGAAGGAATCATCACGTATATTGTGAATCTCAGGTTGCTCTATACGTCTAAGAGGTATATTAGTCGTGGACAGTGGTGACCACATTTATTTAATACTAAATTAACAGAAGGCATTACACAAATGAGCCAGATGGTACTGGCAGTGGTTCGGAATTTCTATGAAGCTATTTGCAAATGATGCTATTGTACCACGAGATTATAATTAAAGTGCAGCTACTCGCGGAGGTCCAGTGTTGGCTGTAATTATCGTATGGCAGCGAAACTTGGTGGACATTCTAATGTGTTAATGAAGTACCGATTTGATACACTCCTGGAAATTGAAATAAGAACACCGAGAATTCATTGTCCCAGGAAGGGGAAACTTTATTGACACATTCCTGGGGTCAGATACATCACATGATCACACTGACAGAACCACAGGCACATAGACACAGGCAACAGAGCATGCACAATGTCGGCACTAGTGCAGTGTATATCCATCTTTCGCAGCAATGCAGGCTGCTATTCTCCCATGGAGACGATCGTAGAGATGCTGGATGTAGTCCTGTGGAACGGCTTGCCATGCCATTTCCACCTGGCGCCTCAGTTGGACCAGCGTTCGTGCTGGACGTGCAGACCGCGTGAGACGACGCTTCATCCAGTCCCAAACATGCTCAATGGGGGACAGATCCGGAGATCTTGCTGGCCAGGGTAGTTGACTTACACCTTCTAGAGCACGTTGGGTGGCACGGGATACATGCGGACGTGCATTGTCCTGTTGGAACAGCAAGTTCCCTTGCCGGTCTAGGAATGGTAGAACGATGGGTTCGATGACGGTTTGGATGTACCGCGCACTATTCAGTGTCCCCTCGACGATCACCAGAGGTGTACGGCCAGTGTAGGAGATCGCTCCCCACACCATGATGCCGGGTGTTGGCCCTGTGTGCCTCGGTCGTATGCAGTCCTGATTGTGGCGCTCACCTGCACGGCGCCAAACACGCATACGACCATCATTGGCACCAAGGCAGAAGCGACTCTCATCGCTGAAGACGACACGTCTCCATTCGTCCCTCCATTCACGCCTGTCGCGACACCACTGGAGGTGGGCTGCACGATGTTGGGGCGTGAGCGGAAGATGGCCTAACGGTGTGCGGGACCGTAGCCCAGCTTCATGGAGACGGTTGCGAATGGTCCTCGCCGATACCCCAGGAGCAACACTGTCCCTAATTTGGTGGGAAGTGGCGGTGCGGTCCCCTACGGCACTGCGTAGGACCCTACGGTCTTGGCGTGCATCCGTGCGTCGCTGCGGTCCGGTCCCAGGTCGACGGGCACGTGCACCTTCCGCCGACCACTGGCGACAACATCGATGTACTGTGGAGACCTCACGCCCCACGTGTTGAGCAATTCGGCGGTACGTCCACCCGGCCTCCCGCATGCCCACTATACGCTCTCGCTCAAAGTCCGTCAGCTGCACATACGGTTCACGTCCACGCTCTCGCGGCATGCTACCAGTGTTAAAGACTGCGATGGAGCTCCGTATGCCACGGCAAACTGGCTGACACTGACGGCGGCGGTGCACAAATGCTGCGCAGCTTGCGCCATTCGACTGCCAACACCGCGGTTCCTGGTGTGTCCGCTGTGCCGTGCGTGTGATCATTGCTTGTACAGCTTTCTCGCTGTGTCCGGAGCAAGTATGGTGGGTCTGACACACCGGTGTCAATGTGTTCTTTTTTCCATTTCCAGGAGTGTATTTCTTATAACTGTATGACTTCTACGCCATAACGTGAGTGAACAGACCTTGCGCTGTTAGAGACACTGTTTTACGTTTTACAGCAATTACAGTGCTGTACTGTCATATTACCGCCGCTGTAGTTCAACCATGTCTAGACGGTAAATACCGCGGTTCGATCGCGTCTGCAATGTTAATTTGAGCCAGGATGGGCTCTCAACAAGGGAAGTGCCCAGGCGTCTTGGAGTGAGCCAAAGTGATGTTGTTCGGACATGGAGAAGATACAGAGAGACAGGATCTGTCGATGACATGCCTCGTCAGGCCGCCCAAGGGCTACTATTGCAGTAGGTGGAGGCTCCCTACAGATTATGGCTCGGAGGAACCCTGACAGCAACACCACCATGTTGAATAATGCTTTTCGTGCAGCCACAGGACGTCGTGTTACGACTCAAACTGTGCACAATAGGCTGCATGATGCGCAATTTCACTCCCGACGTCCATTGCGAGATCCACTCGTGGCGATAACATATTAGACCTTCTGGTGACAAACAGACCCGAACTATTTGAATCAGTTAATGCAGAACAGGGAATCAGCGATCGTAAAGCGGTTACTGCATCGATGATTTCAGCCGTAAATAGAAATATTAAAAAGGTAGGAAGATTTTTCTGTTTAGCAAAAGTGACAAAAAGCAGATTACAGAGTACCTGACGGGAAAGAGCCACCGTGGTACAACAACCGAGTTAGAAAACTGCTGCGGAAGCAAAGGGAACTTCACAGCAAACATAAACAGAGCCAAAGCCTTGCAAACAAACAAAAACTACGCGAAGCGAAATGTAGTGTGAGGAGGGCTATGCGAGAGGCTTCGAAAGTAAAGTTCTATGTACTGATTTGGCAGAAAATCCTAAGAAATTTTGGTCCTATGTCAAAGCGGTAGGTGGATCAAAACAAAATGTCCAGACACTCTGTGACCAAAATGGTACTGAAACAGAGGATGACAGACAGACTAAAGGCCGAAATACTAAATGTCTTTTTCCAAATCTGTTTCACAGAGGAAGGCTGCACTGTGCTTCCTTCTCTAGATTGTCGCACAGTTGACAAAATGGTAGATATCGAAATAGACGACAGAGGGATAGAGAATCAATTAAAATTGCTCAAAAGAGGAAAGGCCGCTGGTCCTGATGGGATACCAGTTCGATTTCACACAGAGTACGCGAAAGAACTTGCCCCCCTTCTTGCAGCGGTGTACTGTAGGTCTCTAGAAGAGCGAAGCGTTCCGAAGGATTGGAAAAGGGCACAGGTCATCCCCGTTTTCAAGAAGGGACTTTGAACAGATGTGCAGAACTATAGACCTATATCTCTAACGTCGATCAGTTGTAGAATTTTGGAACACGTATTACGTTGGAGTATAATGTCTTTTCTGGAGACTAGAAATCTACTCTGTAGGAATCAGCATGGGTTTCGAAAAAGACGGTCGTGTGAAACCCAGCTCGCGCTATTCGTCCACGAGGCTCAGAGGGGCTTAGACACGGGTTCACAGGTAGATGCCGTGTTTCTTGACTTCCGCAAGGCGTTTGACACAGTTCCCCACAGTCGTTTAATGAACAAAGGAAGAGCATACGGACTATCAGATCAATTGTGTGATTGGATTGAGGAGTTCCTAGATAACAGAACGCAGCATGTCATTCTCAATGGAGAGAAGTCTTCCGAAGTAAGAGTGATTTCAGGTGTGCCGCAGGGGAGTGTCATAGGACCGTTGCTATTCTCAATATACATAAATGACCTGGTGGATGACATCGGAAGTTCACTGAGGCTTTTTGCAGATGATGCTGTGGTGTATCGAGAGGTTGCAACAATGGAAAGTTGTACTGAAATGCAGGAGGATCTGCAGCGAATTGACGCATGGCGCACGGAATGGCAATTGAATCTCAATGTAGACAAGTGTAATGTGATGCGAATACACAGAAAGATAGGTCCCTTATCATTTAGCTACAAAATAGCAGGTGAGCAACTGGAAGCAGTTAATTCCATAAATTATCTGGGAGTACGCATTAGGAGTGATTTAAAATGGAATGATCATATAAAGTTGATCGTCGGTAAAGCAGACGCCAGACTGAGATTCATTGGAAGAATCCTAAGGAAATGCAATCCGACAACAAAGGAAGTAGGTTACAGTACGCTTGTTCGCCCACTGCTTGAATACTGCTTAGCAGTGTGGGATCCGCACCAGATAGGGTTGATAGAAGAGATAGAGAAGATCCAACGGAGAGCAGCGCGCTTCGTTATAGGATCATTTAGTAATCGCGAAAGCGTTACGGAGATGATAGATAAACTCCAGTGGAAGACTCTGCAGGAGAGACGCTCAGTAGTTCGGTACGGGCTTTTGTTAAAGTTTCGAGAACATACCTTCACCGAAGAGTCAAGCAGTATATTGCTCCCTCCCACGTATATCTAGCGAAGAGACCATGAGGATAAAATCAGAGAGATTAGAGCCCACACAGAAGCATACCGACAATCCTTCTTTCCTCGTACAATACGAGACTGGAATAGAAGGGAGAACCGATAGAGGTACTCAGGGTACCCTCCGCCACACACCGTCAGGTGGCTTGCGGAGTATGGATGTAGATGTAGATGTAGATCCATCTTTGCAACCACGACACTATGTAGTGCGGTACAGATGGACCCAACAACATGCCGAATGGACCTCTCAGGATTGGCATCATAATCTCTTCACTGATGAGTGCCGCATATGCCTTCACACAGACAATCGTCGGAGACGTGTTTGGAGGCAACCCGGCCCGGCTGAACGCCTTAGACACACTGTCCAGGGAGATCCAGCAAGGTGGAGGTTTCCTGATGTTTCGATTATGTGGGGCCGACGTACGCCCCTGTCGGTCATGGAAGGCGCCGTAACGGCTGTGCGGTGCTTGTTGAATGCCGCCCTCCGACCGAAAATGCAACCATATCGGCTGCATATTGGCGAGGCATTCGTCTTCATGGACGACAATCCGCGCCCCCATCGTGCACATCTTGTGAATGACTTCTTTTAGGATAACGACATCGCTCGACTAGAGTGGCCAGCATGTTCTCCAGACATGAACCATATCGAACACGCCTGGGATAGATTGAAAAGGGCTGTTTTCGGACGACGTGAATCCGCAACCACTCTGAGGGATCTACGCTGAGTCGCCGTTGAGGAGTGGGACAATCTGGACCAACAGTGCCTTGATGAACTTGTGGATAGTATGCCACGACGAATACAGGCATGCATCAATGCAAGAGGACCTGCTACTGAGTATTAGAGGCACCAGTGTGTACAGCAATATGGACCATCACCTCTGAAGGTCTCGCTGTATGGTGGTACAACATGTAATGTGTGGTTTTCATGAGTAATAAAAACGACGGAAATAATGTTTCTGTTGATCACTGTTCCAATTTTCTGTACAGGTTCCGGAACTCTCGGAACCAAGGTGATGGAAAACTTTTTTTGAAGTGTGTATTTACGGGTTTGCTGATGCTGTAACTGACTTTGCAGCACGTGGCCTCGATAGTGCTAGTGCCTCGTGCAGTGTCAGGATTGTCCTTCCCATGGCCAACAGTGTGGAAAGTTTTGGCATTTTGTTTTACACTGGTACCCGTACAAGATGTAGACGGTGCACTAACTAAAACCTCACGATGTGCAGCAATGTTCTGAATTTGCTCTTTAATTTCTGGCACGGATCGAAGTTGCCTTTATGTGGCTGGTTCTCATTTTGCGCTATAGAGTGCAGTGATCACAAGGAACAGCAGAATTTCGAATAGTGTTAAACCGCATGTTGTGCATGAAGAGCCATTGAACTTGCTGTAAGTGTGAATTTGCAAGCACCTTTCTTCTCGGTCCATTCTTCCTGTCAGATATACCGTGATGTCTGCACGTTATCAAGATCACTTTTTTCAGCATGTGATACCTGCTTTGAAAGAGCGCACCTCTATGGAAACCACTGTTTCCGTGCAAAATGGGAGAACACCTCATGTCACTCGCCCAGTAAAAGATCTCTTTAATGTAAGCTTCTACGAATGTGTTATCTTCAGAAGTTTACCAGATGTATGGCTTGAATCCAAGTGACTTTTGGCTCTGGGAATATCTGAAAGAACGCATTTACCAGGGACTCTTTCAGTCTCTGCCTGATCTGAGGGCCAGTATATAGGAACATATTGCCCAGATTCCACCAGTACTGCTGCAAGTAACTGTTGATGAAGTCGACGTCTCCAGTGCTCATTCTGAACAAATTGTGTAAGCGATGGTTAATAATAAAATCGACATTATGTTTTTGTCTCCTGTTTGACCTTTTCTGCCCATGTCCCGTTTGTA
Source organism: Schistocerca gregaria (assembly GCF_023897955.1). Taxonomy (NCBI): domain Eukaryota; kingdom Metazoa; phylum Arthropoda; class Insecta; order Orthoptera; family Acrididae; genus Schistocerca; species Schistocerca gregaria. The sequence goes on from NC_064922.1 coordinate 196,188,626, forward strand.
ATAATTTGCATATGAAAAATTGCACCTGGTGGCCAAAATCGGAAATAATGTTTCCAGCGTAAATTGATTTCGTATTAATTCATTAGAATACCTGCCAAATTTCGCTGCCATACGATAATTACAGTCCACACTGGACCCCTGTGAGTAACTGAACTTTAATTATAACCAACCGTATATAGAGAAGTTGCAACGCCAAAGAATCCAGGCCGGTTTAATGTGGAACGGGCACATAAAACTAGTTGCGGGAAATGAAAGTGCCAAACTGAAAGTCGTCACAAGAATCCCAATGAAGTATAATTCGTCCACGAAAAAGTTAGCTCGCAAAACTCTCGCTCGACCAGTTCTTGAGAATTGCTCGTCTATGTGCATTCTTACCACACTGGGTTATACTATGGGCTAAGCAAGATCCAAACAACATTAACCCGTCCGGTCCTGGTTTCGTTCAGCAAGCCCGAGAGTGACACGGAGGCACTCATCACATAAAAGTCGCTGGAGCTACCGACAGGCATTGTGTGTCATGGAGACGTTAACTATCATAATTCCTAGAGCGCACGGTCCATAAACAATCAAGCAACATAACTGCTTCATACATAGGCACGATCGTAATGCCAGGATCAGAGAAATTCGAGCTCATATGAAGATGATTGACGTTTCTATGCTCCAATCTCGATGGCGATGGGAAAGGAGGCAAATAACGCAAAATGCACTTTCCGTTAAACTCAAAGAAATTTGCAGCAGTACTTCTTCATCTGCAATTCACAATTAAGTGCCTCGCAGGGGGTTTATCGAACCATTTACAGGCTATGTCTCTGCCGTTCCATTCTAAAACGACGTACAGGAAAAATGAACACATAAATCTTTACGAGCTAGCCACGATTTTTCTATTTTATTACAATGATCATTTCTCCCTATTTAGGTGAGCGCTAACAGAACATTTTCGCATTCGCAAGTTATAGTTGGAGATCTCGACGCAACGGAAAACATCTTTTTTTTTTTAATGATTGCACCCCAACCCTCAGATCGTATCCGTGATAATCTCTCCCCTATTTTACGAGTGTATAAAACGAGCTACACTTCTTTGAACTTTTTCGATGTTCGCCTTTAGTCCTATCTGGTGCGGATTCCACACCACGCAGCAATACTCTAGAAGAGGACACATAAGCGTAGTGTAGGTATTCTCCTTAGCAGACCTCTTGCATGTTCTAAGTGTTCTGATAATTAATTGCAGTCTTTTGTTAGCTTTCCCCACGGCATCATCAGTGTGATCGTTCCAGTTTAAATTACTAATAGTTGTTATACCCAAGAATTTAGATGAATTGAAAGCCTTCACATCAGTGAACCAAAATTTAGCGCATTCCTTTTACAACTCATGTGAATGACTTCACACTTTTCATTATTTAAGGTCGATTGCTGATTCTTGCACCATAAAGACATTTTGTATATATCATTTTGTAATTGGTTTTGATCATCTGAAGACTTCACGAGACAGTAAATAGCTGTATCACCTAAGAGAACTCCTTAGATTGTCTTCTAAATCGTTTACATAGATTAGAAACAGCAGAGGTCTTTTAACATTTCCTTTGGGAACGCTACAAATCACCTGTTTTACTCGATGACAGACTGTCAGTTATTCCGAACTGTGACTTTACTGACAGGAAATCACGAATCAAGTCGCACAACTTAGATGATACTCCGTTGACACGCAATTTGATTAGAAGTCTCTTGTGAGGAACGGTGCCGAAAGCCTTCTGGAAATCTGGAAACATGGACTCAATGTGAGATCCCATGTCGATGTGACGCATTGCTTCGTGTGAAGAAAGTGGTAGGTGCGTCTCACAGGAGCACAAGAGCCATACTTTCTGATTACATGCTACTTGTCAATAAATCGGTTTCTTCGAGGTAATTCATCGGTTTCTTCGAGGTAATTCACGATGTTCGAAAACAGTATATGTTCCAAAACTCTACTGCAAATCGACGTCAGTGATATGGGTCTGTAATTCAGCGGATCACTTCTATTTTCTTTCTTGAGTACAGATGTAACCTGCGCAACTTTCCAGTCTTTGAACAAGGACCTTTCGTCGAGATACAGAAATATTAGTGTGTAGAACCATCGGGTAAAAACGTGCCCCAAGTTCTGATTTACTGGAGATGGATTTGTTTCCATCCTTCCTGAGACGTGATGAGCAGTGAACCTATAATTTTTGGAATTTTGATGTCCATACGAACGACTTTGAAATTCGTCCTTCAATAAATGACGGGACTTGGAAAAGGTGAGTATAGAAAATGTACTCCACTTTCGTACAAACCAACAGCTGTAATATAGTGCTTATAGGAGAAAGGTGGGTATAGGTGCGCGATTCCAAACTTTTCGCAAATCATGAGCAGGCTGTTGGCTAAATTGTTTTGTTAAATCTATGAGTTCAATTTCAAAAAGTCTACCAGGCAGATGATTGAAGTGAGTGCTTTCTACAGTGTTAAGTACTTTACATGACCATTACCTCTTCGTCCTCTTGTTCTTCTTCGTCCTCCTGTGACGATCGGAGGCAGCAGCAGAGGCGCCGGACACAGTCAAGACGCCGCCTCTGTTTTACCGGGACCCACCGCATGCGCAGAAACTTGACTTCCTCCTCCTCACCCCGCTTTCGCTTTGCCTCTTCCTCCTCCCTTTCTAGATGGCCCTCTTCTTCCAGATTTAGGTGATCCAGTTCTTTCTCATCTAAGTGATCGTTGTTTTCCCTCTGCTCCTCCGCCTGCTGCGGTTGCCGGAACCAGTTGACAAAGCAAGGGGCGCTGCCGCCCCCTTCTCGCCTCACATTACGGTTTCGTCCCTTTCCCGCCCGCTTCCGTAAGCGCCATCCCATAACGACCGCTGTAGCAAAAAAATTTTCTAGCCCTTACTACCGCAGACTATCTCAGCAGATGTACTGCTGGATTCTCATTGCTCTTGTTACCGCAGACCATCTGCCGATTGTTATAGTTGCGGCTCGAGTTCGTTGCCCGGCAACGGAATTTCGTTACCAATCATAAAGGGTCTTCTTTTTAAATAATCGGTCATTACAAGCTGTGACTACTCATGTTTATGTGAAGACATGAGAACTCGTTTCACACGTGGTTTTTTTAGGATGGAGAAATCACTCCAAAGGCTCGAAAACACACATTATAAACCCAGACAGGGTATTATTAGTCATAGCAGATCGAAGAAATACGACGTTAATATAGTGCTAGTTAACTGAAGAAGCATCCATGGAAAGGTCTGAACTAGCATCGCTTATAAACGGTAAAAATATTCACATAATACTAGAAGCTGAAAGCAGCTGAGACCAGACATCAGTAGCAGTTAAGTTCTCAACTCTGACTAGAATGTACACTGAAGAGCCAAAGAAACTGTTACACTTGCCTAATATCGTGTGTCACCCCAAGCACGGGGTAAGTGCCGCAACAAGACGTGGCATGGACTCGACTAACGTCTGAAATGGAATTGACACCATTAATCCTGCAGAGCCGTCTATAAATCTCTCCTGAACAGCACGTTGCTAGACATCGCAGATATGCCCAATAATGTTCATATCTGGTGTGTTTGGTGGCCAGTGTTAAAACTTAGAAGGTGCTCCTGGAGACACTCTGTACCAATTCTGGACATATGAGGTGCCGGAATGTCCTGCTCGAATTTCCCAAGTCCGTTGGAATGCACAATGGACATGAATGGATGCAGGCGATCTAACAGGGCGCTTGAGTACGTGTCACCTGTCAGAGTCGTATCTAGGCGCATCATGGGTCCCATATCGCTCCAATTACACACGCCCCACACCATTACAGAGCCTCCACCAGCTTGAAGAGTCCCTTGCTGACATACAGGGTACATGGATTCTTGAGGTTGTTTCCATACCCGTACACATCCATGCGCTCGATACAATTAGAAACGAGACTCGTCCGACCAGGCAACATGTTTCAAGTGGTCAACGGGCCAATGTAGATGTTGACGCGCCCAGGCGAGGAGTAAAGCTTTGTGTCGTGTAGTCATCAATGGTACACGGCTGGGCCTTCGGCCCCGAAAGCCCTATCGATGATGTTTGTTGAACCATTCGCACACTGACACTTGTTGATGGCCCAGCACTGAAATCTGCAGAAATTTGTGGAATTGTTGCACTTCTGTCACGTAGAACGATTCTCTTCGTACCGCCATGGGACCCGTTCCTTTTCCGGCCACAGCGATGTTGGACATTTGATGTTTTAACGGATTCCTGATATTCACGGCATACTCGTGAAATGGCCATGCTGGAAAATCTCCGCTTCATCGTTACCTCGGAGATGCTGTGTCCCATCGTTCGTGCGCCGACTATATAGCACCACGTTCAAACACACTTAAATTCTGACAACTTGCGATTGTAGCAACAATAACCGATCTGACAACTGCGCCAGACATTTGTTGTCTTATGTGGGCGTTGTCGATCGCAGCGCCGTATTGTGCCTGTTCACATATCTCTGTATTTGAATATGCATGCCTATACGAGTTTCTTAGGCGTTTCGGTGTATATAGCAAAGAAAGATTGAACGCTGGTAGTGGAGCAATGTTTATAGCAGTAAAAAATACGATAGTATCTAGTGAGCCTTATACTCAGAATGCGAAATAATGTGGCTGTAGATAAGTGTTAAGGATGTATCAAGCTTGGACATCAGATGGAGAAGATTTTGTCCTACCAGCTATAGATTGTGAGACTCAAGAGATCAGGATGGGGAGAAAGGACAGACCAATTTCTGAGAGTTTTATCCTAAAATTGCCTCGAACTGTTAATCAGTTAATCAGCGAACCGACTCGTGAGGAAAACATCTTATACTTGAACTTTTCGACTCAGTTAGCATAGAATAGGAAATTAGTGATTACAAGGCGTAGAATGTGGAATAAGTGATCATAAGGCCTGAGTATGGCTGCAGATAGGAATACCAAGAAAGGTAGGAAGATCTTCCTGTTTGACAAGAGCGACAAGAGATTCATATTACCTGACTGAGATTTCATATTACCTGATAATGTAATCATCAGTGGGCAAAGTTAAGGTGCATTGTAAAATATGTTTTAGACATGTACTTGCCGAGGGATGGGAAGACCCTCTGCGGTTCGAAAACCGTGTTAGATAGCTGCTAAAAAGCAGCAAATATAAACGTATCCAAAGTCTCACGAACAAAAGCTAAAAGAAGGGAAAGGAGGGCTTATGTACCGACTTGACACCATATCCTAAGAAGTTTTGGTCTTACGTAAAATCAGTAAATGGATCGAAGTCATCTGCCCCCACACACATTACCATAGTAGCATTGAAACAAAAGCTAACGCAGAAAATGCCGAAATACTAAACGCCTTTTGTCAAAACTGTCTCTCAGAGGAAGATCGCACTATAGTTTCTTTTTTAAATCGTCGCACTAGCGACAAAATGACAGTGCCGAAAGAAGTGACCAAGGGACAGAAAAGCAACTGAAACCGCTCGACACGGGAAAGTCCACTGTGCCTGACAGGATAAGTATTCAAACCGAGTATGGGAAAGAACTTGTCCCTCTTCTAGCAGCAGCATACAGTACGTCTCTACAGTACTGAACCGTTCCTGATTATAGGCAAAAAAGTGCAGTTCATTCCCGTTTTCAAGGAGTGTTTTCGAGCACGAGCACAAAGTTATGGGCCTTTATCTCTGGCAGCTACCTTTTGTAGAATTTCGGAATTTGTTTTACACTCACGTATTGTGACGTGTATGGAGACGAAAAATCTCCTGTGCAAAGATCAACATAGGATCCGTAAAAAAAACTATCATGTGAAACCCAGCTCTCTCTGTTCGTCCGTGAGACTCAAACAGCAGTAAATACAGGCGCCCAGGTGGATGCCATGATCCCTGGCTTCCGAAAGGCGTTCGATACAATTCTGCACTGCGTTCTAACGAACAAAATTCGAGTGCACGGAATATCAGACCGACTGTGTGGTTGGATAATGGATTGAGGAGTTTCTAGCAAAGAGAGCACAGCATGTCATTCTGAACAGAGAGAAGGAGTGTTCTATGCAGATGCTAGATGGGATCCTCAGCACGTTTCGTTACCGGTTCATTTAGCAAGTGCGAATCCGCCACAGGGATGCTAGGTCAACTAACTTTCCCACTGCCCAAGACTCTCCTCCACACAAAACAATTCTCCAGGCGTCCGTTCCCAAAATTTTATTCCTCGAATTTAGGCCAAGAATGTCCTCTTTGCCTCTGCTATTCAGTAAGCTAGATAACAAATCAGTAGTGTCATATCCAAATTAGAAACTTGAAACTTTCAGCACAGGGCAGGAACATATAGAGGAACTATGGATCAAGTTCAAAAGAATAGTTGACCATGCACTGGCTACATATGTACCCAGTAGAACAGTTCATGGACTGGCACTTCACGGAATACAGTAACTGCAAAGAAACTTCTAAATGAAACAGAGACTACTGCATGACAGGCGTAATACAAAGCCTGGGGTTATAGACAGAGATATGCTGAATGAAACGCGTTCGGCCGTCAAGAAAGCAATGCTTGATGCCTCCAATGACTACCGTAGCAGAATATTGTCAAAAGATCTTTCGCAAACCCGAAAGAAATTCTGGTCATATGTAAAGGCTGTTAGTGGCACCAACGTTAGTGTCCAGTCCCTAAAGAATGAGACAACTAAGCAAATACAGGGTAGTAACGCCAAAGCTGAAATGTTTAACTCCGTTTTCAAAAGTTCCTTCACAGCGGGAAACACAGAGGAATTGCCCAAATTTAATTCTCGTACCACTGAAAAGATGAGTGACATCAGCATTAGTGTCAGTGATGTTGAGAAACTGTCAGTGATGTTGAGAAACAGCTGAAATAATTAAAATTGAACAAAGCTCCAGAAGTCGATGGAATTCTTATCAGATTCTATGCGGAGTCTGAGGCCGAGTTAGCCCCTCTTCTAACTATAATCTATAGCAGATTCCTCAAATAACAAATCCGTACCAAGTTCCTGCGAAAAAGCACGGGTCAGACCCATCTACAAGAAGGATAGTAGAAGTGATCCACAAAACTATCGTTCAATATCTTTGACATCGATTTACTGTAGAATCTTAGAACATATTCTGAGCTCAAACATAATGAAGTATCTGGAACAGAAAGATCTTCTCAATGCCAACCAGCATGGGTTCGAAAATATCGATCACATGAAATCCAACTCGCACTTTTCTCACAAGACATATTGAAAGCTTTCGATCAAGACAGTCAGGTAGATGCAGTATTTCTTGATTTCCGAAAAGCATTTGATTCAGTACCACACCTACGCTTATTGTCAAAAGTACGATCATATGAGGTATACAGTGATATTTGTGACTGGATTGAGGACATTTTAATACGGAGGGCGCAACATATTATCTTGGATGGAGAGTCAATGTCAGATGTGCCCCAGGGAAGTGTGTTGGGAACCTTCCTGTTTATGTTGTATAATAATGACCTTGCAGACAATATTAATAGTAATCAGGCTTTTTGCCGATGATGCAGTCATCTATAATGAAGTACTACCTGAAAGAATCTGCATAAATATTCAGACAGATATTGATAAGATTTCAAAGTGGTGCAAATATTAGCAGCTTGCTTTAAATGTTTAGAAACATGACTATAATATCAATGAGTCACAGTTGGAATCGGCCAGCTCATACAAATACCTGCTTGTAACAATTTGCAGGGAAATGAAATGGAATGATTATATAGACACATTTGTACGTGAAGCAGGTGGTAGACTTCAGTTTATTGCCAGAATACAGCGGAAGTGCAATCAGTCTGAAAAGGAGACTGCATAGAAATCACTCGTGCGACGCCTTCTAGACTACTAGTCAAGTGTGTGGGACCCATACCAGACAGGGCTAACAAGGTGTATTCAACGTATACAGAGAAGGGCAGCATGAATGTTCATAGTTTTGTTTAATACGTGGGAGAATGTCACAGAGATACTGAAGGAACTGAACTGGTAGACCCTTGAAGATAGACGTAATTTTTTCCGAGAATGTCTATTAACAAAGTTTTAGGACCGATGACCGTAACAGACTGGTCCCTTTAATCCCCCAAACCTACCAACCAACAAAGTTTCAAGAACCGACTTTAAGTGATGACTCTAGGAATATACTACAAATCCTTATGTGTCGCTCACGGATCGTGAGGATAAGATTAAATTATTACTGCATGCACAGAGGCTTTTAAACAATCATTCTTTCCGCGCTCCCTCTATACGTGACTGGTACGAGAAGAAACCGTAATAACTGGCACAAGGGGACAGCGTTGCTTCACTGTCTCTACCACGTTATCCCCAATTTGGATCTTAAGTTTATCGCTAATCTTATTTCTACTACTCCTCAATTATTTCGTCTTTCGTTGGAAGGCTCAAGTGCATGACTACCATTGCGACAGAGGTGCTGAGATGTCTGTGTTGCGCACCGTGGACCGCTTTCTGTCACACATGTAGGAAATACGTTTCGTCATCGTGTATTACACGCATAACATGATGTGGACAGAAAGTGCTACATTCAGGTGGATATCAGTACCACGAAATTGTCGCATCTAATTACATCTCACACTCCCCCGTAGTGCTGTCCGGTCCGAAATTTTTTTCGGAAGATGTGGCTTAAAAATTTTGGTGGATTAGGGAAAAATTTGGAAGTCTCACCAATGTAGGCTTCTTCTTCCTCCCCACCATCCTTTGGAAGTGTCATTAGTCATTAGCCGCAGAAATTCGGTGCCAATAGGAAAGTCGAAACAGGGCGCAAACTCGTATCCCTTTTTGGAATCTGAAGTCCGGTTATCGCTCTAGTGTTCAGTCTGTTTCTAATTTTAGTTTTCTTTCTGTTTATTACCGAAACTACTCTTTCCACGCTAAGCAGCGAACGGGGTAAACAAAAAGGCTAAATTCGTTTGTCTTAAACGTGTTAATTAGTTTCACGAAACTAGGCTTGCCTGTAACACTGTTAACGATTCCAGCTTCTTTTGTTCTGTAGCAATGAATGCGTTTCGCTACTTGTGAATCAGGACACACTGCCTGTTTCATTTTCGGTAAATGTTCTATAAGCCGAAATGTTAAACCATGCTCTGCAACAAAATGAGGAAGGCGAAGCGTACTGACCTTAACCGAGTCACGTAATCTTGAGATGGCATAACTGATGACACATCGCTTAGCTTAGGCTGCATTTACTGGGCACCACAATTAATTACATGCTTCTTACCAAACGTAATTTTTTGATCACAGTCGCAGGCACAACAGTGGGAGAAAAAAAGAAAAATAAATTAATGACACAATCGTATGTCACTGTTAGCAGAAACTGTCCTACTGGGAAGTTCGCCCGCCGCGTTTCAACTAAGTTAAGTTGACGCCACACGGCGAGATTTGCATGTCAGTGATAATGAGGACAAAATAACACTTAGTCCCCGAGCGGAGAAAATCTCGTTGGCAGTCAGACGCGCTCACCCCTCAGCGAAGGAGGCGGACGGTATCATTGTAGGACCTTTCTTGCTGCTTCTGAGCTAACCACTGAATGCTGATTCTTTTCCGCAACTGGCAGTTATATTATTTCGTAGTATATTTTATGTTTTTGGGCGCTGTCACCACAGAATCATAATACGACTTCGGAACTCATATCTAAACAAGCACGACACTCCATTACTTCACGTACGCTTAGGGTATTTATTTATTTATATAGCCATCCATGGACATTTTAAAATGTATGGATGTTGTCCGTTGTGTACATTCATATATTTATACAGTTTGTTGTTACATGTAGTTAAAAATGTGACATATAAGTTATTTACAATCATTTTTGCTCCTTATCAAAATATTGTGAAACAAAAGCTATTTACGATCATTTTGTACTAAGGAATTCACTTATAGTGTAAAAGCAGTATTCCTGCAAAAACAATTTAAGATTTTTCCTAAAGCGGTAAATGTTATTTTCTGCGGCAGTTTATACACAGTTTTACACCTTCATACAGGAAGCTATTTTGAGCCTTGTGTTTATTCTTCCTGTCTTGGTGAAGACAGTGACTTGTTCTTGTACTATAGTTATGAAAACTGCTATTTGTGCTATCATTTTCTATATTTTTCTTGATGTACACTATGGTTTGGAATATAAATTGACAAGGAACAGTTAGAATTTCTAACATTTTGAAAAGTTCTCTGCAGTGGGCCCGCTTACTGCTTTTTGTTATAATTCTTACTGTTCTCTTTTGCATTTTAAATACTGTTTGTAAAATCTGAGCACTGTTTCCCCAGAAAATAATAGCATAACTGGTTACTGAATGAACATAACTAAAGTATACAGTTCTCAAACATTCACTGCTGCATGCAGATACAAGGACTCTAAGTGCATAAAATGTTGTGGATATCTTTTTCGAGAGTTTCATAGCATGTTCATTCCACTTCATTTGGCTGTCAATGTGCAACCCTAAGAATTTTTTTGTGGGTACATCATCTATGGAGATGTTATCTAGCTTTAAATTTAAGGGACTCTGTTTTATCACCTGCTGACAGTCACTATCGTCCCAGTGCCTTACAAGCACTTCCTTGCTCCTTTGTTGAATCGCCCATGTTAGTATTTCTTGGCTTCGTCGGCCCTTGCGTCCAAACAGTACTTAAATAGTACAGCGGTGCACATTGTAAACGCATTGATTCATTGTGATCAAAATGATATGTGTTATGTAGCAGCATGTACTATCGACGAAGGAAATCGGAAAATTTCGGATGAGTCACATAGAATATCAAGGAGACCGGAAAATTTGACAAGATTTGCACAAAATTTCGTATTTTCTGGAATAATTCAATTCTGAAGAACCTTCCGAAATTTCGAAGGACCTGGAAACTCCACTCCCACGCTAGGGGCGCAACACAGAAGGGGCACAAAAACTGACCAGAAAAAAAGTAGGCTAATAATTAACCAGGATAGATATGTGAGTTTTCCTACCTCAGTTTTCCTATCTTCTGCTTACGAGAAGAAGCCTTTCCTTTGCCCTGCAACTGTAAACACACAGGGTCCTTTCTACAGTACGATTTCATACAGTCAGCGTAACAGATAAACGACTAGTACTGAAGAAACATCTATCACTAACATGGTTTGTGTGGCAACAGTGCGCTTGGCTCACACAGCTGCCGCCTACACAGGTCACTGATGTTTAACAATGGAGTTCTTGTTGCAATTTCGCTACGGTATTGTAGGATCACAAAGGCTGGCGCGCCGGTGTTGAAGCAAATAGGTGTGTTATTTTACCGAACGCTTACAATTTTTGCCGATTACTGTCGACTGGAATGAAAAGCGGTCGTGGAGGAAGTGAACAGAATTTGATATTTCAATTGCCCCCTCCAGCACGGATTTGCCATCCGTCTCGATGTATCGGGATCGCACCGTTATGGACCTTCTTGTCCCGACATCCCAAGACCAAATTTTGTTCTGATTTAGCGGAATACTGTTACGGGTGTGGCTCAAGTACTAAACTAACGACATCTGCTAGCGCAACATGTAAATGCAGCCTTAGTTAGTTTTATTTATGTCAACAGGTTTGTGGAGAACAATAAAGTCTCGATAATTGAAGTAAGAAATATATTAACCGACACTCAAAGAAGTCTGAATGAAACGAAGACGGGCAATTTTTGATAGAATGCAAACCAAGACGAACAAATTAAGGAATGAGAACTCTAACCAAAAAATAATTAATCTGATTTCAGAATTTGAGGCAAAAGCAATGGTTTTCTATGCCGTTTCAATTCATTGAAATGTGGCACCCTGGAAGCATAAAATCGGCTCTTGAGGAAACTCCACGCAAAAAAGTCCAGGGGCATGAGGTCGTGGGAGCGAGCAGCCCACGTGCGATCTGCAGCTCTTCCTAACCACCAGTTACGAAATGTGGACAATACTTACGTAGTGGGGTAGCGCCCCATCTTATTGATACATGACAGAGGCAAGAATACCATCCTGTTGCAACTGTGGCTCCAAGAACAACTGCAGCATGCCCAGGTAGGTTACTCCAGTAATTGTCTTTTCAGAAAACATAAAAGGCCCATAGATCCTATCTTTCAAAATGGTCGCTCGGTTCCAGACTGTAGCACCTAGAACCGCACAACCACTCTGGCCGGCTCCTATCTTTGATTGACTGGTACTTAACCTATTGTTCTTCTAAAAGGATCCTTCCTTTTGATTGACAGGCACTTAACCTATCGTTCCCCCACCCCCTCCCATTCCCCTCCCCCCTAAGGAAACCGCCAAACCATCCCTCCCCATCGCTGCTACAGGTACACTTTCAGGTATGAGTTATTGGAATAGCTCCTGTCACTTTTATCAGTTTGATTGATTACTTAATTGTCCGGTCCCGATAGCTGAGTGGTCAGCGTGACAGCATGTCAATCTTAAGAGCATGGGTTCGAGACCCAGCTGGGCCGGAGATTTTCTCCGCTCAGGGACTAGGTGTTGTGTTGTCCTAATCATCATTATTTCATCCCCATTGATGCATAAGTCGCCGAAGTAGTGTCAAATCGAAAGACTTGCACGTGGCGAACGGTCTACCGGATGGGAGGCCTTTTTCGCATGACATTGCTTTACTACTTAATTAAAGTGATCAATTAATTAACCTGTACCCCTCTGGTAAACCACCCTCCCCTCCCACCCAAGCTGCCACAAACTGGCGGAAAAAAGACTCAGCTGGTTGGTCATTTGGAGGGAAATCGATTGCTGTGTATGTAATATTGTTTAAACAATTTAGACAATGTGTGGAATATTGTGTATTTCAACAGTTTACAGGATTCTAGGCAGTGTATGGATATGTATAAATAGGTAGCTCTTTGGTGGAGAGGAAGGATCTCAGAACAGGAAATTCAAGGGTACATTGTTTATTTATGAAATATTCAGTTTGTGGGGGTTAGATTTCTCTTGGTTATAATTCTCTGCTGTTTAGAAACATGTAGGCCTCGTAAGAAGTAATTTCATGGGGCAAACATGTTGCATAATCTGTTTTTAGGCACTGTACTCTGGGTGCCTTAACTGAATGTTCAGCCCTATGTTGGCACCTGTTATGTGGTTTTCCATGTCACCCCATTTACTTAAACTATTGTACCGCCTTTGATACCAAATTAAGTAATTAGTTATGTCCTCCCACCATTTTCTGGTACACTTTTCAAATTTCACATGCTTCTGAATGCCGTTTCTGGCGCATTCTTCTTCATCACCCAGCCCCTTATACTATTGTACTGTGTTTTACATAAAAATTATGCAAATTAACCTATTGTTTGCACCTAACCTGCTGCTTTGCTCCACATCACCCACTCACGTAGAACATCCCCATAACTACTGTACTGACAACACCATGTAGATATAAAAAATTTATGCGGATTAATTGAATTGATGTTGTTCACATGTATGGGGTAGTTTTTTTTTTTTTTTTTTTTTTTTTTTTTCTTTTTTTTTAATTCGCAGCATCCTCCAAACACGTAACCAGGAACTACAATGCATCGGCTGTCCCCACGAAGTGACGACACAATCGTCAGCTGCCAAATGATGCATAGGTTTCAGTTTGGATCCCGCAAGGATGAAGCGGCAGCATGTCTCTCATACTTGACACCTGAGAAATTCCTGTCGAAATATGTGTTCAACTAGGTACTGTTGCTGGCATGACGACGCATAGCTGTGGTGTGGGTCCAGCGCCAAGTGAGATGTTCCAATGCTTCCCAGAATAGCACAGGGTGCTTTGTTCCTAGCGATCCTAATTGGACAGCCCATTCATCATTGAATTTACCTGTCAAACTGCCACTGCTGCCAGAGTGGGAGCACTGTCTGCCACTGTTTCTACAGACGAGACTTTCAGTGGCAAAAATATTCTTTACAGATTGCTACATTCCACTGACAGTTAAACCCCACAAAAGTTGTCCGCAGATCATCAAATACATACAAGACTCACAAGAATATTAGGAGTCATGAACATATTTACCAGTGTAACTACAATTAATTACTGCTGCAGTCTGACACCGATCAATGTACAGGTATTTTCTGTGATTTGTCAAAGCCATTAGATTGTGTAAACCACAACATCCTTTTAAATAAATTAGAATTCTATGGTGTCACGGGCAGTGCTGCAAAATGGTTCAAGTCATACCTCGCTAACAGGAAGAAAAGGGTGTCAGTGCAAGGGACTAGTGAATTAAGTCATCAGTCATCATCAGAATGGGAAGAAATTACATGTGGTATCCCACAAGGATCCATCTTAGGGCCATTGCTTTTTCTTGTGTACATTAATGATGTCTCATCAGTTACATGCCAGAAGCAGACTTCGTTTTGTTTGCAGATGACACAAGTATTGCAATAAATAGTATGTAGAGTGTAACTCTAGAAAGATCTGCTAATGATATTTTCATGGATATTAATAAATGGTTTAAAGCCAACTCACTGACATTAAACTTCGAAAAGACTCACTATATGCAATTCAGAACCTGTAAGAGGTTTCCACCCAGCATATACATAAAGTACGAAGAAGAGCAGATAGAGGAGATTGACAGTCTTAAATTCCTGGGATTACAACTTGATAATAAATTCAGTTGGGAGGAGCACACCACAGAACTGCAGAAACGCCTTAACAAATCTGTATTTGCAATTCAAGTGTTAGCAGACATAGGCGACATAAAAGTAAAAAAGCTTCCATACTTTGCCTACTTTCATTCCATAATGTCATATGGTATAATATTTTGGGGTAACTCTTCAAGTAAAACAAAAGTTTTCAGAGTGCAAAAGTGTGTAATACGTATTATTTGTGGAGTCTTGTAGAAACCTCTTCAAAGAACTGGGTATACTAACTACTGCCTCTCAGTATATTTACTCCTTAATGAAATTTGTCCTAAATAATATATCTCTTTTTCCAACAAACAGCTCAGTTCATACATACAATACCAGGAACAAAAATGATCTGCACGAGGACTTAAAAGCACTTACTTTAGTTCAAAAATGGGTCCACTACTCAGGAACACACATCTTCAATAATTTGCCAGCAAACATAAAAAAAATTAGTTACAAAGAAAGATCAGTTTAAAAGGAGCCTGAAAGACTTACTAGTGGCCAACTCCTTCTACTCCAATGACGAATTTTTTAATAGAAACAAATGATGTGTTGTATATATTCAAACTATTAATATTGTTATTTCAGCTTAAAAAAAAGTGACATGTTCCACATCCACGAGGATCTCCTCAACATGGATCTATGGAACGAAAAACTAATCTAATCTAACAGGTAATGTGTCCTTTTGATGGCTGTGTTTCTGGAATGAATCTCAGTATTTATAGTTAAGTACCTGTCAATCAAAGGTGAACAATAGGTTTGCCCCTGAGTGTATACCTGTCCCTGATGTAGGCAACCCACACTAACAAAATGCACTGACATTGCCCTTGTTCCACTACTGCCACAGACATGAAATGTCACCTCATCGATGGACATAACATGATTCATCAGATCCTCCTTGGCTACAGCCTCTAACAGATCATGACACATGGCTGCTTGTGCCGCATGGTCTTCATCCCCCGGCTGGTGAAGCACCTGGATATGATATGCCTTCTTTTTAAGGCTGTAATAAGCACTTTCCGCACTGTGGATTTCGACATGGATAGTTCACGACTCAGCTGGTGGGTAGGTACCATTCGACTTCTTTTGATACCTTCCCTTACTCACTGTACAGATTGTGGCTGACCAGTGGTCACCCAATGTGTCTCTCATCAGTTACAGATCCTGTATGCTGGAATTTGTTGACGAGCTTCCAAATAGCAAGTCTTGTAGGGGTATCCTTCTGATACTTTCTCTCAAACAGTCTCTGGACCTCAGCATAGTTTTCACCACATAAATGATGTTCCAGAATTGTGATTCTTTCAGCAGTAGTTAACATTGTTATGTCTCTTCACGGTACCTGTAACAGAAATAATCCACATGTACGTTTTCTGCAAACTGGATAATTACTTTATAGGCATCCTGTATCTGAAGAGACCCGCTATATTAGCTGAGAGCACTAATGTGCTGCTTCCTGGACTCAGGTAGGTGTGCTGGCACTGGATTGAATCTGTCCTGTCGATTAATGATCAGGGCAGGTGTGCCAGCCAGCCTGGTTGTGGTGTTTAGGTAGTTTTCCATGTCCCACTACGTGAATATCAGGCTTGTCGCCTCAATTACATGACTCACAGACATCTGAATATGTTCGCACTGTTCCATGGATTACACTAGATGCAGACAGCTGGGGTACACTTCTTCCATCCCAGGGGGTACGCGATGGTGGCAAGAAGGGTATCCGGCCACCACTTAACATTAACGTTGCCAACCCTGTGCAGCCATGGGATAAAGGCATAAACCATAGAATAGAATGTATCTGAAGAGCTTTTTAGAAACTAAGTGTAATTCTAAAGAATGGAAGTCTAAACTCTGTGGAAGAAAGTTGGATTTACTCTCTTAAAGAAACTGGAAAACCTGATTGCAAACGCCAACTGTTAAAATTATGTGAATGTTTTCTGTTCCCACACACAATGCCACTGTGTAAAGAATATTTTCGCTGATGTCAGCCCAGTGTACTGATAAAAAAGACTGCTGCCAGGGACTGTGGAATCAATCTTACAGTGCCAGTTTAACTACAAGCTAACTTGCATGGAGTTTTACAAATATGCAAAAGGAAAAAAAAGCTTTCTGAAAAAGGTGAAATCTTCCAAATAGTATGGTGTACCAGCTACTTCTGTCACAACATGTTCCAAGTAATTGTGTTCTAAATAAAAAGTAATTATCTTAAATAAAATTTTTTTTCATTTCTACGCCTCCATCTTGGAGTGTTTTGATGAGGTCACAGCCAGATACGGCAACTCTACTCAAGCCAGAGCCTTTGCTGCTCTATAAAGTTTCAATTGATATGAACTACTGTCTAAATAAAAAATAATTCAGCAATAAGCCTTCTAGACTGATTAATATTATTATAGGAGTTGTTAGTCATGGTACCTATGACAGCTGTACTTGTTCATCTACACTGAACCCTTGTGTAAACAAAAGTACATCCTGCCTCTGTTCATCAATCGCAATGGTCAAGCATCTGGTGTAGCCTGACCACTGAAAGCTGGCCTTACTTGTATCAGCTGTTTGTTATTATTCTAGTGAAAACTCTCTTGACTCATGCCAAAGCATAAAAAATCTTCAAGTTTGTTGCTAATCACTTTGTCAAACACTTAGCCCATATAATTCTTGTATGAAATCTCACTCAACTGTCCACTTTGCTGTGCCTCATTTTTATGAAACCCTCTTCAAGATTAAAATTTGTTGTATATGCGTAGAATTTTTGGGGGAGGGAGGCTGCACATTTAAGTCAGTTCCACCAGGGGTGCCGGACATCTTCAGTACAGTTTTGCATAAAAAAATTCAACTTTTACCAAAAAAGCACTGCTACAGTCATATATTTTGATAGAAGGAAGATTTAGTTTTAACCAGGCAAGGATACATCATTGATAGAGGGAAGATTTCGCTTTAACCAGGCAAGGATACATCAGAGGGGTTTAAGGGGCAATAATGCCAGCCAATTTTTTCATAGAAGCTTTCACAAGGTACATTAAAAATGACAGATGTTTTTGTTTTTTGGAAAGAATTTTATTTATTTGTCTACATGAATATTATCCCATTCAAAATGATCCCCATTAGATATTAGCTATACCATACACTTGTGCCAGCCCTTTTTCCAATCTCTAGAACACTTCTGGAACATGATCCTTGGGATAGCTGCTGGCTGTCTCAGCTACACAATGAAGTGTGAGGTGGGACATTATTATGATGCAAAAGTCATTAACATGGCACAAATAAAAGTTTTTTTTTTTTCAGATTGCTGTACCCAAATGGTGTCAAAGTTGGAAGTATTGATAATTCAGTCTTGTTGCAAGAACTCATGGTGCACTGTACCATGAAAGTGAACACAGTGATCATAACATTAATATTTGACTATATTTGTCAAGCCTTTTTCGGTCTTGATAATTTGCAATGCTTGAAATTCAACTACAAGTATTTATACAATGGCTTTGCAATATCAGTGCATCTGTAGAAATGTTATCAGTAATATGGCACTGCTGGTTGCCATAATGTTTTTTGTAAATTGTGAGAAGGGGAGTAGATATTGCCACCAATGTCACCTGACCTCAATCCTTTGAATTTTGTCTGGGGACATCTCTAAAGTGAAATGCACAGCACAAGCATTGATGTGACTGTAGAATTGGACCAGCTGATTGTATAGTATTGTCAAGATTTATGAAGTGATCCGGGGTGTCTGATAGAATGCATTAGTCACTATAAAGATGTGGTAGTAGAGGGTTTGAATGTGAGAATGATATGCAGAACATCTCCTTTAATAAGTATGAGTGTACATTAAATCGTAACACATAATGTGCTTGAATAGTATTATAAATTTTGTAAAAGTAAGCCATTTGTAAAATTTGAACCTGATTAATGAGAACTTGATCAGAAAGTTTACATTTCAAATGCATTTATACCAGCTAGGACAATATTTGATGCTGAAGTCAGTGGCAGCTTGTAACCGCATATTTGCAATTCTCTTGTATATGGCTTGTTTGCAGACTCATATTCAGTGGAATATTTTTGATTGTATTTCATATTTTCATCTGTGTCAGTTTTTGCTACTAATCATGGATACTGTAAACAAATTTGAAAAGACGGGCAACCTGGTAGAGGGAGGAAACGAACTGATTTGACCTCAGTAGAAGCAGTGGCCACAGCAATGCAGGAGGAGAGAAGTGGTGGTATGCAAACATGTAGTGCATGGAGAATTGCCCGAACATTGGACATACCCATGACCACAGTACATAAAATCCTACGAAACATCCTTCTTTGCTATCCATTCAAAATTACTCATGTGCACGAGTTGACTCGCAAGCAAGAGAGACCTTTGCATTAGGATTTCTTGCTTGCATGTAAGTGGACAATGATTGGCCATGGAAGATTCTTCTGGACAGACGAAGTCCACTTCCATCTGACAGGATATGTCAATACACAGAATTGTCGAATATGGGCAATGGAAAATCCACACACAAATCAACCAGTACCACTTCGTTCTGAAAAGGTAACTGTGTGGTGTGGGTTTACAGCATCATTTATCATAGGGCCATATTTTTTGAAGAGCCAGGTGCTTCTGGTCCTCTTACCTGTACCGTGACTGGCAAGTGCACAAGTCTTCCGCACAGTCATGCCATTCCAGCTCTCCAACAGCATGAATGTGTGGATGGGATCATTTTTATGCATGATGGTGTACATCCGCACGTTGCAAATCCAATTAAGCAGTTGCTGAAGATCCATTTCAGAAGTCCCAGAATTCTCATCTGCCATTTCCCTACAGCCTGGCCGTCCCAATTACCTAATCTTAATCTGTGTGAACTCTGGCTGTGGAGTTATCTGAAAGACATTGTGTTCAGTGTTCTGAACGCAAACTTAGCTGCGTTGAAGGCATGTATTGCACAACACATTTTGAATGTGACCCTGGAAACACTTCAATCAGTTGTGGCATGTGTTGTTTCTCGATTCTAACATGTTGCAGAAATTGGTGGACAGTATATTGAACACATTTTGTTCCAATCGCATGGAAATCAATAGTCCAATTTGACTTTGATTGATGCTTTCTTTGCGGATTTTGGCCTCAGGACAACCAAAAACTGATATGATTGACACTTTTTATGCAGTTTTTGGCCTCAGGACAATTAAAATCTAATTTTGGCCATCTGTGCCATGATAGTTGGGCTTTTGTAACTAACAGTATCAGACCTGCACATCCACGCACACTGAGTAATATAGTTTGTTTAATGTCAAACATATGTCTTAGACATTGTTGTATGATTCATTTGTCATTTGTAGTCGACCACTATTAAATTATAATGCTTACAGTGCCATCTATTGCTACATTTTGTAACTATTTATTTTTCTTCTTCCATATGTTTTTCCATTTCCCCAATAATATTCGGCCGCAAACTGATGCCATTCTGTCCAGTGGTGTTATTTCTACAGTGGTTTGAAAGTTTACTTTAATCACAATCACCCCATATTTCAAAATTTTCCCCTCATCTCACAACTATTGAATTTATGTGTAGTAAATTTAACAGTATATCAAGCGCCGGTAGACAGGCACAATAAAATAACACACAAACACACACACAAAATTTCTAGCTTTCGCAACCAACGATTGCTTCTTCAAGAAAGAGGGAAGGAGAGGGAAAGACGAAAGCATGTGGGTTTTAAGGGAGAGGGTAAGGAGTCATTCCAATCCCGGGAGCAGAAAGACTTACCTTAGGGGGAAAAAAGGATAGGTATATACTCGCGCGCACACACACACACACACACACACACACACACACACACACACACACACACACATATATCCATCCACACATATACAGACACAAGCAGACATATTTAAAGGCAAAGAGTTTGGGTAGAGATGTCAGTCGAGGTGGAAGTGCAGAGGCAAAGATGATGTTGAATGACAGGTTAGGTATGAGTGGCGGCAACTTGAAATTAGTGGAGATTGAGGCCTGGTGGATAACGAGAAGAGAGGATATATTGAAGGGCAAGTTGCCATATCCGGAGTTCGGATAGGTTGTTGTTGGTGGAAAGTATCCATATAACCCGGACGGTGTAACACTGTGCCAAGATGTGCTGGCTGTGCACCAAGGCATGTTTAGCCACAGGGGGATCCTCATTACCAACAAACACTGTCTGCCTGTGTCCATTCATGCGAATGGACAGTTTGTTGCTGGTCATTCCCACATAGAAAGCATCACAGTGTAGGCAGGTCAGTTGGTAAATCACGTGGGTGCTTTCACACGTGGCTCCGCCTTTGGTCGTGTACACCATCTGGGTTACAGGACTGGAGTAGGTGGTGGTGTGAGGGTGCATAGGACAGGTTTTACACTGGGGGCGGTTACAAGGGTAGGAGCCAGAGGGTAGGGAAGGTGGTTTGGGGATTTCATAGGGATGAACCAAGAGGTTACGAAGGTTAGGTGGACGGCGGAAAGACACTCTTGGTGGAGTGGGGAGAATTTCATGAAGGATGGATCTCATTTCGGGGCAGGATTTTAGGAAGTCGTATCCCTGCTGGAGAGCCACATTCAGTCTGATACAGTCCCAGGAAGTATCCTGTCACAAGTGGGGCACTTTTAGGGTTCTTCTGTGAGAGGTTCTGGGTTTGAGGGGATGAGGAAGTGGCTCTGGTTATTTGCTTCTGTATCAAGTCGGGAGGGTAGTTGCAGGATGCGAAAGCTGTTTCCAGGTTGTTGGTGTAATGGTTCAGGGATTCAGGACTGGAGCAGATTCGTTTGCCACAAAGGCCTAGGCTGTGTCTTTGATGAAGGATGGAAGGCTGCATGTAATGGGTTGAAGGTGTTGATCTACTGGCCGCCCCATTGTAGCTGGTTACCAAGCCCCCACAGAACGTATCTCTGCCTACGTAGATCAACACCTTCCCTCTTTCGTGAAGAAGCAATCGTTGGTTGCGAAAGCTAGAAATTTTGTGTGTGTGTTTGTGTGTTATTTTATTGTGCCTGTCTACCACTTGGTAAGTCTTGGAATCTTTGTTTTTAATATATTTTCGCATGTGGAAGTTTCTTTCTATTTTATTTACATCACAAATTTAATAGTATATTTAACAAGAAGTTCTGTCCACTGTATGACACTTGTCATACAAGGTGATAGTGTTGTTTGCAATTTTGCAGTACATCCATAAAAGACAGAAATGTGGGGTTAGGGATGGCTCTAAGGACAGCCAACTCTGCTCATGTTTCTCTGGTACCTGTTGGGACTATCAACAGATGGGGTTTCACTAGGCATGACCTAGACCTAAACAGGACTGGGAAGGGGATATTGGTACAGCTGATTCATGAAAGTATAGGGGGTTGATCTTGGGCCACACATGATCAATACCAGTTGTCATAGGTAGGAAAAGTAGGTCTTTTTTAGGATAAATACAGACAACAGGTTCCCCTGCCTAAAGAGTATTTCCAGCACTTTAAAATATACCGAAACAATCACTCACAAGACAAATTTTAACACCTCAAACATCACATATACCAGATGTCACAAAGAAAAACAAACCATTGGGAAGAGTAACATGGGGCATTTCACAGACTTAACAATCCTCCATCAAAACATGCAATCAATAAAAAATAAAAATACAACTATTAAAAGTTCAGCTCCAATCTTTGAACTGCGCAGTAGTTTGTATTACTAAGCACTGCTGTAGAGACACAAAAATACAAGTAGTATTGTCACTGTATAAAAAGGCCAACTCATACTGCAGAACTACTTCAAGGGGTGGAGGATCATGCATTTATATCAGAAAAGGAACACAGTTTGAATCAAGACATGACCTTAGTACTGTAAGTGAAGAGAAACACAGATATTGAATTAACAGGGATTGATATCACCAAGAAATTAATCATTTTGTGCATGTATAGTTCTCCCAGTGGTAGTGTGGACACTTTTTTCAATAAATTAAGAGACGTTCTAGATAAAGTCTCAAGTAAAAAAAGTCAACATAATTCTGTGTGGTGACATTAACATGAACACTACCATCATAAATGAATCCAGCAGCACCTTCATAAACATCCTTCAAAGTTTTGGCATGTCCCTATTGGTCAATAGTGCAACAAGGGTTACCACAATGACAATGTGGCCACAAATATGGACAGGGGAGAATGTGATGTAGCTGTAAAAGATCTCGGACTATCAGACCATCTCTGTCAAATAACAACAGTAAAGTCAGGCATCGAATCATTCCCTAAACTATGAGCCTATAAACTACATCTATCAGAAATCAAAATAAAAGATTTTTCAAAAGAACTGGAAAAACAAAACTGGGATGAAATGTATAAGGAAACCAATGTGAATATAAAATTGTCTAAATTCTCCACATTGTTTAAATTGAACTTTGAAAAGGGATTTCCAAAAGTATGCATGTCTGTATCAACATCTCACAAAAATAGATGAATAACAGCAGGTATTAAGAAGTCCTTCCAAACACTTAAACATCTCAGTTCCATGAAAATGATTCACAATGATCCAGAAATCTTAAATTTCTATCATAGATACAGAAAGATCTATAGGAAGGTGCTGATTGCTGCAAAAAGTCATTCAATGAGAAAATAATATATAATGCAAAGGATAAAAGCAAAGCAGTCTGAGATGTTATAAAAAAAGGAAATGGGGAGAGGCAAACAAACACAGAATAACATACTGCTGAGGGAGGTGGATAAAGTAATAAATGATCCACATCACTTAATAAACTATGTAAATGAGCATTTTTCAAGTATTGCAGAGAAGTTACAGCAAAAATTCCCCCAAAGAAATATAACACCTGTAAATAATGCTGTACTAAATAGAATGATGTTACTTCCAACCACAGAGAATGAAGTCAGTAAAACAATTCAAAAACTAAAAAATAAAAAGTCTGTAGGCTTAGATGAAGTACCAATGTGTGTACTGAAACAATACATAGGGATTATACTAGGCCCCTTAACAAATATAATAAATAAATCCTTCACATCAGGGGCATTTCCAGAGCAGTTAAAACAGGCAAGAGTTGTATCTTTGCTTAAGAAAGGTAATGCAGAAGACATAGAAAATTACCAGCCAATTTCCCTGCTGTCAGCATCCTCAAAAATAATAGAAGCAATTATGAAAGACAGATTAATTAATTACCTGAATAAATACAATCTTTTAAGCGAATTACAGTTTGGTTTCCAAAGTGGCAAAAATACGGAGTCAGCCATAGTAGGATTCACAAAAGTTGTATTTTATTCTCTTGATAAGGATGAGAGTGTCACAGGCATATTTTTGGATCTTTCAAAGACATTGGATACAGTCGACAATTCCAGTAGGTATGCACATAAATCACTACCTATTCATGACTTGAACCTGAAATAATGGAATCTGAGAGTGACATATGAAATAACTTAGTCATGCCACTTGCTTACAACATCTACAAAATGGGTTCACCATTTTAAGTATCCAGAATCATTTACAGTAATATTACTAAATTTGTTACTCAAAAACAATTAACCAATAAAGAACAATTAGTAGGGTGAGTTAATGTGTTTGTGGCAGATGTAAAATCGAATATTGCATCATTAAGAAAGGACAATGTTTACAATTTGGACCAATCTGGATTTAATTTGGAGACAATGCAGGTCATACCCTATCCTTTAAAGGAACACTAAAAATTGAATGCCTCACTCAAATAAATTTGTTAACCCATAACTACACAATACAGCCAATCGTATCTGAAAGTGATATTTTGTAATCCCTTTTGCTCATAGTTCTGTAGGAAACAGTTGGCCAGTCTGGACCCATTGTTTAACAACCTATGTACAAAGCCAATAATATTGTTGCATTTGGTTTAAGATCTGGTAAATTAACATCATATCTCACTATTAAATGGTTTGCTGATGTTTACCTACCTACTGTGGGTGAACGATCTGTTCTGTGATTGGATTCCTGGACAGGACAGATGGAAAAGAAATTTAACAACGTACACAAAGGTAATAAGGACATACAATGTATGATAATTCCTGCTCAAAGAACTGGCGTAATCTAGCAACTCAATGTTTATACATTCAGAGCCTGGAAGAATTCCCTGAACCAGTTCTCTGAGGTAATTCTACTATGTGGCTATGATGTAAATTTGCACCTGAGGAATAAAATCCTGAAAATTCAGTCTTTGATTCATAATCAGTTTTCATCCCCTAAATTTGTGAACATGTGTAGGTAATCACGGTTCATGAGTGAATACATCACAGAAAAACCTGATAAATGTGAACCTCCTGTTAATTATTGCTTTAAAAATTGTGACACATGCTGTAAATTGTGCAATATATTGCAATAATCAGATGTGTGTGGTGCATGATGTGTATGTGTATGCCGCATTTCTTTGCAATGGCTAATACAACACCTAAATAATGTAAAATAACAAAGTAGATTTCAAACATAAAATCCAAAACCTAACAACCAAAGAAATAAAACAAAACAAACAACCAAACGAATAAAACAAAGTTATTTCAATTCAATCCTTTAAGAGCCCGTCTTTTATGATTGCACTTGCACTGTGAAACTGCAAACAACGCAAGTGTCTTACAGTGGACAGAGCATGCATATAGGGGTACTTTCAACTTACATCTGAGTTCTGTGACTTCAGTATGTAACTTTATCATATATGGTTCAATTGCTTGTTAAATATACTATTAGATTTACTGCACATAAGCTTTTTACCGTTTCAAAAATTTTGATGTGAAGGGACAGTTTCAAGATATATCAAAATGTTTAAAGATGTGATTGCATAGTTCTAAAGTACAGTAGCAACCATGGAAATAACATTTCAACATTTTTATTATACCTCTTACTGTTTCGACCATACATGCTCAGAAAGATAACAATCGCATTTTCTTTGGGAGGGTTTCACCACTTCAATGGTCATAGGGGCACATGCAAAAATATGTGTCTTATATTTTGACCTAGGCGACATCATATTCGAAGTCTATCGGAACTGCTGAGTGGCACTTGGGTAGTGTTACCAGTGAGAAGCAACAAAGACAGTGATACAGGAATAGAACATTACTAGATCTCATTACCAGAAGAAGATTTTATGCAAGTGATCTGCATCTGTTTGAAGCTCTGAAAGCTGTTGTCATGCAGTGACCACTTGTAAAGTTTGCAGTCATCGAAAAAAATTCCCCTGACACCTGCCATGAGATGTGGGCCTCGCCATTGGTGGGGTGACTTGCACACCTCAGTGATACAGGTAGCCACACTTTAGGTGTAACAACAATTGAGGGAAGTCTCTTGAGAGGTCAAACATACATGCGACTCCTGAAGGGGAACAGCAAATTTTTCAGTAGTTGCAGGTGCAACAGTGTGGATGATTGACTGTGATTAAATTATGATGACACTCTCTTGGATAAAATATTCGATAGGTAAAATAGTCCCCCCATTCTGGTCTCCAGGCAGTGACTAATCAGGAAGATTTCAACACCAGGAGAAACAAAATTGGCGTTCTATGTATTGAGAATGGAATGTTAGATCCCTTAATCAGGCAGGTAGATTAGAAAATTTAAAAAGGTAAATGGATAGGTTGAAGGTACATAGAGTGGGAATTAGTGAAGTTCAGAGACAGGTGAAAGAGGAATTCTTGTCAGGTGTAAACAAGGTTTTAAATGTAAAGTGGGTTTATAATGGAGAAGAAACTAGAAAGCAGGTAAGCTACTATGAACAGCACATTGAATGAATTATCGTAGCCAAGATAGACACAAAGCCTGCACCTATGAGAGTAATACAAGTTTATATACCTACTAGCTCTGCAGATGATGAAGACATTGAAGAAATGTGTGATGAGACAGAAGAAAATATTCAGATAGTTAAAGGGGATGAAAATTTAATTATGATAAGGGAACGGAATTTCATAGAAGCTATAGGAAGAGAAGGAAAACTAGTAGGTGAATACAGACTGGGGAAAAGAATGAAAGAAAAAGCTGCATGGCAGAATTTTCCACAGAGCATAATTTAATCATAATGAACACATGGTTTAAGAATTATGAAAGAAAGTTGTATACGTGGAACAGATCTGGAGGCACCGAAAGCTTCCAGATTGATTATATAATGGTAAGACAGAGATTTTAAATAGTAAGACATTTCCAGGGGCAAATGTGGACTCTAACCACTATTTATTAACTCTGAAATGTATATTAAAACTGAAGAAATTGCAAAAATGTAGGAAATCAAGGAGATGGGACCCAGATAAGTTGAAAGAATAAGTTGTCAAGAGTGTCAGAGGGAGCATTAGGTAACAGTTGACTAGAACAGGGGAGGCAGCAGAAGATCAAATAGGTAAAATGAAAAGGCCTAGTAGGAATCCTTTGATAAGATAGGAGATATTGAATTTAAACAATAAAAGGAGAAAATATATAAATACAGCAAATGTAGCAGGCAAAAAGGAATACAAATGTATACAAAATGAGATTGAGAAGAAGTGCAAAATGGCTAAGCAGGAATGGTTAGAGCACAAATGTAAGGATTTAGAAGCATATTTCACTAAAAAACTAAACTTTGTGTTCTGCCTTATGGCAGGTTGGGGGAGCCTCTTCAGAGGGGTCCACCACATAAGTGTCTTGGGAAGTGATTCCAGTGGTGGTTCCCCATTGCCTTCCACTGATGATAATGATATTTCATTAAGGGAAATATAGAAATTGCCTACAGGAGAATTAAAGAGGCATTTGGAGAAAAGAGATATAGCTTTATGAATATCAAGAACTTAGATGGAAAACCAGTGCTAAACAAAGAAGGGAAAGCTGAAAGATGGAAAGACTATATAGAGGGCCTATACAAGGGAGATGAACTTGAAGGCAATAGTATAGAAATGGAAGAGGATGTAGATGAAGATGAGATGGGAGATATGATACCGAAAGAAGAATTTGACAGAGCAAAGAAAGACCTGAGCTGAAACAAATGGAGATTTTGTTAGAAATGCTGACAGCTTTGGGAGACCCAGCCATGACAAAACTCCTCCATGCAGTGTGCAAGATGTGTGAGACAGGTGCAATATCCTCATACTTCAAGAAAAATGTAATAATTCCAATTCGAAAGAAATCAATTGTTGATAGGTGTGAAAATTACCAAACTATCAGTTTCATAAGCCATTGTTGCAAAATACTAAAACAAGCACTTTACAGAAGAATGGAAAAACTGGTAGAAGTCGACCTTGGGGAAGATCAGTTTTGATTCAAGAGAAATGTGGGAACACGTAAGGCGATACTGATGCTACAACTTATCTTAGAAGATAGGTTAAGGATAGGCAAACCTACATTTATAGCATTTTTAAACTTAGAGAAAGCTATTGACAATGTTCACTGGACTACTCTCTTTGAAATGGATAAGGTAGCAGGCGTAAAATAAGGGGAGCAAAAAACTATTTACAACTTGTACAGAAACCAGAGGGCAGTTACAGGAGTCAAGGAGGATGAAAGGGAAGCAATGGTTGAGAAGGGAGTGAGACATGATTGTAGCCTATTCCCAATGTTATTCAACCTGTACATTGAGTGAGCAGTAAAGGAAACCAAAGAAAAATTTGGAGTAGGAATTACAGTTCAGGGAAAAGAAATAAAAAGTCTGAGGTTTGATGATGACATTGTAATTTTACCAGAGACAGCAGAGGCCTTGGAAAAGCAGTCGAATGGAATGGACAATCTCTTGAAAGGAGCATATAAAATGAATATCAAGAAAAACTAAAATTAGGGTAATGAAATTAAATGAAGTGATGCTGAGGGAATTAGATTAAGAAACAAGACACTTAAAACAGTAGATTAGGTTTGTTATTTGGGCAGAAAAGTAACTGATGATGGTAAAAGTGGAAAGGATATAAAATGAAGACTGGCAATGGCAAGAAAAACATATCTGAAGAAGAGAAATTTGTTAACATAAGATGTAGACTTAAGTGTTAGGAAGTCTTTCCAGAAGGTATTTGTCTGGAGTGTAGCAATGTATGGAAGAAAAACATGGACAATGGATAGTTTAGACAGAAGAGGGGAGAAGCTTTTGAGATGAAGTGCTACGGAAGAATGGTGGAGATTAGATGGGTAGATCATGTAATTTATGACAAGCTACTGAATGGAATTGGGAAGACAAGAAATTTGTGGCACAATATGACTAAAAGTGGGATTGGTTGTAGGGCCCATTCTGAGACATCAAGGGATCACCAGTTTAGTATTCGAGGCCAAGTATGAGGGGTAAAAATTTTAGAGTGAGCGCAAGAGATGAATACATTAAACAGATTCAGAAGGCTGTAGATTGCAGTATTTATTCAGAGATGAAGAGGGGTTTCACAGCATAGATTAGCATGGAGAACTGCATCAAACCAGTCTTCAGACTGAAGACAACCGAAAAATGCAAAAGTATCACTTTAATTTGTTGCAAAAAGTACATTATTTACATTTTATTAGTACCTTCTAAGTTGAAGGAGCACTGCTGCTAATGGTAGCATCTTGTTGTCAAACAGTTTTACCAGCTTAACTAAAAATAATAATAAAATACCCCAATACAGGTGAAATAAATACGTAATTTGTGAAATTTTTTTTCATAATTCTTAAATCTGAGACAAATAAGTGTTCTGAACTACCATGAAAAAACTGAATCTCTATGACTGTCATACTACACACTGAGGGAGACAAATAGGAATATTTAACAATTAATCATTCTCAAAGTATTAAGATCATATCTAATTCTTTATTCTAAATGCAAACTTTGTCTGATTATTATGTAAAAATATTATACACAATGACTTGATATATAATTCTGTTTTTTGAAACTTTATCAGATGATTCAAGGATGCTACTGTAATAACCAAATAACCATCTTGCCTCATACAAAATGGGTTTATTGGGGCTGCATTCTTATGGCCTGAGCATTTCTTTAACATGGTATAATGATTTTGAGAGGGAATGATGGATTAGGCACAAGTCAAGGTTTGAATTCTCACCTCCTGCACTGAGCGAGGTGGTACAGTTGTTAGCATACTGGACTTGCATTCAGGAGGATGACAGTTCAAACTTGCATCCGGCCATCCTGCTTTAAGTTTTCCATGATTTCCCTAAATTGCTTCGGGCAAATGCTGGGATGCTTCCTTCACCATCCTTTCCTATCCAATGGGACCTATGATCTTGCTGTTTGGTCCCTTCCACTAAATCAACCAACCACCAAACCATCACCTTCTGTTAATATTTATAAAGTAAGATTTCTGACTTTTTGGAAATTCTGGGGATTATTGCTTCTAAAAGATTATATTCTTCGATAAACTTCATGATATTTTTTAATAGAACTGTTCTCCATTCAGATGGAAGTTTAATTCCATCTGTACTATCTTTATATTTTGCTTCTAGTGTCAATACTGCTCTGAAATTCACAAGATGTTTCTATTGAGTAGAGATATACAAGGAAGTAGTAGAGAAATACAAGGAAGAATGCAAAGAAATATTAAAATAATGCCATTTAGTGAAAAATAATACTTTAATAATAAATACACAATAATTAGGAACAATTATTACATATACATTATGAACAACAGAGTACAAAATATAAATGGCAAGTCAAGCCGATGGGTAGCCCATAATATCAATTAACAGCTGTTTGCAAGTGACAGACAGCTGTTGGATAAGCTCAATATTATCAGAAGCTATTCTTAAGATGTGCAACAATGTTATATTTATCATACACTATAATTTAAAAACCAAGTATTTTACTCTCTTAGTCTCAACAGTCAGTTAGTTAAATGAGCTTCATGTCTGTACCAGTTTCTAAATTGATCGTGAGCCATAGTAGGATTATATCTTAATTAAGGATGATGCTTAATTTTTAGCAGCTTGATTAAAATAGTTGTGTAATCATAAAAAACACTGTACTACCTACATTTTTACAAAGAGGACAGAAAATATAGGAGGCATATTTAGGCATACAGAGTTTCTTCTCACAGCATAAGTTCTAAATATAAATCAACAATTTGTACTTTTTGTGTAGAACAATTATTTATTAAAAACCAGAGAATAATTAATAGAAAAGATAACTCTGTCCAACCAGGCCTCAGAAGGCCCAGTGGTACTGACCGACCTACATGTCATTCATAGTCAACAGGCGTCACTGCATGCTGATATGGAGGGGCTTGTCATCAGCTCACTGCTGTCCTGACTGCTGTCAGTTATCATGGCTGGAGCCACCACTTCTCAGTCAAGAAGCTCCTCAATTGACCGCACAAGGGCTGAGTGCAACCTGCTTGCCAACAGCACTCAGCAGACGGTGATGGTCATCCAAATGCTAGCCAATTCTGAAAGTGCTTAACTTGGATGACTTGACAGGAACCAGTTTTACAAATGTAGCAAGACAATGACTGATGGAAAAAAATACATCACAGAAAATTTACTTGGCTCAAATAACTGAGTTTTAGTGAAGTAATGCTCCTATAGATACAGTACATTGGATTGTTAACATGACTGTAAAATATTTTGAAGACACAAATTTTTCAACAGCAGAATACCAGAACAAGACCTTTTTGACAAAAACACATTTCACTTGCCTTCTTATGAAAGTCTGCTGCTACCAAAATCAGCAGCCTGACAAGAAAAGAAAAACAAATATATGAAAATCATGAATATTACCTGACATTACTGTCTGCCTTTTATGAAAATCTTACTGGAGATATTTAAACATTAAAATTTAATCTTTGGAAAATATCAGTCTGTGTTAATGGGAATCTCAATATAAAAATCTTACATAATTATTTTTAGAGATATTAATACTGCTTCATGAACCATCAATATGTTTTTGAAAAATCATATTGTGCTTACAGTGATGAGGAAAAACATTTAATCATGATGCTATTCAGTAAACTACAAAATACTCAATATACAATTCAATTGTGAGGGTGAAATAAATAATGTGAGCTACATTTACTAAAACAACATATTATTTGAAATATGAACATAACAAATATCTCATGAAAGTAAATTAGTTGTAAAAGCAGGGGGACGAAACACAGAACCACAATACAGTGTAAGACTGAAAGGGGAGTACAAATTTGTAGTGACACAACCAACAAAAGAGAGAGAGGAAAACAAATGTGAGAAAAGAATGAATGTGCTACAGTTCAGTTCAGATAGTGTGCAAATAACTGGTGATTTGTATCACTAACTTGTTTTCTGTCATTATATAAGCTCTATTTTACCTCCTTCCTTATCTCTTTCCCAATTTTTCCCTCCTCCCTCTCTATCAATTTGGTTCCCTCTCCCTCTTTTCCTCCTCCTCATACTCTCGCCACTCACCACCTCATATTTTATTCTGTTTATCTTTACACTGTTTAAGTGAAACAGTGCATCTTTAGGTATTTTAAATTTGAATCATTAGTGTTAAAACTTCATTATTACAATGCAGTCTGAATAACTTTGGATCTCAGCTATGACAATAAATGATGTTCTGTCC
The DNA here is from genome assembly GCF_023897955.1 of Schistocerca gregaria. Classification (NCBI taxonomy): domain Eukaryota; kingdom Metazoa; phylum Arthropoda; class Insecta; order Orthoptera; family Acrididae; genus Schistocerca; species Schistocerca gregaria. The sequence goes on from NC_064922.1 coordinate 196,220,665, forward strand.
CAGCATAGCTCTGGGTGTGAGTTTACCCCTGCTATTTCTCCAACCCTTTCACAACTGTTCTTTTCACCTATTTCTTTTGGTGCCCACTGAAGAGTACTCAGGTTCTAAAACCTTCAAATTCATCATCACTGGCTGTCTAACACCGCTGTCAGGTGGGCTCACTTATACTAATTTCAGCACTTGGAAATTACAAGGTGATTTTATTTTTTGGTTCTAAATAGAGTTTAAATATTAAGGAACATAGTTGCACATCTTACAAAAATAATTCACTACATACTGAAAGGAAAAGTCCATTATGGAGTCAGCAGGTCTTAATTCTCATTGTATACAAAATTTTAATAACTAGAACATCTTCAACTCTCCCCTTTTCAAGTAAAAATTGTTAGGAAACACTATGATAAAGTTTTCAAATTTTCTAAATTCTGTAGTAAAATACTTTATTTAATTTTCATACTTCATCAGCTTCATTCTATCTTCTTGTTGTAAGGTCACTTGTCAGTATCTTATAATGTCAGTTTTTATTTCACATCAACTATATGTGTTGCTATAAATAACGCTGAGGTGCGCTACTGGTTCAGAGTCTCGATACATAAATAATAACAATAATAATAATAGCTACAAAGTTTCCTGATGAAAGTAGCAAAATATGCAACACGTTGACACACATACTTCAGTTTTACAGATGAACTAGAGTGACATTAATCAAGCAAATATATACAAAATTTGCTCATAGCTTGAACATAGAAAGAAATGTCTGTCATTGGTACATTTCAGCAGTAACTGACAATAGAACATTTGAAAGTTATTTTGTTTGCAAAGTGCACATTATTTTAATCAGCTGACAGCATTATTAAGTATGCTGTAATCACCAAAATTGGTCCAAGTGTGGTCCCAAAATCGAGGATCTGCTCGAGGATCATATGGAAGGTTTCCCGGAGGCACTGCTGTTGCATTTATAGTTTTTAGAATTGACTCTAGGCGCTGCACAATTTCAGGGTGTCTGAAAAGTAATCAGAGAAAACGAAAAATTGTTTCAAAATGATATGAACAATCTGAATCTCAGTTTTCAGTTTACCTTCATTAATAAATGTTTAAGTTTCCAGCCATCAAATATGTGTACTATGTGTAATTACACAAGGTTTAATGTCATATCCCTCTTCTGATGACATAAATCATTCCAGTTAGTAACCTAATTTAAACTTTTTCTCATTAATTATCAGTGTCTCATTCCCTAATAAGAGGGCTCACTTGAGACATAATTCCACTGTTGGTGTAACAATCAGATGCCACAAGAACATGAAGACAAAAGAAAGTGGAGGTCAAAATTTATTTGCGTCTATGAACAATAAGAGAATGGAGGGTAGGATCATGCCTGATTTCCTCAATTTGCGCTGCTAAAAGTGTTGTAAGCAATTATTTTATTGTTATTTTAAATTAGGTAATGTTTGTGTTCTGTTTATGTAATTATGTTTATGTAATTAGTGTTTCATTTTCTTCATTAATTTTAATCATCTTATGTCATTGCAGTTGTAAATGTTTCTGTTTAACAAGGTATGAGTGACATTAACCCTGCTCCATTATTACTGGCAAAAAAGAACACAGCATATGGATAAAAGTAACAGGGACGTGTTATAGTAGGGAAGCTCACATATACTGTATCCTGCATGTTTTAATTTGTTAAAGTAGAATAATTTTTAGAATGAGTTTTGTGGATTACATGATGAAGTTTTTTATGCTCTTCTAATCATGCCATGACAATCAATGTTGGACATTTGGTGTCTCTTCCAGTCCTTACTTTTAAATTTTTTACCTCAAAAGTAATGCATGAAAGTTTTATTTAATTTTCAAGACTGGGATGTAAATACATAGTGAGTAAAATAGACATAAGTAATCATGTTGACTCTGATATGTTCATTATTGTTATCATGCTTCTAGTTTATTTCTCACTACTGCATCAAAATATTATTTGATTTGCTATATTAATTATTCATGCAAGTATATGGTGTGCCACATGAATGTTTTTGTACTTTCCAATTAAAATCATAAGTAAAGTATAGGTCAGTCCATTGCAATTTCTGTAACAGAAGATCAAGTTGATTTCATGCTACTCAAGTTAGTAATGCTTCCACAAGGTGTGAGAGGTGTAATTGAATCGAAGAAAAATATGCCTATTCCAGTAGATACATTATCAGAAATTGTTAACAATATATCTGCTAACCAAGAAGCAAAATTAGAAGCATTGTCGGAAATGGTTCGTAAGCTATTTGCTAATGAAGATGCAAAATTAGAGGCAGTGTCGGTGGCAGTCAAGAAAATAACAGCTGACAATGAAGACATGACCAATAGGGTGGCTATTTTAGTCCAAGAGGGATAAAATTATTTAGCCAAAAGGAGGGCAAAATTGGAGGCACAATCATCTGAAGTGGCCAGTTTATCCAAAAGTAAAGATGAAATACTGATTGAAAGTTTTAAAATACAAGAGAAAGCTATTAATAACCAGCTTGAAAGTGAAATATAGAAAATAATCACAAATTTGTCAATTGATTTATAAGAAATTCGACAATTGGAATAACCAATAAGCCCAAACTCCTCTAGAATGACATGAAACTCAAGAGAAGGAACTGACAGCAAATCTTGATTTATCGAGTGGTTATCATTAAAGTGCAGCTTCTAATGGAGGGCCAGTGTGGGCTGCAATTATCATATGGCAGCAAAACTTAGTAGATACGCAAATTTATTAATATGGAACTAATGTTGGACACCAGGTGCAAATCTGGCGCTATACAAAATTCTGTCGATGTCTCCAGTGCTCATATCAAACAGATTGTGTTAGTGATCATTAATAATAAAGTCAAAATTATGCCTTTCTCACTTCTGACTTTTCTGCCCACATTCTGTTCCTAATACATTACATACGGAAACATTTCTATATGTCTTTCTTGCATTCACAGCACCAGATTTATACCCGGAGGCCAAAATTAGAACTACCATAATTTTTTTCCAACATAAGTTGATTTTGCATTAATGCATTAGAATATCTACCAAGTTTTGCTGCAATAAGGTAACTACATACATTTGAAATTTTAGTTTTGAATACGTTTGCAAGTTAATGCAACCTGTGAATTACATATATTTTTGTTTGGAATTATTTGCATTCTTATTTGTTATAGTTGATGCATATATCAGCTGGTAGGATGTTGAATCAGGTTTTTTTCTCACTAAGACACACTGGAGATGTAATGATAAACCATGGTTTCTGTAAAATAACTTAGTTGAATTTGATGTGGATCTCCTGTTATATATATCAACGTATGTGGACCAGGGTATGTATAAATTCATTTAGAACATTTTGGTGCCGGCCGCGGTAGTCTCGCGGTTCTAGGCGCGCAGTCCAGAATCGCTCGACTGCTACGGTCGCAGGTTCGAATCCTGCCTCGGGCATGGATGTGTGTGATGTCCTTAGGTTAGTTAGGTTTAACTAGTTCTAAGTTCTAGGGGACTGATGACCTAAGATGTTAAGTCCCATAGTGCTCAGAGCCATTTGAACCATTTGAACATTTTGGTTCTAGTACAGTTTTGTTTTTACATTTTGAATGAATGTGATTGTGGTCTGTTAGCCTGACAAAATGCAAACTTATTTCTGAGTTAGCAATAGGCATCCTATAAAAATTCAAAGTTATTTCTGAGTTAGCAATAATCATATAATAAATTTTGTTGCTACTCAGTAGGAAGAGAATGATATAATCATATATCTCACTGCATTTATGTGCAGTAATTAACTACATGGGATTACCACTACACTGACTTCCAGTATGTGTTGGACAGTGTGTTGGATACTGCACTATAGTGGTTCCAGTTATGTTATATGTGACCATATGGTGGAGAGCTCACACACATTTCACACAATGCATTAAATCTGCTGGTGAATTTTAAGCAGTAACAATGATGACATGGCAGACAGTTATTGCTGGCATGGGGAAATGCTGTGTGTGGTGACCAATAATAACAATGAAGTGAACTGCTAATTCTTGTACAATAGAAGACAATTCATGTAAAAAATAAAAAAAAGTAAAATATAGAGTGAGAATGGCATGTGAACCCAAGGTAAGCATATACATTGCTTGGGAGGAATGACTGATTGCTTTCTGACAGATAGCACCCGATCTGCATTTCATTGCGATATGTTTCATGTGTGAATTTTCACATATGCAGGAAGAGCTTAAGTCGTGATAAGATGAATTGTTAACAATTGCATCTGGGTAATTTAAACACTCTAGATATGATTATAGTTTTTTGTTTCACTATTTATTTTGTCTTAATCTCTATGACCCAAATTTTTAAATAGTGTAATGTCAGGAGAGGCTCTATATGTATATTAACATCTTAATTAATACTAATGCACCTGCAGAAACATATGGTTGATTTGTTATTGCATATTCATAAACTTTGTGTTCTGATGTTACACTTGACTGACTGAAGAGATGGATGCCTTGAAATAGCATTCTGAACTCCACAAAGACCGTAGACAAAGTCCTGTACTAAAAATATTATATCCCGATTTTCTGGCTCCTGATGATAGATGCCACCCTCACCTCTGGTTTTCCCAGCAACTAGCAGTCACAATGGCAGGGTGAAGAAATATTAGTCCATCCTCAAACAATACAACACCACAGCAGAAGCTCATTCCAATCACCAGAGCTCCTAAAGAACTAATATGAGCACACAGTAATTTGCTCAGAGAAGGATATTAAAAGCTGTATAATAACGGAATTTATCTATACCTTACTACTTTATCCTCTCATATATAGACATGGCACACATCTTTTCATGTTGTGTTGTATGATTTTCAAACAAATCTTCTCCTCTTTTTTTCCCTTATTGTTAAGTTTATGTGCATATGGACACAAGGATATGTAATTGTACATTAATTGCCATACAGTTAAATAGAAATATACAACAGATTTACATTCAGAATCCTGTTAATGGCTACTCAGTCTGGAGAAAAAAAATTGCTTTGTAACACTGGAGATGTTCTCACACTTCAAATTTTGGAGAAAACTAAATGATCAAGTTGATGGCAAAAAGCTAAACAACTAGTCTGCACCACCATATGAGGACTTTGAATGGTGTGTCTCTGTTCTGTGGCCTACATCTTTCCATTCAATTTTGTAGTTTACATTTTTGCAATTTTGCACATTATGTATCAATATCTTTTTCTGTAGTAGGAGAGCTGCTTCAGGACACTGGTTCCACTGCTGATATAAAATTGCTTTTGACAGGACCATGATTAGATTAGATTAATACTTGTTCCATAGATCATGAATACGACACTTCGTAATGATGTGGAACGTGTCAGGTTAATAAAAGATGTCTGTACAAGAAATTACATTACACAAAATATTGCATGACACTAATGATTAAGTTTTTTTTTTTTTTTTTATATCTAAAAATTCAGCCAATGAGTAGAAGGAGTTGTCATGTAGAAATTCTTTTAATTTATTTTTAAATGTTAGTTGGCTATCTGTCAGGCTTTTGATGCTGTTTGGTAGGTGCCCAAAGACTTTTGTGGCAGCATAATTTACCCCTTTCTGTGCCAAAGTCAGATTTAACCCTGCATAGTGAAGATCATCCTTTCTCCTGGTGTTATAGGTATGCACACTGCTATTACTTTTGAATTGGGTTGGATTATTATCAACAAATTTCATAAGGGAATATATATACTGTGAGGTTACTGTGAGGATCCCTAGATCCTTAAATAGATGTCTGCAGGATGACCGTGGGTGGGCTCCAGCAATTATTCTGATTACACGTTTTTGTGCAATGAATACTTTTCTACTCAATGATGAATTACCCCAGAATATGATGCCATACGAAAGCAGTGAATGAAAGTAGGCATAGTAAGCTAATTTACTGAGATTCTTATCACCAAAATTTGCAATAACCCTAATAGCATACGTAGCTGAACTCAGACGTTTCAGCAGACCATCAATGTGTTGCTTCCAGTTTAACCTCTCAGCAATGGACACACCTAAAAATTTTGAAAATTCTACCTTAGCTAAAGACTTCTGTTCAAATTCTATATTTATTACTGGAGTTGTGCCATTTACTGTACGGAACTGTATATACTGTGTTTTATCAAAATTTAAAGAGAATCCGTTTGCTGAGAACCACTTAATAATTTTGTGAAAAACATCATTTACAATTACATCACTTAGTTCTTGGTTTTTGGATGTTATTACTATACTTGTATAATCAGCAAAAAGAACTAACTTTGCATCTTCATCAATGTACAATGGTAAGTCATTAATGTATATCAAGAACAGTAAAGGACCTAAGACCGAACCCTGTGGGACCCCGTGCTTGATAGCACCCCAGTTTGAGGAATCAGCTGTTGTTTTAACATTACACGAACCACTTATTTCAACTTTCTGCATTCTTCCAGTTAAGTATGAATTAAACCATTTGTGCACTGCCCCACTCAAACCATAATGATTTAGCTTATCTAAAAGAATTCCATGATTTACACAATCAAAGGCTTTTGAGAGATCACAAAAAATACCAATGGGTGATGTCCGGTTATTCAGAGCATTTAATATTTGATCAGTGAAAGCATATATAGCATTTTCTGTTGAGGCTCCCCCTTAATTTAAAGCAGCAGCCAGCAGTGGAGTTCTTATCTTTAAATTAACTCCCCCAGTCTGCATCACTGTAGCCTTCTAGTTTTGCATTATCTTCTCTATGGTCTTTTAATTTGTGGTTTTAAGTCCTTCTTAGATACTGGAATATGCTTTTCACAGCTTTCCAGTGCTTTTCCTTTGGTTCTCTGCAATATCTGCTCACTGTGTTGGTGACGAAAGCAATGTCAGGCCATGGTGTTTGAGACAAATATAACAGACTCCCTACTTCTAAATGTGGAACATTCTTATCACATTCCACATCTCCCTCATTTATATTTAACTTCACTCCTACTTCTGTTGGAGTAGTTATCGGTTTACAATCACTCATGTCAAATTTCTTTAAGATTTTTTTCTGTATATCATGATTGAGTTATTCTCATTTCTTGTCTCTCTTCATCCTTAGTGATCTGCATGCATAATATTGTTTAACTTCTCCAAAATAATGCATCTTAAACTTGGTTTGCAACTGTTTCTTAGAAATCCTCAATTGGCTTTCATTTTCAGTCAGGATAAAGAAGTCATCCACCCATACTGCCATTATTATCATCACCCCTTTTCTTCCCCTTTTATAATATATTCTGGGATATGACTTACACTGCTTCATATTCATATTTATTAGAGTTTTATGTAGAAATTGATTCCAGCAATGACCACTCTGTTTATGTCCATAAATACTTTTTCGCAAATGCCAAATCTTTTCCTTTTCCAATCTGGTTTTCATGACTGCTCTTGGTGGAATGACATATATCTCCTCCTCCAATTTTCTATTTAAACATGCTGTTTTTACATCCTTATGATGAATTGTTAAATTTTGTTTTGCTGCCAAGGCTAAAAGATATCTCAATGAGGCACACTTGACTACAGGTGAGAAAGTTTCTTTGTAACCTATCCCTTGTTCTTGTGAATATCCTTTTATTACAAGTTGTGCTTTATATCTTGGTGATGAATTTTTGGGGCTCTTCAGAGCGAATACCCATCTTAACTGTAATGGTTCCTTATCTGCTGGCGTATTTATCCATTCAAAGGTTTCGTTCTGAGATAAGGATTCCAATTCCTTCTCCATCCATTCTTGATAGTTTGGGCCACTCATTGCTTCTTCTGCTGTTGATGGCTCATCATTAAAGGACTGGGCTGCATACATAACACAATCCAGATTTCTTTTGGTTTTGGTACTTGAGAAGAATGCCTTACATTGTTCTCTTTATTTTGTTCATCCTCAAACTCATTGTCGTTATAAATAATCTCCACTTGACTTTGACTGTCCTCTTCCTGTTCTTAATTTTCTCTTTCTTCACACAAGGTTTCACTTTCAGATCTAGGTGCAGTTAACTTAGTAGTTTTGCCCTCTTCAGAGTCCTTTCTATTTTCATAGAATACTACATCTCTACTGGTAACTATCCTTTTATTCAGTGGATCCCTCTGAATTCTCACAATAGCCTACAAAAATATACTTTTTAGCTTTTGGGTCCCATTTTCCTCTCAGCTGTTTTGGAATGTGCGTCACTGCATCACACCCAAAAACTCTTATATTGATTTAGTGAGGTTTCCTTCCTACCTGTATCTCATGTGGTGTTTTATTCCTTAATGCTTTTTTAGGTGGTCTATTGTTGAAATATATGGCCATTGATACTGCTTATGCCCAAAAATCTTTTGATAATCCAGCATCAGTTATCATGCTTCTTGCTTTTTCAATGGTGGTCCTATTAACCCTCTCAGCAACTACAATTTGAGATGACCTGTAACTTATGGTAATTTAATGCCTTATTCCCATTTTTGCCAGGAGTATCTTCAATTTCTGGTTAATATATTCTCTCCTGTTATCAGACCTAATGATCTTAATCTTCTTTTCCATCCACCTTTCAACCATATTATGTTATTCCTCAAAAATGTCACTCACTTTGGTCTTTGGAACTATGAAAATAAAGATGAGTACATCATGAAGAGTCACCAATAAATGTAAGAAAATAATAACTCCATCAGGCCACATCCATCTGTATGGATTAACTGTAAGACCTCTGCAGATTTACTTTTACTAGTCTTAAAAGGTAGCCTCACTTGTTTTCCTTTTATGCATATCTCACAAGGGTCCTCGGATACATTATAATTCTGTATTCCCTTTTGCATATCCATTAATAAAGACATTGTCTTTCTATTTAGGTGTCCAAGTTTGTGGTGCCATAAAAACCTTCCACTGAGAATACATTTCTATGTTTACTCTCAGTGATATGCATCTTAAAAATACCCATTTTGCTACTTGCTGTAGTTACAACTTCACCATTTTCATTGACTGCTCTTGCTCCATGCATGTCAAAAGTAACTGTATTTCCCTTCTTGACAATTTCCTCTGCAGAAAGTAGGTTAGCCACAACAATTTTTTACATAGTGAACATCATGTGCTGTAATCATATTGGGTTCACCATTTACACTTACATGTAGATCTAGTTTCCCAGCCAAAGGACACTTGAGCTTGCTACCATCAACAGTAGATATTCCCATATGAGTCTTATCTTTAACATCATAAAGAAGAGATTTGTCTTTAACAATATGCACAGATGCACTTGAGTCTAAAATCCATTCCAGTTGATGATTACCCACATCTCCAATAGAATAAAAACATGAAGGCACCTTGTCATTATTATTGGTCCCTCTCTCTGGGCTATCAGCAACATACCTCTTTTGCTGCGTATCTGACCTTGGGTTTACTTTTTCTCTGCATTGAGATGCAGTACATCCCTTCTTCTGACATCTATAGCACCTCACTGATTTCTTCCTTTTGTTTTTTGAATAAAGAGCAGATGCAGTTTCCTTCTCCAACATGTGACAGCTTGAAGTACTGTTTACATCCTGTAGGATTGTCACTTTAACTCTGTCACCCACGACTGCTTTGCCTGTGCTTTTCTAGTCCCACAATCATAAGCACATACATTTCGGGCAGTCCTGCCAACATTAATGTTCCTATCTATTCATCAGCGATCTCAAACCCATTGTTTTTCAGTCAGTTTGGCATGACTATTATTTTGTTGATGTATTCATCTACACTCTTGCATTTGTCCAGCTGAGTGGTAATTAACTCATGTAATAATCCTACTTTTCTTGTAAGACCTCATCCTCAAATGCACTTTGTAATTTGTCCCAGAATTCTTTCATGGTCACAGTTTTTCAACATGAATATAATTTACTGAGTCAACCAGTAATATCAACTTTTATTTTGCTTTCCTCTCCTCATTTGAATAATTCTGATCTGTGGTATTCCTTGTCCCATTCACCAAACGTAAATATGCTTCTACTGCAAATTTCAACGCTGCACAATTTTCGTGACACGTCTTTCAATCTGCAGGATTTGTGCCACACTCATTTTAACTGTAACTTTTATCTGTCTTAACATAAAGAATAATACTGAAGAATAACACACAAGAGTTGCATTCGTCTTGTAAGGATAACTCATACTTCACACAAGTGCACTACTTGGAACTTTTCCAATACTTTCTCACTACTGTGTTATGGATATCCTTATTCCAAATGCATCACTGGGCCCTTAACCAATTAGAGTCAACACAGTTGAATAAGTAATAGGGTGTAAAAGACATTCACTGCCATTAACTTTATTTGCACTTTCAGGTAAAATAAATTGAACAGAACAGCCATGGAACATTATGTTACACCCATAAAACTCAGAGCATACAATAGCACCAGAGAGGTCTATTATAATTCACACAATGCACTTTGTCGCTGTCTCACATGAAATAACCTTGTTCACACATCTCTGGCAGGAACAGTTGCAGTGGGTTCAACAGAAGATCATGAGGTAAGGAACCTGACAGGGTCCCACAGAGCAAGGAAACAACAGATACACAAATCAAGGGGATCTAAGTCAATCCAGAAACCTAATAGGAAAAAACATGGGAATGAAGTTCTTCATGGTGTTAATGGGAGCTGCATATCTTCGTAAGGCATCATTCAATGAAATGTTATAATGAAAGATTTAGAGCATATGCATTTGCAGTTTGTAGGGATGTGAAAAGATCTGGTCCAAAATGTGAAATAACTCTGGAAAGAAACTAATAAAAAGTTTTATAAACAGATGAAAGTAATACTAGAAGAAATAAACAATGTGCGCCATAATTTCACACAGAAAACATATGAAACAAAGGAAAGGTAGTAGTGACAATGTGAGCATATCTCAGCGAAGAAAAGAGAGCAGTAGATAATTACAAAAGTGTGAGTGAGATTCAGAGAAAGAGTACTGACAATGCAGATCAAATTGACAAGGCCCCTGCACTAATTAATATTAGATGGGATAGGGTGAAAAGAAAAACCAAAAGGAGATTCTTGTGACACAGATGATAAGCTCACTGGACAAAATATTAGTCATTCTCTCAAAAAGAACAGGGGTGCAATGTAGCAATCAGCTGGCATTACCTGGTGTCAGCATGATGTTTCCAGTGGTTAATATTTTGGGCGTGTGCTTAGGTTATGTATGGAAGTAACAGAAGCCCTTCAAGTAATGTCTGCAGTAGATATTCTGTTGCCAAGATATGGACATTTTAGTTTGTTAGTTCCCTAGGTCACTTGAACAATCCTTTTATTTAAAGGATGTGGAACAATTTAGTTTACAGGATTATATACATTATTAGATTAGGGTTAACATTAATGAACACATCATCATTTTATTCCTATTTATGCAATTACAACAATTACATTCAAAAACAAGTTTTTTTTAGTTTTTTATTTATTTATTTTTAATTGGCTACCAGTTTTTAATAAAAAATTCATCAAAGGAACAGGATTAGTTATCTAGGAGTAATGAGTTTTAAAAAAATAAATTTAAAACTTGCTTCACTGATTGTCAGACATTTTATTTTACTGAGCAAATGCTCAAAACTTTTTATTGCTGCATATTGAACTCCTCTGTGAGCCACTGTCAGCTGTAACAATGGGTAAATAAGATCATTTCTACCTCTAGTGTAGCAGGTATGTACATCCTGGTTCTTCTCAAATTGTGATGGATTATTTATATCAAATTTCACTAGCAAAAACACATATTCTGCCAGCACAGTTAGAATCCCCATCTCATTGAAAGGGTGCCTACATGATATCCATAGGTGAACACCGTCTATTTTTACTCCTAATAGAAATGTCATCCTAAATTGATTCTTCAGAGGGTTAGAGGCATACTTTAGACTTAAAGGAGGAATATAAGATGTTGCTGATTGTGGGGATGTTGCATGGGTTATAAGGGGAAAATGTGCATGGTTTACAATCTCATACAGAGCAGAAAGTCCACCAAGGATTTAGAGGCCATTTCTTTGGAACATACTGGATCATCTTGCTGCAGACAACTGTAAATCTTTCATACACCGTGTGGAATACAGTTGAAACAGGCTACCTTTGCCTCAAATTGAGTCACTTTTGTGGGGCATTGAGATTGTAATGTTTCTGATTATGAGTGAATTAATGTCACGGGGTCATTTTTCCTGATAGAAGTGCAGCATGCACCTTTATATGTGTAATAGATAAACCAGTTGAATGAAGTACTTAGATCATAGGATGATGTGGAGCAGGCAAGGGTATAGTATTTATGAAAATATAAGCCATTAACTTGCAACAAAAGATATAAAAGCAGAATTCAGGATTAGGAATATTGATACGTAACTACTGCAAAAGACTTGGTAAATGTTTAAGATGTGTATGCACCTAATGGTATAAATTGCTGGAAATATAAATGATATATTTACACTTTAAATTATAAAAGGCATTATTCTTACCTGTCAGCCAAATTTCGTTTCTCACAAGGATCTGACTGTATATTAAAAAGACAAGGAGCTTCTAAAGGTTTGCAGTTAATGGTTACATTGGATGTAGAACCACTAGGATTGCAAGTAACCAGAGCACTTGTCCTAACAGTTAGCACTTCTGTTCGAGTAGTCAAATAACCTCCTCTATATAACACTCTGCCTGCTTTTGAGCCAAGCACCTGACCAACATCATAGGCTGCTGGGGCATTTTCTCTTCCTGATGGTCCATACCAACCATCCCATGCACCATCATATGTTGTTCCTAGAAATCAGAAGCAACATACTTTTTAGGATGTGTTTTAAAAGTGTAAACTAAAAAAAACATGTACTCTACTTATCGCTTCCTGTTTATAAATTTAATTTTCCATTAACTTTCAGAAGAGGAGAACCATTTTAATATAAGAGGAGAAAGTATTTCTGTAACTACCTTACTTAAGGATTTAGTTCACATAATTTAGCACATGATGAGTCTAATTTCTTAGCAATCAAACAATAATGAAAATTATGAAGCAGCAGAATAATCTATGTCATGTATACTTATATAAAATGTGTGTATGTATGTATAAGCATATACTCCACACCTTCTCCTAAATCTCTGGATTGAATTCAACTGAATTTGGTACAAGTAACACTTACTGTCTGGAAGTAAGCACCGAGAGGATAAGAACCACCTGGCTCCCATTTGGGTGGTAGTGACATAGGAGCTGGACACTGAGAGGAGAAGCTGGACAGAAAGAAGGGGAGGGGAAGATGGGCAGATAGGGAGGAAGGAGGAAGATGTGGACAGAGAGGGAGGGAGGAGGAGATGAATAGCAAGAAAGGGGTGGAAGAGAAGGACAGAGAGATGGAGGAAGACAAGGTGGACAGAGAGGGAGAGAAGAAGAGAAAACAGAAACATGGGGGAGAAGGAGATGGACAGAGAGAGGTGAGAGGGGGAGATGGACCAAAAGAGGGGATGGACAGAGAGAAGGGGAAGAGATGGACAAAGAGAGGGGGAAAGGGGGAGGAGATGGACGGAGGGGGAAGGGAAGATGTAGGAGGCAGTAGGCAGTTGTAAGGTGGAGAAAGGTAGTGGACAGGTGTGTGTGTGTGTGTGTGTGTGTGTGTGTGTGTGTGTGTGTGTGTGTGAAGGTAGGGTGGGGCGCAAAGATAGTGCCATATCAACTCATCTCTTAACCATATCAACTCATCTCTTAATACAAGAAGCAATTTTTACCAAACTTGGTGCACATATCACTTGCAGCATAGAAAAAAATTACTGTGGCAATAAGACATCCACAGCACCAGTATGGCTGAGGGTGAGAATGAGAAGATGAGACACAAAACCATAACTCAGAAATATCTGGAGAAATTTCAACAAAATTTGGTGTATAGGTGACTCATTTTTTGTATATACGTTGTGTGGAAGTAAGATAACCCTACTACCCCAGGGGGATGGGGATGAGAAGGGAGTCATTGCCATGAAATTTAATTTTATACTCATAGTGTTAGTGCAGAATCTCTTACTAATTAGGTGCATTTCACCTGTGAAACAAATAATGCGCCAGAACAACAGGCTAATTAAAACAGCAGCATTACTTTCTGTGAATTTTCAATTTATTTGTAGAGGTTATCAACAGAAAATATTTTGATAACAGATGTTGTAACCTCCACTTAAGTTATTATTCAGTTTATAATTTTTTTGCCTAATAGCATTACTTTTAAAGCGGTACAGCACTTTTGTTTCTCAATTGTATACTAACAGCCAGTTACTGAAACAGGAAACAACTAATGCTGCTCTGAAAACCATACAATTATTTTATTAATTTTGTAACTTTTATTCTGAGAAACAAGGTTAACTTCTGTACGAGACACACTATATGTTGTGTAATGAAGCTAACCATTATGTGCGAGATAATCTATGATATGTACTACCAACCTTGCTGTGTTTTGGACTTGTTTTGAATTGCTCTTGGTAAGTACAGACTTTACTTATGTAGTAGTAGTAGTAGTAGTAGTTTTATTCATCCGTAGATCTCTTTTTACAAGGATATAGGACATGTCAAAGTATTTACAAGGTTAGATCAATTTACAATAAGCTAATTCGTATACACATATATTTACAGACTTCTAGTTAGAGACAATCATTAGATTTTACTCCTGGTATACAATAATTTATTTACAAATAACTCATTAAATAATGTAATGCCACACTATTCACTCATATTTCACTATCAGTCACTGCACACACTATACACACATTGTTTCATAACACTTCACTCACTACATACATACACACACACACACACACACACACACACACACACACACACACACAGGTGATCCTTGGGCCATTTTCTGTACTGCAAGTTCCCATTTGCTATCCTGAAAAACTGAGTCAGCATCCCTTCATAATGAGTGAGATGTTGAGCTCAGAAAGAGGAAGAGGTGTTAGTATTGTGCTATGCATAGCTTGAGGGGAGAGTGTCTCTAGAAAGGAAAAAAGAAGAAAAATAATAAAGTGAAGGTGTTATGTGGAATATTGGATGTTTTATAATCATCATTATTATTATTATTTGTTTGTATAACATTTTTTTATCAAACCCCTACTCTGCTTTATCTAAGTAATCCTTCAATGTATAAAATGTATTGCATAACAGGTACTTTTTAGCTGCCTTCTTAAATAAGTGTATTTTTGAAATTTCTTTAATCTCTTTTGGTAATTTATTGTACAGTTTTATTCCTTGGTAGAAAATGCTGTTTTGAGTTTTATGTTTATTTTTTCTTGGTAAATGTAAGTTGAGTCTATCTCTTGTTGCATGGTCATGGACAGAGCTGTTTGTGCAGTAATTGCCAATGTTACTTTTGATGTGTACAACTGACTGGTAAATGTGTTCACATGGAGCAGTTAAAATTCCCAGTGTTTTGAACAGATCTTTACAATGATCTCGACTACTATTTCTGGTTATTATTCTTATGGCTCTTTTCTGGAGTTTGAAAATTGTGTTCATATTTTGTGGATTTGTTCCCCAAAAAAGAATGCCATAGCTAAGAATTGAGTGTACATATGAATAATATGTAACTAAAAGACACTGCATGTTACACACAGATGATAGAATTCTAAGGGCATAACATGCTGATGACATTCTGTTTGCAAGTACCTTTGTGTGTTCGCACCACTTCAGCTGAGAGTCAATATTCATTCCTAGAAATTTTGCATTTGTTACACAGTCTATAGAGGTGCCATCTACATTTAATTTAACATTGTCATTTTTCCTCTTCAAACTGAAGTTCATGGCATTAGTTTTCTTTATGTTTAATGTCAATTTGTTGCTTATTGACCAATCGTAAACTTCCTTGAGAGTTTCATTTGCTTTCTCGGTAAGGAGTTCTCTTGTTCTCTCAGTGACTATAATATTGCTGTCATCAGCGAAGAGAATTTTCTCACCATGAGTAACACTACTGGGAAAGTCATTGATGTATATCAGGAATAGTATTGGTCCTAATATGCTACCTTGTGGAACCCCTATATTAATATGTTTTGGTTCTGATAAGTATTTTACTAAATGTTTAGATCTAGTTGAAGTATGTGTTATCTCTACTCTTTGTACCCTATCTGTTAGGTATGATACATTACATTCTTTGTTCTCGGGTGTATTTGACTCTTTGTTTACTCTGTTACTGATGACATGAACTATTCTACTACTAAATGTGGACATTACACATCTCAAGTGGTCCACTCTCTCCCTGGACTTAAATCTGATGTGGCATTGTCAGCCAAAGTAATGTAGCCCTAACACTGTCACCACAAGCCAGTGATCAACCAGAGGGTTCTTGTCTGTCAATAGTAGGAATTACCATGATCCTTGCTGAACATCCTGATATTCAAGGTGGTGAGACTTTGCATTTTGTGCTGCCATAGAAATGTATCACATCCCATGTGTTAGTCTGTATCCCACTGGCAGGGTAACACTATTCACACCAAGTGCAGCCTATCTCTGAGCATCAGATATACTTTGCATCTGTGTCACTACATCAAGTGTAACAATATTGCTAATGCATATTTTTGTATGTACAACGTTTTTGTTCCTCATGTGGCCTTATGGACATTGTCAGTATTGTAACTTGTGGGAGTGTGTTTTTAAAAGATTTAAAGTATAGTTTAATATTTCTAGTTCTACTATTCATTTGCATAAAAATTATTTGGCCACTTTTTGATTGACTTATTCTATTTATTAATATTATTTAATAGACTATATACATATCATTGTTATGAAGAATCTTCAAGGAAATGAAAAAGCCAAACTATACATTAACAAATGAGAAGACAGTAATGCAGATGTTTATTTACAACCACTGATAGTACTTCTCACTCAGTCATTATCTATGTGCTTTTACCTTTTACGAGTTTCCAGTCACCATCTGTCAGTGCAGCATTTCCATAAATATCATCTATATTATGCAACACCTGTGTCCTGTTGGATGGAGTATCTTCAGATAAAGATTCCCAGACATTAATACCATCAATGTCTCCCAAATTCCTAAATCAAAGTGAGACACAATATTAATTACTTGCTGCTCTTTTAGTGTTATTATATGGTATGAAAACTGTCCACTGGAAACATTTACAATAATTAAATAGGAATCAAGTTAGATGCTGCAAAAGTTGGAGCAAGGCTGAGAGATTTCTTAATTAAAAGCAATGTTGAATCTCCAACATTCAGAGCTTTAGGCAGTTTCTTCACCAGAAGAATGTGAAAAGTAGAAGGAAACAGAGAGAATGAATAAGATGCAGAGACATAAAGTACAGGAAAGGAGTCAAGAGTAACAATGCACTAAAAGCAAGGATTCAAATTCCAGTGAATATTAGTGAGCAGTTATAAGGACATAGATGAGATTTAAAAGTAAATTAATTTTTTTTTGTACTTAGATTTAATATAGATGAATTAGTCATGTATAAAATGACTTTTGATTGTATGTATGTATGAAATGACTCTTTGATAGTGTGCCAGATATTGTATAACACATATGTATAACTGTCTGAAAATTACTTACTATCAAAATTGGCCAATCACAGAATGAATAAAGTATATGGTTGTACAGCCTACTATGGACCATCCTAAAATATTGGTCAGGTGTGCAAGACCCCACACCAAAGAGTAATAATAGGAGAAGTTGAAAATATACAGAGAAGGACAGGTTCATTTGATCTGAGGGAGAGTGTCAAAGAGATTTTGAAGAAACTGAACTGGTAGATCCTTGAAGACAGTCATAAACTATCCCCAGAAAGCCTGCTTACAAAGATTCATTAACAGACTTTAAATGATGACTATACGAATATCCTACAACCCCCTATGTATCACTTCCGTAGGGTTCATGAGGACAAGATTAGATTAATTACAGCACACATGGAGGCATTTAAACCATCATTCTTCTCACACACAATACATGAATGGAGTGGGAAAAAACCCTAAAACTGGTACAACAATACATACCCTCTGCCGTACACTCCACAATGGCTTGCAGAGTGTAGATGTAGAAGTAGTGACTCAGCATCTAAAGCTGTTCATGCCCCTTATGTACCCAGCAGTCCTTGTAAAAACACTAAATAGTAACAACAGTAATGCACTCTTGGGGCTGTTTTACATGTCACAGTGAAAAATAGTGTTATTATATTGCATCATAATATCAGAGGATTAAAAATAAAGTAGATGGTCTTATTTGTTTACAAGATTTAGAAACTGAGGGTGGAATAGATGTACTATACCTGTCTGAACATTGTATAATCTCAGATATGGAACAGGTAAATGTAGGAATATATATGCTTTCAGCACATGAGAGCAGAGACGCTATGGAGAGAGGAAGAGTTCCCATATATGTTAAAATTTATCATAGTGAGAAAATTTTAGAAAATAAAAAATGTTGTGTAGAGGAGATTTTAATGTAGATTTTCTGAAAGTCTGGTAGAAAGGTTGACCTTGAAGTATTACTTGGTTCTTTCAATGTGACTTCAGTCATTGATTTTCCTACTTGGGTAGTACAGGAAAGCAGCACTTAATAGATAATATTATTATAGACCAAGATCCTTCCCCCATGAACCATGGACCTTGCTGTTGGTGGGGAGGCTTGCGTGCCTCAGCGATACAGATAGCCATACCATAGGTGCAACCACAATGGAGGGGTATCTGTTGAGAGGCCAGACAAATGTGTGGTTCCTGAAGAGGAACAGCAGCCTTTTCAGTAGTTGCAGGGGCAACAGTCTGGATGATTGACTGATCTGGCCTTGTAACATTAACCAAAACGGCCTTGCTGTGCTTGTACTGCAAACGGCTGAAAGCAAGGGGAAACTACGCCCGTCATTTTTCCCGAGGGCATGCAGCTTTACTGTATGATTAAATGATGATGGCGTCCTCTTGGGTAAAATATTCCGGAGGTAAAATAGTCCCCCATTCGGATCTCCGGGCGGGGACTACTCAAGAGGATGTCGTTATCAGGAGAAAGAAAACTGGCCTACTACGGATTGGAGTGTGGAATATCAGATCCCTTAATCGGGCAGGTAGGTTAGAAAATTTAAAAAGGGAAATGGATAGGTTAAAGTTAGATATAGTGGGAATTAGTGAAGTTCGGTAGCAGGAGGATCAAGACTTCTGGTCAGGTGACTACAGGGTTATAAACACAAAATCAAATAGGGGTAATGCAGGAGTAGGTTTAATAATGAATAGGAAAATAGGAATGCGGGTAAGCTACTACAAACAGCATAGTGAACGCATTATTGTGGCCAAGATAGATACGAAGCCCACACCTACTACAGTAGTACAAGTTTATATGCCAACTAGCTCTGCAGATGATGAAGAAATTGAAGAAATGTACGATGAAATAAAAGAAATTATTCAGATAGTGAAGGGAGACGAAAATTTAATAGTAATGGGTGACTGGAAATCGGTAAAGAAATGAAAGAGGAAGCCGCCTGGTAGAATTTTGCACAGAGCACAACTTAATCACAGGTAACACTTGGTTCAAGAATCATAAAAGAAGGTTGTATACTTGGACGAAGCCTGGAGATACTAAAAGGCATCAGATAGATTATATAATGGTAAGACAGAGATTTAGGAACCAGGTTTTAAATTGTAAGACATTTCCAGGGGCAGATGTGGACTCTGACCACAATCTATTGGTTATGATCTGTAGATTAAAACTGAAGAAACTGCAAAAAGGTGGGAAATTAAGGAGATGGGACTTGGATAAACTGAAAGAACCAGAGGTTGTACAGAGTTTCAGGGAGAGCATAAGGGAGCAATTGACAGGAATGGGGGAAAGAAATACAGTAGAAGAAGAATGGGTAGCTTTGAGGGATGAAATAGTGAAGGCAGCAGAGGATCAAGTAGGTAAAAAGACGAGGGCTAGTAGAAATCCTTGGGTAACAGAAGAAATATTGAATTTAATTGATGAAAGGAGAAAATATAAAAATGCAGTAAATGAAGCAGGCAAAAAGGAATACAGACGTCTCAAAAATGAGATCGACAGGAAGTGCAAAATGGGGTAATTCATCATTAAGAGATAAAGTTTTCACAGCACAAAACGTGTCACCAGAATAAGAGTAGAGCCCACCCAAAATCACCTGCCAGATATTTATTTAAGGAACTCAGGATATTCACAGTAACTTCACAATACATATATTCAGATATGAAATTGGTTATTAATAGGCCTTCCCAGTTCAAAAATAATAGCAAAGTGCAAAGGTACAACACTAGAAAAAAGTATGCTCTTCACTATTGTGGGTTAAATCTGACTTTGGCACAGAAAGGGATGAATTCTGCTGCCACAAAAGTCTTTGATCATTTGCCAAATAGCATTCAAAGTCTGACAGATAGTCAACCACTATTTAAAAACATATTAAAAGAATTTTTGAATGACAACTTCTTCTATTCAGTAGAAAATTTTTAGATATGAAGTAGTAACAGTATATATGTAAAGGAAACTTATGTTAAACTGACATGTTCCACATCATCACGAAGTTTCATATTCACAATCTGTTTAACAAGTATTTATATCAAGTCTTCTAATCATTTACAAACTTATTGATGGCATATGTGTGTGTGTACGAAGTTACATTGAGAGCTAACCATCTTAGTCAGATGTCTTCTTGGTGTTTGACTTTTTTTGTCAGGCAGTGTATGTTAATTACAGAAAGATTGGTATCAGCTTTGGTTTTTCAATTGGAACTATAGTAATTTCTGTTACTAGTGTCATAGTTCTAAAACAGGCAAATTCAATGGGCTTTCACTCTTCAAAATTCAATTACTAGTTTCAGACTCATTACAATATTTAGTATTTAGGATTTATCTTTTCTGAACAAGAGTCTGATTGCTGTCGTATGTGGAAGTATGTGACTTGACATCAACATGTGGAAATACATAATGAGAAAACAAAGTGTTTCACTATTGTGATACTGGTGCAAAAGGGGCAAATGGTAAATGTAGATCTCACTCTGTCTGTGTCATCTATTATAGAGAACAGCTCCCATGTTTGAAGTTCTTACATCTTTATATGACATGAGATGTCAAAATAATTCACTGATAGGCTGCTAGAGCCATAACAGGTAAATGTTGCCACAGTGGTGATGTAACAGAGATGCTTACTCATGTATAATGGGAGTCACTTGACAAAAGATGCACTGTTCTCATAAAATATGTTAAGTAAATTTTAAGAACTGGTGCTGAAGAGAGATTACAGTATAAATTGCAGTCTGTCATTGTATATCTTGCCTAGTAACAATCATAACAGATAATGCCATATATTAAGGTACACGGAAAGGCATTTTCCTCTTGTTCCATACACAAATGGAATTAGACAGTGAATAATTCACTCCACTAGCTTGAGGAGTGCATATATAGATTTAATATTTTACAGAAAAAAGTGTTTGATATGGTCATTCTGAAAGTCTTAAGGATGCTATGCAAATTTCTATTTTCATAGAAGTTTTCCTTTACACATTTTCAAAGCACTCTCCCTAAAGTTTTACATACTGATGGATTCTCTCAGATAACTTAATGAAAAGTCCACAATATGCTTTCATGATGATTTGTTTAAGAACATTTTTCATGCTAGAACAGTCAGAAAGAGAAAAATATCACACAGGACCTAATGGAGATTGTGAGATTGGTTTACTTCCATGTCCATTGTGTTTCCCTATGAAATTCCTCAACAGGTGTCCTAGTTTTGGCTGTTCATAAAAAAATGAGCACTGCTGCAGTGGAACAAGGTTCTGTACTTGCCTGGACACTCTGAAAAATCTCAGTAATGCAAACTTCATCATGACTGTCTGTGGATTACCTGTCTTGCTCTTCTGTGTGTGCGGCTGTTTTCAAACTATTTCGCTTAGCCCAACAGCAGGTAAGATAAGGTGCCATAGACTAGAGTTTTACAAATATCAGTTGGCAGTAGTACAATCTTCTCCTTCTTCTGCCAATACATTAATGGATGTTGACGACTACATGACTCATTTTTATTATATGAAACACAGTATGAAGTAGTTGATCTGTACTTTGTAATTCTGTTCAATGTTTTATGTTATCTAACTAAGATTTTTTTCTTTAGCCTCATTCTTCCCTTCTGTTATCAACTGCAGAAGCATGTATTTGATGTCCTGCAAGATATGTCCTAGCTTTGCAGTTTTTCTTCTTCTAAACATTGTTAACATTTTTTGCTGTTTGTATGTTCTTCAGAATACTTCATTGTTAGATATTCTTGCTGTTCATGTTATTTTAAGCATTCTGTAGTAAATCCATAATTCAAAGGGCTTGATATTGCTTACTGTTGTCATATTCAGTGTCCATTCTTCATTACCACATAGAAGTAAGGACCAATTGAACTCTTTGGTTTAGATCTAGGTCTGTACTTGTGAGAATTTTCTTAATTTTATGAAGGCAGTACAAGTGTTCTCCATGTGATATTTCATCTCCATGTCTGGTGTCCAATCTTTTACAGAGTCATGTTCCAACAGTCTTAAACCTGACTATTCTTTGCATTAAGGAGCCACTGAATTGTAGATTAGCATTTGTAAAGGAGTCAGGCTGTTGCATGACGATAATAAAATGTGTATTTTCTGGTATTAATATTGAGACTTACGTTACTTCTGTAACCTCTTACTATGTTGATGAGTTGTTGAAGTTCACCTAAATTACCAGCAGCCATTGGTGTATCATAAGCATAGCAAATGTTGTTGAAGAAACTCCATTAACCTTTATACCTTTTTCTGTGTCACCAAGGACTTCCTGAAAAATACTCTCTGAGTACAAACTGAATAACAGGGTGACAGAATGCATGTTTGCTGAACCTTTTTACAGAAATTAACTAAGTTCATGAACTCATTATCAAACTTAACCTGCTCTGTCTGATGCTGATACAAGTCCTATCTACAGTGGATGTCTCCCTTAACTATATCTATTCTTTTAAGAAGTGTTTAAGAACTTTCATACATTTATGGTGATTCCTCCATCAAAGGCTTTTTCAAATCAATAAAAAAAGGCACCCGTTTTCATCCTGATCATAGCAGTTTTGGGCTAGAACTTGTAGTGTGACTATTACTTTCCTTGTACCTAAACCTTCTCTAAACCCAATCTATGTCTCCTCAATGAATTTCTTACATTTTTCAAATAACTTTTGATGGATGATATTTCAGAAATATTTTCAAAGAATGTCTCACAAGACTAATGATTCTATGATCTTTACATTTTCTTGTATTCTTCATTTTTGATGAGGGAATTAATAATAGCCTCTAGGCAGGGTAATGAGCTGTATCATAAATTTTGTTGAAAATTTTGTGTAAGGCTCTATAACCTCTTTGTCAAGTTTTCAAATCAATAAAAAAGGCCTACATTTTTATCCTTATGATAGCAGTTTTGGGCTAGAACTTGTAGTGTGACTATTACTTTCCTTGTACCTAAACCTTCTCTAAACCCAATCTCTGTCTCCCCAATGAATTTTTCACATTTTTCAAATAATCTTTGATGGATGATTAATGAGTTCCATTGGAATTTCTTTAGATTCTATTGCTGTATTTGTTCTAAATTTTGTATGACTTTCTCAATTTCTTTTTTTCATAACTGGAAGTTGTAACATGGCACAATAGGTCCATGCATTCTGTATCTGCTGATTCTGGAATACTTAATAGTGGAATACTTCTCACTGCAATGATCAATACTAATGTTGCATATTATACTAATTTACTGTGAACACCAAATCATTGTTTGTATTTATAACTGATACTGAATTGACTGTAATTAGCTTGATATGTCACATTTAGATAATTTTGTACCATAAAGACAATTTAATTATGAAATTAATTGATTACAAAAAATCTAGTAACTGTCAAAGTACATTTATTTCTAGACTCAAGGTACCACAGTTTTGCTCTGTCACAGTTATTTGTTCTATGAAAAGCATTTAATACAAGAATATTAAAAGCAAGTTACCATCTTTTGACTCACCATTATTTCCTAATTTTTTCTATACTAATAAACTTAATTTTATGTAATTTTTGGTGTTTCATTCACATAACAAACATAATAGCAACCTAAAAATATTGTTTATCTCATTCTGCAATTTTCAGCATGAGTGACATGTATAAATTCACAAAGTTTTAATTTTACTTTTACAAAAATTCTTATATAACAACACTAAATCCATGCAATGACCATGAAGAACAGAACAGAGAGATTAGGATAAGTATGAAGACATAGAGACAGTCATTTTCCCTCGCTCTATTTGTGAGTGCAACAGAAAAAAAAAGATTGGTAGTGATACAGGGTACCCACCACCATGCACCATACAGTGGCTTGCGGAGTATATACAGGGTGTTTCAAGAATGACCGGTATATTTGAAACGGCAATACAAACTAAACGAGCAGCGATAGAAATACACCATTTATTGCAATATGCTTGGGACAACAGTACATTTTCAGGCAGACAAACTTTCGAAATTACAGTAGTTACAATTGTCAACAACAGATGGCACTGCGGTCTGGGAAACTCTATAGTACGATATTTTCCACATATCCACCTTGCGTAGCAATAATATGGCGTAGTCTCTGAATGAAATTACCCGAAACCTTTGACAACGTGTTTGGTGGAATGGCTTCACATGCAGATGAGATGTACTGCTTCAGCTGTTCAATTGTTTTTGGATTCTGGCGGTACACCTGGTCTTTCAAGTGTCCCCACAGAAAGAAGTCACATGGGTTCATGTCTGGCGAATAGGGAGGTCAATCCATGCCG
This sequence comes from Schistocerca gregaria, assembly GCF_023897955.1. NCBI lineage: Eukaryota > Metazoa > Arthropoda > Insecta > Orthoptera > Acrididae > Schistocerca > Schistocerca gregaria. Next base: position 196,245,392 of record NC_064922.1, read on the forward strand.
CCTCCTGTATGTTTCGGATAGCCCACAGCAATCACATGATCATCGAAATATTCATTCAGGAAATTAAAGACGTCGGCCGTGTGATGTGGCCGGACACCATCTTGCATAAACCACGAAGTGTTCGCAGTGTCGTCTAAGGCAGTTTGTACCGCCACAAATTCACGAAGAATGTCCAGATAGCGTGATGCAGTAATCGTTTCAGATCTGAAAAATGGGCCAATGACTCCTTTGAAAGAAATGGTGGCCCAGACCAGTACTTTTTGAGGATGCAGGGACGATGGGACTGCAACATGGGGCTTTTCGGTTCCCCATATGCGCCAGTTCTGTTTATTGACGAAGCCGTCCAGGTAAAAATAAGCTTTGGCAGTAAACCAAATGCTGCCCACATGCATATCGCCGTCATCAATTCTGTGCATTATATCGTTAGCGGATGTCTCTCGTGCAGCAATGGTAGTGGTGCTGAGGGGTTGCCGCGTTTGAATTTTGTATGGATAGAGGTGTAAACTCTGGCGCATGAGACAATATGAGGATGTTGGCGTCATTTGGACCGCAGCTGCAACACAGCGAACGGAAACCCGAGGCCGCTGTTGGATCACCTGCTGCACTAGCTGCATGTTGCCCTCTGTGGTTGCCGTACGCGGTCACCCTACCTTTCCAGCACGTTCATCTGTCACGTTCCCAGTCCGTTGAAATTTTTCAAACAGATCCTTTATTGTATCGCTTTTCGGTCCTTTGGTTACATTAAACCTCCGTTGAAAACTTCGTCTTTTTGCAACAACACTGTGTTCTAGGCGGTGGAATTCCAACATGAGAAAAATCCTCTGTTCTAATGAATAAACCATGTTGTCCATAGCACACTTGCATGTTGTGAACAGCACACGCTTAGAGCAGAAAGACGACATACAGAATGGCGCACCCACAGACTGCGTTGTCTTCTATATCTTTCACATCACTTGCAGCGCCATCTGTTGTTGAAAATTGTAACTACTGTAATTTCGAAAGTTTGTCCACCTGAAAATGTACTGTTGTCCCAAGCATATTGCAACAAACGGTGTATTTCTATCAGTGCTCGTTTAGTTTTTATTGCCGTTTCAATTATACCGGTCATTTTTGAAACACCCTGTATGTAGCTGTAGATGCCAATTGTGATTGTGACTTTTAAATAATTATACAGGGTGAGGCAGCTAAGTCATAACACCCCTTGTATCTCCCCAACCGTAATAGATAAAAATATGCTGTTTGGACAGTGAATTGTAGGGACAGGGGCTCCTTTAATGCACCACATTTCATGTTTGTGCTATTTTTCATTACAGAGATATGAGGCCATCTTTGGTTTTTTAAAATGGAACCCTCTATTGAATTTTAGCATAACATGATGGGCTTAGAAAGACGGCTTCAAATGTGTGTATATCATAATATTTAGGCGAATAGTTTTTGAGACACAGATATGTTCTTGGATCATGTTCATCCTTCGGAGTGGCGTTGTTCAATGCGACCTTTCCTGCTGTGTAGAGTACATGGCAAACATCATGAGTCCGTTCTTACACAAACACAGTCATTTACCAGACAATAGTAATACGTACTGTGATATTTTGCACAAAAATTAACTGATGATGTCACACAAATATTATTGAGTTATTTGACAACTGTGATACCAAAATAGCAGACAACATACAGTATTAAAATACTACAAAATGTTAATACATTTTAAGTAACAGAAATACAAATGTAAATGAGGAGGCCCTTATTGGTCACAGTTATTTCATACGTATTTGTTTTTTGTTTGACAATATTTACTATTGATCACGATACAAAGTAAATACACATGAAGATGCAAAATACATACTGTACATGATACAAAACTTTACTGAAGCATGTACTCAAAAAGCTTCCCCTCTGCTGTAATGCAGATTTGTGATCACCATTCAAATGATTTGCGAATGGCTGCGAGGGTGTCACGTGAGATATCAGCTCAGGCTTTGATGACATGTTGCTTCATATTGTCTGGCACAGGTGGTATTTGAGCATACACTTTATGTTTGATTTCTCCCCACAGAAAAAAATCAAGAGGGGTCAAATCAGGAGACCGGGCTGGCCACTTCACTTCAGCACGTCATCCTATCCAACAATCCGGGAACTTTTCATTTAACAGCTCTGTAGCCACACAGGAAGAGTGGGCAGGGCAGCCATCATGTTGGAACCACATGCACTGAGGTGTAGTTAGTGGTACTTCTTCCAGCAGAATGGGAAGAACATTTCGCAGGAGCTGTGCATAGTTATTGCCGTTTAGTATACCTGGAATGACGTACGACCCCACAGTGACATTTCCAACGATGCTGCATCACATGTTAACACTCGACGGTTGCTGATGCTGTACCTGTCGAAGCCAATGAGAGTTCTCTATCGACCAGTGATGCATATTATGCAAATCCACATTAGTGTGGTTGGTGAAAGTCACTTCATCAGTAAAAAGCACTCATTGAAAAAAAAAAAAAAAAATTGGATCATCTTGTAGGCGCTGCAGAGCAAACTGGGAGAATTCCTGGTGGCATTTTAAATCCATACCACAGAGTGCTTGATATAATGAGAGGCGAAACTGGTGAATTCTATGCCTGTGAAATATGTGTAGAACACTTCTCTTACTTATAACACATTCCGAGGCAATAAGTCATGACAAAACAGTAGGGTCATTATGGTCAATATGCACCAATGCTAGAATGGCCTCTTCATGTACCTTGCAAGTTGCCTTGTCCTCTGTATGGTGTTCCATGATCCTGATTCAAGTGTACAAGAAATGGGATAAGAATAATCCCAACAACTACAGGCCAGTTTCACTTGTGTCAGGTTTCTTAGAAATCCTGGAAAAGCTTATGTATAATACTTTAGTTGATTAACTGAAGGTAATTTTCTTGTGCTGTCACAGCATTATTTCAGAAAGGGTATATCTACAGTATCAGCAACTGGCAGTGTGGCAGATTACATTATACAGTACTTAGATGAGGAAAAAAAATCACATTGGAAATGTTCCTGGATCTGTCCAAAAAGTCCGGACCACTGATCACGAAATACTGATACAAAAATTGGAAAACTGTGGCATTTGATGACAAGCAGGAGAGAGGATACTGTTATACTTATGCAACAATAAACAGTATGTATCAATAGGGAATGAAAAGTGAATTTACTTTTTCTTAAGAATTTACTTTGTTTACTAGTGATTCATCAAGAACATCAACACATTTAATCACACTATGTGAGTGTGGAAGTAGTTGCCAGGGAGTAATTGATAAAATGAAAATGAAATTGCTTTTAACAAATGGGAATGTTATTCCTTAAAGCCAGATTTAAAATTATAAGGAGAAACCACACTCAGTTTATTCAGAGGCAGAAAGAAACAGGTTTTTGAGTGTATGAGCTTTTGGATTGAGAACCTTGCTGCTTCCTTTTGACACAGCCATAGTCATGACTGCTCACAGCAACCTCTGAAAGACTACACAGGTGCAAATCTGCAACACACCAGATTACCTTAAAGTAAAAGTTTTAACAATTCACACAAGCACACACACCATGCAAAGATTAACTTGCCACCAAAAGTGCAACTTAACTTTAACTTCTAAGAAAAGTCTTATGGTGGAAGGGTGGCAACTTTATGTACTAAAACGACCATTTAAATAAAAGCCCATGAAATGCAATCTTAATTAAAATTATACAAGGTTGGCCAAACATTCTCTACAGTACACATATACTGCTTCTCAACATGATGTTGTTGTTGTTGTTGTGGTCTTCAGTCCTGAGACTGGTTTGTTGCAGCTCTCCATGCCACTCTATCCTGTGCAAGCTTCTTCATCTCCTAGTACCTACTGCAACCTACATCCTTCTGAATCTGCTTAGTGTAGTCATCTCTTGGTCTCCCTCTACGGTTTTTACCCTCCACGCTGCCCTCCGATACTAAATTGGTGATCCCTTGATGCCTCAGAACATGTCCTACCAACCGATCACTTCTTCTAGTCAAGTTGTGCCACAAACTTCCCTTCTCCCCAATCCTATTCAATACTTCCTCAATAGTTATTTGATCTACCCATCTAATCTTCAGCATTCTTCTGTAGCACCACATTTTGAAAGCTTCTATTCTCTTCTTGTCCAAACTATTTATCATCCATGTTTCACTTCCATACATGGCTACACTCCATACAAACACTTTCAGAAAAGACTTCTTGACACTTAAATCTATACTCGATGTTAACAAATTTCTCTTCTTCAGAAACGCTTTCCTTCCATTGCCAGTCAACATTTTATATCATCTCTACTTCAACCATCATCAGTTATTTTGCTCCCAAAATAGCAAAACTCCTTTACTACTTCTCAACATGATAGATAAGATAAAAACATACTTCAGGAATTAGGTCATTACACTTCAAGCAATAAATTTGTTAACACACCAAATCCGACAAATATGACACAGGCAGCTATTAACGTATGGCAGATTGATAGGGAGATTACTGAACAACCCGAACTGCAGGTTGCTCTAACCCACCCCTACTCCACAAGGGGAAAAACAGACCACCCAATTACTAAATAACCACCTTCCTGCAGGTGGGTAAACAGAGAAGAATGGTGGGACGACCACAAAACAAAGCAGCTGGTGACCTCACCGAGAAAACAAGTAGAATTTAACAAGTAAATGAAACAACATATCGCCAATCACTTAACTTCTAATAAACTACGATTTATGGTGAAGACCTGGTGCAGCACCCCCAAACCGCACTCCCGAACCGTCAGCTGCCAGTCGCTTCAACGGACACAGGAAGGCATCTCAACTCGCACCAGCCAGACTGATGTCGTGGGTTGACTCCTGTTGCTCTCATGTCGGCCGCGAAGCCACTACCCTTCGCTATACGGCCGACTTGACTCATGTGGTGACCTCACATGCACTGACACTTTAGGTGGACAAGTCATCCTGTGTCTCAGAGCGCGACCAACCAACCGATCGATCCAACCGCCAGTGACCGTTGCCTGAGCAACTCGAGCAGACTGGAGGCCTAAAGTGCAGACTCAGACGTGGGAACTAAGCCCCGGACTGGGCGACCACTCATTGAGTTCTCTCACTGCTCCACAAATTCAGATAAGAGACAGACTAGCAAGCTGGAGACGAGAGACTGACCGCAGACTGACTCCAGACTCACCAAGACTGACCAACTGGCGAGCTCATAGCGCCCCTTAAATGCATGTGAACAGGTAACCTTTCCCCTTTCCCACGAGAGGGAGACACCAAAGCTGCAATTGCCACAGCGGCGCCACCGCCAGAAACGGAGGGTGACTGCTTGACACAACGGGCTGTGGTGTGCTCTTCAAAACAGCAATTTTTACCACAGCTCAGGGAACACATACCAGTCAGAAACCATAGCCATCAAATATGGATTGCCACAGGGATCAGTGATGGGGCCATTAATATATATTCTGTTAGTTAATGACATAGCTGTTGAAGAGAAAGAGAAGAAAATATTGTATGCAGAAGACATGACAATATTGAACAGTGACCAAAATAAGGAACAGCTTGAGAAAAGAGCATACATTTCTGCTAACTTCATAGCCCAAGGGCTCATGGAAAATGAACTGTTTATAAACATAAAAAACAATATTTTGAATTAAATAAATGGCTGTAGACATGGATTTATAGGTGAATGACACAAGGCTGCAAGCAGTAGAATCCACTAGAATCCTAGGTATTGCCTCCGAAATGAGCTGAAATGGATACAGCATGGACTCAGGTACACCATGTTCATAATGAAGCAGCTACCACAGTATGCAGATAAACATATTGTGTGCACAGGAACATTTTAGGAATAACAACTTCTGAACCATGCAGAATATGCCAGAATGAGATTTTCACTTCGCAGCAGAGTGTGCGCTGATATGAAATGTCCTGGCAGATTAAAACTGTGTGCCAGACCGAGACTCAAACTTGGGACCTTGCAGAATATACTTCAAAAATCTAAGACTCTTAAATTTTACATAATTGTTCATATAAAAAGCTCCAGTACACCTCAAAAATTATGTGCAGACTGTATTACAAATGCTAGAATGATTTACAAAGTGTACCCCACCAACTGACAGTGTTTGAGAAAGGACCCCAGTACTCAGGTATCACATTATTAACAAGACTGTATAAATCCTACATGATAGTGTACATGACCCCAAATTTCCAAAGTCAAAGACTATGTGGTGAAAAAGGAACTTTACAGTGCAGGAGTAGTTATCACATTCTATTTATAATCAAAGATGTTATAATATAGTCAAAATGTTTAAGAAACACATGGTAATGATTATTTTCTGTTTATGGAATGCCCTGTATTATATGTACATTACTGTACACCAAGTAATCATACAGCATCAAATAAAATTCAGTTCAATTCAATTCAGCACTGAAATTTACTACTCAAGTACTAATGAGTCCGAACAGTGAGTATGTGCAGTACTGCTGTTAACTTCTCATCAGTGGCATGATAGTTTATGTGAAAATATGTTATTATTGTTAAACTCATGATAATTGTGATTCTGCTGAGTCCTAGTTTTTAGCAGTTTGTCCTGAAATTTTGGGTGTTATTGTGATAAAGCACTGATTTGATCAAAAATAATATCGGATCAGAACCCTCCATAAAAGATGAGGCCTAACCACACTACAGTGAACAAAGCAGGTGAAGACTCATGAAAACCATGAGTGCTTAAAAATCCAACTGCTCCCCCCCCCCCCCCCCCCCCCTCTTTCCTTGTTTTAGGACTGACCTAACTAATTTGAAAGCCCTATTTCTATGTGGTATAAAGAATATTTTGTTTCTTCTTTTAACTTTATTACTAGGTAACTATAACTACTCAAAAATTCTGTTACTTATTCATTCAAATTTCAGAACACAAGCCTTTCACAAATGCCCTGATACTATGAAAAGCTCTTAGGTTTGTGGCCAGGTGGTAGCATTAAGATACCATGACATTTTAATGAATGTTGTGCTCATAATTTTTCACTGATCTCTTAATGATACAACCCAGCAGGAAACTGAGATTTTCACCAATAGTAAATGCTCAGAAAGTCTAAATTTACATGTCTAACATTATTGTCTTTTAATAATTCTTTTTCTCTATTCAGTTACATATAATTTTATTACAGAAAACATGTTAGTTACCATAGAGAAATATTTCAAGCATAAAATTGGGTTTCTGGAAATTTATTGGCTCAATTTCATAACAAATGGGGATAAAAGGGTGTACTTAAAAGTTAGCTTACAACACAACTACACAGTACAAAATGCATATAAAGAATATACTGCTACTGGTTTATCAAAATAACTTCATCACCAAAAGTGTGAAAGTGTTGCTTACAGTTCCTGCCTTTTATGCTGTCACTAAAAATGTTATAGCTCTGTATTTCAACACTGTGTAAAGCTCTTCCTATACAAGTCTGTAAATAGTCACTATGAACAATGCCACAGGCAGTCAACAGTCAGATATATCTGAGTTCAATAAGTTGACTGTATTCAGTCATGGAGAAACTGCCACTCAGACTTCTTTGTACATTGGTAACAGAACTTCTTATATGTAAATCATCATTAAAGTATTCTGTGACAATGTGCTTTAACTGAAATTTAACTTTATTTGTTTTCACTTTATTATCAAAAACTATTTACTCCACTTACTGGACTGGAGAGATGATTTTATTCACTGCTGATATCCCTGCATGATTTTAAGCATATGGGAAGTGCTAGATCATTTCCACCATTTACATTCTACCAGGCTCTTCAATTTTCATAATAATATTGTCTGAAGTAAGTTACAAAAAGATTCTGTACTGTTGTCTGTTCCTGGATCATGTCATGAAACCCTTGTTAATTACTATAACATCTCCTTCAGTGATTTTTCACTATTCACAACTTGCTTCTCTTTTTGTACATAAATCACAACTCAGACATTGTTAATAATGGCATTATAGCTATTTATGAAGATGATGCAACACTATTAATAGATAATGACACAGAAAATCTGGAAATAAAAGTCAATTTGGATGTAAATAATGCTGTCCAGAGGTTTCACAGGTTTAACAGTGTAGCAGCTCTTCAGTAACAAGTTGAGTAAAATATATTTATTTAAAGTGCACTTGTGACAACTAATCTTTTTTTTTGGTTATCCATATATCTTTGATGACAGATCCTTTTGGCTACCTTCCAACCATTTATCATTAGTAATGAGGATGTAACATTTGGCTCCTCAGAACACTGAAGTTGCCAACTTCCATCACAACATATCTGACTTGACCCATTTAACATATATTGTTTATTGATCAAATAAACATAAGTAAATAAATGAAAATAAATAAAATAGATAGAAACTTACGAAACATCTCCTCCTGCAGCTGCATATAGAGTAGGCAACCAATCAGTGATGTGCATCATGTGAGTTGACACACGTTTAGGCTTGGAGAGTAGTGGACTCCATATGAGGCCAGCTCCTCTTACTCCACCTTCCCATAATGTATTCTTTACCTAAAATGAATAATGACTGTCATACTTTTGAGTCATACTTTTAAATGATTTATTGTGGTTACTTCAATTTACTGATTGAGAGTAGTTATTTCTGCATATGCTGCCTTTTATTTCTATCTACATAGTTTGACATTTTTCAAATGTGTGTATCATTCTCTGACACCTTCAGGATGGGAGATAAGCACCCTCTTACATACTGAAAACTAGCCTAATAATTAGACTACATACTGTTGTTGTAGTCTTTAATCTGAAGCCTGGTTTGATATTGATCCTCATGGTTTGATGCTGATCCTCACACTAGTTGACCCTGTACCTGACTCTTCATCTCTGCAGAACTGTTTCAGCCTACATTGTTTTGAACCTGCTTACCATATGAAAGCCTTAATCTCCTACTACAGTTTTTATTCTCAACACCTCCTTCCATTATCATATTAAACATTCATTGATGCCTCAGGATGTTTCCTATCAATGTAACCTTTTAATAATCAAATGGTACTTCATTATTAGTGAAATGAAATATGTAACTTCAGTTCAGCATTCTTCTGTAACACAACATTTCAAAATATCTGTTCTCTGCTTGTCTGTAACATTTACTGTTCACATTAGCATTTGACTGGGCTCAAGAGTTCTCAAAACATCAGAGGTCTATACAGTACCATATGAATTTGAGTCATTTATCTTGATTGCAAGTGATATTTGAGAAACTGTGAAAGAGGCACAAAAACAAGTTATAACTTTACATAAAAACTGAAAATCAAGTGAAACACTTGTGAAATAGCATAGAATACTACCACTATACAAATTCCAGTTGCATTTTAAAATTTGCAACAAGAGTTCTCAAACTACAAACAGGGTGGACCATTTTAACCTATAATGGTTAATAACTTGGGATGGAGATGAGACTATAGCAAAATGCTTTAGACAAAAATTGTAGGTAGCAAAGAGGGTCATGCTTTGCTACTAATGGTCGTGACCATGAGCGTGATTTTCAAGGTGATTTGGAGGTGAAAGTGATTTCTTAAAAATGGGAACCCTAATATTTGATTCAAGATTTGAAAATATATGCAAAATTTACATATAAAATAATACATCATTCAAGGTAACAGCTAGTTCAGTGAAGGTCAAATAAGCAAATATGTTTTTAGTTCTAGTAGGGTTTGATTTAGAATAGATTTCTTGAGCTCTGATGTAAAGTAGTCAAGCATTTTGTGTCATGTGTATCCACAGCTTTGCTTATTAGTACTACCTGGTATGAACCTCATCTGTTTTATAAATCAAACTTAATTTCATTTTATTTGTGAGTACATAAGATACTTACTTATGGACAGAATGCAGTTATAAATGCAAGAGCTTTTAACTGGCGGTGGATTTATTGACCGTGGTATGCAGCTAAAGTTACTACACATACCAGCATAAATAGTAGAGATATGGTAACATAAGATTTGTGATTTAATCTATGTTGAATATACTAGTGTTAATGGCTACAGGAAGGACTCAGTATATTCTTCCAAGAGGTCTTTTGTTTTGAAGTACTTTGCAATGAAGTTATGTATTATTACATTTTTCCACAATGAGTGTATATGTAGAATGGGGACCTTTTTTCTGACACAGACCTGCTTTTCTTCCTTGTCCTCAAAATAAAATGGTAAACAGAGGGTTGTGTCTTATGCCATTTTAGAACAGAGGGAGCAGTTGAGAAGTACAGGTTATTTTAGTTAGGTTCTAATTCTCTATGGTTCATAATTACCGCCCCTCACTGGGATGTAGACAAGTAAGTCTTACAATAATAACAAACATTATCAATGAAAAATATGGTAACTTTTTGATCATTTACATGATTATCTTAAGCATTTGTTTTTTGCTACATATTGTAACTTGTTAGTGGTTGCAAAAAAATGCAAACATTATTCAGAATCTCTAAACGTAAAGAAGGTAACTTTGGAATAAGAATAATTAAACTTCAGCACAGCAAGGAAATTGGCACACAGAAGTGGTCTTCATTACTGATATTTGTGCAGAAATATGTGTTTGAATGTAACACATGGTAGTCCTCTCACTGATCTGTACACATTCCAAATTAAATTGCCTTATGCCTGAATCCCTGTCTGAATCCTAGACAAGAAGGAGGAGATTATAGGTACATGCAAACTACTATTCCATTTTGTGTTGCAGTTATACAAATTGCAGTTCACTGAAACTACTTTTTATTAGGGAAAAATAGCATTAATCAGAAAAAGTATTTGGAAATGAGTCTAAGAGAACAAAATTCTTTGAAGAGGTCTCTTGCAGATGTTAATTTGCCAATTTTAAAAAGTATTGTTACCACTATCATTTGTGAATGAATACTTTCTTTAGATTACTTGTATTACCACAGATGATGCTTCTTTAAGGAACCAGTGTATGGAAGTGTGCAAAATAAATCATTTGCCTGCTTCTAAATCAATAAAATGAGAGATAATCTTAAGTGAAAAACATGCTGAACTGAGTTTCTACATTAGCTCATCTGTTTATTGATTCAGTTGTAGCCTGGCTAACCAGCTGGATCCCAAGGTATTTTACAAAATGTGTGTCATTTAGTATAGTCATTTAAAAAGGGAGAGACTAGGAGGAATGTTAGAAAGCACTGGATAATATCTGCAGTGGACAATATGAAATGAAAGTACACAAAAACTGTATTTGTCTCTTTTTCTTCAAGAACCTTTATACACAGTTCATAGAAATAACTGAAATTAAAAAAATTAATTTAGATTTCATTATGGTAACATGTAGTTCATTGGCATGATGCTTGGAAAATGTAGTCAGTCAGTGAAGGAGACCAGTTGTGCATCCTATCTTGTAATAATGCCCTATTGCATGGGAGACATACTGGGTAGGATTAACAGGGAAAACTGAACATACAGAAACAAGAGCGGCTCAAATGGTCACAGGTTTGCTTGACTCATGGAAGGCTCGCATAGAAATGTGGATAATTGTGAAATGGTAGATGCTAGAGGCATTCACAAATTATTCAGCAAAAGCCTACTTAGATGGTTTCAAGGATTGCAGTTCAGTGAGAAATCTAGAAATATGTTTCAGCCCCACACATATCGCTCCAATTGAGGGTACAAAGACAATATTATACTGATTACAGAAGCACTAAAGTGGTCATTCTTCTTACACTCGGTTTGCAACAGGAATGGGAAGAAACCATAATGTGTGGTACAATGGTTAGTACCCTCTGCCATGCACTTCTAGTCGTTTGCAGAGTATGTATGCATATGTATATGTAACTTGTTACATAAATATATATTCTGGAACACTGCCTCCTCCTTGAACACTAATTCAGTTGGAATTGCGATTTATGAAACAAACACATAAACACAAGTCTACTGACATGTAGGGTAACTGTCTTATTATTCTGTCCATTTTGATTGAAAATAAAGCTAAATACCACTTACACCTCTTAATGGCCAGTTTGATGCTGCATTGCCATTGAAGCCAGCTGCTGGACCACCATTGTCTGTTGAGAATATGATGATTGAATTGTTAAGCATTTCTGCTTTGGAGAGAGCATCTACTATCTCTCCCACAGAATCATCCAGTTTTGAGAGGATTCCTATAACATATTTAAATAAGGGATTATTAGAAGTACTATACTTGTTGACACAAATACAGCATACTTTTTAATGTTTAATTTTTTATTTTAATTAATTAATTTATTTATTGCAGCCAACATTTTGAATTTACAGAACAAATTAGAGAATATGATCCTTTTTGTTTAATGTTTTGCAGGGAGGGTTAAGATTTCACTAGTCAGGACTGAACTTTTACAGAGAGCTCTGACATCTGTGTGTGGAACTTCTGATATATTCATTAAATGTAAGGCACATATTTTTCTGCATTATGTAATCATGTGAATTACACAAAACACATACACATGTATTATATATAGTAGAACAGAAAATTACCTATGTTATGTAATCAGAGTGCTCCTCTAACTGGTCTTTGCAACAAGTATTCAACCTCTCGGGTTTAGTACTTACTGTCTTATGGGCCAAATGTTGGGCTATATGTCTAAAAGTCAAGTGGTCTATCCATTTTTTGTTTTCCATTACTTAGTGCTTCTTTAACCTCTGGCTATGATTTATATATTTTAAAACATTCTAAGTCATTTAGTGGTTTGGAGTTCGTGTTAAGCTTGTAGGCTCCTTAAAGCATGTGTTGAAACCAATCTGTGGACAGAGGACAGCTACACCTTACAAAAACATTCTTGTAAAGGCTCCTTCCATATTCCATCTGAAAAACAGGTAGATGTAATAAAGAGAAATACTGAATTGTCATTTCAGTACTTCCTTGCAGTTTTCATCTCAGTGCTTTCGCTAACTTTCTGACATTTCAGCAGTGTGAGCGAATGATTTCTCAAAGATTCATGTGGCAGAATGGAGTTGAGCCCATAGCTACAGGTTATATGTATTCTTGACATTAAAATCCATCGGAGGCATTTCTCTGGTCATTGCTGCTGTAGCTCCTCCATTGTTACTGCAATGGTAACTCATTGCAGCAAAGGATTCCAGGATCCATTGATCTTTACGTTTTTTTTTTTTTTTTTCTTTCTTGTGACAATTACTGTCATGTTTATGAATTTCACTGGCTTCCCAGCTCTTCTTCACAGTGAAAACCTACATGTCAGCAAATATTATTATGTGGTTGGTTTCATACAGTGTATGATGGCTTATGCCTGATTTCTCCAGCTATGCCAACCTGAAGTCTGATGATCCTGGTATTGTTGACTTATCAGGTCACTACAACATCAACTTTTCCACGTATACACAGTATGCACCATACTCTTCTGGTGTGTCACTTGGCCAAGTGTTTCGTGTCATGATAATTCTTATTTAACTGATAGAATACCCACAGTTCCTGAGAACACATTCCAAGCATTGCATTTTGCAACCATGTTGTTGAAGGTCACATTTTCATCTTGTGTGCATTACAAGCATATTAATCATGCCTATTTTCTGTAGATAAAAGATCTATGCATCAAACACCAGCAGGAGAACACAAACATAAAGTTAAAGAAAAGTGCAAGCTTTCAGAGCCAGTGGCTCCCCCTTCTGGCAGAAGGGTTGAGGGGGGATGAAGAAAGATGAAGGAAAGAGACTGGTGAGGTTTAGGAAATTGGGAGAGATTGAAAGAAACACCCAGAGCCTTGAGTCAAGGGAGGCTTACCAGATGGTATTAGAAGGAAAGACTGATTGCCCTGATCCAGAGTTCTGGGCAGCTTTTCCAAACAATCTGGATTTCCTAAATCCCATCTGTCCTTTTCCTTCATATCTCTTCCTTCCCTTCAACCCTTCTTCCAGAACAAGGAGTTACTAGCTCCAAAAGCTTGCACTATTCTTCTTTAACCTTTGTATGTGTTTTCTCATGCTGCCACTTGGTAAGTAGATTTTTTTTTATGCATCCAATTATGTTATACAGGGTGTATCAAAAATAATCATCCAATTTCAAAAAATCGTAACTACCATGATATTTGAGATATGTGCATAACAGTGTACTGTTGGAAAGTGCAAACTCTTGAATTTTACGTATTTCCTACTAGGTAGCAGCACTGTGTGTCGACTTCAGTTCTAGTAAAAATGGTGTCAAGGCAACAGAAAATGTTTTGTGATCTACATTTTGTGTAATGCAGCTCAGTAATAACTGTGCAGTTTGACTTTCTTTCTATGTATGGTGTGGATCCTCCTACAGCACAGAGCATTAGATGATGGCATGAACAATTATGAGAAACAGATTGTTTGTGTAAAGGCAAATAACTGGGTCATACTTGAGTGTCTGACACAGACATTGGTTGCATCCACCATAGTTTCACAAGGAGTCTGCAGAACCTGTTCACCATGCAGTTTGACAGCTCAATGCTGCTTGACAGCTCAACATTCTCCCAATATCCATCTGGCAGGTGTTGCATCGACTTTTACTCATGAAACCATATGAAATTCAGCTGCTGCAAGCTCTTCCTGAAGGTGATAAACAACAACCTGTGGAGCTCTGTAATTTCATTCCTGGCAGAATGGAGGATGACAATTTTCTTCCACACTTAGTGTTTAGTGACAAGGCAACATTCCATTTAAATGAATAGGTAAACTGTCATAATGTGAGAATATGGGGTATGGCACAGCCACATGAAGTTGTACAACATGAGAGGGACTCTCCAAAATTTAATATGGTTTGTGTGTGTTTCATAGGAAAAGGTGCATGGCCCATTTTTCCTTGCTGAGAACACTGTCGACGAAGCACATATCTGAATATACTTCAGAACTTTATTTTCTTACAGTTAGAGACTAATTCAAACCAATTCATTTACCAAGGGGTTGGGGCACCACCACACTGGCATCTGGAAGCGCAGGAATTTTTAAATCAGAGGATTATTGAACGATGAATTGGTAATGTTGGACCAAATGATTCAGCCTTATATTACTGGACTCCAAGATCACAGGGCCTGCCTGTATGTGATTATTTCTTGTGGGGGCTATAAAAGACTGTTTATGTGCCTCTGTTGCCAACAACAATGAATGAACTCAGACATTTCATATAAACAGTTATGGAAGCTGTAACTCGAGAAATGCTTGCTGCAGTGTGGGAACAATCTGAATGTCACATTGGCAATCGAACACCTATGAAAAGATATGAAAAAAAACTTTTGAGTTTTATATTCATCAAAAAATAAAATTCATTGTATATGGTTATTAATTTCAGAAATACAGACAAATTGGATGTTTCTCTTTGATGCATCTTGTATTTTCAAAATTTTCATTGATATACCTATATTGTGAAATGTGTGATGATTTGAAAGTTTGTGCTGGTATTTGAGCATGTTGGCAGTTTTATACATTTTTGAACTAGTTTCTCACCATTTCTCAAAAACATCTGGGATGTAATTGGTGAGAGAAGAGTGTGATGAAATACCTGATACCAGATTGTTATAGGAGTAGGTGATAACACATTTCAAGTGATGTATATGACACACTGCAAATTTTGCCACCTTGTGTAATTTTTTTTTCCACACATAGTTTTATTTAGAAACATTTATGGTAACTAAATGGCTGCAAAGTTCATCATCTCATTTCATATGCAAAATTATGAAATCACACAAATCAAAGATTCCAATTAATGATATGAATACAATAGAGGGAAACATTCCATGTGGGAAAAATATATCTAAAAACAAAGATGATGTGACTTACCAAACAAAAGTGCTGGCAGGTCAATATACACACAAACAAACACAAACATACACACAAAATTCAAGCTTTCGCAACCAGTGGTTGCTTCTTCAGGAAAGAGGGAACGAGAGGGAAAGATGAAAGGATGTGGGTTTTAAGGGAGAGGGTAAGGAGTCATTCCAATCCCGGGAGCAAAAAGACTTACCTTAGGGGGGAAAAAGGACAGGTATACATTCGCACACACACACATATCCATCCGCGCATACACAGACACAAGCAGACAATGTAGTTTTATGGAAGTACATGTTATTAGGTGCCTACAAACAGGTCACAAAATTTCTATAAATTACAGGCCGGTGGTGTGTTGCTGCAGAGCTGGCATTCGATAGCGCCCAGTTTTTTTGTGTTGTGTTGGGTGTGGTTCAAGGAAATTTGGTTGACAAGACAGCAATGTGAGTTCACTGACATGTTCCTGAAACCACTGCAATATGATTACTGCCTTGTTATGTTGACAGTTATCCTGCTGGAAGACGCCTTCCTCTTTGGAGAAGACATTAAGCATGAAGTGATGTAAGTGTTGGCAATAATGTTTACATGCTCCACGGCTGTCATAGTTCCTTCAGTTACTGCCCATTTCCCATGGAAGCCCATTTGAATGTCCCTCATAGAGTAATAATGCCACCACCGGCCTCTATCTGTGCTGCACTGCAGATTTCCAGCAGCCATTAGCCTGAATGATGGCCCATCCAGAAATGACCATCGAGCTAGTGTAACAAGAAACATAAGCCATCTGACCAGATGGATTTCATTGCTCCACTGCTCAGACTCAATGATCCCATTCCCCACTGCAATTATAACTGGGAATGTTGTTAGGTCAACATGGGCACACATGCAGTTGCTGCTGCAGAGCCCCTAGTTCAACAATGTGCACTGAACACTGTGCTCTGAAACACTTGTGCCTGCATCAGAACTGTACTCTGTCAGCAAATTTGCTGCAGATCATCACCTACCTAGCTTTTTGGAGAGGGAAAACCTTCAAGCTCCATGTTCTGTGCCGAGGCATGGACTTCCAAGACATTTCCACTTACGTGTGGCTTCATTATCCTTCAACTGCTTTCCACAGATGCTTGCATCAGTAACATATGAACAGATAATGAAATTTGCAGTTTCAAAATGTTTCTTTCCAGGTGCCAGGCCAAACCTGTCCTTTGTCAAAGTCACTTATGTCAGCTGATTTCCCAATTTGCGCCCTATATTGTCACTAGAATGATTCCCCATTCACCTACCGTCTGCTTAAATGCATTGCTTAGACTGTCATGTCCCCACAGCAACATCAGGCAGCATTAAATCTTGCTGTAGGCAGTGGTCAGAATGTTGTCACTCATCAGTGTAAGTCTTTGCCTGTGTGGGAATCGGAGCAATTGTGCAAGTACAGGATGTGGCACATGGTGACATCTGGAGGTTTGGGTTGTTCAAGAAGGCATGTTCAGATAGCTGAATAGGCTAAGGTAACTGCTGGCATAAAGAGCAAAATCTGGGTTCAAGTACCAGTGTAGCACAAATTTTCACATGTCACTGATAAATTGTGCAGCTGAAAACTAATCATATTTTCAACTGTGTATACATTTCACCTTTGTTTCCAGTAACATTTGAACCTTATATCTTCTTTAGGGCCATATAAGCATCATTTTGGGTTTTTTTATTAATTAATTTTGATACATGTTTACTTTGACACAACATTCTACAAAAACCATTTCATCATCAGTTACTGGAATCAGGCATTATTATTATTTGTTGATCTTAAAAATGCTGAATTATAATATTTGAAAGTAGACAGGGACATTTAGTAAATGCTAGTAAAAACGTCATAACAAAAAAAACACAATTAAGAAATATTGTTAAGTGGTTGTCTGACTATGTTAATTCTTAGATCTTCGTATTAAAAAAGTAATCTAACCAAAACTGTAATTATGTCAAAGATTTCTTTGATCCTGTAAAAAGTTACACTATACGAAACTTCTAATTGCAACTTCAGTTCTGTAAATGACATAATAGTGCTATGTAAAACGTTAATTGTTCAAACATTACAACCAGACTGCACATGGGAAGCGTTTTGTGTGCAGTTTTTATGGGGAGCCTTTGGTAACACTTCACTCAGTTTTGTGCAATATGATAATATGAAATATACAGTTCAATAAGAATTATGAAATGAATAACTGAAGAATGACTTGAAAGTCTGGTACTCTTTTAAAGCAATAAACAAAAAGTTTAACAGAATCTGGAGTTGCATTACTGATCATTCAAGAATGTACCTAGGCAACAGTTAATTCAGTCCCCAAAAATAAGTAAATCTCATAAAATAAATCAGTTACAATTCTGATTTACTATTGAATTGTCTTAACTCTTGGTGATGTATTTTGAGTTTATACAAACAGATCACCAACAAATATAAAATTTTAGCTGCATGCTAAATTTGAATGGTACATTAGAACTGGAACTTTTTAGGTAAAATGACACATATACATGTGTAGCTCATCACCATATTTTGGATTTTGAGGAAGGTCAGATCATTGGTATGAGAGTTTTGAGATCAGCATACCAAAAAGCTGCATACACAATTGGCTGTATCGCAATGGAAGTAGAAGGAGTAGTTACGGGATGGAGCAGGTTGGCCAAGGTGGCTGAGTGGTTCTAGGCGCTACAGTCTGGAACCACGCAACTGCTATGGTCGCAGGTTCGAATCCTGCCTCGGGCATGGATGTGCGTGATATCCTTACATTAGTTAGGTTTAAGTATTTCTAGGGGACTGATGACCACAATAGTTATATCCCATAGTGCTCAGAGCTATTTTGAACCATTTTTTGACTTCGAGCAAAATAGTGGGGCAAGAATAGGACCTAGCAGAAGATCATATGTTTGTTCAACTGGTTCTGACGAGTTGACTGATGACAACAGATGAAATCTGGACAGTAATTGCAGGCATAGTGTCTGCTGATACTGTGGGAAACATATTACCAGAAGCTGGATTGAGATCTCGAGTTACCACATGTCATTTACTGCTGACACTGTATCACAAACAACAGAGGCTTGCATAGTACTCACCCAGAGTCATCTGGTACATTGAATGCGATGCTATGGTTGTCAGTGGTGAATCTCACCTCTCATTCTGATGGTCAGAATGATATCAGTGAGTCCTTATACGATCTGGTGAAGGATTACGGGATGCAATGATCCTCGAACACATACCTCTCCAACTTCTGGTATCATACTGAGAGTGATTATTCGTTATGACAACAGAATAGCTTTGGTAATTGTTAAAAGGAGGTTGAATGCTCCTAGTATATGACAAGAATTTTGAAGCCTGTTGCATACCTTTCATAACCAGGTAACCAAATGGCACATTCAATTAGGACAGTGCAGGGCCCACACCACAATTCACACTACAAATGCCTTGAGGAATGCAGGATCCTTGACTAATGTGAATGGTCTTCTGAATTGTTACCCATAGGGCGTGTCTGGAATGTGACGGGATGACGTTTACTTCTATATTAGTCTCCAGCAAGATTCTTCATGGAATGACGGAAGGTGTGTTTCAGGAATGGCAAGGGATTCCACAAGATGACATTTGGAGATTGTGTGCTTCCCTGCCACAATGCAGATGAGTGTACTTGTGCCTGTAGACATCAAACCTCATACTGATGATGATGATGGACATCAGTTCCAAATGGTATGAAAGATTAATTATTTAGTATCCATTATACAATAAACATCATCGCAAAATTTGATAAATATGGAATTGGTGTCTTGTTGGATAGCACTTTCCATTTCCCTCAGTGCAGGATCAACAGTAGTGGAATCAGTCTTCTTATTTTCCTTAAATTGTGTATGTATTGAGCATATCTCTCTCAGTCTTCCACAATTATATGAGTTCAGTAAGAATAGACTTCATATTGGTGATCATTGTTATCATTGACCTGGGGGAACAGCAACAAATTTAAGGTTTTACCTGCAAATCGCCTTCTGTTGTAGTCAGCTATGTTGTCGAACTTCATGATGATTTTGTCAGGTGCAGGGAGTAGATTGTAAGCATTGCCTGAGTGGACAGCAGCATGGGCCACATACAGAAAGAGGGGCCGTGACGCGTTGTGGCTCTGTATGAGCCGCACCGCCTCCGAGGTGAACACATCCGTCGAGTACTGGCCGTGCAAGTCCCATGCTGGCTCCATGCCACGTCTCATGTCTAGTCCCCAGTACTCCTGAGAAAGGAAGTACACTCATTAGAGATGAGTAAATCATAACAAGGTGGAAAAGATAGGTTCAAACTACTACAAAAAATATAAGAAATAATGAATCCATCTTGACAGTTTAATTCCCCTTTCACATTCCATCAAGCTCAACATGTTTTAGGTCTCATGCCCATTTTCAAGAAAGTTTGTCTTTAAAAGTCACAGATGCATCTATGAAACTATTTAACAGGAGAATGACATACCACAAAAGAAGACAATCTCAATACACTATAGAAGTGTAATCCTCTTGCAGTATTAGATTATCAAATTAAATACCTAGTAAAACATTATCATTAAAATACAGTCTGAGTTGCCACACATAAATATGACAAGAACTGGATGGCAAACTGCAAAAACATTAACAAACATGAAAAAGTACAATTACTGGAATACGAGGTTTCAGTTCAAAGCCAGTTACCAATAAAATACTGATATTCTATACAACTGACATCTACCTCTCCTTTTATTCACTTTTTATTAAATTTTTTTTGAGTCATCAGTCTTCTAAAAAAAATACCAATCATAATATATGTAATACATTTCCGTCTCTTCACTTTCTTATTAAAAAAAATTTTGAGTCATCAGTTTTCTGTCTGATTTTGATGCAATTCACCACTAATTTCCTTCCTTCTGCCAGCAGCTTCATCTCAGAGTAGCACTTGCAGCCCATATCCTTAATTATATGTTTGACTTACTCCATTCGCTCTCGACAGCCTTTGCCCTCTACAGCTGCCTGTAGTACCACGTAAGTTATTCCCAGAAATCGTAAAACAGGTACAAAATATTGGGCAGGTGAACATCCACAACTGCGGAACATACTTACGTGATAAAAATCCCCCAGTAATTTTCTTAATGTATCCCATGACCAGTTTCAAACTTAAAGCTTCATCTTCAGGTACCACCAAGATGAATAAGAGTAGGGTCTACTAACTTACAAATACTACAAGGATGACATACTAAAATAAAAGCTGCAGTTGTGGAAAGTGGTGTCCTCACATAATTGTGAGAACATAAATGTATGGCGGTCAAGCCAGTCAGTCATGGGCAATCACAGCTACATTAAACAAACTCATGGGACTGGGAAAAAATAGTAAAGTTGAGGAGGATTCCAGGCAGAAATGAACTCAGTAACAACTAACTGACCTCATGTGTAGGACCAGCAACCACAGTGCCCACCTGGACAGCAGGACACGGAAGTGACTAGTGCAGGAAATGTAGAAGTCACTTGACTTGCAGCAGCAGAAGAAACTGACATAGAAGCTAATGAGATTTTTCTGCTGTGTAAGAATGGGCCAATATATAGGTACCAATCCCAACAGTTAGCATTATTCTCCCACAACACCTCACCTCTCATTGTCATATTGCTTGATTTTTAGGTATATTTTTATATATTGTCCAAACCAGCAGTTTTAGTTGTATTTTTATCTTTTGTCTCTTTAACCTGGTGTACTTTGTTATGTTGGCTTTTAGGCATTGTTGCAGATCCCCCATGTTTATATGTTACTTTATTATACTTACATTTGTAGTTCCAGATTGTGCCAACCTTATGAATCACACTTATGTGAGTGGATGGACCAGTCAACCCCCATTTCCTGCTCTTTTGCAGCCTTTTACTTTGGTTCCCCACCTCATTGGCTCCTACATCAGTTGCTTCTATTGATGTGGTCAACTGGCTTTGGGACCGTCCGCACCAGTCACCTCTGTGTTGTGCTGTACATCCAGGTACTGTCGTTGCTGGTCCTATGTGTAACATCAGGTACTTATTTATTACAGTATTACTGAATTCATCCACAAAGTTAATGTTTTTGTTGCAGTCTGAACTGTTTGTTCAATGTATGTGTGATCCCTTGCAACTGACAGGCCCTATTGCCACACATTTATGTTCTCATAACTATGTGTGTACACCACTTTTCACAACTGTAGCTTTTTAGTATGTCAGTTCCACAGAACTTGTATGTTAGTAGCACCTCCCCTTGTTCAGAGTTGGCGGCACCTGAAGACAGTGGCAGATTCATATGGGGTTCACGCAAGGTGCCCCCTCCCCCACTTGCAGCACTGCCAGCACTACCATCTGCGCCGGCCCCACGAATCAGCTTGCATGCTATTCATTTGTTTCTTTCATCTGTCGACTTTCATCTGGCACATAGATGACTAACACATACGTATGACAAAAGTCACAGCCATTCTATTGATCTTGGTACGTTATTCTATCTGGCATTTGTTTGAGAAAAGTCATGAATATCCTCGTGTTGTCTTGTACTGAGAACCTTTGATATGTGGCGTTATAAATATGGACTATTCACCAAATATGAAGATAGTTTACATTGAGAAACAGATATATTAAGACTGAAGAATGAATAAGTAAAAATTCCTAGCTGTAGCAAGTGCAAGTGTGAAGATTAGTTGAGAGTGAGAGTGGTTAGCCGGCCGCAGTGGTCTAGTGGTTCTAGGCGCTCAGTCCGGAACCGTGCAACTGCTACGGTTGCAGGTTCGAATCCTGCCTTGGGCATGGATGTGTGTGATGTCCTTACGTTAGTTAGGTTTAAGTAGTTCTAAATTCTAGGGGTCCATAAGTGCTCAGAGCTATTTGAACCATTTTTGAGAGTGGTTAGTTGATTGTAAAGTATTAATAGTAGTAATTCATAGTAACTGAATCAGTGATTAACTGAATTACCATTCTTTGGAGAAGAATCACTCTTTCTAATTAAAATAAAACTAATGGGAGAACTTTTCAATACAGGCAAATGAGCATAAACACCCTCAATCATTGTGATTCTAGAAGGAAGGAAGAAGAAGCGCCCAAGATAAGTAACTATAATTACTTAACAATATTTCACCAGAATGTTCAGTCAATAAGGAACAAAGTGCAACAGTTAGAAATCGAGCTAGAAGCCATAGATAGCTTGATAATCTGCATTACTGAACACTGGTGCAAAGGATCTGAAATTAAATACATAGTTTGACCTTCTTATGAATTAGCATGTTTTATAGCAGAACATTAAATAGGCATGGGGGCTCATGTATTTTTGTGAAAGAAGGACTACAGTTCATAGTTAGGAGTGATATGATTTCTTTGAGTGAAGAAAAACATTCTGAACTTACAGTAGTAGAGTTAAAAGAAAAAAAATCCCTTAAAAATTGTATATACTGTGTTTATATAGGTCTCCTAATGGTGATGTCGAAACCTTTTTCACTAAATTAATGCAAGTGTTGGACAAAATATGTAATCCTAAAATACATATTATTATTTGTGGAGATTTAAATATCAATATGTTGAAAATCAGTGAAGTCAGCGCCAGGCTCTTGAATATCTTGTACAGTTAGGGTATTTCACAATGGGTAACAAATGCCACAAGAGTAACCAAATACTCATCTTCAATAATTGACCATATTCTACCAGATATTAACCATAAATGCTGTGAAGTAACTGTTAAAAACCTTGGGATATCAGACCACTTTGGTCAAAGTCCAAAACTTAAAATGTCTACAAAGTTACAAGCAAAAGTGTTTAGCTACAGAAGGATTTTTTCTAAACCAAAAAGGTGTGAATTTGCAACACAGATGACTGGCCAGATATGGTCAGAAGTATATTCAGGAACATATGTAAATGAAAAATTCAACAAATTCATGAATATATTCAAGTTAAAATTTGAGGAAACATTTCCTAAAGTAGTACTTTCTGTTGGGGGATCTATAGGAAGACTTGGGTAGCAAAAGGTATCAGAAAATCCTCTGAAACACTCAAATATCTGAGATCTATCAAAAATGATAAGAGTGACCCAGCCTTTTTACAGTGTTTTCTCAGGTACAAGAGGACATACAGAAAACTGTTGCAGGAAGCATAGAGAATCCAAAATAAAAAGACCATACAGAACTCAAACAATAAAAGCAGAGCCATTTGGAATACAGTAAAACAAGAAACTGGTAACTCAAAATCAAAGCAGATGGACAGAAAAATTAGAAATAAAGATAATTTAATAGATAATCCTAAGGGCCTGGCAAACTTTGTAAACAACTACTTTATTAATATAGCAATAAAACTGCAAGAAAAGCTTCCTAAACACAACACACATTGGCAATGTATCTCACACAATGCCACTACTACCCCACCAATGGAGATGAAATCAGTAGCATTGTACATAAATTCAAGAATAAATCATCCACAGGTCTATATGAAGTTCCAATGTGTATACTAAAAGACTGCATTAGTAGCATAAAAGAACCCTTAGCAGAGATTAAAAATGAGTCATTCTCATCAGGTTGCTTCCCTAATTATCTAAAGAACGCAAATATTCTTCCAATACACACACGCAAAAAAAATGATACAGAAAATATAGAGAATTGCAAGACCAGTTTCATTGTTGTCTTCTTTTTCAAAAATAATGGAAACTATTATGAAAAACAGACTTATGGACTACTTAAATAAATACCAACTCCTATGCAAAGAACAGTTTGGTTTCAGGACTGGAAAGGGAACAGAAGCAGCTATAGAAAAATTTACAAGAGTAGTTCTAGAAGCCCTAAATAAAGGAGAACAAGTAACAGGCATTTTCCTAGATCTCAGCAAAGCATTTGATACAGTTGACCATGAAATACTACTAGGTAAACTTGAAGCACTAGGAACCAGGGGGGTTTTAAATAAATGGTTTAGATCTTACCTTGCAGACAGAGTGCAGAGGGTGGAGATATCTCAAAATTCAAGTAGCTCAAATTATTTAGTGAAACATCTTTCAGATGAAGAATATTTAAACATTGGAGTACCTCAAGAGAGTGTGTTAGGCCCAATACTATTTCTTATTTATATTAACGACTTTCGACAGTGGGTGACACAAGGTGAAACAGCATTGTTTGCTGATGACAGGAATATAATAATTACAGACAGGACACCAGAAATGTTAAATGTAATGTGGGTAATGCAAGGAGAAACAGTGTTGTTTGCTGATGACCTCAATATAATAATTACAGACAGGACACCAGAAATGTTAAATGTAAAAGCTGAAAAGGCACTTATGGAAGTTCACAACTGGTCAAATAACAACAAAGTAATCCTTAATGTGAAAAAGACTAATAACATAAACTTCTATATAGAGACAAAACGAATATGACAAAACTTAAAGTTCAAAATGAAACTGTAGAGTGTGTAGCCAGCACAAAATTTTTGGGTATGTATGTTGATCAACAATTTAAATGGGATGAACATATGAGGATGCTTGAGAAAAAAATTAGCACAGCATGCTATGCCTTTCGAATATTAGTCACTGTGTGCAATAGTTCATGTCAGAGAATGACATACTTTGCACACATACATTCTATAATAAGTTACGACATAATATTCTGGGGTGCAAATGCCCAAAATGTGAAATATGTGTTCAGATTGCAAAAACAAGCTATCAGAATAATGAGCAAGAGTTACAAAAGAGCACACTGCAGTGAGCTATTTAAAAAGTGGGGTATTCTGACAATCCCAAGTGAACATATCTTGCAAACTACAGTTTTTATTCACAAAAATATTGAGCAATACTTAGCAAACAGCTGCATACATGATCACCAAACCAGAAATAGTAATTGCTTGTATCTAGACAGAATGAATAAAACTAAAACCCAAATCACTATGTTTTACCAAGGTGTCAAGATATACAATAAATTGACAAAAGAATTCAAAAGCATAAAGGAACTCTGTAAATTTAAAGCATTCCTTAAAGAATATTTATTAAAAAATAGCTTTTACTTGATTAGAGAATTCATACATCATAAAATTGGCATAAATAAATAATCAGGTCAAAAAATTATAAAGTGGACATACTAGATTGTAATTTACCCATACAAGTATTAGAGGAGTCTTGTGATATATTCCTTTTGACTGAAGCAGGTTCTTTTGCATTATGTAATTCAATGATAAATTGTGTGTGTAATACGTATAATGATGACATCCATACAAAGAAAGTTGTTTATGGATGAATAAATAAATAAATAAATTATGCAAGGGATGTCTGTCTGTCCTATATCTTACTATCCTACTTTGCACACATTGTACAAAATATCTGCTTGTTTCCTGCATCTATTGTTTCAGTAGAAAGAAGTTTTTCAACATTGTGGTGTACAAGGACATGGCTGAGGTTGACAATGAAGGAGAATCAACTTAATGGCTTAGCTCTATTGATCACTCACCCTGACATTGATTGTCCTATTGACAATGTAATTAACCAATTTGCCAGGAAGAATAGGCACATAGAATTCATCATTTAAGGAAGAGAACCACAATGTAAATTTTATATCATAAGATGGCATTCTCTTGTATATATGTACAATCAGTTTAAATAAAACTTCCTTAAACTTTGCGTGTGACTTGACTATTTTTTATTACGGTAAAAGGAAAAGTAGCTCAAGATATGTTTGGTGCCCCTCCTTGAGGTTTTTCTGTATCAGCTTCTGCCTGAAGATGAAGCCATAACCTTCGAAATGAGCTGCAGAATATATTAGGAAAATTACTGAAAAATGAAACAGATATTTATTATAACAATACCAGAGAAGGAAAGTTGCTATTCACCATATAGAGGAGATGCTGAGTCGCGATAGGCACAATAAAAAGATTCACACAAACATAGCTTTCGGCCACACGTCTGCAGTCTGAGAGAGCTGAAACTACACCAGTTTCTGCTCTCTGAGACTGCAGACGTGTGTGCAAGTTGCCTTTGCGTGAGTGTGTGCGTGTGTGTGCATGATTGTTTTTTATAAAAATTAATGGAGAGTCAATTTCCAGAGAACCACTTAATAATTCTTTGAAAAACATCGTTAACAATATTTTATGTTGCTTTCCCTCTTATGGGTTTTATCATAACAATAGTATTGTCTGAAAAAAAGTACCAGTTCTAGCTGTTGAAGGTTAGGTGGATGGCCATTCACATAAATAAGGAACATAAGTGGGCCCAAAATTGAACCCTGTAGGACTCCCTTTGTGATTTGTCCCCCTCACTAAAATTTTCTATTTCCCCAAAATTATCTGAATTCTTGAGCTCAACCTTTTGCATTCTGTTTGCTATGCATGTTTGAAAGCAGTTGTGAATAAAGCTAATAATTTTATAAAATGTAAGTTTCTCTAAGAGCAAATAATGCACACAATCAAGTCCTTTGGAAAGATAAAAAAAATACCTACTGGAGATATTTTATTATTTAAGACTTGTAATATTAGGTGGGAGAATGAATAAATACCATTCTCAGTTGAGCACCTCTGCTAGAATACAAAGTAAATTGTTAAATGTGAGACCACTCTTGAGTACATTACTTTTTCGAATACTTTGGGAAAAGATGTCAGTAAGAAAACTTGACGATAATTGTTTACGTCTTTCTGGTAACCTTTCTTGGAAGAGATTTAATTACAAATTATCAGTCTGCTTTAGTACCTGACCAATATGATGGTGGATATTATCGAAATCTGGGAATTTTTTCGAATTTTACGTAGCAAGTAAACCGAGAAAATTTTATGGAAAGACTCCACTGCAAAAAACCTCTTAGCCAAAATGAATCATCAGTCTGCTAATGTGGGTAAGTGTGAGGGGCTACAGTACACAGGTCTAAATGGATGTGGGTTACAGTGATTTCACAGAGATGAAGAAGTTTGCACAAGATACAGTAGTGCCGAGAGTCATACTAGAGCAGCCTTAGAGTGAAGACTGTAATGACAACACAATTAATAGTGCAGGGTTTTGTGATCGGTATTTACATATATGGTGATTTTTGTTGCATGGGCGTTAGGCCGTGAAATGTTTTTAATAGTTTCTACAACGAAACTTCCTCAATATCTGGCCCAAAATCCAGAGAGATTGTAGCCATATATAAACTACACCAGCAGCAAGAGACACTCACTACATCCACCATGTGACAACAGTGATGCTACTGCTGACAGTGCCCTTAAATGTGAGATTCTAAACATGGTTTTCTGTAACTTCTACACCAAAGAAGACGAAGTGAATATTCCATAAATCGAATCAAGAACAGATTCTCAACATGAGTAACTTAGAAGTAGATACCTGTGATTTAGTGAAGCGCTTCAAATCATTTCATAAAGGCAAGTTTACCGTTCCAGACCGTAACCAATTAGGTCCCTTTCAGAGCATACTGATGTAATAGATCCATACTTACAAGGGAAATTTCCAATGGCAACCCCCTCAGATTTAGTATTAAGATGGTCCAGTGGGTAGCCCATCAACAACTGAACACAGTTCACGCATAGAAACAGGTTGAAGGTGTACGCCTACGAAACTGTGAAAAACGAAGCAAAATCGAAACACTGAACGATTAAAATCTCCCAGTTACACAATTTTTTAATGAATTCATGAACTGTCAATCCTGTCATCGATGTGTGTGTTCGCTATATTCAAATTGCTGTCTCTATCTGGTTTAACATCTGTGTAAAGAAGGAATCTCCACACGTACACACCTCCTATTTGTTCTACACAAAAACCACATGTTATGACTCTTTTGTTCCGTATTGGAAGTTTTGACTCTTGAATCCCTTTGTTGCAACATAATTCACACCGGTTTATTTGTTGTTTTCATTTCTATATGAGGTCATTGTGGCATCTCGCCTGCTCTCACTATTAATCACATTTACTTGCATCGGTAATACATTCTTACCACTTGACTCTTATTCTATATCCAATGTATAATATGACTACAGAAGGAGAACGGACATATTAATGAATCAGTCGAAAGTTGATAATACTGAGGGAAAAAATAATGGAGCATTAAGAAGACTTGAACACAGACCACCCATTTTGCAGTCCAACGACATCACCACAGGTCCACGACTTTGTTGTTTTTAATGTTTGCTTGATATTGTATATCATGAGCTTGGACCGTTCGCTGTTTCTATTTTGCTTCTTTTTTCACAGTTCATTACACCTTCTTCCTGTCTACATGCTAGATCTACTTTCAGGTTTTGACAGGCTATCCAATGATCCAGTTTACCACTAAATCTAAGGGGAGGGGGGTACGATGGGGAGTTTCCCTTGTTAGCAACTACATACGACCCATTCACATGAAAGAGCCTTACCTAAAGAGTGCAGAGTTTCACAGGTCACACCAGTACTCAAGGAAGGAAATAGGAATAATTCCCTTAACTACAGACCACGTCACTATCGTCGATTTGGAGTATGTACAGGGTGTTTCAAAAATGACCGGTATATTTGAAACGCCAATACAAACTAAACGAGCAGTGATAGAAATACACCGTTTGTTGCAATATGCTTGGGACAACAGTACATTTTCAGGCAGACAAACTTTCGAAATTACAGTAGTTACAATTGTCAACAACAGATGGCGCTGCCGTCTGGGAAACTCTATAGTACGATATTTTCCACATATCCACCATGCGTAGCAATAATATGGCGTAGTCTCTGAATGAAATTACCCGAAACCTTTGACAACATGTCTGGCGGAATGGCTTCACATGCAGATGAGATGTACTGCTTCAGCTGTTCAATTGTTTTTGGATTCTGGCGGTACACCTGTTCTTTCCAGTGTCCCCACAGAAAGAAGTCACAGGGGTTCATGTCTGGCGAATAGGGAGGCCAATCCACGCCGCCTCCTGTATGTTTAGGATAGCCCAAAGCAATCACACGATCATCGAAATATTCATTCAGGAAATTAAAGACGTCGGCCGTGCGATGTGGCCGGGAACCATCTTGCATAAACCACGAGGTGTTCGCAGTGTCGTCTAAGGCAGTTTGTACCGCCACAAATTCACGAAGAATGTCCAGATAGCGTGATGCAGTAATCGTTTCGGATCTGAAAAATGGGCCAATGATTCCTTTGGAAGAAATGGTGGCCCAGACCAGTACTTTTTGAGGATGCAGGGACGATGGGACTGCAACATGGGGCTTTTCGGTTCCCCATATGCGCCAGTTCTGTTTATTGACGAAGCCGTCCAGGTAAAAATAAGCTTCGTCAGTAAACCAAATGCTGCCCACATGCATATCGCCGTCATCAATCCTGTGCACTATATCGTTAGCGAATGTCTGTCGTGCAGCAATGGTAGCGGCGCTGAGGGGTTGCCGCGTTTGAATTTTGTATGGATAGAGGTGTAAACTCTGGCGCGTGAGACGATATGTGGACGTTGGCGTCATTTAGACCACAGCTGCAACATGGCGAACGGAAACCTGAGGCCGCTGTTGGATCACCTGCTGCACTAGCTGCGCGTTGCCCTCTGTGGTTGCCATACGTGGTCGCCCTACCTTTCCAGCATGTTCATCCGTCACGTTCCCAGTCCGTTGATATTTTTCAAAGAGATCCTTTATTGTATCGCTTTTCGGTCCTTTGGTTACATTAAACCTTCGTTGAAAACTTCGTCTTGTTGTAACAACACTATGTTCTAGGCGGTGGAATTCCAACACCAGAAAAATCCTCTGTTCTAAGGAATAAACCATGTTGTCCACAGCAAACTTGCACGTTGTGAACAGCACACGCTTACAGCAGAAAGACGACGTACAGAATGGTGCACTCACAGACTGCATTGTCTTCTATATCTTTCACATCACTTGCAGCGCCATCTGTTGTTGAAAATTTTAACTACTGTAATTTCGAAAGTTTGTCCGCCTGAAAATGTACTGTTGTCCCAAGCATATTGCAACAAACGGTGTATTTCTATCGCTGCTTAGTTTGTATTGGCGTTTCAAATATACCGGTCATTTTTGAAACATCCTGTATTTGAAACACAGTGTACTGTGTTCGAACATTATGAAGTATGTGGAAGCAAATGATTCCGTGTCACTAGTCAGCTCTAATTCAGGAAATATCGTTCTTGTGCAACACAACCATCTCTTTATTCTGATGAAGTAATGAGTTCTTTAGACAAGGAATCTCAAATCCTTTCTAGATTTACAGAAGGCTTTTGATACCGCTCCTCACAAGAGCTTTTAATCAAACATTGTGCCTACGGAGTATAGTCTCAGTTGTGGGACTCGATTCGTAATTTCCTCCAGGAAGGTCACAGTTCATAGTAAAAACGGATGTAAAGTGACTGAGGAAACTAGAAATGATATCTGGTGTTCCCCAAGGAAGTGCTGTTACTGATCTATGTAAACGATTTAGGAAACAATCAGAAAGCCCTCTTACAATTAATGTTTGCTGCTGATGATGTCATTTACCATCTCATAAACTCATCAGATGGCCAAAACCAATTGCAAAATGATTTAGACAAGATATCTGTATGGTGCGAAAAGCGGCAATTGACTCTAACTAATGAAAAGTGTGAGGTGATCCACATGAGTAGTAAGAGGAATCTGTTAAATTTCAGTTAGCCTACCCAGTACATCACGCAAATTTAAAAGCTGACAATTCTACAAAAAATCTGGGGATAACAACTACGAACAACTGAAATTGGCGAGAATTCTTCCGGGTTGTATGGCCGTGGTCCATGGAACTTTTCTATCCCTGACGATTTGTCCAAAGCTACGTTGGACATCTTCGGAGGTGCTCAGTCGGCAAGACTCAGTACAACCAGGACTACCTCCAAAGATATCCAACGTAGCTTTGGACAAAACGTCAGGAATAGAAGAGTTCCATGTTCCATGGACCTCGGCCATACAACCCGGACGAATTCTCGGCAGCTGAAACAACCGGTTGTGAAAGCCTTCATTGTATAACAAATTGGAACGAGCACATAGATAATGTTGTGGGGAGGGCGTTTTATTGGCAGAACTCTTAGAAGTTATTACAAATCCACTGAAGAGACAGCCTTCACTACGCTTGTTCGTTCTCTGCTATTGACAGAGGACACTGAAAAGATTCTAAGAAGAGCAGCTCGTTTTGTACTATCGGGAAATAGGGAGTTAGGATGGCGATTATTAAAGAAAGTTGTTTTTAGAATGAGATTTTCACTCTGCAGCGGGCAAGTGGTAGAGCACTTGCCCGCGAAAGGCAAAGGTCCCGAGTTCGAGTCTCGGTCGGGCACACAGTTTTAATCTGCCAGGAAGTTTCAAGTTGTTTTTAGTTCAGATGATATATTTTCACGAAATTTCAATCATGAAGTTTCTCCTTCGAGTTCCAAAATATTTTAACTCCCATGTGCACATGGAGACATGAGAACTCGCACGGCGGGATTTAGGTACTGACTTTTCCCCATGTGATATTCAGGAGTGGAACAGTAGAGAACGATCCATTAAAACTCGGGCTTGCAGCTCCAGAAGCTCCATTTCTTGAAGTTGTATTTCGTCCGTATACATTTCGGCCGTATTCCATCTGAGCTGACAGACCGAAGGTGCAGCACTCGTGTCCGTTATTTTAAACTCAGGTGCCGCGCCCAGTGCCTTTTGGTTACAGAGATTATCATCATGCATTGTAAGCATATTTTGTAATTATAAATCCGCGATAACCCAGCATGTGCTGTGCAACTCATAACATGCTGGATGGTGTCGGATTTATGGTAACAACCTGTGTTTACAGTGGAAAATGATTAATTATGTGGCTAATTGGGAATTAAAATGGAGGCGATCAGGTGGGTATTAACTAAATACTGTCCATCTGTAGCAAATCACTAGCCAGCATCACATTACGAGCTTTCAGGCTCAGAGAACTACTTAATGGAAATAAATAAATAATTGTAAAATTACTTACATCATTTATCTGTATTTATATTGAGCTAATACACAAGCACGTGCTCTAAACTGTCCATAGTGAATAAGCTTCATGAGGTAGACGTTTGAGTTGTTTGCCAGTGAAATTTACACCCGAAAAAAGGTCTGCGAAATCTGCGCCCAGTATTCCTGGAAAATACTTACTCACTGCGTCATGGCCCATGAGAAATACGGGCCCCGCAACGAACTTGTGACATCACACTTACTGGCTTGTCTTCCACACTTCGCGAACGCACGGCTCCAAGCAGGTCCCACGGG
Source organism: Schistocerca gregaria (assembly GCF_023897955.1). Classification (NCBI taxonomy): domain Eukaryota; kingdom Metazoa; phylum Arthropoda; class Insecta; order Orthoptera; family Acrididae; genus Schistocerca; species Schistocerca gregaria. The sequence goes on from NC_064922.1 coordinate 196,278,298, forward strand.
AAATCAGTGTGTGGTTGGAAAGGTACCTGCTAAAGGCCTAAACTTTATCGTGTGCTATCGAGAGCTTACATTCATTTAAACGTGCAGTCAAGAAATATTAAGCTCTTCTGAAAATGTTAATCGGTCCCTGTCGAAAACAGCTGCTGGCACTCGTCAGCCAATTGCACGCTGAACGACCTCTCTCCAGGACGACAACACGACAGCAGTTGCCTCTTTGCGAAGAGAACATAAGCGCCGCGATCGACTGGCTATGGCCCAGTGGGAGAAGACTAGCGACCTGAACAGGATTGTCAACACTCTGTTACTTTGCTTGTACATTCTATATAGCTCAAACGTGGAATTCTTATACTCAAGGACATTCATTATTTCGCATGCCGCCCTTTGCTTGCGACACATCTATGTAACTCTTAAGCTTACTGTACACGACGACACCAGGTTGCAGGCAATTGCGCTACCGGCCACAGCGCATGCGTGCCGCGCTTTGGTGAAACTAAACACTTTCGGCGGGTTCCAACTTTGGAGACTCTAGTTCATGAGTTACCAGAATAAGCAACATATTGCTGCCGCTGACACCGTTATGTGCGATCATAACATAGATGGTTTGTCAATATCTTAGCTACAGGGCAAAATTTATTGAGTTAGGAGCACATATACAACAGAATTAAGAAAAATACAAGCAAGTGGCAATGCTCTCGTCTACAAGACTAAAATCCCATCGTTTAAGTTGGCTTTATTCAATATTCATCTATTTGAAACGTAGCTGCAGTGCCCCCCCCCCCCCCCCCCCCCAATTCACGTATGTTAGAATTTTGAAATATTACCGCTGTATAGATCTGTCTTCTTAATGCGGCCTCCTTCGAATAATTATTGTTGCTAATGTTAATAATTATTACTGTTGATGTTAATAATTATTGGTGTTAATGAAATAGCCAACTAGAACCGTACCTTATAGCATGCCAAGTGTGTAATGGACAGAACAAGCTTTAACTCCATCACAACTCGTGCGACGTGCGGCTGCCAAAACGTTCATTTCAGACACGGCTCGGGGACCCACAAAACGATGAAACTGAAGTGTATACTGGTGTCGCCGTGTCTACAGTCATATATGAAACCACTAGCGTGTAGCTCATTCCACGCAACGAGTGGCGCAACCCAATGTCGTCTCGTAAACTAGGCTTAAAATTAAGTATTGTCACTTACTTTTCTTCAAAAAACTCGTTAATACCATTTTCCTGAATTGTTGTTTAGCGATACGAGGAAGCACGTTTCCTAGATGCCCCATATTCGACGTCTAGGCAGGTTTCAACAATTTTGTTTTTATTACATGGTTTATTTCATTATGTATACTTTGTCCTTTAAAAGGACATCTTACTTAATATTTGCCGTATGTCATAGACTTCGCATTAAATGTCTAGGTGTGGTAGATCACATCATGGAGAACAGCATTTATTAGAGATAAAATATTTACTGTCGTTTTCTAACGACGCTTGGCGTCCTTTTGTATTCGTTACGCTCCAGGGACACGGCAGGGCGTGGGTTCTCTGCGGTGTGAATATGCCTTGTGTGTTACTTGTAACGCAGTCATCAACTCAATATGAAAAAGTGGGAACAGCGAAATTAAAGTTCCTGATTTACTTCTAAAATATCTTCCTCCGCTTAGAGACACTCATTGTTATTGTTTTCTTGCTGAAAATCAGTCTCCCAATTTACTGCAGTGGATAGTATGTAGCGCATTTGCTAGTTTGGTGAAATCTCGTTGTGCCATGGCCGACTAATGCTAAAGGACACTTAGCGTCGCCGGGAAGCGTCAGAGATCATTTTCTCAAACAAAAGTTGTTCCCCATGACGTGACGTATCACCCGTAGACGTTTGATGCAAATGCTTTGGAACATCCTATATACATGGTGTATCAAATCTTTTGGGTCGGATTGAAACAGGTGATAATCGGTTCACGATCCATTATATTGAGGTAGGAAAACAATGGCCGGAAACGCATATTTATTGTGTTATGGACATATAGACTATACAATGCTTAACAACAACGTGGCTCGTAGTAATTGTTGAAAGTGACGACAGCCAGTCTCAGTGCATGCATGCAGGGCTCCTGAAGTTCTGCTGAAATGGTTCAAATGGCTCTGAGCGCTATGGGAGTTAACATCGGGGGTCATGAGTCCCCTAGAACTTAGAACTACTTAAACCTAACTAACCTAAGGACATCACACACATCCATGCCCGAGGCAGGATTCGAACCTGCGACCGTAGCGGTCGCGTGGTTCCAGAAACTAGCGCCTAGAACCGCTCCGCCACCTCGGTCGGCGAAGTTCTGCTGCACTCTCTCATAGATACCTGGTGCCTGTTGTACTAGGAGACAGGCAGCTTGGACCCCGGCAAGTAGGTCTTCATCTGTTTCTATGGGTGTTTCATACACCAACGTCTTTGCGTAACTCCAGAGGAAAGGAAAAAGTCCAAAGGTATGAGATCCGGCCATTGTACTAGCCATGGAACAAGGCTTCCCCTCTCTAATCCAACAATGGCGGTACGTGTTCTTGAGATGCTCGCGGAGAGTAACACTGGAGTGGGCTGGTGCACCGTCGTATTGAAATCACAGCCTTTTTCAGGCAACAAGGGGTACAGTTTCCAGGAACTGTGCAACACATCTCGCATAAACACCAGATAATGTGAACTAGTGAAATGGACACTCAGCAAATAAGGTCCTGTTGGACAATATTGGACAATGCTCACCCAAACGTTGACAGAGAATCGTTCCGGTGGCTACTGATGTGGTTGGTTTGGGGATTGTCCCTACTCCACACATAGCTGTTGAAAACACCACCATAGATAAATGTGACCTCATCTAAAAACAATACAAACTGTGTGAAGTTCAGCACTATAGCACTTCGATGGAGAATCCATTGACAGAAGTGAACATGGGGCTCAAAATCCGTTGGTTCCAGTGCTTGCACACGTTCTTTATGATAGTGGTGTAACACTTTTTTCACCAGTACTCTCCACATTGTGTCCTTCTAAGTGAGCATTTCACAGGCAAGCTGACAGGTGCTTATTATTTCTGGGTGGTCAGCCACAAGCTCCAACATGTCTTTGGTGAGAATGTTGGCCGGCCCTTTGTGATGTGAACGACCCCGTATCTCGTAAGATGACATCCACAGAGATAAACTTCTTCCAGTTAGGACGACTCCCGTAGAGAAAGCGTTCTCTTTGCACTCATGGTGCTGTATGGGCACTATATCCTGCCGTTCTGTGCGTTAAATGTAGGTCTGCCAATACTCGTGACGAGTAACGTTCCATCTTTGATTACGCATCGTGCACTGTACATAGTAACTCAACTTACCATGGACACGTCACAAGTTGTGTCAGGCAATAGATAGCTGACACCAGGGATAGTGTCGTGTGTGCAACACAGGTTAATGCCCCAGGGCAATGCATGCGGCGTCACATGTCACATGTGTTATGCGCGAAGTTGTGTTCGATATGCCGACCGGGGTGGCCGAACGGTTCTAGGCGCTACAGTCTGGATCCGCGCGACCGCTACAGTCGCAGATTCGAATCCTGCCTCGGGAATGGATGTGTGTGATGTCCTTAGCTTAGTTAGGTTTAAGTAGTTCTAAGTTCTAGGGGACTGACGACCCATGGTGCTCAGAGCCATTTGAACCATTTTTTTATGTTCGATATGTCTGTTTGTTGGTCCAGGGTGTACGCTGTTTATCACCTGCTGACTGTTCCAGTGTACAACAGACACATAGGATCTTTGTGAGAGAGCGGCAGAACTCCATGATCCTTGCACTATAAGTTACATAGTTGTTATGCAATGTATGCAACGTATGTCCATAAGACAATGAATATAGATTTTCGATCATTGGCTCCCTATACTAATGTAAATGGTTGGGGACCCACTATCACCTGTTTGAATTTGACCCAAAAGGTTTGAGACGCCTTGTATACAATTCTGAAATGCTTATATGCTTTCCACCTGGAAATAATGATGATAATGTGCAAAATTATAATAATAACGAAAACCAATTTCCTGTTTTGAAATCACGTACAGAGTACGCATGCATACACGTATAATAGTAGGAGTGCGTGGAGAAACTGTGTACAGCCTATGTCACCTATGTGCATGAATATTTTTGGCCTTTCAGTTAGTTTGACTATGCACGTTATGTGTAAGGGGCGATCAAAAAGTTTCCGTTTGAGGGCATGGCTGCAGCGTATATGTAACATAGGGCGTCTCTGATGCGGGTATATAAGCACCGACATGTAGGAAAAGGATGAGTATGGCATTTGGTTACTTGTGGTGTGCATGCGGTAAATGCAGAAACGAGAATGATAGCGACGTTATTACCCATACTTCGAAACAGGACTAACGTGCTGTTATTCGAAGGACGAACACCGGTAGTTATCCATCAGAGAACGAAGAATGTGTATAGCCGGCATGCCTGTCGAAGCCGGCCGGAATGGGCGAGCGGTTCTAGGCGCTACAGCCTAGAACCGCGCGACCACTACGGTCGCAGGTTCGAATCCTGCCTAGGGCATGGATTTGTGTGCTGTCCTTAGGTTAGTTAGGTTTAAATAGTTCTAAGTTCTAGGGGACTGGTGACCTTAGAAGTTAAGTCCCACAGTGCTCCGAGCCATTTGAACCATTTTGCCTATTGAAAACCACCACTGAGGAATGGTACTGGTTCTGGGCTGGTCGCGTTTCGACACAAGACGCTGGTCGATCTGGGAGGCCAGACTCATCCATTACGGAGAAATGAAAGACACTCGAGCACTGTGCGGCTGATCCCGGCGGAGGTTCGAGTCCTCCCTCGGGCATGGGTGTGTGTGTTTGTCCTTAGGATAATTTAGGTTCCGTAGTGTGTAAGCTTAGGGACTGATGACCTTAGCAGTTGAGTCCCATTAGATTTCACACACATATGAACATTTTGAACACTCGATCAGCCTTCCTATCACACAGGCCGTTACGAACTTCATGCAACAGGATTCAGTATTTTACCAAACGGGTGTCTTCAACCTGGCGCATCGGTGGAAGGATTGCCTCAATGCTCACGTTTTCCTGATTGGCAAACGATTCTCGGCTGTACGGCCTTCGAACGGAAAATTTTTGATCGCCCCTTATTCATTACACGTTCCATATGCTAATTTACAGGTTTGTCCCATATTTGGTTTCACATTTATTTTAAAATATGCGTTGTCAAGTAGGACATAAACAATTGTTAGTGCCTCATTCTACTGTCCTCAGCAACTTCACAAATTTCCATAAAATTTTTAGTACGCAAACGTATTTACGCTCTTTTTAACATGCAGCTCACTTCTCACTCACACCAAGTAGTACATCGCTGCAAGTCACTCACACCCATCCACTCCCAGTTACCCTTTCTCACTCTCTCATTCAGTCCAAGTCTTTGTAATTGTGTCTCTCTGTTATTGTCTCCTGAGTCACAGCTACAGTCCTCTTTGTTCTATCCTACTACTTCTCCCATTATCACTGGCTCTCACCCACTTAGAGGTCCTCTTTCTCTTTATACTCCTCCCCCCCCCCCCCTTTACACGTGCACACAAAACTGTCTGTTTCACTCTTTTCCTATTACTGTTCTTGTTCTGTGAGTGTCTACTACGTTCCACTGCCACCGTGTAGAAAAAGAGAAGAGAAAAGAAATGATTCGGAAATGAGGGAAGAAATAGTGAATAAAAAGGGGGTTTTAAAATCGTAAATGACCGTGAAAAAGGGAAAGAATGGAAAGCAAATCGGACTTCGTGTTACAGAAAAGCTATCGGACTTCGTGATTCGGAAAGCTATTGTTAGGGTGGTCCTTGTGGCGTTTTTGAGCAAAAGTCAAACGAATTTCCACTACAAAAATTATTGAAAAGAAACAGAGAATAACAAAATGTAACTGACAGGGGGAAGTGGCGTAGATAAGAGTTCATCCTTTCCTAGGTTAATTTGCCTTCTTTCGTGCGGCGTCCAGGTCTTCAAAAATCTCCTTAATTTCTGCGTGAAAAGCATGCTCCGAAATCTTGCAATCGTCCAGGAATCACTAATTTATAGCAATTAAAATCATCTTGATAATGTATGCAATTTAATTTACTTTGCAACTTCCATCCTCCGAATTTCTTAACAACTTCCACAATATGTCTCACAGATCAAGACTAGCTAATAAGTTTTTTTACGTCTTCATCAGATCACGTCTGCCTTAAGGTTCGGCTATCAAGAGACAATAAAGAAACGGATAGAAAAAAAAGAGTTACTCTGTGCCGTCGAGCGCTCACACCGCTGCGACCGTATAATTTTTATTTGAGGGAACGAGTATAGCGCGGCGAAATTCAAAGTCCCGCTACAACTGTCCTCCTCTCTTTCACACTGCCATTGTCTCTTTCGCTCTTTCAGTAACACAAATACTGTCTACTACCTTCCAGTATTTGTCACTTTTCCATCTCTTTCCCGCTGCCAACGTCTTCTTCTGTCTCTGTGTAAAAATGAGCGAATATGTTCACATTCTGAAGTTTTTGGGAAAACTTTTAAAGTGCTGAGGAAGGTCGAATGAGGCAGATAGTACCCCACTTGTCACTCATAGTGTTTTAAACAAACAGGAACATATTCGTACTTTTTGTGTTCTGATAGGACCATTTATTTACTGCTTCCCTTCTTTTCGCTGCTGCAGCAGGACGTGCAATTCATATGAAAAGAAGTGTAGTGGCCAGTAAAATTTAGATACTTTACTTACGTGAAACGGAAATAACCTCAGACCGGATTTTACGTGAAAAAAAAACAATATTATGAATACATCGGAAAAATTACAGCCATTTGCTGTGCAAAGCCATCTCGGAATGCGCGGCTGGAGTTTGTTATATATAAAAAAAAAGTTTTTACGGCATGAGATTTTCACTCTGCAGCGGAGTGTGCGCTGATATGAAACTTCCTGGCAGATTAAAACTGAGTGCCGCATCGAGACTCGAACTCGAAGGTCCCGAGTTCGAGTCTCGGTCCGGCACACAGTTTTAATCTGCCAGGAAGTTTCAAGTTTTTACGGTGTTTCTCGATAACGGATGAATATTTTTGAAAACAGGGAGCTGGTCCTTCTACACTCCTGGAAATTGAAATAAGAACACCGTGAATTCATTGTCCCAGGAAGGGGAAACTTTATTGACACATTCCTGGGGTCAGATACATCACATGATCACACTGACAGAACCATAGGCACATAGACACAGGCAACAGAGCATGCACAATGTCGGCACTAGTACAGTGTATATCCACCTTTCGCAGCAATGCAGGTTGCTATTCTCCCATGGAGACGATCGTAGAGATGCTGGATGTAGTCCTGTGGAACGGCTTGCCATGCCATTTCCACCTGGCGCCTCAGTTGGACCAGCGTTCGTGCTGGACGTGCAGACCGCGTGAGACGACGCTTCATCCAGTCCCAAACATGCTCTATGGGGGACAGATCCGGAGATCTTGCTGGCCAGGGTAGTTGACTTACACCTTCTAGAGTACGTTGGGTGGCACGGGATACATGCGGACGTGCATTGTCCTGTTGGAACAGCAAGTTCCCTTGCCGGTCTAGGAATGGTAGAACGATGGGTTCGATGACGGTTTGGATGTACCGTGCACTATTCAGTGTCCCCTCGACGATCACCAGAGGTGTACGACCAGTGTAGGAGATCGCTCACCACACCATGATGCCGGGTGTTGGCCCTGTGTGCCTCGGTCGTATGCAGTCCTGATTGTGGCGCTCACCTGCACGGCGCCAAACACGCATACGACCATCATTGGCACCAAGGCAGAAGCGACTCTCATCGCTGAAGACGACACGTCTCCATTCGTCCCTCCATTCACGCCTGTCGCGACACCACTGGAGGCGGGCTGCACGATGTTGGGGCGTGAGCGGAAGACGGCCTAACGGTGTGCGGGACCGTAGCCCAGCTTCATGGAGACGGTTGCGAATGGTCCTCGCCGATACCCCAGGAGCAACAGTGTCCCTAATTTGCTGGGAAGTGGCGGTGCGGTCCCCTACAGCACTGCGTAGGATCCTACGGTCTTGGCGTGCATCCGTGCGTCGCTGCGGTCCGGTCCCAGGTCGACGAGCACGTGCACCTTCCGCCGACCACTGGCGACAACATCGATGTACTGTGGAGATCTCACGCCCCACGTGTTGAGCAATTCGGCGGTACGTCCACCCGGCCTCCCGCATGCCCACTATACGCCCTCGCTCAAAGTCCGTCAACTGCACATACGGTTCACGTCCACGCTGTCGCGGCATGCTACCCGTGTTAAAGACTGCGATGGAGCTCCGTATGCCACGGCAAACTGGCTGACACTGACGGCGGCGGTGCACAAATGCTGCGCAGCTAGCGCCATTCGACGGCCAACACCGCGGTTCCTGGTGTGTCCGCTGTGCCGTGCGTGTGATCATTGCTTGTACAGCCCTCTCGCAGTGTCCGGAGCAAGTATGGTGGGTCTGACACACCGGTGTCAATGTGTTCTTTTTTCCATTTCCAGGAGAGTAGATATCGGACGAAGATGTCATACACGAACAACGAGTACGTTGACATGTTGCTGATGTTCGGCGAGTCCCGACACGATGCCACTGGAGCAGCCGTGGCGAACTTCGTGAGATATCCTAGGCGAAGAGCTCCGGCAGCCATTGCGTTCTTACGTGCCGAACAGCGAGTTCGGGAAACCGGCAGCTTGGTAATGCACCGCAGTAACAGACGAAGAAGTGAATGGAGTGAGGAGACGGAGGTGTTTGTTTTATCTGCAGTTCACCACGATCCTCATGTCAGCTTACGAGCCGTGCTGCATTCTCTGGTGTCAGTCTCACACCTGTGTGGCGTATAGTATACGGCCACAGGTTTCACCCCTACCGCCTGTCATTGACGCAGGAGCTGCATGGGAACGATTTCCGTGCGAGAGGTACATTCTGTGAATGGGCCATGCGTAATTTCATGGTGTAGTTATTACAGCGTGTTCAAAATGGTTCAAATGGCTCTGAGCACTTTGGGACTTAACTTCCGACGTCATCAGTCCCCTAGAACTTAGAACTACTTAAACTACTTAAACTAAGAACATCACACACATCCATGCCCGAGGCAGGTTTCGAACCTGCGACCGTAGCGGTCGCGCGGTTCTAGACTGTAGTGCCTAGAACCGCTCGGCCATTGCGGCCGGCTACAAGGTGTTATGTTCTCTGATGAGTCCACGTTCACACATTATGGTGCAGTGAATCGCCATAACGTGCACTACTGGGCCGCAGACAGTCCTCGGTGGGTACGACCTGTCGACCATCAATGTAGGCGGTCTATTAATGTATGGTGTGGAATCCTTGGTGATGAAATCATTGGTCCACACTATTTTCCAGGTACACTGACTTGTAAGTTATATTGCGCGTTTATAGTCGACAGTTTGGCTGGTCTTCATGAACATGTGTGTCTACACACGAGAGTCCATATGTGGATGCAGCACGATGGTCACCCAGCCCATTCTGCGCGTGCTGTTGTGGAAGAACTAAACAACAGGTTTGCAGGAAGATGGTTGGGGCGCCATGGTCCTCATTAGTCGCCCGTAATTTCGCCCGATTTACACCATTAAATTTCTTTTTGTGGGGATATCTAAATGATTGTGTTCATGTCACTGAGCCCAAATCCCCAGATGATTTAAAACAGCGCATCGAGGACGCATGTTGCTCCATGACAGCGGTGATTTTACATCTCGTGCGCAGATCCTTTAGAAGGCGCATTGCATTGTGAATTCAGGAAAATGGACACACATTTGAACATCTCATTTTAATCAACTTCCCACCGCCAGTACATCCATCACCCACCACACAGCTATGTATTATGAACAGCGAGTGGTATCTGCGCCTGAAACTTTGAAGGGTTGTAGCTCCCAAACTAAAAGTGATAGGAATGTAATTTAAATTGATGTATACACAGCTGGAGTTTCTGATTCCAGTGCACTATAGAAACAATTATTGTCCCTTTTTAAAAATTTTATCTTTTTGCTGTAACTCTATGGATAATAACACATAAACTATTTTCATAGCTCCGCAGACAGTGTATCTTTTCTTATGGTGACATACCGCAATAAATATTTCCGTCGCCTATTACTTCATAACGTACAGTGGCAAACACATTTAGTGAAGCACCCTGTATATACAGGGGGGTCCATTGATCGAAACCGAGCCAAATATCTCACGAAATAAGCGTCAAACGAAAAAACTGCAAAAACTTGTCTAGCTTGAAGCGGGAAACCAGATGGCGCTATGGTTGGTCCGCTAAATGGAGCTGCCATTGGTCAAATGGCGTTTTTTTTTTTTAAAAAAAAAAAAAATAGGAACCCCCATTTTTACATATTCGTGTAGTATGTAACGAAATATGAATGTTTTAGTTGAACCACTTTTTTCGCTTTGTGATAGATGGTGCAGTAATAGTCACAAACATTTATCTCACAATTTTAGACGAACAGTTGCTAACAGGTAGGTTTTTTTAACTTAAAATACAGGACATAGGTACGTTTGAACATTTTATTTCGGTTGTTCCAATGTGATATATGTACCTTTGTGAACTTATCATTTCTGAGAACGCATGCTGTTACAGCGCGATTACCTGTAAATATCACATTAATGCAATAAATGCTCAAAATGATCTCCGTCAACCTCATTGCATCTGGCAATACGTGTAACGACATTCCTCTCAACAGCGAGTAGTTCGTAATGTTTGCATGTTTTCAGGCGTTGTCGGTGGATCACGATAGCAAATACCCTTCAACTTTCCCCACATAAAGAAATCCGGAAACGTCAGATCCGGTGAACGTGAGGGCCTTGGTATGGCTCTTCGACGACCAATCCACCCGTCATGAAATATGCTACTCAATATCGCTTCAACCACACGCGAGATATGTGCCGGACATCCATCATGTTGGAAGTACATCGCCATTATGTCATGCAGTGAAACATCTTGTAGTAACATCGGTAGAACATTACATAGGAAATCAACATACATTGCACCATTTAGATTGCTATCGATAAAATGGGGAGCAATTATCCTTCTTCCCATAATGCCGCACCATACATTAACCCGCCAAGGTCGCTGGTGTTCCACTTGTCGCAGCCCTCGTCGATTTTCAGTTGCAGAATAGTGCATATTATGCCGGTTTACGTTACGCTGTGGGTGAATGACGCATCGTCGCTAAATAAAACGCTTGCAAAAAATCTGTCATCGTCCCGTAATTTCTCTTGTGCCCAGTGGCAGAACTGTACAAGTCGTCGCCATGCAATTCCTGGTGCACTGAAATATGGTACGGGTGAAATCGATGTTGATGTAGCATTTTCAACACCGACGTTTTTGAGATTCCGGATTTGTGTGCTACTGATGTGCAGATTAGCCGCGACGGTAGCTAAAACACCTACTTGGTTATCATCATTTGTTGCAGGTCGCGGCTAACGTTTCACATGTGGCTGAACACTTCCTGTTCCCTTAAATAAAGTAACTATCCGGCGAGCGGTCCGGACACTTAGATGATGTCGTCCAGGATACCGAGCAGCATACATAGCACACGCCCGTTAGGCATTGTGATCACAATAACCAAACATCAACACGATATCGACCTTTTCCTCAATTGGTGACGGTCCATTTTAACACAGGTAAAGTATCATGAAGCAAATACCGTCCGCACTGGCGGAATCTTACGTAACACCACGTACGTACTCGTTTGTGACTATTACAGCGCCAGTCCAACTAAAAGATGCATATTTTTTTTCGTACTACACGAATATGTAGTAAAAAATGGGGGTTCCTGTTTAAAAAAAACGAAGTTGATATCCATTTGACCTATGGCAGCGCCATCTAGCGGGCCAACCATAGCGCTATCTGTTTTCCCCCTTCAAGCTAGACGAGTTTCGTTCTTTGTAGTTTTTTCGTTTGACGCTTATTTCGTGAGATATTTGGCCGAGTCACTATCAATGGACCACCCTGAAGAGATTGAACACTAGCAAACGGAAGATTATACCACTGTCTTACATCGATCTTAATCCAAGAACTTGGTTTTTGGTCTTTTTATTCTTTAGGGATGATAAATAGTTTGGACAAGAAGAGAATAGAAGCCTTTGAAATGTGGTGCTACAGAAGAATGCTGAAGATTAGATTGGTAGATCACGTAACTAATGAGGAAGTATTTAATGGGATTGGGGAGAAGAGGAGTTTGTGGCACAATTTGAGAAGAAGAAAGGATCGGTTGGTAGGACATGTTCTGAGGCATCAAGGGATCACCAATATAGTACTGGAGGACAGCGTGGAGGGTAAAAACCGTAGAGGGAGACCAAGAGATGAATACAGTAAACAGATTCAGAAGGATGTAGGCTGCAGTACGTATTGGGAGACGAAGAAGCTTGCACAGGATAGAGTGGCATGGAGAGCTGCATCAAACCATTCTCAGGACTGAAGACCACAACAACAACATTCTTTAGGTTCCTGTACAAATTATACACTGTCCAATCACATTAATGGGACCATCTGTCAAGAGTCTAAATAACCACGTTTTGTAGAATGGACATGCAGGAAGAGAGTCACTGAGGTTTTGGATAGACCGACAGCGCTGTCGAACCATACCAGCTCCAGCCCGGTGACCACCTGTGGTAGGTTTCCCGGATGGGGATCCATGGCGCGAACAGCCTGTGTATATATTGGCTTTTCGAGCTGGCGGACAAGTTGCAGAGTTTAGACAACGGGATTAGTGGATGTTTCGTCGACCTTTCCCGGGAGCAAATCTGTCGGGGCGCAGTTTACAGGACACAGCACACGCCCGACAACAGTTCGAGTGGGCGCACCTGTTCGACGGCGGTGTGGTCGTTGTAGTCGTGGTGTCCCGTCCAGAAGCCGAGGTGGGACTCGAAGCCGCGGTAGGTGGGCGTGTAGACGCGCCGGTAGTGTCCCAGGTGCCACTTGCCCACCATATGCGTGCGGTAGCCCAGCCCCTGCAGGTACTGCGGCAGCAGGCGCTCCGACAGCGGCAGCCCGCGCGGCTCCGCGCCGAACAGCACCGTGTGCTGCATGCCTGCAACACACGGCGCGCGTCAGCTTCCACGGGACCAGGTTCCTCGACTCTTGGCATGCTTATTTCGTTTCAAACTGGGTTCCAGATCTTGTACTCTATCGAGATATTTAAGACAGAAATGTACGTTGTATACATCATTGTAAGGGGATCATTTCAAAAGTTCTGCATACAGTACGACAGAACTGAAGAAACTTAATTTATTTTACAAAATATCTTAACAGGGTCAGATGGAAAACTGGTTCTAAGCACAGAAGGGAAAGCAGAAAGGTGGAAGGAGTATATAGAGGGTCTGTACAAGGGCGATGTACTTGATGATAATATTATGGAAATTGAACAGGATGTAGATGACGATAAAATGGGAGGTATGGAACTATGTGAAGAGTTTGACGGAGCACTGAAAAACCCTAGTCGAAACAAGGCCTCGGGAGTAGACAACATTCCTTTAGAAATACTGGCAACCTTGGGAGAGCCAGCCTTGACAAAACTCTACCATCTGGTGAGCAAAATGTATGAGACTGGCGAAATACCCTCAGAACCCAAAGAAGAATGTAATAATTACAGTCCCAAAGAAAGCAAGTGTTGAGAAATGTGAAAATTACCGAATAATCAGTTTTATAAGCCATGGCTGCAAAATACTAAAACGAATACTTTACAGACGAATGGAAAAACTGGTAGAAGCCGCCCTTGGCGAAGATCAGTTTGAATTCCGTAGAAATGTTGGAACACGTGAGGCAATACTGACTTTACCAGTTATCTTAGAAGAAAGATTAAGGAAACGCAAACCTACGTTTCTAGCATTTGTAGATTTAGAAAAACATTTTGACAATGTTTACTGGAATACTCTCTTTCAAATTCTGAAAGTGGCAGGGCTAAAACACAGGGAGCGAAAGACTATATACAATTTGTACAGAAACCAGATGGCAGTTATTAGAGTCGAGGGCCATGAATGGGAAGCAGTGGTTGGGAAGGGAGTGAGACAGGGCTCTAGCCTATCCCCGATATTATTCAATCTGTATATTGAGCAAGCAGTAAAGGAAACAAAAACAAAAATTCAGAGTAGGTATTAAAATCCATGGCGAAGAAATAAAAACTTTGAGGTTCGCCGATGACATTGTAATTCTGTCAGTGACAGCAAAGGACTTGGAAGAGCAGTTGAAAGGAATGGATAGTGTATTGAAAAGAGGATATAAGATAAACATCAACAAAAGCAAAACGAGGATAATGGAATGTAGTCAAATTAATTCAGGTGATGCTGTGGGAATTAGATTAGGAAATGAGACGCTTAAAGTAGTAAAGGAGTTTTGCTATTTGGGAAGCAAAATAACTGATGATGGTCTAAGTAGAGAGGATATAAAATGTAGACTGGCAATGGCAAGGAAAGCGTTTCTGAAGAAGAGAAATTTGTTAACATCGAGTATAGATTTAAGTGTCAGGAAGTCGTTTCTGAAAGTATTTGTATGGAGTGTAGCCATGTATGGAAGTGAAACATGGACGATAAATAGTTTAAACAAGAAGAGAATAAAAGCGTTTGAAATGTGGTGCTACAGAAGAATTCTGAAGATTAGATGGGTAGTCACATAACTAATAAGGAGGTATTGAATAGAATTGGGGAGAAGAGGAGTTTGTGGCACAACTTGACCAGAAGAAGGGACCGGTTGGTAGGACATGTTTGAGTCATCAAGGGATCACCAATTTAGTATTGGAGGGCAGCGTGGAGGGTAAAAATCGTTTAGGTAGACCAAGAGATGAATACACTAATCAGATTCAGAAAGCTGTAGGTTGCAGCACAGGATAGAGCAGCTTGGAGGGCTGCAACAAACTAGTCTCTGGACTGATGAACACAACAACAACAGTTAGTAGTGATTGCGATACAATGGACGAGCAGCTCATCACTACTGATCCTAACCGACGCTTGAAGGAAAGGAAGTACGATACTAACATGATTATAGCAGATATTGAAACGGATCATCACTCATCTCTTGGCATTTTTGGGCCGTTGTAAGCAAGTTGCTGAAGGCTGGTCGAAGGTGGACTGCTGGAATAGCCGCAGTCTCTTCCGAAATGCAGATGCTTGCCAAGTGAGCAGGTTGCGCTGTTGCATTTGACAACGAGCGGCAGCTGTGCAGTGTCCTCAATACGTTGCAAGTGCAATTCGTGGTGATAACAGTGCTCTGTGCATTATGTCGGAGCCAAGTGAATTCAGAAGAGGAGAAATTGTTGGTGCTCTTATCGTGGGTGCTTTCGTAGCCAACGTATCCAAAGTGTTTCGTGTTTCAAGAGACACCGTATTGAACATGTATACCACATGCAACGAAAGTGGAAAAACAGTGAATAAAACAACCATTTTGTTCTACTTTCCTCTTTTGAAAGTTCCGTAATTCCAATGGTATCTAATAAGTGATTTCGCGTAATACATTAAATCTCATAAAATTTACTATGGCATTTGGTTACTAGTAGGTCATGCTTGTCCAAAGTATGTTCGCAGTATTTTGCATTTACAAATGAAGCCATAACTAAGAAAATTTAGGATAGCATTGTTACTTTTCAGTATTTTGTATAATATGATGTATAGCCTATGTAAAAGTCTTTTCTATTGTATACCCCAGTTTCAGCATAAAATAAGCAAGGTTTTGTGTATAGTTACTCTTAAAACTGTTAAACTTTTAATTGTTAATTTAATAAATATACATTGTAGTTTTTTTTTTGACTTGATTGTTAACAAACGTATAAATAGGTGGAGCACAATACTCAAGAATGTACAGTTGGAGACAGTTTTGAGACGCAACCACTGTGTCGCACATTTGAGCAATAATGTAATTGTTGTAATACAATATTATGATTATATATCCTGATATGTGGAGTAGGCTCCCACTAAGAAGAAATAAATAAACCACTATAAAAACGACTTGGTACCTGGATTATGGCCGGCCGGAATGGCCGTGCGGTTCTAGGCGCTCCAGTATGGAACCGAGCGACCGCTTTGGTCGCAGGTTCGAATCCTGCCTCGGGCATGGATGTGTGTGATGTCCTTAGGTTAGGTTTAATTAAATGTTCTAGGCGACTGATGACCTCAGAAGTTAAGTCGCATAGTGCTCAGAGCCATTTGAACCATTTTGAACCTGGATTATTTCATGGAATTCACGTAGCGTGATCCAGTTGGCAGATGAAATGGACCGAGGCAACGACTGCTTCAGCAGCAGCAGCAGCTGGAAGCAGATTACTCCGAGTTTTATCGAACTATGATATGTATAAGAAATCAACTGAACTAAAGAAGTGTCACTGCAGAACTAATTACTACAGTGTAATGTTTTGGAAACTGTCCTAGCACTAAACATTTGCATTTGTCTGGAAGTAATTCCTTGAGTGTTGGAGGCCAATGTGATCAGTAGGAAACACCCCCATGACCACACGTTTCTTGATGTCTATGGAACACAAGAATAAAAACCAATTTTTGAGGTTTTTTGTTTAAATCAAATAATGTCTTTTAGATGTTGAAAATTTTCGCGCCAGCAAAATTTCAATGTCTTCACCATGTGTTGTGTACATAGTTCCGCGTAGTCAGCGCGTACACAACTTCCCCACTAGAGCGCGCCCCGCTAAGCACAACAGCGCAAACGCAGCGCTCGTCCATCTCCGCACTACGAGATGGCGCTGTCTTAGAGATGGACCAAATTCTGCTTCTGCCGAACCGCGTGTTAATACGTCACGCAGCCCTTGAGATTGCTGCTAACGTAGAACCTTTTCTCCTCGCGGGTCACAATCGTGCAGTGGTACATGAACGTGCGAGGTATTATAACGAGTGTACAGACCTCCGATTAGTCAGCCTACATTAGTCGGCATTAGTGTGCATTTGTCTGCCCGCGCCTAATAAGATTACCATATTCCTGTACATAGCCATGAACATAAATGAATAGACACTTTGTCAAGTATCAGAGATGTATGTGGCAATAAGATTAATGTACCAATACCAAAGGAACTTCAGATTGTCAATTGAAAACAGCATCCAGAATCAAGTTACGTAATATCTATGATTTTTATTATTTTAATAAATGTGTGTGAAAATTAATTAAGTTCTGTTTAAAGTTGGTCACCGTCAATATGCTACTCTAAGCGTGCAAATGGCAATAATCTGATAGTGTGTGTACCGAAGGTCTTACAGTGTGCACACCACACCATATCACAATTAGTTTCGTTACAACAGATGAATCACAACACGGACATAAGTGTTTATTGGCTGATGATGGATGGCGGTCATTGAAGAGGACTGCAACGATAAATAAGAGAATGACAGCTGCAAAAGTCACTGCAAAACTGAATGTCACACTCGCAAATGCTGTCAGCACCAAAACAACACAAAGGAAGGCCCCTAAGCTGGAAATTTCAGGGCGAGCTGTAATTCCAGAACCACAGTTTAGTGATGGAAATGCCCATAACAGGAAAACGTGACACCGAAGCCATAAACGTACACTATGGGCCAATGCAAGAAAGTAATTCGGTTGAATGCGTCTTGTTCACACTTTTTCCAACTTCTGGCAGCGTTTACGTCCCAGAAGTGAAGCATGGCGGGAGTTCGGTGATGCTTTGGGCATTCATATCGTGGTATACTCTGCAAGACCGTATTACTGCCAAAGATTATGTGATTATTCTGAGTGCTCAGACTCATCCCATAGTATGGTGTTTGTTCCTCAGTGGTAATGCTTTGTACCAAGACGACAGTCCCCTGTTTATACAGTTCGCATTTATCAGGAGCACGAGGATGAATCGTCATATCTCCCCTGGCCGTCACAGTAACAATTTGTCAATATTATGAAGCTTTTGTTGTCTACTTTGGAGATCACTGTTCACCTCCATCATCTTTATCTGAACTTGCCACCATTTTATAGGAAGAATGGTGTAAGAGTTCTTAAAAACCATACAGGATCAGTATTTATCTTTTCCGAGACGATTAGAAGCTGTTTTGAATGCCAACGGGTTTCCTACGCCCTTTTAGCCTGGGTAATGTGTTGTGTTTCTGATGTTTCCTTATTTTTGTCCAATCAGTGTAGGTAAAAGCATAATTACACGTTTTTTGAAGACAGATTTTTAACAAATAGCGTGATAAGTGAAGTAGACATTTTTGGGTTATCAGTTTACACTACATATTAAGTTTAATCATTAGCGACACAGATAAATGAAAATACCCTATAAACACTATTAAAAACTACACGTTTTCCCTGTACTATTAATAAAATTAAAGCTTATTGAGTGAGGTGGCATCTCATATTCATCAGTGTGTACAAACACTTCGATCTTTTACAGCCAAATTTGGGGCACGAAAGCAAGATATTATTTACATTAGCTTCTGACTCAGAATCACATTCACATGCAGGAGAACCGTAAATGTTGATTCTCTGCAGACGTAGAGGAAAAGAGACGTGGTTAAACCGAAGTCGAATGATGGTGGAAATCGTTGGTCCGTTAAAATGAGCCACTTTAAATCGAGGACAGTCCCTATACGTGCAACTCAGATCGCTAAAACTTCTACTTCCTCACGCTGCTAATGAATAATGTGCCTACAACCGTGCAGCCACCACGGCCGGCCGTGCCCAGTGCCTTGTTGACAACTAGGGTCCATGAATTCGTAAAATCGGCGCTGCAGTCGAATCTTACCACCAGCTCTTACCAACTGAAATAGGGACTCATCTGACCTGGCCGCGGTTTTCCAGTCATCTAGGATCCAAATGATACGGTCAGGTGGCCAGAAGTGGCAACCGAGTGGCAGATGGACGTCGCTTCACTGGCATGATGTACTTCAACGGTACCAGTTCTACACTACACACAGCGCTCCAAAGCGACCAGTATACTCATTTAAGGGGGTAAGTAATATTTTGCACGAAGTGCTTGGATGCGCGACTCACCTGTGTGGATGGGGTGTTTGCCGGTCATGAGCGCGCTGCGCGACGGCGTGCAGATGGCCGTGACGTAGTAGCGGTTCAGGATGACCCCGGCGTACGCCAGCGCGTCGATGTTCGGCGTCGGGATCTGGTTCGAACCGTGGAAGCCCACGTCATTGAACCCCTGTCAAGGAAAGATTTCTTTGTAGCACAAAACACTGTTATTATAGTAACGTATTCCTTAAAGCACACAAAAAACAGAACACTGTCACTTTTTAAGTAACGGACTGACAGCACCAAAGAGTGGAATTGGTCACTACAATTTTTGATGCAGTTGTCTCTATCATTTAAATAAAGATAATGGAAAATATATTGCTCACAGGCCTAATTATCAGCTTGTAATAGTGGAATACTTGGTAAGAACCTCACCTTCTAAATACAGATAGCTTAAAAATCGTGTATTACAAATCAGTGAATTGGTTTTGGAAATACATTATTCAGTAGAATAAAAATGATGTATTTTATATTTAGTGGAAGAAAATTGAAAAAAGAAATCGGTAACATATTGTGGAGAACAAGCTACAAAACGATTTGTGATGTACTTCTACTTTGATGAGCCAAAACATTACGAGCACCTACTTAAGAGTGTGTTGGTCCACCTCTGGAAAGCAATTCAGCAGTGATTCTGTGTGCCATGGATTACACAAGTACTTGATATCTTTGCAGAGGCTTGTGCCACCAGATGCCTACGCACAGGTCACGCACTTCCCGTAATTTACGGGCGTTTGGCTTACCAGCGCGGTGGTGGCGCCCGATAGCGTCCCAGTTGGGTTTCATCGGATTCATATAAGCAGAATTTGATGGCCAAGATGTCAACGTGAGTTCACTATCTCGCTTTTAAAACCACTGCAGCACGATTTTGTCCTTGTAATAGGGACAATTATCCTGCTGGAAGAAGCCGCCGCTCTTGGGAAGGACATCGAGCACAATGTTACGTCTGCTACAGACGGCCCCTGCCAGGCAGACTACACTCAAGACACTCCTGTGTACCATATAACATACACAAGCACTTGCAGGCGCAACCAAGAGGAAAACAATTCTTCAAAACTAACTTGCTAGAGACTAATGCGAACCTTTTTTTGCAGAGGTCGCCTCAGAGACACAGGGAAAGTTGGAGTACTCCGCCGACCTCCACCAGTTTTATAAGGCCAGTGCAGCAGCAGTACAGCTAGTTCCTCGCAGAGCTAGGACCAGCTCCGACGGACATCACCGACGATCTTGATGAATAGTCGTCTACATGTTATTTGTTTTCTTTGTGTGAATATAGTGATTGTTCGAGAAGTGTAGTTCAGTTTCAATAAACGACATTATACTGAGTGTTCTACAATACTGAGTATTCTTCACACAAGGTGTTACAGGTGGTCAGTAATAATGTTCATGTAGTTCGCAGTTGTCATGGTGACTTCGTTTAGTACTGCAGGCCTCGTGGAAGCCCACGTGAATATCCCTTTTCTAGCCGCCGTTGGCCCGGATGACAGCGTATCTGGACATAACCATCGACCTTGTTTAACAATAAACGGGATTCATCCAACCAAGCAACACAGTCCCATTTATCCGCGGTCCAATTTCGATGATCCCTTGCCCACTGTAATCATAAGTGACCATGTTGCTGGGTCAACATGGGAACGTGTAGACGTCCTCTGCTGCGGAACACCATCTTCAGCACAGTGCGCTGAACAGCGTGCTCTAAAACACCGTGCCTGCTCCAGCACTGCGCTCCGTCGTCAGACCAGCCACGGATCGCCGCCTATCCTGCTTTAGAGAGCGGGCATGCCTCCGAACCGCATGTCCCGTCATGAGGTATGGACGTCCAACTCCTTGAGGCCTCCTCGTGGTTTCTTCAACGTATTTACGTAGATGCTCACGACAGTGGCACACGAACAGCCGATCAGCTTCGTCGTTTCCGAGATGCTCACTTCCAGTCTCTGTACCACGACAATCTGGATTTTGTCAAAGTCTCTTAAGTCTGCGGCTTTCCGCATTTGCACCACTTATCGTCGCTAGAATGATCGCCCGTTCGTCTCTGCTCCGTGGACATACTTCTGTTACCGCGTCACGTACCTTGAGCGCCAGCCGGCCGTGGTGGCCGAGCGGTTCTAGGCGCGTCAGTTCGGAACCGCTCCTGCTGCTACGGTCTCAGGTTCGAATCCTGCCTCGGGCATGGATGTGTGTGCTATCCTTCGGTTAGTTAGGTTTAAGTAGTTCTAAGTTTAGGGGACTGATGACCGCAGATGTTAAGACCCATAGTGCTCAGAGCCATTTGAACCTTGAGCGCCACCAGGCAGCATACAAACTCGCGGTGGACAGTGGTCATAGCGTTTTCTAGCATCGGTGTAAGGATGTGCTATCAAATTATTTGCATAGATAGCAGTAGTCAGGCTATGGGGCTTCCGGCTCTCTGTTTATAAGCTTAGTGCCGCACGTTCCTTATTACCATCTCCGTGACATCAGTCGCCTGGGTTGTCTAGATGCAAGGGCAGGACTGCGAGAGTGACGACGGCAGGATGAGAGTCGCAGCACACACACACACACACACACACACACACACACACACACACACACAAATTTTTGTTCTCCGCATCGCAGCCCAGAATTGTATCACAATGACGAATAAAAATCAGCCAGTCAGTACGAAAACTGTAGCCGCCGTCTTGTTCTAGTAGTTTGATCTCTGTACCCAGAGTGGCCGTCTTGCTCTCAAAACCGTTTTGTGACAACATTATTGTTGCAAGTGGACTGCCAAGAACAATTAGAGAATGGATGGTCTGTAATGTTAAAGGAGGAAATTTGTGATGCATTTAATAGTTATCTGTGTGCATCTCTGCCAGACACAATATCAAGGCGATGAAATACTGAGCTGTGCTTGGGAGAATAAAATGTGTGTGTCTCTATGTGTGTTCCTGCGTGCGTGTATGTTGATGCATTCGCCAGCTGTCTTCCTGCCGCTACACTCACCGCACTCCTACTTTACGTAGGCAACCAGGGCGTGTGCACGGCGGCAGTACTAACGAGGAACGGCACTAAGCACATAAAGACATACCACTCATAGCTTTTTTTATAACATCTTTTCTCATTACACTGTGTGAGTGAATTTTATTTGTTGTTTTCAAGTTAATTGTAACGTGAAACTGTAATTTTTAACATTCAATTGTGAGTCTAATTATTTTATTCAAATTTAATGTAGTTTGTGACTTTTAAAATGCGTTACTAAACACTGATCAAATGATTTTTTAAAAGTAATATCCGCTGTAATACACGTAAATGATAATAAGTAATATATTTTTAGAATGAATTTTCACTCTGCAGAGCAGTGTGCTATCTCCCTGGCAGATGAAAACTGTGTGCTGGATTAGGAGACGTACCTGGAACCTATGCCTTTCTCGGAAAAATTCTTTACCGATTGAGCTATTTAGGCATGACTTACGCCACTACTACCGCCAAAGATTCCGGGCTGTGTCGCGGTCCAACACATTTTTAATTCCCTGGATAGTTCAGAGTTATATTTTCCAAAATACACTAGCGATTCCTTTAGTACCGCCAGTGGTGTAATAGGTAGTTCTGTTGAAACAGGTAGTACTAGAAGTCACCGGTATATTATTAGTAGTGGTAGAAGGAGGCAGTCAGTTTGTACAAATCTCAGTATGTGAACGGTGTGTACACTAATAATGAGTAAATGCAATACATTACTGAAATAAATCTGGGGCTCTATTTTTTGAAGAAAAAAATTCCAAAGAAGAGCATTTGCAGCAACAAAAAATCTGCATAAACGAACTAAAGAAATAAAAAACATTTAACAACTATTAATTTATCTAAGAGGGCTGTTGGAGAGTAATGTCTCCGAATTTTTTATGTGAAAGCTCATGAAGCTTTTTAAATATAACAAACGTTAACATTCTACATCCTTCTTCTTCATGGCTACATATCTGCAGTCCTCTGCCGCTAAAAGGCAGAGTGTGATAATGCTGTGTGTAAAGTAATTGTGTCGGTGTGTGAAAAGCAACATGCTGTACTAGAGTTTTGAATTCGAATTCTAAGACTCGCCCACACGTGGAGCGCCCTCTGATTTTGCCAGATGCTACAATCCGATGCCATGGGTTCACTGTCATCGATCATCCTCCATACAGTCCAGACTTGGCCCCATCCGATTTTCAGTCGGACATTGTGGCCGAGCGGTTCTAGGCGCTTCAGTCTGGAACCGTTACGGTCGCAGGTTCGAATCCTCCCTTGGGCATGGATGTGTGTGATGTCCTTAGTCTAGTTAGGTTTAAGTAGTTCTAAGTTCTAGGTGACTGATGACCTCAGATGTTAAGTCCCATAGTGCTCAGAGCCATTTGAACCATTCTTCGATTTTCATCTGTTTCTGGAACTTAAAGAAAACCTTCGAGAACTTTACTTTGGTAATGATGAAGCGGTGCAAGTAGAGGTGAGATTGTGGCTTCGGCAACAAAGTCAGACATTTTATAGTGATGGTATCAACAAACTCGTCTCTCGTTGTATTTGTTGCAAGTGTGACTATGTTGAGAAATAAATATGTAGAAACGAAGAATAAAGATGTAGAATGTTAGTAACGTTTGTCTTATGTAAAAAGGCTTTAAGAGTTTTCACATAACAAATTCGGAGCCGTTACTTCCCAGCGCGCATACAAGCTAAGCACTGAGATAAATATGTCTTTTAGTTCATATTCTTATATTCTGGAAAAAAAACCGCCTTGCACCACATGCAACATGACACATTTTGCCAAGTGAGCTAAGATGTGCATATTGGATTTGTAAAACTACTAACTCAGTTACGTGAGTTTTATTGCGAGATTAAGAGGTGGGAAGTTACAAGCTGAATTATCGTTGGGGAATATCATCCCAATGCTCAAATCGTCCATTTATGCAGATTTTTTGTTCAAGGACTCCGTTTATACATCTTCAAAGAAAGTTTTGAATTAAAAGCCTCTTCGACGTCACTGTCGTTCGAAACGTGACATTTACTCAGTTTCAGAAAGGAAATGCATGGAAGCAAGCATAATCTTTCTAAGGAACCATTCTTAAATTAAAAACCTGTTAAATCAGAGACAGGCAGTGTAAATATGTAAGGTGTGTGAAAGTTACAAGTCAGTTGAATCATTCATTGCCGCTGAAATGCAACTCAATTCTTCTTACACATACATAGATAAAAATTTCTGAAAGGATCCGATTAAGATTCACTCTTAACTAATTCGTTGAGAAACTGCAGTGAATGGAAACAGACAAAACAGAAATGGACTGGAACGTGTCATCAAGTACAAGAACTTTGATGTTTTACCATTAGAAGTAAAGCAAAGAGAGTCAATTCAAAAGAATATTTGTGCCCTCACCTTGAAATCTGAATGGATAAAGAAATAAAAAATTGGAAAACGTAAACTATGTGAGAAACGAAAATTCCATGCTGAAGAATCTTTAAAAAAATCTTGGAAATAAGTCACGGCCAGCAAAAAGCAAACAAAAGTACGTAATTCACTAAGTGATAAAAGTACCAGAGTAATGTCACGTATGACGAATAGCAAGGAAACATAAAAATTGATAAAAGAATCAAATGATCGTAGTTACATTAAATGCGCGCTATACTGATTACTTAACGCTGCCAACAGCCTCCGTTATTGTCATCAATTCCAGGTTATCTCTCCAAGATTCAGTTGTCACGAAAGTTGTGGAAATACACCTAGCGAAAGGACTGTTAATCACACTGACAGCTGTTAGCTCGATAGACCCTGAGACTCGTCACTCTCCTTAATTCATACGCAAAAGGGAAACATCGTAACGTGGTTACGTCATTTGAGGACAGGAATCGACTTTCACAACAGAACAGCACTCTTTCACACTCACTCCGTTTTCGTGCAAGGCATTGTGTTTGTCTTACAAAAAGGTTCCAAAAAAGCTTTGCCATCGTTAACATGTTTTTAATTGTATTCTTTTTGTCTTCTCGTATGCCACCAAACCTAAAGTACTGCCATTAAAATAGCTACACCACGAAGATGACGTGCTACAGACGCGAAATTTAACCGACAGGAAGAAGATCCTGTGATACACAAATGATTAGCTTCTCAGAGCATTCACGCAAGGCTGGCGCCGGTGGCGACACCTACAACGTGCTGACATGAGGAAAGTATCCAACCGATTTCTCATACAAGAACAGCAGATGACCGGCGATGCCTGGTGAAACGTTGTTGTGATGCCCCGCGTAAGGAGGAGAAATGCGTACCATCACGTTTCCGACTTTGATGAAGGTCGAATATTAGCCTATCGCGATTGCGGTTTATCGTATCGAGACATTGCTGTTCGAGTTGGTCGTGATACAATGACTGTTAGCAGAATATGGAATAGGTGGGTTCAGAAGGGTAGTACGGAACGCCGTGCTGGATCCCAACGGCCTCGAATCACTAGCAGACGAGTGCACAGGCATCTTATCCTCATGGCTGTAACGGATCATGCAGCCACGTCTCGAACCCTGAGTCAACAGATGGGGACGTTTGCAAGACGACAACCATCTGCACGAACAGTTCGACGACGTTTGCAGCACCGTGGACTGTCAGATCGGAGACCATGGCTGCGGTTACCCTTGACGCTGCATCACAGACAGGAGCGCCTGCGATGGTGTACTCAACGACGAAGCTGGGTGCACGAATGGTAAAACATCATTTTTTCGTATGAATCCAACTTCTGTTTACAGCATCATGATGGTCGCATCCGTGTTTGGCGACATCGCGGTGAACGCACATTGAAAACGTGTATTCGTCATCGCCATACTGGCGTATCACCCGGCGTGATGGTATGGAGTGCCATTGGTTACACGTCTCGGTCACCTCTTGTTAGCATTGACGGCACTTTGAACAGTGGACGTTACATTTGAGATGTGTTACGACCCTTGGCTCTACACTTCATTCGATCCCTGCGAAACCCTACATTTCATGTTGCAGGTCCTGTACGGGCCTTTCTGGATACAGAAAATGTTCGACTGCTGCCCTCGCCAGCACATTCTCCAGATCTCTCACCAATTGAAAACGTCTGGTCAATGGTGGCCGAGCAACTGGCTCGTCACAACAAGCCAGTCACTACTCTTGGTAAACTGTGGTATCTTGTTGAAGCTGCATGGGCAGCTGTACCTGTACACGCCATCCAAGCTCTGTTTGAGTAAATGCCCAGGCGTATCAAGGCCGTTATTACCGCCAGAGGTGGTTGTTCTAGGTACTGATTTCTCCGTATCTATGCACCCAAATTGCGTGAAAATGTAATCACATGACAGTTATATATAATATATTTGTCCAATGAATACCCGTTTATCATCTGTATTTGTTCTTGGTGTAGCAATTTTAGTAGCCAGTAGTGTACTGTATGCCTTTCACAGTATACGGTTCTCTGTAATTTTTTCTGTTTATGTTGTTAAATTACTAGTTTGCAGCTTAAAAAAAGATAAGAATAACGCCACGTTTTCATTTTGCGATAGGAGATACAAAAAATATTGTCAAAATTTCAATACTGACAAGCGCCTCTTCATTTGTAATAGAGGTAGATTGAAGTAAAAAAGGCGTGTAATTTTTACTCCAAATTTTAAAACCGGTGTTTGGCCGACTCAGTGATTTGCAGATGAGAAGCTGTAGTGAAAAAATTGGAAGAGAAGCAGGCTCCATCCAGCATGACAACACATCCTTGATGGCTATAGAAAACACACATTGTTTTGTTAGGCAGACTGATCGATCAGAATGTTCTCGATATCTAAGCCGACTGTAAAAGAAGGACCAATAAAAATTAAGAAGCAGTCCTATGTCATGGGCTGCTTACGAGTATTAGGCCGACAAGCGGTTGCACAGGCCTTCTTACGGTTGCTCATTGTCTGATACTGGACGGCTAGAGAGTAGGTATCAAGTGAGATTTGATACTCGAACCCTCAGATGAGCTAAGGGGCTGGTGGCGTATGACGCTGGTGTGGGCAGGAAAGACACAACTCCGGAAGGCTATAGTGAAAAGCAAGAATACGTGAGAAGGAACTACGACTGGTGCACAGACAGGCTGTTGACGATCAAAACAAACAAACGTAAAGTAATGCGTGTAAATAGATCGAAAGGCATTTGATGCTGTTGGCGACCAATCACTGGAAACTGAAATAAATATACAACATCTAGGAGTGCTAAGGAAACGTAATTGATGAACAAAAGAAGTGGCTTATTCGATCTATTTGTCTGTTTGAGATCGATATCAGCTAGGATTAAAAGAGAATATAGAGAAAATTTACAGAAGAGCTAAGCATACAGTCGCAGCTTAATATAGTAAGCGCGAGAGGGTTCCAGGTTTGCTCATGAATCTCTGTGGCAACAAGAGAAGCATTTTGCAGGAGGGAGTAATTTACTGTGAGCATTCCCAATACGTGCGCTCCAAGTAGATTCAAGTAACATATTATTTCCTCCCACATGCAGCTCACGAAATGACCGTAACCGGAAAATCAGAGAATTTTTAGGTTTACCGAGAGTCATTCTTTTCAGACACCATTCTCAATTGGGGCATCGAAGTGAGGAAATTATAATGAAACCCGAAGTATTCTCCGGCACATAACATAATGAAATTTACTGAGTGTAGAAGTAAATGTAAAAATATTCGGAGACCGGCTAATCTGAAGAGAATAACCTTAGATCACTAAAATGGTTCAAATGGCTCTAAGCACTATGGGGCTTAACATCTGAGGTCATCAGTCCCCTAGACGTAGAACTACTTCAACCTTACTAACCTAAGGACATCACACACATCCATGCCCGAGGCAGGATTCGAACCTGCGACCGTAGCAGCTGCGCGGTTCTGGACTGAAGTGCCTAGAACCGCTCGGCCACATCAGTCGGCTCTTAGATCACATTGCCTGTATCGCTAGAGCTGCGGAGGATAACTTGGCCTAGATTCTTATTCTATGCGCTCCACCTTTGAGACATTTTCGGAACAATGACGAACTGTTTTACTCCAGTTAGGAAGCACAGTTTACCGAACACTGAGTGATGGCGGTGGCGACCGCAGGGGCAGCAGTAGAGCACTAGCGGCTGTCTTCACAAGTGTGTCAGATATCGACCCGGCGTCGTCTCGAACAGAAGCTCCCACTGGAGCTAGAATACGACGGCTGTGCACAACAGGTGTTATAAATGTATGACAGTAAGTACCACTATTCAGGTCGAGTGATCTAAAACCTGTATCCTATTTATATCGTGAACGATTCAAGACACTGAAATGACGTTTTCGGTAAAGTGTAATAGGCACACGAGAGCGTAATTTTGTTGCATGGGTAGTATTCTTAAATCTTGTATCAACGGAGATATTGGAGCAAGTATATATGGAATGATGTACTTCTCAGTGGGGTTCTAAAACTCTTGAAAACAGGAGTTAACATGACTGTAATTACAATAATATTTCTCTAACTTAAATTCGGCTAAGTTACATTCTGCATAAATGAACAACATTACTAGCATCTCTTCGTTGCTGTACATTGTATTCACAAAAATCTTCAAATCAAGACAGTTGACTGAATGACCGGTGTGCATTTTCATTCTGTTGCCTTCTACACTCATGCTCATAAATTAAGGATAATTGCAGAATGTGGCTCCACTCAACGTAAAACTACACAAAACAGGCGCTAATAGTATAGGCACGTGGGGAACACACACGACACAGATCTGTAAGTCCACGGTATTCGTCATAAGTTGAGAAAACCGTCCCGAAACACATGTGCTATAAAACGCCCCTGATTACTGCGCATGTACCCCTACATCAATATGGGATATTGTGTTCGGTAATACCAGAGTTCTATGGCCTGTGTGAGTGTCCTAATACACTCATGCTCATAAATTAAGGATAATTGCAGAATGTGGTGCCCTTGTAACCCGACGTCAATATGGGATATGATCACCATACACAAGTACACAGGCCGCACAACGGGTTGGCATGGTCTCGATCAGATCGTCGAGCAGCTGCTGCCTTATTGCCTCCCATTCTTGCACCAGTGCCTGCCGGAGCTCCTGAAGTGTCCTAGGGGGTTGAAGAAGTGCAGCGATACGTCGACCGAGAGCATCCCAGACGTGCTCGATGGGAGAACAGGCAGGTCACTCCATTCGCCTGATATCTTCTGTTTCAGGGTACTCCTCCACCATGGCAGCTCGGTGGTGGCGTGCGTTATCATCCATCAGGAGTAAGGTTGGAACCCACTGTACCCCTGAAAAGGCGGACATACTGGTGCAACATGACGTCCCGATACACCTGACCTGTTGCATTAAATCTGTCGAAGACATGCAGGGGTGTGCGTACACCAATCATAATCCCTTCCCCAGAACATCAAACCACGACCTCCATATAGGCCCCTTTCAAAGAATTTAAGGGGTTGGTATCTGGTTCCTGGCTCACGCCAGATGAAAACCCGGCGAGAATCACTGTTCAGACTATACCCGGACTCGTGCGTGAACATAACCTGGGACCAATGTTCCAATGACCATGTACTGTGTTCTTGACACCAGGCTTTACGAGCTCTCCTGTGACCAGGGGTCAGTGGGATGAACCTTGTCTGTTCAGTCGTCTGTAGACTGTGTATCTGAAGACAACTGTTCCAGCGGGTGCGGTAATGTCCCGAGCAAGGCTAACAGCAGTACTCCGTGGCCGCCTGCGGGCGCTGACGGTGAGACATCGGTCTTGTTGTGGTGTTGTACACTTGGACGTCCCGTACTGTAGCGCCTGAACACGTTCCCTTTCTGCTGGAGTCGTTGCCTGCTGTGTTTGACCAGCCCCCAGTCGCCCTGGTATTCCACACCTCATAACGTCATCAATATGTGTTCTTTGAGGCATTTTCAACACACAGTCACCCTTAGCACATCTGAAAATGTCTGCACATTTACTCGCTGCACCGTACTCTGACATGCACCAACACACCTCTGCGTATGTGGACTGCTGCCAGCGCCACCGTGCGACGACCGCAGGTCAAATGCACCGCATGGTCGCCCTCCCCACCCGCACCCCCCTCCACCCCGTTCCCGAGGTGATTTAAACGCGCAAATCGCCCACCAGAGTGTTGTTTCACCATGTAGCAGCATTATCCTTAATTTATGAGCATGATACCTGCACTGTGAGCTAGTCAAAGTCATTTGTATGTTACGGTTTTAATACATTATGTTTACGTGACTGGTACACGCAGGATCGGTTTAATGCCCAATCAACACAAGCGGCCACTTGGGGCTCCGAGCTGAGATGGTGCCAGAGGCGCCAAAGCTCCAATGTTTTAAATGTCTTACCTTACCAAAAGATACCTCTCATTCATAAATTCTAAAGTCAAAGGTTGAAGTGGAAACCAGACGACTATTCACCTTAATGTATAGAATCTATGAGTCTGAAGACATACCATCCGACTTTCGGAAAAATATAATCCACACAATTCCGAGGATAACACGGCAGGTAAGTACGAGAATTGCACCCAAGAGTCTGACAGGAATAGTATGCAGAAGAATGGAAAAGGAAATTGATGTGTTAGGTGACGATGTGCTTCGCTTTAGAAGAAAGTAGAGGCACAAGCATAATGAGGAAAGGAAGGCTTAGAGGATCGCAGGAAGATCATTATTAAGCGTCCTGACGATAACGAGGTCATTAGAGACAGAGCACAAGCTCGGGCAGATTGCGTTAAGGATGGAAAAGGAACCACGCTGAAGTTTGTAATTTGCCAGGGGCGATCTAGGGAAATCAAAGGAAACCTAAATAAGATAGCCGTTCTCGGATTTAAACCATCGTCCTCCAGAATGCGAGTCCAGTGTGATAACCACTGCGCCACTTCCATCTCCACATCTGGCAGGCTCGGTGCAAGGCTCAAGAAAAGTCAGAACACTTTCATAGGATTTGTCGTTGTAGAAAAACGACAGTGGAAAATGGTCCAAGATATCAAAAATATGTAGGAAGTAGGTGTATGCTTTTGGAAAGAGAGGAACGATGTAAAATACGCTCAATAACTAACAGCAAATTTGAGATTGGAAGACTCGGATTAGAAAGGCTATAAGACAGGGACGTAATGTTTTTCATCTGCTATTCAATCTGTACATCGAAGAAGAAAATATGGAAACAAAAGATAGGTTCAGGAGTGACACTAAAATTAAAGATGAAGGAATATCAATGATAGGATTCGCTGATGGCATTGCTATTTTCTGTCATAACTAAGAAGATTTACGGACTATACTGAATGGAATAAATACTCTGTTCAGCGCAGAATATGGGTTCAGAGTAAAACGAAGAATGACGAAAGTAATGAGCAGTAGCAGAAATGAAATTAGCGATGAACTTAATATCAATCTGCAAAGTAAATACAATGAAGGAATTCTGGTATCCTGAAAGGAAAATAACACGTAACGGATCTAGAAAACGGACTGGCACAGGCAAAGAGGGCGCCTCTGGCCAAAATAAGTATATTAGTATCAAACATCGGTCTCATTTGAGGATGAAATGTCTGAGAAGGCACGTTTGGAGAATAGCATTGTATGGTAGTAGTGAGTAATGGACTGTGGGAAAACGGGGAAAGAGCAGAGCCGAAGAGTTTGAAATATGGTGCTACACAAGTACGAGGAGCAGTGAAACGGAAACCAGGCACAAGTCACAAAAGGAATCACTATACGCGTTGAGACATTTACCCCACAGGGTAGACGAAACGATCAGTTCCTGTTTCGTTGAACGAGGTCAGCTACTAACGGATCCACAAGCGCACCCACTCTCACACAACCGCATCCGAATGAAAGCGACGTCCACGCATGTGTCTTTCTTCTGATCGCCAGAGATGTGAAAATCACACGGTGAAAGATCTGGGCCGTATGGAGGATGTTGCAATGTTTGCCAATCAAATTACTGAAGCATAAGCCTCGTTAGATTGTGGTTCCACGCCCGAGTAACTGGGGTCTATATAACTGGAGAAGTCCGTGTAGCGGGCGGACTTGAATGCAGGCCACGTCTGCTACACGGCCGTATGAAGGGTAGTCGGATCGTAGGCGCTATCTGTACGACAGACAGCTCGACGACCACACTAGACCAGTCCGCCAACAACCAACGTCATAACCCAACAGCTGTGTGCACCTGTGTTGTGGCACTATATCGTTCCCCTACCGCAGCAGTATCAATATCGCCGCCAACAACCAACGTCATAACCCAACAGCTGTGTGCACCTGTGTTGTGGCACTATATCGTTTCCCTACCGCAGCAGTGTCAATATCGAAACGTAACAGAGGGGCCAACAGCCGCGCGGGTGTTCTGTTTTCATTTTACTGGCTCTTGTGTGTTGAAACTAATTTGGACTGATAAGGTAAAAAATGAAAAGGTTCTCTGCAGAATCGGCAAAGAGAGGAACATGTGGAAAACATGAGAAAGAGGTGACAGGACGATAGAACCCGTGTTGGGGCATCAAGGAATAACTTCCATAGATCTGGATGGAGTCGAAGATGGCAAAACCTACATGAGGAGACTGTTGAGGCATCAAAGAATAACTTCCATAGTTCTGGAGGGAGCCGAAGATAGCAAAACCTACATGAGACTGTTGAGGCGTCAAGGAATAACTTCCATGGTTCTGAAGGGAGCCGAAGTTGGCAAAACCTACATGAGACTGTTGAGGCATCAAGGAATAACTTCCATAGTTCTGGAGGAAGCCTAAGTTCGCAAAACCTACATGAGGAGACTGTTGAGGCATCAAAGAATAACTTCCATAGTTCTGGAGGGAGCCGAAGATAGCAAAACCTACATGAGACTGTTGAGGCATCAAGGAATAACTTCCATGGTTCTGAAGGGAGCCGAAGTTGGCAAAACCTACATGAGACTGTTGAGGCATCAAGGAATAACTTCCATGGTTCTGGAGGAAGCCGAAGTTGGCAAAACCTACATGAGGATACTAATATGAAGAGGTCTGCAGGCAAAAGGAATTCGTGACGGGCCGCATCAAACGAGTCGGAAGGGAAAAAAGAGAAAGCCGATTAGAGTCTGACAGAGGGAGGAGACGCCAAATAATTGATCGTTTGCTTGGATAAATGTTCTCGAAATGCCTCTGGGTACGCTATGATGGGTTTCCTGACAGGTCCTGAGTAGAGCAGATAGATTACCAAATAAATACTATAGCCTGCTTATTGTGACGTAGCTGTCTACCAGTACGTCACCTCGCCGGTGTAGTGGGGGAGGCAACTACACAAATAAATAATCCAAGTACCAAAACTATATTTACACTCATGCTCATAAATTAAGGATAATGCTGATACATGGTGAAACAACACTCTAGTGAGCGGTTTGCGGTTTTAAATCACCTCGGGGTAAGGCCATGTGGTGCATCTGACTTGCGGTCGTCGCACGGTGGAGTTGGTAGCAGTCCGCATACGAAAAGATGTGTTGATTCATGTCAGAGTACGGTGCAGCGAGAAAGTGTGCAGACGTTTTCAGACGTGCTAATTGCGACTTCATGTTGAAAATGGCTCAAAGAACACACACTGATGTTTTGATGTCATTATGAGAGGTAGAATACTAGGCCGACTGGAGGTTGGTCAAAAACAGTAGGTCGTAACACGGGTCCTCCGTGTGCCACAAAGTGTGATCTCAAGATTATGGCAACGACTCCAGCAGACACGAAGAGTGTCCACGCGTGTACAGGACGTCCACAGTGTACAACAGCACAAGAAGACCGATATCTCGCCATCAGTGCCCGCAGACGGCCACGGAGTACTGCAGGTAGCCTTGCTCGAAACCTTACCGCAGCCACTGGAACAGATGTATCCAGACACAAAGTCTACAGACGACTGAACAGACATGGTTTACTCGCCCGGAGACATGCAAGGTGCATTCCCCTCACCTCTGGTCACAGGAGAGCACGTAAAGCCTGGTGTCAAGAACACAGTACATGGTCATTGGAAAAGTGGTCCCAAGTTATGTTCTCGGACGTGTCCACATATGGTCCGAATAGTGATTCTCGCGGGTTTCATTTGGCGTGGACCAGGAGCCAGATACGAACCCTTTAATGTCCTTGAAAGTGACCTGTATGGAGGTCGTGGTTTGATGGTGTGGGGTGGGATTATGATTGGTGCACGTACACCCCTGCATGTCTTTGACAGAGGAACTGTAACAGGTCAGGTGTATCGGGACGTCATTTTGCACCAGTACGTCTGCCTTTTCAGGGGTGCTGTGGGTCCCACCTTCCTCCTGATGGATGATATCGCACGGCCCCACCGAGCTGCCATCGTGGAGGAGTACCTTGAAACAGAAGATATCTGGCGAATGGAGTGGCCTGCCTGTTCTCCAGACCTAAGCCCCATCGAGCATGTCTGGGATGCTTTTGGTCGACGTATCGCTGCACGTCTTCAAACCCCTAGGACACTTCAGGAGCTCCGACAGGCACTGGTGCAAGAATGGGGGGCTATATCCCAGCAGCTACTCGACCACCTGATCCAGAGTATGCCAACCCGTTGTGCAGCCTGTGTAAGTGTGTATGGAGATCACATCCCATATTGACGTCGGGTTACAAGGGCACCACATTCTGCAATTATCCTTAATTTATGAGCATGAGTGTATTAGGACACTCACACAGGCCATAGAACTCTGGTATTACCGAACACAAATAAGTTTCTGGAACCGGTAACTTCCAATAACTAAGACAACTTGACAATGCAGCTGAAGTCTGATAGTTGCCCTTAAAAGTCCGCATCTACCAAGTTGTATTCTGAGATGGCGTCCTGGAGGTCCAACGTACTGGTGGTGGTACTGCTCGCTGATAACAGCAGCAATAGGTAGCTCCTGATTTCTGGGCGTAGATTCCTGCCGTAAACTTCCGTGAACTCGATGTACACGCTGTGGGCTGAGCTTATAAACGCAGTAGAGGCCCGACGTTATCACACGAATGAGTACTCTCAATCTGCATGATTGGCTGCCACTGGCCATGATGATAGGCTGCTTGCTCATTGCCTCTCCACGTAACATGATGTCTGGCGGTAAACTGGCGTTTGTAGAGGGCGTGGTAATGCAGTTCCAGCGGTTGCGGTCCCCTCTTGAGGCAGCGGTCGCTAGGAGGCTTGAAGAATGGACGCCCCTGCTGATTATGCAACCAGTGACACCGCGCTGTACAAAGGGAAGTCGTCTACTGGGCGGCGGAGGATGTAACACTGCTTCAAAAACACGTACTGCTGCTCATATCTTCGTAAAGAGAGAAATTACAAGAAAGGAAATCATGCCAGTTAACGTCCACAGGGTACCCAAACGACAGCTGTTTCACACATTTTTTGTCTTGCTTCTGGACAAAATGTTATTTGGGGTGGTCAAGACAAATCAGACATCCGTATATTGCAAGCTCTCAATTATCAGGTTGCTGCGTATGGCCCTTGCGATCTTCCAGCAGTAAAACGTGAGTCACATGAGTAATAGAGTATTCTAAGCGAAAATATTCGATCTAAGTTAACATAATACTTCAGGCTTCGTCTCTTATTTCTTCAAAAATCACCGAACCTTGCACGGATAATAAAAAAATCGGACTATCTGCTAACGGGGAACCTAGAGGATGCTGTTAGTACGTGATCACCATGAGATAAGGAACCAGTGGACGAAAATGAATATATAATTTCTTATTGACGTAGGTAACTAATAACTTACGTACATAGCATCTGTGTAATGACGACAGGTTCAATGCTTTTATAACAAAGATGTATAAAACTGTGGTGCACTACTCAAACGTCACTGCTCATTGTTGTTCAAGGGCATGCTGCTAGAACCCTACTGACTAATTCCTCTTTAGTTCCTTCTCGAGTTTTGTACACCAAAGAGTTCAAATAAACGGCTACTCAGAAATTAACGCTGAACAACCTCAGAAATGTTCTCGGTTGAGTTCGGGTTCAACTGTACAGCAGCTACTGATAACATGGCCGCACAAATTAAAAATTTAATCGATATTATGCCCGAAATGTAAGAAACTGAAAAGCTGAACGCACACTGTTGTTCCGATGTAGCCTTTTCTTTGAACATTAATTCAGGTCACGCGCCCACACAAGTGCAGCTCGGCTCCGTAGCCACGTTTTTTTCTTTATCGCTATTTACGAGTCAGAAGTATATCATTGAACTGAGTACTTTTGATAAATACTTTCAGTATTTATGAACTCGTGTTCGTAACTCCTAGAAAATTGTTTAGCACGCAATGTAAAGCACTGATTTACTAGTGAGCATGCCATTCTGTTGATAGGACATTATTATAGTTATAAGACTCTTAGCAAACGAAAACGAAAGGGTAACGTTCTATCAACTGCAGCACGGAATGTTAGACTTTAGAACGTGAATCTGGAAAGGGAATGCAAAGGTTCAGTCTAGATAAAGGGTAGTTAGTGAAGTGAATTGGATGGATGGTAAGGATTTCTGGCCACACGAATATAGGACAAAACCAGCATAGAATGGTATAACAGCAGCGGGATTCGTTGTGGAGGGCAGGGCAGAGAATAAGTTTCTGAGGAAAGTTCAATGATAAGATTGTTCTCATCAGAAGCGACAGAAAACCAATGGGACGGGATGTATCCCGATGTCACAAGCAGAAGATGAAGAGAAAGACAAAGTACATGAGGATATTGAAAGGATAATTCAATATGCAAAATTAGATGAGAATCATAGGCGACTGGAACGCTGCAGCAGGGGAAACTTTACAAGAAAGAGTTACGGGAGAATATGGGCTTTGCAGTAGGAATAAGAGTGGAGAAAAACTAATTGACTGTGCAGCATATTTCAGCTGTAGCAGCGAATACGCTGTTTGAATATCACAAGAGCAGAAACTGTACTTGGAAAAGGCCCGGAGACACGAGAAGATTCCAAGTTGATTACATCCTGTTCAGACAGAGATTCAGCAGTTTGATACTGGATTGTAAAGCGAATCCACGAGCAGACATAGATACAGATCACATTAGTAACGATGAAGAGCAGACTAAGAAAATCGTCTTGGAGAATGTGGTAAGAGACGGGAGACTGAACTACGGAGGAAAGATTAGATGTTTGAAGTTCTTTAAATTTTAGATACTGCGGTAATGAATGCCACATGGGGCAGCTGAGTTGAAGAGGAATGGACATTTCTTAAAAGGGCAATTACAGAAGTTGAACAGACAAACATACGTACGTGGAAAGTAACTGTGAAGACAACTTGGGTAACGGATGAAATATTTCACCTTATCGAGGAAAAAAGGAAGTACAAAAGTGCGGGCAGGAAATAAAGAAGAACAAAAGAGCTCGGGGAAAGACAGGATACTGCTATATAGGTGACTAAGGAATGAAATAAATAAGGACAGAGAAGCTAAGGCGAAGAGGATGCAGGAAAAATGTAAACACCTCGAAAACAAAATGGTCGTCCGAAGGACTGACCAAACTCATAAAAAAGTCAAGATAGCCTTCGGTAAAATTAAAAGTAAGAACGGTAACACGAAGAAGAATGCATTAGGAATTCCATTATTAAAAGCAGAGAAGAGAGGGGATAGGTGGAAGGAGTATATTGAAGGTCTCTATGAGGGGTCGGACGTATTTCATGACGTGACAGAAGAAGAAATTTAAGTCGAAATGGAAGACACAGAGAATGCGGTATTAGAGCGAACGTTTAACAGATCTTTGGAAGACGTGGGATGAAATAAGGTAGAAGGGATAGACAACGCTCCTACGGAACTTCTAAAATCATTGGGAAAAGTGGCAACAAAATGACTATTCGAGTTGATGCGTAGAATATCTGAGACAACAGCAATACCATCAGATTTTCTGAAAATGTCACTCATACAGTCTCGAAAAATAGCAAGAACAGATAAGTACGAGAATTATCACACCATCAAGTTTACAGATCATGCATTCAAGTTGCTGACAAGAATAATATTAAGAAGAATGGAAAATAAAACTGAGAATCTGTTAGATGAGGTTCAGTTTGGCTTTAGGAAAGGATAAGGCAGCGCGGAGGGAGTTCTCACGCTGCGCTTGACAATGGAAGCAATACTTAAGAAAATCAGGACAGCCTCATAGGATAAGTCGACCTAGAAAAACCATTCAGCAATACGAAATGCCGTGAAATTTTCGAAATTATGTGAAAAATTGGAGTAAATTATATGTACAAGAACCCAGAGGAAACAAAAACAACAGAAGATCAAGAACGAAGTGCCCATATTAACTGGGATTGAGATTGTTGTTGTTGTTGTGGTCTTCAGTCCTGAGACTGGTTTGATACAGCTCTCCATGCTAATCTATACTGTGCAAGCTCCTTCATCTCCCAGTACCTACTGCAACCTACATCCTTCTGAATCTGCTTAGTGTATTCATCTCTTGGTCTCCCTCTACGGTTTTTACCCTCCACGCTACCCTCCAATGCTAAATTTGTGATCCCTGGATGCCTCAGGACATGTCCTACCAGCCGATCCCTTCTTCTAGTCAAGTTGTGCCACAAACTCCTCTTCTCCCCAATCCTATTCAATATCACCTCATTAGTTACGTGATCTACCCACCTAATCTTCAACATTCTTCTGTAGCACCACATTTCGAAAGCTTCTATTCTCTTCTTGTCCAAACTATTTACTGTCCATGTTTCACTTCCATACATGGCTACACTCCATACAAATACTTTCAGAAATGACTTCCTGGCACTTAAATCTATACACGATGTTAACAAATTTCTCTTCTTCAGAAACGCTTTCCTTGCCATTGCCAGTCTACATTTTATATCCTCTCTACTTCGACCATCATCAGTTACTTTGCTCCCCAAATAGCAAAACTCCTATACTACTTTAAGTGTCTCATTTCCTAATCTAATTCCCTCAGCATCATCCGACTTAATTCGACTACATTCCATTATCTTTGTTTTGCTTTTGTTGATGTTCATCTTATATCCTCCTTTCAAGACACTGTCCATTCTGTTCAACTGCTTTTCCAAGTCCTTTGCTATCTCTGACAGAATTACAATGTCAGCGGCGAACCTCAAAGTTCTTATTTCTTCTCTCTGGATTTTAATACCTACTCCAATTTTTTCTTTTGTTTCCTTTACTGCTTGCTCAATATACAGATTGAATAACATCGGGAATAGGTTACAACCCTGTCTTACTCCCTTCCCAACCACTGCTTTCCTTTCATGTCCCTCGACTCTTATAACTGCCATTTGGTTTCTGTACAAATTGTAAATAGCCTTTCTCTCCCTGTATTTTACCCCTGCCACTTTCAGAATTTGAAAGAGAGTATTCCAGTCAACAATGGTAAAAGCTTTCTCTAAGTCTACAAATGCTAGAAACGTAGGTTTGCCTTTCCTTAATCTCTCTTCTAAGATAAGTCGTAAGGTCAGTATTGCCTCGCATGTTCCAGTGTTTCTACGGAATCCTAACTGATCTTCCCCGAGGTCGGCTTCTACTAGTTTTTCCATTCGTCTGTAAAGAAGTCGTGTTAGTATTTTGCAGCCGTGGCTTATTAAACTGATTGTTCGGTAATTTTCACATCCGTCAACACCTGCTTTCTTTGGGATTGGAATTATTATATTCTTCTTGAAGTCTGAGGGCATTTCGCCTGTCTCGTACATCTTGCTCACCAGATGGAAGAGTTTTGTCAGGACTGGCTTTCCAAAGGCCGTCAGTAGTTCTAATGGGATGTTGTCTACTCCCGGGACCTTGTTTCGACACAGGTCTTTCAGTGCTCTGTCAAACTCTTCACGCAGTATCGTATCTCCCATTTCATCTTCATCTACATCCTCTTCCATTTCCATAATATTGTCCTCAAGCACATCGCCCTTGTATAGACCCTCTATATAGTCCTTCCACCTTTCTGATTTCCTGTCTTTTCTTAGAACTGGGTTTCCATCTGAGCTCTTGATATTCATACAAGTGGCTCTCTTTTCTCCAAAGGTCACTTTAATTTTCCTGTAGGCTGTATCTGTCTTACCCCTAGTGATATAAGCCTCCACATCCTTACATTTGTCCTCTAGCCATGCCTGCTTAGCCATTTTGCACTTCCTGTCGATCTCATTTTTGAGACGTTTGTATTCCTTTTTGCCTGCTTCATTTATTGCATTTTTATATTTTTTCCTTTCATCAATTAAATTCAATATTTCTTCTGTTACCCAAGGATTTCTACTAGCCCTAGTCTTTTTACCTACTTGATCCTCTGCTGCCTTCACTACTTCATCTCTCAAAGCTACCCATTCGTCTTCTACTGTATTTCGTTCCCCAATTCCTGTCAATTGTTCCCTTATGCTCTCCCTGAAACTCTGTACAAGCTCTGATTTAGTCAGTTTATCCAGCTCCCATCTCCTTAAATTCCCATCTTAATTTCTTCAGTTTTAATCTACAGTTCATAAACAATAGATTGTGGTCAGAGTCCACATCTGCCCCTGGAAATGTCCTAAATCTCTGTCTTACCATTATATAATCTATCTGATACCATTTAGTATCTCCAGGATTCTTCCAAGTAAAAACCTTCTTTTATGATTCTTGAACCAAGTGTTGGCTATGATTAAGTTATACTCTGTGCAAAATTCTAACAGACGGCTTCCTCTTTCATTTCTTAGCCCCAATCCATATTCACCTACATTTCCTTCTCTCCCTTTTCCTACTGTCGAATTCCAGTCACTCATGACTATTAAATTTTCGTCTCCCTTCACTACCTGAATAATTTCTTATATCTCATCATATATTTCTTCTATTTCTTCATCATCTGCAGAGCTAGTTGGCATATAAACTTGTGCTACTGTAGTAGGCATGGGCTTCGTGTATATCTTGGCCACTATAATACGTTCACTATACTGTTTGTAGTAGCTTATCCGCACTCCTATTTTTTTATTCATTATTAAACCTACTCCTGAATTACCCCTACTTGATTTTGTATTTATAACCCTGTGTCCACTTGACAAGAAATCTTTTTCCTCCTACCACCGGGCTTCACTAATTCCCAGTATATCTAACTTTAACCTATCCATTTCCATTTTTAAATTTTCTAACCTACCTGCCCGATTAAGGGATCTGACATTCCACACTCCTGATAACGACGTCCTCCTGAGTAGTCCCCGAGCGGAGATCCGAATGGGGGACTATTTTACCTCCGGAATATTTTACCCAAGAGGACGCCATCATCAGTTAACGATACAGTAAAGCTGCATGCTCTCGGAAAAAATTACGGCTGTAGTTTCCTCTTGCTTTCGCAGTACCACAACTGCAAGGCCGTTTTGGTTAATGTTACAAGGCCAGATCAGTCAATCATCCAGACTGTTGCCCCTGCAACTACTGAAAAGGCTGCTGCCCGTCTTCAGGAACCACACGTTTGTCTGGTCTCTCAACAGATACCCCTCCGTTGTGGTTGCACCTAAAGTACGGCTGTCTGTATCTTTGAGGCACGCAAGCCTCCCCACCAGCGACAAGATCCGTGGTTCATGGGGGGAAGGGGGAATGAGATAGGGATGTTGTATTTCGCCCCCACTGTTCAATCTATACATCGAAGAAGGAATGACGGAAATAAAAGCAAGAGTAGGATTAAAATTTATGGTGATGTGATATCAATAATAATAGTCATCTGGTGACATTGTTATCCTCAATGAAAGTGAAGAAGAATTACAGAACCTGTTGAATAAAATCAACAATCTGATGAACACAGAATCTCGAAGCAAAGTAAACCAAAGAAAGAGGAAAATAACGGGTAATATCATAAAAGAGAGCAACGACATATTTAACATGAAAACTGGCGACCACTAAGCCGACGAAGTTAAGGAATTCTGATGGTTTGGAAGCAAAATAATACATGTCGGATTACGGAAGGAGGAGATGAAGTGGACTCATACAGGCATAGAAAGCGTTCTTGGAGAAAAGGACACTACTAGTATCAAATATAGGCCTTAATTTAAGGATGAAATTTCTGAGAATGAACGTTTACAGAACAACATTGTATGGTAGTGAATTACAGACTGTGGGGAAACCGGAAAATAATAGATTCGAAGCGTTTCGGATGTGGCCGTATAGAAGGACGTTGAAAATCATATGGACTGACAAGGGGTGAAGAGCTTTTCCGCGGAGTAGGCGAAGAAAGGAAGAACACTGACAATAAGAATGGGCAGAATGATAGGGCATGTGTTAAGGCATCATGGAATAACTTCGATGTTACTAGAGGGATCTGTAGAGCGTAAAAACTGTATGGGAAGACAGTGACTGGAATACATTCAACAAATAATTGAGGACGCAAGTTGCCAGTGCTGTTCTGAGATAAAGATGTCGGCACAAGAGAGGAATACGTGACGGATAGCATCAAATCAGCCAGTAGACTGACGTCTCAGTACATAAATAAATAAGGGAAATAGAACGAAACAGAATAAAAGTCCTGCATATTTAGCGTTAGTTACGTGAGGTTTCATTTTTAATTAGTAAACTCATACAGTCAAATTCTGTCTCGATGGCAGTTGAATACACAGTTTTTGTTTGTATGATCGTATTACGAAAATATTTAAGACTACAGTCAATCACGTTCTGTCCACTAGATTGTCTTAGAGTACACTTTTGTAAAATGAGTCACATGCTTTACACTATTAAAAACACGTGAAATCACACTTTCATTTAGCAGTAACGATACGATGCTTGTATTTTGCGGTCGTCCATTCGCATAACATACACTTTGGGGTACTTCGACTGAAGTATTACTTTATGAAAGTAATTTATTTTTGTTGTAATAATCAGTAGAAACCTGTTTGTGGCGAGTGCGTCCGCTTTATTTTGATTGAATAGATGAAAGTTTTGCGCAAATCTTTGTCAGTCAAGAACCATCTAATGTAAAGCTAATAGCTACGGTAAATCAGCGATATAAAATCAGCCTGTGGCTGAAAAGAATATTTCATCTCTTGTCTTTTGGTAAGAGCGTTGCTCTGCCTCGGTCTGCCCTAGAGGACAGACGCATATTGTAAGTGAATACATGTTTACTGGCTTTCTTCTAAGAATTAAATATGAAGCAATTGTAAAAAAAAAACCTTTGTTATTGATCTTATCATAAGTTCTCCTACTGTGGATACTTACGTGTTTGTGCACCAATTAATGCTGATTCACATCACTTTGACTGAAATTACGAACTCGGCAGATCATTCTATAGAGAGGTAATGGCGGAACGCGCATTGCGTCCAGTCATTAATTTGCTACCGCAAGTAGCGGGCCTTAGACTAGATGCCTATCTTTTTAATATGTCTTGTGCTTAATACGTACAACATATTATTGTGAATGATTCGGTCATTCGTCTCTGATCAGCGACACCGTCGGGCTTCGATCCCGTCAGATGCAGGCCCCACTACATAATACTGGTGGATGGCCATTAATAAAAACTACGTGAGGCATTTGTTAGTAACGTACCTATACCTTTCGCTGAGAATATTACGTGGTAATACCACGCACAACAGCAGTGTCTTAGGCAACCCATATTCCCACCATCTAAACAATATTTTGGTCTCTCTGGCGATGGTTGCAATTTCTTGCCAAAGAATTTCAGTTGTTCAATCGTCATTAAATTAACCTGTTCGCCTCACTTGAGAACCTTACGCTAGATCAAAACTATAATTAACTTATATACAAAGATAGGGGAGTAACGCGTTATGACCCACACAGGTGGCGCGTAATCGGCAACAAAGTTAAGAACGCGGTGAGGATGTGCAGCTGCATTCAAAGCTGTAAAAGCGTAACATCCAAAGTTTCAGAGGTAAGAAGGCTATACCCGAACGACAGTATGCTCACAAAGATGTGGCGATTTAATACATTTTCGTCGCTGGAATCTCATCAAGTTAGCTACTCTTATGCTGACGCAGTCTGTTTCCTCATATTGTTAATAGAAAGCGTCACAATGCACATCCGAACGGCTGCTGCTTTTCTTATCACGAGCGTTCTTCTCAGCAGCGGACAGTACTTAGTTAAGCATCTTCTGCTGCACAAATAATTTCGCCCCTAATGATTTGGAACTCCGTGAGCACGTAAGGTCTGCCCAGAATGTATGTGAGCAGCTCCATCGCCGCTCCTACCAATGACACTCGGTAGGCTAGTGAGTGCTGTGTGTTTGGGGTGGTGAGTGCCAGATAAGTCGTGTTATACGTTTTACACCTCTGGCACGTTTGTCATGTTCGTTGTTGATAGCTTCCATACTTTTGATTTCATTTCTGTCACAGTGGAAAATTGACTTTCACAGCACAAAGCTGCAAATAATGGTTTCCTTTGAGACACCTTCCCTATAGTAAGATACAGAGGCAAATATTTTTGTCTCATTATGCATCATTCTGATTCCCTTGGCACCAAGTGGTTAAAAAATTGGGAATTTTTTAAAATGAATTTTGAATCGTTGGGATTTTCTTCATATACTCTAGAAAGGAGTTTCCCGATAAATTGTTTATAGGACATTTATCTTATTCAACATCATGTGTTTGTCTCCCATACCAAGATTTGCTGTTACTCTACATTTGACGTTCAACATTTTTTTATCGCTTATCTTAATTTAGTTCTGTTACTTAGAATCACAGTTAATAGCTATCCGATGTAGGCGATGTAGGCACCTTGGATACGTAACTGTGTTGTTGGGAGGCGTGCATCACACACTTATCCAAAAGGACAAACACTTGTCACACACAAAGTCATGAATGGCTCTGTCGGCACCTTGCATAAAATGACAACCCTGCGAAGATATTTTAAAAAAATGGTTCAAATGGCTCTGAGCACTATGTGACTAAACATTTAAGGTCATCAGTCCCCTAGAACTTAGAACTACTTAAACCTAACTAACCTAAGGACGTCACACATATCCACGTCGGAGGCAGGATTTGAACCCGCGGCTGTAGCGGTCGCTCGGTTCCAGACTGAAGCGCCTACAACCA
Source organism: Schistocerca gregaria (assembly GCF_023897955.1). Taxonomy (NCBI): domain Eukaryota; kingdom Metazoa; phylum Arthropoda; class Insecta; order Orthoptera; family Acrididae; genus Schistocerca; species Schistocerca gregaria. The sequence goes on from NC_064922.1 coordinate 196,323,130, forward strand.
CTCGGCCACACCGGCCGACAAGATATTTTCAACCAGATATAGAATCTCCTGAAATACAGTTATAACTCTTTTTGGACACCTTAGTCCTAAATCTTCTACGGATGAAAGTCCATGTCATGATGTCATGGTTTCTGCCCAAACGGTAACACATGATGGCGCAAGTTTAACAGGACAAAAGTAGCAGAAGTATATTATTCGCCTGAGCGTAGTTTTGTAGCAGCTGTACTTGTTGCGTAGAGATTTGGCCAGGCCTGCGCTACTGAAGAAGTGTTTGCATAGCTGAACACAAATTCCAAATGATAGCTTCAACAACTTGATTTGGGATCTTCTACCAAAAAATGTGTTTGTAGGCATATGCAGACATTAGTCCATGATGCTTTATTGACACCAAGCTGTGGAAACATTGCCAGGTATTGAGTATTACAAAAATGAAGGGAAAGGTCTTCGCCATTCTGATAAATGTAGAGTGCAAGATGGAGATAGATCTGTTGCCGAAATGGTAAAAGAATGCAAGACAGTTAACTAGATGTTGCAAAACAAAGCAGAAGAACAATCTAGAGGCAGAAGAAGACGAAAAACACGAATCAGGTTGCTTTTAATCATCTGAAAGTGTTTAAACTCAGCTCATTTTGTTTAAAAGTGATTTCCCAGATATAACGATTTTTACTCGAAAAATACTTTTTTCTGAAAAACTATTCAAGATAATACATTGACATTTAGTATGCATGTAGATAATAACCATTTTCAACTAAGGAACCTGAAATAATATGAAGTTGTATTATTTCTTCTAAATAAAATTATAAATGGAGAAATATGTGACAAAAATTTAGTTTTCTGCAAGTTTTTGAAAAAAGAAAAGCAATTGAAAGAACATTTTTAAGTTCAGTATAATGCACTGCAGGTACTTAATTACTGGCAAAAGTTTCAATGCTGGTCGTTCAGTAGCCTTCTCACACATGGGGCAAAGGTTGGGTATAAAATTAACATCCGCGCTTCAAAGAATTAGTTGAAATTAGAATGGCAAAGGACTTTATCAATAAAGACAAGGGCTTCCTTTAAGTAAAACACGTGTTTCTGTTTTATATGATGTGACAGACAAAGATCTTTGACTGGGCCGGCAAAATGCATTGACAGAGTTACTCGATAGCAATTCATCGTTGCTACCGGCTTTCACGACCAGGGCGCTGTAGCGACTGTTTCTGGTGCACGCGGTTTTGTTTTCCCTTGGCGCGTAAAACAGCCGTCGTTGACGATGTCAATCAACTCGGGTGCGATTAGCAAAGAGCATGACCACCTGGAGGTAGCGGCCATATGGGACGCGCTGAAAATTTATCTCTATATCAGGGGTTCCAACACTTTATGTCCCTGCATACCCCTTGACAGTTTTTGATATTTGGGCGTCCTGCTATAAATTGTGCATTCTTGAACGAATCCTGAAGTGAGAGGCGGAAGATTGAGTGACGACTACGACAAGGGTGAGGAACGGTACTGGAGGACAACACAAAGACAGGTTTTGCGTCCTGCCAATCAACTACTAAGTATGGTAGAAACATCACGTACATAGATAATAAACTTTGGTGGAAGTACTTTTCTAGAGTTGTTAATGTTCACGTGTGGCACTTATTTTTTAACAAATAATATTAAATTAAATTAAGGCACTTCTTATACATATATTCAGTGACTAAGGCACGAATGGCATTTAAAACACTTATTAAACTTTGACATCACCAATAATATAAACCAATTGTGCAAGACAATCATAAACTGAACAGGGTTTAAAGTACACTACTGGCCATTAAAATTGCTACACCACGAAGATGACATGCTACAGATGCGAAATTTAACCGACAGGAAGAAGATGCTGTGATATGCAAATGATTAGCTTTCCAGAGCATTCAGACAAGGTTGGCGCCGGAGGCGACACCTACAACGTGCTGACATGAGGAAAGTTTCCAACCGATTTCTAATACACAAACAGCAGTTCACCGGCGTTTCCTGGTGAAACGTAGTTGTGATGCCTCGTGTGAGGAGAAGAAATGCGTGCCATCACGTTTCCCACTTTGATAAAGGTCGGATTGAGGCCTATCGCGATTGTGGTTTATCGTATCGCGTTGGTCGAGATCCAATGACTGTTAGCAGAAAATTGAATCGGTAGATTCAGGAGGGTAATACGGAACGCCGTGCTGGATCCCAACGGCCTCGTGTCACTAGCAGTCGAAGTGCAGGCATCTTATCCACATGTCTGTAACGGATCTCGCAGCCACGTCTCGATCCCAGAGTCAACAGATGGGGACGTTTGCAAGACAACAACCATCTTCGCGAACAGTTCGCCGACGTTTGCAGCAGCATCGACTATCAGCTCGAAGACCATGGCTACGGTTTCCCTTGACGCTGCATCACAGGCAGGAGCGCCTGCGATGGTGTACTCAACGACGAACGTGGGTGCATGAATGGCAAAACGTCATTTTTTCGGATGAATCCAGGTTCTGTTTACAGCATCATGATGGTCGCATCCGTGTTTGGCGACATCGCGGTGAACGCACATTGGAGGCGTGTATTCGTCATCGCCATACTGGCGTATCACCCGGCGTGATGGTATGGCGTGCTATTGGTTACGCGTCTCAATCACCCCTTGTTCGCATTGACGGCACTTTGAACAGTGGACGTTACATTTAAGATTTGTTACGACCCGTGGCTCTACCCTTCATTCGATAGCTGCGAAACACTACATTTCAGCAGGATAATGCACGACCGCATGTTGCAGGTGCTGTACGGGCCTTTCTGGATACAGAAAATGTTCAACTGCTGCCCTGGCCAGCACATTCTCCAGAATTGAAAACGTCTGGTCAATGGTGGCCGAGCAACTGGATCGTCACAATGCGTCAGTTACTACTCTTGGTAAACTGTGGTATCGTGTTGAAGCTTCATGGGCAGCTGTACCTGTACACGCCATCCAAGCTCTGTTTGACTCAATGCCCAGGCGTATCAGGGCCGTTATTAAGGCCAGAGGTGGTTGTTCTAGGGTACTGATTTCTCAGGATCTATGCATCAAATTGAGTGAGAATTTAACCACATGTCAATTCTACTATAATATATTCGTCCAATGAATACTCGTTTATCATCTTCTTGGTGTAGCAACTTTAATGGCCAGTAGTATAAATTGGAGCAAACGCATGGTTTCTTGTAGCATTACGCCGTTTAATGAAACCTCCCACAAAGCGACAGTAACATCAATAGTAGTGACTGGCGTATTGTGACGAGCCAGTTGCTCGGCCACAATTCACCAGACGTTTTCAATTGGTGAGAGATCTGGAGAATGTGCAGACCAGGGCAGCAGTCGAATATTTTCTGTATCCAGAAAGGCCCGTACAGGACCTGCAAATGCGGTCGTGCATTATCCTGCTGAAATGTAGGGTTTCGCAGGGATAGAATGAAGGGTAGTGCCACGGGTCGTAACACATCTGAAATGTAACGTCCGCTGTTCAAAGTGCCGTCAGTAGGAACAAGAGGTGACCGAGACGTGTAACCAATGGCACCCCATACCACCACGCCAGGCGATACATGGCGATGACGAATACACGCTTCCACGATGTCGCCAAACACGGATGCTACCATCGCGATGCTGTAGACAGAACCTGGATTCATCCCTAAAAAACGACATTTTGCCATTCGTGCACGCAGGTTCGTCTTTGAGTACACCATCGTAGGCGCTCCTGTCTGTAATGCAGCGTCAAGGGTAACCGCAGCCATGGTCTCCGAGCTGATAGTCCATGGTGCTGTAAACTTCGTCGAACTGTTCGTGCAGATGGTTGTTGTCTGGCAAACGTCCCCATCTGTTGACTCTGGAATCGAGAGGTGGCTGCACGATCCTTTACAGCCATGCGGATAAGATGCCTGTCATCTCGACTGCTACTGATACGAGGCCGTTGGGATGCAGCACGGCGTTCGGTATTACTCACATGAACCCAGCGATTCCATATTCTGCTAACAGTCATTGGATCTCGACCAAAGCGAGCAGCAATGTCGCGATACGATAGACTGTAATCGCGATATTCTACAATGCGACCTTTATCAAAGTCGGAAACGTCATGGTACGCATTTCTCCTCCTTACACGAGGCATCACAACAATGTTTCACCAGGCAACGCCAGTCAACTGCTGTTTGTGTACGAGAAATCGGCTGGAAACTTTCCTCATGTCAGCATGTTGTAGGTGTCGCCACCGGCTCCAATCTTGTGTGAACGCTCTGAAAAACTAATCATTTGCGTATCACAGCATCTTCTTCCTGTGGGTTAAATTTCGCGTCTGTATCACGTCATCTTCGTAGTGTAGCAATTTTAATGGCCAGTAGTGTATATCAGTACGTGTTTGTGTCTGTACTACTTGAAATGTCTCGTACTACCGGTGGTAAGCGTACAATCGTCTGTTGTAGATAATTTTGTGATGCGGCTGCAGACCCGACTAGAAGATCATCAGTTAATATGCCGTGAAACTCTACATAGCCTCAAGTTTACGTATTTGTACATAGAATATGATGCTTCACTGAAAATTTTTGGGGGAGCGTGCTGTATTCAACTCATCCGCCTCGGTTCTGCAAGTGACCTGTGTAGCGACACTGCTGTGGACTCACCAGGTCGTCGGCCATGATGAAGATGATGTGCGGCCGGGAGTCGGCGTCGTCTGCGGTGGGGGAGGCGCTGGCGGGCATGACGGCCAGCGGGTAGGTGACCAGCAGTGCCGCCACCCACACCACCACACCCAGGCACACCCACGGACGCATCCTGCGCTCTGCAACACCACACCACACCGTCACACCTCGCTCTGCACTTCCCTACTCTTACTTCTTGAGCCTAGTACAGTCCAACAGCTATCCACTGAGTTACAAGGACATCAATAAGCTACCTGCTTGACTAGCAATGGGGTGGGTGACCGTCCGCGTCTGCCGAGTGCTGTTGGCAATCGGGGCGCACTCAAGAGACCAACTGCCGAACTATTTGACTGAGAATTAGCGGCTCTGAGCACAAAAACTGACAACGGCCTGGAGAGCAGCGGTCTGATTACCTGCTCCTTCAATCCGCATCCAGTGACGCCGATCGACTAAAGATGACACGACGGTCGGTCGGTACCGCTGGACCTTCCGAGGCCTGTTCAGTTGGAGTTCTAGTTTTAATAAGCTACCTATAAAAGATGTAAAACCGTGTAGATTGGTGGAATGTTTTGAATTCAGCGAAATATCGGTGTGAGCTACATGGAAACATGAGTAATATACGCAGTCCAGTCCCATTAACGTGAGCACCGTGTAGGTTTGACGTCAACGTGCAGTAAGCACTCACACACGGCGGGTGGCGAACTAGTAGTCAATCGAGGGCATAGAAGGCGTGTCGTGGGGAAGTGGAAAATAGCGCAGTCGTTGTCGTAATGGGGAAACGGAGCAACTTATCTACAGTCCAAAAGGGCGTGATCATTGCCTTTCGGGAAAAGGGTGGAAGCATTTCTGAAACGGCTAATTTTGTAAACTGTTCGCATGCCGCTGTTGTTCAAGTACACCGTGCGCGGCAAAATGGCGCTATCTAAAATCGGTGCAGAGACAACTGTAGTGGAAGCCTAATTAACTTATATAGAGAAGCTGTCTTGTAGGGTTATAGTTGCCTGTATCACGGCTCAACAGACAATCGGAATAATTAACAAAAAAAAAAATGGCTCTGAGCACTATGCGGCGTAACATCTGTGGTCATCAGTCCTCTAGAACTTAGAACTACTTAAACCTAACCAACCTAAGGACATCACAAACATCCATTCGAACCTGCGACCGTAGCGGTCACGCGGTTCCAGACTGAAGCGCCTAGAACAGCACAGCTACACCGACCGGCTGATATTTAACAGAATGCATCAAAATCTTCTACGCCATTGCAAATCTTATGTGCCTTTGAGACTCGCGGCGTCCCAGTTGCTATAAGGTTAAATTGTTGCTATAAGGTGTAAGTCAAGTCCCTCTTGTAAAAGTACTCGATTTAGGATTCCCTACAATTTGAATTATTTTGACCGTACCAATGGTCCGTTTTATTATGTATTCACTACTTCTCTGTTAAGAAGTAATATAACCATCGACGCAGCTGCCAATTTGTCCTTCATAAGACATTTGTTCAACTCTTTAGAAATACCACAGCAGAGGTTGTACAAACAACGTACGAAAAACCGTAACAGCGAAAGTTTACAAAAAAATCACCTGACGAGCGCCTTTCAGCAAAAACAACAGATTGTTTTGCAGTGTTCTAGGCTTGTGACTGCAGAATACAGCTCTGTAGCACATTAATTACGAAACTACTGGCTCTGAGCACTATGGGACTTAACGTCTGAGGTCATCAGTCACCTAGACCTTAGAACTACTTAATCAACCTAAAGACAGCACATACATCCATTCCCGAGGCAGGATTCGAACCTGCGACCGTAGCGGTCGCGTGGTTCCAGACTGTAGCGCCGAGAACCGCTCGGCCCCTCCGGCCGGCTACGAAAGTACTCTAAGGTCGCTAAAGTACCGCGTGCACGAGATATAAAAGAGCAGTGCATTGGCAGAACCAACATTTGTACTCAGGTGATTAATGTGAAAAGGTTTCCCATGTGACTGTGGCCGCACCACAGGAATTAACAGAGCTTTAAACGCGGAATGACGAACGGGACTTATCGCTTCGGAAATGGTTAGGAATTCAGTATCCCGAGATTCACTGTGTCAAGAGTGTGCCGAAAATACCAAGTTTCAGGCATTACCTGTCACCACAGACAACGCAGTGGCCGATGTTCTTCAAGTAACGTCCGAGAGCAGCGGCATTCGCAAGGAGTTGTCAGTGCTAGAAGAGAATCAACTCTGTGGTCGAAAACCACAGAAATCAATGTTGGGGGTACGACGTACGTATCCGTTACGACACTGAGGCGAAATTAGGTCTCAATGGGCTACGGCAGTAGCTGACTAACGCGAGTGTCGTTGCTAACAGAACGATCGACGCCTGTGGAGAGGTGTAGAGGCGAACAGGCGCGAAACTGTTGAGCAACTGATCGCCCATTTGAGCCTAGAGGCTACCAAAAACGTCCCCTTAAAGACCGTTCACGCACCCATGCTGACTGCTGTTCATCAGTGATGAAGGCTTGAATTTACATGCCAATACCGTAACTGTACGTCCACTCAGTGGTGACAGGTGGCCTTTCTGATGAATCATGTTTTGTGCTCCATCGGACAGATAACCGTTGGCGTGTATGGACCTAAACCGATCATCGCTAGGATGCAGGCCGGAGGGAAAAGCGTTGTGATCTGGGGAATGTTCTGGTGACTTTCCCTGGACGATATCATCATTTTGCAACCCACAATGGATAAAGTCGCGTATGCTTCTTTTATCTTTGGAGGCCATGTCCACCCCTACATCCAGTTACATTTTCCCTCGACACGATGGCATCCAGCAGCAGGACAATGCAACATGTCACACAGCTTGCAGTACACGTGCGCTGTTCTAAGAGCACCAAGATGAGTTCGGCTACTCGCCTGGCCGCCAAACTCCCAGAATTTAAACGCAAACGAGAATCTGTGGAACCACCACGATCAGGCTGTTCGTGTCACGGAATCCGATCCGGGAAACCTACCACAGCTGGTCACGGGACTGGAGCTGGTATGGTTCGACATCGCTGTCGGTACTATCCAAAGCCTCTGTGACTCTCTTCCTTCATGTCCGTGCTCCAAAACTTGGTTATTAAGGCTTTTGACAGGTGGTCACATTAATGTGACTGGATCGTGTGTAATTTGAACAGGAACCAAAAGAATAAGAACAAAGACCAAGAACGAAGTGCTTGGATTAAGATTTGCGTAAGACAGTGGTACAGTCTTTCCTTGCTAGAGTTCAATCTATATATCGAAGAAGGAATGACGGAAATACAAAAAATTTCGAGGTGAAAGACTATCCACGGACTTGCTGAAGACACTGCTGTCCTCAGAGTGTGAGGAAGAATTACAGGGCAATCTGAATGAAACGGATAGTTTAACGAACACGGAATACGGATTGTGAGTAAAAGAAAGAAAGACGGTAACACATCAAAGAATAATTGGTGATAAACTTAGCATCCGAACTGAGGGTCACGGAACAGACGAAGTACACACTATCAACTGATAGTAAAACAACGAGTGTTGAAAGTAATGAGGGGTAGTGAAAATCAGATTAGCGGCAAACTTAACGCCAAATTTCAGGACAAGAAAGTAGACGAAGTGAAGAATTCTGCTACCTTGGAAACAAAACTACATATGACAATCAAAGTAAAGAGGACATAAAAAGGAGACTAGAATAAGAAAAGAGGGCATTCCTGGGCAAAAGAAGTCTACTAATATAAAATATTAACATTAGCTGGAGGAAGATTTTCTGAGGACGTGCGTTGGAGCACAGCATTGTATGGAAGTGAATCGTGGATTGAAAACAGGAAGCGAATATAAGCGTCTGAAAAATGGTGCAGTAGAAAGGATATCGAAAATTTGGTGGGCTGATAAACGAGGAGAGAAACCTATGGAAAATATTGACAAAGAAATGGTACAGCATGACAGGACAGGTATGAAGACATCAAGAAATGACTTTCATGCCACTTCAGAGAACTGTAAACGATAAAAACTGTAGGGGAACACAGCGATTGGTATATAAAATAAATAATTAGCGACGTTTTGTATAAGCGCTACATTGTGATGAAGATGTTGGCACAGCAGAGGATGTAGTGGCGAGCGAGATCAAACCAGCCAGAAAAGAAAGTTAATGGAAACCCTCCCCCCCCCCCCCCCCCAAAAAAAAGAAATCTCTTTTGTGGAGACAACGTTTTGTGACATGCCATTTGGATCTTTGAAGGTAACTAGTGATTCTGATATCTATATGAATGGAATATGTAATAAGGAAGTGTGGTTCTGCCTTGAGAAAACACAATTTTTCTTGTTTCTCTATCCATTCACGTTTCGGAGAAGTTCCTCCATCTTCAGTGGGTTTTATTTTATTGTCACTTATTATTACATATTGGTGTTCACAAGTCTGTTTATTATTTGCAGCACAGCTGTAGTTATTGACTTTCAATACATCATACACTCCTGGAAATTGAAATAAGAACACCGTGAATTCATTGTCCCAGGAAGGGGAAACTTTATTGACACATTCCTGGGGTCAGATACATCACATGATCACACTGACACAACCACAGGCACATAGACACAGGCAACAGTGCATGCACAATGTCGGCACTAGTACAGTGTATATCCACCTTTCGCAGCAATGCAGGCTGCTATTCTACCATGGAGACGATCGTAAAGATGCTGGATGTAGTCCTGTGGAACGGCTTGCCATGCCATTTCCACCTGGCGCATCAGTTGGACCAGCGTTCGCGCTGGACGTGCAGACCGCGTGAGACGACGCTTCATCCAGTCCCAAACATGCTCAATGGGGGACAGATCCGGAGATCTTGCTGGCCAGGGTAGTTGACTTACACCTTCTAGACCACGTTGGGTGGCACGGGATACATGCGGACGTGCATTGTCCTGTTGGAACAGCAAGTTCCCTTGCCGGTCTAGGAATGGTAGAACGATGGGTTCGATGACGGTTTGGATGTACCGTGCACTATTCAGTGTCCCCTCGACGATCACCAGAGGTGTACGGCCAGTCTAGGAGATCGCTCCCCACACCATGATGCCGGGTGTTGGCCCTGTGTGCCTCGGTCGTATGCAGTCCTGATTGTGGCGCTCACCTGCACGGCGCCAAACACGCATACGACCATCATTGGCACCAAGGCAGAAGCGACTCTCATCGCTGAAGACGACACGTCTCCATTCGTCCCTCCATTCACGCCTGTCGCGACACCACTGGAGGCGGGCTGCACGATGTTGGGGCGTGAGCGGAAGACGGCCTAACGGTGTGCGGGACCGTAGCCCAGCTTCATGGAGACGGTTGCGAATGGTCCTCGCCGATACCCCAGGAGCAACAGTGTCCCTAATTTGCTGGGAAGTGGCGGTGCGGTCCCCTACGGCACTGCGTAGGATCCTACGATCTTGGCGTGCATCCGTGCGTCGCTGAGGTCCGGTCCCAGGTCGACGGGCACGTGCACCTTCCGCCGACCACTGGCGACAACATCGATGTACTGTGGAGACCTCACGCCCCACGTGTTGAGCAATTCGGCGGTACGTCCACCCGGCCTCCCGCATGCCTACTATACGCCCTCGCTCAAAGTCCGTCAACTGCACATACGGTTCACTTCCACGCTGTCGCGGCATGCTACCAGTGTTAAAGACTGCGATGGAGCTCCGTATGCCACGGCAAACTGGCTGACACTGACGGCGGCTGTGCACAAATGCTGCGCAGCTAGCGCCATTCTATGGCCAACACCGCGGTTCCTGGTGTGTCCGCTGTGCCGCGCGTGTGATCATTGCTTGTACAGCCCTCTCGAGTGTTTCTATGATACATCTACATGGTATTTGAGAGGAGCTGCCTAACAAACATTCACACGCTACGCTATGAGTGTTAGGAAAAGCAAATGTTGGACTAGAAGGTAGTAATTATAACTGTGCTTCAAATACCAAACAGACTTGTGAGCACCAGTATGTAATAATCTTTTTCTTCTTTTACTGCTGCCTTTGTCCCGCAGGTTCGCAGGGGCGGCAGGGTTACAATCGGATATGACATGGTTACTTTGAAGGGGTGGCCGGATGACCATCCTGCCGCCACCCCAAATCCCCTGGGACGGAATCAGTGTAAGCCAACTGTCAGCGTCTAATGTAAATCACGAAAGAGTGTAAACATGTTTGCAAATGTCTGCGTGACGTGTAACTGAGGTGAGATGTGGGGACCAGCCCGGCAGTCACCTAGGGAGATGTGGAAAACCGCCTAAAAGCTACATCCAGTCTGTCTAGCACACCGGCCCTCGTCGTTAATCCGCCAGGCTGATTCGATCCGGGGCCAGCGCGCCTACCCGAGTCCAGGAAGCAATGGATTACCTCTCTCGGCTAACCTGGCGGGTACCAATACGTAATAATAAGAGATAATAAAATAAAACCCACTGAAGGCAGAGAAACGTCTCGGAAAAATGAATGGCTAGAAAAAAATGTTTTCAGGCAGAACCACATTTTCTAACAATATATTAGGAAGAAAATACGGATAAGGAAAAGAACTTCGGCCACAAAACTAAGTGAATAATTGACAGACGTGAAATCTATAACAGGGAAATTAAAACAATAGCATTTCTGAATCATTGAAGCATTATGTTGGAAACTGAACTGATTAACAAGATGCGTGATAGTTAGGGTACGGAAGAAAAGGCGACAATTTAACGGGAGGATATTTATTAAAAGTACTTAAATGTCCGAAGAGCAGTCAACTGTAAGTTACGTAGACTTGCCAATTTCATATAACACTTGTGTCAGGAAAATGGTATTAAATACAAGAACGTGTGAAATGATAACCTTCCAAACATAACTTAGGAGTGTGATTTAAACTACATTCAAAAAAAGTGACATACTTAAGCTAGCATTGTTGCTTTTACCTGTTATTCAAGTATCACTCATTCATCAGTTCAGTTTACGACTCCGTGTACTGTGCGTCACAGCTCTATTTAAGTTCATTACATTCCTCGTTTTTGGCGTCTATATAATAAGTTTTAATTTCCTTGTTTTAGAAATCCTGAAATTTGTCACCTTTAGAGCTGATTTTTTTCTCGTTTTACCAACCAATGTCAAAACATACTAAAATTTTCATATAGTAAGTATTCACGTGGACTGAATATTAACCGCCTGAGAGTCAAGTACTACTGTCGTTTTAAAACTCCTACACACCGCGCCTGCCCGGCCGTTACGATGGCGTGACCCGTGTTGAAGTTCATGTAAGTCGTGAGTGAGACTTTACGCATAGTCGTAGATGTGTTCCCTAGTGTGCGTGGCTGTGTTGTGCGCTATTGTTTTAAAACAGAAGATGAAACTGAGTCAAGCCGGATCTCACGTAGTGAGCAGTGTAGTGCACTATGTGATCAAAAGTATCAGGACATCCCCAAACACATACGTTGTTCATTTTAGGTGCATTGTGCTGTCACCTACTGCCAGGTACTCCATATCAGCGACATCAGTAGTCATTAGACATCGTGAGAGACCAGAATGGGGCGCTCTGCAGAACTCATGGACTTCGAACGTGGTAAGATGACTGGGTGTCACTTGTGTCATACGTCAGTATGCGAGATTTCCACAGTCCTAAACATCCATAGGTTCACTGTTTCCGACGTGATAGTGAAGTGGAACATGAAGGGACATGTACGGCACAAAAGCGTACAGGCCCACCTCGACTGTTGACTGACAGAGACCGCCGACTGTTGAAGAGGGTCGTAATGTGTAACAGGCAGATATCTATCCAGACCATCACACAGGAATTCCAAACTGTATCAGGATCCACTGCAAGTACTATGGCAGTTAGGCGGGAGTTGAGAAAACTTGGATTTCATGGTCTATCGGATGTTCATAAGCCACACATTACACCGGTAAATGACAAACGACGCCTCGCTTGGTGTAAGGAGCGTAAACATTGGACGATTGACACAGTGGAAAAACGTAGCGTGTAGTGACGAATCACGGTTCACAATGTGGCGATCCGATGCCAGGGTGTGGGTATGGTGAATTCCAAGTGAACGTCATCTGCCAGCCTGTGTAGTGCCAACAGTAAAATTCCGAGGCGGTGGTGTTATGGTGTGGTCGGGTTTCTGATGGAAGGGGGGTAGCATCCCTTATTGTTTTGCTTGGCACTATCACAGCACAGGCATACATTGATGTTCACTTTCTTGCTTCCCACTGCTGAAGAGGAATTCCGGGATGGTGACTGTATCTTTCAACACGATCGAGCACCTGTTCTTAATGCACGCTGTGTGGCGGAGTGGTTACACGACAATAACATCCCTGTAATGGAATGGCCTGCACAGAGTCCTGAGCTGAATCCTATAGAACACCTTTGGGGGTTTTAGAACGCCGACTTCGTGCTGGGCGTCATCGACCGACATCGATACCTCTCCTCAGTGCAGCACTCCGTGAAGAATGGGCTGCCATTTCCCAAGAAACCTTCCATCACCTGGCTGAACGTATTCCTGCGAGAGTGTAAGTGGGCCAACACCATATTGAATTTCAGTATTACCGATGTAGGGCGCCACAAAATTGTAAGTCATTTTCAGCCAGGTGTGCGAATACTTTTGATCACATAGTGTATGTACAAATCGCACACCAACTATAGTTTCAGATGAAAACATTGTAGCTGCTATGTACCTCTTGTGAATGGTAGGCTTTTCGATAGTTTCGAATTTTATTGTTTAAGTAATTATGCTTCATTTTTTCCACCCGTCACTCTTCCAAAGTGTTAATATTACCAACTCCAAATGCTATTATTCTGAGACATTTACAGAGACATTTTTTTTTTCAAATAGCCACACCCGGCTGCTAAAAATTTTTGTTTTATTATCTGGAACATTTTTGACATGATCATTATCATCTGGCAGAACGATTAAAATTTTTCGAAGTTTAAATGTTGTACCAGAAGGTCGAAAAGAGATGCAGAAAATAAAACAAAAGCTTTTAGCAACTTGCTATGAATACTCACAGCAAAACGTATTTTCTGCAAGCTTTGTCGCACAACTTTAAGCAGTGTTATGTATTTTCAGTGACACTGGCGTATTATACAGACATTTCACAATACCGTCACAGCATTACGATCAGGGGAAATACAAAATCTATAAACAGCAGTTTCTCATATAGAAAATAAAAGCTTTGGGGCTTACGAGAAGTAGCGAAAACAAGAGAAATGATTTGCAATCCGCTCTTCAAAGAAGCCAGGTGTGTTCCAAAAAGTAAACTCATATTGTTAAAGAACCTGTAAAAGGTGGACCCAAGACACAAGCTACTTCTTCAAGTGACGTGATGGTGTAGCAATGTAACGAGTTTCAAAATCTGCCGAGCGCTTTATGAGGCAAGCAACACCGTCCAAAGGTGACCTGATCTGGGTGGCAATGTGCAATGAGCGGGAAAAAAAAAGGTCTGACGCACCCAGAAACGGGAGGAGGAAACGAAATGAAGAGAGTGTATAATGTTATTTCAGAGATTACCCTATCGAATCAAATTTACATTGGCAGTATGAGCCCACTTATTACTCTGGCGTTGCACCTCTTCTGACCCAGAGGCTGCTGCTAGCCTCCGAGCTATGGTGCCGAATGATACACAATGTTGCAGCAAATCCATTACCTGTCCTAGAATGGTGGGCGCGTATATGAAGATGTTACCATGTGCTCTGCGTACAATATGGTGATCTTCCATGTGGTAGACAGACGTGGTCGATAGGAGCCTTCACGACGAATGCCTGCCATCACGTTCCCATGGAGACCAACATCGGGCTACTGTCACATCCGGAGTGCCTCAGAAACCAGAGTATTACACGATTCGACCAGCCAGCCGGATGGAGACCTACACTGTGCAATCAAAAGAATCCAGACACCTAGCAGAAAATAACTTACAAGTTCGCCGTCCATCGGTACTGCTGGAATTCAATATGGCTTTAGCCCACCCTTAGTCTTGATGACAGCTTCCATTCTCGAAGGCATACATTCAATCAGATCCTTGAAGGTTTCTTGGGCAATGGCAGCCCATTCTTCACGGAGTGCTGCACTCAGGAGAGGTATCGATGTCGGTCGATGACGCCTGGCACGAAGTCGGCGTTCCAAAACACCCCAAAGGTGTTCTACAGGATTCAGGTCAGGACTCTGTGCAGGCCGGTCAATTACAGGGATATTATTGTCTTGTAACCTCTCCGCTACAGGCCGAGAATTATGAACAGGTGCTCCGATCGTGTTGGAAGATGCAATCGTCATCCTCGAATTGCTCTTCAACAGTGGGAAGCAAGAAGTTGCTTAAAACATCAATGTAGGCCTGTGCTGCGATAGTGCCATGCAAAACAACAAGGGGTGCAAGCCCCCTCCGTGAAAAACGCAACCACACCATAACACCATCGCTTCAGAATTTTACTGTTGGCACTACACAGGCTGGCAGATGACGTTCACTTGGCATTCGCTATACCCATACCCTGACATCGGATCGCCACATTGTGTACCGTCATTCGTCACTCCACGCAGCGTTTTTCCACTGTTCAATAGTCCAATATTTACGGTTCTTACACCAAGCGAGGCGTCGTTTGGCATTTACCGGCGTAATGTGTGGCTTATGAACAGCCGCTCGACCATGAAATCCAAGATTTCTCACCTCCTGTTGAATTGTCATAGTATTTGCAGTGGATCCTGATACAGTTTGGAATTCCTGTGTGATGGTCTGGATAGATGTCTGCTTATTACACATCAGGACCCTCTTCAACTGTCAGCGGCCTCTGTCAGTAACGAAATCAAATAAGCGTGACTACAATCGGACATTTAACAAGGAAATGTATAGTTAGCACAAGTTGCTGTGTGAGAGGAGCGTAAGAATATCTGATTTGGAGCCGGAAGTAAATTCGTGAAATAATACACCTGTTAGGGATCTTGTACATTCGTCCGAAAAAGTGGAAAAGCAAGAAAACTCCCTCTTACACGAAAATGCGAAAAGGAGAGTTGCAAAAGCTTACATACTATTCGCCATTGCCCTAAACTGTACTTAATTGTGTAAAAAACAACAAAATTCCACAAAACAATTCTTTCTTTAGTTAATAAGCTATGCAGCTTATTATTATTATTATTATTGTCATTGGCAGTGGCTGTAGTTGTATAACCTTGTTGATGAGCATAACTGTTATACAGCAGAGGCTATTAATTTCACACTTTCAAATTTATCTGAATCTAAAAATTTGTGAGCACTCACAACGTATACCCACAAGCCGCCACCGAAAGTTAAATTGACAAGCAGTGTATGTTGCGGAGAAGAACTACTCACTGGCATGCTAATGGGAGATGCTTTTACCTTGTGCTCTGCTCACAAGGCTTTTCTGGTGCCGGCTCACGCAGCTGCGGAGAAAGCGAACGGCGCACGCAGCAGAGGCACGCACTGCCGTCCCAGTGACCCCTACACAACGGTGCGTGCCGTGCTGTCGGTTTCAGGGTCACGCACAATGTCGCCGGCACTCGGCACATACCTTATGGCAACAGGATCCGCTCACTGGCAATTCTTCAAGTTCCCGTGCCACCCTCTCAGAGAAAGTATTTTTCACTGTCGCTCAACTAGAGAACGCAAAGTGACTTCTGCTGTTTCATAGTGTCGGTATGCGTTTCGATACGCCGTAAAGCCGTTACCTACGGGCTGTCCAACAAAGGACTTCCTGAACTTGAAATTACATAATACGAAAACAAAGATCGACGAACTGAAGGAACGGTATGTTTACTGTGAAACTAGTACGAAATTTATATAGAAGTTTCGAAGCAGCAGTTATAAAAACTGCTGAGAAAATGGTTCAAATGGCTCTGAGCACTATGGGGCTTAATATCTATGGTTATCAGTCCCCTAGAACTCAGAACTACTTAAACCTAACTAACCTAAGGACAGCACACAACACCCAGTCATCACGAGGCAGAGAAAATCCCTGACCCCGCCGGGAATCTAACCCGGGAAAGCTGCTAAGAGATGGCACTGTACGCTGTACAGTTCGTATCAGTCTGAATTAATAAACTCGTCCGCTGCAGGCTATCTTTGCAGTCACATCACAACCTTTTCGAGCTGGCCATCGTTCGCAGTAGAGAGGTGGCGCAAACAGACAGCGAAATTTGCGCTTGACGTATTGTAGTGTCTCAACAGAAATAGATTCATTTGGTGCATAGGTTGACGATTCAAGCTCGTCCAGTGTGGTGGAATAGTTCAGGAAGGCAACGTCTTTCGATGCACTCCCAAAAAGTAGTCATAGGGGGTCATATCGTGTGAATAGGTAAACCAGTCCATGACTGTGGTAGATTTAGGATAACGTAACGAATTTCCCGTAGTATTCGCCGAGAAATGAAACACCGGTGCGATCTGGTCACGTCCCAACCTGCATTAGCCACTCGGTACCACGCCAACAGTTGATGTATGGCGCCATATTTTCCCAACAAAGCTAAGTAATGGAGTTCGCTAGTTATCGAATTTCGCATGAAAAAAGGACTGATAGTGTTGCACACCGCAGCCCAAACAGCAACTTTTGGCGCATGCACAGAAAGGAAGACTTTAGGAACTCCAAAATCGCCAGTTTTAATTATTCGCTAATCTATTCAGGTGGAGGCGTGAAACACGTGCAGACAACATCAAATACCATTATCATCACTGTGAGAATCTGGATCTCAAAGTCAACCCATTGTCGGAGAATGGGTACCGGTATGATTCGGTGACGTCGAATTTTGAATGAAAACTATAGACTCTTTCTCGGTATTGAACGCTTTCTGGAAGCTTCAAACCGGTCTATGCTACAGTTCTTCAGACGGTTTCCCCCAGATGTTGTTGAATATGTTCAGGAACCATTGCGTTATTTCCGGGCGTAACAACAGTTGGCCCGAGGGCGACTCTCTTCACTAGATCATCAATCACATTATCCATCCGTTCGAATTTGGCGAAGGGATTGTGAATAGTTTTCACACCAGATCCTTTTGGAACATAAAATCATGTTTAAGAACTGCACATTGTTGTTGTAATAGTGTGTTCTAACCCTTTATATTTCAATACCTGAAACACACTTAACATGATATGAAATTTGTGTTTGGTATGCTAACCTCCTCCACATTTCAACGGTGGGTATGTTACCTCTAGGATTCAAACTACTATTTATAAGTGCTATGTATTGGGATTACAGCGCCATCTGTTAGCAGTTTTTGCGACTACTACTCTGTATCGATTGTAATAGCTTTCACAATAATTGTACTGTTTTTTTAGATTCCTCTATAGATTTTATTACATTCCTCTAGCGATCTTTGTTTTCATGTTACGAGAGTTGCATCTTTAATAGTACGAACTATACGTTTATAGCTTACTTAAAATAAATATATGTTTCACAGTTTGACTGTCCTTCACAGCATTGTGTATAGCCCACTGTCAGCGATTTGGAAGTCACAGCATACACTTAGCAGCGCCAGTTGTGTTGATATGCGAGTGGAGCGGTCGATTGCCCGACGAATCTCTGTAAGAGTTCTGAAGCGAAGGCCAGTAATGATTCCTGCAGTTTAGTGAGGAACTTGAAGTCATAAGGGCTAAATCTGGGAAGAGTGGTGGTTTGTACAGCACTTCCCAGCCCTATCTAACGACAAATCAGTCACAACTTGCGCCATGTGCGCCAGATCATTGTTCTGCAAAATGATGGGCGGATCCAGCACGGTGCCATCACTTCTTACTTCGAGTTGGCTGCAGACAGTGAAGTGCTGTGCTACGCACCGCACTCCGTGTATTTACGCCCTTATGACTTCAAGTTGATTCCTAAATTGAAAGAAGAGCTTCATGCCAATCGCTTCAGAATTGTAACAGAGATTCGTCGGACCGTAGACCGCTCCACTCAAACTATCAACACAACTGGCTCTGTTAAGGGTATCCTACGACTTCCACATCGGTGGCAATGGGTTGTACACAGCGTTGGTGACTACTTCGAAGGACAACGCAGCTGGATTTGTGGCTGGACATTTCTATTGGGAAAGATAATAGCCGTTCTCGAGGACAGCATCACACGAACATACACAACTGAATCATAGACTAGTGTATGGTACTGTTGTACAAGTCAGTTTGACGAGATAGTGTAACGAAATTCTGTAGATGTGATTCTGATGGCAGCTTCAGCCGACAGGCTAAGAAGTGTAATTAAAGAAAACTGTAAAGCTGTCAAGACGAAAAATTAAACTATTTACGTGTGCATTTATATTCCCTGTCAGTAGGGCACGTCTGTTACATTATATCCTCCCCTTCCATTTCCGAATGGTACGTGGAACACCGATTACCTGTGAGCCGCCGTATGAGCTCTAATTTCTCTGACTTTTCGCTCGTAGTCATTTCACCTGATGTATGTATGAGGAAATAAAATGTTGCTTCACTCTTCTTGGAGCACGATGCCACTCGAGTTTGTTGAGCATCGCTGTGTCTGTCTCGTACTAAGCCGTTATGAAATACATCAAATCTATGAGGAGTTGCGAATATGGAACACCATCAGTTGTATAACGGACCGGGACTCGAACCCGGATTTCCCGCTTATCGTGAATGGACGCCTACCATTAGGCTATCCGAGCACAGCTCACGGTCACACCCAAACTTCTACATGTCGTCAACCATGTGTCTACAAACTGTACTCGTAAACCCATTATGTACATTCCCGTTCAGGGAAGACATTTTCCTTGAAAGTCGCTGTCATATCGACTTTCAATTCGAGTTCCGGTCCGGCACGAATTTTCACTGTCGTCATTCCGTTACACAGGTGACGGTTGTCCATATTCGCAATTGCGGATGCATTTCATCTTTTCACGGAGTTTCCGATGTTATCTTTCGCGTAGAAATGCCGTGTGACTAGGGCCTCCCATCGGGTAGACCGTTCGCCGGGTGCAAGTCTTTCGATTTGACGCCACTTCGGCGACTTGCGCGTCGACGCGGATGAAATGATGATGATTAGGACCATGTAACACTCAATTCCTGAGCGGATAAAATCTCCGACCTGGCCAGGAATCGCACCCGGGCCCTTAGGATTGACATTCGGTCAGCCTGACCACTCACCTACCGGGGGCAGACATCCTTAGTTTCATTTATATACACTGAAAATTATTATGAAAACCGCCCCCTGGCTGCAGTCGTTGCGGGCACGTGACGTGGTGAGAGAAGCACAGTACAGACGATTGGGGTAACGTTCTTGGGACGATAGGAGCCGCAGATTGCGAAATCGACTGGCAGAAGCGATTTTGACAATGGCCAGGTTGTTATGGCCTGTTCTTCGGAACGAGCATCTAGCAAATGGCGAAGGTGGCAGACTGTTTGCATGCTACTGTTGAAATGTTTCTACTACTTGGCTCGGAGGTCATACTACGCTGTCAGGTCAGTTAATTAAAACGCATCTATTTATGAGGGTGTGGGGGTGGTCGTATTCAATTATCTATCTTGATAGGCTAAGCGAACTAAAACGCTATCCCTTTTGTCGAGTAAGGTTCACATAACGGAACTGTTAAATGAAAATCTCCTCTTATACAGGGTGGTCCATTGATCGTGACCGGTCCAAATATCTCTCGAAATAAGCGTCAAATGAAAAATCTACAAAGAACGAAACTTGTCTAGCTTGAAGGGAGAAACCAGATGGCGCTATGGTTGGCCCGCTAGATGGCGCAGCCACAGGTCAAACGTATATCAATTGCGTTTTTTTAATATGAACCCCCATTTTTTTATTACATATTCGTGTAGTACGTAAAGAAATATGAATGTTTTAGTTGGACCACGTTTTTCGCTTTGTGATAGACGGCGCTGTAATATTCACAAACATATGGCTCAAAATTTTAGACAAACAGTTGGTAACAGGTAGGTTTTTTTCAAATTAAAATACAGAACGTAGGTACGTTTGAACATTTTATTTCGGTTATTCCAATGCGATACATGTACCTTTGTGAACTTATCATTTCTCAGAAAGCATGCTGTTACAGCGTGATTACCTGTAAATACGACGTTAATGCAATAAATGCTCAAAATGATGTCCGTCATCCTCAATGCATTTGGCAATACGTGTAACGACATTCCTCTAAACAGCGAGTAGTTCGCCTTCCGTAATGTTCGCACATGCATTGAAACTGCGCTGACGCATGTTGTCAGGCGTTGTCGGTGGATCACGATAGCAAATATCCTTCAACTATCCCGACAGAAAGAAATCTGGGGACGTCAGATCCGGTGAACGTGCGGGCCATGGTATGGTACTTCGACGACCAATCCACCTGTCATGAAATATGCTGTTCAATATCGCTTTAACCGCACGCGAGCTATGTGCCAGACATCCATCATGTTGGAAGTACATCGCCATTTTGTCATGCAGCGAAACATCTTGTACTAACATCGGTAGAACATTACGTAGGAAATCAGCATACATTGCCCCATTTAGACTGCCATCGATAAAATGGGGGCCTATTATCCTTCCTCCCATAATGCCGCATAATACATTAACCCGCCAAGGTCCCTGATGTTCCACTTGTCGCAGCCATCGTGGATTTACCGTTGCGCAATAGTGCATATTATGGCGGTTTACGTAACCGCTGTCGGTGAATGACGCTTCGTCGCTAAATAGAACGCGTGCAAAAAATCTGTCATCGTCCCGTAATTTCTCTTGCGCGCAGTGTCAGAACTGTATACGACGTTCAAAGTCGCCATACAATTCCTGGTGCATAGAAATATGGTACGGGTGCAATCGATGTTGATGTAGCATTCTCAACACCGACGTTTTTGAGATTCCCGATTCTCGCGCAGTTTGTCTGCTACTGATGTGCGGATTAGCCGCAACAGCAGCTAAAACCCCTACTTGGGCATCATAATTTGTTGCAGGTCGTGGTTGACGTTTCACATGTGGCTCAACACTTCCTGTTTCCTTAAATAACGTAACTATCCGGCGAACGGTGCGGACACTTGCATGATGTTGTCCAGGATACCGAGCAACATACATAGCACACGCCCGTTGGGCGTTTTGATCACAACAGCCATACATCAACACGATATCGACCTTTTCTGCAATAGGTAAACGGTCCATTTAAACACGGGTAATATATCACGAAGCAAATACCGCCCGCACTGGCGCAATGTTACGTGTAACCACGTACTTTACGTTTGTGACTATTACAGCGCCGTTTATTACAAAGCGAAAAAAGTGCTCCAACTAAAACATTCATATTTCCTTACGTACTAAACGAATATGTAATAAAAAATTGGGGTTCCTATTAAAAAAAACAGTTGATATCCGTTTGTCCTGTGGCAGCGCCATCTAGCGGGCCAAGCATAACGCCACCTGGTTACCCCCTTCAAGCTAGACGAGTTTCGTTCTTTTTAGTTTTTTTCGTTTGATGCTTATTTCGTGAGATATTTGGTCCGTTCACTATCAATGGACCACCCTGTATAAAGGATGGCTTTAGGTCCTTGTTACTAAATTTTCGTTGTTTATACAGGGAAACATCAACACCAGACATGACGTTTCAATTTATTGCTCCTTCACTACTAACCCCTATTCGCAACGCAGTTTGCAGAGAGTATCCACATAAACCACTGAATGTACCTGCAAAATCGTATCATTGTACGGCACACAGTTCAGGAGTTACGAAGTCATGGAGGGGCGCTGCTGGATTTGTTATAGGCAGGTTCGTACAACACACAGGTATTACGGAGATGCTTCGGGAACCTAAATAGGAGTCTTTGGAGGGAAATCGACATTCTTTTCGAGGAACAGTGTTGAGAAAATTTAGAGAACCGGCATTTAGAGAACCGGCATTTGAAGGTAGCTGTAGAACTATTCTGCTGCCGGCAACGTACATTTCGCGCAAGGACGGAGAAGAAACGATAACAGAAATTAGGGCTCTTACGGAGGTATATAGACAGACGTTTTTTCCTCGGTCTATTTGCGAGTGGAACAGGAGGGGAAACGACTAACAGTGGTATAGGATATCCTCCGTCGCACCGCATACTGTGGCTTGCCGAGTATGTGTGAGGATGTAGATGTATATGTAGACGCTTGGAAAACTAGCTTCTGCTCAAAATGGCGCAAAAAAACTTTAACAGTAGGCATGACGTTTTAATTCATCGCTTCTTTATTACTGACACTAATCGCAACACGATTTGCAGACGGTACCTACATTTATCACTGAATGTACCTGTAAAACTGTATCATTGAACGAGACGCAGTTCCAAGATATGTCATAAAGATTGAGATTCTTGAAAATCCAATGTTCCATAATGAGAGCACCTGTCGACTTCCAACAGACTTTAAGCATAACTTCAAACCTAGTCTAAACTTTTTCTCGCTTACATGCTTAACGTGAAATCTTTAACGGATTAACTTACTTGTAATGAGACGTTTGAAGCTATTTGATACAAGGGTGGTCGTTTTTTTAAAACTCTTCAAAGTCAGTACCGCCATTAGACTTGTTTATATGCAGTGTTACATTTACACTCATAAAATCATGATTTCGGCCTCAAAGTGCCGTTACCAAGTGTTTTAAGTGTTATACATTGTCTAAGATGGCATATTGTCGTATTTAAAATACACTATTAGACACTAAGTGTCTATATTTCTGGTAAAGCCTAGGCAGTAAAAGCAGTAGGGTTTATCAGAAATATCGACCCTTAGTGACTAATAGTGTATTTTAAATACGACAGTACGCCACCTTAGGCACTGTATAACACTTAAAACACTTGATAATGCCACTTTGAAGCCTAAATCATGATTTTGTAAGTGTAGATGTGACACTGGAAATAAACAAGAGTCTAATGGCGGTACTGAATTTAAAGAAATATATTATGACTGTGGCCCTGCATTATGAAAACATTATTAAGTTTCTTTAAAGATTCCACGGTTTACTCGTACAATAATTGTTGGGAAAAGGTACAATAAATTAACTATCTCACTATGCACTTAAGAAACTGGCGAACGATTATTACAGAAAGAGAGAGAATAATTTATTTGCTTGCTGGAAAACATAATGTCGCATTCGAGAACCAGCCGAAGCGGGTACAGCAAACGAGAGCGCTTTGCCCGCAGGTTGTCCACAGAATGGCTGTCAATAGCCTTCTCGTGTAGCGCCTTATCCGATCCGAGAAAAACGACCAAAGGAAAAAAAAGGGAAGGAAAAGGACACGTCGGGGAGCTAAGGCTACTCAGCTGCTGAGAAGGCTTTCAGGACGCTGTGCTGGAATGGGCCCAACCCGATGGCTGTCGCGGACGCAGATGGCGCCAGTGGACCGGAACAGCTTCGCACTTCGCCGGCGGAGATTGGCGACTGAGATGGGCGCTTCTGCCCGAGCACTCAGGGAAGCCGCCAGAGGTCTGCGTCAGCTGCGAGCGGCAGTGGAAAGGCACCAGCTGCTGGCCATTAGTTTCCGACATATTCCTAAGTCAACACCGTTGTTGTTTTGTTTGTTATGGCATTCGATTTGTACAGCACCGGGACAGCAGCAGAGAGGTCTGCCGACACGTCGCGCAGGTTGCTGCTCGTACGTCTTCACTGAGGCGACAGCAGTTCTCTGACAGCGATAGGCTCGTATACAGATGGCAGTAGCAGCAAGTGTACAGGGTGGTCCATTGATACTGACCGGGACCAATATCTCACGAAATAAGCATCAAACGAAAAAACTACAAAGAACGAAACTCGTCTAGCTTGAAGGGGGTAATCAGATGGCGCTATGGTTGTCCCACTAGATTGCGCTGCCATATGTCAAACGGATAGCAATGTTTTTTTTAAATAGGAACCCCCATTTTTATTACATATTCATGTAGTACGTAATGAAATATGACTGTTTTAGTTGGAGCACTTTTTTCGCTTTGTGATAGATGGCGCTGTAATAGTCACAAAAGTGTAAGTACGTGGTATCACGTAACATTCCGCCAGTGCGGACCGTATTTGCTTCGTGATACATTACCCGTGTTTACATGGACTGTTTAACAATCGCGGAAAAGGTCGATATCGTGTTGATGTATGGCTATTGTGATCAAAATGCCCAACGGCATTGTGCTACGTATGCTGCTCGGTATCCTGGACGACATCATGCAAGTGTCCGGACCGTTCGCCGGGTATTTACGTTATTTAAGCAAACAGGAAGTGTTCAGTCGCATGTGAAACGTCAACCACGACCTGCAACAAATGATGATGCCAAAGTAGGTGTTTTAGCTGATGTCGCGGCTAATTCGTACATCACTAGCAGACAAACTGCGCGAGAATCGGGAATCTCAAAAACGTCCGTGTTGAGAATGCTACATCAACATCGACTGCACCGATACCATATTTCTATGCACCAGGAACTGCATGGCGACGACTTTGAACGTCGTGTACAGTTGTGCCACTGGGCACAAGAGAAATTACGGGACGATGACAGATTTTTTGCACGCGTTCTATTTAGCGACGAAGCGTCATTTACCAATAGCAGTAACGTAAACCGGCATAATATGCACTATTGGGCAATGGAAAATTCACGATGGCTGCGACAAGCGGAACATCAGCGACCTTGGCGGGTTAATGTATGGTGCGGTATTATGGGAGGAAGGATAATTGGCTCCCATTTTATTGATGGCAATCTAATCGGGGCAATGTATGCTGATTTCCTACGTAATGTTCTGCCGATGTTACTAGAAGATGTTTCACTGCATGACAGAATGGTGATGTACTTCCAACATGAGGGATGTCCGGTACATAGCTCGCGTGTGGTTGAAGCGGTATTGAATAGCATACTTCATGACAGTGGATTGGTCAGCGAAGCCCCATTCCATGGCCCGCACGTTCACCGGATCTGCCGTCCCCAGATTTCTTTCTATGGGGAAAGTTGAAGGATATTTGCTATCGTGATCCACCAACAACGCCGGACAACATGCGTCAGCGCATTGTCAATGCATGTGCGAACATTACGGAAGGCGATTAATGTGGTATTTACAGGTAATCACGCTGTAACAGCATGCGTTCAAAAAGGTACAAGTATCACATTGGAACAAATAAAATGTTCAAAAGTACCTACGTTCTGTATTTTAATTTAAAAAAGCTACCTGTTACCAAGTGTTCGCCTAAAATTGTGATCCATATGTTTGTGACTATTATAGCGCTAAAACGAAAAAAGTGGTCCAACTAAAACATTCATATTTCTTTACGTACTACACGAATATGCAATAAAAAATGGGGGTTGCTATTTTAAAAAAAAACGCAGTTGATATCCGTTTGACCTATGGCAGCACCATCTAGCGCGGTAACCATAGCGCCATCTGGTTTCCCCCTTCAAGCTAGACAAGTCTCGTTGTTTGTAGTTTTTTTCGTTTGACGCTTATTTCGTGAGATATTTGACCCAGTCACGATCAATGGACCACCCTGTATAAGGTACAAAGAGGCAGTGCATTGTAATTTGTACTCAGGTGATGCAGGTGAAAAGGAGCTAGATGCGTGGGACATTCGGAAACCATTAGGGAATTCAGTATTCCAAGATCCACACTGTCAAGAATGAGCCGAGAATACCAAATTTCAGGCGTTACCTCTCACAACGGACAAAGCAATGGCCGACGGTCTTCACTTAACGACCAAAAGTAGCATCATCCGTCTAGAATTGTCAGTGATAACAGACAAGCAACATTGCGTGAAGTAACCGCATAAATCGATGTGGGACTTACGATGAACGTATCCTTTGGGGCAGTGAGGCGAAATTTGGCGTCAATGGGCAATGGCAGCAGACGACCGACGCGAGTGCCTTGGCCAGCAGCACGACATCGCCTGCAACGCCTATCCTGGGCTCGTGACCGTATCGGTTGGACCATACACGATTGGAAAACCGTGGCCTGAACAGATGAGTCCCGACTTCAGTTGGAAAGAGCTGATGGTAGGTTTCGAGTGTGGAGCAGACCGCAAGAAGCCATGACCTGAGTTGTCAACAAGGCACCGTTTAAGCTGGTAGTTGCTCCAGAATGATGTGGTTCGTCTTTACATGGAACAGACTGGATCCTCAGGTCCAACTGAACCGATCATTGGCTGGAAATGGTTACGTTCGGCTACTTGGAGACCATTTGCAACCGTTCATGGACTTCATGTTTCCAAAGATGCCACAGTTGTTCGCGATTCGTTTGAAGAATATTCTGGACAATTCGAACAAATGATTTGACCACCCACATCGCCGGACATGAATCCTATCGCTCATTTATTGGAAATCATTGAGAGATTAGTTCATGCACAAAATCATGCACCGGCAACACTTTAGCAGTTATGGACGATTATAGGGGCAGCATGGTTCAATATGTCTGCAGGGGACTTCCAACGACGTAATGGGTCCATGCCATGTCGATTGGTACGCTATGCAGGGCAGAAGGAGTTCCCACACGATCTTAGGAGGTATCCCACAACTTTTGCCACCTCATTGTGCATCTAGATGCATGATCTGCAAACCGCTGTCAACCATGGTATCACATCCAATTCCGCATGGAGCGCGGGAAGAATAACAGCTGAAATAGCTATGTGCGTGCTGTAACAACACTAATCTTGTCTTCACTCAACTCTGGTTCTTGAAACTTAGAAGTAGGTTTTGGTGAGACTATTTGCGTCTACCTTCAAGACTTCGCCAATTCATTTTCTCAACATTTCCGTAAGGCTTTCCCATGACTAAAAAACGAACCTGAGATCATTTCTACCGTTTCTTTGAATACGTTCAGCGTACCCTGTTAGCCCTATTTGGTGCCGTACTCTGTAGTGTTATTCGAAGATGTGACGCAAATGTTATTTGTAAGCATTCTCCTTTGTAGACGGACTGCCACGTACCTATCGCATGCCTAAGGCTACGCTGTCTTTCCATTTCATATCCCTACTCTTACTCTCGGGTAGTTATAAGAGCTGGCTGATTATAATTAGCGGTTGTTGATACTATGGCCATAGGTTGCGATGAGGGCTGACCAGAAAGTTCCGAACGGTTGCAAAATGGAAACCACAGTTAAAATCGGAAATGTTTTGTTTGCAACAGTTACCTACACCTACCAGCTACTTCTCTAAATAGTCGCCGAACCGACTGAGACATTTGTCGTAATGCTGTAAGAACTTTCCAATACCCTCGTCATAGAAGGCATCCTCCTGTGCTTTCCACCAAATCTCTATTCAGGAGCGTCTTCGTTGGCCCTGCAGTGTGCGCCCGAGAATTACCACGGAGAAGTAAGTGCAATGCAGTTATGTTCTGTGGCACTGCAGGAAATTAGGAGAAACCGCTCAGCATGCACACGACCATGGCGGGAGAAACTATTTTCTAGGCATCTTTGCGCGCTCACTGTGGCTCAGAACTGCAAAGTGTAACGTGACGCGGTCAACGGGCATACTACAGACACTGCCTAATACATACCTGTAAACCATCATCAGATTTTCACAATGGTTCCCATTTCGCGACCAATCGGAACTTACTTTCTTGACACTCCTCGTACGTTTTTTCGTATTGTTGATTGCGTAATTTTATATTTACACTACTGGCCATTAAAATTGCTTCACCACGAAGATGACGTCCTACAGACGCGAAATTTACCCGACAGGAAGAAGATGCTGTGATATGCAAATGATTAGCTTTTCAGAACATTCACACTAGATTGGCGCCGGTGGAGACACCTACAACGTGCTGACATGAGGAAAATTTCCAACCAATTTCTCATACAAAAACAGCAGTTCACCGCCGTTGCCTGGTGAAACGTTGTTGTGTTGCCTCGTGTAAGGAGGAGAATTGCGTACCATTATGTTTCCGACTTTGATAAAAGTCGGATTGTAGTCTATCGCGATTGCGGTTTATCGTATCGCGCCATTGCTGCTCGCGCTGGTCGAGATCCAATGATTGTTAGCAGAATATGGAATCGGCGGCTTCAGGAGGGTAATACGGAACGCCGTGCTAGATCCCAACAGCCTCGTATCACTAGCAGTCGAGATGACAGGCATCTTACCCGCATGGCTATAACGGATCGTGCAGCTACGTCCCGATCCCTCAGTCAACAGATGGGGACGTTTGCAAGACAATAACCATCTGCATGAACAGTTCGACGACGTTTCCAGCAGCATGGACTATCAGCTCAGAGACCGTGACTGCTGTCACCCTTGACGCTGCATCACAGACAGGAGCGCCTGTGATGGTGTACTCAACGACGAACCTGGGTGCACTAATGGCAAAACGTCATTTTTTCGGATGAATCCAGTATCTGTATACAGCATCATTATGGTCGCATCCGTGTTTGGCGACATCGCGGTGAACGCACATTGGAAGCGTGTATTAGTCATCGCCATACTGGCGTATTACCCGCCGTGATGGTATGTGGTGCCATTGTTTACACGTCTAGGTCACCATTTGTTATCATTGACGGCACGTTACATTTCAGATGTGTTACGACCCGTGGCTCTTCCCTTCATTCGATTCCTGCGAAACCCTACATTTCAGTAGGATAATGCACAATCGCATGTTGCAGGACCTGTACGGGCATTTCTGGATACAGAAAATGTTCGACTGCTGTCCTGTCCAGCACATACTCCAGATATCTCACCATTTGAAAACGTCTGGTCAATTGTGGCCGAGCAACGGGGTCGTCACAATACGCCAGTCACTACTCTTGATGAACTGTGGTATCGTGTTGAAGCTGCATGAGCAGCTGAACCTGTACACGCCATCCAAGCTCGGTTTGACTCAATGCCCAGACGTATCAAGGCCGTTATTACGGCCAGAGGTGGTTATTCTGGGAACTGATTTCTCAGGATCTATGCATCCAAATTGTGTGAAAATATAATCACATGTCAGTTCTAGTATAATGTATTTGTCCAATGAATACCCGTTTATCATCTGCATTTCTTCTTGGTGTAGCAATTTTAATGACCAGTAGTGTATGTACACTAAAAAACACTAAGCCATCTTTGCACCACTTTGACAGCTTATGAGGATGCGAGTGAATGTTTCTGCAGGCTTTTTTCAATTAGTAGTCATTATGGATTATTGTATCAATAGAAATAGTCTGAGGTTGTTATTAATATAGCATTCTGAAAAATTAAGCGTATGGCATTGTTGGCTGAGTCACTGATATACAGTATGAACAACAGTAGTCTGGGGACACATCTTTCACTTCTACTTCTGTTAACAACTCGACGATAACATGCTGCCTAGTAACCAATTTTGTATTATATCCCACGTACTTGTCATTTTGTTAACAAACGCCGGTGTAGATCCGAGTCAAACGCTTTTCGGACGTCACGAAATATTGTACCGGATCAAATACTTTTCGGGAGCCACGAATTGCTGTATCTACCGGATTTCCTTGATCCAAGGCGCTTAGAACGACATGTGAGAAAAACGCAAGCTACTTTTGGAATCCAAAATGATTGCCACGGAAGAGGTGATTTTCGCTCCTTCTTTCTTTCTTTCTGTCTCCCCTAACGGCAACAAACAGACCTAACGTCATTGAGGATGTCCACGTTGAAACTGGTATCGCTAATCTTGATGCAGTTGTAACAGCTAGCACATCACCCCAAAAATGTTTGAGACTGCATTAGTAAAAAAACAGAAGTTAATATAGCGGCTTTACTTATTTAAGTGTTCTAAAAAATCGAAAAAACCTCTCCTCACTGGAATGCAACGTGCAGAACGCTCATAAAACAGTACCAGAAAAATATTCCTTTCATAGGTTGTTCAACTTGCGAGTCACATTTTCTTGAATGTCGGTTATGTCACCAAAGTATTGACCCTTCATGCGAATTTCTGTTCTTTGTCGTTTTGTGATGGGTTAGTCATCCATTATGGCATCCAGAATAGAACAATGCACGTTTTGCATTTGAATCAAGTCGCGGCGGCCGGCTGCTGTGGTCGAGCGGTTCTAGACCCTTCAGTCTGGAACCGCGCGACCGCTATGGTCGCAGGTTCGAATCCTGCCTCGGGCATGGATGTGTGTGCTGTCCTTAGGTTAGTTAGGTTTAAGTAGTTCTAGGGGACTGATGACCTCAGATGTTAAGTCCCATAGTGCTCAGAGCCATTGGAACCATTTGAACCAAGTCGCGGCAGGCGTCCACAAGTCATTGCTTTTGTTGGAAGTCAAGGTGAGCGGGAAAAACTTTGCACACACTTATCTCTTCTTCAAAAGATACTGGAAAACGTCTTGAACACTAGATTAGCCGAACACAGCGACCGAGCGGTTCTAGGCGCTTCAGTCCGGAACCTCGGTGCTGCTACGGCCACAGGTTCGAATCCTGCCTCGGGCATGGATGTGTGTGATGTAGTGAAGTAGTTCTAACTGTAGGGGACTGATGATCTCAAATGCTAAGTCCCATAGTACTCAGTGCCATTTGAACCATTTTGAACACTAGATTTAGAGACGTTTCTCCATTGTGATTTGTGCCACCACAACGTTGACACACTGTCTGCATGAGCACTACTTAACACGTAGCTATTTACCACCAGAAGGAAGTTCTTTCCCATTGGTCTGAAGATGACCACAGTAGTGGTCGAAACCGGTCACCGTAATAAATAAATTGTGATTAGGCCTGTTTTTGATAGTAAAAAAAGAAAAAAAAGACTACTTAACACTACCTGACTGGTTGAATGCACAAATCTATTGTTAACAGTTTTTAGTTCTAGCTGCCACCGTAGTTACCATGCCAACGCCAGCGCCATCTATCACAAAGCGAAAAAAGTGGTCCAACTAAAATATTCATATTTCTTTACGTACTACACGAATATGTAATAAAAATGGAGGTTCCTATTTTAAAAAATGCAGTTCATATCCATTTGACCTGTGGCAGCGCCATCTAGCGGGCCAACCATAGTGCCATCTGGTTTCCCCCTTCAAGCTAGACAAGTTTCGTTCTTTGTAGTTTTTTCGTTTGACACTTATTTCGTGAGATACTTGGCCCGGTCACGATCAATGGACCATCCAGTATATCTGAAAACAGTTTCCTTAAAGCAGAAAAACAGAAATACCTACGACAGCTACAGACCAGGAGAACCGCCGAAATAATTTTCGGTGCTCATTATTTATGATGTTCAAGTTGCAGTCGGTGCATATGATATTATTCGTAGCTACACTGTAGGCCCAAATCATAGTTACTGAAATTCGAATAAGACTCCCTAGCTTATACAAGGTATTTCCGCTCCCTGTCAGCGCAGTGACGACCAGCTTCTACGAAGGTGAGCTTCCCCAGTGCCAACCAACTCAAGATTCACATCGCCCAAGCAGCCGTGTTGGCGATATGTGATCATCGGTTTAATTCCTGGTTTGGTTCAGGATGATCCTGATAAATTGACTCGATAGTTTCTTGTCATTTTGATTAAATATTCTGAATTATCCCCACTATAGAGAGGACAAGGAGGTAGCAAATTTGTGGTTATGGGTTCTGTAAGCTCGCTCCATCGAAAACTGCAGCTTACTTCGCCATTTACTTTGCGTAGGCTCTGTATTTGTCATCATTGGGAAAGGAAGAGAGTATTACCTCGCGCAGTTGTATGTTATTATAGCGGTAAGGTGTTCGCCTTTAAGCCGGAAAAGTGAGTTAGTTACCGGTTCTAATCTCGCTGGAGTCAAGATTTTTGCTTTTTCTATGAAAGAGCGACTAGCAGTCATATTGACAATCAGTAAAGAAATCGTAAGACAAATTCTCCATCATCATTCTTGTCAGATACATCACATGATCACACTGACAGAACCACAGGCACATAGACACAGGCAACAGAGCATGCACAATGTCGGCACTAGTACAGTGTATATCCACCTTTCGCAGCAATGCAGGCTGCTATTCTCCCATGGAGACGATCGTAGAGATGCTGGATGTAGTCCTGTGGAACGGCTTGCCATGCCATTTCCACCTGGCGCCTCAGTTGGACCAGCGTTCGTGCTGGACGTGCAGACCGCGTGAGACGACGCTTCATCCAGTCCCAAACATGCTCAATGGGGGACAGATCCGGAGACCTTGCTGGCCAGGGTAATTGACTTACACCTTCTAGACCACGTTGGGTGGCACGGGATACATGCGGACGTGCATTGTCCTGTTGGAACAGCAAGTCCCCTTGCCGGTCTAGGAATGGTAGAACGATGGGTTCGATGACGGTTTGGATGTACGGTGCACTATTCAGTGTCCCCTCGACGATCACCAGAGGTGTACGGCCAGTGTAGGAGATCGCTCCCCACACCATGATGCCGGGTGTTGGCCCTGTGTGCCTCGGTCGTATGCAGTCCTGATTGTGGCGCTCACCTGCACGGCGCCAAACACGCATACGACCATCATTGGCACCAAGGCAGAAGCGACTCTCATCGCTGAAGACGACACGTCTCCATTCGTCCCTCCATTCACGCCTGTCGCGACACCACTGGAGGCGGGCTGCACGATGTTGGGGCGTGAGCGGAAGACGGCCTAACGGTGTGCGGGACCGTAGCCCAGCTTCATGGACGCGGTTGCGAATGGTCCTTGCCGATACCCCAGGGGCAACAGTGTCCCTAATTTGCTGGGAAGTGGCGGTGCGGTACCCTACGGCACTGCGTAGGATCCTACGGTCTTGGCGTGCATCCGTGCGTCGCTGCGGTCCGGTCCCACGTCGACGGGCACGTGCACCTTCCGCCGACCACTGGCGACAACATCGATGTACTGTGGAGACCTCACGCTCCACGTGTTGAGCAATTCGGCGGTACGTCCACCCGGCCTCCCGCATGCCCACTATACGCCCTCGCTCAAAGTCCGTCAACTGCAAATACGGTTCACGTCCACGATGTCGTGGCATGCTACCAGTGTTAAAGACTGCGATGGAGCTCCGTATGCGACGGCAAACTGGCTGACACTGACGGCGGCGGTGCACAAATGCTGCGCAGCTAGCGCCATTCGACGGCCAACACCGCGGTTCCTGGTGTGTCCGCTGTGCCGTGCGTGTTATCATTGCTTGTACAGCCCTCATGCAGTGTCCGGAGCAAGTATCGTGGGTCTGACACACCGGTGTCAATGTGTTCTTTTTTCCATTTCCAGGAGTGTATGACAAACTTGCAGAATTGCACACTTGTTGGAATGGTACCTGCTGGAGATATAATGATTATATTAAAAAACTAAAAATCCGCAATCGAGGCGGATTTTCAGTTTTTTGATATATTAACCAACGTTTGCTGACGCGCTGCGATGTTGAAGGTTCTTAGATATAATGATATTTTGTGTGTAACTCGGCGACAGAATCACAGACTGAATGAATAATCTTATAGTAACAAGTCACTAAATACCGGACATTCTTTGGACATGGAGCAAAAGATTAATTTATTTGAGATTGGTAGGAAGTAACATTATCATTTCCACGCGCTATGGCCGGCCGATGTGCCCGAGCGTTTCTAGGCGCTTCAGTCTGGAACCGCGAGACCACTACGGTCATAGGTCAGAATCCTGCCTCGGGCATGGATGTGTGTGATGTCCTTAGGTTAGTTAGGTTTAAGTAGTTCTATGTTCTAGGGGACTGATGACCTCAGATGTTAAGTCCCATAGTGCTCAGAGCCATCTGAACCATTTTTTCCCATGCGTTTTCATGACCGCAATGCAGACATACCCGGATCGACACTAAGGGACCAAAAGATTTACTGTAACAGAAATCAACACTACATAACTGAAAAGGATTGTTTCAGAAATGATAGGAAAACGATAATGTTTCTCCTGCCTCAATGCTGCGTTCGGTCCACCAGCGTGATCGTAATTTCTGGAGATAAACTGATACAAAATGATTAACATTCAGGTAATGAGGTGATGGGGATACTTAAGGATAATTTGTCTAAATAAGCACACTTCATTTATAACACACGCTTTTTAATGCTAAGTACCTTATTATATTACAGTTACAATAGCTGGTGTGTATTAACAAAAGCCTTGCTCAACACAGGCAATACTTGAGATTAATGTCCTCTTGATGGTGCCTGCTCGTAATTAATTACATAAAACTATATGTTTTCTGATTGAGAAGACAATTAGCACATTTACAGACTATTTTGCACAAATTATAAAATACAGATTGCGGAACCCAGCAAGTCCGCGTCCGCCTTTCATGGAATTGAAACAGTAAAAGGTGATGCACTCAAGGCCTCATTTGTCTTGGAAAAACAGAATTCTTTTTATATCATTAATCGATACGTTTACATAGAGATTTACAGCCGTTGCGCAGGAGCGGCAAAGATAAAGAATAATAGAGTCTGTCTCTGCTATGCGATTGTTCGTTACTTTGACATTACAGTTGTTTGATAACTTCAGCGTATACTAATGTTTGTGAGGCGAAAGTTACCAGTATTACATTCTGTCATTTGCATTGACGTAATGGTGGCACAGAATGACTTGTTAACTGAAATTTGTTATGTATCGTCCCCTACCGCTACATTTGCGTACTTCCGTGGTAGTCTTGTAACACTACTTCGGTATGACTGTGGACTGAACGTACAAACAGACCTTTTCGAAGCCAAAACTGCATATTATCCTGCTAATACGTGACAATTTCAGACACTTTGTTTTGTTAAAAACGATCTTTCTCGCAATTTTATCGTGATAAGTTATAATTTATTTGTTATTAGTACAGTGCATGGTAAATAGCGTTTTTTCGTTAGTTTATCGAACACAACAGATGAACAGAAGTGGTAAATAAATCAGTAGCGATATAGTCTCCCACATTATCTAAAACGGTCTGAAAGTGTTCGGATAGTTTTGCGATTTCATGTCTATAGTATAACGTTACATATCCCTTACTACCAAATTGTTCGTAGATGTACAGAAAGTCAATATTCTACGTTGAACATAACTGTTTCAGTGTTGTCAACGTTTATATAATTACGTAAAGACAGAAACATTATATTAATAGATAAACGTTACTTATCTCACTATGGCTGACTCGTTGTCTAGCGTGTCGCTTACTGTTTATGCTTTCCAACGTTTTTTGTTTCAGTAAATATAGCTAAAATATTGTTGCTTTTTAACATCATCAGTATTTATTCATAAATTCTTTGCACTTTCTACTACACATATAGTTATGTAAAACATTTCAACACAACGAACTTAATCGTTACATTGACCAGTCTTGAGAACAACTGAACGTTTGGCTTCCAGATTCTTCTAGAAAAGGGTGTGGTTCAAATGAATTTTATTATGACTGACTTAGATGATATTATAAAAACTATCGGCTTTCTGTCTTTGTATAATTGTCGATTGAATTATCGTCAGTACAATTAAAAATGAAAACATAAATTTTGTTTACATGCTTCATGACTCATTTAAGTCAACAATAGTGATTACTAATTTTCATGGCTCAAGATCGATGTCGCTAAATGGACTAATATGAAAAATAATACTAATTTTCATGGCTCAAGATCGATGTCGCTAAATGGACTAATATGAAAAATAAAATTATATTATCAGAATTTTAGTGTTTTGATGATAAAATATATTCATAATTAAGTATCAAAATTGACTGAAGTCAGATTGAAATATATACGGAATCGAACATTTCAAATGAAGTACTAAAGTCTTCTGGGGGCAAGATTCATTACAGTGGACATTATGTTGGTAACACTTCGTCTCCTTGCACGTTTTGCTCTGTTAACAGACAGTAACGCTGTGCAGCTCAGTATAACGATGATGCGAGGGAACTCACAAATTCTGTTGCCGACTGTGTAAGTTGCGGAATGAGCACTATGGGAAATTCAGTGAACTTTGAGCTCATACACACTCTTATCGCAAGTCGTCCTTTTCCTAAACGATTTATGAATGGAAAAGAGAAGATGGGGGGATAAATGATTAATCTAAGGGTATATCACAAGTCCCTAAATATCGCTCACACAGGAGTCGTGAGGCTAAGGTTAGAATAATTACTGCACAGACACAGAGGCATTCAGACAATCATTCTTCTAGCGCTCCATACATGAATGGGAGGTACCCTCTGGCATGCATCTCAAGGTCGTTTGTTGAGTATAGATGCAGATGTAGATACAGAGCAAGACCGACAAACGTTGCTACACTGCACAAAATAAATAAGAATGGATTGAAATACAGCTGTTATATGGTTTTTGTTCTACATGTGCCAAAAGCTTTCTCTAAATCAATAAATGTTCTAAATGTAGGTTGAGCTTTCTGTAACTTATAAAGATACGTAGTAGAATCAGTATAACCTCCTGTGTGCCTACATTTCACTGGAACCCAAACTGATCTTCCCAAAGGTCTGCATCTACGAGTTTTTTCATTCTTCAATAAATTACTCGTGTCAATACTTTGCAAACCATGATATAATCACACCTTTCAACATCCGTCTTCTTTGTTCCTGAATGTGAGAGTATTTAGTTTCTCTCAAATGTTACTTATGCCATGTAAAATAGTTTTGTCATAGATGTTCCTTCAAGGATCTCAACAATTCTCAAGGAGCGTCGTTTACTCCGGGTACCGTGTTTAGATACATGTTTTTCAATGTTCTGTCAAATTCTTCTCGCACTACCGTACTTCCCATCTCCTCTGCTTTTACTTTCTTTTCTCTTTTCAAAACACTGACTTCAAATTTGTTTCCTCTATATCCCTTGTGTACAGGGTGTCCCAGGAGGAATGGTCAATATTCGGGGATATGAATGAAACCATAATTCGAAGCAAAAAAAGTGTAGTAAACATTGGCTGTAATATGCATACTTTAAGAGCTATGAGCAACTGTTCAGTAGAAGAGATGTGTTTTACAGTAGCGAAGACGTCAAGTGTTTATAGCCCAAGGGGTATGCATTCTATAGCCCATGTTTAGTGGACATTTTTCTCTTGTTTTCTTCAATACTCCGACCTATGAAAATATGGAAAACAGAGTGCCTGCACTGAAAGAGATTTGTTTCACAGTATCGAACATGTAGACGTGCTCATTGCTATAGCTCTTAAGGTATATATTTTTGAGTCCACGTTTACTAAACATTTTTGTTTCTAAAGATCGTTCTTGTCATATTCCTGAATATTGGCCCTTACTCCTGGGACACCTTATATATTCCTTCCACCTTTCAGCTGTAGTGAGTTGTCATCAGAGTTATTGATACTCATGCAGCTTCTTCTCCTTTCTCCTATACGCTGCACCTCTCTTTTGTATAGTCATGCATGCTTTTACACCTTTCATTTCTTTCCTACCCATTCCTACTTTTCCATTTTGCAGTTTCTGTCAGTCTTATATTTCCATTCTTCTGTGTTCCCTTTTGCCTTTTTCACATGCTGCATCTTCATATTTTATCATTTCATCTAGTTATTTTAATAGCTCGTGCGATGTCCAAGGATTTCTACCGGGCTTTGTCTTTCCGCCTGTTTGATTCTCTGCTGCCTTCAGTGTATCATGTCTCCAAGACTACCTGTTGGTCGTCTAGTGTGCTCCCTTTCCATGTTTCAGCCAATAGTTGTTTAGCCTTTCCTTCGAAACTCTCAATTTCTATTGCTTTCATCTTTTTCAGATTTCGTCTCTTTTATCTTCTACTTCTCCGCTATTTCTTGGGTTTTAATTTGCGTTGCATAACCAATAAATTACGGACAAATTCCACAACTTCCCCTATAAATGTTTCACAGTTTAAAATCTGGTTTCTAGATCTCTGTATTACCATTATGTAATCAATCTGAAATTTTACAGTGTCCCCAAGTTTCAGCCATGAATACAGTCTTCTTTCATGGATTTTAAACTGTGTTTCAGCAATGATTAAAATGTGTTCTGTGCAGAAGTCTACCAGGTGGCTTCCTCTTTCATTTGTTTCCCCCAGACCATGCTCTCCTACACAATTTTTCGTTCTTTTCCTTTTTCTACTATCATATTCTAGCCCCACATCATAATTAAAGTTTCGTTTCCCTTAACGATCTGAATAGTTCCTCTCATCTCATCGTACGTTTTTCGTTCTCGTCATCTGCGGAACTAGTAGCCATATAAACTCGCAGTACACTTGTGGGTGGTGTTGGCTTCGTGTCCACAGTGGAATCTTGTTTATGCGGCTCTCATTAATCAGGATCTCCGGCTGATCAGGATCGTTTCTTTTATGCAGTACAGTATTTGATAGTCTTGACGTAAGACCTAATCCGCTTAGAGCTTCCACTACATCTTGCTACGACAACGCACAATGCTTCCGCTGTGCTGGTGGAGGCACGGACAGCCAGCCCCTCGCCTGGGGGTGGGCCCTCGCTGTGACGTCACGGGTATTTCTAGCTGTGATCGCTGCTCTTGGGCGCCTACGTCAACCCCCGGGAACTCACGCCCTGTTCTTCTTTTTCTCTGTCACGCGCGCCCGTGGAAATATATATCTCGGTTATGGCCCTCGCTGTTCACTGCCGGGACAGCTGTTAACGTCGGAACTTACAGGGCCGAGTTCGCAGAAGGGATGACGCAGCACTCGCCGGAGGGCGACAAATGAAGCCGTGTTGTCACTGCCTTGTCAAGATCGTTGCTTTCTTTTGCGAACAAAGGTGTCTAGATCGTTTCGGCTGCTGACATCATCAGATCAAAACAAAGCTATCGTAAAACACAAGTTCAGCGTCAGTTAAAACAAAACACTCGTAGTTGCACTGTTTTATTGCAGCTGACATTTTAATCTGTTTTACTACTTCTGTGTTTTGATATGGTGTCAGTGGGAAAAATGTCGTTATAAATGAAAATATATTAAGCGATATAGATGGCCTCATTCCCAACTACACAAATGTTTGTAGACTCATTTAGGGAAGTTACTCCCTTCATTACTAATTTTTTTTCTTTTTCGAGCAGCGAATCCAATTGGCGCGGACGATCAGCGTACACAACATGGTTGGAGGAAACACTCTTTTAACAGCGTTTTAAGAAACTGTGTTTTCTCTGTCTTTTTCTAGTATTGGAAATTCTACTGACGCGAGGTCATAATAATGAACTTTCTCTGCACCCTAACAAGTAAGGCGCATGTTTTTTCTTCCCTTCGTTTTCCTAATTCTCTACATCTACTTTACAATTTACACTTAGGAACCTGGCGGACGGTTCATCGAACCACTTTTGCACAATTTCTCAACCGTTCCACTCTCGAACAGCGCATGGTAAAAACGAAAGGTTAAATCTTTCCACGCAAGCTCTAATCCTCTTATTTCATTTCAATGATCTTGTAGGTGGGCTTCCACAAAGTGGGTACGCATCTCTAACAGAAAATAGGTGATTAAAATTTCGTGAAAAGATCTCAACGCTACGAAAAACGACTTTGTTTTAATTACTGCCATCGTAGCTCGCTATCAAATCCGTGGACATTCTCTCCCCTATTTCGGGATAATACAAAACGAGATGTCCTTCTCTGAACTTTTTCGATGTCCTCAGTCAGTCTCTTTGGAGATCCTATACTGCGCAGCAGTACTCGAGAACAGGACAGAAAAGCGTAGTGTAGGCACTCTCTTTACTGGATGTCTTAAATCTTCTAAGTATAAAACGCACTCTTTAGTACACTTCACCCTCAACATGATCTATATGATCGTTCCAATTTACATTTTCCGTAATTGTTATCGCTAGGTATTTGACTGAATTGACAGATTTAAGATTTGTGCGTTTTGTCGTGTAACAGAAATTTAACGGATTCCTATTAGAATTCATGTGGGTGGCCTCCCACTTTCCATTATTAAGGATCATTTGCCACTTTATACACCGTACAGATATCTTTTCTAAATCATTTTCCAGTTTTGATCTTGAGTTGACTTTACTAGACTATAAGTGACAACATCATCTGCAAGCGGTCTAAGGTAGTTGCTCAGATTGCCTCCTAAGTAATTTATATAGAGCAAGAACAACAGAGGATCTACAACACTTCCTTGGGGAACGCTGGGCATCATTTCCGTTTTACTCGATGACTTTCCATCGATTATTATGAACTGTGACCTTTCTGACAGGAAATTACGAATCCTGGCGCACATCCGAGATGTAGATTTTCACTTATTACTTTTCTGTAAATTTTTTGAGCAATATTCACTTACACGCCTGTAGTTAGATGTATCACTTCTTTCGCCTTTCTTATACACTGAAGGAAAAAAATTGCAATACCAAGAAAGGGTTGTGCGACATAAAGGAAAGATGGTAGGCGTGTTTCCACCTCTGAAAGATGACGTGTGTTCAAATTTCACACGAGTCGCATAAAAGTGCCATAGTAGCGTCACCGTGAGGATGCAGGTAAGGTTTGCTTTAAACACACGCTGTAACGGTGGTGAGCGATAGTTGCCTTTGAAATTGGACATGGTGTGTTTATGTTAGTCGAGAATGCCCTTAGAACGCCAAAGGCACCATAATCAACATCTGAGTTTGGACGAGGTCGTGTAATAGGCCTACGAGAAGCCGGATGTTTCTTCTGTGATGTTGCAGAAAGGCGTTGTAGGAACGTGGCCACTGTACGTGATTCCTGGCAGAGGCGGTCACGAGAATGCACTGTCGCAAGAAGACGGGGCTCCTGACGAACACGTGACACTGCCGAGAGGGAAGACCATCGTGTTCGCCGCGTGCCTGTAGAGCATCGTACTGTGTCTGCAGCAGCAATTTGAGCAGCCGTTCGCACCACAGTGAGACAACGATCTGTTACAAATCGGTTGCTTCAAGGACAGCTCCGAGCCAGACGAGCTGTAGCGTGGAGCCCACTGACTCCAAACCATCGTCATTTGTGACCCGAGTGGTGTCATGCGAGAGCTAATTGGAGGGCAGGGTGAAGGTGTTTGGTGTTTTCTGATGAAAGTTGGTTCTGTGACAGTGGAGGCCAGGTGATCACCTTTAATCAACCCGTCTGCGTGTTAGGCATACTGGACCTACACTTGGAGCTATGGTCTAGGGAGCTATTTCTTATGACAGGAGGAGCACTTTGGTGGCTATCCCTCACGCTCTGACTGCAAATTTGTGCGTCATTCTGGTGATCCGACCTGTTGAACTGCCATTCATGTACGGGTGCTTTGCAACAGGACAACTGTCGCTCACATATCACTGTTGTAACCCAACGTGTTCGTCAGTCTTGGCCTGCTCGATCACCAGTTCTGTCTCCAGTCGAGCACACATGAGACGTCATCGAAAG
The DNA here is from genome assembly GCF_023897955.1 of Schistocerca gregaria. Taxonomy (NCBI): domain Eukaryota; kingdom Metazoa; phylum Arthropoda; class Insecta; order Orthoptera; family Acrididae; genus Schistocerca; species Schistocerca gregaria. The sequence goes on from NC_064922.1 coordinate 196,364,783, forward strand.
ACGACTCCAGCGTTATCCATAATCAGCATTAATCGTCCCTATATTCACCAACCGCATGGAACAGGCATGGAAATCCATCCCACAAGCTTACATTCGGCACCGTGCAACACAATGCACGCACATTTGCATTTAACATTCTGCTGGTTACACCAGTTATTAATGTATTGGCATTTCACAGTTAGAATGGCATAGCTCGCGCTTACACTAAGCCGTATCTTGCAATGTCAATCACTTACAAATGTTACCTAGGGAAATGTATTCCCGAAATTTTCATTAAATAACTAAACTTAACTTCTCCTGAACAGGCCATGGTACCGACCGGCCGCCGTGTCATACTTAGCCCACAAGCGTCACTGGATGCGGATATGGAGGGTCATGTGGTCAGCACACCGCTCTCCCAGCCGTATGTCAGTTTACGAGACCGGAGCCTCTACTTCTCAATCAAGTAGCTCCTCAGTTTGCCTCACAAGGGCTGAGTGCATACTGCTCGCCAACAGCGCTCAGCAGAATGGATGGTCACCCATCCAAGTGCTAGCCCAGCCGGACGGCGCTTAACTTCGGTGATCTGACGGGAAACGGTGTTACCATTGCAGCAAGGCCGTTAGCGAAATTTTCATCACTCTACGTTAATTATTTTTTGCGTTGCAATTTTGTATTTTCCATTCCTCCGGTATCTCATACTTTACCCAGCACATGCTGACGAGATGTAACATTCTCTGTTCTAAGTGAATTCCTCTGTGTTTCATCTATTCGGAATTTTCTTCACCTAGTCCTGGTGATTTTCAGTTTTTCTGTTTTAAAAAACTGTATTCGATTCCGTCAGATCTGTGTCAGTACTCTTGAAGAAAACCACACATCACAGCTGTAACTGAGTAGCAGTTGTTGACTCGGAGAACGCAACGTGTTTCGCATGTACACTAATCGGGTGAAATAATTTGTATATAATCATGTAACGACACTTAATTAAACTGAATTAAATGTATCCTTCTGATGCGCAGTACTTTTTTTCACGTGTTATGTATAAGAAATAACGTTGAGAGTAAATGGATGAAAGTATTGAGACTATGAAGGTTTTTATACCTAAAAGCGTTGTCTCCTGCGTACATTGGATTAGTGGATTATGTTTCGCTTTAATAATGTGGCTGCTGCAGTCTGTTTACATGGAAAATATATCTCAAGAGCTGGCTCGTTATGTGATAGAAGGTGAGACCGATAATCTCAAGAATTACTACATAAAAGCAACTGCCCCTCCCCGTATTCGTTATCACGAGACAGTATTTATGTCAACAGAAAAGTCTGGTACGTATTATCGACTCATGCTATGATTTCAGTTTTGCGCACAATATTTCGAGGACTGGGCCAATGATCTTCTTCTTCAGATGACACCAGCGTTTGTTTTACATTTTATCACTGCCTGAGTAAGTTGTGCTGGGTCGTTGCAATAGAGTCCCGATTATTTGATGTTGCTGATCAGTCACAGTACGTTCTTAGAAATACAGTTGGTAAACAGCACGAGCGCAGCAACGTCCAGCTGCACATTGATGACAATTTCACTGTGTAGCTTTGTCCAGAGTCGAATCTTCTCAGGTCTGTTGAATTACTCTGTTCTTGGACGTCAAGCCACTAATGTAAAGAAACTGTTTTATACGCGTTTGTTTCATTAACAAAATCAGCATCATCCATTAACCACCAGCTAACACTAGTGACAACTTCAGAAACGGTTAGAAAAAGCTCTCTACAAGTGGTCTGGCTCTTGTGGCAGCCAAGAGGCGCCATTTCTCTCTCAACCATCAGTAAGAATTTTTTGGAGCACTGTCCGTGGAAAAAACAGTGATCGACAAAAATGTAGTAAAATTATTTCAATATAAGCAGCCTTGACCGCATGTAATTTATTTATTTCATTCGGCAACCGGTTTCGATCTCTACCATTGTGCCCTGTGGTGACAGCAGGAGGACAGGCCATTCTGGAGAGACTTGAAGAATACTGAGCAAATGTTCTTCACGTCTGTCCAGAGCTTCCCGCTCCACGCCGCCATCACCTACTGTAACCAAGGGTAAAATGGCCTGATGATGATCCTGTAAGAGATCGAAACGGGTCGCCGAATGAAACAAATAAATTAAATTCTATCAAGACTGCTTGTATTGAAACAGTTTTATCAGGCATCTGTATTTAAAGACAGCACAGACTACGTAATCACTCATGAGTTATAAGTCTTTGTCTAATACTGTTTGTTGCAAAACCCACATTTACATACAAATTAACAGAGCACAATTTCAGAAGGTGTCCCTCGAGATTGTGTCACATTGATCTGCAATCATGATTTTTAATTAAGTGACTGAAATAGAATTGCAAGAAGAAGGCAATATGAATAAGATTTACAAGTAAAAATAGCTACTAGTCACTTCAAATGTAAAACTGAAGAAAAGTTATTGTCTCATGTCATCCTTTCGATTGTTTCTGCCACTCAACTCTTTCTGCGTTATGAGCTTATGAGGAAATAAATGACTTAATGCGGGAATGTGTAACCTCTTAGGTTACCTGGACCATACTGGAACAACACATGATTTTTTGAGCCACACGTAATACGCTCAACACCAACAATAACCTCTGAGAAAAAAATAGCGGTTGGACCAATGAGAGAATAGCATCGTGTAGCGGGAGTCTGATATTGCAGATATTCAGTTCATCATAACTTTACAACAACGTAATTTTACGATTTTTTTAAGTTTTAACTTTTTTTTTACCAGTCATGTCATATACGCAGAGGTTTTGAGCCGCTTTGACACCTGCTCTTGTCCGCATGCGGCCCGCGGGCTGCGGATTGGAAACCCCTGATTTAATGTAACTACATTACTTAAATAATTATAAAGGAAAATGCAGCCTTTTACTGATATTCTATTACCTTTACAGACGTTGTTTGAAACCCCGCGTATTTCGCACTAGCCACTATGTTGTAATCCAAATGATTCCGTGTGAACTATGCGGATCGCTACCTGTCAATCGTGTTGGGCCGGTGAAACGAAATAGTTCGGTACGAACCGTGTTATTCGTGGAGGTACGTACCGTCTATGCAACCTAATGAAGGCAGTTTGTTTAGTTGCCATACGCGTTCGGCTTCTTTTATTTGGGAAGCGTCGTCAGTGGCCTGTAATACATGTTTCCTTATATAAATACAATAAACGTATTATATGGTAGATATAATATGCTGCTATATTACATTTTGTGGTGTCTTTCTCTTGTTTTTACGATAAAATCAACGTTTTTAGCATAAAGTTCGTAGTGTGAACTTATCGTTCGGTGTTACGATTTCCAGCGCTGCTAATTCATATGTGTGGTCCTGGACATGTATTCGTACTTTTCATACTCCATCTGGCCGATTTCTGGCGTTCTTTCTCACACACTTGTCACATCGCTTATGTTACTTGCACTTTTCATTTTTGTGATCAACATATGTGTGTTTTCCGTGTGTAGTGTTGCCAACTGTAGTTGTGTGTTTGTCTGTCTTCTGTTTGCGTTGTGTTGTGATTTGATATTTTTATTTGTTGTGTGTGTGTGTGTGTATTTCCTGTGCGTAATAGTGTAATTATTTCCTGAGAGGGTGATTTCTTTTTTTGGATAATGCGTTTGTGTGTGTGTATTTTGCTATCTGTAAATGATGTGTTTTATTGGGAAAGAGAGAGAGAGAGAGAGAGAGAGAGAGAGAGAGAGAGAGAGAGAGAAGGGAGAAAGGAGATTCATTAATTATTTTTCCTGGTTACATTTCGGTTTGTTATTGTTTTGGAGGCTAGCATGATCAGAGAGCTATTGCTTATATGGATTTCGTCGTTGAGAACTTTCTTTTCCATTGCAATGGCTTTTTGTATGTGAAAGTATTCTTGCAATGTCAGAAGCTTTTTCTCGTGATTATTCACCCTGACAACTGTCGTATCACATTTCATGTTTGATGGTTCATGTCCACGGTTTATCATCTGTTCGGCGAAGTATAATGGCTATTTTCATATTTCCAACTTCTTATATGTTTTTTTATATCTAGTTTTGAAGTTTCTGCTTCTCATCACCAGATATACTGATTTACATTCTTGGCACTCTAGCTGGTATTTATCTAGTTTGTCTGTTGTTTGTAAATGTGACTGGAGTGTGTTTCTTGTTCTGTAAGCTATGTGTAATCCCTGTTTCGTTAGTATATTTGCTATCCTGTGTGTTGCTTTGTGTTTGTATGTAAGAGTGTACCATTTTTTCTGTTATTCACCTCATGAGTGCTATTGTTTTGTGTTTCTCTGTGTGCTGTAGTGTCTGTGGGGTTCTTTAGTGTTCGTGTTCTCTGCTTGTTTTCTTTTTTCTTTAGTTGTGTTTTAATTTTTTTAATTTTAACCTAAAACCAGGAGAAAGACACGAAAAACTGTAATATAGCAACATATTATATCTACCACATGATACGTTTATTGTATGTATAAAAGGAAACATGTATTACTAGCCACTGACGATGTTTCCAAAATAAAAGAAGCGAGACGCGTATGTAACTAAACAAACTTCCTTCATTTAATAGCCTAGATGGTACATACCTCCACGAATTTATAACAACTAAGGGAAAGACGGAAAACAGAAAAAAGTGACGAGAACCTTGTTATGCCACTATTAACTTTGTCTTCCAGAAAATGTTAGTATCATAAGCATTTATTAACGAGGCTGTCAACAGTTGCAGTACTTATACTTGACGACTAGTTTCAAAACCTTAAACATTCATTTGCAGGCTGACCTACTGAGGTTGCACTGATAGTATAATCATCCTCAGTAGACCACGTTTGAAAATGAACCTGTAAGGTTTGAAACTAGTCGCCAATTATATGTAAGGCAACTGTTGACAGATTCGTTAATAAACGATTTATGAAATCTAAAAAAGTTGCTGGTTCCCTATCAACAAAATGTCAGTATTATTTGGAATGTACACAAATCTGAGAACTGGTCACGTATCTACATTTGCATCTACCTCGACATCAGGGGTTCAAACTTTTCCTCTTAAGGAACAATTTGAGAATTCTGATATTTTGATGGAAGAACTTGTCTGTTTTGAATGCTAATAAAATTTAAAAAATATGCTATTTTCGAAACGTCGACAAAAAACGCCATGTTATTATAGGTTTTTTGCGGACCGCTTATTGAATCCTCCAAAACACCAGTATTTCGAGGTACACAGTTTGCGAAACCCCGATCTAAACCTATGTTCCACCAGCCATCTTGCGGTGTGTGACGGAGGGTATTCCGGGGAACACTTTTTTTCGCTTCTCTCCCGTTCCAGTCGCCAACTGTCCACGGAACAACGATTATCGAAATATTATGGCGTGTCGAAACTATGTTGTGTGGAACTGAAAACTAACTGAAACATTACCTACTTCCAAAAGACACTCCAGTCTGCAGGAGTCAAGTCAGCTTGCGATCCACGAAAATGGAATCTTCCTCTTAGGGATGGAAGACAGCACATGAATCAGTCATATCAAAGCTAGTCGGACACATCAGACTAGAGGCTATTCTGGGTACCGAAAAACTTGCTACCGCTAAGACACTTCAAGAAAATCTCGTTATTTATATGAGGAGAAGTAGAAGAGACCTGTTTGTGCGAACTATGATTTTGTTCGCGGCCTACGCTCTTTGAGGAAGCACACACTGGTCAGGCCTCTGACTGTACTCCTGATGGGGCGCAGCGTCGCAAAGGTGCGATGGCGTCAGCGACGCGTCGTTTCGTGGCGGGGCATTCCGCAGCCGTCACGTAGGGACAGTGTGTGACCCTGACACGTCAAGTGTGTGGGCGACTGCATTTCTAATGACTCTGAAGCTATCTGACAAAGAGAAGCGGAGAGAGTCATCGATAAATTAGCCAGAGTTCATTTCAATTACAAAAAAGTGTGGGAGGACTTTCAGAGTATTGTAGGGTGATGATGGACGAAATGACATCTGCTGTAGTGGTGTGCTAATAATAAGGCGGGTGCGTGACGCGTTCTGCGCTGGCGGAGACGGGGAATGCTAAGCGGCGGCGCTTTGTCCTTCTTCCTTCGCTCTCTCTCTAACCCACTACATTAATTAAATAAAGTCAAAGAAGATTAATGAAAGATTTACTACAAAAAAGTTTCCGACAAATCATAGTATATGGTTAAGAAGGTAAGGAAACAATTAGAAAATTGTATCTTTTGTGCTTTCTGTTCACGCCACCTCCACAGTCACCAAAATAGAATTATCGGTGACGAGTGCCAGCCAGAGGGACGCGAGAGACAGAGTGTCAATACATTTAAATAAAAAAAGCATTTGGTCATTTATTTCAACGTAATTCATAATGTAGCACCAGCAATTAATCTTTTAAAAGTAACCAAAAATCATATCCAATGCCAGAAGTACGAAAAATTGTTATTTATTTGAATACACAAATTTTGAAAAGACTTCATTTTTATAAATATGCTTTTTATTCAGCACAAGCATTCGTGTTTTGTCTCTAAAATACACTGAACAACCAAAGAAACTGGTACACCTGCCTAATATCGTGTAGGGCCCCCGCGAGCAATTCGACTAATGCCTAAAGTAGTGCTGGAGGGAACTGACACCATGAATCCAGCACGGGTGTCCATAAATCCGGAACAGTACCAGGGGGTGGGGATCTCTTCTAAACAGCACGTCGCAAGGCATCCCAGATATGTTCAATAATGTTCATGTCGGGGGAGTTTGGTGGCCAGCGGAAGCGTTTAAACTCAGAAGAGTGGTCCTGGAGCCACTCTATAGCAATTTTTGACATGTGGGAGTGTTGCACTGTCCTGCTGGAATTGCGCAAGTCCGTCGGAATGCACAATGGACATGAACGGATGCAGGTGATCAGACAGGATGCTTACGTCCGTGTCACCTGTCAGAGTCGTATCTAGACATATGAGGCGTCCCATATCACTCCACTTGCACACGACCCACACCACTACAGAGCCTCCACCAGCTTGAACAGTCCCCTGCTCGAATGCAGGGTCCATGGATTCGTGAGTTTGTCTCCATACCCTCACACATCCACCTGCCCAGCATTGAAATCCGCAGCAATTTGCGGAAGAGTCGCACTTTTGTCACTTTGAACGATTCTCCTCAGTCGTCGATGGCGTGCCCTTGTAGGATCTTTTCCCGGCCGCACATATATCAGATATTTGATGTTTTACCGGATTCGAGATATTCACGGTACACTAGTGAAATGATCGTACAGGAAAGTGCCCACCTCATTGCCACATCGGGGATGCTGTTTCCCATGGTTCGTGTGCCAACTATAACAACACGTTAAAACTCACTTAAATCTTGATAACATGCCACTGTAGCAGGAGTAACCAATCTAACAACTGCGCCCAGTCACTTGTTGTCTTACACAGGCATTCCCGACCGCAGCGCCGTATTCTGCCTGTTTACATATCTCTGTATTTGAATACGCATGCCTATACCAGTTTCTTTGGAGCTTCAGTGTAGTTAAGATCGTAAGTCATCATGGATAACCAATGCGAAAATATTTTGTTGAGCCCAACCTACATAGGTAGGAATGATCATCAGAATAAAATAAGAGAAATCAGAGCTCGAACAGAAAGGTTTAGGTGTTCGTTTTTCCCGCTCGCTGTTCGGGAGTGGAATAGTAGTGAGATAGTATGATTGTGGTTCGATGAACCCTCTGCCAAGCACTTAAATGTGAATTGCAGAGTAGTCATGTAGATGTAGATGTAGAAAGGCTAACTGAGTATGTAAGTGATATCGCTCAAACCCATTGACTGAAAGAAAACATTCATCAAAGTGCCACAACTGTCGCAAAGCTGTGTCAGTCGGTTGTTTTATGCAAAGTAAAACCACTGAAACACGCACAGTGAGTGAAAAACACTCGCGTAGATGATATGTCCGCAGATACTAGTTTCATTCAGTTGTTTCATTCGACTGGAAAAAAAACGACTGACCGAAAAAACAGTCGACTGCCCAGTCCATTGTTAAAACCGGTTAGTTGTCCCATCACTTCTGTGGAACAATCTGTCCCGCATACAGCGTGTTCCGATGTCTCTATAGGCCCCCGGGCTCAGCAGCTGTTGTGGCTGAGCACCTGAAGGATAATTTGGAAAATATTAGACCTTCTGGTGACAAACAGACCCGAACTATTTGAAACAGTTAATGCAGAACAGGGAATCAGCGATCATAAAGCGGTTACTGCATCGATGATTTCAGCCGTAAATAGAAATATTAAAAAAGCTAGGAAGATTTTTCTGTTTAGCAAAAGTGACAAAAAGGAGATTGCAGAGTACCTGACGGCTCAACACAAAAGTTTTGTCTCAAGTTCAGATAGTGTTGAGGATCAGTGGAAAAAGTTCAAAACCATCGTACAATATGCGTTAGATGAGTATGTGCCAAGCAAGATCGTAAGAGATGGAAAAGAGCCACCGTGGTACAACAACCGAGTTAGAAAACTGCTGCGGAAGCAAAGGGAACTTCACAGCAAACATAAACATAGCCAAAGCCTTGCAGACAAACAAAAATTACGCGGAGCGAAATGTAGTGTGAGGAGGGCTATGCGAGAGACGTTCAATGAATTCGAAAGTAAAGTTCTATGTACTGACTTGGCAGAAAATCCTAAGAAATTTTGGTCTTATGTCAAACCTGTAGGTGGATCAAAACAAAATGTTCAGACAGTCTGTGACCAAAATGATACTGAAACAGAGGATGACAGACTAAAGGCCGAAATACTAAATGACTTTTTCCAAAGCTGTTTCACAGAGGAAGACTGCACTGTAGTTCCTTCTCTAGATTGTCGCACAGATGACAAAATGGTAGATACTGAAATAGACGACAGAGGGATAGAGAAACAATTAAAATCGCTCAAAAGGGGAAAGGCCGCTGGACCTGATGGGATACCAGTTCGATTTTACACAGAGTACGCGAGAAGGAACTTGTCCCCCTTCTTGCAGCGGTGTACCGTATGTCTCTAGAAGAGCGTAGCGTTCCAAAGGATTGGAAAAGGGCACAGGTCATCCCCGTTTTCAAGAAGGGACGTCGAACAGATGTGCAGAACTATAGACCTATATCTCTAACGTCGATCAGTTGTAGAATTTTGGAACACGTATTATGTTCGAGTATATTGACTTTTCTGGAAACTAGAAATCTACTCTGTAGGAATTAGCAAGAGTTTCGAAAAAGACGACCGTGCGAAACGCAGCTCGCACTAAGAGGGCCATAGATACGGGTTCACAGGTAGATGCCGTGTTTCTTGACTTCCGCAAGGCGTTCGATACAGTTCCCCACGGTCGTTTAATGAACAAAGTAAGAGCATATGGACTGTCAGACCAATTGTGAGATTGGATTGAGGAGTTCCTAGATAACAGAACGCAGCATGTCATTCTCAATGGAGAGAAGTCTTCCGAAGTAAGAGTGATTTCAGGTGTGCCGCAGGGGAGTGTCATAGGACCGTTGCTATTCACAATATACATAAATGACCTGGTGGATGACATCGGAAGTTCACTGAGGCTTTTTGCAGATGATGCTGCGGTGTATCGAGAGGTTGTAACAATGGAAAATTGTACTGAAATGCAGGAGGATCTGCAGCGAATTGACGCATGGTGCAGGGAATGGCAATTGAATCTCAATGTAGACAAGTGTAATGTTCTGCGAATACATAGAAAGATAGATCCCTTATCATTTAGCTACAAAATAGCAGGTCAGCAACTGGAAGCAGTTTAATTCCATAAAATATCTGGGAGTACGCATTAGGAGTGATTTGAAATGGAATGATCATACAAAGTTGATCGTCGGTAAAGCCAAACTGAGAATCATTGGAAGAATCCTAAGGAAATGCAATCCGAAAACAAAGGAAGTAGGTTACAGTACGCTTGATCGCCCACTGCTTGAATACTGCTCAGCAGTGTGGGATCCGTACCAGATAGGGTTGATAGAAGAGATAGAGAAGATCCAACGGAGAGCAGCGCGCTTCGTTACAGGATCATTTAGTAATGGCGAAAGCTTTACGGAAATGATAGATAAACTCCAGTGGAAGACTCTGCAGGAGAGACGCTCAGTAGCTCAGTACGGGCTTTTGTTAAAGTTTCGAGAACTTACCTACACCGAAGAGTCAAGCAGTATATTGCTCCCTCCTACGTGTATTTCGCGAAGAGACCATGAGGATAAAATCAGAGAAATTAGAGCCCACAAAGAAGCATATCGACAATCCTTCTTTCCACGAACAATACGAGACTGGAATAGAAGGGAGAACCGATAGAGGTACTCAGGGTACCCTCCGCCGCACACCGTCAGGAGGCTTGCGGAGTATGGATGTAGATGTAGATGTAGATGTAGACCAAGCTTGACCAAGCTCACATATCGTACAGACACAGACCAGATGGCGGCTCTGAACATTACAATACTTGCGCAGTGTTAATCGCCTGCACACCTACGTACCTGTCATTTGGAGAACAGACGTGCAAGCGGGCGATGAATGTTGGAATCACATATGAAAATTTGAAATGACCCTGATTTACGGAGAATGTAGGAGAAATGTTGAGGTTGCTGTTGCCTTGTGTACTGGGTGGTTTCCAGAGAAAGCTAGCTCTCGTTCATTCTTTTACCAGGTTGTGAATGCCTTTATGTCTTATGGCAGCGTACAAACCGGCTGAACGAAGCAAACGTGTTACGGGAGAAGTTAATGAAGTATCTGTACTGGCGGCAGTGCACCACAACCCACGGATAAGCACCCAGCATGTTCGTAAGTAGTAATGCAACAATATTGCATCGTCATAAGTATCATGCATGCCACGTGTCAGTGCATCAAGAACTCCATGGCGCCGATTTCCGCAACCGGTAGTGCGTTGTGAATGTGCACGTCAACAGATGCAAACGACCCCCACGTTCTTTACCGAGGTACGAGGGTCAGTCAAAAAGTAATGCCTCCTATTTTTTTTCTACATTTAATTGTCAGGAAATTTAAATGCAATTACATAGGTTGAAAACCACAACATTGAGGATAATTTTGTCATTTTTCAATGTAATCTCCGCCCATCTCTACAGTTTTGATCCATCTTTGAACAAGGGCATGTATCCCAGCATGGTAAAAATCACAGCTCTGCTTCCTAAGCCATTGACGCACGGATGTTTTGACCACCTCCTCATCTTCAAAATGAATCCCACGATGAGCTTCTTTTAGTGGCCCGAACAGATGGAAGTCTGATGGTGCCAGGTCAGGGCTGTATGGGGGATGAGGCAAAACTTCCCATCCAATTTTGACAATCTCGTCAGAGGTGTGACGACTGGTGTGTGGTCTTGCATTGTCATGCAAAAGAAGAACATCTGCCATTGATTTTGTTGGGCGAACTCGCTGAAGACGTGCTTTAAGTTTTTTGAGGGTTGTGACGTATTGAACAGAATTTATTGTGCATCCCTACTCCAAAAAATCAACCAGAATCACACCCTCTGTATCCCAGAAAACTGTTGCCATAACTTTCCCTGCCGATCGCACAGTTTTAAATTTTTTCTTCCTCGGCGAGCTTGTGTGACGCCACTCCATTGACTGCCTCTTTGATTCGGGTTCAAAAAAATGCACCCATGTTTCGTCCCCGGTCACAATTTTTTTCAGAAACTCATCTCCCTCCAAACGGAAGCGCTGCAAGTGTTGGGAGGCTATTGTTTTCCTTGCCTCTTTATTCTGATCGGTTAACATTCTTGGAACCCACCGTGCACAAACTTTTGAGTACCCCAATTGTTTAATAATCGTGATCACACTGCCTTTACTAAGAGAAATAATGCGACACACTTCATCTGCAGTCACCCAACGGTCACCACGAATGATGTCATCAACTTGCTGAATGTTGTGTGGAGTCACTGCACTCACCGGCCAGCCGCTCCGCTTTTCGTCAGTCAACGGTGTTTGCCCTTCAGCTTCCTTACAACGACGAACCCATCGTCTAACAGTGCTGACATCCACTGTCACAACACCATACACCTTCTTCAGTCTTTCATGAATGCGTATGGGCGTTTCACCTTCTGCATTCAAGAATTCAATCACACAACGCTGTTTCAAACGAACATCGATGTCGGCCATCTTACAAACTTCTGCTGTGCTGCCACCTGTTGACACAGAAAGTTACTACTGCAGTGGATTGCAGAAGAAGGTTTGAGGAATGGCGCCAAATTCAAATTTTTCACTTAACTTAATTTTTTTAAGTAGAAAAAAATGGGAGGCATTACTTTTTGACCGACCCTCGTACTATTTTCCGATGAGTCTATAATCACAAACTACTACAGCGTTAATTGGTATAACATGCATTATTGGTGTGCAGACAATCTCCACTGGTTATGGTAAGTTGACCGTCAACGTCCTTGGTCTGTTAACGTATGGTGTGGCATCATGGGGAAAAAACTCACTGATCCGTATTTTTCGACGGCACGTTGTATGGACGCAAATGTCGAACGTTTTTGGAGCACGAACTTTTGGTACTACTTCCGGACGTTCCTCTGGACGTTAGGCAATGTGTGTGGTTTCAGAGCAGTAAGCAATTGAAGCATGGGAGGTATTAGACCGTGTTTAGACTGCTCGGTGGATCGGCAGAGGTGGGTTTATTAATTGGCCCTCCGGATTTCTTCCTATAAGGATTTTTAAAAGATAAGGTGTACCAGCAGGTGTCAACAGGCCGTGAAGACGCGGTCAGCCGCATCAGAAACGCCTGTGCTCACATTCCTACAGCTATGCTTCTGTCCTAAGTATGATCATTTGAAAAGCGGATCACTAAGTGTACTGAAATTGGTGGTGCTATGTTTGAACACTTACTCTAACTGGAAAAGTAGACAGCGTTCGCCGCGAGCCACGACCACAGTGGTGCGTGGAGTAGTTCCCTGTCAGAGGAACACAGCGACGCGAATGGGGTTCTCAATAAGAAGTTACGAAATACTGGCGTGTCGTACCCCCGCAACATGGAAGTGGAGTCTCACGTGCCATTGGTTATTCACGGGCCATTGAGTATCATTTCGTAATTTACCACTGTGTACCCATTCCTATTCCTCCGAATACAGCGCCATCTGTGGTGAAACAAAGAAAATGCGTCAGTCAAAACGAATGTAGATTTTGCCGTAGAATCGAAATCTGCAGTAAAGAACAAGGGTTTCCTATCGAATATTTCAAAGTTGCCGCCCCCGGCAGCTACGCACTGTTTGGGTCGGGGGATCGAGTGAGGTATCATCGGATGTCGCCCTCCGAGACGAACAAACTGAAGCTATAGCTTTTATTGATCGGATGAGTAGTCTTCGAAATATTTCTGTGTGTTCATTTTAACTGAAGTTAAAATGAACATCCTGTATAATCGTAAGATTTTCGCTATCACTTGTTAGCGTAATACTTGATGTTCAAATGGCTCTGAGCACTACGGGACTTAACATCTGAGGTCATCCGCCCCATAGACTTAGAACTACTTAAAACTAACTAACCTAAGGACATCACACAAAGCGAAGGATTCGAACCTGCGACCGTAGCAGCAGCGCGGTTCCAGACTGAAGCGCCTAGAACCGCTCGGCCACAGCGGCCGGCAATACTTGATGTGTATGCCTTATGTTACCCATAACGAACACTACAGTGCTGATTATCTTCACCATACTTAAACTAGCATGACAGTTAATGCTAAATGTTCTTTAGTGTGCTAACTATAAGTTGGCCATTCAGGTTCCCAGACGTGGATCGGCAGAAGTCGAAGGTCATCGACCTGTAGTCATTTGTATTTGGTTGCAGCTAGCTTTATCTAGTTGACAGTACTATGTGAGGTAGGCAATGCAGTCTTCTGTGTTGCTGTTTTGTACTTCTCCCTACTTCATAGTGTTTCTTTCTTTGTGATTCGTGTATGAAATCGTTCGAGTTATGATATTTACTAAACATGTCAATACATTCAGCGATTTCAGCTACCATTATGAGCACCATACCAGCGATTGTTGCTTACGTGTACGGCTTTTCCATTCGCGGGAGCGTGAACCACAGAATACAGTGCCTACAATGTAGGAGGCAACTGGGGCTTGTTCTCCCTAAGCGGGTCCTCAACAGCTCGTGGTGGTCTTTGTGGATCTTGGGCTTGCTTCCTCTAATACCCACCCACCCTCTCCGCACCAAACAATCGGGCAACTTGCAATTTACAGACCGTATGCATTCCGTGAAGCCTGAAATGTAAGCGAAAAACAGACGCGATAGAATGACGCTATTGGTTGGAGTGTCACGTGGTACGGTGCGCTACGCTGCTGCGTTTAGCCCAACGATTCCAGAGTTGTTTCCCTTTTTTTTCCTCAGTTTTGGGAAGAAATATTTTCTTGGGAGGAACTTTTTGGGAAAAGGAAACCTTGTGAAACTTTGGGGAAGGGAATTCCTTACTACTTATGTCCACTCTGAAATTTTACTTCAGACAAAAAATACTTAGTTTCCCAGATATTTCGCAGTGACCGAGCGGTTCTAGGCGCTTCACTCTGGAACCGCACGACCGCTACGGTCGTAGGTTCTAATCCTGCCTCGGGCATGGATGTGTGTGATGTCCTTAGGTTAGTTAAATTTAAGTAGTTCTAAGTTCTAGGGGACCTCAGAAGTTAAGTCCCATAGTGCTCAGAGCGATTTGAACCATTTTTACTACATAATTACTAGATATCACTCTATTCAGATCAATCGATACACCTTCCCTTTTGTGGAGGACGTTAGGCTCACCGCGGTAATACCTCACTGTGACTTCACAGTAACGTGTATGTGCCCAGTTTTGATAGTTGGGATGTCTATCGACTTTCGGTCGTATCGATTTCTGAGGTAACACCATATTGGATTTCGTCGTTTTACTTGAAGCTTATAGTTGACGGGCTTTATAACCTATGAATACATGCTGTTTCAAGTATTGAGGCTCTCTTGAAAATGAGTAGGTATTCGTATGATTTTTTATATTTACACGTAAGTTGATGACAGATGTCGGTTAAGAGCCTTCAGGAGGTGTCACTTAAAAAGACAGGCAAGGAATTTTATGTGTTTACAGCAGTGTAGTGGATAGAGGCGTAGAGTTAGCAAGTGAGCTATGTATAGCAGCCCCGTGTTCGGTACCGAAGTATGAGAGGTTCGATATTTTTAGAATTCCATTCGTATCACTACTTTATTTATTGATTTGGAAAATCAAGTCTATAAACATTTGGTAACTCCTACATATGAACAAGATTAAAGGTGGTGGGTACTGAAGACGACATTGATAAAGATAGTTTACGTGCAAAGATCTGTACACAAAATAAAACTGGAACAATTACAAAGTGAAGCTCATGCGTCCACAAACTCGTTTTCGTGGTAAACGTTTTTAAACGGAGAAGAAACACCTAACAGAAAAATAAAATAGCGAAAGGATTATGGCGGTTCCATATAGAAATTCCTAAGTCTCCAGTCTCCAGATACTTGAATCGATTTGCGGTCTGACGCTAGAAACAAATTGAATAGCGTTGTGCTAGAAGGAGAATTATGCATTTGTTGTAACCTGAAGTTTGCAGGATGGAAGGTCTTTTACAAAAAATTAAAGGTAACTAGCAATATTAAACATATTTTTAATTATGTTCACCCTCAACTCTACAAATACTTTCGCCACACACTGTTCTGTAGTTTAGTCAATTTAATCGAGCAACCTCAGAAGTAATATGTAGGTAGTGCGATAATAATAACCAATAAAACAATGAAAACAGGCCTGAAGAAATGCAATGAGACGCTCCTAGAGTAGGTTTTTTATTTGTGTGGTCAGGTATTGCTTTTGATTAGAATTTTATGATTCTGAACACATACTTCCACCTTTACAACCTGTCAACACTAATAATAAGCAATAATTTAAAGGAACAGTTCGGTTTAAAACATTTGGGTAAAATTTGCCGAAATTGTATCATTTTGGGTATTTTTTTGTTTTTTATGGGTGAATTTTGAAAACTCGATCTGGAAACGCTGGTATCACCAGTGCGTCAGTCTTCTTCCCTGCACGCTCCTACAACAGTGCGGAGGCCATAGTCCAAAAAGCCACAGTTCACTGACGACGTGTTCCACATTGCGCCTCGGAAGAAGCATGCGGTTCCTGTCGACTTGACACCACTGTACACGCGCAAGCTTCTTGTCGCCTTGACGAAGCTGTGTGCTGCAGCTAGCAGTCAGCTAGTCACCCTCGTAGTAGCGAGTAACTTGACAGCTAGTCTTCATGAAGAAAAGTTAAGTAAAATTGAGTAACTAAGCATGTAAATAAGGTATTAAATGGGTATAGAAAACTCCGTTCCTCATCTCCCGCCATGGAGTGCTAATTGTCAATAGCGGTTTCTCTGTAGCCCCTCAGAAAAAAGTAATTTACACAACAACGATTCTAAAAGCGGCTACTACTGGCATGAGTAAAGACGTCCTCTTGGCAGGTAAAATATTTACAGAGAAGAACACACAAAGCGATAGTCGCATACACCAACAAAGCACTAAAGCTCATGATCCAGTGTGTGTGTTTTTATTATTAGGCTTCCATTGCGCACCTTGTAATGAAACAGGCTGTATTAGGTCATGTGGAGTATTTTGGTCTGAAACTGAGCAAGCAGGAATTAAAAGTGAATTCTTGAATGGTGCTAGTTATAAAGAATCTGACGGGACAATGAAAGCTTATAGTGAGAAAATGTTACAAAAATTAATGGATCTGGACAGACCATTTGATGAGCTTGCTCAAATCGATGCATCAAATAGAAGGTTTCCAAAAAGGGTACTTTGGGGTCTATTCTGAGGACCACATGAGTCCGTAGAACAATTCTTGAAATATGTGGGCAAACTTGACAGAGCCTTTGAACAGAATAACAGATTTAATGTTAATCCCAATGACTTTGGAAGTTCGGCACAGAAAGTGTGGGAACCAAACCATGGGGATAATAATAATAATAATTGATAAAGAAACTGCAATAATAACAGGGATAATTATAATGGCAATAACAGGAGAAATTTCAGTAGAAATGATCAGTACTATAACTCAAACAGAGAATGGGGTAATCGGAATAGGTCATGGGGAAATGACAGGAGAGAACGTAACCAAAGGCAGGGAGGTGATAGACATAGGCCTTTAAACGACTAAGCGTCCCACTGGGAGCCTGTCAGTTTGGGGTAAGAAATGTACCTTACCAAAATCAGGCTAACTTCACCCGGAACAGACAGCATTACAATCAGAAACCTATATGTTATAGACAGTATGCAAATGATCAACCAGCAGGTAGAGGTAATAAAACAATACATAATGTAAACCAATTTAAATTTGACAGGCAATGTTGAATATTATCAGAGCAACTACTAGTAGCAATTGCAATAATAATCATGTTAGCTCTGATGAAGTAGGCCTAGAAGATGATACGATTGGAAATTTATAGAACCAAGAAGAGAAATCTAATTTAGAAATGAAAGGTAAGGATCACTTTGATAATTTTGGGTGGTGATGCTTTAGATGTGAGCTGTCATAATTATGTTTCTAATGAAGTTTCTGATGTCCATGTTGATGTGGATAGTGAAAATGTTGTTGTGAGCGATGATGGAGATGTTAATAGTGCTTGTAGTGTAAACTCAGGTAGTGATGATGATGATGATGATGATGATGTTTGGGATTATGATGATTATGTGCTAGAAGATTTTGATGGTGAATTTGATGGAACAGTATGTCTTGAAGTCAAGGAGGATGTTATTAGCAATAGTGTTGAGAATAGCAGTGCCAGGAACGCTAATGACATACCACAAGAGAATCAGATTGTACAAGTTAAGCTTACTAATGCATCAGGAGAAAGTGGAGTTGTTGTGCTGATGTTTCTGAGCTTGTTTTTAAATTTGTTTGGGACAAATTGAGGATTACAATGATGACAGTGAAGTTAAGAATAAATTAAGGGAAATTTGTGAACCAACTTCTTTTTCTAAGCCAAATGAAATTGTCAGACAGGATACTAGTCAGAACATGTGTGAGGCAAATAGTAACTCAAAAATTACAGTAAATTCTAGTATATGTTTGAAGAAGGTATTGCCTAGTAAAGAAAATGCAAACATGCAACAGAGGTTTGATGAGATATTAGTATGAGGAACAGGAAGACAGGGAAACACCATTATTGGCAGTCCCCACATAAAAATTACAGCTGCAGGTTGGGAAGGATTTTGTTTGATTGACACAGGGAGCCCAATTAATGCCATCTCAAGCAAATTAACAGATATAATTAACCATATCCTGATTTTATTGACTAGTTGTTGGAATAAAAATTAGAGCAGCTACCATTATGCTGAGCAAAATTATTAATAGACAGGCGTTGTTATCCTTCAGTGTAAATGATGTACAGTTTACTCAAGGATGTCTTGTATTACGAGATCTGAATGAGAATGTACTGTTAGGCATGGACTGGATACTGAAAGCTGAAGCAACATTTGATTGGAGAAACAAATTATTTGTCTTTAGTGACCCTAAGACAGGGGGTAAGACCCAGCACTGATATGTCAATTCAAAACTGTGCTGACAGGGAAATTGAAATTAGGGAAGGTATCCTTCCTAAGACAGGGGTTATTGTGTAGAGGAAATTACTGAAGGTTATGATAATGGAGATTATGGGAACATAGGGGAATCAGATAAATTGAACCAAGAACAGAGGGTAGAATTAGAAAAATTATTGTGGAATTACTATGATGTTTTTGATAACATACCTGTTAGAGTAAAGGATTATCAGTGTAACACAGATTAAAACCACAAGAGCCTTTCTTCATAAAGCCTTTTGGGGTACCCATTGCAAAAAGAGTGGAACTTCGAAAGACGGGAGAGTGGGACATCAATGAGACAAGTAAGAGCTAATAGGATAACCTGTTGGTAGTGGTAGCACAACGTGATAGTAGTGTCAGGATCGTGCTTGATTCAAGACACCTAAACAAGTATTTGGAAAGGGTAACTGATCATCCAGAGTACATAGACGAATTACTACATAAATTTGATAGAATGAAATACATGACTAGTTATATTTCACTTCAGGATTTCACCAAATAGAATTAGGAAATGATTCCAGAAAGTATACTGCCTTTTGGTATGGGGGAAGATGTTACCAGTATTGTGCAGTACCGTTCGGTCTTAACGTTTCGGTTGCAGAATTCATTAGAGCTCTTGACTTCGTTTTGGGAAAAGATCTTTTGTCAGAATTAACTATTTATGTAGATGACATTTTTATTACTGGGGAAACTTGGGAGGAACATATTAATACTTTGAGGGAGGTTTGCAATAAATTGAGGAAGGGAGGAATGTCACCTAAACTATATAAATGTAAGTTTGCTGTGAAAAAATTGAAGTCTCTGGGCCACAGCATATGTAAGGAGAGTATTTTGCTAAATTCTGAAAAACTCGAGGCAACTGCCAAATTCCCAATTCCTAAAACCAAGAAACAATTGAAGCGGTTTTTTGGGATGTGCAGTTACTACCGAAAATTCATTAACACCCAAGCTTTGAACGCATTCTCAACAGATCGTTGAAGAAAAACGCAATGTGGGTTTGGGATCAGGAATGTGAAGCTGCCTTAGAAGAAATAAAAACACCATTATGTAACAGTCAAATTGTGTACCATCCCGATTCAAGTTTACCCTTTCGCATTATAGCAGACAGTAGTGATTATGGTCTAGGGGTTCACCAAGAAGTGGATGTAAATGGGAAAATAGAACACAGGTCTATCGCTTTTTTGCTAGTCGAACTTTGAAACACAATACACTGTTTCAGAGGAGGCACGTTTGGCCGTTTACTGGGCATTCTCCAAATTCAAAAATTATTTATTGGGACATCAGGTAGTTGTCTGTACTGATCGCAAGGCATTAATTTATATTCAAGGATGTAGGTTACATTATGGAAGGATACCAGGTGGGCATTCTTGTTGTAGCAATTTAACTACACGGTAAAACATCTTAGAGGTTCGATATGTTGTTGTTGATGCTTTGTCTCGGCTACCTGTGGGGAGGGGGGAGGATGACTTTGAAGATAACAGTGCAGAAAGTGAAAAGGAATACAAAATTATGCATTTAAGAGAGGTGAACAATGAACAAGAAATCAGAGACATTTGTAATGACATCCACCGGAATCAGAATCACGACGAGAACTGTAAACTGATCAAAATTTATCTAGGAAAAAGGGGATATGAGAAAGGGGATTCTATTCAAGAGAGACAGAGTACATAGTAACGTATGGAAATTATGTTGGCCTGATCAATAATTGATTTACTCACCAAATACATTCATGAAAGTTTTGGCCATTGTGGAATTCAAAAGTGGATACAGACAATTCAAGAGAAAGTATACTTTAACGATATATCGAGGAGAGCTATAAAAATTTTGACTGCTTGTGAGAGGCGCCAAAGAGTAAAAGCATCCAACCACACCTGTAGAGGATTGATGCACAATATCTTGCCAAAAGAACGAGTTAGTAGCTGTGGTCTTACATGGAGCATTACCCAAGACTAAAGGAGGCTACTGCTAAACCTTTTCTATGGTTGATGTTTTCTCAAAATTCATTTAGTTATACCCTCTTCGCAAAGCAAACAGTAAGAGCATTATTTGAAAAATCAGCGGGGACCATTTTAGCAGAGTAGGAAAAATTTTATCAGATACTGGAACTCAGTTTACTTCTGGACCATGGAAAGCTTTTATTGAAGATGAAAGGATAAATCTGATTTTTATTTCAGCCTATCATCCATCGGGAACCCTTCGGAGAGATAAATGAGAGAAATTTGGAGACTCTTTAGAACATATTGTAATACTAATCATGCTAGGTGGATTGACTATCTTGAGATATTCGAAGATGTTATGAACAGCCTGCAGTATTCCTCAACAGGTTTCTCGCCTTATGAAATATAGTATAACAGCAAACCATCACATCCAACTAGTGATTTCATTTATTTCCCAGTCTGCAAACCATTAAGTACTCAAAAGAGAGAGGAATTTGCAAGAAAAATATGAAATCTGAAGGTGACATAAAGTAACGTAGACATGACAAAAGACTGAGCCCTACCCAACTTAGTCCTTGTTAAAACACAAGAGAACTCTAAGGCTATTAGTGGTGAATTAAAAAAGTTTCTTGATATATACATTGGACCCTTCAGAATTCAGGACAACCCACATCCGAATGCTTTACCATCTAGTTTACACAAGTTCTAGCAGACTCTTTGCCCTACGAAATTTCATCGAACATAAACTGTATAAAAAAGGTAAGAAAATATTTGATAATAGATTGTTGATGTTGTGGTATTCAGTCCTGAGACTGGTTTGATGCAGCTCTCCATGCTACTCTATCCTGTGCAAGCTTCTTCATCTCCCAGTACTTACTGCAACCTACGTCCTTCTGAATCTGCTTAGTGTATTCATCTCTTGGTCTCCCTCTATGATTTTTACCCTCCACAGTGGCCTCTAATGCTAAAATTTGTGACCCCTTGATGCCTCAGAACATGTCCTACAAACCGGTCCCTTCTTCTTGTCAAGTTGTGCCACAAACTCCTCTTCTCCCCAATTATATTCAATAGCTCCTCATTAGTTATGTGATCTACCCATCTGATATTCAGCATTCTTCTTTAGCACCACATTTCGAAAGCTTCTATTCTCTTCCAAACTATTTATCTTCCATGTTTCACTTCCATACATGGCTACACTCCATACAAATACTTTCAGCAACGACTTCCTGACACTTAAATCTATACTCGATGTTAACAAATTTCTCTTCTTCAGAAACGCTTTTCTTGCCATTGCCAGTCTACAATTTATATCCTCTCTACTTCGACCATCATCAGTTAGTTTGCTCCCCAAATAGCAAAACTCCTTTACTTCTTTAAGTGTCTCATTTCCTAATCTAATTCCCTCAGCATCACCTGACTTAATTCGAATACGTTCCATTATCTTCGTTTTGCTTTTGTTGATGTTCATCTTATATCCTCCTTTCAAGACACTGTCCATTCCATTCAACTGCTCTTCCAAGTCCTTTGCTGTCTCTGACACAATTACAATTTCATGGGCGAACCTCAAAATTTTTATTTCTTCTCCATGGATTTTAATACCTACTCCGAATTTTTCTTTTGTTTCCTTTACTGCTGGCTCAATATACAGATTGAATAATATCTGAGAGAGGCTACAACCCTGTCTCACTCTCTTCCCAACCACTGCTTCCCTTTCATGTCCCTCGACTCTTACAACTGCCATCTGGTTTCTGTTCAAATTGTAAATAGCCTTTCGCTCCTTGTATTTTACCCCTGCCACCTTTATAATTTGAAAGAGAGTATTCCAGTCAACATTGTCAAAAGCTTTCTCTAAGTCTACAAATGCTAGAAACGTTGGTTTGCCTTTCCTTAATCTTTCTTCTAAGATTCGTCGTAAGGTCAGTATTGCCTCACGTGTTCCAATATTTCTACAGAATCCAAACTGATCTTCCCCAAGGTTGGCTTCTACTAGTTTTTCCATTAGTCTGTAAAGAATTCGCGTTAGTATTTTGCAGCTGTGGCTTATTAAACTGATAGTTCGGTAATTTTCACATCTGTCAAAACCTGCTTTCTTTGGGATTGGAATTATTATGTTCTTCATGAAGTCTGAGGGTATTTCGCCTGTCTCATACATGTTTCACACTACATGGTAGAGTTTTGTCAGTACTGGCTCTCGCAAATCCGACAGTATTTCTAATGGGATGTTGTTTACTCCCGGGGCCTTGTTCCGACTCAGGTCTTTCAGTGCTCTGTCAAACTCTTCATGCAGTATCATATCTCCCATTTCATCTACATCCTCTTCCATTTCTATAATATTGTCCTCAAGTACATCGCCCTTGTGTAACCCTCTATAAATTGCTCCCACCTTTCTGCTATCCCTTCTTTGCTTAGAACTGGTTTACCATCTGAGCTCATGATATTCAGACAAGTGGTTCTCTTTTCTGCAAAGGTCGCCTGTAGGCAGTATCTATCTTACCCCTCGTGAGATAAGCCTCTACATCCTTACTTTTGTCCTCTAGCCATCCCTGCTTAGCCATTTTGCACTTCCTGTCGATCTCATTTTTTAGACGTTTGTATTCCTTTTTGCCTGCTTCATTTACTGCATTTTTCTATTTTCTCCTTTCATCAATTAAATTCAATATTTCTTCTGTTACCAAAGGATTTCTACTAGCCTTGGTCTTTTTACCTACTTGATCCTCCGCTGCCTTCACTACTTCATCCCTCAGAGCTACCCATTCGTCTTCTATTCTATTTCTTTCCCCCATTTGTGACAATTGTTCCCTTATGCTCTACCTGAAACTCTGTACAACCTCTGGTTTAATCAGTTTATCCAGATCCCATCTCATTAAATTCCCACCTTTTTGCAGTTTCTTCAGTTATAATCTACAGCTCATAATTAATAGATTGTGGCCAGAGTCCACATCTGCCCCTGGAAATGTCTTACAATTTAATACCTGGTTCCTAAATCTCTGTCTTACCATTATATAATCTATCTGATACTTTCTAGTATTTCCAGGATTATTCCATGTGTACACCCTTCTTTTATGATTCTTGAACCAAGTGTTAGCTATAATTAAGTTATGCTCTGTGCAAAATTCTACCAGACGGCTTCCTCTTTCATTTCTTTCCCCCAATCCATATTCACCTACTATGTTTCCTTCTCTCCCTTTCCCTACTCTCGAATTCCAGTCAGCCATGACTAATTAAATTTCCGTCTCCCTTCACTACCTGAATAATTTATTTTATTATAATAGATGTTTATAGAAATTTTAAATACTTTCATGTTGTATTTCTACCAGGATATATTGTATACTATTTATGTTGTATATATTTGTTCCTCAGGGGAGCATACATTCTTAGTATGCTAAGTGATTGGCAAATACTGTGTCCCCTAGCTGTGCAATTGCCAAGTTTCATTGTCCTATTCTGGCATTGCATCTTAGACTTATTCTGTAACCTTGTATAATCAATTTCCTCCAACTGTCAAATTATCTATCCTCTTTGGCTTTAAGATATTTTTTAAAAATTAATCTTACTTTTCAACAATTTTTAGAGTAATGAGAACCTTCTGCAATTACATGTAAAAAATTCTGTGAACCTGTTTTGTGCTCGAGAACCTGTCCACAAAAGTACTGAGCCCCCCCGCCCCCGTTTCACTCATTCCTAATTGGCCTTGACCACTGTATACTGTGTACTCATAGCGGAATGTGATAGTGCAGCCTAGGGTAGCCAGCAGTGTAGAAGAAAGCCATGCCAAGTATCGGATAGGAACTGAAAATTAGAGTGTGCTGTTAAGGTGTACCAATCTTTAAGAAAGAAGACACCAATTTTTAAAGAAAGACGACATCATTCCTCAAGAAAGAAGACACCAATCATCAAACAAAGAAGACATCAAAGATATGTAAAGAAATATTTTTGTGTGGATTTGTAAAGTAGGGACATCATTCCTTCCGTGTTTCATGTGAAAGTGATGACGCGTTGGTGAGGGGGGCGGAGGGGGGGGGGGGTGTAACGGAACAGGCTGTATTGGGTCATGTGGAGGACCCGATACAGGCCGGCCGCGGTGGTCTCGCGGTTCTAGGCGCGCAGTCCGGAACCGTGCGACTGCTAAGGTCGCAGGTTCGAATCCTGCCACGGGCATGGATGTGTGTAATGTCCTTAGGTTAGTTAGGTTTAAGTAGTTTTAAGTTCTAGGGTACTGATGACCGCAGCGGTTGAGTCCCATAGTGGTCAGAGCCATTTGAACCATTTTGACAGTGTGAAATAGTTGTTACGAAAATTAACAAACTGTGTCACAGACTAATTCAGGTATGTTCTTGATCAGGTAAGGTAATGTACAGTTAAAATAAGTCATTATCAGTTTGATATGAGTTTCGGGATGTTTTGAAGGGAAAGAACAAGTTCTAGAATCAGTGTTAATAGTGTATAAATTTTAGTACCCTTCTTCATTCAGTTTCGTAATTATAATATAATTAGTAAAATTCATTGTTTACCATATTGCAAATTAACTGCATAAACCATTAATTTTGGAAAACTTAGCATTTATGTATCTTTGCAAGTCACGACAACATATTCTTACAGAAATCACCAACTAAAAATCTGTAATTAACCTCGTAATTAAAGTTTCTGGAACATCCCATAGAGAAATTCAGTGCCATGTCCACATATTACGAAAACTCGAAAATATTCATTTAAACTGGAGACATAACCTGATTCAGAAATACAATCTGAATCATATATAACGTTAGAAGCACGATTCAATAATTTTTGCAACATTATTTAAAGATTTTGTGATGTATGTAATTATTCCGCATTTTAGCCTTCAAATGTCGTAAAAAGTCATTTTGAACGTTTTAATTGTAATTTTGATGTTGTAGAAATATTACCAGCTCAAAATTGTTTCATAAAATCGCATACTTAATTAAGTTACGTAAACATATTTGAGAATGTTCTTGACTGACTAACAAGAACTCAGTTGTTAACTGTATGTATGTTTCTAAATCGCACTTGTAAAAGATCGTTTATTTCGGAAATAAGCATTATCATTGTACTCGTTTTAATTTCAACTAAAACTCTGTAACGTCAGTTTTTGCGGGATTAATTTACTGCAAGTGTAACATTAAACATGAAATAACATAACAATGTCAGACAATGTAATTGTTAAAAGATGTATAAATACACCTTGCCCAAGGCCTTTGAGGGTGTGTGGTTGGAGGACTAGCTGATGGGTTCTGGTACCTGTAAAGTTGGGACAGTCAGCTGTTGTATATACGTGTGAAAATAAACAAGTGTTGTCAACAGATTAATTAGTGTACGTCTGGCAGTGACATAACACTTTCTGCAGCAAAGTTATCACCTCTGAAAATGTAAAAACATGGTAAGATCTGCTGTACTATGTCAAATCTGAATGGATGGGATTGATGCGTTAGATATGGTAAATGGAGCTGGAGTGAGAAGTTACGTTAGATTTGACGTTGGAGCTGGGCTTCTGAACCTGGTTACGTTTTAAATGGTTTGATGAACTGGGATAGTTACGTTTTAAGCTCTACTGATTCCTCTTAGGCGTGGTCAGAAGAGTGAGCCGTGAGACGCAGCGAAAACTAGGTTGAGACGTACAACACTGCCGGCCGCAGTGACCGAGCGGTTCTAGGCGTTTCAGTCCGGAACCACTATGCTGCTACGGTCGCAGGCTCTAATCCTGCCTCAGACTTGGATGTGTGATGTTCTTAGATTAGTTAGGTTTAAGTAGTTCTAAGTCTAGGGGACTGATGACCTCAGATGTTAAATCCCAAAGTGCTTAGAGCCATTTGAACCATTTTGAACGTATAACACTAAATAGGGGAAGTAGTCAATAAATGGCTATCAGAAGTTCCCAGATATTTGCCCTTGCTCTCCTTATATGGCTATACAATACATAGGCCTTTTCTGGCTCTCTGCCTACAATACATGAGCCAATATTACTTCAGCAATCAATTTCCAATTAGTAAATTCGCCGGCAGGCGTAGGGGCTCGTTTAACTTTGTTTACGAAGCATAGGCATAAAGCTAGTTTGCATATGTCGTAAACGGTAATGACTCTGTAACATTCCCTTGGTGTACATCCGAAATTACTTATAAAAATGACTATTCACCTCGATAAGAATAGCGTTATGAGCTCTGCACGTCCGAACTTTTTAAATCTAGCCACAGGTTATTCCTGCTGTTCGCTGAACATGTGCTTTGTTTACTATGCGGAAGTGTGAAACTGCACTGAAAACCTTCTGGAAATAAGGGAACAGGCATCAATCTAGGCACAAGACCAAGTAGGCGAACGGAGCAAGTTGAGATTCACAAGACGTCTGT
The DNA here is from genome assembly GCF_023897955.1 of Schistocerca gregaria. Lineage (NCBI taxonomy): Eukaryota > Metazoa > Arthropoda > Insecta > Orthoptera > Acrididae > Schistocerca > Schistocerca gregaria. The sequence goes on from NC_064922.1 coordinate 196,391,597, forward strand.
TTGCGGAATCCATCTTTATTCCTATACGAGAAATTTTGGTCGTTTAAAATTATCACCTCACGAGAGCATAAAACATTTTCCATAATTCGACAAGTAATTGATGCTAGCGATATAGGTCTATAATTACGTGCACCTTCGATTCTGCGACGGTGCTGTTTGAAAACGGGAATGGCAGCCCCTTTTCGCAGTTACTTGGAACCATTTACCTGCTCCGGCGAACTACGGTAAATCGTTTTTTGAATGGGTGCAAGTTCTTTTGCATAATTCATGTAGAATCGTAGCGGCCTCTCACTTGGTCCAGTTGCGCCTCGTCTGTTGAGCGATTTCTACTGAATTTTTTGTTCCACGAACACTTTACCCAATATTTTCCGCTGAATTTTCCTTTCTGCGAACTCTTTTCTCAATATCTGTCATTTTCGCCGTTCTTGCAATTGCGATCCTCCACTGTTTCAGAAAGAGCCGGCCGATTTCATATAAGATTGGAATTGATTTTAACTATATGACTGAAAATATTTTATTTTCAGAAGTACCATCTTATTTTAAAGGAGTCTCTTTTAAATGTATGGACTACACAATCTTGGCATACTTTCAAAATTACACTTAGATTCAAAGGTTTCGTTTTCTTGTGGCAAATGCTTAATTTACCCTCTTACAGCCGCACGACAAACGTCCACAGAATAGTTAGACTGGGCCCATACTTTTGCGAGCATGTCTGGTGTTGCTGCATTCGCTGCTGCTGCTATGCGATGTCGCAGTTCACCCAAGGTCGTTGAAAGGGCGGCACATAGACTGACTCTTTCAGAAACTCCACAGAAAGATTGCACGTACCGTAAGAGCAGGCGACGTTGGAGACCAATGCTGCACTGCGAGATCCGCACGCCCCCGTTAAAAGGTTTGTACTGTAGAATGGGAAGTACCGTACTCTGTACGAAAGTAACACCGTACAGTTGAAACTGAATCGCATCTGTCGAGAAGGAGAACGCAAAACACCCACCGAGGACCACGTCTGGCAGAGCGCAGTAGGGCAAGCGAACAGGAGGTGGCTAAAATTTAGAAACACTAAAACATATTACCATACCTAATACGGTGTAGTAATACTGCTAGCATTCACAGCTGCTTCCAGTCGTCTTGGGATAGATAAATATAGGTCCTGTATGGTTTTTCACGGAATCTTATACTATTCCTCCTGCTGCCCAAATCATCACAGAACTTGCAATGTGTTTCACTCAAAAGTTGGAACAGTCTGAAATAAGATACATCCAACCAAATGGCTTCATTCCGTTGCTCCATAGTGCTGGGTTGGTGGCCCGACAACACGTTTCCTGTGACAAAGCTTATACCACTGAAGAATGGTTTTGGAAATCCACCTCGCTCTGCAATTCGTAGCTTACGGAGTTCCACTCTGAATGGTTTTCAACGGAATGTTGTACCTCTCCGCCTGCTGCCTAGATCATCACAGAATCTCCACTACGTTTCACTAAGAGGCTAGAAACAGTGTGAAACGAGACTCATCCAACCAAATGATTTTATTCCGTTGCTATATAGTGCTGGGTTGATGGCTATGAAAACACGTTTCCTGTTACGAGGATTAATATCACTGAAGATTGGTTTGGGAATTTCATTTCACCCTGCAATTCCCAGCTTATGAAGTTCCCTTCGTCTTGATTTGATGCTGAGAGAGTTCGCTAGTGCGACGTTCAGTTCTGTAGTGACCTTTGCAGCTGTCGTCCTTTTTTTCGTCACAATGCTGTCGAACTAACGTCTGTGACGGTCACTCAGTACACTCTTTCGTCCGCGTTCTGACTTAGCGGATGACATTCGTACGCGTTTCCTGTATGTGGTGTAAATTTTCGATACTGTGCGTCTTGAAGCCAAAACCACTTCGGATACCTTGGTTACGGAAGCACCCATTATGGGAGCACCAGCAATTTGCCCACATTCGAATTCACGTATCTTCGACCCTATGCACCGAGCGAGGTGGCGCATTCGGGAGGAGGACTGTTCAAACACGCGTCCGATCATCCTGATAATGGTTTTCCGTGATTTCCCTAAATCGCTTCAGGCAAACGCCGGGATGGTTCCTTTGAAAGGCTTTCTTCCCCATCTTTCCCATTTCCGATGGGACCGATGACCTCGCCGTTTGGTCCCTTCCCCTAAATCAACCAACCAACCAACCTCCGACACAGTGCACTCAGAACTACCCAGAACGCTGCTCTGACCACGACTGACGCTTGCAACGTGTTGAGGACTCTGCTCACTTCCGTTCGTGGTCGAGTGCAACCGCGCAATTTGCAGGCTTCGCTAGCAATTTATGTCTTATATATTTATATTTATTCACAAAGCACAATGCCTCTCCTTGCACTCATAATTAAATACTATCGATCATATCCGTTACGGATAATATTGCATTGGCTAGAATCTGAATTGATGTTCAAGCGTGTTTTTTTTCGCGTTGTTTCCAGATTGTAGACCAAGCACTGTAAATGATGGCGCACACATGATGTGGTATGGCTTAACAGTCCACGCGTTATGTAACTACACTCATGCTCATAAATTAAGGATAATGCTGATACAGGGTGAAACAACGCTCTGGTGGGCGGTTTGCGGATTTGACCTGAGGTCGTCGCACGGTGGCGCTGGCAGCAGTCCACATACGCAGAGGTGTGTTGGTGCGTGTCGGAGTACGGTGCAGCGAGTAAGTGTGCAGACGTTTTCAGACGAGCTAATGGTGGCTGTGTGTTGAAAATGGCTCAAAGAGCACATATTGATGACGTTATGAGGGGTAGAATACTAGGGAGGCTGCAGGCTGGTCAACCACAGCAGGTCGTAGCCCGGGCCCTCTGTGTGCCACAAAGTGTGATCTCAAGACTATGACAGTGATTCCAGCAGACGAAAAACGTGTCCAGGCGCTACAGTACGGGACGTCCACAGTGTACGACACCGCAAGAAGACCGATATCTCACCATCAGTGACCGCAGACGGCCACGGAGTACTGCAGGTAGCCTTGGTCGGGATCTTAACTCAGCCACTGGAAGAGTTGTCTCCAGACACACAGCCTTAAAACAAGAACTGGTGTTCTGTTTGTAAATTGATGAAGCAGTGATGTGAGTGAAAAAATATCTCGTTGTTGGAGTCGTTTGTCAATGACAGAAAACCAGCGTAATACGTTACGCTCATGATAAAGGAGAAGTCAAGGTAAATGAACACGAACTGAGTCGAGTGCTTAATGAAGCAGAACGTGTGCTAGCTAACTGCTGCAATATATATTTCAACGAGAAGCAGCATGTGGATATGCTGGATGGCTAACTAGAGTAATACAATCGAAGAGGTGGATCCAGAAGTACAATAGACACCGAAAGGAGATTCAAAAAAGACATTGTAGTTGGGATAACAGAAGGAAAAAGAGTTAAAAATATAAATCTGGAGACCAGGGAAAGATTCATGAAAGTTATCTTTGGAGTGCAGCTCTATGTATGTGAAAGATGGACAGTGGAGAAGACAGAAATTTCACGATCAGAAAACTTTAAAATGTGGTACAGCAGTATGTTGAAGTCAACATGCACTGATCGACTAAGAAATAAAGACTTCAGCAACAATTTTTCTTCTTTAGAGTCAGCAGCATAATATATATCAGATAATGACAGGATTATAAGAAAGATGCAGCAGAATAGCTGCTTATGATAACTAATGTTTTTTCACGACAGACTGTTTTGGCGTTTATCATCATTGTCAAGTACCTGCGAATACAATTATGATGAGAACGTGTATAAATGTGAATGTCATTTATTAAAGTGACTATATTTTACTTACGTCTAGGCTGACGTCGTTAGTGAACTGTCTTATAACTGTCACTGCCTCGTTAAGATAGTAATTTATGTATTCATATTGAAATAATATACTAATAATGCTCCATTAAGTTTCGGGAATGCAGCCGCATGAATTCTGCTTCTTCTAGAAGAAGAGCAGTCTTTGCGCAGCGAAAACTTGAAGATTCACATGCTAATAATGGTTTGACAGTTCAACTCTTACGTCGCTATCTGTATACAACGATTATGCAGACGAACAGCGATATTATTTTCTTAACTAGAATTTGTCACGATTCTCTTTGGCTGCTCCATATATTACTCAGATTTATCCATTTTCGTGTTCTAAAAGTTCAATAAAGTTTTTGAGGTAGTACTTGTTGCTAAATTATGTATATTCGTTTAATATTTCTCGTGAGTATTTTCTCGTGTGTATCTGGATTTCCAGTCCTTCAAGAACGTTCACTGCAAATCCTTTTGGTATTCTGTGCAGAACCTGGAGTGTATTTCGGACTGTATCAGCAATGTGATTTTGAATTTTCAAGTGTAGAAAGAAGCTCAACTGATTATTTTCGCTTTCTCTATTGTGTTCCTTATATCAGACCTAAAAACTAACAAACTTCTACAACGATTCAGCGAGAAAAACTAGCTAGTAAAAAACAAAAACAAAATAAGAGATTCGTGGTTAAGATTATATTACGACATGAGTCGTTACTGAAAACGGTATCTGAAGGGATGGTGGAAGGAAAGAATCGTAATGACAGCCAATGATAGAGAACGGGAAAAATGAAAATGGCCCAGAAAATATTTCATGTACCTTAAGATGGACAATTCTGCTTGCATCATCCACACCCCAGATCGGATGCTGTAAGTTGCGTTGCCTACCTTAGGGAGCACGAAATATTTTCTGGACCAGTTTTACATTGATCATCATGCACATGGCAAATCGTAGGTGATGTGGGGTAAGGTTGACGTGGAAACGGTAACTGGCAAACGACGGAAAGCTGAGAGCCGCATCTAACCAAATTCAGGGTTGCCGACCTAGGCCTATGAAGATGTTACAGTATATTTGTTCTCAGACACTGTGTTCGAAAGGAGTCTGAAACCATGCTAAGCAGACAGCAGGGCACCGAGCTGTAGTTTACCGGTACAACCGATGCGTTCAGCGGGCGGTCTACATGTCAGGGAGTATCACGAGGGCTTGTCATTTCACTGCCGCCCAACACACAAAGTAGTACTTAGACGTGCTGAGAGATAATGCCTCCGAATTTTTTGTGTGAAAATTGTCAGAGCTTTTCAAATAAAAGAAACGTTACTAACAACTTTATTCTTCATGTTTGTATATTTATTTCTCGACAGAGTCACCCTGGCGACAAACACATTTAACCCAACGAGAGATCAGCTTGTTGATACCGTTGCTGTTTCCACCACGTCATCACTGTCTAAGTGAAGTCCTCGGTGATAAGTTCTGGAAACAGATGAAAATCGGATGGGACCATGTCGGAACTGTACGGAAGGTGACGGTGACAATGAGCCCAAGGCGTCGGACTGTTATAGACGTCGCAGTACTAGTATGTGGTTTAGCATTGTCATGCTGAAAGATAGGATGCTCCATTTATGGATGAACTATTCGGATTCGGAATTCGATTACATCACGCTGTTTCTCAAGCAACGAAATAGTTACGTTACACATCGCCATGTTATGCGCTGAAAGTCGGAGCCCTTTAGTGACAAACAGCTGCAAATATGTACGCATGAACTATAAAGATTCAAGAAGAATAAAATAATTCCAATCCCAAAGAAAGCAGGTGTTGACAGATGTGAAAATTACCGAACAATCAGTTTAATAAGCCACAGCTGCAAAATACTAACACGAATTCTTTACAGGCGAATAGAAAAACTAGTAGAAGCCGACCTCGGGGAAGATCAGTTTGGATTCCGTAGAAGTGTTGGAACACGTGAGGCAATACTGACCTTACGACTTATCTTAGAAGAAAGAATAAGAAAAGGCAAACTTACGTTTCTAGCATTTGTAGACTTAGAGAAAGCTTTTGACAATGTTGACTGGAATACTCTCTTTCAAATTATAAAGGTGGCAGGGGTAAAATACAGGGAGCGAAAGGCTATTTACAATTTGTGCAGAAACCAGATGGCAGTTATAAGAGTCGAGGGACATTAAAGGTAAGCAGTTGTTGGGAAGGGAGTAAGACAGGGTTGTAGCCTCTCCCCGATGTTATTCAATCAGTATATTGAGCAAGCAGTAAAGGAAACAAAAGAAAAATTCGGAGTAGGTATTAAAATCCACGGAAAAGAAATAAAAACTTTGAGGTTCACTGATGACATTGTAATTCTCTTAGAGACAGCAAAGAACTTGGAAGAGCAGTTGAACGGAATGGACAGTGTCTTGAAAGGAGGATATAAGATGAACACCAACAAAAGCAAAATGAGGATAATGGAATGTAGTCGAATTAAGTCGTGTGATGCTAAGGGAATTAGATTAGGAAATGAGACACTTAAAGTAGTAAAGGAGTTTTGCTATTTGGGGAGCAAAATAAGTGATGATGGTCGAAGTAGAGAAGATATAAAATGTAAACTGGCAATGGCAAGGAAAGTGTTTCTGAAGAAGAGAAATTTGTTAACATCGAGTATAGATTTAAGTGTCAGGAAGTCATTTCTGAAAGTATTTGTATGGAGTGTAGCCATGTATGGAAGTGAAACATGGACGATAAATAGTTTGGACAAGAAGAGAATAGAAGCTTTCGAAATGTGGTGCTACAGAAAAATGGTGAAGATTAGATGGGTAGATCACATAACCAATGAGGAGGTAATTAACAGAATAGGGAAGAAGAGAAGTTTGTGGCAAAACTTGACAAGAAGAAGGGACCGGTTAGTAGGGCATGTTCTGAGGCATCAAGGGATCATAAATTTTAGCATTAGAGGGCACTGTGGAGGGTAAAAATCATAGAAGGAGACCAAGAGATGAATAAAATAAGTAGATTCAGAAGAATGTAGGTTGCAGTAGGTACTGGGAGATGAAGAAGCTTGCACAGGGTAGAGTAGCATGGAGAGCTGCATCAAACCAGTCTCAGGACTGAAGACCACAACAACAACAACAACGATAAAGATGTTGAATGTTAATAACGTTTTTTTTCTTTTTAAAGCTTTGAGTGCTTTCACATATAAATTGGAAGACATTACTTTTCAGCAAGCGTTGTAAATTTTTGTTGCTGTCGTCTCCTCCTTTAACTTTGCAGCTAACAACACTGAAGAAAAGCAACGTGATCTTATGTGACGAGGCTCATTCTTGTGTCCTCAAACTTTGCCTGAAAAATTGTACGTTAACCTAGGCGCTTAATATTTGTTCAGAGGAAGGGGAAAGTGTTGAACCTAGCCATCCGTTTAATAGAAGATAAACGTATTTCCATGTTCCATTTTGAAATAGTAGCATTCATTGTACGTATACTGCAGTTTTCGAAAATTAAAAAAATTGTTCCGGGAAAAAAACGTTCATCCAAATGTGAAAAACTAATACAAGGCACAACATGGTCATACCTAGGACCGAATATTCTATTCAAATTTAGAAGTGTTGCAATCGAGAAAAGTTTGTCAGCACTGCATTTACTAGTTGAAGCAGTTTCAGTACTACTTTACTTCACGGCAGTAATCAATAAGAGATATCAGATTAAGAAGAAGTGTTATTAGAAATCAATTACCAGTTTAAAACATCTGAAATTAACGTTACAGACAAGTAACTCAAATTCCTGTTTTCAAGACAGGGAAAACTGGTAGGAAGTTAAAACAACTAAGTGCATTTGGAAACATCACGTGTTTCATGGTAGCAGACTTTCTTCCGTTTGAAGGTATAAGATGGTCCACGACGATGAAATATAGCTTAACCGCCCACACATTATGTGACTAGTTTTGAAAATTTACAGAATTTTATTCACCATAAAACTTTGTAACTGAAGAATAAACAATATTCTCCATGCAGTTTGTGTTTATTATACAGAAGTGAAATATACATAGCTCGTAATATTTACAAACGATGTACAAAACACAACCTCAAGCCTCACAACAACAAAAACAGTAGAAAATCCCAGAAACTGCTTATGGCGGTTTCTTCCACGCATTTCTGCATGTGATTCGAACATCAGGCGTCAGATAGAAATGCGTCCAAGAAACGCCATATGTTGCTAGGTACACTACCCTTCCGGCACAACACTTTCACCTACTGAATCTACTTGTTGAGTACACGCAGAGTGAACATTGTCAAATAAAGACCTAAGTGCTATAAAGAGTGAATTTTTAAGCGATCGAAAGTAAGTCGCTGTCTCTAACGAAGGGCACGTGATTGTCGGCACCAGCCTTGGTGTAAGGCATTGAAATGAGTCACTCCATTCCCTGAGAAGTAATTTATCGCACGTATCACGAAAACACTCTTTACTTAAAGACGATTATTAAAGAAGCAGCTTTGCGCTCCACCAAAACTGTGGTTCGGTAATTTTGGTACAGTACATAAATGACCTACTAAATGGTACGATCACAGATGGAATTCGTAGCTTTGGTAGGGAAAGCAACATTAACGAATGTGTGAGAATGAAACTGGCAGCCGACGAAATGCCTTTGTTTGATTGTTTTGCGTATAATTAGAAATACATATCGTTCAGTGTTAGTCCATCGAGTATTTTATATCCTTATAAAATATTTACTGCGCTTTATAAGTAATAAAATTAGATGATCGCGTACCTACTGCGCATTTACGTAAGAAAAGCAATTGCTTTTGATGCAATTACAGCTTACATGCACAAACATAGAAAATCTATATAATTACTGTTATTTTGTTCTCAATAGGAAGTTCTCCATCATTATCAAAGGAAAGAGTTCCCCGTTATTATTGATACGTGCTAAATTTGTTGGTGAACAGCAGAAACATGTTTTATATAAGATCGACGAAGTATTGAAGCGATGTATATGTTACTGTTTTGCGTTTATGTCAATTTTACCTTCCTTTTAGGAAATTGCGTTTTCTAACGCTATATAATAAACACATACGAATATGTATATTATTTTTGGTGCTACAACATTCCTCTGTTTTACGTTATGAATCAACAGTTTTCGAATAAAATCAGAATTAAACATTCACAATTTAAATTTTGCTGTAAATATTGTTATTGTTAAGTAACAGACTGGAGGATAACTAAGTAGAACAAAAATGTTCCGTTGGTTATGCGGCCCTTTACATATCCTAACTCAGTTTCCAGACAGTTCAACCCTCCCGGTTTCTAGGGGAAGTAAGAGACTGATCGCCTACGCAAACAAAGAGATCGAAATGAGGTAACGCCCGACAGTTATGCAACACACCTGACGTGCAGATAACGCGGTTACAATGTTGAGCTGTGGAATAAATTGCTATTTTGAAGAGCGCGCCCCAGCGCGTAGTGTGAAGCAGTCGTCCTCCGTTTATGGCAGTGGCGCCGCTGTGGCAATCGCAGCTTTGGTGTCTGCCTCTGGTGGGAAAGAGGGAAGGTTGCCTGTTCACGTGCATTTAAGCGGCGCTATGAGCTCGCCAGTCGGTGAGTTGGTCAGCCGGGTCAGTGTGAGGCAGTCAGTTTCTGTCTGTCGTCCGGAGTGCGAGTGTGTGTTAGGCCGTCAGTCTGCTCGAGTTTGTTCAGGCAATGGTCGTTGGTGGTTGGATCGATCGGTTGGTCGGTCGCGCACTGGGACACAAGGTGCCTTGTCCGTCTTGAGCGTCGGCGCATGTGAGGTCGCTACGTCAGTCCAGTGGGCCGCACCGTATAGAGAGAGGTAGTGGCTTTGCGACCGACACGAAAGCAACAGGAGTCAACCCACGACATCGGTCTGGCCGGGGCGAGCTGTGACGCCGTGAGACGGGAGATCGGCGCGACTTCCTGCTTCTGTTGAAGCGGCTGGCAGCGGACGAGTCGGGAGAGAGTGCTTTATTTTTTTTTTGGGGGGGGGGGGAGGGGGGGGGCTGCGCCAGGTCTTCGCATTTGTTAGGCAGTTGGTGTCTGTCTGTCGGTCTGCTGTACGTTAGTAGCTGCTTCTGTCATGTTTGTCGGATTCGGTGTTAACGAGTTGATTGCTTGAAGTGTAACGGCCGAATTCCTGAAATATGCTTTTATCTTACCTATCATCTTGAGAGGCGGTAAATCTGTAATGTAGAGCATATTTGGCCAACCTTTTATATTTCATGTAGGACTGCATTTCATGGGTTTTTATTTAAATGGTCATTTTAGTATATAAAGTTGCCACCCTTCCACAGTAAAACTTTTTTTAAAAAATCAAGTTGCACCTTCGGTGCAAAGTTAATCTTTTAATGTTAGTGTTTTGTACCGTTTCCGTGCATCCTACAGGGTGCATAGTTTATGTGCTTGTATGAGTTGTTAAAATTTTTAGTTCAAAGTAATCTGGTGTGTCGCAGATTTGCACCAGTGAAGTCTTTCAGAGGTTGTTGTGAGCGGTCGTGACTACGGCCGTGTCAAAAGGGAGCGACAAAGTTCTCAGCCCGAAAGCTCATTCAGTCAAAAATTTGTTCTTTCTGCCTCTGAATAAATTGTAACTTGATATTTAGAGGGTACTTTCTGATTACAATTTTAAATCTGCTTCTAAATAAACAAAAAGCCTTTTAGGAATAAAATTTCTATTTATTGAAAGAAATTTGATTTGTTTTCATCAGTTACCCACTGGCAACTACTTCCACATTCACATAGTGTGATTAAATGTGTTAGTGTTCTTGATGAATCGCTAGAAAATAAAGCAAATTCTTAAGAAATGGTTTTGAAAGTAAATTCACGATTCAAATGTTAACTGACCAAAGGTACTAAAAAATCTACCGTAATATATGCTTACTTATGACAGTCTACGGAAGCGTACGACAGTTTACAGCTATTTATATAAGTAATTTCTCTAGTGGTCGGGAGACAGTAGGGAAGGCAGATGTCTTGCACTGCTATTAAATAGCGGCTCGCCTCAGCACAGGAGGCTGGGTATGCAGGAGAGCTTCTGCGAAGTTTTGAAGGTAGGAGACAAGGTACTAGCGGAATTAAAGCTGTGGGGCCTGAGTCGTGCTTTGGTAACTGAGTTGTAGAGCACTTGCCCGCAAAAGGCAAAGGTCCCGATTTTGATTTTCGCCTCAGCACACAGTTCTAATCTGCCAGGAAGTTTCTTTGTTTCCAGTTGCCAGCGGAATCATGATTGTAGCCAGAAGTGCACCTCTTCGTGCCAAGCGAATCGACGAAAATGATTATCGTTTTTGAGCGAATCAAAATGTGGAAATCGCATGACGGAAGAACGGGATTGTGTGGGTGAAGTGCAAGGGCATCCCAGCGAAATTTCTGCAGTGTACTGGGAACAATCTTGGCAACAAGTGGAAATCCCTTACACATCTTCCATACGGTCCCGATCTCTACCCACACGATTTTCATATTTTAGGTGCACCGAAAAACGACATTAGTTGCCGTTGATTTGTTCTGGACGAAGAGGTGCACGCCAGGATACAATCATGCTTCCTCGGGCTATCGCAAACATTTTTCGATGAAGGTTCATAATGGTTCAAATGGCTCTTAGCACTATGGGTCTTAACTTCTGAGGTCATCAGTCCCCTAGAACCTAGAACTACTTAAACCTAACTAACCTAAGGACATCACACACATCCATGCCCGAGGCAGGATTCGAAACTGACAGTTTCAGCGATTACTTTTGAAATAATGAGCAATTTACTTCCTTCTTTGCATTTAGCTCGTTTTTATTTGATTCCCCCTTATACACTGAAGCACCAAAGAAACAGGCATAGGCTGGGGTATTTGATTATAGAGATATGTATACAGGCACAATACTGCGCTGCGATCGGCAACGCCTATGTAAGAAAAACAAGTATCCGGCGCAGCTGTTAGATCGGTTACTGCTGGTGCAATGGCAAGTTATTGCTGTGTCCAACCACTCACTTCAGTTAGAACGTGCTGTTATAGTCGGCGTACGTATGATCGGACGTAGCATCTCCGAGGTAGCGATGAAGTGGGGATTTTCCCGAACGACCATTTCACAAGTGTACCGTGAATATCAGGAATCTGGTAAACCATCAAACCTCGGAAATCTCTGCGGCCGGGAAACGATCCTGCAAGAAGGGAACCAATGACAACTGAAGATAATAGTTGAAATTGCTGCAGATTTCAGTGCTGGGCCAGCAACAAGTGTCAGCGTGCGAACGATTCAACGAAACATTATTGAACCGGGCGTTCAGAGCCGAAGGCCTACACGACACAAATCTTTATGCCCCGCCTGGGCCATCAACACCGACATTTGACTGTTGATGACTGGACACATGTTGCCTGGTCGGACGAGTCTCGTTTCATATTGTATCTAGCAGATGGCACAAAACTCCGCAGACATGAAGATTATTGAGAATATCTGGGATGTCTTGCACCGGACTGTTCAGAAGAGATCTCCACCCCTCGTATTATTACGGTTTTGTGGACAGCCCAGCCGGATTCACGGCGTCAGTTCCCTCCAGCACCTTCACACATTAGTCGAGTCCATGTCCCGTCGTGTTTCGGCTATTCTGCGTGCTCGAGGGGTCCCTACACGATATTAGGCAGGTGTACCAGTTTATTTGGCTCTTCAGTGCAGCACATATGGCTCACTGTGGGAGGGTTACGTTGCGCGTATTCGAACAAGGTGACCACTGCCTCTCTCCAAATGAATTTCTCCTTGGAATGTAGACCCACTTACCCAAAGTGAGTGACGTCACTGCAGGTTCGTGAGGGTTGTCAGTATCAGATTCAGGGACTAGCAAGCACCTGCTGTCAGCTTCAGGCACCGGCGAGCAGATGGAGTCAGCTTCCGGTTCCGGTGCGGCCGTGGATCCCTGAAACAAACAGTCCCACATCAGAAACTGCGGGCCAGTGCCCGGTTCAGCGTGCGGCTCACAGCCAGCGCTGCTATCTGCAGGCCACGGCGTAGGGATGCGAAAAATACACCAATTAAAACCGATACCGATATTTTGGTTTTGATTAACTGATATTTTTTGGTATTTATTACTTATTAATTTTTGCTAATAACCGAGTAAAAAATCGAAATATCAAGTAGCCATAGCAGTAGTGCTAAAATTATTTGTTACTAAGTAAACATTGTTCAAAAAGGGCGTAATTTTATCCGTGAAATTTGCGTTGATTTGAAATTGGCGTTAAATTAGAAAATGGGAACATCTATCGGCGATGTTTTAATAACAATGCCGACAGAAACGAACAACAATAAGAATTGATATGGCACTGCCTGTTGCTGCTGACGTGTGTCGTGGCTTAAGGTACGCCTGCACGTGGAATGCTCAAGACTGGCCCCCACGTTGTCTATAAGTTAGTTTGTCGCTGTCTTCCCCGGACATCCGTAGTATTGCAGAATGGCACTAGTCCTAGGCTTGAAACATTTTTACTATGTGACTTAGCAGTGAAGTACAACGCTCCATTTGCTTTAAAAGCTTACAGATCTGGCTCCCACTTCCGTCAAGTCATAAAGGAGGGAGGAAATTATGGGAACAGTAACAAAGCAAACCCTTAACAATTCATTTATAGTATACAATAAAAATATAAAACCACTGATCTATCGCGTGTGTCTAGATAATACGCCTTTATTTTCTCGCAGTCCTTCAAAACGGACAAATTAACCCGAAAAACAGATTTCTTCAGTCTCAGTTTTCACGCTTTATCGTTGACTGTCCGTAATGCCCAAGTACTGGTAAGATCCCCGATCACATCATAATTTTTGAACAGAGTTTAAAATAATTAGAATGAATAGGAGAAATAATGAGTGAGTGGACGGACTAGGTTTTCTTTTACGTTCCTATTTAATTGAATATTTTGACTCTATATATTTTGAAACTGAGAAAGTTAAAATTTTACAATCTTTGTTCGATTTATACGTTTATTACAGGAAGTAATAGGAATAAAAAAACCGAAAATCGACTATTTCAGAAACCTGTAATTTTAAGCGGTTTTAACAGTCAGGTTAAACTGGCGTGAAAAAACGGATATAACCGAAAACCGGTTGTTTCGGTGATAGCGGCCATCCCTACCATCCCTACCATGGTGGCGTGGGAGAGCCAACTTGCAGCGCCGTCCACTCTTTAAGTAGCCGCCACATCGACACAACACAGGCAACGGCCGTCAAACAGCTGCGTGCTCAAAGCTGCGTCATGTGGGTTGTACGAGCTGTTTCAATAAGGTTTGGTCTTAAGATGTAGAACGCCAGACACCGTTGACAGTACCGCCCTTACATTCACGATTTTTTTTATTTACCCGACGCGTTTGGCAAATGATTTCCACTGTGAACTGCGTTTTCTCCTGTGTACTTTGCCATTTTTACGTAATATTTTTGCTGAGTTAGATACTGCTTTTATCTATTGAGCGTAAGTTTTCTTATGGCCCGTTTGCGCAGAGTTTTAAAGTCAACAGGACAAAGCAGAACCTTACACATTGAAAACATTACACAGAGAAAAACGCACTTGACAATAGGAATAATATCCCAAAACCTGTCGTGTAAAATCTAAATAAGAAAAGTCGTGACTGGTAGCAGGAAAGTTATTTATAAGCAGACCCATTACTTTCACAGTCGCAGGCTCCCACAAACCATTTACAATTGATCGAACGAGATTAAAAAGAACGCAAAATCTCCGACACAGTCCAGATACTCGGAACTTAGTGCAGACTTCAGTGTGAAACGATTTCAGAAGTTTCCACAACGGAGCTCCGTCTCGAAATCTGTAGGAAAATCCATAATAATTCTCGTCGTTCGTAAAGTATATCAGCAGCAAGACAAAATCAATATCTTCACTCTGTGATAGCAATGCCAAATGTTACTCTAACAGCGCCACTAAAGCAGAGTTACCAAACACGGTTTTCCAAAAATTCTTCGCCAAAGAAGATGCATTACACACGAAGCAGCTTAAGTGAAAAAGGGTGACTGTATACCAGTATTTTTAGCAACAACACAAATGTTCGCTCGACGAAAGAACAATACCTAAAGACTGGAACGTTGCACAGTTACACCAATAAACAAGTAACGAATGAAAGGAAACCGTTGTATTATAAACCCATAACACTGATATTGATTTTTAGTAGGATTTTGGAATATACACTGTGTTCTAACATTACGAAATACCTCAAAGACACTTAACCAGCACGGATTCAGAAAATGTCTGTCTGGAGAAACACAATTAGCTGTTTAATCACACGAAGTAATGTGCTATCCACAGAGGCTCTCAAGATGATTCCAAATCTCTGGATTCCCAGAACGCTGTCGACGCGGTTACAAGTGGCGTCTAATCTAATCGCCTGCCACGGATTATCTTTTTAGTTATACCACTGGATTTGTGATCCCTGTCAGAAAGGTCACAGTCCGTGGTAAGTTACGGGATTTCGTGAAACCGAAGTGGTATTCGGGGTTCCCCAACCAAGTGTTTTAGACCTGCATTTTTTAAACTCTGGAAACAATGTAGGAGAGAATCTCGGCAGTACTCTTAGATTCTTTGGAGGCGACGCTGTCGTTTATTGAAGAGTAAAGACTTCAGAAGATCAAAACGTATTAAAAAGATTTGAAGAAGAAATTTGTATGGTGTGAAAAATGGAAATCGCCCCTAATCAATGATAACTGTCATGTCCTCCACATGAGTTCTGGTTACACGGTAAATCACACATATTTAAAGTTGGCCGTTTCAACCAAATACCTAAAACTCTACCTACATATACACTCAGCAAACCTCTTTGCAGTTTTTTGCTGACAGTACCTTGTCTACCAGTCAGATCCCCCTCCCCTATTTCAGTCGCGAATGGTTCGCGGGAATACCGATAGCTGGCAAGCCTCCGTGTGACCTCGAATCTTTCTCATTTTATCTTCATGCCCTTTTTTGCGACATATACGCAGAAGGAATCAATGTATTTGTTGAGTCTTTTAGGAACGTACGCTTTTAGAACTTTAACAGGAGCCCACACCGCATTTCAGAACGCCTCTATTGTATCGTCTTCCAACGGAGTTGGCTGATGATCTCCGTAACTATTTCGTACTTACTAAATGAACCTGAAACGAAAAGCGCCGCTCTTCTTCGCATACTATTACCTCTATCAATGTGACGTGATACGGATTCCTCACTGACGAGCAATATTCAAGTACTGGTCGTACGTGGTTTTGTAAACCACCACATTTGTTGATGGACTACACTTACTGAGTATTCCTTCAATTGCCGGCCGCGGTGGTCTCGCGGTTCTAGGCGCGCAGTCCGGAACCGTGCGACTGCTACGGTCGCAGGTTCGAATCCTGCCTCGGGCATGGATGTGTGTGCTGTCCTTAGGTAAGTTAGGTTTAAGTAGTTCTAAGATCTAGGGGACTAATGACCACAGCAGTTGAGTCCCATAGTGCTCAGAGCCATTTGAACCATTTTTATTCCTTCAATTAATCGTAATCTAGCATCTGTCTTCCCTGCAGTTAGCTTTCTGTTGTTGTTCACAGCTCCGTACGCAGATTCCTAGATATTTTATGCAAGTAACTGCTTCCAGTGATGCAATCGTATAATCTTAGAATAACGAGTCTTTCTGTCTACGGATGCGCAACGCTTTACATACTTTCAGGATCAATTACTACTCCCTCCACAAGCGTCGATCCACTGCAGGCGCTTCTGCATTTCGCTACAATGTACACTGAAGTGCCAAAGAAACTGGTATAGGCGTGCTTGTTCAAATACAGAGATATGTAAACAGGCAGAATATGGCGCTGCGGTCGGCTACGCCTACATAAGACAACAGGTGTCCTGCGCAGTTGTTAGGTCGGTTACCGCTGCTACAATGGCAGGTTATCAAGAGTTAAGTGAGTCTGAACGTGCTGTTATAGTCGGGCACGAGCGATGAGACACAGCATCTCAGAGGTAGCGATGAAGTGGGGATTTTACTGTACGACCATTTCACGAGTGTACCGTGGCTATAAGGAATCCGGCAAAACATCAAATCTCCGATATCACTGCGACCGGAAAAACATCCTGCAAGAATGGGACCAACGACGACTGAAGAGAATCGTTTAACGTGACAGAAGTGCAACCCTTGCGCAAACTGCTGCAGATTTCAGTGTTGCGCCATCAACAAGTGTCAGGGTGTGAAGCATTCAATGAAACATTATCGATATGGGCTTTCGGAGCCGAAGGCCCACTCGTGTACCCTTGATGACTACGCAACGCAAAGCTTTATGCCTCTCTAGGGCCCATCAGTACCGACATTCGACTGTTGATGACTAGAAACATGTTGGTTGGTCGAACGAGTCTCTTTTCAAATTGTATCGAACAGATGGACGTGTACGACTGTGGAGACAACCTCAATGAATCCATGGACCCTGCATATCAGCAAGGGACTTTCAAGTTGGTAGAGGCTCTATAATGGCGAGTGGAGTGTGCAGTCGGAGTGATATCGGACTCCTGATACTTCTAGATACGGCTGTGACGGGTGACACGTACGTAAGCATCCTGTCTGATCACCTGCATCCATTCAAGTCCATTGTGTATTCCTACTGACTTGGACAATTACAGTAGGACAATGCGACACCCCACATGTCCAGAATTGTTGCAGAGTGGCTCCAGGAACACTTCCTGAGTATAAACTCTTCCGCTGCCCACCAAACTCCCCAGCCCTGAACATTTCTGAACATACCAGAGGAACCTTGTAACGTGCTATTAAGATCTCCACCCCATCGTTCTCTTACGGACTGATGCACAGGACCAGCAGGATTCATGTTGTCAATCCCTCCAGGACTACATCAGACATTATTTGAGTCCGTGCCATGTCTTGTTGCTGCACTTCTACCTGCTCGCGGGGGCCCTACACGTTTTTAGGCAGGTATACCAGTTTCTTTGGCTCTTCAGTCTACTAGTGTTGAGATTTCTCTACATACAACATCAGCTATGGAAAGCCGCATGGAACTTCCGAGTCATCTAATAAGTCAGTTACACATATTGTAAAAAGTAATGGTCCTATAACACTTCCTGGGGCATGCCTGAAGTTACTTTTACGTCTGAAGACCTCTCAGTGTTGAGAGAGACATGCTATGTTCTGTTCGCTAAAAGCACTTCAGTCCAAACACACAGGTAGTATGAGACTCCATACAGTCGTATTTTGTTCATAAGCGGAAATTAGGAACTGCATCGAATCCCTTACGGCTCAAGGAGCAAGACACCTACCTGGGCGCCGGTATTTTCTGCTTTTTCTTTTTGCGACGGACAGAGAGCAAGCTGGGTTTCACGCGATCGATGTTTTCGGAACCCGTGTTGATTCCTACAGAGGAGATTTTCGATTTCCAGAAATGTAATACGCGAGAACAAAATATGTTCCAAAGTTGTACAACAGTCCGATGTCTGAGATTTAGGCCTATGGTTTTGTGCGTCTGTTTGACGACATTTCTTGAAAACTGGAATGACCTTTGCTTTTCTTCCAATCATCAGGAACACTTCGCTCCTCCGAAGACCTACAGCTTCCTACTACTAAAATTGAGGCAAGTTCCTTCTCATGCTCTGCGTGGAATCGTATTCGTATCACGACAGGGCCAATGCCTTTGCCTCTATTGAGTGATTTATGTTGCTGTTCTATCCCTTGGTCACTTATTTCGATATCAGTCATTTTGTGGTTCGTGCGACCGTGTAGAGGATACACTGATGAGCCAAAACATCATGAGCACATGCTTAATAGCTTGTTTATCCGCCTTTGGAACGAAATGCATTACTGATTCTGCTCATTAGGGACCCGACAGTTTTTTAGTATGTTTGTCACGTAATTCGCGTAAATGTTAAAATGTTCAAATGCGTGTGAAATCTTATGGGACTTAACTGCTAAGGTCATCAGTCCATAAGCTTACACACTATTTAACCTAAATTATCCCAAGGGCAAACACACACATACCCATACCCGAGGGAGGACTCGAACCTCCGCCGGGACCAGCCGCACAGTCCATGACTGCAGCACCTTACACCGTTTGCGTATGCGGTGCTGGCACCCTATAGCGACCCAGATGGGTTCCACAGGATTCACATCTAGTGAAATTGGTCGCCGAGGTATCAACGTGAGTTCACTATAATTCTCCTCAAACCATTGTAGCACGGTTCTGGCTCCGAGACATGGACAATTACACTGTTGAAAGATGACATCGCCGTCGGGGAAGAAGTCAAGGACGAAGAGATGCAGGTGGTTCGCAGCTGTCAGCGTGTCTTCGATTACTGCCACAGGTCCCACGCAAGTTCAGGAGAATGTCTCCCAAACCATAAAGCCATCGAACCCTACGTTCTGTGAAAGGTCGTGGATGTCAAACCAGTTTTCGCCTAGTGGTAGTTTCGCTGTCTTTCTGCCTCTTTCCGTAGATACTCAAGACATTAGCACGAGAACATTCGACCAGCTTCGCCGCTTCCGAGGTACTCGTTCGCAGGCTATGCCTACTAATAATCTGTCCTTTGTCGAAGTCACTTATGTCAATGGATTTCCGCATTTGCAGGCCGTATCTTCGCTGGGGTGATCTTCAGTCCGTGTCTGGTCGGCTTACATACGTTTGTTACCGCGTTACGTGCCCGCAACGCCGCCACCAAGCGGCATTCAGCGTTGCGGTGAGCACTGGTCGTAATGTTTTCGCCGATCGGTGTGTACTACAGTTCTAACATTCTGCGTGGTGTCTGTCTGTTCTGAGTCGTGTCTCCCTACCACTTTCGCGCAACGACGCTCTGAGCGTGTTTTTTTAGGGAATTGACTTGTTTGAACCTGGTACCTGTTGCTCGTAAGGAGAAGCCAGACCATACATGACATGTAGAGTTCAGAAGAGTTCAGTGAGACTAGCGATGATATAATCAAATACTTAACGGTCACAACGTCAGCTCCACTGCACTCCTTGTAAAAGAATCTTAATACTAATAAAATTTAGTGGAAGAGGTTCAAGGCTTACCTATTTTTAGTTAGCTGGTAAAATAATGTCCAAAAAGGCAGTTAAGTTTACCATTGGAATTTTATTCTACTCACAAAACATTGTTTATAATTTGCACTATTGATAAAAGGAAATATTTTAATACAGGATGATAAAAACCAACTGCGTTCAACAAAAATGTGAACGAATATTCCCTGAATGGGTTTCCAAGATCTATAATGGATCGAAGGATGACCTATGCCATATCACATCTATAATCTAGGTTTAAGTTTCATAAAAGAGAAAACTATCAAAATGGTCTATAGTGACCTTATTTAACTTGTCATAAATTACAGTGGCTGATGTGGCTTCTCAATAATTATATAACAGAAAAAAGCATCGCGTTTCAGATTTTAACTTCAAGTAGCAAATGTGAAATGTGAATAGTACGAAGTTTGATTGACGATCGACACTACTATTACGTAAAAAGGGGATGTAACAGATGAGACTTCTGTAGTTCTGAGTGAAGCCTTATGCGCTGTTATGCGGCGTCACGTGCCTTCATTACCTTGTCGGTGGTTAGTCAGCGTCAGGGGGCGGCGGGCGCGCGGCTCGACACACCTCGCCGTCTCGGTAGCAACTCTCACGAATTTCTCTTTACTACAATTTACTGAAGTTGGTTTAAGAAAAAGGTATCTGGCTTTGTTTTCAACTGACCAGTCAGGGTCTCAATGTTAAGCTTAAGCTCCGCCCACAAAAATTTTGTCTATCCAATGAGAAACGTTATATTTTTCGTGGTGTGACAACGTTTTTAATGTTTGCTACATAACAGAGACGCGTATGGTATCACGCTAAAACTTGCAGCTGGGGTGACCCTTTTAGTGTTAGCGTAAGATCTGTACTGTTCTTCTGTAGGGCTCTATCTTTTAACATGCTCTTGGCGATCGGCCGGCGATGCTAGTGTCCGTCCCTTATCGTAGGGCCTTCTAGCTTAACACGGTTCTGCTCTCGACTCCTGTTCTCGTTTCTCCCCTCGGAACTGCGTCTGTTTCACGGAGGGAAGGTATGACGTGCATTTAGGCGTTCTTGTGTTAGTCTGTGGCATTCCATTTGCTCACTCGTTGATCGTAGCACTTTGGTTAATTTAATGTCAGGATTTATTCGGAGCTATGTGACATACTGCGGGATTTGCTATCATGTCAGTGTTTTCATGGAAGGTGTTGGATTTACCTGACAGCTTACACAGTGCAATCTTTCTATGCGAAATATCCTTCGTTTCAATGCCATTATGGTCACAGTGTCTAGACAGATGGCTTCGATCCGTTTGCTGGTTTAACATGAAAACTTCTTAGGATTTACTGGCAAGTCGGTAGACTAGGGTTTGCAATTACTAGGAATTTAAATTGAAACCATCATACAGTGAATATCGTGTGGAAGGCGAACCAAATACTGCATTTTATTGGCAGAACGCTTAGGAGATGCTACATGTCCACGAGAAAACTGCCTACAATATGCTACAATATTGCTGTGCGGTATGGGATCTGTAACAGACGGAGTACATGGAAAAAGTTCAAAGAAGAGCAGCTCATTTTGGATTACCGCGAAATAGGGGTAAGAGTGTCATGGATATGACTCAAAGTTAAGGTGCCAATCATTAAAACAAATGCGTTTTACGTTGCGGCAAGACCTTCTCCACGAAGTATGAGTCACTAACTATCTGCTCTGAATGTGAAAGATTTTTTTTTGGCGCCATCCTACATAGGGAGAAATTATCTTCATAATAAAATAAGAGAATTGAGAGCTCGCACGGGAAGATTTACGTGTTAGATTCTACCGCGCGATATTAGAGAGTGAAATAGTCAAAGTGGTTCGATGAAACCCCTGCCAGGCACTTAAGTGTGAACTGCAATGTTGATATGTAAATGTAGATGAACTAGATGTGTCCTGCAATTGATTTAAGAATAAAAAACGCTCTAGCAAATTTGACATTACAATTTACAAAACTGAATAACGAAATCTTTCTTTAATGACCGCTTTTCGCACCATAAGTATTTCTCAAATTTTCTGACGAGCTCGTTTCAAATGCTTTGTTTCTCTCAACTGTAATTTCTAGGAAGTTCTCTAAAGTGGTGCACTTATTATAACTATAATCATTATATTGAAATATCTTATTTAATGAGTTTTGAAAATATGTAAAAATCATCCGATCGGTTGTATAGGTTTTCTATATACCTTGACCAGGTTTCGTCACCTCTAAGGGTGACATCGTCAGAAGGAGACTCCTTACACCACGCCAGTGTTACTTATGTTTTAATGTTTGACTTTTTGAAGAACATTATGTCTTATATTTTAATTTATTACTTGAGCAACTCAGCTCTTAAATCACTGTACATCTTTGATGATATGTTCTTCATGTAATTGCCTTACCTTCTGTTGAAGACACCCTTAGAGGTGACGAAACCTGGTCAAGGTATATAGAAAACCTATGCAACCGGTTGGCTGATTTTTACATATTTTTCAAATTTGTGTATACGGTTGCTACAAACGTCAGCCATGTTCAAAGTTATATATTGATATTATTATTAAAATAGTAGGTATCTGTGGTATGTTAAAGGATAGGGTGATGGCTTGCTAAAATTGGCGACTGGGGGAACAGGAAACAGGAACAAAATAGCTCCCACCACCACCCCCTGGAACATAAATTGGATCCATGCCAGCTCATATGTTAGTATTGTAGTATATCTTTTACCATGTTCACATACCCCTCCTGTGATGGCAACGTCAGTATTCATATTGTGCCACTTGGCAGTTTATTGTGTGCGCCTACATTTCTTTTTCTACTGATGCCTTTGTCTCTTATTCGCCTGTGATCAACATTGTTTGAAAAGAATTTTCCATGGTTAATTTTAAGGGGTAGCCGAATGCCTGTGCTGTTACCATCCCATTATTCACTGGAACGGAAAGTGTATAACCCAGCTGTCTGTGTACAGTGTTATTCATGTGAAAGCGTGCAATTTTTTTCTAAATGTTTGCGAATAGTGTAACTGATGTGCGACTTGGCTACCTGTCTGGTATTCGCCTAGTCGGATGTGGAAAACCGCCTAAAACCACACACAGACCGTTGTCGTTAATGAGCCTGGCAGATTCGATAAGGGGCTGGTGCACCTCCCCATCCCGGCAGCGATGCTTTAATACGCACGGCGATCCAGGCAGGTTTGAACCTGCTTACATTGCAGTTTATAAATGTATTTTAATATTTAAGAATAAACCAGAGTATTGTAAACTTAACGGATTTCATAAAGTATGCCTGTTCTACATGTATATGTAATGTTCCTGATATTACCTTCGACTTGAGTTGTATAGATAAGGTTGATAAGCGTCGAAGCCGTTTACTTCACGTCCTTTCATTCCGCAAAACGTTCATATTCAAATTAGCTACGTTTTTATATTCAAACTAGCCTGATAATAATTCGCTTCGCTGGGCTTTTAGTTTTCTTTCAGTAGTTTTATATATACACTCCTGGAAACTGAAATAAGAACACCGTGAATTCATTGTCCCAGGAAGGGGAAACTTTATTGACACATTCCTGGGGTCAGATACATCACATGATCACACTGACAGAACCACAGGCACATAGACACAGGCAACAGAGCATGCACAATGTCGGCACTAGTACAGTGTATATCCACCTTTCGCAGCAATGCAGGCTGCTATTCTCCCATGGAGACGATCGTAAAGATGCTGGATGTAGTCCTGTGGAACGGCTTGCCATGCCATTTCCACCTGGCGCCTCAGTTGGACTAGCGTTCATGCTGGACGTGCAGACCGCGTGAGACGACGCTTCATCCAGTCCCAAACATGCTCAATGGGGGACAGATCCGGAGATCTTGCTGGCCAGGGTAGTTGACTTACACCTTCTAGAGCACGTTGGGTGGCACGGGATACATGCGGACGTGCATTGTCCTGTTGGAAGAGCAAGTTCCTTTGCCGGTCTAGGAATGGTAGAACGATGGGTTCGATGACGGTTTGGATGTACCGTGCACTATTCAGTGTCCCCTCGACGATCACCAGAGGTGTACGGCCAGTGTAGGAGATCGCTCCCCACACCATGATGCCGGGTGTTGGCCCTGTGTACCTCGGTCGTATGCAGTCCTGATTGTGGCGCTCACCTGCACGGCGCCAAACACGCATACGACCATCATTGGCACCAAGGCATAAGCGACTCTCATCGCTGAAGACGACACGTCTCCATTCGTCCCTCCATTCACGCCTGTCGCGACACCACTGGAGGCGGGCTGCACGATGTTGGGGCGTGAGCGGAAGACGGCCTAACGCTGTGCGGGACCGTAGCCCAGCTTCATGGAGACGGTTGCGAATGTTCCTCGCCGATACCCCAGGAGCAACAGTGTCCCTAATTTGCTGGGAAGTGGCGGTGCGGTCCCCTACGGCACTGCGTAGGATCCTACGGTCTTGGCGTGCATCCGTGCGTCGCTGCGGTCCGGTCCCAGGTCGACGGGCACGTGCACCTTCCGCCGACCACTGGCGACAACATAGATGTACTGTGGAGACCTCACGCCCCACGTGTTGGGCAATTCCGCGGTACGTCCACCCGGCCTCCTGCATGCCCACTATACGCCCTCGCTCAAAGTCCGTCAACTGCACATACGGTTCACGTCCACGCTGTCGCGGCATGCTACCCGTGTTAAAGACTGCGATGGAGCTCCGTATGCTACGGCAAACTGGCTGACACTGACGGCGGCGGTGCACAAATGCTGCGCAGCTAGCGCCATTCGACGGCCAACACCGCGGTTCCTGGTGTGTCCGCTGTGCCGTGCGTGTGATCATTGCTTGTACAGCCCTCTCGCAGTGTCCGGAGCAAGTATGGTGGGTCTGACACACCGGTGTCAATGTGTTCTTTTTTCCATTTCCAGGAGTGTATGTAATAATTGACAAAAGAACTACAGCGAAAGACTTTTTCGTTTCTTTTTTTCTTTTTTTTCGGACAAATGCGTTACACATAAAGTCTTTAGATTAAATCAAATTTGCGTTTTCGTTTTAGGATTTTGCTCCAATATATTTTCATGTTCTTTATTATTATACACAGGTATTAATTACTCCTCCTTTACATGTTGAACTGGAACTGAATAACTGTTTTGGCGAGCAGTTTTCCCTTTATTTTTTTCTGCGATTATTATACTTAATATTGAGATGCGCTAGGCAGATTACACAACGCAATTTGTGTTGAGAGCGTCGAGTATTAATTAAGTTAGCATTACAATTTTTGCCAACCCCAACCACCCACTTCCATCCACCGTGACCTAAACACCATAGTGCACAATGCGAGACTTAAGGCTACTCCCATGCATAAACGCCATTGGTCTGTAGTGAATAGTTTTGGCTACGAAGTGAAAGATACCGACATACGTTTCATTTATTTACATTTCAATTACGTGATAGGTAATATTTAGAACAGTCTGTTAGTAGACCATGTCTCCATGGTACAAGGTAATCCATTTACGTAACCGCTTCGGCACTCGCCATATTAAGCTCTCATTTATGAATGAAATTCCAAACCCAGTACGCTAAGGCTGTCTCAGATTTTGTGCTGGAAGTCAAAAGTCGGGACATATTTCACCATTTACAGGCCATTACAGCAAATGTACTCTACAAATAATCTTGTTCCGCATAAGTGACAATTTGAAAGTATTGCTATTAGAGTTACTCTGTCTTGTCGTGAACGCTTTGAATTCGGCATTTGCTATAGAAAGTAACCTGTGCTACGCACTGTACAGGGTGGGCAGGATGCCGCTGACCCGGAAAATATTTCGTGCACCTTAAAAGGCAACCCACCTTGTATCATACTCCCCAGATGCGGATGATGTAAATTGGATTGCTTATTTTAAGGTGTATGAAATATTTTTTGAGGTCAGTATTATTCTGCCTACCCTTAGATGTAGAATGTAAACATCACTCTCCACCTCACGTGCTACATTAGATGAACCTTCGTAGTGGGATATGCAGCACTTGCGGTGGAGAGCTTTGTTTACACTCCCACCTTTTGTCAAAGGCCGTGAAGTGCAGATGGAGCTTTTGATAGTGGACTCGTGCTCACCTGATGATGAATAGCTGAATGAAGAAGTAAGGATATATTTCTATAGTATTTTAAACTTGCTTGGGTGACAAAACGGTCTTAACCTTTAAAAAAAGGGAGGTGCATAACATATTTTGAGAAAGAAGGCAACATTAAATGTAAGCGAGGACTTGTTTTCTATTTATGTATTGTGAAGCCACCGCACAACTGTATCACGGATCAGTACTTAGAATATTACGCAACATATTAAAAAAAACTAAAAACCCGCCTCTATTGCGAAAAAAGCACCTGGTGTTAAGTGTTAACCCAGGTTTCGGCGTAGATAACTACACCTTCTTCAGAACAAAAACAAAACCCTCAAGTGCCTAAGAAGACCTTTTGTCAATGATTAAAAGAACACCATAGCTATACATTTATAAACGAAAAAGAAAACACAAACAGTACACATGTACAAAGTCAACACCATTACGCTCCACCTCACACCGGTCTATGCCCGATGGGCCATGACCTGCCATAAAGTGCACACTAGGTGCTTTTTTCGCAATTGAGGCGGGTTTTTAGTTTTTTAATATATTAACCAACGATTGCTGACGCGCTGCGATGTTGAAGGTTGTCTAAAATGTATGCTTCATTTAATACAATATGCTTCACGACTAATTATTCCGCAATGGCATCTTTACTTTAATAACGTGACAAAGGGCTAACGTAGTCGTTACAAATGTGTTAAATAAATCAAATACTTTCGACAACTGAAGCAGAATATTCTCAGAATTGATTTGTTTTCTGGTATATCTGGCGACGTGACAAATGTGGTACCTATTTAGAAATGTGGACTCAAGCCATAACTCTTAGTTAGGAGCCATTGTTGCTTCATCCATGTTCTTTTGTTACTAACCAGCTAAATATATGTTTTTGTAGTAGTATTTTCATTTTTTACGCCATACCATCTTCCTTCACTAAATGGCCTACTGCAGTTCATCAATAGGCAAAATTTTTGTTTGACGAAATTGAAGTTCCTGGCCGGCCAGGCTTGTTGGTTTCCAGTGGGGGGGGGGGGGGGGGGGTAATTTCACGCTTATAAAACCTCTCAGAACTCTAGTTCTGTTAAACAGAGATTAATGATGCTAGTTAGTCGCCTACCTAGATTTATGTCCAAAAAAAAGATACTAATTAAACTATGCACAATTTGCTGACAATAATTCATTTTCTTTAAAAGTTGTCAGATCAGTCAGAAAAGGTTACTCCTGGTGTGACAAACACGAATAATAAAAACAAGAAAACAAAATTGGAATGACCTGTCATTTGCAAAGTTTATAATAGGGAAGAACGTGAAGGTAAATTCAGGTTCCTAATACATTGAAAAGTGGCTCACGGAAATCAGCGACTGGACAATAGTGACTGTTTATCATGCTTGGAAGATAAACAAAGTCGTTGTCCAGCTAATCCTTCATCAGTGGCCAAGTTGAACCAAACTGTGAATTTATGGAGGGTTACTAAATTCATCGCATCTTGCACTGATGTCATGGGACACCGATGTTGTTGTTGTTGTGGTCTTCAGTCCTGAGATTGGTTTGATGCAGCTCTCCATGCTACTCTATCCTGTGCAAGCTTCTTCATCTCCCAGTACCTACTGCAACCTACATTCTTCTGAATCCGCTTAGTGTATTCATCTCTTGGTCTCCCTCCACGATTTTTTACCCTCCACGCTGCCCTCCAATGCTAAATTTGTGATCCCTTGATGTCTCAGAACATGTCCTACCAACCGGTCCCTTCTTCTTGTCAAGTTGTGCTACAAACTCCTCTTCTCCCCAATTCTTTTCAATAACTCCTCATTAGTTATGTGATCTACCCATCTAACCTTCAGCATTCTTCTGTAGCGCCACATTTCGAAAGCTTCTATTCTCTTCTTGCCCAAACTATTTATCGTCCATGTTTCACTTCCATGCATGGCTACACTCCACACAAATACTTTCAGAAACGACTTCTTGACACTTAAATCTATACTTCATGTGACAAATTTATCTTCTTCAGAAATGATTTCCTTGCCATTGCCGGTCTATATTTTATATCTTCTCTACTTCGACCATCATCAGTTATTTTACTCCCCAAATAGCAAAACTCCTTTACTACTTTAAGTGTCTCATTTCCTAATCTAATTCCATCACGATCACCCGACTTAATTCGACTACATTCCATTATCCTCGTTTTGCTTTTGTTGATGTTCAACTTATATCCTCGTTTCAAGACACTGTCCATTCCCTTCAGCTGCTCTTCCAAGTCCTTTGTGGTCTCTGACAGAATTACAATATCATCGGCGAACCTCAAAGTTTTTATGTCTTCTACATGCATACATAAAGTTGCCGGTAGAATCATGTACATAAGGTGTCCGGCGTGGATATGGCCGCACGACGGGGATTAAAAGTCTTTGAATGCGCAATAGTAGTTGGAGCTAGACACAAGGGACAATCCATTGCGGAAATCATTAGGCATTTCACTACTCCGAGGTTCACGCACAACATAGTGGCCGACGGTCTCCGCTTAACGACCAAGAGCAGCGCCGTCCGCGTCGAGTTGTCAGTGCTAACAGACAAGCAACATTGCATTAAATAACCGCAGACATCAATGTGGGACGTACGAGGAATGTATACTTTAGGACAGCGCGGCGAAATTTGGCGTTTATTGGCTATGTCAGCAGACAACCCACGTGAATGCCTTTGCTAACAGCACGACGTCGCCTGCAGCGCCTCTCCTGCGCTCGTGGCCATTTCGTTTGTATCCTTGATGACTAGACAACCGTCGCCTGGTTAGATGAGTCCCAGTTTCTGGTGGTAAGAGTTGTTGGTAGGGTTCGAGTGTGGCCTCACGAGGCTGATAGTATTGTTCGGGTGTGATCCCACGAATCCATGAGCCTAAGACGTCAATAAGGCACCCTATAATGGTATGGGCTGTGTTTACAAGGAATGAACTGGGTCCTCTGCTCCGACTGAACCGATCATTTGGCGTTAATGGGCTATGGAAACAGACGTGGCAATTGTTATGTTCTGTTACATGGAGACAATTTGCAGCTATTAATGGACTTCATGTTTCCGAACATGTCACTGCTCCAAAATTGTCCGCAATTGGTTTGAAGAACATGGAAAATTCGAGTTTGTGATTTGCCCATCGAGGTCTCTCGACATGAATTCCATTCAACATTTATGGTACGTAATTCAGAGGTCAGTTCGTGTACGAAATCCTGCACCAACCACACTTCAGCAAGTATGGGCAGCTTTAGAAGCAGCATGGCTCAATATTTCTGCAGAGGACATCCAACTATTTGTTGAGTTCATGCCACATCTAGTTGCTGCAATACGCCGTGCCAAAGAGGTGCGACACGATATTAGGAGGTATCCTATACCTTTTGTCACCTCACTGTATACTGCCGGTGTCCCGTAAACTCGCCATTCACTGAAGTGTGAACGTGTTGGCTGTAGGTGGTGCCAATGACTCGCGAATCTGCAGTGTCTCTGCTGAAAGCAGAACCCCAAATTTCTTCCCTGGAAGCAGAGGCCAGAGTACCTCCGCTGTGAACAGAAGCCGTTAGATGTGCATACAAAGTGCAGAGTGCGTCCATTCTGTGAATGATTTTCGTGCCCTAAATTATGTTACCTATCAGAAGACTTAATATTATTATTCCACCAATGAAAAAATTAAACAAATGCCGTTGTACTCCCGCAAAAGCACGAAAAATGCATCCAGTTTTACGCCACGACGTTCTAGACCATTAAAATGACAACTGAGCTAACTTTTATGGCACGGAAAAAACTCGCTCAAGTGATACCTGCAGCTGTGCAATATACGCTTTGTCACACTGAGCAAGTTTCCCACCAAGCAGTTGTCGCGTCCAAGGGAAATGTAAACACAGTATCGGAATAATCACGATATAAGTTTCACATAGGTTCAAGCGAAAATACCAACTGCGCAAAACTTACGTGATTAAATAAACTTGTGAAGAACTGCATTGGCTTAGTGTCTCCGTTTCGTGGTGTTATATGTAAAGTACAAACAACTGACATGATTTATGTTTTCCAGACTTCAGCTTGAAAACTGAAAGCTACTGGCTTGAACTTACCGACACACATACTGCAAGTAATCATTCAACCTTACGGAAGAACATGTCCCAAATTCGTTATTGTACGTTTTTTGGGTCATCAGTCTTCTGACTGGTTTGATACAGCCCACCACGTATTCCACTCTTGTGTCAACCACTTCACCTCAAAGTGTCGCTTACATTCAACATCAGTTATCTGCTGGATGTATCCTCTTATCCGTCTTTCTCTATAGATTTTACCCTTTACCAGTTCAATGGAAGTTACTCCTTGACGCAACACGTCCTATCATCCTCTCCCTTTTAATTGACAGTGTTTTCATATGTCCTTTTCTTCACCGATTGTGAGGACGACCTCTTCAATTTTTATATTAACAGTCCACTTAATTTTCAACATCCTGTTTAGCACCACATCCCAAACGTTTCGATTCTCTTCTCTCCCGGTTTTCTCACAATATATTAGGTTCGGTTGCTGCATATGTTCGCCGTGTTTTTGTTTTGCATGTTCCTATTCCGGTTGCTATGGATTTATTTAACGATCGGCATTTTTATTTGCAGTTCACTGCTTCTATCTGAGATTACATATTGTCATTATGTCATTAGGCGAGGATGAGTGCAGCTATGGACGCTAGAAAATAGAATGATGGTGTGCCGTGTGGAGAAATCGGAACATTTCCGGCATATTCTTCTGTTTTGTTTCAGTAGAGGGATGACAGCAGCGGAGGCAGCCAGAAACAGTTGCGCCATTTGTGGAGATAATGCTATTGGACAAAGCATAGCAAGGAAATGGTTTTCTCGTTTTAAGGAGAATCGTTTTGACATCAGTGACTCGACATTTAGGAAGATCATGAAGATCGTTTAAACGCATTAATCCACCATTCCATCATCGTGCGACTTTTGCATGCAATGTGGAGGGTTCAAAAATCGGGTGTTGGGGTTCCGCATGCTCATAAAAATCAGAGAGTGGACACATGTTAATATCTGCTCGCCCGTCATCAACTGCCTCGTGAACAACAGAGACCATTCCTGTCCTGTATCCTTACTACTGACGAGAAATAATGTCTTCATGTAACCTAAGGGAAAGACAGGATGACTGATCTCAAACAAAGCAGTAACTCACCCTACAAAGACCTACGTGCAAAATTCAAATGGCTCTGAGCACTATGGGACAACATCGGAGGTCATCAGTCCCCTAGAACGTAGAACTACTTAAACCTAACTAACCTAAGTACATCACACACATCCATGCCCGAGGCAGGATTCGAACCTGCGACCGTAGCGGTCGCGTGGCTCCAGACTGTAGCGTCTAGAACCGCTCGACCACTGCGGCCGGCACCTACGTGCATTCACAGAAGATAACGTTATGGATCTGGCGGAACAGCGACGGTGTGGTGTACTACGAATTGCTTCCCCGAGGTGTAACCATCGCCGCTGACATTTACTGTCAACAACTGAAACGTCTGCAGATGTGATGCAGAAACAACGACCAGGAAAACTGCGTAAGAGAATGGGAACCCACGAAAACGGCAGCCCACATTCTGCTTGACTCACAAATAACATTACACAGGAATTGGGTTGGGAACTCATTCCACAACCACTTTCTTCACCTGGCCGTGCGCCCGCAGATTTTCACCATTTCCGCTCTGTATCGTACAATCTTCAAGGAACTTTCTTTCCAGATGAAAATACGAGGGTTGTCCAAAAAGTAGCGCACCGTATTTTTTTTTCTCAGCTGAAAACAGTGCTACGAATACGAAACGTTACGTATGTATTATGTGAAGTTCAAATGGTTCAAATGGCTCTGAGCACTGTGGGACTTAACATCTCTGGTCATCAGTCCCCTAGAACTTACTACATAAACCTAACTAACCTAAGGACATCACACACATCCGTGCCCGAGGCAGGATTCGAACCTGCGATCATAGCATATTATGTGAAGTCTCCTGAGTGAGCGCGCCAAGTTTCCGTCACTCCCACAGATACCGTAGCTGCAGTTTCAAAATGGCGGCTGTAGGTGATTTACGTTACAAGCAGTGTGCTGTCATTGAATTTTTCACTGCAGAGAAAGAAATTGTGTGGAATGTTCAGAAACGCTTGTGCAAAGTCTATGGAGCTTCTTCTGTCGACAGAAGTACAGTTAGCAGCTGGGCACAGAGGGTGAGGTCATCAGAAGGCGTTTAGGCGGAGCTCCACGATTTGAAGCGGTCGGGGGGACCATCCACGGCTGTCACGCCTGATATGTTGCACCGGGCTGATGTCATTCGCTAGGACAGACGCATTACGACTCGGCAGTTGACGCTGCATCTGTCAGTCAGAAAAAGAAGTGTGGCTGCAATTATCCCCACTCTCGGATATTCAAAAGCGTGTGCAAGATGGGTCCTGCCGTGTCCGACGGTGTATGACAAATCGCGCAGAAGAAAATCATTTGTTTTGATTTGATGCAGCTGAGAGGGAGGCCTTCTTGTCCCAGATTGTGACAGGTGAAGAAATCTGAAAACCTATTTTCATCCCGAAACAAAACAACAGTCGATGAAATGACGACATTCCCATTCACCACAGAAGAAAAAATTCCAACAACTGCTTCCACCGGTAAGGTCACGATCACCGTATTCTGGTACTGTGAAGGTGTGATTCTCATTGATGTGATGCATCATATCATATGTCATCACATCATATGTCAACACATCAACAAAACTCAAAACGCCCTTCTGGCGACTTCGGCGCCACAGCAGTCCAGGAAGCACGATAACGCTCGGCCCACACAAGTCTGAGGACTGCTGAACACATAGCAAAGTAGGGTTGGACAGTGTTACCCCATCCACCGTACAGCCCAGACCTAGCCCTCTCCGACTTCCACTTGTTTGGGCCAGTAAGTGATGCCATTCGTGGAAGACATTTTGAGGACGATGAGGAGGTGATTCACACAGTGAAGCACTGGCTCCGCCATCAGAATAGGTATTGGTATTGACGCGGCATAAACGTCCTTGTTTCGCGCTGGAGGAAGGCCATAGGACGGGATGGAGATTACGTGGAAAAATATGCTGTGTAGGTAAAACACCATTCTTTCGTGTGTGTAATTCTCATTATCTTCAATAAAGAATTGTTGGACAAAAAAATGCTGTGCATTACTTGCTAGGCAACCCTCGTACAATCCGAATATCGTTTGTCGATTTTTTCGCCTCAAAACCATGTGATCCCTGCTGTCGTGGAATCGAAAAGTTACCTCTGTCTTGGAAAACTGTTGTAAATAGCGAAGGAGAATATATTATTGATGACTAAAGTCTCTATTATGTGTATCTGTAGTGTTTGTTAAATCCATGGAAAATCGCTACGGACTTATGAACTAACCTAATACATATGGAAATAGTGGGAACAGTCGAGACAGTATTGAGGCAAATAATGAATAAGAACAAAAAATACCTCACTTTTTAGCAGAAAGAAGGTTAGGGGTTAACATCCAGTCGACGACCAACTCACTAACAGAAGGGGCGTGACCACGGATTGGAGAAGGAAGGGCAAGGAAATCAGCAGTATTCTCTCTAAGAACCATCCTATTACATCTTCACGAGCGAGCGGCATTTCGGACGTCAAATAAATGGTAACAATGGACAATCCGTGATCAATGAATAGTCACCACCTGTCACGTTCTTCTCCTTTCTGAACTGTGGCACGGCGGGCCTCCACTAGAATCTCGTCTTGGCAGTTAGATGGAGTGCGTGCATTATTGTCTTGAGTAGCGGCGCACTCATGTGGACTGCACCGAGTGATCGTGCGTGGCGTTACGCCAGCGCTCGCGTGTGCCAAATACGAACTGCAGTCAGACGAGTGTAAGAGCCGCTGAAGACACTCGGCGTCCACGACATTGTTTTCCTAACCGACTCACTCCAGGCAGCAGGTTTGCTCTGGTATGTGGAAAGCGTTGCCACCATTGGCGAGAAGTGGGATATTTCTATAGTATGCACTCAGTTCTAAGTGGGAACCATTCGGATCCCCATGCGCTATATGTGTGCCATAGCCTCTGTGGGTACACTAAGTACGTCGGGTCATTGATCCAAAAATATTCTCAACAAACCCGCGGTTGTCCTTCGGTTCTGATTCGTCAAACCAATAAACTACGGTACAGAGGTTTCACAGCTCCTATTACAGGCATCTAGGGATTACAGAGGGGACTTACGAGGAAAATAACGGCAAGTGCCATAAGCTGAATTTCCATTAACTTCACTCTATGGAAGAGGAGTCAAAATAAGTGAACACGTGTCTCAGCCTATTCGGCCGTGCCTCACAAAACGACGGTCAAGGTTCTCAAGTTACTTTATGTACCTTTAAGAGAGTAAGCAGTTCAGTTGAGATGATGGCTCAGTGGCTAGCGCCGCGACCTCAAAATTTAGTGTCCCGTGTTCGAAACCCGATTATTATGTTTATTTTTCCTTTTCATTTGTCTACCAACATCCGTACAAGATTACTACACGAATATTCTCCAACGTTTATTAATTTTCAGTGTTGTCATCATTCGTCTATGGTATGTCTAGTGAATGAATTTTTTTTTTTAAAAAAAACAAGAAAAAACGATAAACGATGGCAAAATTATTTGAAATTGCTTTCGGTGAAATTCCTATAAAGTACCATGATTCATAATCAACCGCAAACCCCAGGTTTTACTAAAGTGATCTTTTGTGCTCGATTCGCTGAGAAATTATTTCCAGTGCTTGAAAACTACAGCGATATTAACGGAGTTTCTTTCCTGGGCGAGATTCATTCGAAGAAATGTCCCTATATCAAACCTAACTTTATACGATGCTTATAGTTTTCGGAATTTCTGTTTCCAATGTTTCTACGAGTCGAATCACACAAGAGAACGCAATAAACCTTCCTGTAGAGTAAACGAAAGGATAATGTTCTACGAGTCGGGGCGTGGAATGTCAGAAGCTTGAACGTGGTAGGGAAACTAGAAAATCTGAAAATGGAAATGCAACGGCTCAATCTAGATATAGTAGGGGTCAGAGAAGTG
Source organism: Schistocerca gregaria (assembly GCF_023897955.1). NCBI lineage: Eukaryota > Metazoa > Arthropoda > Insecta > Orthoptera > Acrididae > Schistocerca > Schistocerca gregaria. The sequence goes on from NC_064922.1 coordinate 196,426,514, forward strand.
AAGTGGAAGGAAGACAAGGATTTCTGGTCAGATGAGTATCGGGTAATATCAACAGCAGCAGAAAATGGTATAACAGGTGTAGGATTCGTTATGAATAGGAAGGTAGGGCAGAGGGTGTGTTACTGTGAACAGTTCAGTGACCGGGATGTTCTAATCAGAATCGACAGCAGACCAACACCGACAACGAAAGTTCAGGTATACATGCCGACGTCGCAAGCTGAAGATGAACAGATAGAGAAAGTGTATGAGGATATTGAAAGGGTAATGCAGTATGTAAAGGGGGACGAAAATCTAATAGTCATGGGCGACTGGAATGCAGTTGTAGGGGAAGGAGTAGAAGAAAAGGTTACAAGAGAGTATGGGCTTGGGACAAGGAATGAAAGAGGAGAAAGACTAATTGAGTTCTGTTACAAGTTTCAGCTAGTAATAGTGAATACCCTGTTCAAGAATCCCAAGAGGAGGAGGTATACTTGGAAAAGGCCGGGAGATACGGGAAGATTTCAATTAGATTACATCATGGTCAGACAGAGATTCCGAAATCAGATACTGGATTGTAAGGCGTACCCAGGTGCAGATATAGACTCAGATCACAATATAGTAGTGATGAAGAGTAGGCTCAAGTTCAAGACATTAGTCAGGAAGAATCAACACGCAAAGAAGTGGGATACGGAAGTTCTAAGGAAAGACGAGATACGTTTGAAGTTCTCTAACACTATAGATACAGCAATAAGGAATAGCGCAGTAGGCAGCACAGTTGAAGTGGAATGGACATCTCTAAAAAAGGACCATCACAGAAGTTGGGAAGGAAAACATAGGTACAAAGAAGGTAGCTGCGAAGAAACCATGGGAACAGAAGAAATACTTCAGTTGATAGATGAAAGGAGGAAGTACAAACACGTTCCAGGAAAATCAGGAATACAGAAATACAAGTCGCTGAGGAATGAAATAAGTAGGAAGTGCCGGGAAGCTAAGACGAAATGGCTGCAGGAAAAATGTGAAGACATCGAAAAAGATATGATTGTCGGAAGGACAGACTCAGCATACAGGAAAGTCAAAACAACCTTTGGTGACATTAAAAGCAACGGTGGTAACATTAAGAGTGCAACGGGAATTCCACTGTTAAATGCAGAGGAGAGAGCAGATAGGTGGAAAGAATACATTGAAATCCTCTATGAGGGTGAAGATCTGTCTGATGTGATAGAAGAAGAAGCAGGAGTCGATTTAGAAGAGATAGGGGATCCAGTATTAGAATCGGAATTTAAAAGAGCTTTGGAGGACTTACGTCAAATAAGGCAGAAGGAATAGATAACATTCCATCAGAATTTCTAAAATCATTAGGGAAAGTGGCAAGAAAACTACTATTCACGTTGGTGTGTAGAATATATGAGTCTGGCAAGATACCATCTGACTTTCGGAAAAGCATCATCCACACAGTTCCGAAGACGGCAAGAGCTGACAAGTGCGAGAATTATCGCACAATCAGCTTAACAGCTCATGCATCGAAGGTGTTTACAAGAATAATATACAGAAGAATGGAAAAGAAAATTGAGAATGCGCTAGGTGACGATCAGTTTGGCTTTAGGACAAGTAAAGGCACGAGAGAGGCAATTCTGACGTTACGGCTAATAATGGAAGCAAGGCTAAAGAAAAAACAAGACACGTTCATAGGATTTGTCGACCTGGAAAAAGCGTTCGACAGTATAAAATGGTGCAAGCTGTTCGAGATTCAGAAAAAGTGAGGGTAAGCTATAGGGAGAGACGGGTCATATACAATATGTACAACAACCAAGAGGGAATAATAAGAGTGGACGATCAAGAACGAAGTGCTCGTATTAAGAAGGGAGTAAGACAAGGCTGTAGCCTTTCGCCCCTACTCTTCAATCTGTACATCGAGGAAGCAATGATGGAAATAAAAGAAAGGTTCAGGAGTGGAATTAAAATACAAGGTGAAAGGATATCAATGATACGATTCGCTGATGACATTGCTATCCTGAGTGAAAGTGAAGAAGAATTAAATGGTCTGCTGAACGGAATGAAGAGTCTAATGAGTACACAGTATGGTCTGAGAGTAAATCGGAGAAAGACGAAGGTAATGAGAAGTAGTAGAAATGAGAACAGCGAGAAACTTAACATCAGGATTGATGGTCACGAAGTCAATGAAGTTAAGGAATTCTGCTACCTAGGCAGTAAAATAACCAATGACGGACGGAGCAAGGAGGACATCAAAAGCAGACTCGCTATGGCAAAAAAGGCATTTCTGGCCAAGAGAAGTCTACTAATATAAAATACCGGCCTTAATTTGAGGAAGAAGTTTCTGAGGATGTACGTCTGGAGTACAGCATTATATGGTAGTGAAACATGGACTGTGGGAATACCGGAACAGAAGAGAATCGAAGCATTTGAGATGTGGTGCTATAGACGAATGTTGAAAATTAGGTGGACTGATAAGGTAAGGATAGAGGAGATTCTACGCAGAATCGGAGATGAAAGGAATATGTGGAAAACACTGATAAGGAGAAGGGACAGGATGATAGGACATCTGCTAAGACACGAGGGAATGACTTCCATGGTACTAGAGGGAGTTGTAGAGGGCAAAAACTGTAGAGGAAGACAGAGATTGGAATACGTCAAGCAAATAATTGAGGACGTAGGTTGCAAGTGCTACTCTGAGATGAAGAGGTTAGCACAGGAAAGGAATTCGTGGCGGGCCGCATCAAACCAGTCAGTAGATTGATGACCAAAAAAAAAAAACATAAGAATAAAATATATGAACTGATATAAGAATGACATACAAGAACATGATAATTACAAATTTTGGTAACCCCTGAAAATACTATACACGCATATATATTCCATAATAAATGTACGACACTTACTACGAAATCTAGTTGTAAGTTCAGAATTAACGTAACGCTCTTGTATCCCCTAACTTGATGAGAAACATTCGTGTAGTAAACTTCTGCATACAAGAGTAGATAAATGAAGATAAAAATAAATAAAAATCTGGTTTCGAACAGGGGGCGCAAAACTGAGAGGCTGCGACGCTAGCCACTAGGTCACCAGTCGGGATGAGATTATCGCGCGCTAAAAGTCATCTAAATTAGGTCATAATTTTTGAGCGTTGTTTTCTTAGAAACGGTCGAGTATTTACGGATAAACTGACATACGTGTTCGCTTATGTTCACTCCTCCTCCACTGAGCGAAGTTTCTGGGGAACTGGATTATGGCACGTGTTGTGTTCAATCCTCATTATTGGATAATGTTCTGACAAGCAACCCATGTCCGGAAGTGTACCGTTTGGACGTAAAACAAGTTTGAAGATCGGATCACTTTCAGATCTCCATCTCACGCTGCACACACAGCGGAGAGAGTGAACTCTAACCTGTGTGTTCTACAGGAGACCGTGACATGGGCGGGATTTCGAATACTCGTCATCGGATTCTCTTCTACGTGATGAAGGACGTCCTCTTCACAGGTCACACAAATACTCAAGAATCAATGACGTCGATTTGCAGTAGAACTTTTCTACACATAACGCTTTCGAAAATTTATGAATTGCCTCGAAGGAAAAGAGATATTGACACATAGTCTGTGGTGATTCAGAAAATATCGTTCGTATGAAACACAACTATCTCTTTATTCGCACGAAGTAATGAGTGGCCGGCCGTGGTAGCCGAGAGGTTCAACGCGCTTCAGTCCGGAACCACGCGACTGCTACCGTCGCAGGTTCGAATACTGCCTCGGGCATGGATGTGTGTAGTGTCCTTAAGTTAGTTTAAATAGTTCTAAGTGTAGAGGACTGATGACCTCAGATGTTAAGTCCCATAGTGCTTAGACTCATTTGAACCATTTTTAAGTAATGAGTGCTATCGTCAGAACATCTCAAACTGATTCCACATTTCTAGAGTTCCAGAACGGTTTTGACACGGTTCCTCACAGGAGATTTCTAATTACACCGTCCGCCTGTGGAGCATCATCCCAGTTGTGCAACTGAATTCGTGGTTTCCTAAGGTCGCATGCAGTTCGTAGTAATCGATGCGATGGAAAGTCATCGGGTACGACAGAAGTGGTATCTGGCGTTCCTCTGCTGTTCCTAATCTATAAAAACGATTTAGTAGGCAATTTGTACACCCCTCTTAGATTGCTCGTAGATGATGCTGTCATCAAATGATTAAATCCAATTGCATAATGGCGTAGACAACGTACCTGTAGAGTGCGAAAAATTGTAACAGATCCTGAATAAGAAAAAGTGTGCGGTCATCCACCTTATTACTAAAGGGAATCCGTTAAATTTCGGATACAAAATAAATAATACAAATCTAAAAGCTGTAAATTCAACCAAATCTTAGTGATTAGTCATAAATAACTTAAATTGGAACCTTCACATACATAATCTTGTGGAGAAATGTACAAAAGGCAGCAGTTTATTAGCAGAATACTTTGAAAAGGCAACAGGTCTAGTAAAGAGTGTGCCTACACTACGCTTGTTCGTTCTCTTCTGGAGTACTGCTATGCGCTGTGGGGTCCACATCAGATAGCAGTGACAGAGAAAACCAAAAAGTTCAAAAAAGGGCAGCTCTTTTCCTATTATCTTGACATAGGCGAAACAGTGTCACGGATTGATTAGCGAGTTGGGCCAGCAATCATTAAAACAAAGGCGTTTCTCGCTGCGGCAAGAATTTTTCACGAAATTTCAATCACCAGCTTTCTCCTTTGAAAGCGAAAATATTTCATTGGCGCCAAGCTAAGTAGGAAGAATTTTTATTTGTGGGGGTCCACAGCATCTAGATGCATAATAAACGGAAACATGGTCCGTAGCAGGCTGTCATGCGATTTTTTTTTAGTCGTGCGATTAGTTAATTTCGACTAAGCGTCGTTGTTCAAATGGCTCTGAGCACTATGGCACTTAACTGCAGTGATCATCAGTCCCCTAGATCTTAGAACTACTTAAACCTAACTAACCTAAGGACATCACAAACATCCACGCCCGAGGCAGGATTCGAACCTGCGACCGTAGCGGTCGCGCGTTTCCAGACTGTAGCGCCTAGAACCGCTCGGTCACCCTGCCTGGCAAGCGTCATTGCCAAGCACATTATTGTTACCATGTTGTTGTACATAGAGCAAAGTTCAGAATACGATCTTAAAAGGTGTGAATCCTTTCGTAAAATGACGGAAGATGGCTACTTCTTACTTGTAATTAAGAGTGATCTGAAAATGAAATGAAATACAGATGCTACACACGACGCTTAGTCGAAATTAACTAATCGCATGATTATACAAACATCGCATTACAGCCTACTACGGACCCTGTTCATGTTTATTAGATAGGAAGAAATGATCATCACAGAAGGGTAAGCGGAAATGGAGTCCGTAAGCAAAGACTTAATTTTCCTACGAGCTGTTAGAAAGTCGAGCAATAGAGCAACAACCTGAAGTTCGCTCAATGAGCCCTCCGCGAGGCACTTAAGTGTAAATTACAGAGTAGTCACGTAAATATAGAAGTAGACGTAGAGTGTGCAGCGAGCCCTGTCAACCCTGCTGGCTGTGAAAGTACCAGTTTCCCTGAGCCGGTCTTCGCTGTTGTGGTCAGACGAAAGTGGTTTGCGATGTCACTATTACAACAGGGACTGACAACTACTTGCGCTTCTCAGTTTGTGTATGAACTGTGAAGCGGTAGCTCTGAAAGCAGTTCGATAAATTTATTTTATATTCAAAAGATGCGTTTCCGGACATGGTTTCCTTATCAGAACATTCTCAACTAATTTTAAGCCCACTCTGTCACCCCTAAATGCATCTAATTCGATTTGTGTTTACAGTTTTTCGTGCCCGTTGCCACTGATGATAAAATCATCTGAGTCGTTAGATCGCGTCATATTTATCCGCAAAGTTTTTGATTGTTCGACTTTTCAGTCTCTATGCTCAGATTTTCATCAGGATTCCACTGGATGATGGCAGAACACTGTCGGAAGGCAGTCTCGTTCACATGTAAAACACTATTTCCCGTATTTCTCGGAGAAGTGGACTAATATTATACAAACAAAGTCCACGGAACAATCGAAATTTAGAAGAATGAGTATGAATAAAGGTGACAGGTACAGGACTCCGCCCTCGTGAATATCCGCTATCAGAGTAAACATCCAGCCAGGGCGAGCAAGAACACATAGAACTGTCAGGAAACAACCGGTAAGTCACAAGAACGACAATATTTTGGATTCCCCTGTGTTTCAGTACTCCCAACCACGACATTATTGCACTTGGCCTCCCTTGGCCAGGGCGAGCAAGAACACATAGAACTGTCAGGAAACAACCGGTAAGTCACAAGAACGACAATATTTTGGATTCCCCTGTGTTTCAGTACTCCCAACCACGACATTATTGCACTTGGCCTCCCTTGGCCATATCCATTTTTTCGACTGTCGCATACACTGTGCGAGTCCGAGTTGCTTGATGAGGAGATTGTCTGGTCGTTAGAACAGCAGAACGTTCTGATGGGCTTGAAGTGCACAGCTAAACACTCAAGAACCGACCGAAGCGCCCTTATTTCCAGGTGCAAATCATATTGTGGTCGACTAATATTTGATTTTCGTACTTATCCAGTGACTACAGCGCATGAATAGCAGCCTATACAGTTTGATCCAATAACTCCCCTTCACCGAAGAAATGCAGGAAAACAGTGAGCGAGACACCGTTTTTAGACAGTGTACAGCCATCCAGAAACACCAGTGGAATCCTCAAGAAGATTCGAGCATGGGAGTCGAAACATCGAACACTGAAGTAGTTTGAAGAGGAATATGACGGAACCTAACGGCTCACAACATTTTATCATCAATAGACAACTAGTTATTTTCTTCTGAAAGAGTCAAATCACGATTCACAACGTTAACCGATATCGGCCTATATTGGCCATAATCAGAACTAAAAGAGAAATAGAGAGAAAGAAAAATAAGGTGTACTCCTACTTGTACAAACCAGGCATGGTGACTTAGGGGAAAACAGTGACTATCTTGAGAATTCGTTTCGTTACATTTTGTGAAGTCTGCTTACATTCTCATGGTCTTCAGGCCGAAGGCCAGTTCGACGCAGCTTTTCATGCTTGTCGATCTTCTCAAGCTTTTGGATTTCTACATAACTGCTGGAACCAATATCGATTTGAACCCACTTATTGTATTAGAGCCTTACGCTCCCTCTACAGTCTACAATATTTACCTTTCACATTTGCCTCCATTACCAAGCTGATTATCACATCACACCAGCCGATCCCTTCTTTTAGTCAGGTTGCACCACAAATTTCTTTTTTCCCAATTCCTTTTTCCCCAAGAGGATGACATCCGCAACAAGTGAGACTTCGTTAAGCTATATAGAAGAGCTGCAAGCCTAAAAAGATACGAGTAATAATGGTTGTAGTTTCACTCGCTGTCAATAGTTCACAGCACAGACATAGAAATGCCACCTTGACTAATATAACAAGGTCACATCCTTCAATCATTGAGAATGTTGCCGCTGCAAATACTGAAAGGCATACTGTCCTTCTTCAAGAACCACAGATTTGTCCGCCATCTCCACAGATACCCCTTCGTTGTGGTTGCACCTACGGTATGGTTATCTGTATCGTCGAGGCATACAAGCTACCTCACACAGGCAAGGCCACGGTTCATAGGGGTGGTGGATTTTGCGTATAGAGGAAAAAAGTAAATAATTGTAACATGTAAACTTTGAGGGACGGATATGTCACAGTTAACAAAATGTTACGGGGTATTGTGCCGTAATTGAATGGATTTCACATTTAAACTCAACGTTATGTCCCCGTCTGCGGAGGATATTTTTAAGAGGGATCGTAGCTTCTTCTAGTGTCCGATTCACAATCTGGTTCGCTACTGACTGCAGCAACATTCCGTTTACGTGCGTTTCCGCGCAGTGGCGTGACCTCACATGTTTTGAATACCCTAGCGCAATTGGCCTTTGTCGACTGCTGTCGTCCGCATGGTGAAAGATTGATACACATCTTCTTCAGTACCAGAAACCAGATGTCATTCAGTTTCACTCCCTCTTCCTTCCTGTCGAAATTCCTGGGATGTTTTACAATCTTTCTCGCCTCTCTGTATAGCCTTTCACGGTATCCGCTTATGGATGCCAGTACTTAAGTCCTATCAAAGTGAATGTAGTGATCTCCTGGCTGCAAATCATGTTCCCCAACAGCTGACTAGTAAGTCTCCCCTCTTCTGCAAATTCCCTTGTGCTCCTATAGTTGTTTTTTGGCCAATCATTTTGTAGTACCCACGTACACTTCTCCACACTTAAACGGAATCCTACAATTTCCTGCTTTTTCCAACGGTTGATGAGCATCCTTGGCCAATTTTAGGTGATCTTGTACGTTCCGGGTGCGTTTGTAGATTGTTCGATCTTCCGTTTTTTTTTCTTTTTTCAAGAACTGAGGATTCGTACAAACTTGCTTACGTATACAGATAGTTCATCTATAGGTTTTGATGAGTGAGTCTGCTCGTATCAAAATATATGTCATAAATGGCAGTATTTTGTAACTACATTCATTTGGAAGCTTAAATTTTTTACACCACCAAGTGACCGTAGATCTTAGTATTCGAACACTTAAGATAAGATTACGAAGTCCCATTCACCTTCAAAGGATGAAGTCTGTGCCTTCGATTTCGCCTCAAGGTCGCCACGATAAAAACTTAATGTGTCGCGGGAATCCCAGCTGCTAAGAAATACTCAGACACGTTGATATTCCACCGTTATCGTTGACTCTCAGCTACGGGAACAACCTGTGAATCTGTAGGGAAGACTGTTGTAGCAAGAAATAATACGTGCTCCCTAAGGCCTTCCCGACGTAGTACTCGCTTGAGAGGACCTCGCCCGTTGCGTCGGATGCTGTCGTATAAACTGCGCATTATTTCTTCGAGGCATCTGGTCCTCATCCTCAGGTTCTGTCCCATCTGAAGCTAACGAGCAGCTCACACAGAAATATTGTACAGATTCCACGACAGACGCTACAACCGAACAACTTTCGAACAACAAATAATACAGGGTGATTCAAAAAGAATACCACAACTTTAAAAATGTGTATTCAATGAAAGAAACATAATATAACCGTCTGTTATACATCATTACAAAGAGTATTTAAAAAGGTTTTTTTTTCACTCAAAAACAAGTTCAGAGATGTTCAATATGGCCTCCTCCAGACACTCGAGCAATATCAACCCGATACTCCAACTCGTTCCACATTGTCTGTAGCATGTCAGGCGTAACAGTTTGGATAGCTGCTGTTATTTCTCGTTTCAAATCATCAATGGTGGCTGGGAGAGGTGGCCGAAACACCATATCCTTAACATACGCCCATAAGAAAAAATCGCAGGGGGTAAGATCAGGGCTTCTTGGAGGCCAGTGATGGAGTGCTCTGTCACGGGTTGCCTGGCGGCCGATCCATCTTATCAGCTGCAGACAGTGCTTGAACCAATTTCAGACGATATGGTTTCATAACTAACTTTTTAGGACTCTCCATACAGTTGATTGTGGCATTTGCAGCTCTCAGCTAGCTCTGCGGGCTGCGAACAAATGCTTGCTGGATGCGTGCTACATTTTCATCACTCGTTCTCGGCCGTCCAGAACTTTTCCCTTTGCACAAACACCCATTCTCTGTAAACTGTTTATACTAACGTTTAATACACCACCTATCAGGAGGTTTAACACCATACTTCGTTCGAAATGCACGCTGAACAACTGTCGTCGATTCACTTCTGCCGTACTCAATAACACAAAAAGCTTTCTGTTGAGCGGTCGCCATCTTAGCATCAACTGACGCTGACGCCTAGTCAACAGCGCCTCAAGCGAACAAATGTACAACTAAATGAAACTTTATAGCTCCCTTAATTCGCCGACAGATAGTGCTTAGCTCTGCCTTTTGTCGTGGCAGAGTTTTAAATTCCTAAAGTTGTGGTATTCTTTTTGAATCACCCTGTACCTGTAAAAAAAATGTGTAGCAAATGGGGTGCGAACGTATTTGTTCTCAGAACATCAGTGGACTGTATTTTGCTGCAGCCTGACCAGTCTGGAGCGGATCTCATCACGCGGGGAAGTAGATGCTGTTCTTAACCAAACATAACGCATTACAAGAATGGCATGTCAGTTACTGAGCAGAGGACATACGGGTGAAGCGCAACGACCTAAGTCAACGAAAACACTTAAGTCACAATTGGCAGACATTTCAAGTACATGACTTTATTGACGTTAAAATTCTATCGAAGACTTGGGGAACATCTAGTCTACTATAGGTGTGGCACTGGTGAAGACCGACATAGCAAAATATGGCTTGAAGGACGAGGACGACAGGTTTTATGGTCACGTCAAAGAGCTGCAGCACATTTTTTTGCAGCCTATTTCTCCGCTGCAGCCCATCCTTGACGATCAGTGGAAAGCAAATATTTTTGCACGTGATGTAGCTTGAAACAGCCAAAGAACTGCGAAAGGTGTTGATTTTCAGTAATGAAAAAGAAAAGGAAGGCACTAATAAAATTCTCTCGGAATTGCAGCCGCGTCAGGCAGATTAAATCCCTCGAGATTTCGACCGAGCACTTCTCGGCCACTCTCGAGTAGTGACATGACGTCATGTTGTTGCTGCCACTGCCTGTGACCCAACTGTCAACCTTCAACCTTCCAATGGCTGCGTCCCAAAAGTACTGATATTCAGATCGCTGGCCTCACTGAGGGTGTCTGCAGAAATTTGGATCATGGTGGACTTGAAGGGCAGGTTGTTATGGTCCGGTGTCTGGGAATGCGAATGTTGGAAAAGGCGAAGATGGTCAGGTGTTCGCGTGCTACTGTCGTGAGCATTTGTGGTAAGTGGTTCAGGACCGTGAATCCACGAAAGGGCGACAAGATGCTGGACGTCCAAATTTCAGCGCAGAACGTGCAGGTCGGAGGCTGGCCCGTTCTATGGCGAAGGTCTTCCAGGGGATGTAAATTGTTACACATTTGGGTACGAACATTCCTGTTGAATTCACAGACTTCATTCATGATCTATTTAGCAATCTTGCTCTTTAATGCAATATTAAGAGTTCACCACAAGTGTAAAAGTTACTGGAAAAGTCCTAGCTGTAGATGTCATTCTTGAATTCGTCAAATTTGCTGGCTGCTTGAATTCATGTAAATAGATTTACAGCTGTTCTAGTAAATCCATCTGTTTGATCTTCACTGCGTCATGATGGTTACTGACGGATTTATGTGTCGAAGGTTTAATATAGAGATTCAGTATAACGCTCGGGGAAATGAGTTATTGTTTCCTGTTTTGTTTTACGTAACAGAACGTGTGTTTAGCTATCATGTTGGCCTTGACATTTAAGCTCACAGAGTGGAGGCAAACAAATAAAGGAATAACAATGCTACGAATAAAAGATACGTTCTCGAGTCCAGCCATGTATACATTTATTAAGTCTTTGTGTATGGCAGAACTGGTAGACAAACGCTGACATGTTAGTTAACAGTCGAATTGGTAACATATAGTTTAAATTTGATAATCGCAGGAGAGTTGCGCTCGAAGTAACGACACACATACGCTCGTACCAAAAAAGGAATCTAGTTAAATACGTACTTAGTAAAGTAGCAGAAGACGGAAAAGTCTTCTTATTCAGCGAATAATGAAAAGCAAAGATTTGTACTTTCGCATCGAAAGAGAACATATAGTCAGAGAAAATATATCAACGGGCGCATTCTTCAGAGAGAAGTGCTTGTAGCCCACAATTTTCATAGATCTCAGACATTCTTCCAGAAAATCACAGGAATTTATCTACCTAAGCGAAAATCGGTGAACGGGTCGGCACTATCTATTCTAGTCTCTCGTAGAATGCTCTTTTTATGGTACGAGCGTATGTGTGTCGTTACTTCGAGCGCAACTCTGCTGCGATTATCAAATTTCTGCATTTGTAGCAGAATATCACAGTGAGATATCAAATTATATTTTGAAACTAGCTGAAACTTGAGAATAGTAGGATCGTACAACGTTTAACTTGCAAAAAAGTAAAAAAAAAAACTGTCAAATAGCAAGCAAGAACTGTAAAACTGACAAATCGCAACGAATTACGCATCAGGCAAATGACAAATATCTGTTAACTTGGTACATCATTGGAAATATAACCTTTATTGAAAGACCACGTCACATTTCACAAGACGATCACCTCGGGGTCGCACAGCCGGTAATTCGGGCAACAGTCGTTACATTTTTGACGCGTTAACCTCTCTATCTGCCACCAAGGCCGCACGTTACCCGTGCTATAGTGACCTACACGGATACAGATAATGTAGCACTGTTGCCCTGGCAATCACGTTCTACACATCTCTCATCCGCTGAAACATCTGGTCATGGGTCGTCGAGAAACTGGCACGCATGGGAAGACACACCTACAACTGTCATCCGATCTCAGGCTGTATGTCCTCCCACATTTTGCAGTTTTTGTAACCCCAAATGAGTTACAAATTTAATCATGTATTGTTTCTGCTAGGCAAAATTTCGTCATTTACTGTCCTTACTGGTGTTGCAGCTTTAATAGCTAGTTTTCTAAGTATTCTACGTAAAGGACGTGTCCTGTCAAACAGTGAAGAAGACCAACGGTTGGTGCTATGTGAACCATATCAAGATTATCCCTGAAATTTAGAAGAAGCAATATTTCGCCTTCCATTAGCAGTTGGAGGCATATCTGTCCTCCCCTAAATTCATAATACGTTCTCTGACGGAGATTACTTTCTGTGATCATCTTTTATTCACGCAGTAGGAACCTACTTTTACGTAAATGCAGATCAAGAGGCAAAATCTCAAACACTGTTTACAAAGCCTCAGATAATTTTGTAACAAATACATCCGAGGAACGTAGAATGTCTCGTCGCATCTTCACCATAAATGATTTTTCTTTCGACAGTATCAATCTGCTTGCACATACGCTCGCAACTATTTGTAGAGTATCTCGTCATGACAGAGATGATTAATTCAGAGATGCAGACCGAATCTTCGCTGTGCAATGATATCGATTTTGATACTAGTCAAATCTTTCTGTGTCTATGAAAGTTTGAATTCCATCCAGGTGCACCACAGCAGGCTTACAACTGGTACGAAATACTCTCATCAACGCACTGCACAGTACAAACGGGGTTTATTAAAAAATAAGGCAGGTTTTCATATATTCAATATTGTTGACAGCTAACGTTGTCAGCTCAAAGTAATGTGGAACGATTACAACGCCATCTATTAAGTGTTGACGAAATCACACACTTTATTGTTTTCATTCAGTAGTGCTTCGAATGTGGGTGAAAGTAAAATACAATGGCTAGGAAAAGCATTTCTTCCGCCATTTCAGAACTACGTGGTGTAATTCCATTTCTGTATGCAGAAAAACTAAAGCCGCTCAAATTTATCAGTCGTGGTTGGTTTATGAGCCTACAGTAACGAGTGAAAGAAAGGTTGAACAATGCCGTGGATACTTTAAAAGTGGCTGCACATTATGAAGAAAAGAATGGCTGACCGTAGAGGACCACAATTCGAACTGATCTACATTTGACAATCAGTGCTCTGTCTTGAGTAGTTTTCTCAGTTTGGTCGCACCGCTATTTACATGACTGTCACGGAAATGCTCACATACTGCACATTGTGTGCAAAATGGGTACAGGAAATGCTCACCGATCAACATAAAGAACGAAAGAATGTCAAGTGGACGAGCTTTCCTGGACCGCTATATATATATATATATATATATATATATATATATATATATATATATATATATATATATATAAAAGACACCGCAGTAGAGGCATTCAAATTTGACAAAACTGAGAAAATCAAGCTCTCTCCTTACTCGAATCGAGCAATGATGGGCGCTTTCAGAAACAAAAAGAGTGTTCTTTTGATTTATTTTAAGGAATATGAATCAACAATTCTAGCAGACGGGCGTTGTCAAACGCGCACCAAAATGAGCCGTGGGATACAAAATCGGCGGCGTCGTACAAAGCATAAGATTCAGCATTTCCAATGGACGTTTTTAAAGCACTCAACCTACAGTCCAGGATTCGCATATAGCGACAACTATTTCGTCTTGAAATTGAGGATTTTCTAAGCATCGATTTAGAGGTGAAGAGGTACTCGTCTAAAAACCAGCTTTGTTAACTGGTTCGGTTCCTAGATAGATGTATTTTATGCACAGAGTTGAAGAACCAAATGCAGCGTCACGAAAAGTACTTGAAAGCAGACAACGATTACATAGAAAATTGAAAAGGATATAAAGAAGCCAAGAGCACTAGTAAAAGCCTTCTTCTCACGAATACACACTGATGAGCCAAAGTAATATGATCAGCTGCTTAAAACCTTGTTGTTCCAACTCTGGAATGCACCGCAGCAGCAATTGTGCGTGATGTGGTTTCGACAAGTCCTAGGGTAGTTTTCGGCGGTACGCGTCACCAGATGTCGGCGTACGGGTCACAAAATTCCCGTAAATTACGAATCGATCAACTGTGGGCACGGAGCTGGCGTCAGATAGTGTCCACGATGCGGTCTATAGGGTTCCCATCAGGCGAAATTAGTAGCCGAGAAAATAACGTCGGTTCACTAGCATGTGGTACGTTTCTGGACTTGTGATTTGGACAGCTAGAAGAGCCATCGCTGACGAGGAAGATATCAAGCATGACGGGATATAGGTGGTCCGCAAGGTCTGCAATAATGTTCACGTTGTTCACAGCTGCCGTAGTGCCTGCTCTTAATACCACAAGTCCCATGGAACCCAAGTGCGTGACCCTGTACAACACAATATTGCCCCCACCGGCCCGCGTTGTTGCGATGCATGTTTCCAAAACGTTCGCCTGCTGTAACAAGAAAGTGATTCATCCGACCAGATGACTTGTGTCCATTGATCCACAAACTGATCTGGGAAATCGTGATGTCGTTGGGCCATCATGGGTGCGGGTAGGGATCGTCTGTTTCGGAGTCCCATGTTAAACAGTGTGCGCGGAACGGTGTGTTCCGAAACACTCGGGCCAGCACCAACACTGTACCCTGTCGTCAGCTCTGCTACATGTTTAAAATGGTTTAAATGGCTCTGAGCACTATGGGACTTAACATCTGAGGTTACCAGTCCTCTAGAACTTAGAACTACTTAAACCTTAACTAACCTAAGGACATCACACACATCCATGCCCCAGGCAGGATTCGAACCTGCGACTGTAACGGTCACGTGGTTCCAGACTGAAGTGCCTGGAACCGCTCGGCCACAGCGGCCGACCTGCTACAGTTCGCCAGCTATCCGGCATCACTGAGCGGGAGAGCCCCGACCTCCACGGTGTGTGACGAGGCGTGGATGTCCAACACCTTGCCGCCAACTCGTGGCTTCGTCGTCCTTCAGCCACTTTTAGGGTTGTGCTCTACCAAAACTAATTGTGGTACAGTACATAACAGACGTAGTAAATGGTAGGATGAGCGTTACTGTTGGTACCGTTTATAGAGAAAGAAATATAAACGACCGTGAGGTAGAGAAACTGGGAGTCGACGACTTCTATTTGTTTTTTGTCTGCTTGCTTACTATTTTTGCACATAATTAGAACCGCACATTGTTCAGCATTATTCCATTGTGTATTTTCTATCCTTACAAAATATAAACTGTTTCTATAAGCAGTAAAATTTGGAAAAAGCATGTTTGTGCCTTCAGCTGCACAATTTTATGCTTATTCCCTACCGGTTTTGATTATTACAGTCGTCTACGAAAAGAAAAATAGTGTACATCAGTGGACCAACCATACATTTCTCGTAGAGAATAAACATAAAAATTTACAGCTAATGTCAAATTTCTAAATTATTTAACAGCCGTAGACAATAACATAGGTAAAGCTCTAACAAAAATTAGTTGACCACATAAATACTGCGCTTTTATGTAACTAAAGCAAATACTGCTTTTGATGCACGTACGGTTTACACACACAAACATATATATAATAGTTGTTGTTCTTTTGTGCTCAACGGAACGTTCTTCATCCTCATCAAAGGGAACAGTTTCCTGCTCTTACTGATAAATGAGAACGATAGCAGAAACCTGTTTTATATATATTTGACGAAATATCGAAGCGATATTTAGTATATTTTTGTTTTGTATCTTTTTTACTTTACCTATTTTTGAGAAAATTGCGTTTTCCAGCGGTATGTGGTAAATCTTTTTTTTTATTTAATTTTAACTACTACATCCCTATGACTCCCGGTACAAATTATCGAACAAACCCCGAATTAAACATTGACGACTTTCATTTCCCTATAAATAGAGTGTTTTTCAGTAACAGGCAACAGGATAACTATATAGAAGAAATATGTTCCGTATGTAATACTGCCCTTTATGTAGAGCTTATCTTCGCGCTTTCTAGACGAATCAGCGCTTCCCGTGTATAGCGGAATCTAGTAAGACACTGGTCGCGAACGCAAGCAAAGCTATCGAAATGAGTTAACTTCCGTTAGGTATGCAACACACCTAATTTACAGATAACGCGCTTACGATCTTAAGTGACCAAAGTTAATGGGAAAACTAATATAGTCCACGTTTACTTACGATAGTCTGCCGTAGCCTATGATAGTTTCACAACTCGAGTCACTCTTCATAGACACTAACGACAGTAGCCCGCGAAAAGTCAAGACACTTGTACCCAGGTGCCGGGAAAAAGCTATCTGCCTTTTGTAAAAGCCGCTTACGTCAGTGGACTTCCCCATCTGCGGTCAGTAAAGTCACTAGAATGAGTCCGCAATCGTCTCTGCTCCGTTTATACATGGTGGTCAGGAACAGTATGGAAAGGTTGAAAGGGTGATGCAGATTAGATGTGCTCAGAAATAACCGCCAAGAAAAAAATTCGATACGTTGGTCCGTTTCCTAATTCATTAGCATTGAAGTTAACTGATCAGGCCGTTGCGAGCGAAAATTCAAGCGGTCCGCCAGATACAAATAGTGTCAGTTGTTCTCATAGCTTAGATGACAGCGCTCGAGGTTGCTCAGCCTTCGTGGCTCAGATTCGATCCTTAGTACCGTCCCACGTTCAATTTTTGCATCGCTCCCTTGTTGGAATTTTACGTTAGTCTGATTGGCTAACTTCAGTGCTAATTAACCCGGAAACGGAGCAACGTATCGAATTTCCTTCTTAAGAATTGTTCCTCAGCACAATTTAGACTGCAAAACACGTACAAGCTATTCAGACTGTTTCCTACCACCCTGCACATTTTCCTTGTCGTTCCTTATCGTGTCTCGTGCCTGCAATCATTATCGCGGTAGAAAGTGGTCATTCTTCGATAATCAGTGTTTTTTTGCATGGTCAAAGTACTCGTACTTCTTACTTTCCTCGGGTTCGCCGCGGAGATGCAGGCAATACGGCGCCTGAAATTTGCCCTTTTCTGTAGCAGACCACTGGCTGGCATCTGTCCCACGGCACAGTCATAACAAGTTCCGCCGTAACTCAGTTCGGTGTCATAACTTTGAGATTCTGAGCGGGCCGACGCAGCCTCAGAGGGCACTTTAGCGGTGTCATGATGCAAGCAGCGTTAACCGCATTCCAGATAGGGAAGCGACAAAAACGCACCGCACTGAGGGAAAGCTTTAGTTAGGTGTCGCTGCAGCTGCAGGGCTTAGAAAGACGCGCCGGCGGCTGCGACTTCCCCAACATCTCTCCGCACAGAACTGACATCGTGCTGACAGAGACGCAGACACAAAGTTTTGCATGTTACGGTTGTTGACGGAATGGGGGCACATTATGGAGGAACGCCATCTACACCGGTGTGAAAAAGATGAAGACGAAAGTGTGTCTCACAGGACGTGTCATTGTCTAGCAATATGGTACTGGTAACTTGGACCCTACATAGAAAGAACTGGTACAATATACACTGCATAGCCAAGAAACTGATACATCTGTCTAATATCGTGTACGGCCCCCGTGATCACGTAGAAGTGCCACAACACGACGTGGCATGCATTCGACTAATGTCTGTAGTAGTGATGGAAGGAACTGACACGGTGAACCATGCAGGTCTGTCCATAATCCGTAAGAGTACGTGGCGGTAGAAATATCTTCTGAACAGCACGTTGCGAGTCATCCCAGGTACGCTCAATAATGTTCGTATCTGGGGACATCGGTGGTCACCGGAAGTGTTTAAATTCAAAATAGTGTTCCTGGAGCCACTCTGTAGCAATTCCGGGCGTGTGGGGTGTCACTTTGCCCTGCTGGAATTGCCCAAGTCCGTTGGAATGCACGATGGACATGAATGGCTGAAGGTTTTTAGACATTTTGCTTACGGACGTGTCACCTCTCAGACTCGTATCTAGACCTATCTGGGGTCTCATATTACTCCAACTGCACACGCCCCACACCATTACAGAGCCTCCGCCAGCAGTCTGCTGCGGATATGCAGGATCCATGGATTCATGAGGTTATCTCCATACCCGTACACGTCCATCCGCTCGACACCATTTGAAACGAGACTCTGTCCGACCAGACAACATGTTTCCAGTAATCAACAGTCGAATGTCGGTGTTGACAGGCCTTCGGCTCCGAAAGCCCATGTCGATGGTGTTACGATGAGTGGTTCGGACTCTGACACTTGTTGACGGCCTAGCATTGAAATCTGCAATAATTTCCTGAAGGGTTGCACTTCCGTCACGGTGAACGATTCTCTTCAGTCGTCGTTGGTCCGGATCTTGCGGGATCTTTTTCCGGCCTCATTGAAGTCGGAGATTTGATGTTTTGCTGGATTCCTGATAGTCACGGTACACTCGCGAGATGGTTGTACGGGGAAAGCCCCACTTCATCAGAGATGCTGTGCCCCATCAATCGTGCGCAGACTATAGCACCACGTTCAAACTCGCTTACACTACTGCCCATTAAAATTGCTACACCACGAAGATGAGGTGCTACAGACGCGAAAATTAACCGACAGGAAGAAGATGCTGTGATATGCAAATGATTAGCTTTTCAGAGCATTCACACAAGGTTGGCGCCGGTGGCGACACCTACAACGTGCTGACGTGACGAAAGTTTCCAACCGATTTCTCTTACACATACAGCAGTTGACCGGCATTGCCTGGTGAAACGTTGTTGTGATGCCTCGTGTAAGGAGGAGAAATGCGTACCATCACGTTTCCGATTTTGATAAAGATCGGATTGTAGTCTATCGCAATTGGGGTTTATCGTATCGCGACATTGCTGCTCGCGTTGGTCGAGATGCAATGACTGTTAGCAGCATCGGTAGGGTCACGAGGGTAATGCGGAACGCCGTGCTGGATCCCAACGGCCTCGTATCACTACCAGTAGAGAAGAGAGGCATCTTATCAGCATGGCTGTAACGGATCGTGCAGCCACGTCTGGATCCCTGAGTCAACAGATGGGGACGTTTGAAAGACAACAACCATCTGCACGAACAGTTCGACAACGTTTGCAGCAGCATGGACTATCAGCTCGGAGACCATGGCTGCGGTTACCCTTGACGCTACATCACAGACAGGCGCGCCTGCGATGGTGTACTCAACGACGAACCTGGGTGCAGCATCTCGTAGCTTGGACGCAAGGAGTCGTTGGAAGTCCCGTGCAGAAATAACGAAAAATGCTGGGTCTTTTTCCATAACTGCGAAAGTGTTGCCGGTGCAGGATTTTGTGCACGAAGTGGCCTCTCGATTATGTCCCATAAATGTTCGATGGAAGCCGTGTCGGACGATCTGAGTGGCCAAACCATTCGCTTTAGCTGTCCACAATCTTCTTCAAACAAATCGGGACCAAATGAGGCCCATTGACATGCTGCTTTGAAATCCATCGTTGTTTGGGGCTATGACGAACATGAATGGCTGCAAAGGTCTCGAAGTAGCTGAACATCCAGAGAACCCAGCCTGCTCCATGAAAACAGAGCCTACGCCGCTATGGAGCCGACACTAGCTTGCGCAATGCCTACAGGGTGGCGCACGAAATGTGTTGCCAATTGTTTCTTTCACAATTTACGACGCACATTATATATCCCGCAGGGATCTCTACAGCAATACCAGCAGAGCTTGGAAAACATATGCGTTACGAAATGACATGTAATTCACGATACTGCCTCTAGGAGACTAGTAAGCAGCGATGGCTCAAAATGGAAGACTGACGACACAGCAACGATCGGAAATTGTGTTACTTTTTCATGAAACGAAAAGCCTTGTTGTGACTCAGAGGCGTTTTCGACAACAGTGTAACACACGATGGGTCCCTTGCAAGAAGACCATCCACAGGTTGTACGATACATTTGTACAGGAAGGAACAGTATTGGAAGCGAAGTGACGTCGGCCCAAGTCTGTTTGTTCGCCGAAGAATATTGAACCGGTACGAGTTGCTGTAGAGAGTAGTTCCGGGAAATCGTGTAGAATGGCAGCAGTGCAACTGAGAATATCCAGACAATCCGTTCAACGCATTCTTAAAAGTGATCTCCATATATACCCATACAAGATGACTTGTGCACAGAAGCTCACTGAAGAACACAAGCTTCAATGGCTTACAAAATTGCCCCCCCCCCCCCCCACACACACACACACAGTAGTCCAGACCTCAATCCATGAGACATTTTTCTTTGGGGGTACCTAAAGAAACAAATTTTCCCGAAACGTCCACGTGATTTAATGGAGCTCAGAAGACTTATTCTTCAAGCTTGCAGTGAAATTACGGAAGACATGTGACGTAGGGTAATCACTAACTTCACTGTTCGTTTGAAGGAAGTTAGGAAACGAAATGGTGGACATATTGAGGATGTGCTGAATTAGAAAAAATCTCCATCTTCATTGTAGTATATGTTCCTTTCAGATTGTATTGACTATAAAGTTTATATTCAAAAACAAAATGGTAACACATTCCGTGCGCCACCGTGTAGTTGGCAATTTGGATCCGTGGTTTCGTGGAGTCTGCGCCATACTCGAACCCTATCATCAGCTCCTATAGACAGAAATCGGATCTGACCAGGCCACGGTTTATCAGTAGTCTAGGGTCCAACTGATATGGTCACGACCCCTGTGTGGCGATCACGTTCTGTTAGCAAAGGCACTCAAGTCGGTCGTCTGCTGCCGTAGCTATTAACGCCTAATGTTGCCGTACTGTCCTAACGGATACGTTCGTCGTACGTCCCACATTGGTTTCTGCAGTTATCTCACGTAGGATTCTTGTCTGTTAGCACTGACAATTCTAAGCAAACGTTGCTGCTCTCGGTTGTCAAGTGAAGGACTTCGGCAACTGCGCTGTCCGCGGTGAGAGGTAATGCCTGAAATATGGTAATCTCGACACACTCTTGACACAGCGGATCGTGGAATACTGAATTCCGAAATGGAATGTCCCATGCGTCTAGCTGGAACTACCATTAAGCGTTCAGTCTGTTAATTCCCGTCTTGTGGGCATAATCACGTCGAAGACCATTGCACATGAATCACATGCCAATGCACTGTCCTTTTATGCCTTGTGTACGCCACACTATTGCCATCTGTATATGTGCATATAGCTTCTTCATGACTTTTGTCACATCAATGTATTACAATTGCCGTTCATCTAGGTTACGCGTGGCAATAATAATTGAAGTTGTCCCTGCGGATTACCACAGTGTTGTCCGCCCTCGGTAGCTGAGTGATTGGGAGGGGTCTACAGGAGGACGCTTTAGCCCCACTCCCACTAGTCAACAAGATCCGGTTCTTGGGCATAACATTTACACAGGATGTGCGCCGCACGGCTGCCATGAACTATGCACGATTACTACAGGCAATACGCACAGAAGTTCGCCGGAACCTACTTCGACAGATGGACTTCTTACAGCGTGTGGAATACCTCAACCTTTACGTGGCGACTAAGATGATCCACATGGCTCAGGTCCTACTGATATCGACAGCGATGGCACACAGACTGCAAGCAGCGTTTGGATATTACCTTACCGCCGGACACCTATTCAAAGTCCGCTACGAAACACTCACCCTCCCCCCGCGTGATGGCGGACTGAGACTTATAAATGTACGAGCGAGAGCTACAGCGTTATACTTGTGCACAATGATGAAATTGTGGACCCACAAAGATGCTTCCCTCACGTGACATCTGTTAGAGGAATTTTTGCCGGCGTCTCTTCTGCCACCTGTCACGATTGCGCACATTACACCCTCACTTTCGCACCTCTCGGCATTTATTCTTGAGTATAGTTACGTGCACCCAGACCTCCCCAACACTCGCACTCCCAAGGCGAGAGACGTTTACCGGCTGCTGCTAAGGTCCATTCCTCGCAATACGATTGAGAGGAAGAGCCCGCAATGTGGAGAGCGGTCCAGAAGCCGTTTCTCCCCACGCGGTTACGAGCAGCGTGGTACCAGGTGGTGAACGGGAAGGTTGTAACACGACAAAGGCTGCACGCTATTGGGATGTCGGATTCCCCCCTTTGCCCACGTAGCCACCTCGTGGATACTGACGAACACCGTTTAACATGTGGATCGGCGTTAGAGGTACGGCTGCTAGTGCAGAAGATCCTCGCCTGCTACGTACGTATCGAGCCTCACACAATTGAGACACGGCTCCTTCTTTGTCCAGAGGATACTTATTTCCCACCTGCGAAGACTCACGCTCTCACATGATGAGAAAATGGTACTTGATTACTGGCAATTTCTCCAGGACAGTCATAGCACACTTGAGTGTACACCCAGATACCGACAACTATTTGCGAACTATTTGCGCAGTGTCTTCCATAACCCCGTGCGAAATGTTTTATCAAATTGGAACATGGAATCTGTACGCAGATGAGCCATGCACAGGGAATGGCGTGCCGGATTTGGTTACATTTATCTTTCTTTATTATTTATCATCATACTATTAGTTTCGAATTCTATTTCGTAGTTTAGAAGGAACTCTTATTCTGTTGTTGCTACGGATGTACATTTTACTTTTGTTTGTCGTAACTGAATGACGCCTTTTTCCATATAAAAACAAACGTTTGATAGAGAAAAATATACAAAAAAATTAAAATAAAATAAAATAAAAAATAAAGAAAAAATAGCGCAGCGGCTAAGGTAACTGGCTTAAAAAAAGTGGTAAGATTGCAGTTGTACTTTGAGGAAGTGGATCATGTTGATTTACTGATTATTTGAGATGAGGAAAGAAATTAAAGAATTTTGAGAAGAATATTTTATTATGATTATTTTGATAGGTGATAAAGAGGATTTAATTTAAGGTAATTTATTTCAGATTTTGTAGTTTATTGTGATCTTGCAGTTACGCATTCCTGGCAAAAAAACGCCGTCTAGGGAAAAGAAAGTGGTCAGCGCGACGGACTGTCAATCCTAAGGGCCCGGATTCGATTCCCGGCTGGGTCGGAGATTTTCTCTGCTCAGGGACTGAGTGTTGTGTTGTCCTAATCATCATCATTTCATCCCCATCGACGCGCAAGTCGCCGACATGGCGTCAAATCGAAAGACTTGCACCAGGCGAGTGGTCTACCCGACGGGAGGCCCTCGTCACACGACATTATCATTATTATACCACAGTGTTGGCTTGAATGTTATTACTTGGCCGTTTTTCCCAAATCTGTCCTGTAACTGATGTAACTCCAAAGGTAAAAAGACAGATTGGTATAATCAATCACTATTGATAAATAACACGTGTATCAGCACCACTGATTGATTGCTAGAAAATTAACATAGATTAATGAACTGCATTGTTCACTTAGATAAGAGGCCACTATGGAGGCATACTGAGATGAGCTGCAAGTTACCGAGCGCACATCAGGTCACGCAGTTAGACAGGGAAAGCCGCCGCCGAGAGTACTGAAATCACAACGCAGGTATAATCTCCCGTAATGCAGGCCACCGGCAGTCTGTTTTGAACAACCTGAAAGTGGAAGGAGGAGAAGTGTTGTTTTTGGTGAAACCCGGAAAAACATGGTTGTAAACGTAACAGAGAAAGGAGAGATTCTTCGAAATGTGCCACCTGCAAAAGATAATGTCAGAAAGTGGAGCGAGGACCGGCGACTTAGGCCACTTTTGAAGGTGAGAGGTGCCACCGAATTCAGGCACTTCAAAAACGAAACGTGTAACACAATCTGAGAACGGACAGGACTGACTAACAGAAATAAGTTGGAAGTTAGAGCTGTGCCTACGAGGTTCTGCCTTATTGGACATAGAGACAGAAAGAGAGCTGACACCTTGTCAGCGCCAAGCGTTGGGAAACAGGCGACAAGGAAGACGAATACCTTCTATTAAGACATTTTTTTTTTTTTTTTACTTGTCATCCCTCGGAATATCCATAGCTCAACCAACAGAAATTATGCGACAAACGAAAAACAAAAAAACACGAGTCTTTCTTATAGTTAGCAGATGGTACAAAATCACTTCACCTCCAGACTTCTTTTGCGTACTCCATCAGCTGGGTATCTTTGCAGCCTGGCGCCTCTCCAAGCACATGAGTGGAGGACTTACAAAATTTTCCGGCTGAGCTGTACTTAGTCGCAGAAGCAATCAATGACTGGTTCTGCAGCCAGTTCAGCTTCCACCTGCAGATTAACATAGTCAGATCTAGCTGCAACAGGGAGATGAGCCGTAGGGGAAGTGAAAACACTTTAATGAGTTTCAGTAATTTGAAATTTAATTCGGAATACTTTCTCGGATATTTTACGATCAGTATGCTTTCAACTTTGGACACAGATGCAAACGTATACCCTTCTGTAGTGCTATCTGCCTTTTAATACGAACATTTTGGCAATGACTATACGATTTCGCGAATGTAATTGTTTTATACTGACACGCGATTATTAGAATCAGACTCTACATTCTGTAACCAGACTAGCCAAAGTATTAGGTTAACATTGTCAATGTATTGTCAGATGATTTATCAAGCACTTTTAATGTAATGAACTGAATTAATTGTGCTTCCTGTTCAGTAACCAGACTAGCCAAAGTATTGGGTTAACATTGTCAATGTACTGTCAGATGATTTATCAAGCACTTTTAATGTAATGAACTGAATTAATTGTGCTTCCTGTTCAATTTCGTATATAACGACTTTGTTATACATTATTTTGGAAGGGAACATTTAATTATGTTCTATTAACAGGGCCATTCTGCTTACCTCTAGTCAACATCCCGACCCGTACTCCACAATTTGCAGTGTTCTGCAGAGCATAAATACGTTGTTGACGTCTGCAAGCGACATCCTCTTCTTCTTGGTCTTCAAAAACTGCTGCAAATTCATCTTCACTGCCTCATTTTAGTATCTGTCGTACGGGAACGCCTTACATGTTTCGTTTGTGGCAATAGAAGACACTTACGTAATTAGCGAAAGTTGCCACAGAGGAACAAGAACGCTGTTCTACGACATATGTTGTAAAGTGCAATCGTATCACGAATCAGTACGGAGACTATGACGCACCAGTTGTCCATGTTTGTGATTTATTTAATTCGGAAAGAACCATATGATCATCAGGTTCTATAAACAAGATAAACACGAATCATTATGCAGCACTATTTCACATACTTACATACATTTAATGGATATGCGTCTAGATTGTCGATTCAAGTATACGTATCTTAAAAGTATTATGCCATTAGGCACAGTCCAAATGACTGAATAGCACTTGTTAGGAAGGATCACAGACAGCTTGAATATATTGAATTCAAAACAAAAAAGTTGGTAGCTATAGAATTTGCAGGAAAGAGAAATATTCACCGGTTTCCGGGATGATCAAGTTCGTTTAAGATACCGCGATTCTTTTGGGTCAAATTATGAGGAAGTCTTCACTAAATGAAGCGCACTAAGGAAAAAAAAACTATTCACACCAGGAAAGTTGTATCCAAATGGAGCGGAAACGTTAGGTGTGATGTAAATGTACAGACAAACAAATCCTTACAGTTTCAGGGAAAAGTGATGATTTATTAAAGAAAAGAGCTTCACAAAATCAGCAATTCAGTAACTGGTTGGGCTACCTCTGGCCCTTATGCTTTCAGTTACTCGGCTTGGACTTCACTGACAGAGTTGCCCTCCTGAGGGATGTCGTCCCACA
Source organism: Schistocerca gregaria (assembly GCF_023897955.1). Lineage (NCBI taxonomy): Eukaryota > Metazoa > Arthropoda > Insecta > Orthoptera > Acrididae > Schistocerca > Schistocerca gregaria. The sequence continues at coordinate 196,452,552 of NC_064922.1, forward strand.
TTCTGTTAGATCGTCAAAACCCGGAGATGAATGGAGGGTCCAGCCGACAAGGCTCCAAACGTTCTCAATTAGGGAGATATCCGATGACCTCGCTCGCCAAAGTAGGGTTTGGCAAGCACGAAGGCTAACAGTATAAACTGTAGCCCTGTGCGGCTGTGTGGGTGGGCGTAAGTCCAGGATGGCTTGGCATGAAGAGCTACAAAACGGGGTGGGGAATATAGTCAACGTACCGCCGTAATACACTACTGGCCATTAAAATTGCTGCACCACGAAGATAACGTGCCATAGACGCGAAATTTAGCCGACAGGAAGAAGATGCTGTGATATGCAAGTGATTAGCTTTTCAGAGCATTCACACAAGGTTGGCGCCGGTGGCGACACCTATTACGTGCTGACATGAGGAAAGTTTCCAACCGCTTTCTCATACACAAACAGCAGTTGACCGGCATTGCCTGGTGAAACGTTGTTGTGATGCCTCGTGTAAGGAGGAGAAATGCGTACCATCACGTTTCCGACTTTGATAGAGGTCGGATTGTAGCTTATCGCGATTGCGGTTTATAGTATCGGGCCCTTGCTGCGACGTTGGTCGAGATCCAATGACTGTAAGCAGAATATGAAATCGGTGGGTTCACGAGGGTAATACGGAACGCCGTGCTGGATACCAACGGCCTCGTATAACTAGCAGTCGAGATGACAGGCATCTTATCCGCATGGCTGTAACCCATCGTGCAGCCACGTCTCGATCCCTGAGTCAACAGATGGGGACGTTTGCAAGACAGCAATCGTCTGCACGAACAGTTCGACGACGTTTGCAGCAGCTTGGACTATCAGCTTGGAGAACATGGCTGCGGTTACTCTTGACGCTGCATCACAGACAGGAGCGCGTGCGATGGTGTACTCAACGACGAATCTGGGTGCACGAATGGCAAAATGTCATTTTTTCGGTTGACTCTAGGCTCTGTTTACAGCGTCATGATGGTCGCATCCGTGTTTGGCGACTTCGCTGTGAACGCACATTGGAAGCGTGTTTTCGTCATCGCTACACTGGCATATCTCCCGGCGTGATGGTGTGGGGTGCCATTGGTTACAATGCTCGGTCTCCTCTTGTTCGCACTGACGGAACTTTGAACAGTGGACGCTACATTTTAGATGTGTTAGGACCCGTGGCTCCACCCTTCATTGGATCCCTACATTTCAGCAGGATAATGCACGACCGCATGGTGCAGCTCCCTTAATGGCCACAGAACATATTCGACTGCTGTCCTGCCCTGCACATTCTCCAGATCTCTCACCAATTGAAAACGTCTGGTCAATGGTGGCCGAGCAGCTGCCTCGTCACAATACGCCAGTCACAACTCTTAATGAACTGCATGGGTAGCTGTACCCGTACGTGCCATCCAAGCTCTGTTTGACTCAATGCCCAGGCGTATCAAGGTCGTTATTACGGCCAGAGGTGGTCGTTCTGGGTACTGATTTGTCAGGATCTATGCACCCAAATTGCGTAAAAATGTAATCCCATGTCACTTCTAGTACAATATATTTGTCCAATGAATACCCGTTTATGATCTGCATTTCTTTTTGGTGTAGAAATTTTAATGGTCAATAGTGTATAAGCCTGTCGTGGATGACATCCAAATGAGTCCTACTGTGAAAATAAATGGCACCCAAGACCTTTACTCCTGATTGTAGGACCGTATGGCTGGCTACAGTCAGGTTGGTAACCCACCGCAGTCTGGGGTATCTGCAGATAAGTCTTCGCTGGTGATCGGGGCTCAGTTCGAAGCGGGACTCATCATTGAAGTTGATTCTACTCCAGTCAGTAAGATTCTAGGCGGAAGACGTGTCAACGAGCGCTGTGATACCAACCGGGCTGTCACCAGCCGTAAGGCTTGACAACCAAGAGTGATGGTCTCGGGTGATATTTCTTTTCATTGATTGGAACGTCGACGATATTCTATGATCCGTTTTGTTGCCCGTCATTGCGAGCCATCCTCAGCTTACATTTCTGAAGGCCCGCCCGCACAGTTGCCAAACACTACCTCGGCCAGTAATGTTGGCAGATCTCTCCACAATTGAGATCGTTTGGAGGTTATGGGCAGGGGCCTATAATCAGCTCGGGATTTCGGTGATTTCACGCACCAATTGACAGAATTTGGGACGATAACGCTATGTAAGGCATTCAAAAACTCTGTCAGTCAATGGCAAGATGGGTAACTGCTTGCAAAAGTGTCTGAGGTGGACTAACGAGTTACTGACCTGCTCGTTTTGTGAAGCTCTCTCTCTGAATCTGTAATAATTTGTTTGTCTGTACATTTATGGGGTAGGGCGTTTGGGCCGAGCCGTTCTAGGCGCTTGAGTCCGGAACCACGCGGCTGCTACGGTCGCAGGTTCCAATCCTGCCTCGGGCATGGATGTGTGTGATGGCCTTAGGTTATTCAGGTTTAAGTAGTTCTAAATCTAGGGGACTGATGACCTCAGATGTTAAGTCCCATAGTGCTTGGAGCTATTTGAACCATTTTTTACATTCATCGATTTCCGTCCCATTCGAAAATTTCCTCGCGGTACGTCTTGGTTTTTGGTGAAGACATCATGACAATTTGAACTAAAAGAATTACGATATCGTGAACTAACTTGTTCATCTCTGAAAGCGGTAAATATTTCTCTTTCCAGAAAATTCGATAGCGACCAATTTTTCTTTTTTAATGCAATGTATTCGAGCTGTCTGTGATGCTTCCTAACGAGTGCGGCTCATTCTTTTGGACTGTGCCTAAAGGAATAATACTTTTAAGGTACGTAATACTACAATCGACAACTTAGACACCTATTAAACATACGTTAGTATGTAGGACAATGCGGAATAATGATTCTTGTTTATTGCACATACAGAAGTTGGGTTTCGTTATTATACATTTTCGTTTTTGTCGCAAAACAAAAAACAATGCGCACTACTTGTTTTGACTCCTTCTAACGCATGGAAAGGAACACTGCATTGTCTGCTACTGGTCTCAGACATGTTGAGGACCAGTGGCGGTTTTCTCTGCCTCGTGATGGCTGGGTGTTGTGTGATGTCCTTAGGTGAGTTAGGTTTAAGTAGTTCTAAGTTCTAGGGGACTGATGACCATAGATGTTAAGTCCCATAGTGCTCAGAGCCAGCCATTTGAACCAGTGGCGGGCGAGGACAGCGGCAGGTGAAGTAAGTGACCACCATATGTCGTAAGCCGTGTTATCAACTATGCAAAACAGAGAAAGCAGCGCGTCCTCAACAGAATATTTGGGCTGCTGGCAGCGTGGCTGCACACGAGAGGGCAGAATGCAGAATTATGGGGGCGGCAGTGGCGGCGGGGTCATGGACCCCGGGGATGAAGGCTACAGACAGTGGTTGGGTGGTCAGGACGTGCCCCGGCGAGCTCATATTCTCACACATTCACTTTATGTGGTTGCGAGAACAGGGACGTGTGGAGTGTCAAACTAAGATTGCAACTATACTGACGACATCTCGGCAGGGTGGAAGCAGTAGGTTATCTTGAATGGAAAATTACCTACAGATGTGTAAGTTACCTTCAGGCGTGTCCGAAGAAAGTGTGTTGGGATCCATTCCATACTGTTCATATTCTACACCACTCCTCGCTCCAGGCACGCTCTTGCCAGCACTCCGAGTGGTGCCGGTGGCGGTGGGGGGGGGGGGGGGGGGGGGGGGGGGGGGGAGGGAGAGGACAATGAAGGCTGTGGGGCTTTCGTGGCCGTCTCCCCATCTTCATTCGGTCCTTTCTTTCTCACCGCCTCTTTCGGTATCGGGTTGGTAATGTGCTATCGGATTTGTACGTGCAGGAGAATGGTGTTCCTCAGGGCAGCGTTTTAAGTGTCACCCTCTTTGCCGTTGCTATTAACAGTATCACGTCCACTATCCGGAGTCCTGCCCAATGCTCCTTGTTTGTGGACGATTTTGCTGTTTTCTGTTCTTCCTCCAGTCTTGTCAGTGCTAGTCGGCAGTTACAGCTTACGATAAAGCGCTTAGAGGCATGGACTGCAAAGACGGGTTTTACCTTTTCTGCAGACAAATCTGTGTGTGTTCATTTTAATCGTTCTCGGCGTCTTTTTACCTCCCCTGAATTGCGTCTGAGGGACACCGTTCTTCCTTTTAGAGACACTGTGAGGTTCCTGGGCCTCACTTTTGATTCCAAGTTGTCGTGGTTGCCTCACCTTAAAGACCTCAAGGTGCGGGCCCTGAAGGCACTGAATATTTTGAAGTGTCTGAGCCATCGGTCCTGGGGAGCAGATCGGGCGCGTCTGCTTCAGTTTTATAGGGCTTTCGTCCGATCGCGTCTTGACTATGCTTGCACCGTGTATGGGTCAGCAAGGCCTTCGTATCTGAAGATCCTTGACGCAGTACACCATGAGGGTATCAGGCTGGCCACTGGTGCTTTCCGTACCAGTCCCATCCCCAGCCTGTGTGCTGAGGCAGGGGAACCGCCGCTCGCCATCCGGCGGAAACTCCTCATGGTGCGACGGGTGTGTCATTTCCTTGCCTGTCCTACCTCCCCTGCGTACCCTACCGTTGCCCGACCGCCTATGGAACGTCTCTTTTCCAGTCGTCCCAGGGCAACAAAACCATTTGGGATTCGTGCCAAGCATTTGCTTGAGTCCCTTGGTGTGGAGCGTGTGGCCCCCCAACGACAAGGTTTTACTCGCCTGCCTCCCTGGTTGCTCCAGAGGCCCAGCATCCTTTTAGACTTGTCGGAGAACCGGAGGAACTGCACTCCGGCGTTTGTTTTTACCTCCTTATTTTACGATATTTTAAATCAGCATCCGGACCATGTACCTGTATTCACAGATGGCTCTAAACAGGGGGACACTGTTGGTTGTGCTGTTGTTTTCCCTGATCGAGTCGTCAAGTTACGGCTTCCTGCGGTGTTTACCATCCTCGATGCCGAATTATTTGCAATACTGCGGGCATTGGAGCAGATGAGATGTGTTCCCAGTATTAAGTTCCTCATCTGTTCTGACTCCCTGAGTGCCCTTCAGACCATTCAACACTTGTACCCAGCGGATACGGTCGTCCAGAACATCCATGATGCCCTACTCCACCTGCAACGGCAGGGGAAGGAGGTTTCTTTCTGCTGGGTGCCGGGGCACGTGGGTATTAGGGGCAACGAACTGGCGGATGTGGCTGCCAAAGATGCATGTTCCCTCCCTCACGTTGTTGAATGTGCCGTCCCCCTCCATGCTGTAACCTCCCTTTTGCGTTTTCGTGTTATGCATCAATGGGAAGAGGAGTGGTTGGCAGTTTCTGACAATAAGCTGCGTCTGGTAAAGGCCACTACGCGACCATGGCGTACGTCCTACCAGTCATACAGGCGGGATGAGGTCCTCCTCACTCGCCTCCGCATTGGACACAGTCCCTTCACGCATGGTTTTTTACTCCGGCGGGAGGACCCCCCAATCTGCAGTGCTTGTGGCGTCCAGATTACTGTCCGCCACATTTTACTTGACTGTCTTTTATTCTCTGACCAGAGGGCGGTGGTTTCCTTGCCACCGGATTTGCCCTCTATTTTGCAAGACGACGCAGCGACTGTGGTTAAGGTTTTACGGTTTTGTGTCCTGTCCAATCTGTTGCCTCGGATTTTAGGGAGAAGGTTTTAATGTGCTGCTGGGTGACTGGCTCACCCAGTTTTTAGGTAAGAGGTCCGCCAGTCACGATTACCTCCTTCTTTCACTTCGGTATCTATTCTCTTTTCCTTGTGTTTCCTTTCCTTTTTTAGTGTGTTTCTTCTCCTCTTGTTTTGCCTCTGTATGTGCGCATTTGGAACTGCGTTAGGCCTGTGTCTTTTAGCCGTTCTCCTTGTTCGGCGTCCGTCTTCGTCCCTTCACCGCCTGTGTTCCTGTTTCTATGCGCTTGGGCGCTGATGACCACGCTGTTTAGCGCCCGTAAACCTCAAACACACACACACACACACCTGTTGCAGCAGGAAGCCGCGTAAGCTGGTCAGCCGCCTTTTCAGACAGCAAGCAGCTTACTGACAGTTCCACTTGCGTTAAATTTAGATTTACTTCTTGCGTCTACGCACTTGTCCAAAACAGAAAGTAGAGAAGCTCCTTATTCAGTGCAGAATGGGAAGTTCCTTACTTCTTTTATCGTTTAAAGGCCAAGCAAAGGGCTTAATATGCTGTCGCACTGTTATGAGCAGGAAAAATATTTACTGGAACGTCTTGACAACACCAACCACAAAGCCGATACGATGCAATTGTTTTCTGAGGAACAACAGTGAATGCTGGCTTAACTGAATGAATGCTAGATTAACGGAACGTCGCCATTAGTGAATAAAACTGAGTTAATTGTAAGTAGAATCGTCAAAATCTTTTATTGATGACATCAAAAATTATTTGAATTCTTTAAGTGTCTGAATCTGGCAGACAAAACCGATGCCATCAAACAAAAATTAATCCTGAGGGAAAAACAGCTTCAGGTTCTTGCAATGAAACTTTTCCCACATCTCAAGGCAGTCTTTTGGGGACCAGACATGATTGAATAACTGCTTGCTCTTTGTGAGTTGCTTTCCATTAGACCGTTCCAAACGTGGTACCAGCAGTAATAGGCAGCCCGGGTGGCTGACTAGTGGGATTAAGATATCATGTAGAACAAAGCGGGAAATATATCAAAATGTTAAAGGTAGTCACAATCAAGCTACAGTAGCCCATTACAAACAGTATTGTAAGATGCTTAAATAGGTTATTATGAAGGAAAAGAGTATGTGGTATGCAAATAGAACAGCTAATTCACAGGATAAAATTAAAACCATATGTTCAGTTGTGAAGGAAGTCTCTCGTCAGCAACACAAGGTCGACGATATAAAGTCAGTTTGCAGTAAAAACATGTCTATTACTGATAAATCATATTTATGTACAGTATTTAACAATCATTTTCTGAGCATTGCTGGAGAATTGAATAAAAATTTAGTTTCGACAGGGAATCATATAACTTTCTTGGCAAATAACTTTCCGAGTTGACGTATGAAATACTCCTCTGTGATACAGACAAGAGGGAGATTGGTTCAATAATTAAATCACTGAAGACTAAGGACTCTCATTGTCATGATGGAGTGCCTAGCAGAATATTAAAGTACTGTGCTGCACATGTTAGCCCTGTATTTAGGTATATATGTCATTTTTCTTTTAGGAATGGCCAGTTTCCTGAACTAATAAAGAACTGAGTAGGAAACGCTTTATAAAAAGGGAGAAAGAAATTTTAGATCTATTTCTACGCCTACAGTGTTTGCTAAAGTTATTGAAAAGGCTGTGTATGTAAGGCTAATTGATCATTTTATATCACACGATTTGCTATGAAATGAACAGAACGGCTTTAGAAGTCGTTTAACAACTGAAAATGCTATATTTTCTTTTCTCTGTCAGGTACTGGATGGGTTAAGCAAAATGTTTCGAACGTTAGGTTTATTGTTTGATTTAACTAAGGTATTTGATTGTGTGGATCAAAATATATTGCTTCAGGAGTTGGACCATTATAGAATACGAGGAGTAGCTCACAGTTGGTTCACCTCTTACTTCAGCAACAGACAGCAAAAGATCAGTATTCAGAATGTTACGAATGGCTATGATGTATGATCTGAGTGGGGTAAAGTCAAGTCGGGGTTGCCCCAGGGATCAGTGTTGGGGCCACTCCTGTTCTTAATTTATATAAATGATACGTCCTCTAGTATTATGGGTAACTCTAAAATATTTCTGTTTACTGGTGACACTAGCTTGGTAGTAAAGGATGTTGTGTGCAACATTGGCTCGGTTTCAAATAGTGCAGGTCATGACCTAAGTTCATGGCTTTTAGAAAATACATTGTCGCTAATCCACAGTAAGATTCAGTTTTTACAGTTTCTAACACACAATTCAACAAAACCGGACGTTTTAATTTCACAGAATGGGCATACGATTTTATTTCAGATTTCTAGGTATTCAGGATCTTGTTCAAAGACCTGATGCTGCCATTTTTACTATTCGAACGGTATGAGAAGTGAGTGATCGTTCGACACAAAAGTTAGTCGACTTTGTTTATTTTCATTCGCTTATGTCGTATGGCATTATATTTTTGGGTAACTCTTCCCATTATCGGAGGATATTTTTTGCTCAGAAACTGGATGTTTGGGCAATAAGTGATGTGAGTTCAGGAACCTCTTGTCGACGCCTGTTCACGAGTCTGGGCATTTTGATATTGGCCTCTTAATATATACATTCCTTACTGTCATTTCTTCTTAACAATATTAGCTTATTCCCAAGAAGAAGCGGCTTTCACTCAGGTAATACTCGGCAGAAATCAAACCTGCACTTGGATCGGACTTCCGTAATTGCTGTGCGGAAAGGTGTGCAATATACTGCTGCATCCATTTTCAATAACCTACCACTCGAATTCAAAACTCTTAGCAGTACGCCACGCGCTTTCAAATCAAAACTGAAGAGTTTTCCCATTGGTCCCTCCTTCTATTCTGTCGAGGAGTTCCTTGAAAAGTTAAGCTGATATTTATTGTGTTGTTTATTGCATTTACTTAAACTTATGGACTGATTTTTTGGGTTTATAAACATTTATTTTTATCTCTTATTGATTTTATGTTGTAATTTCATCCACTGACACGTTCCATGACCTTAGGGATTTGCTCCTAAATTTGGTCCTACGGAATATGACGTGTAAATAAATAAAAGCATTTCATCCCGAATGCCAAAATAAATCGCAAGACAGTGGTTTACTCAGGATGGATTTCATTTAATTTCTGAGACCATTTTTGCTTTTCGCCGCTAATGTGACCAATTAGTTTTGACTTGAGGTGATAGATGTACAGTGGAGTATCCAGTTCAATGACCTGTTTCACCAGTCCAGGAATTTACGAGGCTTTTGTAAAACTGTACCCCAAGAACAATACCCTCCTTTGCACAGGCATTGCGCTGAAGTCATTTCAATGTTTCTTGTTTGGTTCAACAATTTGCGTGAACTTTTTTTCCCACTTATGAAACTGACGAAATCTTGCCAATGTTAGGGTTTAACAGATAACAATCTGTGTAACTCCATATGTTTGGCTATATCACGAACCTTTGTTCCAGAATTGTCACATATTAAAAAGCCGAAAGGTTGTAAGTTCATAAACATCACTACGTAATGTTAAATGTCTGCATCCAATATTTTTGTAGTTCTGCTCATCGTACTACCACAGCTTAATGTATTTATTTACTCTAGTAATCAAAATAATTACTTTGGCAGGAAAATAAACAGTTTAAAATATACATATACGGTAAACGCCTGCTTAGAAAAGTATGCTATGATATTCTTCAGTATATGGCGACACTCTGTACCTGATAGAAAGTTAGTTACTTACGTGTTCCATTAATCAATCTTGCAGTAACCGTTATGATCTGAAACGTGTCAAGTGCATAGGAAATGCTCTGTGGATCATGGTCGTTTTGTTTTAAGTCTAAAAGTTTTATTATCTACACCATTCCCTTAAATGGCACAAATTGCATATATTATACCTATATATTTATGTAGTCCTATTCAAGACTTCACGTAATGTATAGAAGAAGTTGTCAAATAAATATGGTTTCAATTTATTTTTGAAACTATCACTACTCTGTGTCAGACATTTTATTTCATATGGCAATTTATCGAAAAGTTTTATAGCAGCGTATTTTACCCCAGTCTGTGCCGAAAAGTAGGTTTAGTAGAGGATAGTGTAAGTCTTTCTTTCTTCTGGTATTATAATGATGTATGTCACAGTTGTATTTAAACTTGTCCAGGTCGTTGCGAACAAAGTTCAATACTAAGGAAATATATTGTGAGGCAGTTGTAAGTATTCCTAACCTTTTAATCAGCTGTCCAGAAGATGTGCGACATTATTCTAACCACTTTCTTCTGAACATCGAATACTTTTTGCCCCAGTGTTGTTACCCCAAAATATTACTCCGTATGACATCAGAGTGTGGAAGTATGCGGAGTATGATCTTACTAATTTCTGTATCCTGAAAATTATACTGATTGCAAAAGTTGCTGAACCCAGTCGCTTTAGGATATCCAAAATATGTATTTTCCAGTTAATATTTTCATCTATACGTACACCCAGAAACTTAGTATGTTCTACACTGGCTACCGACTTTTGTTGATGTGTTACAATTTATTGAAGGAACTGTCGTCCTGCAGCAGGAAATTTGATATACTGAGTGTGTTCAAAGTTCTGAGCAAGCCCATTCGCCGAAAACCAATTAATAACTTTTCCAAAGACATTATTTGTATCATTTTCTATTCGAGTTTCTTTTACTGGATTAATAACGATGCTTGTATCATCCACAAACAGTGTCAGTTCAGTTTCTTGTCTCAGATAAGAAGGGCGGTCATTCACATATATCAAGGACAGAAGGACACCCATGGCCGAACCCTGTGGAATGCAATTTCTCCCCAATTAGATGAAATGGCACTCAAACCATGTAAAGAAAACTTTTTGCTTCCTGTTCTATAGATATGACTTAAACCACTCATACGCTGTTCTATTTACAGCACGGAAACGTAATTTCCGTAACATGATGTCACGGTTCACACAATCACCTGCTTAGGATAAGTCACAGAAAATTCCTATTGTTGACATTTTACTGTTTAAAGACTCTATTGTGTGGCCAGTGAAATTGTATATTGCTGTCTCAGTGGAAAAGCATTTTTGAAATCCGAACTGTGATTTACTAAGTATCCAGTTACTGTCAAGATGGTTAACCACTCTTCAGTGCATAACTTTCTCAACGATTTTTGAGAACGTTGTAAGCGAGGATATAGGCCGGTAATTATTGACATCTGTGGAGAGACTTGGCAATGGCTTATTTTAACCTGTCGGGGAAAATACCTTGAGTTAGTGATAAAATTATGTTATGTCTTCAGCACGGTATAAATAATTAATACCGAAAACTTGTTTTGTTCGTGACCTACTTTGTTGAGACGTGTAAAATATAAAACCAAGTCCTATACAGTATGAGTGTTTAAATGCGGCGCGTTCGCTGCTTTCCCCTCTTCCCCCTCCTGGTGCCCCGACAGCGCAGCGTGGCGGTGGGGAAAATGTGAAGTGAGGTTGACTTCTTTGGCTCTCGGGTCTCTGAGCACAATCCTCAAGCCGCAATCTTTGACATCCCTGAAGTACACCATGTGATCAAAGGTATCCGGACATCTATTAGTGGTCATCCATATGTGACGTGTCTACCATTCGCACTTACGGCGTCTTCACGTTTTCTTCAGCCCAGTAAGAGATTCACACCCTAACCACAAAAAAACACCCTTACACCGTAACTCCACTTCCGCCGTACTTCACTGCTGGTGATACACACGGTGGTAGGCAACATTCTCCATGGATTTGTAAAACCCAAACCCTTCCATCAGAAGGGCATAGTGTGATTCATCACACCAGTGACTCATTGCCAGACATTCACTGCCAGTGGCGTCATTCTTTACATCAACTCAGCCATCACAAACCAGTGACTAGAGAAAAGTGTGGCTATTGAGGAACTGCTCGACCATTATACCATATTCTTTTCAGCTCGTTACGCACAGTCAGTGTTCACGCTGGACTGCTGGTAGCATCTTAGAACTGATGAGTTATTCCTTCCGTAGATTTCGTGCGATTATTTTACAGCCACCCTTCGCAATGCCTGATAGTCCTTGCTCCTTGGTAAATGAGATCTGCCTGGTCTTGCTTTACTTTATCTGCAGTTGTTCTTCGCCTTTCCACTTCACAATCACGTCGCCAACAGTTGTTCTCGGAAGCTTCAGAAGTGTTGACTTGTCCATGAGGGATTTGTTAGGTGTGATGCAATCACTAACCCATGCTCGAAGTCAATGAGCTCTCCTTATTGACCCCTCCTGATGTTACACCTTCTCTGCTGAGAATACAGTAGTCCCCGCCTCATTTTACACTGTCGGGTCTGCGTCTTGTGACATCTAGCAGTCAATTCCGCGTTACATAGGGTCAAAAAAATGGGTCTAAGCACTATTGGACTTAACATATGAGGTCATCAGTCCCCTAGATCTAGAACTACTTAAACCTAACCAACCAAAGGACATCACACACATCCATGCCCGAAGCAGGATTCTAACCTGCAACCGTAGCGGTCGCGCGGCTCCAGACTGTAACGCCTAGAACCGCTCGGTCACTCCAGCCAGCTTCTAAATTCACTGCAGATAGTAATATGTCAGTGAATGAGATGACGAATAAATAATTGCAACGTACGCACAAAAACATTGACATTTCACAGATCGTTAGTTGCTGGTCGTGGTTTGAAGACCTTGCAGACAGTATTAATAATAACCTTACACTTCCTGCAGATGGTGCGCTTATTTAATAATGATGTACTCCCTGAAATATGTTGCACAAATGCTCAACTGTTGATAAGATTTCAAAGTGGTGCAAAAATTGGAACCTTTCTTTAAATTTTCATGGATATAAAACTGCTCATATCAGAAAAGGAGAAAACTTAGTATCCTATGACTGTAATAACAACGAGATACAATTTGAATCAGTGAACTCATACAAATACCTGGGTCTCTAAAAAGCAAAGTGCTTAGAAAATACTCATGCGTCTCATCCCAGAATATTGCCCAAGTATATGCGACACATACCAAATGGGACTAACAGAGGAAATTGAACATATACAACGAACAAAGCATCACATGTTTATTTGACCCTTGGGAGAGTGTATCGGCTTGAAGGGATACCCAATGTAACCCGAAAAATACTTCTAATAAATGGAGGGTAACCTGATTCTAATAAAGTGTTAAAAAATAGCTACTTATCGCATCTGCAGGGATCGCGAGAACAAGTTTAGACTAACTGCAGCGCGCAAAGAGGCTTTTAAGCAATTATTACTCCCTCTCTCCATAAGCGATTGAAAACAGAAGACCTAATAACTGGTACAATGAGAAGTAGCCTGTGCCATGCGCTTCACAGTGGTTTGCAAAGAATTGATGTAGATGTAGTTGTAGAATGCCTATACCGTTATTGCTGTGTTTACTTGCTAAGGCAAGAGGACATGGAGAGGAAGAGTAGGTGCAACACACAAAATACACTGCCACAAGAAAAAGTGTACCTGGAAATACGACGTAGATTTTGATCTAGTGACGGCATATGCCAGCCTGGAGGATAGCAGATGTGCTGATACTTGTTTCAGTGTCGTCCAACAGACAGCGTAGTGGCATAGCTACCAGAGCGCCACTTGGGTCTACCCTTTAATTGGGAATGCTCACAGCCACAAGCCTTATTGTGATGCTAAACTTGTGAAACAAGTAAGCAACCTTGCCATGGCGGCGCACTCGTGCTTCTTACAGCCAATTCAACAAGTCTGAAAGTGGTCAAATTGTGGTCTTCCGAGGGGCGGGATGATCCTTTCGGACAATTGCCATAGAAGCTGAACGTGCAACGTCAGCTGTCCAGCAGTGCTGCTATCAGAATGAGATTTCACTCTGCAGCGGAGTGTGCGCTGATATGAAACTTCCTGCCAGATAAAAACTGTGTGCCGGACCGAGACTCGAACTCGGGACCTTTACCTTTCGCGGACAAGTGCTCTACCATCTGAGCTACCCAAGCACGACTCACGCCCCGTCCTCACAGCTCTCACACCCGTAGACGTTCACGCAGCATAGACGCCCATCAGGAGCGTCGTATTGTGAGGGTTGAAGTGGCTACCACAGCACAGACAAGACGGCTTTCGAGGCCAGACGTCTCAACACGAACTGTTGCGAACCGATTACTAGCAGTGGGATTACTGCCACCCTCACGTGTAGGCCATCTTCCACTCAGGTCACAGCATCACGGCTCGACGGGTGTCATCAGAGGCTCACTTGGTTCAAAATGGTTCAAATGGCTCTGAGTACTATGGGACTTAAACTTCTGAGGTCACCAGTCCCCTAGAACTACATGAACCTAACTAACCCTAAGGACATCACACACATCCACGCCCGAGGTAGGATTCGAACCTGCGACCGTAGCGGTCGCGAGCTTCCAGACTGTAGCGCCTAGAACCGGTCAGCCACCCAGGCCTGCGGATCACTTGGAAGATGGAATGGCGTGCCTAGTCTTCAGTGACGAAAGCAAATTCTGTCTGCAGCAAGTGGTGTTCGTTTGCTTGCACGATGTAGACCTGCTGTGTACTCTCTTGAAGAGTGCATTCATCCAACACACACTGGCCCACATCAGGCCTTACTGTCTGAGGTGCGATAAGCTACAACTTTCGTCCACCTTTAATGTTTCTGGTGGGGACGCTAACCAGAGGTCAATTTGCGCAGAATGTTGTTAGACCCGTCCTTTTGCCATTCTTGCAACAGGAAGGTGATGTGTTGATCCAGCAGGGTAATACTTTTCCATACACTGTCCGTGGAATTCAACATGCTCTGCAAGACGTGCAGAAACCTCCCTGCCAGCACGATCTCCAGACAAGACTCAAACACCGAACCGGTGTGGTATATGCTGGGACGAGAAGTGACTATTGCGATCTGTTAAGCAACAGCCCTTACAGAACTACGCGAACAGGTCGAGCAGACTCGGCATAACGTATCCCAGGACAGTATTCGCTATCTGTACGACAGACTGAATGTCAGACTCAGCGCCTGCATTGCCGCCCGTGGAGGCCATGCCACGTACTGGCTTGGTTCAAATGGCTCTGAGCACTATGGCACTTAACATCTGAGATCATCAGTCCCCTAGAATTTAGAACTACTTAAACCTAACCAACCAAAGGACACCACACACATCCATGCCCGAGGCAGGATTCGAACCTGCGACCGTAGTGGTCGCGCGGTTCCAGAATCGCCTCGGCCACACCAGCCGGCACGCCACGTACTTATATGGGTGTTACAGCATGGGTCGATACGAGGTGTCTCAAAACCGCTTGTGCTATTGGTCCGCAAATGTAATCACTTTTTGTACAGCATCCGAATTGTGCAAAAATTAATATATTTTGTGGTTGTAAGAAGGTGCAACCACTCTGACCGTATAGTGTGATACGGATTTCATAAACAGTGATATTTAAGTTTGTTTCAGTGCGTGCTTGGACCTCGCAATTAACTGCGTGCACGGCTGTGAAAATGAACGCGTCTTTGCCACGAACCCTCGGGTTGTTAGAATACTGTTTGCCTGTGACTGGCAACGTAGCACATGATTCCCGCCACTGCACCAACTGTTATTCCAAAGGTCCAGCACGCACAGAACCGGTGTTAAAATCATTCTTTACAAATTCGCTATCACACTGTACTATCAAAGTGATTGTAGCTTCTTGCTACTAGAAAAGAGACCTTCAAAACTATTTCATTTTTTCTGTTATTCAGGGTGGTCCATTGATCGTGACCGCGCCAAATATCTCACGAAATAAGCGTCAAACGAAAAAACTACAAAGAACGAAACTTCTCTAGCTTTAAGGGGGAAACCAGATGGCGCTATGATCTGCCCGCTAGATGGCGCTGCCATAGGTCAAACAGATATCAACTGCGTTTTTAAAATGGGAACCCCAATTTTTATTACATATTCGTGTAGCTAGGCTCAATACCATTTCTTCCAAATCCATCAGAAACAAACGCATAATAATTTTATTTAAAAAAGCGGATAAAGTGTCACTAGAAGCCTTCCTAAAAGACAATTTCCATTCCCTCGGAACTGACTATGCGAATGTAGACGGGATGTGGCTCAAATTCAAAGATATAGTAGCAACAGCAATTGAGATATTCATACCTCATAAATTGGTAAGAGATGGAACGGATCCTCCGTGGTACACAAAAAAGGTCCGAACGCTGTTGCAGAGGCAACGGAAAAAGCATGCGAAGTTCAGAAGAACGCGAAATCCCGAAGATGGGCTAAAATTTACAGACGCGCGAAATTTGGCACGTACTTCGATGCGAGATGCCTTTAATAGGTTCCACAACGAAACATTGTCTCGAAATTTGGTAGAAAATCCGAAGAAATTCTGGTCGTATGTAAAGTACACAAGCGGCAAGACGCAGTCAATACCTTCGCTGCGCAGTGTCGATGGTACTGTTATCGACGACTGTGACGCTAAAGCGGAGTTATTGAACGCAGTTTTCCGAAATTCCTTCACCAGGGAAGACGAATGGAATATTCCAGAATTTGAAACACGAACATCTGCTAGCATGACTTTCTTAGAAGTAGATACCTTAGGGGTTGCGAAGCAACTCAAATCGCTTGACACGGGCAAGTCTTCAGGTCCAGATTGTATACAAATTAGGTTCCTTTCAGATTACGCTGATACTATAGCTCCCTACTTCGCACTCATATACAACCGCTCGCTCACCGATAGATCTGTACCTACAGATTGGAAAATTGCGCAGGTCGCACCAGTGTTCAAGAAGGTTAGTAGGAGTAATCCATTTAACTACAGACCTATATCACTGAAGTCGGTTTGCAGTAGGGTTTTGGAGCATATACTGTATTCAAACATTATGAATCACCTCGAAGGGAACGATCTATTGACACGTAATCAGCATGGCTTCAGAAAACATCGCTCTTGTGCAACGCAGCTAGCTCTTTATTCGCACGAAGTAATGGCCGCTATCGACAGGGGATCTCAAGTTGATTCCGTATTTCTAGATTTCCGGAAAGCTTTTGACACCGTTCCTCACAAGCGACTTCTAATCAAGCTGCGGAGCTATGGGGTATCGTCTCAGTTATGCGACTGGTTTCGTGGTTTCCTGTCAGGAAGGTCGCAGTTCGTAGTAATAGACGGCAAATCATCGAGTAAAACTGAAGTGATATCAGGTGTTCCCCAGGGAAGCGTCCTGGGACCTTTGCTGTTCCTGATCTATATAAATGACCTGGGTGACAATCTGAGCAGTTCTCTTAGATTGTTCGCAGATGATGCTGTAATTTATCGTCTAGTAAGGTCATCCGAAGACCAGTATCAGTTGCAAAGCGATTTAGAAAAGATTGCTGCATGGTGTGTCAGGTGGCAGTTGACGCTAAATAACGAAAAGTGTGAGATGATCCACATGAGTTCCAAAAGAAATCCGTTGGAATTCGATTACTCGATAAATAGTACAATTCTCAAGGCTGTCAATTCAACTAAGTACCTGGGTGTTAAAATTACGAACAACTTCAGTTGGAAGGACCACATAGATAATATTTTGGGGAAGGCGAGTCAAAGGTTGCGTTTCATTGGCAGGACACTTAGAAGATGCAACAAGTCCACTAAAGAGACAGCTTACACTACACTCGTTCGTCCTCTGTTAGAATATTGCTGCGCGGTGTGGGATCCTTACCAGGCGGGATTGACGGAGGACATCGAAAGGGTGCAAAAAAGGGCAGCTCGTTTTGTATTATCACGTTATAGGGGAGAGAGTGTGGCAGATATGATACACGAGTTGGGATGGAAGTCATTACAGCATAGACGTTTTTCGTCGCGGCGGGACCTTTTTACGAAATTTCAGTCACCAACTTTCTCTTCCGAATGCGAAAATATTTTGTTGGGCCCAACCTACATAGGTAGGAATAACCATCAAAATAAAATACGAGAAATCAGAGCTCGAACAGAAAGGTTTAGGTGTTCGTTTTTCCCGCTCGCTGTTCGGGAGTGGAATAGTAGAGAGATAGTATGATTGTGGTTCGATGAACCCTCTGCCAAGCACTTAAATGTGAATTGCAGAGTAGTCATGTAGATGTAGATGTAGTGGACCTTAAAGTACGCTCCCACACGGCTAGCATCACGTCATTGAGAGAGGGGTCACATAGGTGAGCGACGTTTAACATCCACGGAGTGCGAAACAATTTAACTGGTTGTCATTGTAGATGGAGGGTTGTAGTCACAGCACAGTGATCCGTAAAAGAAATATGTTTCCTTAAACAACGTAATTATCCGGCAAACGATCCGGACACTTGCATGATGTCGTCCAGGATACCGAGCAGCATACATACCACACGCCCTTTGGGTATTTTGACCACAATAGCCATACATCAACACGATATCGACCTTTTCCGCAATTGGTAAACGGTCCATTTTAACACGGATAATGTATCACGAAGCAAATACCGTCCGCACTGGCGGAATGTTACGTGATACCACGCACATATACGTTTGTGACTATTACAGTGCCATCTATCACAAGGCGAAAAAAGTGGTCCAACTAAAACATTCATATTACTACACGAATATGTAATAATAAATGGGGGTTCCTATCTAAAAAAAAAAAAAAAAAAAAAACAAAACATTTTATCCTTTTGATCTATGGCAGCGCCATCTAGCGGGCCAACCATAGCGCCATCTGATTTCCCCCTTCAAGCTAGACAAGTTTCGTTCTTTGTAGTTTTTTCGTTTGTTGCTTATTTCGTTAGATATTTGGCCCGGTCACTATCAATGGACCACCCTGTATGCTTAGACTGTGCTGAGAAAAAGTTGCTTTGTAAAAACCATAACAATTTTTTTGTAGGATGCTGAAAAATTCTGTGACTTGAGATTTCCAATACCAGTATACGTGCCTATAACCTATTAAAATTTCATTAACATCGGACAAATACATTTAAAGCTATATAGTTTTGAAGTGAGCAGTTCGTAGCGAAAACGCAGAAAATCCTTACTACAATTCAAAAACAAAAACAAAAAATTTTTTGAACTTAAAACCAAGTTAATGTTGGTACAACTCATTTTGCAACTGACATATTGATTCGCTTGTAATTAAAGCTTAAACTCGAGTTCCCCACAATAAAAAATCCGATAGTAGTGTGTGTTATTTCGGACATATTACTTGTCGCAGTGGATTTATTTCAGTGCTCGATTGCGGCTAAAGACGTAATTTCAATTTCGCCACATAGTCGCTGCTTGTATTCGGAGGCCAGTCGAGAGTGGGAGCTTCAGGAAAGATGCTCCGCGAAGCAGTGCGTTGTAGCGCTCGAGCTGCAGGTGGCAGCCGGCAGCAGGCTAGCTGTTTGTAAACAAGCGCGGCCGCCGTCACCCTGGCAACCGGCGACCTTGACGGCTGCGCCGGCTGGCCTTGGCCCCGTGCCGCGTGCACGCGGTCGCAGCGCAAGCGCGCCACGTCCTCATTCTCGCGGGAACCGATCCTGTACATTCCCCGCAACCAGCAGCCTACTGTGAGGCGGAGTACCGTACTCACTTTGTGTGGAAGTCGATCTCGCGATGACGTATTCCATTCCGTGTGACTGTTTCTCTGCACACACAGTCCGTCCCACGGGAAAGGTGGCTGATTTTATATTCGCATAACTACGAGACGTGTTTTTAAGTACGTAGGCCTACCGTTTTGAAATAAAAAAAGACGTGCTGTGATATCTCGATAATTTTATTTTTACATGAAAGCCTGTACCTCAATCTACACACTGACGCTATTACAGTCTGATTCTTCCTTGTTTATTTATTTAACCTGGCAAGATTAGGGCCATCAGGCCCTCTCTTACATCCAACCAGGCATTCTACTTATTTTACATTCATATGTTTTTGTATGTTAAAACTACATCCAGTACAAAAAAGGGAAATAAACAATTACAAAGGCACACCTGGAAAAATACATACATATAGAGTTTATATTCGTATATCATAAGTACTGTTATAAATAGACGTTACTGAAGGGAGAGATCTTAGATAGGAGTGCTGGCAGCAGGGAGTATGAGGGAGACTCATCGTGAAGGGAGGAGAAGAATAGAGAGACATGATGAAACATAATTAAGGAAATATAAAGGAAAAGAAGATTGCGTGGCTAATAGAGATAGATGAAGAGGAAGGCATCTCAGCAGCAAGATAGGAGACGCTAGCTTTGATATTTGACAGACGAGAGGATTGGCCTTGTACGTTAATTTTGTGGAAAACGTTATGAGGATGATAGTAGGAATTGCTTCAACTTCTTCTTAAAAGCAGAAGGGGATTGAATTTTGCGCAAGGTAAGGGGCAGTTTGTTCCAGAGGCAGGCAGCGGCAACTGAGAAGGAATTTGCAAAAAGCTTTTGTTTTGTGAGTGGGCACAGTTACAATACCAAATAAGAGTGACCTCGTGTTTCGATTATGATGGCATGACAGGTGTTTAATGTCTGAAGCAAGGTACGGGGGTGCTTGCGCGACGAGGAGTCGGTGAAGTAGATATAGAGTGTGTGTGGTAGTCACGCAATTTGTCCGGCCGCAGCCACGCTAGCTCGGCGTATGAAGCACTAACATGATCATATCGGCGAATGTTGCAAGTGTAACGCACACAAGCATTCATGGTTAGCTCTAGCCGTCTTTTGTTTTCACTACTCATGCCTTGTTGAATTACATCACACTAGTGGAGTTTCGGTAGAACCAGTGCTTGCACGAGCTGGCGTTTCAAGTCCTGTGGAAATATGTTCCGAAACTTTTTGAGAGCATAGAGAGAAGCAGACGTCTTCCGGCACACTGCGACTGTATTCTCCGCCCAGTTGAGTTGCTCATCGAAAGTTACACCCAAGTTCTTAGCTGTTTTCTGATATGGTATTGGAGTACCGTCGAGCAGAACAGGAGGCAGCCGTTCGCGGAAATCTGAACTTATTAATTTCTGATGGGCTATTAATATTACTTGCGTCTTTTTTGCAATTAGTTTAAGCCCCAGGTTTTTCACCCATGTAACTACTGAAGACAGATCATCATTCATCTGAGCGATTGCAGTGTTTATATCTTCAGGTCTGACGCTTAGGTAGAGCTGGAGGTCGTCGGCATAGAAATGATATTTAGAGGAGAACAGAAGCGACGAAATATCGTTGACATATAAAGAAAACAAACGTGGTTCTAAGACTGATCCTTGTGGCACTCCCGAGGAAACATGTTTCCAGGAAGATTTCTCATTTACGCAGACAACACATTGCTGTCTGTCTATTAAGTAACTTTCAAACCATCTCATTGCACTATCCGAGAAATTAAGCTGTTGTAGTCTTCTGAGCAATATGTCAAAGTTAAAAGTGTCAAAAGCTTTGCTGAAGTCCAGTAGCTTCAATGTTGTTGCGTTTCGGTTGTCTATGGCATATTTCAAGTCATCAGTTACTTTAATTAGAACAGCGTTTGTGCTGTGATGTTTACGGAAACCGGATTGAAATTTATCATATAGGCTGAATTCATGCAACTGTTCAGTGATTTGATAATGAACAGTATATTCAAGTGCTTTGGAAACAGCAGGCAGTATGCTAATTGGTCGGTAATCACTAGGCAGTTGCGGGTTTTCGATCTTAGGGATGGGTCGAATATGCTTTTTTTCTATGCAGTGGGGTATATTCCGTTCACGAGGGAAAAATTAAATATGTCAGTTAAGACAGATACTAAGATATCGGCAACATTCTTAATCATGGTTATACTGATACTGTCATTGCCTATTGCATCAGAAGAGATTCTCATTATTGCTTTTCTTGCCGTATTTATTGCTACATGTTTCAGATGGAAGGTATCGTTGTTAGTTATCCTGTTTGGGGATTCTTGTGGACGGTAATTATCAGCCCTGTGGGTATTCAGAGGTGCAGAGAAGAATTCATTTGTTTACGTTGTCTACTGAGTGTTTAAGATGCCTCCGACAATCGTGAGTCCCGCCGACTTATTTCTTAGCGCTAAAGGCCTAAAAGCGATCGATATTCATCGTGAGATCTGTGTGGTTTACGGAGAAAACATTATGAGTGATGGAATGGTAAGAAAGTGGGTGAGAGAATTTAAAGGTGGCCGCACAAATGTGCATAGTGAACAACGGAGTGGGCGTCCTTCGGTCGTTAATGAAAGTTTGGTGCAGGAGGTGGACAATAAAGTGAGAGAAAGCAGACGCTTTACGATTTCCTCCTTACGGGATAACTTTCCTAATGTTTCTCGTAGTGTTTTGGATGGCATTGTGACCGAACACTTGAATTACCGAAAATTGTGCGCAAGTTTGGTACCGAAAATGTTGACGGATGTGCACAAAACCAAACGTTTAGACAGTGCATTGACTTTCCTTGAGCGGTACCACAACGACGGTGATGATTTATTAAGCGATGAAACATGGGTAGCCTACGTCACACCACAATCAAAGCAACAGTCCATGGAAGTTAAGCAAGGGCATCGTTTTGCTGCAAGGCAATGCCCGTCCGCATGTGACTAATCAGACCAAAGATATCGTCACATCTTTTTGATGGGAAACTCTAGACCATCCTCCGTACAGCCCCGATCTTGCAGCCAGTGGTTACTACCTGTTCCTGCACTTGAAAAAGCACCTGGGCGGCAGCGTCTTCGAGACGATGACGAAGTGAAAACAGAAACGAAGAGTAAGTGGAACAGTCTACCTAAAGTGCTACAGTCTATAGTTAAGTAGTACGAATGACACGCAAGTAAGTGCAGAAAAGATGGTCACTGAAAAACTTCATGGTCAGAGCAACGATATTGAAAGCTAATTCATGACATTTTTGGAGGCATTCAAAGATGTAACAGAAGTTTTTGAAGACGAGAAATATCCGACCATTCAGTTCGTTTTGTTGTGGATGCAAAAACTGGAAAGTCATTACGGCGTTTCTTTTAAACAGTGTAGTCCAAAATTCTGCTTAATACACGTTGCGTGCCCAGCAAATGCAACTTGCTGCGGTTTGTTTCTGAACTCTGGCATATGGATGTGTTGTACAATGTTCGTGTGCTTTGATAGTTCGAAGTAATATGAGCGTAGGAAGAACGTTGTCTAGACTGCTGTTGTGGCCGAGCGGTTCTAAGCGCTTCAGTCTGGAAATGCGCGACCGCTACGGACACAGGTTCGAATCCTGCCTCGAGCATGGATGTGTGTGATGTCCTTAGATTAGTTAGGTTTAAGTAGTTCTAAGTTCTAGGGGACTGATGACCACAGATGTTAAGTCTCATAGTGCTCAGAGCCATTTGACCTATTTGAACGTTGTCTCTGTGCCGCGGAGGAGAAAGCTGCAATTCGGATGCTGTACATAACAGACGCAATAGTGTGGCCGCCATCCCGATCACTAGACCTAAACAGTTTTATTCTGGGAGTCGAGAATCTCGACGAATTTTGTCCGTTATCGACATTGTCAAGTTACTGGTGACAGGGATGCTCAGATTTTCGAAAAGTTTTTGATTTCATGTTTGAGACTGGGTAAGAAATGACAAAAGAAATAATTTTTTCGTGTGATATAATTACAGATTAACAATTTTTTGATTTTTTCCTTCACTTTCGCTATGAAATCTTTCTTCTTAGCAAATTTCATGTTTCTTCATTAGCAGGAAGTACCATGTAGGTTTTTATGAGCGAGTTTTTGAGTATAAAATTATGTGGTATAATTTTATAGCATTGAGTCACAGGCCTACAGTTATTACTGCGCCAAGTGACTGTAGGCCTCAGTACGTGACATAAGTTTCAACTTGATATATGTCTACCCGTTCCTGAGAAAAAGTTTTTAACATCCAGACAGACAGACGGATAAGAAAGAGATCCTACAAGGCTTACTTCTTTACCGGCACAGAACCTAAAAAATGGCTAAAATGTAGTGTGGCAGCCAATGTCAGTTACATGATATTGACAATGTAAAGTACATAATATTTATCTTGTGCCCCCTTACAACCCATTTGGCAATATTGCCTAAAGATATTGGAAGTTTTTTCATTTATGCTTGATTGTTTTAATTGAGTGATGGGAATAGCTAGTGATTCCTGCAGGCTGCTACCCTCTCAGCTTTTAAATACATTTTTTCTTCCTCTCTCGCCTCTTCCCACAAAACTTTTGCGGCACAACATGTACTCACATGGTCCTGATTATGGAGAACGTTCTCAAAACTCATGGATATCTGTAGAAATTTATCCACGGGGGAAGGGGGAGGGGGGGGTGAGGGGTGTGTTGTGGTCATGGGAGACAGAGAACAAGACTAAAATTGCCAATTTTTATAGAATTTTTTTTCTCACTGCAGTCAGCCACTTAATGCTAAAACTGGGTAAATGAGAGGTTTAGAAGGAGCGCAGGAAATCACACCTTTTAATAAAAAGCGATACAGATCGAAATAAATGTGTATTTTTGGTGTTTAAGACCAGCCTCAGACCAAGACATCTAGAGGATGTGACGATACAGAGCACGAAGCTGCTCTGTAGTACCATCTTGTTACGAACCGTACAGACTGCATAGTCCGGTCATAACTGTTGGCTATGAGTCGGCAGATCGGAACTAAAATACACGAAATAGTCGATGTCACCAAGCCGATCTGCCGAGCATCCATGTCGTCCGCCAGTCCGGCGAAGCGGAAGCCACCTGTTAGAGCAGTTCTTAGTGTGCCCTGCCTTTATCGTTGGTAGATGCGCACAAAGTGCATTGTTCGTCGCCGGCCGCGGTGGTCTCGCGGTTCTAGGCGCGCAGTCCGGAACCGTGCGACTGCTACGGTTATAGGTTCAAATCCTGCCTCGGGCGTGGATGTGTCTGATGTCCTCAGGTTAGTTAGGTTTAAGTAGTTCTAAGTTCTAGGGGACTAATGACCACAGCAGTTGAGTCCCATTGTGCTCAGAGCCATTTGAACCATTTTTTTGCATTGTTCGTCGTCGGCGTGTCCCAAAACGAGCTAATACAAAAGTTTCATCTACATTGTTGACAAAGAGTCCTGGTAAGTTAGCACAGCCAAATCATGTCCACACTACGGCCCAAGCAAACAACGACGTCACTGCCCGTTCTGTGACGTCACCTGTTTTGCAAGCTGCAAATCGGGGCACCTAGCAAGTACCTGCGTTAACCGGCTGACAACACGCTGCGCGCCATCTTGCCGGAGCCAATAGCAGCAGCAGCAGCTGGGGTGCGGAAGCTAGAAATTAACAGAGAAACGGCAGAATTCCAGTTCGACACAGGCGCGGCCATATAGAGTGTAACGGCGTATTGGCTCCCCTCAGCTTCTGTATCCTCAGTGCAGACTGGTGACGTACAATGAAGAGTCGATCCTGTTGCGAGGTCATATTGTAGTCCAAGCTAAGAATAAACTTGTAACTCGTCAACGTATCCTGTTGGAAGTACTTTTTGGACAGTAACTAACGTATTTGTATAGACGCTTTTGAGATTTATGGTTTCCAAACTAACCGTTTCAGAGCTTCTGGCTACAATTTGTATATCAACATTTACTGTGTCTTAGCTGCAACAGAAATATTTTTCCCCTATGGAAACCTGAGGTGCAGATTTGTGCAAGTTCAACCTTTTCATCATGCTACCAGTTGTTGGCCATCACTATGAAACTATCAGCAGGTCAGTGACCACCAGAATACACAGGTGTGTTTACTTCGCTACATTCCACTATATAATTAAAAACTGCTATTGTTATTTTCCATGGTAATTACTGAATTACAGTTTTACTATTTATTACAATAGAGAATATTTCGTAATTTGTTATTTCAGTCACTAAAATGAAGCCATGTGTACAAAGTATGTTTTGGAAACGGGTACGTATTTTTATACGAAGGTAGGAACTTTAACAGTGACAACTATTTATTTACAGCTCGTACAAAATAGATACGTGTTTCAAAGTTTTACTGACATTCAAAGTAGTCACCAGCACTGTGTATAACCTGTTGCCAGCGATATGAAAGTCGTAGGATACTCTTAGCAGTGCCAGTCGCGTTGACAGTTCGAGCGGCGCGGTCTATTGCCCGACGAATATATAGCAGTTCTGAAGTGAATGTCGTGAAGTGTTTCCTTCAGTTTAAAAATCGAGTTGAACTTACGGAGGCGTAAGTCAGGGGAGCGCAGTAGGTGATATAGCATTTAGAAGCCCCATCATTCAAACAAATCAGTAACAGCTTGCACTGTACGTGCTCGAGCATTGTCCTGCAAAATGATGGTCAGGTCCTGCAGAAAGCGTCATCACTTCTGACTCTATGCTGTTCATTTTTGGAACACAACTTAACCTCGTATAAATCTTGCAACTAAAGTCATTAGAAAATCGCCTAAGACCTTTACCACACAAAGAAAAATTTTTCTTCCTCCAGAGAAAATTCAGGTATGAACATAGTTTCAACTGCGATTTCATTCACAGAACCTGAAACGTTATTTCTGTAGTACAAGCAAACAAGCAACGGTTTGAATCCACATTAGCTAGAGCAACAGTTTCCAAGTCCTAGTACACTTACAGAATGCTTTACGGTGCCTAATTTTTGTAGAACACATTGTGTCTTCCGCCGCGTGTGATAAAGCTGAAGGGGAAGTAGACATACTGCAATATATAGGGTTAATATCGCTATAGTGCGTTTAAAATTAATTGCGATTTTTGAGAGCTTGGTACGGTGCTAGTGGAGGGAAGCATAGTTGCCAGTACGAACGCAAGCGCCAGTGAAAACGCCAGAATGAAATATTCATAAATCCCTCGTTTCTCGTAAATAGTGTGAGATATCGAAAGATGCTTTTGGCAAATAATATTAAGCGAAGTGGAGAGTATTTTGCCATATTATTAGTATACGAAACTTCTATATCTACCGCGATATTTAAGGAACGAAATTTTTTTTCTATGAAATAACGTAGATTTTATGAAGCCATCGATAGCTAGTGAAATGAGAATTGCTTTGCGTTTTGCACCAATATAAAACAAGAAGCAACACATTTATTTTTATACTGAGAATGGCTTTTTCATAGCTACTTCGCGACCGCGATGCGGCACCCACCAGTGGCAGCACGCGAAGTGGGGCAGAGGCAGTTCCAGTAAGTTTTATAGTCTGACGATAATTTATGGATTTGTAGTTTTAGCTTGACGGTGTCCACTATGGACAAACGGTGGTTACTGTTATTCTGAAGAAGGTTGGGTTATCCCGATTGAAACCTAGGTAAATTCTAGGCAAACGGTGCAACTGAGGCTGTTAATTATTAAAATTAAAGAGTGAAGTACCTAGAGTATATGCAGTATTAAGTAAAAGTCCGCAGTTCGTGGTCTTGCGCAGCGTTCTCGCTTCCCGCGCACGGGGTCCCGGCTTCGATTCCCGGCGGGGTCACGGATTTTTCCTGCCTCGAGATGACTGGGTGTTCTTGTGTTGTTTTCATCATCATCATTCATCCCCATTACGGTCGGAGGAAGGCAATGGCAAACCACCTCCGCTACGACCTTGCCTAGTCGGCGGTGCGGGTCTCCCGCATCGTTCTTTACGCTCCTCGGAGTATAGGACCTCATCATCATTAAGTAAAAAGGGTCACGCCCACACAGCGTCGTCTGGACACAATCAGTAACTTATCAACCTCAAAAAACGCCAATCGTTTAGGACAAAGTTATTTGCTACGCGAAATTCATTGCCAATGTGACACAGACTTCCTGACGCTTAATCAACTGCATAAAAAAGATGTTACATTCATGTTGTCAGAGGCAAGCCAGAAAACTTCCTTTCAGTTTAAAAATTTCCATACGTCATCCCCTTGTGAAACAACTTTCTATCTGGACAAATGGTTAACGCTGGTCATTGCTACGTCATATCGGGGCATCGCTGCAGTGCTGTCATACAGACACGCTGACCGCACAGAACAGCCCACCGGGTCTGCAGCAACATTAAATGCGCCACAGTAAAATTGCTCTTAATCACAGAAAGAGGCTTTTGTTATCATATACAGCGTAAAAAAGTGTCATATATATCTCTATGGGAACAACTTTCATCTGATAACTGATCACAAGCCGCACTCGAAACATCGCGATAAGAAGACGCATCGGCTGCAACCGCGAGAGTTGTTTGTTAGTAACTGTAACTGCGAGATCCAACACAGTCCCTCCGAACAGCACTCAAATTCGGAAACACTTTTCTGCCTGATTTGCTGCCCTGAAGCAGGGTTTGACAGGCACAAAGTACTTTGCTTTCCTTAGGCGCCAATCAGCGACACACCATAACGATTTCCCAGTTATGGCGTACAAAGTAGCAACATAAACAGGCTGTTGCCCACTGCTGGGTAGGTTACGGTTTACCACCCAGCGGGTTTGGTTAGAGCACCAGCCAAAGGCCACAGAGCCAGCATAAGACATATACGAGGAAGGTAGGGAAAGTTTTGGCATTAAAAAGAAAACTAAGTACAAGAAATACATTTTATTATATACACTCCTGGAAATGGAAAAAAGAACACATTGACACCGGTGTGTCAGACCCACCATACTTGCTCCGGACACTGCGAGAGGGCTGTACAAGCAATGATCACACGCACGGCACAGCGGACACACCAGGAACCGCGGTGTTGGCCGTCGAATGGCGCTAGCTGCGCAGCATTTGTGCACCGCCGCCGTCAGTGTCAGCCAGTTTGCCGTGGCATACGGAGCTCCATCGCAGTCTTTAACACTGGTAG
Organism: Schistocerca gregaria; assembly: GCF_023897955.1. Lineage (NCBI taxonomy): Eukaryota > Metazoa > Arthropoda > Insecta > Orthoptera > Acrididae > Schistocerca > Schistocerca gregaria. The sequence goes on from NC_064922.1 coordinate 196,480,800, forward strand.
CATGCCGCGACAGCGTGGATGTGAACCGTATGTGCAGTTGACGGACTTTGAGCGAGGGCGTATAGTGGGCATGCGAGAGGCCGGGTGGACGTACCGCCGAATTGCTCAACACGTGGGGCGTGAGGTCTCCACAGTACATCGATGTTGTCGCCAGTGTCGGCGGAAGGTGCACGTGCCCGTCGACCTGGGACCGGACCGCAGCAACGCACGGATGCACGCCAAGACCGTAGGATCCTACGCAGTGGCGTAGGGGACCGCACCGCCATTTCCCAGCAAATTAGGGACACTGTTGCTCCTGGGTATCGGCGAGGACCATTCGCAACCGTCTCCATGAAGCTGGGCTACGGTCCCGCACACCGTTAGGCCGTCTTCCGCTCACGCCCCAACATCGTGCAGCCCGCCTCCAGTGGTGTCGCGACAGGCGTGAATGGAGGGACGAATGGAGACGTGTCGTCTTCAGCGATGAGAGTCGCTTCTGCCTTGGTGCCAATGATGGTCGTATGCGTGTTTGGCGCCGTGCAGGTGAGCGCCACAATCAGGACTGCATACGACCGAGGCACACAGGGCCAACATCCGGCATCATGATGTGGGGAGCGATCTCTTACACTGGCCGTACACCTCTGGTGATCGTCGAGGGGACACTGAATAGTGCACGGTACATCCAAACCGTCATCGAACCCATCGTTCTACCATTCCTAGACCGGCAAGGGAACTTGCTGTTCCAACAGGACAATGCACGTCCGCATGTATCCCGTGCCACCCAACGTGCTCTAGAAGGTGTAAGTCAACTACCCTGGCCAGCAAGATCTCCGGATCTGACCCCCATCGGGCATGTTTGGGACTGGATGAAGCGTCGTCTCACGCGGTCTGCACGTCCAGCACGAACGCTGGTCCAACTGAGGCGCCAGGTGGAAATGGCATGACAAGCCGTTCCACAGGACTACATCCAGCATCTCTACGATGGTCTCCATGGGAGAATAGCAGCCTGCATTGCTGCGAAAGGTGGATATACAGTGTATTAGTGCCGACCTTGTGCATGCTCTGTTGCCTGTGTCTATGTGCCTGTGGTTCTGTCAGTGCGATCATGTGATGTATCTGACCCCAGGAATGTGTCAATAAAGTTTCCCCTTCCTGGGACAATGAATTCACGGTGTTCTTATTTCAATTTCCAGGAGTGTACATCTGAAAAGACGCCTATAACGGAGGTGCGTTCCAAGCAGAGAGTCGTCACTGAGTTACTTTTCCACATAGTCATCAAACACATTGAGGCACTTAGTTTTGTATCCCGCCTGGAAGGTGGCGCATGGGTCTGCTCCTGTAAACTGTAGGGTAGGCCGAATGTAGGAAGTGAGTAGGAGCAGGAAAAGGTGAAGTACTGCGGTACTGTATATAAGTTAAAACTGTTTTACTGGTGTATGAACATGTACAAACAACATTACTCAACTTTGAGATGAGCACGTAGGTGCGAAACCGTACAGGTATAACCGCTGACAGCTACTAGTAGTTGGACAAACTATCATTGAAGTAACTGAAGTAACTAAATCTGCAATGGCTAGCCCCCTATGAAATAGAAACTAATTTGCTTGGTCGTCGTCTCGAAATCAAATGGGCTGAATCTGGAGGGGAGCTCGTAGATCTCCGCCGGCTAGAGTGCGCTGTCGTCTGTGTCGGTCTCGTAGTGCCAACCTACGAACTTGCACCTACGCCGTGGCATCGTAGCTATCGATACCACACTTATAATAGCGGTGGACGAGATTTGAAGTACTTTCGTCGTAAAATTCTGCCGCCAGAGACTTCAGCCAGTGAGTCACGCCCGCCTGGAGTTCCGCGTCGTCATCAAAGTGCTGTGTTGCAAGCCAGTTCTTCATCTTGGGAAAAAAGTGGAAGTCGCTTGGTGCAAGATCGGGGCTGTAGGGCGGATGAGAGAAAATTTCCCATTTGAATGAATTTGGGAGTTCTTTATTGTGGTTTGCCCTGTGAGGTCGCGCATTGTCGCGCAAAACCAAAATTTTGGCCGTCAGCTTTCCACGGCGTTTGTTTTGAACTGCTCTTCTACGGCTGTGACAGTTTGGCAGTACCGGGCAGAATTTATGGTTGCTGCACGTTCGAGAAAATCAATGAGAAGCACACTTTGCCTATCCCATAACACTGGCGCCATCAACTTCCTTACTGAGAAGGTTTGCAAACATTTTCTTGGTTTTTGGGGGGACCTTGTGTGCCCCCATTCCATGGACTGTAATTTTGTCTCACAATTCACGTGTTTCATCCAAGTCTTGTCACCGGTTACGATATGATCCAGTAATGAATCACTATGTCTATGGTAGGCCTCCAGAAATGTCAATGTTGGTCCCATTTGCTGTTCTTTATGGTGCTCAGTAGGCATTTTGGGCACCCATCGTGCACAAAATTTGTGGTAGCTTAGCTTTTGAGTGACAATTTCAAACAACGAAGTCCGTGAAACTTGTGGAAAAGAAAGCGAAAGCTCCGTTATTGTGAAGCGATGGTTTTCACGAATCATTTCATCAACTTTAGCAACGAGATCGTCAGTCACAATGCTCAGGATTCCACTCAGCTCTTCATCACGAACGTTGGTTCGGCCATTTTTAAACCAAATGCACTATTTCCGGACGCAACATTCACTCATTACGTTGTTTCCGTACACTTCGCACAGTTCACGATAAATTTCTATAGGTTTTAGGTTTATTTGCCAACAAAAACCTTCTCACAGACCGCGCTTCACAACTGGCGGGATTTGCGATAGCAGCGCACATTTCGAATTCGAATATCGAAAAAAACCAGACGCGCAGAGCCGTTCCCGCTATCACGAATGGATGCCGATTGAGCTGCCGAGCACGCACATAGCAAAATATACGCGAATGACGCGCACCTATCGGCGTCAGAAGGAAACGTTCCCTACTTTCTGAGTAGCCCTCGTATTTTTCGTTATGACACCTGCTTAACGCTCCTTATGGTATGTTTTTTAGCCATAGACGAAACAGAATGCTGAGTGCTTATTCCCCACTCTTCACCCCCCACCCCCCACCACCCCACATACTGAAGCTTCTCCACGCTCCAAATTAGGAAATACGCAGAATGAAGGCAATAGAGCACCTTTGTATACAGTTTTCTTGATGTTGATGACGCCATAGAACACACGGTCTGGAACTGCGGCCGGCCGGAGTGGCCGTGCGGTTCTAGGCGCTACAGTTTGGAACCGAGAGACCGCTCCGGTCGCGGGTTCGAATCCTGCCCCGGGCATGGATTTGTGTGATGTCCTTAGGTTAGTTAGGTTTAAGTAGTTCTAAGTTCTAGGCAACTGATGACCTCAGAAGTTAAGTCGCATAGTGTTCAGAGCCATTTGAACCATTTCTGGAACTGCGCCCACCGACAGTCGGCCCCAGCACAGCGTCTCAGCCTTTAACTAGGCCCTGAGAACCCATGGCAAAGTGGAACAATGTGGTTGCTAACTTTCCGTATATGACATGGATTACTCCACCACCACAGCACTACCATCCATGCCCTCTCCATTACATACTTGTACGAGGGGCGCTCAATAAGTAATGCAACACATTTTTTTCTGAAAGCAGTTTGGTATAAGTCAAGATTCGAATACACCGTTTTATTCCTTACTCTTTTGACTAGGAACACTATTTTCAACACTATCTCCGTTCACTGCGACGGCCTTACGCCACCTTGCTGGCTGCGCCTGTATGCCGACATGGTACCGCTAAGATGGAAGGCGCGAGATCCTGGCTGTATGGTGGACTAACAAGAACGGTTTAGTGGAGTTTTGTGAGCAGCTCTCTCGCGTGCAGGCTTGTATGAGACATTGAGTTGCCATGGAAGGGATTTTTGTTTGTATTTTTGTGCCGACGAATACGCTGAATTCGTTTCTTCAATTTATTTAGGGTAGCACTTCAAAGTTCCATCATGAGGGAAGGCGTCAAACAGCCAGAAGATCTTCGCCATGACTTTACCGGCCAGATGTGTGGCTTTGAACTTTTCCTTCGAAGGAAAGATGGTGTGGTATCACTTCATGGAGAGACCTCGTTACGATGATGACAGACGCCTCGCCCAAAGAGTCAACGTGCTTTTGTTCACTGCCAGGTCTTCATAGGCGTCCTGCACGCGCCTATGAATATCTGCGATGTTCTGGTTTTCCGCCAACTCAGTGACAGTTCTCTGTTTGGAACGCATCTCCGTTATAGGCTGAAATGATAATTAAATCAAGACCCTCAGCTGTCGACAGGCGTTGATATATATCAATGTGTGCCCCGACCGGGTCTCGAACCCAGGATGTTCTGCTTCCAGCCGCGCCACCGAGGACACAGAGGATAGTGCGACTGAAGGGATTTATCCCTTGCACGCTCCCCATGAGGCCCACATTTGCAGATACTAGAAAAGCGTGCCCGTTGCGCTGCCGTATTTGACCACGAATGGCACCTGTGCAGTGTCCATAGTGTGTTACGAGTGGCAGTCGTTGTAAGTGTGGTTGTGAGTGCACGAGAATTTGGGTAAATTGGTGGTGCTCGAATGGTGTGTGCTTCTGAAACCAAGTAGCAGAAGTTTTTGGTGTGTCAACGACTTATACCGCATACAGTGGAAGCGGAGAAACATCACCCACTAAGTCACAACGCACACTAAAGTGTGTGTCGATTCATCGAGACAGACGGTCACTGAAGAAGACTGTGACGAAAAATAAGGGGACGGTAGATGAAAAACTCACATGAAGCGACGAACAGTTCTACAACAACACATCAACGATGTAAATGCCCTAAACATTGAAGCCTGGTCCCGAGGTCATAAAACCTGGACCTTGAAGCAATGAAAGAAACTCGTTTGGTCGGATGAGTTTTATTTGATGCTGTTTCCAACCTCTGGCTGAGTTTACGTTCCAAGAGTGAAACAAGGCAGGGGTTCAATGATGATTTGGGCAGCGAGAACCTCGTGCTTCATAGGCCATATGGTTAATCTGCAATGTCACTTTAGTACAAAGGACTGAATGACCGTTTTGGCTGATTAAGTTCATACCACAGTACAATGTTTGTTCCCCATTGGTGGCATTGTATTCCAAAACGATAGAGCCCCATGTTCATACAGCACACGTCGTCCAGGGGTGATTTTGTGAGTAAGAGGATGAATCGTCGCACCTCCCCTGACCACTAGGGGCACCAGATGTCAGTATTATTGAGCCTTTGTGGTCCACTTTGGAGAGACTGATGCGTGAGCGTTATTTATCACGTTCATCGTTACCTATTTTGCAGGAATAATGGCATAAGATTGCCTTGAAAAACAAACCGGCCCTCATTCTGAGGCTACCGCAAGCTGTTTTGAAGGCTAATGGTTTTCCTACACTGCATTAGGCACGGTAATGTGTTGTGTTTGGGTGCTTCCGTATTTTCGTCCGCTCACTACAATTTCACGTGAGTGTCAATATTACCCGCCGGAACTGCAGCGTTTCCCTCTTACTTGCCACTTGTCGTGTGGCGTCTGTCTCGTATATCAGTAAATAATAGTGGGAGCACTATTATTAGCTGATATTTTTACAAGATGGTGCTTCTACATTTGGAATTTCGTGGGGTGGCAATATTTTTCTTAATTTATGGCCAATTTTAAGCTTGATGTCCTGCAATACACGTTAATGACATAAATCCAGTCACTTGAAACTGACGTAAAAGGCCGAAACCTGAGTCGTAACAACAATACAGTCAAATGGCTGTGATCATTTAAAAATCTGCAGTGATGACAGAGATTGGAATACATCCAGCAAATAATTGAGGATGTAAGGTGCAAGGATTCCTTTGAGATGAAGGGCTTTCACTGGAGAGGAATTCGTGGCATGAGCATCTAACCAAATCAGGAAAGATGTTGACCAGGTTTGATTTCAGCGTGAGATCTAGCAGTTGCATGCACTTTCATGGGGTTATGACGAAATTGTCAGAGGATAAACCGCTGTCCTCTATAGGATGACACGGAAATGTTTTAATTTAAAATCAGTGTGTTTCGGATGCTGAGCTGGAGGGCTACTAACGGCCGACTCTTCGACGCTTCATTTTCTTCGGCGAGCGAGCGTTGTAGCGTGTGACTCGCACGCTGCTTGTCCCAGGCGGAAGCAGGCGCACTATGTTATGCTGTCCTACACTACGACTCATCTGGCGCTGCTGCACAGAAAGAAACCTGTGACTCACACAAAAGCACGCGCTGCGCTAGCGCTGCCTGCGTCCCAGTGCGCGCCTGGCCTAATTCTGTCAATAGACTACCGCTCCCCTACTTTCCAGGCGTCAAAGAAGCCACCTGCATACCTCGTTAGACTGGCACACGTTTCTTCTTGGAGTGCCAGACCGGGGAGGTATGTAGCAGAGCTTCTTTAGGTAGAGGTACCGGTAGAAGTAAAACTGTGAGGTGCCGTCGTGAATAGCGCCCTAGGTACCTCAGTCATTAGGGCGTACTTAATTCATTACATAATAAATTACAAGCTGAAGGTATTTTCTGCAATCTGTATGAACCACAAAACCCATCTGAATGAATTAAACTGTGTGAAAAATTAATATATTATTAAATAAAAAAGAACTATAAACTACACAAACTTGAAGTCCTAGAAGGGAAAATCATTCGAATAACACTTGGACCACCAAAAAATTCAGAGGTATGGAAATTAAGAAGCAGTGAAGAAGTTAATCGCAACATAGAAGACATTAAACCACGAAAGAGACGACTGCTATTTTTTAGACACTTATACAGAATGAAGAGCACCAGGTTAACCAAACAGATTTTTAAATATCTTTGGGACAAGCCTGGATTCAAGAAGTTAGGAAAGATTTGGAAAGAAACAACATAAGTGAAAAAGATGAACAGAAAGAGGGACTTTCAAGAGGTAAGTGTTAAAAATGGACAGTGTCAAGATGTTCCGAGGAGAGAAAAAGGATACATAGTGAAAAGATGAAAGAATGCTGGAGTAAAAGGAAAGAACAACAAAGAAGGAAGCATTGAAATTGGTGCGTGGTCCTTAGATGACCCAAACGAAGAGGGAAAGAACAAAAAAGAAGCAATAAGAGCACATGTAACATTGTCGGCGGGTATGTAATTCATTCGAGTTGTGTGACTTCTGAAATTTTCCCGGCGCATTTTTTCTTCTAATAATTTCCGGTTATGCAGCCGGATCCCGTCGACATTCTGCCACGATATTTCGGCCCAGATACGTTCGGCCATCATCAGGTGAGTACACAACTACTAAAGAGCCGAGGTGCTGGAGAAATTGCTTCATTATTTAGTTCATTACGTAGATCACATAACTAATGAGGAGGTATTGAACAGGATTGGGGAGAAGAGGAGTTTGTGGCACAACTTGACAAAAAGAAGGGACCTGTTGGTAGAACATGTTTTGAGGCATAAAGGGATCACAAATTTAGCATTGGAGGGCAGCGTGGAGGGTAAAAATCGTAGAGGGAGACCAAGAGATAAATACACTAAGCAGATTCAGAAAGATGTAGGTTGCAGCAAGTACTGGGAGATGAAGAAGCTTGCACGGGATAGAGTAGCATGGAGAGCTGCATCAAACCAGTCTCAGCACTGAAGACCACAACAACAACAACTTGAGAACATCAATATCACGATGGAGATTGAAAAAGATGGCACTTTACCATTTCTAGACGTGCTAGTACGCCGTAAAAATGATGGGTCATTAGGACATTCTGTGTACAGGAAACCGACTCACACAGATCTGTTTCTCCAGGCGTCAAGCTGCCATCATCCAGCACAAACAGCCGGTGTTCTCAGTACCTTAATACATCGAGCGCGTGTAATATCGGATGATGAAAACCTCCACGCAGAATTAGAACACTTGGAGAAGGTTTTTAAAGAGAATGGCAACACTTCACGGCAAATAAGGAAGGCCATGTGCAACTGTCATAACAAGAAGCAGCGCACTGAGGACGCTGATGACGACTATAAATCAACTGCGTTCCTTCCATACGCCGGGAATGTGTCGTCGAAAATAGACAGATTACTGAAGAAAAATAAAATCAAGGTTATCTTCCGTCCACCAGCAAAGAACCAAGCCCTGGTTTGATCCGTTAAAGATGATTTACAACTGAAGAAAGCAGGCGTCTACAAAATTCCTGTGAATGTGGCTCAGCATATATTGGCCAGACGACAAGAACTGTCCATGAACGATGTACAGAACGTGAAAGATACACCCGTCTGCGGCAACTGTCAAAATCGGCAGTAGCAGAGCACCGTATTTCTTTGGGACATTCAATGGAATACAATGGAACAAACATTTTAGCTCCTGTTTCCGGACTTCGGGATTCTGTAATCAAAGAATCAGTGGAAATACGTCTAGCCGATAATCTTATAAATCGTGACAACGGCTTTCAGCTGGATAAAAATTGGAGTCCTGTTATTAAAATTATAAAATCACAGCGGAATCGACGGCGTCACTCGATACTCAATGCCTAGATGATCTTTTACTTTCACCACCGAGGGCAGCACGTACAACTCGGCTATGCCGCGCATGTTGTAAGTAGGCTGTTTAGGTTTTTTTATTGGTAACGCCACATAGCGCTCTGTATGAAAAATCACTGGCTGTGCTGTGTGCAGTCAGTGGCTGGTTGGCATTGTTGTAATACTCGCCATTGTAGTGTTGGGCGGCTGGATGTTAACAGCGCGTAGCGTTGCGCAGTTGGTGGTGAGCCGCCAGCAGTGGTGGTTGTGGGGAGAAAAATGGCGGAGTTTTGAAATTTGTAAGACTGGATGTCATGAACTGCTATATATGTTATGACTTTTGATGATATTAAGGTAAATACATTGTTTGTTCTCTATTAAAATCTATCCCTATCAGTAGTTAGTGCCTTCCGTAGTTTAAATCTTTTATTTAGCTGGCAGTAGTAGCGCTCGCTGTATTGCAGTAGTTCGAGTAACCAAGATTTTTGTGAGGTAAGCGATTTGTGAAACGTATAGGTTAATGTTAGTCAGGGCCATTTTTTTTTGTAGGGATTTTTGAAAGTCAGATTGCGTTGCGCTAAAAATATTGTGTTTCAGTTTAAGCACAGTCTTGCACAATTTTTCAAAGGGGACGTTTCAATGTCAACACCTGACGCATGCGCTGTAGGATGCCAGTACATTTCGCATGCTCGAGATACGGCATAAATACCGCGACTGCACCTGGGCTTTTCAGTAGTTGTGTACTCACCTGATGATGGCCGGACGTCTCTGTGCCGAAATATCGTGGAAGAAAGTCGACGGAATCCGGCTGCATACCCGGAAATTATTAGAAGATTAGAGTTGTAAGTACCTGTGACAGGTGAATTGTGTTTAATGTTGTTACCAGTCATGGTAAGGTGCATAAGGGACGTGAACAGCGTCAGATATTGTGTGATCACAGAGAAGAAACACGGATATGCCGCCAACTCGTGTGGGACAGTGTTATCAAAAGATGCCATATTTTATAAGGGACCTAATGTGTGGCCGCCTGGTCGAATGGTGCAATATCCGGATTTCTGGCCACTCAGGTGTGAAAGTGGCCCCATGTTGGAGTGTATGTGAGTGTGAGGGCGGAGATACTCGTCGCCAAGGTTCTGATCGGCCACGGCAGACTACCACAAGGCAGGATCGCCGTACTGTACAGCAAGCCTGCCATCTCAGAACAAATCATGGACGTCATGCAACATTCTGTCATACCGCACACTGAAGACTAACGGTAGTCGGAACAGGGAAATGCCGTCACATGCACAGAGTGCCGTTAACATCACAACATAAACGAGTGTTTTTGGAGTGAAGTTGTGGCCAGGAGGCATGGACTGCTCGTGTAAGGAGTCGCATTGAATTTAGCGATGAACCGTGGTTCTGACCAAACCTGGATGACCATCTTCGGCAACCATGGAGGCGACTTGGGGAGAGATCCCATTCTTTCACCGTTGTAGAGAGGCACGGATATGGCGAGGGTGGCCATAGGATATGACTTTAGGTCATGACTTGTAGTTGAGGGAACTCTGACACCACAGTGGTACGTCACACACAACCTGCGTCATATGTCACCCCTCATACAATAGCATTGTGGTGCGATTTTTCAACAGGACAGTTCTCATCCACTCATGGAACTGTCTACGTGATACTGAGGTCCTCCTGAGACCAGGAAGATCCACATATCTCTCACCAATAGGACATGTGTGCGACCCGGTCAGACATCAATTTCGTCCCAACGCCGGTATACACGATGTAAAGAACCAGTTACAAAAGTCGTGTGCCTGCTACAATCAGAAGAGTATGCAACGGCTTTGACACCCTTCTCAACCGAATCAGTGCTTGCAACTAAACCAGAAGGGGTCCAGTGTCAAACTGACAGGTGGCCTCATGCTACCAAGTTCGTTGTAGATTTGACTCGATTTCGCAATTACTGAAATAACATCACATACCCTGTCAATCCGTGATGTTTCATTCTGTTTGCTGCTCCGTTTGTGGGTGCCTCACTCTTTTTGCAGACATTGTAGGATACTATTGTATCACTAGGTGTGCTACATAAAGTCATATCTCACAAATAGGAAACAAAGGGTGTCAGTGCAAGAGATCAATGGGCTAAGTCATAGTCGCACTCGGAAGTAGTTGTGGCTGTCCCACACTTCAGGGTCAGTGCTTTTTCTTGCGTAAATTAATAACCTCCCGTCAGTTGCACTGCCAGATATAAGTTGGGTCTATTTTAGGATTCCTGCATAATTTAATAACCTATCACCTGATATGAAACTTCCTGATAGAGTACTTGACTGTGAAAGCAAAGGTCTTGAGTTCGAGTCTAGGTCCGGCATAGAGTTTTAATGTACCAACAAGTTTCATAGCAGCGCATACACCGCTGCAGTGTGAAAATTTAATTCTGGAAACACCTCCCAGGCTGTGGCTAAGCCATTTTCCTGCAATGTCCTTTCTTCTAGAAGTGCTAGTTTTACAAGTTCCCGCAGGAGAGTTTCTGTGAAGTTTAGAAGGTGGGAGACGAGGTACCGGCGGAAGTAAAGCTGCGAGAGGAGGTCGCTAATCGTGCTTGGGTAGATCAGTCGGCAGAGCACTTGCCCGAGAAGGGCAAAGGTCCCGAGTCTGCTTTGTTTGCAGATGATACAAGTATCACAATAAATAGCAAGTGGAGCATAGCTGTAGAAAGGGCTAGTAACGAAATTTTCTTTGATATTAATAACGCCGGCCGCGGTGGTCTCGCGGTTCTAGGCGCGCAGTCCGGAACCGTGCGACTGCTACGGTCGCAGGTTCGAATCCTGCCTCGGGCATGGATGTGTGTGATGTCCTTAGGTTAGTTAGGTTTAAGTAGTTCTAAGTTCTAGGGGACTGATAACCACAGCAGTTGAGTCCCGTAGTGCTCAGAGCCATTTTTTGATATTAATAAATGGCGAGGGAATTAGATTGGGAAACGAGACACTAATGGCCGAAGTAGAGACGATAAAAATGTGGACTGGCAATGACAAGAAAAGTGTTTCTGAAGAAGACAAATTTATTAACATCAAAGATAGATTTAAGTGTCAGAAAGCCTTTCCCGAAACTATTATTATGAAAGTGAAACATGGAAGATAAACAGTTTAGACAAGAAGAGAATAGAAGCTCTTGAAATGTGATGCTCCGGAAAAATGCTGAAGATTAGATGGGTACATTACGCAACTAATGAGGAGTTACTGATTAGGACGGGGCAGCAAAGAAATTTGTGTCACAACCTGACTACAAGAAGGGATCTGTAGGCGTAACACATTCTGAAATATTAAGATATCACCAATTTTGTACTGGAGTTTGGGTAAAAAGTGTAGAGGGAGAGCGAGAGATGCGCGACCGCTACGGTCGCAGGTTCGAATCCTGCCTCGGGCATGGATGTGTGTGATGTCCTTAGGTTAGTTAGGTTTAAGTAGTTCTAAGTTCTAGGGGACTGATGACCTCAGTAGTTAAGTCCCATAGTACTCAGAGCCATTTGAACCATTTTTAGAGCGAGAGATGAATGCAGTAAGCAGATTGAAATGGCTGTAGGCTACAGTCGTATTTTGGAGATGAAGATGCTTGTACAGGATAAAGCAGCGTGAAGAGCGGCATCAGACCAGCCTGCGGACTGAAGACCACAACAACAACACATAAATAATGAAACCCTCTTCCAACAAACAGGTCACTATTAACTAAGAACAATCTGCATAAAGACTGAAAGGCACTTTTGTTAGTCCAAAAAGGGTTTCACTATTAAACAACACACACATTCGATTACTTGCCAGCAACCACAAAAAACTTACCTACAAATAAGTTCAGTTTAAGAGGAATATGAAAAGCTCACTTGTGGCCAACTCCTTGTACTTCAATCACCAATTTCTAAACATAACCAGTTAACTGATACTATCATTATTATTACTGTATTTTTATTAATATCGCATAACGTGAAAACTCTGAAATATTTCACGTGCACGAGGATCTCGTCAATGCGGATCTAATCCAACCGAATACCGTTCCGGCCCACAGTTTCATCCTTTCAGGAAGATACGTGTTTGATTAACGATGACGTATCTGTCATCGATTTTACGTCGTGGGGGACGAGAGAAAAAGAGACTGCTAGTACAGCACCTCCGTCAACTGAAATCGCAATTCCGTCGAACGCTCTAAGATGACAACTCAGCTGTTTCGTTTTAAGTCGGTCGCCGCCGCCATTGACTTCCGGCGTTTTCCCCTATCTCTTGGTGGGCGCCACTCACTAGACAGCTCGACACTTTCTGTGATAAGAGTGCCAACAGATAGTCCCTCGAAGCAGCGAGGGCCTATTTGCGCAGCGTTACCGCCTTCACTCTTTCATTTAAGGCATCGGTCAATGTGTTGTGTTAAGTTTCTCAAAGACTTGTTGAGTTCGCTGGGAGACAGTACGGGATATATACATATAAAACAAGAGAAAACGATGTTGACGGAATAATATCTTTCAAATTCTGTAGGTGGTAGGGGTAAAATACAGGGAGCGAAATTTGTACAGAAACTATATGGCAGTTATAAGAGTCGAGGGACATGAAAGGGAAGCAGTGGTTGGGAAGGAATGGAGACAGGGTTGTAACCTATCCCCGATGTTATTCAGTCTGTATATTGAGCAAGCAGTAAAGTAAACAAAAGAAAAATTCGGAGGTGTTAAAATCCATGGAGAAGAAATACAAATTTTAAGTTTCGCCGATAACATTGTAATTCTGTCAGAGACAGCAAAGGACTTGGAAGAGCAGTTGTACGGAATGGTCATTGTCTTGAAAGGAGGATATAAGATGAACATCAACAAAAGCGAAACGAGAATAATGGAATGTAGTCGAATTTAGTCGGGCGATGCTGAAGGAATTAGATTAGGAAACGAGACACTTAAAGTAGTAAAGGAGTTTTACTATTTGGGGAGCAAAATAACTGATGATGGTCGAAGTAGAGAGGATATAAAATGTAGACTGGCAATGACAAGGAAAGCATTTCTGAAGAAGAGAAATTTGTTAACATCGAATATAGATTTAAGTGTCAGGAAGTCGTTTCTTAAAGTATATGTGTAGTGTGTAGCCATGTACGGAAGTGAAACATGGACGATAAATAGTTTGGACAAGAAGAGAATAGAAGCTTTCGAAATGTGGTGCTACAGAAGAATGCTGAAGATTAGATGGGTAGATCACATAACTAATGAGGAGGTATTGAATAGAATTGGGGAGAAGAGGAGTTTGTGGCACAACTTGACTAGAAGAAGGGGTCGGTTGGTAGGACATGTTCTGAGGCATCAAGGGATCACAAATTTAGCATTGGAGGGCAACGTGGAGGGTAAAAATCGTAGAGGGAGACCAAGAGATGAATACACTAAGCGTATTCAGAAGGATGTAGGCTGCAGTAGGTACTGGGAGATGAAGAAGCTCGCACAGGATAGAGTAGCATGGGGAGCTGTATCAAATCAGTCTCAGGACTGAAGACCACAACAACAACAACAACAACAACAACGGAAACAATCATTGATAACATTATTTAATTGGATAGATAAAAAATCCTCTCACCAAGCGGCGGCAGAACGCACACATGAAAGACTGTTGTGATTGGCAAGTTTTCGGAGCCAGTGGCTCCTTCTTCAGCCAAAAGGGTTGAAGGGCAAAGAAGAAGGGTGAAGGAAAAGGACTGGAGAGGTCTAGGAAAAGGGGTAGATTTTGGGAAAGTCACCTAGAACTGCGGGTCAGGGAAGAGTTACCGCACAGGATGAGTGGATAAGCTTGCGCTCAACGAGTAGGTTACCAGCTGCTACTTACTATAATAAGCGGAAGAAATGAGGTTAAAAAAACATCTAAAACAGAAAAGGCAGTGTCACTTAAAGTGGCAATAAATAAATGTTCTATTAAACGGAGATACTACAAGAAGAATGCTAAAATAGGGACATTCGGGAATGTGGCTGGATGATCACTTACAAGAAACATGGACATGAAACCACGCTGATAACACATTAAAAACTACTTTCTAAAATTTCAGTCAGAAAGTCGGACTTTTCACAGGACCTTAAAAATTTTTGTCTCATTCGTCTCGTTTTGATTTGAAATTAACGGGAAATCTACAGGTAATTTAACAGCTGCCCTTTTACCTGAAAATAACAGTCAAGTTAAACTTGGAGAACTGCGATTGCACGCTATGAACAGTACACATTGGATGGTCGTGCTGGACCAACAGTCCAAGTGTCATACGGCTATGTCCTCATCTCGTCTGGTGCGCCTGGAAAGAAGTCACGACCGCATTGTTGTTAGTAGACACTGCTTATGGTCTGTAATTTTCAGCCATTCTTCATACACTCCAAGCAGCGGAAAAAAAGACGCAGGAAGCAACTTTCCGAATTGGACGGAGATCGAGCGATGTGATTTACATGTGCAGACAAACAAACGATTACGGTTTCAGAACAATTCGATAAATTATTCAAGAAGAACAGCTCTACACACAGAACAAGTCAATAACTTCTTGGTCCGCCTCTGGCCATTGTGGAAGTAGTTATTCGGCATGGCATTAATTGACAGAGTTTCTGCAAGTCCTCCTGAGCGATATATCTTGGCAAATTCTGTCTTTTTGGCGTCTTAGATCGCCAAAATCCCCGTAATGGTTGGAGGGGCCCTGTCCACAGTGTTACAGAAGTGCGCACCACAAATGGGGAGAGATCTAGCGTCGTTTTTGGTCAAGGTAGGATTTGCAAATACGAAGACAAGCAGCAGAAACTCTAGCCGTGTGCAGGCGGACATTATTTTGTTGAAATGTAAAGCGTGAATGTCTTGCTATGAAGGGAAACAAAAAAAAGAAGCGTTGAATATTGTCGACGTACCGTAGTGTTTTGCCTCGGAGGTCAACGACAGTGGTCCTGTTATGAAAAGAAATGTCAGCTGAGACCATCACTTTTAGTTGTTGGTCCGTATGGCGGGCGACAGTCAGGTTGTTATGCCACCGATGTCCTGGGCGTTTCCATACACGCCTTCTGCTTGGTATCTCATTGACTGAACAAGGACTGCAGTGATGAATCCCGCTTCGAAATGAGCCCCAATGACCAGTGAAGACGCGTTTGGAGACCCTCCGGGTAGCTCTCGGATACCAAACTGACGGTCGCCAACCATACGACCTGACAACGAGGAGTCACTGTCAGGGGTCCCATTTCTTTTCATAGCAGGACTTCTTTGGTCGTCGTCAGGGGCACCCTTACAGCACAGCGGTACGTCGCAGGTATTCTACGCGCGATTTTGTTGCCCTTCATGACAGGTCACCCAAGGCTTACACTTCAGCAAGATAATGCCCGCCCGCACGAGGCGATAGTTTGCACTGCTTGTCCTCGGGCTTGCCAAACCCTACCTTTGCAAGAAAGGCTGTCGGATCTCTCCCCAAATGAGAACCGTTGAACGTTATTGACAGGGCCCTACAACCATCTCGAACGTTTGACGATCTAATGCGCCAATTGGACAAAATTTGGCACGATAGTCCTCAGGACGACATCCCACAACGTTATCAATGAATGACAAGCCAAATAACAGCTTGCATAATGGCCAGAGGTGGATCAAGACGTTATTGGCTTGCTCAGTTTGTGAAGCTGTTTTTCTTGAATGAATCATCCAATTGTTCTGAAACTGTGCTTGTCAGCATATGTACATCACATCACTCAATTTCCGTGCAATTCGGGTAATTCCTTAGTGACGCGTCTGTACTAAATGGGAAACGATAAAAACTCTTGAGTTATATCTAGAGCCGACTTCCTATTATATGGATGATTTTGTGTTATCAAATACCTTTTATGACATGAAAGTCTCTCAGTGAATTATGGATCATTTAAAGAAAATTCTAGTTCTAGGTTATATGCAAATATGCCAGTAAAGAAAGCTCGCAAGGATACTACCCACTGCGAGATCACTGTTCCGCATGTAAAACAAGGCAAGAGTGGAGATTTTAAGCATTTATTTTCTCCCTTTAATGAGGAGGAACACAAAGAGCGCACAGAAGCGGTGAAGAGAATGGAGCACAGGAACTAATATAACATGCATACCGTGGAAAATTCTACTAGGTACCTAGCTCTGCAGTGAAAAATTTCATAGATCTTAACAGTTTTAATAATTAGATCTTTCTTATTCAATATTACTACTTTTTTGACTATTTAATACCCTTTCCAATGGTCCCCAAAATTTAGTCCATCTCGAGTCGAAAGATGTGTCCCACATAAAATAATGATGTTAACTCTAAATCAACAGCCAAACAATTACTGTAGCAAATAAAAAATACAGGCATTATTGAACAGATTAAGTAACAATGCAGTCATTTCCTTTACAAAGCAGCGTCAACAGATCCATAACTACATCATTTCTCACGTATCTTACCAGTTTCCAAGTAGCGATACACATAATTGCTCACATAACAACTCATTGGAGATAGAAGAATCTGGTAAAACATAATTATATAACGACATATTACAAAGATAAGACTGATGTTTCTGCATTTCCCAATGAATATTGTTGGTTATCGTCCTCTGTGGTTGAAAATAAACTACTGGCCATTAAAATAACCTCCCCAAGAAGAAATGCAGATGATAAACGGCTATTCATTGGACAAATATATTATACCAGAACTGACATGAGATTACATTTCCACGCAATTTCGGTGCATAGATCCTGAGAAATCAGTACCCAGAACAACCACCTCTGGCCGTAATAACGGCCTTGATACGCCTGGGCATTGAGTCAAACAGAGCTTGGATGGCATGTACAGGTACAACTGCCCATGCAGCTTCAACTCGATACGACAGTTCATCAAGAGTAGTGACTTGCGTATTATGAGCCAGTTGCTCGACCACCATTGACCAGACGTTTTCAGTTGGTGAGAGATCTGGAGAATGTGTTGGCCAGGACCGCAGTCGAACGTTTTCTGTCCGTACAGGACCTGCAACATGCGGTCGTCCATTATCCTGCTGAAATGTAGGGTTTCGCAGGGATCTAATGAAGGGTAGAGCCACGGGTCGTAACACATCTGAAATGTAACGTCCACTGTTCAAAGTGCCGTCAATGCGAACAAGAGGTGACCGAGACGTGTAACCAATGGCACCCATACCATCACGCCAGGTGATACGCCAGTATGGCGATGACGAATACACGCTTCCAACGTGCGTTCTCCGCGATGTGGCCAAACCTGGATGGGACCATCATGATGCTGTAAACAGAACCTGGATTCATCCGAAAAAATGACGTTTTGCCATTCGTTCACCCAGGTTCGTCGTTGAGTACACCATCGCACGCGCTCCTGTCTATGATGCAGTGTCAAGGGTAACCGCAGTCATGGTCTCCGAGCTGATAGTCCATGCTGCTGCAAACATCGTCGAACTGTTCGTGCAAATCGTTGTTGTCTTGCAAACGTCCCCATCTGGTGACTCAGGGATCAAGACGTGGCTGCACGATCCGTTACAGCCGTTTACAGCCGTGCGGATAAGATGCCTGTCATCTTGACTGCTAGTGATACGAGGCCGTTGAGATCCAGCGCGGCGTTCCATATTACCCTCCTGAACCCACCGATTCCATATTCAGCTAACAGTCATTGGATCTCGACCAACGCGAGCAGCAATGTCGCGATACGATAAACCGCTATCGCGATAGGCTGCAATCCGACCTTTAACTCGGTAACGTGATGGTATGCATTTGTGCTCCTTACACGAGACATCACAATAACGTTTCACCAGGCAACGCCGGTCAACTGCTGTTTGTGTATGAGAAATCGGTTGGAAACTTTCCTCGGTCAGCACGTTGTAGGTGTCGCCACCGGTGCCAACCTTGAAGGAATGCTCTGAGAAGCTAATCATCTGCATATCACAGCATCTTCTTCCTGTCGGTTACATTTCGCGTTTGTAGAGCGTCATCTTCGTGGTGTAGCAATTTCAATGGCCAGTAGTGTACCTATAAATCGTATGGGGAAAAATAACATACATTAGCTTACCCACTGTCAATTCAACACCCAAACCATTACCGTAGCATAATAGCTAATAAAAAATATAGACAATATTGAACAGCTTAACTAACACTGAGGTTATTTCCATTACAAAGTAGCGTCAGCAGATTCATAACTATACCTTTTCTCAAGTATCTTACCAGTTTCCAAGCAGCGATTCACATAATCGCCCACATAAGAACTTATTGGACATAGAAGATTCTGAATAAATATGCTTACGTAACGACATATTGCAAAGATAAGACTGATGTTTCTGCATTCCCCATTGAATATTGTTGATGATCGTGTTCTGCGGTTGAACAATATTTCTAAAGCGTGTGAAGTCCCTGACTGTAATCGATATGGAAAGAGGCACCAAAGCAAAGTGCGCAGAGCAGCAGGTGACGAAAGTGAGGCAGCAGGCCAGGTCAGGCCACGCCCTGCACGCATAGCCGTCTGTATAGAAGTGCCAGGGTCGGGCGCAAGTACGTGGTGGCTCGTATTGTTCAAGGCCTGTCTCAATCAGTACTACTGAGCGCAATCGTCCAGCAAGCGCGCTCAGAATTGCACAGTGGCTTCGGAAGGGGTTGGCCATGCCGCTCTACAATATACACTCCTGGAAATTGAAATAAGCGTGAATTCATTGTCCCAGGAAGGGCAAACTTTATTGACACATTCCTGGGGTCAGATACATCACATGGTCACACTGACAGAACCACAGGCACATAGACACAGGCAACAGAGCATGCACAATGTTGGCACTAGTACAGTGTATATCACCTTTCGCAGCAATGCAGGCTGCTATTCTCCCATGGAGACCATCGTAGAGATGCTGGATGTAGTCCCGTGGAACGGCTTGCCACGCCATTTCCACTTGGCGCCTCAGTTGGACCAGCGTTCGTGCTGGACGTGCAGACCGCGTGAGACGACGCTTCATCCAGTCCCAAACATGCTCAATGGGGGACATATCCGGAGATCTTGCTGGCCAGGGTAGTTGACTTACACCTTCTAGAGCACGTTGGGTGGCACAGGATACATGCGGACGTGCATTGTACTGTTGGAACAGCAAGTTCCCTTGCCGGTCTAGGAATGGTAGAACGATTGGTTCGATGACGGTTTGGATGTACCGTGCACTATTCAGTGTCCCCTCGACGATCACCAGAGGTGTACGGCCAGTGTAGGAGATCGCTCCCCACACCATGATGCCGGGTGTTGGCCCTGTGTGCCTCGGTCGTATGCAGTCCTGATTGTGGCGCTCACCTGCACGGCGCCAAACACGCATACGACCATCATTGGCACCAAGGCATAAGCGACTCTCATCGCTGAAGACGACACGTCTCCATTCGTCCCTCCATTCACGCCTGTCGCGACACCACTGGAGGCGGGCTGCACGATGTTGGGGCGTGAGCGGAAGACGGCCTAACGCTGTGCGGGACCGTAGCCCAGCTTCATGGAGACGGTTGC
This sequence comes from Schistocerca gregaria, assembly GCF_023897955.1. Lineage (NCBI taxonomy): Eukaryota > Metazoa > Arthropoda > Insecta > Orthoptera > Acrididae > Schistocerca > Schistocerca gregaria. The sequence goes on from NC_064922.1 coordinate 196,500,702, forward strand.
GAATGTTCCTCGCCGATACCCCAGGAGCAACAGTGTCCCTAATTTGCTGGGAAGTGGCGGTGCGGTCCCCTACGGCACTGCGTAGGATCCTACGGTCTTGGCGTGCATCCGTGCGTCGCTGCGGTCCGGTCCCAGGTCGACGGGCACGTGCACCTTCCGCCGACCACTGGCGACAACATCGATGTACTGTGGAGACCTCACGCCCCACGTGTTGAGCAATTCGGCGGTACGTCCACCCGGCCTCCCGCATGCCCACTATACGCCCTCGCTCAAAGTCCGTCAACTGCACATACGGTTCACGTCCACGCTGTCGCGGCATGCTACCAGTGTTAAAGACTGCGATGGAGCTCCGTATGCCACAGCAAACTGGCTGACACAGACGGCTGCGGTGCACAAGGAATCACCAATTAAGTGCTGGAGGGCAGCGTGGAGGAAAGAGGGAGACCAAGAGATGAATACACTACACAGATACAGAAGGATGTATGTTGCAGTAAGTACTGGGAGATGAAGAAGCTTGCACAGGGTAGGGTAGCATGAAGAGCTGCATCAAACCAGTCTCAGGACTGAAGACCACAGCAACAACAACAACCTCTCACCACGGACAACGCAGTGCGACAGTGGACGACGGTCTTCACTTAATGGCCGAGAACAGCCGCGTATGGTCAGAGTTGTCAGTTACAACAGATAAGGAACACTGTGTGAAGTAACCGCATAAATCAATGTGAGACGTACCACGAATATATCTGTTAGAACAGTTCAAATGGTTCAAATGGCTCTGAGCACTATGGGACTTAATATCTATGGTCATCAGTCCCCTAGAACGTAGAAGCACTTAAACCTAACTAACCTAAGGACACCACACACATCCATGGCCGAGGCAGGATTCGAACCTGCGACCGTAACAGTCGCGCGGTTCCGAACTGAGCGCCTAGAACCGCTAGACCACCGCGGCCGGCCCGTTAGATCAGTGCGTTAGTGGGTTATGGGAGCAGACGGCCGACGCGAGTGCCTTTATTAACTGCACGAAATCGCCGCTCCTGCGCTTGTGACCATATGGGTTGGTACCTAGACGACTGGAAAACCGTGGGTGATTAGACAGGTACCAATTTCAGTTGGTAAGAGCTGATGCTAGTGTTCGAGTGTAGCGCATACCCCGTGAAGCCATGGGCCCCAAGTTGTCAACTGTGGAAGCCGGCTCCATAACATTTTAGGCTGTGTTTACGTGGAATGGACTGGGTCCTCTGGCCCAACTGAACCGGTCATAGACTGCAAATGACCATGTTCGGCTACCTGGATACCATTTGCAGCCATTTATAGACTCCATGTTCGCAAACAACTATGGAATTTTTATGAATGACAATGCTTCATGCCATGGGGCCACTATAGTTCGTAATTGCTTTGAAGAACAGTCTGGACAATAAGAGCGAATGATTTCACCACCCAGATTGCCCGACTTGAACTATATCAAACATTTTTGGGACATAGTAGTGAGGTCAGTCCGTGTAAAAAATCCTGCACCTGCAACCCTTTTGTAGTTATAGACTGCTAAAGATGCAGCATGGCTGAATATTTGTTGCGTGGGACTTCCAAGGACTTGTTGAATTCGTGCCACGTCGAGGTAGGTCGGCCGGAGTGGCCGTGCGGTTCTAGGCGCTACAGTCTGGAGCCGCGTAACCGTTACGGTCGCAGGTTCGAAACCTGCCTCGAGCATGGATGTGTGTGATGTCCTTAGGTTAGTTAGGTTTAAGTAGTTCTAAGTTCTAGGGGCTGATGACCACAGCAGTTAAGTCCCATAGTGCTCAGAGCCATCTGAATCATTTTTTAACGTCGAGGTGTTGGACTACGCCGTGCAACAGGAGGTCCGACACGATATTAGAAGGTATCCCATGACTTTAATCACCTCAGTGTATAATTAATGTCGCGGACATATAATGTAATTTGCATTCGACTTGATGCAAAATAATGATATTCACTTTCAAAATCTGCAGTTTTTGGATCTACTTGGAAGTATTATATCTACAAATGTAATAAAATTAATATAAATGATGTTTAGGCTATTTTTGTCTATGTGAAACAGGATAAATAAAATTTCTTTTACAAAAGAATTAATTTCTGTCATTATCTCACGAATATTTGTTTTAAGAAATGCTTGATTCATTTGAGTCAGTCGCCAGAAAGTGCTGTTTAGATTTATGTCTATCTGAGGGTCAGTGGTCCAAAAAAAAAAAATGGTTCAAATGGCTCTGATCACTATGGGACTTAACGTCTGAGGTCATTAGTGCCCTAGAACTTAGAACTACTTAAACCTAACTAACAAAAGCACATGCGACCGTAGCGAATGGTCCAAGAGACTGAAATCAGGAAAGATGTAAAGCAGAGTTAGCCATTGTCAGTACTGATATTTTGATTTGCGGAGAAGAGGCGTAACATACCTGAAGGATTAACTGAATGGGTCCACCACGATCCTGGAGTCCAGTGCTATCTGCTGCTGAGGTGTGAGATGACATCCTGCTTCTGCGAGTGTCTACCAGGATTTCGTTATTCCTCACCATCATAATAATATACACGGCCACCAGAGAACATCAGAAATTAGCACATTGAACAACACAGAATCCCGACGTTGTTCTGTTGGCTGCTGAATACAAGAACGACCTTCAACGACGAGTCCAAGCATGGACCCGTGCGAAAATTGACGAGGTTGTGGTCTGTGGCTGCACTCAATAGTTATCTTTGGACTCAGTGTAAGCAGTCTGGTGGAATTGTGCAAAACACTTTGCGGGAGCCCACTTTAGACATGCTTTCTAAACTTGACAGTCCGAACAGCCGACATGGAGGCTGCGTGGTGGCGAAATACAGTATCAGGCAACGAGGCGAGGCCAGCAAGCGATAAGGGGCTGCGTGGGGCGGATGTCGGGGGCGGCAAGGAGAACTGCGGCTGCGCAGCTCTGACGTTCCATGCAGCAGGCACAATGCGGACAGGCGCCGTATAACCAGTCATTTCGAATGGGGCCACTTTTAATAGAACGTGGGTCAATTAATGACGCTGAGGACACAGCACCTGATGCAACGTCTTCAAAGCAAAAAGTTTCTCTTAATGCTGCACAATCATTGTAACATCTATATCCAACTAAGAAACTGATGTGAGCCGTGAAGAATGCACTCCTGCAGCAGGAGGGAGATATGTACGAGGGTGCACAGTAACTAACGCAAGCTGATTTTATGTAGAAACGCAGTACATCATACACTACTGACCTTCAAAATTGCTACACCACGAAGATGACGTGCTACAGACGAGAAATTTAACCGACAGGAAGATGCTGTGATATGCAATATTAGCTTTTCAGAGTATTCACACTAGGTTGGCGCCGGTGGCGACACCCACAACGTCCTGACATGAGGAAAGTTTCCATCCGATTTCTCATACGAAAACAGCAGTTGACCAGCGTTGCCTGGTGAAACGTTGTTGTGACGCCTCGTGTGAGGAGGAGAAATGCGTACCATCACGTTTCCGACTTTGATAAAGGTCGGATTGTAGTCTATAGCGATTGCGGTTTATCGTATCGCGACATTGCTTCCCGCGTTGGTCGAGATCCAATGACTGTTAGCAGAATATGGAATCGGTGGGTTCAAGAGGGAAATGAGGAACGCCGTGCTGGATCCCAACGGCCTCGTATCACTAGCAGTCGAGATGACAGGCATCTTATCCGCATGGCAGTAACGGATCGTGCAGGCTCCTCTCGATCCCCGAGTCAACAAATTGGGACTTTTGCAAGACAACAACCATCTGAAAGGACAGTTCGACGACGTTTGCACCAGCATCAACTATCAGCTCTGAGACCATGGCTGCGGTTACCCTTCACGCTGCATCATAGACAGGAGCGCCTACGATGGTGTACTTGACGACGAACCTGGGTGCACGAATGGCAAAACGTCATTTTTTCGGATGAATCCAGGTTCTGTTTACAGCATCATGATGGTCGTATCCGTGTTTGGCGACATCGCGGTGAACGCACATTGGAAGCGTGTATTCGTCATCGCCATACTGGCGTATCGCCCGCCGTGATGGTATGGCGTGCCATTGGTTACACGTCTCGGTCACCTCTTGTTCGCCTTGACGGCACTTTGAACAGTGGACGTTGCATTTCAGATATGTTAGGACCCATGGCTCCACCCTTTATTCTATCCCTGCGAAACTCTACATTTCAGCAGGATAATGCACGACCGCATGTTGCAGATCCTGTACGGGCCTTTCTGGATACAGAAAATGTTCGACTGCTGCCCTGGCGAGCACATTCTCCAGAACTCTTGCCAACTGAAAACGTCTGGCCAATGGTGGCCGAGCCACTGGCTCGTCACTACTCTTGATGAATTGTGGTATCGTGTTGAAGCTTAATAGGCAGCTGTACTGTACACGCCATCCAAGCTCTGTTTGACTCAATGCCCAGGCGTATCAAGGGCGTTATTACGGCCGGAGGTGGCTGTTCTGGTTACTGGTTTCTCAGGATCTATGCAGCCAAATTGCGTGCAAATGTAATCACATGTCAGTTCTAGTATAATATATTTGTCCAATGAATACCCGTTTATCATCTACATTTCTTCTTGGTGTAGCAACTTTAATGAGCAGTAGTGTAATTTCCGTTCGTTGCGACGTCTTTACGCCACCTCACTGGGAGGGTTGGTAACAGCCGACTGATCGACTTTGGAACCAACATCTTCCTGCATGAATAACCTCACAGTCATCCGCGCACTGGTTTCCGTGAAGTGCATCCTTCATACGGGCAAACAGACGGAAGTCGGAAGGTGCGAAATCCAGGCTGTAGTGAGGACGTGGACGAGCAGTCCAATGAATTTGTGTGCGCTCCTTCCGGATGCGCAGACTTGTATGAAACCTTGTGTTTTCATGGAGAAGGGGAAGTTCGTTTGCATTTTCTTGAATTACCCGAGAGAGAGCTCAATACACTTGAGAGTCGATTGTTCCACGATGAGGAGGAAATCAAATGGAGTAGCTCCTTCAGATCCACTTATGACAGTCGCCCTGACTTTATGGCTGATGATGCGGCTTTTAAGGTTTTCTTTCGAGGAGATGTGATGTGGCGCCACTCCGTGGATTGCTGTTTTGTTTACGGCTCGAAGTGATGAACCCATGTCTCATCACCTGTGTCGGTGTTCGACAAAAACTGTCGTGATCAACCTCGTAACGCGCAAGCACTTCCGCACAGACCGTCCTTCGTTGCTCATTATGGTCTTCTGTTAGGCGGCGAGGAACCCCAACTAGAGCACAGGTGGGTCAGTATTATCAACAAAGACGTCTATTTGTGCAGCGATGTGTTTGTCATCCGTCGGTCACCTCAAATGGAAGAAGTCCGCACATTCCAACTTCGCAGGAGTCACACCTCTATGCGGCCGGCCGGCACGAGAGAGATGAGATAGGTTTGCACGACCTTGCTGCGATGATGACAGACGCCTCGCCCAACGACTCACCGTGCTTTTGTTCACTGTTAGGTCTCTGTAGACATTCTGCAAGCGTCTATGAATATCTGTTGTAATGGTACTTGAATTACGTAACCATTACGGCACCTCAACTCAACCTCTCGATACTAGCGATATTCTACTGTGTTTCTGTTAACTACTTACTGTTAACTACTGAACATATTTCTGAGACAACATTCAGATTTGATTTCATTATATTGCAAATGATATTGTTCTTATGTGTATTCTTTATTTTGTCACTATGATCTTTGACGTACTTGTAACTCTGATTTTTGGGCGCGTAACCGATTATTAGTTAGTTGTTAGAGAGTCGGACCTTGAAAAAGTCAAGTCTTGGACGTCATGTTGGAAAGACGGATAACGTAGTCAGCTTATAAAATGTGAACTTTAACAGTGAGGAAGATGTTTTCAAGTATGTTTTGTATTGTGAAGTGATGTTTTGTGTGTTACGTGATACTGCAACAAAATAAAAAAAAGAAGTGTAACTTAAAATTCGGAGTGCTGATTACTTTTTTACATCACCATTGTCCTGCAAAAGCGCATCTAAAAACTTTTGAATATAGCAGAATAAAACCTAGGCCTCTTTCCATCCGAGCTTGGAATCATCACCACCTAGATTTTCGACGATTGAGCTATGATTTTACAACGAGACCAGCGTTGGAAACACGAAAAGATGAGTGCCTAGTTTATTCATTATTACATGAAATGACTTTATTAACTATGCTCTAACGACAACTGCCACATAATAACTTAGTTGTTCCCCGAAAATGCATTATTTAGCTGCGTGAGCAACACCACAATCATTATTAAATTTTGACCTTTGTTGTGGTAGGGTTGTTAAACTGCGATGCTCTGGTTTTGCGCCAAAAAAACTCAATGACTGCTCTCTGCTTGTAACGCACAGATGCCAGAACGTTATAGATGCGATTTTGAAGGTTACGTACAGCGCCGCCACCTATCGGAACTTCATGCGACTATAGGGGCTGAAGCGGGAATGTTCCACGATGTCTCATAACAATCCAGCATTCTCGTAATCGAAATTGGCTGAGTTAAAATAGTTTGCATTTCTCACTGAACTCCTCTCGTATAATTCAGATAAGCAGCAGTGCAAGAGGGTATCTATGGTAACAAGTAAGTAGCACAGGAGGACTGCAGGGAACATAGCGTGACAAAATGTGACATTCCCTGCAGACTGTCATCTCTCTGTGAGAGTAGGAGACAACAAGCGCTAGTATTGCCAACTGCTGCGCCTGTCCTTGTCTCATAATAGATGGTGAAATTATCCTCACCTGCCTCCAATTAGGATACTGTCCATTAAAGCATAGCATCATATTCTTGCGTCAAGACCATCCAGCTGTGATGTCTCTGGCCTATAAATCATAGAACTACACCTTTTAACTGAGTGTATTTCATATCTTGACGGAGGGCGAAAGTAACTGAGGACCTGCGCCCTATTTTAGTTGACGATTTTAAAAATTCAGCATAATTTTCTAGGATGGATGTTTTATGTGTGGCTGATTCGCGCATTTTTAGTCTATCGATCAGCCACCCACTATTGTCTGTTGTATAATTTTGAAACTTCCCACTCAAATTCGCTTTTTAATTGAAAATTGTAGAACTACGAGATCCCGAAGTATTGCAAACCCAATGAAATACCGCACAGATTATACTCCTGAACACAAATGATCAAATGCCGATGCATCCACAACAAAATTCCAGAGTTGGAAGCATCCTTAAAAGCAGTGGGGATCGATAAATTTTTTCATCAGCCTTCTGACTAGTTTGATGTCTGTCGTGTTCTGTCGTCTTGGACTTTCACTTTTCATTGTTGTCCATGTCTTCCTCTCCTCATCCATCCTGCGGAGAACACCTTGATACCATTGGACTTGTTTTGCCAAGGAACTTCTTTTGGGTGCTGGTCTGCTTTTGTTAAGCCCATCATTTTTTATTTTGCTCCCAGGATGGCAGAACACCTCCACTCATTTTGATGTTAAATTTATGGCTAATCTCATTTCTGTTACTTTTCATTGATTTCCTCTTCTTTCGTCTTTTAGTTCATACTGTATACTATTTGCATTATTTTCTCCATTCAACAGGTCCGCCGGCCGGTGTGGCTGAGCGGTTCTAGGCGCTTCAGTCTGGAACCGCGCGACCGCTACGATCGCAATTTCGAATCCTGCCTCGGGCATGGATGTGTGTGATGTCCTTAGGTTAGTTAGGTTTAAGTAGTTCTAAGTTCTAGGGGACTGATGACCTCATATGTTAAGTCCCATAGTGTTCAGAGCCATTTGATTTTTCAACAGGTCCACTATTTCTTCTTCATTTTTTAGTGAGGATAGCAATGTCATCAGAGAATCGAATCATAGAAATAGTTTCATCCTGAGTTTTATTCCCACCTCTGGAGTTTTTATATGTTTTTCGTCTTTGGTTCTTCGATACACAGATTGAATGGTAGCAGCGAAAGCTCCCATCTCTCTCTTACACCATTCTTAGTCCAAGCTCTTCGTCTTGGGATTTTTTACTGGTCGCTTTTGGTTTGTAACATACTGTATATTATCAGTATTTCCCTTTAGCTTACACCTACTTTTCTTAGAATTTCTAACGCCTTGCACCATTTCACGTTTTCGAATGCTTCTTCTAGGTTGAAAAATCCTTTGAATGTGTCTTGTTTTTCTTTGGTCAAGCTTCCATTACCAATCGCACCGTCGTAACTTCCGCTATTGTGCCTTTTCCTTCCTTAAAGTCACACTGATCGTCATCCAAAACATCCTTAGTTTTCTGTTCTATTCTTCTGTATATTATTCTTGGATGCATGAGCTGTTCAGTTTAACATGCGATATTTTTGCACTTACTTGATCATGCTATCTCCGGGAATGTGTGCATGACATTTTCCCGATAGTCTGATGATATATCTCTTGTCTCAAAAATCCTGCTCATCAACTTGAGCAGTCATTTGGTTGCTACTGCCCCAGTGGTACCATAAATTCGGACGGAATGTTATTTGCGCCGCCTTAGGCTGCGGTGACAGTGGGACAAATACCGGTTGATTTCACTGACGAGCGACATCACCGAGCGAGATGGCGCAGTGGTTAGCACGGTGGACCCGCATTCGGGAGGACGATGGTTCAGACCCGTGTCCGGCCATCCAAATTTAGGTTTTCCGTGATTTCCGTAAATCTCTCCAGGCACATGCCGGGATGACTGCTTCGAAATGGCACGGCCGATTTCCTTCCCCATCCTTGACACCATCGAGGTTGTGCTGCGTCTCTAACGACCTCGTTGTCGACGGGACTTTAAAAGTAATCTTACGGCCGACCTTTCCAAATCAGTACGCCAGTCCGTGCGTAGTCACAATGTTGCCGATCTCATTGCCCGAACGTACAGGTTTCGGGTGACTATTGGACGTAATGGCCAACACAACACGAAACATGGACAACGAGAAACCGATAAATTTAGTCCAAGAAGAAGTTTATGGAGTCCTGAGCATACAAAATATCATAACTGGCATATAGTTCTGAATCTGGGGACTGAAACCGAGCGTTTATTGGAAACCAAAAGTAGGCATAATCACCATCGGAAATTTGAAGTGTGGATCATAACCTCGAAAAGTAATTTTTTCAAGGACAAGGATGGCGTATTTTTGCTTCAAGTTACTGTAGTAGATCTTTCTGGGTTGTGGTAGGTAGATGTTAGCTGTCATGAAATTACTATTACTGCTTACTCACCAGAATGGTGGTGATGCCGTTACATGAAGTGGTTTGAAAATGTGGTGAACGTATGAGTTTTCACTTTTCAGTGCTTTATGTATTCACAGTATCTTATTCTAAAGTTTATGTTTGCCTATCACTCGTATGCTGAATGAAAGTCATTGAAGGTTAATTGATATGTCTGCTCAACTTCAAATAAATTGATCAAAACAGATTATGAGTAAGGCCCTACTTTTAGACATATGATTCGAGATCAATTAAAAAAATCCGATACTCAGATTAAAGATACAGTTCTGGTTCAAGTAAAACTAGAAGTAACACTTCCATATTCCACATCTGGTGATTGCTTGTACTATCGGTCGGAGGATAGCATTCTCGTAACGTACAGCCGTTACAGCGCCTTCGCTTACCACCAGCGGCGTACGTCAGCCCCACATAACGCTACCACAAAACAGCAGGGAACCTCCACCTTGCTGCATTCGCTGGATAGTGTGTCTAAGGCGATCAGCCTGACCAGGTTGCCTCCAAACAAGTCTCCTCATCGGTGAAGAGAACATGATGCCAATCCTGAGCGTTCCATTTGGCATGTTGTTGGGCACATCGGTACCGCGCTGCATGGTGTCGTGGTTGCAAAGATGGACCTCGCCATGGACATCAGGAGTGAAGTTGCGCATGATGCAGTCTATTGCACACAGTTTGAGTTGCAACATGACGTCCTGTGACTGCACGAAAAGCATTATTCAACATGGTGGCGTTGCCATCAGGGTTCCTACGAGCCATAATCCATAACTAGCGGTCATCCACTGCAATAGTCAGTAGTAGCCTCAAAATGGCTCAAATGGCTCTGAGCACTATGGGACTTAATTTCTGAGGTCATCAGTCCCCTAGATCTTAGAACTACTTCAACCTAACTAACCTAAGGACACCACACACATCCATGCCCGAGGCAGGATTCGAACCTGCGACCGTGGCGGTCGCGCGGTTACAGACTGTGGCGTCTAGAACCGCTCGGCCACTCCGGCCGGCCAGTAGTAGCCCTTGGGCGGCATGCGCAAGGCAAGTCATCGACAGTTCCTGTCTCTCTGTATCTCCTCCATGTGCGACCAAGATCACTTTGGTTCACTCCGAGACGCCTGGACACTTCCCTTGTTGAGAACCCTTCCTGGTACAAAGTAACAATGCGGACGCGATAGAACCTCGGTATTTACCGCCTAGGTATGGTTGAACTGCAGACAACACGAGCCGTGTACCTCCTTCCTGGTGGAACTGAGCGGCTGTATGCCCCCTCCGTCTAATAGGCGCTGCTCATGCATAGTTGTTTACATCTTTGGGCGGGTTTAATGACATCTCTGAACAGTCTGCGATACAATATCCATAGTCAATGTCTATCTCCAGGAATTCTGGGAACCGGGATGATGAAAAACTTTTTTTGCTGTGTGTACTAGTATCAAACATAGGCCTTTTGAGGAAGAAATTTATGAGAAGGTGTGTTTGGCACACAGCATTTTATTGTTGTGAAACACAGAGCGTGGGAAAGCCGGATCAGAAGGGAATCGAAGCATTTGAAATGTGGTCGTACAGACGGATGTTGAAAATTAGAAGGACTGATAAGGTAAGGAAAGAGGAGGTTCTGTCCTGAATCGGAGAGGAAAGGAGTATGTGGAAAACGCTGATAAGAAGAAGGGACAGTATGACAGGACATCTGTTAAGACATCAGGGAATGACTTCCATGATTCTAGAGGGAGCGGTAGAGGGCAAAAACTGCGTAGGAAGACAGAGATTGGAATACATCCAGCAAATAATTGAGGCCGTGAATTGCAAGTCCCACTCTCAGATGAAGGGGTTGACACAGGAGAAGAATTCGTGGCGGGCCGTATCAAACCAGTCAGAAGACTGATGAATACAAAAAAAAAAAAAATTAAAAAATGAAATGAACTAAGGTTGCACTGATTCTTTTTTCAATAACATGGCGCACCTCCATATTTTCAAAATTGTGTAAAAGATTGAGTCTGAATTTTGTTTATAATGAAAGCAGTTCAACTCCATGACTTCCTTTACAGTGTGCAGAATAATAACGGCTTCCAGTGACAATGAAAGTGATTTTATTTATCACACGACCAGTTTCGAGTTTGTGCCCAACTTCACGTGGTTTAACGTGATGACAATTAAACAGACACAAATGAATAGCTAAGCGATGTGTGTTGTAAAATATTGTAGCACTTATATACTGCTGGTGTACCTATACCTTTTTCACATTACATTTATCAAACATTAAGAAAAATATTTCGTTTTTCACTGTTAACTGTATATATATCTCCATGCTAATTAGTGTTGCTTCCATATTATGTATTTTATAAAGCAGTAGTACTTTAGATGTTAAGAACTTCAGAGCACATAAACTCACAACATCCAATGTGTTTGCATTGAAAAAACAGAGATTATGATCAAAGAGCGTAGATCAAAGAAGTACAGAGATCTTAAAAACAGAGATACATAACAGGATGTGTCAGCGAATCACTGGATAAGCCGTTCTGCGGCCACTGACCTGGCGCTACGCGAGTGACCATCAAGATCGCTGGACTTGATGCCTTGCGATGTTTTTCTTGTGGAGTTACAGTAAAGATAGCGTTTATCACCAATTGCGACATGGTCGCGTATACAAACAGTGATCCAAAACTGTCAAATGGTTTTTATTCCAGTCTTTGATCACAATACGAATTCATACTGCGATAAAAGACTGGAATAAAAAACATTTGATAGCGGTTAAGTTCCGCACCTACCACTGAACGTCGAAGTCATGCGATAATGCATCGCACCAGCTGTTCTTAACGTCGCTCCTGATATACGGGGTAAGGTATGGAGAGAATTAGGGTACCAGTTAGGTGTTTGATGTGTGACCAAAGGTGGACAAGTAGATGAATTGCAAACATCATAAAAGAACTGTGAAAGTTCGTCTTACACATACTGAATCATTTGCTACGTTGTTCTTGGCCTTTTATCTGTGATGACGTGTTGAACTTTTTCATGGAGCGTGTTTGTTATAGTGGCGCGCTTTCAGGAACTTTGTGGGAGGGGGGGGGGGGGGAGAACTTTGGGGGGGAGGACGGCTGTGCGCAGTGTGCCACGTGACGCTCCTGCTAGAACCGCCATTTTACTGTCTGTCTGTAGCGTGCACTTCACGGAGTGTGTGCAATACTTTGATTTACGAGTTAGTTTACGAATGGTGAGGGTATTGCGCCATGTTCAGTGTCCTCAAATACCAGATAGGAGGAACAGGAGATACTGACCTTAAATACAGTAAGGCGATACGAGTGATCACAAGTCTGTTTGACTCAAGGAAGAGCGTCACAGACATAGTTTGAAAACCTGAATTGGCATACGATAGTAGACGCAAAATTACCCCACGAAATTTCAAGAACCTAAACTAAGTGGCGAATCCCGGGAAATTCTTCAACACTCTACGTATCGCCCTCATAAGGATTGTGAAGACGAAACTATACAAATCACAGTACGCCAGACGCGTTTAAGGCTTTCGTGGTTGTTAGGATACATATGTCCCACTACAGTAATATGCACTTTCGAACACTGGGGCGTCTCTATCTCATTTCCGTCTAGTGCTAGCATTTAGCGAGATGCTTTCGGAACTTGAAGAAAAATGCTGTGTGATCAACTGGGGTGGCGTGTGTTTATAGGCACGGTGCGATTGTTTCACGAAGATCAGATCGAATCACTATCTTCTCCATTCCAAGAATGTCTGAAGTAAGTAACTGTGTTTACTTATACGTCATATACATTGTTTTGAAATATTCTTACACATCTCAGTATCATTATTGGTTTGTACATAATTTGAGTGTAATGGGATGTAGACGCCGTATAATGCCTCATAAAATGTAGAAACCATTGAGTGTGTTATGTCAAAGCCATCTTCAAATTTATGTTGAAAACTTTTGTGCGATATTTCATGGTTTTTCATTGCCAGGAGAATAAATGCGTTTTGGTACTGATTTGCTGTACTTTTGTCCATAATTACCAACCAACTAAAATCGTTTGAAAATTAAAAAAATAACTCTAAAATTCCTAAATTCACTTGAAATCGTGGACATAGTTACGTTCGTAGGACACGTGTGTCCTGTTTCATTGATCTTCAAAACCGGTCAGCTTACAGTGTTTTCGCATCCTTCCCTGAGGATGACACGGCGGTCGGATGGTCCCGGTAGGCCGCTCGTGGCCTGAAGATGGAGTGCGTAGAATATTTTTGGTTCTGAAAGTGTGTTATTTATCATAAAGGAAGACAGTTTTGTTACCTTAAATTTTTCAAATATAAGCAAAATAAATTTTAACAATAAAAGGGTTACGCAGGCATTCTTCTCATGCTATTGGGAGGGCAAGAATCCCCTAACATGTGGTATCATGCAATGTTCTCACTGCCATGTACTTTACAATGGTTTGCAGAGTGTGTGTGTAGATGTACCGGGTGACCAAAAAGCCAGTATAAATTTGAAAACTGAATAAATCATGGAATAATGTAGATAGAGAGGTACAAATTGACACACATGCTTGGAATGACATGGGATTTTATTAGAACCAAAAAAAAAAAAAAAAGTTCAAAAAATGTGCGACAGATGGCGCTTCATCTGATCAGAATATCAATAATTAGCATAACAAAGTAAGACAAAGCAAAGATGATGCTCTTTACAGGAAATGCTCAATATGTCCACCATCATTCCTCAACAATAGCTGTAGTCGAGGAATAATGTTGTGAACAGCACTGTGCCGGCCCCGGTGGCCGCGCAGTTCTAGGCGCTCCAGTCCGGAGCCGCGCTGCTGCTACGGTCGCAGGTTCGAATCCTGCCTCGGGCATGGATGTGTGTGATGTCCTTAGGTTATTTAGGTTTAAGTAGTTCTAAGTTCTAGGGGACTGATGACCACAGCAGTTGAGTCCCATAGTGCTCAGAGCCATTTGAACAGCACTGTAAAGCATGCCCAAAGTTATGGTAGGGCATCGGCGTCTGATGTTGTCTTTCAGCATCCCTAGAGATGTCGGTCGATCACGATACACTTGCGACTTCAGGTAACCCCAAAGCCAATAATCGCACAGACTGAGGTATGGGGACCTGGAAGGCCAAGCAAAGTGGCGGCTGATCACACGATCATCACCAAACGACGCGCGCAAGAGATCTTTCACACGTATAGCAATACTCGTTTTTTTTTTTTTGTCCTATAATACCCCATGTCATTCCAAGCACGTGAGTCAATTTGTACCTCTCTATCTACATTATTCCGTGGTTTATTAAGTTTTCAAATTTATACTGACTTGTTCATCACCCGGCAGATGCAGACCGTGGGTAGCATATAGCAAACACGACAACCATTACGTTAACAAGTGACAATAGTAGGCTTGCGAGCAAATAAAATTTTCTAGGGAGAGTCAGAAACTGAAACAGCGCGCCGATATGGCGCTTCCACAAGAGCTGCCAAGCAGAAGCTGCAGGGTGTGATCTGAGTCGGAGTACAGTGGCGACGCCACAACTTATTTGCCGTCTCTCTCCACCCAGAACACGCACACACCTGTCTTCTAGCTTGTGCATCACTGTACGCCTCAAAAGCCAGATTGCCACGTGGGGACCGCCTCACCCAGCCCCACTGGCCACGAGCAGCAAGTAGTCTGTAGTCACGTAACGCACGACGGTCTCCTCCAATAGAGACCAATTGCAGCTAACGCCGACAATAAACGGGCACCGGGCTCTTCGGTGCGCTGCTGTGCTTGGTAGCCGCACGATTCTCTTGCCTGCTACCCATAGCACGCTCCATACAGTGACCAAAAGTATTCAGACACCCCTATGTAACGCAGAATGTCACGAGTGGCGGACCCGCCAGTATAAAAAGGGATTGGGGTTAACGTCCCGTCGACATCGAGGTCATTAGAGGTGGACCAGTACAAAAGAAGGCGAGGAATAATGTGTTGTCAGCAGAGAAACAGCAATAGAAGAATGGGTCGATCAGGAGAGCTCAGTGAATTCGAACGTGGACTGGTCATTGCAGGTCACATCAGTAACACGTCCATCAGGGGATTTCAAACCTTCTAAAAATGCCCAAGTCGACTGTTGGTAACGTGATGGTGAAGCGGAAACGCAAAGGAACAACCACGGCTAAACCATGACCTGGGAGACCTCGAGTACTGACAGACAGACGAGAATTTCTGGGGCTCGCTGTAAATGCTCCTATGAAATTAGTGGAAAGAATCACTTGTAAATGCTACCACCAGTCCAGCCAGTAAAATCACTGTCCGCATAGACTTAAAAAAATGGGCTACACTGGTCGAACAACTCCTCGTAGGCTACACATTTCTGTCCTCAGTGGTGAGTAAAGAGGGACGCCACGGTACACAGATGGCTCGAAAGGAGTGTTTTGGGGTGATGAATCACGCTGTACCCTGTGGCAATCCGATGGAAGGGTCTTGCACAGGATAGAGTAGCATCGAGAGCTGCATCAAACCAGTTTTTGGACTAAGGACACCACCATCACCACCACCACTACCAACAATAATAACAACAACAACAATGGAACCTATATCGAAGAACAATCAAGACACGTTCATAGGATTTGTCGGCCTGGAGAAAGCGTTTGACAGTGCAAAATAGTGCAGGATGTTCGAAATTCTGAGAAACGTGGTAGTAAGCTACAGGAAAAGGCGGGTAAAATAGTATACGTACAAAAGCCAAGAGGGAAAAAAGATTGGATACCAAGAACGAAGTGTTCGGATTAAAAAGGTATAAGATGGGGGATATAGTTTTTCGCCTCTACAGTTCGATCTACAGATAGGTCAAGAAATGACGAAAATAAAAGAAAGATTCAAGAGTGGAATTAAAATTCAGGGGGAAAGAAGACCATTGATATCCTTTCACCCTGAATTTGGTGTGTGTTCTTCTTTGCGCTATCAGATAACGTTATGCCCGGTGACATTGTTATCCTTATTGAAGGTGGAGAAAAATTCCAGAGTCTGTTGAATGGAACGTCCATTGAGTATAGACTATCGATTGACAGTAGACAGAAGAAGGACAAAAGGAGCAGCAAAAATGAGAATTCCGAGGAGCTTAACGTCAAAATTGGTGACCAAGAAGTTAAGGAATTCTCCTGTCTGGGGAAAAAAAATAACCCAGTACGGACGAATCAAGAGGGAGGTAAGAAATAGACTAGAGCAAGCAGAAAGGGCATTACTGGTCAAGAGAAGTCTACTGGTATGAAGAAATTGCTTGGAATGTACATTTGGTGCAGAGCATAGTTTGTTAGTGAATCATGGCCTATGGGAAAACAAGCAAACAAACTGAAAAAAAGAGAAGCAGAGCGTTTAATATGTGGCGCTACAGGAGAATGTTGAAAATTGGGTGGACTGATGTGGTAAGGAATGAGAAGGGTCTCCGCAGAAACGGCGAAAAGAGAAACACGTGGAAAGCACTGACAAGAAGAAAGAACTGCCTGACAGGTCTTGCATTAAGACATCAGGGAATCATTTCCACGACATTAGAGAAAGCTGTAGAGGGTAAGAGCTGCAGGGCAAGAAAGAGACTAGAATACATCTAAAATGTAATAGAGGACCTTGGATGCAAGTGCTAGACTGAGTTGAAGTTTTTAGTGGAGGAGAGAGTTTTCGTGGCGGGCTGCATCAAACGAGTCAGAAGACTGATGACTCCGCAAACTTGTGATTAGATAGTGTACGTTCTATCTGTTGCGTTTTACCTTACTGCGCTATGAGATTCGTGTTGTTATTAGAGTTCACTTGGACGCTGGAACTTATTTAACGTATCAGTGCCGAAACTTTACTCAAACGGTATGGGGACGAACACTTTTCCATGTATACTTTGTATTATCTGTGTGTTTCTAGAATCAGCTGTTAGTAGATAATGTGAACAGAGCCTGTCTGTATCGTTGAACTTTAAAACGATTCTATAGAAAAACTGTATCTGCGGTTTGCACAAAACTGACACTTCATGATCGACATGGCGACGAACAGAAATCTGATTCTGAGGCTTGATGGCGGAGCTAGGTTTTCCTTTTCCCCTGCTTGTGAGAAAATCGATCTAAGTATCGCAGTGGTACGAGAATGGAATCGTAGTCAGAAGGATGCCAGTTCAAATCCCCGTGTGAACTTCCAGACTAAGGTTTCCCGTCCTTCCTCGTTTTTTTATCCTCTTGAGTGACCACGGTCGTTTTTCTTTACAACACTACCCCAAACGGAGCATATGCTCCGTCTCTAATAATCTTGTCGCCGACGGACGTTAAACTCTAATCTCACATCAGTTTTGCTTGTGAAAGTTGCGAAAGAAACATCCGCGTATGAAATCGGTCAATGCCCCTCATACGAAGCCGGTCAATGCCCGAGTCAAACGATTTCGCAATATAATGTGATACCGCCATTCGTGATGGAGGAAACTCCGTATTGACGAGGCCGAACAGGTATCTGCACGCTGAACATTTTTTTAGATAATGGCTTTCAACATTGTTTTTATCGAGGAGAGGCAATATAGATGATTCACGAATGTTACATCACTGTCATAAGGCATAATGTTATTTGATAACACAAACAATAACACCATATACGAATATTGGACCGCGAATAACACTGCACGGACGATTTACACTTGAAACTTCCAATATTCTTTCTAACGTACTCAGATTATCAGAAATGATTTCGGATATTACACTACTGGCCATTAAAATTGCTACACCACGAAGATGACGTGCTACAGATGCAAAATTTAACCTTCAGGAAGAAGATGCTGTCAAATGCAAATTATTAGCTAGTTGGTTCAAATGGCTCTCAGCACTATGGGACTTAACATCAGAGATCATTAGTCCACTTGAACTTATCACTACTTAATCCTAACTAACCTAAGGACATCACACATATCCATGCCCGAGGCAGGATTCGAACCTGCGACCGTAGCGGTCGAGCGGTTTCAGACTGTAGCGCCTAGAACCACTCGGCCACACCGGCCGGCAAAATGATTACCTTTTCAGAGCATTCACACAAGGTTGCTAACATGAGGAAAGTTACCAACCAATTTCTCATACACAAACAGCAGTTGACCGGCGTTGCCTGGTGAAACGTTGTTGTGATGCCTAGTGTAAGGAGGAGAAATGCGTACCATCACGTTTCCGACTTTGATAAATGGCGTATTGTAGCCTATCGCGATTGCGGTTTATCGTATCGCGACATTGCTGTTCGCGTTGGTCGAGATCCAATGACTGTTAGCAGAATATGGAATCGGTGTGTTCAGGAGGGTAATAGGAAATGCCGTGCTGGATGCCAAAGGCCTCGTATCACTAGCAGTCGAGATGACAGGCATCTTATCCGCATGGCTGTAACGGATCGTGCAGTCACGTCTCGATTCCTGTGTCAACTGATGGGGACTTTTGCAAGACAACAACCTGCCGGCCGCGGTGGTCTCGCGGTTCTAGGCGCGCAGTCCGGAACCGTGCGACTGCTTCGGTCTCAGGTTCGAATCCTGCCTCGGACATGGATGCGTGTGATGTCCTTAGGTTAGTTAGGTTTAAGTGGTTCTAAGTTCTAGGGGACTAATGACCACAGCAGTTGAGTCCCATAGTGCTCAGAGCCATTTGAACCATTTGAAACAAGACAACAACCATCTGCACGAACAGTTCGACGACGCTTGCAGCAGCATGGACTATAAGCTCGGAGACCATGGCAGCGTCTAACCCTGTCGCTGCATCACAGACAGGAGCGCCTGCGATGGTGAACGTACATTGGAAGCGTGTATTCGTCATCGCCATACTGGCGTATCACCCAGCATGATGATATGGGGTGCCATTGGTTAACGTCTCGGCCACCTCTTGTTGGCATTGACGGCACTTTGAACAGTCTACGTTACATTTCAGATGTGTTACGACCCGTGGCTCTACCCTTCATTAGATCCCTGCGAAACCCTACATTTCTGCAGGAGAATGCAGGACCGCATGTTGCAGGTCCTGTACGGGCCTTTCTGGATACAGAAAATGTTCGACTGCCGCCCTGGACAGCACATTCTTCAGATCTCTCAAAATTGAAAATGTCTCGTCAATGGTGGCAGAGCAACTTGCTCGGCACAATACGCCAGTGACTACTCTTGATGAACTGTGATATCGTGTTGAAGATGCATGGGCAGCTGTACCTGTACACGCCATCCAAGCTCTGAGGCAATGCCCAGGCGTATCAAGGCTGTTATTACGGCCGGAGTTGGTTGCTCTGGGTACTGATTTATCAGGATCTATACACCAAAATAACGTGAAAATGTAATCAATGTCAGTTCTAGAATAATACACTCCTGGAAATTGAAATAAGAACACCGTGAATTCATTGTCCCAGGAAGGGGAAACTTTATTGACACATTCCTGGGGTCAGATACATCACATGATCACACTGACAGAACCATAGGCACATAGACACAGGCAACAGAGCATGCACAATGTCGGCACTAGTACAGTGTATATCCACCTTTCGCAGCAATGCAGGCTGCTATTCTCCCATGGAGACGATCGTAGAGATGCTGGATGTAGTCCTGTGGAACGGCTTGCCATGACATTTCCACCTGGCGCCTCAGTTGGACCAGCGTTCGTGCTTCATCCAGTCCCAAACATGCTCAATGGGGGACATATCCGGAGATCTTGCTGGCCAGGGTAGTTGACTTACACCTTCTAGAGCACGTTGGGTGGCACGGGATACATGCGGACGTGCATTGTCCTGTTGGAACAGCAAGTTCCCTTGCCGGTCTAGGAATGGTAGAACGATGGGTTCGATGACGGTTTGGATGTACCGTGCACTATTCAGTGTCCCCTCGACGATCACCAGAGGTGTACGGCCAGTGTAGGAGATCGCTCCCCACACCATGATGCCGGGTGTTGGCCCTGTGTGCCTCGGTCGTATGCAGTCCTGATTGTGGCGCTCACCTGCACGGCGCCAAACACGCATACGACCATCATTGGCACCAAGGCAGAAGCGACTCTCATCGCTGAAGACGACACGTCTCCATTCGTCCCTCCATTCACGCCTGTCCCGACACCACTGGAGGCGGGTTGCACGATGTTGGGGCGTGAGCGGAAGACGGCCTAACGGTGTGCGGAACCGTAGCCCAGCTTCATAGAGACGGTTGCGAATGGTCCTCGCCGATACCCCAGGAGCAACAGTGTCCCTAATTTGCTGGGAAGTGGCGGTGCGGTCCCCTACGGCACTGCGTAGGATCCTACGGTTTTGGCGTGCATCCGTGAGTCGCTGCGGTCCGGTCCCAGGTCGACGGGCACGTGCACCTTCCGCCGACCACTGGTGACAACATCGATGTACTGTGGAGACCTCACGCCCCACGTGTTGAGCAATTCGGCGGTAAGTCCACCCGGCCTCCCGCATGCCCACTATACGCCCTCGCTCAAAGTCCGTCAACTGCACATACGGTTCACGTCCACGCTGTCGCGGCATGCTACCAGTGTTAAAGGCTGCGATGGAGCTGCGTATGCAACGGCAAACTGGCTGACACTGACGGCGGCGGTGCACAAATGCTGCGCAGCTAGCGCCATTCGACGGCCAACACCGCGGTTCCTGGTGTGTCCGCTGTGCCGTGCGTGTGATCATTGCTTGTACAGCCCTCTCGCAGTGTCCGGAACAAGTATGGTGGGTCTGACACACCGGTGTCAATGTGTTCTTTTTTCCATTTCCAGGAGTGTATATTTGTCCAATGAATACCCGTTTATCATCTGCATTTGTTCTTGGTGTAGCAATTTTAATGGCCAGTAGTGTACTTCAAAAATGTGTGTCACTCAAAATGTTTGGTATAATGGATGCGTTAAATGAAAGATACTGCCTATAGCAACTATATTTCAAGATTAACGCCGATCATCTGCAACACGCAATGTCTTGTCGCCATTTAAGAGCGACGGGAAGAGGGTGGCTTTCTACCCTCCGTAAGGGTCAATGAGGGACAACGCAATTTCTTTCAAAAGAATTAGAGCAACTCCAGAAATAATGAGTATGGCATTTTCAACAATTAAGAATAGTGATTACAACATTATCATCTGTTGGCTGAGAAGGACGCATTCCTGTGAGTTATACCCCCTCTCTTTCACTTTCCTTCTGAATTCGGCTTCCTATCACTACTTATCGTTCTTACCGTTTAACGAAGGCTGTTCGCAGTCGCTGTAGTTGTATATAAGAGAGATGCAACACCACAAACCTGTAGCGAAATGCAGGGAGACTTACGGTTTGTGGAAGCTTGGAGTGTGGAATGGCAGCTGAGCCGGCTTAATGTATGATAAATAAATGTGACGCGTTGCCCATAAATAGGCGGGAAGACCCATCACTATTCGATTAAACACCGATATATCTCTGGAAAGAGTAACAACAGCTAGGAGCAACTGCCTGGAGCGACATACAGTGGAATGACGACATAGACTGAGGTAACAAAAGTCGTGAAATACCTCCTAATATCGTTTCCGACCTCCTTTTGCTAAGCATAGTGCAGAAACTCGACGTAGAACGGACGCAACAAGTCACTAAAAGTCCCCTGCGGCAAAAAATGAGCCATGCTGCTCCAGTAGGCGTCCCTAATTGCGAAAGCGTTGCCAATACCGGATTTTATGCACGAATTGACCTCTCGATTATGTCCCATAAATGTACGGTGGGATACATGCCAGCCGATACGGGTGGCCAAATAGTTCACTCGGATTATCCAGAATGTTCTTCAAAGCAATTGCTAACTGACGTGGCCCGTCGACATAGCGCATTGTCATCCGTAAGGATTCTACACCTACATGGTTACTCTGCACATCACATTTAAGTGCCCGGCAGAGGGTTTATCCAACCATCTTCACAATACTCTATTATTCCATCTCGTGTAGCGCGCGGAAAGAATGAACACCTATATCTTTTCGTACGAGCTCTGATTTCCCTTATTTTGTCGTGATGATCGATCCGCCCTATGTAGGTCGGTGTCAACAAAGTATTTTCGCATTCGGAGGAGAAAGTTGGTGATTGGAATTTCGTGAGAAGATTCCGTCGCAACGAAAAACGCCTTTCTTTTAATGATTTCCATCCCAAATCCTGTATCATTTCTGTGACACTCTCTCCCATATTTCGCGATAATACAGAACGTGCTGCCTTTCTTTGAACTTTTTCAATGTTCTCCGTCAGTCTTATGTAGTAAGGATCCCACACCGCGCAGCAGTATTCTAAAAGACGACGGACAAGCGTAGTGCAGGCAGTCTCCTTAGTAGGTCTGTTACATTTTCTACGTGTCCTGCCAATAAAACGCAGCCTTTGGTTAGCCTTCCCCACAACGTTTTCTATGTGTTCTTTCCAATATAAGTTGTTCCTAATTGTAATACCTAGATATTTAGTTGAATTTAAGGCTTTTAGATTAGACTGATTTATCGTGTAACCAAGTTTACGAGTTTATTTTAGCATTCATGTGGATGACCTCACACTTTTCGTTATTTAGAGTCAACTGGCACTTTTCGCACCATTCAGATATTTTTTATCAATCGTTTTGTAGTTTGTTTTGATCTTCTAATGATTTTGTAAATCGATAAACGACAGCGTCATCTGCAAACAATAGAAGACGGTTGCTCATATTGCCTCCCAAATCGTTTATATAGATAAGGGACAGCGAAGGACCTATAACACTACCTTGGGGGACGCCTGAAATCACTTCTGTTTTACTCGATGACTTTCCGTCAGTTACTACGAACTGTGACCTCTCTGACAGAAAATCGCAAATTCAGTCACATAGCTAAGACGATATTCCATAAGCACGCAATTTTACTACGAGCCGCTTGTGTGGTACATTGTCAAAAGCCATCCGGAAATGGGGACTACGGAATCGATCTGAAATCCCTTATCAATAGCACTCAGCACTTCATGTGTTGTGTTTCACAGGAACGATGTTTTCTAAACCCATGTTGGTTGTGTGTCAATAGACCGTTTAGTTCGAGGTAATTCCATCGTTGTGTGGGAAAACGAAGTCCATGAATGGTTGCAGATGGTTTTCAAGTCACCGAGAATAACCATTTGGACCAGAGGATGCAGTCTATTCCATGTAAACACAGCCGACACCATTGTGGAGCCACCAACAGATTGCACAGTACCTTGTTGACAACTTGGATCTATGGCTTCGTGGGGAATACGCTGCACTAGAACCCTACCGTCAGCCCTTGCCAACTGAAATCGGTACTCATATGACCAGGCCCCGGCTTTCCATTAGTCTAGGGTCCAGTCCATACGGTCACGATCTCATGAGAGGCGCTGTAGGAAACGTCCTCCAGTTAGCGAAGGCACTCACGTCGGTCGTCTGCTGCCATAGCCCGTTAACGCCAATTTCCGCCGCACTTTCCTAACAGACACGATCATCGTACGTCCCTTTCGATGTCTGCTGTTATTTCATGCAGCGTTGCTTGTCTATTAGCACTGACGACTCCACGCAAACTCTGCTGGTCTCGGTCGTTAAGTGAAGGCCATCGGCCATGCGTTGTCCGTAGTTGGAGGTAATGGCTGAAATTTGGTATTCTCGGCACACTCTTGACACTGCTGATCTCAGAATATTGAATTCCCTAACGATTTCCGAAATGGAATGTGCCATCCGTCTCGCTGCAGCTACCATTACGCGTTCAAATCCCTTTAGTTCCTGTCGTGCGGCTAGAAACACGTCGTAACCCTCTTCACATGAATCACCTGAGAACAAATGACAGCTCCGCCAATAAACTGCCCTTTTATACCTTGTGTACACGGTATTACCGCCAACTGAGTATGTGCATATCGTCCTTCCATGACTTTTGTCACTTCATTGTGTCTCTGGAAACGGTAACAATCGTAAAATAGCTAGGAGTAAGCGCCTGGGATGACATGCAGTGGAATGACGACTTAAAACTAGTTGCTTTTCGCGGCTTGACATTAAGGTGTTCTTCGAGGTGTTCTGCCGAATCGTTGTGTCCGTTTCTTGCACAGTATTCCGTCGACCACCAGCAGAAGAAGACGGCTGGATTGATCGTCGAAATATTGTGCTCATAATGGAATCAATGATTCGGCAACCGATCCCGAAGCACACCGTTAATGAAACTAGTTGTAGGGAAAATGGGTTATAGGCGTGGACTAATTGGAAGAATCTTTAGGAAATGTAATTCATCCGGCAAGTAAGGGCCATTCAGAACATTAGTACAATCGACCCTGAATATAAGTCGTCAGTCTGGGACTCTCTGCAAGCAGGACTAACAGGGGAGATACAGAATTTTAAAGTAATTGAAAAGCCACGATCGCTTCAATATCGTTTACTAGATGACCGGTTTCAGCACTCTGAAGGTGCCACCCTCGGATCTGAAACGTGGACTAACATTTATAAAACCATATATAGGGCAGTGATGAAGCCGACCGGTGTTAGGCGAGCAGTGGTAGTTTCATCTGGTGATTTCAGATTTATATTTTATGGAAAGAACGACCATGAGAGCAGTTTTTTATTATTTTTTATTGGTTGTGACAATGATGTTTATCAGATGGTCTGCCTCATGTGCCATGATGTCGATACGGTTTTATAAATGTTAGTCCACGTTTCAGATCCGATGATGGCACCTTCAGAGTGCTGAAACCGGTCATCTAGTAAACGATATTGAAGCGATCGTGGCTTTTCAATTACTTTAAAAACAGAGTGATCGCCCCACGACACACCATGTGTTCATTACAAGATACAAAATATCCAAAGGTAGAAGTTACAAGAGAGCCGTTGTGCATGACGCACACCTTTGAAATTCCGAGAGCGTACATTACAATAAGTGCTGATTAGCATATTACTACCTCTCACATAAATTACGCGAAATGAACACAAGTGAAAGAGTCAGAGACTTCGCAATCACTATTCGCAAATGGAACACGAAAGGAGGGGGGGGGGGGGGTAATATAGTGATATCAGAAATACCCATCGTCACACATCTACACACATCTTTCACTCTGACAAAGTTAAATGGTGTGCACTTAGAACCTCGCCGAAGTGAAATATACTAGTACACGTATCAACGAATGTCACCGATTTCTGAATCTAACTTTAGGGCGATGATTATCATTAGCGCGAGTCCACCATATTCCCTAACGGGACAGAAACCTATCAATCACTGCTAAATGAGCAGAAATTATGTCCAAAATGCGGTGGTCTTTCACTACGTGGCGTCCAAGAAATTCCGGGGGTGGAATAGATTACTAACGTCCTATGGAGACATGCTACAAGTAAGACAGAAATGGTTCGTAACAGTCTCCTGAAAACGTAATAATTAATCCTTTCAAGGTCGAATTAACTTCTACATTATGAATTGCTATAATAATGGTTGGACTGTTTGTAGGAAGCGTAGTAAGTATGCTAAGGTTTGTAGTTTTTCCCTGCAATTTACAGTTTAATAGTTATTTGATGTCACCTGGACTCTGAATAAATTGAGGGAACCATTTTATGAGGAAATCGAGTGGAAACCGTAAAAGTAAAAGAATAAGCAGTAAATTGAATAAAACGTTTGAATTATTCAAAGGTTAGAATCTACAAAATTTTACAGGTGGGTATGCATACTTAACGGCTGTTTCTAGTGTTTGTACGTGAAATTAATTCTTATCTATTGCTTTCGTGGGCTGAAATGTGTGCATCACCCCTTTGTGCTCCTTACAGTGCCATGTTTCCCTACCGCTTGTAGCTGGTCATCGTGAGGTAAGGTGATGTACCACCTCTGTTTTTCCTATTGAAGAACCTGTCGTCTTTGAGACTACCAACATATCCATTTACACTTCGTCAAAATGTTGGAACAGCGTTTTCAGTTTCAGTTAGCTGTGTATACCGCATAAATATGACATTACAAAAAATGTCATTAATGGGTAAGAAATGAAGAAAGTGTTGTGAAGTCACGGTACATCCCGCAGTTCAAGAGAGTAATTAGAAACTCCTATCCTTTGCCAAACGGTATAGATGTAATAAATAATATAATAAAGGCAAGAAGTTTCTTCACAAAAAAGTAAAATAATGGAAACTCTCCCTCCAGAAAGTATTGGATGCACAACTGTAACAACAAAGCGGAAAGGCCGCTCTTTACCAGCAACAGCATGGTCTTGTTGGCTTCGAGTAAATGTTATAACCAATAGTAGCCACTCAGAGGTGCTGTACACTCTAAGACATAAAAAAGAAGACCTACGCACCACTAAGAATTATCCGAATGGAACGGAAATCGGTGAATGTGATGTACATGTAAAGACAAATAAACGATTACAATTTCAGAAAAAATGGATGATTTCTTCAAGAGAAAGAGCTTACACACATTGATGACGTCAATAACGTGTAGGTCCACCTCTGGCCCTTATGAAAGGAGTTATTTGGCCTGGCATTAATTGATAGAGTTGGATGTCCTCCTGAGGGGTATCGTGCCAAATTATGACCAATTGACGCGTTAAATCGTCGAAATCACGAGCTAGTTGGAGGACCCAGCCTATAATGCTCCAAACGTTCTCAGCTGTTGAGAGATCCGGAGACCTTACTGGCCAAGGTAGGGTTTGGCAAGCCCGAAGACAAGCAGTAGAAACTATCGCAGTGTATAGGCGGGCATTATCTTGCTGAAATGTAACAGCAGGACAGCTTGCCATTAAGGGCAACAAAACGGAGCGTAGAATATCATCCACGTACGGCGGTAATGATGCCGTGGATTATAACCAAAGGGCTTCTGCAATGAAAACAAATGACACCCCAGACCGTCAGCCCTGGTTGTCGGGCCGTATGGAGAGGGACAGTCAGGTTGGAACCCCAACGCTGTCTGGGGCGTTTCCAGACACGCCTTCGGCCTGGAATCTTATTGACTTGATAGAATTGTCTCCAGTGATGTCCTGCTTCTGACTGAGCCCCGATGACCAGTGGTGGGCTGCAAGTGTCAGCCGTGGTCAGAACAGTGTTCTGTGTAATTGTGTGGGCCTTATGCAGGAGCCAAGTGATTTCTGGTGAGCAAATTGTTGATTCTCGTTTGTTGAGTGCTTTTCTAATCAAGGGAGTCGAAGCGTTGGTATTTCAAGAGAGACCGTGTCGAAGATTTGTGTCACATACAGGGAAACCGGGAAAACATCATCTGCTTACTCAAAACGCGAACGAAAGTGGCTGTTGAGTGATCGTGATGGAGGGTCGTTGACGAGGATTGTGACGAAAAATAAGACGACAACTGCAAAAGTCACTGTAGAACTGCATATCGCACACGCGAACCCTGCAGGTAATTGAAGGACGAACTGGAATTTCAAAACCACTCATCAATGATGCAAACGGCCGTAAGAGGAAAACGCGGATCCAATGCCACAAAACCTGGACTGTGGAGCAAAGCAAGGATGTCATTCGGTCAGTTGAATCCTGTTCGACACTGTTTCCAACTTCTGGCCGCGTTTATGTCCTAAAAGTTAAACATAGCGGCGAATCGATGATGATTGGCAGCCACATCGTGGTATTCTATAGGCCCCATGGTTACTCTGCGAGATCGCATTAGTGCCAAAGATTGTGTGACCATTTTGGCTGATCAGATCCATACCATGGTACAGTGTTTGTTCTCTAATGGTTCGGCTGTGTTCCAAAGCGGCAGGGCCTCTGTTCTTACTGCTTGCATTGTCCAGGACTGGTCTTGTGAGCACGAGGATGAATTGTTGCATCTGCAGTGGTCACCACAGTCACCAGATCTCAATATAATGCAGTCTTTGCGGTCTACTTTGGAGACGAGGTTGCGTGATTGTTACCTAAACTTATCACTATTTTGCTGCAAGGATAGCATAAGATTCCTTTGAAAACCATACGGTGCTGTTTTGAACGCCAGCGGTTTTCGTACATTGTATTAATCGTGTTAATGGATTGTGACTTTAGCGTTTCTGTATTTTTGTTCGCCTTCTGCGTATTCCCAAACGCCTAAGCCGGTGCACTGTCCGAGTAGCAGATTGGCTACTAACGTCTCTCGGAGGCAACAAAGATTTGATTTCAGTAGTTCATGGAGTTACTGAGGAATTAAAGAAATTTAGAATGTTATCATAATCTACTCATTACACTTATGTTAAAGATTTAGAACAGTAAGTCAAGAATTACGAATAGAAACTGTGTATATGTCTTGAGAGAAATTTTGCATATAATTTCAAATTTTTGCTGACTTTTTTTCCCGCTGACGTTCTCCATAAAATAATGAAAGGAAATATTTTTTCGCTTACTACATTTTCGAAGTTCATGCAGTAAAACTGCAGCATCAAGCATGACGTTTTAATTTATTACTTCTTTGCTCATAACTCCATTCGTAAAACTGTTTTCACACAGTATCGAACTACACTAGTGAACATACCTGCAAAATCATATCGTTTCATATCATATATGACGTTTTATACACGGTAGTTCCATTTTTCATTGAATTATGCGTGAGGATTTAATGATGTAATACTAATAATGAAGCTCGCTTAAATGTGAAAATCTGAATTTGATTCCTGCCACAAATGAGAAAATTTTTTCGCTCAGCGCTGAATGACAGGGATCTGTTTTATTCTATCTGTCACGTGATATTTGAAGGTGCCCCGCAAGTTCAGTTCGACAGAGACACGCGCGCACTCTTTATGGTCTAAAACAGGTGCTCAAACTTTTCCCTCAAGAGCCAATACGGACATCTTGGGGCAGCACCTCTGGCGCATATGTACTGATGATCTTATTAAGTCGTAACCCGGATAAGTTAGTATGTTATGAATTCCCAGCAGAGTAGCTATAATTAGGGCGCGATAAGTTGGCCACCGGCTCCAAGGACTGATCGTCAAAGGTTGGCACCATTGGAAACTGCTCGTGTCGACTGTTCTCTGTTTTAGATTGCTTGCCAGCGACCCCATACTTGTGACACACTAATTTCCTAGCAATGTGTTGTGGTGTTGTTTGTGTGAGCCGATGATTTAACTGATTCAGGAGAGTAAGTACGATATGAAGCATGAGACACATTCACAAATGTTTACTAAATGTTTTGAGTGTCTTTTTTTTCTTCTGCTCATAGCGTTGTTTTATAACAGCCTTAATTTAGTTCCAAATTCTTTGCCACAAATATGTGCCGCATTTGAAGATTATCGTCTCTATAACGAGCATTCACGATTTCTTGTTACTTCCATGTACAATTTATATCATAACAGCTGCTTGGCACGTTCGCGTACGCCCTTGAGTTGTCAGTACTGGAAGACAAACTACAAAACATTCCTCCTTGTCATATCCTCCGAAGCCACAGTAGAGTTTCTACTTGCCCTTCAGCCCCTGAGGCAAGCGGCCAAACTTACTCAGCTCACGGCCGAATTAACCACTGCCATTTAAAATTAATCTCATCTTGAAATATTGCTGTATCTGTTAGTACAGTACAACTCCGGTTAACCGAACTAAAAGGGTGGACGGGGAAGTGGTTGGGGAAGCCGTTTCGGATAACAATTTTTTCGGTTAATCCATGAACATCTAATATGTATTACAATATTTTCTACTGTAGTGACAGTACGCACTTTTGGAAATTTTTGGAGGTCCAACCAATTAAAAAATCTTTTTGTTGACTGCGCTTATGTTTTTAATTAACGGTAAAATTAAATTCTTCGGATTACAGTGCAATACTTAATAATTTTCAGCACATGAATTTCTTTACAAAAGCAGTAATTTTTGTTTGTTTCTTGTGTCGTTCCACAAGTTTTACCGAGCGAGGTGCCGCAGTGGTTAGACACTGGACTCGCATTCGGGAGGACGACGGTTCCATCCCGCGTCCGGCCATCCTGATTTAGGTTTGCCGTGATTTCCCTAAGTCACTCCAGGCAAATGTCGGGATAGTTCCTCTGAAAGGGCACGGCCGACTTCCTTCCCCATCCTTCCCTAATCCGATGAGACCGATGACCACGTTGTCTGGTCTCCTTCCCGAACCAACCAACGAACCACAAGTTTTTGAGCACCGACGTCCCTCCATCGTTTCATTTGAAATACGGCAGCCGGCTCTTTTAAAAAATCTGCATTGTTAACAAATCTTAGGGCAACCTACAATAATAACACTCGTACTGTAAGCCATACCCAGGATGTTTTCGGAAGACAAAGTCTTGATGTAGGCTTACCTTTAGTGCTCGTAAACCTTCGTCAGATGTCACTCTGCATCCACGTTATCTACTTAGAGATCTTTGGTCGTGTTAGCATTTGACAGCAACAGTGTTCCTACAATTTAGTAGTCCGTGGTTTCTTGCAAGTCGTCCGCGACAACCCATCCTTCCACCTAGGACCTATCTACGTCATACAGTTTTCTCCAGCACCTTGAAGAGTTTCTGCTTTCATGTTATGCCAGGCTTGCGCACACCAATAAATCACGTGTTTCATTTATGCTGCTTTCAGCGCATCGCTCATGTTTTTGTCTTGCATGTTACTATCTTGAGGGATTGTTCTCAAAAAGAGCCATCGGTAGCGCGTAAATGCCCCTGTTACGTACTGATCCAGTGGTTCAATTGAAGACACGCGGGGAAAAACGGACTAACTCTCAAATGTAAAACCTCAGAGATCAGTGTTGCCATCTGTTACTGGGTACGGGAACTATCAACATTGACATTGGTCTCACCCCTAAAAATCACGTCAGAACATTTAGGGACGAGACTAATGTCAGTTTTGATAGTTCTCGTACCCAGTAACAGATGCCAACACTTATCTCTTTTTACATTAGAGGATTATCCCGATTTTCCACGAATATCCTCAGTTAGAGTGATAACATTTGGGGGAAGGAACGCACATTATCGTCACCTTTCAGCTCGCAAGGATGCGTAGGCGCGCTGTCACTTAATAAGAAGGCTTTTTAAGCAGACCTTTCTCAGTTAAAAAATTTTCAACTTCCTTTACAAACTGAGCACCAAACAAGACAAGACATCCAGGAACTTTTTTGGATACTATAAACAAAACTGGTGGAGCGATTTGGTCAACATCCTCCAAGGCTAGAGGTTTTTTGGACTTCCCGATGCCTTCTGTGTGGGGCAGAAGCGTTTGATGCCAAAAGAACAGTTATCCGTTCTTTTTTCATTTTGTGTCCTGTGGCGGTTATTCCTCTTGAAGATGCTAAGAATATTGTTAGCAACATCTTGAAGTTAACTCCCGTTTCATCGGTGTTGTAAATCCGATTCTTTGTATAGCCTTTGGTGTACTCTTTAAGCTCTGTTTTGAAAGCACATACATTCAGTTGCCGAATGCCGTATCAGTTTTCACATCAGAACGTGAAGGAAAATCTTTTCCTCCCTTATTTAACGACTCTGCCACCATTTAAGCTTTTTCTTCCAGTATTGGTCCAGTGAAGGGCAAGCCTTTTTCTAGTTTATAGTTGAACCAAAGATAAGAACTTCGCCCATTGTTTCTAAGTCGGAAGGTTTCAGTGTTTTTCTATGACTATTTTCTACAGTTTGCTCTGGAAATTTAGATATTCACTAGACCAATTCTGAAATAGTAGTAACGTAAACTCCGTAATTAGCTGTGACCGTTTACAATAAACTTCTTTTTCCAATTACATTGATAGCAGCTTATGTTCAAATCAGTGTGAAATCTTATGGGACTTAACTGCTTAGGTCATCAGTCTCTAAGCTTACACACTACTTAACCTAAATTATCCTAAGGACAAACACACACATCCATGCACGAGGGAGGACTCGAACCTCCGCCGGGACCAGCCTCACAGTCCATGACTGCACCGCCCTAGTCTGCTCGGCTAATCCCGCGCGGCGATAGCAGCTTATACATCAGCTTTTAATCGACACAACACAAAAATACGGACGCAACGGACAGAAACAGCTTAATTTTGGATTTTCGGAGAAGTTTCGGGTAAACTGGAAAAAAAATGGTTCAAATGGCTCTGAGCACTATGAGACTTAAAATCGGTTCCCTAGACTTAGAATACTTAATCCTAACTGACCTAAGGACATCATACACATCCATGCATGAGGCAGGATTCGAACCTGCGACCGTAGCAGCAGCGCGGTTCCGGACTGAAGAGCCTAGAACCGCTAGGCCACAACGGTCGGCTCGGGTAAACCGAATTTTGGTTGACCCGAGTGCGGTTAACCGCCGTTTTACTGTATTTTTGGTTGTTGCTGAGCATGAAAACTATGGAGAAGCTCTTAACCTTAGTTGACAGTTTTGGATTCGGCTATTATTGCTGTAAAGTATGGCTGAGAACCGCTGTTCGCAGTTTCGCGACCACTGGTCGAAGCTTCAGAGTCCCCACTGGCCAGTTTGACAAAATGCAAGGGAAGTTCTGTGCATGCGGCCCACTCACCGTTGGCGACGGCTGGGAACGCGTCATGCGGCGCCGGGTCGGCTGTGGCGCTGCCGCCGGTTTTGACGGCACAGCACGGAACTACTGCTGCCGCTGCTGCTAGACGGCCGTCACTCGCCAAACTGGCGCTCTGCCTCTGAGCCGACTCAATAAAGCGTCGCGTGGGCGACGCGGGCAGTGGAGGGGGCAGGGGCGTGCCGGGGAAGGATAGGGGGGGGGGGGGGGGGGAAGGCGTCTGCAGACGCGGCGCGTGGAGGAGGTCGCGCCGTGTCGCTCGAATGTATGCACAGGGGCTGAAGAGCTCCAGTTCTGCATCGAAAACACAGAGCTCTTCCACCACACAGTTATTCCACATATCCCCCCCTCCCCCTCACCACTGCTCCTTATTGAAGTACTAGCTATACAGGGTGTTACAAAAAGGTACGGCCAAACTTTCAGGAAACATTCCTCACACACAAATAAAGAAAATACGTTATGTGGACATGTGTCCGGAAACGCTTAATTTCCATGTTAGAGCTCATTTTAGTTTCGTCAGTTGACATGCCACTCATTGCTGTACAGTACTAGCATCAAGCACATCAGTACGTAGCATCAACAGGTTAGTGTTCATCACGAATGTGGTTTTGCAGCCAATGCAATGTTTACAAATGCGGAGTTGGCAGATGCCCATTTGATGTATGGATAAGCACGGGGCAATATCCGTGGCGCGGTACGTTTGTATCGGGACAGATTTCCAGAACGAAGGTGTCCCGGCAGGAAGACGTTCGAAGTAATTGATTGGCTTCTTAGGGAGCACGGAACATTCCAGCCTATGACTCGCGACTGGGGAAGGCCTAGAATGACGAGGACACCTGCAATGGACGAGGCAATTCTTCGTGCAGTTGACGATAACCCTAATGTCAGCGTCAGAGAAGTTGCTGCTGTACAAGGTAACTTTGACCACGTCACTGTATGGAGAGTGCTACGGGAGAACCAGTTGTTTCCGTACCATGTACAGCGTGTGCAGGCACTATCAGCAGCTGATTGGCGTCCACGGGTACACTTCTACGAATGGTTCATCCAACAATGTGTCAATCCTCATTTCAGTGCAAATGTTCTCTTTGCGGGTGAGGCTTCATTCCAAGGTGATCAAATTGTAAATTTTCACAGTCAACATGTGTGGGCTGACGAGTATCCGCACGCAATTGTGCAATCACGTCATCAACACAGATTTTCTGTGAACGTTTGGGCAGGCATTGATAGTGATGTCTTGATGTGCCTTTACAAGTACGACACAACATGTGGTTCATGCACGATGGAGCTCCTGCACATTTCAGTCGAAGTGTTCGTACGCTTCTCAACAACAGATTCGGTGACCGATGGATTGGTACAGGCGGACCAATTCCATGGTCTCCACGCTCTCCTAACCTCAACCCGCTTGACATTCATTTATGGAGGCATTTAAAAGCTCTTGTCTACGCAACCCCGGTACCAAATGTAGTGACTTTTTGTGCTCGTATTGTGGACGGCTGTGATACAATACGCCATTCTCCAGGGCTGCATCAGCGCATCAGGGATTCCATGCGACGGAGGGTGGATGCATGTATCCTCGCTAACGGAGGACATTTTAAACATTTCCTGTAACAAAGTGTTTGATGTCACGCTGGTACGTTCTGTTGCTGTGTGTTTCCATTCCATAATTAATGTGATTTGAAGAGAAGTAATAAAATGAGCTCTAACATGGAAAGTAAGCGTTTCCGGACACATGTCCACATAACATATTTTCTTTCTTTGTGTGTGAGGAATGTTTCCTGAAAGTTTGGTGGTACCTTTTTGTAACACCCTGTATATACCACAGTGTAACCTGACATTAAACAGTTCTTTACAAAAAAATGT
This sequence comes from Schistocerca gregaria, assembly GCF_023897955.1. Taxonomy (NCBI): domain Eukaryota; kingdom Metazoa; phylum Arthropoda; class Insecta; order Orthoptera; family Acrididae; genus Schistocerca; species Schistocerca gregaria. The sequence continues at coordinate 196,535,072 of NC_064922.1, forward strand.
TAATGCCGAAACTCACTATCCATGCGTATGCGCCATCACAAGAGGTACCTCCTGGAGATTTTGAGGTGCGAGCCACTTGCCCAGCGTACTGCACGATACCGGAAAAAAACATACTCTGAGACAGAATTCATGTTGCTCAAAACTCACTCGTTTACTTAAGGGAAGAATTTTTAAGCGACGGAAAGGCAAATTACGAAATATGCCAGGAAAGGGAGTACGTACGAGGTGTGACAATAAAGTAATGAGACTTATTTTCTTTGAAAGTTGTGGCAACCATGCAGGCTTGCTTAGGCACATATCTTTGACCTTGGTCTATAAGCTGCTTCTAGTCCAAGAGGCACATCGATGCAACTGCTCAGTCGTGAGTTGTGCTCTAATAAGTTAACACTTATGACGATTTTGTAAACCCTGCGTGTTATAGGCAACTATTAATATCACCATTCTGTCCTAAGATCCAATGATGGCGGCTTTCGTTTCTCCGAAACCAGTAATCATGGAATAAAAAGAATTCCTAAAATCTTGGCTACCAGTTTATTGTTTTACAAGTTAACACATGATTGTGTCTCTCGTCACGGAAATGAAACCGCATAATATTGCTCAACTTTTTACGTTAAATTGGGCGAAAACGCGACGACAACTTACAGTAAGCGTCAGAAGGCTTTTGGAGAGGAGGTTATGTCAAGAGCTCAATGTGTAGTGTAGGCACAACGAACGTTGGAGATGGAGACCCAGTGCACGACCACCAACCTCACGGACGGATGTCAACTTGGCCAGGGTGCGTGAAGTCGTACGATCTGACCGAAGATTATCCGTGAAAATGATTGCACAAGACTGAACATCAATCGAGAAACGGTTCGTCTAATAATAACTGAAGGTCTTGGTATGAGAAAGGTTTGTGCAAAAATGGTCTTCAAAAATCTCACACCACAACAGCGAAAAACACGGAAAAATGGGGAACCGATCTGTTAGAGGAAACGGAAATAAACCCAGAATTGTTGAGCTGTGTTATCACTGGTGATGAAAGTTGCTTTTTTCAGTACGATCCAGAGACAAGACGCCAAAGTTCGCAATGGTACTCAAAGGGATCACCCAGACCAAATAAAAGCTCGCATGTCAAAGTCATAAGTGAAATGCATACCTGTGTGCTTCTTTAATTCTAAGGGAATTGTTCATAAAGAGAGGGTGCCTCCTGGACAAACAGACAACCAATATTACTACAAAGAAATTTTAGAAAGACTTCATAATATATTACTACAAAGAAATTTTAGAAAGACTTCTGAAAAGAGTTCTTCGTGTCCGTGTCAACATTGCTGATAATTGGATTGTGCATCACGATGATGCGTCATCCCATACTGCTCTGTCAGTACAGCAATTTTTAACCTCAAAGCAAATTTCAGTACTACCACAGCCACCTTATTCACCAGATATCGCTCCGTGAGACTTTTTTTTGTTCCCAAGAGTCAAAACGGCGTTCAAGGGACACCATTTTCAAACAACACATGATGTCCAAGAAGCTGTGACGAGGGTCTTGGAGGATATTACAGAAGATGAGTTCCAGAAATGTTACCATCAATGGCAGAAGCGCTGGAAAAAGTGTGTGCAATCAGAAGGGAACTACACTACTGGCCATTAAAACTGCTGCACCAAGAAGAAATGCAGATGATAAACGGGTATTCATTGGACAAATATATTACACTAGAACTGACATGTGATTACATTTTCACGCAATTTGGGTGCATGGGTCATGAGAAACCAGTACCCAGAACAACCACCTCTGGCCGTAATAACGGCCTTGATACGCCTGAGCATTGAGTCAAACAGAGCTTGGATGGCGTGTGCAGGTACAGCTGCCCATGGAGACAACCTCATGAATCCATGGACCCTGCATGTCAGCAGGGAACTATTCAAACTAGTGGAGGCTCTGTAATGGCGTGGGGCGTGTGTAGTTGGAGTGACATGGGGACCCTGATACGTCTAGGTGTGACTCTGACAGGTGACACGTACGTAAGCATCCTGTCTGATCACCTGCATCCATTCATGTCCATTGTGCATTTCGACGGACTTGGGCAATTCCAGCTGGACAATGCGACACCGCACACGTCGAGAAATCTTACAGGATGGCTCTTCTGAGTTTAAACACTTCCTCTGGCCAGCAAACTCCCCAAACATAAACATTACTGAGCGCATCTTGGATGCCTTGCAACGTGTTCAGAAGAGATCTCCACCTGTTTTACTCTTACGGATTGATGGGCAGCTCTTCAGGGTTCAGGGTGTCAATTCCCTCCAGCACTACTTCAAACGTTATCGAGTCCATGGCACGTTGTGTTGTGGCACTTCTGCGTGCTCGCGGGTCCCTACACGATATTAGGCTGATGTACCAGTTGCTTTGGCTTTTCAGTGTATAATGTAGCTGCTCACTATTCTTCGAAATAACTGGATTAATAGATTAGTGTCGAATTCAAAAAGTATGTCATTATTATTTGATAAGCACTAAACTTTGTCAACCAGTAAATCACAAAGAATGAACAACGGCGGTGAACTTCCGAGCCCTCTCAAATATCGTCTCTGGACTACTGTCATTGCAATACGTTGCCACAGTAGTTCTCCCAACACACTCCGTACCCCCCTTTTGTGATTGTGGGACATGCAGGTACCACTGTGTACGGAGAATGTGGCTGTTATTTCTTCTCTTCCGACCCTAAAAATCTTCTTCTGCTACCCTGGTGCTCCTGGAACTTATGGATACATAGGATTAAAGCGACGTCCAGTTCGGGAGAACACTTCTCTGGGCTGTTCTGTTGTTGATCGAGGTATCTCACTGGGTACCGTAGCCGGTCCCATGGCCTTCTTTACTGTTCCCGTGGCTGCGGTTGAGTGGCTGCCGAAATGTCTGGAGTGTAGGAGCGCCGAGCTAGACTAAGATTCTTCTTCATGCCCGCGTTCTGTATTCCGCTTGGACTGTGTGCTCAACTGGCTGCTCGTCCTCTTCCTTCTCACACGTTTGTGAACTACGTTTCTCCTCGCTCATAAAGACAGATGTTAATATCTCTCCACTTTGTTGATTCTTCCTGGTTCCGAGTGTTGCAGGCTGCACTGAATCATCCTACTGTGCAACATATCCTGGGTTTTAGTCTCGCTACAGATACTGTCGTGGCCTTGCCTTCTTCCTCTATGACAATAGTGTGTGTCTTGCGCTTCAAAACGACGTGGTCCCACATATGGCGGGCACAAGGGTGGTCTGACTGCATCTACTCGTAACCAGAAATGTGAACACTGATGAAGATATTTATGAATAAATATCAGTGTTGCACCGTGACGTAGAGGAACCTGTGGGCGAAGTCTTTGCACTGAACATTGTAAGTTTTGTGAGAGCTCATGTAGCACGCTAGCTGAAGGGGTCGTTGTATTTTGTTGCTCTATTAAATCGGTGGGAATACGAATCTGCTGGCCAACAGCCAACTGACTTGTTGCTAAGTCGATATCTGGCAAAGCCGACACGTGAGTGCAGCTTTAAGAGTATTGTGGAGTCTTTCTACTATGACATTGCTGGCAGGAAGATAACTTGTAGTTCACAAAAGGAATATTCCTTATAATCTCGTAACCTCTGAAAAAGTTCACACTCAAACTGACAATCCCGGTAGGTTGTCACCTTGGTTGGAACTCCAACCAGAAATCTTCCTAGCCACCGACATGTCCGTAATCGCTAGCTTCCAGTCAACGTGTAGAGCGGTCAATCATTGCAAGTTGGTATCTGTATCCTTCCGACTAGGGCTATGGCCCCACAATGTCTACATGTTTGTGGATACATTTTGTTGCTGAAATACTGATATTAACAATGGGTGCAAAAACATTCCGTCCGACCTTACATTGTTGACACTGTAAAATTTATCTTACCAGCTGTCGATAATGCACGTCTGCGTTCCGCCAAATAAAATGCTGAAAACCGAGTGTGCTGACGCAGGAATTCCTGGATGTGAAAGGTTGTGACTGGTATTGTTCAGGAATGTAGAGGCGAATCCGACTGCGAGCTGTGTCGCACCACAATGTCGTTTGCGCGCCTGGTTTAAAAATTTTCTTTCAATTCATAACTCGAATTTTTGTCTTCCTTTAATCTCTGCAGTTCTTCGTCACGTTTCGTGCCGAAGCAATAGCTGGCCATGAAAATTCCTTGAATCGCTGTACAAGCTCTTGATAGACAGTTTGCTACAATATCGTCATAAACATCGATGTGACAGTTCTCCGTTGTAATTTCTCCTATGAATTCCATATGTCTGATGCGACTCTCTTGGTGGATCCTCTTTAAGGCATTGACTAGTGGGCGGTGGACTGTATTAATAGAGCAGAGCCTTTCCTCTAAAACTGTACCGAAATACACTGTCAGGCATTCCCTGTCGATAGCTGACCACAGAGTTTGACCTGGCGTGAGCTTTCTTGAAAAGAATGCCAATGCTACCAGCTGCTGCATTCTGCGCCAATGGCGCTCTGGCTTTCGTCAACGATTGTAATATGAGTTGGATGACACAACAGAGTAGCCGATACCAAATAATCCTTGAGTTTAGAGAAATCACTTATCATCTGCTGAGACCACAGCTTCTAACGTTTACCTTTAGTATGTTTCCCTGTATCACTGTGTTAAGCGGCTCTTCAATCTCATCGACATATGTTAAGTGACGTCAGCAAAAATTTATCACTGCCAAGAAACGATGTAACTCTTGATATGCTTCTGGTTGGCGCATGTTTACTATTGATTGCACACGGTCTGGAAGGGCCTTATAACTTCTGCCGTTCTTTGTACCCCAGAAATTTGATCTTTCTTTTTCCTAATGTACATTTATTTGGGTTTAAAAGAATGGCAAATTTTTGTAAACGATCGAAACGTTTTTTTGTGTTTCCATGTCTCGAGAAAACATCAAAATATCATCGATATAGGCGAAACAAAAATTTAATCTATAAAACTGAAATTAAAATAGCCCAAAAGGAGTTATAACCGCTATTTTTGGTATATCGCAGGGAGTCATCATGATCTGGGTGTACATCTTATCACAATCTTTGGCACTGAATACCACTGCCCCCTGTAACATACCAGTGAAGTCCCGAATGTTTGCGTAACAGTCTGGCATTTTCCTAGCGTCTAACGCCCTGAAATCACCACGAGGTCTATAGGTGCCATATTTCTTACTCGCCAGATGAAGAGGGGATGCCCAGGGGCTGACCGAACGAGGTACAATCCCTGTGTATATCCATCTATCGAATTGTTGTTTGGCTGCTGCGTACTTCTCTGGTGCAAGGCGGTGGGTGCGTGCGAGGTCTGGCGGACCAGGTACAGTTCTGATGTAGTGCATAGTTGAGTGCTGAATCTACTTCCGTCGTGTCGTCGGAGTGACTAACTCCGGGTAGTCATGCATTATCTGTAGAAATCTGTCGTAATCCTTAGTTATTGTTGTTTGAAATTCCACCAGGTTCATCCCAGAAATCTTGTGTGAGAAATCGCTTGTAATTAGTTGTTGTTATGTATATCAATTAGTAACTTGACACGTTCTAATTTGTCCGTCCCTGAGATGGGACTACAACCACGACGAAATACCATGTTCCCTGAATCTCTGGACTTAGTGTCATGGACGTTCGAGTTATTTCGAACGTCCGTATGTTTGTCTCGTTCACTGCTTTCAGCGTAATCATTTGTCTAGATTGCATCATCGCAATACACTTTTGCGGCAGATTGCTAATATCTGATTCGCTGTTGACAAGATATTCTTTCCCATTCGAAGTGTCCTTGACAAAAATACACCTGTCTTTGGTGTTGCTGACTTGTTGATTAGCACTTCGCTCTGCAGACACGTTGTGCTGCTCCTGTCTCTTGTTGAGATATGTGGGGCGATAAAATCGTTATTTTTTGGCGGACGATAACGCACCTTGTCGGCCCTCTTGGCATTTGGATACCCTCATGGTTGTTCACTCTTATTAGCCCGTAAACCTAACTTACTGTGATACCAGCGCTATTCCACCGAATTTTCCCTTCACGAACGTCGCCTGTGGTCGTACTGTTGAGAAAACCATGTCTCCCTTGGACGCCAACTAGCGATGAGTTCGTCTTCCAGTATCGTAGAGCGGTGCTGTAGGTCTCTCAAGGTTCCACGCAATTTGTACTCTTCTTCGTTTTAGTCTCTATACGCGCAACTTCCACCTTACTCTCTTCTGTGCTGTCCTCTTGAGGTACAGATTTAGATTCCCCCTTAACTGCGGCACATTTCCTTGATCTTGTAGCCGCTGGTGATAACTTTGAGATCGCTTCCGCTTTTTCCGCTAATTCTGATAGCAACAAATTCTCATGGACTGTCAATAGTAATCCGATACTTCGTGGAAGAGGTTTGAGCAAAATAATACGTAATGTTTCGTCCGAAAATAATGTCCTGCAAAGTTGCGTAGATGTTGCAATCTCCGATTGCTCCCTCAAACAAAACACACTTCACGCGTTGTTCCTTGGGCAATACTAAGCGATTCATAACTCTCTCTTTGAAGACTTCATACGATTACTCATGAAATGGCTTTATTATGAGATCTGGTGCGACGTTTTCTAGCTCTTGGTCTAGTTTAGTTTGTCAGTGCCACTCATTACTCTCCGATATAACTAAATTAATAGATTCGTGTCGAACCCAAACGCCGGCCAGTGTGGCCGAGCGGTTCTAGACGCTTCAGTCTGGAGCCGCGCGACCGCTACGGTCGCAGGTTCGAATCCTGTCTCTGGCGTGGATGTGTGTGATGTCCTTAGGTTAGTTAGTGTTAAGTGGTTGCAAGTTCTAGGGGACTGATGACCTCAGATGTAAAGTCCCATAGTGCTCAAAACCATTTGAACCCAAACACCAAATATTTATTATTACTCTGAAAAATTCTTGTGATTGACAATTCATAATTATTCACAAACACAACTTTTACTGACGTAAGTTCACAAAGTTGAAGACTGAACATACAATAACGATAACAGTCTCCTAATTGAGCCAAAAAAAGTTCTAATTTTCCACAAAGGTTCGTGGTAACACACTCACACACTAGTACGAGTCTAATACCGAGACGAAGACGTATTCTTCAACGGTCGCAGTACACGAGATCGGCATCCGACGTGAACTGAAATTCGGGGCTGGTTCTAGCCTCTATATAGCTGTCTCCAGCCAATCAGGTTTTGGTGTAGTGATGCTTCCTGCAAGCCGCGGCTCGAGCTCTCCCTGCAGGAAGTAGTGCTCGGAGTGTCTGTTTCCATTATCTTGTATGTAAATAGCCGGTGTTTACCATGGTGCTTTTGGTACGCCTTGGGCATAGACAACCTCGTCCTTTGTGGTGTAATATGGGTTGCCGGCCCTCAGGAGCTACCTTGGCTCAGCTGTCTCAACTATCGTTTCTAGACTATTGTCATTGTAATACGTCGCCACAACAATATATATGTGTGATTTCTAATGTTCTTGCACATCTTCTAGTCCTTACAGAGGGATGACAGCTGGTCAAATCAGTTCGCAGTTGCACGTATCATGGACGACCCATCAAGTGTCTAACCAGAGATTCTACGTAGTGTTGCTCTGCAGTTGCTGGAACGAGAGCGCAACGTCGGTACTAGAGAAGCCAAATGGTCGATTTCGGTTTATTGGGATATTTCTAGGGAAGTGTGTAAGGTGTCAGGCAAATCCAACACCTTCCTTGAAAACCCTGACATGATAAGCAAATCCAGTAGTATGTCACATAGTTCCGAATAAATCGTGACATTAAATTAACCAAAGTAATACAAGTAACGAGTGAGCAAATGGAATACCACAGACTAACAAAAGAATGCCTAAATGCATGTCATACCTTCCCACCGTGAGACAGACACAGTTCCGAGGGGAGAAACGAGAACAGAAGCCGAGAGCAGAACCGTGTTAAGCTAGAAGGCCCTACGATAGGGGACAGACACCCACGTCGCCAGCTAACCGACAGGGCCACCCTCCAGATCATGTTAAAAGCTAGAGCCCTCTAGAAGAGCAGTATAGATCTTACGATAACACTAAAAGGGCCACACCAGCTGCAAGTTTTAGCGTGAGACTGTTTCGCGTCTCTGTTACGTTGCAAACTTTAAAAACATTGCCCCACCACGAAAAGTATAACGTTTCTCATTGGATAGACAGAATTTTTGTAGGTGGAGCTTAAGGTTAACATTGAGACCCTGATTGCCCAGATGAAAACACAGCCAGATAGTTTTTTTAAACCAACTTCGGTAAATTGTAGTAACGAGAAGTTAGTGGGGAGTTGCTTCGGAGACGGCGAGCTGTACAGAACTGCGGCAGCCGCCACCCCCTGACAAACACCGACAAGATAATAAACGCACGCGATGCCGCATTTTTGAGCGCATAAGGCTTCACCCAGAACTGCAGAAGTTTCATCTGTTACATCCCCTTTTTAAGTAATACTAGTGTCGGTGGTCAATTGAAGCTCATGGTATTCACATTTGCTACGTAAGTTAAAATCTGAAATGCGATGATTTTTCTGTTATATAATTATTGAGAAGCCACATCAGCTACTGTAATTTACGACAAGTTAGATAAGTAATTAAAGATAATTGAGGGTCACTGTAGACCATTTTGATAGTTTTGTTTTCTGTGAAACTTAATTTAAACCTAGATTATAGATGTGATATGGCATAGGTCATCCTTCGATCCATTGTAGAACTTGGAAACCCACACAGAGAATATTCGTTCACATTTTTGTTGAACGCAGTTGGTTTTTATCATCCTGTATTAAAATATTTCCTTTTATCAATAGTGCAATTTATAAACAATGTTTTGTGAGTAGAATAAAATTTCCAATGGTAAACTTAACTGCTTTTTCGGCGTTATTTTACCAGCTAACTAAAAATAGGAAAGCCTTGAACCCCTTCCACTAAATTTAGTTAGTATTAAGATTCTTTTACAGGGAGTGCAGTGAAGCTGACGCTGAAATCATTAAGTATTTGGTTATATCATCGCTAGTCTCACTGAACTCTTCTGAACTCTACATGTCATGTGGGGTCTGGTGTCTCCTTACCAGCAACAGGTCCCAGGTTCAAACTAGTCAATTCCCTAAAAAACACGCTCAGAGCGTCGTTGCGCGAAAGTGGTAGGGAGACACGACTTAGAACAGACAGACACCACGCAGAATGTTAGAAGTGTGGCTCATCTATAAAGCAGACCGCGTATTGAACATTTGTACGATACATTTTCGAGCACTACTCGAGTGTTTGGGGTCTCCACGAAATCGGTTTACAGGAATCCATCGAAGTAATTCAGATGAATGCTGCTAAATTTTTACTGGTATGTTCGATCGTGAGTATTATGTAATTGCTTCATGAACTCAAATGGGAATCCATGGAGAGAAGACGACATCTTTCCGCTATACACTACTGACAAACGTTAGGGAAGCGGCATCTGCGGCTGATTGCAAAACGATTCTACCGCCAGAAAACTAACATCTCAAAAGCTTCGCTTCTCTTTTTTTCCGTTTTTCCCACAGTCCACATTTCACTACCATACAATGCTGTGTTCCAAACGTAAGTTCTCAGAAATTTCGTCCTCAGATTAAGCACTATGTTTGATACTAGTGCCCTTTTGCCAGTGATAGTCTGCTTTTTATGTGCTCCTTGCTCCGTCCATCATGGGTTACTTTACTGGCTAGGTAGCAGAATTCCTTAACTTCATGTAAATCGTGATCACCAATCCCTTATGTTAAGTTTCTCGCAGTTCTCAATTCTGCTACTTCTCATTACTTTCGTCTTTCTTCGAGTTACTGTCAAACCATATTCTGTACTCATTAGACTGTTCATCCATCCGGCAAATCCTGTAATTCTTCTTCGCTTTCACTGAGGATAGCAATGTCACCAGCGAATCTTATCACTGACATCTTTTCATCTTGCATTTTAATCCCACTCTTGAGCCTTTCTTTTATTCCTGTCATTGCTTCTTCGATGTATAGATTGAACAGTAGGGGCGATAGACTACATCTCTGTCTAACACCCTTTGTAATTCGCGCGCTTCGTTCTTGGTCGTCTACTGTTATTATTCCCTCTTGGCTGTTGTACATATTGTATATGACCCGTCTCTCCCTACAGCTTCCCCCTACTTTTTTCAGAATTTCGAACATCTTGCACCATTTTACGTTATAGAACGCTTTTTCCAGGACGACATATCCGCTAACGTGTCTCGATTTTTCCTTAGTCTTGCTTTCATTATCAACCGCAACGTCAGAACCGCCTCTCTGATGGATTTACCTCTTCTAAATCCAAACTGCTCCTCATCTAACACATCCTCAACTTTCTTTTCCGTTCTTCTGTCTGTTATTCTTTCAGCAACTTTGGTGCATGATTTGTTAAGCTGATTGTGCGATAACTCTCGTACATGTCGGGTCTTGCAATCTTCGAATTTGTGTACTTAACGATTTTTCCGAAGTCAGGTGGTATGTCACCAGACTCATGCATTCTACACACCAACGTGAGTAGTTGTTTTGTTTCCACTTCCTCCAGGGCCTTCCAAAGCTTTTTTAAATCCTGATTCTAATGCCAGATCCCTTGTCTCTTTCCTATCGACTCTCATTCCTACTTCTATTACATCATCAGACAAGTCCTCCCCCTCATAGGGGACTCCAGTTTACTATTTTCACCTATCCGCTCTCTCCTCTGCATTTAACAGTGGAATGCCCGTTGCACTTTTAATATTACAGCCCCTGGTTTTAGTTTCAGCAAAAGCTGCTTTCATTTTCTGTATGCTACGTCAGTCTTTTCGACCATCAATTCTTTTTCTACTTCTTTACATTTTTCATGTAGCCTTTTCGGCTGTGCTTCCGTGCACTTCGTGTTTCTTTCATTCAAAAAATGGCTCTAAGTACTATGGGACTTAACATCTGAGGTCATCAGTCCCCTAGACTTAGTACTACTTAAACTTAACTAACCTAAGGGCATCACACACATCCATGCCCGTGGTAGGATTCGTTTCTGTGTTCCTGTATTTTCCTGAACATTTCTTCCTTGTTTCATCTATCAACTGAAGTATTTCTTCTGTTACGCGTGGTTTCTTCGCAGTTACTTTCTTTTTATCTACGGTTTCCTTTCCAGCTTCTGTGAATGCCGATTTTGGAGATGTCCAACTGGACTACCTGCTGAGCTACTCCTTACCGCAGTACTTACAGCCTCAGAGAACTTCAAATGTATGTCTTCATTCTTTAGTACTTCTGTATCCCAATTCTTTGCGCAGCGGTTCTTTCTAACAAGTCTCTTAAATTTCAGCCTATTGTTCATCACTACCAAATTGTGATCTGAGACTATATCTGCTCCTGAGTACGCCTTAGAGTCCAATATCTGATTTCGAAATCTCTGCCTTACGAATCTCTGCCAGACCGTGATGTGATGTAACTGAAATCTTTCCGTACCTCATGGCGTTTTCCAAGTACTCCTCTTGTGGTTCTTGAACAGAGTATTCGCTATTACTAGCTGAAATTTATTGCAGAAGTCAATTAGTCTTTCTCCTCTCTCATTCCTAGTACCAAGCCCATTTGCTCCCGTAAGCCTTCCTTCCACACCTTCCCCTACAACCACATTCTAGTCACACACGATTACTAGATTTTCATCTTCCTTTATGTCCTGAATTAGCGTTCAATATCCTCATATATTTCCTCTATTTCTTCGTCTTCCGCTTGCGACGTAGACATGTATATCTGAACTAGCGTTGTCGGTTTTGGTTTGCTGTCGATTCTGATGGGAGCAGCCCTATCTCTGAACTATTTACAGTAACTCACACACTGTCCTACCTTCCTATTCATGACGAGTCCTGCTCCCGTTGTATCATTTTCTTTTGCTGTTGATATTACCCTGTACTTTTCTGATCAGAAATCCTTGTCTTCCTTCAATTTCGCTTCATTGTATCTAGATTAACCTGTAGCATCTCCCTTTTCAGATTTTCCAGCTTTCCTACCACATTCCACGCCCCGACTCGTAGAACGTTATCCTTTCGTTGGTTATTCAATCTTTTTCTCATGACCACACCGGCTGCTCCTCCACTCCCCCCCCCCCCCCCCCTCCCCACCCTTGGCAGTCCTCTCCCGGAGATCCGAATGGGGGACTAGTCCGGAGGACATTTTGATTGTTAATCAAAGACGCTGCTCCTATACCACGGGTGCAATATCTCACGTAGGGACCGCGAAGTCAAGATAACAGAAATTTGGGCTGTTACGGAGGGGTGAATACTAAGAATGGACAACACTTAGGCCCTTCAATTTGGGAGCCACAACTTTAGAAGCAAGGAAGGTGCTTTTTCCTGCAACAAAACGATCTTTTTAGCTATATTAGCACTATGTTTTCTCTTAGTCACTTCCTAGAGATACTAACAGAGATTGGCTTAATACTCTACGATTACGCTTCAGCCCTGAGGTAAGCAGTCCACAAGCACAGTACTGCCTTCGTCCCAGAAAACGGACGTCAGTACTTTTATGACCGATTTCCAGGTGTGAGCCCACTGCGGCACCATTATTTGGAAGGTTCCATGGTTTCGAGGTCGTAAACGGCGGGTCCGGTTTCATTCTCAGTCACTAACGTAGACATAAACTTCTTTGTAGCTTCAATAGTGGCCAAAACAACGGAGGATGCTTTAACTCTTCCTTTCTTCTGTCCACTGTTCAAGCGTCTAGGCAGCCAGCTCGCTATAGTCTCGCATCTAGAATATTGTAATAATGAAACTTAGATGCACCCAGGAGATGTCCACTATATGGACTTCTTGTCGAATATTCACCTATCCGTAGGAAATAGCTTACGACCAGCATCAATTATTGTTAGGTGGCTGCCAACTGCAGGGTTCATGTTCATCTGTGCAATGCCTCCAAATCCCTTCGTAGAAGTTGCGAACAAAATATATTTTACTGTTTTTATGAGTGTACGTTGACTTGTAACAATTTTCAAATCATTTCTCTACTTTGCTAAGCTTTGGACACTACATCATTTATTTTATTTCGTCACTTTTGATACATACATTGCACTGTAGGAGATACAAGGGCGTGCTGAGAAGTAATTTTTATGTGGAAACTCTTAAAGCTTTTTAATGGAAACAAACGTTAACATTCTACATCTTTTTTCTTCGTCTCAAGATATCAATTTCTCAACACAGTCTCCCTGGCAACGAACACATTTCTCCCAACGAGAGACCAGTTTGTTGGTACCATCACTGTAGAACGTTTGATTTTGTTGATTTTGTTGACGGAGCCACAACCTCACCTCTGCTTGCACCGCTTCATCATGATCGAAGTAAACTCCTCGAAGGTTTTCTTTATGTTCTGCAAACAGATGAAAATCGTATGGGACTATGTCGGGACTGTATGGAAGAATATGTATGACAGTGAACCCAAGGTTGCAGACGTCGCAGCGTGTGTGGTCAGGCATTGTCGTGATGAAGGAGAGGGTGCTGCATGTGTGGACGGACTCTCCGAATTCAAAACTCTATTGCAGCACGCTGTTTCTCACGCATCGACATTGCGTTACACACCTCCATGTTACGCGCTGCAATTCGGAGCCCTCTAGTGGCATAGGACTGCAATTGAGTAGACATGAAGAATAAAAACGTAGAATGTTACTAACGTTTCTTTTATTTAAAAAGCTTTAAGAGTTTTAAAAAGTCTAAGGCACTACTTTTCAGCATGCCCTAGCAGTAAAGAAAAAATATGTAATGTCTTTTTGCGTTTTTTTAAAGACTTCTCTCCCACAGCCACAGTTTTACAATAAATGGGATTTATATCGTCTTTTGTGACTCTATGTAGTCTTATTTGGACCACACGTGTTTTCATTTATTAATGAAGGAAATAAATTTCCTGTAAGAGTCTACAATCATTATGAATATTTCGTGACTCGCTAAAAAAAATTCTTTATTTATTACGCCATTTCGGCTACTGCAGTCACCAAATATATGAAATTAAGATTAAATGGACATAAAGAACTACAGGCGTTTGTTATACATCATCAAGTTACAAAAATTTAACTTTAAATATATTTTAAGGAGTTCACGCACCAAAATCTTCGAACTTGTTAAACAAGGTGCAGTGTCAGTATTAAAACCTATGACTAATCTAGGTGGCATTTTATTTTATTTTATCCCATTTTCCTTCCATTAAAGACAGATAGTGCTTAATGTCAAAAATATGAAGTCAAATTATAAAATACGATTAATATGAGTGTTGTTGCATACTCACGACATTAACTTTTCGGATGGAAGCAATTAGTTCATGTGGAGTACACGTAAACTCGATGGCAAGTATGCCTGAATCTGTTAGTAATACCTATAGCACAGTCAGATGAGCATTAGAAGTAATTACATTTTGCATTTTGCGATTATAAACGTGGTACATGCAGTTATAATTACGTGTGTTCTGTAAATACAGAACTATGTCCTATGAACTAAAACTATCCAAACAATACATTAAAATAAGCAGACTTGTAAAACAAGTTATAAAATCAAAACAGTTTGATTATTAAATTCAAGTATTTTGGAAGAGAGCTCCATCATGCGAAATAAACAGCAACTTGCTTCCCGATGTAGGTGGTTTGCCGCGCATCCAGAAGATGCTCCGCTACCCCGGCTGAGGCGAGGCGAGATGTGGCCCAATCAACAGCACGAGAGCCAGTCACACTAGCAATTCTCAAAAAAAATATCAAAAACCCAGGTAGGACTAAATTCACTCTGTCCGTTTACGATTGATGGGGATATTTCTGGGTCCTCCAGTATGTTTATGGTATGTCAATTTGGAATTCTAGGCATCACTGCCTTGCTCTCAATTACCTGACCCAAGTCATGCTTCCTTATTAAGTGAGAGGTCATTGTGCTACTGCTCCCATCGTAGGAGTTCTCTCTCTCTACACACTGTCATGAACTTCCTCCCTGTTTGTTCTGTATAAAATTCACCATTGTCGTTGTAGTTAATTTTATACACTTCTCAGTCACTGTATTTGTCACGTTTACTCCCAGTTTTGTGGCGAAACCTATTTCCCAGGCTGCCTCTGATTTCAAAGTCTATGCGAACGTTAGCTTTCTTGGAATAGTAAACAATGCTTCAGATGACCAGTTGTTAACACTGCATATCTTGCCTTATTCTGATGTATCACTGGTCGAGTACTTTTTCTGTATCTTCATTTCCTGTACGTATCGATGATATCACTATTCCTGCACCTTTTTTCACGACCTATTTGCATAATTATTTGAAGCTGTTTCTAAGTCTTGGCCTCCTGTGACAGTAACTTCAGGATTCCTTATAACATAAACCTGAAGAAGACATACCTTTAGGGATGACATAATTTCCTGTTTATGATCGCGTTAGTGTTGGCTGGTTTCCCATGTATTCCTATTTTGTGTCTCTCATCATTAGTAATAACGTGGTTCAGAACGGACATCCTTTTATTTTTTTCTGGCTCGACCAGGAAGTAATTTTCGGTTGCATGACACTGATATTGCTATTCTTATATTACATTGACATTACATCTGTGTAATAAAATAATGTCATTGACATATCTCTTGTAATGTATGATTGTCAGTTCTGTGTCCTGGTTCACTCAAAAGAATCTGTTCTTTTAGTCACTTATAAAAATCTGTGCTATTGTTCCAGGTAAACTTCTGTCCATTACTAATCCATATGTCTGCACATACATACTCTCATTAAACTTACAGCAGTTGAGAGAAAGTACTAATTCCAGACGTTTTGTTACTTCCACACATTCCTCTTTACTAATCTTTTGACACGTCAGGAAATTTCTGTAATTATTCGAAAAGAATTATTAATGGGTTTATACACTCCTGGAAATGGAAAAAAGAACACATTGACACCGGTGTGTGAG
This sequence comes from Schistocerca gregaria, assembly GCF_023897955.1. Lineage (NCBI taxonomy): Eukaryota > Metazoa > Arthropoda > Insecta > Orthoptera > Acrididae > Schistocerca > Schistocerca gregaria. The sequence goes on from NC_064922.1 coordinate 196,550,928, forward strand.
ACCCACCATACTTGCTCCGGACACTGCGAGAGGGCTGTACAAGCAATGATCACACGCACGGCACAGCGGACACACCAGGAACCGCGGTGTTGGCCGTCGAATGGCGCTAGCTGCGCAGCATTTGTGCACCGCCGCCGTCAGTGTCAGCCAGTTTGCCGTGACATACGGAGCTCCATCGCAGTCTTTAACACTGGTAGCATGCCGCGACAGCGTGGACGTGAACCGTATGTGCAGCTGACGGACTTTGAGCGAGGGCGTATAGTGGGCATACGGGAGGCCGGGTGGACGTACCGCCGAATTGCTCAACACGTGGGGCGTGAGGTCTCCACAGTACATCGATGTTGTCGCCAGTGGTCGGCGGAAGGTGCACGTGCCCGTCGACCTGGGACCGGACCGCAGCGACGCACGGATGCACGCCAAGACCGTAGGATCCTACGCAGTGCCGTAGGAGACCGCACCGCCACTTCCCAGCAATTTAGGGACACTGTTGCTCCTGGGGTATCGGCGAGGACCATTCGCAACCGTCTCCATGAAGCTGGGCTACGGCCCCGCACACCGTTAGGCCGTCTTCCGCTCACGCCCCAACATCGTGCAGCCCGCCTCCAGTGGTGTCGCGACAGGCGTGAATGGAGGGACGAATGGAGACGTGTCGTCTTCAGCGATGAGAGTCACTTCTGCCTTGGTGCCAATGATGGTCGTATGCGTGTTTGGCGCCGTGCAGGTGAGCGCCACAATCAGGACTGCATACAACCGAGGCACACAGGGCCAACACCCGGCATCATGGTGTTGGGAGCGATCTCCTACACTGGCCGTACACCTCTGGTGATCGTCGAGGGGACACTGAATAGTGCACGGTACATCCAAACCGTCATCGAACCCATCGTTCTACCATTCCTAGACCGGCAAGGGAACTTGCTGTTCCAACAGGACAATGCACGTCCGCATGTATCCCTTGCCACCCAACGTGCTCTAGAAGGTGTAAGTCAACTACCCTGGCCAGCAAGATCTCCGGATCAGTCCCCCATTGAGCATGTTTGGGACTGGATGAAGCGTCGTCTCGCGCGGTCTGCACGTCCAGCACGAACGCTGGTCCAACTGAGGCGCCAGGTGGAAATGGCGTGGCAAGCCGTTCCACAGGACAACATCCAGCATCTCTACGATCGTCTCCATGGGAGAATAGCAGCCTGCATTGCTGCGAAAGGTGGATATACACTGTACTAGTGCCGACATTGTGTATGCTCTGTTGCCTGTGTCTATGTGCCTGTGGTTCTGTCAGTGTGATCATGTGAGGTATCTGACCCCAGGAATGTGCCAATGAAGTTTCCCCTTCCTGGGACAATGAATTCACGGTGTTCTTATTTCAATTTCCAGGAGTGTATGTACAGAAGTTTATGATATGACATGAAGCCTTCTGGGATTTCAGTTTCATTTAAAAAAAAGTCTCCAAGTAATGGTAGTTCTCAACATTAAAGAATTCTTGGAACATGTACACCGTTTTTATTTTCTTGTTGCATTCGTCACTTAATTTAAAATCTGGAGAGGAGCAATTGCTTTACTATCAATCTAACTGGATGACCACTCTTATGTAACTCAATTTGTGAACGCAATTGCAGTAAAGATAGATGGAAACTTTTAAATGTCTTTTTCACGCTGTCATCTTCAAATAAGAAGTAGGATACCTCAATTTCCTCTTTTATTTCAGCCTGAAATAAGTCAACTGAATTCCTTTTTTATCTCTATGATTCAATTATCTCTGAAAACCTCCTCAATCTTGCAGATGTAGTCTTCATCATGCACGATTATAGCCACATCCCCTTAGTCTGCCTTGGTGATAATATCTTTACCCTGTTGGAGCTTCCAATTCTTTTCAGCTAACTGATGTTGCCTAGAGTAGTGGTTTAAAGCCAATTCTGGGACAGTTTAAATTTATTCAAGATGGCCCTGTCCCCTATTGAAGACGTGACAATGTCACACTTTTGACATCAAATTAATTAAATTAATTAAATTCATCAATTCCCCCACGCATCTCTTCCCCCACGCTGCCTCCTCTGCACCATTCCCACTTCCCTCCCATTCCCTATACCCCTCCCACAAAAAAATGTTGGGAAAAATCGCCCAGTCTGTGCTCGTCTGTTGATAAGCGAGAATCTCTTTATATCTTTCTTTATTTTGGCTGTTATCCCATTGGAAATCGACAGAAAAAGTTCAGTCTGTGCTGACTGTTGATGTGGAAGGACGTTTATTTATTTCGCATTTTTGAGTATTATCCTGTTGGAAAATGCTTCCTAAATGTTTTCCTTGTGCATATGCTCACCTTGACATGTCGGAGCCAATTGGCCTAGTTGACAATACCACCAACAGAGGGAGGTCGAAATTGTTACATAGTGGATGAAAAAAAAAATGGCAGGAACCAATGCCAACACTGCTGTCTGCTGCCACTCGGTCATGACATCAGGGATACAAGGCGGGCACAGTAGCTTACTGGCCTCAGTCAGTGGAAGGATCATGAGGCATCAATAGCGGGAGAAACTGAAATCATCTGTGCCCCCAGTAGAATAGGAAAAAAGTGGAGGAGTAAGGACTAATTATGTGTCTTTGCTATTGCTTCCTCTTCTCCTTTATCCCTCTCCATTTCTTTGTCCCACAAGTAACAATTCTTCTTCTTTGTTCAGCAGCTTAGGTGAGCTCCAGCATGTGGGACCTGCAACAGGTGCAACAACTTGTCGGGACATGCATCGACCTGCATCTTGTCAGAACTTGCAATGGCAGCTGCCTCCAACGTATCAGGACATGCAGCGGGCATGACGACCTGTAGCACATGGCGCATATGGTCAGCATGTTGGCGCAGGACAAGCAGCTGCTTTGTACTTGCCACTCATCGGACTCGCAAAAGTGCTCTGTTGGTCTCGTGTATCATGGCGCACGTCAGCACTGGACTCCAACATAAGCACCATCCACTGAACTGTGGAATATTCCAAGTGATATTGCAAGTATTGAGTATAGATGTAGTGGATGATAAGATACCAGTTGCTCCCTGTGCACTTCTGCTGTTCACATCCACATGTAGTTTAATTGTTAGTGTGTCAAAGTCTGTGGAATATACGCACAGAATCAGGAGACAGTAACTGGCACGTGGTGATGTAGATCGAAAATGCGACGAGAGTGTTAAAGTGTGGTTCACTGAGCTTGAATGGAAGAACTATGTTGTGCAATACCCAATGAAAGAAGAGACACACGCGCATCCCGCAGCTGTGAACATTATATGCAAATGGAAGGGAGATCACTGCTGTCAGTTGCACCGGGACATTGAACGGAATCAGCGGCGACAAGCAAAAATGTGTACTGTATCAGGATTCGAACCCGGAAACTCTTGTTTACTAGGCAGGTGTGGCGTTATCGCAACTGCATGGACTGTCTCGGTATGCCTCACATTCGGTGGGATGGTGGATCAGATGTGTGGCATACTGAGACAGTCCGTGGAGTGCGACACTGCTGTGTCCCAGATGGTGCAGTGGTTACTGCACTTGCCTAATTGATAGGAGATCCCGGGTTCGAATACATAAATTTTCGCTTGTCGCCGTTGATCCCGCTTAATGTGCCACTGCAGCTGACAGCAGTGGTCCCCCTTCCATTTACTAAGAGAAACCTTTAAGTCTGTCACTGACTCTCTTGGTCAGCTCTAGGCAAAGTTACATGATGACAGTGATGCCGATTTCATTAAGCATCACAACGATGCTATGATAGACAGAATATACGGTGTCAGCATGGTAAAACCATACATGCTGGGCGCGCAGCCTATAAGTTAAACAGATAAAACAATACAGATGCTTGATAGGGAATTGCAAAGAACACCAGGCCTACTGAACCTTATTTTCCTAAGGCTCACAAAAAGCGTAAGTCATTAATCAGATCTAGAAATGTATGGTCACATATTAAAATTGACAGAGGTACATAAGAAGCAAATGGAGTACCAAAAAGCCAAAGCAGCATGAAAAACAAAACCATTATAAAGCCCATATTAGATGGTGAACATAGCAGCGGTGAAGGTATTGACATTCAGCATAATAGAGTGAAGTGTGTGTGTGTGTGTGTGTGTGTGTGTGTGTGTGTGTGTGTGTTTTTCGATCTGATGGGCGGCCAACGGCGAGGTTATCAGCGCCCTTACACTTATAAAAACAAACGATTATGGACATGAACTAAAAGTGTTGTACACACATGCACTCGAAATGACCACACATTCGTCTGTATCAATTGCACTCTCACATGCACTAAAACCAATTAGGAGGGAAGACAGCTAATCAAGAAATTAAAACGCAGAGAAAACAAAACAGAAAAACTAAAAGTAAAGCAATGAGAAATGTGAGTGGCTGACCACTTACAAAAAACTAGGGTGAGCCAGCCACCCTTTGACACATTAACATCATCTCCCTAAAATCTTGTTAAAAACGTTGAATTCACAAAACTTTAAAACCCTAACCACATTCGTTTGATCATTACAGAAAATAGACGGCAAATTCGCTGACAAATCCGCCGCCATTCGCTAGTCGGCAAATAAAATTGAGTCCAATAAAATGCTGCGCTTCGTAATCTGCACGACACAAGCACCACACATTGGAGGGCCCTCCCGCCGGAGTAAGAATCCTTGTTAGCGCTGTGGCATTTGTGAAGACGACTAAGGACCTCGACTCGCCGACGTAGCTGGAAGGAAGTACTCCACGGTCGAGTTGTGCGCTTGATGACACGGTGCTTGTTATTGGTCACTTCCAGGCATCAGTCTCCCCATCGATACATCACTTTGTAAGTCAACAGCGAGGTGATAGCATGCAAGGGGGTAGCACACTGAAATACCAGAGGATCACGACACGCCTCCTTGGCTGCTCCATCCGCCCTATTATTTCCCGCAATTCCAATGTGCCAAGGTACCTAGCAGAATGACACCTCCGTCCCCAGTCGTTATAGTTGTAGGAGGGCATACTGGATATTATGGGTTACCGTATCTGCCGCAAACTTTGCAGAGAGGAAAGGGCGCTCAGACAATCTGAGCAGACGAGACATCTAACACTGGGAGAACGTGCCATCTGCTCCAGTGCTCGCAAGATCACATATAATTCTGCGTCGAAGACAGTAAATTCTGGTGGCAGTCTGACCTTGACACGATCCAGCAAAAAGACAGAGCAACCAACAGAGTCCCCCTGCTTAGACTCACCTGTAAAAATAGCTAAATGGTCGTGGTACACAGATAAAAATTAGAAAATATCGCATTAAAAACGGAAGCAGGAGTGCTGTATCTCCTCTACCACACCAAATCTAAAATGTGGACCTCTCCAGTAACAAAGGTGGCAGACAGATAAAACCCTGGATTTGGGATCATCTGGATCCACAACGTGTGACCCCAGCACACAATACACGTGGATCCCAAATGGCGTCGTGACTTGCGGACGGTTGTAAAAATGGCGTACCAGAGGTAGACGAGCAACAGTATGGTGTGCAGGTGAAGTTGAAGCTGGAAGAAACTTACATGCCTGATGCACCGTGAGAAGTTGGCATTGGATGGTAAGTGGCCGTTCCCCCGCCTCAGCACAGATGACAGGTATGGGACTGGTCCAATAAGCACTCTGGCATGCCAAATCCCCCATGATGGACAGCATCAAAGATCTGCAAGTAAGAGGGCCTCTCTGACCCTTACACCGTGCTTCCATAGTACAGCCACGAACGCACAAAAGCCCAATAAACTGATGGAGCCGCTCCGCACTTGATGTTCAGTGTCTTGAGTGTTCTGGCTTTCAGGTCTCGTAGCTGTGGTAGCCACGATAATCGGGCGTAAAAATGAGGCCACAAAACTGCACTGTGTCTCTAAAATGTAGGATAATGACCCTATATTCAAGGCAAGTAAATTAAAAAGACGGCGAAAACGATTAAAATCTGCAGAAAACTAGAAACCCATCTTTCCAGCCCACTCCTCTAATCTCTGCACTGTAAGCTGCAACTGATGGCTCGCTGTTGCAACACTGGAGGAGGAACAGGAAACAACAAAATCGTCCACAAATAAGGAGCACTGTACAGGACTCCTTACCGTAGATGTGATACTGTTGATGGCTATGGCAAAGAGGGTAACACTTAAGACACTGCCCTGAGGAACACCATTCTCCAGCTTAGATCGATCAGACAGCGTGTCACCAACCCGGGCCCTAAAAAGCCTCTGAGACAGGAAAGACTGTATGACGATGGGGACGTGGCCACGAAAGCCCCATTGATGCAGTTGTGCGTGAATACAGTGTCTCCAAGTAGTATTGTATGCCTTACTTATATCGAAGAATATACCGATACGGTGATGCTTACGAGGGAAAGCCTACTGAATAGCCGCCTCTCGTAGGGTCAGATTATCGACAGTTGACTGAAATCTTCTGAATCCACATTGATAGCGGGTAAGGAGTTGCCTGGTCTCTAACAACCAGACCAGACGATGGTTAACCATTCGCTCAAGGCTCTTTCCTACACATGTCATTAAGGCGATACCCAGATAGTTACTGGGACATGTATAGTCCTTTCCTGTTTGAGGAGAGGGATCAGAATTGCCTCCTTCGACGAGTTGGGGAAGTTGCCTATCTGCCATATCAGATTAAAACATTCGAGGAGGATTCCCTTTGATGCTGCTGGCAAATGTCGAAGCATGCAGTACCAGATTTGGTCGTGATTGGGTGCAGTATCATGGATCCCAGCCAGTAACGATTCGAGCTGCCACATGGAGAAAGGGGGGTTGTAGGCCTCAGAACTATTGGACCTGAAGTCCAACTTTCCCCTCTCTACAGTCGCATGATAGTGACGAAACGCCAGATCCTGGTTTGCGTTGGCAGTAGTTTCTGCAAAATCTTGGCCAGCATATGAGCAATGTCTGTGGGTGTTGTTTGGAGGCACCACTGTTTCAGCATACCTGCTATCAGAATAAAGCTGTGTTTACTGGAAATCCTCCAGATGGTTTCCCATACTTTTGTAGTGGAACAACTGATGGAGTCCAGGAACACTTGCTATGACTGGTTCTTACTCTCTCTCTCTCTAACGACGCATCGAGCCTTGACCCTCACGACTCGAAAGGCCTAAGGTTGTCTGATGTCGGTCGGCACTTAAAATGTCGAAGTAAGGCACCTCTTTCTCGAATCACAGAATGGCACTCATCTGTCCACCAAGGTACTCAGTGGCGCAATGGATCAGTCGTGTGGTGTGGTTAACCCATCCTTTGACGCTGTCGCAGTGTTCGAACACAGCCAGCTGGATGAAATGCGTCCTGTTAGCCCTGCTGACCATCCATTTTGGGGGCTTAACTTCAGGTGGTGAGCCATTTAGTAGGTGAAGGCGGATTGGGAAGTGGTCACGAATGAAGGTCGTCAATGACCTCCCACTGTCAGAGTCAGTGAAGGAGGGAGAACAGAAAGACAGGTCGATGGCTGACAATCCAGTAGCAGTAAAAGATGCATAGCTCGTGAGACATCATGAGGCCCTCCGAAACCCGACCCTGTGTGCAAGTATTGCTCGAGCCCCACAGGACATGATGGGCATTGAAGTCTCCCAGGAGGAGGAATGGTTGTAGGAGTTGTGCAATAAGCTACGTGAGAGCCTCAGAATCTAGTGCCTCTCACAGGGGTAAATACAGTGAGAAAACAGTGATCCTTCGATACACATGAATTTGAACTACAACTGTTTGCAGGTCAGTAGCCAAGGGGATAGCAGAGGAGTGGTGCACATTGGTAACAAACACTGCGACACCTCCCTTAGCCCCCCCTCCCTTGCAGTATAGCGTATATCCCTGTAGCACATGGACATATTTATCTTTAAAATGCGTTTCTTGTAAACAAAAGCACAAGGGATTCGTCTGTGCTACGAGTTTCAGTTCCTCCACATGAGTTCTGAATCCAATCATGTTCCACTGTAGTATTAAAAGCCATGTCATCAGTAGAATTTTAATTTACCTCCATCTTTGCGCTGGGGAGGCGAAGAGCGAGAGCAGAGGAGGGGTTGCCTGGACCCAAGGCATCTAACTCCATGATATCCTCCTCATCAGTCAGACGGGAAAGAATGACGTCTGGCGGCGCTTGGGACAGCTTTTAAGCTGAATGTTGTGAGCCTTTCCCTGCGCACCGTCCCTTCGAGGATGAGGGGCAAGTGGGGTGTTGCGAGGCACTCTGCTTTCCTTGTACCATCAGGATGCTCGCTGTGGGAATGTTGTTCGTCTTTCCTGGTGCAGCTGCCTGGATTGCTTTGTCATTACTGTTTTTGCCTTGACATGTGCACGTGCAAGTACAGCTGCTTGTAGTGGATACAGGCACACTAGGCATCGTCTCTGTGGGAGCGTCCACCTTGGGAATAAGTTTATGCACCATGGAAGAATATGAGATGGCAAACACAGCAGGTATCGTCGCCTCATGATCATTTTTGGCTTCAGCATAGAGAATCCGCTTGGCCACTTTTATCTCCTATATTTTGCATTCTTCAGCAAAAACATAGCAGTCTCGGCTCCAAATTGGATGGTTTGCTGTATAATGGGGTGTGCAGACCACAACCATCACAGTAGTATGACATGCGAGAAAGGAGACACGTTAGAAGAGGTGGTGGTATTCTCGACAAACTGCCGCTCGAATTACACATTCTGGAATATAACAAAAACTAACTTAAAAACATTTGGCGTGTGATAAGGGGATTAATCTGCTTAACGAGGAATGTTTGGAATACAATACTGCGTACACAGCAAATGGAGATCTCCCAGGACGTCACTCTGCAGATCGAATTGTAGCTGTTAAAGCGAAGGCAGTTCATATAAGCAGTTATATTGGTACAGGACAGTGCATTACAGCATTGATAAAACACGTATGCTAAAATTAAGTGCGGAACGGGTATGAATTTCGAGTAGGTTAGGAAACCGAGCACATCATGTACTAAGGAGGAAGAAGACGACGACGACAATGAAGAAGAAGAAGTAAGGGTGTTTAAAAAAACTGTGTCCTGACAGCGATGCAAGCAGCTAAAAGTGTTCTGAAGTATAAAGCAGCTGTTAAAGCACTCATGGTTCTGCAAGTATGCAAGACTTTTCCCTTCCTCATTCAGTCCCTCACAGGTCTCTCAACAGCTGGTTCACTGCTGGCTGGGTTGCAGCTATTGCCAGTACAGTCAAGGAAGCACAGATCTCTCAGTGGCAACAAGAGGAAGCAAGAGGACAAACTGCATGATGGAAGCAGCAGCCATTGGGAAAGGACTATCCCTGAAACCCTACAAGAAAGAACTACTTCTCTTCATAAATAAAGCCCCTTAGCGATACTACTGGATAGAGCTCATACAAATACAGATCTGTTTAAGTTTTGTAGAAAAAATTCAACGTTCGAGGATTCTGGGGGATTCTGTGCGAGATACAATACAATGCGATACATTACTATGCGAGATACATTACCTAAGACTATGCTGAAATCTAGAGATCGTTGAATTGTGAATTTAGATGTTGCTGGAGGACCTGGAACCCACTGGAGGGCATATACAGAAAGAAAATTTTGACTCATTTGCTGATCTGCAACCTACAGAAGAATTACAATGAGACTTCACCAGCAGAATTCATGTGTTCTACAATCGTCTATCCATCATTTTCCTCTTAATGTTTGCAAAGAAGAATATACACACACCAAAAAAAGTTTTGCACCACTCTGGGTCCCAGAACTCCTGAAGATAGAACTCACTAAACCCGCCCAAAGATGTAAACAACCATGCGCCTATTAGATGGAGGGGGTCCGACAGCCGATCAGTTCTAGTCATTCCACCAGGAAGGAGGTACACAGCTGGTGTTGCCTGTAGTACAACCATGCCTAGACGGTGAATACCGCGGTTCGATCTCATCCGCATTGTTACTTCGTGCCAGGAAGGACTCTCAACAAGGAAAGTGTCCAGGTGTCTAGGAGTGAACCAAAGCGATGTTGCTGTGTCATGGAGGAGGTACAGAGAGACTGGAACTGTCAATGAGATGCCTCGCTCAGACTGCCCGAGGGCTACTACTGCAGTGGATGACCGCTACCTACGGATTATGGCTTGGAGGAAACCTGACAGCAACGCCACCACGTTGAATAATGCTTTTCGTGGAGCCACAGGACATCGAGTTACGACTGTGCGCAACAGGCTTCATGATGATGCGCAATTTTACTCCCGACGTACAGGGCGAGGTCCATCTTTGCAACCACGACACCATGCAGCGTGGTACAGATGGGCCCAACAACATAGCGAATGGATCACTCAGGGCTGGCATCACGGTTTCACCGATGAGTGTCGCATATGCCTTCAACCACACAATCGTCGAAGATGTGTTTGGAGGCAGCCTGGTCAGGCTGAACGCCTTAGACACACTGTCCAGCGAGTACAGCAACGTGGAGGTTCCCTGCTGTTTTGGGGTGACATTATGTGGAGCCGACGTACGCCGCTGGTGGTCACGGAAGGCGCTGTAACGCCTGTACGATACGTGAATGCCATCCTGCGACCGATAGTGCAACCAACCATATCGGCGGCATATTGGCGAGGCATTCATCTTCATGGACGACAATTCGCGCAATGAATTATTTTAACCAGGAAGACACAATAGGACACTCCCGGGTTTCACAAAAGAATGGGTTTTGAATAAGGATTCTGATAAATTTTAAAGATCTGATCAAACAGTGGCTATACGTCCTGTCAGTACAATTCATGTCGAGTGTAACATTGCAACAAACTCGTATCTCAACGATATACTCATTCTTACAATTTACGGATTCTCTTGGATAGGGGAATAAGATTATTGAGAATACCACCAACGCTGCTTACCTTTTAGTTACTGTTGGTCGATGTGGAGCTGTGATTTGTGTATCAGAAAAATCATTTTATTGGCTTCCGTGGTGAGGGAATTAGCGTACGACGACATCTAAGTCAGGATGGGTGTAAGGTATAAAACCAGCACACACAGCTCGCGGCACAACACTTTGCAGCAGAACTACAAGTTGATAACAGGTGCGAGCTACGCGTTTCTTAAATCAGAAGGCTTGAAACCCTGCAATGACGTCACTGAATATAACGGCCCAGTAGAATATGATGAGTTAATTATAAGCCAAGAATACTTCTTGTGTAAACTTTATGCTTCAACCTCATTTAAAAAGAACGACGAAATTATGATTGTTATCCAGTACGAAGACGTTTCAACCCTTCTATGCATGAGTTTTTATATTCGGACAGGGTATTTAGGAAAAAGGACAGTTCACCAATTGTTGGGTCGAAGCTTAGGTGTAATGATTTAGTATTCCTGTTTCAAGAGATATGACATGAACTTAACAGGGCTGAGACCGACCATACACGTAATGTTGGCCTAGCATCAACCATTAAAATGTATGGTTCTGAATGGTTTAGAAAATGCTGGATGGTTCATAGTAAGCCAGTGGGTAGGTGAGGACATGCAGCGAAATATTATGAATGCTAAAAAGGAACTTTTTCTGGTACAGAGTGCAAATGTAACACCTCTGTGTTCAAGGAAACCAAGAAGAGAATAAGATCATCATCAATAAAATAATATATATCACTGTATCGGATAGGGGAGTATTTGAAGCTTTTTTTTCGTTCTGAATGCTGGTGCAAATCGTCATTAAGTTTCCGTTCAAGGGAGGTCTTCGAATACCCAGTGCTACAGATGGCAGCCAGACTAACGTGGGCTTTTAAAACCTCTGTTCAACTGAAGACAATTATATTCATTATATTTGCGTTTCATAATGATGGAAGGTGGACTGTAGCAAATTATTCTAATGAATTTGACAACTGCAAGTTAACTAATGTAGTAGTCTACTTGAACTCATAATTCTATCCATATCATTACTGCTGCAGTGGGCTGAAACTGTATACAGGATAGCATTTGACATGTTGCATAGTTCTGTGCTTCTTACTATGAAGACGCTGTGAAGAAGAATGTCTACTCAGTCCACAGAAATTAAAGGAGCTAGCACCAATCAATGACCATGTGGTTAAACGTTGCTCCCTTACTGGCGTTGTGTAGTGAACTTTCAAATGAACACGTGTTGTGCCACACCCAAAGTATTTCACTATGGCTTCTCAAAACATGAGCGCCATTGCAGATGCTCAAGGTTTCTGTGATGATGAGTGCAGGCAGTTCATATACAAAGACATTCGATTCATAGCATTCACAGAAGATGCCGGTGTAATAGAGACATTCTCAGCAATCATAGCATCACAGAAGCCTTTTAAGTATGTGAAGTGTGCTAAAACACAGAGGAGTGCAAAGTGGTTAATACACTTCTGCAGAAACCGCTGGGTTAATCCTGGCATACTATATAAAGATATGGTGACATCACTTCGATTATTCGACCACATGGATACCATCATCTATGTCAAAGGCAAGGAGAAGATCACATGAATGCATGGGATCTACAATTATGCAACTATTGAAGACCTGGAGCTCTAAGGATGCCCTGTCTCCATCATCTCAAGAAGATGTGTGGATATGAACAAAATAGTGTTCTGACTGCTTCTGAAAACGTAAAATTATTTTTAAGTTGGTTAAAAAATAAATGAATTTCTATTTCACATTCTGTGTACTTTTGTTACTGATTTCACCCTGCTCACACTTCAATAGTTATGTGGTATACAGCTTTGAACAGATACTGGGACTGTTATTTCATCAAGCACAGGAGATATAATTTTAGACATAATTGCTACATGTCTTTGGAAGGACACAGTCATGTGCCACCCGCTCTCATAACTAAATACATGTAGAATGATATGCAAAATCCTATGCAATCATTACATATATTTTGTTATTGTCCATCTTTAACTTCACCTCCTTAACAGCACTCACGTTCAGAACTGTCATGTTTGTACCTTGCACACCATTTACATATATAATGCAGTGGAATAGGTTTTTTCTGTAGATAAAAACAAAGACATATGGTAACAAATTTCGTTTATTCGGTTCTCACAAATATATAGATTCAATTTAGATCTTCATATATAACTCGACTCTTTTTTTCACAATCTGGTATAATTTAGATCTCGAGACAAAATTTGGTTCTTTTCACATAATGTTTTTCAATGCAACGTACTTTCCCTACTTACACATTATACTAACACTAATAATTATGACTTGGAAACCCCAAAGTTCACACTGCAGTGGCACTGGTTGAACATTTATAGTTTTCAGGACACACTAACACTGGCTGCATTTGGTTTTCATCTGAAAGGTCTATTTACAGTTATGCATTCTGTCAGCACACACGGTGTTCATATACTGTCACGGTTTTTGGTCTATTTGCACTATCACACACATGGCATGCATATATATATATATATATATATATATATATATATATATATATATATATATATATTAATAATATTTACACTATGATAAACAGATCATACCGTTACACATACTACTCACATGCACTCTCACTCTCTCTCATTCACATGACTTTCATCAAATGAATAGTGTGACTATGGGCGAGTTTCAGTTTCATCCTCACAAATTAACCACTTATCATCATGTGACAACAGATCAATTTTAAATTGCAGTATCAGCTCTCACGATTCAACATTAGTTTGCTGAACCGTATACTGTTGCTGCAGTGGACCACTGTGAACACTACTGTAAAGGCACTATGGTACAGTCGTCCATTTTTAGGGGGCCTTGATGCCACATGATGCACACCCTTTGCCTGCCACTGGGTGGCACCTCTCTATGTGCGATATACATACGTTTTGGATCTAAGACCCACAATCTCCACAGTCAGCAGCCCATTTGCCTCGCCTCCCTTTAGGCCGACAACCTTCTTGTTCTGCGGAACAATATGGTAAGGATATAAGCCACGTATAAAGATATGTCGAATACACTTGCATGGAAACTGGTTACTTCATATGGATCGCAGTATCTACTTTAAAAATTTAGTGACTGAAGCTTTATCGCTTGATATTTATTTTATATGTGACATGCCAGTTTGAATGTTTTACTTCTGATGAAGGCATTCATAGTAGTGCCGAAACCAGGTCAGAAGACGTAATTTTGGCGGCCTAGGGCAGTTATTGCTTTAATATTACTTTGTAAATGGTCGCTGATCATGCAGCCTTGTTTAAAGCTTTATTCATTTATTGTCAAAATTATACCCGCTCAAATTGTGGAAAAAGACGGCTATGTATTGTGACAATTTGTACTTCAGGCTGTATGTGCTATGAGTGGCACCATGGTTGGTTGGTTTGGGGAAAGGAGACCAGACAGCGAGGTCATGGGTCTCATCGGATTAGGGAAGGAAGTCGGCCGTGCCCTTTGAAGGGAACCATCCCGGCATTTGCCTGGAGCGATGTAGGGAAATCACGGAAAACCTAAATCAGGATGGCCGGACGCGGGATTGAACCGTCGTCCTCCCGAATGCGAGTCCAGCGTCTAACCACTGCGCCACCTCGTTCGGTGGTGGCACCATGGAACTTCCCCATTGGATCACAGTGGTCCCTAAGAGAAGTTTTCCGTTTCCAATCTAACAGATGCCCACAGATATGACAGTCAACCTCCTTCTACAGATCATCATCCTCCTTTTACTTGATCATGGGAATATTGGTGCCATAAAGAATACCAACCATCCACGAAACTTGTACAGCTCAGTGAGCAGTCAAATTGCAGGATTTCCCCAGACATATGATTTGTGATGCCTAAGACTCGAATCATATGCCTGGTACGCTGCTGCATGTGGTTTGGTCTTTTCTGTGAAGATGGTATGTGACGGTGTAATGTCATATTCACAGCATGTCACAGTATATAGGAGGCACCCGAAGTCAACATACACTACAAAAGGTCAACTCCTCTGATGACAGGCATTCTGAAACTTTAAATTTTTTTGTGGGCATGACAATACATACCGGTTTCCTGGTAGAGCAATCCTCAAGATATTCTGTCAATAAGTCGTCTTGGAAAACGCACTGAACAACTATAAGCAAATATGCATATGCTTTTTACGCCCTTGTTTACTCACTTGAGATGAGTCTCTGATCCACAGGTAGTGACAATCGCCTCCTTTGGAAAATACCAGCTTGTTTACATGCAGCTTACACTGATCAGCAAATTCAGAGAAATGAAGGGGTCTGACAACTTTGTTTATAACCTTACCACCTCTCTGTGGCTTTTTTCCTTCACGTCGTAAAAACAAACCAATATCCTGGTATTCTATGCCTCAAATTTAGGAATGTCGTGGATCTTAATGAGGTACTCGATACCTTGAAAACTATAAAACCCTTGACCGTCAATATCTCTTCCACTTCGAGGTGTACGCTCCAGATGAAACAAGTAATTTTTCTCAGAAGCTAGGGATGACCATACAAAACAGTTGCCCTTTTTATTTTGGACATTAATACATGTTTTTTTATCAGCTAAATCCTCAGGAAGTTCGATATAGCTGGATACCCCCATTTATCAGATGAAAGAAATGTATACGGATGCTGAGGTGTAGTATTCAGCTGAGTGCTTTACGACTGAGGTTCTGGGTGATAACACTCAATTCCCCCCCCCCCCCCCCCCCCCTTGCCCAAATGTGCTATGCCCACCTCCTCAACGCCTGATTCCTATTCGGGGGAACGTGTCATTGTTTTGTTATGAGGCACAAAAACAACTAGGATCATGCACGCCCATGTCAGCATCGTAGAACACGAAGAAAAAAAAGGAGTTACAAACTATTACAAGTTAAGCCTAATCGATTGAAGGAAAGACAGCTAAAAACAGGGACTTTGAGAAAGGTCGATAAAATATGCCATAGAGACATCGAGATCCTCAACTTCTTGATGCAAGTGTTTACGTGGAACTGTATGTAGCTTCTGTGATTTCCACTGAGCAGATGAATGCTGTCTGCGTACTGGAGTAGCCAGTCGGTCGGTTGCGACAGAGCAGCGAGGAATTGATTAGGTTGTTGGTTGGTTCTTTAGCCATCCCTAGATCGTGCTGCCACCCGATTATTTAGTGCGACGCTTGGCTGCCTGTCTCACCTACACTGTTGTTAGGGTCTCCTCCCCAGGCCTACTCTTGGAACACTTCTGAGCACCATTGTTCTGTTATTTGGAATTGTGATTTTCTTTGGTCTCAAGTACCGAGCGAGACCTTCAGCCGTGTATTAATTCAGTTTGTTGTAATGTTCAGTATGTGGCCTTCAGCAGAACATTATGTGAAATATTTTAAGATACGGCCTTCAGCCGTATGAAGTAAAAAAAAAATCATCATTTGAAAAACTTCTCTCTATCTTAATTTGTTATCCAGGCCTTAAGTCTTGAGTTGTTCTATGTTCAGTATATGGCCTTCAGCCGAACTTTCTGTGAACTATTTTAAGATTCGGCCTTCAGCTGTCAAAGAAAAAACAATCATTTGAAATTTCAAAAATTTCCTCCCTCTCTTACTTTGTTATTCAGGCCTTAAGCTTTGAGTTGTTCTATGTTCAGAGTAGGACCTTCAGCCGAACCTTATGTGAAATGGTTTAAGATTAGGCCTTCAGCCTAGTTAAACTAAAATTTGTAAGTTCTTTGTCTAAAACCGTTTAAAATTTCCCGGAGTTCTTGTTATCCAGGCCTTAAGCCCTTAATTCTTCTATTTTGTAACTAAGACCTTCAGTCATGTGTATTCTTAACGCAATTTTAATAACTTGTTTACTGGCTTTCAGCCGTATTGTTTTTGAATTCTTTTAAGGGCATATGTGATTAAGTGTTTTTAGCAAATAAAGTTTGCATGTTTGTGCAAAAAGCAATAACTGATTCTGGCCCCTTTACACAACCTGATCCGCTCTGTCCTGCGAAACAGATTTCACCGTCACGATAAGAATGGCACCCTTAGTACAGGACTTATTTATGTTAATTATAGATGTATGTATATGTATTATTGTAAATTTGGTGTATAAAAAAATTGTATATTATTGTTACATGAAAAACCACTGCAACGAAATACGAGAAGATTTCGGCGAGCTGGGTAATACGAGACGTGGAGCACGACCCTTAAAAGAAAAGAAAAAACGACTCATGATGTTGCTGAAGCGCAGTAAGAAAAGAGGTAAGGACATTACTGTTTACCTTTGCCCTGGTGTGCGAAAGTCAGTTTGAGAGTGTTAAATTCTAAAAAACGTTGCTCACTATATATTGCAAATTTTTTTGTGAATTTTGAAAAACATAATGTCAGCAAGATTGCTGCTTTCTACAACGACTGAGAATCGTCGCTAGATTTTTTTATTGTAAATCGCTATACATTAACAGTAATATATATATACAGGGTGATTCAGAAATGCATGTAAATATTTTAAGGGTGTATTTGTGAAGTAAATATAAGACAAAAATATTCTATAAATGTTTTTCCATAAACGTTTAATTCCAGAGTTATCGTTAAAATACGAAAGTCATGTCCGTATCAAAACGACGTCAGTGCAAGCAGCAGGATGCCATATTCTGGTACGTAATGCACATACGTATCTCCCAACAGTTGATTCGAAACTGCATGAATAGTGTTTGTTTGTGTTTGCAATTGCTGTTTACTCCTACTGTACAGAAGATGGCGCTGATGTTGTTGGTAACGGAAACGTACTTCCTGTCGTTCATTCATCGTCGGAAGGCTACAGGTTTCGTGCACATGATGTACTCAAACAGTGAGTATGCTGATATGCACCTTGTGTATGGTGCAGCAGATGGAAACGCACTTGCAGCAAGACGAAGGTACAGTGAGCTGCTTCCAAGACGACGGTTACCAAGTCATCAGACGTTTGTGTCTGTGGACAGACGTATGCGGGAGTATGGCATTCGTCCTGGGCCACATTCAGGTCGGCCACTTGAGCATGCAGTGAACGTCGAGGAACATGTTTTGGACCTGGTAGACCAAGATCCAGCCATCAGTACGAGACAAATTAGTGCAGCTGTACGACTTCCACAATCTACTGTATGGCGGCTGCTTCGGAGACAACAGTTGCATCCATTTCACCTGCACAAAGTGCACGAATTGACACCTGCAGACTATCCTCGCCGTCAGAAATTCTGCCAGTGGTTACAAGAGCGTCATTTGAATGATCCAATGTTCATTCGGCGGATATTATTCACAGATGAGGCCATGTTTACTCGTGCGGGTGTAATCAATTCGCATAATATGCACCAGTGGGCTGTCGAGAATCCTGGCGCGAGAATTGTGCGTGGATATCAACATCAATTCTCCATAAACATTTGGTGTGGTATTGTGGGGAATGACTTACTCGGACCTCATGTTCTACCTCCAAGGCTGACTGGGCACGCTTACCGCGAATTTTTGGAGGGGGAATTGCCTGGATTGTTACAGGATGTCTCTCTTGCAACACGAGCCACCTTGTGGTTTATGCACGATGGTGCTCCTGCCCATTACAGCCGCAACGTAAGGGCGTACCTCAATGATGCGTATCCACATCGATGGATAGGTCGCGGAGGACCAATTACTTGGCCAGCCAGATCACCTGACCTGAACCCTTTAGACTTTTATTTATGGGGCCGACTAAAGACATTGGTGTATTCTTCTGCAGTACCGAACAGAGAAGTGCTACAACAAAGAATTGAAGGTGGTTGTGAAATTATTCGTGGAGAGTTGAACGGACTGTGTAATGTGCAGAGATAATTGCGGCGACGAGCACGGGTCTGTCTGCAAGTTCAGGGACAGCATTTTGAACATGGATTGCATTAAGATTTGTGCAAATACAGTACAGTACAGTCTGTAAATTCTTCACGTATTTTTCTTAGTTATTTTGCATTGATTTAGTTCAATCAACAGGAACTAAAGTAATACAGTATTCGCGAGGAAATGTTTCAGTTTGTTACGTCACGTTTATTTACCAGTTTGCGTTTTTAGTCCAAATGCACTGTAATTAAACTGTGAACTCTGGGAAGTAAATACTTTACGTTGTATTGAATGTATTATCATGTTTTGTTCATAACTCTGTAATAAGCCAAGTATAGCAAAAATTGTATAGAACATTTTTGTCTTATATTTACCTCACAAATACACCCTTAAAACATTTACATGCATTTTTGAATCACCCTGTATATATATATATATATATATATATATATATATATATATATATATATATATATATAAGAAAGTCGTGTTAGTTACACTATTTATAACTCAAGAACGGCTGGACCAATTTGGTTGAAAATTGGTGGAGAGGTAGCATAGAACCAGGAGACGGACATAGGATACTTTTTTTCCCGTTCGACCGCTATAAAACTTGGTATAACAAAAACGCATCTGACATGGAATAACAAAACGCAAATGTCAGCTAAACGTCACTATAAAACGTGGTATAACAAAAACTGACAAGAAATTTCTCATGTTAGTAGTTTTCGCCACTGTTCGTGCGAGATCCAACATTGCGGTTGCAGTTGCCTCTTCTGGAATAGCAGCCACATTGTTAGAAGGATGCCGTACGGCTCATTCAGCATTAAAATTACCATTAAATCTTCAAGCTATTAAAGAACCAACATATAATATTACAAAAAACTCAGCAAAGACAAAAGTTTTATCAGCATCCAAGATCATCATCTGGGACGAATGCACAATGGCGCATAAACCTGCATTAAGGGCACTTAACCGAACATTGAAAGATCTACGCAATGACTCGATATGTTTTGAAGGAGCAAGGATTTTACTGTCTGACGATTTCCGCCTAACACTGCCAGTACTTCCAAGATCAACGGCTGCAGACTAAATAAATGCTTGCCTCAAATCATCGAATCTATGGCGCTATATGAATAAACTGCAGCTATAAACAAACATGAGAGTTGCATTGCTTAATGATACATCTCCCGAATATTTCTCTGAGCAATTGCTGACTACCGGTAATGGTCGAGTACACGTCGAAGAATCTAGCGGATTGATGTCATTTCCTCATAATATCTGTAACTTTGTGTCATCGAAAGACGAACTTAACAAAGTATTCCCAAACATCATTAGTAACTACACAAGTAATGAATTGTTGAGTGAGCGAGCAATTTTAGCGGCTAAGAATAAAGATGTAGATGACCTAAACTACATAATTCAGAATGAGATCATTGGTAAAATTCATTCATTCGAGTCTATTGACTGTGTAACAAATGAAGCCACCAACTATCCAACTGAATTTTTAAACTCCTTGGATGTGCCTGGCTTACCACCGCACAATTTACGCCTAAAAGTTTGCTCCATAGTAATCATGCTTCGAAACAAACTAACCAAAACTGTGCAATGGTACGCGTTTGGTGGTAAGTAAATTGATGAAAAATGTTATCTACGCGACGAGACTCAAAGGAAAATTCGAAGGTGAGGAAGTTCTCATTCCGAGGACCCCGATGATTCCAACCGATATGCCGTTTGAGTTTAAAAGACTTCAATTTCCAATCCGTCTTGCATTAACCAAGACCATTAACAAATCACAAGGTAAATCTTTGAAAGATTGTGGTTCAACTCTGGAATATCCATGTTTTCACATGGTCAGTTATATGTGGCATGTTCACGGGTCGGAAGACCATCTGCGTTGTTTGTTCTTGCGCCTGATAATAAAACAAAAACTTTCGTGTACCACAAGGTACTTAATTGAAGAGTGGAAGCTATTTCCCCCCAAAAACAAAGAAAAAGAGTCATTAAAATACTTTTTTATTTGTATTTCCTAATAAAAAATTGAACTTAACATCTAAAATCTGATTATTTTTTGGCTTTAAGGCGGAACAGAGTTCGCCGGGTCAGCTAGTTCTTACCAAATAATATTTGCCGCGTGTAAATTGAGGAGAATTAACGGTCAACTCTGGAATATCCATGTTTTCACATGGTCAGTTATATGTGGCATGTTCACGGGTCGGAAGACCATCTGCGTTGTTTGTTCTTGCGCCTGATAATAAAACAAAAACTGTCGTGTACCACAAGGTACTTAATTGAAGAGTGGAAGCTATTTTCCCCCCAAAACAAAGAAAAAGAATCATTAAAATACTTTTTTTATTTGTATTTCCTAATAAAAAAATTGAACTTAACATCTAAAATCTGATTATTTATTGGCTTTAAGGCGGAACAGAGTTCGCCGGGTCAGCTAGTTCTTACTAAATAATATTTGCCGCGTGTAAATTGAGGAGAATTAACGGTCAATTTCATTAAATTCAGTGAGGTGTATTTTTTTTAATTCATGGGCAAAGTAGGTAGGAAAATTAAAATGGCTACACCGCCCGGAGTAGAATCAGAAGTAAACAGTGACGAGCAAAATATGGCGAGTCACGAAACTGAAAATAATGAATTATCGGCGGGTGAAAATGCCCTTAAGGCCCAACGTATTGAAGAACCCATCCAGAGTGAATCAGTACCTACTAATTTCGCGGAACTGTTCACATTTGCCAGAGAACAGATGCAAGGTTTACATCGCGCTGTTCATGAACAAAATGCACACTTTATCGAAGTTCAGAGAAATGTAATAGATAGTTTACAAGCAAACCTGCAAAATATGACTGACAGTTCAGATGCAAAACTGTAAAATGTGACTGGCAATTTATATGCAAAACTGCAAACTTCAGTCACTGAAATCAAAACTAGTATGAGTGGTAGTTTAGAAGCAACACTACAAAATGTAACTGACAGTTTAGATGAAAAACTTCAAAATCAGACTGACAGTTTAAATAGAAAACTTCAAACTGCGACCCGAAATTCAAAATAATATAACAACATTAATAAACGAAAATTTGAACGCCATAGCCCATCAGATACAAGAAAATGTCGCCACAAAAGTTCGTGACGACCTTGATAGAAAATTCAGTAAAATTGAAACTAACTTCAAAAATATTACTGATGAATTTGACGAAATGGAAAAAACATACAAGCATTTGCCCGAAGCTGTCTAAGATGTAACCAAGCAGGTCGCGCAGGTTAATGGAGCACAAAGTACATTAGATAATTCTGTGCAGCAAATAGCTACACATGTACAGGCACTCGCTATCGAAAAGGAGAAATCTGTAGAAGCGACGTTTGTAGAAAAGGGCAATCAGTTTACTCTTAACTTTGTAAAGTGGTTGAACATGAAAGACGACTAAGAACGTTTACGGAACGAACTGCCCGCAACCGTGAAGAAAGCGACAAACGAAGCTTTGTCTGCAGCAAACATTTTAGGTGAAAACACCGAACAGATTTCTAAATGGAAACAGACACTTACACAAGAAGTAGACACGTTAAAAAGGGAGCTGGCAGTGATACAAAACGCAGCAGGCGAGTCTGATTTACGCGTCAATAAGTTGCCAGAGACGCAGACTGACATCTCGAGCAGCAACTCCGAACAGCTGTTCGGCAACAGTGCCCAGTCCGCAACCTGATCACGTAGCTTGTATACATGGGGCGGCCGGTTCTCTTTCTAACATACTTGTGGAAGAGAGATTACTAAAATAGAAACAGCTCCAAAGTTTTATACCTGATCGCAAAATACTACTCCCTGTCATATTTATCAAAAGCTTCCGTGGTATACTACCAAAGTGATGGAACGATAAACAGAAAATTCTGTTTCTCACTACCCGTATTCAAGGTGATGGAACCTTATGGGCGAGTGAAGTAATACACTATTTCCATACTTATGAGGAATTCGGGAAAGCTTTTCAAAAAAGTATTGGTTAGCAAAAACACAAGAACGCTTAAGGCGTGAGGTATATAACCCGAGATGTACAATAGTAAAGCAGGTACACTGCGTAAATATTTTGAGAAGAACGTAAATAAGACGAAATATTGGAATGAAACAACGCCCAAAAAAGAGGTCATATGGCTTTTAAAATCAAAATTACCAGTATCAATAAAAGAAAAACTACTTCATGTACCAGATTTAGATGTAGAACTTTTCATGTCAATGCTTGATTCTATTGACCTGTTGCACGAAGAAGCGAAATTGAACGGGGGCAGTAATGCTCAAGTATCGATACGAACAGTAATAACTACCACCAATATCACAATAAAAACGGTAATGGTAACAAAAATGGAAATAATTTGCCTCAGTCTTACAATGGTAATAATAACCTAGGACCAAGGGATGGAAGAAATTCTCCCCCTTTTAATAAGAGGCGTAGACAAGACAACAGGTTCTTCCAGGCTACAGTAATTACAATCGTAATAACAGTAATCATCCAAACCGCTGGCAACCGACAGCAGCCAAACACAGGAACCAATACACAATCAGCTGGCGCTCCTGCACCACCCAACAGTGCCGCTCAACACAATAGTCCTGGACAAAACTGGAGGCAGCAGCCACCAGTAAGAATTATAGAAGTGGTGGGCAACACTGCGCCCTGCACTTCAGAGGCGTTAAACTAAGTGCGACCTCGTAGAGAACCTCCTATGGCGGCCGCGGAAGAAGCACGAGGCAAATGTCGTGGGAGCGTTTATTTAATACGATATAATCAGGGCAAAAATCTGAGTGATGAACTTTGCCAACAAAACCATTTGTGTAAACTAACAGAAAAGGAAGCAATCCAAGCTTCATTTCACGCAGTAGTAAGTGGAATACCAACCACAGTTACTGTTGACACAGGCGCAGCTACAAATTGTATGGCTTTAGAATTCTATAATAAGATTTGTGGACTTCAGACACCACACACGGGTTCCGGTACATAATGGTAGGATCAATGGTGCGTTTGGAAATAAGTCAAAGGGAGTGCGTATGCAGACTCATGTATTAGTTGAGGCAGGTAATGGTAATGGAGCTATAGAGAGGACATTCCTGGTTTGTGCAGGTTTATCAGTGAGCTGCATATGGGGAGTAGATTTCTTTACAAGAAAGGGATACAGTAATTGAACTTTCTTGTGGCAAATGTGTGTTAAAAGTGAATGGGAAAGGGATAGCCGTACGGCTCATTAAAAGCAAGCAAGTTCACATTAAGTTATGCCAAGGAGTCCGAGTCACATATATGAAACCAGAGGTAATTTTATGTGACAATCAATTTCCTATGTTGCCAGATCAAACACAGCCCAGTCAACAGGAATCTGATGCACAGTCTTGCAGACAGGAAATACGAAACAAAGTTTATGAATCAGTTTATTTAAACACTGTACAACAAAACGAACTGATTAACCTTTTAAACAAATATATCTGTTTTTGACGAAAAGCCCGGTATAATTAAAGGATATGTGTATACAATGCGAGTAAAGCCTCACGACAAATTTTGCCACACTACATGTTCTGTCCCGAGAGCCAACAGAGGAGCTGTATCAAATGAAATCCGTCGCATGTTACAACAAGATGTAAATAAATATTTTACTGAGTAAACATTTCCTAAAGTGAATTTACCTATGTAAATATTATGAGAATTTGTAAATATGTTCGTATGTAAGACTTTTCACAGTGCACGTAGTAGTCTTAAGAGAAATTTGTTTTCTTCGTGTGCATGAGTAAATCTTAAGTAAAACTTTTTGCTGAATAACAAACTTTCGCATTAGTAGTAGAGGTTCAGAAATAATCTTTTAACTACAATTATTTCATTAATCCAGAATGAGATTTTCACTCTGCAGCGGAGTGTGCGCTGATATGAAACTTCCTGGAAGATTAATACTGTGTGCCGGACCGAGACTCGAACTCTGGACCTTTGCAAAGGTCCCGAGTTCGAGTCTCGGTCGTGCACACAGTTTTAATCTACCAGGAAGTTTCATTTCATTAATATTATGAAGAAGAAAGTAACAAGAATCTTATTTTGATGTAATCTTAGTGTCATTCTCATGGATGCAATTATTCCATTTCTTTTGCTATGCAATTCTAAGTAAAGAAAGTAAGGCAGAGGCCATGCACATGATAGTTTTTCTATTAGTAGATTTTAAGTTTTGTCCAGATGCAACGACTAGTAGGAAAAATAATTGTTTTTATGCCTAGCATGTAGTTTGTAGACATAAACAACAAGCTCCTGTGGGTCGTGTTTTTAAAATGAAATGATAGCACAAATGCGATTTTAGTCGGGTAGTAGAGGAATGGCAACATTGTGCCATAAGCAGATTCGTATTCTGCACTAACTCTCGCTACTACACACCAGTTTGTGTGAAGTAAAAACTATCAGTGATGTCCTTAGCTCCAGCAGTAATGAATAATCTCGCATTACATACTGACAAAACACTGTAAAGCTAGGCTTCACTACCGTAAACAGCCACACAACGAAATTAAGGTCGCGAAGAATAGTAAGAGGAAAAAGTTGGGAACTTATGGAACATAAACACTATGTAAATGACACAGTTGGTACCAACAACAGAGTACATAAGCTGTCGGATTTTTCTTTGAGCACATTTGAAAGTAATATGAGACGGACCTACGTGGCCTGAGTAATAAGTTGTCAATGGCAAAAAGAACAGTCAGTGGTGAAGTAGTGCACGAAAATTTGCATTTTACGGGAGGACTCTGTATACAAGAGCAAAAAGAAATATGTGTTATCAAGAGACAAACGTTTTACGCATGATAATACAACTTCGACTGGTGAAATAAATACATACGCTTTGCACTAACATCGATTGGACGACATCGTTAGTGGCAAGTGAACGTAATTTGTGTACTCACAGCATTAAAGTGATGTGATGATCTGCTGAAGTGGAACACAGTGAAGTGTCGTGACTTGAAACTCAGGCAGTGTGTATCGCGCATAAACTGTGGAACAGACTGTAGCACTAGAACTTTATCGATGTGACGTCACGTGTGACTGTTACACGCCGACGCGAAGCTAAACGCTTAAGGAACGAAAACTTTCATAAACACGTTGCAGACATGTGTGATGTACGGTATTCTGCAAACACTAATGAATGTGCGGAAACTGAAACTTACATGAACGTGTTTGTGCAGAACGGGGTTGATGTCAACTGACACTGAAGTGCATGAACAAAAACCATACATTAGACCTTTTGTATCACAACGCAAACATGTATACTATGTAACCCACAGCTATCACCGAAAAAACTGATGTAAATTAGTGTTGCAAGTGATTATCCTGAGCTGACTGGACACTGTCGAGCACAACTGGCCCAGTACTCCGCAAGCTTCTTGCTCCATCGCAGACAACGCAGATCGTCATGGCTCACACGTATGCAGGTTTGTCAACATCGTGAGCACGCCGCCGTGACCGCTCTATACCACAGCAACGGCAAATACTGCAGCACAACTGACTACGCCCACAATGCGTCGTCTTTACAACCATCGAGCAAGAATGAATAATTTTCAACTGTGTGATCATTGTAAACTGTCAAAGGGGATAAAAATTACTACCTTAATGTTTTTTCTAACTATGTAATTTGTTCATCCTGATTAATTGTACTAAATGACATGATTTTGTCAGTGTGTAATGTTTTTAAATACTATGAGAAAGGAACTGGATGCCAGTGCCTTTCCTGTCGTTTCGCCAGGTTCCGGAAGGATCGCTCCCGAATGGGAAGGCAAATTACACTACTGCCATTAAAACTGCTACACCACGAAGATGACGTGCTACAGAGGCGAAATTTAACCGACAGGAAGAAGATGCTGTGATATGCAAATGATTAGCGTTTCAGAGCATTCACACAAGGTTGGCGCCGGTGGCGACGCCTACAACTTGCTGACATGCGGAAAGTTTCCAACCGATTCCTCACACACAAACAGCAGTTGACCGACGTTGCCTGGTGAAACGATGTTGTAGTGCCTCGTGTAAGGAGGAGAAATGCGTACCATCACGTTTCCGAATTGTAACCTATCGCGATTGCTCTTTATCGTATCGCGACATTGCTGCTCGCATTGGTCGAGATCCAATGACTGTTAGTAGAATATGGAGTCGGTGGGTTCAGGAGGGTAATACGGAAAGCCGTGCTGGATCCCAACGGCCTCGTATCACTAGCGGTTGAGATGACAGGCATCTTATCAGCATGGCTGTAACGGATCGTGCAGCAATGTCTCAAGTCCTGAGTCAACAGATGGGGACGTTTGCAAGATAACAACTATCTGCACGAACAATTCGATGACGTTTGCACCAGCATGGACTATCAGATCGGAGACCGTGGCTGCGGTTACCCTTGACGCTGCATCACAGACAGGAGCGTCTGCGATGGTTTACTCAACGACGAACCTTGGTGCACGAATGGCAAAACGTCATTTTTTCGGATGGCCTGATGACTCTGTCACATAGCATCTCCCTAATTAGTCCACGTAAGGTGAAAATCTGTAAGGGGGCTTGCTTGACCGGCACCTTGTCCATAAGGACTACCTTGCACTGTAGCTTGTTTATTACCTCCAATTTATCGCCACCTGGGGCAACTGAACAAAAAGTCACAACAACTGATCAGGCTCACTCAGATTTGGTCGAGGGAAGCAACAGACAACAGACGCTCAAAGGCGAATTTTCTGGCAGACCAAAACTTAAAGTACACCACTGTACCCCTATAATTGAGCAACAGTCCGGTCTTGGGTTTCAAACCGCACCGTGCAATAAGATTAACGGCTAAGCCCTGCACCACTATCAGATTAATTAACCATGGAAAGTTGTAAAAACCTATCTCCGCTCATAACTCCCCAATCAGAGACCACACCTGTTCATTCAGAGCAGTACATTTTCGGGATGATAAACGCAAAACTGGTAAGTTACAAATCGTCCTATATTGTAAGTATTATTGATAGTCCTGGAGGGATACGGAACTACCTAAGTCAACGAGGGGACAGTGAGACTGTTGGTTCAATTGAGCACGAACATGAGACAAGGGTTTCCCTCTCACAGCAGTAATACGACGGTAACAATTCGGAGGACTATTCTACATGACCCTCCCGTTTTTTATGGTGTCAGCTGCTGGAGCTCTCCTTCCGTTTCACCGGGTTGTCGTGCACAGTTATAAACCTGTTTCTGGTTCGGCAACGAACATGTAAGAATGCGAATGTGAGACTTCAGTAGTGTCCGACAGATTCAGGTTGTTTATTCGGAGCCATTGGTTTCGTGGGAGCGTCGGTTGATTTCTCCTAGTAGTGGAAACAGCCTTATTCAGTGTGTAAGAGTGTGGCCTTGTCGCATTCCCATCCTTCTTGTCCTCTAAACCTCGTGTTTTGGTACCACGAGTGTGCTAATTGCTTGTTTTGGTCTTATTGGAGCCAACAGCCGACCTGGTGGCTTTTGAAAAGGACACCGATATGGGGCCCCTCCGCAGAGCAGCTGTACGGCTCTGAAACACATCTTTTAAAGTGTAAACTGTATCTACTGTTTTCGTGAAGTTTGTTATTCGGCTGGATGGCAGCACTGACTTTAAAGGCTCAAGCTTGAGCAAAGTCTAATGGTTGTTGCTTAAAACTGTACCGAGTGCAACTTCAAAATTAGAACTGTTGCTCTCTTTTTAATTTATGTATAACATGTACTCTAGAACTGTTCACTAGGTTCCGTATGAGGTTCTTAGTAGAGACTGGATGTATTAACTAAAAGGCCACCGCGTCGATTTAGTCTAAAAACCTGAACTTTTGCTCTGTTTGTAATTAAAGTGTGGCTTTTGAGGTATTCACTTATTTTCTTAATCGGTCATTAGTAAAGCCTGACTTAACTAAAAGGCCACTGTCCCGGTTGAATCTAAAGATTAGTTCTCTTGCTTTAATCGCAATTTAAGTGTGGCATGCCCTGATCCTTTAGGAGGTGTTACTTGTATCTGGCATAGTTTTATTCAGTTAGTCGACCCCTGGGTCGAATTTACATTAAAACTTAGGTTATAACTCTGTTCCAAATATAAATGCGTTATTGTCCTCATCGTCTAAAAGCGTTACTTGTTTCAATTAGAGGTAGATCGTATTGTACACAACTGAACGGCCCCTGTACCGACCGCAACTTTAAAGCTTATGCGGTACACTTTGAAATGTTGCCACTTAAAATCTATTGCCGACAATTGGTCAGGAGTCTGGCATTTCTCTAACTGTTCCTTTGTAGTTAAAAAAAACGAGCGTGGTTCAATTTATGACCTTGAAATTACATAGAAACCGCCGTTATGGTGAGTTTAGTTTTAAATCTAAGCCTGTGTGTGTGTGTGTGTGTGTGTGTGTGTGTGTGTGTGTGTGTGTGTGTGTGTGTGTGTTTGGTATCCCATGGTGACATAGCTATTTAAATTTTTTTTATATTACTGCTACGTTTTAAACGATTTTTGCATTTTTCTAACAATCGGCGACAGTCAAATTTAAGCTTAAATCACAACGAATCAATTGATTGTATTTTATTGGGGCACTGTGACATACTTTTTCAAGTACCCTTACCTAACTTATCTAAAACCTTTAGCTGGCTTTGGTCAGAGGTTTTGTATTGATATAACTACTATTATTTAAGTGTTTTTGAAAAAAAAGAAACTTGTGCGGCCAGGAACTTTGGTATTTAAAAACAGCCCTGGTACCGATGCCTTTGAGATCGGAATTACCGGCTCTAGATAATTGTATGGGCTTAAGTCGATCCTTATAAGATGTAGAGACTATCTTATGCCACAAAAATTTGAGTAACATTACAGAGAGTCTGTACCGTTTTTTTAAAATTCTGTATATTTGGCCTTAATTAAGAGCCCTCACGTGTCCAATCCTTCTTTGGGGTTTGTGAGTGTGTTTAAAGTTAATGCAGTTTTGTGCAGTGCTGAATGATATGTAATTGTACTGTACATTGGAGCTGCCCGTCGTCGATTTGCCTGGTTTATTTTTCCCAGTTAAGGTTGCACGCCTGGATCTTTCGTTTCAGAAACAGGCAAAACACAACGCGAAGAGAAAATCGTAAGCTCAAGTGCACAAGCACCAACACGCGCGCCCGGTACCAGAGGAAAATTCACTTCAAGACGCTTCGGAGTCACATGTCCACTTCCCGCCCGGACCTCAGACGACCTCCGTCCAAACGCCTATCCCTCTTCAGACCGCCACACGGTCGCAGCACCCGCTAACCTAGCAGCGCCTTCTACCAAACTTAATGTGAAGCCCGCCACTAGGGATGACGAGGCAGTCAATGCAAAGACGAACGAGCTGACACGCCTCAAACAGTACCTGAAATTCGTCACTTGTGTGTATTCAGTACACCCTGTAGTGTAAAATGTGCCTCGTCACCCCATAGGATTCTGTCTGGTCTCAAATCATCAAATTCGATCAGTGGCAGAAATTAAGGAACAAATTCAGAACGTAGCTGCGGATCATGAGGTTTCAGTTGTAGCACCGCTTGCATCTTGTACGTGTATCAGTGTAAAACAGACCGCAACATTTAATTATTATCATCATCATCATCATCATTTCAGACTGATTATGCCTTTCAGCGTTCAGTCTGGAGCATAGTCCCCCTTATAAATTTCCTCCATGATCCCCTATTCAGTGCTAACATTGGTGCCTCTTCTGATGTTAAGCCTATTACTTCAAAATCATTCTTAACCGAATCCAGGTACCTTCTCCTTGGCCTACACCGATTCCTCCTACCCTCTATTGCTGAACCCATGAGTCTCTTGGGTAACCTTGCTTCTCCCATACGTGTAACATGACCTTACCATCTAAGCCTGTTGGCCCTGACTGCTACATCTGTAGATTTCATTCCCAGTTTTTCTTTGATTTCCTCATTGTGCACACCCTCCTGCCATTGTTCCCATCTACTAGTACCTGCAATCATCCTAGCTACTTTCATATCCGTAACCTCAACCTTATTGATAAGGTAACCTGAATCCACCCACCTTTCGCTCCCATACAACAAAGTTGGTCGAAAGATTGAACGGTGCACAGATAACATAGTCTTGGTACTGACTTCCTTCTTGCAGACGAGAGTAGATCGTAGCTGAGTGCTCACTGCATTAGCTTTGCTACACCTCGCTTCCAGTTCTTTCACTATGTTGCCATCCTGTGAGAATATGCATCCTAAGTACTTGAAACCGTCCACCTGTTCTAACTTTGTTTCTCCTACTTGGCACCCAATCCGTTTATATCTCTTTCCCACTGACATTACTTTCGTTTTGGAGATGCTAATCTTCATTCCATAGTCCTTACAGTTCTGATCTAGCTCTGAAATATTACGTTGCAAACTTTCAATCGAATCTGCCATCACAACTAAGTCATCCGCATATGCAAGACTGCTTATTTTGTGTTCACATATCTTAATCTCACCCAGCCAGTCTATTGTTTTCAATGTATGTTCCATAAATAATATGAACAACAGTGGCCTTTTCTTACCCCTGAAACTACTCTGAACCATGGACTCAATTTACCGTCAACTCAATGTGCTGCCTGACTGTCCATGTAAAGACCTTTAATTGCTTGCAAAAGTTTGCCTCCTATTCCATAATCACGTAGAACAGACAATAACTTCCTCCTAGGTACCCGGTTTTATGTCTTTTCTAGTTCTATAAAACATAGATACAATTCCCTGTTCCACTCGTAACACTTCTCCATTATTTGCCGTAAGCTAAAGACCTGGTCCTGACAACCTCTAAGAGGCCTAAACCCACACTGATTTTCATCCAGTTTGCCCTCAACTAATACTCTCACTTTCCTTTCAACAATACCTGAGAAGATTTTACCCACAACGCTGATCAAAGAGGTACCTATGTAGTTGTTACAATCTTTTCTGTTTCCATGTTTAAAGATTGCGGTGATTACTGCTTCAGTCCAGTCTGATGGAACCTGTCCCGACTCCCACGCAATTTCAAAAATCCTGTGTAGCCATTTAAGACCTGACATTCCACTGTATTTGATGAGTTCCGACTTAATTTCATCCACCCCAGCCGCTTTATTGTACTGCAACCTATTGACCATTTTCTCCACTTCTTCAAATGTGATCCTATTTCCATCACCATTGCTATCCCATTCTACCTCGAAATCTGAAACATTGCTGATCGCATTTTCACCTACATTGAGCAACTCTTCAAAGTATTCCCTCCATCTGCCCAAGGCATCAACAGGATTCACCAGCAGTTTTCCTGACCTGTCCAAAATACTTGTCATTTCCTTCTTACCTCCCTTTCGAAGACTGCTAATTACACTCCAGAATGGTTTTCCAGCAGCTTGACCCAAGGTCTCCAACCTGTTTCCAAAGTCTTCCCAAGATCTCTTCTTGGATGCTGTAATTATCTGTTTGGCTTTGTTTCTTTCTTCAACATAACATTCTCTGTTTACCTGAGTTCTAGTATGTAGCCATTTTTGATATGCCTTCTTTTTCCTTTTACAGGCTGCCTTGACTGTCATTCCACCAAGCTGTTTGCTTCATCCTACCTTTACACACTACTGTTCCAAGACATTCTTTGGCCACTTCTAGTACTGTGTCCCTGTACCTTGTCCATTCCTTTTCCCGTGACTGCAATTGACTACATTCAACTACCTGGTAACTTTCTGAGATCACTGTTATATACTTGTGTCTGATTTCCTTATCCTGAAGCTTCTCCACTCTTATCCAACTCTCGTGACACTGTATGATCACCAGTGGCACGTGCTGCGTGGTCAATTACAGCAACAGCAATCTCATCTGTAACTCTTGCCGGGATAGAACGCCTTCTTCTTGCAGGTGCCACGCCAAACTCGCCCGTGTTTTCGAATTTCATCATCTTTAAACCATCTAACGACGTCGAGCCTCTCGCCAGACCTTTCAGTCAGCGATACTCTCCCAGTGCAGCACTGTATTTGCGCCGTTCACATGAAAGAGTGCACGGTCTCTCTTCTCGATAGCTATATTGTTCACTCGCGTTATGGTTTGTCAAATGACAATGTGGATGTCATACCGGCCTCGAAACAGTGCATAGCGCCAGATTTGCGCCTGGTGTCCAAAATTGGAACTACTTTTTTGGAGCATATATCGGTTGCACATTAACGCATTAGCATATCTATCAAGTTTCGATGTCGTACGATAATTGCAGTCCACACTGGACCTCCGTGCGCAGCTGCACTTTAAGTACAGTCATCCAGTAGATATAATCAGGTTATTAGAATAAATATAACAATTAGTATAGTGCAGGGAAGAAACGACAATTTAATGAATAACAGCTCACATCAGCCAACATAACTTACAACTTAACTGTGCTCCTGAAATACACGACACAGACGGAGAAAACCTTAACATTAGCACAAAAAAGATGAAGCAACTATACTAGACAATCAAAAATCTGACCAACACACTAATGCTCATAAATTAAAGGTAATGCTGATACATGGTGAAACAACGCTCTGGTGGGCGGTTTGCGGGCTTAAATCACCTCGGCGTATGACCATGCGGTGCATTTTACCTGCGGTCGTCGCACTGTGGCGCTGGCAGCAGTGCACATACTTAGAGGTATGCTGCTGCATGTCAGAGTACGGTGCAGCAAGTGTGTAGACTTTTTCAGACGTGCTAATGGTGACTGCGTGTAGAAAGAGCACATATTGATGACGTTATGAGGGGCAGAATACTAGGGCGACTGGAGGCTCGTCAAACTCAGCATGTCGTAGCATGGGCCCTCCGTGTGCCACGAAGTGTGATCTCAAGATTATGGCAACGACTCCAGCAGACAGGAAATGTGTCCAGGCGCTACAGTACGGGACGTCCACAGTGTACAACACCACAAGAAGACCGATATCTCACCATCAGTGCCCACAGACGGCCACGGAGAACTGCAGGTAGCCTTGCTCGGGATTTTATCGCAGCCTCTGGAACAGTTGTCTCCAGACACACAGTCTACAGGCGACTGAACACACATGGTTTATTCGCCCGGAGACTTGCAAGGTGCATTCCACTGACCTCTGGTCACAGGAGAGTCCGTAAAGCCTGGTGTCAAGAACACACTACATGGTCATTGGAACAGTAGTCCCACGTTATGTTCACTGACAACTCCAGGTACAATGTGAACAGTGATTCTCGCCGGGTTTTCATCTGACCTGAACCAGTAACCAGATACCAACCTCTTAACGTCCTTGAAAGGGACCTGTATGGAGGTCGTGGTTTGATGGTGTGGTGTGGGATTATGATTGGTGCACGTACACCCCTGCATGTCTTTGACAGAGGAACTGTAACAGGTCAGGTGTATCGGGACGTCATTTTGCACCAGTACGTCTGCCTTTTCAGGGGTGCTGTGGGTCCCACCTTCCTCCTGATGGATGATATCGCACGGCCCCACCGAGCTGCCATCGTGGAGGAGTACCTTGAAACAGAAGATATCTGGCGAATGGAGTGGCCTGCCTGTTCTCCAGACATAAACCCCATCGAGCACGTCTGGGATGCTCTCGGTCGACGTATTGCTGCACGTCTTCAAACCCCTACGACACTTCAGGAGCTCCGACAGGCACTGGTGCAAGAATGGGAGGCTATACCCCAGCAGCTGCTCGACCACCTGATCCAGAGTATGCCAACCCGTTGTGCGGCCTGTGTACGTGTGCATGGTGATCATATCCCATACTGATGTCGGGGTACATGCGCAGGAAACAGTGACGTTTAGTAGCACATGTGTTTCGGGAGAGTTTTCTCAACTTATCACCAATACCGTGGACTTACAGATCTCTGTCGTGTGTGTTACCTGAGTGCCTACGCTATTAGCGCAAGTCTTGTGTAGTGCCACGTGGTGTGTGGCACCACATTCGGCAATTATCCTTAATTTATGAGCATGAGTGTAATACAAAAAACAGCCAAACAACTGCATCTGAAGTTTTTCACTGGTGACGTTTTCGCTAAGCCACAAAGAGATTGTTACGGTTAAGAAGGAAATAGACATGTAAGAACAAGATGCTTTTGCCCAAAAATACAACAGATAAAAACATCAAAATCATAAATACAGAACTCAAATGAGAATAAAATTTACCGAAGCAGAATAATCAGAACCGGTTGCAAGGAGCCCAGTTCAGCTGCTGCTCGCCAGTTCTGTAAACGGAGAGAGATGTGATTCTCCGTATCTTCTTGGCACTCACTGTCTCACACTTCCGACTTTTCGTTACCCACAACTCTTCTGTTGTTCCGCCCGTCACCGAAGAACAGCATCTTCGCATTACGCTTCACTGTTATGGAATAAACCTGCGACGAAACACCAACAAGTAAACCTTCCCCAGAAATACACTCCGATCAAGATCGGCTTTGAGAACAACCGCTTAAAAAGGGTGAAACACCAGTTTAAAAAAAAGCGTTTAATATTGCTGAATGAATACCACTGAAACGGTAACAGATATTAAAAGAAGACTTAAAATAAAAGTTCTTTGATTTTTAAGGTACATTACAACAGTACGACTAGATTTGTCGAATAAAATCTTTTTTTTTCGAAAACCCCTTCCCCTCACTATTTTGTTTCTCATTTCCACATTTGACTAATAGCAAAACATGTAGTGTCGTTAACACCAGATTTATTCATATATGATGAAATGGTATTCCAAAGACCCATTTGTTAGCAGTAAGATAGAAATATCTGTACATCGCTGTACATGCGCCCGATATGTGTCCCCTTCAAATGAAGCCTATTTCTGAAGCTTACTTCTGACAAATACGTCTCTGGATTACCACTTCATCATATATGATTGAATTTGGTATTAACGATACTATAGGTTTTGCTATTAGTCAAATGTCCAAATGAGAAACAAAGTATTTCGGGAGGGGATTACGAGAAAAATTACTTTTCCGACGTATCTGAGTGCAGTGTTGCAAGTGCATTAAAAACCACAGAACTCTTACTTGATTTTTTTAAATATCTGTTACCATTTCAACGGTATTCATCCAGAAATATTAAACTCAATTTTTTTTCAAGCGTGTGTTCCACCACTTAACGGCCTTATGGACAAGTATAAAAAAAATTATGTCTTGTTTTGCTCTACGCTACAAGGTATTCAGAGCCAATCATGACCGAAGTGTATCCTTTGGGTAGGTTTATTTGTAAACAACGTGACGTAGTGGTACAATACTGCACCAGTATTCGGGGGGACGCCAGTTTATGTTCCTGGCCAGTCTTACATACTTACGTTCCGCATGCTTTATGAAATCAACTAGTTACCTTTGTAAGGTCTTTTCCCACGCCAAGTTTCTGCTCTGTCTCAAATGATGATAGTTTATATTCTAGTATTTTTATCAGCCCTTGGCAGGCTAGGACTAGTTATGCCCTCCCACACCACTTTAATTTTTGGTTTTCTACACTCCATCACTTAGTAGCACAGACTATTGAGACGGAGCCTGTAGCTCCTGGATGCTATTTGTCCATTTCAAGTACGCTTCCTTTACTCTTCTGTGACTTACAAATGTGTTGCGTGTCTTTAGCACCTTCCATTTACATTTTCGTCCATATACGTGTCTTGTCCTCTGTACATCAGCTCAGATGAAATGCATAAATCATATTTACTATATACGTAATATCGGTTGTCAAAATCAGAAAGGACAAAATTTAGCTACACATTAATTACACATACAATATTCCCATTAATTCTGTCGGTTGGATGTCATTATGAAGTTTCTTACATCAACATTTTAATCTAAAATAAAAACTACTGTAAATAAAGCAAAGAACACTTCAAGCGAGTAAGAGTATGTATCTACACAGTTACGCTTTAATCTGTATCAGGCTTTCGAGTCTTTGATTAAAGTTAGGTGCGTTGCATCAGATGCGTCAGTCTGGTCAGCACTTGGCTCTAAGCACTATGGAACTTAATATCTGAGGTCATCAGTCCCCTAGAACTCAGAACTACTTAAACCTAACTAACCTAAGGACATTACACACATCCATGCCCGAGGCAGGATTCGAACCTGCTACCGTAGCGGTTGCGCGGTTCCAGACTGCAGCGCCTAGAAATGGTTCAAATGGCTCTGAGCACTATGGGACTTAACATCTATGGTCATCAGTCCCCTAGAACTTAGAACTACTTAAACCTAACTAACCTAAGGACATCACACAACACCCAGCCATCACGAGGCACAGAAAATCCCTGACCCGGCCGGGAATCGAACCCGGGAACCCGGGCGTGGGAAGCGAGAACGCTACCGCACGACCACGAGATGCGGGCACAGCGCCTAGAACCGCTCTGCCACAACGGCTGGCTGGTCAGATCTGTCAATGTGTCTTCGACCTTCAGTTCCCCCCTCTCTTTCAGTTGTCGTGACCTATTGACGTCATGCTGCAAGTGCGCGCTGGGAATGAGCTGCATTTTCTGACTACTCGCAGAGCGCTAGCTGCCTGGTTCGTGTTGACTTGATTCAGCATTTCGTCTCCATGCAGTCACAGGCGTTTTGTGAGGTTCTGTGCGACGTACAAAACTAAATAATATAAAAAATTAAATACCTTACTCTAAAAATAGATTCAACATTAATTAAAGAATATTTGGCGTCGTGTCTGCATAACGAGATTGTATACAGTTACATTGGATTGGTATGAGATATGTAACGATCTTCTATGGTACTTTACATATACAACTCTGATGAGGGGTGGGTCCACAGTTTTAGTGTAATTACTGAATGAGGCCATTCCGCATTTCTTTGCTAAAATATTACTTAGTGCGATTGAATTTTCGACATATAGTCACTGGGCAGTACTATGAGATGTTGATATACGTCTCAAAAGGTTTCGTAGGCTCTGATTAATCATGTTTTTGTTTTTAATTCTTCCTTACTAGCCCTTTGAAAGTTAATAGTTTCCCCCTTATTTTCACGAATCATTAACAGCATTTTCGAATTTTTATGTACGTGTATGGAGACTGCAGTTTTGTACAAGAAGAGCAGGGGCCATACATTCTTTCCACATGCTAAGAAAAATGTTCTCACCCCCACCCTTATTTGTGTATAACCACTTTTTGAGGGGAAAATTCACATTAAATTAATAACAGTTTC
This sequence comes from Schistocerca gregaria, assembly GCF_023897955.1. NCBI lineage: Eukaryota > Metazoa > Arthropoda > Insecta > Orthoptera > Acrididae > Schistocerca > Schistocerca gregaria. Next base: position 196,588,656 of record NC_064922.1, read on the forward strand.
GTCCTTTATCTCTCTTTTTCTAGTTACTCATTCTGCCAAATCTAACATTTCTCCCTTGTGTCAGCTGATTCCTAAATAGGTCTACACATAAATTTACCGTAAATAACATGCCTTGCACAATAAACTCCAATAACACTTGCCGTCTCATAAGTTTGTTCTTACCACAACAAACTGCTATCACTTTACAACTATCTTACCCTTTTCTTCTTCTTTTTCCTGGCCTTTACCTCCTATCATCGCAGGGGCAGGATGTTAGTCATAGAGGGTGGTCGGATACCAGCTGGTGAAACGCTGGAATCAATTAATTTCACACTGAAAAGTCAGAAGAATGGGACATTCAAATATAGGTACAAGGAAGATAATTGCGGACACCTTGGATAACAGAAAAAATAATTCAATTGATCGACGAAAGAGGAAGGCATAAAAATGTTCAGGGAAAGGTAGGAAGGCAGCACGAATGAAATAAATATGAACTGGAGAGATGAGAAGGCAAATTGATTGCAAGAAAAAGGCAAACAAGTCTAAAAAGAAACGATTGTCAGAGGACTGATTTCCCGTACAGAAAAGGCAGCACAGCCTTCGGTGAAATTAAAAGCAAAGGCTTCAACATTAACAGTGCGGGAGAAATTACTCTAGTACACGGATGAAGAGCTAGTAGAATCAGTGAATAGATGGAGAAAGTACGTTGAAGGTGTCTACGAGGACAAGGAACCCCTGATGACGTGATGGAAGAAGGAATGTCGATATGGAAGACATCGGTACCCAGTAGTATTGTCAGACAGAGATTTGGAAAACTTGCTTTAACATTTAGCGGGAGGTATATCAAATATTTCTTTAGGATTTCTACTATCACTGAGGGAAGTGCCAATCAAACGAGTGTTCAAGTAATTCTGTAGAGAGAGTCTGGAGACATACCATCACACTTTCGGAAAAATATCATCCATACAATTCCGAAGATATCAAGGGTAGATTTGTGATAGAACTATCACACAATCAGCTTGTCAGGTCGCACATCGAAGTAACTCACAAAAATAAGGAAGGAAGGAAAAGAAAACTGGGGCTCTTTTAAATGACAATATTGGTGTCACGAGATGTTGCCCTCAGAAAGCAATGAAGCGTCAGGAAGAAGAAGTTTTATACATGGACCACGGCAATACAGCCTGGAAGTCTTAATCAATGAAGACGCCGGCCGTGAAAACTTACATGTTATCACCAGAGAGGTAGCTTAGTCATTTAGTTTTACGATGGAAACAAGACATAACAAAAAGACGCTCTCATAGGATATGTCGAGCTATGAAAACCGTTCAACAATGCAAAATGGTGTAAGGCGTTCGAAATCCTGAGCAATATGGGAGTATACCCAGTGGAATACCTTTGGGGCGAGTCATAAATTCGCCTTTATGAGGTCTTGAACTCTGATGTGAGCATTTAGAGAAGGTGCCTGAATGTCTGTACAGGAGTAGCATCCTATTCTTACTAAAACAGAGAAGGTAGTGACGCTAGTGGAGCGAAGTTGACGTTCTCCGTAAATAACTGCCTCAGAAATGCTGCTGTATTCTAACATTCTGCGTGGTGTCTGTTGTTCTAAGTCGTGTCTCCCTGCCACTTTCGCGCAACGACGCTCTGAGCGTGTTTTTTAGGGAATTGACTAGTTTGAACCTGGGACCTGTTTCTGGTAAGGAGACGTCAGACCACACATGACATGTAGAGTTCAGAAGAGTTCAGTGAGACTAGCGATGATATAACCAAATACTTAATGATTTCAGCGTCAGCTCCACTGCACTCCCTGTAAAAGAATCTTAATACTAACTAAATTTCGTGGAAGGGGTTCAAGGCTTTCCTATTTTTAGGTAGCTGGTAAAATAACGTCGAAAAAGCAGTTAAGTTTACCATTGGAAATTTTATTCTACTCACAAAACATTGTTTATAAATTGCACTATTGATAAAAGGAAATGTTTTATTACAGGATGGTAAAAACCAACTGCGTTCAACAAAAATGTGAACGAATATTCCCTGAATGGGTTTCCAAGTTCTAGAATGGATCGAAGGATGACCTATGCCATATCACATCTATAATCTAGGTTTAAATTAAGTTTCACAAAAGACAAAACTATCAAAATGGTCTACAGTGACCCTCAATTATCTTTAATTACTTATCTAACTTGTCGTAAATTACAGTGGCTGATGTGGCTTCTCAATAATTATATAACAGAAAAATCACCGCATTTCAGATTTCAACTTACGTAGCAAATGTGAATACCATGAGCTTCAATTGGCGATCGACACTAGTATTACGTAAAAAGGGAATGTAACAGATGACACTTCTGCAGTTCTGAGTGAAGCCTTATGCGCTCAAAAAATGCGGCATCGTGTGCGTTGATTACCTTGTCGGTGTTCGTCAGGGGGCGGCGGCTGGCACGGCTCCATCCAGCTCGCCGTCGCGGAAGCAACTCTTTTCTAACTTCTCCTTACTACAATTTACCGAAGTTGGTTTTAAAAAAACTATCTGTGTTTTCATGTGACCAATCAGGGTCTCAATGTTAACCTTAAGCTCCGCCTACAAAAATTCTGTCTATCCAATGAGAAACGTTATACTTTTCGTGGTGGGGCAATGTTTTTAACGTTTGCAACGTAACAGCACGCGAAAAAGTCTCACCTCACGCTAAAACTTGCGGCTGGTGTGCCCTTTTAGTGTTATCACAAGATCTATACTGTTCTTCTGGAGGGCTCTAGCTTTTAACATGGGCTGGGGGGTGGTTCTGGTGGTTAGTTGGCGACGTGGGTGTCCGTCCCTTATTGTAGGGCTTTCTAGCTTAACAAGGTTCAGCTCTCGACTTCTGTTCTTGTGTCTCCCTTCGGAACTGCGACTGTCTCACAGTGGGAAGGTACGACATGCATTTAGGCATTCTTGTGTTAGTCTGTGGTATTCCATTTGCTCACTCGTTACTCGTATTACTTTGGTTAATTTAATGTCACGATTTACTCGGAGCTATGTGACATATCACTGGATTTGCTTATCATGTCAGGGTTTTCATGGAAGGTGTTGGATTTGCCTGACACCTTACAGTATGACATGATACATTGTTGTGCTGATGTAATCAGCTGATGTGATCTTCGAAATGTTCCTCCACTGTATGGAGCACACAATGTTGTAAAACGTGTTCATATCCTTCGGCATTTAGCTTCTTAACTGCAATTAGGACACCATTTCCTAACTATACCCATACTACAACACTATCGCCTCCATACTTCACTGTTGACACGACACTTGATGGCAAGTAACCTTATCCAGGTAGGTGGCACAGAGTATAGGACGATTCTCTCGAAATCACTTGTTACCAGTCATTTACTGTCCAATGGCGACGCGCTTTACATCACCTCAAGCGTCGCTTAGTGTTAGCACTGACTGAACAAATGTATGGCTTAGCAACTGCTCGAACACTGTCCTCCACTTTTTACCTCACACTCATTGTAGTAGCATAACTGCTAGTTCAAATGGTTCAAATGGCTCTGAGCAGTATGTGACTTAACATCCAAGGTCATCAGACCCCTAGAACTTAGAACTACTTAAACCTAACTAACCTAAGGACATCACACACACCCATGCCCAAGGCAGGACTCGAACCTGTGACCGTAGCAGCCGCGCGGTTCCGGACTTAAGCGCCTAGAACCTCTCGGCCATTGCAGCTGGCCAGAACTGCGAGTAGTACTTTGCAACTCAAGAGTGATTCCTTCAGGTGATTTCATCCAGTTTTTTACAACCACGTTCCACGATGTCTCATTTATTCATTTTAAAGTTTATCTGTGTTAATATTTGCTGTAAAGATAACTTATTAGTTGACTTTCATTATTCTCAGTTTTTCTTTCTGTGTTATTGATTACAGTGGTTTGTTATTCGTAAGTGTGCTTTTGTCGTTCATCCAAGTCTCACACCTCAGCAGTGTGTTTACATTTCGCGGTGTGCAGTTCCAGCTGTAGCGGCTATAAAGCTAAGTACTGACAAAGCTGTTTGGCACTGTTATACAGTTATTAAATTTCGTGTTGTTTGTGGTGAAATAACTATTTAATAATTTTTTGGAAATGCTCACTTTCTGTGTTTTTAAGAGTTTTCAGTGCGTTGAAGTCGTTAAGAAAATTCGTGCTTTATATTCAGCAGGCGTTTTTATTGTTTATAGTGAAATATTTCAGTAAAATTTTCATTGAGTGTGCCCATCTCCACTTTGTAAAATGGCAAGAACTATGCCCCTTACATGCAGTCATTAAAGATCACTGAACTCACATTGAGCGAATAGTAGGGCTGAATAAAAATGACTGACAAGGCACAATGCATCTTTTAGAGGGTATAGTATTGATGTGTTGGAATAATTAATGTTGGGTGATGGTTGAAAACTTTGTGAAAACGCGTCGATTTACTGGAGGCTAGTTTATCCCAGGGAAGTATTCAGAGTTGACCACTGCCGGGGGCAGCAAGCAGCTGGGGGGCGGCGAAGGGAAGCGGTAGCAGGGTGCAGCCTCCAGCTGCCTCAAGATAAGTGACAGTGAATGGGTGGTTGACCCCATACTGGTGTACCAGGAAGCACACGGAGAACTTGTATGCCTGTTGATAAATGTCCGTCATCTCGTTTTCAGTGAAACATGCGAGAAAGCTGTGTAAAGCTATGGCGGAGTGATCAATAGAGGCCGAAAAATGCGTGTTCATGACTATAGCAACTCCATGCTGAATTCGCGGTCCATAGAGTCTGAAGTAAATCAGGTGAATAGCGACAGAATGAAATACACCAGCCTCCGATGGGAACGTAAGACCACGGAATTTGAAGTACTCTCCTGGGAGTCAGAATTTCGGAAAGATTGGTGTTTTATGCAGATGCTAACCTTGATTAGTGGCCTGGGAGGAGCTAAATAGCAGAAGTTGAGAGGAAGGAAAATTTTGTGGGTATTTTTTAACTTCCCAGAGCAGGCATTGGTCGGCACTGGGAAGTGAAGCATAATTAACGTGACTTGCGCTGCAATTGGCATAAGTGATTTTGCTGGAGGAAAACTAAGGCGAAGAGCAGACTGGCAGAAGTCTCCATAGAGGTTTTGTCCGTTCCCAGCTGGCCTAGAGTGTGGATGTGGTGTTCTTCACTCAGCTTGCCTGAGAGTGAGCATCTTTGCAGTTTAGGACTTAGCAAACAAAACGATTGAGCTTGGAAATAGAAAGTTTTCGTTCAGCTATGTACTCAGCAAGGTAGCTAGGACTGAATAGACGAGCGCAGCCTTGCAGCACCACGAGGCCGGCCAACGTCTGCACTACGCCGCCGCCCCGCCATGCTTAATTCGGTAACATTGGGCTCGCTCTGGCTTGAGTTAGGCCACTGAGTGATTTGTTGGTACACGTCGGCAAAGTTTCCATGAGGGTTTCATGGGCCATGTATTGTATAATTCTTCTCGCATGCCAGCCAGCGTGGCCGAGCGGTTCTAGGTGCTACAGTCTGGAACCGGGCAACCACTACTGTCGCAGGTTCGAATCCTGCCTCGGGCATGGATGTGTGTGATGTCCTTAGGTTAGTTAGGTTTAAGTAGTTTTAAGTTATAGGGGATTGATGACCTCAGCAGTTAAGTCCCATAGTGCTCAGAGCAATTTGAACCATTTTTTCTTCTCACACTTCACATTACGCCTGGGTCAGTCAATAGGAATTAATTTAGATTTATCCCGCTTTACTCCACGTAAACGCAATTTAGCCCCTCTGCCTGTTAGGAGAGTCATGTAATGTGAGTCGTGTGAGTTAAAATAAATTTGTGCTAATCGACTGCATGTGTTTTCAATAAAGTAGTTTAAATCCCAAGTCTCTTTCTTAATTAATTTTATGTTCAACATTTGTATCTGTTGTTCAATAACTGAATATAATATCAATGTGCATCCATTTTTAATTAAAATGGATGAATTCTGAATCAATTAATGCCAACACTGCCACCGAAGTTCAATCAGGAGTCACAGGTCCTTATTACTTTCTTTGCATTATCTGATATTGCGGATGTTTTGCACTCTCTGTTGATCTGTAAGTGAATTAGCTGGGGTGAACACACGCTAAAACCAGATAAGTGACGGGTGGGGTGATATAACTTGAATTTTTGGTTTTAGCTAGTAAATTTTGTGAAGTTTTGTTTGGTATTGGTATTAGCTAAGGTTTTAGTACTATCAAAAAAAGTTGTTGCTTCCTTAGTAGAGAGAGAATTTCGAGACCACCATTATTAGTTATAAACACACCAAAACATTGTTTCCATCACCCCGGTTCCCAGAACTACTGAAGATAGACATTGACTGTGGATATTGTATCATAGACACAGTCACTTTGACTGTTCAGAGATGTCACTCAACCTGCCCAAAGATGTAAACAACCATGCATGACCAGCGCCTATTACATAGAGGGCGTCCGACAGCCAATCAGTTTCAGTCATTCCACCAGGAAGGAGGTACACAGCTGGTGTTGTCTGTAGTACAACCACGCCTAGACGGTCAATACCGCGGTTCGATCGCGTCCGCATTGTTGCTTTGTGCCAGGAATGGCTCTCAACAAGGGAAACGTCCAGGTACCTCGGACTGAACCAAAGCGATGTTGTTGGGACATGAAGGAGATACAGAGAGACAGAAGCTGTAGATGACATGCCTCGTTCAGGATGCCCAAGGGCTGCTACTGCAGTGGATGACTGCTACCTATGGATTATGGCTCAGACGAACCCTAACAGGGATAGCAACGCCACCATGTTAAATATTGCTTTTCGTGCAGCCACAGGAAGTCGTGTTACGACTAAAACTGTGTGCAACAGGCTGTATGATGCGCAACTTCACTCCCGACGTTCATCTTTGCAACCGCGACACCACGCAGCGTGGCACTGCAGACATGAAACTTATCGAACATCCCTGGAATAGATTGAAAAGGAAATCACTCAGAGCGATCTACGCCGAATCACCATTCAGAACAATCTGGACTAACAATGGCTTGATGAACTTGTCGATAGTATACCACAACGAATACAGGCATGCATCAGTGCAAGAGGACGTGCTACTGGGTACCGGCTGTAAGTGGGCTGCTTCTGTGTTGGCAGTGCTGTGTAGCGCTTTGCATTGGATCTCTGACTGCGCTTTCTTTGTAAGAGACTCTGTGGCTAGTTGGACTCGTTGGAAGTTAAACGCCAGTAGTGTTGGAAGTACAGTTGGGCAGTTGGAGGTGAACAGCCAGCAGTTATGGATGTTACATGTGAGAAGTTAGAATTGATGGACGGTAGAGATCTGAAGTGCTAGCGTAGGCTAACGATCTGAACATGTTCGACTTGGAGATTGAATATTATTCGTGATTATATATCTTTGTACTAGATGCCAATAACGATTTATATGCGTGTCTGAACTGGATGTCACATTATTAAGGTAAAAAAAAATACATTACTTGGTTTGCAACAAAATCTTTCCTTTGCTAACCACATGCCTATTAATAGTTAGTGGCTTTAGTAGTTAGAATCTTTAATTTAGCTCGCAGTATTTACGCACGCTGTCTGCAGTAGTTCGCGTAATGAAGATTTTTGTCAGGTAAGTGCTTAATGAAATGTATAGCTTACTGTTAGGATTTCTTTTTAGTCAGGACCATTCTTTTGAATTAATTATTTGAAGTCAGGTTATCCTTTTTTGAGCAATCAGATTGCGTTGTGTTAGGATATTGTGGGTTTCAGTCATTCAGCAATTTAAGTACAGCCACACACATTTCAATAAAAACGTTTCACGGTGTGTATAGCAATCTGGACCACCACCTCTGAAGATCTCGCTGTATGGTTGTACAACATGCAATATGTGGTTTTCATGAGCAATAAAAGGGGCGGAAATGATGTTTATGTTGATCTCTACTCCAATTTTCTGTACAGGTCAGATTTTCTCAGAACCAAGGTGCTGCAAAACTTTTTTGATGTGTGTATAAATAGTTTTATTGGTGTAACAGAAATTAGGTAACGTACACATTTAGATTTTTGCACTAACTGTAAAGTTTTACCATGAATGAGAAGTGTGGGTTCTGTCGTAGGTTTGTGAACAGTGGGTTACGGTGTGGGAGTCATTCAAAGTATTTTCATAGGGGAGGGGGGGGGGAGGCAGTGGGGAAGTCAGTGGGCATTCTAACGAGATTCTCTCCTGGGAATGCAGAATTTGTAGTAGAAATAAGTTGATACAGGAGCAGGAGCGTAACATCTGTCCGCTTCAGGTGCAGTTACAAAGGAGGAACTAGATAGGAAGAGGAGGTGAAGGGTACTTGGGAATGAGAACGGCATTTGGCAAGACGGCATGAGGTATTCAGAGAGTATTCAGTTGGAGGTATTCAAACTGTTGTACTTTGCGTATATGCAATAGATTTGACCAACTATCAGAGATGAGTAGAGAGGAGCCTCTTGTAGCTGTAGGTGTAGGAAACATGAGCAGTCCTCAGCAGTTAGGAGGCCTAAGTCAGTTGCAAAATCTAACAGGAAGAAGTAGATTCTGCTGCTAGGTAGTTAACATGGTAGAGGTGTGGGTCAGCAGTTGCAGGAAGTGTTGAGGAATGAGTACCAGGTCACCAGCATTGTGAAGCCTAGTGTTGGCTCGAGTGACTGACAGAATATGGGACTTATGTAGGAATTTCACGAAGGAGGATCAGGTAGTGATAGTGGGTGGTACAGGGGATAGTCTTGATAGGGACGGGGAATATGGTGTAGATGCTGACCAGGTAAAGGTAGCTACTCAAACTGATCGCACAATGTGCATTTCGTGCAGCTGTTTCAGCGTCATGATCGGTCTCATCTCAATGCAGCTATTATGCACGTTAACAAAGGTCTCGAGAAGGCACTGAAGGCTCACACTGCAGTGGTGCCAGTTGAGCCCATCAGTAGATCGGGTTTCACCAGGCATGGCCTGCACCTCAGTAGGTATGGGAAGGGGAGGCTGGAAAAGCTTATAGGTGACAGTGCACTGGGTGGTGGTGGGACCACACATGGAAAAATTCCCGTAGTAGTTAGTGTTAGAGCTGCACCTTTTTTAGATTCAGGTCAGCTGATAGATATACCTGCTTAAAGGAAGTCCCTCTAACTACGGAATCACCTTCAGAGGATGTCATGTTTCCAGCCAGAGAAGGAATTAGCATATTTCATCAAAATCTAAGAGGTATTAGAGATAAAATTATTGAACTGCTTATAGATGTTGACTGTGAAATTATTGGTATATTGGAGCACCATTTAAATAATTTGACACTTCAGAGGCTTCCTTTACCAGGATACAGATTAGCTGCCTGTTTTTCCAGAAGATCCTTGCAGCGTGGGGGATTGGCCATGTAAGTAGAAAACAGTATTCCATTTGAGTCCATAGAGTAGCACAGTACTGCACTGAACAGATATTTTAATGTTGTGCAGGGGCAGTTGAATTTAGTGAAACTAAACTTCTAATTTTTGTTGTTTATAGGTCCCCTAACTCTGACTTCAGAGCATTTCTGCTCAAGTTGGAGAGGGTTCTAGATTTACTTTATAGGAAGTACCGCAAATGAATTATATATGGTGACTTCAATATTAATTTTGTATATGACTGTGCAAGAAAAAGGGTGTTGGTAGATCCCCTAAATCCATATGGTCTGATGCAGACTAGGGTGTAGGGCAACAGTAACACTACCATAGACAATATTTTTATTCATTCTTGGTTACTAGATGGGCATTCTGTTAGTAAAAGTGTGAATGGCCTTTTTGACCATGCTGCACAAATTTTAACACTAAAAGGCTTTTGTACTCAAACAAATGTTTCACATAATTAACAACTATGTAGGTAAGTTAATCCAATGGCAATACAGAGGTTTTTAAAACTCGTCAAGGAACTAAAGTGGCAGGACGTATAATGCTTTCATTAACGCACTTCTCATGCACTTTGAGAGTTGCTTTCCATTCGAACATTCTAAACGGTGTGCTAGAAGTAAAAGGCAGCCTGGGTGGCTGACTAGTGGGATAAGGGTATCATGTAGAACAAAGAGTGAATTATATCAAAATGTTATGAGCAGTCACAATCAAGCCATAGTAGCCTATTACAAAAAGTATTGTAAGGTGCTTAAAAATGTTATTAGGAAGGCAAAGTGTATGGGGTGCGCATATAGAAGAGGTAATTCACAAGACAAAATTAAAACCAAATGGTCAGTTGTGAAGGAAGTGTCTGGTCAGAAGCACAATGTCGGCGATATAAAGCCAGTTTGCAGTAAAACTATTTCTGTTACTGATAAATCAGATATATGTACAGTATTTAACAATCATTTTCTGAGCATTGCTGGCGAATTAAATAATAATTTAGTTTCTACAGGGAATCATGTAACTCTCTTGGCAAATGCCTTACCGAGCTTGGTGTCTGACATACTCCTTTTCGATACAGACAAGAGGGAGATTGAGTCAATAATTAAGTCACTGAAGACTAAAGACTCTCATGGATATGATGGAGTGTCCAGCAGAATATTAAGTACCGTACTTTGCTGCACATGTGAGCGCTGTACTTAGCCATATTTGCAATTTTTACTTTAGGAATGATCAGTCTCCTGAAAGATTAAAGTATTCAGTAATAAAGCTGCTCTATAAAAAGGGAGGAAGGGCTAATGTAGACAATTTTAGACCTATTTCTGTGCCATTAGTGTTTTCTGAAGTTATCGAAAAGACTGTGTATGTAAGGATAATTGATAATTTTATATCACACAGTTTGCTATCAAGTGTACAGTTCTGCTTTAGAAGTTGTTTAACAACTGAAAATGTTATATTCTCTTTTTCTGTGAGATACTGGATGAGTTAAACAAAAGGTTACGCACGCTAGACAATTTTTTTGTAACTAAGTCATTTGCTAGTGTTGATCACAAGATATTGCTCCAGAAGTTGGACCATTACAAAATACGGGGAGTAGCTCACAATTGGTTCACATCTTACTTCAACAACAGATAGAAAAAGGTCACCATTCACAGAGTTGAGAATGCTGTGATGTGGGGTCTGAGTGGGGTACAGTCAAGTGGGGGCCATTCCAGTTCCTTATTTATATAAATAATGTGCCTCTAGTTATAAGACATGAAAGGGAAGCAGTTGTCGGGAAGGGAGTGAGACAGGGTTGTAGCCTCTCCCTGGTATTATACAATCTGCATATTGAGCAAGCAGTAAAGGAAACAAAAGAAAGTTCGGAGTAGGTATTAAAATCCATGGACAAGAAATAAAAGCTTTGAGGTTCGCCGATGACATTGTAATTCTGTCAGACACAGCAAAGGACCTGGAAGAGCAGCTCAACGGAATGGACAGTGTCTTGAAAGGGGGATATAAGATGAATATCAACAAAAGCAAAATGAGGATAATGGAATGTAGTCGAATTAAATCAGGAGATGCTGAGGGTATTAGATTAGGAAATGAGGCAGTGAAAGCAGTAAAGGAGTTTTGCTATTTGGAGAGCAAAATAACTGATGACGATCGAAGTAGAGAGGATATAAAATGTAGACTGGCAATGGCAAGGTTCAAATGGTTCAAATGGCTCTGAGCACTATGGGACTTAACATCTGTGGTCATCAGTCCCCTAGAACTTAGAACTACTTAAACCTAACTAACCTAAGGACATCACACACATCCATGTCCGAGGCAGGATTCGAACCTGCGACCGTAGCAGTCACACGGTTCCGGACTGAGCGCCTTAACCGCGAGACCACCGCGGCCGGCGCAATGGCAAGGAAAGCGTTTCTGAAGAAGAGGAATTTGTTAACATCGAGTATAGATTTAAATGTGAGGAAGTTGTTTCTGAAAGTATTTGTATGGAGTGTGGCTATGTATGGAAGTGAAACGTGGACGATAAATAGTTTGGACAAGAAGAGAATAGAAGCTTTCGAAATGTGGTGCTACAGAAGAATGCTGAAGATTAGATGGGCAGATCACATAACTAATGAGGAAGTATTGAATAGAATTAGGGAGAAGAGAAATTTGGGGCACATCTTGACTAGAAGAAGGGTTCGGTTGGTAGGACATGTTCTGAGGCATCACCAATTTAGTATTGGAGGACGGTGTGGAGGGTAAAAATCGTAGAGGGAGACCAATAGATGAATATACTAAGCAGATTCAGAAGGATGTAGGCTGCAGCACGTACTGGGAGAAAAAGCAGCATGCACAGGATAGAGTAGCATGGAGAGCTGCATCAAACCAGTTTCAGGACTGAAGACCACAACAACAACAACATTCCTCTAGTATTACGTGTAACTCTAAAATATTTCTGTTTGCTGATGACTCTAGCTTGGTAGTAAAGGACGTTGTGTGTAACATTTGGCTCAGTTTGAAATAATGCAGTTCATGTGTGTTTCAGTGTACCTTTGTGCAAGCACACAACACGTACGTTTAGTTGTAATCGCTTACTGTTTTAATTTTGCGTGAACATATGGCCATTTGCACAGCCGCAATGCCGTAAGTTGGTGCCCTCTTGCGCCTCGTGGTTTACCTAGGGAGTGCGAGTGCACTGAAGTAGCTGTTTTTCGTAGTCCTTCTGAAGACCAACATTCCCATCCTCCAAGTTAAAATTATACGTAACACCCTTTGTGATCGTGAATGTATGACCAAGGAACAAGCTCTCAAAGTTTTTTGCTATGAAATGATATGGATTAGTTCTGACACTTAGTTCGATTTTGCGCTTTCTTGTTAACATTTGGTGTTTTAAAAAACGATATATTTAATTATTTGTTATATTGTTTACAACAGGAAATCTAACGATGGAGTAAATGCATCAAAAAATCTGACTATGGAATAAATGCCTCAAAAAACAAATGTTTGTCTGCGACTACTAATCTTTTCTTAAATCCAGTCATATTAATAATAATGGTCTTATACATCTACCGATAGTTTCAGGCCGACATACGTTTAATCTTGTGTTTTCTGTCTCTAAGTGTAATGACAGACTGTAGCGCATTTTTCGTTTCTTCTCATCAGGCAGCTACACAGCTCATTAAGCCATCAACGTCAGGAAGACTGCAAGTTGCGTATGTGGCTTTCTGTATGCTTTTATAGTCTACTTCTCCAATTAGTCTTTCTAGAATGGGTAGACCGTAGCATGCTGTGTGCAGACGCAGGAGGAGCTGGCCACAGTTCGCAAATAGTTGAGTGCGCCTTTGGCTATGGTCAGCCTTCAGGCTGCTGCTGTCGCCGTCGCATGGGGTACCATAGGTGTTCCTTATTTCGCCCACGGGCTCTGCTGCCGAGGCTGCTCACAGTGTACCCTACGCAGAGGATTCGCCTTTACAGCAGGATGAGTGGAGGTTGATGAAGCGTTCACGTCGCTTGAGGTGGAGGGCCAATGTGGAGGCTGGCCGTCTAACCTCGCCTATTCGCCCTTTGTAAGTGGGCTTTACCTCAGCAGGGTCCGAGCGGGAACATGCAGGCACAGGTTTTACTAGTTATCAACTCCAACATTAAGCGCTTTATGGAGCCCCTTCGGTACATAGCGTTAAGGGCTGGAAAAAAAGCCAATGGGCACTTGATATGTCTGCCGGCGGCCTCATCCGATATGTGGAGCCAACCTTGAAAGTTACCTAACGTTCCATCCTGGATTTTCCATAATTTGACTAAATAAATAAAAATATGACTCAAGTACTGTTTTTGATTGTACAATCTGAGCTATGATAACAAATGAACTGTCGTGATATGAACACAATGCTGCATCGTAATAATAATCAATTATCGTAATGTAAAGGTAAGTCTTTCATAATGTAGAAGTTAACAATCCGACTGCAAGAATTTTGAACAATACAAACTGTCTGAATAATTAACTTTAACATAAAAACCTACGATAATTTGGTTTGCAAAACTGATCACAGAGCCCAGAACTAAACGTGATTGACAACGCAGAAAATCTGTCTCTGAATGGCATAAGTTAGCCATGAGTGAGTAAAAAAACAAAGCATTAAAATATTTAGTTCTTACCTCTATTCTGCGCAAATCTGGATAACGCATTGCAGTATAGCTCTGTCTTGCGCGCCGCTATGCTTAAGCTGCCAATTACTGTATCTACATTCGTGAGGGGTAGCGAGTTCTGTGTCAGTTGCAAATCGAATTATAGTTTTAGAAAAACTATGATCAACGAAAGAATTGTAAGGGAAAGGTAAGTGAAAACATGAAATATGGGCATAAATGACAACACTAATTTTGTTTTACATACTGTGAAAAACTGCTCAAGGCTGATTTTAAATTTAATAAACGTCTTAACATCCCAACAATATACTTTCCCATCCCTCAAATCAAGCAACTCTCAGTACAATAACCAAGTTAGTCCAATGGTGCCGCACTAATGAAAAAAGTAACATAAATATAATATTTACCTGTGACATTCCACTTCTGGTATACACTTAGTTCCATTAAACTTTCTCCTTCACATATCAGTTTCCGTTACAATATTGTTATAATCATGTTCATTAAACACAATGATAAATTGAGAATTTACATTTGAAACATAAGATTAAAATTGCTTCCTCACTCTAACACAGCTTAACATTATCTGCACACCGCAACCTCGCGCACACCAAAGATAATAATCTGTGATACAGCTTTACAACATCGCTGCTCGCTCACAATCGATTCAGATACCAAAATTGTACAAGGCTCCTATCAGCCTTGCCTGTGGCTATCGAGAGTGTAGGTTGCAGGCGTCTGCAGCTTGTGGCTCACATCAGCACTGACAACGACTGTCACGTGATTTCTGAGTTCTGAGGCCATCCACAGTTCATATAGACAGCTGACGGAGGCATTGACGACTACTGGCCCAACGAGCGGGGTGCAAGCAGACCGTTTGCACCGTTGTTTCCAGAGTTGATCAGGGGCCTTTGTTTTGGAGCTAAGTAGAGGATATCAACCAAAGACTTCGTTCCAGAATGAGATTTTCACTCTGCAGTGGAGTGTGCGCTGATATGAAACTTCATGGCAGATTTAAACTGTGGCCGGACCGCGACTCGAGCTCCAGACCCTTACCGACTAAGCTACCCAAGCACGACTCACACCCCTTCCTCACAGCTTCAGATCTGCCAGCACCTCGTCTCCTACCCTCCAAACCTTACAGAAGCTCTCCTGGCAGATATGAAGTTGTGAGGAACGGGCGTGCCTCGTGCTTGGGTAGCTCAGACGGTAGAGCACTTGCCTACGAAAGGCAAATGTCCTGAGTTCGAGTCTCGGTCCGCCACAGTTTTAATCTGCCAGGAAGTTTCAAAGACTTCGTTGTTGACTTTGACGGCCTGGGATTTAGATTTCTGCATTTATGTTATCTGGTGGAGAATTGTACGACTCCGTTTAGTAGATCAGGGGTGCACTACACAAAGGAAGTCAGGGGTGAACTACACAAAGGAAGTCAGGGGTGAACTACACAAAGGCAGCAGATACTCTGGTGGCGGAGTACTTGCCGAGTTCTTAGGGTAGGCGGTAATTTGAGGCCTTCTGATGAACACTCGCCAAATGACGCACAAATAGCTAAATCAGTCCCAAATTTGCTGCCCCCCTCCCCCCAGGAAAATTTTCTTGGGATCGAGAGCCGGCTGAAACCCGATGCAGAAAGCTCTGAGGTACTTAGCTAAACGTATATCGGAAAGAAAATTAGACAAAGGGGGAGCAGTTGACAAAGATATTGTCTCTGATACATCCGTATCGATTCTTCCCCAGGTAGATATCACCCAAGCAAAGAGGTTAGATCTCCCACTGACAGCATGTGCGTTCTTTGGCTGGGGAAGGGTCTTCAGTAGAGATGGGCAAACTCGTTCATCCTTGGGAACTAGTTCACTGCTGATCGTTCTTTTTTGGGAACCGTTCATTTTTACTCGTTCACCGTTCATTTGCGCTTGGTATATGGTTCTTATGAAAAACTGAAAACTAGTAGTGTAGATGACTGAAGGCTGGAGGGCACCAAGACGGGGCACTTGCTTCCCCTCTGGAGTATAGAGTTTTTATTCATTACAGAATTCTTACACACTTTTAGAAGTAATTTCTGTGATTCTGCAGAGCATCTCGTTTAGCCAACTGTAGCGTTGTGTGGCTGATCGCACGGAAATAATATAGGGTGGCGCACGGAAAACCGTCCCCGAGTACAGACTGCTAGCCAATTACGGACGATGTGTTGCCCGTTACGAGCAGATACAACAAACAGACAAACATGTAATAATTAGACATCGAAGAAATAACAAGTTAATGCAAGCAACAATTGCGAAACAGTGGATGACGATGTGTAGAGAGCTGGAGAAGAGAACATGAAACACTCACGCGACGCGCATGGGCTATAGCACATGAGTCTTGTAAACCCGTTGGTGGCTGTTTCCCAACTTAATAGACCACAAGTGTCTTGTATAAAATTCTTCGTTTTGTCTTCCACTACACAGCTATGCTACGTTGTAAACAATAATCGTTTACACCGTATGTATACTTCCCGTTGTCTCTGAGTTAGTATGCGAAGTAGACTTTATGGTAGCATAAAATAAAATGTGGTTGTCTCATCGTACTTGCGCCACACCATTAGTAACAATTAGGTTTTTATGTTGCATTATTAAAGTTAATGCAGCCATAGTAATAATAATAAAGTTCGTAGTAATAAAGTTTTTGGTTTGAAAGCTCCTTTTGAACAATTGTTTTTGAGATAATATGTAAATACGGATTATGGCAATCCATGTCTTTTCAAATGCAGAGGCACCGCCTTTCCTACTGAGCCAAAATGACCCACAACCTACTTTTTTTTTTCAAAGAAATCAAACTAGTAGATAATGCAAATTGGAAACAACCAAACTTAAAAATAATTAGAGCCTTCCTAAATGTAATGTTTCGTATATGAAAGATATACGAAAATCGTTTTATATGAATTTTCTTACATTAAAAATTAAGCAAATTATTGAAAGTTAGTTGCTAAATGAAGTCGATGAAACCCAAAAATATATGAATAACAAAAAAAACTTGCCTTGTTA
Source organism: Schistocerca gregaria (assembly GCF_023897955.1). Lineage (NCBI taxonomy): Eukaryota > Metazoa > Arthropoda > Insecta > Orthoptera > Acrididae > Schistocerca > Schistocerca gregaria. The sequence goes on from NC_064922.1 coordinate 196,605,608, forward strand.
TAAGTATGTCTTCTGCTGTACATCGATATCATGAAAGCTGATATGCCCTTTTTTTACCTGAAAAGATGAACGTATTACATACAACGTAATTTTTATGTAATTTACTTAAGTATAAAATACTTTTTGATTACCGGTCGTAACACTGAATAGTGTGCAAGAACAGTTTGGAACACATGTAAAATGGGCGAGCGCAGTGAACGAAACGAACAGCTGGATACTGAACTAACTAGGAGCAGTCGGCAGTGGCACTGAGACAGGTGGTCATGCGAAGAACGGCGAGTGCGGCCGAGGGAGACCGAGACTGAGACTGAGACGAGCACGCGACCAAGGCTGGAACGAGAACTGCCGAAGTGACCGCCGCGACCGAAGTGAACTAGTGAACTATGAACCGATCGTTCCTCGTTCCCGGGAACTAGAAGTAGACCGCCGCGACCGAAGTGAACTATGAACCGATGGTTCCTTGGAATTCGTTCCTCGGTCCTTTCGTTCATCTTGTTGAACCGTTCCTTTGCACCCGTTCGTTCGCGAACTACCCATCTCTAGTCTTAAGTCTGCGCGCAGGCAGAAAGGGTATCTGTGTCCGGCGTTTAGCTGTCGAGCATAGAGCAGAACGCTGGCGGCCGAGAGCGCCGCCACCGTCCGTACTGGCCACGTGACGACCGTCAGCTCCGAGGCGGATGGTCAGCAGGGAGGCAAGCTAGTAACTGCCGCCTACCGGAAGAAACATGTACTTGGAGAGCGCAGCGGCCCAACGGGTCGTGGCAGGGGGCACGTTAGCCGGAGGGTGCCGAGGGCTGTCGACTTAATCTCGTCTCCACCGCCTGATTAACGAAGTCTGTTATAACTGTATGTGTTAACCTGGCACGAGACATGAGCACACTGTTGGGTTATACAAATAGCTGAGATGCTTTGCCTCAGCCACGAGTGCAGAAACGACGTCATTTCCCTGAATATGTGCCACTGAAACGTTATTAGTAAGGCTCGGTAAAGGCAGCGTAGGTCCACATTCACAAACTACTGCGTTTGTTGTTAATCTTATTTCTTTGGGCACTTGTTTTCTATATATTCTTAATGACTAACGATTGCCGGCCACTGTGGCAGAGCGTTTCTAGGTGCTTCAGTCTGGAACCGCGCGACCGCAACGGTCGCAGGTTCGAATCATGCCTCGGGCATGGACGTGTGTGATGTCCTTAGGTTAATTACGTTTAGGTAGTTCTAAGTTCTAGGGGACTGATGACCTCAGATAAGTCCCATAGTGCTCACAGCCATTTGAACTTTTTTTTTATTAACGATTCTAATTTTCCCACGGAGTGCGAGTTAAGTAGATAAATTTAGACAACATAGTCTATGGAGAGCAGCGACCTGATGCTATACTTAATTTAAAATCAACAGTCAAGATCGCAATAATATTTGTTTATTTTTCGATTTCGGCCTGTGTAGAGGCCATCTTCAGAATTTTTGGCTCCCTATGCTGGTACTGGCGACTCCTTAGTTTTCTCTTGAGTGTACGATGGTGATGTCACGAGAAAACCGAGGAGCCGCCATCACCAGCAACAGGGGCCGAAAATTCTGAAGATGGCTTTCACGTAAGCCGAAACCGAAACAAATATTGCGATCTCGACTGTTCACTTTAAATAGAGCTGAGTAGAACTTCGATTTCAAAATATTGTCAGTTGGATACTAACCGAAGTTCAGCTCGAACAACTGAATTTTGCTTTGTTCTCATTACAATCTTGGAATTAAGCTGTGCGGTCCTTTCCTAAACCAAATTTTAGTGACTGCTTACTTTCTCCTTAAAGGGCTAAAGGCTGCGTGAATTCAGAAAACCATAGCGTTTACTTTTATTGCTGTTTCTTTGTGCAGTTGTACGTCATCTGTTCTTAGTTAGTAATTATACTGATTTTCTTGCGGTGTGGCGAGCTGAGTAGAGTTTTGGATTTCACAAGATTTTGTAATTGAAAACCCGTCGAAGTTCAGCTCAAATCACTGAATTTTTGCTTGGTTCTCATTACAATCTTTGAATTAAGGGGTGCAGTTCTTTGATAAACCAAATTTTAATAACTGTTTACATTGCCTTTTTTAAGGGCCAAGACCTGTTATAATTTCTTGATACTTGGAACCTCAGTACCTTTACAAATTTATAATGGTTAATTCTAATGATTCTAAGCAAACGTTTGTCAAGTACCAATGTATGTAAACCGACTTGATTGTTAAGTAAATGTCATGGAGAGGGGCTCGGTGGCTTACCTATCAAGGGTCCTTGTATCTAAGTTTTAACCTTCTCCGTGGCCAAATAGTCCCGACCCAATATCGAATGTGCCAGTCTCTACTGACGTCGAAACTGAGTGTGACATTCAAATTATCTGGTCGTGTTTTGTAGGTCTAGGTGAAATTAATTTTTGGATGCTTTTATCAGCCACTCGATTCCGCTGTTACAGTTCTAGAGTTATTCAAAGAACACCTATGGTCATTAGGACGTAAATACCCAGATCATGAAATACTAGCTGAAGGCGATTATAACCTACCGAGTCTAGACTCTGGATTGATTGCAAGGAGTTCACATAGACAATCTTGCAAAGTTCCTTTTAACACGTTTTACGAAAACTGTCTTGAGCAGCTGGTTTGGTAGCCCACACGCAATGGAAATATAGCTACAGACAGACCAGACAATGATGCCGTCTTCATAATGGTTACAATAGTTAATAAATCAGTCAAAATGCTAGAAGAGTGTTTGTCAGAAAGAGCAGATACGCTGTGGTTAGCATTTCACGTAGACTATGAACTGACATCATTTAGTACAAGTACGATGGACATATACGAATTAGGGCAAATTTTAAACGGATTATAAATCGTTGTCTGGATTCTATGTGTCTACTAACATCAACAAAAGCAAAACGAGGATAATGGATTGTAGTCGAATTAAATCGGGTGATGCTGAGGGAATTAGATTAGGAAATCAGACACTTAAAGTAGTAAAGGAGTTTTGCTATTTGGGGAGCAAAATAACTGATGATGGTCGAAGTAGAGAGGATATAAAATGTAGATTGCCAATGGCAAGGAAAGTGTTTCTGAAGAAGAGAAATTTGTTAACATCGAGTATAGATTTAAATGTGAGGAAGTCGTTTCTGAAAGCATTTGTATGGAGTGTAGCCATGTATGGAAGTGAAACAAGGACGATAAATAGTTTGGACAAGAAGAGAATAGAAGCTTTCGAAATGTGGTGCTACAGAATAATGTTGAAGATTAGATGGGTAGATCACATATCTAATGAGGAGGTATTGAATAGAACTGGGGAGAAGAGGAGCTTGTGGCACAATTTGACTATAAGAAAGGATCGGTTGGTAGGACATGTTCTGAGGCATCGAGGGATCACCAATTTAGTATTGGAGGGCAGTGTGGAGGGTAAAAATCGTAGAGGGAGACCGAGAGATGAATATAGTAAGCAGATTCAGAAGGACGTAGGTTGCAGTAGGTACTGGGAGATGATGGAGCTTGCACACTCCCTTCCCAACCACTGCTTCACTTTCACGTCCCTCGTCCAGCTGGTTTCTGTACAAATTGTAAATGGCTTTTCGCTCCCTGTATTTTACCCCTTCCACCTTCGTCTTGGAAAAGCTATACAAGTGCAGTGCATTGGCGGAGATGTCATTTGTACTCATGTGATTCATTTGAAAAGGTTTCTGGTGCGATGACGGCCACATGCAGGCAGTTAACAAATTTTGCGCCCGGCTTAGTAGATGGAGCTAGACGTGTGGGACATTCCACTTCAGAAATCGTTAGGGAATTCCATCTGTCGAGATCCACAGTGTCAGTAGCGAGGGTGTTCCACCTTTTAGCTTACCTGCACCACTACCGAAGAAGACGAGTGTTTTTCGGCTGTATGTAATGTCCTTAAAACAGATGAGCCAAAAATGTGACAGTCGGAGGTATATAATGAACATATTTGAGTAATTTAGAATTCACTGATTTATGATTATTTATTCTAAGAAAAGCGAGATGAAATTAATTTGATATTCTGTTTATGAAGACTTCATTAACAATTTTATATTTAAGTAATTACAAATCATAGAATTAATGTAGTATTTAATTTTGAGATTGAGAAACTAAAGTATCGGTACCAGGTTCGATCGAAGACATTGTTATTATCAGCATGTTCTAACGCTGTTGATCTGAGATTATTTCTGTTTTTGCACCTGTATGTATTACTCATTAAAATAAGTGTTCGCACACGTACGGGCTTCCATACAAAGACGACATAATATGTAACGCATGACTGTGCTGCAAGGTATATTCGTCTATGGGCATGTATGGCTCGCTAAAGTCCAACAAAAATACGGGATCAGATTTTTCTCTTATTTAGATGATAGATTGCAAGTCTATGCAGCATTCCAACTGAAAATCTTATGGCAACGTGTCTCTATTGTTTGTAGAAGATTTGGCGTAAATACAAAAATTTTGATAATTTTTCGAAAATCATGAAATCGATTTTGAAATTTTTGCATCAGATTGAAAAGTATGGCTGCGTATTGCATCCCGTCTTTAGGATTATGTTTCAATTTATCATAACTTTACATTAATGCATTGATATTTGCTTTGGGCCGTATGCGACACCCCTGGTCAAGATTGTGCTGGGAATACAAAATTTCAGGCATTAGCTCTCGCCACGGGCACAGTGGCCGACGTCCTTCACTTGACAACCGAGAGCAGCGGCGTTTGCATAGAGTTGTCAGTTCTAACAGACAAGCAACACTGCGTGAAATAGCCGTAGAAATGAATGTGGGGCGTACGACAAACGTATCAGTTAGGACAGTGCGGTGAAATTTGGCATTTATGGGCTGTGGCAGCAGATGACTGGAGCTAGTGACTTTGTTAACAGCTCGACATCGCCCACAGCGCCTCTTCTGGTCACGAGACCATATCGGCTGGACCCTACACAACAGGAAAACCGTTTCAGTTGGTAAGAACTGATGGTATGGTACCAGTGTGGCGCCGAAGCCATAGGCCCAAGTTGTCACCATGGCACTGTGTAAGCTGGTGTGGGCCGTGTTTACATCGAATTGAATGGGCCTTCTGGTCCAACTGAACCGACCATAACTAGAAATCATTACGTTCGGTTACCTGGAGACCGTCTGCAGTCATGCATGGTCTTCAGGTTCCCAAACAACTATAGAATTTTAATGGATGACAATGCGCCATGTCAGCAGGCCACAATTTTTCACAACTGGAATGTAGTACATTCTGGACAATTCGAGTGAATGATTTGGCCATCCACCGATCATTTAATGTACCTAATCGAGAGATCAATTAGTCCACAGAATCCAGCATCGGCAACACTTGCAGTTATGGACATCTATAGAAGCAGTGTGCCTAAACATTTCTCCAAGTATTTATCAACAATTTGTTGAGTCCATGCTGTCTCGAGCTGCTGCACTATGCTGACCCTATATTAGGCGTTATTTGACGAATTTTCTCACCCTAGTGTGTACGCAATACACAACATTTATTTATATTAAGAGTCAACTGTCATCTCTCGCACCAAGCATGGAGCCACGGATGGTGTTCCTGAATTTCATGCATGTTCTGTTTTATTGCATTGTGTAATATATTTTACAGGAAAACAACAACATAGATTCTATTTGTATGCAGTACCTTACATATTCCTTTTTAGGAGAAATAAGATTGATAAGCTGCAGTATAGTGTGGAATTTATGTCATTTGTTCATGTTCTGATGTAATTTAGCCTTATTTACCAGTAATTGTTGAAAACACATATATTCCAATAGATCCTTATTAGATATCTGACACTTCATTGTGGTAAGGGTAGAAGTCTAGGATAGATTAAAGATTATTCTGAAAACTTGTTTGATATTTCGGCCTTCAAGTATGCACAGTTAAGGCTTTTGAACACTGAAATAAGTCTGGGAAAAAGGCTAAAAATATTACTTAATTACTGAAAGACGAATCATTTTTCTTTCATTATCTCAAAAGTTAAATTCATTGACTTAAGATTATCTAAATATGACTACCTTTGTTAGACAGAAAAGAGTAATGAATTCCTCACTGAAAAAAGGGGATATCATTGTGTTACAATTCATAGTTAACAGCATACTTTAAATGTATAAATGTATTTGATACTGATACTTAAAAACATCTTACTTGACGTCATATTGAATATGTACTGCGTAAAGCCGATATCATGCTGGACATCCGTAAGCCTACGATTATTATACGCCCCATTTAGCTTGGCTCTTTTCTGAGAGCGAAGGAATCGGTGGAAGTCGGATGACTTCAGTCTGATATATCTGTCCTCCCGTTACCAACCTGTAAGGTGACTATAATTTCGCACCTTAAAAGCACCCATCCACATACTTTGCCGTGACCTACAAACACAATTAGGTATCATGCGATACGTTGTACATCGTCACGTATGCCTTGTAAATAATTGTTAACGCTTATTGCATGAAAGGTGATGGAGTGTCTTTATTATCATACTAGTAGAGGTTGTAATGACAGTGGAAATGAAACGGCAGGCGGAACTCAAGCTCTGGGTGGAAGGCCCACACAGGTGTGTTGGTCCTGCTTAAACACGGACGTTGGAACACCTGACCGCTGGGACACAACAGAGTCGTGACCGGCCGGTTTGTTGCCGGACAGGAAGGATTATACTTCGGAAAGTACGAAAATCTTGGACGCAGCTGAGAGGAACGAGGAAGCGTCACCTCGGAAACCACGCAGGCTGAGTTATTTCCAAGGATTTTTACTCAGAAGCGTACCATTGTACGAGTATAGGTTTTTCCTCGCAAACTTTCCGCGCTGGACCACAAAAGACTAAAATATGGTTGGTCGGCGTTCGGAAGAATCTGTAGATGGGGAGAATATTCCGTGATTTCGGGAATATGTTTCTTTTTCGGAATTACGAGGGTGGGGAGCCGAGCCTTGCTGGGAGACGAGCGGTGGAGAGACGTGGTCTTCCGTTGTGAGCAACCGTGTGTGTGACGGTCGCTCGATATCAGCATTGTTCTTACAGACTTTCTTTGCTCTCAGGATAGTTTATAGTGGACTTCACCTCCGTGTTGAAAGTTGTCATTGAGTATGCAGCGTTCAGTAATTAAGAGCACCTCCACTGTCTATACTTATGCTGAGACGTTATCTGGACTCCATCGTCGGCCGGTGTGGCCGTGCGGTTCTGGCGCTGCAGTCCGGAACCGCGGGACTGCTACGGTCGCAGATTCGAATCCTGCCTCGGGCATGGATGTTTGTGATGTCCTTAGGTTAGTTAGGTTTAAGTAGTTTTAAGTTCTAGGGGACTTATGACCTAAGATGTTGAGTCCCATAGTGCTCAGAGCCATTTGAACCATTTTTTTGACTCCGTCCTTGTGGTTGGGAGTTGGCGTTTCTCGTCTGTAGAACACAAAGAGGAGAAGACAGTATTAGAGGATATTAGTAAGAGGACCGCCTTCTGCCGCCCTAATGTTTCAAAGAGTTTATTTGTGGCTGGAGTTCAGCCATCGTCGCCTTCTGCCGCCCTAATGTTTCAAAGAGTTTATTTGTGGCTGGAGTTCATCCATCGTCGCAAATGGGTACGAGAACCATCACTTCGACGCACCGGACGCAGTACATACGGTGATATCGCAAACTGCTTCGGCTTATTAGAGCTATAAAAGCTAAACAGCTGCGATCAGTTTAGTTTATTTCCACTGTGGTTCCACACCACCGTAGATCATCTTTGAAAGTAGTGTCTTCTAGTGTTTCGTACGTAGCTGATGTCAGTCATTTCGCGTTATTGAAATTAGACCGTGCAGTCATAATAAGGGACAGAGTTGGACAATTGATTAGTAATTTTACTTAGGAAATGAAAACTTTGTGGTATGAAGTTTTTTTTTTTTTTAATCTACAATGAATATATAAGCAGGAACAAGGTTTATCATTTACAAGGATTAGTTGCCTTCATCATTTACTTATGTTTAGATTGTAATTTATAGAATTTAGAGATTCTAACCTGCTCCAAGGGGTAGTCAGACTAGAATTTAGAGATCCTAACCTGCTCCAGGGGGTAGTCAGACAGGGCCAAGTATTAATTTTAGCGTTTATTATTCTCCGTTGCGCACATTCATTTTACACCTGCCTTGCGTAGCATCTTGGAAACCTTAGGTAGCAAACAATACAACACCCTGTAGGCACTGCGAATACGATATTGACTCAAGGCTGATGCCTTCCCTGCGGGAAAATGACGGGGCCTGTTTCCCTTTAGTCCTACCATTCCCCCACAGCAGCCTATAAGCTAGGCTACCAACGCTTACATATTCTTCTCGCATGCCTGCGAAAAGGCGAGTTCATCTTTCGCGTATAGGACCTGTCTCAGAGAGGCACTCAGTCGGAGCATAATACGAAAACAATATATCAGGAATGTACTATTATAGATGCATGATTGAGTTCTTTTTGAAGCATACGAAACGACTTGCTAAATTATTGACTTGTCACATTCGCAACCAAGTAACATTCACTCGCTGAGCGAGTGTCGTATGACAACTGTCATTCTCTGTTATCAGCAGATGAGCTCTATATGCCACTATGTTCAGCTCAGCCATAGAATGACGTTAGCAATGTCTTGAGGATGCCAGCAGGAAAAGATTGGAAATGTGCAGATATTCGTGGTGCCATGTACTGTGTGTTAGCACCCATTTACACTCTGCTTAAAGGGCACAAGGCGCACGCTAAAGTGGTTAGACCCAGCACAGAGCGAACATCGGCACTGCTCGCACAGAGCAAACGATCATGGCCTCGAGTACTAAAAGCAAACCAGCAATTCTTAGTTTATTATTCGTTGCATTATACGTAGTAGCAGTGAACGTACGAAAGAAAGAAAACCGTCATTAAGGGTAGAAAGAAAGACGGATGAGCAGACGGGAGAAGACAGTAAGCAAGCTTGACATTCCTTCGAAAAGAACTTCTTTTAGAGGACGTACCAATGAAGTACTATCATAAAAATGTTTATTAAATATTCGTAAACATACATTCCCTAATGTATACAGTCGATTGTGTTTATTCATAATTCCAATCCTCCTTATATGTTAGACGCGCTACTTTTATGCGTTAAACATGAGCCCAGAAAACAGTCACTCAAACAACCCCATTTTTGATATAAAAACATAACCTGTCAGCACCGCTTTTCTTTGAGGTCTCAATAGTTTATCTTTCTCAGAAGTTCCGTGAATGCCGTGTCTTAATTTTCGTTTCATTTTCTTCCAATGTTTTCTGCAGCCTGCACTCTTTTTAAGTGCAGCGTATTTCATTTATTATTATTATTTTACATTTGCTAATCTTATGACAGTCTCAGCTTCAGATGTACAAAAGATATGACCTCAGTTCAATTAGACCACTCACGTATTTTGCTCGAAGTTGCCGTATTCCGCCTTCTTTTTCGCTGAAATGTCTTTGTCGCCACAAAACCTGTGGATGATATAGGTGCAGATGGACATCTCACTTGAAAGAACTGGTTGAAAGGTGCCTGTTACACAAGTTTCATTCCCACGCAGTATAGTACGTCTTTTCGTATGTCACACTGCTTGTATTTCCTGTAATCTATAAGATCTTGCTCTAACCAGTTTCGATATACTGACGCAAGTTCTTCAGCAACCTCTTCGCTTGACTACTGTGACACAAGTCATTGGCGAGTCGGTTTTGTTATTTTTTTCAGGCACAGAAAAAAAATGTTCAAACGGCTCTGAGCACTATGGGACATCAGTCCCCAGAACTTAGAACTACTTAAACCTAACTAACCTAAAGACATCACACACATTCATGCCCAAGGCAGGATTCGAACCTACGACAGTAGCGGTCACGCGGTTCCAGACTGAAGCGCCTAGAACTACAAACTTCACACGCAAAGCAGCCAGAATTTTGAAGTCCGACCCGATTGACTATGCGGTCTCACAGTCACTGATCCGCTACTCTGAGTTTTACGTTCGGTCTTTTTCAATGGTCTTTATAACAAAATATGCTCGCCAAATATTCTATAATTAATTCAAAATACGCCACGTGGAATCTTCACACAGGTCGAAAGTTTACACGCTGCTTAGCTTTACAATAAAACAATTCTAATACTTCCGAACTTCGCAAAACTGTCCGTAAATGCTACTGCTATTACAGCCACACAATCTGGATGCGAGAAGCCAATTATTTCTTAATTTTACACATAATAATGACAGAAGCGTTCAACATGACCTGCACGTCTGATAGCCGACTAGCGACTCCCATACAGTCTCCTTCTCTCCCAGTATAACTAGTTAGCAATGCGGGGGAACTGCTTAACTAAGATGGTTGATTTGTTTGAATGGCCAATCAAAATCACTGGTCGAGATCATTCTCACGCCAAAACTGTCCTACGCCAAACACTATTCCCAGATGCATTTACATCATTCCAACATGTAAATACTAATACATGATTTAATAAAACCAAACGAAAAGAAAATTAACTTTGGGATAAATTTAGAATATGATTTTACTTTCTACCGTTATTCTGGCTGCCTCCTTACAAAAGCAAGTATACTTAGACATATGTCATCAGCAAAGTGGGCAGAAACATCTTTCCCACACTTAGATTACGTAATGTATTACATAACTTTAATCTTGAAATTTTTCGTTTGTCCCACATACACATTCTCACTCTCGTTTACTCCCACAACGACAGAAGATACACATAATAATTTTGTCTGAATTTTATATTACGAATATGAAAAATAATTTTAGTTTTAATATGAAAAACTCAGTTAATTAATCCTGCAGTTCTGTTTTTGTTTTTAAATGATACCAAAAGATAAACTATTATAGGTCCTCCGAAAGTATGATAGTTACAACGTCGAAATTCTTCTACAATCTTCTCCTGATTAACAGAAGGTAGTGTAGGGATTTTGAAAATGATTGAGAAATATTTCATATAGTTTATTTAGGTTCATAGGTAGCATGAATATACAGTCGCTGAAAGTGACACGCTGGCGCGTTCACACGCTGCAGTAGCAGCAGGTGCACATGACTCATTGGTTGGACACAACTTTGCAGCTTCCCAAGCTCCAATACAGCGGGCTATATAGCAAGGAATGTTAGCGCACATTAACTCGCGACGTTACAATGTCAGTGCTGAACTGAGCGATAAATTCAAACTAATTGTACTTCCGGTGTGAGCAGTTATCTTTATTCTATCGGAAGGCATAGACGAGCGGTTTGTGTTCAGTGAAAATCGAAAACTCTCTTGCCTCCAACAGTAAGCGAAATTACTTAATAGCTTTGTACACGGCAAGAAGTTCACAATCATAAACACTTCATTTCCGTTGTGAAGGAGAGAGATTGTGAGAGTAAAATGAAAGTGGCTGCCAAGCACCATATATGAGCTGTTGCACTGCTGCATTGATTGCGGCTTGGCTTTCATACCACACACCATCATCGCGAGAGGTGCTTCCAGTGTGGGGCGTGTAAGGAGGCCCTGGCTATACTTTGCTTAGCGGACTGAGAAGCAGAGCTCATAGCGTCCGTCCACTGGATCAGCGTTTTTCCATTTACATTAGGATGGTTCAAATGGTTCAAATGGCTCTGAGCACTATGGGACTCAACTGCTGTGGTCATTATTCCCCTAGAACTACTTAAACCTAACTAACCTAAGGACATCACACACAACCATGCCCGAGGCAGGATTCGAACCTGCGACCGTAGCAGTCGCACGGTTCCGGACTGCGCGCCTAGAACCGCGAGACCACCGCGGCCGGCTTACATTAGGACCAGACAATGCTATAGTTAACTATTTCTGAAGCTCAGCTGAATTGGATCGGTGACGATGGTAAAAATTCAGTATTCCTAGTACGCAGCACAGTTCTTTCGCGGATTTCAGCTTTGAAATCGTCAATATTGCTTCTATCTTTTCAGAAAGTGGCAACTACACTGATAGTGATATCAGAAGGCTTAAAATATAATCACAGGTTGACCAAAACACACTTGGCAGTATTTAACATAAGCCTGTGTTGATCCAGGCTGAAACTTATAGTTATGGATGAAGTGATGTAAGGCGATAGTTTAGGACCAATGTACTGTCATGTGTCATTTCCTGATGTAAGTAGCTCTGCAACAGATAGGCCTTTGGTAATCACAATTTTAGTTAATTACAACACAGATTGAGTAAGACATCAGATCTCAACAATACAGCAATAAAAATAGGTTGGCCTTGATTAATAAGAGTTTCAGCTAATTCTAATTAAGAAATAGCTCGTCATTTAATTAAGAGATAACAGGCATGTCTTCTATAATCACAGCTTCGAGTAAGTACACTACTGGCCATTACAATTGCTACACCACGAAGATGACGTGCTACAGACGCGAAATTCAACCGACAGGAAGAATATGCTGTGATATGCAAATGATTAGCTTTTCAGAGCATTCACACAAGGTTGGCGCCGGTGGCGACACCTACAAAGTGCTGACATGAGGAAGGTTTCCAACCTATTTCTCATACACAAACAGCAGTTGACCGGCGTTGCCTGGTGAAACGTTGTTGTGATGCCTAATATAAGGAAGAGAAATGCGTACCATCACGTTTCCGACTTTGATAAAGGGCGTATTGTAGCCTATCGCGATTGCGGTCTATCGTATCGCGACATTGCTGCTCGCGTTGGTCGAGATCCAATGACTGTTAGCAGAATATGAAATCGGTGGTTTCAGGAGGGTAATACATAACGCAGTGCTGGATCCCAACGGCCTCAAATCACTAGCAGTCGAGATGACAGGTATCTTATGCGCTTAGCAGTAACGGATCGTGCAGCCACGTCTCTATCGCTGAGTCAACAGATGGGGACGTTTGCAAGACAACAACCATCTGCACGAACAGTTCGACGACGATTGCAGGAGCATGGGCTATCAGCTCGGAGACCGTGGCTGCGGTTACCCTTGACGCTGCATCATAGACAAGGGCGCCTGTGATGGTGTGCTCAACGAAAAACTTGGGTGCACGAAAGGCAAAACGTCATTTTTCGGATGTATCTAGGTTCTGTTTACTGAATCATGATGGTCGCATCCGTGTTTGGCGACATCGCGGTGAACGCACATTGGAAGTGTGTATTCGTCAACGCCATACTGGCGTATCACCTGGCGTGATGGTACGGGGTGCCATCGGTTACACGTCTCGGTCACCTCTTCTTCGCATTGACGGCACTTTGAACAGTGGACGTTACATTTCAGATGTGTTACGACCCGTGGTTCTACCCTTCATTCGATCCCTGCGAAACCCCACATTTCAGCAGGATAATGCACGACCGCATGTTGCAGGTCCTGTACGGGCCTTTCTGAATACAGAAAATGTTCGACTGCTGCCCTGGCCAGCACATTCTCCAGATCTGTCAAAACATCTGGTAAGTGGTGGCCGAGCAACTGGCTCATCACAATACGCCAGTCACTACTCTTGATGAACCGTGGTATCGTGTTGAAGCTGCATTGGCAGCTGTACCTGTACACGCCATCCAAGCTCTGTTTGACTCAGTGCCCAGTCCTATCAAGGCCGTTGTTATGGCCAGAGGTAGTTGGCTCAAATGGCTCTGAGCACTATGGGACTTAACAACTGAGTTCATCAGTCCTCTACAACTTAGAACTACTTAAGCGTAACTAACCCAAGGACATCACACACCTCCATGCCCGAGGCAGGATTCGAACCTGAAACCGTAGTAGTCGCGCGGTTCCGGACTGAAGCGCCTAGATCCGATTGGCTACCGCGGCCGGCCCAGAGATGGTTGTTCTGAGTACTGGTTTCTCAGGATCTATGTACCCAAATTGTATGAAAATGTAATCACACGTCAGTTCAAGTATAACATATTTGTCTAATGAATACCCGTTTACCATCTGCATTTCTTCTTGGTGTAGCAATTTTGATGGCCAGTAGTGTAAAATAGCCGAATAGAAAAGGGCCAGGCCTTCAATGATAACAGCCTCTGGTAAGTAAGTCGGGCTTTCAATGATGACAGCTTCAGCTAAGAAAAATTACCAGACAGAAAACAGGCAAGCCTTTAATGATAACAGTTAAGACCTCGAAGTTAAAACTGGACGAATCGAAGCTGAACCTTGCCTGTTCGAAAGGGGGCCATGAATTCAGCACAGCGAAACTGCCTCCAACTCTCTCATCGGTGTGTCACGTCCCAAAGCTGGCTCGTCAGCCTAAGCACGAAGACGGCACTCGAGTTCAGCCACGGATTCAAATCGGCCCACAAATACGCTCAGCAGTCACGCGCCGTACTCCGTGCCCAAGCCTTTTGCGCAAGTGCTCCGCCTACTCGCTGGTCGGACCTCTCGACCCGCCCTCCTCGCTCCGTTACCACTCCCCAACTCGCCACGCCACAACACGCCCCATCCCCCACGAATAGTCTCGAGCAAAGATCTTAGTGGCCTCTAACGAGAGGGACACGACAGACCGAGCTAGTGGCGCCAGGAATTCGAAAGGCGACTCAGCGACCCCGTCACGGCTGAGCCTCTCCCCCTTAAACCTGTGGCGCGCAGTCCAGCCTACAGAAGGAGGTGAAGATTAATTAACGGGCTTCAGTTGATTAAGGACAACCATTGAGGACCTTACCAAGACCAGATGCCAGACAAAAAAGCCAACTTGTTCCGGAATGTTGATGATAGAGCATGGGCTTATGAAACGAGGAGTGAACTTCCAGAGCTTTGCGCCACTCGTCACCCGACAGACACAGTTCTTCAAGGTAACCTCATCTCCTACGTTGCCCTGAAGGAGGCCTGGTGGCAGTGGGCTCACCTACTGTTATTCCTAGCCCTTTCCCAGTTTTCCCTAAGATCTTCAGGATTAACGGATAAAGGCAAGAGGTCGTTGATATCGCACATGGTGGTTAGAGGGGAACTGATGGGATTCGCAAACAAGAGAGCGGCAGGAACTGCCTTGGACGCTTCGTGCTATGCAGTGCAAAATTGAGCCAAGGAGTTGGGTTGGGTTGTTTGGGGAAGGAGACCAGACAGCGAAGTCATCGGTCTCATCGGATTAGGGAAGGATGGGGAAGGAAGTCGGCCGTGCAAAGGAACCACCCCGGCATTTGCCTGGAGCGATTTAGGGAAATCACGGAAAACCGAAATCAGGATCGCCGGACGCGGGATTGAATCGTCGTCCTTCCGAATGCGTCCAGTGTCTAACCACTGCGCCACATCGCTCGGTATAGAGCCAAGGCAAGGTGGTATCCCACTTACTCGGAGACTTATGATGGTAAATGATAAAAGCTGACTTAAGGTTGCGATTCACTCTCTCAGCAAACGAAGCCTGGTGATAATATGGCGTGGTGGTTAGGTGCTTAACAGCGTTACGAATGCAAAACTGCTTACACTGTTCGAAAACAAACGCCGGATCGTTATCGCTTACAGGAACCTTACGGGGGTCCAGACCTGCTGAAAATGTTGGTTAAATGTGCAATGGTAACGGCCGCTGTGACCCTACAACTAATACTTAACCATAAAAAACCGCGTCAACAACCACCAGGATAATGTTCCCCTTCTTGATACGAGGAACAGGCCCTATGCAATCGACACAGAGTTTGTCTCCTAGAGCTCGAATTGTAACAACCCTTTCGGATGACTATTACTAGGTTTAGGCTTCTTACAGGCTTCATACTCACCCACTGCTTATACAATGTGGGCCAAGTGAGATGAGTGTTATCCTTTTCCAAGGTTTTATAGAAGCGAAGATGCCCTCACACTAGAGAATTATGAAAATAGTGGAAAACTGGAGGCACCAGCTCCTGAGGCAAACAAATTTTAAAGTCCCCGTCTTCGTTAACGCATTTGCATAGTATGCCATTCCTGATGTAGGCACTAACCTCACTACCAGACAAGAGTTACTTTTTTAAGGGATCACACAACGGATCTTGAACCTGTTTGGTTTTAAGGTCCACAAACAACTGGGAACATCAGTTGAAACCGTACACACAACGGTGAGACTAACGCCATTATTCTCGACAGACCTCTCCTTCCGAAGCATGTGACTGAGGGCGTCGGCGACTTGGTTGACAGATCTTTTATGTGTCGCACGCTGAAATGAAACGCGGAGATACAGACCGCCCACATGGTAATCCTACAAGTTTTCCTGGCTCGGGCCAACAACCAACTCAGGGTTAATTGTCTGTCTCGAGATTAAACTCCCTATGCTTAACACAGAACTGGAACTTCTCTAAAGCACAGCTAGCGCCTCGCACTCACGAACGGAGTAATTTATCCCTGGACCAGACAACCTCCTGGACACGAAAGCTAAGGGGCGTCTTATACCTTGGTCCTTCTGCAACAACACTGCAGCAATACCGGCATTCGAGGCATCAGTTAGAACGATAAATCTCTTGCTGAAATCCGGGACGGCTAAGACCATCGGGTTGGTGATAGTGAATTTGATAGCTTCAAAAGCCACCTGTTGGCTCTCACCCGAGACAAATTTCTCGCCCTTCCTACGTAGTTTATTCTGGGGACCGGCCTTCTGGGCAAAAACAGGGAGAAAGTGAAAATATTCTCCATCCAAATAAGTCTGCCTATCTCCGTCCTACTTCAAGGCTGAGGAAATTTCAACGCCTTAGTTCGTTCCTGGTCTATCCTAATGTTCCAGGAAATTAAATGGCCCAGGAAGGACATTTGTTGCCTAGCAAGTGTAATCTTGGACTGCATCAAATGGTAAAAATGGCTCTAAGAACTGCTTAAACCTAACTAACCTAGGGACATCACACACATCCATGCCCAAGACAGGATTCGAACCTGTGACCGTAGCAGCAGCGCAGTTCCGTACAAAAGCGCCTAGAATCTCTCGGCCACAGCGGCCGGCTGGACTACATCTCAAAACTTGGAGAGGACCTCCTGAAGACCGGAAATATGATCCTCAAACGTCTGACTATAAATGATACAACTTCAAGGTAATTAAAGACACAAATCGTCCAAGATATGGTCTAACAAACGAGACAAAACCGCCGCCGTAGTGGATAATCCGAACGGCACATGGCTGAACTCACAGAGGTTCCAATCAGTATAGAATGCTATGACTTGTTCAGACTCCTCGATAAGAGTAATCTGACAATAATTTTCCTTGAGGTCGAGCACCTTGAACCACTTAGCCCACGAAAACCAGGTGAAGCGGTTGTGAAGGTCCGGCAAGGGGATAGTCTGTAATCGACCACCAGCTTGTAGTCCTGGCGCTGAGCTTTAGGAACGAGAAAAAGTGGTGAAGCGTTGGGAGACTGCCTAATGACCACACCCTCCTTCAACACACTTGCCTATTTCTGTCTCAGGATTTTCATTTTGTCACACTGGAATATCGTCAGCCAAGCATATGTGGTACTGTATGAGCTACTGTGATGAAATGCTGCTGACTCACCGTTTGCTCTGTTGTCTTCTCCGTCGTCTCCGAAGATTGCTGTGGGATCGAAACCTTACACACGCGTCGCCATATATAACCTCCCGCAGTTTCGCACCGTCCTTTATTATACACATACGCTGAAGATGAAGTTACATTTAATTAATTTTGCATCAAACTCATTTTCGTGCTCTCCTGCTATTGTTAAGGAAAACTACTAAATGATATGTTCTTTCTCAAATACTGGATTTTACTAATTAAAACACCCTTTTGTAAACCAACTTTTACAAACATTCAACAGAAATCAAAATGGTGTGTGACATTACAGCTTTATTCTGCCACTAATCTCCGGCCTCGCTACCGAGCAACCGTCTCTAGCCTCTCGCACATCCGACTTCCACTTACGGACTCTTTAACACTCGACTCTCGCTCACCTACTCACACATTGTTGACCTCACTGCAGTCTTTGCTTTAGTTTATAATCGCTGCTTAGAGCATATTGTGGTATCGATAGTTACGATGCCACAACGTAGGTGCGCTCTACTAGGTTGGCAGTACGACACCGACTCCGACGACTGCGCCCTCTAGCCGGCGCTGTGCAGCTCTACGAGCGCCGCTCCAGATTCTACTCATTTGACTCCGAGTAGACGACCAAGCAACATTGTTTCTATTTCATAGTGGTCTAGCCACTTCAGATTTTGCCTGTGTAAATTTTATGAGCTTGGATACATCCGGCTTCGCACCTACGTGCTTCTCAGTGCAAAGTTACGTATTCACGTTATTATGTATTCATATTCTTGCTAAAGTAAAGATGATTTAAACGCAATACCGAAGCATTTCACCTTTTCCTGCTCCTACTCACTTCCTACATTCGGCCTGCACTTCAGTTTACAGGAGACGACCCAGGCGCCGCCTACCAGGCGGGATACAAAATACGAGGGTCGGTCAAAAAGTAATGCCTCCCATTTTTTTCTACTTAAAAAAATTAAGTTAAGTGAAAAATTTGAATTTGGCGCCATTCCTCAAACCTTCTTCTGCAATCCACTGCAGTAGTAACTTTCTGTGTCAACAGGTGGCAGCACAGCAGAAGTTTGTAAGATGGCCGACATCGATGTTCGTTTGAGACAGCGTTGTGTGATTGAATTCTTGAATGCAGAAGGTGAAACGCCCATACGCATTCATGAAAGACTGAAGAAGGTGTATGGTGTTGTGACAGTGGATGTCAGCACTGTTAGACGATGGGTTCGTTGTTGTAAGGAAGCTGAAGGGCAAACACCGTTGACTGACGAAAAGCGGAGCGGCAGGCCGGTGAGAGCAGTGACTCCACACAACATTCAGCAAGTTGATGACATCATTCGTGGTGACCGTCGGGTGACTGCAGATGAAGTGTGTCGCAGTATTTCTCTTAGTAAAGGCAGTGTGATCACGATTATTAAACAATTGGGGTACTCAAAAGTTTGTGCACGGTGGGTTCCAAGAATGTTAACCGATCAGAATAAAGAGGCAAGGAAAACAATAGCCTCCCAACACTTGCAGCGCTTCCGTTTGGAGGGAGATGAGTTTCTGAAAAAAATTGTGACCGGGGACGAAACATGGGTGCATTTTTTTGAACCCGAATCAAAGAGGCAGTCAATGGAGTGGCGTCACACAAGCTCGCCGAGGAAGAAAAAATTCAAAACTGTGCGATCGGCAGGGGAAGTTATGGCAACAGTTTTCTGGGATACAGAGGGTGTGATTCTGGTTGATTTTTTGGAGCAGGGATGCACAATAAATTCTGTTCAATACGTCACAACCCTCAAAAAACTTAAAGCACGTCTTCAGCGAGTTCGCCCAACAAAATCAATGTCAGATGTTCTTCTTTTGCATGACAATGCAAGACCACACACCAGTCGTCACACCTCTGACGAGGTTGTCAAAATTGGATGGGAAGTTTTGCCTCATCCCCCATACAACCCTGACCTGGCACCATCAGACTTCCATCTGTTCGGGCCACTAAAAGAAGCTCATCGTGGGATTCATTTTGAAGATGAGGAGGCCGTCAAAACATCCGTGCGTCAATGGCTTAGGAAGCAGAGCTGTGATTTTTACCGTGCTGGGATACATACCCTTGTTCAAAGATGGACCAAAACTGTAGAGATGGGCGGAGATTACATTGAAAAATGACAAAATGATCCTCAATGTTGTGGTTTTCAACCTATGTAATTGCATTTAAATTTCCTGACAATTAAACGTAGAAAAAAAATAGGAGGCATTACTTTTTGACTGACCCTCGTATATGATCGATACTAAGTAAGGGTACTGTACACTTACAAGGTGTATCGGCCAGCGGTCAAACCGTTCGTTTCGTTCCTGCCCTCGCACCGTGCGACGTCATACTCATGCCTGCAGCCAGGAGCCAAGTTTACTTGGTGATGTGCGGCGCACGAGGAAAAATATGCGACGCACTGCTCCGCAGGTCTAATCTGAAACGTTTATCGGTGGGCCTGATGAATTACGTGCTCTGTTACACTGCCAGATAAGTCTAAGTAAGAGTCGGCAGCCTCACTTTGACCCGCCAGACAGGCTTAAGCTCCTCAATGCACAAATGTCAATGATCTAATGTTCTACTTTCAGAAACTTTCCAATATCAGACCATTGAACTGGAATACGCAAACCGATAACAGTTCCTACACGGCTTCCAACTGACCACTAGCTACAATTTCCGATAAGCACCTCAACGACAAAACAGCAACACAATTCAAAGTCAATAGAAAGAATCACGCAAAAACATCTCTTCGAAATTTGCACAAAAACGAACGAAACCTACTGGTGTGAATGAACCGTAAGTAAGTGCGTCTTGTTCACTTAAAAAGAGTACAGCTGGCAACGTGCGGCCACAATTTTATTTGACGTCTCTGCCT
Organism: Schistocerca gregaria; assembly: GCF_023897955.1. Lineage (NCBI taxonomy): Eukaryota > Metazoa > Arthropoda > Insecta > Orthoptera > Acrididae > Schistocerca > Schistocerca gregaria. Next base: position 196,625,867 of record NC_064922.1, read on the forward strand.
ATTGAGTGTCTGCACACTCGCTAAACGGCAACGCTCACCCAGAAGAAACCGGGATGGTTAAAGTCGGTATCACTATTCGCGCACGGGGACGCACTTCGGAATCTTGTAGCCTTTCAGGACTGAAAGAATTGCTTGGTTGGTCATTCCGGATCACACCTGACTACAGAAACACACGATAAGATCACGACCTTTGCATCTCAAGAACGCTCCACGCCGTCATCCCGATTTTCCCCGTTCCCAAAATGCTCCAAGATATTATTTAACCTTTAGACTTCTCATCCAATTAGGAACTGAATGTTGGAATTTTCATTGGCCATTTCCTGCTGCCGCTAGCAGCGCTTCTCTAAGATGCTATTTTCTGGCAGGAGATTCTTTGCGAGGGATATTGGCAACACCGGCCGTCATGGAGAAATTTACCACCCTGTAAGCCAGTCATGTAGATTCCGACCACGATCATTTAGGAGGATTAGGGAAAGACTAGCCCAAGAGTTCTAGCCTGAAGAAGGCCTCCTCCGCCAGAACCCGACCCTGTCATAGAGCCACAGGAAGAACACACAGGCACGGTCAGGAAATGACATGTTTCACGGCATCATGTCGACTTGATAGTTTGTATGTATTTACTTTCGTAACATTGAGCAGTTTTGCGTTCGTTCCACTGATGAGTTTTTCGTTCACTCCACTGATGAAGTGCGCTCAATACGCGGTTAACACTGTGAGGCTGCGCGATACAGAACACCGCAATAGGCAGATCTTAGGGGAGAGTCTCGCTCCACCTCCCACAAAAAATGTGTGTGAAACCTTATGCGACTTAACTGCTAAGGTCATCAGTCCCTAAGCTTACACATTACTTAACCTAAATTATCCTAAGGACAAACACACACACCCATGCCCGAGGGAGGACTCGAACCTCCGCCTCCCACATTACGAGCTTTCGATGAGAAGCAGAAGCTTGGAACACACATTAGAGTCTCGTTAAAATGAATTTTTAGGCGTGAATAAGGTACGACAAAAAAGTTTCTTCTTGAAGTCTTTGCTGGATCATATATGCAACGTAGTGCGATCCCGATACGGGTCTATAAACAGCGAAATGTAGGCAAGAGACTAGTGTGGATTCGTGTCTTTCCGACGTAAATGCGTTAAATGCGTAAATGCGAACTGTGGCAACGCTATTACCAAATGAGTCCAAACACAACCAACGTGCTGTTATTCTTTTCTTGGTTCCCGGAGGACACACACTACTAGACATCTATCGGTGAAAGAAGAATGTGTGTGTGTGGAGTAAAGTATCTGTCGAAAGCCAACGTTGTGGAATGACACGCCAAGTTCCTTGCTGGTCATGATTCGACACTAGACGCCGGCCCATCTGCGAGGCCAGAACTTACGCCAACTCAAATGGGAGACAGTCGAGCATCGGACTTACAGTCCTGAGCCCTCTCCATCCGATTACCACTCCTTCGACCCCTTATAACCGAACGACTATTTGCAGCAGGCAGTCAATTGATTTCTTCATGAAGCAAGACACGGTCTATCTGGTGCGCAGGTCCGGTAATTGCCGCAGTGTTCACGGCGATTCTGCCTGACTGGCATACCGTTCGTGAACTGCAGGGCCTTCGAACCGAAACTTTCCGATCGCTTCTTATAAAATAAATAACCTGGTTTCGCAAATCTATTTTCATTTATTTTCACACGCCGAGTCTTTTAGTAAGTTCCTATAGTCTCTCCTATACGGCACCATATGATACACTTCGTGTCAATTGTTCTGTGTTTCAGGTTGCTGCCACACTCAGCGACCTAAAGTTTTGACATTGTAACTGTGTCACGAAGTGTGGTTCTGCTTTCTTGTGAGGAGATGATTAAGTGATTAATACACTCCTGGAAATGGAAAAAAGAACACATTGACACCGGTGTGTCAGACCCACCATACTTGCTCCGGACACTGCGAGAGGGCTGTACAAGCAATGATCACACGCACGGCAAAGCGGACACACCAGGAACCGCGGTGTTGGCCGTCGAATGGCGCTAGCTGCGCAGCATTTGTGCACCGCCGCCGTCAGTGTCAGCCAGTTTGCCGTGGCATACGGAGCTCCATCGCAGTCTTTAACACTGGTAGCATGCCGCGACAGCGTGGACGCGAACCGTATGTGCAGTTGACCGACTTTGAGCGAGGGCGTATAGTGGGCATGCGGGAGGCCGCGTGGACGTACCGCCGAATTGCTCAACACGTGGGGCGTGAGGTCTCCACAGTACATCGATGTTGTCGCCAGTGGTCGGCGGAAGGTGCACGTGCCCGTCGACCTGGGACCGGACCGCAGCGACGCACGGATGCACGCCAAGACCGTAGGATCCTACGCAGTGCCGTAGGGGACCGCACCGCCACTTCCCAGCAAATTAGGGACACTGTTGCTCCTGGGGTATCGGTGAGGACCATTCGCAACCGTCTCCATGAAGCTGGGCTACGGTCCCGCACACCGTTAGGCCGTCTTCCGCTCACGCCCCAACATCGTGCAGCCCGCCTCCAGTGGTGTCGCGACAGGCGTGAATGGAGGGACGAATGGAGACGTGTCGTCTTCAGCGATGAGAGTCGCTTCTGCCTTGGTGCCAATGATGGTCGTATGCGTATTTGGCGCCGTGCAGGTGAGCGCCACAATTAGGACTGCATACGACCGAGGCACACAGGGCCAACACCCGGCATCATGGTCTGAGGAGCGATCTCCTACACTGGCCGTACACCTCTAGTGATCGTCGAGGGGACACTGAATAGTGCACGGTACATCCAAACCGTCATCGAACCCATCGTTCTACCATTCCTAGACCGGCAAGGGAACTTGCTGATCCAACAGGACAATGCACGTCCGCATGTATCCCGTGCCCCCAAAATGCTCTAGAAGGTGTAAGTCAACTACCCTGGCCAGCAAGATCTCCGGATGTGTCCCCCATTGAGCATGTTTGGGACTGGATGAAGCGTCGTCTCACGCGGTCTGCACGTCCAGCTCGAACGCTGGTCCAACTGAGGCGCCAGGTGGACATGGCATGGCAAGCCGTTCCACAGGACTACATCCAGCATCTCTACGATCGTCTCCATGGGAGAATAGCAGCCTGCATTGCTGCGAAAGGTGGATATACACTGTACTAGTGCCGACATTGTGCATGCTCTGTTGCCTGTGTCTATGTGCCTATGGTTCTGTCAGTGTGATCATGTGATGTATCTGACCCCAGGAATGTGTCAATAAAGTTTCCCCTTCCTGGGACAATGAATTCACGGTGTTCTTATTTCAATTTCCAGGAGTGTAACAGTAATTGTACTAACACTCAACACGTTCACATCGCAGCTGATAAATTTTTGAGTATCACGTGAGACAACATTCTCACCATAGTGCGATTAAAATTACTTTTTATCTGACTGATCACTACAAGTGGGTACCACTCCGAACAATTTGTGTTGACTACGACAGATTTCAGATTGCTGCCAACCCGAGCTGTCTAATAATCGTGACACTATTTGTTACTGAGCAGAAAGTTACACTCTTAAGAAGCTCTTAAGGCTTGTTGACGTTTCTGCATCCGGCTGTTAGCTAATGGATGCATTTTATCATAAAATGCTCCTAAAATACCGCGAGCTGCACGAATGCTCGACTTAGGCCGCATGCGGCCCGCGGGCCGCAGTTTGAAGACCAATGAAATGAAATGTCGGGTGACTAGAACCTCTCGTCGGATAGACGGATCGTTGGGTGCAAGTCATTTTAGTTGACGCCACTTCGGTGAATTGCGTGTTGATGAGAATGATATGATCGTGAAGAGAACACAACTCGCAGTCCTCGAGCGGAGAAAACATCTGACCCAGCCGGGAATCGAACCCGGGCCCTTTGCATGGCATTCTGCCTCACTGTCCATTCAGCTTTGGAGGCGGACAACGACCACTGTTTTAATCCAACAGTCTTGGTTTAAAGCGTTCTGTGTGCAACAGGCTTAGCTGGTTGTTTGAATTGGTGCAACCCGCAATACAGATGTGTGCTGGAGGGAGCGAAGCGCTCGGATAAGGGGAAACTCTTGTTAGGGAAACTGGCAGAGCTAGAAGATGCTAGAAATAGAACATTCTATCGAAAGATGCGTTTGCTTACTCGCTGCACAGGTACATAAATCTACAGGAGTGTCCACATGCGTCATAGTTATCAAGCGTCGCGCAGCAAACGGCTGCACCAGCATCTCCAGAGTGTCAGGTATGTCAACAATATTTCAACAATCTCAGCCTATGACACGGTGAAAGCAGAGACAGTCGCAAACAGGAACTGAAAGGAAAAATGCTGCGTCTACGCCTTCTACATTAGCGAGCACATCGTGGGCTGCAGAAGCATCTAAGCTGACCGATATACCGTTGCTCATGTCATTGTCTCCATTCCATTTATATTTTCTAAGACAAAGAAGTTGACGAAAGATTGCTGCAGCAGACTATGTAACAACTGTAGGAACCAAATACTGGCAAGATGCCTTCCACAAGACAAGAGCTACATGCACTTGGAGGAAGTCCCCTAGATGCTGAATACTGTCCAGAAGATCCAAAAGTCACATTCGCTGGCGTTAGTTGTGGATGGCTGGATGATGGGGGTCCCACTGTGATTAGTTTCATAATAACCACTCAGGATCCAGAATTTTACGAGGGCAAAATCGCTGTTGTCTATGAGTTACGCAGTGAAAAGTTCGTTGTCACTATAACAGGCAAGGCTCGAAATATTCTGGCTGCAGGAAACATGTTGCACTGCCGATATCTGCATATAGCCAGCAAAGGCTACGCAGCGCTCAGCATCAACCTACTGGTATAAGATGTTATGGCTTTAGAGGTACTTCACGAACTTAACACTTTGAAGTGCAGTCATGTTCCCACGAAATACTGGACACTATGAGGAAAGACAAACACTGCTCATCAACTGTCACACTCAAACTTCCATCTCGAACGCGATGCGGTGCTAAAGTATGAGACATGCAGAAACTGAAAGAAGTAACTTAAATCTATGCATGAGACTATAACGCCAGCAGAAGCAGAGTACTGCTGTGTGCAAAGCACATTAAAGTTTTTCTGTGATTTCAGCTAATGTAGAGGCAGTGCTGAAGGAGAGCAAAATGTTTTCTTCAGAAGATGAATTAGTTACAAATGTTGCTGTGAAACGTAGGAAAGAGTTACATGCAACTATTAATATCACCATTGTCTGCCTTGATGTTGTAACTTGTATGTATGTGTCCTAAGATCCGATGATGGCGGCTTTAGTTTCGCCGAAATCGGTAATCATGGAGTAAAAAGAATTCCTGCAAACTTGGCTGCCAATTTATTGTTTTACTTACATGCAAAACGATACACGCAATAACAAATGATCAGGACCACGGCATAAGGGAGGTGGCCTTGCAGCATATGGGGAAAAGCAAGCAACGGATTATGTAGCAATATTAAATAATTTTTTCAACTTGATCCGAAATTATTGTGGCAAATCTAATGAAATTTCGAGCAGATCTTTCTTTTATTTGCATTGATTGTCTCTGGACTGCTCTGCTGCTAATCATGTGTCTCGAGCGAACTAAAGGCTCCAGTAGGGAGCAAAGAAACAAAACAAAAAAAACAGTGTAGTGCAACCTTAGAAACAATTCTGACCCTTCAAAGAACAGGTTTCTCTCATCGGCTGTGCACTCCCTGTGACGTCCCGATATATATTGCAAACTTAGTCAATACATCTCTGAATTTCTTTGACATATCATGAACCATGGACCTTGCCGTTGGTGGGGAGGCTTGCGTGCCTCAGCGATACAGATGGCCGTACCGTAGGTGCAACCACAAGGGAGGGGTATCTGTTGAGAGGCCGGACAAACATGTGGTTCCTGAAGAGGGGCAGCAGCCTTTTCAGTAGTTGCAGGGGCAACAGTCTGGATGATTGACTGATCTGGCCTTGCAACATTAACCAAAACGGCCTTGCTGTGCTGGTACTGCGAACGGCTGAAAGTAAGGGGAAACTACAGCCGTAATTTTTCCCGAGGACATGCAGCTTTACTGTATGATTAAATGATGATGGCGTCCTCTTGGGTAAAATATTCCGGAGGTAAAATAGTCTCCCATTCGGATCTCCGGACGGGGACTACTCAGGAGGATGTCGTTATCAGGAGAAAGAAAACTGGCGTTCTACGGATCGGAGCGTAGAATGTCAGATCCCATAATCGGGCAGGTAGGATAGAAAATTTAAAAAGAGAAATGGATAGGTTAAAGTTAGATATAGTGGGAATTAGTGAAGTTCGGAGGAACAAGACTTTAGGTCAGGTGAATACAGGGTTATAAATACAAAATCAAATAGGGGTAATGCAGGAGTAGGTTTAATAATGAATAAAAGAAATAGGAGTGCGGGTAAGCTACTACAAACAGTATAGTGAACGCCTTATTGTGGCCAAGATACACACGAAGCCCACGCCTACTACAGTAGTACAAGTTTATATGCCAACTAGCTCTCCAGATGATGAAGAAATTGATGAAATGTATGATGAGATAAATGAAATTATTCAGGTAGTGAAGGGAGACGAAAATTTAATAGTCATGGGTGACTGGAATTCGTCAGTAGGAAAAGGGAGAGAACGAAACATAGTAGGTGATTATGGATTGGGGCTAAGAAATAAAAGAGGAAGCCGTCTGATAGAATTTTGCACAGAGCATAACTTAATCATAGCTAACACTTGGTTCAAGAATCATAAAATAATGTTGTATACATGGAAGAATCCTGGAGATACTAAAAGGTATCAGCTAGATTATATAATGGTAAGACAGAGATTTAGGAATCAGGTTTTAAGTTGTAGGACATCTCCAGGGGCAGATGTGGACTCTGACCACAATCTATTGGTTATGACCTGTAGGTTAAAACTGAAGAAACTGCAAAAAGGTGGGAATTTAAGGACATGGGATCTGGATAAGCTGAAAGAACCAGAGGTTGTACAGAGTTTCAAGGAGAGAATAAGGGAACAATTGAGAGGAATGGGTGAAAGAAACACAGTAGAAGAAGAATGGGTAGCTCTGAGGGATGAAGTAGTGAAGGCAGCAGAGGATACAGTAGGTAAAAAGATGAGGGCTGCTAGAAATCCTTGGGTAACAGAAGAAATATTGAATTTAATTGATGGAAGGAGAAAATATAAAAATGCAGTAAATGAAGCAGGCAAAAAGGAATACAAACGTCTCAAAAATGAGATCGACAGGAAGTGCAAAATGGCTAAGCAGAGACGGCTAGAGGACAAATGTAAGGATGTAGAAGCTTATCTCACTAGGGGTAAGATAGATACTGCCTACAGGAAAATTAAAGAGACATTTGGAGAGAAGAGAACCACGTGTATGAATATCAAGAGCTCAAATGACAACCCAGTTCTAAGCAAAGAAGGGAAGGCAGAAAGGTGGAAGGAGTATATAGAAGGTTTATACAAGGGCGATGTACTTGACGACAATATTATGGAAATGGAAGAGGATGTAGATGAAGACGAAATGGGAGATAAGATACTGCGTGAAGAGTTTGACAGAGCACTGAAAGACCTGAATCGAAACAAGGCGCCGGAGTAGACAACATTCCTTTAGAATTACTGATGGCCTTGGGAGAGCCAATCATGACAAAACTCTACCAGCTGGTAAGCAAGATGTATGAGACAGGCGAAATACCCTCAGACTTCAAGAAGAATATAATAATTCCAATCCCAAAGAAAGCAGGTGCTGACAAATGTGAAAATTACCGAACTATCAGTTTAATTAGTCACAGCTGCAAAATACTAACGCGAATTCTTTACAGACGAATGGAAAAACTGGTAGATGCGGACCTCGGGGAGGATCAGTTTGGATTCCGTCGAAATGTTGGAACACGTGAGGCTATACTGACCCTACGACTTATCTTAGAAGAAAGATTAAGAAAAGGCAAACCTACGTTTCTAGCATTTGTAGACTTAGAGAAAGCTTTTGACAATGTTCACTGGAATACTCTCTTTGAAATTCTGAAAATGGCAGGGGTAAAATACAGGGAGCGAAAGGCTATTTACAATTTGTACAGAAACCAGATGGCAGTTATTAGAGTCGAGGGGCATGAAAGGGAAGCAGTGGTTGGGAAAGGAGTGAGACAGGGTTGTAGCCTCTCCCCGATGTTATTCAATCTGTATATTGAGCAAGCAGTAAAGGAAACAAAAGAAAAATTTGGAGTAGGTATTATAATTCATGGAGAAGAAGTAAAAACTTTGAGGTTCGCCGATGACATTGTAATTCTGTCAGAGACGGCAAAGGACTTGGAAGAGCAGTTGAACGGAATGGACAGTGTCTTGAAAGGGGGATATAAGATGAACATCAACAAAAGCAAAACGAGGATAATGGAATGTAGTCAAATTAAATCGGGTGATGCTCAGGGAATTAGATTAGGAAATGAGACACTTAAAGTAGTAAAGGAGTTTTGCTATTTAGGAAGTAAAATAACTGATGATGGTCGAAGTAGAGAGGATATAAAATGTAGACTGGCTATGGCCAGGAAAGCGTTTCTGAAGAAGAGAAATTTGTTAACATCGAATATAGATTTACGTATCAGGAAGTCATTTCTGAAAGTATTTGTTTGGAGTGTAGCCATGTATGGAAGTGAAACATGGACGATAACTAGTTTGGACAAGAAGAGAATAGAAGCTTTTGAAATGTGGTGCTACAGAAGAATGCTGAAGATAAGGTGGATAGATCACGTAACTAATGAGGAGGTATTGAACAGGATTGCGGAGAAGTTTGTGGCACAACTTGACTAGAAGAAGGCATCGGTTAGTAGGACATGTTTTGAGGCATCAAGGGATCACAAATTTAGCATTGGAGGGCAGCGTGGAGGGTAAAAATTGTAGAGGGAGACCAAGAGATGAATACACTAAGCAGATTCAGAAGGATGTAGGTTGCAGTAGGTACTGGGAGATGAAGAGGCTTGCACAGGATAGAGTAGCATGGAGAGCTGCATCAAACCAGTCTCAGGACTGAAGACAACAACAGCAACATCAAGTGATCTTTCTGTTCAAGTTTTTTGTTTGCTGCAGTTATGCCTTCCAGCTCAATTGTCAAACTGTTGCCTGAAATAAAGGAAACAAACTGCATAAATAAACTTTTGGATTTAAAATAATTGCTTTACGCAATAACTGTAAATTCTGAGTTTGAAATGTAGAATATAAACCCCAGAAATAATTTTTTACTTACGATATTATACTTTTCCCAGTCCATTCGATTGTACCGTTTCTTGTTTCAAACCGTACTTACCGAATCATTTTAAAACAATGGTGCATCTCAAGTCCCAACAAACTCATCTAATAGTTGTTGTACATGGTGTAGCAAAAATGTACTGCACAAATTGCAAGACTCATCCCTGACATGTAGACGAAGAAATTGTGTTATTAGAACATGGTCTGAAAACGTTTGTTCCCATGTTATAACCCAGTTTCTCCAGCTCATTAATCATGGGAAACACACACGAACAGAACGAACTAGCGTAACACATGCAGCTCTTTTTCACGTAGTAGTGAATCTCGGATGAGCTCTTATATCAATGGAGTATTGCATATGGTTTCACAGCCTTCGATAATACGGGCGTGGAGACTCTGAACATCTTGTACTGCGGTTCCATACGCAAGTGCCTTAAAATGTCCCTACAAATAAAAGCCCAGTGGGATTACATCCGGAGAGCGTGGAGGTCAGGAAATTGATCCATCTTTACCCATCCACCATCTGTAGACGAATCTGTTGTTTAGAAGCGGACGGATATTAGTATAAAACGACGAGGTGTTCCATGGTGCATGAAGTACATGTTAAGTCGCACAGCTAAAGGCACATCTGCTAACAGATCGGGTAGAACATTCTCTACGAAATTTATGATAACTTTTAACGTTGAGATTGGGTGAAAGAAAGTGACGCCCTACCTGTCAACAACAATGCCGACCCAAAAATTAACAAAACCTTTTTGTTGATGACTTGCTTCAACAGTTTCGTGACATACATGTCAACCGTCAAAATTTACACTCTGATCTCGTTGAAACGCCACTTTATCTGGGAACAATATCGTAGCACTAAAATTAGGGTTGATACATTGTTGAATAAATTATTCGCAGGAAAATCAGTTGTTCACAGCTCCTGCACACCCTGTAAATGGTAAGGACACAGCTGATCTTCGTGTAACACTCGCCAGAAAATCATGTGGTTAACAGTGTTGCAGCTACAAGTCTTCTACTGACACCAGGGTCGTCGTTAACTGCTTGAAGTATTGTCGCGGTGTCCTCGTCCTTCTATGCCCCCAGGTCGCGGATATCAGGCTTGAGTGCCCCATGTTCCCTAAGTCGACAATCAGTGGCTTCAGACGTTTTCCTGTCGGGGCACCTTTGTCCTGGTAATCTCTCCTTGTAAAAACGATGAAGGCGAGCGCCTTTGCTGTCAGCTAATCCATACATCAAATGGTCATCTGCAATATCTGAATTTTTTGTGTACAGCCAAGTCTGCGATTAACTCTACGTAGAAACCCATGTGCTTGCAACAGTCGTACTATAGCTGGAACAATTGATGTCACCTGCAAACAACCGATGACGTGCGTCGCATGACGTGTGAAACAACGTAACCAGTGCGTTTGCCCCATGATTCTAACGTTCTGTTCTTATGTGTTTCCCATGATTAATGAACTGGAGAATCTAGAATTACCAGCGTCAGGGAAATAACATGGAAGAACTAGACTCCTTCAACTAACATAATTCAACCTTCAACAACAGTATTTATTTTTATATATTTTTTGGGTAATAACAGGTCCCCTATGGAAAAAAGTTAAGACATTACAAAGACGAAGGCGTTCAGAATGGTGAATAAGACAGCCGTTAAATTAGAGTAATAATAATCTCAAACCAATCCAAAAAATAAGACGTTAACAATAATGGCCTTTTCAAACATTTTAAATTAAACATTTTCAATAAACCAACCAATTAAAATAATTAAAACAGTTCTAAATAAATCTCTTAAAAACATTAGGCAGACCATCAGAAAGGTTAACAACAAACCTTAGAACAATCTTACAATATGTATTAAACATTAAAGGGAAATCTTCTCGTCCGAAGCCTGTTAATCAAAGTCCTCTTGGTCAATAGCAAAATTTCGTTTATAGTGCAATTCAGACGACGTAAGATACTCAGTCTGAGCACAGACAGACGGAACGCGCAACTGCAAACAAATAGCAAGCCGCGATAGGAAATGCTCAAGGAAATGCCGTGCACACGTTCGCAAGTAAATCAGGCCCACGTGATGAGAAGCCGCCGACATTAAACACTCTTCCAGCAACTTAGTAACTGCCGTTAACAAACAAGCAAGATAAGTGACTAGATTATACTAAAAGTAAATTTATACACACATCACTTCGGTTCCGAGAGTTCCGGAACCTGTACAGAAAATTGGAATACAAATCATCATAAACATCATTTACGCCCTTTTTAGTGCTCATGAAAACCACACATAGCATGTTGTACCACCATACAGCGAGACCTTCAGAGGTGGTGGTCCAGATTGCTGTGCACACCGGTACCTGTAATACCCAGTAGCACGTACTCATGCATTGATGCATGTCTGTATTCATCGTTGCATACTATCCACAAGTTCATCAAGGCACTGTTGGTCAAGATTGTCCCCCTCCTCAACGGCGATTCCACGTAGATCCCTCAGAGTGGTTGGTTGGTCACGTCGTCCATGAAAAGCCCTTTTCAAACTATCCCAGGCATTTTCGATAGGGTTCATGTCTGGAGAACATGCTGACCGCTCTAGTCGAGCGATGTCGTTATTCTGAAGGAAGTCAATCACAAGATGAGCATGATGGGGGCGCGAACTGTCCATGAAGACGAATGCCTCGCCAATGTGCCGATATGGCTGCACTATCGGTCGAAGGATGGTATTCACGTATCGTACAGACGTTGCGGCGCCTTCCATGACCACCAGAGGCGCACGTCGGCCCCACATAATGCCGCTCCAAAACAGCAGGGAACCTACATCTTACTGCAATCGCTGGTCAGTGAGTCTAAGGCATTCAGCCTGACTGGGTTGCCTCGAAACACGTATCCGACGATTGTCTGGTTGAAGGCATATGCGACGCTCGTCGGTGAGGAGAACGTGATGCCAATCCTGAGCGGTCGATTCGGCATGGTGTTGGGCCCATCTGCACCGCGCCGCATGGTGCCGTGGTTTCAGGATCTCTCCATGGACGTCGGGAGTGAAGTGCGCATCATGCAGCCTATTGCACGTAGTTTGAGTCCTAACACGACGTGCTGTGGCTGCACGAAAAGCATTATTCAGCATAGTGGCCTTGCTGTTAAAGTTCGTCCGAGCCATAATCCATAGGTAGCGGTCAACCACTGCAGTAGTAGCCCTTGGCGACCTGAGCGAGGCGTGACATCGACAGATCCTGTCTCTCTGTATCTCCTCCATGTCCAAATAACATCGCTTTCGTCCACTCGATGCCTGGACACTTCCCTTCTTGAGAGCCGTTCCTGGCACAAAGTAACAATGCAGACAGCGGTATTGACCGCCTAGACATCATTGAGCTACAGACAACACGAGCCGTGTACGTCCTTCCTGGTGGAATGACTGGAACTGATCGGCTGTCGGACCCCCTCCGTGTAATAGGCGCTGCTCATGCATGGATGTTTACATATTTGGGAGGGATTTTTGACATCTCTGAACAGTCAAAGGGACTGCGTCTGTGATACAATATCCACAGTCAACGTGTGTCTCCTGGAGTTCTGGGAACCGGCGTGATGCAAAACTTTCTTTGATATGTGTAGTTTGACCATGATTGTACGTATAGAACGTTTCCAAAAAGTTCATACGCCCTAGGAAATTAGCTTCGCTAACAGAGAACTACAGCAAGAAAGCTGTAATTTCTCCCAGGAAAGTACAAAACAACTCGCTCGGGTCTTACCCTTAAATGGAACTGAAAAAACTTTGAAAAGGTCCGTAAAATAGTAGTACCAGAGCCCAGCTGCTTCTAAAACATCAAACCTTGGAGCAAGTGGATTTCTTGCATAAGAGTTTTGAAACCAACACTTGTTTTTAACTAGATAAGGCATAGCCTCCTGATATAGCTATGCGTGACACCTGGGAAAATTACACAACCATAGCAACATTAACCGTAGCAGATTATTCGAGACAAAACGCTGGCCAGCATATTAAAACAAATTACTTCAAAAGCACACAGAGCAGACAGGGCAACAACCTATTCCAGCTTGCGAGGCGGGGAATCGTTGCCCACAACGTAAGCGAATCAGAGCTTCGCCTTCTGCCCAGTCCTGGCGAAGAGTAGTGAACGACGTCCCGGAAAAGACGTAGTTTCGAACACTGCCGCTCCACACTGTGCGAAAACTACCCGTCAACTGCCTGCGGAGCACTCATAGGAGGCCTCTCTTCCTGTAGACGCGACTCTAGCGGCCACTTTGGAAGACTAGGCACAAGGATGTCATCCGCAGTTATCGATAGCGAAAAAGAGTCGCCGCGGCGCAATGTTCATACGACATAGCTTTTTCGTCTAATTGTGAGGAATGTGTCTTACAATCTGCACTGCACATTTTTGTTACACCTGAATGGAGGAGCATAGGGTAGAATGAAGTAGAGGGGTCAAACTGGGTAACTTCAAATCTGTGTACATAGTGCTACCTTTGCTCTGATATCACTCGGGGAGTTGTAGGTAACTGTAATTAGGAGACGCCTGTTCCCTTACCTACTACTCCATTTAAAGCTTTTGCTTAAATTTTTTCCTGATATTGGCACTTCTTGGAGTAGTGATATGAAGGGAAACATTACCTTATAACAAATAGGTACGTAATTATTTCAACTAAGCGTATTGATCAGTGTATTTCAATATTTGTATGACCCACATAACGCGAATGCTAACTTTACACTGCGAGGCAAAACTTCGTACACCAGCTTGTGTAAAACCTGGCCGACCTTGTTTCGCCTCGCACTTTAAAAAATAGGCAAAGCACGACAAGGAGAGCTTTCTGAAGGTGAGACATTCTAAGATGACGAGAATGTGCTCCAGGACAAAGTTTTTCAATATTCTGCAATCGAAAAACTTCCATAACGCAGAATGAATTAGTAGCTGTTTCTCGCATTTCGGGAATGACATTGGCCAGACTGGTTGCGGTTGCTGGAACTTCTGGTGCGCCATCGTCATTCTCTACGTCACCAAAGATTCTAACGCCTCATCCAAAGGTTAATTTGACAAAAACTGCAAAGAAAATCGCCAGTAAAAACAAGGGCAAAACAATAATACTGACCTCCTTGCGATACAAAAATGATTTGGATGTTGAAAAAAGGTTGAAAAGAGAGCGAAGAAAATAAAGACTCAAAATGAAAACTTTTTATGGGGAAAAATCAAAAGGGTCAAGCCGCTAAGAAGGCGGAGAAGCTGAATACGACAAATGGAAGGACTAGACTAGCTAAATAAGATGTTATTCGACTTCATCAGGCGAAGAAGATCCAGACGAAGCATGCATATTTTGTAATAGGGTACACTCAGATTAATTATCGAACAAGAGATGGGCCCAGTGACTATCTTGTATTGCTGCGCTCTTCAACAATGTTCTAAAGCTGAAGAAGAAGGTGACTACTGCGGTTACAGTTCTTAGAATCGGGTGTTTTCGTTTTTAATTAGGACCAGTTATTGAGAATTTCACCTACATAAGTGTAACATTCTGAAATTTGAAGTCCTTTGTTGAAAATCAGGTGTGCTTGAAATAAATTAATGGTATCCCTTGGTAGTAACTTTAAGGATTTCTGTACGTTTTCATATATTTTGTGCAGTAGGATAAAACTTTTTCTTGTTTGCAAGGGCTACCATTCATTTAAATGAGGAGTCTACCCCATTTTACCTCACACGTGGATCGAAACCTGGTACTTTGTACCTAGTGAGGTTATTATTTCCCATGCTCAAATGCTTTCTTTTTAGGTGATACCCGACTACTCTTACGTGTTTGAATATGCAAGAGATCTGACTAAGCTCACTTTGCAAACTTAATGATCACTGAATATAATTTATATGAATTAAAAGTTAAGATATTTGGTTCTATCCTAGTCTCCGCTACTTGTGGAACATGTTTCTGCAGGGAAATCTTTGGTTTTGACTAGCTGGAGAACCTACCATGCACAACTGAAGTAGATCTAAGCGTTTTTCATTTTTGTCTACGGAGAAAAAGCGCCTGAGTGAATCCAAGTCTTCGGATAACGAGGACGTGGAGGCGGTGGAAGAGTTAATGGGTAAGACGCCACAGAAATCATTCCAGAATGGAATTATGAAATTTGTCAAGAGATGGACCATGTGCATAGAGTTTGAGAGAAATCCTTTTACTTGCAATGTTGTTTTTCCCAATTAAAAGTATCGATAAATAACAGCCTTTACATTTTGACTTGCTGTCGTATTGTAATTAGCGAGTCAACAAACTTAGTCTGTTCTTTATGTTATGGCTTTTTCTGCTCAGCTACATCCCCATGATTAATCTTGGTTAATCAATGTTACAGCTAACTCCTTGATTCACGCTTGTATGTAGGACAAACTACGATTTTCCAAGGCTACACGGGATAGAGTCCGCTTTAATTTTTTGCGTGATGTGGTGACTCCGATAAGAGTAGCACAACACACTATCTCTAAGTGACCTTGTAGTCGAGAGGTTGTTTATCTTCCTTTCTTCTGTAATCTTTCTTACCTATTGGATATACCAGCCGCAAATCAGATATAAACATGTCTGCTCCTCTTTTCAATTTCGTTTCAGATATTGAATGAAATTGCCACTTATCTATGCAGGAAAACCTAAGTAGGTATAATATCTGGATAAGAACTACAAGGGCCTACACTTTATTTATCTCTCTCACTAAAGTGTTCAAGGTGCTACCGCTGAATAGCTTGGTACCAAAGAGTGATAATTAACTGATTTCCAAACACGCAGGCTTCAGGCCCGAAAGTAAATGCCCAGCACAAAAAATTAACTTGATACGTTGAATAGGAGATGGGTTTGAGAAAGGAAATAGAACCACAATATTATTTATTGCTCTCTTATCCACATATTGTCCATTGTTGCATGATCCTCAACAAAATATGCAAAATAATATGTCTGTGACTATACAACAACACAGCTTCTCTTCTAGCCAGTTGCAGCCACTTTGCTAGCCTACCTAAGATTCTACTGGTACAGTGTATGGAATTTTGTTGCTACGCAAGAAGAAAAAGGTAGAAATTGGAAAGCTCTTCTGTTCAATACATACCCAACAAGGAACTAAGATGTTTATGTACGCTATTATTTATCTGGTGGCCAAGAAAAACCAGATTCCAACAGTAGACCAAAGCTCACCTAGACCATACAAATTTCATAAACACAAGACAAAGGAACAGAAAGCTCAGAATAAGGTGGTAGGATACAACCATGACAACCAGAATTAACGCCATCCGAAGATTTATTGTCTGTAGAGCGCGAGAAAATTAACTTGGCCCTTACCTGCGGAGACGGCACAATAGCGAAGGAAATAATGGTAGTGATGGGTGTTCTATTGTGTTCGATTAGCCCGTTGAAGGGGAGGTGTAGTTTGGCAGCTGAGGATGACGCATAAACTCGTATCTCACTAAACGTGTCAGCAGCAAGTGATGATGATGATGATGATGATGGTGGTGGTGGTGGTGGTGGTGGTGGTGGTGGTGAGGGTCGTGGTGGCGGTGGTGGTGGTGGTGGTGAGGTCCCATACTCCGAGGAGCGTAGGGGACGATGCGGGAGACCCGCACCGCCGACTAGGCAAGGACCCAGTGGAGGTGGGTTGCCATTGCCTTCCTCCGACCGTAATGAGGATAAATGATGATGAACACGACCCAACAACACCCAGTCATCACCCAGCTGCAAGTAGCAATTCTAAAATGATCGCATTCACAAGCTACACTGATGAGCCGAAACATTATGATCGCCTGCTTCATAGCGTGTTCGTCAGATTTTGGAACGAGATACGGCACTGATTCTGCGTATCATGGATCCGAAAGTTTGTTGGTAGGTTTGTGGAGAAATGTGGCATTAGATGTCTACTCACAGGTCCAGTAATTCGCGTTAATAAAGGTCCGCTGATTTACGTACGCGGTGGTGGCGCACGGTAGAGACCCAGAACGGTTCCATAGGATTTACATCAGGCCAATTTGGTTGCCAAGACATCAACATGATTTCACCATAATGCTCCTGAAACAACTCTAGCATTATACTCTTATAAGATTAACATTGCCGTCGGGGAAGACATCAATCATGAAGTGGTGTAGGTGGTTCGCAGCTGTCAAAGTGTCTTCGAATACTACGACAGGTCCCATGCAAGAGCAGGAGAATGTCTCTCATTGCTCCCAGCATTCTGCGTCCGTGTTTCGATGCACATTTCGAGCCGCCGTTCACCTCGATAACGGCGTTTGTGGAGGCGACCATCGATCTAACGTAGAAGAATTGATTCACCCTGTAATGGTACTTGAATTACGTAACCATTACGGCACCTCAACTGAACCTCTCGATACCAGGAATATTCTACTGTGTTTCTGTAAAGTAATTAACATATTTCTGAGACAACATTCAGATTTGATTTCATTAATGTAGAGGTACTTTGATACATCGATATGTTTATATTGCAGTGATATTATTCTTATGTGTCTTCTTTCTTGTGTCACTATGATCTTTGACGTACTTGTAACTCGATTTTTGGGCGCGTAATCGATTATTAGTTGGTTAGAGAGTCGGACCTTGAGAAGGTCAGGTCTTGGACGTTATGTTGTAAAGACGTATATTGTAGCTAGTTTATACAGTGTGAACTTTAACAGTGAGGAGGATGTTTTCAAGTATGTTTTGTATTGTGAAGTGATGTTTTGTGTGTTACGTGATGTTGCAACAAAAACAATAAAAAGGAAGTGTAACTTAAATTCGGAGTGCTGATTATTTTTTTACACCAACATTGCGCTAACTTTGAAAGGGTTAATCTTCAAGAATGGTTTGTGAAGCGCATCTACAAAACTTTTGAATATAGCAGAATAAAACCTAGGCCTCTTTGCATCCGAGCTTGGAATCATCACCACCTAGATTTTTGACGATTGAGCCATGATTTTACAACGAGACCAGCGTGGGAAACACGAAAAGATGAGTGCCTAGTTTATTCATTATTACATGACTTTATCAACTGTGCTCTAATGACACCTGCCACATAATAACTTTGTTGTTGTCCGAAAATGCAGTATTTAGCAGCGTGAGCAACACCACAATCATTATTAATTTTTGACCTTCGTTGTAGTAGGGTTGTTAGAACCGGAAGACACGTTTCCATTGACCGACGGTCGAATCCCGATGGCCCGTGCGCACTGTAATCGTAAATGACGATGTCGTTAGGACAATATGTGAACACGTTCTACAGTGTTCTGCAATGTACGATGAAAGGCGTGATCCGAAACACTTTTGCATGCGTCTACATTGTGCGCTTTCGGCAGAGATGCCGCAGACCACAATCTGTCCTACTTTACAGAGCAGACGAGCATCCGAACCCCACGTTGTGTGAAGAATCGTGTACTTCCAAGCATTTAGCGCCTAGTGGTGGTTTCAGTAACCATATAC
The DNA here is from genome assembly GCF_023897955.1 of Schistocerca gregaria. Classification (NCBI taxonomy): domain Eukaryota; kingdom Metazoa; phylum Arthropoda; class Insecta; order Orthoptera; family Acrididae; genus Schistocerca; species Schistocerca gregaria. The sequence continues at coordinate 196,644,500 of NC_064922.1, forward strand.
CTTTTTCCGTATATGCTCACGACAGCAGCACGTGAACATTCGACTAGCTTCGTCGCTTTAGAGATAATCGTCCACAGGTTGTGCGTAATATTAATCTGCCCTTTGTCAAAGTCGCTTATCTAAATGGATTTCTCCACATGCAGCCAACGTCAGGGTGATTTCCCGTCCGTGTCTGCTACGCTTACATGCTTTTGTTACCACGTCACGTGCCGCCAATGGCACAATCTAATGTCGAGCCGGGCAGTGGTCATAATGTTATGGCTTATCAGTGTAAGTCAGTTTGACAGATAATACGACAAAAAGTAGACGTTCAAAATAAACGTTTTTTATTAGAGTAACGCAAATGAGACAGTAGCACAAACAAATATTAACCAAAGCAAAACAGATAAAAACAGGTACAAAAATGTAGCGTAGCAGGCAATGTCGCTAACTATGATACTGACAATGACCGAGCGAGGTGGCGCAGTGGTTAGCACACTGGACTCGCATTCGGGAGGACGACGGTTCATTCCCGTCTCCGGCCATCCTGATTTAGGTTTTCCGTGATTTCCCTAAATCGTTTCAGGCAAATGCCGGGATGGTTCCTTTGAAAGGGCACGGCCGATTTCCTTCCCAATCCTTCCCTACCCCGAGCTTGCGCTCCGTCTCTAATGACCTCGTTGTCGACAAGACGTTAAACACTAACCACCACCACCACCACTGACAATGTAAAATAATGAACATATTTCACGTGGAAATTATGTGTTAGCGTCGTGACTAGAATCAGGTCCAAATCCGAATGGAAGGTCGTCAAGATGTAAGACTTTCAGCACTGACAGAATGTTTATTACAAACATCAATGTACAACGAGAATAGAACTGAACTCTTTAACGGAGAGAGCAACTACTTCTGCAGACATCGAATATTCCAGGATATTTTAGTATTTATCCATCTTCAACAGCTGTAGTTGTACATATCGAAATAATCGGCAACCAGTGGCATGAAACAAATTTAATTTCTTAACAGGTTTCAGGTACTTACAACTATTGCATTATTTGCGAGTGTCAACAATACGACGCATGCAGTCCATTTCTTGCATCCTACTGCTGACACTCACAAGTAATATGATAGTTATAATCTCCTGAAAAAAATAATGGAAATGAGCGTTTAGCGTCATTGGCCGGGAGGCCCCTTACGGGGCTTGTCCGGCCGCCTTGGTGCAGGTCTTATTACAGTCGACGCCACATTGGGCGACCTGCGCGCCGGATGGGGATGAAATGATGATAAAGACAACACAACACCCAATCCCTAAGTGGAGAAAATCCCCGCCCCAGCCGGAAATCGAAACCGTGGCCGTTAAAACGGCAGTCTGTCACGCTGACCATTCAGCTATCCTGAAGAAGGGCACTAAGTACCTGGAACGAGTCAAGAAATTAAATTTTTTTCATGCAACAGGTTGTTGATTATTTCGACATATTCCATAACATACAAACATTACAAACATGAGGACATTCGAGAGCCTTCCAGAAATGACAGATACTAAATAAAAATTAAGTGCTGTGTGCTAGGTTTGAAATTGTACCTGAAAGGTCTCTGTTGGATTCCTTTCATGTTAATTTCGTAAATCTGTTGTCATTTACGGCATACATTCCACTTCCAAATTTACTGTGGTGTTTCTGACTCTATCTGGGTCCACTGATCAGTGGAACGTATTACTTTTAACACATAATCAACAACGATCTGTCACACTACTACACTTTAAAACACAGTTTATATGTAATTCATGTCACACAGTCTCATACGGAGCCTACGTCTGCTTTCTTTTATATAGTGCATATGATAAGATACTGTCATCCCCCTTCCCTTCTGTGTGAAAGGATGAATGAGCAAATGTATTTCTAGTTGCATGTTTAATGGTAGCAGACAAGCCTGTCTGCTAGAGAACAATAGGACCAACGTCAGAACAGGTAGCTACACTTTCTAAAACAAATAGGTTTCTATTCTTAGTATGGTCCTCTCCGTCCCTTGTCGTGTTGGTATAGGAAGCTGCCTCTCTGGTCACTTCCGTTTGTATCTGTCAAGCACCCTCAGTAGGGGCCCACGCCAGTCTGTCCGCGGCGAGCGTCTGAAATGATCTCTGGCTAAGCGCGTCTCTGCTAAGTTCGTGGGACAATAGATTTCTTAAGTTCAGCCTAACTGAAAATCTAATCACCTTTATTTCAGCTTTAGATCTAAAAGATCTAATGTTATCTTAAATTGCAACGCAATGTATTTCGAGTGTGAAGTTCTGAATTATATTCAGTAGTTGTTTTGTCACTACTTTGTGAGTAAAGTGGAACCACGTGTTTATACAATTCTTTAACCTATCAGGTTAATAGTAAGACGGTAGTAACCAGTTCGAGGTTTTTCTTTTGTAAATTACATTTCGATGTAATTTATTTTAATTATCAAAATTATTGTGGAGTTACACTCTGTGTAAACCAAGTTGACCACGTGAAGCATGTGGTGTAATCATCAAAGTAGCCCTCAGCTATTCTTTTCGGGAAGATTTCACAGAGAGTTAGTATGAATTTAGTATACCAGCGTGTGGTAATTTCATGACGTACAGGATTGCGCTGCGGAAGTAACTTCTTTGGGTGAAAATTGAATCTGTTGGTTGTTGTTAATTTCCTCTTGCATATGTTTCAACGTTCTTCGTGTGTTATTTTATGAATGCAGTGTTGTATGCAGTCTCCCAATCTTGGCTCCATATTTGATGTGTTCTGTAAGATTGCAAACTCATATTTTCACAACCCTAAATAAGGCACCAGTTTAGTTATGAATCAAGTTTAATATGCTGAAATTTGAACGGAAGAATGATCAATGTTAAAATAAATGTCCAAATATAAACTGATTTATTTCTTTTTATTTAAATTCTCTTTTTATATATATTTCAACGGTTGTTGTAAGATGACTATTTATAATTAATGTTAGTCTGGTTGGGAATTTGGTAAGCTAGACTGGATACCTGGTGAAACAGTTGCCCAGTAATGCAAGGTTAACTTCCCCAGGTGGCTCACAGCGTTCAACCCGCTTTTATTGTCTTGAATATCAGCACCGCTTTCAGAACAATTTAACGCGTCAACATTACATAGCCAACAGACTACCAGCTAGCGACACTAAGTGCAACTCCAAACTCAAAGAGCTAGTGCAGCAGCCTGGATCTTCATAGTGTCAATTGTCCTCTGTAGAGCACTGCTGACGTGTGGTCGCGTTATGGTCGTATTGCCACATCCCCTTCAGTATGATGAGCATCCCCCGCCGAAGCTCCGTGATCGTCGAGCAAATCTTCGATTTCCTTGAATGAGAAGCCACATCGTCGATCTACGCCTCAGGATTGCAGCAGTGTTTTGTGGACGGCGTCTCTGCGCTTTTGTCTTCTTGACGAAGAGTCATAATGCTCAACTTCGCATGTGACTTCCTAAAAGCGACAAAGACCACGGTACGGCCCTAAGTAGCACTTCAATAACATTTTTGATAGTGCCACTCACATTGGCTAAAAAATTAATACTGTCTTGTGACTGTACCCCACTGATCGGTACTTGGTGTTATAGCGTTCTCGGTATTTGTGCTTGTTCTCCAAGGTCCGTATGCGAGCCAGTTGTCTTGCTTCTTCAGTCACGGTGATGAGGCGCTTCATATGGTCATCTTGAGTATCGTCCGGTAAACGGAAATACTATATACACCATATTTCGCTCTCAGGACCATGGAGCAGAAAGAATGTTGTCAATCCTGTTCTGTCTTGCTTCGCTGTGTCGTATTCGAATGTCACGACGGGGAGTATTGTATCCCAATCGCTGTCTTCAACGTCAACTTACATAGAGAGCATAGTTGCCGACATCTGATAAACCGTTCTGTGAGGCCATTCGTCTGTGGATGATAGGCATTTGTCGTCCTATGGATTATTTCTCACTGTGAAATTACGTCTGTTACAAGTCTAGACTGGCTAACTTTTCTACAACCACAGATCATCACAGGAGGTGCTCCATGATTCGATATAATGTCTTCTAAAAGAAGACAGCACAGTTTTTGCGGCAGCCTGGCAGCAGAGATAGTCAGTACAGACTATTCTCCACCGATTTCCGTCTGTCAGCTTAGGGAACCCTCCCAAGAGAACGTTTCAAATTCGGTGTAATGGCGCTGCTGCAGGCGGAATTGGTGGCAAATATCCCGGAGGTAACTGGGGCATGTGTTCCCATCGCTAGGACTCCCTAGAGTAACTCATGCAGTGTTTAAGGGGTCAGTAGGGTGTTGCTCAGTAATATTTGCATCTGATTCTGAGTCTTTAAGATGTCCAGATGCAGGAGCATACTTCAGAATATCTGGCAAAAGATTCTTTCAAAGGCAGTCGGCGACCTTTTGTTCGTGTCCACTTTTGTAGATCACTGCGTCAACGTACTCCTATAGCCTCAGTACCTACCCCACAAACGACCTACCGAACCCTTGAGGCTAGCCAACCAGCATAGAGAATTGTGGTCCGTCACAGTGGTGAATGGTTTGCGAAGCAATTGCGAGTGTGACATTTAGATGGCTCAAACAACTGTAAGAGACTCTGTTTAGGTTGTAGTGTAGTTCATAGACTTGGAGATACTCTGGTAGTATAAGATATCACCTTTTCAGCACATACCTTTTCAGCACATATCTGAATTTGCACTAGATCTACACATACAGGGTACATCTGAAAAGTTCGGTGAATGGCTCAGAAATAAGAGTTACAAATAAAATATCTTTACTGGCCTTCAGAGTAATCAGTCTAGAGGGCGGATTATATGCATTTGCATGTTGCAAATGCATTTGCATATTTCGCCCCTTTTCACCGGTTATTGCATATTTTAATTATAAATTAGTGACGATGCATATTTTCGCTCTATGTTTACAGTATTATAAAAATTTTGACGGGCGGTCTCTAGCTCGATTTCGTTTTGATGTCTCACAATTGACCGCGACCTAGAACTGCGTGCAACCGCTAACTGAGAGGCCACTGCCTAGCGAAATCATTACAAAAGAGGAACAGTAACAGGCAGAGTCAATCCTCCTTTTGTAGAAAGACGTGTATCTCTTCAACAACGTGAAGTTCTCTTCGCTACACTTCCAATCAAAGCAGTGAACGTCAATCGTAGGAAACTTGCACGAATGGAATGCTTACAGTATTTAACATATCAAATAAGCGACCTCATCTGTAGCTGAAGGGTAAAGCACACAACCATGATAATAAACCGTCAAAAACAGCGTAACCCTTTTCCAACACTCATGATACTTATTTCACAATTGTTGATACAGCTGAGCGGAAAACGGCCAGAATATTCGACATATTTGCTATTGAAGCAAAGAAATTACATTCGTGTTTTAGGAAGCTGAATGACGTGGAAGAATGTGAGAATCGTTAGACTCCATACAAAATTGTTACTTGTCAAGGGAACTGCTCAAAAGGTGCTACAGTCTGGAGCCACGCGACTGCCACGGTCGCAGGTTCCAATCCTGCCTCGGGCATGGATGTGTGTGATGTCCTTAGGTTAGTTAGGTTTAAGTAGTTCTAAGTTCTAGGGGACTGATAACCTCAGAAGTTAAGTCCCATAGTGCTCAGAGCCATTTGAACCATTGAAACTGCTCAAAAATGGTTCAAATGGCTCTGAGCGCTATGGGACTTAACATCTGAGGTTATCAGTCCCTTAGAGCTTAGAACTACTTAAACATAACTAACCTAAGAACATCACACACATCCATACCCGAGGCAGGATTCGAACCTGCGACAGAAGCAGTCACGCGGTTCCGGACTGAAGCCCCTAGAACCGCTGCCGGCAAGGAAACTGCCTCTCATAATAAGAACAGAAATATATGCTACTCAATTACAAAATATGTGTTTATATTCTCTTGCTTTCATCGGAGTGAGCTGGAATTTTAGACATAGTCGAAAAATTTCTCTATGAACGATTTTTTGCTCATATCACTGACAATGTGTCAGTGAGATCCGCCTCTTTTTTTACATTTATTTCACGATCATTCCTCGTTTCTGGTAATTTGCTAATGCCCGAAACGCAAAAATACAATAAATGTTTCATTAATTTAGTATAAAAGTAACTAAAACTGGCTTTCTCGCCGCTAGAGCGCTAGTGTCCCTCTAACTGTCAGATTGTAAAAACTTTCACAGCCGTGAATGTCGTGACAGTTCATGTTAGACTGTGGTAGAGCACCTCTAGTAGTACCGTGTTCCTTTGAGGCTGATGTTAGTCTTTCACTGCGCCTGGCAAGATTTTTCTTGAAGTTAACATCAATACTGAATGGATTATTTAAAAGATTGCTAGATGTTACTGAGTGTAATTATTATTTCAGAATGTATGCAATAAGTTTAGTTCCACGATTTGTACTTTTATTTTATGAAAGGGTGTGTGTGTGTAGTGTAATGAACCTCGATGGAATTTCTGGCAGTAGAAATTCATTTAAAGTCTGAGGTGTGTTCAAGGGAGAGATAATCACCCTTTGCTTGTCATTTTTATGCTCTGAAATTGATATTTGCCATTGCCACTGCAGGAATTACGCGTGTGTAAGCCGTCATATGGACATTTTGGGCATGAAGAAGGATAATTATCATTTGGGAAGTATATGGGAGTTTTGTGTTAGGCCACTGGCTGGTGGACGGTTTACCCGAGTTGGACTTGTAAAATCTAACTTGAGCTCTCGGGAGCGTGAACTTGGGAAAACCGCTACGCCTCTAGGGAACAAACAAATGAACTCGCAAAGCTCTCAGAAATGCATTTCTGCACCGGAACTAAATTATTTTGCACGATCTACGGTGAAAACAAACATCGGTATGTAGGCCTTACTGTCACAACGCTTATCTTTTCAGTTGGTGAATATCACCGTTACTTTTCAGTTTATACATCGACTATGTTGAAAGAATGGGGACGACAAGCGCCTTTGGATGTGAGAATTAAAAACAATTGTTCTAATAATACTCTTCTATTGGCCGAAGACGAAGTTCCCTTGGTGAAGAAGATGGCCTCTATCGTTCTGAAAGAATGTGACCGTAACATATCTGCCGAAAAAAACAAAAATATTAGCATTCTAAGATGCGAAAACAGTTGAATTTTACACTTGCATCCTCACATCTCTAATATACAAGGCGATGGAACAGGGAAAACAGTTGGAACATACTAACAAGTATGTGATACAGTAACTAAACATTTAAAAAATATTGCACGCGCTTGAGCAATTTATATATCCTAAAAAACAATAGCTATACCAACATTGACGTATTGACTTGGAACAATGACGTGAACTAATTTACAGTGCACAACACGTCAGATAAGATCCCTATAATGATTTAAAAATTTTGTGACGAAATTATCGACGTGAAAATGGAGCTATCAGAAGACAACTCCATACGACTTAGAAGGAAGCAATTACTTGGTAATCTTGTGCACGCAGAATTTAAGAGCTTATAATAGGACGGAGATAATGAGTAGGGAAATTTTCCAAATAAAGAAACAAGTGCAGTGAGCTTCAACAATTTGCAGAATATTTTATGGTAATTTTGGGTTGTATAACAAGATATAAATTTTATTTTCACAATGTTCAGAAATTTATTTTTCCCAAATTCAAGATAAATCCATGCAATGGTTTTCCTTTCTAAAATTGAACATTACAATATAAAATTATCGCAAGTTTTTGAGACAGGAATTTTGAAAATTGGCACAAACAAATTATTCTGAAGACTATAAGAGGTTCTAATAGTACAACGAAACAAACATGCCAAATTTAAACAGACGCAAAATCCCCAATATTGGCGATCTTTTACAGAAGCTCGAAATTTAGCGCGGATTTCAATGCGAGATGCTTATAATAGTTTTCACAACGAAACTTTGTCTCGAAACATGGTAGAAAATCCAAAGAGATCCTGGTCGTATGGGAAGTATGTTAGCGGCAAGAAACAATCAATGCCTTCTCTGCGCCATAGCAATGGAAATACTATCGAAGACAGTGCTGCCAAAGCAGAGTTACTAAACAAAACCTTCCGAAATTCTTTCACAACAGAAGACGAAGTAAATATCCCAGAATTCTAATCGAGAACAGCTGCCAACATCAGTAACATAGAAGTAAAATGGTTCAAATGGCTCTGAGCACTATGGGACTTAACATCTGTGGTCATCAGTCCCCTAGAACTTAGAACTACTTAAACCTAACTAACCTAAGGACATCACACACATCCATGCTCGAGGCAGGATTCGAACCTACGACCGTAGCAGTCGCGCGGTTCCGGACTGAGCGCCTAGAACCGCTAGACAACCGCGGCCGGCAACGTAGAAGTAAATATTCACGGGGTAGTGAAGCAACTTAAATCACGTAATAAAATCAAGTCTTCAGATCCAGACTGTATACTAATTAGGTTCCTTTCGGAGTATGCTGATGCATTAGCTCCATACTTAACAATCATATACAACCGTTCGCTCGGCGAAAGATCCGTACCCTAAGACTGGAAAGTTGCAAGGTCACATTAGTATTCAAGAAACGTAGTAGGAGTAATCCACTAAATTACAGGCCCACATCGTTAACGTCGATATGGAGCAGGATCCTGGAACATATATTGTGTTCGACCATTATGAATTACCTCAAAGAAAACGGTCTATTGACATAGTCAACATGGGTTTAGAAAACATAGTTCCTGTGAAACACAACTAGCTCTTTATTCACATGAAGTGCTGAGTGCTCTTGACAATGGATTTCAGATCGATTCCGTATTTCTGGATTTCCGAAAGGCTTTTGACACTGTACTACACAAGCGGCTCGTAGTTAAAATGGATGCTTATGGAATATCGTCTCAGTTATGTGACTGGATTTGTTACTTCCTGTCAGAGAGGTTACAGGTCGTAGTAATTGACGGAAAGTCATCGAGTAAATCAGAAGTGGTTTCTGGCGTTCCCCAAGGCAGTTTTATAGGTCCTTTGCTGTTACTTATCTATATAAATGATTTAGGAGACAACCTTAGCAGCCGCCTTCGTTTGTTTGCAGATGACGCTGTTGTTTATCGTCTAATAATTTGGTATCGATAGCTACGATGCCACGGATTAGGTACCAATTAAGTTGGCACTACGACACCGACACCGATGACTGCGCCCTCTAGCCGACGCTGGAGGGCCCTTCGAGCATCGCTACAGATCCAGCCCGTTTCATCAAGTGCAGCCAGCCAGGAAACTTCGCTTCAGTTTGCTCTCCATACGGCGGGTCTAAGACTTCGCATCTGCACAAAATTATGTACTCTTCTTGCACCAGTAAACCACTTTTACTCACTGCAGTACCTACGTAATTTTCCTGCTCCTGCTCCCACCCACGCGCCGCCTTCCAGGCGGGATACAAAAAGTAAAGTCATCGGAAGGTCAAAAGAAGCTGCAAAACGAATTAGAAAAGATATCTGAATGGTGCGAAAAGTGGCAGTTGACCCTAAATAACGAAAATTGTGAGGTCATCCACAGGAGTGCTAAAAGGAACTCGTTAAACTTCGGTTGCACGATAAATGAGTCTAATCTAAAAGCTGTAAGTTTAACTAAATACCTAGGTATTACAATTACGAACGACTTAAATTGGATAGAATACATAGAAAATGTTGTGGGGAAAGGCTAACCAAAGGCTGCGTTTTGTAAGCAGGACACATAGAAAATGTAACAGACCTACTAAGGAGAGTGCCTACACTACACTTGTCCGTCCTCTTTTAGAATACTGCTGCGCGGTGTGGGATTCTTACCAGATAGGACTGACGGAGTACATCGAAAAAGTTCAAAGAAAGGCCGCACGCTTTGTATTATCGCGAAATATGCGAGAGAGTGTCACATAAATGATACAGGATTTGGGATGGACATAATTAAAAGAAAGGCGTTTTTCGTTGCGACGGAATCTTCTCACGAAATTCCAACCACCAACTTTCTCCTCCGAATACGAAAATATTTTTTTGACACCGGTATACATAGGGAGAAACGATCACCACGATAAAATAAGGGAAATCAGAGCTCGTACGGAAAGATATAGGTGTTCATTCTTTCCGCGCGCTATACGAGATTGGAATAATAGAGAATTGTGAAGGTCGTTCGATGAACCCTCTGCCAGGCACTTGAATGTGATCTGCAGTGTATCCATGTAGATGATTTACTTTCATACATAAATATGTAAAGTTCTTACAAATTATGTTAAAAATTCATTAATAATGTTGGATAACATATCATTTTAAATAAAGCTGCGGTAATTTGAAATAACACAGTGGATACGTATGCTTTGATCAAGAACACGTAACAAATATAAAGGCTCTATCTAAAGAAATCTGTAGATCTTGGAATTTTTGACATAAACAGAGCACATTGAGAAGTCCCATTTACAACCTATTTTAAAAACAGTCTTTTATGATTTTATAGTTGAAGATATGGAGTTAGCCTGTAGATAAATTTTTGTGTCTATGTAAATAAAAATCCTACGCGTTGCTGGATTTTCAAACGGGGAAGCAACCCCTGAATTCCTTTAGGATATCGACTACAGCTCGTCCAAACCAGAAACATGGACCTGTGATAGTCCGGTTTAAGCAGCCAATCCCGACTGCTTGAGGAAGGCTGTTTTTGGCTTTTCCTGACCTAAACAGTATGTCGGTTGAGTTAAATGTGAACAGTGGATTTCGTAATCTGTAGTTATTGTCTCCGACGGACACGGGTTGAATCATATGCGCTAAGAAGTGTCTAGCTTAGTGACTTAGTGACTTACTTTTCGACCGTCGATGATTTGATTTTGGGAACGTGTAAGCAGTCTGTTTTAGTGTTCAGACTTCAAGAACTATATGTCGCAAGTGCTCGGAATTGATGGAACAGTGACGTGGTTTGCGTTGCACCTTTGACTTTAGCATTCGTTTAGAGACTTATTCCGCTTGCCAAGAGAAAATTGTACGTGGCAGAAAACTAATGGAACGGAGCGATTATAGCTTTGTTTTTTAGCAGTGTTATGAAGCTGTGTTTCTTGGGTGAGCGTCACCATCGACGAAATGAACTTCACTGATTCTAAATTTGTGCATGTTCGCGAAAATCTTTCCTGTTCTGCTGATAGAAGAGGCAGTGACACTACAGGACTTACGAGGAACCCAAAATAATAATGAAACTATATCAATGCATTTCCATGCTTCAGTAGACTGTCTGGCCTAATACGTTTTGAGGCACTTCTAGGCAACGCTTGTAAAATTCTTCTACATCTAAAAGTGTTATGAAGCGGGTCTGACAGGGAACAACTTAAGGTGATCTGTTACGCGTCTTTTTAAACATACAGAGACAATAGTAACTCTAATTAGGTACAGTGTACTGGAAGTTATTCAGTGTAATTAATTTGCAGCGTGGAAAAATTTGATTACCTGAGTGTGGATGCACGAACAATAAAACTATAGTTAACGTGAAAATAACGAACGAATTGCACACAAAGTCAGCTGATAGGTATTCCTGCTTAAGGGAAGTCTCTCTAACAAAGAAACCACTTTCGACAAAGCTTAGGTATCCGATTAATGAGGGAATTAGTATATTTCATCAAAATATACAGGGTATTAGAGATAAAGTCAGTGAACTGCTTATAGATGTTGACTCTGAAATTATTGGTTTATCTGAACACTTCTTAAATAAGGAGATAATTCAGATGCTTCCTTTACCAGGATGCAGGTTGGCTGGCAGCTTTTCTAGGAGCCCTTTGCGGTGTGGGGAGTAGCCCTGTATGTGAAAAACGGTATCCCATTTGAGTCAATTGATGTTGCAAAGTACTGCACTGAAAAGGTGTTTGAATGTTGTGCAGGTGTGGTTAAATTTAGTGGAGCTAAACTTCTTACTGTTGTTATTTATAGATCCCCAGACTCCGAGTTCACAACATTTTTGCTAAAGCTAGAGGAGGTTCTTGGTTCACTTTATAGGAAATACAAAAAGTTAGTTATATGTGGTGACTTCAATATTAATTGTATAAGTGATTGTGCAAGGTAAAGGATGCTGGTAGAACTCCTTAATTCATATAATCTTATGCAAACCGTATTCTTTCCAACGAGAGTGCAAGGGAACAGTAGAACAACCATAGACAATATTTTTGTTCATTCCTCATTACTAGAAGGGCATTCTGTTAGCAAAAAGGTGAATGGCCTTTCAGATCATGATGCACAAATTTTAACTCTAAAAGGTTTTTGTGCTGCATCACGTGTTAAATATAGTCATCAGCTGTTTAGGAAAGCAGATTCAGTTGCTGTAGAGACATTTGTAAACCTCATCAAGGAACAAGAGTGGCAAGATGTTTATAGCGCTGATACAGTAGACGATAAATATAATGCTTTTCTCAAGACTTTTCTCATGCTCTTTGAAAGTTGCTTTCCGTTAGAACGTTCAAAACAGGTTACTAGCAAAAACTGGCAGCGTGGGTGGCTGACTAGAGGGATAAGAATATCTTGTAGAACAAAGTGGCAATTATATCAAAACGTTAGAAACAGTCACAATCTAAATGCAGCAGCCCATTACAAACAGTATTGTAAGATGCTTAAAAAAGTTATTAGGAAGGCAAAAAGTATGTGGTATGCAGATAGAATAGCTAAGTCTTAGGATAAAATTAAAACCATATGGTCAGTCGTAAAGGAAGTGGCTGGTCTGCAGAGACAGGTAGAGGATATAGAATCAGTGCGTAGTGGGAATGTCCGTGTTACTGATAAGTCGCATATATGTACAGTATTTAATAATTACTTTCTGAATATAGCAGGTGAACTAAATAGAAACCTAGTCCCAACAGGGAATCATATAGCGCTCGTAGAAAAAAGTGTTCCGAGACTGTTACCTGAAATGCTCCTTCATGATACCGACAAGAGAGAGATTGAGTTAATAATTAAATCACTAAAGACCAAGAACTCTCATGGATATGACGAGATATCTAGCAGAATACTGAAGTATTTTCCATGTATGTTAGCCCAGTACTTAGCCATATTTGTAACTTTTCCTTTAGGAGCGGACGGTTTCCTGACCGATTAAAGTACTCGGTAGTGAAGCCACTTTATAAAAAGGGAGACAGGGATAATATTGACAATTATAGACCTATTTCTATGCCATGGGTGTTTGCTAAAGTTATCGAGAAGGTTGTATATACAAGGTTACTGGAGCATTAAATTCACATAATTTGCTGTCAAATGTACAGTTTGGTTTTAGAAATGGCTTAACAACTGAAAATGCTATATTCTCTTTTCTCTGTGAGGTTTTGGACCGATTAAATAAAAGGCTGCGAACGTTAGGTGTTTTCTTTGATTTAACGAAGGCTTTTGACTGTGTTGACCACAAAATATTATTGCAGAAGTTGGACCATTATGGAGTAAGGGGAGTAGCTTACAATTGGTTCGCCTCTTACTTTAAGAACAGAAAGCAGAAGGTAATTCTCCGCAATATTGAGAGTGGTAGTGATGTTCAGTCCCAATGGGGCACTGTTAAGTGGGACGTTCCCCAAGGGTCGGTACTGGGGCCACTGCTGTTTCTTATCTATATAAATGATATGCCTTCCAGTATTACAGGTGATTCAAAAATATTTCTGTTTGCTGATGACACCAGCTTGGTAGTGAAGGATCTTTTGTGTAATATTGAAACATTATCAAATAATGTAGTTCATGAAATAAGTTCGTGGCTTGTGGAAAATAATTTGATGCTAAATCACAGTAAGACTCAGTTTTTACAGTTTCTAACTCACAATTCAACAAGAACTGATATTTTAATCAGACTGAATGGGCATATTATAAGCGAGACGGAACAGTTCAAGTTCCTAGGCGTTCGGATAGATAGTGAGCTGTTGTGGAAAGCCCTTGTTCAGGATCTTGTTCAGAAACTAAATTCCGCTTTATTTACCATTAGAACAGTATCTGAAATAAGTGACATTTCAACACGAAAAGTAGTCTACTTCGCATATTTTCATACGCTTATGTCATATGGTATTATTTTTTGGGGTAATTCTTCTGATTCAAAAAGGGTATTTTTGGCTCAAAAACTGGCTGTTCGAGCTATGTGTGGTGTAAGTTCGAAAACCTCTTGTCGACCCCTATTCAATAGTCTGGGAATTTTGACATTGCCCTCACAGTATATAATTTCTTTAATGTCTTTTGTTGTTAGCAATTTTAGCTTATTCCCAAGAGTTAGCAGCTTTCACTCAGTTAATACTAGGCAGAAATCAAATCTGCATGTGGAATGGACTTCCTTGACTCTTGTGCAGAAAAGAGTGCAGTATTCTGATGCATCCATTTTCAATAAGCTACCACAAGAACTCAAAAATCTTAGCAGTAGCCCAAACACTTTTAAGTCCAAACTAAAGAGTTTCCTCATGGCTCACACTTTCTATTCTGTCGAGGAGCTCCTGGAAGAGCTAAAAAATTAAGCAAATTCCAGTGTTACATTGTTGATTTTCTTTATTTAAACTAACGACTTGTCGCCTGAATATGTTTCTTATATTTCATTTTACCTGTTAGTACAATCTACAACTGAATATGTTTCTTATATTACATTTTATCTGTTTTTACAATCGTGTTATAATTTCATGTATTGACTCGTTCCATGACCATGGAGACTTCTCCTTAATGTGGTCCTACGTAACAATAAATAAATAAAAAAATAAACAAAAATGGTTATCACATGTCAGGCGAATGAAAAAATCAGATTAGCGTTATATTTATTATACTAAAGAAGTAAGGGGATATGTAAAGTGGAAAGACGGAGTTTATATTAGGCGCAACAAGTCTACGACCTACGCCGTCATTGATGATGGTCAGCATACTCACATATTTGCCTGTAGGTTATAATTTAGAGTATACGTGGACTCAATTACTCCTAAAGATCGTTACTAGGTGTCTGAAAGCAACATATGTGGAAGATATGTATTGTTTCGCAAAAAAATGTTACTGCAGACATTTGCAGGTCAACAATATTAGAAAGGAAGAGGCTGAAGAAAACGAAACGCATTCTTTGCGAAATTACCAACTATTAAGATCTGCCCTCGATTTTAAGTGCAGCTTCCTATTTATAGCGTTCTTACTGAATACACCACTAGAGAAAGAAAAAAACAACATCATTGCAAACTACGTTCGTGTATTCCATGGCTATGGCAAGGAGGCTACTTTGGCATTTAGAAATAAACCATGGATGTATATTTTATTTATTATACTGCATACATTTTCATAGATTTTGGAGTTTTAGAGAATTGCTGAACTGAATGTACAGTGTCTTGTTCAAATTTAACGATAATTCATATTCTTTAAATCCCCTGTTGGTGTATTCAAACGTTCTGTTGGCTGCATTTTCAGTAAGATGACTAGTACCACTTTTGTTCCTGTTGTTACAGTTACATCAACAAAATTTCCATCTTCCAACATAGCAATTGGAACATCATTTCTGTATATCGCAAGCGACAGAGGTCTCAAATTAGGAGTAGAATCGTCAGATGCTTTATTGCTGTTTTGAGAACGTATGCCAGCGCCACTAAGACTGCCCGCTAAGCCATTGATGAATAACACGGACATCAACGTTCCTATTACACACTCCCAGGACACACCAGATATTGTCTCATTTTATTCCGTACTTCACGGCTGAATGATTCACATCTGAATAACACACATCATCTCACGCGGTTACTATTCAAGTGCTATGACTTGCTCACACCTGATGATTAATAACTGCCATTGCTATGTTTACATGAAGCAACTTCCGGAAGATGGAAACCGAATTTTGGAAACCCGTTTTCGCTGTTGCGTTTACATGTTAAGGTCCGAGACGGTTTTGCAACACCGATCAAATATCGGTTTTCCGATCGTCAGTCTGGACATCAGGCGTTCCGGTTTCCTATTCAGTGAGCACATTGTTTTTTGACAGTAGGCTGTGTACTGTGACCCCAAGCATGTCAGAGCGAGTGTTTTGTATCAGTGGTATAAATAAACTGTGTTAAATACATCCCTAGATAAATTGCTCCAAAATAAATAAAGTACACTCCTTCCTCTCTCGAGCAGCCCAGAACAGGCTGAGTCCTTTTCCCGCCATTTTTCTCGCCGACTGCCATCTTGGATTTCGTCACGGAAGGGATGACAGCGCCCTCTGGTGACAGTACTGTTTACTAGGTCAGTTGGACTCTGGACCTCATGGTGGACACACTCGACAGTTATGTACACGGATAACTTCATGATCAATATAATATTTCAATTTCTCCTTGACTGCAGAAAAAGTCGCTCTGTGTAGATCAGCTGTGAATTTTTTTTAAAGTGACCAACCTGTAAACCCCACCATATGTAAAAAAAACTGCTGTGCTTTTACATGGAAGCGAAAAGCGATTGTGGGGTAAGATATGCAGCAGCTAGAAAAGCATTTCCAGAGCGAATACGGGAGTGTTCACATCATCAAGCACCAGCAGTATTAAGAAATCGGATTACAAAATCATGTTCTGGGACCCTGATGTAAACACAGTGCATCTCCCCAGATTTTTTGTTGCTGTTTCATGTAGCTACCTGCTGGTATATATCAAAGCGCGTCTGTATCTCAGAATGTATAATCCAGAGTTAATTTTTTCTGCAGTAGAGTCTGTGCTGATATGAATCCTCTGACAAATTAAAATTGTGTGCCTGACAGGATTGTGGTTGACTGAGTACAGAACATACGTCAGCTGCTTTCGTACTCTCTCATCTTTGTAATATGTTGCACATTATGGGATGGATGACTACATCAAATGCCTTGGTGCAGTACACGAAGGCTACACTTGTCTGTGGCTGACATTCTCGTCGTTTTGCGAAGTCTTCTTCAAAAGACACCGTGCTGCAGGTAGCACAGTAGCGCAGGCACCGCCCTTCTTTCTGCAGGAGCACCGCTGAATGCCATCGGCCAATTTGCGCGCCCCGCCGGCGCAAAGCGATTCCCACAGCCAGACAGCTGCGGTGATACAAAGAAGCGCGAGCTTCCTGCTGCCTGCCCTCTGCGGCCGTCCTGTTTGTACCGCAGGCAGCCGACGCTCGCCTTTCCACCGAACAACAGAACAACACGCGTCTGTAGGCGAGAAGGCCCCAGCGGACACACACATTGTGGGCCGCAGGGAGATCGCAGACTAAGGATTCTGAGAGAGGAGTGGGTGCAGTGTGCAGATGCGGTGCGTTGCTCAGATACGTCTGATACGGCATTAACTGATGTCTTGCATGTGGCCCGTCTTATTCGTGATTTAGCGCATACCAATATATAATGACAAATTTATAAAGTAAAGTGAAGCAAATGGCATCTGGATCGGCTGACGCTATTGAATATAACACTTTTTTTAAGTTTAAACATCGTTTATCAGTTAATCATGTATGATACATCAGGTTACTAAGAAGACAAATTGTGCATAAAAATAAGTACTATCTCATTTTACTTTCAATATACAGAGTGCTCCATTTATCTTGACCACCCTAAATAACTGTTTGTCCAGATGCAGATTACGAAATGTTTCAAGCAAATGTTGTTTAGCCGTCACGGGGACATCAATAAGCATGATTGTCTTCGTTGTAGCATTGTTTTTTTTTAAATATGAACAGCGGTATGACTTTTTTACATGGCACTCTGTATTTTTTTATTCGGTAATCCATTTCCACTCCTAAACACCTATTTTAGTGCACCATTCACTGAAACAGTACGTTATTAATCACATAACATAACATTGATGTTGATGCTCCCAACACTTACTGCAAAAAAAAAAAAAAAAAAAAAAAATGGTTCAAATGGCTCTGAGCACTATGGGGCTTAACATCTGTGGTCATCAGTCCCCTAGAATTTAGAACTACTTAAAACTACTTAAACCTAACTAACCCAAGGACATCACACACATCCATGCCTGAGGCAGGATTCGAACCTGCGACCGTAGCAGTCGCGCGGCTCCGGACTGAGCGCCTAGAACCGCGAGACCACCGCGGCCGGCACTTACTGCAGGTACTCGGGATATTGGAATACATCCACGTGCTGACGTTGACAGAGGACGAAGTAAGATGCACACCCGTCATTCCATCAACCATCGCAAGTTGAAGAGTTGTTCGAGTAGAATGTACACCAACGGAGATAAGGTAGAAATGTTACTCATCTATGGGGAATGTAAGTTAGAACAGAAACTGCAGCGACGTAACGTTTCTTTTATTGTTGTTGTTGAAGGTAGGCGAAATGCTACGCAGGCAGTGGAACTGTACAGATGGTTCAAATGGCTCTGAGCACTATGGGACTTAACTGCTTTGGTCATCAGTCCCTTAGAACTTAGAACTACTTAAACCTAACTAACCTAAGGACATCACACACATCCATGCCCGAGGCGACTGTAGCGGTCGCGCGGTTCCAGACTGTAGCGCCTAAACCGCTCGGTGAACTGTACAGAGAGAGCGATATCCTGACAAGAACCCACGTTCCCGACGGATGTTTTCTCGTCTTGTTGCGACGCTTCAGGAAACGGGAAGTTTCAATCCACTCGCGCAGGGAAAGCTGTCGAAGTTACTGTTCTCGCTTCAGTTGCTATGAATCCACATGTAAGCACACGACAGCTTGAACATGGGCTTGGCATTCTTAAAACCAGTCTACATCGTATTCTTACACGTTACCAGTTCCATCCTTACCATGTACACCCACATCAAGTATTGGATGGGAATGATTTCCAGAATCGTGTACAGTTCCGTCAGTGGGTACAACAGCAAATCCTTGCTAACCCGAAGTTCTTCTCCAATGTTCTATTTACCGATTAATGTTCCTCCTCAAACAAAGAACAGATAAATACAAGGAACATGCATTATTGGTCCAGAGACAAACCACGATGGCTTAGACAGTTGGAATATAAGCGTCATTGGAGAGTTAACGTCTGGTGTGGGATGCTTGGTACTACTATTATCGGCCCTTATTTCATCAATGGTAGTCTAAACGGCACAGAATAAGCCAACTTCCTCAGACGAATGCTTCCTATTCTTCTGGATGAAGCGCCGCTAAGAACCAGAATGCTTCTGTGGTATCAACACGATGTTATGCACATAATACCTTGCGTGTGCGTCGTGTTCTGAACCGGAGGTATTCTGCCAGATGGATTGGTCGAGGAGGAACGGTTACTGGGCGTGCTAGGTTTCCTGATTTAAATCCTCTGGATTTTTTTCTTTGGGGATGCATTAAAGACGTTGTCTATCGAGATATTGCAACAACTCCAGAGGACATGCAGGAACGTATCTTGCTTGCTTGTCATTCTCTTCAGCAGGCAACACTGGAAGCAGTAATTAATTTTTTCATTCAACGAGTGCACCAGTGTATCGGTGTCCGGGGTCCCCACTTTGAGCACCTTTGAATGTTCTACTCCTGGACCATGGTACAGGAGAGTGAAAGTCAATTTTGTGTTATGTCTTTACGTGGTTTTCATTTGTTTTCTGAGAACTTCAGCAAGTGGACGCGTTTGTGATCCCGGGCTCAAAGTCAGTGTTGTGTTATGTAGTTAATAACGTTGTGTTTCAGTGAATGGTACACTGTGATACATTTTTGAATAGGCTTTTGGGAGAGGAAATGAATTACCGAATAAAAAATACAGGGAGCCATTTGAAAAAAGTCATACGGCTGTTCATATCTTTTTAAAAAACAAAGCTACAGCGAAGGCAATTATACTGATTGATGTTGCCCTATCGGCTAAAGAACATTTGCTTGGAACATTTTGTAATTTGCCTCTGGACAAACACTTATTTAGGGTAGTCAAGATGAATGGGACACCCTGTGTAATACAAACCTCTTTTCATGATGTAAAATGAACAACATTGTTGAATGTTGCCTCACTACTGTCATTTATTAATATTGAAAATGTAAATAAACGTTCTGAAATGTAAAAAACTACTTTAAAAATAAAATATTACGAAATAGTAAAATCATATGCAGTATTAAATTGCTGAAAGCTATTTCATGCTATAAGTGAACAAAACAGGAGCTACTTTCACAACACTTCACATTTGTCAGGTCCAAACAAGCCACTGCTGTACCCTTTGATTTGTTTTGTTTCACTGAACATTTCACCCAGCTGCAAAGCACAACATATTCTTTGGGCAGTGGCAGTAGTGCTTGAAATTATTTTCTGCTCCGTGCATTCTCTTCTCCTTCATCACCTTTCGGTTTCTTCATTTTTAGATTTGCTATAATGGTGTTTCCTGTTTCAGAGGATTACTGTACATTAGACTTTCGGCAGTAGCCATCTAGAAGAAGAAAAATGCTGTGCCCGCAGAACCGTGGTATACAGCGATATGCACCTTTGAGAGACGCCATCGAGGCAGTCTTCACGGCTAGTAATAATTGCAGTTCATAAGGAACCCCTAGAGTACGAGGTCGCAAAAGGCCTATGATGTTCACGGCATTCGACACTCACACATTGTCTGTCACCCTCGTAGACAGATCGCCTTAAATTGTTTCCAGTCAGTCATGCTTCTACAACATTCTTAGATGTAGACGAATTTCACACGCGCTACATAGAAGTCTCTCCAAACGTATTTGGTTATTCTATTGAAGAATGAAAATACGTTGATATAGTTTCTTCATTATTTTAATTTCTCATAATGGTCGCTAATGACAACAGGGGGCAGGACTGGAGGTGTGCAATGGTGGACACAGTTTGAGGTTATGGGGTGTAGTTGAGCTGCTTAGTCGACGAGTAACTCACATCAGTGCTAGTGGTGTTATACAAAGCAGGGTAACGGCAATCATAAACAAAGAAAAAATTGCATTTTATTTACAACAACAGTTGCCGAAGTTGACAGTTCGTGAGCAAGGAACTGAAGGAATTTCGCAGAATGAGAAAGGAGTGACCGATGAGTTATTACCGTTCCTGCAAGATGGGTCAGTGGGATGCGAGTTGCAGTATACGCTCGACCGTGCACGCAGTGTACATGAGGAGTTCAGTGATCACGATATTTGCTTAACAAATGAAAGTGATACTAAAAAAGTTGTCCAACCGTGTACTTCGTCATCCTAGTCGGACAGGGAGCCACAAATCCGGTCTCCAGTGAAACGTAGTAAAGGACAATCGTTATCCAAGGAGCGTGTACTAACGTATATGGAAATTCATCCGCAACTTAGTTTTAAAAAACGATGGGGATATTTCCAACAAGTCCGTAGCAATGTGACCGTGTAGTGCATAAGAAAAAGTACGAATATGGAAGGGAGGACAAGGCGCACTTCTTACAGAAATTGATTTTTGCGCGTACCAAGAACGCTCGATACAGTTTACAAGATGTACATGATAGTGACCTTGTACATTATGCAAACAAACTGCGCGCGACGCAGATTACAGTAATTACAAGGGAAGCAGTGGATGGTTGTGTATCTTCAAGCAGTTCTACGGAATTGGAAGACGTAAGAGAACATAATTTCAAACGAAGTGTCAACTTTCCGATGCACAGCAAAATGCGGAATCGACCCGAAAATTTATAGATGTGAACAAACTTATCCCATCGTTCAGTAAGGAGTCTGTTTTCAAGTCCGACCAATCGGAATCTGAAGAGGAAATGAGTGTGAAACCAACCCTGGTTATTAGAGGTGCCAAGATCAGCTAACGTCAAGGCCTTAACGCATTCCTCTACAATGATGCCTTCTGTTAACCTGGCTGGTAAATTGACAGGAAAGTTATTTACCGTGCTGCGAGAAGTTTGAGGTGCGCTGCCCCTAACGATTTTTTCTCGTGAGCGTGATCTTGCAAGGGCAGTAGGGGATATTTACGTCACAACAGGAGTAGGAAACTGGGCATAAGAGAACTACAACTATGGTATGAGAACTTTTGGCCAACAGCTGGTCAAAATAACTTGCTTTTGCTTGCTTCCTGGTCTGTGTACAAAAATAATGCTCCTTTAGAGCAAATTGTCCGTCCTGAAAAGCGTGTGCCCATAAAACATATTACTGGGCTACCTGCAGCTACGCTATAAAATACGGCCATTTCCATGATAACCTCCATGACGTACTATTTCGCATTCAGTTGCATGCCATCACATTCCATCACTTCTCATCACCCCATTGCACCAATGTGGTTCTACATGAATTCTTTAACAGTGGATACGGAGCTCTAGTTTGTAATTCCCTTGATCTTGATGGTGCGGACCTTTATGAGCACTGTGACGTGCTAGTTTTCATTGGGTGTTCATGATGCAAGTTAATGGTTTGTTTTGAAAATTCTTGAATGTCTACGATGTCCATTTTGTGACATAAATCCCACAGAAAGTTGATCTCTGCATCTCCTGAGCCTTCATTTTATGTCGCCCTCCTGATGCGCTTGGTATTTCATTAGCAGATAATAAATTTTCCCGCCCTAGCTGTTAACACAACACTTTCAAATGAGCCTCACTGAAGACTGGACTTACAACCTTACACTCAAGCGGTTTCTTGTCACATGGCGTTCATAAAGCGGAACCAGTTTACACTTCAATCACCATACTTCCAAATAGCTTCATCCACCATGGACGGCGCTGATATTTACGATTAGATCACGACACTTCCTAATAGTCTGGTCCATCCTCCGCAGAAGGCGCTGATGTTCACTTTTCCACTTTTGCAAAACACAGTTCAGATGAACATCGCTCCGCCAGTCGCGTATAAATGGAAATGCAACACCACACTCGGCCTGTTCCAGTCGCAGTTGGAGTTCCATTTCCAGTTGCCGACAGTTCCAGTATACAGTTGTCAAGCTGACTGTGTAATAGTTCTTGCACTTGTTATCCAATGTTATCCTTTGGATTTTGTGGATGATGTGTTTTCGAAAGTCTGTAGGTGTATGTTCAGTCGTATATATTCTACAAACCATGTTGAGCAGTCGTTTGGTTGCCATTGCCTCTAATGGTTATAGAAATGCCAAAAGAAAGTTATCTATGCCTTCTGTCGTATTTGATCTCAAGACATTCAAAGCCCTGTTAAACTCTGACTATAGTTCTGGATCCCCTACGTCTTCCACATCGACTACCATTTCTTTTTCTACCACGTCACCACACAGTTCCTTCTCCTCGTAGAGAATTTCAATGCATCCTTTTCACTATCCGCTCTTACCTCTGTGTTCCTCGAGCAGTCTTAACTTCGACGCATTTACTTTTAATTTCATTGTTTACTTTTCTAATTGGTGAATCTGTTCTTCCGACGTCCATTTCCTTTTCGAATTCTTCGGATTTTTACTGCAACCATTTCTATTTAAGCAACTTGTATTGCTGTTGTCCTGTTATTTCCTGAACGTTTTTGTACCTTTTTCTTTCTTTAATCAATTGAACTTTTTCTTCCATTACCCAAACTTTCTTCGCAGTTATCTCAGTTGCGCCTATATTTTTCTGTCCCACTGTTTGGTTGCCCTTGTTAGAGTTGTCAGTTTCTCTTCATCTGAACTGTCTCCGACGTATTAATTATATCAGTATGTAAAGTCTTAGAGACCTCCAGACATAAATTATCAGTAGTTCAGTATCCCACTTTTCTCGGCATTGATATTTCCGGAAGATTCTATTAAACTTCAACATAAAAAATTGTTCAAATGGTTCTGAGCATTATGCGACTTAACTTCTGAGGTCATCAGTGGCCTAGAACGTAGAACTAATTAAATCTAACTAACCTAACGACATCACACTCATCCATGCCCGAGGCAGGATTCGAACCTGCGACCGTAACGGTCAAACTTCAACCTACTCTTTATCATTAACCAATTGCGGTATGAATCCATATCTTCACCTGGATATGTCTTACAATTCACTGACTGATTTCGAAATCTCCGTCTGATCCTATTGTAATCTATGCGGGACTAATGCGGAATGTTTTGACAATTGAGAGATCATCGTTATGTGTCGTTAGTGTATTTAGTTTCATTACTTTCTGCATCCACATGCCGATTATCATTTTCAATTCTACCGCCTTTTAGGACCAATTCATCACCCCCCAGAGAAAGAAGTTGTCCGCTTCCCCGCTCTATTTGAGAAGGCTTTTGGCAGAACAGGGTGATTCCTTACACCGGAAGTCTTCAGTAGCCATTGCTGAAGTTTTTTGTTGGAAGCTAAATGGTGGCTGGAATCGAAACCAGCACCTAGGACATTTTTAGTAACTAGTCAAAGATTCTACCCCCAATGCACGGTCCATAGAAGCTGCATTCGGCATTAACACATCTTCCTCTTTGTTTTCGACAGTTAACAAGAATGTAGTTGCTTTTATATGTTTGATATGAAAAACGCTAAGGACATTTAACAATACGACAGACATAAAAATTCGAGATACAATATTCTGTTATCGTCAAAAGTGGGAACTGAAGAAAATTGACTTCTCTGACATTTAGAGTACGACAATGCTGTCCACTCAGTGAACCAAACGTTCAATAACACGCCCATGACCAAAATCGCATCTGGAAGTATATTGCTTTGGGGTGTCTTGCCTCGTTTATATGCAACTTCTCCAACATTTCATAACAGTAGATGACACGAAAAACAAAGACATCATCGATACAGAGAGAGACAGAAGGTGGAGTATACCGACGGATGTAAGATAAGGTTCCGACACCAGAAAATGTCACGCATATTCTTTCCTTGGATCTTCACTATACAGTGATCACCGCCTGCTCTCACAGGCAGGTAGTATCACGCGAGGCAAAGGTTAAGATGGCAGGAAGCACAGCAGCATAAGGCGCTGGCTCACAACCCTTGGCAGGGGGGCATAGCAAAAAAAGCACGCGACAAGGACGACTTCTGCAGGAACACAAACACAGAAACATGAGAACTACATGAAGTTTCCACGTGTTTCAGTCTAGAGTATCCGTCGTGCAACCAGTGCTGAGAGGTCATTGAAATGCAGACACTCAGGAGGGAGGCGCTCAGTTGTTATTGCAGTTACAGTACAGGAGCTTAGTAGTGCAGACTCCATGCAGTAGTGAAGCCTTACTGAAAGTCACAGAAATCAACAAAACATTAGAGACGAAACTAGGAGGAACAACTAGGAAGCGTCAAGAAATAGAATACGATCTTGAGTCAGTTTCGCTCTGTCACTAAGAGTCTCCATGAAGACTCCTCTGTGAAACAGTGTCAGCACACGATCAGTAAGACCCGTTTCAAAATGTGCTTTCTAAATTGAATAATTTTTTTGTACAGCAGAATGTCTCCCGTTTTCATTTTTATAAGATTCCTACTCCACCGAATTCTGGTAAGAGATTTTCTTGGTAGAAATCTGAGCCTGTATAGTGATGCCGCTGTTATGTGTGGGAATTTCCGCCGCTGAGTAAGGATTGTATGATACTTACGAAATATTTTTTATTTCGTACAATTGAGTGCAGCTTTGTTTAAAAACGAAAAGAATGTGATTTAATGCGGAAGGATAGGGGAAACATTCCTGTTGTGTTCGAATATAATATACTCGTCAAAAAACTTTTGCATCACTCCGGTTCACAGAAATCCTGAAAATAGACGTTGACTGTGGATATTGTATCACAGAAACAGTCACTTTGACTGTTCAGAGATGCCACTAAACCCGTCGAAAGATGCAAAGAACCATGCATGAGCAGCGCCTATTAGGCGGAGGGGGTCCGACAGCCGATCAGTTCCAGTCACTCCACCAGGTACGCGGCTCGTGTTGTCTGTAGTTCAACCATGCCTGGATAGTATGCCACGCAGTTCAATCGCGTCCGCATTGTTACTTTGTGCCAAGAAGGGCTCTCAACAAGGGAAGTATCCAGGCGTCTCGGAGTGAACCAAAGCGATGTTGTTTGGACGTGAACGAGATACAGAGAGACAGGAACTGTCGATAACATGCATCGCTCAGGCTGCCAAAGGGCTGCTACTGCAGAGGATGACCGCTACCTACGGAATATGTCTCGGAGTAACCCTGCCAGCAACGCCACCATGTTGAATAATGCTTTTCGTTCAGCCACAGGACATCGTGTTACGACTCAAACTGTGCGCAACAGGCTTTATGATGCGCAACTTCAACCAGACAATCGTCAGAGACATGTTTGGAGGCAACCCGGTCAGGCTGAACGCCTTAGACACACTGTCCAGCGAGTGCAGCAAGTTGGAGGTTTCCTGTTGTTTTGGAACGGCATTAAGTGGGGCCGACGTAGGCTGCTGGTGATCATGGAAGGCGCTCTAAGGCTGTGCGATAGGTGAATGCCATCCTCCGACCGACAGTGCAATCATATCGGCAGCATATTGGTGAGGCATTCGTCTTCATGGACGTCAATTCTTGCCCCAATCGTGCACATCTTGCGAATGACTTCCTTAAGGATAACGACATCGCTCGACTAGAGTGGCCAGAATTTTATCCACACATGAACCCTATCGCACATTTCTGGAATAACAAATGTTGATTGTATTGAGACAGCAACCAGCCACAAATTTATTATAAGTTCCTTTATTCAAAAGGTACCATTACTGGTTTCGAATCATCACTAAGTACTTCAGCTTAGTCATAGAATGGACTTCTAACAGGCACTGCATGTTTTGATAGATACATAGTGTTTACATGTAATGCTGAAGTGCTCAGTGATAAAAATTTACGTGTGCAACGATGATGGAAATGCAGTCAGTGACAAATCTGAAGCGCTCAATTATGCAAGTTTATGTGTGCAATCATGTGAATGCGGTGAAATATACAAGCATTATCTGCTGGACGAAAACTATGAAAACAAGTACTGCAAATCGACATTTCACGTTAACTAATCAGTAAAAAATGAATGACATTTTGTAATGAAAGGATGAAAGCCGTCTGACGATGAATCGTAATGATTCGAAACCGGTAACGGTACCTTTTAAATAAAGGAACTTCAAATAAATTTATGGCTGGTTGCTGTCTCAACTCCATCAACATTTGTCTTCAAATAACAGCCACGCTCTCCAGCCATGTCGTCATATGACAAAATCGCATTCCTGGAATAGACTGAAAAGGGATGTTTATGGACGACGTGACCCACCAACCACTTCGAGGAACCTACGCCGAATCGTCGTTGAGGAGTGGAACAATGTGGACCAATAGTGTCTTGATGAAATTGTGGATAGTATGCCACGACGAATACAGGCCTACAGCAATGCAAGAGGACGGGCCACTGGGTATTAGAGGTACCGGTGCGTACAGTAATCTGGACCACCACCTCTGAAGGTCTCGCTGTATAGTGGTACAACATGCAATGTGTGGTTTTCATGAGCAACAAAAATGGGCGGAAATGATGTTTATGTTGATCTCTATTCCAGTTTTCCGTACAGGTTCCGGAACTCTCGGAACCGAGGTGCTGTAAAACTTTTTTTATGTGTTTATTACTGGTATACTGTCTAAACGGCAAAGTAGGTTAAACATCTCGTTATAACATGGTGAAACGACGTGAATTGGAATGTACACATACAGTCAGTTCTAATACAGGCGAATGATTCCTATGTTCTGTTGGAGGAGTTGTGCAAATATAAGACGCATTTGTAAAAGGGACTGCGACAGAGCGCTTGTGCTTCATTACTGCTAGAGTTTTTGGCGCCCATAAGAGGTAGGAGAAAAAACTAGCCATCGAAGCAATCCACATAAATACCCAGACAGGAAAAAAACAGTTACAGAAGAAGCTACGTATGACAGCCCTAAAATGGGCCAAATCACCAGTCCCTACCGATTCTAGAAGAACATAGGTAGCGAAAATCCCATAAAAATAGCTATATTAATGATATAGCGGAATTAGTAATGAAAGCCAAGGAAAAGTATGATGTGATCAAATGGATACTTGTGTTTCCCGCATACTGAAATAGCAGATAGCCTTTCAAAAGACGGCATCGAAGAACGGGAACCGCTGTTCCGTCTTCCAACTACCTCCACATTTCAAGAATACAGATACACCAGTAAAGGAAACAGCAGTGGAAAATATCGCATTATGGGAAGGGATTTGCCTACGTTATAGCCTAGCGCACCACTTCAACAAAACCCCTATGCAAGCAGAAGAAGCTAGTCCAGAGACATGTTGCATCAATTAACTGAAAAATATTCGCTGCGCACCCCTGCAGGGTTGGAGTCATACTCTCCGATGTGCAGTCAACGCCCAGAGGACGAAGGAGATCTAAGCCACGTAATACTGCGATACACAAACTATGTTCCAGACAAAAATAAACCATGGGAAACCTCAAAAAATGTGGAATCCTTTGCTGAGAACCATTAAAATCCCAATGAGTCAGATTAGCCGCGAAATTAATGGTGAACTTGCACGTGAACTGCAAGAAGTCGATAGCAATCTCTGGCATAGTATATACTTATGTTTCTAAAATTAGACATCTATAAAGTAACTTTATGTTTCAGATTTACCTGGATTAACTATCCTTACAAAATCACAGTTAAAGGGCTATACTTACCCCAGAAAAAAGTGAATAAAATTAAAGTAAGGAAAGATGACTACTTTAAACACAAAAAGCACGATGCGTTGTATCTTGTGTTTTATTTACCGGGCCTTGAAGTTTTTGATCGTCCTTGATATGATACCGCGATATGTTTGCGCCATACGTGAAGCACGTGATCTGCCTTTCATTTACCGGACCTTGAGGTTTACCAGCTCGATCTGCTGCACAGCTCTTGCACAACGTCCTCGTCCGTGCTCCGTGACGTCCTGGGTTATTCACACCGGTGCCTCAGAGAGTGCGTCTTGTAACAGACTCAAGTGCTGCCCTGAACCTTGGCCCTGCTAGAACTCCCCGCTCGAGTCATGTCTTCACTCTATTATCATTTCAACTTGGGCACACAGTTGGCGATAATTTCAGTTGGTTCCTATCAGCATAGACTCCAGCATTTCTGCTACATTGCTACCTCTCTCAGGGTGCTACAAAAAGGTACGGCCAAACTTTCAGGAAACATTCCTCACACACAAATAAAGAAAAGATGTTATGTGGACATGTGTACGGAAAATCTTAATTTCCATGTAAGATCTCATTTTAATTTCGACAGTATGTACTTTACTTCCTCGATTCACAGCCAGTTGGCCCAATTGAAGGAAGGTAATGTTGACTTCGGTGCTTGTGTTGACATGCGACTACAGTAGTAGCATCAAGCACATCAATACGTAGCATCAACAGGTTAGTGTTCATCACGAACGTGGTTTTGCAGTTAGTGCAATGTTTACAAATGAGGAGTTGGCAGATGCCCATTTGATGTACGGATTAGCACGGGGCAATAGCCTTGGCGCGGTACGTTTGTATCGAGACAGATTTCCAGAACGAAGGTGTAGCGACAGGAAGACGTCCGAAGCAATTGATCGGCGTCTTAGGGAGCACGGAACATTCCAACCTATGACTCGTGACTGGGGAAGACCTAGAACGACGAGGACACCTGCAATGGACGAGGCAATTCTTCGTGCAGTTGACGATAACCCTAATGTCAGCGTCAGAGAAGTTGCTGCTGTACAAGGTAACGTTGACTACGTCACTGTATGGAGAGTGCTACGGGAGAACCAGTTGTTTCCGTACCATGTACAGCGTGTGCAGGCACTATAAGCAGCTGACTGGCCTCCACGGGTACACTTCTGCGAATGGTTCATCCAACAATGTGACAATCCTCATTTCAATGCAAATGTTCTCTTTACGGATGAGGCTTCATTCCAACGTGATCAAATTGTAAATTTTCACAATCAACATGTGTGGGCTGACGAGAATCCGCACGCAGTTGTGCAATCACGTCATCAACAGAGAGTTTGGCCAGGTATTGTTGGTGAAGTCTTGATTGGGCCCCACGTTCTTCCACCTACGCTCAATGGAGCACGTTATCATGATTTCATACGGATTACTCCACCTGTGCTGCTAGAACATATGCCTTTACAAGTACGACACAACATGTGGTTCATGCACGATGGAGCTCCTGCACATTTTAGTCGAAGTGTTCGTACGCTTCTCAACAACAGATTCGGTGACCTATGGATTGGTAGAGACGGACCAATTCCGTGGCCTCCACGCTCCCCTGACCTCAACCCTCTCTTGACTTTCATTTACGGGGGCCTTTGAAAGCTCTTGTCTACACAACCCCGGTACCAATTGTAGAGACTCTTTGTGCTTGTATTGTGGACGGCTGTGATACAATACGCCATTCTCCAGAGCTGCATCAGCGCATCAGGGATTCCATGCGACGGAGGGTGGATGCATGTATCCTCGCTAACGGAGGACATTTTGAACATTTCCTGTAACAAAGTGTTTGAAGTCACGCTGGTACGTTCTGTTGCTGTGTGCTTCCATTCCATGATTAATGTGATTTGAAGAGGAGTAATAAAATGAGCTCTAACATGGAAAGTAAGCGTTTCCGGACACATGTCCACATAACATATTTTCTTTCTTTGTGTGTGAGGAATGTTTCCTGAAAGTTTAGCCGTACGTTTTTGTAACACCCAATATATATATGTTCCTCTCACGGAGAATTCGAGACAGAGTTTCGCATTTGAATCTGCTTAGTCCTTCAATATTTAGTTGGAAAATTCGGAGGCTAGGTCCGATATTTGTTGTCATGCAAGTCCTGTAGGAGCCATTATCTGACAGGCTTGCTTCCATGTACGTAAGGCCAGGATAACATCTAGAGAAGATAAGTCTGGCACCAGCTATCGTTCTAGCTCATTTAGCATTGCCCAGGGTGCACGTGTGAACTTCTTCCACGGACGTGAGCTAGTTTACACCCCACCCACCAGAGCAGGCAGGTTTCACACCCAACAGGAGCTGCACAGACCAGGTCCTACGTCTAATGACATATATTGAAGCAGGTTTTCAAAAACAAAAAAAGACTGCAGTAGCTTTCATAGACCTAACAGCTGTATGGAAGGAAGGACTCCTACACAAACTGATAAAAGTAATCCCCTACCGTATGACACTGAAACTTTCGCATAGATACTTCCAGGTGATACAGGTTAATGACATACGCAAGCAGAGGAAACTGAACAATGGACTGCCTCAAGGATCAGTTTTAGCAACAATGCTCTTTAATCTTTACATCTCTGTCCTGCCTGAAACTATCTGGAGGAAGTTCAGCTATGCTGATGATATGGCCCTAGCTATCCAAAGCAAGCAGTTTGAAGACACTGAAAACATCCTCACAACTGACCTAAACAAAATGCATGAGTATTTCACCAAATGGAGGCTAATAACAAATCCCACCAAGACTGAAGTCAGCTGTTTTCATTTGAACAACAGAATGGCGGGATATGAGCTGAAGGTTCATACGAATAACAGTCAACTGCGATATGAGCCATATCCAAAGTACCCGGGGATCACTCTAGATAGGACATTATCCTTCAAAAGACACCTGGAAAATGTATGCAATAAAATAAGCGCAGAGAACAGCCTCATTCAGAGGCTCTGCAGCACTAACTGGGGAGCAGCAGCAGACACACTACGAACCTCTGCACTCGCCTTAGTGTACTTTGCAGCCGAGTACTGTGTACCAGCGTGGTTAACCAGCAAGCATGTAACCAAGGTGGACACCCAGTTCAGCGCTGCCATGAGAACCATAACTGGGTGCATAAAGACTACCCCACTATATTGGCTTCCAACACTTAGTCATATAGCACCTGCCGGCCGGTGTAGCCGAGCAGTTTTAGGCGCTACAATCTGGAACCGCGCCACGGCTCCGGTCGCAGGTTCGAATCCTGCCTCGGACATGGGTGTGTGTGATGTCCTTAGGTTAGTTAGGTTTAAGAAGTTCTAAGTTCTAGGGGACTGATGGGCTCAGATGTAATTGCCATAGTCCTCAGAGCCATTTGAACCTTATAGCACCACCCTCCCTGCGAAGACAGGAAGCTCTGATGAAGGAATACACAAAAATAATGAATAACCCCCTACTTCCTACCCATGAACATGTCCCAACTTTGGAAAGAGCACGACTCCACTCCAGAAATCCCCCATTAAGACTGGCCCAACAACTGTCAGCTGCCAACTTCAGCGTGGATACTAAATGGCACGAGAGCTGGAGTGATAGTGCCTCCCCTGACAACCGTGAACTTATCTGTCTATCAGAGAAACCTAAGGGCTTTGAACTACCATGACAGCTATGGAAAAGCCTAAACAGAATCCGAACAGGACATGGACTATGTGCACACAAACTTCACAAGTGGGGAAAGCTACCGAGCCGTAGCTGTGACTGTGGGGCACCTAATCAAACAAAACAGCACATCGCCCAGGACTGTGAATTAAGAGCCTACCAGGGTATTCGCGCTTACTTCTTCAACGCCACGCCGCCATGCCTCGAATGGATCGCCAGTTTGGACGTCAGAATTTGAAGACTTGTGTAACGCAAAATATCTGCTGTGATGTTACATTTTATTGTGTTTATGTATTATATTTTATCTGAATATGTATCCTTCACTTATGTATTTTTAGTGTATTTTATCATATAATTTCATTATATAGCATAGCAGTCTTGATGATAACTGGATTCTGCAACAAAACACTGTTGATGCGTTCGACAACTTTTCTACCGAAATCATAATCGTGTTTCTCTGCTTTCTCAAGCAGTGTATGTTTCACGGTTAAAGAACGAACCTCAAACACTCCACGGCGTTTGTGTAGTGGTTTTTTGTTGCCGCCTCTACGTCACACTTTTCAGCAAATAGGAAATAGTCTTTTTTGAAACTGAATGTATAAGAGGACGAGGATCTCAAACTTTTATCATCTGTTTGTGCAACATTCTGATTAATTAGTTTCCTCACTTTACCTTCCATTCGGGAAGTGGGTGCACTCAGCGACTGTTATGTGATTCATAAATTATAGGGTGCAGCAATCAGTCGTCGTTTTTTTTAGATTTTATTACGCAAATCAGATTTCGGCTAGTAGCTAGCCATTCTCAATGCACTGTTTTCTATTTTCAACGAATGTTAGTCCCTGTTGTACGGGCGTATTCAAAGAACTGTGACTGACGTCCGAACAACAGGGCAGGGCAACATTTAATTACTGCCGGCCGCGGTGGTCTCGCGGTTATAGGCGCGCAGTCTGGAACCGCGCAACCGTTACGGTCGCAGGTTCGAATTCTGCCTCGGGCATGGATGTGTGTGATGTCCTTAGGTTAGTTAGGTTTAAGTAGTTCTAAGTTCTAGGGGACTGATGAACACAGCAGTGGAGTCCCATAGTGCTCAGAGCCACTTGAACCATTTAATTACTACGTTACTAAATCACGGGCAGGAAAGGTACTTGCTACTAGCAAAAACACAATTTTGAATGATTATTTTTAAATATATTCAATATATTACTAGTATTACTACAAATAATTGTATTAGTTATAGAAAACGAACAATAAGCGTCTGTCAGCTAGAACGTCAGAACCAAGAAGGCAATGAAACAAAAAACGTTCATCCTTTTTGTTCTAAATGACAAAGATACTACACATTACTATTCTGAGAGCGCATATAGTGCTTCCATTGTAGTGTATCGATAATTTAATGTATACTCTTTTTTTTCCTCTGAAGCCTATGCTATAAAAGCCCCCTGGAATGCCATTTGCTTACTTACATACAGTCTTGTAAATGTCATTGCACGACAACATATTTCCGCTTATAATGTCTACCTTCAAGCAGGTGACGGTAGACGTATTTGATTTAATTATGGTATTAATATACTTTATGTTTATCTGCGTCCAAACAGGTGACGACAGATTTATGTGATTTCAATAGTTGTGATAATGCAGGCAGTTTCTTGTAGTTCTTGCGCATTGATGATTTTATTTTGAAGTTGAGTGCAGTCTTTCTACTATCTTTACTCTTTCCTCGGAATAATAATAATTTGTTCTACGCTCCCCCATTTGGGTAAAAACCACTGGGAAACCGAGGGAAAACCAGGGCAGAGCTATAAGACTGTACTCTTATTCAACATTTAAAGACATTAATACAGATATAAATGATTTCAATTCAGCTCATCGTTAATGTTTTTCATAAAATTTAGAATGTTCATGGTTAATCTTCTTCTGCGGTAAGCTGGTGGAATGATGAGGGAGTAGGCGCCGGGCTGCACCCCCGACAGCGCGTACCGCAGGTTGTGACGTCACCGAGGCGAGCGATCAGCTGATGCGCGACAGCGATGAGCCGCACACAACCTCGTACCGGATGTGCGTCGTCTTCTACCCTCCTCGCAGTTGTTCTCCGCCACCGCTCCACAGTAAAATTTCAGGAAATGCTAGAACAACAGCAGCATCAGTTCATTACAGGTAAATAGATGTTTATTCCTGCGGATGGGAAAAACACATGATTATTCGTCCTGTTTTATTGTTTCATCCAGCATCAGTTTATGTAGGTTTGCATATGAATTAATCGTTCACTTGTTAACACACACGAAGTCCACTGTATGACACTGAACAAGTACAGTTCGTCACACTTTTGTTGCAGTTTATATTTCCGTCTCGTATTGCTGTATGACACGGTTCATATGCACAGTTTGTCATACGTTTAACTTCATAAAGTTGTTGTGCCCCATAGTAGGCTGTTTACACTTTCTCACTACTTCTGTCACACACGCCACTGTTTATAATGTCACAAACAGGTATCTCCGGTCACTCTTGCACTGACCAGCTGTTCTGTTCGCTTGCTCGGGCGGATTTCCCTTGTTTACTTACTCCACTCCGATCATCGCTCAGATATTGATTTGCTGACGCCCGTTTAGATCAGCTGTGCTTCGACTGCGTTGAATAACGACCTTGTGCGCAACACACTTCTTAGTTTGCCACAGTCCGTAAGCTATTTACATTTCTTTATACAAATGGTTCAAATCGCTCTGAACACTATGGGATTTAACTTCTGAGGTCATCTGCCTCCTAGAACTTAGAACTACTTAAACCTAACTAACTTAAGGACATCACACACATCCATGTCCGAGGCAGGATTCGAATCTGCGATCGTTGCTGTAGCGCGGTTCCAGACTGTAGCGCCTGAAACCGCTCGGCCACTCCGGCCGGCCTAGCCTTTATACACTACAATAAAACCAACGTCTCTGCCGTTGTATCGTTTATATTGTCGAATGACGTTACTTTTGGTCAGACTGAATTCAGTTTATTGACATAACGGTCTTTCGTGTCTATGCACACACAGTTCTTACAGTCTCTTGTGGCACATTAAATTGTTCATGAAAACTTTAACAATTTATTTATATGACGAAATACACACACAATGTACTATAATGCGCATTATAACTCATTATAATGCAGATTATGCATTGGTAGCATGAGAAACATCTTGTTACACATGCTTCGCCACTTAGAGCACTTCTTGGACTTTTCGACACTGATCTGGTTTATACAATAACTCAGTTTGTTAAATGTGTGTGTGTGTGTGTGTGTGTGTGTGTGTGTGTGTGTGTATTGAGTGCAGTACTCCTGAATATGTCTCTGCTTCCGTGATATTTTTTAAATCACTGTACTTGACAGTCCGGTTCACTCAAAACGTGAACGTATTTTAGTGACAATAAGTTCGATAGATAAAACTACCTGGTTTCTACCTATTGATCTCTTGGTCTTTTTTTTTTGGCTGATTCATGGCTTGTACCATTAGGTGTACTAGCTCTTGAATAATATATATCATTGTATTTGTTATTACATATTTCTAACGAATTCTATTATGACATTAACTGCATAAAGCTTTTACTACATATCAGGAAAAAAACTTTCATCTAGACTACCAATAAAGTGAACATTTATTAATGAAAAGAAATAGTTATTAAGCCTAAACTTACATCTATTACATACATACATATTATTTATTTATAAAAAAATTCAAGTCCTTATATGGGTATGTTTCAACTGCCAGTAACGAGCTGCTGTAAGGTGACATTGACGGCTCAATTATTCCCCTTCCTAGCATCTTACGTATTTCTAGTTTCACTGCCTCCTTTTTCAACCATGGAACCGAATAAGTAGCATTACAAAACGTCTTGTGTGGTATCACATCAACATTATTTGTATAACATCTAATGATCCCGCGTCTCTCAGGGAATACTTCTATATGTGAATAGTAGGCTCCATGTGGTTCCCAAATCGTGCAGCGACTGTAAACTATAAAATATTGCGAGTGATTGCTGCATATTTGGTAACTTCTATATGTTCCTTTAACAGCTGAGATAATTGTTATTGCTGTTCTGGTGTCAGATATGTGGATTACTCTACTTTCTCTTTTATTGATTGACAGGACTCTGTGACACTAATATTCTCTCCACTGTGATGGATATAATCTCGCCCCCAAAACACTGCTACGTATGCAGTATTTTTGGCAGGTTACATTTGACTTTAACATTCTGACAATATTTGCCATGTATATCTTTTGTGTAGAGCAATTCCAGTTTCACTGAGTGAAACGCCCGCTAAACCCGCTGGGCAGAACAGATGATTAAGATTGTGGAAAGGGCCAAATAAGGTTTGGGTCAGTTTCACCTTAAAATTGTAATTTATTGTAATTTAATAACACATTTACAACCAAAGCGACACATACTCGAACAACTACGAGTTTCAAACTCCAAATCTTTCACGGCTGAAGGCCTCCAAACAAGAAATCTTAAAAATCAACAAGGTAAATTTCACCTGAATGTAAACATGCAGTTACAATTACAAACTATATATATATATATATATATATATATATATATATATATATATATATCAGAGCGAAGCTGAAAGCCTCAAGGCAAGGGTGGATAGACAAACATAAACTAGATGCAATACATACGGCTGAAGGCCCACAATAAAATTTTCAAGATTTTAAAATAAATTTCCATAACCTTTCAAAGACAAGAGGCCGCAATGTTTAAGCTTGAAAGGTAATTTTAAGAATAAGGTTACAAGGCTGAAGGTCCACAATTAATTTCCCAAAATTAAAAAAAATATAACCATAAGCTTTAAGTTTTAAGTAGTTGAAACCGGACGAAAAGAAAAGACAACACAACGGCAGTAATCTTTCAGCAAATATCCACTTGCCGGAATTCAAACTTACTTACATAAAGCGCAGTAAAACCAAGATTTTTTTAACATTGGCTATGATAGATTATAAACAGACAATTAAACACTGGTGAGAAAGACAGTAAAGGCAACAGCACTCAGAAGCCTCCAGGGGGTCTGTCTGCCCTCGTTCACTTAGGTGAGACAGGTGGTGAACCCAACTCACTTGATCCGTCGAAACCCAACCAAACCACACACCGTGTTGGACAGCGACAACGGGTGAGGAAAGGACACTGCCTGAAATTACGTTAGTGACCAGGGCAGGTAACCGGAACACTAACGACCACAAGGCAGAAAATTCCGCTGGTGCGCTTGAATTTTAGTCATCCAATATAGTTAATTCCTCCAGATGGCGGCTAAATTTCAGCAATACAAACACTCGGTGTTACTCACAGGAAACCCCTGCCCAACAGTGAACCACCGAAACGAAAGACACAATACGAACGGACGTTGCTTGGGTAATTGAAGCCGCTACCCAACTTTGACATCCTGGGTCGGTGAACCACGAAGCTCGTAGCGATGGGACAGCTCCACACACGCTCCGACACTGCGAAGGGACCGCCAGCGATCCCGGCCGACTGCACCACGCGGAGATAACTTTCCTGGTCCGCAGCAACCGACCGACTACTCTCAGAATGCCGACATCTAAAATAGTCGTCAATGGAAATAACGCTAACTAGATACACAACCTGACAAACACTTGCACGATGGCCTGAACGATACCCAACAGCAAGTAAGCACGCACGAAGACAAATCTGGAGTGGATGCTCTCATACACAGCCGACGATCGGCGAGCCAAAACGCGTCGTCCGATAGGCCGACCGACCGACGATCCACCAAGGCCGTGACCCGTCTGATGTGATGCGTGGTGGCAATGGTCGGGCGAGCCATGTCGACGCAGACCTCACTGCGGCCCCAACCCGACTGCACTCGTGCTACATTGCAACTCCCGACTGACAGGTCCGGACTGCGCTCCAGACGCGTTCCAACTGACTGGCCGCCCGAACTCGCGACCCGAATTCCTTACGACAGACAACGATCGGGTAGTAATAGCAATCGAGCAAAGATACTACGAAAGGGGATACACTGATATGCGCTGCTAGCGCCGCTCAAGGTCAGGCAAAGCAGCAACTCAGTGACACGAGTAATTAACGTAGTGAGATGGAAGTACGTTAAAAACAAGGTGTAAAATACATTATGGCGGGAACATGAGCCATCCACAGCCCACTGTTATTTCTCTATTCTCTAAACTGCAGATACCTTGAGAGAAGTCCATATAGGCATTCCTTTCTCTCAAAAACTCCCAACCCGGAATACAGGCGACTCTCAATCTCTTTACAACCTGTTTCTCTTTAGTCTCTTGTGAGTTCTCCCTCCGTCTCATGGCTAACGGAGAGCTAATTACGGCCGCCTTTAGTTTGTCGAATCGGTTGATGTAAGACGATTATAATTCGTCACAACAACTATTCTCACACTTTGATTCTGGTTCTGCCAAGCCGGGTTGTTTGAAGTACCTGCCTGACTGTGTTTATTCCTACTATTGCTATTGTTCGAGTATCTTTCGGGGTTATTCTGATTGTTTTGTCTCGGATAACAGGGCATTGCAAACCTATTCTTCTCCTGTGGCCCTGCGTCTTGCATCTGCTATTGATTGCCACCTCCTGGGCCAAATCTTTCCTCATATCTTCGTTTTCGTCTATATTAAGGTGAACTGCTTCCCCAACCCTGTCTATTGCTATTACCTTTGTCATCATTCGGATGACTGTTAAATGACTCATTTCCCTTCATAGTTTTACCATTGTTGTTTCGTCCATTAGAACAATTCCCACGATTATTCCAACCATTTTGTCTATTGTTGTTCTTTTCCTTATACTCGTAACTGTTTCCATTGCTACTTTGCAACTTCAAGTCTTCCTGAATTAAGTCTATTGAATCCAAGACAGAAATGTAGTTATCCAAATCATTGTCTGGTACATGAATTAGTTTCTCTCTAATATTGGGTGGAAGTTTGGCTTTTAATAACCTGATCACATCACGATTTGAGATCGGTTCGTCCCAATATCGCATTTTGTTAATATATTTTTCGAAATACTTTCTAAGGCTTCCTTGTTTAGGACTATATGTCTCTGGAGTGTATACTTCTTTTCTAAGTCTGATGACCAGTACTTATTTAAAAACCCTTTCTCAAATTGTTCACAGTTGTAGCTAGTTTCAGCTGCATCGGACGCCCATAGAGCAGCATCTCCTACTAACGGCCGGTGTTTAATTAAGCTCTCCTCCATCATTATTGAAGACACAGTAGGCACAGCCCCCACACCATTCAATTGTTCACTGTTAGTACTACAGGTTCCTGCCTGTACCCCAAAAATTGTATTATAGGTGGCAGAGAAAGGCAGGTTTTCGTGTGAAACATGAGCAGCAGGTATATAATTGTACTCCATTCTCATGTTATTTATTCTCTCCTGCTCTGTCTGGTGAATCTGACTAGCCGAGTAAACTGCACGAATTGAGCGTGTCACTTCTGTCTGGATTCTATCGTCTATGTGTTTCTCACTGTTATCTCTTCATCTTTCTATTTTTTTCTAAGACCTTTTTAGTATGTTTCGCTAGGAAATTCTGTATTTTTTCCTCGTTTCCTATCTCTATATTTTCTACCCTGTAAGTTATTTTATGAATATGTTCCTTCATGCTATTCTTCTCTTTTTGCAGATTTTGTACGCCTGCTGTTAGACTAGCTACCAAAGTTGGCAATTCTTGGTACGCTTGTTTCAAACTGGCTATGTCTGCTTTTCATGACTTCGAAAATTTTAGGCTGTTCATATATTTTCCTCTATGTCTCCCTTCCGTCTCTCTCTCTTTCTCTCTCCTCTTACTGATTCTGGAAGTGATCTAACTTCAATAGAATTGCAGGTACGGCGTCGTAACCTTGCGCGGCGCAAGTAACTGTTTGCTTAGTTGCGGGTGCAGCTGTTTCACCCACAACAGTTGGTAACACACTGCTATCAACGCTACGCTCTATCTCTGCGCGCTGATGTGCAATTTCTACTTCACGACCCGTAATATTTGCTTGTATCTTTCTATTGCATGTTGATCCCGTGGGGATTTCCTCCAATTCGTTATCACTACCCTTTCGTGAATCTGCTTCCATATCAACTTCTGTCCTAGTCTTACTCGGTAACCTCATGGACACTTGAACGACGCATTATTCTATCACAATTATTTTCACGCGCCAATCACAACAAAAATAATAATAATACAATCTACAATTTCTAATTCTAAACAAAATTTACAGCAAATATAAATTTTCTTGCCTACTTGACTTACTGCATGCAAAACACTAACACGCGTTACGAACCATGAATATTGGTAAACAACACGACACGCGAAGGCAAGAGATATTTTCAGAAGCCCTTACCTTCGCTTTTATTGTCGGTTCTATTCTTGTTCAAATCAGGTTCCAGGCTCCAGTTTCTCTTAACATCGAAAGTAATAATCCTACATCAAAAGTAATAATCCTCGTACGCATGAAACAGCTGACACATACAAGCATTAATTTTCTTATCTTAATAATGTATTCTTTTCACATACATAAATTTTCTGGTACATCGAGCCCCGCGTTGGGCGCCAGTTATTGCGTAACTTTTTTAATGATAATTTTTATATATATTCAAAATATTACTAGTATTGCTATAGATAATTGTATTAGTTACAGGACGTGAACAATAAGTGTCCGTCAGGTAGAGCATCAGAACCAAGAAGACAATGAAACAAAAAACGCTCATCCCTTTTGTACCAAATGACAAAGATTCTACACATTACTATTCCGAGGGCGCATATAGAGCTTCCATTGTTGCGTATCAATAATTTAATTTATGCTCTTTTTTTCTCCGGAGGGTATGCTATAATATAAACTTTACTATGTCTTCAGCACGCCAGATATAATTAAACTGTTCTGCCAGTTTTGTTTGTAATTTTTTGTTGTTATGAAATGTGAAACCAAGGTCGTTGCCATGTGGACCTACAAATACAAGCGACCTTTAGACGAATATAGAAAATGTCTGGTGGGAAGTGAACCCTCACGCTACACTGTTGACGACTTAATGGAAACAATGCCCCTATGCCTTCGAGAAATCTTACTTAATGTTCGTGGGTGGGTTGGTTACTAAAAGTATGCAAGCCGTATTCAGGGCATTCAGTGCCGCTCGCGCGATTGCATTGCGATGTAAATGAGGCGCGTTTGCAGTTTGTGGGGGAAGTGTGCAGCCAGGTGACAACCCACTCATGGGTGAGAGCACAATACGTTTGCAGAATTTTGGTTCTTTCTGATCTAGATCCATGGGACTGAAGTCGGCTCCAATGAGATCTACTTAGACAGCGGTTCGCTGTTTCTCCGTAAGAGGGAGCAATTCCGCGAGCTGTGGTGCATACACTGTATTCGCTGTGCATAGGACTTCACGAATACAGCGGCGCTGTGCAAACCAGGTCACGTAGTGTTGCTTGCGACGAGCTCAGTCTTGAAATCCCGCAGAAGGAAGTGTACATATTGGACCAGGTGACACGAGTGAATTTACTGAAGACAACAACATGTATGCAGCGTGCTTCAGCTAATCATGGATTCAAACGTTCGAAGGTCCGCTTCCGTTGCTCGGTGGCCAATGTGGCTGACTTCCCTGTGGAGGGCCTGGTACGATTCCCTGTACAGCCAGGGATTTTTCCTTGCTGGAAGAAGTGGTACGTGGTGCACTCAACCTCGTAAGACCAACTGAGGAGCGGTTCCTAGATTTAAAAAAAATTTAAAAAAAACTATAACGACAGGGAGAGCAGC
Organism: Schistocerca gregaria; assembly: GCF_023897955.1. Classification (NCBI taxonomy): domain Eukaryota; kingdom Metazoa; phylum Arthropoda; class Insecta; order Orthoptera; family Acrididae; genus Schistocerca; species Schistocerca gregaria. The sequence continues at coordinate 196,686,242 of NC_064922.1, forward strand.
GTGCTTACCACAATCCCATCGTAGTGCATTCAGTGACATCGTAGGCAGAGGATAACACGGCAGTCGGTCAGATCCCATTAGCCGGCTGCTGTGACCGAGCGGTTTTAGCCGCTTCAGTCCGGAACCGCGCTGCTACTACGGTCGCAGGTTCGAATCCCGCCTCGGACATGGCTGTGTGTGATGTCCTTAGGTTACTTACGTTTAAGTAGTTCTAGGTCTAGGAGACTGATGACCTCAGATGTTAAGTCCCATAGTGCTTATAGCCATTTGAACCACTTTTTTGAATCAGACCCCATTGGCCTACCTAGGGTCAGAACGCGGAAGTTAATTATACAGCCGCTGAATACGTCAAGGTTTAGATTTCCCTTGGGTAGTACTAATCACAGAATTAATCAGATAGATGACTGGTTTGCGATGACTATTGATATTACCTCTCAGTATACATCGAGGCTACAACTTGATTTCTTGCAAAATGCGATATTTGTTCCGAAACAGTATGTCAAAGAGTCATGGACAATACTAAAGGAGAGGCAGATTTTAAGAATTCTTTGAGGGACGTGATTAAAGTAGCTGTTAGGTGCGGAATTGAGTTTATGTACTTTTCGCGTTTACGTCATACCATTTGAGATTCCAAATGATCAGATTCAATTGGCGCCAAGAAATTATGGTAAAATGTTTCAAGAGCAGTGGATCTCGAACCTTCACTTTAACGTTTGTAATGGGGTTAGATCTATATGAGTCGATCTTACAAAACAAGTCCCGTCTTACAAATGTGCTGTGAGATACTGCGCTCTTGTCACATAGGGCGGGCAACCGAGAACATGTATCTTATGTGGTCAGACGGGTCATCTGCAGGCAAAAGTTTTGATCAGCTACTTTTAACTAACCAATCACAGCGAATCAGCATAGTAGCAGGCCTCCACAGAAACCTTGCCACGATATCTTACGATGCAGCTCTGACAAAGATACCGAAAGTACACAACAAAACATAGAGCGAATTAAACGGTAAAAATCTAAAATTGTGCTATAAGCTGTATCGCTCCACAGAAATATATGATCTGACGCAGGTATCACACAGCAGAGATTCAGAAAAAAACCTAAAATCTAACAAATTAACCTAAAATCTAACATATTGCAAGAAACTCACACTGAGCACAACATCAAACATAAAATACTAAATTCACGAGACCATATACGTCAAACCCAACAGGAGAGAGAAAAGCATGTTTTACTGCAGTTCCAGCATATATTTTTGCTACGGAAGTATCAGGGATTCATTTCCCCTAGTGGCTATTCCAGGCGTCAAAGTAGGACACGATTGCAAACATATATAATCAGCCACTACTACGACATGTGAATAAAGGTGGATTAACTGCAGTAATGAAAAAAAATTCTCCTGGTAAGTCTCCGAGTACGGATGAAATCTTCGCATAATTTTACAAACGCTGCTGGTATTTGATAGGACCAAAACTGACACATATTTATAACGATCCGCTACGAGAAGATGCATTACAACAAAATTTCACGGAAGGCGTCAGAATATTGACTGAAAAACAACCTTCTCCGAAAAAATACAGCACTTTAGCCCAAAAACGTATCTCAGTAGCGGCTAAATTTTGCATCCGTGTTTACAATTCACCGCTAAGACAAGTTACACAGCGAGTCTTGAGTTATTATCAAAATAATATAATTCCCAGCCGGAGAATTACCAATAGGCCACGTATCGTTATGTGACAGCAATGGTCTGGCAGTCTAATTTTCCTATATGCTTTTTCGTTCTTACCCGGTAAAAACGCATATGATAGAGTGGATCATTCCTATGCACAAAAGAGCATGCTTCAACGGGGTGTCACCGACCGATCTGTTGAGATAATTACGCGGTGTGTTTCAAATACTGACACCGAATTGAAAGTTATCGAATCCCTGACTGCACAGAAATTGCTACGACGAGGATTCCTCTCGTTATCCTGCCGTTATCAGATACATTATGGCTGCAACTGTTATATATTCGTAGATCTCTGACGGACGAAAAATGTATGGCTGCAGAACATAATACTGGCATATGATGACAACGTAAGTGCACTCTCAGGGTACTCTTGGCAGATGTCGGTGACCTATTAATGAAGTAAAGCTGTGAGTAGCGGGCGTAAGTCGTGCTTCGGTAGCTCAGATGGTAGAGCACTTGCCCGCGAAAGGCAAAGGTCCCGAGTTCGAGTCTCGGTCGGGCACACAGTTTTAATCTGCCAGGAAGTTTCATATCAGCGCACACTCCGCTGCAGAGTGAAAATCTCATTCTGGATGCCCCGCAAGTTTACGAGCAGCAGTATTTAACAATAGCAAATCCGCTATCTTACAAACAGGCGCGATAATTTTCCAGTTCTTCTGGAGTGGCTGTCGGGTGTAACAGAACGGAACAACTATGGATGTATATCTTCTCGTAGACCCTCAGGTTGTGTCTCAAACGAACTGGGAAACCAGAAAGCGCTTAATGCGGTGTGCGATACAGGAACACCAACAACGGCATATGGACCGACTACACCGCGCCTTATATACTGAAGAGCCAAAGAAACTGGTATAGACATGCGTATTCAAATACAGAGATGTGTAAACAGGTAGAATACGGTGCTGCGGTCGGCAAAGCCTGTATTAGAAAACAAGTGTCTGGCGCAGTTGTTAAATCGGTTATTGCTGCTGCAATGGTAGGTTATCAAGATTTAAGTGAGTTTGGACGTGGTGTTACAGTCAGCGCACGAGCAATGGAACACAGCATCTCCGAGGTGTACCGTGAATATAAGGAATCCGACGTCGCTACGGCCGGAGAAAGATCCTGCAAGAACGAGACCAACGACGACAGCAGAAACACGTTCAACGTGACAGAAGTGTGACCATTCCGCAAATTGCTGTACATTTCAATGCTGGGGCATCAAAAAATGTTAGCGTGTGAAACATTCAACGAATCATCATCGATATGGGCTTTCGGAGCAGAAGGCCCACTCATGTACCCTTGCTGACCACGATACGAAGCTATACGCCTCGCCTAGGCCCGTCAATACCGACGTTGACTTTTGATGACTAGAAACATCCTACATGGTCAAGCAAGTCTCTTTTCAAATTCTATCGAGTGGGCGGACGTGTACGGGTATGGGGACAACCTCATGGATCCATGGACGCTGCATGTAAGCAGGGGACTGTTCAAGCTGGCGGAGGCTCCGTAATGCTGCGGGGCGTATACAGTAGGATTGATACGGGACTCCTGATATGTATAGATATGACTCTGACAGGTGACACGTACGTAAGCGTCCTGTCTGATCAAATGCTTCCATTCGTATCCACTGTGCATTCCAGGTGACTTGGGCAGTTCCAGCAGGGCAGTGCGAAACCCCACACATCCAGAATTGCCACGGAATGCCTCTTCTAAGTTTAAACACTCCCGCTGGCCACCAAACTCCTCAGACATGAACATTGTTGAGCATATCTGGGTTCCTTGCAATGTGCTGTTCAGAAGACATCTCCAGAACCTCACCCTCTTACGAATTTATGGATAGCCCTGCAGGATTCATGGTGCTACTTCCCTCCAGCACTACTTCAGACATTATTCGAGCCCATGCCACGTCGTGTTGCGTCACTTCTGCGTGCTCGCGGGGCCATACACGATATTACGCAGATGTACCAGTTTCTCTGGCTCGTCAGTGTACATTCGTATGTCACACCCAAGATACAAGAGATAACACCCTTGTATCCTACAGAACCTGAAACAGCAAAGCAGATCTTATCAGACACGCCATATGGTCAGCTAATATTCTTAGAGCAACCTTCCAGATTAGAGCAACAACAAACAACAGTCGAATGAACTAACGTACGAATTTCGGGGATTCATTTTAGCGTCACGTTCGTAAAGGCCGCTTACTGCATTTCTGGTGTACTGGACGCCAGTATCACCACCGGACTATTTCTCTACGCCGGTAACGGGTCCGCCTGGGAACAGGAAGAGTAACCTTCCGTCCAACGATTAAGCGGCCGCTCCCTCCAGAGCTGCCAAGGTGTCTGCAGTGTGAAGCAGCCGCTCTCACCGTGCACTACTTCCCGTCTCATTGGACTTTGTCGTCAAAGGAGTAATATACCTTTAAACTGAATTTTATCAGTCAGGGATAAATTTAGTTAGACTTTGTTACTTCGTGTGAACTTAGTTTTCTCACTGAATAATGAACATTCTTTTGACTTGGCTGAACAAGTGAACTTTAATTTTAGTTATGAATTCAGTTGAGAACTATGTTTTGTTGGGTGAACAAGTTTCAGTCGAGTGTACTTGCGTCCGAAACTAACTGTTGTTTTGTGTTTGCACTATATGCACAGTGACTTCAATAACCGTGTCTATTTGTATATTGTTACCTGGAAATGTCTCTTATCAGTGCGTGTTGTTCCATCAGTGTCTGCCACCACAACAGCATACTTCAAGCGAGAACAATTCCTTTCACAAATGTTTGATGTTCCAATATCTGCAGATTTGTCACCCCTCAACACACATGTCTAGCTCAGAGTCCACCTGTAGAATCAGAACTTAAAAGAGCTTTGGAGGACTTAAGATCAAATAAGGCAGAAGGGATAGATAACATTCTATCAGAATTTCTCCTCCCCCCATGAACCATGGACCTTGCCGTTGGTGCGGAGTCTTGCGTGCCTCAGCTATACTTAGGTGCAACCACAACGGAGGGGTATCTGTTGAGAGGCCAGACAAACGTATGGTTCCTGAAGAGGGGCAGCAGCCTTTTCAGTAGTTGCAGGGGCAACAGTCTGGATGATTGACTGATCTGGCCTTGTAACAATAACCAAAACGGCCTTGCTGTGCTGGTACTGCGAACGGCTGAAAGCAAGGGGAAATTACGGCCGTCATTTTTCCCGAGGGCATGCAGCTTTACTGTATGATTAAATGATGATGGCGTCCTCTTGGGTAAAATATTCCGGAGGTAAAATAGTCCCCCATTCGGATCTCCGGGCGGGGACTACTCAAGAGGATGTCGTTATCAGGAGAAAGAAAACTGGCGTTCTACGAATCGGAGCGTGGAATGTCAGATCCCTTAATCGGGCAGGTAGGTTAGAAAATTTAGAAAGGGAAATGGATAGATTATAGTTAAATATAGTGGGAATTAGTGAAGTTCGGTGGCAGGAGGAACAAGACTTCTGGTCAAGTGACTACAGGGTTATAAACACAAAATCAAATAGGGGTAATGCAGGAGTAGGTTTAATAATGAATAGGAAAATAGGAATGCGGGTAAGCTACTACAAACAGCATAGTGAACGCATTATTGTGGGCAAGATAGATACGAAGCCCACACCTACTACAGTAGTACAAGTTTATATGCCAACTAGCTCTGCAGAAGAAGAAATTGAAGAAATGTATGACCAAATAAAAGAAATTATTCAGATAGTGAAGGGAGACAAAAATTTAATAGTCATGGGTGACTGGAATTCGGTAGTAGGAAAAGGGAGAGAAGGAAACGTAGTAGGTGAATATGGACTGGGGCAAAGAAATGAAAGAGGAAGCCGCCTGGTAGAATTTTGCACAGAGCACAACTTGATCATAGCTAACACTTGGTTCAAGAATCATAAAAGAAGGCTGTATACATGGAAGAAACCTGGAGATACTGACAGGTTTCAGATAGACTATATAATGGTAAGACAGAGATTTAGGAACCAGGTTTTAAATTGTAAGACATTTACAGGGGCAGATGTGGACTCTGACCACAATCTATTGGTTATGACCTGTAGATTAAAACTAAAGAAACTGCAAAAAGGTGGGAATTTAAGGAAATGAGACCTTGATAAACTAAAACAACCAGAGGTTGTACAGAGTTTCAGGGAGAGCATAAGGGAGCAATTGACAGGAATGGGGGAAATAAATACGGTGCAAGAAGAATGGGTAGCTTTGAGGGATGAAGTAGTGAAGGCAGCAGAGAATCAAGTAGGTAAAAAGAAGAGGGCTAGTAAAAATCCTTGGGTAACAGAAGAAATATTGAATTTAATTGATGAAAGGAGAAAATATTAAAATGCAGTAAATGAAGCAGGCAAAAAGGAATACAGACGTCTCAAAAATGAGATCGACAGGAAGTGCAAAATGGCTAAGCAGGGATGGCTAGAGGACAAATGTAATGATGTAGAGGCTTGTCTCACTAGGGGTAAGCTAGATACTGCCTACAGAAAAATTAAAGAGACCTTTGGAGATAAGAGAACCACTTGTATGAACATCGAGAGCTCAGATGGAAACCCAGTTCTAAGCAAAGAAGGGAAAGCAGAAAGGTGGAAGGAGTATATAGAGGGTCTATACAAGGGCGATGTACTTGAGGGCAATATTATGGAAATGGAAGAGGGTGTAGATGAAGATGAAATGGGAGATACGATATTGGGTGAAGAGTTTCACAGAGTTCTGAAAGACCTGAGTCGGAACAAGGCCCCCGGAGCAGACAACATTCCATTGGAACTGCTGAGGGCCTTGGGAGAGCCAGTCCTGACAAAACTATACCATCTGGTGAGCAAGATGTATGAAACAGGCGAAATACCCTCAGAATTCCAATCCCAAAGAAAGCAGGTGTTGACAGATGTGAAAATTACAGAACTATCACTTTAATAACTCACAGCTGCAAATTACTAACGCGAATTCTTTACAGACGAATGGAAAAACTAGTAGTAGCCGACCTCGGGGAAGATCAGTTTGGATTCCGTAGAAATGTTGGAACACGTGAGGCAATACTGTCCCTATGACTTACCTTAGAAGCTAGATTAAGGAAGGACAAACCTACGTTTCTAGCATCTGTAGACTTAGACAATGTTGATTTAAATACTTTCTTTCAAATTCTGAAGGTATCAGGGGTAAAATACAGGGAGCGAAAGGCTACTTACAATTTGTACAGAAACCAGATGGCAGTTATAAGTGTCGAGGAAAATCAGAGAGAAGCAGTGGTTGGGAAGGAAGTGAGACAGGGTTGTAGTCTCTCCCCGATGTTATTCAATATGTATATTGAGCAAGCAGTAAAGGAAACAAAAGAAAAATTCGGAGTAGGTATTTAAATCCATGGAGAAGAAATAAAAACGTTGAGGTTCGCCGATGACATTGTAATTCTGTCAGAGACAGCAAAGGACTTGGAAGAGCAGTTGAATGGAATGGACAGTGTATTGAAAGGAGGATATAAGATGAACATCAACAAAATCAAAAAGAGGATAATGGATTGTAGTCGAATTAAGTCGGTTGATGCTGAGGGAATTAGATTAGGAAATGAGACACTTAAAGTACTAAAGGAGATGTTGTCTTTCACTGAAACTGAAACTGAGCCTATGGGACTCAGCTTCTCCTGTTTTGTCTGGTGTCAGGAGGAGGCAAGTGCAAAAGGGTAGGGGTCTATTAATCGTTGGCGGTTCGAACAAATGGCAAATGATGGTATCCCTAAGGGAAATGGCAGCAAGGGACAGGAAAGGATACCAGCTGCATTCAGAATGTACGCCTAGGGTCCTCATTCAACATGCTGAAGAGGCTATTCCATCAGCCCTTGGGGGATCAGGGTACAACCAACTGCAGATTGTGGTGCACTGGAACTGGGTTCCAAGGTCATCCTTGGGTCATTCCAGCAACTGACAGAGAAGGTTGAGAAGACCAACCTTACACAAGGAGTTTCAACAAAGCTCACAATTTGCAGCATTGTCTGAGTCGAGTGGGAGGGCTGAACCAGAGATTTTGAAAGTTCTGTGAAAACATGGGCTGAGATTCCTGGACTTGTGCCACGGTGTTGAGAACTGTAGGGCCAGCCCTAAGTGGGTTAGATATGCACAACAAATCAGAGGCTGCTATTCTGGTAGCTGACTGTGTGTGGGTACACACAAGAGATTTTTTTTAAATTTAAGCGACTCTTCATCCAATCAATATAACGATATCCGTAGAAAAGTATCAGTGTAAGAGCGAAAGAAATGCTTCCCACAGGTGAGAGTGTTAAAATCCTAATGGTAAACTGCCGCAGCATTCGCAACAAAATGCCAGGGTTTGAAGCAATCATAAAAATAAGTGAAACTCACATAATACCAGGCGCAGAAAACTGGTTGAATCATGAAGTTGATATCAGTAAGATTTTTGAGGAAAATTTAGGTGTATATCGAAAGGATAGGCAAATGGGAAATGTAGGTGGTTGCTTGTCGCAGTAGACAAGAAACTCAAACCCATCGAGGTAGAAACTGAAGCTGCATGTGAGACTGTTTGGGCAAGAATCAGTATCAGGGATGGGCATAAAATAATAACTGGGTCCTTCTATCACCCACGAGACTCATCTCCTGACGTAACCGAAAACTATAGAGAAAAACTCAATCCCTTGGTAGGTACAGAACATGAACGACATGGCCCACGCATTTTCTCTAGTAATAAAAGTGGGTGGACTGGAGAAGGGATCTGGAATCTTGTTGCTCCAAAGAGTAAAGGGGGAGAGGTGGGAGTTCAGGTGGGTGGGAGGGGGATGATCTCCTAGACGTATCATCTTATCACCGAAAGTCTTATTTTACAAATGGAATGTGATGCGTTGCCCGATGTTTATCTTGTGTTGAACCGGCAGTGTCCCTCTGCACGTCATGACCTGAGCCCTAGCTTTGAGTTCGAATACAGCGAGATAGTTATACGGTTGCCAGTTTGCTCTGTTTAATATCGATTCTGGTTGCCTGTTTTCTGGTCGTTCTCAGGAAGGAAGATGATGAGAATTTGCCGTCACGTTAAAACAAGACAAATACTACACTACTGGCCATTAAAATTGCTACACCACGAAAATGACGTGCTACAGACACAAAATTTAACCGACAGGAAGAAGATGCTGTGATATGCAAATGATTAGCTCTTCAGAGCATTCACACTAGGTTGGCGCCGGTGGTGAACCCTACAACGTGCTGACATGAGGAAAGTTTCCAACCAATTTCTCATACACAAACAGCAGTTGACCGGCGTTGCCTGCTGAAACGCTGTTGTGGTGCCTCGTGTAAGGAGCAGAGATGGGTGCCATCACGTTGCCGACTTTGATAAAGGTCGGATTATAGCCTATCGCGATTGCGGTTTATTGTATCGCGACATTGCTGCTCGCGTTGGTCGAGATCCAATGACTGTTAGCAGAATATGGAACCGGTGGGTTCAGGAGGGTAATACGGAACGCCGTGCTGGATCTCAACGGCTTCGTATCACTAGCAGTCGATATGACAGGCATCTTATCCGCACGGCTGTAAACGGCTCGATCCCTGAGTCACCATGATGGGGACGTTTGCAAGACAACAACGATCTGCACGAACAGTTCGACGATGTTTGCAGCAGCATGGACTACCAGCTCGGAGACCATGGCTGCGTTTATCATTGACGGTGCATCACAGACAGGAACGCCTGCGATGGTGTACTCAACGACGAACCTTGCAAACCTTCATTTTTTCGGATGAATCCAGGTTCTGTTTACAGCATCATGATGGTAGCATCCGTGTTTGGCGACATCGCGGTGAACGCACATTGGAAGCGTGTATTTGTCATCGCCATACTGGTGTATCACCCGGCGTGATGGCATGGAGTGCCATTGGTTACACGTCTCGGTCACCTCTTGTTCGCATTGACGGCACTTTGAACAGTGGACGTTGCATTTCAGATGTGTTAGGACCCATGGCTCCACCCTTTATTCGATCCCTGCGAAACCCTACATTTCAGCAGCATAATGTACGACCGCATTTTTCAGGTCCCGTACGGGCCTTTCTGGATACAGAAATTGTTCGACTGCTGCCCTGGCCAGCACATTCTCCAGATGTCTTACCAATTGAAAACTTCTGGGCAGTGGTGGCCGAGCAACTGACTCGTCACAATACGCCAGTCATTACTCTTGATGAACTGTGGTATCGTGTTGAAGCTACATGGCCAGCTGCACCTGTACACGCCATCCAAGGTCTGTTTGACTCAATGTCCCGGCGTATCAAGGCCGTTATTACGGCCAGAGGTGGTTGTTCTGGGAACTGATTTCTCAGGATCTATGCAGCCAAATGGTGTGAAAATGTAATCACATGTCAGTTCTAGTATAATATGTTTGTCCAATGAATATCCGTTTATAATTTGCGTTTCTTCTTGGTGTAGCAATTTTAACGGGCAGCAGCGTACTTTGTCGGTAGCACGTGCAGTGACCGGGCGCCCCGTGTGCGGGCCACGCGGAAGCAGCAGGTGGCGCGGTGCTGTGCGGTGCGGCGTGTTGTGCGGCGCGCCTTTGCGCTGTCGCGTCCGCTCTTCTTGCCGGTCGCCCTCGACTGCAGACTACGTGACGAGACGAGACGAGACGTGACGGAACACGACAGCCGCTCTCACCTCTGAGTTCCCGGGAAGACAAACGGCGCCGGCGACTAATGAGCTGCTCGGGAATGCAGGCAGCCGGTACCGCACCGCAGCATACAGGCGGGAATGTCGCGAGGCAGCGGCCGGCAGACAGCAGGCGGGGTTCAACAGTCGCGCTCGCCCAAGCAACAAGACCCGTCCCACAGCCGCACTAACTGCTCCGGACACCTGCCTGGCATTTTGGGAACGTGACCAATGAGTCCCGCTGTCATTTCAAAAAAATCGTAACTCGTAAACTATTAGAGATATATAATCATGGTTTGTTGTAAAAAGTTTAGCAGTTGTTAGTGTTTTCTTCCGTTCTTGGACTGCACTGCATCAGTATGATGACAGAACAGGAGAAGGCGCAAAGTCTTATCTGGTACTCAGCATACCGCGGTACTGCAGAATTTTCGACGCCAGAATGGGAGGACACTAGCGAGAAAAATAAGCATAATGAACTGGTTCAAAAATTTTAAAGAGACAACCAGAGTCAAAGACCTTCCTCCGAGTACACGTCCCCTTGTGTCTCAAACACGTGTTGACAGCAAGCGCCATTTCGCCAGAACCGTCAGAAGACAAATCGTCATGCATCTCACGAAATGCAGGAAACGAATCAGCTCTCCACTGGGAATTCCACTGTTGAACACAGAGGGTAGAGCGGATAGGTTGAAAGAGGATACTAAGGGCATGTATGAGAGGAAGAACTTGTCTGATGACGGGATAGAAGAAGAAAGTGAAGTCGATACGGAAGACGTAGGGGATCCAATATTACACTTAATTTAAAACAGTAAGGCAACTTTTGGGGCTGGGTTCCATTGTTTGGGGAAGGAGACCAGACAGCGAGGTCATCGGTCTCATCGGATTAGTGAACGATGTGGAAGGAAGTCGGCCGTGCCGTTTCAAGGGAACCATCCCGGCATTTACCTGGAAGGCCGGACGCGGGATTGAACCGCCGTCCTACAGAATGCGAGTCCAGTGTCTAACCACTGCGGCACCTCACTCCGTAGAGTAAGGCAGAAGATTTAGATAACATTCCACTGGAATTTCCAAAATCACTGGGGGAAGTGAAAGACAAACGACTATTCAGGTTGTTGTTTAGAATCAAGGAGACTGGCGACGTTTCCTCGGATCTTCGGAAAAACATCATCCACGCAATTCCAAAGACGGCAAAGGCCAATAAGGACGAAAACTATCCTCAGTCTGCTTAATACGAGGATTGGAACTTTAAAAGTGGCAACTATCGTACAAAATAGATGCGTGTATCAAAGTTTTCCTGACCTCCAAAGTAGTCACCAGCCTTGTGTATAACCCGTTGCCAGCGATGTGGAACTTAGTAGTGCCGCTTGTGTTACAGTTCGAGCGGCGCGGTCTGTTGCCCGACGAATATGTAGCAGTTCTGAAGCGAATGCCGCGAAGTGTTTCCTTCAGTTTAGAAATGGAGTTGAACTCACCAGGGCTTAAGTCAGGGGAGTGCAGTAGGTGGCATAGCACTTAGCAACTCCATCAGTCAAACAAATCAGTAACAGCTTGAACTGTACGTGCTTGAGCACTGTCCTGCAGAAAGTGTCATCACTTCTGTCTCTAAGCAAGTCGTAGGTTGTGTTCCAACAATGAACAGCTTAGGGAAAGAAGTTATGACACTTTCTGCAGTGTCATTTTGTAAGACAATGCTCAAGCATGTACAGTGCAAGCTGTTACTGATTTGTTTGACTGATTGGGCTGGACTGATGTGTGACACTTCTGTTTTATAAATACTTCCATTAGGTTACTGAGGATTTCACTATATGCTAGAATAACTAACTAATTTTTGATAGTACATATTATGGTGTATCAAATTGATTTTAATTAAGACTAAGTTCTTTTAATTATGTAAACTAATATGTAACACTTGCATCTTTTAGACAATTCGCTCTGCATTTTGATATGTACTTTTTGCTCTGGTATAACCTTCACTGCATATGTTTTAATTACGTAAATTAGTATCCAACACTTGAATCTTTTAGTCAATCTGCTCTGTATCTTAATTTTAATATGCACTTATTGCTCTGATATAACCTTCACTGTATAGACCTGAAGATGACGTAATGTATCGTCGAAATTGGTATCCTAATAAATATAAAAATAAAACCTAAATAACGGCGATTGGTATTGTTTTACTGGATATTGGCCAGCCGTAGTTCCACACTCCAGCCAGAAGATGGAGTTACATTCATAAAGCACTACGGTTTGGAGCCACGGCTGTCAATTTGCCTTCGATCTCTATGGGAGATCCCATGGACGCCCAGCGAATGTCCCGCGTAGCTTTCGTAACTTTCGCAAACACCACAGGACAACACTGCACCAGTCAACGTAACTCATGACCTGAAATTTGCCGTGGACACTCGTGACGCCACAATATTGACTCTACTGGATTTCATCTAAGTTTTGATGCTGAAATCTTTGACATACTGCTCAGAAAAATGCGATGGCTAAATTTCTCATGTGGTTTGAAACCTGCTAAGAAAACAGCCAACAAAGTTTTGTCTGTGGGAATGAAACATCATCCAGGAAATATGTTCTTTCAGAAATGCGACAAGGGTGAGTCTTAGACCCACTTTTGTGTTCCTTGTGTGTCAACGGTCTATGTCGATGGCCTCCAGCTCTAATTGCCAGAACTGAAGAACTCTATAATTCCGCAGTCGATTGCCTCCCAGTGAACGTGAACTCCTACCCCAGTAGCACATCAGAAATAAATGAAGAACTTGGGTGCAGTTTTGGATGAACATTTAAATGGGGAAAATAATTCTGTCGCCATATTCTGGAGGATTTCCCCTTGCCTTTATGCCGTTAAAAAGTTTCAGAATGTATTTCCACAGGATGTTAAATGCAAACTCGTGCATCACTCGTTCTACCGAAACTCCACTATAGTGACGTGATTGAACACGGCACTAGCAGGGAAAACTCTAGATGGTTAGAACAGACAGTGAATACTTGTGTGCGCTACAACTGCAGCATTCGCCGATATGAACATGTGAGTATTTCATACATCCAGTTATGGTGATTGCAGCCGGACAAGTTACGCCACACACTATGTCTACTCCAATCACTCCTCAGTGCACATGCACCCCAATACCTCGTCTCGGAGGTAAAACATCTTTCGTGTAATCATAATGTAATCTTCCGTGTAATCATAATGTAATCTTTCGAGTAGTCATAATATAAACACAACGTCTCACCTATCCAGTATGCTAGCTGTGCCGATTCATAAAACAAAAACATTTGGCAAACTGCTTCGCTGTCGCTGCTGTCCTCCTCATGAGCAAACTGCGCTGCATTCTTCGCGCAATTCGAAGTCTTGCTACTTTTAAGCAAACTTTGAAGAAATTCCTCCCGTCACCCTCATAGCGGTTCCCCAAATCTGGCGTATATTGCCAACTTCCCTTCTGTCACAAAGCAAAGCCAACGTTCTTGTTTTCTCCCAGTTGTGAGTTGTTGTTGTGGTCTTCAGTCCTGAGACTGGTTTGATGCAGCTCTCCATGCTACTCTATCTTGTGCAAGCTTCTTCATCCCCAGTACTTATTGCAACATACATCCTTCTGAATCTGCTTAGTGTATTCATCTCTTGGTCTCCCTCTACGATTTTGCCAACCACGCTGCCCTCCAATGCTAAATTCGTGATCCCTTGAAGACTCCAGAACATGTTCTACCAACCGGTCCCTTCTTCTTGTCAAGTTGTGCCACAAACTCCTCTTTTCCCCAAACCTATTCAATACCTCCTCATTAGTTATGTGATCTACCCATCAAATCTTCAGCATTCTTCTGCAGCACAACATTTCGAAAGCTTCTAATCTCTTCTTGTCCAAACAATTTATCATCCATGTTTCACTTCCATACATGGCTACACTCCATACAAATACTTTCAGAAACGACTTCCTGACACTTATATACACTCCTGGAAATGGAAAAAAGAACACATTGACACCGGTGTGTCAGACCCACCATACTTGCTCCGGACACTGCGAGAGGGCTGTGCAAGCAATGATCACACGTACGGCACAGCGGACACACCAGGAACAGCGGTGTTGGCCGTCGAATGGCGCTAGCTGCGCAGCATTCGTGCACCGCCGCCGTCAGTGTCAGCCAGTTTGCCGTGACACACGGAGCTCCATCGCAGTCTTTAACACTGGTAGCATGCCGCGACAGCGTGGACGTGAACCGTATGTGCAGTTGACGGACTTTGAGCGAGGGCGTATAGTGGGCATGCGGGAGGCCGGGTGGACGTACCGCCGAATTGCTCAACACGTGGTGCGTGAGGTCTCCACAGTACATCTATGTTGTCGCCAGTGGTCGGCGGAAGGTGCACGTGCCCGTCGACCTGGGACCGGACCGCAGCGACGCACGGATGTACGCCAAGACCGTAGGATCCTACGCAGTGCCGTAGGGGACCGCATCGCCACTTCCCAGCAAATTAGGGACACTGTTGCTCCTGGGGTATCGACGAGGACCATTCGCAACCGTCTCCATGAAGCTGGGCTACGGTCCCGCACACCGTTAGGCCGTCTTCCGCTCACGCCCCAACATCGTGCAGCCCACTCCAGTGGCGTCGCGACAGGCGTGAATGGAGGGACGAATGGAGACGTGTCGTCTTCAGCGATGAGAGTCGCTTCTGCCTTGGTGCCAATGATGGTCGTATGCGTGTTTGGCGCCGTGCAGGTGAGCGCCACAATCAGGACTGCATACGACCGAGGCACACAGGGCCAACACCCGGCATCATGGTGTGGAGAGCGATCTCCTACACTGGCCGTACACCTCTGGTGATCGTCGAGAGGACACTGAATAGTGCACGGTACATCCAAACCGTCATCGAACCCATCGTTCTACCATTCCTAGACCGGCAAGGGAACTTGCTGTTCCAACAGGACAATGCACGTCTGCATGTATCCCGTGCCACCCAACGTGCTCTACAAGATGTAAGTCAACTACCCTGGCCAGCAAGATCTCCGGATCTGTCCCCTATTGAGCATGTTTGGGACTGGATGAAGCGTCGTCTCACGCGGTCTGCACGTCCAGCGCGAACGCTGGTCCAACTGAGGCGCCAGGTGGAAATGGCATGGCAAGCCGTTCCACAGGACTACATCCAGCATCTCTACGATCGTCTCCATGGGAGAATAGCAGCCTGCATTGCTGCGAAAGGTGGATATACACTGTACTAGTGCCGACATTGTGCATGCTCTCTTACCTGTGTCTATGTGCCTGTGGTTCTGTCAGTGTGATCATGTGATGTATCTGACCCCGGGAATGTGGCAATAAAGTTTCCCCTTCCTTGGACAATGAATTCACGGTGTTCTTATTTCAATTTCCAGGAGTGTATATATATACTCGATGTTAACAAATTTCTCCTCTTCAGTAACGCTTTCCTTGCCATTGCCAGTCTACATTTTATATCTTCTCTACTTCGACGATCATCAGTTATTTTGCTCCCCAAATAGCAAAACTCCTTTACTACTTTAACTGTCTCATTTCCTAATCTAATTCCTTCAGCATCACCCGATTTAATTCGACTACATTCCATTATCCTTGTTTTGCTTTTGTTGATGTTCATCTTATATTCTCCTTTCAAGACACTGTCCATTCCGTTCAACTTCTCTTCCAAGTCCTTTGCTGTCTCTGACAGAATTACAATGTCATCGGCGAACCTCAAAATTTTTATTTCTTCTCCATGGATTTTAATACCTACTCCTAATGTTTCTTTTGTTTCCTTTACTACTTGCTCAATATACAGATTGAATAACATCGGGGAGAGGCTACAACCCTGTCTCACTCCCTTCCCAACCACTGCTTCCCTTTCATGTCCCTCGGAGCTTATAACTGCCATCTTTTTTCTGTACAAATTTTAAATAGCCTTTCGCTTGTTGTATTTTACGCTTGCCACCTTTAGAATTTGAAAGAGAGTATTCCAGTCAAAATTGTTAAAACTGGTTGGGTGTAAGAGAGTGCCTGTTGACCTTAATCAAGCCAGGTAAAACAATGAATAAAAATTAAAGTTAAAGATAAAGTGGTACTGTGCACGCCGGTCTGCGTCTGTGGCTTCACCTGGTTTACGGAGTATCCAGACCCGACCATCGGTGTAACAAGAAAAGTGATCATCCGGTGAGGTGACACGTTCCCTTGACCCACCGTCCGAACTCGATGACCTGCTGCACTCTGCAGTTGTAATTGACGATGTTTTTGGGTCAAAATGGGAACACACAGGGATCCGCTGCGAAACCCCCTTGTTCAATAACGTGCATTGAATGATGTCCACCGAAACACTTCTGTCCGCACAAGTTTCGAACTCGGCCAGATGTGTCACAGACCGCCTACCCCGCAACTCGCCGACTTCCACGTTGTGAGGTGAGGCGTAGAGGTCCAACACGTTTCCGCCTTCTCGCCCTTTACGGCTTCCCACAGATGCTCGCGATAGCAGCAAACGAACAACCGTGCAGCTTCGCCGCTTCCAAAACGCTCGGTGCCAGGGAGCGGATCATAACGATCTACTTCTTGTCAAAGTGGCTTATGTCAGTGGATTTCTACATTCTGCCTCTCTTATATACTTTCTTTGACGCATCACGTGCTCACAACGCCTCCAGGTGGCATTCAATTTCGCTGAAGGTAGCGGTCATAATATTTTGCTTCGTCAGAGCACATTTCACGAACACAGTGTACATTGGTTGACTATATCCGGGTCTCTTGTCCAGTTATTGACAATAAACGTTCGGTGTAAATCTGAGCTCAATTGTAAACTTCGGTTTTGGAACTTGTAACAACAGATATATCGTCTTTGACCAATCATGTGTCATCGGAGAAACATTGCATTGCAGTTTGCTTTCGATCGACGTGATGTTCGAGCGAATGTAAGCAGCAGTTAAAACTCGCATTCTACATGGATGGTACGGAGATCTTGCTCTTCCCTAACTTATTTTCCAAATAGTCCTGTGTACGACACCCATTTGAGATGCAACTGGTGGCGTGTTGGTTGAGGTCAGGTCGTCCACGCTAGCAGACTGCTTCGTCCAAGTCTTCCATCACGACGATGACATCTTCTAGCAGTATAACTGTCCGTGTCGAAAGGATCATGCTACAGTGGTTTGAGATGCATGTTTCAACTACCAAATTTGCTTGATGTACGTCGGATGGAATACATCTGGGGCTCTATCTAGTACCTACTCCGTGCCAGGAAACCACTGACCCATAATTTACGCGAATGCCGAATGATGTCGCATATATCCCGAAAACTATCAAGAATTTATCGAACCAATGCCACACACAATCGCTGTTGTACTGCATTCGTCAAGTAAACCAACAAATTGTCAAGCAGGTATCCATAATGTTTTGGTTCATCGAACAGCGGTTGTCAAGAGACAACACACAAAAAGAATTTAAAGAAATATTCCCTCGTAATTACGTAATGTTCACATTCGTGTACAGTAGAACCCCTCTAATCCGTCACCTTCGGGACCGGGAACATGGTCGGAACGAAAAAAAGGTCGGATTATCCGAAAAATCTAATATTTATTGCAAAAAATATTAAAAGACATTTAGTACAAAAAATTAAACGGTTTAAGAACTAAAAGACGTCTACAGTAATATAAAAAGATGTTTTTTACACAGTGTTAAACAATATATTAACTAGGAAACGTCTACACACACCATGATATGTATTGGTTTTAAAAGGAAAAACGACAAACAAGTTGCAGTACTGTACTGTACTTAATATTGAATAAATGATACATACTGCAAACTAAAAAATGTATATAGCACTGTATATAAAATAGATTTTTTTTTAAAAAGAAATAAACTACTAAGAAATGATTATACTGTATGCATTGTTTTTACAGTAAAAACGAAAACAAATTACTTGGAAAAAAGTTAGTGATACATATTTGTTTAGAAGATGTTATTCTAGATTTAGCTGCAGTGTCCCTCCATTTTTTTATCCACACAACGTCCATTGGATTCTGCTGGATTTATTGAAGTGCGATGTCAAAAGCGTTTTTTGCATCGTTGTGTGAAATTCGGGTGAATAGTACTGTAGAGAACACGGAATAAAGCAAACAACGACTTTTTCTGATCCCAATAAGGATCAAACTGCACAATAACGTACAGTGTAACAATGTGCACAGTGACAGACACCGCAACAATGGCGTGACAGGTGTTCAGTTAGTGACAGTCGGCACAGGCTCGCGAGCGTCAGCATTGTCGGACTAACCGGAGTGACGGACCATCAAGGTCGGATTAGAGGGGTTCTGCTGTAGTTGGAAAGCGAGTAGGTTGTGCCGGGGGGTTAGGCAACCCACAATTCTGTACAGCATGGCGTGAAGTCTGATATCACGATGTCTGTGGATTCAGTGTGCTGGAAAGGAAAGCTAGTGGTACCTGAAACATGTTCCTGCTCATATGCAATTACTTGGTTGCTTATTAAATAAGGGTGATGCGGTATGCATAGACGAAGAAGTCAAATTACACCGAGGTGACAAAAGAAATAGGATACCTTCTAACGTCGTGTCGGAAGACTTTCTGTCTGGCGTAGTCCAGCATCACTATGTGGCATGGACTCAACAAGTCGCTGGAAGTCCCCTACACAAATAGTGAGCCACGCTGCCTCTGCAGCCGTCCATAATTGAGAAACTCTTGCCGTGCAGGATGTTGTGCACGAACTGACCTTTCGATTACGACTCTTAATGTTCGATGGGCGGCCAAATCATTCTCTCCAGTTGTCCAGAGTGCTCTCCAAACAATTGCGAACATTTGCGTCCCGTTGACATGGCGCATTGTGTAACGCCGCTTCCATTGTGCGCAAAATTGTAAATATAAAATAGTACTCAAAACCCAATAAAAGCCCCAAAATCCAAGATCCACATTTCAAGTCCCACTGGAATAGCATCACTTGAACAGTGGCAAGTACATAGAAAATAAATCCAGTATAAAGTGACTTAATGTTTTGAAAAGGGAAAGAAAATAAATATAATCCATTAGTTTCAAATTAAAATAATAGTAGATCGCAAAGTAGTGTGCTTATAGATCACGGAATAGAACGAGTGAACTCAAAGAATAGTCTTTGTGAGAACTCTTACAGGACACTGCGTAATACAGAAGAAAAAAAAACATGTATTGTTAATGTGCTGCTAACTCTTGCTGGATCAGGTGGTAACTCAACGTATGCTCTTGTACGTAGGCGCGACGAGATCGTTTTTGGGCATTTTTGGAAATTTTGCGATCTGCTAGGAATCATTAAACTTGAAATAGGTAGATCAACAACCTTGAGTATATCACTACGTAAAGCCAAGACAGGAAAAGATCCGGACTTGTCTTAAATTAATTATCATACAAGGAAGACTGAACATTACCCTAAAGTAATAGACTCTTAGCTCGTAGCAATTTACCGACATAGGAAATGAACATTCGTATTTACTTGTGAGAAAGTACTGAAGTTTCGTTAAAGTAGTAAATGAAGTCTGGATCTTGTTACAAACTCTTTTACTGAAACTTAGGTAACTAATTCCCGCCCAGCTTAGGGAAAAGTTACTTCCTTACTACAATGATAGGACGTGAATAGTATAGAATAAACCAGCATAAAGTGGATTTACTGTGTGACATTTCTTTTAAACCATTTAATATTTATTTTTGCGACGAGATAGAATAATAAAGGTGCGCAACATGAATAAATATTCTTTGCCGCGTTAGACAGTTATTGTACCTTCCGCTACTTGTTCGGAGCACCAATTTCATCAAAGAACATTTCCAATATATCTTAAGAGGAGCAGTTCAATTCTCATCGACAAAAATTGCGCCCTTGTTTGGGATCATGAAGTCTATGAATGACTGCAAATGTCCTCCAAGTAGCCAAACATAAACCTTTCTAGTCAATTATCAGATCAGTTGTACCAGAAGACCCAGTCGATTTCATGTAAACACAGCCCACACCATTATGGAGTCATCACCAGCTTGCTCAGTGCCATGTTCACAACTTGGGCCCACGGCTTCGTGGGGTCTGCACCACACTCGAACCATACCAATTGAAACCAGGACTCATCTTACCAGGGCACAGATTTTCGGTCGTCTAATTCAAAATGGTTCAAATGTCTCTAAGCACTCTGGGACTTAACTTCTGAGATCATCAATTCCCTAGACTTAGAGCTACTTAACCCTAACTAACCTAAGGACATCACACACATCCATGCCCTAGAAGCCGCGAGGTTCCGGACTGAAGCGCCTAGAACCGCTCGGCCACAGCGGCCGGCAGTCGTCTAGGTTCCAACCGAAATGGCCTGGAGCCAAGGAGAGGCACCGAAGGCGGTGTTTTGCTGTTAGTGAAGGCAGTCGCGACGGTCGTCTGCAGCGATACCCTATTAAGGCCAAATTTTGCCGCAGTGTCCTAACGGATACGTTCGTCATGCGTCCCACATTGATTTCAGTGTTTGTTTTACGCAGTGTTCTTTGTCTGTCAGCGCTGCTGCTCTCGATGGTTGGTGGAGGCTGTCGTCCACTGCATAATCCGTAGTGAGAGGTAATGCCCGAAATTTGGTATTCTCGTCACACTCTTGACAGGATGAACGACAGAATATTGAAGTTCCTAACGATTTCCAAAACAGAATGTCCCCTCAATCTAGTTCCAACTACCATTCCGCGTTAAAAGTCTGTTAATGCCAGTCGTGTAGATATAATGGCGTCGGAAATCTTGTCACATGAATCACCTGTGTACAAATGGTTGCCCCGCCAATGCAGTGCCCTGTTATACCTTGTGTACACGATACGATAGGCATCAGTATACGTGCGTATCGCTATGCCATGATTTTTGTCAGCTCAGTGTAAGCGACATGTCACACAACAACAACTTTTTTCTCAGATTTTCGTCACCACGGTTCTCTGTATCACGTGTGCGTATAATGGCCTGTACTCTGGGATTGTTCCAAACCTGTTTTCTGGAGACATATCACTCTGTCTCTTTACGTAAGTAAAGGTAACCTGGCCTGTTCCTGATGTTTGCACAACTACTGGCAGCGGGAAACCAGCACTGTCTTTCTAGCACATCCTACTCCGCTTGCAGAGAAAGTTGACCACAGTGTTGCTAGCATGTTTTAAGAACTGAACTGGCTTTGTAGCAGGCAGTGTGAGGGCTGAATAAAACAGTAAATCTACATGGTTAAGCCCTGGAGGTGTATAATACAGGACTATATCTTTAGTGGAAATAGATCATTCCTTCTGTAGACAACCGTGCAGGGCACATGTTTGCATTATCTGTACTGGCTCATATGTATGAGTGATTGAAAAATACATATTTTTGCAACATCTGTATTAGTTCATCACTATACAAACGAATAATTGAAAATAGTAGATTCATCTGACTACGACAATACAACCTTCTGGGTTTAACTAAAAGCCCAAAACCTTTGAAGTATTGGTAGAATTTTGGTTGCCTCCACACGCCAACTGAATTCCACTCCTGATCAGGATTTAAACTGTGTACGGCACATGGTCACAGCTCACTGAACTTACCCTTGTAAAATTAACAAAATAAAAAAAAATAAAAAACAATAAAAATAAATTGGTTCCTGCAGGAACCTGCAGCAGAGGAAGAATTTGACAGTCAAACTTGTGTGCCTGTCTTAGGCACTCTCTGATAATGATGAGTGTGGAGATTCTACCGTGATTACGGGAACATCATGTGTGAGACAGAAGTTAACTTGCGCGCATCACTATATCTACATAAGGAAATACGCTAGAGGGCACTGATCGTGATCTTGCCACCCAGCAATGGAAATAGCATCATATCAATCCGTTGGCCAAATTCAATGGACGATACAGAAATTCACTCTCTTTCAGAGAAATGTCAAGAGAAAACATTAAGAAAATTCCGTAAGCACTGCGTTTCCTATCTTTCACGAAGGATGGAGTAAAAAAAAGTTCCGGTTCACACAGTCACTGAACGCACCAAAAGCGAGAGTATCACAAACCGTAAAATTTGTAGACTATTCTCATAAACTATAGTCTATAACAAAGAATTTATTCTCATTTTCATTTCAGAGAGGTTAGTTGGATATGATGCAGGTAAAACTAAATGTCGTGTGACGAGGGCTTCCCGTCGGGTAGACCGTTCGCCTGGTGCAAGTCATTCGATTTGACACCACTTCGGCGACTTGCGCGTCGATGGGGATGAAATGATGATGATTAGGACAACACAACACCCAGTCCCTGAGCGGAAAATCTCCGACCCAGCGGGGAATCGAGCCGGGACCATTATCATCGACATTATGTCGCGCTGACCACCTATCTAACGGGGGCGGACGTGGTGCAGGTAAAAGAAAGTAAAGTCGTACGGCACGAAGACTCCTAGGGACAGGTTCAGGCGCCCATTTGGAAACATTTTTCTCCATTTTTATCCATTTGGTTTCTTGTTGTTGTTGTCTTCAGTCCTGGGACTGGTTTGATGCAGCTCTCCGTGCTACTCTATCCTGTGCAAGCTTCTTCATCCCCAGTGCTTACTGCAACCTACATCCTTCTGAATCTGCTTAGTGTATTCACCTCTTGGTCTCCCTCTACGATTTTTCCCCTCCAATACTAAATTGGTGATCCCTTGATGACTCAGAACATGTCCTACCAACCGGTCGCTTCTTCTTGTCAAGTTGTGCGACAAACTCCTCTTCTCCCCAGTTCTGTTCAATACCTCCTCGTTAGTTACGTGATCTGCCCATCTAATCTTCAGCATTCTTCTGTAGCACCACATTTTGAAAGCTTCTATTCTCTTCTTGTCCAAACTATTTATCATCCATGTTTCACTTCCATACATGGCCACACTCCATACAAATACTTTCAGAAATGACTTCCTGGCACTTAAATCTATACTCGATGTTAACAAATTTCTCTTCTTCAGAAACGCTTTCCTTGCCATTGACAGTCTACATTTTATATCCTCTCTACTTTGACCATCATCAGTTATTTTGCTCCCCAAATAGCAAAACTCCTTTACTACTTTAACTGTCTCATTTCCTAATCTAATTCTCTCAGTATTACCCGACTTAATTCGACTACATTCCATTATCCTCGTTTTGCTTTTGTTGATGTTCATCTTATATCCTCCTTTCAAGACACTGTCCATTCCATTCAACTGCTCTTCCAAGTCATTTGCTGTCTCTGCCAGTATTACAATGTCATCGGTGAACCTCAAAGTTTTTATTTGTCCTCCATGCATTTTAAGACCTGCTCCGAATTTTTCTTTTCTTTCCTTTACTGCTTGCTCAATATACAGATTGAATAACATCGGGGAGAGGCTACAACCCTGTCTCACTCTCTTCCCAACCGCTGCTTCCCTTTCATTCCCTATTAGAAAAATGCGTAATGTTCGTCGGCTATAAAAAGCCGTACCGGAAACTAGCCGCACTACACATATCTACAAGTCCTATCAAAGTGTTTTTCAGTGTCAAGTCAGCTGACCGATTAATTGAAAGGTAGTCTGCGAGTAAAAACTTCAATTCATTGTGATTTGTTTGATAAGAAAAACACCGCCAAGCCTATGATAATCTGAAGTTATAATTTCGTCATTCACACGCAATCACAGTCACTCGTAACAGCCAGTTTATGGTAACTAACTAAACCCTTTACCAAAAGGATTAATAAGCAGATTGTCTGTGACAGAATGCTCGCCCAAGTATTACACAATTTGACCACCACGAATGTCCAGTTTACTGTCATGCCTTGTATAACACGCCTCGCGGTATTTGGTTATTCAAAAGTCCCAGTTCACATATTATAATCAGAATTTCACGCGTTCGTCTTTTTCATAGCTACCCGTCGACTATGAGACACTTCACTGTCAATTTTCAACCATTATTCCATAAAATTTTCACATCTATTCACAATTCCTTACACCGCTTCCAGACATGCTGATGGCTGAGCTCCGAAATGAGTCTTTAGGCTTTACAAAACAATTCTTTAGCCACTAAATACGCGCTAACATGTGGCCCTTTGATTCGTTGGTATACATCGTAACTAATCCAATATTCGTATAAAACCGCGCAATTCACCCTCTTTTACTTTTGACCAGTCGCAACTTAATAGCTTTAATGAACAATTTATCAAAAGAACAGATTCATATAATCCACATATATCAAAATAACTCCCTCTTTAAACAAAAAAATTATGATAAAATTATCGTTTTCCCAGTCCGATAAACTGGCTAGTTATGCTTCAAAATTTCCTCTCAGTATGATTTACTATCTCAGTGCACAGTTCTCACTCTAACGTCTATTCAGTTAATGGACATAACAATATTCATTTATTTAATACTTCGCAACCACACTGTCATTCACACTAATAATTAAACAAATTAGAAATAATGAACGAAAGTCGCAATAATTGCAATAAATACAGTTTTAAGAATCTGAGAATTCCATAGTGCGTAAGATGCTGACGCCTTTCGGCCATCTAGGCGCTACAGTCTGGAACCGCGCGACCGCTACGGTCGCAGGTTCGAATCCTGCCTCGGGCAAGGTTGTGTGTGATGTCCTTAGGTTAGTTAGGTTTAAGTAGTTGTAAGTTCTTGGGGACTGATGACCTGGGAAGTTAAGTCCCATAGTGCTCAGAGCCATTTGAACCATTTTAGGCTTTCAGCCACAGCCCAAACTAGTTTGTAACCTCCCCCTCACTTATCGACCTTAATGACAGTGAAAAATTAAACCGCGTGCACCTAATGGAAATCTCGGAAAAAGCAATCGTCACCGAAGCTAATTTGTCGGTAAAGAGGGAGGAAAGGATTACATCTAAATGAAAGAAAAAATGGAAATGAAATTGGTGGAAATAAATTCTGAGAAAAGGGTAAAATTAATAAAGAAAGTAAATGTGCGGTCGTTATGTTAACAATTAATTGGCGTTAATTAGATATTTGAGATTTGGGGGAAATTACGATTGCCAGTCCCATGGACAACTACTATAATAACTGAAAATGAAAGATTAATGCACATATATTTAGCACTAAATGCGTGGCAACTGAAGGTTGACACGTGTGTGTGAAAACTGAATGTTTGTCAGAAGTAATAAATTTCACAACACTCTGACTAATTTAGCAAAAGAATTAATAAAACCGGAAAATTGAAAGTTAATTTAGTGACTGAAATTAATAGTAAACTTTGTTTCTGAAGCACTACCAAATTCAATAAAAAAAAGGTTAGTCTTGGGCTACCTCAACAATCATTTCTAAAGCTGCTTCAATCGACGCAATTTAGAAATAAGAGATTTAACTTTGAAATTGAATTAAATGATTCTGAACAATCAACAATAGTAAAATTTAGTACGTACCAAGCTGAGCTGCAGTCACAGGTAAGCAAAAATATGGTAACAAAACTCGCACTCTTAACTTGTGTTTGTGTAATCTAAATATTGTAGCCAGCTATGAATACTTTAACTGAACCTTGAAATTAAAGCAATGAAATGGAATGATATTACTTTAATGCTGGCGTTTGAATTTCAACGACACTCGGGTTCATGTCGGAAAAGGAAGGGACCCTGCTTGGTAATGCAATTGGGACAATGAGCAACAAAGGTTCATGCTAAGATACTGTAATTTGCTAATGGAATAGTTTGGAAAGCTGAAGTCTGCCATACAGTTCTAAAACTTTACGTGCTTCCAGTCGTCCTTGTTGGTTGATTGAAGGTTTGAAGTCGTCGGTCGAGGAGGTGGCGACAGTCACTCACTGTCGGCCGTCGTTGTTGAAGACGCTGGATGTTGGCGCGCCTTCTTCTCGACACTGTCACCAGGCGAAACGGGCTCTTGATGTGCACCAGCTAATGCTTCCCGTCTGCGACACCGTGTCAGAAACTATCATAGCAAGTCGAGCGCAATTACATGCTGCCAAACCGCGAAAGCGCGGCAACTCACGGTAACTTCACACAACACACCCGTCCACCGCCCTACTCCAGCCAGACTCTCTCTGCCCGCACTCCATGCGGCAGAGTTAACACTACCAAAGATCCTAAACACTTTGGTTCTCCACACGACCTATCGATGTAGTCGTTCGATAGCATAGTTTTCCCTAGGCCAGACCCAGTGTAAAAATACAAATAATATTTACAAAACAAACCAATTATACATCGACATAAATGCATAAATATACACTCCTGGAAATTGAAATAAGAACACCGTGAATTCATTGTCCCAGGAAGGGGAAACTTTATTGACACATTCCTGGGGTCAGATACATCACATGATCACACTGACAGAACCACAGGCACATTGACACAGGCAACAGAGCATTCACAATGTCGGCACTAGTACAGTGTATATCCACCTTTCGCAGCAATGCAGGCTGCTATTCTCCCATGGAGACGATCGTAGAGATGCTGGATGTAGTCCTGTGGAACGGCTTGCCATGCCATTTCCACCTGGCGCCTCAGTTGAACCAGCGTTCGTGCTGGACGTGCAGACCACGTGAGACGGCGCTTCATCCAGTCCCAAACATGCTCAATGGGGGAAACATCCGGAGATCTTGCTGGCCAGGGTAGTTGACTTACACACCTTCTAGAGCACGTTGGGTGGCACGGGATACATGCGGACGTGCACTGTCCTGTTGGAACAGCAAGTTCCCTTGCCGGTCTAGAAATGGTAGAACGATGGGTTCGATGACGGTTTGGATGTACCGTGCACTATTCAGTGTCCCCTCGACGATCACCAGAGGTGTACGGCCAGTGTAGGAGATCGCTCCCCACACCATGATGCCGGGTGTTGGCCCTGTGTGCCACGGTCGTATGCAGTCCTAATTGTGGCGCTCACCTGCACGGCGCCAAACACGCATACGACCATCATTGGCACCAAGGCAGAAGCGACTCTCATCGTTGAAGACGACACGTCTCCATTCGTCCCTCCATTCACGCCTGTCGCGACGCCACTGGAGGCGGGCTGCACGATGTTGGGGCGTGAGCGGAAGACGGCCTAACGGTGTGCGGGACCGTAGCCCAGCTTCATGGAGACGGTTGCGAATGGTCCTCGCCGATACCCCAGGAGCAACAGTGTCCCTAATTTGCTGGGAAATGGCGGTGCGGTCCCCTACGGCACTGCGTAGGATCCTACGGTCTTGGCGTGCATCCGTGCGTCGCTGCGGTCCGGTCCCAGGTCGACGGGCACGTGCACCTTCCGCCGACCACTGGTGACAACATCGATGTACTGTGGAGACCTCACGCCCCACGTGTTGAGCAATTCGGCGGTACGTCCACCCGGCCTCCCGCATGCCCACTATACGCCCTCGCTCAAAGTCCGTCAACTGCACATACGGTTCACGTCCACGCTGTCGCGGCATGCTACCAGTGTTAAAGACTGCGATGGAGCTCCGTATGGCACGGCAAACTGGCTGACTCTGACGGCGGCGGTGCACAAATGCTGCGCAGCTAGCGCCATTCGACGGCCAACACCGCGGTTCCTGGTGTGTCCGCTGTGCCGTGCGTGTGATCATTGCTTGTACAGCCCTCTCGCAGTGTCCGGAGCAAGTATGGTGGGTCTGACACACCGGTGTCAATGTGTTCTTTTTTCCATTTCCAGGAGTGTATATATATACAAATAGTAAAACAATTACAATATATAAAGACACAGAAATGTCACATTTATAGTACAATAGATGGAAATAGGAGGATGTGCATTTCCGGCGTTACAAGTTGCCGATAGTTTTTAGATCAGAGCGCACCTGTCACCTGATACCCACCACTCATTGTCTGAAGCTGTCTGCCCGCTACTGTCTTTTCCTCACATAGGCGCGGTATTAGGCGGTATGCCTCATACTGTCCGCCACTGACATGGATTAAATTCGGTAATCTGACGAGAATCGGTATATTCAACGAGGCAAGGCCATTAGCCTTGATTTAGCTGTAGCTGGGCAGATATCTTATTGATACCCCTGCTCATGTGCCCGCCTCGTGTAAACCTATTCACAGAATTTACGCGTCGTTATTCCACGTAAAATTACAATCAGTATGAAAAGATACATAAACGGAAATTCGCGAGAAGCTTTGTCATGAAGTAGTCAACTATTAATGAAAGCAAAAATGAACTGCAGCAATGCGTCCTTCCTCATCAGTTATCACTGGGACAGTCTCCCAACCGAAAGCACTATTTCTTCGCGCTACCACCATCTTCCCAGTGGTAGCGCAAAAAACTCCTGAAGATACTACTGTCGCTCAAACATGTGTCAACTCAAGGATCTCTGACGACTAGGCAACGACTATCGCGTGTGTCATTGGAGGTAACATTCGCTAACAAATTTTTGCGGAGAGCAATTTTTTTTTATCAGGATACTGACACAAGACAAACGATGATAACAGCTATAAGATGAAGAAAGTGGTGTTTTTCTGGGAGGTCTTTATTATTCTACAGCGGCGATAACGGCTCAGGGGAGATAGCCGATACTCTTCGAGTGGAAAACTTGGAGAAGCTCTCCAGTGAGCGAGCACAATGTCTGCTACAGCCTTGGTCCTGGAATGTGCTTGTCCCAATAATAAATCGGACACGACGCCCACGACAGTCATTTTCTTTATTATTATTATTATTGAAGACATCAGTAAGCAATGTTCAGATAGCTGCGTCCAGTCCGGCTCTACTTTCTCTACACTAGGAACTCGGCTCGTGTATATTCACTTAGCTTACGACTACTTGACTATCTTGGTTGTGATTTGGTTTTTCTCAATTCAGCCTATGAATTTCTCTTTCTCTCTTCCTTAAACAAAGTTCTGACGATTGACTGTTAACTGTTTATTTATTTTAACGCAATGACGATTTCAACTTTAAAGCCATTCTCAAGTGCACGTTGAAATGAAAAACAATAAATCGTATATATCATATAGTGAAGCTTTTGTTTATAATCATTAGTCTTCTGACTGATTTCATGCAGCCCTCCGCGAATTCCTCTCCTGTGCCAACCTCTTCAACTCAGAGCAGCACTTGTAACCTACGTCCTCAATTATTTGCTGGGTGTATTCCAATCTCTGTCTTCCTCTACAGTTTTTGCCCTCTACAGCTCCCTCTAGTACCATGGAAGTCATTCCCTCATGTCTTAGCAGATGTCCTATTTTCCACATATTCCTTTCCTCTCCGATTCTGCGTAGAACGCCTTCATTCCTTACCTTTTCAATCCACCTAATTTTCAGCATTCGTCTGTAGCACCACATCTCAAATTCTTCGATTCTCTTCTGTTCCGCTTTTCCCTCAGTCCATGTTTCACTACCATACAATGCTGTGCTCCAAACGTACATCCTCAGAAATTTCTCCCTCACATTTAAAGCCTGTGTTTGATACTAGTAGACTTCCCTTGGCTAGCAAGGCACCTTTTTGATAGTGCTAGTCACTTTTGATGTTCTCTTTGCTTCGTCTGTCGTTGGTTATTTGGTGCCTAAGTAGTAAAACTTCATCTACTTCATGACCATCAATCCTAATGTTACGTTTCTCGCTGTTCTCATTTCTCATCCTTCTCATTACTTTCGTCTGTTTTCGATTTACACTCAATCCATATTCTATTCTCATTAGACTCTTCACTCTATTCCATGCATCCTGTAATTCTTCTTCACTTTCACTCAGGATAGCAATGTTATCAGCGAACTAATCATTGGCATCCTTTCACTTTGAATTTTAATTCCACTCTTGAATCTTTCTTTTACGACTGTTAGTGCTTCTTCAGTGTACATATTAAACAGTAGGGGTGAAAGACTACATCTCTGTCTGACACCCTTTTCAATCCGACCACTTCGTTATTGGTCTTCCATTCTCATTATTCCCTCTTGGCTCTTGTACATATTGAATATTACCCGTCCCTCCCTATAGCTTATCCGTATCTTTCTCAAAATTTAGAACATCTTGCAACATCTGACATTGTCGAACGCTTTTTCCAGATCGACGAATCCTATGAATGTGTCATTTGTCTTTAGTCTTCCTCCCATTATCAACCGCAACGTCAGAATTGCCTTTCTGGTGCCTTAACTTTCTTAAAACCAAAGTGGTCGTCATCTAACACATCCTCAATTTTTCTTTTCCATTATTCTGTATAGTATTCTTGTCAGCAAATTGGATGCATGAGTTGTTAAAGTGATTGTCTGGTAATTGTCTCACTTCTCAGTTCTTGCAGTCCTCGGCATTGTATGCATGATATTTTTCCGGAAGTCCGATGGTATATCGCCAATCTCATACAGTTTCACACCAACGTGAATAGTCGTTTTGTTGCCACTTCCCCCAAAGATTTTAGAAATTCTTCTGGTATGTTATCTATCCCTTCTTCCTTATTTGATCTTAATTCTTTCAATGCCCTTTTAAATTCTCATTCTAATACTGGATCCCCTATCTCCTACCTATCGACTCCTGCTTCTTCAATCACATCAGGAAGTCTTCCCCCTCACTGGGGCTTTATACCTATCCGCTCTATCCTCCGCATTTGACAGTGGAGTTGCCATTGCACTCTTAATGTTGCCACCTCTATCCTCTGCCTTTAACAGCGGAACTGCTATTTCACTCTTAATGTTGTCACCCTTGCTTTTAATTTCACTGAAAGTTGTTTTGACTTCGCTGTACGCTGAGTCATTTCTTCCGACGGTCATTTGTTTTTCGATTTCTTCACATTTTTCATGCAACCATTTCGTCTTAGCTTCCCTATGTTTCATATTTATTTCATTCCTAAGCGATTCGTGTTTTTGTATACCTGAATTTCCCTGAACGTTTTTGTACTTCCTTCATTCATCGATCAACTGAAGTATTTCTCTAGTTACTCATGGGTTACTCACAGTTCCCACCTTTGTAACTATGCTTTTCTTTCCAGTTTTGCCAGCCGTAGTGGCCATGCGGTTCTAGGCGCTACAGTCTGGAGCCGAGCGACCGCTACGGTCGCAGGTTCGAATCCTGCCTCGGGCATGGATGTGTGTGATGCCTTTAGGTTAGTTAGGTTTAATGAGTTCTAAGTTCTAGGCGACTGATGACCTCAGAAGTTAAGTCGCACAGTGCTCAGCGCCAGCCTTTCCAGTTTCTGTGATTATCCTTTTTTTTTTTTTTTTTTTTTTTTTGAGACGACCATTCCTCTTCAGCTGAACCGCCTACTGAGGTATTCCTTATCGCAGTATCCATAGCCTTAGAGGACTTCAAGTGTACTTCTTCATTCCTTAGTATTTCCCTATCCAGCTTCTTTGCGAACTAATTATTTCTTAATCGTCTCTTAAACTTCAGCCTGCTCTTCACCACTACTAAATTGTGACCTAAGTCTAATCTGCTCCTGGGTACGTTTTATCATCCAATATCTGATTTCGGAATCTCCGCCTGACTATGAGGTAATCTAATTGAAATCTTCCCGTATGTTGCGGTTTTTCCAAGTATACTTGCCGAGCGAGGTGGCGCTGTGGGTAGCACTCGTTCCGGAGGACGAAGGTTGAAACCCATGTCCGGGCATCCTGATTTAGGTTTTCCGTCATTTCCCTATATCGCTTTATACCTTTGGAATGGCACGGACGAGTTCCTTCCATATCCTTCCCTAATCCGATGGGACCGATGACCTCGCTTTTGGTCCCCTCTATCGAATCAACCGACGAAACCAACAAAGTTGTGCCACAAACTCCTCTTCTCCGCAGTTCTGTTCAATACCTCCTCGTTAGTTATGTGATCTGCCCATCTAATCTTCAGCATTCTTCTGTAGCACCACATTTCGAAAGCTTCTATTCTCTTCTTGTCCAAACTATTTATCGTCCATGTTTCTCTTCCATATATGGCTACACTCCATACAAATACTTTCCGAAAAGACTTCCTATACTCAATGTTAACAAATTTCTCTTCTTCAGAAACACTTTCCTTGCCATTGCCAGTCTACATTTTATATCCTCTCTACTTCGACCATCATCAGTTATTTTTCTCCCCAAATAGCAAAACTCCTTTACTACTTTAAGTGTCTCATTTCCCAATCTAATTCCCTCAGCATCACCCGACTTAATTCGACTACATTCCATTATCCTCGTTTTGCTTTTGTTGATGTTCATCTTATATCCTCCTTTCAAGACACTGCCTATTCCATTCAACTGCTCTTCCAAGTCCTTTGCTGTCTCTGACAGAATTACAATGTCATCGGCGAACCTCAAAGTTTTTATTTCTTTTCCATGGATTTTAATACCTACTCCGAATTTTTCTTTTCTTTCCTTAACTGCTTGCTCAATATACAGATTGAATAACATCGGGGAGAGGCTACAACCCTGTCTTACTCCCTTCCCAACCACTGCTTCCCTTTCATGTCCCTCGACTCTCATAACTGCCATCTGGTTTCTGTACAAATTGTAAATAGCCTTTCGCTCCCTGTATTTTACCCCTGCCACCTTTAGAATTTGAAAGAGAGTATTCCAGTCAACATTGTCAAAAGCTTTCTCTAAGTCTACAAATGCTAGAAACGTTGGTTTGCCTTTCCTTAATCTTTCTTCTAACATAAATTGTAAGGTCAGTATTGCCTCACGTGTTCCAGTATTTCTACGGAATGCAAACTGATCTTCCCCGAGGTCGGTTTCTACTAGTTTTTCCATTCGTCTGTAAAGAATCCGTGTTAGTATTTTGCAGCTGTGGCTTATTAAACTGATAGTTCGGTAATTTTCACATCTGTCAACACCTGCTTTCTTTGGGATTGGAATTATTATATTCTTCATGAAGTCTTCTCTGAGACCATAAATCTGTTTTGTCGACTGTAACATGTCACAGTCCGTCAGACATATTTTAAGATGCAAATATGTTTACGAATACGCAATAACCGTCTGATACTAAGTCCTGCACTGTACGGCATGTAAGCTTTATTAATTTTCAGTCAGGCATGTACTTGAGAATGGCCATAAAGACGAAGTCTTGATTGTGTAAAATAAATAAATATTTAATAGCCAAACGACGGAAATTTCTTTCAAAAAATTTTATATGGCTGTAGTCCACCACGAAGGAAAGTTCATTCACCCCATGAATATTTCTCTAGCAACTACCGCATACATGGATTGTCTTTCTTCACTGCTACTTCCGTGCTTACCAACATTTGCAGCTCCGCTGCCTTCATAGTGTTCCGAACTTGTTCCTATTGAGCGCGATAGGAAAGGGACAACGAACTGGGAGATGCAACAGCCAAGGGACTGGCAATTTACCCACTGTTGCACGCCCCCAGACGATCGCTACCTGGTATGACCTTGCTGTTGAGATACAGAGTCATTCATCATTGGCAGGAGGAACGACTAAAAGTGAGAGAGCACATGCTGCTGTCGATGAACTCTCAACAGTTGCACAGGCCAAATCAGCTGCACATCACTCTGGCTTGTGCACTGGCATTTTTGATGTGGTTTCCACTTCCAGTGAGAAGACGCACTTGATGTGCCAAATTACAATGCTTTCTTAACTTTCTTTTCGGTTACCTCGATTTTTGACAAAATTTTCGGAAGCAACATTAATTTGAAACTTCCTGGCATATTAAAACTGTGGGCCACAACGCGACTCGACCCTAGACCTTCGCCTTTCGAGGATAAGTGCTCTACCGACTGAGCTGTTCAGGACCCTCCCTCACAGCTTAACTTCCAACAGTACCTCAACCTCATCTTCTTCCTAATATTTCCGTCGCATGCGGTTCCTAACGTAAAAGCCCAGGTGTAAAATGAACAAAAGTTTACATGAATTGAGAAACCACTATTCGAATCAAGTCTTGAAAAGTCATGAACAAAACAAGCTCTTCTGTATGAATCCAAACTGTCAACAAACAATGTTCTCCAGTTAAAGTTCTCATATATCTTATTTTAAAATTTAAAACGAAGTCGAAATTAAACTGATTTGAAAACAGGATGAGGAAAAGAAGAGAATTCTAAATTAAAGTACTTGACGCAATACAGATATAAACCAAGTCCAATCAGAAGCTCTTGAAAACCGTCGTATAGAGATAAATTCCGTGTTAAGTTCATGAGTCGCTTAATATAGATACAAAGTCTGATTAAAGTTCTAGACCCACTTAATATAGAGACGAAGTCCAATTAAAATGCATGACATGTATTACGGAGAACCGTACAGCGTCAAAGTTACCAAGGAGAATTTATGAAGTCCTGAAAGGCCGAATTATAGTCAAGCACAGAAATGCTAAATTCCAAAGATCAGTCTTTTCACCGGAGCCTTGTATTCTTCAGGGAGGTTACGCTGCAGCATTCAGGACAGCGATGACAGCGTAGCAATGGTCGTGGAGTGAGCTCTTGATTGAAGAAATGCATAAGCGTTGGGCGTCTGCTCCAGAAGCGCCCTCGGAGTGAAATGGGTCTCCAGGCTCTCTATGCCCCCCAAATATAGCCTTCGGGCCAGAATGCATTCTGTATTACTTCCTGTCACGTGGCTGGCGTAAGAAAGAGGTCCGTGGCGCCAGCGACCTCCGCTGGCACTTTGGTCGCCGTCGAGTGTTTGAGTGCTTCGTGGCAGCCCTCGAATACCTTCTGAAATAAAGCAGGCTGCTTGCGTAACTTGAGTGTAGTGTGGGTTGCTGAGAGAGTAGGCGTAAGCCATACGATACTGCATTACCTTCCAAAATTAGTTCAGGAACACTTAACTTGTTCTTTTTATCATTCTATTTTGTATATCTTCCGAGTCTTTTAGTATCCTTTAATACATTTACGTTTCATAGCATTTTCATTGGTTTATTTTTCTTTTTCATTAATCTCCACGCGGTGACTTCATTAACTTCTAAGTGGGTGCACGTTCCTGGGACTCAATGGATAATTTCCCGTCACGTTGGATGCGACTTTGGGGGCAGTGGAGATATGTGCCTTGCCCACGCATTAAAGCATTTCTTTGTTAATTTTATTTTATGGATCGAAGCTAAAGTGAAGAAGGACAGCTACAGACCGGTTGCCGTGTGAAATATTTAAAATGATGGTGCTGCGTAGGGACAAGTTTCACATTTTGCAACACCAATAAGATGTCTCTTTTCGAAAGCCTACTTTCCTGAATTTTTCCCACTTCCATGTTAATTTTCTTTATTGCGCTTGGCCAAAATTCAGGTAAATGCCTATCTGCTACACTAGTCACTTTTGGTGTTAGAGTTTCGTGTCCAACTGAACCTCTTTTGCGGGGAGTATACGGCAAACTGTTCCCCAAGAAAAGTGATTACGAATTTCAATCTACTTTTTTCTTCAGAATGTATACCTTGAAGTTACCAATAAATGGTGAAAAATCTTCTGATTATGTTATTCAGTCCGCTCATGGGTATTTGGTAGCTTTGTAACTGGGAAGCACTCCTAACAACGCCTCCCGTATTGTCACTGTTTCCCATGACAGCTACTGGTTTTTTCACGATTCCATTCTTTGAACTTACTTCTTGAAACGCATTATCGCCGGAACGTGCTGATTATCAAAACCTTTCTCTTATCCTCCAATTCCTCGTTACGTGTTCACTCTTCTTCAGTTCTCCATTTGTCACAAAATCTGGAAACTCCTATCTGTTTCGGCGCTTTGTGCCGACAACTTCGTTATTCTTACCATTAGCTTGTCATCTAATTCTGGACTGATGCACCAGTTGTCGAGACAAACATAAGAACATTTTCCGAGTATATCTCGGGCAAACTCCAAAAGAAATCGAAAATTTGTTTTCTCTTCAGGATAATGCCTGTCATAATTTGTCTAGTTATCAGCATAAACAATAAAAAACATACAACTAACCAAATAAATATTATATTGACTGACGAGAGGAACCATATAGTGGAGGAAGCACTAGTGAATAGTATTATAATGTCAGTAGGCCTAAAAATCAGCATAAACAATAAAAAACATACAACTAACCAAATAAATATTATATTGACTGACGAGAGGAACCATATAGTGGAGGAAGCACTAGTGAATAGTATTATAACATCAGTAGGCCTAAAACTCGCCGTTCTCGTTACCTACAAGCCACACAATACTGCACACGTATACATCCGCTGGGTATGTGCAGGCCATGGACGGATATACCCGTAATGTGTACTTAGAGGGTTAACCCCTGAACGGGAGATGAAGTTCCGTTATCAGACAGCTTTTACCCAAAGAACAGAACCTCTCTTACACAGTTAGTGATTATGTGGCAGACCGGACAGTTGTAAAGATTTCAAAAATCCTACGAAGTACAATTGAATGATGTTTATTTCTTCAAGTTGGATAGAATCAGAACTGTTGTAAACCACAGCCTCTCCAGGTAACAAATTTGAAATGACATATTCATTATCTGTTGTACAATCATCATTTTTGACGTAGAATCGCCGTTGAATAAAACTGCTGACTATTTTGTTCATTGGTTTTTGCGGCATCTAATATGGTGATAATAAAACTGTTGTAAACTATAACAGTGCTTAGGGTTTTACAGTAGTGGTTCAAATGGCTCTAAGCACAATGGGACTTAAATTCTGAGGTCATCAGTCCTCTAGATCGCAGAACTACTTAAACCTAACTAACCTAAGGACATCGCACACATCCATGTCCAAGGCAGGATTAGAACCTGCGACCGTAGCGGTCGCGCCGTTCCAGACTGTAGCACCTAGAACCGCTCTGCCACTCCGGCCGGTGTTTAGGGTTTTTGATAAAGATTAAAAGTATTGAGGTCATAGTAAGTAAATTACAAAAATAAATCTTGAGGTCGCGAGCGAGAATTGCATCCTAACGTTGCAAACACTATAAAGTAATGGCGAATTAAAAGTTAAATAAGTTACCCTCTAAATTAAGTTATAAAAGTAAATGGCACTTACCTGTGATGATGAAAGTTGACGTAATTCTATTTATTTGCGCAATACACAACTCTTGCCGAAAGAAAATAACTACTTCAACCACCGTTGTGCATAGTAGCAAAACTGAATTGTCAATAGATAGAGCGTTCTAAATTCTTTACATGGACGTGTATGACCGGAATCGGGTGGTAGACTAAGCTTGCACAAGTATTCTAAATGGCTGCGGCTTCTGTCTTGCTAGTTAGTTAAACAGGCTGTCAACGGTGGGACCTTTTACATCGATTTTATAAAAATGGCTTCTAAATAAGAAATTTTAACGAAGATAATAACTTTAAAATAACTGCGTATTTTTCGTCATTAGTGGTGAACGATAACTTGAAAATGACGTCTGGCTCATTAATTTTGATTAATAAATACGAGATATGTGGTGTACCAACAAAAAGCACCATCGATAAATAAAATATATGATTATTGTCTTATGATTTTACAATACATATTTAAATTGTAAGTTAGAGATAGCGTGGCGATTGGTACAGTTCATTGTGACCAGGTGTCACTGACTCCTTGTATGAATATGTCTAGTTCCTCTCCTCCAGTCGGAGGTTCGAGTTCTCCCTCGAGCATGGGTGTGTGTGTTGTCCTTAGCGTAAGTTAGTTTAAGTTAGGTTAAGTAGTGTGTAAGACTAGGGACAAATGACCTCAGCAGTTTGGTC
The DNA here is from genome assembly GCF_023897955.1 of Schistocerca gregaria. Taxonomy (NCBI): domain Eukaryota; kingdom Metazoa; phylum Arthropoda; class Insecta; order Orthoptera; family Acrididae; genus Schistocerca; species Schistocerca gregaria. Next base: position 196,724,009 of record NC_064922.1, read on the forward strand.
CCATAGTACCTTACCACAAATTTCCAAACAACAAATTTCTTGTTCGACCGACTGCTGCAACTTCTTCCTTCTCAGGTGTTGACATGCAGTGCCACTGCATCATGATGCTGATAGGAACCCGTCAGTCTGTTGTTGTTAAGCAGTTCGTTCATCGCCCTGTTTGCCGACATTCACCACAGTACTTTTAAAGGCTGTGTCTAAAGCAATTATTAAAAATTCTTAAAAATTTCATTTTTTAGTATTTTCCTTGTTTCCTCGTACTGCTCCAGTAGGTAAGTCAGAAACAGTAATTTCTCAGTGTGTCGCATGCTCTATGAGCGATTATGCATGTGGTGGTAGGGAAGGACCTAAAATCTGGTGCCGCGGCTGTTGTTGCTGCAAAATGGTTTGGTGCTATTCTGTTTACCGAGCTCAGTATTAACTTGCTAGTTAAAAATGCTAAGAGCCAGGCATGGAGGCCTCTTCTCTCTCGAGCGGTCACAGATATTTGGAAAAATAGAAAAGTTAAAATGTTCAGTAAAACGTGTCTTAGTAAGCGACTGCATCGTCATGTTGTTTATAAAACCAATGTTTCTGCCACTGTTTGTAAAACTATCGTTTCTATCACTTCCAACAGCAGCCGAAAGCGTGCCTTTGTAAACAACATAACCAAGCAATTGCTTACTCGGAAGCTGCTGTGTCCCCGCACACAAAGGCTTCCTGCGATACAGGAGAGTAGGACGGGTTGCCTGAGCAAAAGGCGTTAGGCGGTGAGACGACACCGCGACCGCAGTTTCAGTCGAGCGTACTGAGGGCTCCGCTTTTGCCGCACTATTTTGCAACGGATGTCAAGTTGCTCTTTTTTTTCATTGTTGTATTTTGATTTCCCCCCTCCCCCCCCCCTTATGGAGGGGGAGGGGGAGGCGGGCTAGCAGCATCGTAATACGCCGCTCTGCAGCCAACAGATAAAATTTAAAAAAAAAAAAACATAATGAGGAGATACAACAAAAAGCAGGTGATGAAACGGTGACTGCTTGAAACGAATATCGTGAAAATTGGTCGTCGATGTTGGGTAAAACACATTGTAATTAGACAGGCACAATTAAAAAACACACGGCGACAGTCTGGTTTCTGTTCGCAACACTTAAAAGGAGGGAAGCACAACACTGAACCCTCTCATAGAGTACAAATGCGTATGGGGGGGGGGGGGTGCTGATATTTACGTCTGACGGGTATTTAGGGGGCTGCGTGGTCCAATGACAGCAAAATGAAGGGGAGAGCCAGCACAGGTTCAACAGGGCAGTCAGCGGGTCTACTTCCGGTGCCAATTCATGGCTTCGCCAATGGATTTATAACTTCTTGAAAGTTAAACTATCTTCATAATCACTTTATATATTGTTATTACTAGTCAAATATTGTTCCTTAAGTCGGTTGAATTCAAGTCAGAATTAAGTGCTGTATGAACTTCGTTTTGTGACAAATGCTGTGAACTTTTAGTCAGAGCCGCCATTCAGTAGTTCAGACACCTTGACAGAACTGATATAATATGTCTGTGCATACTCAATACAACAACACTTTATTGAAGACGAGAAAGGCCACAGAAGCCTATGCTTGCACAACATTAAAATTACTTTTCTTAGCGAGTCGGGAACGTATTCCCGTATAAAGTTAGCATGTAGACGAGAATTTCCTTGGCATTCGGGGTGAAACATCGCAACAAGCTGTAATGTGATTTTTCATGAACTGTTGGCGTGTCGCCTGCTGCAGACAGTGTTCGATCCACTTCCCACACGGATATGTATAGGCCGCAACCTCAACTACGGCTGGAAACTGAAATCCTAGTCACGATTCACAGCAATCTCTCGGCAGTGACAGGAGGATGGAACTTATCAGACGATGTCACTGATTCGAGCCTAGTTTAGCGCCACACACTGAACAGTGTTTCCGTGGTTTTTGGGAGACTTTAATTTCTTGTTATAGCACCGAGAAGGCGTCTCTAACTTATTCCTTAAATCTCCCTGATGGCTTTGCGAACATGTTTTACACGCACCAGTTTCAGGTAACGATTTATTTATACAGGTTTTGGATATCGCAGTGGCCACGAAATTTATATTTGACCTGTTGTGATGGACGCCATGGATACCAAAAATTTCGAGACTGAATCAATAAAAAAGTAAGTCTGCCACCACTTGAGTCCAACGCACAGAACGTTCATACAAAAATGTCAAATTTCTTTGGGATGTCGTTCAACTCGCACGTCACATTGGCTTGAATGTCGGTTACATCGTCAAAATATTGACCCTTCATTTGAGTTTCTGCGCTGTCACGTTTTGTGATATGCTCGTATTGATAACACCAAGTCTCGTCAACCGTGGTGATATTTTCCAGCAAACTTTCCGCACTTTATATTTCAGTCGAATCTCAACAGGCGTCCACTTGTCTTTGTTTTTGTTCTGGAGTCAAAATTTGCGGGGCTGACTTTTTACGCACTTTGAAGAAGAGAAAAACTTTCTAAATTGCGTGTTGTGACACAGCAGTGATGACACACTACAGCCGCACTTCCACTACTTAACATTGCATGCTCACAACTGACTGGCCAAATGCACACCTGTTGTTTACAGTTGTTAGTTCAAGTTGCATCTTAGTTACTACAGTGACGCCGCTCTACGGCAGGAATGTAATCAGTTTCGGAACCTCCTGGATGGATGGTGTCGTTTCGTGATATTTTAGGCAATTTCTAACAATCACACAGTTATAGTTTGTGCTCGAAGCTATTGTTTGCGCTAGAAAATCTATGTATCAATGTCTACGTAGACAGGAATTTAATATGAATATCTTTGTTTTTTCGAAGAGTAATTATCCAACCGACCACTTTGCAGATGGCGTGCTGTCAAGCCATGAAACACGCAATACTGTATCAGATGACCAATCGCAACAAAGTAAAAATTGCTACAAATTTTAGGTCTAAAATAGAAAACCAACTAAAATCTTTTAAATAATATTACTGGAAACATAAAAGGAGGCTCACTGAAGATAACATATAGGTGTTGAGATACGTTTCGCTAAACAATAAGAAAAGAAGTTATAACATTGCGTTTTGCAGTTGGCAGATTTTAGAAACCCAAACTCAATTCGCAGCAAGACAGGAAGGTGATTGTCAAACGTGATCTAGGAAAGGTCTGGACGCTCATGTAACCACTAGCTTGGGGAGATTCATGTTGCACAAAAACCATATGTTGGGGCTGGTCTGTTCTTTCTTATAAAAACTTTTACTTTGCGTGAGTCCGTTTTCATTCAGTCATCTTCTACAGGGGCATGTCTCTGCTCTCACATAAACAGCGTTTATATATGTATTTCATGTAAGCCATCAGCTTGGGCTGATTTGCGTTCTCTCGTTAAGTGTCGTCCGTGGAAGGCCTTTGTCCTCATGAAAACTACCAATTAATGTAAAGCATCATCTGGAACAGATCGGTTTTCTCTCAACCTCGATTGTGTTCCCAGCCGGAGTAGGTATGTGAACTGTAAATCATGCAGAATGATTAAAACAGCCACGCGATGGGCGGCGTAACACAGAACAATCAAAGACAGAAAAGCTACGTACAAGTCAAGCACACAATTAAAATCACAGCACTTCACGTCACTGGAGAAATAGCACCGAACACAACACTCAAGTAGCACACATGACGAAAAGCAAACTGGGAGAATGTGCCAGGGATAGGGATGCGACTCTCTCACCTTTGCAAAAGCATTCCGTTTCTTCAAATTGGGGATACTAACGACGAATGTTTTTGAGTACAGGCGGATCAATGCTAAAACGCAGATGAAAATCAGGCTGTACCAAAATCACTTACTCACACTTTGCAAACTGCAGAACACAAAAAACGCCTTCTTTTGAGCGGACGCCACTTTACTTCTGACTTCTGACTGTCAGTCAGACAGTAAACTGAAAACACGCATTGACCGACATCTAACGGCAATTTTCTGAAGTTCTAGACCACGCCCATTCAAACAACCCACGATTCCTGGCCGGCCCTTCCCATGTTTTGTAATTATTAGCATCCAAAATTAGGTCATTCTTCTTGTAACACCCTGTATTACATAGCAGTTGCATGTACATGTACTTTCATAAATTAAGCAATCGAATTTCTAAGACCATGTATAATTGTGGTTCAGCGTCTATCTTAAAAGCAGACACAAACAAATGGTCTGTCTTTGAGACGAGTCTTCATTGAAGCGTGTAGTCTGTCAGCGTTCAGTATTTTATCTGTTGGTTTTCTCCCTTCTTGTGACTTTCATATAAGCTATAATGACATTCAGCAACGAAGTGGCACCCCTAGCATCTCTACTGTAGCATTATGAATAATGACCTCTGTTCAGTATCACAGTGGGCACTTAACCTTGTTTTAAACAAATCCCAAAGAAGTCAGAGGTGTTGTTTGTCACTGAAAGTTAATCAGCGAGCACTTGCGTGGAACTGTTTCTTCCATATTCCTTGACGGTATCCAGTGACACTCTCGCATACAGTACAAGATCTCCACATTATCTTGGATAGAGTCTGAGACAAGTCCGGCTTAAGGTCTAAGGGACACAAGCCACCACTTAAGGCATCAAGCTGAAAGGGGAGCCAGAGGCGCCACAACTGTAAGATTTACATACAGGACGCATCACAATTAGTAACGGCCCCTTAGGATGGTAAACTAAGATAAGTCACTTGTGTAGAAAAATTTTCTCTAACCGACCCTGATAGGACAGCTTGCAGGAATATCGCTGTTGTCTGGATACAGTCCTCAAGTTTTGAAAAATATTTCTACCTTGAATAAAACAACGTGTCCGATCATCTGTCCTGCCAAATATTTAACAGTGTTATTCGGTTCGACACGGCATAAATAAAGAAAACTCCAGAAGTCTCTTGCTAGATATGAAAGCTTACATATGAAACATGTAACATTGGGCTATTTGATGAAGTCAGTCTTTCCCGTTCTCAGTTTGAGTCGCTGTGACCGGAAACGCTACGTGATTTTACACAGGTATCAAATGCCTCTCATCATTGTATAACTGCAGTCCAAGATCTGAGGGGCCTAGTATGATGGCTCTACAACTGCAGTCCGACATGGCCTAGTATAATGACTCTACCTGAAAGTAAACTAATTTTTTCTCTATCTCTCCACTTCAGCTATACGAATCTGGAGAGAACTATCTAGTAGCCGGCGTCTGATACAAATTCACTCTGCAGTCAAGAGGAAAACAAAGCTTTGCCTATTGCCAGAGTTCTCTTCACTTGTCCACTGTTTTCCTTCTGTCCAACAACGAGCAACTGTTTCTTTCTCCCCGCCAACACTGTCCCACTTTCCCTTATCCCTACTTATTTCTGACTTTTTCTTGCATCTCACTAGTGGTTGGTGGCTATTTCGTGCTTTTATGCTTCCATAAGATCATGTAATTTAAACGAACTCCTCGCAACTGATAAAATTGAGTTAAAAACTATATCCCAAACGGAACATGAGCTTTGGATTGACCATCTAGTTATGTATATCCTCCAGCTTGAATAAAATAATGTTTCCGATCATCTGTCCTGCCAAATATTTACTAGTGATATATATATAAAGTCATATGTATATTATATATACATATATATAAAACATTTCTATAAAATATTTACTAGTGTTATATATATATATATATATATATATATATATATATATATATATATATATATATATATATATATATATACTCCTGGAAATTGAAATAAGAACACCGTGAATTCATTGTCCCAGGTAGGGGAAACATTATTGACACATTCCTAGGGTCAGATACATCACATGATCACACTGACAGAACCACAGGCACATAGACACAGGCAACAGAGCATGCACAATGTCGGCACTAGTACAGTGTATATCCACCTTTCGCAGCAATGCAGGCTGCTATTCTCCCATGGAGACGATCGTAGAGATGCTGGATGTAGTCCTGTGGAACGGTTTGCCATGCCATTTCCACCTGGCGCCTCAGTTGGACCAGCGTTCGTGCTGGACGTGCAGACCGCGTGAGACGACGCTTCATCCAGTCCCAAACATGCTCAATGGGGGACAGATCCGGAGATCTTGCTGGCCAGGGTAGTTGACTTACACCTTCTAGAGCACGTTGGGTGGCAAGGGGTACATGCGGACGTGCATTGTACTGTTGGAACAGCAAGTTCCCTTGCCGGTCTAGGAATGGTAGAACGATGGGTTCGATGACGGTTTGGATGTACCGTGCACTATTCAGTGTCACCTCGACGATCACCAGAGGTGTACGGCCAGTGTAGGAGATCGCTCCCCACACCATGATGCCGGGTGTTGGCCCTGTGTGCCTCGGTCGTATACAGTCCTGATTGTGGCGCTCACCTGCACGGCGCCAAACACGCATACGGTCATCATTGGCACCAAGGCAGAAGCGATTCTCATCGCTGAAGACGACACGTCTCCATTCGTCCCTCCATTCACGCCTGCCGCGACACCACTGGTGGCGGGCTGCACGATGTTGGGGCGTGAGCGGAAGACGGCCTAACGGTGTGCGGGACCGTAGCCCAGCTTCATGGAGACGGTTGCGAATGGTCCTCGCCGATACCCCAGGAGCAACAGTGTCCCTAATTTGCTGGGAAGTGGCGGTGCGGTCCCCTACGGTACTGCGTAGGATCCTACGGTCTTGGCGTGCATCCGTGCGTCGCTGCGGTCCGGTCCCAGGTCGACGGGCACGTGCACCTTCCGCCGACCACTGGCGACAACATCGATGTACTGTGGAGACCTCACGCCCCACGTGTTAAGCAATTCGGCGGTACGTCCACCCGGCCTCCCGCATGCCCACTACACGCCCTCGCTCAAAGTCCGTCAACTGCACATACGGTTCACGTCGCGGCATGCTACCAGTGTTAAAGACTGCGATGGAGCTCCGTATGCCACGGCAAACTGGCTGACACTGACGGCGGCGGTGCACAAATGCTGCGCAGGTAGCGCCATTCGACGGCCAACACCGCGATTCCTGGTGTGTCCGCTGTGCCGTGCGTGTGATCATTGCTTGTACAGCCCTCTCGCAGTGTCCGGAGCAAGTATGGTGGGTCTGACACACCGGTGTCAATGTGTTCTTTTTTCCATTTCCAGGAGTATATATATATATATATATATATATATATATATATATATATATATATATAGCCAAAGGGATCATCTGATTACTATTTGAAATATTATACCAAATTAAAGTAATTTATTACATATTGCAGCTTCAAAACATTAACATCAATTTAATTACCAGATCTAATTGAGTATCAGAATCGCCAAATACACAGGCTGAATAGTTGGTTAACAAGAATGGTGCTTAAGACTTGGTAAAAAAACAGAAGATAATGAGAATGTTTGATGCTGTTATCCCTTGAATCATCTGTGAAAGTATGAACACGTGTTGCCTGCTAAGTGGCGGGGTGATTGCACTGAAAGAATGATTAACTAAAGCGTGCATAACACATCAAGAAGAGATCTGAATGTGCCCTCCCCCCCCCCCCCCCCCCCTCGCAACTCTTCATGATATAATAAGATTGGAAACAATTACTCGCTCTTACCACCGCGCCTTCTCCTAACTATTGAGTCTCTTCATCCATTTGCCTTAGCTCCCATAATCTCACGAAACTCTGGCGAGTCTTTGGGTAAGAAGCCATGATCTGCTGCAAAGTATTGCTGGCGGGAGTGAAGGCACACCCGCTCTCGCTGAAGAAGACTTACCTCGTCGGTTACCAGGGAAGAAGTGAAATCTGTTCGATCTCTGGACTTTGACTCGCTTATTCATCTGCACAACTTATCGTGCACCGATGAGACGATGTTACAAAACTGTGCCCAGTGGTACAGTCGGAAACAAATCAACAGTTTCCTAGTTTGCAATGATAACCTGTGGAAGGACTCATTTTTGAACAAGTCGGTCTGGCTTCCCCACTCTGCTGTCGCGTTGTCCGTCCACTCTATCCGGCATCCAGTTCTTTCCAGTTCTTTCCTTCTGCTAAATTATTGCTGTTAATCAGTAAGAACCGTCGTTCCAAAACTTGCAACAAGTGACTGGGCTGACCATTGTGAAGAACAGAGCTGCTGCGTTTCCCGTGGAACTGCAAGGGGCCTGCCACTTCATTCCACTCGCTTCTGAGAAGTGCTTCCCAACTTGAAAACAAAATCCATTTGTCAAACGATTTCACTTGTCTGTCTCGGCCTGCTAAGATTTCGTAGTCAGCCCGACTTTAGTGTTCTTGTGGTGTCACCGCCAGACACCACACTTGCTAGATGGTAGCCTTTAAATCGGCCGCGGTCCGTTAGTATACGTCGGACCCGCGTGTCGCCACTATCAGTGACTGCAGACCGAGGGCCGCCAAACGGCAGGTCTAGTCTAGAGAGACTCCCTAGCACTCGACCCAGTTGTGCAGCCGACAACGATGGTTCGCTGTCTACATACGCTTTCATTTGCAGAGACGATAGTTTAGCATACCCTTCAGCTACGTCATTTGCTACGACCTAGCAAGGCGCCATATTCAGTAATTAGAATGAATTCTGAACAGACAATATTGTGAATCATGTACCGTCAAGAGCGACGTTCATCATTAATGGATTAAAGTATCCAACTAGCTACGTCCGCTTTCTGAATTCTAATTCCTTGTCATGTTCCAGACCTCACGTCAGTATAGTTCTTCCCTCCTCACGCCAGCCTGCATGAGCTAAACGCGTGCATTTCGGCCTCCACTAGTAACACGGTGTTGGCTCTTCTGCCAACACTACAGTTCTCCCACTACCTTATCTGACTGCTGGACCTCACCTAGTGAGAAATAACGTTCAAGCAGCCTGCTGACTGCAGGAGGCGCTTAAAATGCTGAGCAATATTGTAGGGCCAGCGGCTTAGCGATTCGACAGCATGGGACCGTCCGCAGTCTGGCCCCCAAGCTAAAATGGTGGTCGCTGTTGAGTACAATCTGGGACGCCGCCTCTCTGTTCACAAAAGACATTCTCAGGTGATGTCCCGGTCCGGGATTTACCATTAATGGAAGTTACATAAGGATTTGCTTGCAATTACTAAAAATGTTTAGAGAGAAAAGTGAAATATTACTAGGTATCTTAATCTTCACAATCACTGAATGCCCCTTATTATAAACGTCATCTTTGATCAACTAACATCGATCGAATAAATTAAAGTAAATTAAGACAATGAAACATGAAATGTGTCAGTCCGGCAATAAACTATCATGTATCAGTCTCATCTGCTGCCTTGACTGTTTCCCCTCTTCCCTCGACCACATAACTTAAGTAAGTTTGAATTCTTTCGTGCTGCTGCTATGCACTTCAATTAGTGTGTCATCATCCTTATTTGATAGGTATTTTCCTTACTATACGAGTAGCTGTTATTGTCACTCTCGTTATTAAATATACACCATGTAATCAAAAGTAACCGGGCACCCGGCTGAAAAAATGGCACCCTCCATCGGTAATGCTTGAATTCAATATGGTGTTGGCCCACGCTTAACTTTGATGACAGCTTCCACTCTGGCAGGCATAAGATCAATCAGGTGCTGGAAGGTTTCTTAGGGAATGGCAGCCCATTATTCACGGAGTGCTGCGCTGAGGAGAGGTATCGATGTCGGTCGCTGAGGCCCGGCACAGCGTTCCAAAATATCCCAAAGGTGTGCTATAGGATTCAGGTCAGGACTCTGCGCGGGCCAGTCCACTACGGGGATGTTATTATCTGTAACCACTCCGCCACAGGACGTGCATTATGAACAGGTGCTCGATCGTTTTGAAAGATGCACTACACACGCTGCCAGATGACGTCCACCGGGCGTTCGCCATACCCACACCGTGCCGTCGGATCGCTACATTGTGTACCATTATTTGTCACTCCACACAACGTTTTTCCACTGTTCAGCCGTCCAATGTTTACGCTCGTTACACCAAGCGAGGCGTCGTTTGGCTTTTACCTGCGTGATGTGTGGCTTATGAGCAGCCGCTCAACCATGAAATCCAAGCTTTCTCACTTCCCACTTACAAAGGATCCTGATGCAGTATGGAATTCTTGTGTGATGCTCTGGATAGATGCCTGCCTATTACACTTTACGGCCCTCTTCAACTGTCGGCGGTATCTGTCAGTCAACAGACGACGTCGGCCTGTACGCTTTTGTGCTTTACGTGTCCCTTCACGTTTGCACTTTACTATCACATCGGAAGCAGTGGACCTAGGGATGTTTGGAGTGTGGAAATCTCGCGTACAGAGGTATGACGCAAGTGACACCCATTCACCTGACCACGTTTGAAGTACGTGAGTTCCGCGGAGCGCACCATTCTGCTCTCTCGCCATGTCTAATGATATTGAGGTCGCTGGTATGGAGTACCTGGCAGTAGGTGTCAGCACAATGCACATAATATGAAGAAAGTATGTTTTTAGGGGTGTCCGGATACTTTTGATCACATAGTGTAGCTCACTAGCTCACTTACTGTGCACATTGCAGTCTGAACTCTCGAAGAATGTTTGGTTAAATGTAAGAGAGATCCTGAAGACCCTAATATTGCCAAGTCAAATAAATATATAAATAATCAAAATAAATGAATACTGCTGACAAAAGGATAAAAGCTATCGATACGAATTTTTCTGAAAATTCCAGTGTAACTGACAGTAAATTTACCTTTTTAGCAATCACAGGTAATGTCGAATTTCATTATTTGTGAATTGTAATATGCTATGATTTTCATATGGTTAATTTATACTTTCATAAGAACTGTTTTTAGTTAACACTGAGCGAGAAAGTGCTGCGGCCAAATTAAATTCGTCCGGTACGAGTCGTGAACTAGTCACGATTATGCCCACCAAGCCACTCAAAGAACCTAATAAGATGAGCTTCATGCCGTCGCACAGCTGCTATTGTACGACTCCTGACAGTAGTTTTTGTTAATTTTTTAGTAGTAAAATCATTCAACAAACACAATGTTCGCTCCGTTTGTCTAAATTTAATATTACTGAAAGTGTAACATAAAATTTATGATCAAGAGACGTAATTTTTTTTAATTGTGTTGCGACCTTTTACGTAACAGCGATATGAAACAAATTTTTAAATCCTTTTCCTGTGATTGTGACACTAAAGAACAAAAGTGCTACATAAAGTATTTGCCCCTTATGTTTCTCGTAAATATAATGTACTGATTTTATTCTGTAAGTCTTTAAATACTGCTCATATCTGTTAATTAGAAATGTCATGTGTGCTGTGATCTGTACAAATTATTTTGTATTGTGCTGTATTTACTCTGGGCTAATATTGTTAGGGAAAGTTAGGAAAAGCGGGTATAGAGGAATCTTCGATACGAGTCGTGGGCTTTGACCAGTGACATAGGTACCATACGACAAACGCCCTAAACAATATGGCGACTGTAATGTGATATTATTAGCAACTTTTACCAACGGACCAAGCTACAGATCAGTCTGTCACGAGAACCAGGCTTTTTTAGTATCACAATCGTTGGCTTCCCCAAATCACAACCAAATTCTCATCCTACAGCCTAACTCAGCTCTCGGGCAAAGCTGCAGACCAGTCTGTGACCACAGCCCGGTTCTCTTAGTAACACATTCGTTGGCTTCGCCGCCAACTCACAACCAACCTATTACCTTCCAACCTACCCTACTCCTCGGGCTAAGCCACAGATCAAAGTGTCACAACAACATGTTTTTTTCCTTTCACATTCGTTGGCTTCGCCAGCTAGCAAAGCTAACAACAAAACTGTAATTAAATGTACCAAAAGGTGGCGTAACTGTAGCCATTAACATTACGTCACGGACCAAAGTCGACGACTCGTGTCAAACATTCCTTTTCACCCGGAAAAGCAATATCGTTGGTAGATAGTAAAGTCTTGTGTAAGAGTGCTTTCTCCGACGCGAGACTGACGTCAGAGCAGTGCGTACAGGAGAAGGACTTGGTTGTGAGACGTGAGACTGAACCCTCTCAAGTGACGTACACTGTCTGGCATATGTGAGGGGTAATTGTTACTAGCGAGGCACCAGGAGCATGACGAGTGTGAGCAGAAGAGGCTCCAATAACATCAAGATCTTGCCGCTTGTTAAATGATCACTGCGAATCAAGGTGTGCTCTGAATATTACATGGAGCAATGGGAGCATTCTAGACAACGAAGAGAGAGACTTAATATTTGCAACGAACTGCGCGACTGTTTTATTGTAGTTCACGTTAAAAAAGTTTGTGATGCATTATTCACTGACATTCTCTGTGAAATTTATTGCAATAATAAGTGTTGTACGTAAAAGCAGTAAGTACCTGATCTTGTTATTATCTTCAATCATTGTCGCCTACTTAGATTCTTATTCGTTTCCACGTATGGAACACCCGAGTTTAAATCGATAAAATGAAAGTATTAAGGATCATTGCCAGTTTTGTTTGTTTGTTTGCTAAAATGATAACTGAAAGTAATAAATATTTAAGTCTCAGTAAGTTATCAGTGTTGTTCAATAATATTTAGAGGTCAAGTAATTACTACTAATTGAGTGTAGACAAAGTAAAGTAACTTAAAGCAATACTGGCAGTTCGCAAATCAAAGAAAAGGATAAATTAAGTTCATATATTCAAATTTGTGTCTCTTGTAATAATGCTGTTGTGTATGGGCATGGTTCGAATTCAGACGTTATCAGTCTGTTGAGAGCCAACGGTTACTTATTTCATTCAGTAAATTTTCATAGTAATTACAATCTATGCAAAATACAAATTTGCCACATCCAGTACACGTAGGTAAACGTTAATTTCAAGATTATGTAAATCACTGTCTCAATAAACGAACTACGTTCAGTCAGTCATTTATTTTGCAATAACGAGTTCAAAGACATTATCTAAATTAACATAGTTACGTTTTAACGATATCAGACAAGTGCTTTCTTTATACATTATTGCATTAACCTGTGACCTTTCGATGTTAATCACTGAAATATGTTACCTAGGCAAATGTATTCCCAAAATTTCATTACTTTACAATAATTATTTTTTGGTTTTGCGATTTCTTTTTCCTTGAGTCTATCAGCACAAGAGAGAGTGTTACAATTTCATCGTGACTGCCTTCGAATGACGTGGAAGGGCTCGTCTCTAGAAAATTGTTGTTCCCTGACACTTTGATTCGTTCGGGACATGTCTCTACAAAAACGGTAAGCCTCTGATGTAAGCTGATAGAAAAGCAGTACGCAGCGACATGTGTTTACCTATCGTGGTCACAGAACAGAATGGCTGTTGTGATGTATGACGTACCCCAAGGTAGTGTTATAGGCCCTTTGCTGTTCCTTATCTATATAAACGATTTGGCAGACAATCTGAGCTGCCGTCTTCGGTTGTTTGCACATGACGCTGTCGTTTATCTACTAAAAAGTCATCAGAAGAGATATCGGAATGATGCGAAAAGTGGCAGTTGACCTTAAATAACGAGTAGTGTGAGGTCATCCACAGGAGTGCGAAAAGGAACTTGTTAAACTTCTGTTACACTATAAATCAGTCTAATCTAAAAGCCGTAAATTCAGCTAAATACCTAGGTATTACAATTACGAACAGTTTAAATTGGAAGGAACACACAGAAAATATTGTGGGGTAGGCTAACCAAAGACTGCGTTTTATTGGCAGGACACTTAAGAAATGTAACAGACCTACTAAGGAGACTGCCTACACTGCGCTTGTCCCTCCACTTTTAGAATACTGTTGCGCGGTGTGGTATCCTTACCAGATAGGACTGACTGAGTGCATCGAAAAAGTTCAAAGAAAGACAGCTCGTTTTGTATTATCGCGAAGTGTGGGAGAGAGTCTCACAGAAATGATACAGGATTTGGGATGGACATCATTAAAAGAAAGGCGTTTTTCGTTGCGACGGAATCTTCTCACAAAATTCAAATCACCAACTGTCTCCTCCGAATGCGAAAATATTTTGTTGACACCGACTTACATGGGGAGGAACGATCACCAAGATAAAATAAGGGAAATCGGAGCTCGTACCGAAAGATATAGGTGTTCTTTATTCCAGCGCGCTATACGAAATTGGAATAATAGAGAATTGTGAACGTAGTTCGGTGAACCCTCTGCCAGGCATTTAAATGTGATTTGCAGAGTATCCATTTAGATGTAGATGTAGATGTAGATCTTGTTCACATGGTGGTAACGGGAACAGAAGGCTTCCTTTTGCTGTGGGTTTGGCGCTGGAACACAACAATTGATGCTCATGGTATCACCCTATAGAGCCTTGCTCACAAAGGTATGCGAACCTATATTACGGAAATGCAGATACTAAGGGATATTGTCATGACAAACCACGTAGCTACTAGGATATCTAGTAGATAGCGTAACAAATACATACAATGTACTGTAAGTGTAAACGAATCTGTGACTGATGCATGTGGAGGTGCCGAAGAGAACGCTGTGCGTGCAGAGAGTTTTTCCGACAATTCACTGAAGTGCGGATCACCATCTACGTAGAGAACGACCAGAAGACGTGAGCGTCCAGCCAATAGTGTGCCAGCACTAAGCGTAGGATATTGTAGGCGATTCATGTGGATCTCCCAGAGAGAGGGGGCTTAGGATGGAGGAGGGGGTGGCAGTAATGGAAGCTGCATCCGTTAGCTGACAGTTGCTATGTCGATCCCACCACGAGTGCATACAATGACGCAACCCCAACGCTGGCACCGAAAACGGTTAAGGGTGAATGGATTTCCTGGAACTCCAGTTCTACAAAATTTGTATACCATTCCGGCCACTTGTAGATCTACATAGACACAAGCACTATTTGTAGCGAATGTAGCGGTAGTCATTACGGAACAGAGGCCTTTTGAAGAAGACATACCTCACGTTTTCCAGGAACTGCCTTAAGCCCGTTTCTGTAATGGTAGACGATAGAGTATCATTAATACTATGGATAAATTTTTAGGTAGGTTTTTATATCGTTTTTGACTATAGGGTGGAGTACTTACGGTATGTTCATTTTTTACAAATGCTATATATCGAATTAAGAGGAAGAAAAATAATGTCTGATCATTGTTACTTACAATTTTCTGTAATTATCTATAAAAATGACGCGCGTTAGTTTTTAAATAGTGAATGTCAAAATTGTAAATAATAATGAGTAATATTTCAATACGAAACCTTCAACTAATCATACACTGATGGCTGGATTCATTTTAGACGTTATCATTGCGATCATAGTCTGCCTGTCCACGCTGTCGATCGGCTTAAGAATAATCGCTTAACGTGCACGGAGTTTTAACACTACCAGATACGGTCCGACTTCCAGGCTATTCCAGATCGTGTATTTCAACACGACAATGTACAGTCAAAGGCGACGGGTAACGAGCTTGGCTTCCGCGAAGATCGATGGGTACCACTGGTCCCATGATCTGGCTAATCAGCCAGCGAACATGTTTCAGCCGGCCGCGGTGGCCGAGCGGTTCTAGGCGCTTCAGTCTGGAAAAGCGCGACTGCTACGGTATCAGGTTCGAATCCTACCTCGGGTATGGATGTGTGTGATACCCTTAGGTTAGTTAGGTTTAAGTAGCTAGAGGACTGATGACCTATTCCCCATAGTGCTCAGAGCCATTTTGAACATGCTTCAGATATGGTTGTCTGGCAACTAATTAGTCATAGTTGTCACTAGCCGTGTGTATACTTGTCTTGCTGCAAATTATACCATGTTTTTGCTGTACGATTATTTACGTGCGAGCCAACAGTATGTCTGCCCTTTCGGGTGTTAGTCACACAGAATCGCTGGAATCCTTCATGGCGCTGTGTTGTCCTACTGAATACATTCATTCCATATTCTCGTGACAGTCTGTGAACCCACATGCAAACCACATTGAACAGGCTGCCCAAAGAACATTTTAGGTCCTTGTTATTCCATGCTGTACCATTTAGAGGCTCTGGTTATATCTTGTGAAGGCTTCCCACCATAATTTATTTTTAGTCAGAGGAGAGACACACTTTTGCAAACTTCCATCAGTTGTGTTTTGTCATCTGGGTAAGGTGTGTAATAGCGTTCATTCCAGTCCCTTGTGTTCTGCTTGACGTTCCAATTGTCACAACTGTTACAGCCAGATGGAGCTGCGTTATCTACTATTTAAAGACTTGAGTTCAGAAATCACCTGTAGGAGGGGAAGTATCCAGCTAGGATACAGTTCTTAGGACTCGGATTAATAGGTTTTCAGTGAGTGGGTGTTAGATGAACTGGGAAACATCTTGGGTGAGTTCTAGAGCATGAATACGCCTGGGAGAGCTATGCATACCAAGCTTCTTCTGATGTTCCGCTGCAACTCTATGCCAGAGGCTCTTCTTGTTGCTAAAACCTCTTCCTCTGCTCTGTCCTGTCGATGGGTCCTTTTGGTGGCACCAACACAGTCGGCCTGAACAACCTCCTCCCCCTTTGTCATTTTAGGTGGTAGACGATGCCACGCCTGAAAACTGATTTCATCTGCCAGTGTCAGCAGCTACCTTACGGCTGTGTTAACACTTCTAGCCAGGCGGCGGCGCTCAGCTGCAGCTTGAGTTGCGAACTTCACTTTCTTCTGATCATAGCGACGGCAGGGCGACGGTTCCTGATGCCTCTTCAGTGACAGTGTCAGAGTAAGGGGAAGTTTGAGAAGAGGTACTGCTGAAGATTGGAATGTATACCACAGAGACAGGCTGGACAGTGAATGGGGAGGCGTGTTTATAGCGATAAGAAGTGCAATAGCATCGAAGGAAATTGACGGAGATCCGAAATGTGAAATGATTTGGGTGAAGGTCACGGTTAAAGCAGGCTCAGACATGGTAATTGGATGTCTCTATAGGCCCCCGGGCTCAGCAGCTGTTGTGGCTGAGCACCTGAAGAATAATTTGGAAAATATTTCGCGTAGATTTCCTCACCATGTTATAGTTCTGGGTGGAGATTTTAATTTGCCGGATGTAGACTGGGAGACTCAAACGTTCATAACGGGTGGCAGGTACAAAGAATCCAGTGAAATTTTTTTAAGTGCTTTATCTGAAAACTACCTTGAGCAGTTAAGCAGAGAACCGACTGGTGGCGATAATATATTAGACCTTCTGGTGACAAACAGGCCCGAACTATTTGAAACAGTTAATGCACAAACGGGAATCAGCGATCATAAAGCGGTTACTGCATCGATGATTTCAGCCGTAAATAGAAGTATTAAAAAAGGTAGGAAGATTTTTCTGTTTAGCAGAAGTTACAATAAGCGGATTACAGAGTACCTGACGGCTCAACACTAAAGTTTTGTCTCAAAGACAGATAGCGTTGAGGATCAGTGGACGAAGTTCAAAACCATCGTACAATATGCGTTAGATGAGTATGTGCCAAGCAAGATCGTAAGAGATGGAAAAGAGCCACTGTGGTACAACAACCGAGTTATAAAACTGCTGCGGAAGCAAAGGGAACTTCACAGCAAAAATAAACGTTGCCAAAGCCCTGCAGACAAACAAAAATTACGCGAAGCGAAATGTAGTGTGAGGAGGGCTATGCGAGAGGCGTTCAATGAATTCGAAAGTAAAGTTCTATGTACTGACTTGGCTGAAAATCCTAAGAAATTTTAGTCTTATGTCAAAGCGGTAAGTGGATCAAATCAAAATGTCCAGACACACTGTGACCAAAATGATACTGAAACAGAGGATGACAGACTAAAGGCCGAAATACTTAATGTCTTCTTCAAAAGCTGTTTCACAGAGGAAGACTGCACTGTAGTTCCTTCTCTAGATTGTCGCACAGATGACAAAATGGTAGATATCGAAATAGACGACATAGGGATAGAGAAACAATTAAAATCGCTCAAAAGAGGAAAGGCCGCTGGACCTGATGGGATACCAGTTCGATTTTACACAGAGTACGCGAAGGAACTTGCCCCCTTCTTGCAGCGCTGTACCGTAGGTCTCTAGAAGAGCGTAGCGTTTCAAAGGATTGGAAAAGAGCACAGGTCATCCCCGTTTTCAAGAAGGGATGTGAACAGATGTGCAGAACTATAGACCTATATCTCTAACGTCGATCAGTTGTAGAATTTTGGAACACGTATTATGTTCGAGTATAATGTCTTTTCTGGAGACTAGAAATCTAGTCTGTAGGAATCAGCATGGGTTTCGAAAAAGACGGTCGTGTGAAACCCAGCTCGCGCTATTCGTCCACGAGGCTCAGAGGGCCTTAGACACGGGTTCACAGGCAGATGCCGTGTTTCTCGACTTCCGCAAGGCGTTCGATACAGTTCCCCACAGTCGTTTAATGACAAAGTAAGAGCATATGGACTATCAGACCAATCGTGTGATTGGATTGAGGAGTTCGTAGATAACAGAACGCAGCATGTCATTCTCAATGGAGAGAAGTCTTCCGAAGTAAGAGTGATTTCAGTTGTGCCGCAGGGGAGTGTCATAGGACCGTTGCTATTCACAATATACATAAATGACCTTGCGGATGACATCGGAAATACACTGAGGCTTTTTGCGGATGATGCTGTGGTGTATCGAGAGGTTGTAACAATAGAAAATTGTACTGAAATGCAGGATCTGCCGCGAATTGACGCATGGTGCAGGGAATGGCAATTGAATCTCAATGTAGACAAGTGTAATGTGCTGCGAATACATAGAAAGATAGATCCCTTATCATTTAGCTACAAAATAGCTGGTCAGCAACTGGAAGCAGTTAATTCCATAAATTATCTGGGAGTAGGCATTAGGAGTGATTTAAAATGGAATGATCATATAAAGTTGATCGTCGGTAAAGCAGATGCCAGACTGAGATTCATTGGAAGAATCCTAAGGAAATGCAATCCGAAAACAAAGGAAGTAGGTTACAGTACGCTTGTTCGCCCACTGCTTGAATACTGCTCAGCAGTGTGGGATCCGTACCAGATAGGGTTGATAGAAGAGATAGAGAAGATCCAACGGAGAGCAGCGCGCTTCGTTACAGGATCATTTAGTAATCGCGAAAGCGTTACGGAGATGATAGATAAACTCCAGTGGAAGACTGTGCAGGAGAGACGCTCAGTAACTCGGTACGGGCTTTTGTTAAAGTTTCCAGAACATACCTTCACCGAAGAGTCAAGCAGTATATTGCTCCCTCCTACGTATATCTCGCAAAGAGACCATGAGGATAAAATCAGAGAGATTGGAGCCCACACTGAATCATACCGACAATCCTTCTTTCCACGAACAATTCGAGACTGGAATAAAAAGAAGAACCGATAGAGGTACTCAAGGTACCCTCCGCCACACACTGTCAGGTGGCTTGCGGAGTATGGATGTAGATGTAGATGTAGATACAGCATTTTGTAAATTCCAAGCCATTTCATTTGTACGTGTGTTTTAGCAAGTGGAGTTCAAAATCGTAATATGCAGTAAAATGTGAAACGTAATTACGATATTATGAGTTATTTAGCTGTGAGACAGATTGATAAGGCTGAGCAATGATGCAGCTCTGTACTCTTCATATGCGCACATCAAAAAAAAAGTTTTGCATCACCTCGGTTCCGAGAGTTCCGGAACCTGTATAGAACATTGAAATAGATACCAACATGAACATCATTTCCGCCCTTTTTTTTATTGCTCATGAAAACCACACATTGCATGTTGTACCACCATACAGCGAGACCTTCAGAGGTTGTGGTCTAGTTTGCTGTATACACCGGTACCTCTAATACTCAGTAGCACGTCCTCTTGCATTGATGCATGCCTGTATTCGTCATGGCATACTATCCACTAGATCATCAAGGCACTGTTGGTCCAGATTGTCCCACTCCTCAACGGCGATTCGGCGTAGATCCCTAAGGGTGATTGATATGTCACGTCGTCCATAAACAGCCCTTTTCAATCTATCCCAGACATGTTGGATAGGATTCATGTCTGGAGAACATGTTGGACCCTCTAGTCGAGTGATATCGTCACCCTAAAGGATGCCATTCACTAGATGTGAACGATGGGGTCGCCAACTGTCGTCCATGAAGACGAATGCCTCGCCAATATGCTGCCGATATGGTTGCACTACCGAACAGTGGATGAAATTCACGTATCGTACGGCCGTTACGGCTCCTTCCATGACCACCAGCGGCGTAAGTCGGCCCCACATAATGCCACCCCAAAACAACAG
This sequence comes from Schistocerca gregaria, assembly GCF_023897955.1. Lineage (NCBI taxonomy): Eukaryota > Metazoa > Arthropoda > Insecta > Orthoptera > Acrididae > Schistocerca > Schistocerca gregaria. Next base: position 196,744,127 of record NC_064922.1, read on the forward strand.
GGTACCTCCACCTTGCTGCACTCGCTGGACGGTGTGTCTAAGGCAGTCAGCCTGACCGGGTTGCCTCCAAACACGTCTCCGACGATTTCTATTTGAAGGCATATGTGACACTCATCGGTGAAGAGAAATGATGCCAATCCTGAGCGGCCCATTCGGCATGTTGTTGGGCTCATCTGTACTGCGCTGCACTGTGTTGTGGTTGCAAAGATGGACCTCACAATGGACGTCGGAAGTGAAGTTACGAATCATGCAGCCTGTTGCGCACAGTTTGAGTCGTAACACGACGTCCCGTGGCTGCACGAAAAGCATTATTCAACATGGTGGCGTTGCTGTCACTGTCAGGATTCCTCCGAGCCATAATCCATAGGTAGCGGTCATCCACTGCAGTAGTAGCCCTTGGGCGGTCTGAGCGAGGCGTGCCATCTCCCCCATGTCCGAAGAATAACGTTTTGGTTCACTCCGAGACGCCTGGACACTTCCCTTGTAGAGAGCCCTTCCTGGCACAAAGTAACAATGCGGACCCGATCGAACCGAGGTTTTGACCGTCTAGGCATGGTTGAACTGTAGACAACATGAGCCGTGTACATCCTTCCTGATAATGCATGGTTGTTTACATCTTTGGGCGTGTTTAGTGACATCTCTGAATTTGGGGTGTTCGAATCAGATAATGCAATTTAAAGATCATAAAGAAATCGCCAATTAAATATCCAGAAATAATGCGTATAAAATCTTTATTGTTAAGGACTTTTCGGCTACAGCATCATCAGATCAAAACTTGGAACTTTACCCTGTCATCTTCCAATAAAATAACATTGTTCTACGTGAAGTTTTGATCTGATCGAGGCAGCAGCCGAAAAAGGGTTATAAATAAATATACAGTATATACATAAAGCGATCTGGACGGTTTTATTCATAAAAATCCACAATGATAACAGACTCACTTCGGAAGTTTTGTTTCTTCTCGTATGGGCGAGGTATCAGACCTGTATATCATCAACATGTAGTAGGCCTTCCGTTGGATAACAGTTACACCAAATGCTTCGATTTGCCCTGCTTTGCTTGTTAATTTTAGCGCCGCTGCATTACTACTTAACACTTGTTAAATTTGAGGAAATACAGCAGTATTTTTACAACGATTTCCGCCCAGTTACGAATAGCGTATACATTTAACTCATTAGGAACTTCTTCGCTTCAACTTAGTTATCTTCAAGTGCTGTCCTGCACACTCCTGGAAAATCTCGTCTCTGCTGCTTGTTTTTTGATGTCACCTTTTCTTTTAACTCTACAACTCTCGGTTGCATACGTTATAGTGGGAATAGATGGTAAGGGAAAGTAAACTTCCCTAGTGCATGTATACCACTACTAGACTGATCAGTGAGAGCTTACCATAAATTGAAAAACAAAAAAACAAAAAACAAAAAAAACATATCCGCTAGTGAAGGAGTACCATCACTGGCCCCAGTTAGTGGATGTGTACAGCAGCAGATTATTAATGATGCGTCTAAGAATGACACCAGACGTCGGCATGATGTAATTGTCGTCAGTTGGTCATCGTTATGTTATACAACAGTACAGTTGTGGTTGACAGCAGTGTCGATATGGTTGAGTCACTGATGTTCTACGAACATTTTAGAGCAGAACGGGGAACCACAACTATAACTGTATTTCCAAGAACAGAGGAAACGAGTCATTTATTAGGAAGGTTAAATCACTAAAATCGACTGCTTGTTTTTGAAGAGATGCGATGTGCTCGAGGTGAATGGAATAACGAAATTAACACATCTTTTATTGTAGAACGTATTGTACTACGTTTATGACGATGAACTGTATGAAATTCTACATGACGCTCGTGTAACGAATAACCACGGTGGATACGTCCGAATGACACAACGCTTAAGGTCGAAGTTCCATAATATAACACACAGAGATGTTCAGATTTATATGAACTTATCTGATTCTTGTTTACAAAAACAAAAAGCTCAGCAGAGAGGAATAGTACAAAGTCTGTGCTATTCAAAGACTTAAATTCAAGATGCTAAGCTGATCTCATCGGTTTTGAATCGCAACCCGACGGAGACTATAAATTCGTAATGGTTTATCAGGCCCTTTTCACTAAATTCGTTGTTCTCAAGCCACTGAAGTCCAAAGCAGCTGAGGAGGTATGCGACAGCATTATTGATCCCAGAATGAGATTTTCACTCTGCAGCGGAGTGAGCGCTGATATGAAACTTCCTGGTAGATTAAAACTGTGTGCCCAACTGAGACTCGAACTCGGGACCTTTGCCTTTCGCGGGCAAGTGCTCTACCATCTGAGCTACCGAAGCACGACTCACGCCCGGTACTCACAGCTTTACTTCTGCCAGTATCCGTCTCCTACCTTCCAAACTTTACAGAAGCTCTCCTGCGAACCTTGCAGAACTATAGCACTCCTGAAAGAAAGGATATTGCGGAGACATGGCTTAGCCACAGCCTGGGGGATGTTTCCAGAATGAGATTTTCACTCTGCAGCATTATTGATATTTTTACGTTGTTAGGCGCACCCTAAATGTTGCAGTCAGACAATGGTTGAGAGTTTATTAAAAAAATAATGAATAGCTTAACTGAACTATGGCTCAATTTTGAGATAATGCAAATTTAAAACTGTGCACAGTAAGCCTAGATACAACCAGAGCCACGGGAGCATAGAGCGAACAAATCAAGACATAGAAAATACGCTAACTACATGGAAGCAGGAGCACAACACTGAGGAGTGGACCGGAGGACTAAGCTCTGTGCAGTTAATGAAGAACAGCTCTGTACATTTTGGAATTAAGATCCCCGCAAGAAGCGTGTTTGGATGCCCTCCTAAGCATGGTTCGTCTTCATCAACTTTACCTACAGAAGCATTGTCACTCATTTCCTCTGAGGACGACATTGAAACTATAATTAATGAAGCGAACGTTAGCAGTGAGATCATAGCAAATCTCCAGTGCAAGAGGATTACATACAAACAGGAACAGGGATTGAGAACAGAGAGAAAGAATGTGTTCCAGGCAATAATGAATACTGACTGAGTGATCTGGACAACTCGCGCTATTAAAAACGCAGGATTGAGACATTCAAGTGCTTAGAGGAAGAAGCACAAACAATGCAGCAGTATTCACATCCTGGTTTGAGACCAGTGGAAAAAAAGATGTACATTGCGAGTTATCGATTTCGATCGAGGAAGCAGCAGTATTCACATCCTGGTTTGCGACCAGTGGAAAAAGGATGTACACTGCGAGTTATCGATTTCGATCAGGGAAGAGGAGATGCAAGGTCGATCATGGGTGTCGTCCTCGAACCAACAGTTAATGGCTGATAGCATCTATCCAATTGGGATTAGAGATGGTGTGCTGAGCCACCTTTTCGCAAGGTAGTAAGTTGATTGTTTTTACATATTTCGGGAAGGGAAGATACAATACGCAACTGCGGCTACGAGTGTGTCAACATTTTGTTTAAGATCCTATCTCAGTACCTATCCTCTCAAAATAATCTTAGAGGAGGAAGTTCCAGCAGAGAAAAGAGTTGCCCTGTGAACAGCGAAGACGTCTCAGTCGTCGGGAAGCGGCCAGGGACTCTTCAGATGGAACTGCCAGTACAAATGTAAGACTCTGAGACGCTTCTGCAAAAAGAAAAACGTGTTGTACGACTCTAAGTGCCGTGGTGAACGTCCTTGCTGCAATAAATCAATTTTATGTAATACGACTATCTTTTCAAAACTACATCTCATAAAATGCAACTTTCGAAATTTGACTATGTTATTTTGTTATTGCAACCATGGTTCACATTCCTTACCTCATGGCAGTGAAGGTATACCTTCATTAGCAATGGTGCACTATCCCTAGTGAAAGTGTATTATTTGCCAAAACCTGAATCAATAGCCCAATTTCACTTAAGAGGTCAGTGAAGGTGCACCATCACCAATGATGATACACCTTCCCTGAAACTTCCACATCTACTATAACATATACAATACTAATGACATCGATATAGTTTTATGAAGCTGGATTTCTGTTTCTCTTCGGGTTTTGCGGTAAGTTGTTGTGTTTCCTGCTTCACTTACTATTAGAAATGTGTGCGGTTTTTCGTTTGCATTAATACCATAATTGTAGCACCTGTTACAACCCAGATATTTCAAATGTGATACCTGAATAATTATCTCGTTGTTAGTAATTACCTTCCATATTAGGTATTAATCTTGAAAAGGCCATGGACGGAGGTAATCAAGTTTATTAGGTTTTTATATAGTGTTGAAATGCTTTTTCTTCAGTACCACACCAACTCCTTCTAAAGAAAATACATACCTGTGGAACAGCTAGCCAGGCTTACGACTGGATCGGAGATTTCTCTGCGGGCAGGAGGCAACACGTAATCCTGGACGAAGAGACGTACGCAGTCACTGAAGTAATGTCCGGCAAAACGCAAGGGAGTGGAAGAGGACCGCTGCAGCTTGTGGTGTACGTTGATAAGTTAGTGGATAGTATTAGCTGTAATCCAGGAACCAAGCCATAACAGTCACCTCTTGTATGAGCTGTAATCTGGGAACCAGGCGATAACAGCCACCCCTTTGTCAAAGTGTATATGTGTGGATTTAGTAATTTGGAGTCCGCATAGTAGCTAGAAAGATTGCTCATTCGTTTCTGCTCTGCTTATATCTGCTGTAAGGGGGGAAAAAAGAAAGAAAAACGACACACCATGAAGGAATCACCCGAATAGGTCGGAAATCGGTGGATGTCAAGTGCGTGTACAAACAAACAAATTATCTCAGTTTCAGAGATACTGGATGATTTATTCAAGAGAAATAGCTTCACAAACTGAGCAAGACAATAATGCGTAGGTCCACCTTATGCAAACAGTTATTCGGCTTGGTGTCGATAGGTTAGTTGCCTTCTTGCTGGATATCGTACCAAATTCTGCCCAATTCGTGCGTAGGACGTCAAAATCCCAAGCTGGTTGGAGGGCCCGGCCCACAATGCTCCAAACGTTCTCAATTCGGGAAAGATCCATCGACTTTGCAGCCAAGATAGTGTTTGGCGAGTTCAGAGGCAAGCAGTAGAAAATCTCACCGTGGCATTGTGATACTGAAATGTATGCCCAGGATGGCTTGCCTTGAAGGGAGACAAAACAATGAGTGGAATACCGTCACCGCAAATCTGTGCCATAAAGAGTGCCGCAGAACAGTCAGAATTACCCTGCTACGAAAAGAAGTAACACCGCAGACCATGATACAAGTATAGCTATCACACCCAACAGGCAAGAATTAACTGGTGAAATCGTAAACGATGTTTTTCAGAAAATCATTTAGTGGTTCTCTGCAAATGGGCTCTCATTAAACTGTGACAAAACACAGTATATACAGTTCCACACAGTAAATGGAATGACACCATTAATAAATATAGACTTCGATCAAAAATCGGTAGCTAAGGTAGAATATTCAAAATTTCTTGGTGTATGCATTGATGAGGGGTTGGACTGGAAAAAACACACTGAGGATCTGCTGAGACGTTTGAGTTCAGCTACTTATGCTATTAGAGTCATCGCAAATTTTGGTGATATACATCTGAGTAAATTAGCTTACCACGCCTATTTTCATTCTCTCCTTTCGTATGGCATCATATTCTGGGGTAACTCATCATTGAGTAAAGGAGTGTTCATTGTACAAAAGCGTGTAATCAGAATAATTGCTGGAGCTCATCCAAGATCATCCTGCAGACACTTATTTAAAGAGCTTAGGATCTTCACTGTAGCATCACAATATATATATTCACTTATGAAATTTGTTATTAACAATCCAGACGAATTCAAAAGTAATAGCAGTGTACATGGCTACAACACTAGGAGAAAGGATAATTTTCACTACTCAAGGTTAAATCTAACTTTGGCTCAGAAGGGGGTAAATTATGCTGCCACAAAAGTCTTTGGTCACTTACCTAATAGCATCAAAAGTCTGATAGATAGCCATATAGTATTTAAAAGGAAATTAAAAGAATTTCTTAATGGCAACTCCTTCTACTCATTAGATGAATTTTTGGATATAGTAAGTGGGTAGGTAATTTCCCCAAACCCCACAAAAAAAATTAAAAACATTGAGTGCCATGTAATATTTTGTGTAATGTAATATCTTGTATAGACACCTTTTATTAACCTGACACGTCCCACATCATTACGAAGTGTCGTATTCATGATCTATAGAACAAGTACTAATCTAATCTAATCTGATCTAACTCCTGGTTGTTGGGCTGTACAGCAGGCGACAATCAGGGTGGTATTCTACGCCTGCCCGGGGCATCTCCTAACACATCTTTGGCCTGGAATCTCAGTGACTGGAGTAGGATTGTCTTCAGTGATGAGTTCCGCTTCGAACTGAGCATCCGTGACCAGTGAAGATTTTTCTCGAGAGGCCCTGACAGAGGTGGAATACCAACCTGACTGTATCCTGACAACCAGCGTGCGGTACCATTTCCTTTCGTAGCAGGAGCCCCTTGGTTGTCATCCGCGGTTCCCTTACAGCACAGCAGTACGTCGACGATACTCCAAGGCGAGAGTTTCTACTGCTTTTCTTCATTTAGACACACCCTACCCTGGCCAGAAAGGTCGCCAGATATCACCCCAGTTGAGAACGTTAGGAACGTTATGGGCACAGCTCTTCTAATATCTTTAGAGTTTGGCCATCTAACGCGCCCATTGGATTGAAGTTGGCACGATATCCCTCAGGAGGACATCCACTAACTCTGTGAATGCCAAGCCGAATAACTCCCTGCGTAAGGGCCAGACGTGGAACAACACGTTATTGACTTGCTCAATTTCTGACGCTCTTTCTCTTGAATAAATCACTCATTTCTTTCTGAAATTGTAATCTTTTTTATTCTTTTTGTCTGTACATGTACATCACATTTAACTATTTCATTTCCATTGGGATAATTCTTTCGTACCGAATCTTTTTTTTTCTTTCTTTTCTTAGAATATACCGGGTGATCGAAAAGAAAGTATAAATTTGAAAACTTAATAAACCACTGAATAATGTAGATAGAGAGGTAAAAATTGACACACATGCTTGGAATGACATGGGGTTTTATTAGAACCACCCCATATTGCTAGACCCGTGAAAGATCTCTTGCGCTCGTCGTTTGGTGATGATCGTGTTCTCAGCCGCCACTTTCCTCATGCTTGGCCTCCCACGTCCCCAGACCTCAGTCCGTGCGATTATTGGCTTTGGCGTTACCTGAAGTCGCAAGTGCATCGTGATCGACCGCCATCTCTAGGGATGCTGAAAGACAACATCCGACGCCAATGCGTCACCATAACTCCGGACGTGCTTTACAGTGCTGTTCACAACATTATTCCTCGACTACAGCCATTGTTGAGGAATGATGGTAGACATGTTGAACATTTCCTGTAAAGAACATCATCTTTGCTTTGTCTTACTCTGTTATCCTAACTATTGCTATTCTGATCAGATGAAGCGCCATCTGTCGGACATTTTTTGAACTTTTGTATTTTTTTGGTTCTAATAAAACCCCATGTCATTCCAAGCATGTGTGTCAATTTGTACCTGTCTATCTACATTATTAAGTGATTTATTCAACTTTTCAACTTTATACTGACTTTTTGATCACTACAGTACTTATCTTACTGTGTCACGTACCCGCACCGCCATCAGGCAGAATTCAATCTCGCGTTCGATAGGAGTCACAATATAAGTTCTTAGGCTTTTACCAGAAGTGACAGTTTGAACAGAATCGTTTTGGGTATTAGGCTCAGTCAATGTGAAACACTAAAAAAGTGTTTTGAACACAAAATGTTTAGGTTCATTAGTGCAATTTTGTCTTTTAGTTCAGTCTGTTCTCCTGTTACATCTGTTTATTTTTCTATCTTTCCCAGTTCTCTCGCGAGCAAACCTGTGTAAATAAGCACGTCAAATTTTTGAAATAGTTTAACATTAAAAATTCATGTGTAACTGCCATAGATCAAAAAACGTAATTATTGTACATTTTCATTTCCGGACACACTGGCAGTTTCCTCGTGAGAACTATTTACTTTACCAAAAGCACTTCAGCCATTTTTACCCTTTTTTACACTTTATTACACATGCTGTACATCCAGTTATCGTAGCACTAGTCAATAGTAATGAATTCTTCAAGTATATTTCCTGATTTGGAATCTGCAGACAAATACAAGGCTTCTAAGAATATTTTCATTGAATAAAAGAATATTTTCCTATAGTGTAATTCGAGCCTACCGCACAATTTCTTTGCTTCCTTGAAGACGACACACTGAAAATACGTTTTAATAACACAAAAAAGGCAAAGTTTTGGCAAAAGTCAGTAGTGAGTAGCCACTATTGTTGGAAAAAGCGTGAATAATATTGCTTGAATTCTCTACAGCTTACAGATGTGGAAGTGGACCATTGACTGTTGAAGCAATTACAACAAAAATGAGTAATTGACTAAACGTGACTGTTCACCGACCCCAAACCAATTATAAAAAAAAGATTGCTAGAATTGACTCATTATTTGTTGCCTTAATAATAGACATGCAAAAAATACGAGTGTTATGTGATCGAATGTTAACGAAGTATCACATATCTTTCAGTACATGATGTATATAGCCAATGCGTTGCATACAATTTATTGTAGTAAGCCTTAACCAGGCTTCAATACCACTAAGAGTATCTTCTTCGTAAGGAATAAAGGCATACAACTTACTTTACGTTAAAATTATAAGCTCATGTCAAATAGCAGACTTGAGCGTTTCAGCTGAATGTGTGCTTTAATTTTCACGTTATGTAGGTTATGTGACTTTATTCTTTATGAAAAAGATACCCCTAGTGATAGCGAAACCTGATCAAGACAAAACTTTATGCAACTGATTGAATATATACATCATCTATTTAAAGTTAATTAAAGTTGTTGCTGTTAACCATGTTAAATATTGTATTATTTATCTTGCGTCATTTTTAAAAATGGAAGTTCTTATTTTTTAAATACGTATTAGCTACTGATCTTCATTAGAGACATTGGCTGATATCCGTTCTTCTTCAAAGGCAATGGCCTGAGAAAAATTGGTTACCTTAGATACTAGGAACACCACACAGACCAATTGAAAGCTCCAGAGATTCGCAGAGTACGGATGTAAATCATCCTTGCCAAAAACATAGAACTTTATGTAAACTAGTACATTTATTCTACACTCAAACTCATAAATTCATCTTTCACTAAACAACAACAGACTTGTACAGTTCTCTACTGGTTGCATGTAATGACACAGTGAGACACGCTGGGTGCAGTTTCCAGTCTGAGACACAGGGTTGTCACTCGCTTGAGGTGGTGACTGTCCTCTGTCCTCTGCCAGCGGCGGCTGCAGCGTCCGTCAGCCGTGCTGACGGGGCGCAGCGAGCAGCGGGTAGCGGGGCCCTCGCCCTCTGTCTTCCTCCTGCTCTCACTCGGCCATGTAGCGGCCCAGCAGGCTCCAGTTGTGGCTGTAGTCGACGCGCAGCACGCCCTGCCCGCTCACGCTGAACTGCCCGCGGAGGGTCCACCTGCAACCAACAGCCACTGGAGTCAGCCACTCTCCACTGCACGCTACATCTACAACAACGGCTCTGAAAATTTGTCATCCAAGCAGGAAACCCTGAATAAATGACATGTACACCACTGCACCTGCTGTGAGTAAAACTGCAGAATGATTTACCGCTCCCTCCAAGTCACTGTAAGTTATGCACTCAGCATCGTCTTCGGTGGTGATTTATGTGTCACCTGATGGAATTCGCACATTCAAAATGCCAGGAATACGTTCGCCAGTCCCACATCTCCCAACGCTCCTCTGTACCCCTGTCCTTGAGTAACCCTATGTACTGCACTGCCTGTCATCAAATCCCACCTCCTTTACGTCTCTACACAGTGCACGTCCTTTCTTAGGAGAATGCCGAATGCCCTCTCCTTCCACACCATGCATTCTGAGATCTACTCATTGTTTTCACTACAACGTGCTCTAATCCACCGTTTCCCTGCATCTTACAATCCCACACGACTACTACCATCTTCATTAGGTCTCTTAACCTTTCCCAATGCTCAACCCATGTTGGTTCTTTTTTAGTTCCTACATAAAAATCTCTCCCCTAGAAAATTTTGCCAGGGCTACCAGTCCCAACAGCTTTACAGATTGAAGAACACACTCATCGCCTCAGCAAGTTTAAACTCAATGCTTTTATCCATACCAATGTTTTTTTTTTAGTATTTTAATCAAAATAATGGTTCAAATGGCTCTGAGCACAATGGGAATTAACATCTGAGGTCATCAGTCCCCTAGAACATAGAACTACTCAAACCTAACTAACCTAAGGACATCACACACATCCATGCCCGAGGCAGGATTCGAAGCTGCGACCGTAGCGGTCGCGCGGTTCCAGACTGAAGCGCATAGAACCACTCGGCCACAGTGGCTGGCTATTTTAATCAAAGGTAAAAGAGTGATTCCATGGGCATTGCCAGTCCCGTCCCTACTAGAGGAATGTAAGCAACGGATAAATAAATTTTAAAAAATCTGTTTACAGAGAATCCGCGTCATTTCGTATGGGCTGGCGCCACATCACCCATAAATTTGAAGAATGACATCGTTCCCCAGACAGTTATTTTACAACAGCACTTTATCACGATTCTACCTGTACAGCGGTACAGTTTAATAAAGTACTATTTTAAAATAAATGCTTGGTGGAACGATGTCATCTTTTAAAAAAATGCGTCGTTTTTCTGTGCACTACCCTCAGCCTGTAGCCTTCAAATGCATTCTAGTCTCCTCTTCCAGATACTTACACTTTCCATTACCTATATCCACGTTGTTTCCAAGAGTATCTCAGGACAATCATCTAATAAGGGCCCCAGCGCTGAGAAGGATAACAAACAAATTGCAGATAAACTATATTCCACTGACAAAGAGGTGACTACTTCGCAGCTTCATGAAACGTCAGAACATGTCCCAAAATGATGAAGTTTACAAGACCAAAAACATCACACCCTTAAATACTCTACTTGTAAAATTAAGAGCCAGGTATAAGTGACATATTCTCCAAAATATACCACGGATGACTGAATAACTATTAAGCCACTTATCAGAAGAAACACTAAACTGAAGTAAATGTGTCCCAACAAAACCAGCGTTCAAACCGCAACCGGATTATTCCCAGACCTCGTCCTAATCAATCACTTACTGAGAATATAGAAGCGCCGCAACACCTTGACGCAAAACATTAGATAGTAATCAACATATAAATGCAAATTCTTAACACATAGTATGAACAGTAGGATAAGATCAACATAGATAAACAAATTGTAGTAATCATCCTCTCCATAAATCAGACGGAACTGTAAACAGAGAGAGTATACGACCACCCAAAGCCACAATTAAGACAGCAGACATGAACATAACAAAACATAGAACAAAGATTGAGATAGAAATATGCACACAAGTTGCAGTAAGGAACATCGCATGGTGCACAGAAAACTGTAAGAAAATTTAATGTAAGATAGCTGCGGCAATCAGTAACACACTTTTAATTTATAAGAAAGCGGATGTATGGAAAAATAGTAAAATAGAAATTATTTGTGAAAGTGGCACTCTGAAAAATAAAAAAATAAAGTAAAAATTAAAGGTCAAATAGATGATTAGAGCCACAAAATGTTCTCAAGCTAGTAGATAGTGTCGGAAGTTCCATGCGGTTTTTCGCGGACGATGCTGTAGTGTGCAGAGAAGTTGCAGCATTATAAAACTTCAGCGAAATGCAGGAAGATCTGCAGCGGATAGGCACTTGGTTCAGGGAGTGGCAACTGATCCTTAACATAGACAAATGTAATGTATTGCGAATACATAGAAAGAAGGGTCCTTTATTGTATAATTATATGATAGCGGAACAAACACTGGCAACTGTTACTTCTGTAAAAATTTGGGAGCTTGTATACGGAATGATTTGAAGTGGAATGGTCATATCAAATTAATTGTTGGTAAGGCGGGTGCTAGGTTGAGATTCATTGGGAGAGTCTTTAGAAAATGTAGTCCATCAACAAAGGAGATGGCTTACAAAACACTCGTTCGACCTATACTTGAGTATTGCTCATCAGTGTGGGATCCGTACCAGGTCGGGTTGACAGAGGAGATAGAAAAGATGCAAAGAAGACCGGCGCATTTCGTCACAGGGTTATTTGGTAAACGCGATAGCGTTACGGAGATGTTTAGCAAACTCAGATGGCAAACTCTGCAAGAGAGGCATTCTGCATCGCGGTGTAGCTTGCTGTCCAGGTTTCGAGAGGGTGCGTTTCTGGATGAGGTATCGAATATATTGCTTCCCGCTACTTATACCTCCCGAGGAGATCACGAACGTAAAATTAGAGAGATTCGAGCGCGCATGGAGTCTTTCAGACAGTCGTTCTTCCCGCGAACCATACGCGACTGGAACAGAAAAGGGAGGTAATGATAGTTGCACGTAAAGTGCCCTCCGCCACACACCGTTGGCTAGCTTGTTGAGTATAAATGTAGATATAGATGTAGACCCTCTCCAACTCAGCGAAACGAATGAAAAGACTACACTTAAAGAAAAAAGTAATAATCAGCAATTATCTTCAGAAGGCATCAAATCTCATTGCTGAAAATTCGTGCAGTTTCAACGATTATAACCAATTGCAAACCCAAGAAGATTTTAAATTACATATATGTCAGAAAAATTCCCGATCTTAAGTGACAGTCTCAGTTTTCGGAAGACATAATTCTTCTGAAAGAGAGTTAGAAACAGATACCAGAGACCAGAGTTCCTACTCGACGTACACTGCACTACTGGCAGGTGAAAGGAGAGAGAGTGGAAATGAAGGGTGTGGCGTGGGACAGAGCAAGAGAGCACACTGGCTACGCTGCATTCTCTGGCCCTGCGAAGAACCCATCACGCATCCGCCTTCTTACTCACACAACTTTTTAGTAGCGGAACTTTGGTGCCAGATTATTACGGCGTCGAGAATAGAGTGACGACCTGCCGCAGCTTTCTGCGGTTCGTCGCTACTCAGATATTCGTGTGTGAATCGGCCTGCAGGAAGGTAGCAGAGAAGCGCCAGCTGAGCTATACTGACTGGTCGCCGACGCGCAGGCGGTAGGCCAACCCCCTGTGGCAGCAGGGCTTGGGCAGGGCCATCTTGGTGCCGCCGTAGGGCCGCGAGGGTAGCGGCACGCCCAGGCAGCGCGACGCCAGCACGCAGTCCGGCGACGGCGGCGGCGACAGCGGGGGCGGCGACAGCGGGGGCGGGGGTGGGGGCGGGCCGGCGCCGCACACGCTGCACGCGCTCGCGCTGCTGCAGCAGTCGTCACACTCGCCATCTGCAACACGAGGTGCGCAGGGGGTGAGCTGCGTGCAGTCCTACGGCGCGGCTTTTGTCCATTTACGAATGCTTAGAGTACGTTGCCACCCATAAGCACTTCAGGACTCCCAGAACGAACGACTTATCCATACCAATACGGAGCAGAGTACTGGAGCACAGCCACTTCTGGCAAAATTTTGTCACATTGCTTGATAATCAATGAAACTGATAAATAACACTACTGGCCATTAAAATTGCTACACCACGAAGATGACGTACTACAGACGCGAAATTTAACCGCCAGGAAGAAGATGCTGTGATATGCAAATGATTAGCTTTTCAGAGCAATCACACAACGTTGGCGCCGGTGGAGACATCTACAACATGCTAACATGAGGAAAGTTTCCAACCGATTTCTCATACACAAACAGCAGTTGACCGGCGTTGCCTGGTAAAACGTTGTTCTGATGCCTCGTGTAAGAAGGAGAAATGTGTACCATCACGTTTCCAACGTTGATAAAGGTCGAACTGAAGCCCATCGCGATTGCGGTTAATCGTATCGCGACATTGCTGCCCGCGTTAGTCGAGATCCAATGACTGTTAGCAGAATATGGAATAGGTGAGTTCAGGAGCGTAATACGGAACGCTGTGCTTGATCCCAACGACCTCGTATCACTAGCAGTCGAGATGACAGGCATCTTATTCACATGGCTGTCACGGATCGTGCAGCCACGTTTCGATCCCTAAGCCAACAGATGGGAACATTTGCAAGACAAAAACCATCTGCACGAACAGTTCGACGACGTTTGCAGCAGCATGGACTATCAGCTTGGAGACCATGGCTGCGGTTACCCTTGATGCTGCATCATAGACAGGGGCGCCTCTGATGGTGTCCTCATCGACGAACCTGGGTACACAAATGGCAAAACGTCATTTTTTCGGATGAATCCAAGTCCTGTTTACAGCATCATGATGGTCGCATCCGTGTTTGGCGACATAGCAGTGTAAGCACATTGGAAGTGTCTATTCGTCATCGCCATACTGGCATATCACCCGGCGTGAAGGTATGGGGTGCCATTGATTACACGTCTCGGTCACCTCTTGTTCACATTGACGGAACTTTGAACAGTGGACGTTATATTTCAGATGTGTTACGACCCGTGGCTCTACCCTTCATTCGATCCCTGCGAAACCCTACATTTCAGCTGGATAATGCACTACCGAATGTTGCAGGTCCTGTACGGGACTTTCTGGATACAGAAAATGTTCGACTGTTGCCCTGGCCAGCACATTCTCCAGACCTCTCACCAACTGAAAACGTCTGGTCAATGGTGGCCGAGTAACTGGCTCGTCACAATACGCCAGTCACTACTTTTGGTGAACTGTGGCATCGTGTTGAAGCTGCATGGGCAGCTGTACCTGTACACGCCATCCAAGCTCTGTTTGACTCAGTGCCCAGTCGTATCAAGGCCGTTATAATGGCCAGAGGTAGTTGGCTCAAATGGCTCTGAGCACTATGGGACTTAACATCTGAGGTCATCAGTCCTCTACAACTTAGAACTACTTAAACGTAACTAACCTAAGGACATCACACACATCCATGCCCGAGGCAGGATTCGAACCTGAAACCGTAGTAGTCGCGCGGTTCCGGACTGAAGTGCCTAGATCCGATCAGCTACCGCGGCCGGCCCAGAGATGGTTGTTCTGATTACTGGTTTCTCAGGATCTATGCACCCAAATTGCATGAAAATGTAATCTCACGTCAGTTCTAGTATAATATATTTGTCCAATGGATACCCGTTTATCATCTGCATTTCTTCTTGGTGTAACAATTTTAATGGCCAGTAGTGTAATTCCCCCCTTCCTCAACTCGTGGGAGGTCGTCCTGGGCAATCCTCCAGCCTGTAAAAACCTGTAGCTGATACTTTGCGACATCGCTTGTCCAATGTTTTCCAATCCTTCTCAGACCACCTACATTCTTAAATGACACTGAAGGATATCCAGACATTGAACAATATGCTTCCTGTCTTCCCACCTGCAAACCAAAGTTCTCTGAGATATGTTTTCGAGACATGCCAGAAAGGCTTCCGCTGTGAACAATAGCAAAATAACTGTCTGCCGACAACCTCATCCCAAATGTCTTTGAGCTTGCACACCTGGGTTTCCCTCAGATACCCTGCTGTAGAATAAAGCTAATTCCTCAGCTTGTCGATCATCCTATTCTTCTTGGAACACCTGGCTGCTTCAATGTCACTGACCTCCAGAACTGGGGAAATACTGAGACGTTTCACTGGCACCACCCCCACCTGCAAATTGGTGGGAAAAGCTCAGTCTGTGTTGATCTATTGGTGTGGAAGCAGTTGTGTGTGCAATGTGTTCAATAGATGAGATGGTGTCAGACAGACAGGACTTAAATAACTGTGTTACCTGCAAGCATGCACCAAAGGACTACATCCATAGCTTAAGCACTGGAAAGAAATGATAATGGAGGCATGTGAAACAAGTATACTGCTTGGCAAATAATGGTGATACGTAGAGATAGCTTTCTTTCCAATCTTCATGTAGGAAGATATGGATGCAGTCCTCAGGTGCGACCTTACACAGTTACTCAGGTGCGAGCTTACAGGTAACACAGTTATTAAAGTCCTCTCTGCCTGATACCAACATCCCATCTATTGAACCCATTGCACACACAACTCCTTCCACACCAACAGCTCAACACAGAGCTTTTCCAGCAATTTTCCAGGTGGGGGTCGCGTTGGTGAAACATTCTGGTATTTCGCCAATTCTAGAGGCCTGTGACATATAAGCGCCCAGGTACTCTGAGAAGAATAGGATTCTGGACAATCTGAGGAATGTCTTTGAACCAGGCTCATTCTACAGGAGGGTATTCAGAAGCAAACCCTGGTCTTCAGGCTCAGAGACGCTTAGGATGGGGTGGTCTGCAGATAGGTATTTTGCTATTATTCACAGTGTCGGCCTTTCCAGCATGCTTCGAAAATACATCTCAGAACGTTTTGGTTTGCAGGTGGGAAGACAGGAAGCATATTTTGCAACATCCTGGTATGCATCCCCCCCCCCCCCAATTACATTTAAGAGTCCAGGTGTTCCAAGAAAGACGCTCTTGGAAACATGCTTGGTGGCGTTTGCGAGAAGGCAGGAAGCACTTCACTTGTAATGTTTTAGGTGCATTGTATTGTTTTCCCTTAGTTCAGGCAGTCAGTGCGCAGGTGTTCCACGAATGTCCAGGAGGAGAAAGTCAGCAATAAAGCAGGCCGGCGCTAGCTCAAGTCCCCTGAGGTATAATGACGCACCAGGAGCTGAGATCAAAAGCGCCGCCTGGAGCGGCGGATACTCAGTGCGGCCTGCGGGTACTAAGACAGCCTTTTGACTATATGAGGCCACAGGATGATGTAAGCGTACAGCGTCGACCACAACAGTTACCGAGGCTGCAGCTGAGTGGTGAGGACTTGCAGTTTGAGCACCAGCCACAGTGGTAATTCGAGTTTCGGATGCTTGACGTGCTGCGTTCCAGGGCTTGGTGACTGTTGGCTTCGACACATGACACCATGCTTCCAGATACTGCGCTGAATGGGCATGCCGTATCTGAGCGCTGGCAGCACACCAGCTACCGACCGTATGTGCTCTCATGCACATTCAACACTCGCATGCTTATGAATACATTTAAGGCCCATCTCTCCGAAGATGCAGGTGGACGTCTTTTTGCGATATACATATTCAATAGGCAGTGCATATGGTGCATGTTTATGATCTGTCAGTGAAGTTTAGAAATTTTGGTGTTCTGTATTTAACAATAATTGCAATATGTTCGGATATGCAGCTGTGCATATAGATGTTTTTGTTTTTTTACCGTCTATAGGTGGTGCGTAGGTGAGGTTTTTAGCCATGTTGGGATACTGTTTTTCAAGTTTTTGGGTTGTGTTTAGGATCTTTATGTCAATTGTAGGTAAGGTTTTTAGCTGAACTGTTGTACTGTTACAATGTGTATTGGATCTCTGTATCTGTGCAGAAGTTTTTTTTTTTCAACTGATGTAGCCTAATGATCTCTAGTAATGTAATTAGGGTATGCAGTTGTTGTTGGACCCAACAAGATAATACTTACACGTTCCTGAGCTTTTCCCGCCAATTGCGAGCGGTACTGTGAACTCATAAAAATTCTCCCTACAGGATAACACCCGCACATCTGAAAAAGGATGAAATAAAGAGAGTATCCAACGTGCTGTAATACAAACAGCTCAGCACACATTGAGCGTTTCTCGCCAATTTCCAGTAAGAGTTGGGAGGATTGGGGAGGGGGAATTGGTGGGGAGGGGAAGGGCTGGGGATATTCGAAGAGGGAAGATTTCTCAAGGGGTGGGGAAGGAATGGAGTAATTGAGCAATTTAATTAATTAGTCAATTACTTTGGTATCAATTTGATATGAAAATTGTGCCAGAACTCTCTTTTCCACTATTAGCAGGCTATGGTGATAAAAGTTTGATTATGGGTGTAGTAAGTTGTTAACTGTTGTTGCATCTACGAGGCTGTCATGAAGCGAAACAGGAAGTAATTCACGTATACGTCTTCAGTACCTGTGGTGGCGTTTTGACCATACCATGCGCATCGAACTGCGAACTGTAACACAAGGATTACTCATGAAAATATTGTGAGATACAAAGTATGCTGATCGCGTACCTATCATCGTGATATCTAGAGCGGAAAAACTATCATTATGCCCACAAGTAATCAGTAGCGAATGGGAATGATCTTAAAAGGCATATAGGGTGTTACACAATTCCAATTACAGGCTTCCAGGGTTTATAAATAAAACTTAATATATTATGTTTTGTTAAGGAACGCATATCCAGATATCTACTATTTGGACTGAGTTGAAGATCGAATAGCTTTCAAATACTATATTTGGGGGCATACTGAAATGAAATGGAAGAAGAGGGTACAAGTCATAGATAATATTATTACCTGCATGAATGTAGTGTCTCCCAGAAATGCAGAAATCTTTCATTTTCTTTTGCTGTTATTCCATGTTTGTGGTCCTAATGTAGTCGAAGATTCTAGAACTTATAATGGAATTGTTTACAGTTTATTTACTGACTCATGTCACACTGACGGTATTACTTCAAATAACAATGAATGGCATGAATGTTTAAATGAGTCAAAGGAATTGAAATCGCCAAAGCAAATGCACCATTTATTTGATGTAAGTTGTGGACTGAAAGTACCAGCAGATGCGTTAACATTGTGGCTTGAATGTGAAGTATTTATTTGTGAAGATATGTTAATGGAATACAATGAAGAAATTTCTTGCAACAGAGCACTATTTCGTGAATGGTCATAATTTGACATGCCGATGACCTGGATCACCTATTCCTACATTAATGTAAGAATTTCCCGAAGTAGGTGTGTTAAATCTAGTCCATGAAGAGTTACAATGTAATGTACTTCACGAAAAACCTAACTGTGAACAGCATACTACAACTGACCATGTTAATCGTGAAGTTCAGTACCATAACATTGGCTCAAATGTGTTTTGCTTCACTGCCCATGCAGGTTGTGGTATAAATTCGCTGAATCTTCATTGCATTGCAACAGCCTTTCATGGCAGAGCTTCAACTCTTCTAATCGGAGATAGAACCTTGTACAGTGCCCACTTCAGTTTTAAATAATTCATTGCCCATTATAACAGCAAACAGAAACATTTGTAAATGTTCATTGATTCTTATTAATGAAGTTACCATGTGTCCATTTCAAATAATGAAACTTATAGATCGAATATTTAAAGGTTTGTGTACAAATAAATGTAATAAACATAAAACTACTGGAGATAAAACTATTGTTTTGTGCTGTGATTTTCAACAAACTTTACCAGTTGTTTAACATGGATCACTCGCAACTTTACTTGAGGATTGCATTACAAATTGGAATGAGTTCCGTAAATATCATCGTGTAGCTTTAACTCAAAATACGTGGGCTTTGTCATATGAAGTAGAGTTTGTGGATTTTTTTAACACACTGATAATGACCAAACAAGGAAGTTTCCACACTTTTGTGACAATAGTACTCAAATACCACAAGCATTGTTTGGTGACCAACAGAATATCATTAATGAAATTTATGTCAGTATTACAGAAATCATTTTATCTCAATCCACATTAAATTCAGCTACTCTAGGACCTAAAAATGAAGACTGTGTGATAAGAAACAACGCTATATTCAATGCTGTACAATGTGAAGTAAAAATTTATCAGAACTATGATAAAATAATTTATGATAGTGATTACAAAATTAATAAATACTAACCAGTGGGGTTTTTAAATTCTCTGTCTGAAGTGGTTTACCACCGCACAAATTACAATTAAAAAATTAACTGCATTGTTCTTCTTATTAGAAATATAAATACAAAAGAAGGATTAGTTAATGGCACTAAAATGTGTGTCAAATGTTTATATAATAACGCTTTAGTTTGCAAAGTTTTAACTAAAATCACAAAAAATAAGCGAATTGTGATTCCACGTGTACATATGACTTATTTGGGTACTATTTTACCTTTTAGTTTCAAATAACGTAACTCCCAATTATTCCTGCATTTGCAGCTGCCGTTAATAAGTCATAGGGACGAACATTTGGAAAAGATTGAGTTCTATTAAGACAACCAGGTCATGCCCATGGTCAGTTATTTGTAGTAACAAGTAGGGTTTGATGTTTTGATGATTTGGAATTTTATATCTATAAACATAGCGAGCAAGGAATGATGAAAGAATACACTACTGGCCATTAAAATTGCTACACCAAGAAGACATGCAGATGATAAACGGGTATTCATTGGACAAATATATTACACTAGAACTGACATGTGATTACATTTTCACGCAATTTGGCTGCATAGATCCTAAGAAATCAGTACCCACAACAACCACTTCTGGCCTTGATACGCCTGGGCATTGAGTCAAACAGATCTTGGATGGCGCGTACACGTACAGCTGCCCATGCAGCTTCAACACGATACCACAGTTCATCAAGAGTAGTGACAGACGTATTATGACGAGCCAGTTGCTCGGCCACTATTGACCAGATGCTTTCAGTCGGTGAGAGATCTGGGGAATGTGATGGCCAGGGAAGCCGTCGAATATTTTCTGTATCCAGAAAGGTCCGTACAGGAGCTGCAACGTTCGGTCGTGCATTATCCTGCTGAAATATAGAGATTCGCAAGAATCGAATGAAGGGTAGAGCCACGGGTCCTAACATATCTGAAATGGAACGTACACTGTTCAAAGTGCCGTCAGTGCGAACCAGAGGTGACCGAGACCTGTAACCAATGGCACCCATACCATAACGCCGGGCGATACGCCAGTATGGCGATGACGATTACACGTTTCCAATGTGCGTTCACCGCGATGTCACCAAACACGGATGCGACCATCATGATGCTGTAAGCAGAACCTGGATTCATCCGAAAAAATGACGTTTTACCATTCGTCCACCCAGGTTCGTCGTTGAGTACATCATCTCAGGCGCTCCTGTCTGTGATGCAGCGTCAAGGGTAACCGCTGCTGATAGTCCATGCTACTGCAAACCTCGTCGAACTGTTCCTGCAAATGGTTGTTGTCTTGAAAACGTCCCCATATGTTGACTCGGGGATCGAGACGTGGCTGCACGATACGTTACAGCCATGCGGATAAGATGCCTGTCATCTCGATTGCTAGTGATAGGAGGCCGTTGGGATCTAGCACGGCGTTCCGTATTACCCTCCCGAATCCACCGATTCCATATTCTGTTAACAATCATTGGATCTCGACCAACGAACGCGAGCAGCAATGTCGCGATATGATAAACCGTAATCGCGATAGGCTATAATCCGACCTTTACCAAAGTCGGTAACGTAATGGTAGGCATTTCTCCTCCTTACACGAGGCACGAGGCATCACAACGTTTCAGCAGGCAACGCCTGTCAACTGCTGTTTGTGTATGAGAAATCGGTTGGAAACTTTCCACATGTCAGAACGTAGGTGTCGCCACCGGCGCCAACCTTGAGTGAATGCTCTTAATAGCTAATCATTTGCATATCACAGCATCTTCTTCCTGTCGGTTAAATTTCGCGTCTGTAGCACGTCATCTTCGTGGTGTAGCAATTTTAATGGCCAGTAGTGTATTTACTAAATATACTGCTTATACTGAGGTTTTTTATCATTAAATTGTAGAATTAAGCAATTATTTCCCTCATTTTTGTCTTTCATTCTCTAAGGCTTCCTCTTCACCCTTTCTTAGTCCTTTCCTCATAGCATTCAGGTAAGACCTAAAGAAATATACATACTGCTCAGGTGAGAACTACGAAATTGCAAATGAATAACTTGTAGTTATTGATATTTTAAAAATTTGAATTTTGTTGTGTTGTAACTACAACTGGTCGAATCTCGACCGTAAGGAAGCAAAAGATTATCTTTCGATTTTTACCGGCTCAAAAAAGTTTCATTTTGTCCTTCTCAACCCCACTAGCGAGGTGGAACATCAAGGTTGGGAAGAACTGGTTTACTGTGTGTGTCGAAGTGTCCATATCTCAGAGTGGGTGCCATGTTCTCGACAGAAGGTAATGGTGTAAGTGATATGGACGGTTCGTCACCTGTGAGCGGAGATCCAGAGTCTGAGCCGGAGGCGGAGGGTGGCTGCGTCAGCGACAGGGGCAGCGCGTGCGGCTGCGAGAGCGGGGGCGTGGAGCGCACGCGGCGCCACGAGAGGCGGCCGTTGCAGAAGTGCGCCTCCTCCAGGCTGGCCGCCAGCTCGGGGGTGCGGCTGCTCGGCGACCACGCCCTCTGCCCGTCCTCGCCGTCGCTCCTGCACACGACACCGCGCCACACCACGTGACTGTCTGCTGCCAGCACACTGCACGCTAGGTTGATGGACTTCCATGCGATAATGAGTCACAACAACATGATCTCAGACGCACGTGATTATTTCCCCACAGCAGGAGTCTAAGAAGTGAAGTGTGGTTCTGTCAAAGTGTATTATAGGTGGGCCAGGAACAATGGTCAGCATGACGGGAATGATCATTAGAAACAGAAACGTCTAGTAAATATAGCCTCTACAATACATACCTTAAGAGTTATGACCACTTGTTCATCTTCGCTACTGCAAAACACATCTCTTTTACCGAACAAGTGCTAGTAGCTCTTAAAGTGCACAATTTGTAGCCCATGTTTACACACCATTTTTCTTGTTTTCGTCCATACTACCTTCCCGCAAGATATGGAAAGCAAAGAGCTTATAGTAGAAGAGATTCGTTTCACAATATCGAAGATAAAATAGTGCTCTTAGCTCGTAAGGTACATAGTTTAAATCCCATGTTTACTACAATTTTTTGCTTCTAGTGATCATTCCTGTGTTATCCCTGAATACTGACCATTCCTCTTGGGACACCCTCTGTAGTTGACACGGGAAGGACTGTAAAAGAATGTATTAAAGAGCCCGGACGGCTCACGCGGTTAAAACGTGAAATCTGTGGTCAAGACATTGATGTCAACAACGTCTGCGTGCTAGCCAGGGAAACCAATATCTGTAGAAGGGAAGTCCGAGTAGTCCTTGATATTTCGAGGAACAAATGCAGCATCAACAGAGAAGACGGCTATAGTCTTCCCGTCATCAAGGGAGTAAATTCGCTGTCAAGTTGTTTGGGGAATATTAACAATGACCACGAAGTCATTTCTGCGACATAACAGTGACATTTTGATGAACACTCCCCATCTCTTGCTCTGCCTGTTTCTTTCATTCCAATGATGATGACCCATGAACAGTAATAGGAAGAATTTTACCCAGTAACTTGTTTAGAATAAGCTAGGGAAAACCCTATTTTATAAGGGAACGCGACCTCATCTCTCACAATGTTCAGCTACCCTTGAAAATTCTGAGGAAGATTCCGACAGAGGGGTCGAAACCGCGATCGTGTAAGAAGAGGCACATAACGGGGCCTAACAACCTGACGGATATATGAAGATTGCATCTGTTCTTTCGGACATGTCCAAAAGAACAGATACCATCTTCATATATAGTTAAGGCTAACCGGCCATTTAAATTCTTCTTCTGTGCTGGATACACACGCATTACCCGAACTCTTACGGGACTCGGTAAGATTGTCTGCCGCGAGTAATGAGTGTAATGGGCAGGGGCACTACGAATGTAGTGTGTGGACATTAAGTTGGGAATGTGGGTCTCACGGGGAGCGTGCAAGGGATAAATCCCTGCAGTCGCAGTTCCTCTGTGCCCTCGGTGGCTCAGATGGATAGAGCGTCTGCCATGTAAGCAGGAGATCCCGGGTTCGAGTCCCGGTTGGGGCACACATTTGCAATTGTCCCCGTTGATGTAGGTATATCAATGCCTGTCGAGAGCTTAGGGTCTTGATTTAATTACCATTTCAACCTGACAGATTTTATCGTCACAATGAGCCCCGCCCACTGTGAGACTGAATTCCGCCTGATGACGCTGCAGTCACGTGCCACGGTAAGAAAGTTATATAAGAGGAGCAGAGATGAATGAGGGATCATCCTAATGATGATACGGGCCGTAAATGGGAAAATCCACTCACGTGGACGACTTTGACAACGGGAAGATTGATATGGCCTCTCCCTGGAATCAGCCGCGCTGGTCGGTTGCTCGGGTGCTACTGTCGTCAACATCCGTGCAAAATGAATTACCGGAATTGCTTGCTTTCAGAATAAAATAAAATATCTTAAAGTGTACGGCTATTGGTAAAGTTTATTGACTTTGAAAAGTCTATGCAAAGTGACTGCAGGTTGGTCAAACAGCGATTAGCCGACAAGGTGCTGGACATCCACGCCTCATGGCACAACGCAGAGATTGGAAGCTTATCCATTTCGTAAAGCAAGATGCGCCGCGATCTCTGACAGATCTTTAGATAGAATATAAGGCTGGTGCAAGGAAAAGGTACCTGGAGAACACGTTCAGCTACATTGCTGAACATGGGGTTCTGCAGCAGAGTAAACCTACGCGGGGAGCGTTTTTCTTCTTGCATTGTATGGATCGGTGCAGCAGAGGATCATTGTTGCAGTAACTCGTGGGTGTCATGTTTCATACTTGTGGCCATCTAGCTCACTGATACAATGAACTGGGATGCCCAAGCAAACGATGAAAAGCTCTACTTACTAAGCTCCGGAGGAAACAGATGGTTTGTTGATCGATTTAATGATGTTACGTTGCTGGAAAAACTATTCGCGGGAAGCTTGGGTCCTCTTTTGTGCTGATATGGTGCATCTCTACACCTACATCATACTCCGCAAGCCATCTAAAGGTGTGTGGTGGAGGGTACTTTTGGTACCACTATCTGATCCCTCCAACCATGTTCCAATCACGAACAGTGCGTGGCAAGAATGATTGTCAGTAAGTCTCTGTATTGGCTCTAGTTTCTCGAATTTTCTCCTCGTGATCAGTACGCGAGATGTATGTGGGTGGAAGTAATATGTCGTCCGACTCCTCCGGGAAAGTGCTCTCCCGAAATTTCAATAGTAAATCTCTGCATGATGTACAACGCCTCACTTGTAACGTCTGCCAGGGGTGTTTGTTCAGCATCTCCGTAACGCTCTCTCGCCAGCTAAACGATCCCGTGACGAAACGCACCGCTCTTTGTTGGATCTTCTCTACCTCCTATATCAGTCCTACCTATTAAGGATCCCAGACAGATGAACAGCACCCAAGAATCAGGAAAACAAGCGCCTTATAAGCCACTTCTCTCGTGGATGAGTTACATTTCCTACCGATTCTTCCGATGAATCTGAGTCCGGTGTCTGGCGTCTGCTTTTGTGTGGTGATTCCACATCAGGTCGCTCTGGATAATTACGCCTGAATATTTCACGGCAGACGCTGTCTCCAGCTGTTTATCACCAATCGTGTACATCTACATCTACAAGGACAATCTGCAAATCATATTTAAGTGCCTGGCAGAGGGTTCATCGATCCACCTTGACAGTTCTCTATATTCCAATCTCGTATAGCACGCGGTGAGAATGAATACCTATATCTTTCCGTAGGAGCTCTGATTTCCCTTATTTTATCTTGGTGATAGTTCCTCTCTATGTAAGTCGGGGTCAACAAAATATTTTCGCATTCGGAGGAGAAAGTTGGCGATTGGAATTTCGTGAGAAGATTCCGTCGCAGCGAAAAACGCCTTTCTTTTAATGATGTCCATCCCAAATCCTGTATCACTTCTGCGACACTCTCTCCCATATTTCGCGACAATACAAAATGTGCTGACCTTCTTTGTACTTTTTCGATGTACTCCGTTAGTCCTTCCTGGTAAGGATCCCACACCGCGCAGCAGTATTCTAAAAGAGGATGGACAAGAGTAGTTAGGCAGTCTCCTTAGTAGGTCTTTTACATTTTATTAGTGTACTGCCACTAAAACGCAGTCTTTGGTTAGCTTTCCCCACAGAGTTCAAATTTAAGTTGTTCGTAATTGTAATACATAGGTATTTAGTTGAATTCGCGGCTTTTAGATTAGACTAATTTATCGTGTAGCCAAAGTTTAACGAGTTCCTTTTAGCACTCATGTGGATGACCTTACACTTTTCGTTATTTAAGGTCAACTGCCACTTTACGCACCATTCCGATATTTCTTCTAAATCGTTTTGCAGTTTGTTTTCATCTACTGATGACTTTATTAGTCGATAAACGATAGCGTCATCTGCAGACAACCGAAGACGGCTGCTCAGATTGTCTCCCAAATCGTTTATATAGATAAAGAACAGCAAAGGGCCTATAACACTACCTTGGGGAACGCCAAAAATCATTTCTGTTTTACTGGATGACTTTCCGTAATTTACAACGAACTGTGACCTCTCTGACAGGAAATCACAGATCCAGTCACATAACTGAGGCGATATTCCATAAGCACGCAATTTCACCACTAGCCGCTTGTGTGGTACAGTGTCAAAAGCCTTCTGGAAATCCAGAAATACGGAATCGATCTGAAATCCCTTGTCAATAGCACTCAGCAGTTCATGTGAATAAAGAGCTAGTTGTGTTTCACAGGAACGATGTTTCTTAACCCATGTTGGCTGTGTGTCAATAGATCGTTTCCTTCGAGGTAATTCATAATGTTCGAACACAATATATGTCCTAAAATCCTGCTGCATATCGATGTTCACGATATGGGCCTGTAATTTAGTGGATTACTCCTACTACCTTTCTTGAATATTGGTGTAGCTGTACAGTAGTGGATTTCTTTTCCTATGCATGCGCAATATGTTACATTTATTTAAGTTCAGGATCAACTGCCAGAGCCTGCACCAACCATCAACTCTCTACACGTCGTTTTGCAAATTCTTACTATCTTCTAGCGTTTCGATTGTGGTATAGGCAACTGCATCATCTGCGAATAGCCTTAAAGAGCATCCGACGCTCTCTGCTAGATCATTTATATATATTGTAAACAGTATCGGTCCTATCTCACTTCCCTGTAGTACTCCGGATATTACCTTTACATCTGTCGATTTAGACTGCAAGGAACCTGTTCGCCGTTGCAGACAGCGCCTGCGGTACGAACGGATAGCTCGGGTGGGGAACCACAGGGTGGTAAGCGATACTGGACAAACGAGGCAGGCGGGTCTAGCCACAGACAGGAGAGCAGTATCTAGGCAGTAGCAGAGACGGGAGAAGGCCGCCACTCCGACTGCGAGCAAGCGGGAGCCCGCGTGAAAGGCGGTCTGGGACTGCCCTGCACTGACGCCACGGAATGAGGCCTAGCTACGCACGCACACAGCGGAGGTGGCATTTCGCGACTCTGTTTCTACTATCGCTTGACGCAGATTGCATCACAGATACAGAGACGCTGAGAAGGGGGAATATTGCGGAGCCACATGTACTATCAAAAATACAATCTAAGCCGTTATAAATCTAAAAGTCCTTGTAGAGGCAAGCAACTATTATGAATAGAAGTATTGGAAGAAATATAAAAAAGATGTTTGGTTGCTTGAAAACAGTCGCTGGTTTTCTCTGAATTTGTTCATTAATTGTCATGACTCGCTTCGAGGGTAACCCATCACCTGATGACCTATTACAAGGGTTCCAACTTTAATAGTGGCAACTATTTATTTACAGCTCGTATAAAACAGAGATGTGTTTCAAAGTTTGACTGATCTTCAAAGTAGTCACCAGCATTGTGTATAAAACCCGTTGCCAGCGATGTGGAAGTCGTAGTATACTCTTAGCAGTGCCAGTTGTGTTCACAGTTCGAACGGCGCGGTCTGTTGCCGGACGAATTTGTAGCAGTTCTGAAGCGAATGCCGTGAAGTGTTTCCTTCAGTTTATAAATCGAGTTGAACTTACGAGGGCTTAAGTCAGGGGAGTGCAGTAGGTGGTATAGCACTTAGCAGCCCCATCAGTCTAAGCTGAACGTAGGTTGTGTTCCAAAAATGAACAGCATAGAGACAGAAGTCATGGTACTTTCTGCAGGACCTGATCATAATTTTGCAGGACAATGCTCAAGCACGTACAGTGCAGTCTGTTACTGATTTGTTTGACTGAAGGAAACACTTCACGACATTCGCTTCAGAACTGCTGCAAACTCGTCGAGTGATAAACCGCGACGCTTGAACTGTCAACACAACTGGCGCTGCTAAGAGTATCCTACGACTTCCAAATCGCTGGCAACGGGTTATACACAATGCTGGTGAGTACTTTGAAGGTCAGTAAAACTTTGAAACATGTGTCTATTTTGTACGAGCTGTAAATAAACAGATTGCACTACTAAAGTTCCAACCCTCGTATAAACAGACAAAGTAAGAGAAGTTAGGTTACGTATTTTTACAGAAATGCAAATCTCTTATGAAAATCAGTTCCAAACGAACAATAATTATGAACAAGATACTGTTTCATAATGGAATACATATCATTTTATATACAAATATATGAGTCTTCGATGTAAACGTCAAAGACTGTCACTACGAGTATGTAAAAGAAAAGAGGTGGCATCATTAATTGTACATTTTGATCCTAACTGCTCAAGTTCCATACCAGCAATCACCGCCGTCGGTGTGGCCGAGCGGTTCTAGGCGCTACAGCGTGGAGCTGCACGACCGCTACGGTCGCACGTTCGAATCCTGCCTCGGGCATGGATGTATGTGATGTCGTTAGGTTAGTTAGGTTTAAGTAGTTCTAAGTTCTAGGGGACTGACGACCAAAGTAGTTAAGTCCCATAGTGCTCAGAGCCATTTGAACCATTTAGCAATCACCAGCGCAACCAGTCTATTCTGGGGGGAAGGTTGGGTCAACCTAGGTGGCGCAGCTGTGTCCATGCTCGTTTAAAGAGCGTAACACAAATTCGTGACCAATATAAGTTCAAAAAAAAAATGTTCAAATGTGTGTGAAATCTTATGGGGCTTAACTGCTAAGGTCATCAGTCCCTAAGCTTACACATTACTTAACCTAAATTATCCTGAGGACAAACACACACACCCATGCCCGAGGGAGGACTCGAAACTCAGCCGGGACCAGCTATACAGTCCATGACAGCAGCGCCCTAGACCGCTCGGCTAATCCCGCGCATCCCAATATAAGTACAATACTCTAATTCTTAAGAGACAGTGGCAGAAAGTGCGTATCAATACATAAAATATTTAATAGTATCTTGCCCAGATATGAGCTAAAAGTCCTAACTTCCTGATAAAATTGAAGTAACACGCTATCGTAAAACCAGCAAATAAAAATCTTTATAATTTTCTTTGTACACGTGCGTAAAATTTTCAAGATATGACCAAAGGAAATGCAAGTCTGTTACAGTGTAAACTGCCCGTGTAACTTACGTACAAAATACGCTGATCACTCAGAACGCTATGACCACCTCCCTAATAGCCGATGTATCCAACTCTGGCAACGGAAAGAGCGGCGACATGTCGTGATATGGAAGCAACTAGGCCTTAGCAGCTGCCTGGAGGGAACTGGCACGACATCTTCATACACATTTCACTCAATGCCCCCAAATTCCGGGGAGGGGCCATGAGCCTTAACGTCGTGTTCAGTCACACGTTCAGGAAACATTCCTCACACGCAAAGAAAGAAAATATGTTATGTGGACTTGTGTCCGGAAACGCTTACTTTCCATGTTAGAGCTCATTTTATTACTTCCTTCAAATCACATTACTCGTGGAGTGGAAACACACAGCAACATAACGTACGAGCGTGACGTCAAACGCTTTGTTACAGGAAATTTTCAAAATGTCCTCCGTTAGCGAGGATACATGCATCCACCCTCCGTCGCATGGAATCCCTGATGCGCTGATGCAGCCCTGGAGAATGGCGTATTGTATCACAGTCGTCCACAATACGAGCACGAAGAGTCTCTACATTCCGTACCGGGGATGAGTAGACAAGAGCTTTCAAATGCCCCCATAAAAGAAAGTCAAGAGGGTTGAGGTCAGGAGAGCGTGGAGGCCATGGAATTGGTCCGCCTCGACCAATCCATCGGTCACCGAATCTGTTGTTGAGAAGCGTACGAACACGTCGATGGAAATGTGCAGTTGCTCCATCATACATGAACCACATGTTGTGTCGTACTTGTAAAGGCACATGTTCTAGCAGCACAGGTCGAGTATCTCGTATGAAATCATGATAACGTGCTCCATTGAGCGTAGGTGGACTAAACTAAAATGAGCTTTAACATGGAATTTAAGCGTTTCCGGACACATGTCCACATAACATCTTTTCTTTATTTGTGTGTGAGGAATGTTTCCTGAACGTTCGGCCGTACCTTTTTGTGACACTCTGTATAGAGGCACAACCGTCGCGCAAATAAAACTTAAAACTGACGTTCTACAGAGAAAAAACATTAATAGAGCGGTTGTATTAGAATAACTTTTTTTATCTCACGTAGCATGGAAAGATAAGCATTCAGGGGAAATAATTAGAAAAGAAAAGACACACCGCCACACAGAAATCTGCATATTTTTGGGAAATGTAAGATGATTCAGGCTACTATAATGAGCAAGGCGTGTGGTCCTTATTTTCGAATAATTATTTATGAAAATGTATTCCATGTGATAAATATACCTTGTAATGGTTCTTTATTTGCGAAACCATGACCACCCGCCAACCCGATTTTTCGATACCGTGGATTAATGAATATTTTTCTACGTATGTCTCATATTTTTCACTCTATTCAAATTTGGTTTCATTTTTATATGTATGTACGTCGATATTTTGAGATGTTGAAATCGATTTAATATCTAGTGTGAATATCTATGTACTTATTGTTATCTTTGATGCTGGCTAGTGTCTTTTTGTTGCCCGCATCTCGTGGTGGTGAGGTAGCGTTCTCGCTTCCCCCGCCCGGGTTCTCGGGCTCGATTCCCGGCGGAGTCAGGGATTTTCCCTGCCTCGTGATGGCTAGGTGTTGTGTGATGTCCTTAGGTTAGTTAGGTTTAAGTAGTTCTAAGTTCTAGGGGACTGATGACCATAGATGTTGAGTCCCATAGTGCTCAGAGCCATTTTTTGTCTTTTTGGCGCGAAAGCGTACATAGTAGTCAAGTTTTTGTGTTGAATATGAACGGTCTTGACTTTAAGTAGGAAATGAAAAGATAAGTCTGAGTTGTGGACAATGAAAATGTTCTGAGTTTGATTAAGTGCAGTAACGGCTGCGAAATTGTATGATGAAGTAATATGTTGAACATGCGAAAGTATAAGAACTTTAATAAATGTGAATTTCTGTGAAAAATTGTCTTCGTAATTTCTTCAAGTCGGCGTAATTAACATCCGAGTGCCTTTCGCACCAACAGCGATAGTCATGCTACCTAGACATCAATTTTATTTACGAGCCAAAGCCAGAACGAGATCGTCGTTTGACTGCAAATACAAGATAAGTGATATTATTGTTAATTTTCTTCAGTTACTGTAATCAACTGATGTAGCAAAAACTGCCACATTAAAGACCTTACAGTTGCGCAATAAAAAGATCATACTTTGAGTGCGCGACGTGATAAATTTTCAACTAATTAACTGTTAGTGGAGGTATTGTTGTAATCTGTAGCAAACATTAAGCAAATTGTAATATCGCCTCCAGACTTGATAATGGCCTCATCACTTAGCGCCCCAATTCAGGTGCGATAGGTTGCCTGAGTTTTCGTCAAACCATCAACTTATGAATGCAGCCCCATGAGCAAGTGTGTTATTAACTTGGCAAACGGAATTTTACGCACCACACTCATCGTGAAGATGTAGAATAAATGACAACAACTACACACCACGGATGCTCAACTAAAAATGCTGGTTGATCTACACGATGACCTTAATGAGTGGGTACGGGTCATGGTAGGGAAAACACCCCAACACAGCACACAACCACCTCCTGCGTGAAGTAGTTCCTTCACAGGCGTGGGTGAAACGTCCCATTGCACTCCACCCCTTGCATTGTTTCAAAGGAGAAAAACTCGCGAATCGTCAGACCACACTGCACACCGCAAGTCAGGCACTGTACGGCTTCTGTGTTGTTTGGCCCAATGAAGACATGGAACTCTTATGTGCCGCTGTGAGCGTCGGCCGGAGTGGCCGAGCGGTTGTAGGCGCTTCAATCTGGTACCGTGCGACCGCTACGGTCGCAGGTTCGAATCCTGTCTGAGGCATGGATGTGTGTGATGTCCTTAGGTTAGTTAGCTTTAAGTAGTTCTAGGGGACTGATGACCTCAGATGTTAAGTTCCATAGTGCTCAGAGCCATTTGATCCAACTCACTTTGGTCCGGGTTATGATTTAGCGGATGCCATTTTTGCGCTTTCCCTGAATGCAGTATTAACCCTCGACATGGTAAGTGCTGAAACACCAAACGCCGCGGCTAACTTGATCACGGAACCATCCACCATACGAGAGTGAACAATTTGCTCACGTTCAAATTCACTTACTTCCAACAGAATGCACTCGGAACTACACAGAACACTGTCTTACCGTGACTGACACTTCCAACGTACTGAAGACATTGCACAACTGGCGTTCTTGGTGAAATACAACAGAAAAACATGAAGACTTGCCTAGCATCTGCATTAATGTTCAAGGACGCGTTTCTCGCGGTGTTTCCATAATTCTGTCCAACACTTGCAATAATAATGTCCAGTACGTAACCCCCTCGGACCGACTGTTGTTCTGTTGCATTGAATGTAGTCGACTGCCTATGAACAGACTCACAGATATACAGAGCTTGCCTAAGGGGGCTCTTATATACAGTGGAGAAAAAGAACCTGATAATAAGGTCAGAGCAGGCTAGTAAACGTGGAACAGAGCAAACTTTCGAATTAATCATAAACCGCAACTGCATCGCCGTGGATTTACGACCATAAAACAGCAGCCAATCAGCGACGAGCGTGTGGAAGTTTGTCTGGTAAGCGAACGTATGTGGGTCCCTCCAGCAGCGCAGTTTCGTCCGACGGAGCTGCTTCTGTGTGCGCCAATCATCTCTTCGACGATGTTAGCCCTATACCGATGCTGGTAGCAGAAAATTTGAGCATTTTCTGTAAAAAAAATGGGATCCGACAAAAAGCTGAAGTTCTGTCTCCAATTTCAAGTTTAGTTGACCGTTTCTGATCTACTGGTTAAAATAAAAATTCGCTCTAAGACCAATCGTTCACTGAAAACCATAGAGAAAACCACACTGCCAACGTCGTTTTCTCAAGTACTGCATTCGTCTTTTGATATGAAGATGGCCAGTGACGGCCGAAATAGACAATTTATTTAACTGAAACTGTTTTTGTGTCGGAAGATCAACTGTTTTAATAATAAGAGTTCTGTTCGCTATGAAAGCTTCATTGAACCGTATACATGTTCCAGTATCTATGTGCTCACCTTGTCTACATCTACATTCACATACATACTTCGCACTCCACCATAAGGTGCGTGCGGAGGGTACCTCGTACCACAACTAGCATCTTATCTCCCTGCTCCACTCCCAAACAGAACGAGGGAAAAATGACTGCCTATATGCCTCTGTACGAGCCCTAATCTCTCTTATCTTATCTTTGTGGTCTTTCCACGAAATATAAGTTGGCGGCAGTAAAATTGTACTGCAATTAGCCTCAAATGCTGGTTCTCTAAATTTCCTCAATAGCGATTCACGAAAAGAACGCCTCCTTTCCTCCAGAGACTCCCACCCGAGTTCCTGAAGCATTTCCGTAACACTCGCATAATGATCAAACCTACCAGTAACAAATCTAGCAGCCCGCCTCTGAATTGCTTCTATGTCCTCCCTCATTCCGACCTGGTAGGGATCCCAAACGCGAGAGCAGTACTCAAGAATAGGTCGTATTAGTGTTCTCCTTTAGCGTTCTCCTTTACAGATGAACCACATCTTTCCAAAATTCTACCAATGAAGCGAAGACGACTATCCGCCTTCCCCCACAACTGCCATTACATGCTTGTCCCACATCATATCGCTCTGCAATGTTACGCCCAAATATGTAATCGACGTGACTGTGTCAAGTGCTACACTACTAATGGAGTATTCAAACATTAGGGGATTCTTTTTCCTATTAATCTGCATTAATTTACATTTACCTATATTTAGGGTTAGCTGCCATTCTTTACACCAATCGCAAATCCTGCCCAAGTCATCTTGTATCCTCGTACAGTCACTCAACGACGACACTGAGAACAGTTACTCTTAAGTAAATTAGACAACCTCTTGCAGGGTAAACATGTTTTACCGTCAGTTTGGGTGCACGGATTTTCCACTCGCCCGGACGCCGGCCTGGCAGTGTTTGTGTTTGCGGTGGAACGAGCGGCAGGCCGGTGTGCGCCGCTTCACGCTCTGCGGCGACTTTCTCCGGAGCAGCGAGCAGCGGCGGAAAGCGGGCACCCGCTGACTGGAAGCTCCGCTTCCCTCTCGCTCTCCTCTCTCTCTGTCTCTCATTAGAGGCCCCACCTGCTCCTGTTCTGCGCGGGCGAAAGCGTCGCCGGGACACTCTGCCAGCTCCAGATGCCGCTATATTCCTACCACTAACATCAACGGCCGTAAACACTGTGATGCAGCTTAGCTGTAGACGTCAAATATTTCCAGAACTGTTCCATGCATCGTAATTCTGTTTTCACCCAAATAAATTAACAAAAAGTCCTCATCAAACCATGTATAGTCCCTTTATATAGCTGTACTAGCTAGAAAACTCAGAATCGGGCCCGGGTATTCATTTAGCCAATTTTCTGTGAGAACAAAAAATCAAATGTGTTCCCA
This sequence comes from Schistocerca gregaria, assembly GCF_023897955.1. Classification (NCBI taxonomy): domain Eukaryota; kingdom Metazoa; phylum Arthropoda; class Insecta; order Orthoptera; family Acrididae; genus Schistocerca; species Schistocerca gregaria. The sequence continues at coordinate 196,778,703 of NC_064922.1, forward strand.
GTGTGATACCGAAGGTATTTCATTTCTATGTGTTCGTGAAAATGCCTTTGATATTATGAAACAGTTGTACACAGAAATACTCGTAATATAGGGAGGATAGGTACAGTATCCCAAACCTGTTCCTGTCAGCTGAGTGCATCTGCTTCGCGTGTCTACAACGCGATTTTGTAAACCTCTGTATAGCACGCCTCTTCATATTTCTATAGACGGCTATCGCTTTCGCCTAAAGGCTGTTGGCGCTTCGCAGTTGAAAGCTGTCAAGCGAGCTGTCAGGTTGTTTCCTTAAGTTGAGTCGACTGTAGGAGTGTCTCAGTCGTAAGAAAAATAGTGCATTAAAACTTCATGCATGATGTGGTCAAACAGAGCTTGGATGGCGTGTACAGTTACAGCAGCGCATGCAGCTTCAACACGATACCACAGTTCATCAAGGGTAGTGACTGGCGTGTTGTGAAGAGCCAGTTGATCGGCCATCATTGACCAGACACTTTCAATTGGTGAGATATCTGGAGAATGTGCTGGCCAGAGGAGCAGTCGAACATTAACCTGTATCCAGAAAGGCCTGTACAAGACCTGCAACCTGCGGTCGTGCATTATTCTGCTGAAATTTAGCATTTCCCAGGGATCGAATGAAGGGTAGAGCCACGGGTCGTAGCACATCTGAAATGTAACGTCCACTGTTCAAAGTGCCGTCAATGCGAAAAAGAGGTGACCGAGACGTGTAACTAATGGCACCCTATACCATCACGCCGCGTGATACGCCAGTATCGCGATGATGAATATACTCATCCAATGTGCGTTCACCGCGATGTCGCCAAATACAGATTCGACCATCATGATGCTGTAAACAGAACCTGGATTCATCCGAAAAAATTACGTTTTGCCATTCGTGCACCCAGGTTCGTCGTTAAGTATACCATCGCAAGCGATCCTGTCTGTGATGCAACGTCAAGGGTAGCCGCAGCCATGGTCTCCGAACTTACAGTCCATGCTGCTGCAAACGTCGTCGAACTGTTCGTGCAGATAGTTGTTGTCTTGCAAACGTCTCCATCTGTTGACTCAGGTATCGAGACGTGGCTGTACGATCCGTTACAGCCATGCGGATAAGATGTCTGTCATCTCGACTGCTAGTGATATGAGGCCGTTGGGATCCAGCACGGCGTTCCGTATTACCATCCTGAACCCACCGATCCCATATTCTGCTAACAGTCATTGGATTTCGACCAACGCGAGCAGCAATGTCGCGATACGATAAACCGCAATGGCGATAGGCTACAATCCGACCTTTATCAAAGTCGGAAACGTGATGGTACCCATTTCTCTTCCAACAACGTTTCGCCAGGCGAGCCCGGTCAACTACTGTTTGTGTATGATAAATGGGTTGGAAACTTTCCTGTTATCAGCACGTTGTAGGTGTCGCCAACCTTGTGTGAATGCTCTGAAAAGCTAATCATTTGCATATCACAGCATCTTCTTCCTGTCGGTTAAAGTTCGCGTCTGTAGCACGTTGGCATATGTGGATAGTGTCTGCGAAATATTATGCAAATATAGTAGCAAAGGGGCAGTTTTTCACGCAACTCATGGTTTCTAATGCCATATCTGCTGAACTATGATAGGTAGGTGGTTCTTACCTCACAGAGATTATTGCCTGACAGTAAGCGATAAGTGTGCAACATTTGGTCGAAATTGGTCCATTGATTTAGGAGGAGATATGGAACATACAAATTTAGATACATACATTTTAGAATATGTATGGTTAATTATAGAGATACCGGTATTAACGTCGCTTTTTCAAGTGGACCATCGAGTGAGGTTGTGCAGTTGTTTAATATACTGATATACTGGACTCGCATTCGGAGGAAATACCGTTCAAGCCCGCGTCCTGTCATTCTGATTTAGGTGTTTCGTGTTTTCCCTAAATCGCTTCAGGCAAATGCCGGATGGTCCCCTTTAAAGGACACGGCCGATTTCCTTCTCCGTCCTTCCCTAATCCGAGCTTGTGCATCGTCTCTAACGACCTCGTTGTCGACGGGATGTTCATCTCCTCCTCCACCTCCTCCTCCTCAAATGGAGCTATACCACTTTTTTCCCATTGTAGATCTAAGAGAGACTATTTTAACGGTGTTTCAATGTTCAAAATTCGTTTAGTAGTTTCGAAGAAATTGCAATATTTAGAACTTAGGGTTAATCTGTTTTGGACATGAAACTGATTACTGTCTTAGGTGCATGTTCGTGTTGCTTTAAGTAACTGGAAGGGGTGGGGGCGAGCGGAGCTCCAGCACGATGTAGCTAAGAATGTCTACTTACAAACGCGGAATAGAAACGAAATGTTTAATTTAAACCCGACGCTAATCAAACTTGGCTACTTGGGGTTGGACTTGCGCAACAACTGGAAGGCAAAGAACATGACATCTAAGGATAATTCACCTGTAAGCTACAGTAACAGTACTGTTCCTTTTTCTATCAAAGTCTTAACATTCCATTTATGTCTTCAAGTGTTCGAAACGTTCAACCTCTACTGCAAGAGACGTTTTCAGTCGCTGAAATAAGAACTTCCGGAAGACTGAAGACATTCCTTCATCATTGTACATACTGCAACGAGAACGATGTTTTAAATCCTCTCTGGTCGCCGGTATTTGTTTAAGGTTTGCTCTCCAGGTTTACCGCAAAGAAAAGAAGTCCAGTGGCGTCAAACCAGGTGAACGTGCAGGCCGACTGATAACGCCTTCACGTCCTGTTCAGCGGTAAGAAAAGAGATGAATATTTTGCTAACACAATTCAGTGGAAAGCTTTCATGCCGGCACCATATGTTGTGCTGTTGTGGTCTTCAGTCAAAATACTGGTTTGATGCACCTCTCCATCGTACTCTATCCTGTGCACATCTCTTCATAATCTCCGAATAACCACATTTGTGTATCTTCTTACGATATTCATCCCCAGGTCCCCCAGCGTTCCTCCAAATACGTGGCCCTTTGGTGTCTCACAATGTGTCCCATCAACTGATCCCTTCTTTTACGCAAGTTGTGCCACTCTTTTCTCTCAATTCTGTTTAGTATTTCCTCATTAGTTAAGCCATGTACCCGTCTAACCTTCAGCATTCCTCTGTAAAACCACATTTAAAAAACATTATTCTCTTATTGTTTACACCACTTACCGTCCATACTTCGCTTCCATACATGGCTATACTCCAGACAAATACCTTCAGAAAAGACTTAGTAACACTTAAATCCACATTCGATGTAAACAAATTTATCTTCTTCAGAACCCGTTTCTTGCCATTGTCCTTGACATTTATATCCTCTCTACTTCGGTCATCACAGTTATTTTTCTGCTCATGTAGAAAAACTCATCTACACCTTTAAGCATGTCGCTTCTTAATCCAATTTCCTTTGTATCATCTGATCGAATTCTACTACATTCCATCATCCTTGTTTGCTTTTGTTGATATTCACCGTATATATTCCTTTCGAGACACTGTCTATTCCGTTCAACTGCTCTTCCGAGTCCTTTCTTATCTTTGACAGAATTTCAATGTCATCGGCAAACCTCAGAGTTTATATTTTTTTCTCCCTGAACTCAAATTCGCATTCTTTGATTTTCTTCACTGCTTTCTGAACGTACCGACTGAATAACACCAAGAATAGGCTACAACCCTGTCTCACTCCCTTCTCAGCCGCTGCTTTCCTTTTATGACCTCGAGTCTTATAACTACCGCCTCGTTTCTGTACAAGCTGTAAATAGCCTTTCGCACCCTGTATTTTATCACTATTCTCCCTACTCCTTCCGAACAGGCCTCGGAAGACAACTTGGTACTGATGAGCCCTGTGTCATCTCCGGCTGATAGGCATCACTGGACACAGATATGGAGGTGCTTGTGATCGGCACATTGCTGTCCCGGCCGTTCTCAATTTTCGTGACCGGAGCCGCTACTTCTCAGTCAAGTAGCTCCTCAGTTGGCCTCACAAGGGCTGAGTGCAGTCCACTTGCTAACAGCGTTCGGCAGATCTGGACTGTCACCCACCCAAGTTCTAGCCAAGCCCGACAGCACTAACTTCGGTGATCTGACGGGAACCAGTGTTACCACTACGGCAAGGCTGTTGGCATTTTACCATTACTACCTTCATAAATTTACATATTGTACTACAGTTAACATTGTCAAAAGGCTTCTCCAAGTCTACAAATGCTATAAAGTAGGTTTCCTTTCCTTAACCTATCTTCCAAGATACGGCGTAGGGTCAGTATTGCCTCACGTGTTCCTACATTCCTCCCAAATCCAAACTGATCTTCCCCAAGATTGGTTTCTGCTAGCTTTTTCATTCTTTTGTAGAGAATTCGTATCAGTATTTTGTATCCATGACTTACGAAATTGATAGTCCGGTAATATTGACAACTGTCAACACCTGCTTTCTTTGAAATTGGTATCATTACTTTCTTATTGAAGTCTGAGGTATTTAACCTGCCTCATACATCTATGTATTTCATGTGCTACTTCCTATAGGAGAGCAGTAACACTTCGGTAAGAAATTTTGTTTAAGCCATTGATGTTTCACCAATGAAGTAAGGACCAGTCACACAATCTCCTGCCGCAACCAGTGCTGTTTCTCAGCCGCCCAGTAATCCATATTTCTTACATTCAGCTTTGTATGGGTATTATTTGTGGTCTATGCTGACGTCATAGGTCCCCAGGCTTAATCTAACTTAAACTAACTTACGCTAAGGACAACACACACACCCATGCCCGATGGAGGACTCGAATCTTCTACGTGGGGAGCCGCGTGATCCCTGGCAAGGCGCCGAGACCGCGCGGCAACCCCGCGCGGTGGTATGATTTGTCAAGGGTGCTTCATGGGTCAACAGAATTCTTTGAAGAATCATCAGAATCAAACGACAGAAATCCGTGCCCCTTCTGCAGTTATAATGGGTGACTTGCTGGTAACGTGATACATAATAAGGATGCGTGCGCAAAAGGCGAACAACGCTGGTTTGACCTATTCCAGAAATAGTCGCAAGTTTCTCTGGAGACAACATGTAGATTACGATGAACCGCTGTCAGATCCGCTCGTTGCTGACTTGCCATCTACCCTCCACGTAGTGCTCCACTGCCGTTCCCACATCAATTCTGCGTTTACACTGAATTTCTGTTCTTGATGGGCACCATCTGTTGGAATAACTTTCTGCGTACAACTCAGCTGTTCGCGTTCTTTCTGTAGTCTCCGGAAAAAATGGGGTATTTAGTATCCCTTGGTTTGTGAAAGACATTTGTGTTTTCAAATCAACTTGCTCTCCACACACGTGAACGACACAGACAGAATGAAAGCTGCTTTTCCTCGGTACCTCTTTTACACAGGCATCGTGGTGGTGCAGCACTATGTTTCCTCCTTATCGAATGTGATGTATTTTGTTCTTTGGGAATGAAACTACGAACTTCCACATATGACAGCAATCGGTTTTACGTTCAGGCGTGTACGACATGCAGGAAGCAGCTACTAGGGTAGCAGAATACGTGTGGACATACGTGTCGGTTTTTTGAGGACGGAGAAATCTTCACAGGTTCAATAAGATTTCTTCTGAGTCCAAACAGCACAGTTTTCTTTATAGCAGATCGGAGAAAGAAAATATTAATGTAGTATTAGATAACCTCAGAAACGTCAGTGGGAGGTCCCGGAACTAAACTAACTTATAGACGCTCATAGTACTACGGACAAAAAGCTGGCTGAAACAGATGACAGCAGCAATAAAACTCTATACTGCTCTTTGAATGTATAAGGACCAATCAAGAAGTATCCATTTGAGAGCGTTGCTGCAGGGGATATACAAAGTAGCGGGTATGTAAGCACCGACATGTAGGCAAGAAATAAGAGCAGCATTCGTGTCTTTTCGCCATGCGTGCGATACACGCGGAAAAGTAAGATATGGCGTCATTATCAACAAATGCGCCCGAATAGGACCAACATGCTGCTATTCTTATCTTGGCTACCAAAGTACATACACTAGTATTCATCCATCGGAGTGTAATTAGGCTGTTTAGGTTTTTATATTGGTAAAGCTACGTAGCGCTCTGTATGAAAATCACTGACTGTGCTGTGTGCAGTCTGTGGCTGGCTGGTATTGTTGAAAAATTCTCTACTGTAGTGGGAAATTGGTTGTTAACAGCGCGTAGCGTTGTGTAGTTGGAGGTGAGCCGCCAGCAGTGTGGATGTGGGGAGTGAGATGGCGGAGTTTTGAGAGCGGATGATCTGGACGTGTTTCCAGCAGAGAGAGTAAATTTGTAAGACTGTATGTCATGAACTGATATATATTTTATGACTTTTGAACACTACTAAGGTAAATACATTGTTTGATCTCTATTAAAATCTTTCATTTGCTAACTATTCCTTCAGTAGTTAGAATCTTTTATTTAGCTGGCAGTATTGGCGCTCGCTGTATTACAGTAGTTCGAGTAACGAAGATTTTTGTGAGGTAAGTGATTGATGAAAGGTATAGGTTATTGTTAGTCAGGGCCATTCTTTTGTAGGAACTTTTGAAAGTCAGATTGCGTTAAGCTAAAAATATTGTGTTTAAGCACAAACATGTATAATTTTTATAGAGGGACGTTTCAGGAGAAAGAAGAACGTGTGTAGGGCAGCACGCATGTCGAATGGTGCGGCAAGTTCCATACTTTAGACGATCCATCACTGAAGTGGACATGGGACTGCGTCTGGTCATAAACCTGTAGAAATAACAGCTGCACTTTTTATAAAATATATTAATTACGCGACCAGCTTCGACACTACGTTCATGCTGTCTTCAAGCCCCCATGCGAACTGAATGATGACATCCAATTCTCAGCGCATTAAGACATGTACCATGTGTATTCATTGCTACCATGGATTCTCTCTCTCTCTCTCTCTCTCTCTCTCTCTCTCTCTCTCTCTTTGTCTTCTCAGCGCTGCATCAACGATGTGCTTCCACCGCCTTCTATCTCTCGCAGCCTTTCTCCAACCTGTGCTATTTCCTAATGCTCCCATGTCCTTCTCTATGTCATCTTTCCACCTTGTGCGGGGTTGGCCCAATGGTTTTGTTGCCTGGAGAGTTCCTTCAAAGCTTTCTTGGTGATTCTGTTGTTTTCCATTCTACCCACATGTCCAGCCCATTGCAGCCTCCTACTTTTTAATTTCTGGATGATAGAGGGTTGCTTCATTAACTGATAAATTTCATTGTTCTTTGGAATTCTCCATACACCATTCTCCAACACAGGTCCCCAGGTTTTTCTATTACTTTTCTTTCGAAAACACTCAGTTTTTCTCTTTCATTCTTTGTAAGTGTCCAGCTTTCTGAACCGTACAGTACTACGGAGCAGATGATAGTGTAGTATACCTTCATCTTTGTGGTGATTGACAAAGCTTTACTTTTTAGTGGATTGCTTAGTGAGTACAGACATCTTGACCCTGAGGCTATTCTTTCATTTATATCCATTGTTATGATATTTTTAATGTTGAAACGTGATCCAAGGTATTTAAATTGGAGAACTTTTCTGAATTTAGAATGCTGGTCAATTTCAAAGTAAGGATTTGGGTTTATGACTCGACCTATTTCCATATAATCGGTTTTCTCTTGGTTAATCAAAAGCCCGATTTTGCTTGCACTGTTCCTGAATGTGTACATGTCCTTCAGTTCTTCTTCAGTTTCACTCAACAACGCTATATCATCTGCATAAGCCAGGAGTTTTACTTCACTGAGTTCGAATCGAAGACCATTGTACAGATGTAAATTACAGCTTTACTTCTGCCAGTACCTCGTCTCCTACCTTCCAAACTTCACAGAGGAGTGCTAGTTCTGCAAGGTTAGCAGGAGAGCTTCTGTGAAGATTGGAAGGTAGGAGACGAGGTACTGGCAGAAGTAAAGCTGTGAGTACCGGCTGTGAGTCGTGCTTCGGTAGCTCAGTTGGTAGAGCACTTGCCCGCGAAAGGCAAAGGTCCCGAGTTCGAGTCTTGGTCGGGCACACAGTTTTAATCTGCCAGGAAGTTTCATATCAGCGCACACTCCGCTGCAGAGTGAAATCTCATTCTAGATCCGAACTTTTCGACTCAGCCTAGGACGGGGAATCAGTGACCATAAGGCCGTTACAGCATCTCGAATACGGCTATAAACAGGAGTACAGAGTAGGGCAGGGAGATCTATCTGCTTATTTAATCTGCAACAAACAGATTTGAGATTACCTGGGTGGCCAGCACGAAAATTTCGTCTCCAGCACTAACAACGTTGAGTGACGCTGGACAGAGTTCCAGTGCATTGCACAATACGCTTTAAACAAGTGGAACTACATGCCGTGCAAAGTTGTGAGGGACAGAAAAGACTCGCCATGGTTGGGCAGCCGTGTTACAAAACTCCTACGAAAGCAAAGAGAGATTCGTCGCAAATTTAAACAACTAAACAAACAAATCGAAGCCATCTCTCTTGATCAAAACAGCGTTAATACGAAGGACGACAGATGAAAGGCCTTTTCCAAAACTGTTTCACAGAGAAAGATCGCACTGTAGTGCATTCTCTGAATCGTCACAGGAACGACAAAATGGCTGATATCGAAGTAAGTGACCATGGGATAGAAAAGTAACTGAAATCGCGCAATAGAGGAAACGCTACTGGCCCTTACGTGGTACTTGTACGATTCTACATACAGTATTCTAAAGAATTTGCGCCTCTTCTAATAGCAGTATATCGTCGGTCTTTGGCGGAGCGAAGTATTCCTGATGATTGGGAAAAAATCACAGGTCATTCACGTTTTCAAAATGTGTCGTCGAACAGGCACACAAAACTATAGGCCTATATCTCTGACGTCGGTCAGGCGTAGAATTTTTTGGCGCATTTTATGCTCTCATATTAAGACGTTACTGCAGGCCTAAAATCTCTGTAGGAATCAGTACGTGTTCCAAAAACAAAGATCATGTGATTCCCAGCTCGCTTTTTTCACCTATAATAGGTGTTCCTTGACTTCCGAGAGGCGTTCTATACAGTTCCACAATGCCGCCTAGTGAATCAAATAAGAGCGTAGGGAATACCACCACCTGTGCGATTGGACTGAAGAATTTCTAGTAAATATGACACAGTATGTCATTCTCAACGAAGAGAAGTCTTCAGACGCAAAGGTAACATCAGGCTTGTCCAAGGCGTCCCCAATTGCAGAGAAATCACTGAACCAGTTACATCCATGACGTAACTGAGAGTATGCGTACAGAGCTATTTAAAACGGAATCATCTCACGTAACTAATAGTAGGATAGGCACATGCTAAACAAAATCGTTAGGAGAATCCTCATGGAGTGTATACTACCCACGAGGGAAGTAACAAAGCCCGCGTACGACTTCAACATCATTATTGCTCCTCACATTGGAGCTCTAACCAGGTGAGACCGAGGGACGAAACAGGGAAGATCCATAGGAGAGCAGTGCGTTTCGTCACGTGTTCGTTTAGTAAGAGCAGGTACATAAGAGATGCTCATTCAGCTCCAATGGCAGATGCTACAAGAGAGGTGTTCTGCGTAATGAATTGGTTTAGTGTTCGAATTCAGACACCTTACGTTCCTAGAAAAGACAATCAATATTTTGCTACCTCTTACGTGTGAAGCCATAACCAGGGAGATTCAAACCCATATGGAGGCTTCCCAAGAGGTGTTATTTCCGCACACCATTCGCGACAGTAACAGGATATGATGGAAGTGACACTGCTAGATGAAGCACCTTCCGCCACGTTCAGTAAAGTGGCTTGCGGAAGTGGCTTGCGGAGTACAGATGTAGATTTAGAAAAGGTCTAACATACACTGCTCCATAAAGGCCTTCCCCAGACCATTCCAAACACTGTGGTCTTGCTGTTATATACATCTTCAGAATGCTTGCCAATGCATGCAACTTAAGTCACTTCATCAAGGCGACTCTTTTGGTCCAAACTGTATACCGTTTAGATTGGTTTCAGAACGTGCTGAGCTCCATTTTTAGCAATCACATTTGTATCACTCGATGAAGATGAGTGCCACAGGACTGGAAATTTCAACAGGTCACATCTATATATAGTAAAGAAAGTAGAAGCACTCTGCAGAATTATATCTTCACCTAATTAACACAGACTTGTGTAGTAGGATTTTGCGATATATATATGGCGCTCAAAGATTACGAGATACCACGAATTCAGAAATACCGTTCTTGTTGTTCGGTTGAACGATGTAACGAGCGTTATCGACAGAGATCTCAAGTTGATTTAATATATCTAGAGTTGCAGAAGGCCTCTGATACCATTCCTCAAAAGTGCCTTCTGATCAGATTGCGTGCTGTGGCACAGCGTATCAGTTGTGCAACTAGATTAGTAATTTCCTGTCAGATACATAAATACTGATGAGGATTTGGAGTTTCCCAGGGAAATATGTAAATTATCTATTTTTCTAGATTTACAAATACGCTTCAGACTGTTAGCAGATGATGTCATCGATCACCATCTACTGATGTTAACAGAGATCAAAACGAATTAAAATTATTTAGATGTCTGAAAGGTGTAAAAAGCGCTATTGCTTCTGACCACAATATTGTGACGTCCTTCATGAGCGCTCTAGGCATACCGCTGAATTACTGTTATACGATAAATGACACAAAATAAGAGATTATTAATACAACTATTACACAGAAAATTCTGTACGTAGCCAAGGCGAAGAAAATATGGTGTTTTACTGGCGCAATACTGAGAAGGAAAACAAATTGTAACGTTTTCTTCCTGATGTTTACAGTGATGACACTCTTCTTGTGTTTGGTAAATTACGTTGACTTCCGTGTTAAGTATGCTGTCTTGTTAAAGTTATAATAAAGTGATCTAATTTTTTGTGTGTTGAAGTATTCAGTGAGCTTTTCCATAAGTAAATCTAGGCTTGCTAGAACCCACTACAACGCTGTAGCGAACATTTCAAGTGTTTTTCCGTCCTGCACTACAATTTGAACACTGCTTATCAATATTAACGAAGTCTCCTTCGTATAAACATTTCAAAATACACATTCGTTGCTAATACTGTGTGCCACTAAATCAAAAGTGAAAGCCGTTTTGTTTCGAGACCACCCGTGGCCCACCGCAACTAAACGTGACTACTCTTTGTTATCCGAGTCTTCTACTAAGCACTGTTGGCGTCAGCGACTGTATTACATTCACAAATGAAGTAGTACTGTACGCTTACTAAATTCACAATAGAGGCTGGTCCATTGATCGTGATCCGGCCAAATATCTCACAAAATAAGCGTCAAACGAAAAAAACTACAAAGAACCTGACATAGGTCAAACGGATATCAACTGCTTTTTTTTAGATAGGAACACCCATTTTTATTACATATTCGTGTAGTACGTAAAGAAATATGAATGTTTTAGTTGCACCACTTTTTTCGCTTTGTGGTAGGTGGCGCTGTAATAGTCACAAACATATGGCTCACAGTTTTAGACGACCAGTTGGTAACAGGTAGGTTTTTTTTAAATTAAAATACAGAACGTAGGTACGTTTGAACATTTTATTTCGGTTGTGCTAATGTAATACATGTACCTTTGTGAACTTATCATTTCTGATTGCGCATGCTGTTACAGCGTGATTACCTGTAAATACCACATTAATGCAATAAATGCTCAAAACGATGCCCGTCAACCTCAATGCATTTGGCAATACGTGTAACGACATTCCTCTCACCAGCGAGTAGTTCGCCTTCCGCAATGTTCGAACATGCATTGACTACACGTTGACGCATGTTGTCAGTCGTTATCGGTGGATCACGATAGCAAATATCATTCAACTTTCCCCACAGAAAGAAATCCGGGGACACAGATTCGGTGAACGTGCGGGCCATGGTATGGTGCTTCGACGGCCAATCCACCTGTCATGAAATATGCTATTCAACACCGCTTCAACCGCAAACGAGCTATGTGCTGAACGCCGTGCTGGATCCCAACGGCCCCGTATCACTATCAGTCGAGATGACAGCCATCTTTTCCGCACGGCTGTAACGGATCGTGCAGCTACGTCTCGATCCCTGAGTCAACAGATGGGGACGTTTGCAAGACAACAACGATCTGCACGAACAGTTCGACGATGTATGCAGCAGCATGGACTATCAGCTCGGAGACCATGGTTGCGGTTACCCTTGACGCATTATCACAGACAGGAGCGCCTGCGATCTACATCTACATCTACATCCATACTCCGCAAGCCTCCTGACAGTGTGTGGCGGAGGGTACCCTCAGTACCTCTATCGGTTCTCCCTTCTATTCCAGTCTCGTATTGTACGTGAAAGGAAGGATTGTCGGTATGCTTCTGTGTGGGCTCTAATCTCTCTGATTTTATCCTCATGGTCTCTTCGCGAGATATACGTAGGAGGGAGCAATATACTGCTTGAATCTTCGGTAAAGGTATGTTCTCGAAACTTTAACAAAAGCCCGTACCGAGCTACTGACCGTCTCTCCTGCAGAGTCTTCCACTGGAGTTTATCTATCATCTCCGTAACGCTTTCGCAATTACTAAATGATCCTGTAACGAAGCGCGCTGCTCTCCGTTGGATCTTCTCTATCTCTTCTATCAACCCTACCTGGTGCGGATCCCACACTGCTGAGCAGTATTCAAGCATTGGGCGAACAAGCGTACTGTAACCTACTTCCTTTGTTGTCGAATTGCATTTCCTTAGGATTCTTCCAATGAATCTCAGTCTGGCATCTGCTTTACCGACGATCAACTTTATAAGATCATTCCATTTTAAATCACTCCTAATGAGTACTCCCAGATAATTTATGGAATTAACTGCTTCCAGTTGCTGACCTGCTATTTTGTAGCTACATGATAAGGGACCTATCTTTCTATGTATTCGCATCACATTACACTTGTCTACATTGAGATTCAATTGCCATTCCGTGCACCATGCGATGGAGTACTCAACGACGAACCTGGGTGCACGAATCGCAAAACGTCATTTAAAGCATCAAGATGGTCGCATCCGTGTTTGGCGACATCGCCGTGAACGCACATTGGAAGCGTGTTTTCGCCATAACCATACTGGCGTATCACCCGGCGTGATGGTATGGGGTGCCATTGGTTACACGTCTCGGTCGCGTCTTGTTCGCATTTTACGGCACTTTGAACAGTGTACGTTACATTTCAGATGTGTTAGGACCCGTGGCTCTCCCCTTCATTCGATCCCTACGAAACCCTACATTTCAGCAGGACAATGCACGACCGCATGTTGCAGGTCCTGGATACAGAAAATGTTCGACTGCTACCCTGACCAGCACATTCTCCAGATCTCTCACCAATTGAAAACGTCTGGTCAATGGTGGCCGAGCAGCTGGCTCGTCACAATACGCCAGTCACTGCTCTTGATAAACAGTGGTATCGTGTTGAAGCTACATGGGCAGCTGTACCTGTACACGCCATCCAAGCTCTGTTTGAATCAATGCCCAGGCTTATCAAGGCCGTTATTACGGTCGGAGGTTGTTTTGGTGGGTACTGATTTCTCAGGATCTATGCACCCAAATTGCGTGAAAATGTAATCACATGTCAGTTCTAGTATAATATATTTGTCCAATGAATACCCGTTTATCATCTGCATCTTGGTGTAGCAATTTTAATGGCCAGTATATATTATTTCCATTGTTACAAAAAAGAACCGCATTTGTATATGAACGTCTCTGTAATGGGCTTTCACTAAATCTTTTCAACTTTCGTATGCAGTTTCTACAATAGCAGATGATCAGTACAAATCAAAATGTGTTAGCACTGCACATGATCGCAGAAGCTGCTTCTCTCTCTCTCTCTCTCTCTCTCTCTCTCTTCGTCGCCCCACAGCGGTCATCTTGTTCATTCCCCTCACAGCCCACCCACAGTAGTGAACGTTCCTTATAACGTAGCTCTGCTGTACTGCCTGGTCGCAACAACTTGGCCCCTGTATCTGGTCTGCACTTCTCGGTAAAAATCAAAACTCACTACTGCCAACTACGAACTGTAGGTAGCGCAGCGTGTTTGATAGTGTGACGGGTCACAAGTGGAGGTCAGTCGCTACCTATAATTTCTGTGAAGGTCTAACGCAACGACTGCACACCAACCAGCGCAGCGTCGCGAAACGGCGTCTAGAAGGCGCTGACCCGCACGCCAATGAACCTCCAGGAAAACACAGTTCAGCGCCCCCTGTCAACGCTGATTTAACCAGCCGCCCCTTGCTGGTCGGGTTAAAATGTGTGCGAATTTCTAAGGGACCAAACTGCTGAGGTCATCAGTCCCTAGACTTACACAACTTAAACTAACGTAACGCTAAGGACAACACTCATACCCATGCCCGAGGGAAGACTCGAATCTCCGGTGGGAAGGGCCGCACGATTAGTGCATGGCGCCTCTAACCGCGCGGTCACTCCGCGCGCGCTTGTCGGGTCCATTCCGGTCGCAGACTCCGAGAGCATCAGTACTAATATCAAGATGACACTTAGCCTGCGTTCTGCGAATAGTAATAGTACTTAAAGTATTTGCATTAGGAGTCATAGGAAGCACTGGAAGCCACTTCACAACAAGACAGCAAGTTATGTTGCTTTCCCGTTTAGAAATAAAGTGTTCCATTAATCTGCAACTGTTATGCACAGACCATTCTGGATACCTGCCACTGGCCATCGCAACTTCTCTCCTCCCTTGTTTGTGTCCGTGCTGACTCCCACAGCAGCCCACAAAAAAATTTCAATGACGTCTCATACGCCTACTGTTAACGGTATGGCCCATAAAGCAATACAGAATGTGACCAACTACTGCTATGAAGAAGAGAAATTAAGCAGAGTATTGCTCTTGTCGGTATAGCGTACGGCAGCTTACACTGAACGTAGCAGCAGTATGATAAAAAGTAAGCGGTAGTTTGGCCGTAATAACCCTAAAGACTGGGTAAAGTATGCAGCCGTAATTTTCGATTTGATGCAAGATTTTTGAAAGTCGATTTCAAGATTTACAAAAAAATAATCACAATTTTTGTATTTGGTTCAAATGTCTCTGAGCGCTATGGGGCAACAGCTGAGGTCATCAGTTCCCTAGAAGTTAGAACTACTTAAACCTAACTAACCTAAGGACATCACACACATCCATGCCCGAGGAAGGATTCGAACCTGCGACCGTGGCGGTCGCGCGGTTCCAGACTGAAGCGCCTAGAACCGCTCGCCCACACCGGCCGGGTTTTTGTATTTGTGCGACATCTTTTACAAAGAGTATAGACACGGCGGCAGAAGATTTTCACATGGTATGCACAGAGTTGCAGTTCGATATCCAACCAAAAAACATTTTGTTGAACCTTTACAAACTATACCTGCCCAGAGACGACTATCCCTTGTTGCACAGTAATACGTTATACATGTCATCTTTGATTGGATTCACGTTTGTCTGTGAACAGTTATTTTCAAGAGTGAAGCACAAAAAGGTAAAGATAGAACGAAAATCTCAGATGTACACCTTGAGAGCACTCGCAGAATTGCAACCACTTCGATCGAACCTCATAGTGATACGCTAGTGTCCCCAAATTCAAATTCAAATATCACATTAACTCTATGGTTTTTAATTACTTATAAAGAAAATTATTGATGAAATCTCGTATATGCAATGTAAAATTAATTCCACCTCGCTTTTTTAGAGTAAAGAATAACAAATTAATAAACTTAAATTATCTCCCCTTCCTCCACTTTTCCTTTTCTTGAGTTGTTATTTGTTGGTTTTAAGTATATTATTTGTTTCCCAAAAATACTCGGCTTCTTCCAGTGTGGGCCAGGTAACCTAGAAGGTCGGACACGCCTGCTCTAAACTGAACACACAAGGCTCCTGAACGCAGTCTCCTTTATAAATGCGTTACACGTTCTCAGAGCTCTCCAAATAAAGCGTGATCGACTATTCGCCTTTTCTACGACTGACCTCATGTGTTCGCTCCATTTCATGTCGTTTCGCAACTTTACATCTAGACTGCAGGCTTTTACGCCTAGTATTTGCGTTATAGCTGATATTTGATTCATGGTGTTAAGGCCTTGGTCGAAATCAATTCTCTGCCTAACGTTTCCTTTTTCCAATGTTGCAGACGTCGTCAGGCGATTGAACGTCAGAAAGCAGTTACAACTCGAAAACGAGCTCAGCAATCTGAACTATTTCTATGTTCGTGACGTCATCAGACCCCTGCCTAAGATCGCGGAGCCCCGCCGCCATATGGATGGAGCTACTAGTGGGGAGGAGTTGCCGCTGGGACCCGCAACTTGTCTCGCTTCAATCCTTCTTCTTTTCTGTTGAATTTTTTTTTGTGCTTTTGAATTTCTTTTTCCCTCTGTACGTCCTAACGTAGTGACTGTTAGATCTTGTTAAAGCCGCAATCATAGAACTTGGTGGTATCCCGGCCCTAGTGAGCAATCTGCTGTTACCGATTTATCCGTATTGCCCAGGGGACAATTGCTTTTCGATTCTTTAAGATAAGTGCTAATGCCTCTTTGTTTGCAGTTCCTGTGTGCAACTGTCCGCAAGTGCAAGGGATTTTATCTACTCCTGCTGAGGCAAGCAGCGTCCCTAGGTCCCTTGCAATATTCAAATATTCACGAACCTTTCTTGTTAGTTTAAACATTGTATCAGTTCCATTTTTGCTGAGAACTTTGCTGATGCGATCTGTGATAGTTTTTAAGAATGGAAGTTAAAATTTCCCTTTAGTTGGGTCTTTTTCATTAGAGGTTCTAGATCTTTTAGGATACGGTGCCCTATTTATCTCTTTGGCACAGTAGCCGTTTCTTGGCCGAGCTCGTCAACCAAGTGCTGTAGTTCACACATTCTTTCAGCCCAGTCCAGTGGTTGTTTTGACCACTCCTCTAGTCTTCCTGCGACAGTGATTGACTTTTTTGCGAAGGTATCTATCCTTGTGAGTGGCCTTTCTACAGACTTTATAGCTTCAAGTTCCGTCAGGTTTTCTAAGTACCTGTAAATTCAAAAATACTATTTGACCGTGTAAACGTAGCCTTCTGCGGCCGTTGTCACAGTCAAAAAAATTCTTCAGAGTTTGAGGCCGCATTGTCAACTATAAAATTCCGATGTTTCGGCAACTAATGCAAGACTCCTTCCTCAGGGTATACTGCTAACTGCAGAAGAATTTTATTGACTATTTGACCGTCTTTCTCTTCTTCCGTAGTGTACTCTACACCGAGGTGACAAAAGTCATGGGATACCTCCTAATATCGTGTCGGACCTTCTTTTGCCCTGTGTAGTGCAGTACCTCGAGATGGCATGGTCTAAACCAGTCGTTGAAAGACACCTGTAGAAATTTTTAGCCGTACTGTCTATAGCGGTATTTGCGAAAGTGTTGCCGGTGCAGGAATTATGCACCAACTGACCTCTCGATTACGTCCTATAAATGTTTATGTCGGGCAATATGTGTAGCCAAATCATTCACTCGAACTGTCCAGAATGTTCTTCAAACCAATCACAAAGAATGGTGGCCCAATGAAATGGCGCATTGTCATCCATAAAAATTCCATCGTTGTTTGGAACATTAAGTCCACAAATGGCTGCAAATGGTCTCCAAGTAGCCAAACAAAACTATTTCCACTCAGTGTTCGGTTCAGTTGGGCCAGAGGACCAGTCCATTTGTTGTAAACAAAGCCCACACCACCATCAGCGTGCAGAGTACCATGTTGGCCACCTGGGTCTATAGCTTCGTGCGGTGTGCGGCACATTCGAACCCTGCCATCAGCTGTTACTATCTGAAATCGAGGCTCGTCTGACCAGGCCATATTTTCCCATTCGGATAGCGTCCAACCGATATGGTCTCGAGCCACAGGCGATGTTGTGCTGTTAGCAAAGGCACTGGCCTTGATCATCTGCTACCACTGTCTATTAATGCCAAATTTCGCCACACTGTCCTACCGGATACTTTCTTCGACGTCCCACATTTTCTGCGGTTATTTCAGGCAGTGTTGCTTGTTTGTTAGCACTGACAAGTCTAAGCAAACAACGCCGCTCGTTAACTACAACGTCCATGGCGAGAGGTAATGCCTGAAATTTGGTATTCTCGGCACACTCTTGGCACTGTGGATCTCAGAATACAGGGTGTCCGAAAAGTCTTTCCCTGATTACATAAATTGATAACTCAGGCCAGAAGTAAGATAAAAATGTGGAACTGGAGTCTAATTGTTTTCAAACTATCAAAGTTTTTTTCACACATCAGTAAACTTCCACATGAGCACCCTTGGTAGCACGTAGCACATCTAGGCGTTATTAAGTTTCCGTCCACACATTTGCCAACATGATGGGCCAACTGTTTGGCCTCCACGCTGTCCTCACATAACCCAGTTAGACTTCTTTTTATGGGGTTATGTCAAGAACGAGGTCTACCGAACACGTCTGCCAGAAGTTGAAACCCTGCGGCAACGGATAACCATAGTCGTAGAATCCCTCCACAGTGATGTTGGCTAATGTGTGGACCGAAATTGAATATCGCCTAGATGTGCTACGTGCTACCAAGGGTGCTCATGTGGAAGTTTACCGATGTATGAAATACTTTGATAGTTTGTAAACAAACAAGTTTCATATTTGTATCTTACTTCTAGCCTGAGTTATCAATTTATGTAATCAGGGAAAGACTTTTCGGACACCCTGTACTGAATTCCCTAAAAGAGAAAAATATGCCACTTCACCCTGAAATTTTTTTACCAACACGCCCCCCTCCCCCCCCCGCCCCCCCCCCCCCCCCCCCCCCCGTCCTACATCCGCCCCACTTTTGTATCACTGTTAGTAGAAATTTTGTAACCGCCAGACGATAATGGTGATTTACAAAGAAGGTAAGTAACTTTATAAAATTTAAATACCAATTAGTATATGTTAAAATTTTACGAAAACCTCTTGAAAATGATTTTAAGACCCCTACTGCCCACTACCTACCATGAACGTTGGAGTGCCCGCTAGTAAGAGTTACGGGCCAAGCTGACTACCTCTGGTCTAGAATTTCTAGTGAAAACGAAGCAACTAAAGGGAACGTTTTCCTTCCATTCGAAAAATCTCTCACAGATCGTATCTTCAAACCTCAGCAGACACAGAATTGATACAGTGCTGAAACTAACAAGGAAGATGCGCGTATATTTGAGCACTGCAAAGCGTCTAGACCCACCGCCTTCCACAGCATGAGTATGCGGAGTCTCTCTCCTAAGAGTCATCAGGCGCATTTTCTCTGGTGTTGCAGCAGGTATTTGAAATTTCGTTTTTACATTGAGTTGCCGGAGTCAGCCCAAATAGTGCTCATCACAACTTTCTTGCGAAGCCAAGTGTCGACAGAAAGCGTTAGTTTGTTTCTCTGTTACAATGAAAACGGATTCTAAATAGCTATTTTACGTGCCCATTCGATAGAGCGGTTCCAGATTAGTATAACGCGGCATTCGTTTCACCGACATGTATTAACAATGGCAGCAAAACATGAAGAATAAACATCAGTCCAGCAACGACTCAATAGCATTGCGTGCTTGGCGTAACAGTCAGCACAGGCCAAGGCGGTGATGTCGCTGCTAGGACACTGGTTATTGTTCGAGTTTTACTATCATTGTTAATACATTTCGATAAAACAAATGTAGTGCTAGACTAATCTGGGACTGCTCTATCGAATGGACACATAAAATTCCGTGGTTGTTTATTTAATTTTTTTTTTTAACGGGAAACAAACCGGCACTTTCTGTCGACTCTGGGCGTCACACGAAAGATGTGATGAGCGCTACTTTTTTGGGATGACTCCAGCTACACAGTGCAAAACCGACATTGCAAATATCTGTTGAGACACTAGAGAAAATGCACCGGAGGACTCTTAAGAGAGATACCGTATATGAAATGCCTTGCACTTGCAGCCAAGTGTACACAGGACCTACAAAAAGAAACATTAACACCCTCTTTAAAGAACACAAAGGCATTTTTTGCCTGGGCAAGACGCACAAATCTGCAGTGTCATGCTGTAGGACAGGGAAACCGCCAAATTCGTTTCTCTGACACTGTGGTTTTAGCACAATCTAATAATTACGACGTTAGAATGTACGCAGAGGGCACAGAAATACAGAAGTACAAAAACAATTTCAGCCGAAAAGAAGAAGGATTGATATTACACAAGCTCCATAACATACGCTGGCTCAAATCCGCGATCTTAGGCAACGGTCTGATGAAGTCACGAACCGACCACTGCGTGGACACATATAGCCTGAACAGTTCAGCATGCTGAGCTTTTCTATGTGTGTAACAGCTTTCAGAGTCATTAATGCCTCTGACGATGTCTCCAGCAGCGGACGATGAAACATTAGGAATAGAATTAAGCCTTGGACCACGGCCTTGTGCCCATGAATCAAATACGGCAATATGTATGGCAAGCAGCACACCACTACATCTAAACAAGTTACCGTTCTGCCTATAAATGATATAAAATTCTTGTAAGAGTATGCGATCATTATCACTAGTCAATATTATTGTCCGTCACGATCGCTAATAGCACCAAATAAAAAATCCGTTCAAGTCATACAGAGCCCCCATTCGATCAATGGATGACAACACTTCCCTGTACACAATAGCGTCATCAGTAAACTGTCTCAGAATTCTGTCCCTCTCTCTAAGTCACACATGTGGAGCCTGTTTCGTGTGCTGTGACCTGTGTTAACAGTCTAAAATGTAGTACAGCGCCAAACGCTTCCCGTAAATCTAGGACTACAGAAGCTGCCTGTAAGCCTACATCCATGGCTCAGCATATCGTGCGTGAAACGGGACAGCAGAGGTTTCGTACTAGAAATTACATCCATGTCGATGTATGCGTGGAAGCTTTTCGTTCTCTAGAATGTGCTAAAGAAACATGCAATAGATCGTCTGCAGCGCTTTTGGTCTACCGTTTTGGGCGGCAGGTCTTTTGACCGTCTTGAATGTGCGAGTAGCCTCCTTTCGCTCTGTTCACACTGCGAGAGATCTATGATAAACACGAGCTAAGAAATCCATGTTACCTTCAAGGTCCACAGACGCTCGGCGTGGAACTTTACCAAATACGCTGATACGCCACTGTAGCACAGATAAACGACTCCGTTGTTTTTTGCGCTTCTGCTAACGACCTCGTGTGTTCTTCCTCAGTACCGTCAATATCACTGGCTAGACTGCAGTAGCCTTACATCGAAAAGAAAATCCTTTTCTCCCTCCACGAATTGTGCTGCCACTGTCAAATATCATATCTTGGACGAAAATCCTTTCCATCAGTTCACAAAAATTTTTGAAGATTGGATCGTACGGCCTCTTTACATGTTTATTATCTGACGGGAAAAAATGCAACACTAAAAAGCAGTTAACGTAGAGTAATGAAATTTCGGGAATGCATTTAACGAGGTAACATATTTAAGTGATTAGCATTGCAAGATCTCAGGTTAATGTAAGCGCGAGATTAGCCACTGCCATTGCCTGACGCTGGTATGTTAAAATCGGTGTAACTGACAGAACGTTGAATGCAACCATGCAACCGTACATGTTTAGTGTTGAACATGTTCTAGATGTAAGTTTGTGGAATGGAGTTCCATGCCTGTTGCACTTGGTCAGTCAATTTAGGGATAGTTAATGATGGTTATGGATGACGCTAGAGCTGTTATCCGATTATATCCCATGTGTTCTCGATTGGAGACAGATCTAGTGATCGAGCAGGCTAGGGCAACATGTCGACACTCTGTAGAGCATGTTCGGTCACAACAGTGGTATGTGGGAGAGCTTTATCCTGTTGGAAAACACCTCCTGGAATGCTATTCATCAATGGCAGCACAACCGGTCGAATCACCAGACCTCTGAATAAATTTGCAATCAGCGTAAGTAGGATTACAAGCCGCACACCAGACCATAACTACAGGTGTATAGGCAGTGTGTCTAGCACACAGACAGTCTGGTTGCAGGCATTCACCTGGCCTCCTTCTAACCAACACACGGCCATCACCGGCACGGAGGCAGAGCCAGTTTTCATCGGAATACATAACATACCTCCATCGGCCCTCCAACGAGGTCTTGCCTGACACCACATAAGTCGCTAGTGGAATTCACGTTACAGGGCGTTTGACTTGGATCTTTCCTTGAAGTAGCCGATTTGCAACAATTCGTTGTGTCACCGTAATGCCAATTGCTGCTCAAATTGCTGTTCCAGATGCAGTACGATGCGCCAGAGCCATCCAGCGAACACGGTGGTGTCATGCGGCCATCCGGAGTCCGGTCTTCTTCCGACCGTACATTATCGTGGGCACCACCTCCAGCAATCGCGTACAGAGGCTACATTTCCTGCCCAGTCTTTCTGCAGTACCGCAGAAGAAACGTCCCGTTGCTCGTCGTACTACTACAAGACAGTGTTCAAACTCAGTGAGGTGTTGATAATGACTTTTTGTCACCTTAAAGGGATTCTTGTCTAACATCAACTGACCACGTCCAATCCCAAACGCAACTAATGCTCAAAGGAGTTACAGCGCGTGTTTAAAGGAAACCTGACGTTCATTCTCATAGTGGCGGAACTACCGTTACGCAAATGGCGCGAAATATGAATAGACGTCATCTTTCAGATGTAGAAACGCACCCACCAACTTTTGTTTATGTCCCACAAATCCTTCTTGGTTCTAGCCGCTTCAGTCCGGAACCGCGCTGCTGCTACAGTCGCATGTTCGAATCCTGCCTCGGGCATGGATGTGTGTGATGTCCTTAGGTTAGTTAGGTTTATGTAGTTCTAAGTCTAGGGGACTGATGCCCTCAGATGTTAAGTCCCATAGTGTTTAGAGCCATTTTTGAACTCCTTCTTGGTGTTACGATTCATTCCGTCAGTATATGTTGTGAAGATACTGCAGGCAATGAAATCGAAAGAGAGATTGCGGGAAGGAAGCGAAAGGAAAGAGTAGATACAAGACAGAAAGGAAGAGTACCCAGCTGACACCTGTCTAAGTTGAAAAAATAAGACACCCACCGGCCGACACAGGTGGTGTTGGTTTTCAAGCGGGCGTATGCGCTCGGTGTGGCTTCAGGGGCAAGTTTCGGTACGTCGTCGCTTACGCATGTGGCACTTGCACAATGGACGCTCCGTACGAAAGACCGCACGTCACGCCACAGCTAGCTCTTGCGAGGGTCAAGTTCAGCTGCAGCGCGCTCCCAGCATGCCTTGCATAACCCAGACTCATCACAGTAGACAGCTGACTGCACTCCTCTGACAGCGTATTCGCCATCTCTGCCCTGTTAAGGACTGAAACCAACATTTAAGTCACGTGACAGATGGCAAGATGCGTGTCTGTCAATACGAACTATGCGAAGTTGAGTCGGCATTTACAGTTGTACTCACTTATAGCCGAAATCAAGCATTAGTTTTAACCACTGAACTACTTGTCGTTTTAGTATCGCGCACTCAGTAGTACAGTTAACGCAATTTCCCCAAAATCCCGAGTATTGCGATGGCTTTTACATCTGACCAGGTGGAAGTGTAACAAACAGTTCGAAACCCTGTATTGACAAGGTAAAAACCTTTCTATTGCAAAGTTCGCATAAATTAATCTTTGTTTTTGGTAATCGCTTGCGACAGATATATCTGTAGTTTTTGGTCTTCAAAACTTTTGTTGCAAAATTTGTTCATTTTGAGTCAGAACCTCATTCCATGTTGTCATAATGGTGGATGAACGTCTATTATATCTGTGAAAAATAAAGAAGAATTTATGCGGGTTTGGCTATAGAAAGTCTTTTACCGAGTAAAACAAATCGTCCCTTGCAATTTCTCAACACGAGAAATTCCAGTCATCTTGTATTAACAGTTTCTTATTTTTTACGAGCGACAGAAATACAATTCATCAGCGGATTCCTGTATTTCTCGCACTGCAAAAGATTTAGTTCAGCGCTTCCACAAGAGTAGGAGACAAGATATCGGTTTTGCAGGAAGTAATTTCATTTTGTATTCCTCAATAACACGTGTGAAACGTTTTATGAAGCTTTTATAACAAATGATTTCTGTTTCTGTCCATAACTTCTGGTTTTTACATATAATGACTGTTTACGTTTTATGACTTCTGCTTAATCCAGTAAAGACACTGAAACAATATCAGGATAAGAAGCATAATACAGTACATTGGAAAACATTTGTTATACAGAAAACTTTTATAGTGACATTCTGTCGTCTCACATCCTTCGTCATTCATCGAGTTACAGAGTTTTAAGTATTTTTACGAAGTAGATACGTGATGACCCTTCTTGATTCAGTTTGTGTTATTTACACGCAAGTAAATAGTCGACGGAAGATCATTCAGATGCGCTTGGTGAAGATATCCTACTCCTTACCTTCAACCTATAAATTCACTGACTTCATCGGGGAAAATGCATTCTCGCTCTTCTTTTGTGTTTTTAAAACAACTTTATTTGTTGAACGAAATACTACTTCCGTTCATATATCTTCAAGTACAACAAACGCTGCATAAGATTTCACGATTGTAATACGGAAACGTTTATTGAAAAGACTACAACTAACATAAGATTAGACAGTATTATAGAAGTCGCGTGAAAAAGGAACTGAATCTACTCAGCTGATAGTGACGTTGTTTTCGATATAAAGACGCGATGCACAGTCCGTCTAAAGTATAACGAATTCCATGGTCGCCGCCGCTTGTATTATAATAGAATTTTTGACTGTGAACCATCTCATTAAAATTGCCTGCTCTTCGAACTAAATAAAAAGTTATATATGCACCGATTTATGTCAGCTTAGCTCCAAGAAATTTATTTGCATCTCCCTAATGACCTACAGGAACATCCGCAACTTTAGAGTTCTGTGAGCATAAAATTTGAGGGCTAAATATTAATAAATGTTTGCAGGATAACACATCAGCTTTGCTTCACTAGCCTTATGGTACCTGTCACTCCAAGTATATTTACAATTTTAGTTGTAGACCTGCATCAGAATTTTCAGCGCCTGATTTCCCAACATTACTAAACTATAATGAGTGTATAAAGGAGTCATAGAATGCAATATGATGATAACGTTTACAGGGGAGAACTTCGATAAGCTAGTTTTATCTGATGAATATTCCAAATCACAGACGCCATTATATGAATATGTTTTCAGGTATTTAATATACAAGATACATGAAATCTAGCTTCAGTTTCTTAAAATGCAACTGACATCTATTTCAAACACATTCATAATCAGTGTTTTGAATGCTGAAGTATGGAAGTTGTTATTCTGGAGCCAGGAAATATACTTCTCACATACATTCATAAAACCGATTTAGGGAAATTGGGTATGACTTTACGAACACAAATCAAGATTCCAGTGTCTTGTTTAGCCATATGCTCAATTTTATGTCGAAATAAGCGTCATTTGATTTAATAAGGAAGATTAAGTTTTAACATCCCATCGAGACAAGTTTATTTGTGACGGATTACAAACTCGTGTTGAAGGTGGATGAGGTAGGATATTGGGCTTTTGTTTTTCAAAGGAGTAATTCAAGTACTTGCTTAAAGCGATTTAGGAAAACTACTGAAAACCTGATATGGATGCTACACTGAGATTTGAACCGACGTTCTCCAGACTATAAGTCCAGTGAAACTTCCTGGCAGATTAAAACTGTGTGCCCGACCAAGACTCGAACTCGGGACCTTTGCCTTTCGCGGGCAAGTGCTCTACCAACTGAGCTACCCAAGCACGACTCACGCCCCGTCCTCACAGCTTTACTTCTGCCAGTACCTCGCCTCCTACCTTCCAAACTTTACAGAAGATCTCCTGCGAACCTTGCAGAACTGGCACTCCTGAAAAAAAGGATATTGCAGAGACATGGCTTAGCCACAGCCTGGGGGATGTTTCCAGAATGAGATTTTCACCCTGCAGCGGAGTGTGCACTGATATGAAACTTCCTGGCAGATTAATATTCTTTGTCGGACCGAGACTCGAACTCGGGACCTTTGCCTTTCGCGGACAAGTGCTCTACCAACTGCAAGGTTCGCAGGAGAGCTTCTGTAAAGTTTGGAAGGTAGGAGGTGAGGTACTGGCAGAAGTAAAACTGTGAGGACGGGGCGTGACTCGTGCTTGGGTAGCTCAGTTGGTAGAGCACTTGCCCGCGAAAGTTTCATATCGGCGCACACTCCGCTGCAGAGTGAAAGTCTCATTCTATAAGTCCAGTGTCTCACCGCTGTGCCACCACGCTCGCTGAGTTGTTAACCAGTCTTGTCTAGTCTTGCATAGATAACAGAGGGATTAATATAGTTTGTAGGAACGGTGACTGATACGGAAAAAAGAAGGGTTGGAGTAAATGTGGTTCGGCTGGTACACAGTCGTCGTGTACGCTGAGGTGAAGAAGTCATGGAATAGCTTTATGCACATATACGAAGGCGGTAGTATCCCTACACAAGATACAAAAGGTCTGTGCATTGGTGAAACTGTCATCTGTACTCAGAGAATTCATGTGAAAAGGTTTCCGACGTGATTGTGGGAGCACGACGGGAATGAACAGATTCTGAATTGGATATGGTAA
Organism: Schistocerca gregaria; assembly: GCF_023897955.1. Lineage (NCBI taxonomy): Eukaryota > Metazoa > Arthropoda > Insecta > Orthoptera > Acrididae > Schistocerca > Schistocerca gregaria. Next base: position 196,805,193 of record NC_064922.1, read on the forward strand.
CTGGAGCTAGAACATCATTAGGGAATTCGATATTCCGAGTCACAGTGTCAAGAGCGTGCCGAGAATACCAAATTTCAGACAATACCTCTCACCCTTTATTTAAGGGCCGAGAGCAACGGCGTGTACTTAGAGTTGTCAGTCTAACAGACAAGCGGCAGAAATCAATGTGGGACTGCAATGCGGCGAAATGTGGAGTTAATGAGATACGGCAACGGACGACCGACGCTAGTAACTTTGCTAACAGCGCGACATCGCCTGCAGCGCCTCTCCTGGGCTCGTAAACATAACCCGTGACATGGCCATACGAGTCCCGATTTCAGTTGGTAAGAGCTGATGGTAGGGATCGAGTGTGAAGCAGACCCCACGAAGCCATAGACCTAAGTTGTCGCCAAGGCACTGTGCAAGCTGTTAGTGGCTCCATAATGATGTGGGCAACTCGACCAAATGATTTGGCCACCCAGATCGTCCGACATGAATCCCATCGAACATTCATGGGACATAATCTTGAAGGAAGTTCGTGCACAAAATGCTGCACAGGCATTACTTCCGCAGTTATGGACGGCTATAGAGACGTGCGGAAATGTCTACAGTCTATTCCCCAGAATATTCGTGAGAGTAAGTTAATTAATTAATTTTTACCGTTACTTCACGCGTGCTTTCAGAATTTTGACAGTAAATCACTTCGTGATGCACACATCTCGCAGCATTCGTTACTGGAGCTGTTTCAGTGCCAAGTTTACTAAGCAAACCGGCGACGAAATGCAGTTTTTCTTCGCATATTTTCTAACTGCTCAGATAGCCTTACCTGATAGGGACCCACAATGACTACTAACACACAACAAACTGTCGAACAAGAGTTTTGTAAAATGGTTCAGATGGCTTTGAGCACTATGGGACTTAACTTCTAAGGTCATCAGTCCCCTAGAACTTAGAACTACCTAAACCTTACTAACCTGAGATATCACACACTTCCATGCCCGAGGCAGGACTCGAACCTGCGACCGCAGCGGTCGCGCGGTTCCAGACTATAGCGCCTAGAGCCGCTCGGTCACAACGACCGGTAGGGTTTTGAAAATGATTTCTTTGCGGCAGAAATAACATTCGGATTCCCTGCAGATCTTCCTGCAGTCATTTAGTTTCCTTGCCTACGTAGATCTTGCCTACGGTACGCCAGCAGCTACTTTCGCAACTGACAATTTGCAGCCTCCGAAAATGATGTATTGAGTTTCCTTTAGCAGGATTTTTCTCAAACTAGGCCAAGCAGGTGCGATGTCTTGTACGCATGCAGTTTCGTCTCTAGGCGACAGTGCGGAACGACAGCGAATAGCTTCCAACAACCAAGAAAAAGGGTAGGCACAGACTTCAGCTCATGGGGAGTCTGCGCATGTTTACTCATAGCAAATTTTCACTTTCGAGTAAGTTCCTACACGAACATAAAATGTGCCACATAACTCAACACAACACGAGAGTAATTTTGCGAAAGTGCGGCTGTGGCGGGAGATATACTATTATCCAGCGTCAAATTCAAACCTAGTATACCAAAAAAGAAACGTTCAGCATTTTTTGTTTCATAGGGTAAATCCCATTGTGAGCTGAATTCCCCGAAATCTGATGTGGGATGACAGAATACCATAAGACTGGTTGAGTGCAGAAAATGGTTCAAATGGCTCTGAACACTGTTGGACTTAACATCTATGGTCATCAGTCCCCTAGAACTTAGAACTACTTAAACCTAACTAACCTAAGGACAGCACACAACACCCAGTCATCACGAGGCAGAGAAAATCACTGACCCCGCCGGGAATCGAACCCGGATGAGGGAAGCGAGAACGCTACCGCACGACCACGAGTTGCGGACTAAGTGTAGAATCCAATCTTTTATTGGGATAGTATCTTACGAAGATGGAAACACAAGGGCAGTCTAAACGCAGATAACCTGAATAAGTGTGCAAGTTCAAGTGTAAGAAATAAGCAGCCATAAAGTTCCCGTATACAATCACTCGCTATCGTAAGAAAACAAGGGAAAGGTCCCATCGTCTCGTGCCTCTTATAAAGTGCATTGTGTTCGGGCCGCGCATCTTTGCTATAGCGGACTCTTGTCGGAGGCGATGTTTAGTGCATGATGGTGGCATCCATGTTGCTCCGCCACACTACGTATTATCTTCAGTCGTTTCAGAATTTGAATATGTGGTGAAGTTCCTGCAATAGGCTCTTATATAGGGTGTTTATTTATCGGATGTCCGCACACGCTTGTGTTTGCCGGGCACCGGAACCGCGTAGGCCTTTCGAATGGATCGCGTGTCACCATGTTACAGCTGCGCTACATTTCTTTGCGGCCGCTGTCATTCGAACAGTGAAACAAACATCACGAGTGTAGTACTGAAGTCTGCGAACGAAACATTGGCAAGACCGAATCATTTATTTACGATTCCTATTGTCCGGTGATCGTTTGAACAGAGGTTTCCAGGTGTCCGAATTCCATGTTGTGATGCAATTCACAAATTAGTGAATAAATTTCGTGAAACGGGTAGTGTTCATGACAAGAAGTGTAAACGACGACATAAAATGCTCACAGAAGCTCATGTCGATGACACCGCTTACCGCCTGCAAAATTCCCCTCAAAAGTCCCTTAGACGTCTCTCAAGGAAAACGCAAATTTCATGTACCGCTGTCCACAGAGCTGCTGAGTTACTTGGGCTAAGGCCTATGAAGTAACAGTAGCAAATGAACTTAAATCTGATGATGCCGTGCACATGGTTTGGTTTTGCGAATGGGTTTTGGAACAAGTGCATGACGGTAAAATGGGTACTTACCGCATTCTCTTTTCAGACGAGACTTGGTTCCATTTATAACGGTATATTAATTCCAAAAACTGTCGACAGTGGAACGCCAATAGACTAGTTCTGCTTCATGAAGTACCCCTCCAGGATCAAAAATTGGAATGTGGTCCGTAGTTAGTCGTGACAGAATAATAAGCTTAATTTTTTTTAAATGTGAAAGATAGGTAAAAAACATTTTGCGACAGTTTTTAGTTAACTGAGTGAAAGAGGACGAAGCTTCCCGTTTCTTCAGCAGGCTTAGGCAAGGGTTTATACGGCCAATGTTCCCTTACACGTAATTCACAATGTGTTCGCCGGGCGGGGTAGCCGCGCGGTCTTGGGCGCCTTGCACAGTTCGCGCGGCTCGCCCCGTCGGTGGTTCGAGTCCCCCCTTGGGCATCGGTGTGTGTGTTGTCCATAGAGAATATTAGTTTCAGTTAGTTTAAGAAGTGCGTGATCCTAGGGACCGATGACCTCAGCAGTTTGGTCCCATAGGAACTTACCACCACCACAATGTGTTCCATGACAGAATTATTACCAAAAATATCTGACCTGCTCGAAATACCGATCTAACCTCTTACGATTTCTGTTTGGGTGAAGCACTAAAGGATAAAGAGCACACAACAAATCCGAGCACGTTACAGGTGTACAAGGATAATATCTGTGAGTCAATTAATTCAATTTTCCAGAGAGAATTATAACCTGTGATGAATAATTTCTTGAATAGATGTCAGAAATGCGGGGACAACAATGGCAGGCTGTTCCAGCTTCTCCTTGCGTGACATGGGTACTACAAATTTTACTTGCATACATTTTAAATTTACCAGTGCCGTAGCAAGCGGGCGACACGTCATCTGATTCGCAACGGAGCGCTCTCTGCCCACCATCTACTGCGCCATACGTGTGGTCATCAGATAAGTGGAACACCCTGTATCACACGCACCTCAACCTGATAAAATACCCTACGTTTGTTGCAGGTTCTACTGTTGCCCGTTTTCAGCCCGATCTCTTGTCCAGTGCGTTACTGGAGTTTATTTGTATTTTAACTCTCAACCCCAAACATCGGTCTCTCAGACCCATAATTGATTATATACATTGAGTTTGTTATAACTGCAAAAAAAATCCTCTCTCTTTTTCAGTATCTCATTTTAAGGCTTGTCCTGTATATAAAGCCACATTCAACAATCAGCTTGAGTTTGTCAGCCTACGATAAAGTATATTTATTAGAACTAAGCGCAAAACTGGTTGTGTGTCTGACCGCATGTTTCGCGTTACGTGCAATAATTAGGTAAGTCGAATAGGCCACATGTTTTTAATTATTATGTATCTTCCTTTCAATTGACTTTTCGGATTTTTAAAATTTTTTAGCGTCTTATTATACGCATGAATTCGTTAGTTTTCAGCTATTGCATGGAATGATCCTCTGAGAGGAATTAGACGTCTGCAGTTGATCCAAATGTTGAAGTTTGGGTGCAATAGCAATTGCATTAAATAGGTGAAGAGAAAACTGGGAACGACGACATTTTTTTGATGATTCCGATGCTCATTCTCATTTTGTGGTAGCTGATGGTCACAATAAAACAGTGAAGCAATTGCTTCTTTGGAAGAAGAGCAAGTTGCGACCTGTATCACAGATAATTATTCACAACAAACACAGTCTTCTAAGGCAAAGATAACCTCAGGTGGGTAGATTCATATTCTATTGGAGCTAGAAAAACACCCCAACACAACATTTTGAGAAGAGGAATGCTTGAAATAATAGCAAAGATAGAATTCTGGCGCAAACTCCTACCAAATCTCGAATATAGCAGAATTAATTTATGAGGACATGTTTGAGGTATAGCAACTGATAGAATGGAAAAGAGGAAGAAGTGTTTGAACAGTCCTACATCAAAGAAAAGGAAGATAGCGTATAAGTGCACCAAATGTGGTCAGCCAATTTGCCTGAAATGTGATATGAAGATGTGCGTCGAGTGCTCAAAAATTCTGCGAATTAATGTTTTTAGTTCATTTGATTATTACCTCCTTTTAAATTTTCTGTAATCTTTTTAATTTATATTCATAAACATCTAAACTCCTCCTGAACAGGCCATGCAGGCCTAACGGTGCCGACCGGCCGCCGTGTCATCCTCAGCCCACAGGCGTCACTGGATGCGGCTGCGACAAGGCCTTTGGCAAACATCGTGACTGGTGTAACAATAGTAACCGTAATTTCAAGACACATACTACATGGCTACACATACCATGTTTTGTGTTCATGTTAAATAACGTAATTAATGAAGCCTGTAGAAGCGCTGAATAGTATTACGTCTGCTTATAATATGAAATAGTTGACTATCCACTTAACTTTTGTCAGCTAATGTGGAGTTATGCGATAAAAAATATTGAGAGTCTACGAGACCGAATTTTTCTAGTTACACATATTTAAGAGATGTTTCGGGTTAAGGGTAAAGTCATATTCTCTTTAGAAATAGTCCTAAATCGGCACACACGTAGCGCATTGTTGACTACCGCGCTAATATTAGGATAAACAGAGTATATGCAGCAGGTTAGTAGGGGCGGTTCGCTACTGCTCGCCACGCACTACTTGTCTACGCTGCGGACCCACTTTTTCCCGTGTTTTAGCCTGACACGCAACGGAACAAGTGAGTCACTCAACGTGTGGAAGAGCCACTCTGTCACGTCGTGTTGAGCCGTAGAGTAGTAGTGAACCTAGCGTAACGAGTATGTCGCCGACATCAAACTGGAACTCTCGTTTGACATCAAAGATACTTCTTTACATTTTGCTTTAAGACCTAAGTTTTAATATTGCAGTTATTAGTCCTATTTTTTTGGTCAAGGAGCGGAAACAAGACTCTATAAATCACAACATTGATTTTTGTCCGAATTTTCACAGCCAGACGAAGAGTGACAAATGTACAGATTAGGTATCAAAGTAACCAGCAGGAGGTCCATTTTTGCAACAAAAGTATATTTAATTGCTTGAAACTAAATTAGGTAGTTAAGAAAAATTTGATCAGTGAGTTGAGGGCAAATTTAAATATAAGGGGTGGTCAGAAATTAAGTCTTATCTGTTATAGTGAAAGTAGTAGTTTGCGGTAATTCCGATACATGTGGATGGCTACTGTGCAGAGTTTCAGCCACGTAGCAACTATAGCGCTAGTTGTAGGTAAACACAGACGGCGACTTGTTTGGGAAACTGGTCTCGTGAAGAACCGTGCTCAGTTATGCGACTTCTCTCGGCGAACCGTGTAAATTAACCGACACCTTGTAGAGGTTTACGGGAAAATTGTAATGTCTCGTCAGCTTGTCAGAATGGTGTCGAAAGTTTGTGGCCGGACGAGGAAACGTCACCGACGAGGATCAATATGGCCACCATTGACAGATTTGAATACATCACGTATGGGGCAGCTAATTCAGGACAACAGAAGGATCACATTACGGCATATGACAATACAATTGAGAGGAAGTGAAACATTTCGCGACAGTTTGGCCAAACACTCAAAGAAAGAGTTCTTAGGAAGAGGGTATACTCAGACACATTCCATGAAGCGACAAGTACCTAAGCTGGTATGGAGACTATGTCGAAAAATAACTAGCACTCCTGAAAGACACGGTACAGCGAAGATATGTCCTAGACAGATCCTATGCAGTCATTTTCAGAATGAATTATCACTGTGTCACCGAGTGTTTGCTGATTTGAAACTTCGTAGTGCATTAAAACTATATGCCAGTCTGGGACTATAAACTGGGACATTCCTCTTTTGTGCTTGGATAGCTGAGTCGGAAGGGCACTTGCCCGCCTCACGCAAAAGGTACCATGTTCCAAACTCTGGTCTGGCTCACAGTTTTAATCTGGCAGGATGGCCGCTGCAAAGGGAAAGACCGGTCTGTTTATATTACTGTATTTGTCTTTTCAAGACCCTTCGAATTTCAGAAGTTTATTGTTCCGTTTAGAAAAATACTTGCTACAATATCTTGGGTCATAAAATGACTATTAACCCGTCTCAGGGTTACATGGCCTCTGCGTACTATCACTTACCGGAAACCTCATTTCGATATATCGAATTTATCACGAATTAAAAAGCCGCATTACATCCACGCTACTCGGCCAGTACACAAAAGCAAAAAAGTGAGACAGGTCAGATGTAAGTGCGGCAAATTGGTGGTAAGCGAACTCCCGTTTCCTTAAAATGCGAGAGAGAACGGCTGCCAGAAAACGCAACAGTCTCCCTGGTTTTAAAAAGTTGAGCTGCTACGCCCTGTGTCAAAAGTAGTTACGGCGTTAATGGTCTTCCTCATTTCCTCTGGTTTACGGTGTTAGTCGCAGCGCGGGAAAGAGAATGAAAGCTGTCAGGGAAAGTTGTCTGGGCGGAGAATCGTTTTGCAGACTTGATTACCGGCCAACGACTTGCCCAACAGGGGCCGCTGCTCGCGTAAAGAAGACCCTACCGCGGCGTGGCGGTGCCAGCCAGGGCTGGCCGGGGAGAAAGCCGCAGCGCCGGCTCCGCGCCAGCGGGCTCACAGGGAGGGGATCCCAGGCTCTTCCGCGGTGCGGCGCCAGCCCGCTTCTTGCCACTCCGGTTACAGCGTGGTGGGCGTAAGGCATCCTCTGAAACTGTACCAAATACACTACTCGCCATTAAAATTGCTACACCATGAAGATGACGTGCTACAAACGCGAAATTTAACCGACAGGAAGAAGATGCTGTGATATGCAAACGATTAGCTCTTCAGAGCATTCACATAAGGTTGGCGCCGGTGGCGACACCTATAACGTGCTGACATGAGGAAAGATTCCAACCGATTTCGCATACACAAACATCAGCTCACCGGCGTTGCCAGTGAAACGTTGTTGTGATGTCTCGTGTAAGGAGGAGAAATGTGTACCATCACGTTTCCGACTTTGGTAAAGGTCGGATTGTAGCGTATCGCGATTGCGGTTTATCGTATCGCGACATTGTTGCTTGCGTTGGTCGAGATCCAATGACTGTTAGCAGAATATGGAATCGGTGGGTTCAGGAGGGTAATACGGAACGCCGTGCTGGATCCCAACGGCCTCGTATCACTAGCAGTTGAGATGACAGGCATCTTATCCGCACTGCTGTAACGGATCGTGCAGCCACGTCTCGATCCCTGAGTCAACAGATGGGGACGTTTGCAAGACAACAACCATCTGTACGAACAGTACGACGACGTTTGCAGCAGCATGGACTATCAGCCCGGAGACCGTGGCTGTGGTTACCCTTGACGCTGCATCACACACAGGAGCGCCTGGGATGGTGTACTCCACGACGATCCTGCGTGCTCCAATAACAAAACGTCATTTATTCGGATGAATCCAGGTTCTGTTTACAGCATCATGATGGTCTCATCCGTGTTTGGCGAAATCGCGCTGAACGTACATTCGAAGTGTGTATTCGTCGTCGCCATACTGGCGTATCACCCGGCGTGGTGGTATGGGGTGCCATTTGTTACACGTCTCGGTCACCTCTTGTTCGCATTGAAGGCACTTTGAACAGTGGACGTTACATTTTAGATGTGTTACGACCCGTGGCTCTACCCTTCATTCGATCCCTGTGAAACTCTACATATCAGCAGGATAATGCACGACCGCATGTTGCAGGTCCTGCGCGGGTCTTCTGGATACAGAAAATGTTCGACTGCTGCCCTGGCCAGCACATTCTCCAGATCTCTCACCAATTGAAAACGTCTATTCCCAGGGCAGTGGAGATGCAAGAATCATAGAGGTGACGCAGTGTGGGATGAGGTACTGGTGACAGATGTTAGATTCGGTACCATTCCGGTGAGAAAGACCTCCTGTATGATGCTGCTGCTCTGTGATTGGCTGCTGTGTTCGGCGGTAGGGCGCCAAAACGTTAAACTTTAGTTGCTATTACTAATTAAACCTGTCATCCAAATTACTTCATTTTTTAAGTAAACATCTCTCAACAGCCAGCTATCAATCATTCATTTCAAAAGTATTACTAAAACAAAAGACTGACGATATTACTGCCGATGCACTTCGGTGGCGCTCGGGTCACGCCTGCTGGCTTGGCACGCGAAGTGTCTCTGGCAGTCCGGCTCTCTATTTCTGACCGTTCCAGTAGACAGACATGTTGTCTGTTATAGCAGTATTTGTTTCATGCAATTTTATTTACTACAGTTCCGATCGTCGCTAGTTAGACATGTTGTCTGTAATAGTAGTATTTGAATCATGTAATTTTATTCTCCAGTTCTGACGGTTCCAGTAGACAGACATGTTGTCTGTGGCAGGATGTATTTCACGTTATTTTAGCCAGATATCATGACTGTGGAAAGATATGTTCAATACGTTGTGACCAAGAATAGTTTCTCGTGTCTATATCAATAAAAACGCGAGTGGCATCCCAGATGAGTTATAGTTCATTCGTAGCAGCAGTTGCTTGCGAAGTTAATTTCAGCCTCAAGAAAAAGAATCCACGTCCTGCGTGCTGTTTTCTGCGCTGGGGACATCATCATCATGAAGACAGCAGGTTAGTGAAGTGTACAAGAACTTATGTATTCCACACAGGGCAGTGGAAACAACTAGCCACCTCACGTGTACTGCATGCACAGCACAAATGTGCTCAGTGACACGTCATCTGCTGTAACGCAGAGGAGGTAAAGAAGGACGAAAGTATTAACACTATCTCGCTTTTATTCCTTTTTCTTGCCGTACCGGACACGGGTTTGAACCGTCGTCCTCCCTAATCGAGTGTGCTAACACTGCGCCACCTCGTTCGGTCATGAATTGTGTTGTGCATCTGTCGTATGTCGGTTTGTGTGATGGAGTTCCATGCCTGTTGCACTTGGTCAATACAGGGACGGTTATTGCTGGTTGTGAGTGACGCTAGAATTATCGTTCGATTATGTTCCATACGTGCTCGATTGGAGACAGGTCTGATGATCGAGCATGCCAACGCAACATGTTGACACTTTGTAGAGCATGTTGGATTACAACAGCTGTAAGCGGGCGAGCTTTATCCTATTGAAATACACCCCATGGAATGCTGTTCATGAATCACCAGATTGTTGTACAAATTTGCAGTCAGAGTGCGTGGGATAGCTACGAAAGCGTTTCTGCAGTCGCATGAAATCGTTCCCCAGACCATAACTCCAGGTGTAGGCCAGTGTGTCTAGCACACGGACACGTTGACTGCACGCCGTCGGCTTCTACCAGCACACGGCCATCGCTGGCGCCGAGGCAGAACCAGCTTTCATCAGCAAACACAGCAGACCTCCACCCTGCCCGCCAATGAGCTCTCTGAGCCGCGCCGGATTAGCCGAGCGGTCTGGGGCGCTGCAGTCATGGACTGTGCGGCTGGTCCCGGCGGAGGTTCGAGTCCTCCCTCGTGCATGGGTGTGTGTGTTTGTCCTTAGGACAATTTAGGTTAAGTAGTGTGTAAGCTTAGGGACTGATGACCTTAGCAGTTAAGTCCCATAAGATTTCACACACATTTGAACATTTTTGAGCTCTCTGAAGACACAAATGGCGGTCGTTTTCTAATTGGTGTAATGCACGCTACAAGGCGTCTGGCTCGAAGCTGTTCTTGAAGTAAGCTATTTGTAACAGTTCGTTGTGCCAACTGCTGCTCAAATTGCTGCTGGTGGTGCAGTACGATGCACCAGAGCTATACAACGAACACGATGGTCTTCCCTCTCGAATGCGTCTGTTCGAAGACCCGTCTTCTTGCGACCGTACATTCTTCTGGCCACTGCTGTCAGCAATCACAGTCGCTACGTTCGTCTGATGGCTTTATGCAGTATTGCAGAAGGAACACGCAGCTCCTTTAGTCCCATAACACGACGGCGTTCAAACTCAGTGAGGTGTTGATAATGACGTCTTTGACGCCTTAAATGCATTATTAACGCACACCAGCTCTCAAGTACAATCTCATAGGTAACTATCCGTCACAAGCGTTACAGCACGTATTTAATCCAACCTTGAGTTGTATAGTCATAGTGGCACCGTTAGCGCCACTCATATGCCATTGGCGCTACATCTGTATAGACATCACTTTTCAGGTGTACAAACACGACTACCGACTTTTGTTTACGTAGCACAACTCCTTCTTGATGTTGCGATTTTTTTCCATCAATGTAGTTCTGGAGGACACACAAAGTACCTTGATGGCCATTAACATTCCAACCCCAAGAAGGAGTGTTCTGGACAAATTTAATTATGAATGTAGACAGGGCATCCACTCCAGGAATCGAGGGTTTGATGATTTTTTCCTGTCATCGACGTTGATACTCGCAAGATATCGGTCAGAGGGATTCCAATACTTTCAAGACCGTCTCAATTTCGAGTGTGAAGTCGGACAACAAATGACAAAAGAATTATTTTTCCTCGTGATATAATTACAGATTAACAATTTCTGATTTTTGTCTTTACTTACATTGTGGAACTTTTCTTCTAGTGAAATTTGATGTTTCTACGTTATGGGGTGCAGTGCCCTCTACGTTTCAAAGAGTGAGTTTGCGAGTATCAAAATATGTGATATTAATGGTCTTATGTTTTGATTGCATTGACTTAGAAGCTTAACATTTTTACATCACAAAATGACTACAGACCTCAGAATGTGACATAATTTTTTCTTGAAATGTCGACCGGTTCCTGACTAAAAGAGGTCTTAACTGGCAAAGGGACAAACAGCATTTTTTTCGTGTGATATAATTACATTTTAATAATCTCGGATTTTTCCCTTTGCTTGCACTGTAAAACAGTGTTCCTTGGCAAATTTCATGATTTTAGACCAGAGAGAACTATCCTACATGTTTTCATGGGTGAGTTTGCAGGTATCAAAATATGTGACATAAATAGCCGTATCTTTTGACTCAATTGATTTAGAAATGGTTCAAATGGCTCTGAGCACTATGAGACTTAACATCTGAGGTCATCAGTCCCCTAGAACTTAGAAGTCCTTAAACCTAACTAACCTAAGGACATCACACATATCCATGCCCGAGGCAAGATTTGAACCTGCGACCGTAGCGGTCGCGCGGTTTCAGACTGTAGCGCCTAGAACCGCTCGGCCACTCCGACCAGCAGTTGACTTAGAAGCTTACATTTTTACTCCACCACGTGAATAAGGACCTCAATACGTGATATAAATTTCAACTTCATACGTCTACACATTCCTGAGAAAAGGGATTCTGAACAGCCGGACAGACGAACAGACAGACAGATGGACAACAACGTGATTCTACAATCACTATGCCAGGATGGAGTAGTGATAACAGCATTTGCGTAGTAAGCAGGCGACCCAGTTTCGAATCCCGACCTTGGGACAAATTTTCATTTGTGCTTCAGTCTGCATATATATACATCAAAGATGTTGGAGTCTTGAAAGGTCTCTGGAACCACATAGTTTCATTTGATCCTGTACTGGTTTCGTTCTTACCGATTGGGGCACAGAACCCTATAAACGAAATTTTAATTATTATTAGCATGCAGTATAGCCCTAGGGACAATACATGATGAAACTTGTAGATGGTTAAGGTACGGAATTTGGTACACAGATCTGTCAACTCTGGCAGCAACAACAGTTGTAACGCGGCAGGGCATCGAGTCGAAAGGAGCTCGTATGACAGATGCTAATACGTCATTCTGTGCTGATTCAGTTTCTCGGCAACGCGTCGTCACTTGTTTTCAGTGGGTAAAACATCTGCAAAACGTGCGGTCCACGGCAACAGTGGAACGTCCTCTGAGTCGACGTTGATCAGGACAGCACATACAACGTATGGTCTTGCGTTATCTTGTAGAAAGATAACGGCACAGAGACATCAAAGATTAGGTACAACCACCCGCCTTAACACGACAGTATGTAACGGCTATTGTAAGAATTACTAGCTACTCGAACCAGAGGTTTTCGGGCACAATCTGGCATCGGATTCCGACACGCGCTGATAGACTTTTCTCGTTCTTGAAGAAAGCATAACACTATACTCTCACAAACAAAAATCATTCAAATGCGATTTCTGAACGAAAAACCCATTGTGTATTCTTTTCTTAATGTTTCCTTGTACAGGATGTTTCTGAAGTATTCGTTCAAATTAATTCAGGAGGTAGAGAACATCAAAACAAATATATGTCGATAAGAAACATAGGAGTATGGTCTCTAAAGTCAGCATATATTCTTAAGGAAAGTTTTGTTAGTGGTGCTTAGGTAAGCCGGTGTGTCGGCGAGAATGTGTACTGACATTCAAAACTACTCTGTGTACGCTTAATGACGGTCGTATCGTCAGCTATGACCGTCGATTTGCTTCGGACTAAGAGGTGCACTCCTGCGTGCAATTATGGTTCCGTTGTCAACCGCAATCATTGTGGCTTTGTGGTACAAGGTGGTGATGTCTAGAGCTCAGAGCTAACCATCAGTACACAGCTGCTTTGAACGGTAGTACTTGACCCCAATCAGCGGCACCAACATAACAGCTTACGTCGGCACCACATTCCCTGACATTGCAATTTGACCTCAGACACCATATATTCCTCATCGATCCATATTTTTTTTATGTTCTCTACCTCCTGTATTAACTGAACGAATAATTTCGGAACACCGAGTACATAGAATGTAAGTGATGCTATTAAAACTTACTATGCACGAGTGCGCTGACAGGCTAATTATTTGCATATTTAACAATGTAATTAACTTCATACTAATTTGACGTTTGCTACCTGTCGCATCGACGGTGTTAAGAATTTTAATCCTAACAGTATACAACAATTACGACAACATACTAGGCATCTACCGGGAAACAGTTCGAAAGAAACACAGAGCGCCGTAATGAATACAGGAAATATAAACTACAAAGTCGACGTAATGCATGCGTGGTCTAGGGGTAGCGTCTGTGACGAATAATCCAAACATTACCAGTCCCGGCTTCAAAACGCGCCACGCGGTCTAAGACTTACGGAGTAAGAAGTCAGCCATGTTATATCTACGGCCTTGTCAAAGAGGGCGGAGGAGCGGATAGAGGTTCAGGGCACTCTCCTGTCCTAGGGGTGGGAAGCTTCCCCTAAAGGCGGAATAATCAGCAATGATCAACGACATGAGGATGCACAAGGCAATGGAAACCACTGCATTAAAGACGCATTATGTCTGTCCACAGGACATGTGGCCTGTAATTGATAAAGTGTCATGATGATCTCTCCAATGGAAAAATATTCCGGAATAGCCCACCATTCAGATCCCCCGGAGGGGACTGCCAAGAGGGGAAGTGACCATGAGAAAAACATTGAATAACCAACAAAAACATAACGTTCTACCAGTCTGGGCGTTGAATGTCAGAAGTTTGAATGTGGTAGGGAAGCTAGAAAATCTGTATAGGGAAATGCAAAGGCTTGATCTAGATGTAGTAGGGGTCAGTGAAGTGAAGTGTAAAAAAGACAAGAATTTCAGGACAGCTGAGTATAGGGTAATACAGCAGCAGAAAATGGTATAACGAAGGTAGAATTCATTATGGATAGGAAGGTAGGGCAGAGAGAGTGTTATTGTGAACAGTTAAGTGTCAGGATTGCTCTTATCGGAATCGACAGTAAACCAACACCGACAACTATAGTTCAGGTATACATACCGACGTCGCAAGCTGAAGATGAAGAGATAGAGGAAGTATACGAGGACATTAAAAGAGCAGTACAGTATGTAAAGAGAGATGAAAATCTAATACTCATGGAGGACTGCAATTAAGTTTAGGGGAAGGAGTAGAATATGGGCTTGGGACGTGGAATGAGAGAGGAGAAAGACTAATTGCGTTCAGTAATAAACTTCAGCTAGTAATAACGAATACTCTACTCTAGGAGCACAAGAGGAAGAGATCATCATCATCATCATTTAAGACTGATTATGCCTTTCAGCGTTCAGTCTGGAGCAAATACCCCCTTATAAAAAAAAATCCTCCATGATCCCCTATTCAGTGCTAACATTGGTGCCTTTTCTGATGTTAAGCCTATTACTTCAAAATCATTCTTAACCGAATCCAGGTACCTTCTCCTTGGTCTGCCCCGACTCCTCCTACCCTCTACTGCTAAACCCATGAGTCTCCTGGCTAACCTTGCTTCTCCCATGCGTGTAACATGAGCCCACCGTCTAAGCCTGTTTGCCCTGGCTGCTACATCTATAGAGTTCATTCCCAGTTTTTCTTTGATTTCCTCATTGTGGACACCCTCCTGCCATTGTTGCCATCTACTAGTACCTGCAATCATCCTAGCTACTTTCATATCCGTAACCTCAACCTTATTAATAAGGTAACCTGAATCCACCCAGCTTTCGCTCCCATACAACAAAGTTGGTCGAAAGATTGAATGGTGCACAGATAACTTAGTCTTGGTACTGACTTCCTTCTTGCAGAAGAGACTAGATCGTAGCTGAGAGCTCACTGCATTAGCTTTGCTACATGTCGCTTCCAGTTCTTTCACTATGTTGCCATCCTGTGAGAATATGCATCCTAAGTACTTGAAACCGTCAACCTGTTCTAACTTTGTTCCACCTATTTGGCACTCAATCCGTTTATATCTCTTTCCCTCTGACATTACTTTCGTTTTGGAGATGCTAATCTTCATACCATAGTCCCTAAATTTCTGATCTAGCTCTGAAATATTACTTTGCAAACTTTCAATCGAATTTGCCATCACAACTAAGTCATCCACATATGCGAGACTGTTTATTTTGTGTTCACATATCTTAATCTCACCCAGCCAGTCTATTGTTTTCAACATATGATCCATAAATAATATGAACAACGGTGGAGACAGGTTGCAGCCTTGTCTTACCCCCGAAACTACTCTGAACCACGAACTCAATTTACCGTCAACTCTAACTGCTGCCTGACTATCTATGTAAAGGCCTTTAATTGCTTGCAAAAGTTTGCCTCCTATTCCATAATCTCGTAGAACAGACAATAAGAGGAGGATATATACTTGGAAGAGGCCGGATGATACAGAAAGATATCAGTTAGATTACATCATGGTGAGATGTAAATTCCGAAATCAGATACTGGATTGGGGCAGATATAGACGCACATTACAATGAAGCAATGATGAAGAGTAGGCTGAATTTTAATAGATTAGTCGCGACGAATCAATAAGCAAGGTAGTGGGAAATGGAAGTACTCAGGAATGACGAGGTATGCTTGAGGTTCTCTAAGGCTGTAGATAATCATTAAGGAGTAGCTCAGTAGGCAATACAATTGAAGAGGAATGGGCATCTCTAAAAATGGCAATCACAGAAGTTGGAAAGATTAACATAAGTACAAAGAAGGTAACTTAGAAGAAACGATGGGTAACAGAAGAAATACTTCTGTTGACAGGTGAAATAAGGAAGTACAAAAATGTTCAGGGAAATTCAGGAATATAGAAATACAAGCCGCTGAGGAATGAAATAAATAGAAGTGCAGAGAAGCTAAGAACATGAAAAATGCTAAGAAATCGAAAGGAAATGATGGCCAGAAGGAAAGTCAAAATAACCTTCGGTGAAATTAACAGTAAGGGTGGTGCAATGGGAATTCCACTGTTAAATGCAGAGAAGAGAGTAGATAGGGGGAAACAGTACATTGAAGGAACAGGAGTCGATTTAGAAGAGATAGCCGATCCAGTATTAGAATCAGAATTTGAGAGAGCTTTGGAGGACTTAAGATGAAATAATGCAGAAGGGATCGATAACATTCCGCCAGAATTTCTTAAATTTATGGGGTAAATGGCAAAAAATGGCTCTTCATGTTTATGTGTCTGGTGACTCAAGAAAAATCAACAGACGTTCATAGTATATGTCGACCTGAAAAAAGTGTTCGACAATGTAAAATGGTGCAAAATGTTCGAAATTCTGAGTAAAATTGGGATAAGGTATAGGGGGAGACGGGTAATATACAAGAGCCAAGAAGAAATAAGAAGAGTGGACGATCAACAACGAAGTGCTCGGATTGAAAAAGGTGTAAGACAGGGACGTAGTCTTTCCCTCCTACAGTTCAATCTGTACATCGAAGAAGCAATGATGGAAATAAAAGAAAGGTTCAGGAGTGGAATTAAAAATCAAGGTGAAAGGATATCAGATCAATTCGCTGATGATATTGCTATCCTGATCTGCTGAATGGAATGAACGATCTAATGAGTACAGAATGGACTGAGAGTAAGTCGAAGAAATACGAAAGTAAAAAGAAGTAGCACAATCTTAGCATCAGGATTGATGGTCACGAAGTAGATAAAGATAAGCAATTCTACTACCTAGGCAGCAAAATAACCAGTGACGGACGGAGCAAGAAGGACATGAAAAGCAGACTAGTACCTGCAAAAAGGAAATTCCTGGCCAAGAGAAAGCTACTAGTATCAAACATAGGCCTTAATTTGAGGAAGAAATTTCAGAGAATGTACATTTGGAGTTCAGTATTGTATGGTAGTGAAACATGGACTGTGCGAAAACCGGAACGGAAGGGAATCGAAAGATTTGAGATGTGGTGCTACACACGACTGTTTAAAATTAGGTGAACTGGTAAGGTAAGGCATGAGGACGTTCTGCACAGAATCGGAGAGAAAGAAATATGTGGAAAACACTGACAAAGATAAGGGACAGGGTGATAGGACCTGTTAAGACATCAGGGAATGACTTCCATGTTACTAGAGGGATGTATAGAGGGCAAAAACTGTAGAGGAATAGAGAGATTAGAATACACCCAACAAATAATGGAGGAAGCAGGTTTAAGTACTACTCGAGATGAAGAGGTTGGCACAGGAGAGGAATTCGTGGCGGGCCGCTTCAAAGTAGTCATGGCTATAAAATTTTTAAAAAAAGTCGATTTAGGAAGACTGAACATCTTAAGATCCAAATAGGTGGCGTTTCAGGTGAGAAACTAGCTCTTAATCATGCATTATGCGAGAACCAATAGCGAGGTGCTGCACATGCTTTGACACGTTCCTCGGACTTGGCCACTGGAGTGTCAATTCTGGCCGAAACAGACGAGTTGGAGTGGTCTTGGAGAAAAGTCCGAGAGCACCGTTGTTCCAGCCATAATTTCAACTGTAGTGTGAGGAGCATCTGCTCACAGAGCTGAGCACAAAACAAACTCAGGCTGAAACCAGCACCAGTATACGCGCTGTTACGTGACGTCAGTATAGCAAGAGGCTGCAATGCGTGATGAAGAGTTTGATTCTTGGAAAACCCTTTTTTTAAGACGTATGGCTGCACTCACCAGGGTACATGACATCATGAATCCCCAGATCAACAGATTTTGGAATTCCGAAAGTCTTCATCAGTTACGTCAAGGGTCTTTGCACTATGTGAAAGAAGGAGCGCGGTGTGTAGTTAGCGCAACAGGTTATTAAACTGATCGTTTTCTGCCAAGTTATAACATCTCTTAAGTATGTGAACAATTTACTACAATCTCCTTTAAAATAACTGACGAAAAGACACACTGCCGTTTCATGTAGGAGAATGCAAGAGCACTCACCGCCAGTGCGTCTATGGCAACATTACAAAAATAGCCTGATAGCTGCTATGTGCAGCTCTTCAGTCACTAAGCAAGAAAATTACATAAAATTCATGGTTAAACCTGTGATCCGAATCTTGATGAGTGTCTAGTGACTTGTGTAGTCTTGAACGCTGTGATAATTATGCGCTGCGCCCTCCACTAGCTATGGGACACAGCGTACACAGAAGACGTCGGAGCTGCTTATGACTCCGGCGTTAATTTGGTTGAGCTCCAAACAGGACTCAATCGACATGAACTATGTTAAGCTTCCGCCTCATATAACATAAACAGTTCCAAGTCGACATCCATCTGCCAAATGCGGATATATGCAGACACATGACTCCATTCAACAGTTAATTAATCAGTACCTCAACACAGGACAGTGTTCAAGAATTGTACTTATAAACTCACCTACAGCCGCTGCCAATAAGAAGCCGAACTGGACATTAGAGAAGCGATTTTAGTCATCCTTTACTGGATCTAGGACTATAAATAATTTGGGGGACATCTTCTATTCCCTTCTGGGACACGAACGAAAAACTTCATGGATTTACTAAGAAACTTGCTCAACTACACGACAAATATGCTGCCGTAAAGACCAGAAGACTAAGATGGAAATCTACACTTTGGTTAATTGAAGAGCTATAACAGTTTATGAATCTCAGAGACGCTGCGCAGGGACGTACGAACTGCGCCCACGCCTGAAAATCATATTGCTTACAAGCACGAAGCAGAACACAGTAAGTCAAGCTGTGAGTAATATAAAACTCAGGCATACCCATACACCAACCAACAATAGAAATAGATCAGTTGTACTACGGGAAACCTGCGTGGTCTTGATACAGACAAAGTAAAAGCTGCAGCTGATCCCATAGGCCCAGCAGAAGAACTGAACCGGTAGTTCACATTCCCTACAACCACAATCGAACCAAAAACGACATAGAGATTCACTGATCAGTCATGGGAGTAAACGACTGCAGCCACGAAAATTTCTATATTATGCATGTTATTTGCAGTACCATAAAAAAACCATCATGTGTATCAGATCAGCATCGACTCGACACGATGGCATCACAGTCCAAATGATTAAACTTATTATTGACGCGCTACTGCCCACTATACCTTCAACCACTCCTTAACCACAAATATTTTCCCTGAGGACTTGGGACCAGTGAAGCCACTACCAAAAAAGGACGTTGCCATTGCACCCTCTAACTAGCGACGTATTTTCATTCTTCCTCTACTGTCTAAGGCCTTGAACACATACCCCACGACCAGCTAACAAACTAATAACCACGAACATCCTACTAGACAATCACCAATCAGGTACCCATAAACACCTCAACACAATATCTACCTTAATAAAGGTAACAGATGATCTGAAGCTTGCCATGCATTCACAAGAAGCGACTCTCATGTGTTGCTTAGACATTTTACTTGGCAAACATAGCAGACTAAATTTCTCGAAATACAGTACAATGGTTTCGCTCATACCTGACGACACAACAATGCGTCACGTCCGGAACCATAAGTCACAATGGAGGCAGGCAGTATCATGTGTCCTCCATGGTTCGGTGTTAGGTCGTGTATTGTTTTCTTTGTGTGTCAATGATGCGTCACCAGTCTTATCCTACTACAAATACCACACGTACGCTTACGACCTCCACTTGTATCTAAGTGCAAAACCAATAAATCTGAAGTCAGAGAGCTTAGGATAAAAGACTAAAGCACAACCTATCCAAAAGCCATGCAGTTCTGGTTGGTCAATTTACCCAAATTGGCGCGAAGTATCGGAAATCCTTACCATCTTTAAACCTAAATGGCCAAATACCAACTTTTCCCCTTGAGCAAAGTGTCTAGGAGTAATAACAGAATATATTCTTAATCAGCCTGAACACGTAACTACAACGTGCAAGAAAGCATCTCTTCATGCCGTACAAAAATTATAATTTGCTCTTCCCTCTTGACCTGCAAAAGAAACTTGTACAAACAATAATACCCCAGTTATTGGTTATAGCGATGTTATCGTGAAAGGTCTTTCTCAGAAAAGCACACGGCTCCTGCAACTGATTATGAATGTATTCTTCATGTCTGTGATGTCTGACTCTTTAATGGTATTTCACCAGCATACGCACAGCTATCCTGGCTGCATGCAGACAGTCTCAGAGTCCCGTATATCTATCTCGACCTTAACGTTCTTATCCGAAAAACACGACACAAACACCCGATCCCACCAGAGCAAAACCGTACTATCCCATTCCAAGCCCGCACGGCTAGCTGCGCTGTCTCACGCACTGCTCCCCGAGCGGGAAGGCGCGCCGGTACCCGGCACGAATCCGCATGGCGGATTTGTGTCGAGATCCGGTGTGCCGGCCAGCCTATGGATGGTTTTTAGACGTTTTTCCATCTGCCTTGGCGGACGCGCGCTGGTTCCCCTTGTTCCGCCTCAGTTACACTATGTCGGCGATTGCTGCGCAAACACTGTCTCCACGTACGAGTACACCATCATTACCCTACCATGCAAACATTTGGTGTTACACTTGTCTGGTGTGAGACGTTCCCGGAGAGGGGGGGGGGGGGGGGTCCACTGGGGGCCGAACCGCACCATAACCCTGGGTTCGGTGTGGGGCGGCGGTAAGATGGGTGACCTGCTGTGGCCTGTTGCAGGGTTGTGGACCGCTGGGGCTACGGCGGGACGAAGCTTCTAAGTCGTTTCTGGGTCCCCAGGTCAATTCACAATGACCACACAATCCCACTCCAACGCTGAGCCACTTTCTCGAAGTCCTTCTCAGTAGCAGGAACCTGACTCCGGAATACCGTCCCGCCTTATACTAGAAAACGCTTTTGCCTAAACAACATGACAGAAACCTATGTTCCCATCAGAGAAAAATCCTTTCTATCTCACACCATCGTACAGCCACTTTCTCAAAGTTCTTCTCAGCAGCAGGAATTCAGCTATGGAATAACCTCCCTCTTTATATTAGAGAAGATCTCCAGTTTCAGAAGTCAGTTAATGACGCATCTAATAAGGCAACTATAATGACTACCATTGTCTCTGTATGCACTCGTTATCCTTGTACAGCTTCCTTTGCAACCATATCTTCCTCATTGCCAAGTACTTTTAGCTCGTGCAGTCTCTTAAACTTCCTTTCCCCGGAATTCGCTGTATCAGAAAACGTTTATTTTGCACATATATAAATTCTTTTTGTATCTGCCACTATCATATTGTTTTTATTGACACTATAATAATTATTATTATCGTTGTTATTATTGTCACTATTAGTGACAGCAGCTGCTGTAGTACAAGTACTGCCAATATTAATTTTATTACTTCATAGTCAGTATTATTTACTCATATTCTCTCTATTGACACTCAAATCATATTAATACTATTTGTGATATTAAAATGGTTATTTCATAGATAGAAACAGTGTAAAAAAGGTACTGTACGAGTGAAATCCTGGACCGACATAAGAGAGGGCCTTAATCAGATAAATAAATAAAAATAAGTAGACCAATATTTACAGTGAGATTAGTGCAAGAGAGCATTCATCTATATTGTCATGAATAATCTTCATACTCCAGTTAGGCATCGTAGAACTTGTATCAATAAATCATTGCAAATTGGTGTGAATATGTGTTTCCATTCATTTATTCCATAGACGCCGCCTAACCCTATATACCCCTGTCACAAAACTGTCTAAGTGCTGCGTGCGAGCAATCTGCATTGTAACAGGAACTACTTTTGGTGATATGCGGTTGTCCTCCTGCCACATTTATTTTTGATGCCAATTGTATTTGCCGAATACATGATGTACTGAGTAAGGACAAGAGACGGGATATACACTATGTGATCAAAAGTGTCCGGACACCTGACTGAAAATGACTTACAAGTTCACCCTACATCGCTAATGCTGGAATTCAATAAGGTGTTGCTCCAACTTGATGACAACTTCCACTCTCGCAGTAATGCGTGCAGTCAGGTGCTGGAAGGTTTCTCGGAGAATGGCAGCTCATTCTTCAGGGAGTGCTGCACTGAGGTGAGGTATCGATGTCGGTCGGTGAGGCCCGGCACGAAGTCGGCGTTCCAAAACATCCCAAAGGATGTTACTGTCGTGTAACCACTCCGCCACAGGCCCGTGCATTATGAGCAAGTGCTCGATAGTAATGAAAGGCGCAATGGCCATCCCCGAATTGCTCTTCAGCAGTAAGAAGCAAGAAGGTGCTTAATACATCAGTGTAGGCCTGTTCTCCAACAGTGCCACGCAAAACAACAAGGGGTGCAAGCCCCCTCCATGAAAAACACGACCACACCGTAACACCACCGCCTCCGAATATTACTGTTAGCTGGTAGATGACATTCACCGGGCATTCGCCGTACCCACACCATGCCATCGGAACGCCACATTGTGTACCGTGATTCGTCACTCCACTCAACGTTTTTCCGCTATTCAATCGTTCAATGTTTACGCTCTTTATACCGAGCGAGGCGTCGTTTGGAATTTACCGGTGTGATGTGTGGCTTATGAGCAGCCGCTCGACCATGAAATCCAAGTTTTCTCACCTCCCGCCTAACTGTCATAGTACTTACAATGGACCCTGATGCAGTTTGGAATTCCTGTGTGATGGTCTGGATAGATGTCTGCCTGTTACACATTACGACGCTCTTCAACTGTCGGCGGTCTCTGTCAGTCAACAGACGAGGTCGCTCTGTACGCTTTTGTGGTGTACGTGTCCTTACATGTTTCTACTTCACTATCACATCGAAAACGTTGGACCTAGCGATGTTTAGGAGTGTGGAAATCTCGCGTACAAATGTATGACACAAGTGACACCCGATCACCTAACCACGTTCGAAGTCCGTGAGTTCCGCAGAGTGCCCCATTCTGCTCTCTCTTACGACTACTGAGGTCGCTGATATGGGTTACGTGGCAGTAGGTAGCAGCACAATGCATCTAATACGAAAAACGTATTTTTTGGGGGTGTCCGGTCACTTTTGATCGCATATTGTAGGTGGTGCGTTGTTGTGTATGTTGGGACAGGAAGGGTGGATTTTTCATTTGAAGTGCAAGAAGTAGAGTGGGGTTATAGGAATGATTTCACTGTTATGGAGTTGAAGGAAGTTGAAATTAAACCGAGGAAGGAGATAGAGTTTGTGTAGATGGAAGGAATGATCATAGAGACTAGACGTCTCAAGGATCTGCGCAACATTGGGCTGTTGGGATTCAGTTCTGCTGGAGACACAGCCTTGCCGGAGGTGTTCCATGTGGAGACGTGAGAATTTTTATCAGCTGAGGGGGTGGGGGGGGGGAGGGGGGGCGTGGCAGGACGGATGAGGGTCTTGAAGGTACGTGTGATGATCGTGAAATTTAGTCTGTATGTTGAGCCATTTAGTATTTATAGTCTATAGTGGAATTTCTTTTGGATATTTAACAGTTGGCGGTTCCAAGAGAAACGAGTATTAGTCCATTCTAGAGTTTAGTGGACAGTTGTGGAGGTCCAGAACAGACAGTTTAGTTGGTTTACACTCTAATTACTGCCTAAACGTTTGTGGGATTATTGGAGAGGAACAAATGTTTGCGTCGAGAGGTGATATTATTGGGGATGGTGTTGATGGTATGGTGGGACAAATGGAGGGTGATTTGTACAGCAAGGAAAGCAGTGTCGTCAGCATGATGAAGCACGCAAACAGTACATAAAAGTTTGGAATAACTGCCGGTTTTCAATAACTTCATGGCACGCGCTATTGTGCCATCAAGTTACTGCTAACCCGCAGTTCGCCCAAATTTTCGTGGAACAATCAATATGCCGGCAAAGTTTTAAATAGTTTAGGACCGTCGCCGTTCTATAGGAGCCAAAGAGTGCTGACAGTCGGGTTCCTTGGGACACAGGCGACAGGGAGAGGTCCGCTCAGCTTTAACCCGTTCCGAGCTGTGCTGCGTTGCGCTGCGTTTCTTTGCGCGCTCACCTTGCGCCAGACCTGATTGTGTAAGCCGGCCCGGCGGAAAGTGAAGCGAGCAGCGCATTTTTGTCGAAACGCAGAGCGCAAACCACATCCCGCCCCCGCTCCGCGGTTAATGACTCCATTCTGTGCGAGCAGCTCGCGGCAGAGCGCGGCTCGCCGAAGCGACAGCGTGCTCAGCGCCAGGGTTGGACGTCTGCGACAGGCGCCTTCCAGCAACCCCAGGGTGTGTACACTCAGCGTATCCCACGTCTCGCTCACGTACTCTCTACAGCACGGCCTATTAACAACACACAGCCTCTGAGGCTGTGTTTACGGACTTCGTAACAGGAAAATTTTACTGTCCAATACGGACTACAGTTCAGGAAATGGCTTCGTGACGGTTTGAAGGCAATACACGAGCCTACAAGTCTAGTAAATTCCCACGAAGGAATGGAACATTTTTGCTACGTCTTCATGTTTGGTAAGATTGATTATTCCAACGATCTTAAAAAATTTCGACAATGTACACCATAAGTACAACGTTGACAGCCGTCTGAATTTGTTACTGTGTCGACTGCAAGTGAAAATGGAAAAACAGAGTTCCGTGCCGTTATTAAACATTTTCGTTTGAAGTGTTAGACTGCCGCACAAACCAAAACAGAACTTAATGAAATTCATACGTACTCTGCACCATCACTGAACACCATTTGGTTTTGAATTAATGAATTTAAGTGTGGTCGGACAAGCACCGAAGAAGCGTGCTCCAGCCGTCCAACTGAGGTCGCAAAAAGGACAAAACCATGGTATGGTAATGCAAAACGGCAGAATAAAAATTCGTGACATTGCTGAGTTGTAGGAATCTTAATTGTATGAGTGCGTTCATGGAGAATTGGCTATGAAGAAGCTGTTTGCGCGTTTGATGCCGCGATTGCTCACAGGCGACCAAAAGTGCATCCTGTACATTTTAGCACAATGTCTGGCGATGTTTAATCACAATCCTCAAGACTTTTTGTCCCGATTTGTAACTTTTAATGAAACCTGGACCTCTCATTACGCTCCAAAGTCAAAAGGGGAGCCAAAATAACGGACAAAAGCTGGTGAAATTGCAGTTAAAAAAGCAAAGACCATTTTGTCATTTTCGTAAGGTGATGGGAAGGTTATGAAACGTCCCCTTTGAAAAATATGAATGACAGTGCTGGATAACTCTTACATTATTTGATTTTCAAATACCTGAGTAAAACTGAACGTACTCAGACAGTTCTCTCTTTACTTATTTTGACCATCACTAAACGGACATGAAATATTTTTTAGCGCAACGCAATCTGACTTTCAATAATTCCTCAAAAAGAATGGCCCTGACTAACAATAACCTATACCTTACATGAATCACTTACCTCACAAAAATCTTCGTTACTCGAACTACTGCAATACAGCGAGCGCCAATACTGCCAGCTAAATAAAAGATTCTAACTACTGAAGGCACTAACTACTGATAGGGATAGTTAGCAAATAAAGGTTTTGATAGAGAACAAACAATGTATTTACCTTAATAGTGTTCAAAAGTCATCAAAAATATATATATATATATATATATATATATATATATATATATATATATATATATATATATTCATGACTCCATCTTTATAAATTTCCTTTTTCTGGTGGATACTCGTCCAGATGTCCGCTTATAGTAACTTCTCAAAATTCTGGAATCTCTCTCTCCACATCCACCACTGCTGGCGGCTCACCTCCAACTTCCCAACGCTACGCGCTGTTCACATCCAACTGCCCAACACTACACAGCGAATATTACAACAATGAGTCCAACCAGCCCAGACCAGCTTGACGGGGAAGTGGAATAATTCTCGGTTGCAAAAACCCCATTATCTAATATTCCCGATAGTTAACGTCTCGCCGGCCGGTGTGGCCGAGCGGTTCTAGGTGCTACAGCCTGGAAACGCGCGACCGCTACGGTGACAGGTTCGAATCTTGCCTCGGGCATGGATGTGTATGTTGTCCTTAGGTTAGTTAGGTTTAACTAATTCTAAGTTCTAGGGGACTGATGACCTCAGCAGTTAAGTCCCATAGTGCTCAGAGCCATTTGAACCATTTGAACCGTTAACGTCTCGGTCCACTAATTCATTGTTGACGGCATAAGGACAGCGTCTTTGGCTAGTAATAAAAACGCCTGGGTCTCGGTTTCTAACCTCGCCACTTCCTAAATTTTGAATAAAAATCATCAGCAATGGCGACTGAGAACTTTCCGGCGCAGGAAGTCACGTAGGTTCTACCATCTGCCTTGTCAAAGAGGGCGGAGGTTGGAAACTGCCCCTAAATGGCGGAAGAAACAGCGAAGATTATCGGCGTGAGGATGAAGAAGGCAATGGAAACCACTGCATTAAAGACGCATTATGCCTGTCCGCAGGACATGCGGCCTGTAACTGATAAAGTGTCATGATATCTCCATCGGCAAAAGATTCCGGACTAGTCCCCCATTAGGATCTCCGGGAGGGGGCTGCCAAGTGGGAGGTAACCATGAGATAAAGGCTGAATAATCAGGGAAAGGAAAACGCTCTACGAGTCGGGATGTAGAATGTCAGAAGTTCATACTTGGTAGGGAAGCTTGAAAAATCTGAAAAGGAGAATGCAATGGCTCAATCTAGATACAGTGGCTGTCACTGATATGAAATGTATTAAAGAAATATAATGTGTATCCACAGGACATGTGACCTGTAATTGAAAAAGTATCACAATAATCTCTCCATTGACAAAAGATTGCCGACTAATCCCCCATTCGGATCTGCAGGAAGCGCTGCCAAGGATAAGGTAAAATGTTGTATAATTAGTGCCTCCCGTCGGGCAACCGTTCGCCGGGTGCAAGTCTTTCGATTTGACGCCACTTCGGCGACTTGCACGTCGATGGGGATGAAATGATGATGATTAGGACAGCACAACGCCCAGTCCCTGAACGGAGAAAATCTCCGACCCAGCCGGGAATCGAACCCGGGCCCTTAGGATTGACATTCTGTCTTGCTGACCACTCAGCTACCGGGGGCGTACAAGTGGAAGGTGACCATCAGAAAATAGTTTAATGACCGACGAGAGGATAACGTTCTTCGAGTCTGGACGTGGAATGTAAGAAGTTCGCACGTGGTAGGGAAGCTAGAAAATCTGAAAGGAGAAATGCAAGGCTGAGTCTAGATATGGGGGAGAGGGGGGCGGTGGGGAGGGGGAAGGAGATCTGTGAAGTGAAATGGAAAGAAGACGAGGATTTCTGGTCAGATGAGTGTAGCGTAACAAAAACAGCAGCAGGAAACGATATAACTGGAGTAGGATTCATATGAATAGGGAGGTAGGGCAGATAGTGTGTTACTGAGAACAGTTCAGTGACAGGGTTGTTCTCATCAGAATCGACACAAACCAGCACCGACAACGACTGTACATGTATACATGCCGACGTCTCAAGCCGCAGATAAAGTGATAGAGGAAGTATGTGAGAATATTGAACTGGTAATTCGGTACATATAGGGAGATGAAATTCTAGTAGTCATGCCGGACGGGAATGCGGTTATAGGGGGGAGGTAGTAGATGACAGGCTTACGGGACAATATGGGCTTTGTAGTAGGAATGAGAAAGGAGGAATAGTAATTGAGTTCCGCAGTAAATAGTATTAGTGAATAATCCGTTCAAGAATCAGAAGAGGAGGAGGTGTACTTGGAAAAGGCCAGGGGATACGGGAATACTCCAATTAGATTACATCATTGTCGGTCAGAGATATTGAAATCAGATATTGATTGGTAAGGCGTACCTAGGAGCAGATATAGACTCAGAACACATTTTAGTATGTTCAAGAGTAGGCTGAAGTTTAAGAGACAAGTCAAGAAGAATAAGGAAGTACTAAGGAAGGAAGAAATACGACTGAAGCTCTCTGAGGCTATAGATACTGCCATAATGAATAGCTTAGAAGGCAGTTCAACTGAAGAGAAATGGACATATCTAAAAAGGGCAATCACAGGAGTTGGAAATAAGAACATGCGTACAAGGTACGTAGCTTCGAAGAAACCCTTCGTAATAGAAGAAATACTTTAACTGATCGGTGAAAGAAGGCAATACAAAAATGTTCAGAGAAATTCAGGAATACAGAAAATACAAGTCAATTATGACCGAAATAAATGGGAAGTGCAGGGAACCTAAGGGGAAATTGCTGCACGTAAAGTGTGAGGAAATCGTAAAAGAAATGACTGTCGGAAGGACTGACTCACCTTCTGTGACATTAAAAGCAAGGGCAGTAACATTAAGAGTGCACTGGCAATCCGACTGTTAAATTCAGAGGAGAGTGCGGATAGATGGACAGAGTACACTTAAGGCCTCTAGAAGGAGAATAACTTGTCTGATGGCGTTTTACAGAAGAAGAAGCAGTGGTCGGCAGGGAAGAGATAGGGGATCCAGTATTAGAATCAGAATTTAAGACCTTTGGACGACCTAAGATCAAATTTGCCAGAATCGTTGGTGGAAGTGGCAACAAAACAACTATTCACGTTAGGGCGTAGAACGTAGTTAGACTGGCGATATACCATCCAAATTTAGGAGAAAAAAACATCCACATAATTCCGAAAAGAGTAGGAGTCGACAAATGCAAGAATTATCGCACAGTCACCTTATGCATCCAAGTTGCTGACAACGATAATATACATAAGAATGGAAATGAAAACTGAAGATCTGTTAGATGACGATCAGTTTGACTTCCGGGAAGGTAAAGGCACTGGAGAGACAATTCTGGCGATGTGCTTGGTGATGGAAGAAATCCTGAAGGAAAATCAAGACACAAGACCTGGAGAAAGCGTTCGACGATTTAAAATTGTGTAAGATGTTCGAAGCTCTGAGAAAAATAAAGGTATGCTCTACAAGAGAAAAGATGGGCAAGACCAAGAACGAAGTGCTTAGATTAAAAAGGATGTAAGAAGGGGGTGTGGTCTTTCTCTTCCGAAGAAGCTATAATGGAAATAAAGGTTCACGACTGGGATTAAAATTCAAGGTAAAAGGATGTCAATGGTAAGATTCGCTGATGCCATTGCTATCCTACGTGAAAGTGAAGAAGTATTACGGGATCTATAGAATGGAATGAACTGTATAGTGAGTACAGAATATGGTATGGGAGTAAATAGAAGAAAGAGGAAGTATCAGAAATGAGAACATCGACAAGCTTAATATCAGAATTGGGGATCACGAAGTAGACGAAGGAATTCTGCTACCCTAGAAACAAAATAACCGATTATGGAAGGAGCAAAGAGGACAGAAGAAACAAACTAGCTCTGGCAAAAAGGGCATTCCTGCACAAGAGAAATCAACTAGTATCAAAACATATACCAGAAAGTGAGGAAGAAATGTCTGAAAATGAACGTTTTGAGCGCAGCGTTGTATGGTAGTGAAACATGGACTGTGGGTAAAGCGGAAAAGAATACAATCGAAGCATCTGAGATGTGATGTCACAGAACAATGATGAAAATTGGGTGGACTGGTAAGGTAAGGAATGAGGAGGTTCTACTCAGGATCGGCCAGTAAAGGAACTGAGAAGAAGAAAGGACGGGATGATACGCCAACTGTAAAGGCAACAGGGAATAACTTTCAAGGTACTGGTACAAGCTGTGGAGAGAAAAAAACTGTGGAAGAAGCCAGAGATTGGAATGCATCCAGGAAATAACGGGAGGACCTTGGTTGCAACTGCTATTCTGAGATAAAACGGTTGACACAGGAGAAAAATTCGTGGTGAGCCACATCAAACCAGTCAGAAGACTGATGACACACACAAAAAATTAGTGTTAATTTGGTCTCTGTCGCGTTTCGCGTGTCTGCAGCAAAGGAAATGGAAACGAGCGCTTGGCGTCATTGGCCAGTTGGTCGGGAGGCCCCTTACGGAGCAGGTCCGGCTGCCTTGGTGCAGGTCTTATTACATTCGACGCCACACTGAGCGACCTGCGGGCCGTATGGGGATGAAATGATGATAAAGACAGCACAACAGCCAGTCCCTGAGCCGATAAAACCCCGACCCAGTCGGAAATCGAACCCGGGCCCGTAGGACGGCAATCTGTCTCGCTGACCACTCAGCTATCGGGGCAGACTCTACAGCAATGATACCTCTTAACTCAGTTCCGAAACCTCTCGAATTTGTCGTTCGTCTTCTGATATCAACACATGTCATCAGCATACGAAATATTCCTATTCAAAATGATATTAAACAGGAGTGAGCTGAGACCGTTATCTTAATGTTCCCCAACAGTGACATCGAACTAGCAGGGTCCCTGACAAATTACGCTTCTCTTTCTTTACCCTTGAAGGTAGATGAGCTGTTCGAATTCCGCTCTGTTGTGGAGTCAAGGCCTCTTCAGTCATATTCGGCAATAATCTTGCAACTTCGTATTCCGTCCTATGTGAGGAGCCTACATGTTACTCCGTACATGTAATAAATGATCTACCAGGTGTGATCCAACGCAGAGGGTATTCCAATTGGGAATACTTGGGAAGCATGTCCAGGAATTTCAAGTTTCCACATTTTTCTTACAACTAAATACATTTGCCATATTGGAGGAGTGGGAACTCTTTTTAATTCAATTCTCTGACAATATTTCCCGGATAAAAATATGAATGTCCAGTCTTTATCTCTTTGTTTAGACGTATATAGAACAAAGTCGATGATTGGCTCCACATACGCAGTGTGCCTGTATCGCAGGCGACTGGTGTGTGGTCATATTGAACCTAAGTTCAAAATGGTTCCAAAGTTATTATTTTTAAATTTGTGCGCTACCAATCATACATAATTGCACATTATTTCGTCAGGATTAGTTTCTAAAAAGTGGATATCTGCCTCCCTTTCCGTTAACATGATTCTACAAATCTTCTTCAGTCTAAATAAATACTGATTACTTTACAAACGTACCATACATATGGGATTTCACAGTACCAGTTGAATCCTTTGTTACGATAAGCAAGCATTGACCCGTGATAAAAAGTTAAATAGTCAGAGCACCTGCATTACTGATTGAGACTTGTTGCTATATAATTCCATTCAGAAGTTCTGCAGAACCACGACCAGATAGGGAACTACTCTGAAGAGCCAAAGAAACTGGTACACCTGCATATTATCGCGTAGGCCCCCTCCAGCACGCAGAAATACCACAACACGACGTGGCATGGACTCGACTAATGTCTGAAGTAGTGCTGGATGGAACTGACAGCACGAATCCTGCAGGGCCGTCCATAAATCCGTAAGAGTACGAGGGGGTGGAGATCTCTTCTGAATATCACGTTGCAAGGCATCCCAGATATGCTCAATAATGTTCATGTCTGCGGAGTTTGACGGCCAGTGGAAGTGTTTAAACTCAGAAGAGTGCTCCTGGAGCCATCTGTGTCAACTCTGGCCGTGCGGGGGGTCGAATTGTCGTGCTGGAATTGCCCAAGTCCGTCAGAGTGCACAACGGACGTGAATGGATGCAGGTGATCAGGGAGGATGCTTACGTACGTATCATCTGTCAGGAACGTGTCTAGACGTATCAGGGGTCCCATATCACAGCACACGCCCCACACCACTACAGAACCTCCACCAAGTTGAACAGTCTCCTGGTGATATGCGAGGTCCATGGATTCATGAGGTTGTCACCATACCTGTACACTTCCATACGATCGATACAATGAAACGAGACTCGTCCAACTAGACAACATGTTTCCAGTCACCAAGAGTCCAATATGTGTTGACGGGCCCAGGCGACGCGTAAAGCTTTGTGTCGAGCCGTCATCGAGGGTACACGAGTGAGCCTTCGATTCCGAAAGCCCACATCAGTGATGAGTCATTGAATGGTTCGCACGCTGACCCTTTTTGATGGCCTAGCACTGAAATCTGCAGCAATTTGCGGATGGGTTGTACTTCTGCCACCTTGAACGATTCTCTTCAGTCGTCGTTGGTCCTCTTCTTGCAGGATCTTTTTCCGGCCGCAGCGATGTCGGATATTTAATGTTTTATCGGATTCCCGATATTCACGGTACACTCGTGAAATGGTCGTACTGGAAATCCCCTACATCATCGTTACCTCAGAGATGCTGTGTCCCATCGCTAGTGCGCCGATGGCGTTGTAGCAGCAGTGACCGATCTAACAACTGCACCAGACAGTTTTTGTATCATAGGGGTGTTGCTGACCTCAGCGCCGTGTTCTACCTGTTTCCATATCACTGTATCTGTATACATATGCCTATACCACGTTCTTTGGCGGTTCAATGAATACAGAGCTCAAAAATGGCTCTAAGCACTACGGTACTTAACATAAGGATATGATACACATCCATCCCCGAGACAGGAATTGAGCCTGTGACCGTAGCAGCAGCGCGGTTCGGGACTAAAGCGCCTAGAACCGCTCGTCCACAGCGGTCGGCGAATACAGAGCCAATAGTGCACCTGAAGTGCTCACAAATTTAGCTAACAGGTGGAACCCAAAAATAAAATCCGTTCCAAATATCTTGTGAAGCATTGTACTCAATCTTAAAAAATTGCAGGCGCGAATCAAGAAATAAACTGGTACTTTTAACAATTAAGGTTATCATGAGGATTTTCGTAAGTACAATCATAACACCGGAATGAGCCCAAATCAGAATAGGTAATTAAAATGTATTGTGCATCCAAAGAAAAGAAATACGTTGCACTGTTGTTTTGATAAAAACGACAGTACAGGTGTACAATAAAAGAGGTTCATGCTATGTAAGATCCAAAAATTAGTTTGTAGGGAAAGAAACTTATTGACTCTGAACGCAGACATAGAGCCGCATCCTCTCCAGTGAAACTGCATTTAGAAGTGCGTCTCCAGAGGAACTGTAGTATTTTGGCCTCTGCTATACTATCCTACTCACATCTGTGTCACTGACAAACGTAACGTTAAAGGATGACTACTGAACAGTAGGTACGAATCGCGTCCAAGATCTCCCCGTTTACGCAGCTGATCTCCGTCCCCCGCTCATCTCCATAGCGCAGCTTTCACAGCGTTGAGAAAGTGACGGAATTCGCTACAGAGAAACACCACAGCAGCTGCGGCTGGAATCGGTAATGTGCGCCGGCCGCGCCCTGCAGTGGTGGGAAAGCGTGGAAAACGGAGCCCGCCGAGCGGATCCTGCCCCAGAGGAAGTCAGCTGCGTCTACACCAGCGCGCCTTCCGCACAGCCGCCGTGCACCGGTGCTGGGCCCAAGCGCAAGCAGAGCCACCCGTGTAGCTGCGTGCCTCTGTCTCAAACAGAATCGTGAATGGTCCCATTCACACCTAGAGGGAAGCGCGCACGCCACTGCGATGATCAGCGTGCCCGCTTTGCTAGCAACAGCTGCCACTGTACTTGGTATTATTTTAACACTAAGACGAAATCACAGCTACAAGGGCAAGTGCTGGATTAATGAACACCTTTTTCTTTCCAGTGTATATGTAAGTGAGGTGGAAGAGGCGAAGATGGCAAGCAGTCCGTTACTTAAACACTTATACGAGGATCACTCCAAAAGAAATGCACACTATTTTTGTAAAAATACACTTCTCATTCTGAATGTGTCAAAGTTTTACAGTGTGTAGATACATCCTTCCCGCTTGTTTTCGTAGTTAAACTTGTTCGTGTGAGTGGCGCCGTCACAGCATGTCTTCAAGATGGCTGCTACACTTGACGTTCGTCAGAAGCAACGTGCTGTCATAGAATTCCTGTGCTGTGAAAACGAGACAGTAGGAAACATCCACAAGAGGTTGAAAAAAGTGTATGGAGATGCTGCTGTCGATTGCAGTACAGTTAGTGGGTGGGCAAGCAGGTTACGTGATGAAAGCGGGCACGGCAATATTGAGGATCGTCCTCGCAGCGGCAGGCCTCATACTGCACAAAAAAACAAAAAACAAAATGGCTCTGATCACTATGGGACTTAACTTCTGAGGTCATCAGTCCCCTAGAACTCAGAACTACTTAAACCTAATTAACCTAAGGACAGCACACACATCCATGCCCGAGGCAGGATTCGAACCTGCGAACTTAGCGGTCGCGCGGTTCCAGACTGTAGCACCTACAACCTCTCGGCCACCCTGGCCGGCCGTACTGCACACACTCCAGACAACGTGCAGAGAGTTAACGCTGACAGACGCATCGCAGTAAACGAATTGTCACGCTACGTTGAGAGAGGGCAAGGAAGTGTTTTTAGAATACTGAAAGTGTTGGCGTTAAAAAAAGGTTTGTACCAGGGGGGTTCCCAGGATGTTGACAGTGACTCACAAACAAACAAGAAAAACGGTATGCAGCGAACTTTTGGAACAGTACGAGAATGGTGGAGATGAATTTCTTGGAATAATTGTGACAGGTGATGAAACATGGCTCCATCATTTGTCACCAGAGACGAAGAGGCAATCAGTGGAGTGGCATCATGCAAATTCACCCAAGAAAAAAAAACTCACTACGGTGTGTTTCGATTCAGAAGGGCTCTTGCTTGTGGACATCATACCAAGTGGAACCACCATAAGTTCTGATGCATATGTGACGACACTGAAGAAATTTCAAGCTCGATTGAGTCGTGTTCGACCACATCGACAAAAGTAGGATGTTTTGCTGTTGCACGACACTGCACCGCCACATGTCAGTCAAAAAACCATGGAAGTGATCACAAAATTCGGATGGACAACACTGAAACACCCGTCTTGCAGTCCTGACCTGGCTCCATCTGACTATCATCTCTTTGGGAAACTGAAAGACTCTCTTCGGGGAACAAGGTTTGCCAAACAGTGGCTCCAACAGGTTGGTCGAGAATTTTACAGTGCGGGTATACAGGAGCTGGTTTCAAGATGGCGTAAGGCAGTTGAGAGAAACGGAAATTATGTGGAGAAATGAAAATATTGTATCTACACCATGTAAAACTTCCAAACATTTAGAATAAAAGATAGATTTAAAAAAAATAGTGTGCATTTCTTTTGGAGTGACCCTCGTGTATCAATAATTTCAAGATGATAATTGCTAATCACATGGCAGTTACACAATACATGAAATTTATTCGCAGTTGTGAATACAAACTACGATCAGCTGTATAATGGAATGACAATGAAAATTTGTGCCAGACCAAGGGTCGAACTCAGATTTCCCGCTTATTGCGAGAGGTCGCCTTTGGCTAACCATGCATGACTCACGGCCAGATCCAAGCTTCAATATGTCGTCATTCCTGCTTCGCAACCTGTACTCGTACACACGTTATGTAATTCCCGTACTGGGGCCAAGCAAAAACGGAATGGACGAAGTTAGTGAATATGAAGCGCAACATCAAAGGCACAAAGTATTACCCTATTTACCAGCAGATTCCATGCAATACTTGGGTTCTCATTTCGTTGCTCACTAGAAGAGAAATTGTTTACGTTAACAGACTAAATGCAGGCCACATGAATACTAATAAAGTGAGACGTTTGCAAAAATTAATTCCTTCTCCAAGCTGTGGTTCCTGTCTCACTGACAACGACATTGTGCATAGAGTGTCTAGCGAAGGACTCTCTGATTTCAAAATTAGATATCTTGAAAATTAAGAGCGATAGACGAGTGCAATAAACGGTTTGTTTATTGTGAAAGCTGCATGAATTTTATGCATAAGTTGAAATAGTTCGAAAAGCTGCTAACAGATAGTGCTGTAATAGCAATACGTGGTGCATACAATGATGCGCAGCAGCTCATAGCTATCAGTTCCACAGCTGAAATGTGAATGGAGGTTGACGTACCGAAGGAAGAGGTTGAAATCTAGTATTCCATTGAACAACGTGTGTTTCTAGTACTGGAATACCAGAGTTTAGAACACAGTCCTACGGCAACAAGGCGCAGTTTTCAAACACGGTTTAATGTACCAAAAGGACCCGATGCAAATATTATTCGCAAGCTCTTCGCCAAATTCCAACCGACAAACATCGTAACTGACGGTCTAGCTGGGAATGTTGGCTCCAGAAAAATTTTAGTTCCTCTTGGAAATGTCGCCACGGTTTCTGGAATTATTCAGTTAAGTCCAAGGAAATCCATCCGAAGAAGTGCAACAGAGACTCGCCTCAAGCATTCTATTATCAGAAAATGCTGAGAATAGAGCCTATATATGTTTCCAGTCAAAATCCAAAGCCATTTGTACGAACTGAGTGACAAAGGGCTGACTCTGCGTGCCATATTCTCACAATGATTGATAATGAAGGATCTGATGTTGGCTCGAACTGTGTGAAGTTGTGAATAAGCAGAACTAGCGATTTTGGGGTTCCGAGAATCACATCTGTGTGAAGCGAAACCAATACAATTTTCCCAAAATTATTGTTTGGTTGTGGTATCCAGCAGAGGCATTATTGGCCCTACTTTCAAGAGAGAAAGGGTCACTAGCGAAGGTTACGTTGCAATTTTGGAAGAATTTGTCGCCACACTGGATCGACCAATAGCCACGTGGTTCATGCAAGATGGGGAAAGAGACATTGCAATGAACAGATGTTTCGCGTATTGATGAATACTTCGGGAATATAGTCATTGCGTTAGACTATTCCAAATTTAATGGCGCAGGGATGGAGTGGCCTACATATTCACTCGAAATGAGTTCTTGCGACAACTTCCTGAGCGGCACTGAAACACAATGTCTACCTGAACTATGCCATCACGCTGGACGAGCTTGAATCGATGATCTGTGTAGCATCTGAATCCATTTCTGATGAGACACCTCAAGATGTGATGACAAATTTCATTAATCGCTTGCGCCACCTACGTACTGCGAATGGTGGACATTTCGGAAAGATTGTGATGTGATTGCAACGACTGTTCGCAGAGGACGAGTTCTCTTATGTACCCCGATACTACACGAGCTGGGCGGCGAACATCGCCAACCGCTAGATGCTTTTCGAACTATTTCAAAACTTCTGTATAATTCCTATACAAAATTATTCCAGCTTTCACAATAAACATGCCATTTGTTGCACTCGTCTATCAGTCTTACGATCTTAATTTTCGAGATATTTAACTTTCAGATCGGGGACACTTTCACTGGACAGCCTGTATTAGTACACTAAAGCGCCAAAGAAACAGTTATTGTCATACGTATTCAAATTCAGAGATATGTAAACAGGCAGAATACAGTGCTGCGATCGGCAACGCCTATATAAGACAACAAGTGTCTGGCGCAGTTGTTAGATTCGTTGCTGCTGCTACAACGGCAGGTTATCGAGATTTAAGTGAGTTTGAACGAGGTGTTATAGTCGGCACACTAGCGATGGGACAGAGCATCTCTGAGGTAGCGATGAAGTGGGGATTTTCCCGTACGACCATTTCACGAATGTACCGCGAATATCAGGAATCCACTAAAACATCAAATCTCCGACAAGCTACGACTGGAAAAGATCCTACAAGAACGGGACCAACGACGACTGAAGAGAATCGTTCGACGTGACAGAAGTGCAACCCTTCCGTAAATATCTGCAGATTTCAATGCTGAACCATCATTATGTGTTAGTGTGCGAACCATTCAACAAAACATCATGGGCTTTCGGAGCCGAAGGCCCACTAGTGTACCCTTGATGACTGCACGTCACAAAGCTTTGTTTCGTCTGGGCCCATAAATACTAACATTGGACATGTTGGAAACATGGTTCAAACTGTATCGAGTGTATGGACGTGTACGGGTATGGAGACAATCTCATTAATCCATGGACAATGCATGTTAGCAGGGGGGTGTTCAAGATGGGGGAGGCTCTGTAATGGTGTGGAGCGTGTGCAGTTGGAGTGATATATGACCCTGATACGTCTAGGTACTACTCTGACAAGTGACACATACGTAATTCCGACAGACTTGGGCAATTCCAGCAGGACAATACGACACCCTACATATCCAGAATTACTACAGAGTGGCTCCAGGAATACTCTCCTGAGTTTACACACGTCCGATGGCCACCTAACTCCGCAGACATGAACATTATTGAGCATATCTGGGGTGCGCTGCAACGTGCTGTTCAGAAGGGGTCCCCACCTGCTCGTACTCTTGAGGATTTATGGACAGTCCTGCACGATCTCAATTGCTCCAGCGCTACTTCAGACATTAGTCGAGTCCATGCCAAGTCGTGTCGCGGCGCTACAGAAGAAATATTGAATTTAATTGATGAAAGGAGAAAATATAAAAATGCAGTAAATGAAGCAGGCAAACAGGAATACAAACGTCTCAAAAATGAAAACGACAGGAAGTGCAAAATGGCTAAGCAGTCATGGCTAGAGGACAAAAGTAAGGATGTAGAGGCATATCTCAGTAGGGGTAAGATACTGCCTACAGGAAAATTAAAGAGACCTTTGGAGAAAAGAGAACCACTTGTATGAATATCAAGAGCTCAGATGGAAACCCAGTTCTAAGTAAAGAAGGGAAAGCAGAAAGGTTGAAGGAGTATATAGCGGGTCTATACAAGGGCGATGTACTTGAGGGCAGTATTATGGAAATGGAAGAGGATGTAGATGAAGATGAAATGGGAGATACGATACTGCGTAAAGAGTTTGACAGAGCACTGAAACACCTGAGTCGAAAGAAGGCCCTGGGAGTAGACAACATTCCATTAGAACTATTGATAGCCTTGGGAGAGCCAGTCCTGACAAAACTCTACCATCTGGTGAGCAAGATGTATTAGACAGCCGAAATACCCTCAGACTTAAAGAAGAATATAATAATTCCAATCCAAAAGAAAGCAGGTGTTGACAGATGTGAAAATTACCGAACTATCAGTTTAATATGTCATGGCTGCAAAAAACTAACTCGAATTCTTTACAGACGAATGGAAAAACTGGTAGAAGCCGACCTCGGGGAAAATCAGATTGGATTCCGTAGAAATGTTGGAACACGTGATGCAATACTGACCTTACGACTTATCTCAGAAGAAAGATTAAGGAAAGGCAAACCTACGTTTCTGGCATTTGTAGACTTAGAGAAGGCTTATGGCAATGTTGATTGGAATTCTCTCTTTCAGATTTTGAAGGTGGCAGAGGTAAAATACAGGGAGCGAAAGGCTATTTACAATTTGTACAGAAACCAGATGGCAGTTATACAAGTCGAGGGGCATGAAAGGGAAGCAGTGGTCGGGAAGGGAGTGAGACAGCGTTGTAGCCTATCCCCGATGTTATTCAATCTGTATATTGAGCAAGCAGTAAAGGAAACAAAAGAAAAATTTAGAGTAGGTATTAAAATCCGTGGAGAAGAAATAAAAACTTTAAGATTCGCCGATGACATTGTAATTGTGTCAGAGTCAGCAAAGGACTTGGACGAGCAGTGTCTTGAAAGGAGGATATAAGATGAACATCAACAAAAGAAAAACGAGGATAATGGAATGTAGTCGAACTAAGTCGGGTGATGCTCAGGGAATTAGATTAGGAAATGAGATACTTAAAGTAGTAAAGGAGTTTTGCTATTTGGGGAGCAAAATAACTGATGATGGTCGAAGTGGAGAGGATATAAAATGTAGACTGGCAATGGCAAGGAAAGCGTTTCTGAAGAAGAGAAATTTGTTAACATCGAATATAGATTTAAGTGTCAGGAAGTCGTTTCTGAAAGTATTTGTATGGAGTGTAGCCATGTACGGAAGTGAAACATGGATGATAAATAGTTTGGACAAGAAGAGAATAGAATCTTTCGAAATGTGGTGCTACAGAAGAATGCTGCAGATTAGATGGGTAGATCTCATAAATAATGAGGATGTATAGAATAGAAATGTGGAGAAGAGGAGCTTGTGGCACAACTTGACTAGAAGAAGGGATCTGTTGGTAGGACATGTTGTGAGGCATCAAGGGATCACAAATTTAGCATTGGAGGGCAGCGTGGAGGGTAAAAATCGTAGAGGGAGACCAAGAGATGAATACGCTACGCAGATTTAGAAGGAAGTAGGTTGCAGTAAGTACTGGGAGATAAAGGAACTTGCACAGGATAGAGTAGCATAGAGAGCTGCATCAAATCAGTCTCAGGACTGAAGACCACAACAACAACACACGATATTAGGCAGGTATACCGGTTTCTTTGGCTCTTCAGTGTATGGTGCAATTGTGGCTTTTGTTGTAATGCCTCAGTCAAACTAATGTACTTTGTCGACTGATTATCTCGTTCACTTATGTTTCATATTTTGTCGTGAAGTTAGACCAATGTAATTTTCGTATCATTATGTGAAATAAATATATTTGATGAAATGCGTTCTGCCTGAAATCAAATTTTAACAAAAAGTATATGGTATAGATGAATCAGCCGATGATACCTGCAGGGGAGAGACTCTGGCATTAGAATGTCTTCAAAGTAAAGCTGGTCCAATATTCCGTAAGCTTTGATGTCCTTTACGGTCGGCAAAGCGGAACTTTGCGGTACGGGTGTCGTTCCGAGGTTCAGTGGCGGCCGCCCTGGGTGACTGCTTGCACTCTCGCACCAGAGTTTCACTGCTGTTGCGCGCCAACCAAAACACAGGGGAGCACTCGCTGTTGGGAAACAATCGTGAAGCCACGAGCAATCGCCGAGCGCCTCCGTCGCAACTGCTGGCGTCGGTCCACTTTCCGGAGACCGCCCACGGTGGATACTCGCGTTTATGGTTGCATAGTCAACCAAGGGTCTTTATGCTCTTGCATTCTAAATGAAATATTTTACTGTATTCCTACAACGAAGGTATTCGTAATCTTTAATTTGTTAATCCTTGGATTCATTATGCGGCAAAGAATACGAAGGGGCTGTAGCGTCGGTCTCCTAGTTTGGTAGCTTACGTGGGCTGGATAATGAAGAAGGGTAACAGCAGTGTTAAGAAGCTGACCATCGGAAATTATCACATGAAACCGTTTCACTTAAGCAGCTTGCTTTTTGCGGACGATCTTGTAAGAGTAGCCTCTAGTGATACTAATGTTGGCAAAACCAAAAGCATCGTTATCGACAAGGAAAGGCATAACATCACAGCTGACAGAAACTCATTAGAAGATAGAGATGTATAATTGTGCTGTGCGTACTGTAAGACCTTCGATATACACACCATCAGATTATTTGACTTGTCGCTCTAACGAAGTAACGTGGCGTGTTTATCTTCTGCCGTTAGGTCAGACGACAGAAATGCCACTTGCACGCTTAGAGTAGCAGATTGACGGTCACCAACTTTAAACAGAACTTGATTAATTTTCACACACATTTATTAAAATAATAAAAAGCAAATTCATTACGTAACTTGATTCTGGATGCTGTTTACAATTGACAATCTGAAGTTCCTTTGGTCTTGGTACGTCAATCTTATTCTCAGATATCCCTGATACTTGACAAAGTGTCTATTCATTTATCTTCATGGCTATGTACAGGAATATGGTAATCTTATTAGGTGCAGACTGAAACTTGACTATAGACTGGTGCAGACAAATGTAGGCTGAGTAATCGGGGGTCTGTACACTCGTTATAATACCTCACGCATTCAGGTATCACTGTGCGAGTGTGATCCGCAAGGAGAAAAGGTTCTACGTTAGCAGCAATCTCATTGGCTGCGTTACATATTAATACGCGGATCGGCGGAAGCAGAATTTCGTCTGTCTCTCTGGCAGCGCCATCTCGTAGTGCGGAGACGGACGAGCGCTGCGCCTGCGCTGTTGTGCTTAGCGGGGCGCGCTCTAGTGGGAAAGTTGTGTACGCGCTGACTACGCGGAACTATGTACACAACAATAATAGGTCTGTAAAATTAAGTACTTGAGGCCTATCGTCAGTGCACCTTTGGTAATGGAAGAAGAAATCAGAGGGAGAGGCGGGGCATGTAGCCATCTGTTCCATTCCAGGAGGCGGAACTTCCTCAACGAGAGAGAGAGAGAGATATTGAATGAGACAAAGTTGGCTGTTTATAGCTCCACCTGCAACACAACCCTAATTTATTGCAACGAATCGGAAAGCGAATAAAAAGTCAGGCTCACGCTGCAAAAATGAGATACCTTCGGGAAATAGAGAGGAAGAGGAAGAGAGACACGGTCCGAAAAACAGCTATTGCGAGAAATTTTAATGTAAAGCCTGTGAAGAAAAATGTCTGACAGCAACAGCTGAATATTGAAAGATCGTCTGGCAAGATTAATTA
The DNA here is from genome assembly GCF_023897955.1 of Schistocerca gregaria. Taxonomy (NCBI): domain Eukaryota; kingdom Metazoa; phylum Arthropoda; class Insecta; order Orthoptera; family Acrididae; genus Schistocerca; species Schistocerca gregaria. The sequence continues at coordinate 196,847,525 of NC_064922.1, forward strand.
TGAGAATGATCAAAAAAAGAAGGGGGAGTGGAAGTAAAGAAGAACTGTAGGTGACAAGGGCAGAAATCGCGACTTTAGACAGGAAGAAGTGGAGATCCATCATATCATCTACAGTCTGAGGTACACAGGCCTTAAAATAGCGCACAGGCCGATGCGGAGCGAAAGGTTAATTTTGGGGTCATGAGCCATGTTAGCATTCTCAGAAAGGAAGAAAGGGAGACTGGCTTAACGTCCCATCGAGACAATAATTGGGGACGGAGCACCAGGTCGGATAAGGTGAAGGCTTCGCTTCAGAGTGAAGGAAATCTCCCTTTAAGGGAGCATCCGGGTATTTCCTTTAAACGATTTAGGAAAGTCGGACGGGATTCGAACCACTACTGTCGCAAATACAAATCCATGCTTGACCTCTAAGCCACACCGTTCGATTGCCCTTCCATTGTATCGCACTTTAATAAAATGCGCATCGCTGAATACTGTCTACATTCCAGAGGCTTCTTTTCGTGGAATACGTTTCGTGCACTAAAACTAAGGCCACTAACAACATATTTTTATTCTCTACATGTTCTCCTTTAGCATTAGGGTTTCTTGCGATATCCATTCTTTCGTTTATATTCTCTGTAGTTAGTAGATCTAATACATAATTTTGGAAGAGTCATGCGAATGTTTCTGAAGTGTGTTCTAGGGTCCTTAGGAGTCGAAGTACTTATTACCACTAGACATACTCAGCTCTGCTTAGAAATCAATATGACCATTTTTACACTGGCTTGTTTAAATTGTACCATTATATAAGCAAATGTTCAAATGTGTGTGATTCCTAAGGGACCAAACTGCTTAGGCCATCGGTACCTAACTTACACACTACTGAAACTAACTTATGCTAAGAATAACACATACACTCATGCCCGAGGGCATGGAAATTTCTTCATTCCAGAATTCCACTTACATTGACCAGTCCTTAATTATCTGTTGTGCTGGTCTGATGCAGTTCTCCACGCTAGTTATAGTTCTCAAGATATTTGACACCGGTAGTTTCACCTTGCTTTGAGCTGTTCGTAGTAAAAACATAGCAAAGGCAGTTTTCAATGAAATAATTTCCCTCATTTGACTGTAACTTTGAAACGTCCCCTTAGAACAATTGTACATGACTGTGCTTAAACTGACACACAATATTTTTTAGCGCAACGCAATCTGACTTTCAAAAATCCCTACAAAAGAATGGCCCTGACTAACATTAACCTATACGTTTCACGTATCACTTACCTCACAAAAATCTTGGTTACTCGAACTACTGCAATACAGCGAGCGCCACTACTGCCAGCTAAATAAAAGATTCAAACTACGGAAGGCACTAACTACTGATAGGTATAGTTAGCAAATGAAAGATTTTAATAGAGAACAAACAATGTATTTACCTTAATAGTCATAATATATATGGTAGTTCATGACATCCAGTCTTACAAATTACAAAACTCCGCCATCTCTCTCCCCACATCCACCACTGCTGGCGGCCCACCTCCAACTGCGCAACGCTACGCGCTGTTAACATCCAGCCGCCCAACACTACAATGGCGAGTATTACAACAATGCCAACCAGCCACTAACTGCACACAGCACAGCCAGTGATTTTCATACAGAGCGCTACTGGCGTTACCAATAAAAAAACCTAAACAGCCTACTTACAACTTTTTATTTACTGGCTGTTGTGGCCAGTCGTTGCTGTTGCTCAGTCAGGTTAAGTCGAAAAGAAGGAAACAGAAAGTACACGTTTCTAACATGAGCGGAATTGGATCTACGATTTAATCTCCTTCTCCCTCACTCCGTCCATCTCCTCCCTCTATTTGTCCATCTGTTCTTCCTTCCCCCTCTCTCCGTCCAACATCTCCTTCCACCTTCCCTGTCCGTCTTCTCGACCCCATCTCTCTCCCTCTTGTCCTCCCCTCCTCCCTCTCTGTGTCAGTGTCCTCCTTTTCACTTTCTATCTCCATTTCCTGCCACCCCTAGCTCCATATGCTCCTCCTGCCTCTTTCTGATCTTGAGCCTTGTTTCTTTTTTATATTACATATGCAGATTCTGTAGCGCTGTTCTAATCATAAGGCGTTAAGCTATAAATACAACTTTTCCGTTTGCTGACAATGCTTCACTACATACAATAAAAACTTTAATCAAATGTCCGTCAGAATGGTTATTAGAGTATTGTGCAGTCGCCCGAATGGTTATTAGAGAACTGTGCAAAAATTTTATGCAAATCAGTCAAGAACGTTTCAAGATTTTTCGTAATAACATTTCTACTTATATATACGCGTATTCGAATGCGACATTGTGTCATAATTTCGGAGGAACTTTCAGAGATTTAAGATTTTGAACGCACGAAGTTTTACATTTTTATTTGTATAGATGTAAATGAAAATTTGTACAGAGACCAGATGTCAGTTGTAAGAGTTGAAGGGCATGAAAGGGAAGCACTGGATGAGAAGGGAGTGAGACGGGGTTGTAGCGTGTCCCGAATGTTATTCAATCTGTATACTGAGCAAACAGTAAAGGAAACAAAAGAAAAATTCGGAGTAGGAGTTAAAATCGATGGAGAAGAAATAATAACCTTGAGGTTTGCCGACGACATTGTAATTCTGTCAGAGACAGCAAAGGACACGGAAGAGCAGCTGAACGGAATGGACAGTGTCTTGAAAGGGGGATATAAGATGAACATCAGCAAAAGCAAAACGAGAATAATGGAATGTAGTCGAATTAAGCTGGGTGATGCTGAGGGAATTAGATTAGGAAATGAGACACCTAAAGTAGTAAATGAGTTTTGCTATATGAGGAGCAAAAAAACTGATGATGGTCGAAACAGAGAGGATATAAAATGTAGACCGGCTACGGAAAGGAAAGCGGTTCTGGAAAAGAGAAATTTGTTAACATCTAGAATAGATTTAAGTGTTAGGAGGTCTTTTCTGAAAGTATTTGTATGGAGTGTAGATAAGTACGGAAGTGAAACATGGACGATAAACAGTGTAGGCAGGACGAGAATAGAAGCTTTAGAAATGTGGTGCTATAGACGAAAGCTGAAGATTAGATGGGTTGATCGCGTAACTAACGAGGAGGTGACGAATAGAATTGGGAAGAAGAGGAATTTGTGGCTAGAAGAAGGGATCGGTTGATAGGACACATTCTACGGCATCGAGGGCTCGCCAATTTAGTATTGGAGGGAAGAGTGGAGGGTAAAAATCGTAGAGGAAGACCAACAGATGAATACGCTAAGCAGATTCAGAAGGATGGTTGCAGCAGAGATGAAAACGCTTACACAGACTGGAGTAGCATGGAGAGCTGCATCAAACCAATCTCTGGACTGAAGACCACAACAACAACAACAGATGTAAATGTTCTTTTAAACAAAATCGTAAATCTCCGAAAGTTCTTCACCAATTGCTTTGATATTTTAACACAACTTTGCATTTGAATAGGTGCATGTTTTAAATATACGTACTGAAGCTTCATATTGCATATACAAAAGTATCTGTATAATTATAGTATATGAAGGGGATACGTTGTTAACAAGAAGAATCTCATGTTGCAAAAGTTCTTCACCAGTAGATGTATAAAAACTCGCGCGTATTCGAATGCAACGTTGTGTCAAAAGAATTACTGAAAAACATTTTGGGACTTATGATTTTGTACACTTGAATATTTAAATTTTTTGAGTATATAGATTTCTTCCACAGTCGCGATTTTGGCTGTAGAGCCATTTTCAAGTACAAGATGAAAAAACGTCAGAGTATCGGACAGGTCTGAATTACACGTCGTCGTCGAAATATTACAAAATATTACGAAACGTATGTTGACATATATACCATCATAAGATGTGAGTGCGAATTAAAAAAGGTATCACAGCTAAAATTCCGTATGGCAGAAGCATTTCAACGTAACGTGCCGTGATAATGGTGGCCAAGACAGTGCCGCGGTAAGCACGAACCACATCCACACATGAAGTGGCAAGTGTCCGACCGAGACAACTCCAGCGAGGTCAGTTTCCCCACCGCCTCCACGGCTCACCGCCCTCCCTGTCACAACACTACGTTTCACGTGTCTGCTGTGACAGTGGAACAAAGCGAGCGCGAGGCTGGATTTCGATAGTCGCGCAGTATGTGGAAACCAGCTGACAAGCCGCAGTTGCCAAGTTACACATATAGGAGTGATGGGTCATCTAAACTGCCATCGGTCATCCTACCGGTCTTCCTCGGTTTGAAAATTTTTCTTTGCCTTAAAATGTTCTCTGGAATGTCTACTTTACTGCACTGTTCATTACAACTTCGCCAGAAACTCCGTTACAGGGTTACAAGCTGATTTATGCAAAAGTGTCAAGTCGATATGCAGTTTCAACGGCGACCTAATAGGGATCATGGAAATTATGAACGTTATCGAACTTGTGATTAGACCAGCCTGTTACAGCTTCTGCACAAAAGCGGACGTTTGCGTATCGATCAAGTACGGCAGCAGATGACAGAAGTTGTTGCGAAAGAGGCCCGCAGGAACACTATGGCCACGAATAAGACGGAGGAGGACATCCTTTTGTTTCTGGAAGGACAGCGCTATAGCCGAGGGATCCATGACTAGAGATGTATGTTGAACTTACTACAAAAAATGTAACGCAAAACTTTAAAGCCGTTTTTTCTCTAAACTGCTTTTCAAATTGGTGGTAAAGGTAACCTAAGAACTGTACGTACGATTTTGATCGGAATTTGATGCCGGATTCTAAATTGAACTCTTCGTCATCGTGCGTAGCCTTTTTATGATATTTTTAAAAGCCTATTTTCGGTGGATGCTATTGTCTACATTTTGTGGGCAAAGAAAATGACATTTGTTTTAACGGGTCAATATTTTGTTAGAGCTTAATATTTTTAAATTACCCCTTGCATGGTGATAGAAAATATACTGAAAATGACATACACAAAATTATTTTGTGACGAGTCCGATAAGAGGGCTTCGGGAATTCCCGCCAATGACCAGTGTTCCGACTGAAGGGGCCCTTCCACCTGGTGCAGCGGTTACAGGGAGCATCCGATGTGGACACAAAACTGACTTAAATACTGAAGTATAAGGAATGAAACTATGTCATCAGATTTAGCATTTCTCTATATTTTTCTTGTAAAAGAATCATGAAAATCGCTTATTTTTCATTCGATGTCTACCTCCTTAAACCAGGTTTTCCTAGTGGACAGGAATTTAGTGCAGCGCTAAAGGGACAGGCTGTTTTGCTTAGACAGGGACGCAAAACTTAAATACGTTACGCATTTGTGTTTCCCCAGGAAATGAAACTGTAAGTGCGTTAACTATTCACTGCACGCCTGCTGTCTGGCAAATACTTTATGTGCAGTCAGTTTTGTTATAGTCATTGGCGAAAAAGTAAACGTAACGTGCAACGAAAAACGATTTTCGTACATGAAATAAGTCTATGAAGCAAGCAAGGTATGGAAACACAGGCAATGTTTTCTTGCTCTTTACTATTTGTTGTATTAGTGCTGCTCATCAGCAAGGCCATTTAGTAAAAAACCCAGTGCGTGAGTGACAACATCATTTGTCTGAGTATCTTCGCTAAGAGGTGTTGTTAGTAAGTCAGTGGTAGACCTGGGGTATGTCGCTGGTGAATGCTGCGAGGACGAATGGCTTTCATTATAATCCACAATTTGTGAGTCAGAACCGCACTGACGCTTTTGGTTTCACATTTCCATCTCTGTGACGATTCGGAAAACCCCAATCTTGGTCTGCGTAATGAGATCTGGCCAAAATTATTGATGGTCATAACCATGCTTTTGAAGAACATACCTATTTCATCTTGTTATGGCAGTGGTTCCTAGATATCTTTCATGAAGTTTTTAAAGTGGAGTCTATCTTGTTTCTTCTCATTTAAACATTTGAGAAGAGATTCGCTTTCCTTCCTCTTTTTTGACAACAGGACGTTTTTTGGGTAATGGCTAAAATGATTCAGATTCAGTTTTTTCTGGACGGTTACCGTCAGCGTTGCTGCAGAACCCATCACTGGATTCCACCGACACGTCACAGCAATTTTCCATATTTCCAGTGTGTGGTATAACATTTTAAAACATTGCAGCGGAGTCTGAGATACCTATTTCGTCTTTTCTCTGTCTTCTGCCGAGATCACGGATACCCTTCCAGTGTTTTTGGGACTCATTAACCAGAACTCAGCGTACAACGCAGCAGACTTGTACAGAATCAGATGGCCTGTAACGCCTGATGGAAAACATTGGTGCATTAATCATTATTCTCTGCTTGGAAACTGGGAGATGGATTTCAGGACCACCCCAGCATTTGCTTAAACGAGTGCGGGGAACTGCGTAAAAACCACACTAATATTCGCTGTCGTACAAGAGAAACTGTCGTTATCTCGTCATTGCAATTAGCATATGAACTATCAGACCAATTGTGTGATTCGATTGAAGAGTTCCTAGATAACAGAACGCAGCATGTCATTCTCAGTGGAGAGAAGTCTTCCGAAGTAAGTGTGATTTCAGGTATGTCACAGGGGAGTGCCATAGGACCGTTGCTATTCACAATATACATAAATGACCTGGTGGATGACAACGGAAGTTCACTGAGGCTTTTTGCGGATGATGCTGTGGTGTATCGAGAGGTTGTAACAATAGAAAATTGTACTGAAATGTAGGATCTGCAGCGAATTGACGCATGGTGCAGGGAATGGCAATTCAATCTCAATGTAGACAAGTGTAATGTGCTGCGAATACATAGAAAGATAGATCCCTTATCATTTAGCTACAAAATAGCAGGTCAGCAACTGGAAGCAGTTAATTCCATAAATTATCTGGGAGTACGCATTAATAGTGATTTAAAATGGAATGATCATATAAAGTTGATCGTCGGTAAAGCAGATGCCAGACTGCGATTCATTGGAAGAATCCTAAGGAAATGCAATCCGAAAACAAAGGAAGTAGGTTACAGTACGCTTGTTCGCACACTGCTTGAATACTGCTCGGCAGTGTGGGATCTGTACCAGATATGGTTGATAGAAGAGTTAGAGAAGATCCAACTGAGAGCAGCGCGCTTCGTTACAGGATCATTTAGTAATCGCGAAAGCGTTACGGAGATGATAGATAAGCTCCAGTGGAAGACTGCTCGGTACGGGCTTTGGTTAAAGTTTCGAGAACACATCTTCACCGAAGAGTCAAGCAGTATATTGCTCCCTCCTACGTATTATATCTCGCGAAGAGACCATGAGGATAAAATCAGATAGATTAGAGCCCACACAGAAGCATACCGACAATCCTTCTTTCCACGAACAATACGAGACTGGAATAGAAGGGAGAACCGATAGAGGTACTCAGGGTACCCACCGCCACACACCGTCAGGTGGCTTGCGGAGTATGGATGTAGATATAGATGTAGATCCGGATCTCCCTCACCTCCCTGTCTCGGAAAGTAGTTCGCTACCCGTTACGCTGTTGCCACGTGTTCCTGGCAACAGAAATTTTGCGCCATGTAGTACACGATTCGCTCGGCATAATACGTCGTCCACGCAGCAATGACAGAATAGTGCAGGAGTTTTCCGAAAGAGCGCACAGTGGTTGGGAACCAACCTGACTGTTGCCTGCCATACGGCCCGACAACCAGGACTGATGGTCTAGGGTGCCGTTTCTTTTGATTGCTGAATCACTTTGATTGTCATCTCTGGCATCCTTACAGGGCAGTGGTATGTCGATGACGTTCTACGCCCAATTTTGATGCTCTTGATGGCAAATCATTCTGGGCTTACATTTCAGCAAGATAATGCCCGCCCGCACATAGCGTGAGTTTCTGCTGCTTGTTTTCGCGCATCGCAAGCCCTGCATTGGCCTGCAAGGTCACCGAATCTCTCCCCAGTTGAGACTGTTTGGAACATTAAGGGCAGGAGCCTCCAACCAGCTCAGTATTTTGATGATATAAGGCGCCAATTTGACAGAATTTGGCACGATATGCCTCAGGAGGACATTTAACAGCTACACTAAACCATGACAAGCTGGACAACTGCTTGCATAAGGTTCAAAGATCGACCAATGCGTTGTAATTTGCTCAGTTTGTGAAGCTCTTTCTCTTGAATAAATCATCCAGTTTTTCTGAAATTGTGCGAGGGCTATTTGGAAGGTAAGGAACGATAGGTCGCGAGAAAGAAACCACAGTGAAAATCAAAACTGTTTTATTTGCAACAGTTAGCTACAGCTACTTATCTCCATAGTCACCGACTAGACGTATGTCGTAGCGTTGTGCCAACTTTCCAATACTCTGGTTATAGAAGGCAGCCGCCAGTGCTTTCTGCCAATTCTCTATGCTTGCCTACAGCTCGTTGTCCGTGCCAAAATGTATTTATAGCCAGCGGTTCATGTGAGCAGAGATGAAACTCAGAGGGAGACAATTACGGGCTGTATTGTAGGTAATCAAGCACTTCGAATTGAAAACGATGCAGGAGCACCTTCATTCACAATGCGGCTGAGAATTGTCTTGCAGAAGAAAACGCACGACAGTTATGTAATGTTGGCTGCATAACTTCAGGCGAAATTTCTCACCAGAACCTCGTACTTGGCAGGAGACACTATTGTTCTAGGTATCTTCATGTGCTCCTTGTGTGCTCAGTACCTAAAAGAACGACGTAAAGCGATCGACGAGAATACTAGAGACACTGCCCAACACACCTGTGCAAAACGTCATCGGATTTACACTGTGGTTTTCATTTCGCGACCGATTGTTCCTTACTTTCCGAATAATCCTCGTACATCTACCAATTTCCGCTCCATTGAGATAATTCCTTCGTGGTGCATCCTTCTTTTTCTTTTTTTCTTTTTGGATTATTGTGTATAATAAAGTCTCCTGTTGCTTTGTTTTGCTGAGTGTGTAGGCTTCTCAGGAAACAGTCTAGGGATTTTTGTTACGGCATAAAGTCAGCGCCGGCACGTCAGTCAGGAACGACAAAGAAGAGAAGGCTATGAGAAGATGTCAGCCTGTAGTACGCTGATTGACATCCCTCCAGGACGACAACGCAACAGCAGCGGCCCCTACGTGAAAACGACCTAAGTACTACTCCCGACTGGTGGGAGCCCACCGCGTTAGCAGTGTCAACGTCAGCCACTTCGATAGGAGTCTCTATTTAGCGCAGGCTTGTGTTTGTCTGTTCTGAAGAAGACTGATTATTTTGCATATTGTCCTTTGCTTGCGATACAGCTATCAAAGTTAATTATTTGTAATTGTCTTTGGTAATAAAACTCATTAATATTAGTAGTTTGTGTGTTTCTCTAGCGAACCGAGTATACAGGATTCCTAAAAGCAACAATTTTGATGCCGTTTTCACTAAGAGGATGATTCAGGAGAAAGGTTTGTGGGCTCAGAAGCTAGAGATAGAGATAAAGCCACTCGACGAACAGCAGGTCACCGAAAGCTGCCACTAACTTTCTAAACGGCCTACGATGCACGACATACCATACGTTAATCTGATAGGAACAGATTTCTCTGGTGTGGAGTTAATGTCTAAGAGTTGTAACGGGAAATGCGGGAAAAGCTCGTAAAAATAATGTATCTTGCGCCGGGCTGACCACGGAGTCGGGCGGCCGGAAACTGGCCTTAGCTGGTGCCGAAGTCCATAGGCGTCGGGAAGACCACATGCTGCGCTTGCTCGCGGCTCCCACCACTGCCACAATTTGGCACTCAAAACGCCAATTAAATATGGAGCAGATAACATTCCTGCCTCCTGAGGACGTTTCTCACGTCTGCTGCTTAAATAGTTTAATTGTAAATATTAAGTGAACATATTCATTTAGCTGATGTTGTCCTCTGACTTTTAGTCATAACTGTAAACAGATATCGTATGACTGTAAATACTTAGTACTACGCGTGTAAAGCCTGGCTGGATCGCTAGTTGAACTATAATTCTGTGTATTCGATCTGTTACCCTTTTTGTAAACAGGAGTGACCTGTGCTCTTTTGCAGTCACTGGGTATTATTTGCCACGCGACCGATTCGCGATAAATATTAGCTACCAACAAAGTTAATTTCCTTTTGCATTCAGTGAACAATCTAACTGGAATTCTGTTGGTGCCTGGTGCCTTGCTCGCTTTAAGTAGTCTTAATAACTTTTCAATGGTCCGCAGCTCGTGGTCGTGCGGTAGCGTTCTCGCTTCCCGCGCCTGGGTTCCCGGCTTCGATCCCCGGCGGGGTCAGGGATTTTCTCTGCCTCGTGATGACTGGGTGTTGTGTGCTGTCCTTAGGTTAGTTAGGTTTAAGTAGATCTAAGTTCTAGGGGACTGGATGTTAAAGTCCCATACTGCTCAGAGCCATTTGAGCCACTTTTCAATGTCTGTGTTGCTCATTTCTGAGTCCATAGGTCTGTCAAATATCGATGCAATATTTTCCTCTGAATATATCGACCCATAAAATTGTGGATTTGACATAAATTTCTGTTATTTCTTGTCATTTTACATCAGTATATTTAGACCCCATGCTTACACATCCAGGGGACTTGGCCAAACAGCGTGCCAACGACGAAAACTGTGCATTCGAGGCTACTGTCGGCTGATTTGTTCCGGGAGGGCAACAAGGCCTCTATAAATTTAAGCAACGACATGTACTCCACCAGCTTGTTATTTTGAAACAGTACTTTCAAAATAGCACTACTAGATGGTTTCGATCATTGCGTATTTCCAAGTGCGTAATAGATGTGGTAAAAAGTCCTGGTAAAGAGTGTAAAACAGAAATCACCATGTACAGTTGCGCATAGACCAGTCGTCAGCGTATGTAGACATCGACAAACCACACACACACTCCGATGCAGAGAGAAATTCATTCAATCTGTGCCTCCTTTCGGTACCAAAATTTGGCGAAACTCTATGTATGTGTGTGGATAGCTATTACATATTCGTGTACATTGACAACCACGTATGTTAACTCTACATGGTGATGATGATGTCTGGGTTGTAGGGCGCTCCAGCCGGCCGCTGTGGCCGAGAGGTTCTAGGCGCTTCAGTCCGGAACCGCGCTGCTGCTACGGTCACAGGTCCGAATGCTGCCTCGGACTTGGATGTGTGATGTCCTTAGGTTAGTTAGGTTTAAGTAGTTCTAAGTCTAGGGGACTGATGACCTCAGATGTTAAGTCCCATAGTGCTTAGGGACGAGCCCCTGACACACACTCATTCCTACAGGTGCTTCCGTTCTCTTCCTCCCACTCCCTCCTACAGTATTATTCGTAGAAGTTATGCCATATTTATAGTATATTTGTTTCAAATTCCTGGAGGCTTTTCAAAGTTATTCTTACATTTCATTACCCTTCCCTCAGCCCTAGTAGTTATAGCGACGTATAAGTCCCACACTATTTTTTTCCAGGAAGCAAGTTAAGTGTGCACGAAGTGTGACTGAAATTTCTCCAGACGTTCTAGAATTACACACACACACACACACATTCACAATGTCAAGGTAATTCGAGTCAGAGCGTTAGCTTAGTTGGACACGTCTCTGTGACATTTTCCGAGCAGTGTCCCGATGTTCGCTTGAAAGTAATTGCAAAAATAACACGTAAATTACATCAGAATGGTCAGACGGCGATATGAATCTCAGAACATCCGAAAGCGAATTTAGTTTAAACTGGTTTTTGTTAGTATCCACCCTGTAAGCTATGTTAATATTGTTAGGCTAAGGGGAAAAGAAATGTAGACATTTTCACGTGGTGTGCGCAAAATAAATACAGCATATTGGGTCTTGCGAATCTCTGACACTCACTGCGGTATTTGTTTGTTGAGACACCAGTAAGCGACGTTCGTGTACCTTTTCTACGAGCCGGCTTTGCTTTGAAACTTACAGGCAGATCAAAACTATGTGTCGGACAGTTTCGAGTCCCGGTCCAATACAAAGCTTTAATCTACACTGGAGTTTGAAATCAGGGCACACTCCACTGCAGAGTACAAATTCATCCCACCTGTGCCTCGTTTCCTCTACGGACTTTGTTCCTGGATACTTCAGTTACCTTACGACTACAGGGCACCTACATTGGTTGCGATTACTTTCTCGATTCACTTTGAGAATATTTCATTAGCAACCGCTGTCCGTACCAGCAGAAATTCTCTATAGCGTAGTTGCTCCAATTAAACTTGTGCAGCACCGCTGACACTTCGGCGCTTATGAACACACGCGGCTCCGCCGTTTTCATTGTCCTCAACTTGTTGTTGTTGTTGTTGTTGTTGTTGTTGTTGTTGTCTTCAGTCCAGAGGTTGGTTGGATGCAGCTCTCCATGCTACTCTACTCTGTGCTAGCCTCTTCATCTCCGAATAACTACTCCAGCCAACATCCTTCTGAATCTGCTTAGTGTATTTATCTCTTGGTCTCCATCTACGATTTTTACCCTCCATTCTTCCCTCCAGCACTAATCCCTTGATGCCTCACAACGTGTCCAACGAGCCGATCCCTTCTTCCAGTCAAGTTGCACCACAAATTCCTCTTCTCCCCAATTCTATTCAGTACCTGCTCATTAGTTATGTGATCTACCCATCTAATCTTCAGCATTCTTTTGTAGAACCACATTTATAAAGCTTCTGTTCTCTTCTTGTCCACAATCCTTAACGTCCATGTTTCACTTCCATACGTGACTCTACCCTCCATACAAATACTTTCAGAGAAGACTTCCTAACACTTAAAAATATACTCGATGTTAACAAATTTCTCTTCTTCAGAAACGCTTTCCTTTCCACAGCCAGTCTACTTTTCATATCCTCACCACTTCAGTTACCAACAGCTATTTTGCTCCCCAAAACTCATTTACTACTATAGGTGTCTCATTTGCTAATCTAGTTGCCTCAGCATCACCTGATTTAATTCAGCTACATTCCATTACTCTCTTTTGCATTTGTTGATGTTCATCTTATATCCCCTTTTCAAGATATTGTCCAATCCGTTCAGCTGCTCTTCCAGGTCCTTTGCTCTCTCTGACATAATTACAATGTCGTCGGCTAACTTCAGAGTTTTAAATTCTCCTCCGTGGATTTTAATTCCTACTCCGAATTTTTCTTTTGGTTTCTTTATTGCTTGCTCAATATTCAGACTGAATAACATCGGGGATAGGCTACAGTCCTGTCTCACTGCCTTCTCAACCACTGCTTCCCTTTCATGCCCCTCGACTCTTATAACTGCCATCTGGTTTTTGCACAAATTGTAAATAGCCATTCGCTCCCTGTATTTGATTCCTGCCACCTTCAGAATTCTAAAGAGAGTATTCCAGTCAACATTGTCAAAAGCTTTCTCCAAGTCTACAAACGCCAGAAGCGTAGGTTTGTCTTTCTTTATCTTCTAAGATAAGTCGTAGAGTCAGTATTGCCCCGCCTGTTCCATCATTTCTGCGGAATCCAAACTGATCTTCTCCGAGGTGGGCTTCTACCAGCTTATTCATCCATTTATAAAGAATTCATGCAACAGAAAATTGTGTCCCAAAGACAATAGTGGAGCCCCACATATGAGCAGATAGCGTCATCTGACAGGATCTTGTAACTGTGAAAGAAGTATTCAGAGCGTTTCCCAGGGCAGCTGCGACTTTCCGCACCTGACGGAGAGCGGCCACTCCTCTAGAAGCAGCTTTCACACGGCTTGTCGGCGGCAGAGCTCCGGCGTGCGACAACGAGTACGTCGGCCGAGCTCTGAACGCATCTAAGCGTTTTACGCCATAAAAGCTCTACCACTTGCTGGAAGAGCCCACTATAACTAAAATCTGAGATCCCGGTGTAAGAAGTGTTAAACGTACTTCAAGCAGAAAAATATAATAATAATGCCAGGCGTCTGTGAATGAAGTTGCATTGCTTCAGTCAAAAGCTTCTATGCATGAAATCTGTGTCAGCGGTGTTACTGCTGTGGTTATGAGACCGAAGACCGCTCTACACCCTTGTGTTAAGTGTTCCATTTCTGTATACCTACATCCACTTGAACCGTCTTACTTTAGTGAAGCCCTGGTCTTCTTCTGCAATACCCCTTACCCCCTTACCCTCCCCAACAATTCCCTACATCAAAAACTCTACTATTCCTTCATGCTTCTGGATTTACCCTGTCAATCCATCACTCCTTTTGGTCAAGCTGTGCCTCGTCTTAAACATCTTGTCTTGTAAAGAAATGTATCAGCAGTAGCAGACGTAATTCTACGTCTGCTTCTATAGTCCGCGAACAACATTATGCTGTGCTGTGTGGCGCTGGGTACTTTGCTTACCACCGTCACTCGACCCCCTTCCTGTTCCAAGAAACGGCCCTGAGCACTATGCGACTTAACTTCTGAGGTCATCAGTCCCCTAGAACTTAGAAGTACTTGAACCTAACTAACCTAAGGACATCACACACATCCATGCCCAAGGCAGGATTCGAACCTGCGACCGTAGCTTCCTGTTCCAGTCGAGAATGGTCAGCAAGAAGCCTGTTGGTAACCCTCCAAGTGATGCTCAATCTCTCTAAATTTACCGCCATGGACTTTTCGCGAGATACGCGCAGGAGCAGCCAGTAAATTGATTCACTCTTCTTAAAGTACGCTGTCGGGATTTTGACAATAAGCCACTCTGTAGAATATGCCACTGGTGTTAGCTGAGCATTTAAGTAATACTTTCGCGTTTATTACATGAACCAGTAACGAACGCGCTGCTCTTCTTTGGGTCTTCCTTATTTTCTCTATCAGTCCTATCTGCGACGGGACGCAAGTTGAATAGCAGTATTCAATTACTGGATGACGACAATTTTGCAAGGTTCAAAAAGAACTGTTCCTATTAATCTCTTTCTGGTATGTGCCTTACTTGTGATTAGTTTTATTTGGTAGTTCCACTAACAATCGTTCTGTTTGCATACTCCCCGATATTTAATGGGCGTGACTTATTCCCGCAGTTGTTCTGCATTCTTATATTCATACAATAATGGATCTTTCTGCCTACCTATGTGCAGTATATTGTTGTTGTTGTCTTCAGTCCTGAGACTGGTTTGATGCAGCTCTCCATGCTACCCTAACCTGTGCAAGCTTCTTCATCTCCCAGTACTTACTGCAACCCACATCCTTCTGAATCTGCTTAGTGTATTCATCTCTTGGTCTCCCTCTACGATTTTTACCCTCCGATACTAAACTGGTGATTCCTTGATGCCTCAGAACATGTCCTACTGCCGGCCGGGGTGGCCGTGAGGTTATAGGAGCTACAGTCTGGAACTGCGCGACCGCTACGGTTGCAGGTTCGAATCCTGCCTCGGGCATGGATGTTTGTGATGTCCTTAGGTTAGTTAGGTTCAAGTAGTTCTAAGTTCTAGGGGCCTAATGACCTTAGAAGTTAAGTCCCATAGTGCTCAGAGCCAACATGTTCTACTAACCGGTCCCTTCTTTTTGTCAAGTTGTGTCACATACTCCTCTTCTCCCCAATTCTATTCAATACTTCATCATTAGTTATGTGATCTACCCATCTAATCTTCATCATTCTTCTGTAGCACCACATTTCGAAAGCTTCTATTCTCTTCTTGTCCAAACTATTTATCGTCCATGTTTCACTTACATACATGGCTACACTCCATACAAATACTTTCAGAAACGACTTCCTGACACTTAAATCTATACTCGATGTTAACAAATTTCTCTTCTTCAGAAACGCTTTCCTTGCCATTGCCAGTCTACATTTTATATTTTCTCTACTTCGACCATCATCAGTTATTTTGCTCCCCAAATAGTATATTAGATACGTTTGTGTTGAGTGTTACCTGCTAGAACCTCCACCAAGCGTCGGTCCTCTACAGGTCTACCTGTATTTCGCTTCGATTTTCTAGCGTTGCGACTCCTCTACATATAATAGAATCATCCCAAAAATCATCATAGATCTTCCGAAGCTATTCACTAGGTTATTTAGATATCAAGTAATCGATCCGAATTTTTTATGCGGACATTCTTAAAACTTTTAAAAAAACAACGTTATTAACGTTCTACATCTTTATTCTACATGCCTTCTCATTTATTTCTTCACATAGTCCACACTGGCTACGAATACATTTCTCCCAACGAGTCACCAGTTTGATGATACTGTCATTGTAGAATGTTTGACATTGTTCACACCTCTGCTTGCGCCGCTTCATCACTATCAATTTAAAGTCCTCGAAGGTGTTTCTTAAGTTTTGGAAAGAGGTGTAAATCAGATGGGGCTGAGCGTCGGGACTCAATTGGAGAATGATCAACGTCAGTGAACCCCAGGCGTCGGGTAGTTGCAGATGTCGCAACGCTCGTGTGTAGTCTGTCATTGACATGCTGAAGCAGTGGGTCCTCCAAGTGTGAATGAACTCATCGATTAAAGCACAATGTTTCTGGCGCACCGCAATAGTTACGTTACACACCGCCATGTTACACGCCACAATCAGAGTGCAGAATGTTAATAAAGTTTGTTTTATTAAAAAATGTTGAGACTTTTCACATAAAAATTCTGAGGCATACTCTTCAACAAGCCTTCGTACATTGCGAAAAGTACTGGTCCTGTAACTCTCCGCCTGCTTCTGTGGCCGAGCGGTTCTAGGCGCTTTAGTCCGGAACCAGGCGGCTGCTACGGTCGCTGGTTCGAATCCTGCCACGAGCATGGATATGTGTGATGTCCTTAGGTTAGTTAGGTTTAAGTAGTTCTAAGTCTAGGGGACTGATGACCTCAGATGTTAAGTCCCATAGTGCTTAGAGCCATTTGAACCCCTTTTTTTATTTTTTTAGCTCTTCCACGGGTACAGCCGAAGTTAATTATAAGTCTGAAGATTTTTCTCCGCTAAGAACGTTTTACTACAATTCGTTTCGTCACACAGTAGATTTGACATTCCATATGCTCCTATTTTGTTTGTTGGGTGGCTGTGTGAAACTGTATCGAACGCGATCTGGAAGTCAAGCAACTCGTCGTGAGCCTAGACACCAAGTACTGCCTTCTGAAATTCGTTGAAGAACACGGCCAGCTGTGTTTCACACGGTTATGAATGTAACGAAAATGAAATGGAAATGTATTTGTACATATGTCAGTAACGCACTTTTGATAACTGGATGCACTAAAAGTGTTCTAACTACATATAACAAAACTACAGGTGTCAACCCTTTTGAGAAAATGTGAAGACAACTATGTTTAATAAGCCATAAAGCACGATCCGAGACCGATCAAG
Source organism: Schistocerca gregaria (assembly GCF_023897955.1). Classification (NCBI taxonomy): domain Eukaryota; kingdom Metazoa; phylum Arthropoda; class Insecta; order Orthoptera; family Acrididae; genus Schistocerca; species Schistocerca gregaria. Next base: position 196,864,682 of record NC_064922.1, read on the forward strand.
TGCCAGAAGATGGTCGAAACCTGCAGCACGATTCTATAATAGTTGCACAACAGCTGACGTATGTAAATGTCTCACGTTAAACATATTACAGGCGTGGAGCGGATGTTCCCCGGCTCATGCTCCGCTCCAGAGTGATTCATTGTGAAATGAATTCTTAGGGTTTAGGCTGTAGCTGAGCCACTTCTCCGCAATCTACGTTCTTCCAGGACTACTTGTCCCGCAACCTATGAGAGAGAACTTGTGCGCAGTTTGGAAAGCAAGAGAGAGTTTCCAGCAGGATTATGGTAATGAAGGCCTGGATAGCTCAGCTGGTAAGAGAGCGTAATGCATGGTTCCAGATTCGAATCCCAAGTGGCGTACAATTTCAATCCGACGGGTAGCTTCATTTCTGGAAATGCATGAGAACTATTCGGTACATTCCAGGAAGGGGACACATGCTGCCTCTTACCCCAGCCTCCTCCCTCCCCCTATAGAGCTCACAGAGATTTCAAAGTAAAGTGCTCCACAGCAGAATACTCCTTTCCTGCAGCATTTCTAACAGTTCGGCATTTCAGCGGCTCTCTCATGTCGATTCACGAACCAAATTCGTGTTTCACTCTTCTCTGTCGCTTCCGTTATAACATTTCGTATGACTTACAAGCAAAGAATTGGCCGAACAAGAGTAGCGAATACTGCTGCACCTGGAGGACAATACCTAGGAACACTTGATGTTTCCCTGCAGGTGCCTAAGTCTAGTGACTAACTTCAGAATTATGTTAAGGAATGTGCACTAGACCACCATAAACAATTTCCGGCATTTTATACTGTTTTTTGTTGTTGTGAGACATAAGGGTGTGTTTTGTGTAGACTTTGTGAATACTACGATTAATACGTATTTATGTGCTGTTTAATATATTCAATATATTTGGAGCATATTCTTAATTCTTCAGTTACAGAGTTTTATGTTGAGTAAAACTAGTTGGACAGCGAAGCCGCACTTCGTCGCTGGTGCTCGAGCTTGTACCATGGAAAAAGTTATATTTTCAAATGAACTGAGTATCTTTAAAGTCTTACATATTTTCCCTGTCTTGAAAAACGAAATTTGGGTCGGTTGACAATAGCTTATCTTTCAAAATATATAAATGCATAATTTGCAAATAGTTTCTGATAATATTTCTTCTTAATTTGTTTTCACTTACTGATTAATGATGTGCAGTAGGATAATAATATAAAAGGTAAACTATTAAATATTGTACTGACAGGATTCTTCTGGAGTGCAACACTTTTAAATTTGAATGGAATATTTGTTCCTAGGTACATGACCATGTTGTACCTGAGAACAGTTTTTCACATTTAGAAAAACCTTACTTTACAAGAGTTATTAGTGTAATTTCAGAAAAATACTGCAACATAGATAAAACGAATGCTAGCAACGAAGATGGTAAGAACGCAAGAGGAGAGAAGGCTGTGAGACATCGTCAGCCATTAGCCCGCTGACAAGTACCGCACCACGAGCGGAGCTGCCTCTATCCGAAGAGAATATAAGCGCCGCTCCTGCCAGCATCGGCAGAGACGATGGCGTAGAAGGGAGCACTACGATAGCCGTTACTAGTCATCCGCAAACTGTGTGACAAACTCGTATGAACATTGTATATAGCAAAGGACACTGACTGCATGTCACCCATCGCTTGCGACAACTCGTTGTAAATCCAAAATTAAGTATTGTCAATCTTCTTTATTGTAATAAAAACTATTAAAGTGATTTGCTTCAATTGTTGTATAGTTATTCGAGAAGGCAGCATCATTTAGGCACTCCGTAAAACACGAGTGGGCAGGACCCCACAATTTCTAAATTGAAGAAGGTATACTGAGCTTCTGTACAGGGCTCACTAGAGGCGAAAGTCTGGGAAGTGTTCCAAGGCACAGCACTCTCTCCTAATACGAGTGAACTCCATCGTGAGTGAATTACACTTCCCGAGGAGTTCGTGTGGCATCTCTCTTACTCACGGCTATAGATATGAGGTCGATCCACATTGAATCACTGGTTTCAGGTGCTCTCGGATATTACACAGCTGGCTAACCACTAATCCAGTAGTCAAACGTTACAGGGCCTTTTCTTCTACCAGTGGACTTCAAAAAGTAACTAACACGTGTCGTCCCATGCTAAGACCATACCGCAACAAGGCCGGTACTTTGACAGAATGGGGCACGTCTACCAGATTTCCTGCAGACACGGTTCTGCAGCGGTGCGGATAGCAGGTGAGCTACAATGTGTGAATGAATGTGCGTGGTAACTGGAGATGTACTCCAAAGTCGACGTACGCACAACAGTACGATTCTCGTGGACAAAACGTCCAAACTGCACACAGATTCTCCTTGAAATTCTGGCAGTGATGATGATATTTGGTTTGTGGGGCCCTCAACTGCGCAGTTATCAGCGCCCTTACAGATTCCCAACCTTTTCTCAGTGCATAGTCGCCACTTTCAGGAATGATGATGAACTGATGAGTACAACACAAACACCCAGTCATCTCGAGGCAGGTGAAAAACCCTGACCCCGCTGGGAATCGAACTCGGGACCCCGTGCCCGGGAAACGAGAACGCGACTGCGAAACCACAAGCTGCGGACAAAAATTCTGGCAGTGTATGAACCAGACGCAATGTCACCTCCAGCCGTAGCGAAATGGTGGCAACAATTTGACCAAGGCGGCACAGACTTGGGTGATGCCGATTGGAACGGACTGCCATCGACATCGACCACATACAACAATGTCCAGCCTACTGGGGAATTTATTTGTAGCAATATCAGATATTCCAACGGTGAGGACAGTCGCACAGTGATTCTCAAATGGCTCTGTGGCCGAGGAGCTGATTTGTGCCGGCGAGAAATTGAACGATTGTTTACAGAGACTTGATGATTACGTGAAAACTGTGTCATGTGTCTGGGTCACTTTAAAGTGTAGCGCAGTATTCAATAATACTTGTCCTGTCATAATAATGTGTAGGTTACTTTTTCAAGTCATGTTATACACTACTGGCCATCAAAATTGCTACTCCAAGGGGAAATGCAGAAGATAAACGGGTATTCATTGGACAAATATATTATACTAGAATTGACATGTGATTACATTTTCACGCAATTTGGGTGCACAGATCCTGAGAAATCAGTACCCAGAACAACCACCTCTGTCCGTAATAACGGCCTTGATACGCCTGGGCATTGATTCAAACAGAGCTTGGATGGTGTGTACAGGTACAGCTGCCCATGCAGCTTCAACACGATACCACAGTTCATCAAGAGTAGTGACTGGTGTATTGTGACGAGCCAGTTGCTCGGCCTCCATTGACCAGACGTTTTCAATTGGTGAGAGATCTGGAGAATGTGCTGGCCAGGGCAGCAGTCGAACATTTTCTGTATCCAGAAAGGCCCGTAGAGGACCTGAAACATGCAATCGTACGATATCCTGCTGAAATGTAGGATTTCGTAGGGATCGAATGAAGCGTAGAGCCACGGGTCGTAACACATCTGAAATGTAACGTCCACTGTTGAAAGTGCCGTCAATGCGAACAAGAGGTCGCCGAGACGTGTAACCAACGGCACCCCATACCATCAAGCAGGGTGATACGCCAGTATGGTGATGACGAATACACGATTCCAATGTGCGTTCACCGCGATGTCGCCAAACACGGGTGCGACCATCATGATGCTATAAACAGAACCAGGATTCATCCGAAAAAATGAAGTTTTGCCTTTCGTGCACCCAGGTTCGTCTTTGAGTACACCATCGCAGGCGCTCCTGTCTGTGATGCAGCGTCAAGGGTAACCGCAACCATGGTCTCCGAGCTGGTAGTCCATGCTGCTGCAAACGTCGTCGAACTGTTCGTGCAGATGGTTGTTGTCTTGCAAACGTCCCCATCTGTTGACTCAGGGATCGAGACGTGGTTGCATGACCCGTTACAGCCATGCGGATAAGATGCCTGCCATCTCGACTGCTAGTGATACGAGGTCGTTGGGACCCAACACGTCGTTCCGTATTACCCTCCTGAACCCACCGATTCCATATTCTGCTAACAGTCATTGGATGTCGACCAACACGAGTAGCAATGTCGTGATACGATAAACCGCAATCGCGATAGGTTACAATCCGACCTTTAGCAAAATCAGAAACGCGATAGTTCGCATATCTCTTCCTTACGCGAGGCATCACAACAACGTTTCACCAGGCTACGCCGGTCAACTGCTGTTTGTGTATGAGACATCGGTTGGAAACTTTCCTCATGTCAGCAAGTTGTAGGTGTCACAACCGGCGCCAACCTTGTGTGAATGCTCTGAAAAGCCAATCATTTGCATATCACAGCATCTTCTTCCTGTCGGTTAAATTTCGCGTCTGTAGCACGTCATCTTCGTTTTGTAGCAATTTGAATGGCCAGTAGTGTATGTTGAGAATCAACCATCAATCTTTGCCTGGTTTAGAAGAGGCAAGTCAACAGAAGACGCAGTTAATGAGGCGACCTCTCCACCGACAGGTACTAAGTGCACGTACGCTCTAGCGATGATGGTTGATATTCCTGGCGCTTTTTACGATCTACGGTGTCCGTCTTTCTTTGTTTGCTTTGCGGATTTGGAGTGTGTAGAAGCGCTGTATAATTGTCAGAGAGATTGACACTGCCGACATGCTCTTTTCACATTCCCAGGAAAGAAAATAACGAAGACAATAGCACTGGAGCCTATATTACAAAAGTTATTGACAGCGGTAACATCAGCTGATTGGTCGCATTTTCAGATGCCGTGCTCTTCGTTGTAAGTGGCGACTCCAGATGAACTATGGAAGGCAAATGTAATGCGGCCCTCCACGAACTTAAGGGATGGTGACAAAGTGTTAAACTGTAACCAAACAACGTATCTCCTACTGAAAGGGAACCTAATACGAGACACTAAAACAAATTAAATGTTCTAACGATTACGAGAAGCGCAGTAACGCGCTATCTAGGGATATTTCTGGACGAACATCGTAACTTTGCACATCATATAGAGGAAGCAGGCAAAAAAAAGGTTCGAACACGATGAATAAAATTATAACCATTGCAAATAGGCAATTTTGGCTTCTCCTGGAAACAATCATAGCATACCACCAATCTATACTAGCATCAGTCGTAGATTATGGTACGAGCGTTTGGGCTCATAGGCTGCAGCTTTTGAAGCCAGCCTCATTAGTGAGAAGATTTCACTCTGCACTACTGCCAATTATGCTTTGTTAGTGAATCTAAGAATATATCCACTGGAGTTGGAAATTAGGAAAAGCGGAGCCTTTTGCTGATTAAAGAAGTGCAATTAAATGGATGTACGAAGGGTGCTTGGAACTGAGGCCAATACGAAAAAGGAAATAAAAGATCACGTATTACAACCGTGAAAAAATGAATGGTGCACTTCAGGCATAGGCAGGAGAACTTACAGGTTTCTCCCTAACATCAGGTAGAGATTAAAAATGAGATTTCTTAACCCATTGTGTGGACCGATACATTACCTGTCTGTCCACGGCCATAATGCCATGTTCCTACACAAAATCAGGAGATAGATGAATGATAGCAGTGCCTGCGACAGTGTGGGCACACCAGAACACACATTGTGGGGCTGCAGGCTCTATGAAAATTCAGGGGGTAATGGAAGTCAGGTATTAAGGATATTGCATTCCTAAGCAGCACAAAAAAGCGAGTCGACTTGGCGCATCTTGGACGATACTGCAACCGCAACATTCAGGAAAGCCAAGGAAGACTTCAATCGTATGTCATCATGTTGCCATCCAGGGTAGACAACATACTCTGCGGATGGAGAGAACTGTGGTCAGCGACTGTCGAATGAAATATTGTCCCGAGAATCAACATTGCGTTGGTGCAAGTGATCATGGAAGTGTGGACTTTAAGAAGTAACAGTATGGGTGGAATTGCATGCTATAATGCAGACGCTGTTGACGTGCTGCCCGATCCCAAGGAATCCAGCGGACTATGGCTGTTGACCGGGGCAGTATGATGGCGGATTCAGAAGTAAAATGCACTAAAATAAATGAACAAACAGAGAACAAATTCTGTAGTGTTTGTAGTAGATTTGTAGCTGGGTAATTTTTTAAGGGTTCTAATATAGTTTTACAGTAGTAGAAGAAGTTGTAGCTTCTTTCATCTCTTTTTTAAAATTAACTATCAGAAATAAATAATGAATACATAACTTACAACTTTCCAAGAAAATGTGATTTGTGGCTGTAATTGTGAAGAATAAATAAAATAAAAATATCAGTCTTTGCATCAAGAACTGATCACATTCAAGTTTCCTGCATTTTCTAATAATTTTTCAAACGATAACCTTGCAGTAGACGATTACTGGATCCACTAACAGCCGAAATGTTATAAGCCGCATCATTTACAGAAATAACGATACTACGCGTGGTCTAGCGGTGCCGGCACGGTAGCTCAGCGTGTTCGGTCAGAGAGGCAGTGGCCCTCTGTAATAAAAAAAACTATCAACTTGAATAGATGTCATGTGACATCCGCCCAGACCAAACGGAACGAGCAACATGGAACAAAATAAAATAAAAAGGGTAGCATCTTTGATTGGTAAACAAAAACGTCTGTGGTCCAGGGTTTCTAATCCCGCCGCTGCTCAAATTCTGATTACTAGCACTGGCGGCCGAAGACTTCCGGCATAAGAAGTCGGCCTCATTCTGCCAACGGCCTTGTCAAAGAGGGCGGAGGAGCGGACAGAGGTTCAGGGCACTCTCTTGTCCTTGAGGTGGGAAACTGCCCCTCATGGTGAAAGAATCAACAAAAAGATCAAAGGCATGAGGATGCAGAAGGCAATGGAAACCATTGAATTAAAGACATTTAAATGTATCCACAGGATGTAGCCTGTAATTGGAGAAGTGTCATGATGATCTCTCCTTTGGCAAAAGATTCCGGAATATTCCCCCATTCGGATCTCCGGGAGAGGACTGCCAAGAGGGGAAGTGACCATGAGAAAAAGATTGAATAATCAACGAAAGGATAACGTTCGACGATTCGCAGGGTGGAATGTCAGAAACTTCAACATGGTAGAGAAACTAGAAAATATGAAAAAAAATGCAAAGGCTCAGTCTAATATAGTAGGGGTCAATGAAGTGAAGTGTAAAGAAGACGAGGATTTCTGGTCACATGAGTAATACCAACAGTAGCAGAAAATGGTATAACGGGAGTAGGATTCGTTGGGAATAGGAAGGTAGGGCAGAGAGTGTGCTACTGTGAACAGTTCAGTGACAAGGGTCTTCTTATCAGAATCGACAGCAGACCAACACCGACAACGATAGGTCAGGTATCGCAAGCTGAAGATGAACAGATAGACAAAGTGTATGAGGATATTGAAAGGGTAATGCAGTATGTAAAGGGGGACGAAAATCTAATAGTCATGGGAGACCGGAATGCAGTTGTAGAGGAAGGAGTAGAAGAAAAGGTTACAGGAGAATATGGGCTTGGGACAAGGAATGAAAGAGGAGAAAGACTAATTGAGTTCTGTAACAAGTTTAAGCTAGTAATAGCAAATCACAAGAGGAGGTATACTTGGGAAGATTTCAATTAGATTACATCATGGTCAGAGATTCCGAAAACAGATACTGGATTGTAAGGTGTACCCAGGAGTAGATATAGACTCAGATCACAATATAGTAGTCATGAATAGATGGCTGAAGTTTAAGACGTTAGTCATGAAGAATCAATACGCAAATAAGTACAAAGTAATGAAGTACAAACTAATGAAGACTCTAAGGCTATAGATACAGCAATAAGGAATAACTCAATAGTCAGTGCAGTTGAAGAGGAATGGACTTCTCTAAAAAGGGCCATCACAGAATTTGGGAAGGAAAACATAGGTACAAAGAAGGTAATTGCGAAGAAACCATGGGTAAAAGAAGTAATACTTCAGTTGATCGATGAAAGGAGGAAGTACAAAAATATTCTTGGCAAGTCAGGAATACAGAAATACAAGTCCTTGAGGAATGAAATAAATAGGAAGTGCAGGGAAGCTAAGACGAAATGGCTGAAGAAAAAAATGTAGAGACATGGACAAAGAAATGATTGTCGGAAGGACAGCCTTAGCACACAGGAAAGTCAAAACAACCTTCGGTGACATTAAAAGCAAGGGTGATAACATTAAGAGTGCAACGGAAATTCCGCTGTTAAATGCAGAGGAGAGAGCGGATAGGTGGAAAGAATACATTGAAAGCCTCTATGAGTGGGAATATTTGTCTCACATTATAGAAGAAGAAACAGGAGTCGATTTAGAAGAGATAGGGGATCCAGTATTAGAATCAGAATTTAAAGGAGCTTTGGAGGACTTAAGATCAAATAAGGCAGAAGGGTAAGGTAACATTCCATCAGAATTTCTAAAATCATTGGGGGAAGTGGCAACAAAACGACTATTCACATTGGTGAGTAGAATGTATGAGTCTGGCAAGATACCATCTGACTTTCGAAAAAGCATTATCCAAAGAATTTCGAAGACGGCAAGAGCTGACACGAGCGAGAATTATCGCAAAGTCAGCTTAACAGCTCACACATCCAATTTGCTTACAAGAATAATATACTGAAGAATGGAAAGAAAATTGAGGGTGCGCTAGCTGACGATCACTTTGGCTTTAGGAAAGGTAAAGGCACGGGAGAGGCAATTCTAACGTTGTGGTTAATAATGGATGCAAGACTAAAGAAAAATCGAGACACGATCATAGGATTTGTCGACCTGGAAAAAGCGTTCGACAATGTAAAATGGTGCAAGATGCTCGATATTCTGAAGAAAGTAGGGGTAAGCTATAGGGAGGGACGGGTCATGTACAACAGCCAAGAGGGAATAATAAGAGTGGACGACTACTATTCAATCTGTACATCGAGGAAGCAATTATGGAAATAAGAGAAAGGTTCAGGACTGGAATTAAAATTCGAGGTGAAAGGAAATCAATGATACGATTCGCTCATGACATTGCTATCTTGAGTGAAAGTGAAGAAGAATTACAGGATCTGCTGAACTGAATGAACAGTCTGAGTTCAGAGTATGGATTGAGAGTAAATCGAAGAAAGACGAAGGTAATGAGAAGTAGTAGAAATGAGAACAGTAAAAAAACTTAATATCGTCACGAAGTAGATGAAGTTAAGCAATTCTGCTACCTAGGCAGCAAAGTAACCAATGACGGAGGGAGCAAGGAGGACATCAAAAGCGGACTAGCAATGGCAAAAAGGGCATATCTGGCGACGAGAAGTCAACTAATATCAAATATCGGCCTTAATTTGAGGATTGTTTGGTAGTGAAACATGAACTGTGGAAAAGCCAGAGCAGAAGAGATTCGAAGCATTTGAGATATGGTGCTACAGAGGAATGTTGAAAATTAGGTGGACCGGTAAGATAATCAATGAAGAGATTTTGCACAGAATCGGGCAGGAAAGGAATATGTGGAAAACACTGACAAGAGGAAAGGACTGGATGATAAGGCATCTGTGAAGACATGAGGAAATAACTTCCATGGAGCTAGAGGGAGTTGCAGAGGCCAAAAACTGTAGAGGGACAGAGAGATTGGAATACATCCAGCAAATAATTGAGGACGTAGGTTGCAAGAGCTACTCTGAGATGAAGAGGTTGGCACAGGAGAGGAATTCGTGGCGTGCCGCATCAAACCTGTCAGAAAACTGATGAAAAAAAAAACGAAATCGATTCTAATGGACCGAGCAAATCTCCCTGAGGTACGATGAATGTTACTTTTCGCTTCTGGCGACATCGTACAATTTACTCACTGTCGTAGGAAATACATCTTTTTGTAAGTTGACCGTCAGGCAACAGTGTTTAACGGTATTGAAAGCCTCAACCCTTTCATGACTAGTGGAGTACCAGTAACCCCTCTCCCGACTCTTAAAGAATCGAATTTCCACATACAAGACAGCTTCACTAGGAAAAGGCCTCAACTTTGTTGAAAATCGCTAAGTGCTGCCGTCAAACACTGGCCGAATACAATCTGGGTACTTTCCGCTCGGCCTTAAGAATTAGTTTTTCACGCTTTTCAATTTTTGTGACTTTATAACTACTGCACAATGACATACAATGAAGGCAAAAAATTGCAACGCCAAAATATAATTAAAGTAGATTAACGAAATTTCGGGTTTGCATTTCTGTACCTGAGATATTTAAGTGGTTGATATTGCAAGATCACAGATTAATTAAGCGCGAAATATGTCATTGCAATTGTGAAATGCTGGTACATTAATGACAGGTGTAACCAACCGCCAGAATTTTGAATGAAAACTTGCAAACGTGCATGCATTGTGTAGTGCATGTACCGTATGTCTGTTCAGTTTGTGGGATCTAGGTCATGTCTGTTGCATTTGGTCGGTCAATACAGGGACGGTTAACGCTGGTTGTAGAGACGCTAGAATTGTCGTTCAATTATGTCCCACATGTGCTCGATTGGAGGAAGATCTGGTGATCGAGCAGGGCGAGGCAACATGTCGATACTATGTAGGACATGTTGGGTTACTGCAGCGGAATGTGGGGAGCGTCATGCTGTCGTAAAACCCCCCGCTGGAATGCTATTCGCGAATGGCAGTACAACAGGTAGAATAACCAGATTGAAGTACAAATTTGCAGTCCGGGTGTGTCAGATAACCACGAGAGTGCTCCTACGGAATCCCACCTCAGACCATAGCTCCAGGTGTATGTCCAGTGTGTGTAGCACGCAGAAGGTTGGTTGCACAGCCTGAACTAGCCTCCTTCTACCCGACCCACGGCCATTACTGGCACTGGGACAGGACCAGCGTTCGTCAGAAAACACAACAGACCTCTGAGCTCTCGCTTGACACCACTGCAGTTGGAGATGGTGGTAATTTGTGCCAGTGGATTGCGCGTTACAGGGCGTCTGGGTCGGAGCTATCCTTGAAGTAACCGATCTGTAACAGTTCGTTGTGCCGCTGAGGCGATAACTGTTGCTCAAACCGCTGCTGCACATGCAATACGACGCGCCAGAGCCACACGCCGAAACACGATGGCTTTCCCTGTTGCTAGCGAACGTGGCCGTGACGAGTCCTGTGTTCTTGCGACCGCACATTCTTCCCATCACCGATGCCAGCAGTCATATACATTGGCTACATACCTGACAAGCCTTTCTGCAATATCGCAGAACGGACACTCAGCTTCTAGTAGCTCTATCACACGACCTCGATCAAACTCAGTGAGATGCTGATAATGGCGTCTTCTCCAGCCTAAAGGCATTCTTGACTAACATCAGCTCAACACGTCCAATCTCAAACGAAACTAACGCTCACGACCGTTACACCGTGTATTTAAAGCAAACCTGATTTGTATCGTCATAGTGGTGCGAGTAGCGAAATTTGAATAGAAATTTGGACATTTTTGGTAAGGGCTGAGGTCATCGGTCCCTAAGCTTAGACGCTACTTAATCTAACTTAAACTAACTCACACTAAGGACAACACAAACACTCATGCGCGGGGGAGGACTCGAACCTCTGACGGGGTGGGGGGTGGGGGGGGGGGGAGGGGAGGCGTCCGGAACGTGACAAGACGCCTCAGACTACCCTGCGCGGCGAAATTTGAATATAATCTTTCAGATATAGAAACATGCCTAACACTTTTGTTTACGTTGCACAACTGCTTCTTGGTGTTGCGATTTTTTTCCGTCAGTGCAATTTTGCAGCAGTATATGTGGATAATAACAGAAAAATGTGTTGCGAATAGAGTTAGAAGCAAAGAAGTAATAAATGAAGCGTCATGCCTGACGCTAAAATTTTATTGCATGAAAAGAGAAATATAGTAAACGATAACTTTTTGCTTTCATTAATGTGTGGGAGTTGTCAGGGAGCCGGCCGCGGTGGTCTCGCGGTTCTAGGCGCGCAATCCGGAACCGTGAGACTGCTACGGTCGCAGGTTCGAATCCTGCCTCGGGCATGGATGTGTGTGATGTCCTTAGGTTAGTTAGGTTTAAGTAGTTCTAAGTTCTAGGGGACTGATGACCACAGCAGTTGAGTCCCATAGTGCTCAGAGCCATTTGAACCATTTTTTTTTTTTTTTTTTTTTTGTCAGGGAGAAAAATTTTCTAAAAGGATTAAAGTTATGTTTTAAGTTTGTAAGAAATCACTAAGTGCTCTCTGTCTCAAATACTGGACGAATATAGTCTGGGAAATTTGTGCGCCGTGAGATCACTGTCCTAAGACATACGTACAGTTTCTAACTTTAATATTAGACTTACTGGGTTAAATCTTTAACTTATGATTATACCTCTTAATGGGTACATTATAACAGTATTTAAAATTTTGAAATTCAGTCGAAAACTATACGAAGTACTAAAATTAACGTCCGCAGCTTTTGCGGTAGCGTCCTCGCTTCATGCGCACAGAGTCCCGGGATCGCTTCCCGGTGGAGTTAGGGATTTTTTCCTGCCTCAAGATGACTGGGTGTTGTTGTGTTGTCTTCATCATCATTACGGTCGGAGAAAGGCAATGGCAAACCACCTCCGCTACAACCTTGCCTAGTCGGCGGTGCGAGTCTCCCTGGAAGCCGTAAAATAAACAACTTGCAACTGGGTTTGGTTAAACAGGTGACCGTTTAGTAATGTACACTGCTCAACAGAATTGAAGGGTCACTTTTTGGAGATCCCGTCATTTTACTCATTGCGACGCCGAAGTGCGAAACTTGTCTCAGAGCCGCCTTCAACGTTCCTCTGTCGTGGTGCGAAAGTGGACTCGGCGACGATACAGATAGCAAGCTGTCGACATACGCTAAGAAAAACCACACCTCACAAGTTCACTCGAGGTGTAACGTGGGTTGACTCTAAATTTCACCACAATTCTGTCTAACACTGCTGCCATGAACGTGTCACACTATGGGATCGTCGTTACCCCTCTCCCCCTCCCCTTCCTAACATCTAGCGCCTTCTCCTGACAGCTCTGCGATGGAGGTCGGACCCACGACGGCCAGCGTTGAAATCGCGTGGTTCCAGAACGGCCGACCCAGTTCCTTGATTCTAAACATATCCAATCAAGTTCCGCAAGCATCTCTGTTAGACTTTCGTAGGTGCTACACCTGTCTGTCAAGGCCTTGGCAACACGTCTTTGGATTTGATGTCTTTTGTTAAGTGTGCCTGGCAACGACTCTATACGCTGTTCCACTACCGTACAATTGGTCGCACTAGCCTTTTCTATGCGATTTCATTTTGCAGATGCACTGCATTTTGCCAGAATTCGTCAAACAAGTCTACGTCTTCCATTCGCCTTTCCTGCTCCTCATTTTACGTGATCGTCCCACTTCATAATCGCTTCTTAGTACGTCTGAGAACTTTCAGCATTGCAGCGTGTCAACAATCGTAAGTATCGAAATAATTATGAAAAATCCGCCTCGATTGCACAAACTACCTGGTGTTTAACTAGGTTTCAGCGTGGGTGACCACGCCTTCTTCAGAACAGATATAAAACAGCTTGCCTAAATAGGCAAAGCCAGATGTTAAAGCCGCTTTAGGTGTTCATTTTAGCCTTTGACTACGCTTATTTAGGCAAGCTGAAGGCGTGGTTACCCACGCTGAAACCTAGGTAAACACCAGGTAGTTTGTGTAATCGAGGCGGATATTTCATAATTAATTCTTAGTACATCCTCTAAACACTGGTACGATGTAGCGTGTTGCAGATTTTCGCTACTAATCTTGTAATCCGGTACTATCGGGTTCCTTCTATTGTAATAGTATGACTTCCGTTTATCCCTATATAAAGATAGCTAGCATTCAAAATACGGGCTTGAGAGTAGCGGACCAGGTTTGTGATTGGATTCATGAGTTCCTTGCAGCTATAGTATACATCGTTTTTAATCGAGCTACAGATTACGCCCTTCTCATTCGGACAAAATAGATGTAAAGGTAATTTCGGATGTACCCCAAGGGAGTGTTACAGGGCCATTACTGTTTATGATTTATATGAATGATCTAGTAGATAAAGTTCGAGGATCCGTGAAGCTATTCGCGGAGGACGCTGTTTTCTACAGGAAGGTTGCAAAGCCAGAAGACTAACGAAATGTAGGAACATTTGCAGAGGATAGCCGATTGATCTCTAGACTGACAGTTGAATCCGAGCATAAACAGGCGAAAATATCCTCTACTGATGGCTTTTTTGTTGATGACAAATGATTTGAAACAATACGTATCATAAAATACAGTACGAATGAAAAAGCATACGACACTGCTGTAGTATTCTGTAATGTATTCTAATAATGTATAGAATATTGTATCAAGAACCAAAAGAACAGTCACTTAATACATCTAGTGCGACGTAAAGCGGAATGACCACATAAAACAAATAGCAGGAAAAAACAGTCAGTTTGAGATTCTATTGGCAAAATCTTAAGAAACATAATTCGTACAAGAAAGATGTGGATTACAAACCACTTATTCAAACCAATTCTTGGGTATTGCTCATCAGTCTGGGATCCTTACCTACATCTACATCTACATGATTACTCTGCAATTCACATTTAAGGTTCATCGAACCACAATCATACTATCTCTCTACCATTCCACCCAAGAACAGTGCGCGGGAAAAACGAACACCTAAACCTTTCTGTTCGAGCTCTGATTTGTCTTATTTTATTTTGATGATCATTCCTACCTATGTAGGATGGGCTCAACAAAATATTTTCGCATTCGGAAGAGAAAGTTGGTGACTGAAATTTCGTAAATAGATGTCGCCGCGACGAAAAACGTCTTTGCTTTAATGACTTCCATCCCAAATCGTGTATCATATCTGTCACACTCCCTCCCCTATTACTTGATAATACAAAACGAGCTGCCCTTTTTTGCACCCTTTCGGTGTTCTCCGTCAATCCCACCTGGTAAGGATCCCACACCGCGCAGCAACATTCTAACAGGACGAACAAGTGTAGTGTAAGCTGTCTCTTTAGTGGACTTGTTGCATCTTCTAAGTGTCCTGCCAATGAAACGCAACCTTTGGCTCGCCTTCCCCACAATATTTTCTATGTGGTCTTTCCAACTGAAGTTGTTCGTAATTTTAACACCCAGGTACTTAGTTGAATTGACAGTCTTGAGGATTGTACTATTTATCGAGTAATCGAATTCCAACGGATTTCTTTTGGAAAAAATGTGGATCACCTCACACTTTTCATTATTTAACGTCAACTGCCACCTGCCACACCATACAGCAATCTTTTCTAAATCGCTTTGCAACTGATACTGGTCTTCGGATGACCTTACTAGACGGTAAATTACAGCATCATCTGCGAACGACCTAAGAGAACTGCTCAGACTGTCACCCAGGTCATTTATATAGATCAGGAACAGTAGAGGTCCCAGGACGCTTCCCTGGGGAACGCCTGATATCACTTCAGTTTTACTCGATGATTTGCCGTCTATTACTACGAATTGCGATCTTCCTGACAGGAAATCACGAATCCAGTCGCACAACTGAGACGATACCCCATAGGCCCGCAGCTTGATTAGAAGTCGTTTGTGAGGAACGGTGTCAAAAGCTTTCCGGAAATCTAGAAATACGGAATCAACTTGAGATACCCTGTCGATAGCGGTCATTACATCGTGCGAATAAAGAGCTAGCTGCGTTGCACAAGAACGATGTTTTCTGAAACCATGCTGATTACGTATCAATAGGTCGTTTTCTTCGAGGTGATTCATAATGTTTGAATACAGTATATGCTCCAAAACCCTACTGCAAACTGACGTCAATGATATAGGTCTGTAGCTCGATGGATTACTCCTACTACCCTTCTTAAACATTGGTGCGACCTGTGCAATTTTCCAATCTGTAGGTACAGATCTATTAGTGAGCGAGCGGTTGTATATGATTGCTAAGTAGGGAGCTATTGTATCAGCGTAATCTGAAAGGAACCTAATCGGTATACAGTCTGGACCTGGAGACTTGCCCGTATCAAGCGATTTGAGTTGCTTCGCAACCCCTAAGGTATCAAGTAGGATTAACAGAGAAGAGGAGAAGATACAAGGAAGACCGGCGTGCTTCATCACGGGATCGTTTCCTTGGTACGACAGCTTTATGGAGGTGCTCAACAGAGCCAATGGTAGACGCTACAATAGAGGCGACGTGCAGCACGCATATTTTTACTGATGGAATTTTGAGATAGTAGATTCCAAGAAGTATTGGGCACCATATTACCTCCTATCACACACGTGTTGCGAAATGGCCGCAACGAGGAAATCAAATTAGCCCACTTAGGAGCTTTACCGGCGGTTGTTCTTACCACGAGCCATTCCTGAATTGGACAGAGAGATGAAGGAAGAAGGAGAGGGTGGGGAAGGGATAGTTTTACCAAAATTACCCTCCGCCACAAGCTGTAAGGTGGGTTGAGAGCAATGGATATACAGAGAGTTACAAAAAGGTACGGCCAAACGTTCAGGAAACATTCCTCATACAGAAAGAAAGAGAAGATGTTATATGGACATGTGTCCGGAAACGCTTAATTTCCATGTTAGAGCTCATTTTAGTTTCGTCAGTATGTACTGTACTTCCTCGATTCACCGCCAGTTGGCCCAATTGAAGGAAGGTAATGTTGACTTCGGTGCTGGTGTTGACATGCGACTCATTGCTATACAGTACTAGCATCAAGAACATCAGTACGTAGCATCAACAGGTTAGTGT
Organism: Schistocerca gregaria; assembly: GCF_023897955.1. Lineage (NCBI taxonomy): Eukaryota > Metazoa > Arthropoda > Insecta > Orthoptera > Acrididae > Schistocerca > Schistocerca gregaria. Next base: position 196,881,338 of record NC_064922.1, read on the forward strand.
TCATCACAAACGTGGTTTTGCAGTCAGTGCAATGTTTACAAATGCGGAGTTCGCAGATACCTATTTGATGTACGGATTAGCACGGGGCAATAGCCGTGGCTTGGTACGTTTGTATCGAGACAGATTTCCAGAACGAAGGTGTCCCGACAGGAAGACGTTCGAAGCAATTGGTCGGCGTCTTAGGGAGCACGGAACAGTCCAGCCTATGACTCGCGACTGGGGAAGACCTAGAACGACGAGGACACCTGCAATGGACGAGGCAATTCTTCGTGCAGTTGCCGATAACCCTAATGTTAGCGTCAGATAAGTTTCTGCTGTACAAGGTAACGTTGACCATGTCACTGTATGGAGAGTGCTACGGGAGAACCAGTTGTTTCGGTACCATGTACAGCGTGTGCAGGCACTATCAGCAGCTGATTGGCCTCCACGGGTACACTTCTGCGAATGGTTTATCCAACAATGTGTCAATCCTCATTTCAGTACAAATGTTCTCTTTACGGATGAGGCTTCATTCCAACGTGATCAAATTGTAAAATTTTACAATCAACATGTGTGGGCTGACGAATCCGCACGCAATTGTGCAATCACGTCATCAAAACAGATTTTCTGTGAACGTTTGGGCAGGCATTGTTGGTGATGTCTTGATTGGGCCCCACGTTCTTCCACCTACTCTCAATGGAGCACGTTATCATGATTTCATACGGGATACTCTACCTGTGCTGCTAGAACATGTGCGTTTACAAGTACAACACAACATGTGCTTCATGAACGGTGGAGCTACTGCACATTTCAGTCGAAGTGTTCGTACGCTTCTCAACAACAGATTCGGTGACCGATGGATTGGTAGAGGTGGACCAATTCCATGGCCTTCACGCTCTCCTGACCTCAACCCTCTTGATTTTCATTTATGGGGGCATTTGAAAGCTCTTGTTTACGCAACCACGGTACAAAATGTAGAGACTCTTCGTGTTCGTATTGTGGACGGCTGTGATACAATACGCCATTCTGCAGGGCTGCATCAGCGCATCAGGGATTCCATGCGACGGAGGGTGGATGTATGTATACTCGCTAGCGGAGGACATTTTGAACGTTTCCTGTAACAAAATGTTTGAAGTCACGCTGGGACGTCCTGTTGCTGTGTGTTCACATGCCATGATTAACGTGATTTGAAGAGAAGTAATAAAATGAGCTCTATCGTGGAAAGTAAGCGTTTCAGGACACATGTTCACATTTGTGTGTGAGGAATGTTTCCTGTAAGTTTGGCTATACCTTTTTGTAACACCCTGTAGATCTATATGTAGATGCAGAATACACCAAGTCTTTTTGCAAATCTTTGCGATTGTACAACAACGATACTTTCTTGCAGACGATAGTATCGGCAGCAAACACAATGACCGTGCTGCCAGCCATAGGTGGTACACCGTTAACGTGCATATGGAGAACATTATAACACTTCCGCGGGGCGCGCCAGATACCACTTTGGTAAGAGGTGGAATGACGGCCGCTGTGGCAGAGCGCTTCAGTCCGGAACCGCGCTGCTGCTACGGTTGCATGTTCGAATCCTGGCTCGGGCATGGATGTGTGTGATGTCCTTACGTTAGTTAGGTTTAAGTAGTTCTAAGTATAGGGTACTGATGACCTCAGATGTCAAGTCCCATTTGAACCATTTTAAGAGGCGGAAGAGCAGCGCTCGGCCGTCGGCGGCCCACCTGCAGAGTTGGTGCTGATGCGGCGAGACGAAGTAGAAGTCGGAGCTGTCGGTGGAGGGCGCGCCCAGCAGGAACTCGTAGCTGGCCACGTCCCAGGGGTCGACGTAGTGGCGCGCGGATCCAGAGCCGCAGCCGCTCTCCATGGCGCCTGGCGGTCTTCTGGAGGCGCTCCGCTCCGCGACACGCACCGGCCACCTGCCGGCGAAAGCGCTGCTCTCCCCTCTGCCTCCGCGCCAGGCCGCAGCAACCGTGTCTCCAGAGGTCGCCAGTCAACACACACGCGCTCCCACTAGGCTAGTTACACTGCAATTAGGCTTCTCGTATTATTTCAATGCGTCTACACTGAAGCGCCAATGAAACGTTTAGGCGTACGTATTCAAATACAGAGATATATAAATAGCAGAATACGGCGTTGCGGTCGGCAATGCCTATATAAGACAACAAGTGTCTGGCGTAGTTGTTAGATCAGTTACTGCTGCAACAATGGCAGGTCATCAAGATTTAAGTGCGTTTGTACGTGGTGTTATAGTCCGCACTCGAGCGATGGGACACAGCATCCCCGAGGTAGCGATGAAGTACGGTTTTTCCCGTACCACCATTTCACGAGTGTACCGCACTATCAGGAAACCGGTAAAATGTCAAATCGCCGACATCGCTGCGGCCGGAAAAAGATCGTGCAAGAACGGGACCAAGGGCGACTGAAGAAAATCTTTCAACTTGCTGATTTCAATGCTGCGCCATCAACAAGTGTCTGCGTGCGAACCATTCAAGGAAACACCGTCGATATGGGCTTTTGGAGAGGAAGACCCACTTGTGTCCCCTTGATGACTGCTTTAGGCCTCGCCTGGGCCCGTCAACACCGACACTGGACTGTTGATGACTGGAAACATGATGCCTGGTCGGACGAGTCTCGTTTCAAATTGTACCAAGCAAATACACATATACGTGTATGGAGATAACCTCATGAATCCATGGACCCTGTGCATGGCCGATTTCCTTCCCTGTCCTTCCCTAATCCGATGAGACTGATGACCTCGCTGTCTGGTCTCTTCCCCCAAATAACCCCCCTCCCCCCCCCCCCCCTATGGATCCTGCATGTCAGCAAGGAACTCTTCAAGCTGGTGGAGAGTCTGTAAGGGTGCGGCGTGTGTGCACTTGGAGTGATATGGAACACCTGATACGTCTAAATCGACTCTGACAGGTGACACGTACGTAAGCATACTGTCTGATCACCTGCATCCATCCACGTCCATTGTGCATTCCGACTGACTTGGGGAATTAGCACGACAATGCGACACCCCACACGTCCAGAATTGCTACAGAGTGTCTCCAGGAACATCCTCGTGATTTTAAAAACTTCCGCTGCCCTTCAAACTCCCCAGGCATGAACGTTATTCAGCATATTTGGGATGCCTTGCAACGTGCTGTTCAGAAGAGATCCCCACCTACTCGTACTCTTACTGATTTATGGACACCCCTGCTGGATTCATGGTGTCTGTTCCTGAGAAAACCCGAAGAACATGGTTTTTGGGTACGGTAGCAAAACCGAGAGGCGGATTTGAAGACTGCTACGCGTAGCAGATGACTGAAATTTTTACGATATATATGTAAGATCCCGATCTCGAACTACGTTGAAAATTTTCTTGATATCTTTATCGATTTCCGTGACACAGAGGTTCAGAGTTAGCCTACTTGTATGCGTAAAATTGTATGTAAGACCTGGACCATTAAAAAGGCTGAACAGCGAAGAATTGACTCCTTCGAATTTTGGTGTTGGAGGAAACTTCTTAGGGTTCGATGGACTGCAAAGAGAACCAACAGATCAATATTGGAGCAAATAAAACCAGATTTCTCCCTGGAAGGTCTAATGTTAAAACAAAAGCTGACCTACTTTCGACACACAATGCGAAGGCATACCTCGCTGGAAAAAACATTAATACTGGGGAAGAAGAGGACGCCAGAGAATGAGATGGATCGATGGCATCAGAAAAGCAATGTGTTCCAACCTGTAGTGTCTATGGGAGAAAGTGCAAGACAGGAAAAAGTGGCGTTATTTGATTCATGGGTCACGAAGAGTCGGAACTGACTAAAAGAACAGAGAGAGAGAGGGAGAGATACGTAGAATTTGTAAGTAATATCGGATATGAGGCGAAAACGTGGCTTATAAAGTAACGGAGAAATATGCTGTGAAGTGCCTCTTTTATCATCAGAAGGGTTCTGGGAACCACATGATGTGGTACCTGAAACAAATGCAAAATTTTTGTGCACGTAAAATCCGGTATGAGGTATAAAATTAGTTTTGTCTTAGGGCACAGCTAGGCTATTCCACTCATTTCAATTGTAAGCCATTTGTAATACGACATGACTTTAACAAAATCAATACCGGAGAGAATTTATGAGGTAATCAGGACAGAGATTGGATAAAGCACTGCAACGCAACAGTGAGTGACTTTATACCAATTTCCATCCAGTAAACGCAAACGCCTTATTTACAAAAATAATTACGACATAATGAAATTGGAAGAGAGTGACAAAGAAAAAATTTAATGCAAACATGTAATATTGCTTCACAGTCAACAAACAAACAAAAATGATAAAATAAATAGAAAATTGCCACACATGCTTTCTTAAACACTAACAAATATTTAAGGCCAACATTTGTTATTTTAATTTATTCACTGATATTTTAGACACAGTTATTATGTTATTAGAAGACAAAGAAAAAGACCAGAAAAACAATTAAAATAGAAATACGCATCCTAATTGTGAGAAAAAGTCAAGATTTAGTTGTTACCCCAATTCAGTAAATTTGTATTAAGAATTAAGGAAAATTTAAGAACAGATTATCATTGCAATAGATAGACCAGAAGAGCTTATTTATAATACAGTAAATCGAATTCTTGATGATTTTCACTTTTAATTTTAATAATAATCCCTTTCACAATTAATTTAAGTATCTTGATATAATAATATAATCTTTTACACCCAAATATTATGCGAATGATAAAAACCATTTAATAAAAGCTTTAATATTTATTCTATATTATAACTTTTCCTACAAAGTATACCATCAGAAAATTGGTTTTTTGGAGTTGTCATAAAAATTTCAATTACATCTTTTAATTTGTATATAACCGAGTCTTTATATATAATGCCTTTACTTCCAAAAATATGTGTCAACCAATTAGCTTTGTAGCATTTTTTAAAATTACTTTTAATTTAGTAATTCGAACTTTGTCTCCTATTTTCTATTTTGGATTATTGGAATATACGGTTACATCTTTTCAATTTATCATTAACTTCCATTGGCTTTATATTTATTGTTGAACTTTTGTATTATTATATTCATCAACTAGTTGTTTAATTAAATCAGTTCATTTATATTTAAAGATCAAAATTTTTCAATATTTTTTATTTAATGTTACAATAAACAACTCAAGACTTTGATTAGGAAAATATGAATAATAATTAAGTTTAAATTTTGTAATACGTTTTTGAGAATAATTATTACAAAATTCCTTACCATAATTTTTGAAAATGTTGTGTGCGTCATCCTTAAAACTCTCTCAAAACTTTCTGATACAATTTTACCATTTCATGTTTGACTAGGGTAACCCAAGCAAATTTTGGAAAGCATTAGTTATAGTTAATAAATATATGTATACATTATTTATTTTTAGACTCTTTCAACTTCCCAGAAGTCATCTGTAGTAATTCTACATGCAATAAATCATCTACATCGAATCAAATAATAATTCTTCCTTTGAAAATTTTTTTTTCTCTTCATATAATTCATTAATTATTTCTTCATGAATATTATTAGTATAATACCCAGCTCCTAATAGCGTTTTTCAACTAATTTACGTTTTTTTTATTTATACAAACTGTACAAATATCTTTAATTCTTTGTCCTCCATTGCTTGTTGTACTTCTATTTGGATGACGTGTATAAGTAAATTTTTTAAATTTCAACAACAGATTGGGATTATCCATTTATATAATAATAAATTTTATCAAATAAAATTATTTTTACATCTACTGGAATAACTTTAATTTTCTCTTATAATTTGGAATATTCGATTTATTAGCACAATTTCTTTCATAAATATAAATATCACAGAATGATTTCCAGCTATAGATGAAAATTCTATGATTTGTTTATCACTGACCTTAATTGTTATTCCATTCATTGATCTAAAAGCTGAACTTCTGTTATTTATACTTGATTTATAAACTTCCATTGCACTATTAAAAATATTATTTATTTTATTGAATTGTGTTAGAATTCTTCTCTATACCTGTTTTAAAATAGTTTTTTGTATCTTATTGTATAAAGTTTTTAGTAACATAGAGAGTTAAAATTTTTGTTTATTCATCTTTGGCAACAAGATTATTAAACTCTTTTCATACTTTACATTTCTTCAATACACATTAATATTGATTGGATCATTAATATCTACTAATCTTGTGTTATTAAAATAACCTTAAGTTTATTTGAAAATGCTAAGTAATTCTTTATGAAATTGTTTAATTATATTTTTTATTTTTTATCTCATTCATAACTAATATTTTTTCCATTAATTCTCGATTCTGTTAGGCCTAAATTGTTTTTTTTAATTCATGTTTAAAACTTTTTATTTCGGTTTTTATTAATTTTTGATTCCAACTCATGGTTACTAATTTTTGATTCCAGTTCTATATTAATTTTTTATTATATTTTTAATTCATGTTTTGATGTTATTTAAATTCATGTTTATTAATTTTAATTCTAATTGTTTATTAATTTTTATCTATTTTCCTAAATTTAGTTTTTTGTTATTCTCAGTATTTTTCTAAATATTCATATTTTATTTCAGGAAAGTCCATTTATTAAATTTAAAATATCATTAAGTTCATAATTATCTGACAATAAACACAAATGACCACAAATAAATTCATCGACATTTTGTATTCTTTCAACGTCACATTATAAATCTCTTTCCCACTCTAATCAATTCTTTTGGTATATTGGCATCAAACGAATCAGAAACCATATTTGTGTTATTTTATTTGTAATAAGAAATCTAGTTAGTGCCGACATTATCAGAAGTATGTGAATTAACTTCACCATATTTAAAATTTATAGTTATTCAGGTAATTTGTCAATCATGAAAATACCTCTGAAATATTTAATTTATGATTCCTTTACAGGATTTTTCTATATAAAAATTTGATAAAGTTTTATTCTATTTTTTATCATTTTTAGAACTTTTTTCCTCCAGTGCCTTCTGCTCAAATGCTTAATATTGTCTTTTTTTGTTGTTCTGATTCTTTATCTGTGTATTCCTTGTTTATTTCTTCATTAGGTACAGCAGCAGCTCCACCATCTAATGAACCAGCATTAGCTAAATTTCTTTTATCAAATTATGAAATTTAATACCTCTGCATAATTTGATAAAACTGTACTATTTCTACACTTACCATCCATAGTATTCTGTTTTTTTAGCTGAAAGATTTATTAAACCCTCTGTATTCTCACATGTCCTTTTGCCACCTGTTAATTTATTTCCATCAAATTTTATTGGTAATCCACCAATAAATTTAAATGTATCAACAGACCTTAATCCAGAATCTTGATCTTCCTTATGATTGATCTCTTACGTTTATTTCTTTACCCTTTTGCACTTTTCTATTTTTACCCTCATCTTCTTATTTATTCAATGTATCTTGTATTTCTGATTCACTTAATGAATAATCCTAATGTTTAATTGGTAGCATATCATCAAATTCTTGTAAATATTGATGATCCTATTAAGGAATCAACTCTTTTTCAGTCACTTTATATTTTTCTATGGATTTAAATACACCATCACTTAATTTTTTTGTATTGCATCAATTTCAGGATGATCTCTTTTACATTTGTTGCATTCTGTGCTAGGTTATTTCCTCCATTTTTTAAATTCTTCCTATAATTCTATCTTTATCTTTCTATTTTGTTTAGCCTTTTTAATAACTTCAGGTTTATATTTTGCCAACATTTATAATTTGTTTCTTAACCTTTTATGTTTTATATTTTTTTATTTTTGTTTTTTATTTTTATATCTGCATATTTTATGTTTTAGATTTTTATGTTTTTAATCTGTTTTTGGTTTTGTCTCATATTTATATGTTTTATATTGATTCGCTTTATGAGTTTGGTCTCAGCTCTCTGAGACTGCAGACATGTGTACAAGTTGCATTTGTGTGTGTGTGTGTGTGTGTGTGTGTGTGTGTGTGTGTGTGTGTGTGTGTGTGTGTGTGTCTACTGCTGACAAAGGCCTTAACGGCCGAAAGCTTTAATTGTGTGAATCTTTTTATCATGCCTATCGCAACTCAGCATCTCTGCTATATGGTGAGTAGCAACTTTCCTTCTCTGCTATTGTTACATTCCATCCTGGATTTTCCATTGTTAAAGATATGATTTCAATTTATTTTTGAAGCTATTACTGCTGTCTGTCAGACATTTTATTTCCTCTTGCAACTTGTCGAAAAATTTTATAGCGGCATATTTTACCCCTTTCTGTGCCAAAGATAGGTTGAGTTAGGGATAGTGTAAGTCTTTCTATTTTCTGGTATTATAATCATGAATGTCACTGTTGTTTTTAAAATGGTCCATGTTGTTGAGAACAAATTTCATTAGTGGGTAAATGTACAGCCAGGCTGTTTTAAGAATTCCTAATCTTTTAAAAGATATGCGACTATGAACCCCACACATTATTCTAACCACTTTCTATTTAGCAGTGAATACTTCTTGTCTAAATGTTGAGTTAACCCAAAATATTATTCCATATGATATCAGAGAGTGAAAGTATGCAAAGTATGTTAACTTACTAATTTCTATATCCTCAAAATTGGCAATTATTCTGACTGCAAACGTTGCTGAACCTTTTTGCTTTAGAAGATCCAAAATATGAATTTTCCAATTAAGATTCTCATATATATGTACACCCAAAAACTTAGTATCCTCTACCCTGTCTACTGACTTCTGTTGATGTGTTATATTTATTGAAGGATCTGTTCAGATAGGAATGGAGATCGTTCATATATATCAAGAACATAAGAGGACCCAGGACTGAACCCTGTGGAACACCTAATGTAATTTCACCCCACTTAGAAGAACTGGCAAGCTAATTTAAATCACTTGACCCATATAAGGAAACTTTTTGCTTCCTGTTCTGTAGGTATGACTTAAACCATTCATATGCTATTCCATTTATACCATATAATAGTATTTTCTGTAACATAATGTTACAGACTGTGATCTGATTAAAAAGGGTGAATTCAAGGTGAAAGAATATCAATGATAAGACTCGCCGACAACATTGCTGTCCTCAGTAAGGTGAAGAAGAATTACAGGATGTGTGGAATGGAATGAAAAATCTAATGTGTACAGAATATGGACTTAGAATAAACAGGAGGAAGACTAAAGTAATGAGAAGTGACAGATAGGAGAATAGTGAGAAACCTGACATCAGAATTGGTGTTCAAGAAGTAGACCAAGTTAAGGAATTTTACTACCTTGGTAGGAAAATAACCCATATGGGATGAAGCAAAGAAGACATAAAATGCAGACTTACATGGGCAAAAAGAGAATTCCTGGCCAAATGAAGTCTGCTAGTATTACAGATGGCCCTTAATTTGAGAAAGAAATTTCTGAAAATGTACATCTGGTGCACAGCATTGTATGGTAGTGAAACAAGAACATAAAGGAAAGCTGGAGCAGAAGGGAATTGAAGCATTTGAGATGTAGTGCCACAGAAGATTGTTGAAAACTTATATGAACTAATAATTTATGGAATGAGAAGGCACTCTGCAGAATCACCAAAGAAAGGAATATATGGAAAATGCTGACAAAAAGAAGGGACACCATGGAACAACCTCTATGGTACTAAAGGGTAAAAACTGCAGTGGAAGATAGAGACTGAAATACATACAACAAATAATTGAGGGCATAGGGTGCAAGCAAAGTTCAAAGATGAAGAGATTGGCACAAGAGGGGAATTCGTAGCAGACCATCTCAAACTAGTCAGGAGGCTGATGGCTAAAAAAATGGCAAAGGTAAATAGAGAAGTGACAGGAGCCTACAGCAAGCCTGCAGTTCACACGCCAGATGTGCTACAAAATGCAGCCTGCAGGAGACGTGCAAACAGAAAGCAAATGACTGCCAAGTCAGGTTGGCAAGCCACAGAGCCCTGCTGACAGCTCCTCAGAGAGTGACAGTTGTGACACTGTGATGTACACTAGTGCCCTCTGTCGTACATATTCCACAGTGACAACAACAATAGCCCTTCTGGAAAACTGGAACTCCACAACAGTAAAGATGCATCTGGTAATAGTTCAGTCCATGGTTGAGATCCCTTGAGAAGGCTCTACATTGATTGGAAATGAACAGAGGTCACACATAAATTGAGTTGCCAAAATTCATGAAAAGGATTGTACTATTGGAAGATGTCTACACATACATCTACATGCATACTCCACAAGCCACCAATTGATGCACAGTGGAGTGTGCCTTCTGCTATTGCTAGCCATTCCCTTTCCTGTTCCACTCGCCAAAGGAGACTGTCTATATACTTCCACACAAGCCCCAATCTCTCTTGTCTTTGCTGTCCTTATGCATGATGTAATTTAGTGGCATTACAATTCTTTCGAGAAAAGAACATCCTCTTGACTCCTTTATGAGTTTAGGAAACATGTACATAATATTCACTTTTTGATCAAACCTACTAGTGACAAATCGATTAGTACACCTCTGAACTGCATCGATGTCTACCTTTAATGCAACTTGGTGGGGATCCTAAACACTCAAGCAGTGCTCAACGAATGAGTCACACTGGAGTTCCATACATGGTCTCATTTACAGACCGAAAGTTGTCATGTGAAACTTAATTCTTACTTATATTAAAAACAAAGATTCCAAGACTTACCAAGCGGAAAAGCGCCAGCAGACAGGCACATGAACAAAACACACAAACACACACACAGAATTACTAGCTTTCGCAACCGATGGTTGCTTCTTCAGGAAGGAGAGGGAAAGACGAAAGGATGTGGGTTTTAAGGGATGGATATGTGTGTGTGTGCGAGTGTACACCTGTCCTTTTTTTCCCCTAAGGGAAGTCTTTCCGCTCCCGGGATTGGAATGACTCCTTACCCTCTCCCTTAAAACCCACATCCTTTCGTCTTTCCCTCTCCTTCCTGAAGAAGCAACCATCGGTTGCGAAAGCTAGTAATTCTGTGTGTGTGTTTGTGTGTTTTGTTCATGTGCCTGTCTGCCGGCGCTTTCCCGCTTGGTAAGTCTTGGAATCTTTGTTTTTAATACATCTTTGTTTTTAGATATAATCACAATCAAAAATACGCATGGCCTCATGCCCCTCTATCACAAAATTATAGACCACAAAGAACACTCCAATAAATTCCGATATCGCGAATTAATATCACTTCCTACACATGAATAGTATCCTGACCCAGTATACAATATCTGAAACCTACTAAGAGATGAATTAGAGACTCATTTAAGCTGAACTTACAGATTCACGATATTACTAATAGTGAGAACTAAAACTAGGTGTTACGTCTCTGAGAATTCCCTGGGCAATGAAGCTGCTCACTCCCTATCTAGTGTCCTGTAGCAGACTGCAAGCCAGCACAGACAATATGCACATTCTACCTGTGACAGCTTTAACAGAATGATGGACCACCATTCGCCATTGTCTCTCTGACCTGGAACAGTTCCCCATAGTTTTACACATAGGTTGGCTAAGCTGCCCCTACTATCAGAGAATCTAACCCAAAGGCCAATGACACATGTATATACTCAATCAGGCACCAAGCACATTTCCAAGCAGACAACGAGAGGAATGTAAGTGGGAAAACTCAGGGCAACAACGGAAATACACTATGACTGTTTTACCGTATCAGTTAAACCTTTAATAACTATGTAGTTAATATGGAAAACAATTTTAATTGTGAAACACCATGCAGGTGTCATAATACAGTGTTGAAATATCACTGAGGTTGCCAGATATAGGACCCAGCTGATCATCTTTCTCTCGCTTTGAAATTCCGATACATACTAAGTAACATAAAAATGGGACTCAACCCTGAAAGCCAAAGAAGTGACTTACACAGAGAAGCTTCAAGGTGAAACACTTTCCTAAAATTCACCCAATAAAACTATGTTGAACTTTCACCTTAGCTACTACTGTCCTTACATGGTCATTTCATTTCATATCATTCTGCAGTGTTATGCATAGACATTTAAACAAAGTGACTGTGTCAAGCAGTAAACTACTAATGCTGTATTCGAATGTCATAGGATTGTTTACCCAATTCATCCACATTAACTTATATTTTGCAACATTTAGAGCAAGCTGTTTTTGTCATTCCACCTCGAAATTTTATCTAAGACATATTGCATCCTCCTACAGCCACTCAATGACGACACCTTCCCATATACCATAAGATCACCAGCACACAGCTCCAGATTACTACCCACCAGATCTATCAGATCATTTATGTATAAGGACAAGAGTGGTCCTATTACATTTCTCTGTGGCAATCCTGATGATGCCTTTGTCTCAAACAAACATCCACCATTTAGGACAATGCATTGCATTCTATTACTCACAAAGTCTTCAAGCTACTCACATATTTGTGAACCTATTCTGGATGCTAGGTCTACGTTAACAGTCTGCAGAGTCACATTATGTCAAAAGCTGTCCAGAAATCTAGGAATATAGAATACGATGTGTATGAAGCCCGAATGTTGTGACTAGATGAAGCACGAGTTGTAAGTGAATATTTCAATATCAAAGTGAAACTAAAATGATACTACTATATTCCTACAGCAATCACTGACATGAATTACCTTCTTTTGTAAACAAGAGAAGCAAGTTTCACATATCTTTTGTCACTTCACTTTTGGCCCTCTCTCTTGCACCAGCTTAACATGTAGCATCTTTATACTTATACTTTTGTTCATGTTTCATTTAAAGAGTGCTGTCATTGAACCTTGTGACCAATGACACAAAACATTTCTCTGTTTCCATGCAACTGGACCAGGAAGCAGATCAGTTTGGTGACATTTCAATTTGCATGCCAACCAAATGCCATTATGTGTACATTGGCACTCCCCAGTGGTCAAACCTTTGCAATCTAAATCTGCTACATGCACTTAGTGAAGTAATGCAAAATTAATTGTTGCATTACATTTACTACAACCAAAGTTGACCATCACCAAACTTATGTACTCACTAACAATGATTCAAAGCCTTTTATCAGCAAAGCCAGTAACAAAATTAATAACAAACAGACCATTACAGTAGAAGTGTCAATAATCAATATTGCCTGGTTCAGTTATGATTTTCTTGTTTAAACCATGCAGTTGCCACTGCCACTCAGCCCAATTTCCGAACCATAAACATTTAGAAGAATGCTAGATCAGCAATTTTCTCATTTCTTAAAAAAGATAAAAACATTATAGTTTCTCTCAACTTCTCCCCCCTCCCTCTTTTTTGTTATCAGGTGAAACCAGTGTGTAGACACAAAATCTGAGCAGGCTGTTACAGACAGGTGTATAGTGGCCTTTGCAGCATGTTGGGAGTCAAAAACTCTTAATGTGGAATGATAACTGGTGGAACACTCTTGGATCACATTGTATCAAATATCAAACAAAAATTCGGAATCCCGATGTCTGCTAAATCTATGACAGATCTCCAATATCACAGCAATAATTTTCCTCACGTGTACGCTGGAACAAAGGATACTCACAAGTGTCTGAAGAATGCATGCCTTGTTGACTCTGCAGAGCCATACGGGGCAATCAATGATCCTTTGTGACTTAGATCGGCGGTGATTGAAATGTGGGCATCAGTAGCCCATTAACAATGGGACCGTTCAGACACAAATGCACTGCATGAACACCAACAGCCAAAGAACAGACATCTCATTTCATGCCTTCACATGCCTTACAAACAGGACTGTCCTTCAGTATGACACATATCTATGTTACTCAGTTGCTGCATACGTTTGTAGCACTTTTTCTTAGGTTTAATAAACACAACAGATATACATTACAGACTCTTTAGCTACCAATAATATGATCTCATTCACTATTTACAACAGCCTGTCAACAAAGGGGTAACTTTTCGATTCTGTGACTGTGGAAATCAGTTGGTTTTGAGGTGAATTCATCAAGCCATGTTCGGAGTGCATTTTCATCCAGAAATAAAGTTTCTTGAAGATTGTTCAACTAGGAGCGGGAAAGGTGAAAATCTAGGGCGGAAGATCCGGTGAATAAGGTAAGTGTGGAATTACTTCCCAACCCAACTCCTGCATAGAGTTTTTGGCAGTCTAGCAGAATGTGGGCAGGCATTATCGTAGAGTGGCATTACTACACGCAGTCTTCCTGTTCATTGTTCTTGGATTCCATCTACAACGCATCTCAGTTGTTGACAATAAATGTCAGCAGTGGTGGTTACACCTATGGGAAAAATTTGCACAACACCACAATGTTGCCGTTCCACCAAACACATGACATTATCTTCTGTGGATGTGTCATCTTTGTATGGGGAGCAGCTGCTTTGATGGGCTCAACAAATCCATTCCTTACCTAAAGTCAGCATAAAGACACCACTTCTTGTCACCAGTAATGATACAGCAAAGGGATGGTTGCTGTTATTCACAAGCCAATTGATGTCAAGCAAAACAGAGATGCACATACGGCCACCTGCCAATTTTTGTGATTTTCGCCTAGAACATGCTGTACCCATACACCCGATTTTTGAACTCTTCCCATTTCATGCAAATGTCGCAAGTTGGTACAAAGATCACAGTTCACCACAATTTCCAGTTCTGAAGTACACTGACATGGATAATTGTCTATTAATGCATTTAAATGATTCTCTTCAAATCCCGAAGGTCTTCCTGAATGCTGAGAGTCACTAATGTTAAATTCATACTCCTTAAAACAACAAAACCCTCTTTCTTGCCATCCTCTCCCCAACAACATTGTCTCCAAACACAGTGTAAGTGTTTCTGCCTGCCTCCACTGCTTTCACCCTTCTGTTGAACTGAAGCAGAAGAATATGTTGCAAATGTTCCAATTTCTCCAATTGGCACTCCATTTTCTAACATCCACAGCTCTACTCACAATCTCCAAATGACAAAAAAACAATACGTGAACTCAAATAGTAACAGTTAGCTACAAATAAAAAATGACAATTGATAAAATAACCCATAGTAACTGGAATACCACTATGCAAAACAAGAGTGCTACGACACAAAGGAATCACAGACATTGGCTGCAAGTGGGGATTGATTTAAATGAAAATGACAAGTTGAAAATTTGTGCTGGACTCGAATTCGAACCAGGCTCTCCTACTTACAAAGTAGATGCTCTGACCACTAAGGCATTTGGACACAGTGCTCGGAGTCTCAGCATCGTGTGCATCCTCACTGAAGAGGTCTGTTCTTTCAGACAAGTTGACACTTTTTATCTGGTGACAGCACATCTAACAGCCTCGAAATAAAGAAACCACATTTTCCACACTGATCACAATAAACAGTTTTCTTGTTCTTCCATCTCTATCATGTGAAGCCAACCATTATAAACACTTACTGATTGAATTCTGTTCTTACTTGTGTGAAACTTAACCCTGATCACAATGCAGATGTAGGTGATCATGCCAAAGGGACTTTTGTCAGTTTGCATAACAACAAATATTAGATTTGATACAATTATCTTACAAATAAAAGTTTAACATTCAGAGTCAAGAAATATCAATCAAGTACCAGGTTAATTGTATCAAGGGAAAATTCTATTGTGAAAACCAATATATTATGAGACAGCATTGCTGATCTTCAATCACCTCTATAATGCAAAATGTGTGGTGCTGCCAACAGACAAATATACACTCCTGGAAATGGAAAAAAGAACACATTGACACCGGTGTGTCAGACCCACCATACTTGCTCCGGACACTGCGAGAGGGCTGTACAAGCAATGATCACACGCACAGCACAGCGGACACACCAGGAACCGCGGTGTTGGCCGTCGAATGGCGCTAGCTGCGCAGCATTTGTGCACCGCCGCCGTCAGTGTCAGCCAGTTTGCTGTGGCATACGGAGCTCCATCGCAGTCTTTAACATTGGTAGCATGCCGCGACAGCGTGGACGTGAACCGTATGTGCAGTTGACGGACTTTGAGCGAGGGCGTGTAGTGGGCATGCGGGAGGCCGGGTGGACGTACAGCTGAACTGCTCAACACGTGGGGCGTGAGGTCTCCACAGTACATCGATGTTGTCGCCAGTGGTCGGCGGAAGGTGCACGTGCCCGTCGACCTGGGACCGGACCGCAGCGACGCACGGATGCACGCCAAGACCGTAGGATCCTACGCAGCGCCGTAGGGGACCGCACTGCCACTTCCCAGCAAATTAGGGACACTGTTGCTCCTGGGGTATCGGTGAGGACCATTCGCAACCGTCTCCATGAAGCTGGGCTACGGTCCCGCACACCGTTAGGCCATCTTCTGCTCACACCCCAACATCGTGCAGCCCGCCTCCAGTGGTGTCGCGACAGGCGTGAATGGAGGGATGAAAGGAGACGTGTCATCTTCAGCGATGAGAGTCGCTTCTGCCTTGGTGCCAATGATGGTCGTATGCGTGTTTGGCGCCGTGCAGGTGAGCGCCACAATCAGGACTGCATACGACCGAGGCACACAGGGCCAACACCCGGCATCATGGTGTGGGGAGCGATCTCCTACACTGGCCGTACACCTCTGGTGATCGTCGAGGGGACACTGAATAGTGCACGATACATCCAAACCGTCATCGAACCCATCGTTCTACCATTCCTAGACCGGCAAGGGAACTTGCTGTTCCAACAGGACAATGCACGTCCGCATGTATCCCGTGCCACCCAACGTGCTCTAGAAGGTGTAAGTCAACTACCCTGGCCAGCAAGATCTCCGGATCCGTCCCCCATTGAGCATGTTTGGGACTGGATGAACCGTCGTCTCACGCGGTCTGCACGTCCAGCACGAACGCTGGTCCAACTGAGGCGCCAGGTGGAAATGGCATGGCAAGCCGTTCCACAGGACTTCATCCAGCACCTCTACGATCGTCTCCATGGGAGAATAGCAGCCTGCATTGCTGCGAAAGGTGGATATACACTGTACTAGTGCCGACATTGTGCATGCTCTGTTGCCTGTGTCTATGTGCCTGTGGTTCTGTCAGTGTGATCATGTGATGTATCTGACCCCAGGAATGTGTCAATATAGTTTCCCCTTCCTGGGACAATGAATTCACGGTGTTCTTTTTCAATTTCCAGGAGTGTAAAAATGAAAGTGCCAGTAGCTACCTTCAGAACTAACACTTCCTTTCTTGTGGAGGAGGAGGAGGAGGAGGAGGAGGAGGAGGAGGAGGAGATGTTGGGGAATGCTAAAAAGGAAATGCATGTTTAAACCTCAGGGTAATAAGTATGATTGCATTTACATCTACATCTACATCTACAGGCACACTCTACAAGCTACTGTAAGATGCATGGCAGATGGTACATTGTACTACTGCTAGTCATTTTCTTTGTTTCTCAACTCACATATAGAAAGAAGAAAAAAGACTGTCTATGTGCCTTTGTATGAGCCATAATTTTTGTGACCTTATCTATGTTGTCCTTACTTGAAATGCGCATTGCCAATTGTAGAATCAATCTGCAGTCAGTTGCAAATACCGGTTCTCTAAACTTTCTCCATACTGTCGCTTGGAAAGATCATCATCTTGCCTCCAGGGATTCTCATTTGAGTTCATGGAACATCTCAGTAATACTAGCACGTTTAATTGAACTTACAGGTAAAACATCTAGCGGCCTGCTTCTGAATTACTTCGATGACTTCCTTTAATCTGACCTGGTGGTGATCAAAAATCTTGTGCAGTACTTATGAATGGGTCACACTAGTGTTCTATACATGGTTCCCTGTATAGATGAGCACTCCAAATAAACCAAAGTGAACAATTTGCCTTCCCTATTACCACCCTTACCTGCTCATTCCTATTCAAATCCCTTTGCATTGTTATGCCTAAATATTTAATCAATGTAACTGTGTCAAGCAACACATTACCAATGTGGTGTTCAAACATTAGGGGACTGTTTTCCCTACTCATCTATAATAACAAAAATTTTTTGACATTCAGAGCGAACTTCTATTCTTTATACCAACTATAAATTTTGTTTACGTCATCTTGTACTCTCCTACAGTCACTCATCAATGACATCTTCCATACACAATAGTGTTACCTGCACACAGACATGGATTGGTGCTCACCCTGTCCATCAGATCATTTGTTTACGGAGAAACCAACTTCAGTGAGTGCAAGGGAATAGCAATATGTTACTTGGCCATTTATTGGGTATGAAACCATTTTACATATTTCACGTCTGTATAACTGAATTGTGGGTTAGGTACTAGTGTGGAAACAAAGATGTTTGTTTTTGGCACTACTTCACTGCCATCCACTGGTTTTGACAGATTTATCAATCAATGTTAACTGTTATTAAGAAATCAAGTTACAGGTATAGAAAACAAACACCACGAGGTTTGATAAAATGAAGTAGCTTTTATAGCCTCAAATGGTCTATATCTTCATGTATTAATATATTAAAAACAAAGATTCCAAGACTTACCAAGCGGGAAAGTGCCGGCAGACAGGCACAATGAACAAAACACACAAACACACATACAGAATTACTAGCTTTCGCAACCAATGGTTGCTTCTTCAGGAAGGAGAGGGAAAGACGAAAGGATGTGGGTTTTAAGGGAGAGGGTAAGGAGTCATTCCAATCCCGGGAGCGGAAAGACTTCCCTTAGGGGGAAAAAAAGGACAGGTGTACACTCGCGCACACACACACACACATATCCGTCCGCTCATACACAGACGCAGTCTGCTTGTGTCTGTGTATGTGCGGATGGATGTGTGTGTGTGTGTGTGTGTGTGTGTGTGTGTGTGTGTGTGTGTGTGCACGCGCGAGTGTACACCTGTCCTTTTTTCCCCCTAAGGGAAGTCTTTCCGCTCCCGGGATTGGAATGACTCCTTACCCTCTCCCTTAAAACCCACATCCTTTCGTCTTTCCCTCTCCTTCCTGAAGAAGCAACCATCAGTTGCGAAAGCTAGTAATTCTGTGTGTGTGTTTGTGTGTTTTGTTCATTGTGCCTGTCTGCCGGCGCTTTCTCGCTTGGTAAGTCTTGGAATCTTTGTTTTTAATATATTTTTCCCATGTGGAAGTTTCTTTCTATTTTATTTACATCTTCATGTATTAAGATTTATGAAGGATCATCATTATGCAGCACAGTCATAATTTCTTGCTTAGGCATTAAAAACATTCAGACAGTACCACTGAGATGTGTCTGCACTGTTGGTCTACATAATTTTAAAGTCACTTTTCTTCATTATCTGCAGATAAATATTTCTTCCATGATTGAATGAAAACAGGATTTCCACAGCCATTTGTCATTTCTCTCAGTGATTACTGTAGATTAATTTA
Organism: Schistocerca gregaria; assembly: GCF_023897955.1. Classification (NCBI taxonomy): domain Eukaryota; kingdom Metazoa; phylum Arthropoda; class Insecta; order Orthoptera; family Acrididae; genus Schistocerca; species Schistocerca gregaria. The sequence goes on from NC_064922.1 coordinate 196,900,600, forward strand.
CACAATTTTGAATCCTGTACTGTGAATCAATGGTAGTAGTAAAACAAGAAAATCTTACCTGCTACAGATACACATACATCTATGAAGGTTTGTTTTATCAATTAATAAGTGTGAGCTTCTAACAATGGATTATGGAATTTTATGTTTCTTAAATCATTACAAATTAAACAAAGATACTCTATAGTTTGTACAGGATTTATTATGTGGCATGTAGGAAGGATTTTTGAGCAAGAGTAAATGCTCTTGCTGGTTGTACTTGTGGTTTAGTTCTTGAAACACCATGCTCACATACAGCCTTGGATTATTTGTTACTTCATATCAGTCCGTGTAAAGCGCACAGAATTTGTGACATTGTGAGGTGCTCGAAACGTGTTCCCTCAGCAAATGTTCAAGCTAGCTGCATTTGAAAGTAAACATTATTATCAGTACAAATGCAACACAAAATCTGGTTTTACAGCAATACAATTACTAGTTGTATGGCAGTGCTAAACAAAGGTGGTACTGTTTAAGTGTTAAGAGCAACACTCATCAATTGAAACTATGTGCTACCAATCTTTATATGAATTACTCCCAACATTTTTGGTATCTCTCCAGTTATTTCATGGGCTATCAGTTCAACCAAGAGCCCAAGTGGTAATCAATAGAATGGTTTTCACTGACTTCTTGAAACCCCTAAAATAGTCAACAATATATTCTTGTTGGCAACAGTATCAACAACAGTTTTCAGCAATAATCAGGAATTTGCTTTTCAGATCTGTCAACACAGGATTCTTTAAGTCCTTTTTGATATGGTTGTTACCATGCATTCTGTCTGATTAGCAAGAGGTTTACAGGATTCTGAAATATAATCTACTACTGCACATTGCAAAAGGTACACACTTTGCAAACATGACAGATGTCCAAACGGGAGAAAAATCAATGCTTTATCAATTCTGATAGGAAAAAGCCTTTTAGGTAACAGGTAAATTTATCTGAACATGTTTCATCTTACTTAACTTTTTAAAAAGTACTTTTTTTCATACCAATTCTGCAAGTAATAATTGTTCTCGCAACAAAGTCTCTGTAATGTGTAGCATACAATTCCGCAGTACACAGTATATCATTTAATAATTATGATGCTCACTGTATATGACAGAACAGTACTAAATACAAGTGTTAAAAAGTAAATATTTAATCCTGGAATAAGGCAGATTCACAGTTTAGTGTTAAGAAACATGCTAAATGCATCTGAAGTTTAGTTACATGTTTGTATCACTGCAGGTAACAAGAGGGAGCAACTCTTTCATGACGAATTTATAGGAATAAATAAGTACAATCCATAATTCAGTTTTTTATTGTAAAATAATCACATTCACAGTCAGATTAAAAATATAAAAAATGTGTGTCACAATGATAAAAATACATCCAAGTAAACTAAGATGTATAATAAATAAGAAATTAATTTCAAGATTCTGCTTTTTTTTTTAAATATAAAACACTCACTTCTCAAACATCTGACAAAGTATCATGCAGTCTGATTATGTGTCAGAACAGTAAAAACACATTCCAGCAAACTAAAATATATAACAAATAAGAAGATATATGTCTTTCAGTAATCGCCAACACCTCACAGAAAAAATCTTTGTGAGACTATTACAGCTGTTTATGCGTGTGGGCCATGGTCAATAACAGTGATGGACATGACAAAAAATTCTAAAAATCTGTAGTCCCAATAAAAACTATTTACATACTCTTTACAACATACTCTCTGTAGGGTTGTAGCTCTGTTTTTAGCACATAGCTCCTCCTTCAGGACATTTTTATGACATTAATCATCACAACTATGTTGTGCCATAAACTGATTCAAAACTGAACTCTCTACTGGGATGTGCAGGTACTCAGAACCATCAGCTCCACGGCGTGATCTCAGCATGTGATGGTCCAAAAAATCAGTGAGTTGCGAACGGAGAGCCAGGTCTGAGCTTACAAGAAGAGCATCACGACAGGCTTGGTACAGATCTCGGAACAAAACACCTGAAAAGATTTTACAAGGTAAATATCTGAAACAGTTTTCATTACTTCTAGTATTTGTTTCAGTTAATAAAATAATGAATATTACCCTGCAATGCCTATGGCTCTACTATCAAACAAGGGCGGAAAAATGCTGTGCAATGGCTCTGGAAGACACACAATATTTCACCAATAACAGAAAGTTTTATTATACAAAAGTACATCAATTTAACTCACGTATGCCAGTCACAAATGCTATGTAAAGTGGCTATTAAATATGGCAATTTCTTGTTTAGTTTGTTACCATCTATACAGAAAGAGAGCTGGTGCCTGTCTAAACTATCAGAGAACACAATATTACCTATTGACACAGTAATAATTTTCATACTGTTTGATTTTTTATGTATAACAGGCATTCAAAAAGAAACGAGCTGGAGGCATAATTACAAAACCTGGTACCTCTATGTTAGAAGTATTGACCCTAGGTGTTGAGACACTTGTCCCACTGTGACACAAGGCGGTGAATGACTGTCTCATAAAATTCCCAGGACTCCGATGCCAACCAGTTCCACACGTATAGCTGGACGTCGTCGTGCGAGGTGAATCAGTTGCCCCTCAGAGCCATTTTAAGGGGACCAAAAATGGCATAATCACAGGGAGAGAGGTCTGGACTGTATGGAGGGTGGCCGAGAACCTCCCATTTGAATTTCTGCATAAGTGCCGCGATTGTGTTGGCCATATGAGGCTTTGCAGTGTCGTGGAGCAGAATGACCCCACGAATGAGATTGCCTAGTTGTTTTGATTTGACCGCTTGGTGAAGGGTGGTCAAGGTTTGCGAGGAATGCTGGGGGCATTCACTGTTGTCCCATGCTGCAGGAAGTGAAACAGAAGGGGGCCATCTTGGTCAAAGAAGAACATCAGCATAACCTTTCCTGCACTTGTGTGGATGGCCTTGGCTTTCGTTGGTGGTGGTGACCCTGGATGCTTCCACCAGAGCCTCTGTCATTTTGATTCTGGTTCAAACTGATGACACCATGATTCATCTCCAGCCACCACTCGCGCCAGGAACACATTCCCTTCCTGAGCATAGCACTGCATGTGAGCAAGACAGAGGGCCATTTGACATGCTTCCTGGTGTGGTTGAAGACTGTGGGACACCCATTGGGCACACACTTTGTGCATATGCACTCGTTCCTTCATGATGGTGTGAACACTTCAGACACTCAATTCAACCATGGTAGCTATGGCTTTCACAGTCACTTGGCATTCCTGGGTAATGAGTGCATCCACAGCTGGACGATGTCATCGGTAATGCAGTGTGGTGCTCCAGACTGTGCATCATCGGCTAACGACACCCATCCTGCCCTGAAGCGCTTGTGCCATGCCTTGACCATTGCAAAGGACATACAGTGTTCACCATACAATTGTGACAGTCGTCGATGAATGTCCGTTCCTCCTACTCCTTCTGCTGTCAGAAAATGAACTGCACCTCTTTGCTCTTCTTTTGACGCCTTCATGTCAGTGTTTGCAATATGGCTGGCATGCTGGTGCTAGCTCTGTACAGTCACGTGACGTGCACGCATCCCTGTGGCGACAGGCTGTGAACTTCCATGCTCTGGTCAGAACCACACCTCGTTACAAACACAATGATATTACTCACCTGTCACCAGTTTGCACATTCTAAACTCTGGCTGGCTTCTTTTTGAACACATCCTATATTTATTGCCTGTGTTTTATTTTAAGTTAAATTCTACTGTCAGTATATTAATGATCATTGCTGGATTACCAACAAGTGGTGTTTAAAAGACCGATTAAAAATATGAGGAAACAGTTAAATGTTCACTATAAATCTAACTGGTCATACAGTTACCTAACATGGATTGTGTGTCTTCTTAATTAAACTTGGGGTTTATCTCACCATTTTTTTCAGTTCTGCTGCAAGTCCACTGAAAATGAAACCTGCTGGATAGTGCCCATATTTTTAGTGCTTAAGGAAATGTTAGCATTTTTTCTATATATTATTCACTTAACAAATATTGCAATTTCTTCTGAATTAGTCAATATTCTCGATAACAAAACCTATGATGGAATATATGTAAAGGGATGGTAAACACACCGAATATATGTAAAGGGATGGTAGACACACCTGAACAATGGCCTACATGAAGTTACTGCTCCATATGTGATAATAGAGTGAAAGTAAGGAAAGTAAACAAGCCTTTGTGTTTCACTGCCAGAGGCACTGGAAATCACTCTTAGACTAAAGACCGCAGTTTTTGACCACACCTAAAAGACATACTTCACAGATGACTGAATACAGAGGTAATGTGTGGTGCGCTGATCTTCAGAATTCCACTTGAAATTTCTTCGTGGTCAGTAGGAGTCTTTACTCTTCTAATAATTAATTCAGTTTTATCTTGTGACTGCATGTGACACAGTTTCTCAGACCACCAACTGCTAAGAGTTCTGTATATTTACCTGCATCAATAAAAGTTTGATTTAACTTGCCAAGTATTGACAAGAAGTGGTTATCAAATATTTTGTACTACTCTGGAAATCACTAACAGTTCCAGTCTCGTATAGTATGTTGAACACCCTCATTCACCCCTGATACCTCTTTCACAACTGACCAGCTATTTATTCTCTTTGTGTAATGTGTTGTTTTGCCTGTCTGGTTGCATTAATCAGTACTCTGCAGTAGTGAAATCCTGTTACCTTAATCTGACTGTTCATGATATTACGACACAGCACCCATTTCCTCCTACATGACATTCTAATTTGTCTGCTTGCAATTTTTCAGTGAAGAAGAGCTACCAAGGAAGGTAACAAACGTGAAGACATGTATTATACTTATCATTCAAGTTGCATGCATTGTAGAACTCTTGACAAATTTCCCCTTTGAGAGTTGCTTTAAGTGTCTGCATCTCAAGAAAACTCACATTTCTAAATCCCTTGTTCACTATTCTGCCTCAATTCTTTTCAGTATTATTACCTGTGAATCATTATCTGACATGGCATCATTATCTGACATGGCACTACTAGCTTTTCTCACACTGTGCCCTTCTATTAGAGAACAATAATAATTGCAGGCAATGCCTACAATCATACTGCTGTTTCCCTGAATTCTGAATGGGAAGTTCACTGTCTGTACTGAGCTGTATGATTCAATTAAGTCCAATAACCCTTGTTTCTCTGGAGAATCAATTACACAGTTTATAATGAAATCCCAACAAAATGAACTTCATGTGCTTCTTAAGAATCAACCTTGGCACAGGAGCAAATCTGGAGAGGAAAACCCTGTAGTCTGAAATGGGGTATCTGAATTATGAAGAAAAGTTCTTTTTTCTTTGAAAATTCTGAATCTGCTCCACAATCTTAAAATATTTGGTCTTTACAATATTTTGATATGTCAACTTCTTTAAATAAAAAATTACACTTGATATAAATAGCCATTTCTTCCTTTTGTAACAAACTCTTTTTCACAGAAATCAAATGAGATGTTCCCTACCAAAGGAAGCCTTAGTATTTCTTCCCTGTGTGACAAAATCTGAGATAATAATACCAGTGTCAAAACCTATTAGCAATTTATCTGCTTTAACTTTAATTCCCTTAATATTTTAATGAAATAAGCTTACTGTGCTATTTGAACTGTGTTCTCCATTTACTGAAGTAACTTCCAGCATTAAAGGAACCTTCCTCAAGCACAGATTACATGACTCAATACTATGGTTTAATATCACTCAACACAAAATACAAATTTAGTGCACAAAGCAGTAATAGACTTAGAAATTGGTGGAATGAACATTTACTATGAGTATCAGAGTTTGTGAGGAAGGCAATAAGCTTCCTGGGAGACAGCATAAGTGACAAGGAAATAAGACTACGAATGAATAAATTAGAAGTTATTAAATGGCTTCTGCCACTGTCAAACTGGATGTAATTGAAAGCCAAGATGTGTACATTCAAATTTTAAATAAAATTTTACTCGGGAAAGCTTTCAGTGCTATAAGTCTTATGAAAGATTTAAAAAAAAAATTTCAACTCATAACAGTCACCGTCCCTCAGCTTTTCTAGTAGAATATCCCTGCCCCAGACCGTAGTTACAAATGTCCACGGACATAGAAAAATGCCGGTTAAAATTGAGATAGTATAAAATGTTACTATTCAAGAATTTCCTTTTTAATCTGTGCATCAGTGCATTACATTCCCAAGACAAATTACTGTGTGTACATTTCAAGTAGCACTTGACACACAAACCACATGAACATGGAATAAACCTGCAAATGTTACAACTATGTGCACCTTATCCAGTTGCATTTATGTGACCACCCGTCAAAAGCCTGAATAACACCTTTTGCATTGTGGACAGGTGTGAGATATGCAGGAAAATAACCATTGAGGTTCTGGAAGGTACCGACACGTATGTAGAGCCATGCTGAATCCAGTGCTTGGACCAACTGTGCTGGGTTCCTCGGCACAAACAGCCTGATCAAGGTGGGTCCACAGATTCTCAATTGGATATAAATCCGGGGAGGTTGGTGGCCAGGGGAACACACAGTAAACTAATCCTGGTGCTCTTCAAACAATGCACATACACTACAAGCTGTTGGAGATGTTGTATTGTTCTGCTTGTAGTTACCAATGTGCCAGCACTGTTCTGCTGGTAGATGCCAATGTGCCAAGAAAAAACAAACTACTTGTACTATAATATAACAATGAAACTAATCAATATTTGACAATATAACGTAGTTGGATAGATAAAAAAATCTACTCACCAAGCAGTGTCAAGAGAATACATGTACAAAAAAGGTTTTATGCAAGCAACCTTCCACAGGCAGTGGCTCCTTCCGGCACAAGGATTGAAAGGGAAGGAGGAGGGGTGAATAAAAAGGACTGGAGAGGTCTAGGAGAAGGCATCCATTCGAAAAAGTTGTCCAGAACCCCAGGTTAGGGGTGACTTACTGGACAGGATGATAAGGAAAGGCTGATTGTTGGGGACTGCACCAGATGAGATTTGAAAAGCAGAGAGCTTAAATATGGAAAAATGAGGAAATATGAAAGACAGAGATTACTGGTAAAACATAGTGCACAAGTTAATAAGAGTGAAAAGTTAAAAGCATTGTATGTACCAGAGGCAGGAGGGGGCTGGAGAAAAATAGATCAGAAAATGAAAGAAGTAGAAAACTAAAATGAAGTGAAGAACGAAGTAATTACTGCAAAGAATAACTGAGACAGAAGGAATTAATGTAAATTAAGGCTGGATGGGTGATGAAAACCAAAGACAAATTGTAGCGCTAGTTCTCACCTGCAGAGTTCTGAGAAACTGGTGTCTGGGGGAAAAATTCAGCTGGCGCATATGGCCAAACTGGCACCAAGGTCACTACTGTCATGTTGTAAGGCTTGCTCTGCAACAGGATATTGTGCTCTGCCTATGCCCAATCATCGTAACAGATAACTTGGTGGTAGTCACGCCGATGTAAAAGGCTGAACAGTGTTTACACAACAGCTGGTATACAACATATGCCATTTCACAGATGCCTCTCCCTTTGATAGCATATGTTTTGCCAGTTACAGGACAGGTATAGGCAGTTGTAGTAAGGTGCAAAGGGATAGTTTTGCAGTGGGGACTGTCATAGGGGTGGGAGCCATAGTGCAGGGAAATGGGTGCAGAAGGAACATAGGGTCTGACAAGCATATTGCAGAGATTAGGAGCATAACAAAAAGCTATTCTAGGTGTGGTGGGCAAAATCTCAGGCAGAATGGATTGCTGTTCAGGGCTTGATTTTTGGAAGTCATGGCCTTGATGAAGTAGCTGATTAATGCAATCAAGACCAAGATAATACTGAGTGACAAGTGGTGTGCTATAAAGTTGTTCTTTGGAGGGAGCAGCAGTATCAGGATTGGGTGTGATGGCCCAGGAAATCTGGGTTTGAATTAGGCTGGTAAGGTAATTATGTCCATCGAAGGCTGAGATGAGAATGGTGGTGTTCTGCTGGAAAGAGTCTGCATCCGAACAAATACATTTACCTCAAATGCCAAGGCTGTATGAGAGAGAATGTTTGACGTGGAAAGGATGGCAACTGTCAAAATGTAAGTACTGTTTTTTGTTAGTAGGTTTAATGTGGACAGAAGTGTGTAACTGGCCTTCAGTGCGGATGAGATCACCATAACGGAAAGTGGTGTGGATTCAGAATAGGACCATGTGATATTTAATTATGAGAACGCATTTAGAGATTCCATGAATTTTAACAGGTCAACCACACCATGAGCCCACATAGTAAAGTTGTCATCAATGCATGTAAAATAAACCATGGGCTGAAGGCTTATGAATCCCAGGAAAAACCCCTCCAAGCAATACATGAGAAAGAGTTGGCATAGGAAGGAGCCATCCTGGTTCCAATGGCCATACCCCTGATCTGCTTGTACATCTGCCCTCAAAGATGATGTCGTCTTCGGTAAGTATAAAGTTGATTAACATGAACAGGAAGAACGTCATAAGTTTGGAATTAGGTGGGCACTTACTGAGGAGGTCTTCAGCAGCAGACAGACCATGTACGTGGGGGATGTTGGTAGAGAGGGAGGTAGCATCAATGGTTACAAGAAAGGTGTTTTGTGGGACTGGGACAGGCACAGATTTCAGAGGATCTAGGAAATGGTTGATGTTTCCAATACAGGAGGGAAGTCTTTGTACTAAACATTGCAGGTATTGATCAATGAAGGCAAATATACATTCGGTGGGTGCTTTCAAGCTAGCAACTTTGGGATGGCCAGGAGTCCTAGGAGAAAGGTAAAACGTGTGGGTCCGTGGTTTGGGTAGAGCAAGAAGTTCTATGGATGGAGGTTAGTCCTTGTGAGAGGGCTGAGGTTTTTAGGAGAGACTGCAGGTCAGTTTGAATCACAGGGATGACCTTCACTAATGTACTCCTTTTGGTCAAATACAACAGTTGTAGATCCTTTGTCCGCTGGGAGGGTAATGATGGAGTCATCAGTTTTTAGGGAATGTAGGTCCTGGAGTTCTGCAAAGGGCAGGTTAAGGTCATGTTTTAGGGGACTGAGGAAGGGTTGTGAAGCAATGCTGGATGTGAGGAATTCTTGGAAAGCTTGGAAGGGGTGATCTTGAGGTAGTGGCAGTGGATCAAGTTGGGATCGTGGTCTGAACTGTTCTAGACAGGATTCAGTGTCAGGTTTGCTGTTGGATAGGTTTTGGGGTTGGGTTGCAAAGTGATATTTCCAATGGATATTACCTGTGAAGAAAAGGAGGTCCTTCACCAAAGCAGCATGATCAAATGCAGGTTTAGGGCTGGAAGTCAGATCTGTTTCACCAAATGCACCATTTGGATTCTTCCCCAAACGCCAGTGTCCTTGGTTCTCACCAACCACCTGGCCTTAATTTACTTTAATTTCGTCTGTCTCGGTAATTCTTCACAGTAACTACTCCTTTATTCACTCCATTTTAGTTTTATACACCTTTCATTTCCTGACCTGTCTATTTTTCGCCATCCCTCTCTCACCTATGTTACACACAATGCACCTAGCTTTTTGCTCCTTATTAACTTGTGAACATGTTTTAACAGTAATATCTGTGTTGCATATTACACAGACTACCACCTTTAACCTTTATTCCACCTTTAACCTTTATTTTTTATAAATACATTTTTCATAGATATGTTCATTTTGTATTTGTGAAGAGTTATATCTATAAAACATATATGTTCAAGGAAATGCAGGACATGTTATTCAATCCTAAATGCGCCAAAGTACAGTACCATGCCTCTTCACACAGCATTCTTCTATTGCACGTGACTGCATTTCACATTGTGGAATTCAAAAGTGTATCTTTTGCAATGGAAGCCATCCAACCTACATTCAGAACAGTGGAAATTAGAAAGTCCTCTTATGCCTCTCCTGCTCCCAGTCAGCCAGTTTGACATCCTACTCCCCCTTTTAAAAAAACTCACAATTAATACTGGGTAGGGTTATTTGTGTCCGGGATGATAAGAATGCTTCAGAAAATTTGCATTCTTTATTGCTGTTTAGCTAATAATTTCCTCTTTCATGTGACATAAAATTGAATTGAGACATAAAAGCAGTAAAGATGAGAGACAAGCAAGACATTACAGATTTATTCACTCCTTATGTCCCAGCATTTTTCCCTCCCTACTCTTGCTACAGCTATACACAGCGTTCTTGCCCTTCTGTGCAATAATATATTACCTCATCGAAGTTCGTCGAACATTTTGCTACATGAAAAATCAAAATGTTGTAGTCTAATATTGAACGAGCTGTTCATGTGAGTAGTACCCCAAGACTGGTGTGGTTTCTCAATTTGGTTATGTCTATTTTGTCACTGTCTGGTAGATAAAAAAAATGCAGCCCTTTCTAATATTGCAGCAACTGTAATACAAGCCAAATAAGTGAGATTGTTTTGGCACAAATGTTCATTTTTATATACCTCATTCACATAAATAACACGACAGAACATAATTCACGATATAGCAACATCAAATGCCTATTAGGCCTACTACAAGTGAAAAGTTTTAGGTTAGAAAATAGTTTCACATTTCATTCATATGCTCCAGTTTCTCAAATACGAGACCAAAAAGGAGTAGTATGAAATTTTTATATAAAGTTGGTATCATCATATTCTTCCATTTAATTTGTGTGATGTCCCCGTTTCTTCTCCTTCTTGTTCTAAGAATCTTGTCATAATTAATTGTGCAACTATTCCTACCATTGCCAAAACTTATTCTTCAGCTAGCTTCACTAATCCTGCCAGAACCACTGGTTTAGATGCCTCGCATTTATTCTCAGGTTAAGTATTATTACTTGTACATACAAGGTGTTTCCTGCAATATTCCAAGAATAGAATTAAGTGGCTGCTAACTGGTGATTGTACAACTGGTAATGTAGCAATATGGTAAAAATTTTGTTAGAATTTCATTTCCTTGGTTACACGGAGAAGATAGTATGTAATCGATATGAAGATGGTATCTGTTCTTTCGGACATGTCCAAAAAAACAAGATACCATCGCTGACAATGCAGCGCTCTAGAATGAAATGATAATTAAATCAAGACCCTATGCTGTCAACAGACATTGATATACATCATCGAGGACAGTTGAAAATGTAAGCCCCAACCGGGATTTGAATCCAGGATCTCCTGCTTACATGGCAGATGCTCTATCCATCTGCGCCACCGAGGGCACAGAGGATAGTGCAACTGCAGGGATTTATCCCTTGCACTCCCCATGAGACCGACATTCCCAACTTAACGTCCACACACTACATTCTTAGTGCCCCTGCCCATTACACTCATTACTCGCAGCAGAAAATCTTACCGAGTCCCGTAAGAGTTCGGGCAATACATGTGCATCCACACGGAAGACGATGGTGAATAGCCTTAACTATATGAAGATGGTATCCATACAAGATCTGTATTGTACAGCAGCTTGCACTGCACCACAGGACACACAACAATGTGTTGACTTCACTCTCCAGTTTCTCACAAAGACTGAAGTTGACGAGGGCTGGCCCTGGACCATCCTATGGACAGATGAAGCTCATTTTTCTCTGACAGGTGAGGTGAACACCCAGAATTGTCAAGTGTGGGGATTTTCATCTCCAGTCATGAAAATCCTCTGTATAGTGAATGTGTCGCCATATGGTGTGGCTTCACAGCTACGTTCATCATTGGCCTATTCTTTTTTTAACAGGCTGGTACTCGAGGACCAAAGATGTGCAGTGTGACTGGCCAGCATTACCGCAATATTCTTCGATAGCATGTCATACCCACCCTACAGAAGAGAGACGCTCTGAACTCTACAGTTTTGATGCAACATGGGGCCCCATCACACATCACTCATATAGTTCACCTGCATCTCCAAAAAACATTTGGAAATGATCAAATTGGCCACTGAGGTCACCTGATCTCATTCCCTGTCATTTCTGGTTGTGAGGTTACCTGCAGGACAGGGTTTACCAGGAAAACATCGACATGTACGCTGATCTGAAGTGCAGCATATCAAGAGAGATAACCAGCAATCCTACGGACATGCTTTATTCTGCTGTGAAGAATGCAATCCTGTGCTTTCGGACTCTTCTGGACACTGATAGGCATCATATTGAGCCCTTTTTGTAGCAGTAATGATACCAGTACGTAATGGTATGATGTACTATATCAGACCATTAAAAGTGTTTAATTGAATTGATTCTGCATTATTTTTTTTGCCGTGTCCTTGACATTAATGCTATCAAGGTTGGTACTTGTATGGTAATTAGTTCCTGTGTTTTAAATAGGGAAAGTTTAATTATAACCACCCAGTATTCACTGCCAGTGAACTGCAATGTTCTAAAAATTGAGCACCTGTAAATGGAATAACATTAAGTCTGAAGTAAGAAGCATAAAATTGTGAGTAGTAATTGTAATTTAACATTGTCTTATATTAGCAATGTAAAGCATGAGAACATCTAGACAAACAGATTTCTAAGAAAATCCAAATTGTTAAAGTGACCACCGAAAACACTTTGAAATAAAGAGAAACACATATAGTCTAAATAAGACTTTTATTACAGCTGCAAAAGATGCTATATAATTTATATCACTTGCATCACTGTGACTGCGGAAGAAAGGAATCCTAAGAAGAAGAAAAAAGACTATTTATACTAGGTGCATTGCTCCGAAGATAATTCTCTAAGACAACATGAAGTGAAAACATGCAAAATAAGCCAGCAACATGATGTTCAAATCAACAAGACCATAGACACTTTAATTGCAAAACATGCAGAACCAAGTATGGTGATTTAGACTTCAATTTGTTAACTTGACTCCATTTTAATTTGTTATCCAACAGCATCCCCAACAAATTTTACACTGGGTTTCACTTAGTCTATGATCACCAATGTTGAGTTCCGATGCCAGAGGGAATTTTTGACAGTTGGAATTTCATAATACAAGTTTCTGTGTGATTACAACAAACTCGTTACTATAAAACAGTTGTGGACAATGTTTAGCTGTGTGGCTTGTGTCTTTAAGGGATGAGCCTGGACCCTTGATCACAAGGCTTTTTTCATCAGCTAACATTACAGATTTTCATCTATCCTTTGATAGTAAAAAGTAAAATTGTATCAATAGAAGATGGATACCATTAAAGCTAAAACACTTTAATTTCCCACATAGAATATATTATCGTGACAATAAATAGCCTTAGCAAAGCACAGGATAATATCCTGACAGCATTTTTTTAAGGCTCTCGTGCGACTTCAAATGTGAGATCATATGCAGTTTACTCTGTAAAGAACCCTTTATGAAAGGCAACCTGAGATGCAGTTAATAAGTTATGCTGTCACTGTTCTATTGCAGGCCACTGTCTCTAAAATTTCAGAAATGGGACAGTAACCACACATGACTGGCCTATTTTTATTTTGGTATATGGATTTCACTGTTGTGTAAGCCTGACAGTAAATATGCCTTGAGTTTTTGACTAATTACAAGACAACTTCAGGGTGCTCAACAATGGCAACATTACATTTTAACACTTTTCTAAAAACACAACTATAAGCACAAGAATGGCCAGTTTTGTTATCACATCCTTAGGGGTTAAATTTTTGAAAGAAATATTTGTCAGTGGAGTAAAAAGATTCTATTAAAGTAAATCTAAATACTTTTTATTTGGTGTTATTATTTACTTCATTATTAACTAATTCTGTCTATTTAAAAATTCTGTTTCTGCAAAGTTCTGTGTATGAAATCTTGATCATTTTTTACAAGTTCTACATCTACATCAATATGACTACTCTGCAATTCACATTTAAGTGCTTGGCAGAGGGTTCATCGAACCACAATCATACTATCTCTCTACTATTCCACTCCCGAACAGCGAGCGGGAAAAACGAACACCTAAACCTTTCTGTTCGAGCTCTGATTTCTCTTATTTTATTTTGATGATCATTCCTACCTATGTAGGTTGGGCTCAACAAAATATTTTCGCATTCGGAAGAGAAAGTTGGTGACTGAAATTTCGTAAGAAGGTCTCGCCGCGACGAAAAACGTCTATGCTGTAATGACTTCCATCCCAACTCGCTTACCATATCTGCCACACTCTCTTCCCTATAACGCGATAATACAAAACGAGCTGCCCTTTTTTGCACCCTTTCGATGTCCTCCGTCAATCCCACCTGGTAAGGATCCCACACCGCGCAGCAATATTCTAACACAGGACGAACGAGTGTAGTGTAAGCTGTCTCTTTAGTGGACTTGTTGCATCTGCTAAGTGTCCTGCCAATGAAACGCAACCTTTGGCTCGCCTTCCCGACAATATTATCTATGTGGTCCTTCCAACTGAAGTTGTTCGTAATTTTAACACCCAGGTACTTAGTTGAATTGACAGCCTTGAGAATTGTACTATTTATCGAGTAATCGAATTCCAACGGATTTCTTTTGGAACTCATGTGGATCATCTCACACTTTTCGTTATTTAGCGTCAACTGCCACCTGACACACCATACAGCAATCTTTTCTAAATCGCTTTGCAGCTGATACTGGTCTTCGGATGACCTTACTAGACGGTAAATTACAGCATCATCTGCGAACAGTCTAAGAGAACTGCTCAGATTGTCACCCAGGTCATTTATATACATCAGGAACAGTAGAGGTCCCAGGACGCTTCCCTGGGGAACACCTGATATCACTTCAGTTTTACTCGATGATTTGCCGTCTATTACTACGAACTGCGACCTTCCTGACAGGAAATCACGAATCCAGTCGCACAACTGAGACGATACCCCATAGCTCCGCAGCTTGATTAGAAGTCGCTTGTGAGGAACGGTGTCAAAAGCTTTCCGGAAATCTAGAAATACGGAATCAACTTGAGATCCCCTGTCGATATCGGCCATTACTTCGTGCGAATAAAGAGCTAGCTGCGTTGCACAAGAGCGATGTTTTCTGAAGCCATGCTGATTACGTGTCAATAGATCGTTCCCTTCGAGGTGGTTCATAATGTTTGAATACAGTATATGCTCCAAAACCCTACTGCAAACCGACGTCAATGATATAGGTCTGTAGTTAAATGGATTACTCCTACTACCCTTCTTGAACACTGGTGCGACCTGCGCAATTTTCCAATCTGTAGGTACAGATCTATCGGTGAGCGAGCGGTTGTATATGAGTGCTAAGTAGGGAGCTATTGTATCAGCGTAATCTGAAAGGAACCTAATCGGTACACAATCTGGACCTGAAGACTTGCCCGTATCAAGCGATTTGAGTTGCTTCGCAACCCCTAAGGTATCTACTTCTAAGAAACTCATGCTAGCAGATGTTCGTGTTTCAAATTCTGGAATATTCCATTCGTCATCCCTGGTGAAGGAATTTCGGAAAACTGCGTTCAATAACTCCGCTTTAGCGGCACAGTCGTCGATAACAGTACCATCGTCACTGCGCAGCGAAGGTATTGACTGAGTCTTGCCGCTTGTGTACTTTACATACGACCAGAATTTCTTCAGATTTTCTACCAAATTTCGAGACAATGTTTCGTTGTGGAACCTATTAAAGGCATCTCGCATCGAAGTACGTGCCAAATTTCGCGCGTCTGTAAATTTTAGCCCATCTTCGGGATTTCGCGTTCTTCTGAACTTCGCATGCTTTTTCCGTTGCCTCTGCAACAGCGTTCGGACCTTTTTTGTGTACCACGGGGGATCCGTTCCATCTCTTATCAATTTATGAGGTATGAATCTCTCAATTGCTGCTGCTACTATATCTTTGAATTTGAGCCACATCTCGTCTACATTCGCATAGTCAGTTCGGAAGGTCAATTTACAAATTTTTCAAGTATAACAGAATGTTCTAAGGGTTGCAATAGTTGAAAAGTGAGGAAACAACAGTTAGGTGTATCAATAAAGTTTCAGTTTTTACAAGTCAAGAACTGAAGTGTTCATTCTTTTTCAAAAATTCTAGTAATAAGTTCCAGAATAATTACAACATTAACAAACTTATGAAAAGGAAAGTTGATACTCACCATATAGCAGAAGTGCTGAGTCGTAGATAGGCACAAGAAAAAGACTGTCGTAAATAAGCTTTCAGCCAGTCTCTGGCAGTTGCAGCCATACTTGTGTCGTCTATTTTTGACAAAGGCTTCATTGGCGGAGGCTTATTTGTAACAGTCTTTTCATTGTGCCTATCTGCGACTCAACATCTCTGTTATATGTTGAGTAGCCACTTTCCTTTTCATCATATTGTCGTATTCCATCCCGGATTTTCCACTGTTTGACAACATTAACAAACTGTTTTGAGTTTTCAGGCTTACCTCGAAAATTATTGTTGTCTTTATTTTCGATATGGCGCTGGGCAATGAGCAGGAAGATACTGCGCGCATTTGTTGTGAGAGCTTTGAACACATTATTTAATGATGACAATGCCAGGCTCCCAGAATTTTTCACCATCACAGAGCATTCAAATGATGTTTCCGTGAAATATGGAAGGAAATTTGTTACATCCCACCATGTGAAGTTAAAGCTGCTCAACTTTGCTTGATCCCAGACTGCAAAACCAAAACTGAATTTCAAGTACAACTCACACTAGCTTCTGTCATAACAAAAAACTATAAAATAATGCATTATAACAAAATATGAAGAAAATGTCAGGTATATGTTTTATATTTATGACTTATGATAAAAAAAAGACTGGATAGGAAAGTATTTATGGTATTTCTGTTATGATCAATCTTTCTGTTATTATCAAGAACATGGTAGTCACTGTGCAAGAACAGCAAAGATAGATGGGATTAAAGCTACAGGTAATTGTGTCATTTATTGCTAGACACTCAGCATGACAGTCTCAGTAATGATTTGAATAACCACCAAAGTTTGAAATAATGCATGATGTTGGTCCTCATGAACTTACTAATGCCGGCAAGATTCTGTAAAAATAAGTGTACGTAATGACAATTTCATCGAGTAAAACATACAGTGATCTGAAGCCACGCACTACAAGAGACATCACACTAAGCAGAATTGTGCCAGCCAATATACCAACACAGTGTCTTTCAGAGCAGAAACTCAAATCAGTTTACAGAAACTGCCTTGGCCATTTGTTGAATCTCATGAAGTACTACCACTGAAAAGTGAAAGTAAGACAGAACAGGTGGTCAGTACTCGCCTTCAGGGTGCAAAATTCCATTACTGACAATAGATGCATTTAAAGAAGAAAATAAGTATACCTGTCTTTCATACCAGTTTCATCCTCCCCAGGGAAGCAAGAGGGATAGACTGGGAAAGTTTAAGGAGGAGACAAAAATCACTCAGACCTCAGGTTGCAGTGGACCCACTTCAGTATCCCTACTGTACATCAGTACGGAAACTGCACCATCAATCTGTGTAATTGCTACAATGTCAGGCAGTGATGCTGCAAGCTGCCTGGCATGAAGTCTGCAGCCATGTACCATCTAAGTCTTCTTCCTCAGCCAATGTAAGAATGGTTGGAGCCAACTGTATGACCATGTCTTACAGAGATATCAGTGTGACCTCCACAACAGGCAGCATGATGCTTAGGTCTGTGTTTGTTTTACTCTTCAGAAATACTTGTACATGTCATCACCATGCATGTGCACGGACTTGGACTGTGTTAGTCTTCCGTATCATGACTTGCCTGCCTTAGCTTGTGAAGAACCTATCTGTTTCCAGTTTGTGATGCCACTATTTCACACATTTATTCAAATTTCTATGTGGAAGTAGAAGATGAGTTCTGCCTACAAAACCCACCTGGTGTGGCAACAAGGGGGAGACGAAGATCTTTGTTCTTACAACAGATGGGTCCTCTTTCATCCCTAAGAAAAAATATCTAAATATTATAAAGATAGCTATACTTTTCTTCCTACCTTGAATGCATGTATTGGTACTACTGAAATTTTGCCACTTAAAGATAAGTACTGGATAGCTATTCTGTCCCCTTGTAATGAATTTTCCATTTGATAACTAGCATAGACCCACCTGGGTAGCAAAGAAACTTAAGGTTTATTGATGGAGCACCATAATATTTTAATTGGTAGTATCATAATATCATGCACCACTGCATTCAGTTAATGATCCTCTTCTAGCTATGACACGCATAATGTTTGTGGCACAGCATTGTATCATTCTCTGTAGCATAACTCACTTTCATACAGTTAAAATGCCTCCAGACTTATTTTGATGTATTAACTTATCAAATGACAAATAAGGTGCCCAGAAATGGTCTTAATGAACACACTTTGGATGACACAGGAAGGGAAATCCAGCCATCATTAAATAAAATGGAGCTAATAACTATGGCACAGTTTTTATTGTTAATAAGTAAAATGTATTCTTGTCCCTATGCCCACTCATAATGCTACAAGTTACCATCTACAAGTTGTATGACATCACCTTAGCAGCACCATTAAATTGAAAGCTGCCTTGCAATAAGTGTTTGTTGCAATCATGATACTGCAATCAGTCCTTTGATCATTACATGCTGCCCATGCCATGCTATTATAACTGTTCTTTGATAATATGTTTAATCCCCCACAAAAATCTGCAAATTTATCATAACTTTTTCCAGTATTGTGCTGCATCCACAATCACATATAAAACTTTATAACAATGTTTTCCAGTCAAATCAGATGTAAAAAATAACTTACCTAATGGAGCATTTATGTGATCTATAGAAGCTAGCAGGTATATATTTGGAGTGCTAGCTAGACGACTCAGAACATCTTGGCATTTGTCATTGCGCAACATTTCGCCATCAATATTATGCACAATAAGGTACAAAGAATTCTTGTATATGCCAGAGTACCAGCTCTGGACCAGTTCTAAACATTCATAGAGGTCAGCAGGCACATTTGATAACTCAAGAATATTTTTAGCTATCATATTGACAACCTGTAAATTGAAGAGATCATTTATGTTGATTATCAGCTAAAGCTTCAAATTAGGTCAGTCAAATCTGCCTAATCATATTTTTAAATTTATTACAGAGAATGGGTGCACAACAAAAGCAAGAGCAAGTGCGTGAGTTGAGAGGGTGTGGGTGTGGGTGTGTGTGGGGAGGGGAGGAGGGGGGGAGAGAGAGAGAGAGAGAGAGAGAGAGAGAGAGAGAGAGAGAGAGAGAGATATTTACAGAAGTAATACATCTTAGTTGTTTTTCAATAACTCACTAAAGTAGCCCTGGGGTACACAAGCAGACAGAGCATACAACAAAGGAATGAATGAACATAATTGCAGAAGATTAATGTTCCCCTTATGCGGCACTCTAATCTTTCCTTTCCATCCAAACAACATTTTATGAACTCAAGAACTGCTCTTGCAAATTATTCAGATAAAGTGACTCTTAAGCTAGAAAATTATTATTGTTACTGCCATGAATAATGTTCCCAGTCATGAAAACCTCATACGCACATTACACAAAAAAATTTTATTTATGTACAACGTTTCAAACACTAGAATGTCCTCAAGATGGTGAATCTTTTTCAATTAATAAAGTAAAAACGTGTAGGTGAAGCAGCCTTCTGCTGGGATATTAATATTTTGCAACAAAGCTTAAATATTTCTCACTTAGCTTGTTTCAGTAAAAAAAAACAAAGATGCTTACAAACTAATAGACTCCCTCTCCCTCTCCCTCTGGCACTCTGGGAGTTGCAGTATATACATATCTGTGTGTTCTAGCAATAGGCAACACATTAACATTGTGTAAAACTAGTTATTGTCCTTCAAACAACCAGTATAACTACATAAAAGTTTTATTTCCTAGTTATAAAAACAATTAATCATAACACAAATAAATTTCTCTAATCTTAAATTCTTAACTCCAGCGAAGAGAGCAGAGTGTGACTGTATGTTTCCTGCCAAGAAGAAAGTGACAAAAAAAACTTAAAATATTTTCCAATTCTTGTTGTTATAACATAAACAGAACCATGATTAATCAGCAGCTAGCATAGTAGGCAGAACAGTTTATTAGAGTTCTCTTTATAACACATCCTTTCATTTCAAAGATCTGATTATTCTCCTCCTCGCTGATATCTCCAGAACACAATGTGTATTCAGTGAATGAAATAATTCTCTCACCCATGGCATATTCCTCTTGCATGTGGATAGTAATCCTTCTCTCAATATATTGTGAAATACATTTACAACTATGGCCTAATTTGTAATGCCATTGTTCGGTGACTGTCCTGTATACTCAGCATTAATGTGACTTCTGCGTTTCACTCATGCAGTACACAGAATGGATACACAATTACTGCACTCTGTGTGTATAGGATAATAATTTTACAATTCCCTTTCTGCTGGTATGATGATGCAACAAAATGTATTATCTAAGGAACAGAACTTTCTAAAATATCTTGAAAACAGAAGGGAGAACGCCATCAAAAGAAGTACTTTAGCATCACAAGAAAGTATCCTAGCTTGAATATTGCAGTACGGCAAACAACAATACTAGCATCACTGATGCTTGGCAAAAAGTGCAAATATCAACAAAAAAAATTGCAGAGAAATACTGCCAGATTGTAAACATCTGTGGCTGGAACATTCTGCTACACTCTCTTATCAACCCTAATTCCACAGGCAGCACATAGCAAATCACACTCTCCCTAATTCATTTACATGTTACAGATGAGAAAACGCCTTAAAACTCTCCCAGGTTATTGCACTTAGGCTTGACATTATTCACTATAAAATGCACAGGAACTCACCTTGAGCCACACATTATTTATCTTCAATGAAACAAGAGCTAATGGAGGAATGGACCACTCATATGATCATTCCCATATTAAAATCGGAGAAGGATGCTAGAATTTTTGCATCTTATAGGCCTTTGTGCCTTGCCTTCATGTGTATGGAAGACACGTGAAGATCCATTAAAAACTGTCTGGAATATTGGTTGGAATGCAATGAATTGCAATTGAAGTCTCAGTCTGGCTTTTTCAAGTGTCACAGACCATTATGCAATTTATCTGTCATATTTTGTTGACTCCAAAGAAAGTAAGTAAGTGATTGTATTTTTTCTCCATATCCTTTCGACAAACGGCAACATTCAAATACCAACACTGTGTGAAAAATTGGGACAAATTAGGTTACCAGATTACTGGAATCTCAAAATATCTACAAAAGAGAATGGTTTACATACAAATGAAAAACAAATAACTGGACCTACATTTCTACCACAAGAAGCATTTTAACTCACTGTTCCATACATTGCATAGTGGGATTTAGATGAATCCCCTTCAATTTATTTGCTCCGCACTTCAATATACTGATGATGTTATTTTGTACACATCTGGTCCCATAGCTGAATGTGCTGTTAATATCTTACCCAAGACAGTTAAAAATAGGGATGAACAGACGTTAAAAATGGGCTAGCATGTCACCAGAAAAGTGTTTTGTGATTATATTCACAAAGTGATCAGACACAAGAATATTAGTCTTTCACTGACTAGAGCATGATATGCAGCAAATCCTAACAACATAAACTGGATATGCTCCAATACAACTGTTTTTTAATCTGCCTCAGTACAGTGAGATCAATACCAACAATCTGAACAGATTCGTCCTGATGGATACAAGCTAGTAGCACACTGGTGTAGAACTAATAAGAAGGAAATGGGAGTGGCTATTTATGTAAAAGATGTACGTAAGTTAATGAACATTGTGATGAACAGATTTTTGAATGTGCACCACAATAGTACGTGAGGGAACACAAGCTTGTATGAGGTGCATTCAAGTTACAACACCTCAGCTCTCCTCCCCCCCCCCCCCCCCCCCTCTGGTCTGGAAACAGATACAAACATGTTGTGTACACTCATAATGAATGTGTGACAGAAATGGCAGCACTGTACGGCACACACAACTCTAGCGGGGTGGTGAGAATGATGAACTTTTCATTACAAGAACACCATGTAACCATTTGTTTCCTCGATTTGCACAGTGTGACACAGAGAGAAATTCATTACCATATGAATACGGCATGTGGTGATTGTGTCATGGATGTATCTAATGTGTGTTCATGGGTGCAACAGTTCAAAACAGGCAGGACATCACATGACAACCACCCAAGACAATATCCACAAAATTACTAGGCAAATGGTGAAACTTGTTTTGGAGGATCGCCAAATGAGTGTAGGACACATTGCACAAGTTGATATTTCTATGGGAGCTGTGCATACAGCTCTGCATGAAAGCCTGAAAATGCGAAAAGTGTCCTCCAGGTGGGTGGCATGAAGCTGACAGAGGACCAGAAGGTTGTGCACATAGCATGTAGCTGAGCAATGCTGACACATGATGATGGGTTGAATGAGACTTCCTTTCCATTGACTGTGACAATGGATACAACAATGTGCCTGTCATCTCAATGGAAGTACAGACTCATTGTCACCATAAAATTTCAGGTCAGTGGCTTTGCTGAAAATCTGATGGCAGCCATCTTCTGGGTTAGTGATCACATAATCCTTACTCATAACATACCACAGGGCACCATGGTCACAGGCCCATCCTACAAGATCTAATGAAGACCAAGTTCCTTCCAGCATTGTGTGAAAAACACCTGGAAAAGGCTCTTTCAACAAGACAATGCACCAGTGCATCAGGCAAATGCAACGCTGCAGTTTCTTTATGACAATAACTTTTGAGGTGACTAATGCTCCCTACTTATCTGGTCTGGCTTGGCTATTTCCAACAATGAAAGATTCTCTCCATGGTCACACATTCACTAGCTGTGCCGTTATTTCATCACCAACTTCTCAGTCATCAAATCAGGCTCCTAAAGAAGTGTTTGCAGCAGCCACGGAATTATAACATCAACATTGTGAAAAAAAGTGCACAGCTGCAGGGAGATTACATCCAGAACTGACAAGTTTTACAGTTTTTGTGTGATACGTTCAAGGAAAAAAATTGCAGGTTTTATAACTTTAATCCACCTTTTAGTATCATCAGTGTACAGAGCACTGGCAAGATATATCTTAAGCCCAAATTTAACCATGTTATGTGGAAATGTTCGAGCTCTATGACAATAATGTAAATTTATGAAATAATTTCTGCTGCTTTAGTCACCTTCACTAATGTTTAATTAGCATGATGCATTTGAGCACTATGCTGCGAGATCAGTTAATTTACTGTGCCACACACATTAAATTAATCTCAATTGTGATGAGATTCATTTGCTGGGTGTCCCATTGAAATTACGTATATAAATTTTCCATTTTTGCTGGAAATTTAGTAGTATGGTGCAAAGAGCACAGTAACAAACACATCGCGACTCAACACAGTCATATATTAGATCTTTTCCAAGAATTAACTGCTATCCTTAGCAGCAAAAACATCTTAAACTATGTAAATC
The DNA here is from genome assembly GCF_023897955.1 of Schistocerca gregaria. Taxonomy (NCBI): domain Eukaryota; kingdom Metazoa; phylum Arthropoda; class Insecta; order Orthoptera; family Acrididae; genus Schistocerca; species Schistocerca gregaria. Next base: position 196,923,929 of record NC_064922.1, read on the forward strand.
GGCTTCCACCCCCCCACCCCCAAAAAATCAATCTTTTGACTGATATGATGTGGCCCTCCATGAATTCCTCCCTTGTGCCAAACTCTTCATCTCAGAGCAGCACACTATGTTCTCAATTATTTGTTGATTGTATTCTAATCTTTGATGGCCCCTACAGTTTTCATCCTTTACAGCTCTCTCTAGTGCTGTTGAAATTATTCACTTATGTCTTAACATGTTCTGCCATCCTGTCCCTTCTTCTTTTAGTGTTTTCTATGTGTTCCAGTCTTGGTCAACTCAGCAGAGAACATTCTTGTTCTTTATCTTATCAGTCCATGCAGTTTTCAGCATCTTTGTATAGTGTCACACCTCAAACACATCCATTCTCTTCTTTTTTTGTTTTTCCCACATTTCACAATTGACAACCATACAATGCTGCACTCCAAGCATATTCTCAGATATTTCATCCTCAAATTAAAGCCCATGTTTGATATTTCTTTTGTGTCCCCTTTGCCTGCAAAGGTCTGCTTTTTTACATCCTCCTTACATCATCCATCACTTGCTATTTTGCTTCCAAGGTAGAAGACTTCCTGTACTTTCTCTACTTCATGGTCACCAATTTCAATGTTAAGTTTGATGTCGTTAATATCATTTCTGCTACTTCTCAATATTTTTGTCTCTCTTTGGTTCACTCTCAGTACACATTCTGTACTCATTAGACTGTTCATTCCATTCAAGAGATCCTGTAGTTCTTTACTTTCACAGAGGATAGCAATACCACCACTGAATCTTATCACTGAAATCCTTTCATCCGAAGTTTTAATTCCAATCCAATGAATCTTCCTTTCTCTCCATCACTGTTTCTTTGATGTATAGATGGAACAATAGGGTTGAAAGATTGCACCCCGATCTTATAACTTTTTCAATCAAAGTACTTCGTTCTTGGCAGACAGAAACAGTGCTAAGCATGTTATGCAGACTTAACTGGAGAAGCACTCACTAGGCTGTGGAGATTTCATACTCAATTTTGTATCAGTTAGTACTGAGTGAGACCACCTAGACATGTTGATGCCCAGCTTTGGATTATTTTCTACAGTAAAATTCCTTGCAAATATTGAAGCAAATAATACGACAGCTACTGATGACTTGTTTCCACATCCAACCACTTGCACTGATTTAACTGTAAAACCAATGCTCAGTGTGTTATATGGCCATGATGGTCAAATTTTAGCAATAATTATATTTATCAGTTGTGCTGCAAAACAATAAACAGTGTCTTAAACACAGTGTTTGGATAGAAATTACTGGAAGAAGGCTGGGGAGAAATTTATAAAGCAGATGGTATTAATGGAAAACTTAGCTCTTTCTTAAACATATCCACACAGAGAGAAGAAACTACAAAACTGAAGATAAGCAAACCACCTGTAATTCAAGACCTGTATCACTCATTAGAATCTTTTCAAAAGTGTTTGAGAAAGTGGCTTATGATAGAATGTCAACTGATTTGAGTGGGCAGTACTTGTTAACCGATTCGCAGTTTGGCTTTCGTGAAAGATTCTCCACAAAGAAACCAAAAACAACACCTCACAAATGAAGTCCTAGCAGAGCGAAGCAAGAAAAATTATCCTTTAGATATATTCTGTGACCTTGCCAAGGTTTTTGATTGCGTAGATCACAAATCTCTCTAGATGGCAAACTAAAGTGTTGTCTGACTCCATAATTGAGTGGTCAGCATGGCTAACTATCATATGAAGGACCCAGGTTAGATTCCTGGTACTGCTAGGGATTTTTCCTTGGTGTGAGAACTGGTACAGAGTGCTCTAGCGGAGAAGCTATTCAACTGACTAGCAGCAGTTCCACAATAAAGGAAACTGCCAATGACTGCAACAGCGATGCACTCACCACATACCCCTATGACACAGAGGTTTACCTTTTGACCTTTAAACTGACGTGTTACGGCATTAATGGCATCCCGCTTGTACAGATGAAATCTTACAGTCTTACGATGTGTTCGCACCAGAAGAAGACATTGATGGCCATACACTAAATGAAACACACTGTGTTAAAGTTCTTGGGTTCAGCTGAAAAAAGTTAAAATGGAGCTAACACATAGATAACCTAATTCAAAAGCTCAGTTCAGTGTGTTAGTCACTTAGAAAAATTTCTTATTGTGTTGACTTAAAGGCAATTAGAGGTAACTTATTTTGAATATTTTATACTCTCTGTTGTCTTGTGGACTTATCTTCTGGGACAGCACATTTAATGTAAAATAACACTTATGCAGCTGTTAATAAAAATCAGGTTTAGCTAAACTGTGATTTAAACAGTCACTATACAAGACATAAAAATAATTTTTATGTGGACCTTGCTCCCCTGCCTAGGCATCAGAATGCAATTATTTACTCTGGTGGGAAGATTTTCAACAAGCTTCCATCTAACACAACAATAAATTTGGAATCCCTACAAGTTCAAAACAAAATTCTTATTAGCCTTTCTCTCTCTCTCTCTCTCTCTCTCTCTCTCTCTCTCTCTCTCTCTCTCTCTCTCTCTCTCTAAATTATCTGGCTACCTATATTCAACAATTGCAAATTTTTATTAGCTAAACTGCAAGCAGCAGTGTTTCTTACAAAACTGTATGACAAGTAATATATAGGACTCAATATTTATAGATGTAAAAATATTTTCTTTGATGAAGTACTGAAAGTATTCCTTGTTGGGACCTATGGAACAGAATGAATGAATGAATGAATGGTTTCTTTCTTAATAAGATATCTGCAACTTTGTGACTTAAAATGGGTCAAAAACTATTACTGTGCAAATGATAGAAACAGTGGCCATCATCTTCAATCATGGCATCCTGTGGTAAGACGAAAGAGTTTTCTTTAATGCAGGGGAAAAGCTACAAACAAGACTCAAAGATGCACTCCAAGTAATACAGCAAAACTCATTAGCAAGTCATAAGAAAATGGAAAGGCAGCATGGGAAATTATTATGCATTAAACGAATGAACTCAATAAGGCAAATGATGCACAACTCAACAAAAATTGAATGTTTACATGCTGCAAAAGGACTGAGCAATGAAGAGCCATATGCCGATTTAGGAAACTATCCCTGTATTTGCCTCCACACTTTAGGTAAGGTTGAACAATTATTTGAACACCGATTCCCCCATATTCGAGTTCAGCACTGTAACTCACCGTTTCACAACTTGGTAGAGGTGTAGCTTCCAAACAGACCAGGCCTATGCCCAAGGGCTGTAAGGTTGGAAACATTACTGAGAACATCAGCAATACACCAGTACATATTATAATGCAGCTCTACAGTACAGACAAATGAATGCCAATGAGCTAGGGAGAGTTTATTATTGTTTCTGTGTGGGAATTCAATTTTATTTTATAACAATATAAAAATAAAAGTTTCAAAATTATCGGGTGGATGTGTGGAAAATACTAACAAGGAGAATTGGCAGGATGATAGGACATGTCTTTAGATTTTACCCGGAAACAAAAGGCAATGAAGAGTCATCTTGTCTTGTTGTACCTGTCACGCAGAATCCTATCATTTCAGTTCTACAGACAGTTCAAATGAACCAAAAATGGTATCGAGATATATAACATGGCTGTATGTGTCAATGATATACGTTACAATTCATTTCACAACTCAAGTTTTCGTAAGCCAAAAATGTCAGGAGCATATTTCCCACAGTAGAGACCAAAATTATAACAATAGCTACTACCTCCACAAAAAGCCAAACATTTATGTCAAGATCTAATGAGTTTCATTTTTAAAATTGCTCCAGATAATTACAAGCTAAAACATGTCCATCACTTTACTAGCTGGAAGATTTGCATAAAAAATTTCTAACAACTGATAGTTTTTGTCCATGTTGTTGTCATTGTGGTCTTCAGTCCAGAGACTGATTTGATGCAGCTCTCCACGCTACTCTATCCTGTGCAAGCTGCTTCATCTCCCAGTACCTACTGCAGCCTACATCCTTCTGAACCTGCTTAGTGTATTTATCTCTTGGTCTCCCTGTATGATTTTTACCCTCCATGCTGCCCTCCAATACTAAATTGGTTATCCCTTGATGCCTCAGAACTTGTCCTATCAACAGGTCCCTTCTTCTAGTCAAGTTGTGCCACAAACTCCTCTTCTCCCCAATTCTATTCAATACCTCAACATTAGTTATGTGATTTACCCATCTAATCTTCAGCATTCTTCTGTAGCACCACATTCTGAAAGCTTCTATTCTCTTCTTGTCCAAACTATTTATCGTCCATGTTTCACTTCCATACTTGGCTATACACCATACAAGTACTTTCAGAAACGACTTCCTGAAAACTTAAATCAATACTCAATGTTAACAATTTTTTCTTCTTCAGAAACGCTTTCCTTGCCATTGCCAGTCTACATATTATATTCTCTCTACTTTGACCATCATCAGTTATTTTACTCCCCAAATAGCAAAACTCCTTTACTACTTGAAGTGTCTCATTTCCTAATCTAATTCCCACAGCATCACCCGAGTTACCTCGACTACATTCCATTACCCTCGTTTTGCTTTTGCCGATGTTCATCTTATATCCTTCTATCAAGACACTGTCCATTCCGTTTAACTGCTCTTCCAAGTCTTTTGCTGTCTCTGACAGAATTACAATACCATTGGCGAACCAAACCTCAAAGTTTTTATTTCTTCTCCATGGATTTTAATACCTACTCCAACTTTTTCTTTTGTTTCCTTTACTGCTTGCTCAATATACAGATTGAATAACATTGGGGAAAGGCTACACCCCTGTCTCACTCCCTTCCCAACCACTGCTTCCCTTTCATGCCCCTCAACTCTTCTAACTGCCATCTGATTTCTGTACAAATTGTAAATAGCCTTTCACTCCCTGTATTTTACCCCTGCCACCATCAGAATTTGAAAGAGAGTATTCCAGTCAACTTTGTCAAAAGCTTTCTCTAAGTCTACAAATGCTAGAAATGTAGGTTAGCCTTTTATTAATCTAGCTTCTAAGATAAGCCGTAGGGTCAGTATTGCTTCATGTATTCCAACATTTCTACGGAATCCAAACTGATCGTCCCCGAGGGCGGCTTCTACCAGTTTTTCCATTCATCTGTAAAGAATTCGTGTTATTATTTTACTTCTGTGACTTATTAAACTGATAGTTCGATAATTTTCACATCTGTCAACACCCACTTTCTTTGGGATTGGAATTATTATATTCTTCTTGAAGTCTGAGGGTATTTCGCCTGTCTCATATGTCTTGCTTACCAGATGGTAGAGTTGTGTCAGGACTGGCTCTCCCAAGGTCGTCAGTAGTTCTAATGGAATGTTGTCTACTCCTGGGGCCATGTTTCGACTTAATCTTTCAATGCTCTGTCAAACTCTTCACACACTATCACATCTCCCATTTTATCTTCATCTACATCCTCTTCCGTTTCCATAATATTGCCCTCAAGTACATTGCCCTTGTATCGACTCTCTATATACTCTTTCCACCTTTATGCTTTCCCTTCTTTGCTTAGAACTGGATTTCCATCTGAGCTCTTGATATTCATGCAAGTGGTTCTCCTTTCGCCCAAGTTCTCTTTAATTTTCCTGTACGCAGTATCTATCTTACCCCTAATGAGATAAGCCTCTACATCCTTACATTTGTCCTCTAGCCATCTCTGCTTAGCCATTTTGCACTTCCTATCGATCTCATTTTTGAGACGTTTGTATTCCTTTTTGCATGTTTCGTTTACTGCATTTTTATATTTTCTCCTTTCATCAATTAAATTCAATATTTCTTCTGTTACCCAATGATTTTCTACTAGCCCTCGTCTTTTTACCTACTTGATCCTCTGCTGCCTTCACTATTTCATTCCTCAAAGCTACCCATTTTTCTTCTACTGCATTTCTTTCCCCCATTCCTGTCAACTGTTCCCTTATGCTCTCCCTGAAACTCTGTACAACCTCTGGTTCTTTCAGTTTATCCAGGTCCCGTTTCCTTAAATTCCCAGCTTTTTGCAGTTTCTTCAGTTGTAATCTACAGTTCATAATCAATAGATTGTGGTCAGAGTCCACATCTGCCCCTGGAAATGTCTTACAATTTAAAACCTGGTTCCTAAGTCTCTGTCTTAACTATATAAGGAAAATAATGGAAAAATAAATGAAAATCCTGGATAGAATAGCAATAATATGGAATGGATAGATTATTATTCACCACACAGCAGAGATGTTGAGTCATGGACAAGCACAATGAAAAAGAATATTGGATATATTGAGCTACTGGGCTAGTCCTTCATTAAACACAGAAAAAACATACCACTATCGGTCACTGTCCTCTCTGGGTGCTTATGTCCAACTCAATTCAGGAGATGTCAGTGCCCGTGTGTGTGTGTGTGTGCGCGTGTGTGTGTGCGCGTGTGTGTGTGCGCGTGTGTGCGTGCGCGTGTGTGTGCGCGTGCGCGTGCGCGTGCGCGTGCGCGTGCGCGTGCGCGTGTGCGTAAAATTTTTGCTCGTGTAAATGTCTGTGAGTTTTCCATGTATGATGAAGAACTCAATACAATGACTAGCATACTTTTTCATTGTTCCTGCCTGCGACTCAGTACCTTCCCTTTGAAGCGAATAGCAATCTAGACTTTCCATACTGATATTGAGCCATGAAGCCTTTATAGCCATCCATAACTGCGAAAGTGTGGCCAGTGCAGGATTTTGTGCACAAACTAACCTCTCAATTATGTCCTGTAAATGTCCACTGGGATTTACGTCATGCGATCCGGTTGGTCAAATCATTTGCTAAAACCACCTAGAATATTCTTCAAATAATCATGAACAATTGTGGCCCAGTAACATAGTGCATTGTCATCTATAAAAATTCCATCACTTTTTGGCAACATGAAGTCAATGAATGGCTGCAAATTGCCTCCAGGCAGCCGAACACAACCATTTCCAGTCAATGATCATTTCATTTGGACCAGAGAATGCAGTCCATTCCATGTAAATACAGCCCACACCATTATGAAGTCAATGCCAGCTTGCACAGTGCCTTGTTGGCAAACCAGGTCCATGGCTTCGTGGAGTCTGCACTACACTCTAACCCTACCATCAGCTATTAACAATCGAAATCGAGACCCATCGGACCGGACCATGGTTTTCCAGTCCTCTGGGGCCCCAACTGATGTGGTCATGAGCCCTGGAGAGATGCTGCAGCCGAAGTCATGCTGTTAGCAGAGGCACTCACATCAGTCATCTACTATCAAAGCCCATTAATGCCAAATTTTGCCACACTGTGCTAACAGATATGTTTATCGTATGTCCCACACTGATTTCTGTGGGTATTTCACACAGTGTTCTTTGCCTGTTAGCAGACAACTCTACACAAGGACCACTGCTCACAGTTGTTAAGAGAAAGACATCAATCACTGCACTGTCCATGATGATAGGTAATGCCTGAAATATGGTATTCTCGCCACACTCTTGACCCTGTGGATCTTGAAATATTGAATACCCCAACAATTTCCAAAATAGAATGTCCCATGCATCTAGCTCCAACTCCCATTCTGCGTTCAAAGTCTGTCATTCCCATTGTGCAGCCATAATCACATCAAAAACCTTTTCGCATGAATCACCAAGTACAAATAACAACTCCACAAATGCACTGCCATTTTATACCTTGTGTACACAATATTACCACCATCTGTACAAGAGCATATCACTATTCCACGACTGTCACCTCAGTGTACATTAACCTGGAAGGTTTCATCAAGCCAGTCTCTGGACTGCAGCAGCAGAAGAAGAATACAACCATGAAGACAATGGTGACAACATTGTAGGATAACAACTACAAATTTGCAATATGGAGCAAGTCTTCCTAAGCTGTTCAACCACTTGTAAGAAAATGATGCCTACCTGCTTCTTTCACTCTGGCAATGGCACCTAACATTGACACTTCTTGTGATTTCATGGGCCCATAAATATGGGAATTTACTCTGCAGTTCAAACCTGTCTCAATGTAAAGTATTCGTGAGAATAATTTTGAGTGTTCAGAAGTAGCTGTGTCTACTTAAGAAGTGTTTTTAAATAATGTTTGCAAGGAACCACATCACAATTTTCTCAGTAAGTAGCTTGAAATAACGCGTCAGAGCTTGACATGTTAAGTGGAAGCAAGCATTATTAGATTTTAATGTCCTTTCGATGACAAGGTTACAACAAACTATGAAAGGATAAATATGTGAAAGGAAATTAGCTGTGTCCTATCAATCACACTACTTCATTTGGTAATTTGAAGTAAAGTGATTTAGAATGATACATTTCTGAAAAAGCAGAAGTCTGTTTCAAACAATGGAAACTCCAGATAGGAATATCAACAATTTAGGAAAAGACAGATTGCTATTTACCATAAAGAGGACATGTCAAGTTGCAGACAGCCACAATTAAAAGACACTTACATGAAGCTTTCACCCACCGCCAAATAGTGGCCAAAAGCAAAGTAGACCACCTGCGGCACAACATGCAGCTTAACATAAAATACTTGATTTCAATGGCTGCTTTGCTACCTGAGCCATCTGGATCCTTCCCTCCACCACCAGCTACTCTGAACTGCACAGGTGGGAGTTTATCCTTACAGCACATTCTCCGCTCCCATATTTATCCCGGCCTCAACCTATGGTGACACATCATCCACCAACAGTTTCCATTGGTGCTGTCCTATCATCTCCTCCCATTCCCATCTCCCACCCTGTCTATTTGCAACCCTCTGTCAGTGTATTCGCTCTTCTTTCTCTGCTCCTCCCTTCTTTGCTCCTTTTCCCCCCACCTCCCTGCCACAACCTCCTGGCACTGTGCCTGTTGGCAGTCCAGTACCACACTCCACAAGACAGCGCTCCTCTCTCTCCTCACCTGTACACTATGAGCCCTTCCTCTTCCCCACACCTCCAGATTAGTGTTTGCATCCCACTTGCTAGCTGCATTCCGGCCCAAGATACTTGAGTTGGCAGTAATGTGTGCATAAGGTTTGCTTTGCTTGTGTGTGTGTGTGTGTGTGTGTGTGTGTGTGTGTGTGTGTGTGTGTGTGTGTGTAGGAATTCTGATTCAATATATCAAAAATTTCAGTGAGACCATTGTATAAATCAAACACAAGTTAATATTTGATGAGCAACTCAAAGAAGGCCTCATAAAATAAATTTTTCTTGTCAATTGTCTCAACAGCATAACTGTTTTCTTTCCACCAATAAATATAAGTATTCTGATTAGGAAGAAAGACAACAATGTAACACAACATTCACAAACTTTAGTTTTAGGCTCAAGAAGTATTTCATGCAAACAACGGCCAGCTTTTAAAGCAAAGCAAAGAACAAGTATTGTATTCTGAAGGTGAAAAACAAATATAGACTCTTTCAACAGTTTCTGTTGGTACACTGTGCCTATACATGAAGTGGGCTCAATCTACAGAGATGGAATACTTTTTCATTAAGTACAACAACAACTGACACAGTCGTAAGAACTTCATTTGGCTTTATCCAAAATAGCCGAAAATATTCCTACTAAGAAGAAAAAACAAGTGCACTAAGCACTTCAATCCATCAAAAAGCCAATCTGACTGGTAAGAGACTATTGCTTTGAAAACAGTGGCCCGTCAAAGTTACAACTAAAAACAAACCGCAAAAGATAACTGTCCCCTCCAATTGAAAAATATGACAACGAGATCCACTTTATCTGGCATTTCATCTTCTTTGATCCAGTATTCTCTAGTTTTAATTCACTTTCTAACTTTTCATTTGATAACACTCACCTCATTGATTGAAAGACTTGGGAAAAATCCATTTACAACAAGCACATCACTCTCATCCATAACTGTTTCCTGAAAAGACTGCAGGAGCTTCCTTTTGGATCCCACACCATACAGAAGGATACTGAAGCCTTCCCTGAAAGATACAATTACAAAATAATAGAATTTTAAACTACAGCATAACAAAGGTGACTACTTGAAGGAGGCAAGAAATGGTAAATTAAGGAGAATATCTAAGGACTCACAGAAATCAAAGTATTTATTAACACATGAAGTAACTGCCATAAACTAGAGCTACAGTTTCTATTAACAATTACATCTAAATTTAAATAAATGTGTTATTGACAGTTCATCTATTCCATGAAATGCTGACAGAATTAATGAAACAAAAAGCTGTACAATATTACATTTAACTATAAATTCATTCCTTCACATTATTCCATTCACATTATGCAACTTAATTTGCAACATCCCTGATCAATTATTCTACACTGAGTAGCATGCATTTTTTATTGCTCTTCACATCATTGGCTCTTATTTGTGAATAATTTGTAAAATGACAGTGATACATAGGAACTCTCCAGCAATATACCTGTATTTCTAAGACAGTTCAGCCACAGCATATAAAGGCAGCTACACTACAAATCCTAAAACAATCTCTATAATTTCTCTGTTACAGGCATTAGGCTGTAGTATAAGGTATGTTTCTATAACTAACATGTTGTCTCATAATGTTAGAAGCATCCTCAGGGGTTATAAGCATGTTGTCAGTTAGCTTTCAAACTTCAGCAACTAGACATTGCCAAAAGCATTTATACATAACTGTGCCTTGAAGTAATCTGACCACTGCCAAAGATTGCGGAGTTACACCAACATAAGTTATGGAGCTTGTACAGGAAAAAAAGAGTTAGTGGTTTGTTTTATTCAACACCAAGACTCACAACCTTTTCTGTTAAAGTTGAATTTCATTGCCTCTCAGTACATCATAGCATTGTAATGACTGGACCTTAATAAAATTATAGTTTCAAAGAACAGAATTTGGTAGTTCCCTCTGAGGATCTCCAGCATTGGGAGACTAAATGTTAGGCACAGAAACAAGCCTTATTCCAGGCTGTTACAACACTGCCCCATGCGGCAAGATCACCCCCTGCCCACCCCTCATTACGTTCACAGGAAGATGCGAGTAGCATAGGCTATCTGCCAGACGGGACTATCACATGCATTCTGCACATGCACCAGCTGCTTAGCCAACTCTGCCTGTGTGTGCTCGGCCAGTGGAATGCAATTACAAACGCTACAGTGCAGCTGTGAGACTGCCTGTGTGTCAGCAGTGCGCAGCTGTCCCTGACGTGATCTGTTAGAAGGAGATTCACTTATTGTGATATTAGATAGTCCTGACTAGTGAAGAACAAGATATGAGGAAATTTTTACTATATAGTTCACTTTTAGTGATGTCTTGATTTTCAACTTACACTAATTATTGTTTAATAGCATTTGAGACTATCTTGAAAATACTTTAATAGAAATCTGCTCAAGTCTTAGTGTTAATTAAGTAAACATGTATTAATTAATAGTTTTAAGTATAAGATGAGATGGTGCACTTTATATAGATTAATTAGTGCGGATAAATACAATTAAAACAACTGTTGGCAAATGAAACATTCATTTAATTCTAATTAAAATTTGAAGATTTTAACAGTGAAAATACTCATGTAATGTTTAATTATGAAATACTATATTTTATAAAACTAATTATGAAATACATGTATAAATTTTCTGCTTAGCATCCTGTCAGGCTTAAATGACTTTGTACAGATTATCATCAATTGCAGGTCAGTGAGTTGATTACTGTATCCATACATATATTAATCCTTGTTCCATTGATCATGAATATGACATTTCGTAACCATGTGGAATGTGTCACTTTAAAATAAGTTTTCTTTACACAAAATAATTAATTTTTTATTTTGTTATTGTTACTACTTCATATCCAAGAATTCATCTATTGAGTAGAAAGAGTTGTCATTCAGAAATTCTTTTAATTTGCATTTAAATGTTGGTAGGCCATCTGTCAGACTTTTAATACTATTTGGCAAATGACCAAAGCTTTTTGTGGCAGCATAATTCAACCCTTTCTGTGCCAAAATGAGATTTAATCCAGAGTAGTGAAGATCATCCTTTCTTCTAGTGTTGCAGCTAAGAACTTTGCTGTTATTTTTGAATTGGAGTGGGCTATTAATGACAAATTTCATAAGTGAATATATGTATTGCGAAGATACTGTGAATATCCTGAATTCCTTAAATAAATATCTGCAAGGTGATCTTGGGTGGGCTTATTCTGATTAGACGCTTTTGTACAATGAATACTTTCTCTCTTAATGACAAATTGCCGCAAAATACGATGCCATATGAAAGCAGTGAATGAAAATAGACATAGGAGGCTAATTTACTGAAACAATTATCATCAAAATTTGCAATAACCCTAACAGCATAAGTAGCTGAATCTAACCATTTCAGCATAGCATCGATATGTTTCTTCCAATTCAATTTCTCATCAATGCGTACACCCAGAAATAGAGTATTCTGCCTTAGCAATAGACTTCTGTCTATAGTCTATATTTATCAATGGTATTATGCCATTTACTGTACAGAATTGTATAAACTGTGTACCCACGAGTGAACCCTGTGGGACATTGTTCTTAATACCTCTCCAGTTAAAGGACTCTGTTGGTTTTTGCAGACTATCTGTACTGTTAATTTCAACCTCCTGCATTTTTTCAGTTAAGTATCAATTAAACATTTGTGCACTGTCCCATTCATACCACATTTGTGCACTGTCCCATTAATACCACAATACTTAATCTCGTCTAGAAGAATTTCATGATTCACACAATCAAAAGCCTTTGAGAGATCACAAAATATCCCAATGGCTCACATTTGGTTATTAAATGCATTTAATACTTGATCAGTGAATGCATATATAGCATTTTCTGTTGAAAAGCCTTTCTGAAAACCAAACAGACATTTTGTTAGTACATCATTTTTACAAGAATTTTGATAAAGCTGTCAGAAGTGAGTTTGGGCGGTAGTTATTAGCGTCAGATTACCCCCTTTTTTATGCAATGGTTTAACAATAGCGTATTTCAGTCTACCTTGAAAAATGCCCTGTTTCAGTGAGCTACTAGATTCGTGGCTGAGAATCCTACTTATTTGCTGGGAACAAGTTTTTAGTACTCTGTTGGAAACACCATCAATTCCATGTGAGCTTTCACTTTTGAGTGAATTTATTATTTTCCTAATTTTTAATTTCAGTTGGAGATGTGGGTTGAATTTCAGTTTTATCAAATGGAATAGGTACTGCCTCTTCCACACACTGTCTTGCATTTTCTAATGAATAGCTGGATCCTATTAACTCTACAACACTTAAAAAATGATTATTAAAAATGTTTTCTGCTTCTGACTTCTTCTTGACAAACTTTTCATGGGTTTAATAGAAATACCGTCTTCCTGTGCTCTCAGTTGCCCTGTTTCCCTTTTTATTATCAGATGTGCTAATCTCATACTTCTGGACTTTTTAATAACTTTTCTTAATACAGTGCAGTAGTTTTTATAACGTTTCACTGTTTCGGGATCATTACGACTCCTAGCTATAAGACACATTTCTCTTTACTGTTTACAAGATATTTTTATCCCTTTATTGAGCCATGGCTTTTTGCATGGTTTCTTACAATTATATTTCACTGTTTTCTTAGGAAACTGTTCTCAAATATACTTACAAAGGTACCTTGAAATAGGTTAAATTTTAAATTAGCATCATGTTCCTTGTACACCTCATCCCAGTCTAATTGTTCCAAGCTTTCCCTAAAATTTTTAATTGTTAAATCATTAATTGAACTCAGGAGGATTGTTTTGCATTACTCTATGGAGCTATATCACGTATCATTTCTAATAATACATAAGATTGTTTAATTTTGAAAAAGTTATATTATTATTATTATTATTATTGTTACTACTACTACTACTACTACTACTACTACCACCACCACCACCACCACCACCACTACTATTAGTGGCATGAATATCTTTGGTAGTAGTGTGAGGCAGTAGATGTGCTATTTGGTTTGTGTGAATAAATGAAGAAGTGAGTTATTTTGGGAATTTTTAATGAAACACAATCCTCACAACAAGACAGCCAGTTAAGAATATGAAAAATTGCAACATTTTCACCTCAGGAATTCTGCGGCAATGCCTATCAATCTTTGACACCTCCAACTCAACTAGATAAGTATCAAAGTATTTTAATAATGTTTTCCTATTCCAAGGCTCAATTTATCATTTTGCAAAAACCACAATAAGTGGATACAAAAATAATTCATATTTTTGAACTGAAAAGTATGGCTTTATTCTCGCTTATTTTATGAGTAGGAGGGTTAAACTGCGTTGGCAAGTGGCTTGCTAAGACTACCGAAATTGTTTCCATCCATGATTTCACGGTAACTGGCAATTTTCTTCAGTTCACAATGACCAAATAAAATTTTCTATAAAACCCAACAATGGAGATGCATGAAGAAGAATTAGTATAGCATGTTTTGTTATGGGAGCTGTAATTATGCCAGTTACCATTTCTTCTGTCCTTTTTAATCACAGCGCAGCGTACCTGTATGCTGTGTAACAAAACAAAGTTTTAAGTTGATAGAGCTGTATTTACAAAACCCAGAATCATCATTACAGTATCACCTCTTTCCATCATTAATTTCCACTTGTTAATTTTTTATATTTTAACAGTAAACCATGAACTATATATTTCTAGCGATGATTTTCTGCATCCAAAAGGCCAGCTTCTTCCAAAAACAGTTACTTCACTGTGGCTGGATGCTACTTTCTCAAAATGTACATAAGGAAGCAGGCCATGGAACACATCTCCCTTAGAAGCATAAAAATTTTTGAAGTCCTGCTCTATGTGTTTCCTCCTCCTTCGAGTACTTGGGTAAGTTGTTCTGGATTTTTTATCTGCCGTTTTATTTTTCCTTCTTCATTCTTACAATGGATTTTTTGTATACTTTTACTATACAAATGGTTCTCTCTTATTAAATGTCCTGAGAGGTATGGATTGCACACTATTTTCTCTCTCTCTCTCTCTCTCTCTACGGATCTCTAAACATGTTGCAATATCTGCCCATTCAGGGCAATAGTCCTCTAATAAATATTTCCATCTGGTATCTGAAATGGCCCTCTCTACTCCTTTCTGGAGGCACCGCTAAGTCAGAGCAACCAAGCACAAAACACAACTCAGAACATTATGTCGGTATATGAACTTCAGGGTTCACAGTCACATGATAGACGACACATCTCCTGAAGAGAATTATTTCACTTCGAACCTCTTGCACTGAACTGCTGTGTAAATATAATTCAGTGCAACTGTGTTCCCTGTACTCCCTCTGTTGATAGGATTTTAAAGTCTAACCTTCCTTCTTGTATTCCCTCTATGTTGAGAACAAGTACGCAAGTCTGAAAAAAATCTGCAATCACATAATAGCCTATGCTTATTGTGCAACTTGTTGAAGGATCAATCACAAAATTATTTTAATCAAAGTAAGCTATCATGAATTATAATTCGTTGCACTTTATTTGCAAGTGTAAAAGATAATAAGATATCGTCAGTAGAAAAGGCCTAATTTGAAGAAAAAAAATTTAACTGTTCACATAACATCCATAAGAATCCAGGGATATCTGTGAAAGAATATTGGTTATTGTTACATAGTAAGAAAGGAGATTATTTACAATGAGAATAGACAGTGTGCTGTCATATGTCCAGCCATATCACTCAGACCTGAAGTTGAGAAGAACTGACGTCTTTCCAGAATGAGGGTATCCAAAAGATGAAGGTCACAGATAGTGTACCAGTAAGTACTTCAGTCCAGAGATGACAGACATACAGAGCAAGAAATAATGACAGATGAAGAGGAAGAGAAATGAGAAACGGAATGAATAGTGCAATGAAAAATTGGAAGACAAAGAGTGGAGCAGAAAAACGAGATATATATATATATATATGAAGACAAAATTTTACCAATGTGAAGAGAAAAGGGGAGTCATAGTTAGGTGACAGGATACAAGGGTACATGCAGGTTTAGTTCCCATCTCCAGAGTACCAGGAAACTAGTAGATAGTGGGGGTTTCTGAAGGCACTGTGTGATGTGCCAGGCATTTGGGTTTCTTGAAACATGCTGTAAACCTACCACAAGAACAAGTGATATTTTGGGGAAGGTTGAAAGGGGGTGTCACTTACACTTGTGGTGGATCCCATTCAACATGGGATTTGAGTGACCTAATCCTCTTTTCATATTATTCTTGCCCTACTCTTCTGCCCTCCATGTGAAAAAAAAAACAGTTATGAAAGCTAAGTGAAGTTCTTTCTATTGGCAACACTAGGAATTTTGTCTCACGAAGAAAGATACTCACTAGTCATTGTCTCTTCATAATTTGGCAGTTTTCTCTATTGAATAACCGTAACAAACATGGCTGCTCCTGCCACTTATGGTACAATTTGACTAGTTCCCCATCCCCCAAGGTACCTCTTTCACATGATATTTATGGAACATGAAGTGTGAGTGAATGAAGAATGGATGATTTTTGTAACATAATGTACACTGTTGGTCATTAAAATCACATTATCAGGAATGACAGCAAATAATGATCTTTTTTTATTTTATGCTACACATAAAGAACAATTGGAAGAATAAATGATGACATTTGTAGCTAATTTGAGAGAGAAAGGACGCAAAACTTAAGTACATAGAGCTGCCCCCTATGGCAGCTACAATGGTTGTAGCTCAGATAGGCATAAAGTTGAACTGAGCTTGGATGCTTCAACTCTATGCCAGAGTGCAAGTCTCTCAGCAACCCATGACAAGATATCTTCAATAATGAGAGACATGCTGCCCAGGAAACAGTTGAACCTGCTCTGTACCGAGATATGTCACGAAAGCAAGGCCTAATGGGTAACATGCAATCTTGCACTCTCTCTTGATGGATAACGTCATGGAAACCTAAAAGCTAGGGCACAGAAATCAGCCTTAACACATCAGAAATGTAACAGCTGCTGTCCAAATTACTAGCCACAGGAACAAGAGGTGATCATGTTGTGTACCCAATGGAACTTCATAACACCAGTGCTGGGCTTGTATGATGCTTATGAATGCAATTTGGATGAGTTCTGTCTCCTCAGAGTCCTCACTCATAGATACGTCCACCATGACGATGTACATAGAACCAGGACTCATCTCAAAGAATGAGGTTTTGCCAGTCCTATGACTAATGTTCTTGGATACAATACTGCCTGTGCACCTATCTCTGTTTCCAGGACAAAGGAAGCTGGAACAATGGTCGCTGTGCTGGCAGCTCGTGTTGCTCTAGGTGTCTTCCACTGGCCAGATGGATACTTGTCTCGGTTGCATCAAGCCCATTTCATGACTGAAGGTACATGACGCTGGAGTACAATCCTGCACAGCTGAGAGAATAGTATGGCTGTCCTCCTGGATGCTTGTCTTGATAGCTCACTGAGGTGCTGCATGGTGTTCAGTATGCCTTCAGTAACACTATAATTCTCCATCCGCACAAGTCACAGAATCCTGACAAACATGATCAGCCTTATCATGGAAACATAAACTGCCATCTTGGTAAATTACAACCCCACTGCTACTGAATTTACACATGTGCTAGTAGACATTTCTGTTTCAATACAAGCGCAACAAGATTTTCTCACAAACAATCAACATTTCAATGTGATCTCTGAATTACAAACATATAGCATAATCTTTCCTTATAATAGCATTTGTTGGAGTTGGTACTACTTATTTTATGTGACTGCACTGAAATGCTGATCGTTTGCAGAACCCAGCATGTACCACTACCTATTAATTTGACATTTGTTGCAAGCCGCGTTCATGGTGTTGCGGTTTTAATGACCAAGGATTTATTTCATTTCTTAGGCACCGTACAATACTAAAGATATCAAAATACAACAAGCTGTACAGGAAATAATGTGCTTCTTATGAAATATTTTCAGTCAGGCTGAACAAATTATGTCTTTTGCAATAAAGTACAGGCTGTATGGAAATTTCATTCAGTGGTATACCTGAGGGCAAAGTGCCAATTTGGAAAGAGTCTCAGATGATTCTTGCAAAGTTTAGCAATACATTTGCTGTGTTTCTCAGGCACTTCAGATAACAGCTTTTGCAGAACATCCTGGCTCAGTCGAGAACTGAGAAGCCGGCCTGATGTATGGTGCTTTTTGTTCGAATGAGTGCTGAAGTATTGCTCTGGCTCAAGTTTCTGAAAATTGCAGTATATACTGATTACAACATTTGCAGACAAAAAGCCAAAAATATTAAAAATATAAATAAACTAAGTATCAACAAAATAACATATATAATGAAAATCACAGTATGTATAGATGACAATGAATAACATCACAGTCAGAATAGAAAGCTCTATTTGCTGACGGCAGTTGAGAGGGTGCAAAGAAGTATCAGCAAAATTCAGTGAAACCCTATTTTACACTTTTCAAGGGACTTTCAAAATGGTGTAAAATGTGGGAAAATGTAAAAGATGTGAAATTACTTTTTAAATGGTGAAATTTCTGTACAGAAACCCACTCTCCTTCATTTTCATAATTTATGTCTGATATTTTCAGAAAATGGATCAAAATAACCGACAGAGATTAGTTTATTATCTAATAAAGGTTTTTTGACTTTGGTGCTCTGTTTAGCTGTCAATGTGATGTTCCCTGATACTTCAGCACAATAATTTTCATATTTATACTTTCATACTACAAAAATATGCCATTTAAGTGTTACTAATCACTAAAGATCTACACAACAACCATCATTATTCTCTGTTGATCAATTGAGGACATGGGACTGTGGCTGGTCAAATATTTAACAATGAAATCTGCCAAGCAGCCAAGCAATCTGAGAAGTTACTTTATTTTATTTTCACTACCAGGTTCAGCAATTCAATATGCCATCTTCAGGCCCTTCCTTTGAAGGAAGGATTTAAGAATTTGCAACATCCAGAAACAGATGGCACCAGCATGCCAATATCAATAATCTTTGAGACATGCATATGGGACCTAGAGAAGGCATACTGAATTGCTGCAAATGGCAGTGAATATAAAATAAAGTAACTTCTCAGATTGCACAGCTGTTTGGCAAATTTTCTTATTAAATGAACCGTCATTTTTAGTGCAATTTGTCATGCTAAAATTCTAAGAAAGTTCATGTCAGCAGCTGAACATCGTACCCTAACCATTCAAGAGCTTGTCACAAAAAGTGTGTGAAATATTATAAAGCACATTAAATATGATGTGCGAATAAAGAGATTGAGTTGTGCTAAAGATCAGTCTGTCACTCCAGCTTTATTTCACACTCACATTCATTGGTTTTGCCAAGGTGCAACTAAACTTTCACTTCCAAACCTAACTAGATCTTGGACTATGCCACAGATCAGTGTCACCATAACCTAGATTATGGGAGGGGTGGTGGAGGGTTACCAACCACACTAAAGCATTTTAACTACAAATTTTATAAAACATCACTAAATCTTTTATTTACTATACTTACTTTTAATTTGTATATCTTACATAAATGTGACATTTTTAACATAGATACAGTAGTTCCTGTTGTTCAATAAAGTCCAAAATTATGGTTTGTTTTAAAATTATTTTGGTGAATTTTTTTCAATATGGCTTTCAGGTTCATAAACACAGCAGAATGTGTCTGCAGCAGAAATATACTTTTTATCATCTTCATTGCTGCATTTACATCTGAATAGATCACGATCATTATCACTATCACTTCCTGTGGTTGGAAGTCAGTCACATCTTCAACAGATATATTTTCGACAGTATCAACACTGTCATTAACCAAGTACAAAATCTTGCACTTGATGCTGGAAACTGCAGCTTTTCCCACAATAAAGTAAGCAAAGTTTCAGTATAATCATTATCACTCGCATCTGTTATGTCCGATTCGTTTTCTTCATATGTTTGAATGAATCCCACATTTCAAAAGCAGTTGGAGTTCATGGACTCCTTAACCTCTGGTCATGCCTTGACAATAGAGTGGGAAAGATTTAAAATTGACACTTTAAAAGAGGATGGCTCTTTTACAGCTTTGATCAAAATTTAATGCCTACTGCACCATGGCTTTTCTGTAATATGTTTCAAAGGCATGCATATTCATAACCTTGAAGGGCTGCAATTTGCCTGGCAGTTTGGTGGCACGAAGCCTAACTCCACAGTCCATAATTTTGTGTGTGCAGGAAAACAGCCTACAAACAGGAGAATATTCCTGTTATAGGGTCCCATTCTTGCATCAATACTATGCAATTGCTTCTTGCATAGTTTCAGTTTTAATCACACTTTATTTGTAGCAGTTACATTTTTAAACAACCTGTATTTTTTTGTTTGCCAGTCACAAAAATTTTAATTTTTTCATAGCTACAAGTACACAGGCTTAGCATTACTGTAAGGCAAACTTTACCGTGTTTCTTTCCATGGCAATTTTCACCTTTAAGACAAATGTTTTGTCTGGAATGATGTTGAAAGAGAGACAACATTCATCTGTGCTGAAGATGTCCTTTGGTTTATAGGGCCTTATAAGTTCTTGTAATCTACACTCTACCATTCACAGACAGTTCACAGTGTTTCCTTCACTACATATAGTTTTGCAAACCACGTTATACAGCTTCTCTTGAACCTACCAATCCACCACTTAGATATGGATAAGCCCCCCATTCTCATCATTCTGCCCACCTTCAATGCCTTTTCGCACATCATCCCATTGTCAGTGAGGATATTCGAAGCACATACTGTCTGAAACCAATTTTTTCGTAATTCATTCTAGCTCCATATATTGAGAGTAACTGGCATTTTTTTTTCTTTTTTTTCCAATTTGGCCCACTTTTACTTACACTTTCCAAAACAGAGACTCTGTTTTTTATAATGGTGTTCAGTGCAGACAGAGCTATCCATAAATCCTTCAGTTAAAGTAACATGTGTTCTGTGTTGAACTTCAATTCTTCTGGGAATTTTTACTTTCACTTCTATGGAAAGAATTTCCTCATCTCTTTTCATAATATTTACCTTGTTAAAACTGAGACAGAAAGTACTTCAAAGAAACAGCTAGCAATGCAACACGTTGATCACCTATACAAAGCTACGAACAATGCTACACAGTACACACAATCAACTTTTACCACAGTGGTTGACTGGAGTAGCTACATTGATTGAAACTGACTTGCCTTTTTCTGTAAAGACAGTTTGTCAGTACAGTCAGCGTAGTCAACTTTAGTTAGCATACAGCAGTTCGGCCAGTCATAAACAAACCATGAATTAAACTATACTCTTAGTTACAACCTCCCCCCCCCCCTCCCCCCCATGAACCACAGACCTTTGCCATTGGTGGGGAGGCTTGCGTGCCTCAGCGATACAGATAACCGTACCGTAGGTGCAACCACAATGGAGGGGTATCTGTTGAGAGGCCAGACAAACGTATGGTTCCTGAAGAGGGGCAGGAGCCTTTTCAGTAGTTGCAGGGGCAACAGTCTGAATGATTGACTGATCTGGCCTTGTAACACTAGCCAAAACGGCCTTGCTGTGCTGGTACTGCGAATGGCTGAAAGCAAGGGGAAACTACGGTCGTAATTTTTCCCGAGGGCATGCAGCTTTACTGTATGGCATGGAGAGCTGCATCAAACGAGTCTCAGGACTGAAGACCACAACAACAACAACAACAACAACTCTTAGTTACAGGTAATGGGAAGCGAATGTCCTCTGCTTATTATAATCACAGGGAGGCATTAATACTGAACCAATATGGCTAAAATAATGGCAGTATACTACTTTTTGTATAGCACATTTCATCAAATATTAAAGTTGTTCACAGCAAGAAACAAATGAATGCCTTCTGCTGATTTCTGTCAAAACAGTTACTTCCATCAGCCACCCAAGCTGACTAAAACTTGGTGGGAATAGGAGAAAAAACACTAGTGGCAAAAACCATTCTGAATTTTACCAATTCAGATCTACTGGGTACAGGGGCCCGGGTTGAAGAAAGTTAACCATATATTGTTTGGAGACACTACTAAAAGGCGACATTTTCTGTCAATTATGTCAGTTTTTTTCTCCACTAACATTCTTTCATTAAGCATAAATGAAGGAAAAATTATGACTATGTTAATCCAAAAACAGGTTCCAATTAACATTATGAACATAGGAAATTTGACAGGTGCAATGAAAAAATGCAAACAATGGGAAAACATTAATTCCAGCAATGTAAAAGTGGAATTATACTGCAAATTGCAGTATGTAAGACTGGGTGGCTGAGGGAATTTCTAGCAAACAACTGCCAAAGTTCACTAATGCTATAAAGCTAACTACAGTGACATGAAAAGGTTCAGTAATGATATAAAGATGACGTGAAGAATGATAAGTAACTAAATAGATACCTATGACGGAAAAAAATAGTAGAGTACAACGGAACAGAGATGGGAAGAGCAGGTACTGCTTACTGGCAGCTCCTGATCATTATGCATCAACTGAAATTATGAGGTACAAAGTTTTGGAACAAAAAATTAAGAGGTCACCAAAGATAAGTGTGGCACAGCACAGCAGGAGAACAGTGGATTCAGCAAGGAAACATCAGCATAGTTAACACCTGATAAAAGGATACAGAGTGCAAATATGTGCATTCTCTCCATTCCAAAGAGAACCCACCATAGCTTAGAAAGCTTTCTGGCAGCTAGGAGCCTTGGGAAGTCTATTCCGATTCTCGATATCTCAGCACAGACACTAACAATTGGAAAACTTTAACACGAATTCCTCTAGTGAGTCCAGATAAAGGATTAACTCCTCCAAGTAACCATTTACATCCATGAGCTAATATCACACACGAAACAAGGAAGAACATCTCACAATTTTGGAGGAAATATCAGTATAAACAAGAATTAAATATTCTTTCAATAATACAAAGTAATTAAGACAATCACTGGTCACAATTACAACTGCAGGTGACAATCCTCTCAGCTGGATGAACAGCTTACTAAAAGATTCTGCATTCTCTTTTGCCAACTTCATTTGCAGCATTTTCATATTTTCCCCCTTTTGTAAATCCAATTCAATATCTCATGTGCTGCCCATGGCTTTACCTTTTTGTATATTTAATCCTCTGCTGCCTGCAGTATTTCATCTCTCAAGGCTACCCATTTGTCTTTTATTGTGTTCCTTACTCCAGTTTCAGTCAAGCACTGTCTAATGTTCTCTTTGAACTGTCTAATGTTCTCTTTGAAATCCTCAACAATGTTCTGCAGTTTGAAATCTGCTTTTAAATCTCTGTCCAACCATTATGTAATCTACTTGAAACCTTTCTGTGTCTCTAGGTCTCAGTGTACACAATATTCTTTCATGATTAATAAATCTAGCGTTACTAATGTTTAAATTGTGCTCTTCTACGTGGCAGCTTCACTTTCATTCCTTTCCCCCAGTCCATGCTCTCCAACTTTTTTTTTTCTTTGTTTCCTTTCCCTACTGTCAAATGGTTCCTACCATTATCAAATTTTCATCTTCCTTAACTATCTGAATAGATCTATTCATCTCATCATATATTTGTTCTCTCTCTGTCATCTGCAGAGGTATTAGGCACATAAACTTGTACAACTGAGGTGGGTGTTTTGTTTATATCTACCTTAACTATGATAATTGATTCAGTATGTTGTTCACAATAGCTTACCCACATCCCTGGTTTCTTATTCATTTATTAGACTTTCATTATTTTATAACCTCAACCTATGCATTCCCTTTCTTTAACAAAAAAAAAAAAAAATCTCTAGTCTGTCTACTCAATTAAGGGATCTATATATTAAAAACAAAGATTCCAAGACTTACCAAGCGGGAAAGCGCCGGCAGACAGGCACATGAACAAAACACACAAACACACACACAGAATTACGAGCTTTCGCAACTGGCAGTTGCTTCGTCAGGAAAGAGAGAAGGAGAGGGAAAAATGAAAGGATGTGGGTTTTAAGGGAGAGGGTAAGGAGTCATTCCAATCCCGGGAGCGGAAAGACTTCCCTTAGGGGAAAAAAAGGACAGGTGTACACATACACACAGGTCTGTGTATGTGCGGATGGATATGTGTGTGTGTGTGTGTGTGTGTGCGAGTGTACACCTGTCCTTTTTTTCCCCTAAGGGAAGTCTTTCCGCTCCCGGGATTGGAATGACTCCTTACCCTCTCCCTTAAAACCCACATCCTTTCATTTTTCCCTCTCCTTCCCTCTTTCCTGACGAAGCAACTGCCAGTTGCGAAAGCTCGTAATTCTGTGTGTGTGTTTGTGTGTTTTGTTCATGTGCCTGTCTGCCGGCGCTTTCCCGCTTGGTAAGTCTTGGAATCTTTGTTTTTAATATATTTTTCCCATGTGGAAGTTTCTTTCTGTTTTATTTACAATTAAAGGATCTAATTTTCACATAGGATACTAGTTATGTTTTTTCTAATAACAACATCCTTCTGAGTAGTACCCACCTGAGGATCCAAATGGGGGACTATCTTACCTTGGAGATGGGCCAATTCTATAACTTTTTTCCTCACAAGTGACTTCTTGTCTGGCAAGACCCCCCCCCCCCCCCCCAAACCTAATACACTTTCATCTATGTCAATTTGCCTACTAATAGAGATACTAACTGATTACAAATCTTACACTTGGATACACCTGGCACCCACGTACGTATAAAGAGAATTAACAGCTTTAAGTTCCCCTTGCTTCCAGCCATTCACAGTAGCTACATAGCAAGGCTATGTTGGCTAACGTTACAAGGCAAGATCAAGCACCCAGAGTGCTGCTCCCTGCAACTACTGACGAGACTTTGCCCCTCTTCAGGAACAACAGGTTAGTTTGGCCTCTTTACAGATAGCCCTCTGTTGTTATTGCACCTTTAGTGGAACTATTTGTATTGTGGAGGCACGAAAGCCATACCATCTCGGCAAGATGCATGGTTCCTGAAGAAGAAACCTAGTGTTCCAAAATATACACACTTTTCAAGCCATGAAGAAAATACATTACAAGGTGCTTAAAATTATAGTCTCATTATTATTTTATATAACTTTATATATTTATTTTATTTTTACACACTTATACAATGAAACCTGAGCCTGATGTGTCAAATACTTTATTTGCAATTTGTTTCAGTCATACGTTACATTACTTTTGGCAAACCAAGAATATCTGCACAGACTGGTTTTCATTATAATGCACAAATGCTTAAATGTTGATACTGGACCTGATGGTGATATCGTTTGATTAAAATTTGTTACAAATAAATTATTTGACATTAGAATTTTGAATGACTTTGAATAAATTTTCTTTTCGTTTTAAGCATTATACACTCCTGGAAATTGAAATAAGAACACCGTGAATTCATTGTCCCAGGAAAGGGAAACTTTATTGACACATTCCTGGGGTCAGATACATCACATGATCACACTGACAGAACCACAGGTACATAGACACAGGCAACAGAGCATGCACAATGTCGGCACTAGTACAGTGTATATCCACCCCAGGAGCAACAGTGTCCCTAATTTGCTGGGAAGTGGCGGTGTGTGTGTATATATATATATATATATATATATATATATATATATATATATATATATATATATATATATATTAAAAATAAAGATTCCAAGACTTACCAAGCGGGAAAGCGCCGGCAGACAGGCACATGAACAAAACACACAAACACACACACAGAATGTTTGTGTGTTTGTGTGTTTTGTTCATGTGCCTGTCTGCCGGCGCTTTCCCGCTTGGTAAGTCTTGGAATCTTTATTTTTAATATATTTTTCCCATGTGGAAGTTTCTTTCTGTTTTATATATATATATATATATATATATATATATATATATATATATATATATATATATTTGGAAAGATATTAATACACCTAGGAGTTGTCAGTTGCCAGTTCGGATATGCAGTGCGGTTAGCTCTGAGAGTCAGTAGTTGAGTCTGTGAAGTCTGTCAGTTCTGTTTGTAAATAAACGTCTGTAATGAAGAATTACTTGTTGCCGTCAATATGAAATCAAGACCTTTTGCACGAAGCAGACACCTCCTAATGCAACGTTTTAATTTGGTGTTGAGGAGCTGAAATGTTATAGCGGCATGCTACCAGTGTTAAAGACTGCGATGGAGCTCTGTATGCCACGGCAAACTGGCTGACACTGACGGCGGCGGTGCACAAATGCTGCACAGCTAGCACCATTCGACGGCCAACACCGCGGTTCCTGGTGTGTCCGCAGTGCCGTGCGTGTGATCATTGCTTGTACAGCCCTCTCGCAGTGTCCGGAGCAAGTATGGTGGGTCTGACACACCGGTGTCAATGTGTTCTTTTTTCAATTTCCAGGAGTGTATATTACTATGCCACATTCTCACCTATTATTACTGATGAAAATACAATTAAAAAGTCTTCCTTTTGTTAAGATTTTGGCATATGTATTCCTGCATGGCTGACAGCAAATTAAAGACACAGTAATGTATCAGTTCAGAAGAAAATTTCCAAAGCACAATACAAGTAGCCCAGATTGTGACAGCAGCTGTTTCTTATGAGTACAGTATGCAAGGCCTACACTAACACATTTTTAGAAAGGCTTTATTTAATTTTTTTATATAATCATAAAAGTTCCCATAAATTCTAAAGGCAAATTTACCTGCATGCAATTTTTGAAGAACCACTTATTAACATGGCTCACTTAAGAGATTGAGAATTTCATGTAGCAAATAAATACTTACATAATCAGATTCTTTAACATTACAAGCTGACAGTAAGCCTGAATTTTGTGGCAGTATTCTCTTCTCCTTTCTTGCTGCACTACGACTAGCAGGTTCACTCTCATGTGACCTCTGATCATCATCAGAATCAGTATCTCCAGCAGATGTATTATTTTCTTCCTCATTCTCTGCAATATCTTCTTCATTATCATCACTGGGGCAGTACTCACTTTCACTTGAAGAAATATCAGTATCACTACCATCATCCTTGGTCATTTGTACAATCTCTACAACATAAATAGGGAGAATGGTGTGAAAGACCATTAACAAACAGAAGAATTTCACTGCTACATGCTACATAATTTATAAGTGTATTGATCTTTTTTTCTTTGCTCACAAAACAGCAGGGTGACAAAACTATCAATAGATTATGAACTATCATTTGGAAAAAGTGAAACACCAAGACTGAGATGCATGACCACAACGAAATTTACTCCATCAGTTAGGGATAGGATGCTATACCAATTATTAGCATTACAGACCTGTACACGCACTATGACTGTGGAAATACAGTACAGAGTAGTGCCAAAATGTCCTGCAATCAGAGCCACTAGATGACATGGCATAGAATCAAAGAGCACCTGAAAGGCAACTCTGCCACACGGTATGTAGGCATGTCCACAAAGCATCAAATGTGGCTGCAGAAGGACCTGAACGAACAAGATGCTGCCCAACCATACACCAGACATGTCCGATGGGCAACATGTCAGGCAAATGGGCAGGCGAGGGAAGCATTGGTACCTGTCATTCTTCGAAGAAGGCTTGTACATTCCTCAGCTCATGCGAGCGGGCATTGTCCTGCTGAAATTGGCATGTGGAATGGCCTGCAGGAGGGGCAGTGACTCCGGCTGTAAAACGTCCCTAATGTAGCAGCTGCTGTTCAGATTGTCCTCAAGACATAGGAGGCAAGATCACGCATTGAAGGCAATGGTGCTCCAAACCAACATACTCGACATTTGTCTGCTATGTCACTCAGCAATACAGTCTGTCCAATTGCATTCATCACAGGGGCATCGGACGTGTATGTGGCCATCACTGCAGGACAAGTCTGAGTGGGATTCATTTAAAAACCTTCACTCATGAAGAGCACAATCTCAGAGATCGCATGTCTGTACAGTTCACAGGCCCACTTGTAGTGGCGACCTGGTGAGTCGGATCCCTGGCACACACTGGTAAGCCGCCAAGGAAACAGTATTACTTAAGCAATCACAAATAAGTGCCTGGCCAATTCTGTAACCTGTTTTACTGTTGTCAAGCAAATTTGTTCAGTGCTACGCACAACCTGTATCTTACTTGTTGCCCTATAACATACTATGTCGAATAAATCGTGCTTGGTTTTGCTATAGCAAAATTGGCGACGAGTGAGGGTTGTTTTCTCTGTGTGTTAGTGTCAGTGCTAAGTCACCAGACACACATCTTGATGGAACAAATACTCCAGTGCATCATAGCCCAGCAGGAACAACAGCAGGCTCTCACCACTGCTGCCAGTCAGGCAGCCTCTGTGTGTTCGCAGCAGGTTACTCTCCCATCTGTGCCACCATTGTCCTTTCCTGCATACAATAAATCGGCTGAAGATTGGGACTCCTATGAGATACGGTTATGCCACATTTCCAGGTTTTTCAAATGGGTGATGCAAACCTGTGTAGGACTTTCTTTCTTTCCTGGCTTCGCCACACATTTATCATTTGCTGTGGCAACTTGTGCCTTCACAAGACCTGTCCAGCTTATCATTTGATGAAATGTGCAAGCTTCTCCCAACCTACTACTGTAACAGAATGCATGTCATTGCAATGGGTGTAGAATTTTACCAAACCAATACTACAAAGCCTGTGCTGCAGAATTACGCAGGCTGAGCCATCGCTGTAAATTCGTCACTAGTACCTATCACAAATCCCATGCTGATCACATGGTACATGGTGATATTGTTCGTCTGACCCTGGATAGGGAAGTCTACGAAAAAGCACTTCAATGTGAGAATCTGATGCTTACAGATGTGCTGAATATAGCACAGTCCTTTGAAGTGTCATGGGCTGCAGGTGATCAGATTGCTTCGTGGGGGGAGGTATCTGAAGTTACTCAATCAACCCCAGTTCAGCATGCTACAAGTGTTCAGGATGACGGGAAAGCCACTGCAGCAGTACAACCTTCAACTAAGCATAGCATGAGGCAGCGTCAGTTACAGCCACACCAGCAACAGGCCACATCATAACACCAGCCACATGCCGCCCTTCCGTTTTGCCTGTACTGCTTCATCCAACATGAGCGTGCTGCGTGCCCTAAGCATTTGGCTGTTTGGAACAAGTGTTGATAGAAAGGCCACATTGCATCGGCGTGTAACTCCACTTCAAATGTGGCGGACACAGTAGTACCAATGGACATAAACTGCACCTCTACAATGGCAGTCTCCCTGAACAAATTGTTTATTGGCTTGAGTGGGTTAAATAAACCAATAAACCACTAAAAATGCAAGTGGACACAGGAGCTGCAGTGACTTCAGTAAATGCATGACTGTACGTGGACCTGGACTCTCCTCCCATCACACAGATTTCACAGAACTTTATTAGCTACCATTAACAGCAGATTCCGATCCTAGCTCAGTTCTCCCCCCTGTCTCTCACAAATCTTTTTTTTATCTCCTCCCCTTCCTTGTTGTGGATCATTCCCATTCTGCAGACTTGTTCGGGTCAGATGCATTTAACTGTTCCAGTCTCTTTACTGACAATGAGGTAAAGTTAGTGTTAGATCAAGTTCCATACCCACAACTGGGTTTCCCTCTGCTCTGAGTTTTCTTCTCTGTTTTCCCCTGGGTTCAGTTGTGCTACCTGTGTTCAGGTTCACATTACCATGAAGAAGCCTGCCAACCCTTGTTCTTTTGGGGCACAGGAGGTGCCTGTTGCATTGTGCGACACTGTCAAGGCCGAATTAGAATGTTTGATGACGCTCACTGTCATTCAGCCTATTTCCTCCAGTGAATGGGCTACACCACTGATCATCATTTGGAAGCCAATGGGAAAGTTTTGCCTCTGCAGCGACTTCAGTGTCATGATTAATGCACAGCCCATAATAGATACAAGCTCTTTGCTCCCACTCTGATGAGTTCCTCACAAAATTATCAGGTGGCCACTATTTTTCCAAGATTAATTTGTTGGAAGCATATCTCCAGCTCCCCTTGGATGAGATCACTAGGTGCCTTCTCATTGTCAATACACCTTTCGGCCAATACCAATCTTAATGCTTGCCTTTTGGTATCACTAGTATGCCCACAATTTTTCAGCATCTTTTAGAAAAATGGCTGCACCAATTACGTCAGCAATATCATTGTTTTGGGTTCTTCCACTGAATACCACCTTAGCAACCTCTGATTGCTGTTTCCTGTTTTGCAGTCTGCAGGCCTGACATAATTGTGCCTTTGCTGTGGCTGCCTTCCATTAAGAAAGTGCAGGCATTTCTAGGTAAAGTTGCGTACTACCATAAGTTTTTGCTGGATGCATCCAATGTTGCTCAGCCCCTGCACGCGTTTTAGCATAAAGCTGTGCCTTTTTTCTTGTCCCCAGCTTGTGACCAAGCATTTGTTTTGCTTCAGTCTAAGCTTCAATCTGTGCAGGTCTGACCACTTTTCAGCATCTTGTACTGGCTACAGGTGCCTCTCAGCATGATCTTGGCGCGATGTTGGCGCACAAATAAGCAGACTGTTCTGAACAACTCATTGCTAATGCTTCTAACTCCTGCTCAGCAACAGAATTCTCAGATTGAAAAGGAAGCTTCCAGCAACTGCCCTCAAGAAATTACACAACTTCTTGTATGGTTTTAAGTTCCATTTGATCATGGATCACAATCTGTTGGTTGCTCTTTTTAACCCTTTGGCTTCCATGCCGGACAAGGTAGCACATTGTTTATAGTGGAGGGCTCTCTTCCTCTCCTGTTTTCACTATCAGAACCATTAATGGCTGATGGCGCAACACATCAGCACCAATGCCTTATCTCACCTTACAATCAAGCTGGACTTGGCATTCAATCAAGACAAGCTGCTTTGTTTCTATTCAGACACTGAGAACCAGAACACAGTCAATGGTTTTCCCACCACTAGTGCCACAATAGCATCGCCCATTGGGGGACCTCTCACACCAAAGCTTTGTCTATTGGCTGGGCATAGATGGCGACATTACATGGCTTCTTGCCACTTGCACTCACTATGTACAGCTACAGGCAGCTCTGCGGGCATCTTTTTTCCCCCTGGCCAACATCGCAGCACCTGTGGAAGTATCTATACTTTGATTTTGCTGGACTCTTCTTAAATCAGTATTAGTTCATTGTAGTGGATGCCTGTTCCAAGTTCCCTTGGGAAGCGCATTGTCTGTCCACATCCAAATCGGCCACTATTTTGGTCCTTTCTAAGATTTTTTCAATTCACGAACTTCCATATACCGTGGTTACCAAAAATAAACCCTGTTTGTTTCTTGAAAATTTACATCTTTTTGTTGGGCTAATGATGTCTACCATCTCACAGCTCCAGTTCACCCTCAAACTAATAGGGAGACCGACTTTATGATTCAGACATTTAAAACTCAGATATGGAAGTATGTATCTGGCAGATCCCGTGAAGCTGTTTCTGAGCATTTTTTGAACTTGTACCGTTTCACTCTGGTGGAACAGGAGCTCAGCAGATCTGCTACAAGGATGCCAACCACAGCCCTTGCTTCACCTGCTGCATCCAACACCACATCCTCTGGCACTGCCGGCTCCACGATGGGTGCACATGTCTGGGCTCATGGTTTTGGCACCGGCCAAACTGGGTTCCTGCTATCATCGAGCATCACTGGGGCCAATGCCTATGCATCATCCACTCTCCAGACAGGCGAACATCTAGTCACTTTGACCACTGCCTTCCATGTCCCCATTACCACCAATGCCGCTCCTGTGTCACAGACGGTTAAGTTCGCACCGCAGCGGCGGGTCACTGCCTGGAAGATCACCATCTGGGGTTCCTGCCTCCGCCCCCACTTCTCAAATGCCATCATCAGTGCACCCCTCGCTGCACCTGACACTGCAGCCACCACTGCCTCTGTGGCTGGGTCCTCTGGCACCAGCCACTGACCTCAATGGGATGTCGCTATGGAACACAGTCCCAGATCCTGATCCAAGCCCTCTCATGGGACATCACCTTGGTCAGCCCCATGGCACGCTCTTATTAGCCATCAACGAAACAGTATTAGTTAAGCGATCACAAACAAGTTCTCGGCCTTTTCTGTACTGTACTATATTACTGTTGTTCAGTCAATGTGTTCAGTGCTATGCATAACCTGTATCTTACATATAGCTCCTATAAAGTACTGTGTTTCCTAAAACATGTTTGTTCTTGCTACAGCTACTATATTTTGCCACTCAACATGCCAGAGTAGCAGTCAGTGTTGGCATTCATGTACTAATTGCAGTTTGCCGCGTTGGTGGGTTATAGTCGATGGGAACCTATGCAATAGCATGCGTGCCACCAGTCCACCCCACAGAAGACAAAACTGAACTATCAACGCGGACATGACCACACCTACTGAGTGCTCAGACGTTGCACAAACACTATGAACAATGCTGTCCCGTCTCTCATGAGCAAGCAGATAATGTGGCAATCATCTCATGCTACAGTTGCACTTGTTATCCAGTATCCTGTCAGCAACGTGTGAGCTCCTCTCCTCTCCACTGGTTCCACATATGCCTGATTGTTGAAGCATCGTGCCTTGTACGAGCTGCAATGTCATGAAACAAAAGAGTCACCTCCCAGAGACCAATCATTCTGCCCCGTTCAAACACACTTACATGTCGATATTCTACCCCGTGATGTCGGCTAGGCATAGTAGCACTTGTTAACATGTTTCCACTTTGTACGACAGCTCCACGCTGACTGAGCATTGGGTAACACTGATATGTCCTGTCACACAAAAGAGGATGCTGTTGGGCCTCCATGCACTTTGCCATTTAAATTACTTATTGTTCCACATGTCCTCTTATCGTGGCACGTTCCAGACCATAGCTCCTGAGTGATTCACTTTTTACAAACGGTAGTGTACATCGCAACAGAACAGTTTGTTTATTTCCAAATCTATTGTCTCTCTTGGGAAAAGGCCAATCATCTTATCTTCATTAATGACATTCCACCATCTCTGTTTACTTTATCAACATGGTTTTGGCGAATAGTTCTCAGTGACAAAGATTTCTCTCAAGGTATACCCATAATGGCAAAGCTCCGTTCACTCATTCTGTCTATAATGCAATAAATACCACCTCTCTGCCAGATACCATGGTTGGTGACAGGACTAAGCATCTCAAACAGAGCACCTGCATTTACATGACATCTTAGTAGTCACCATTATTACCTAGTTCTTAAAATGACATAGTGCAACTGCATGAATAACAATCTTTTATATTTCAACTATAAAACGCACTGCCATGACTTGTCATAAGACATCCCAGATAGAACCCAGATGTCTTTAATTCTAGCTTATTGATCATGTTACTGTCAAAACTTTATTGTTGTTTTCCTTATACTGATGAGAGAATTATATAAATTCTTGAAGTTCAAATTCAAGTGGACTTTGAAAGAGAAAAAGAGAGAGTGAGAGAGAGAGTGAGAGTGAGTGAGAGAGAGAGAGAGAGAGAGAGAGAGAGAGAGGGAGGGAGGGAGGGAGGGAGAGAGAGGAGTTGTTCCACCAGTCATCAAGATCAACTAATGGTCACAGAATGTAGACCAAATATGGTTCCACATATTAATATGCCACTGATTGAACATTTTACCTCATTCCACTGTTAATCTGTGTAACACAAGTCAAAAAAAGGATAGTGAATGGGTGCAGTTAAACAGAATAGATTTTACTTAAGGGAGGAAAGGAGAGGGGGTTTGGAAAGGGAACGTAGAGGGTTGAGGGGGCAGTGACAGGTCACTCAGACCTGAAGTTAGGGGGATCCCATCTGTTATGAGGTTCCTGTAACAGGCAGAACACCCCTTAACTTAGTGACAATAATACCTCTCTCCTCCCGCAAAAAGAAATATATGTGTTCCAAAAGCTATAAGTACTGTCCTTTATATAAAGTTCATATTTAGCGTTTCTACCAGCAATGCTGAGAAATGTATCTTCTCAAATTAAGTTCTGTTCATTCTTTCTTTTTTATTTTAATGAACTTCTGAAATGAATTTTTATTTTACACAGGTTAATCTTAACAGCAGTTTGAAGTTACAGTGTTACCTAGTCATTCTCTATCAGCCTTAGAATCTATCTCCCACAAATCTTGCAAGAGGCTCAAAGAATGGATTAATATATTTTAATACTGAGGTAAATGTTTCAGGTAGGCTGACATCAACCAATTGGACAGTCAGTATGGTGTGGTGCAGTGAACCCAGTTGCAATAAACATATGTGTTTATACTCCATAAGCCACTTTACAGTTATGACAGAGGATACCTTGTATCAGTATTACCATATTTACTTGAATCTAAGCCGTACTTTTTTTCCAGTTTTTGTAATCCAAAAAACCGCCTGCGGCTTAGAATCGAGTGCAAAGAAAGCGGAAGTTCTAAAAAATGTAGGTACCGCCACTGCCGCCCAATACATGTAGCGCTACACAGGCATGCTATGCACGCACAAAGGTAAATACTGGCGCACAAAACCTATGCGCCAGAAAATAAATTAAAAGAAAAGGTAGAAGAATGTAAACATTATGCCATGTATTCTTTCATGTTTGCTGCTATCCCATTTAAATCCTGTGTGTGTGTGTGTGTGTGTGTGTGTGTGTGTGTGTGTGTGTGTGTGTGTGTGTTGTCCTAGGCATAAGTTAATTTAAGTTAGGTTAAGCAGTGTGCAAGTTTAGGGACCGATGACCTCAGCAGTTTCGTCCCTTAGAAATTCACACACATTTCCAAATGCTGGAGTAGTATTCTGGAATTAGTTGGATTAGCATATAATGTATGCCGCTTCCTTTACTGATACAAGGAACTTTCATAAAACCTTTCCAACAAATCTAAGTTTCCCATTCACCTTCACTACTGTTGATACGATTCACTCATCACATTCCATATTAGTTTCCAATAGCTCCCCTACATATTTAACATAGGTTATGGGCTTCATTAATTTACCACTAATCTCAAATATTACTGGATTCTCTCCCTGTTACAGGCATTATCTTACACTTATCTACTTTTAAAGCAAACTTCCCTCCATTGTACCAAGTGGAAATTCATTTCAAGCCATTATGCATTTCCTTGCAATTATTAATGATATTTCCTGAAGATAACAACTCATTAGCTAGAAGTCTGTTCAAACTAGCTTATAAATCACTTACTTATACTGAGGATACTGGCAGTTCTGTTGAACTTTCTTGGAATACAGGTGATGTTACTTTTGTGTGTGTTCAACATTCACCATCCATCCAAACACTTTGGTTTCTCTTGTTGTTGATGGTGTTGTTGCTGTCATGGTAGTCTTCATTCCAAAGACTGGTTTGATGCAGCTCTCCATGTCAGTTCATCCTGTGCAAGTCTCTTCATATCCACATAACTACTGCTACTTCCAGCCATTTGAATCTGCTTACTATATTCAAGCCTTGGTGTCTCTATGTTTTTACCATCTGAACTTCCCTCCAGTGGCAAACTGATGATGCCTCGATGCCTCAGGTTGTGTACTATCAACCGATCCCTTCTTTCCGTCTAGCTGTGCCATAAATTTATTTTTCCTCCAATCTAATCTACTGTCTCCTTATTAGTTATTCAATGTATCCATCAAATCTTCAGTACAGTATTCTTTTACACCACCAAGTTTCAAAAGCTTCTATTCTCTTCTTGTCTGAAATGTTCAGCAACCACATTTCACTTCTGTACAATGCTACAATCCACACTAACACCCTCAGAAAAGTCTTCCTGGCATATAAATTTTAATTAAATATTTAAAAAAATTTCTTTTTCGAAAATGCTATTGTTGCTGTTGCCAGTCTATATTTCACACCTTCTCTACTTCTGCTATCATCAGTTATTGTGCTGCCCAAATATCAAAATTCATCTGTTACTTTCTTATTTCATTTTCTAATCTACAAAGGGCATTCAAAAAGTTTTGCACAGTCATCTCTAATTTTTATTATTTTTTGCAGGAGGAAAATGAAATTTTTTGTGAACATATTTGGAACATTTAGCTATAAGTTGGTATATAAAAGTATTTCCTTTTATTTACAGGTGAGCCATAATGGACCGTGAAGTAGATGTCAGATTGCAACAACTGTCTGTTATGGAGTTCCTCTTAAAGACCGGCGATAACTCTGCCACATTGGTTCACAGTAATTTGCTCCCTGTTCATGGGGAGGACACAGTGGATCGCAGCAGTATCCAGCAGTGGTTGCAGAGGTTTAAAGTAGGTGATTTCTCTCTACTGGACAGTACACGATGCTGTAGACCATCGACGGCAGTGAGTGATGTGAATAAGGAAACCATTGATCAAATCATCCAAAATGACAGATGTATGACGACACAACAGCTTGCTGAAATGACTCGTTAGTCATTGGGTAGTGAAGTATCACTGATACAGTCACTAGGGTACAGAAAAATCTGCACATTGGATGCCTAGATTATTGACAAGAGAAATGAAAACGATGAAGAAGAATGCGTGTGAGGGTCTCATGGCACCTTTACTGAAGAGTGGAAACAGCATTTTGACGGCATCATTACTCAGGATGAAAAATGGTTGTTTTCGTCTGAACCTCAGAGCAAAATCCAATCCAAGGAGTGGCATCATCTGGGTTCCCCTCGGAAGAAGAAACCAAGACTTTCATGAACAGCAAGCCAAAAGGTGATGGCCTCCTTCTTCTGGGATCAGTGTGGTGTCATTTTCATTGACATTCTGGAATCTGGCCCCACAATTAAGTGGGAGCGTTACTGTTTGTCATTGGACAAGCTGCGACACGACATCAAGACCCACACACCACAGCTTCTCAGGGTCAGCTCATCAGACTACACTATGACAATGCCAAACCCCATACAGCACTTATGACACAGGAGAACCTAATTACAG
The DNA here is from genome assembly GCF_023897955.1 of Schistocerca gregaria. NCBI lineage: Eukaryota > Metazoa > Arthropoda > Insecta > Orthoptera > Acrididae > Schistocerca > Schistocerca gregaria. The sequence goes on from NC_064922.1 coordinate 196,960,608, forward strand.
TCCCAACTTGGCTCCGTCCAAATTTTACCTCTTTGGTTGTCTGAAGGTCCACCTGCATGGTACAACATTTGATAGTGAGAAAGACCTTATTTCCTGTGTCAAGCGGTGGTGTAAAAGTCATTCCTCAGAATTTTACCAAAGTGCATTTACATCATGGAAAGAATGTTGGGCCAGATGCATCACAGCTGATGGAGGCTACGTTGAGTAGGCTCAATGTATAGTTAAATGTTCCAAGTATGTTCAAAAAAAATCATTCTCCTGCTGCAAAAAATAAAAAATTAGAGACAACTGCGCAAAACTTTTTGAACACCCTTTGTAATTCCCTCAGCATCACCTGTTTTAATTCAATTGTATTCCAATACTCTTGTTTTACTTGTATTACAGTTCAGCTTATAATTGACAAGTCTCACAAAATTTGGGCTGCTCTAAATAGAATATGAACAAACTGTAGCAGATGTGCTGACTCCTTGTACAGATGGGACAAAAAAAAAGCTTCTCCCTAGACTGACTGTAGCACTCCTAGGCAAACTGTAAAACATACAGTTGAAGAGTGCCCACTGACAACCTTCATGGGTGACTACTCCAAATTATTGTACGCTGCTGAAAAGGTGGTAGAATACATCATTGACATGGACATTCGGCTGTAGTTAAGTTCTCATGTATTTTGTGGTTGTACATATTTTATGTAAGTCTATATCTTTTTTTCTCTTTATATATGACTTAAATGTCTTATATGCATTTTTTATATCTGTACTGTAGACTACTCATAAGTAATTAATTCATGTGATGGAAGCCATACACTAAATAAATAAATCTTATGACCTCTTTCTGAGACACTCTTTATCCTGTTTAACCGCTCTCCTAAATCCATTGCCATCTGTTGGAATTACAGTTATCACTGACAAACCTCAATGTTTTTATTTCTTCTCCCTGGACATCGATTTCCTTTCCAAATTTCTCATTGGTTTCCTCTAATGCTTGCACTATGTACTGATTGAACAGCATTGAGAATAAGCTACAGCCCTATCTGTCACCCTTCTCCACTACTGGTTCCCTTTCACATCCAGCCACTACAACTGCAGTATGGTTCCTGTTGAAGTTGTACGTACCTTACCGTGCCTTTATCCTAACTACTTTCAGAATTTCAAAGAGAGTGATTCAATAAACCAGGTCAAAATGTTTCTCTAAATCTGGTTTCAGTTCACACAAATGGTTCCTTCCATTGTAATAGATATAAGCAACAGGAAATGTCATATTTTTGAAAACAGCTTTATCTGATTCATCTTCCGAAAAAGCCACTATGACCTTTACAGATACAGCTGTTGTAGTTGCAGCAAATGGCCACATAAACAGCTAGGTGACAGCATACTTACCAATAAAGCACTGCAACAGCATGGTGCACTCCAGAGAAAGATCACGATGAAAGCTCAGAAAGAAAACAGTACAAACTGACTAATCACAGAACCAGTTTCAATATTCAGGCCAATTGGAGACAACACATTGGTTAGTAAACAAAAAACAGAAAAGTGAAAGTTTCACATAATTGTTTTGGTAAAGCATACTGCTTCCAAAATGAATAGTCTGATGTGTCTGAAACAAAGTTCACAATCAACAAGTATTGACATGTATTATGACTATGCAGTGAGACATGGACTATCAATGTGAATATCATTCAAAACCTTAGGGATGCTCAGCAAGTAATGGATCATGGGAAATACTTGAGTGGAAAACGTATTTATGACTATACTGAAAATGAAAGAGAGGCAGTGAACACACAGCCAACGAAAAGGGTGGATGGTTCACTTTTATCACATTCTAAGGCACTGTGCTATTTGTTGCTCTGTAGACGACAAACTTTCAGCCAAACACACTTACAAATCATGTACACACAGCCTGCATACTAAACTGAAGAGCCAAACAAACTGGTACACCTGCCTAATATTGTGTAGAACCCCCTTGCAAGCACACTGAAGTGCCGCAACATGACGTGGCGTGGGATTGACTGATGTCTGAAGCAGTGCTGAGGGGAACTGACACCACGAATCCTGCAGGGCTGTCCATAAATCTAATATTCATGTCTGGGAAGTTTGGTGGCCAGGCAGACTTGCGAAGTACTTTTGAACATGAGCAGCTAGTTCAGCAGCCCACATGCAATGGAAATACCTTGGACCTTGTAGCTACGAGCAGGACAGACATTACAGACAGTGTCAGTACAGAAATGGGGATCAGCGGCATGATATCATAGCAACTATGGTTATGAAAGTTAATAAATCAATGAAGAACACTAGGAGAGTGTTTCTCAAGGTGTGTATGCAGACAAGGAAAAAAAATTCCTGGATCTTTCCCCAGTTAAAAACACACTTACTCCCACATGAAAATACACCTTTCCCATGTTAAGTGACAGTATACTTTTCCTCGTACCTGTAAAACTTATCAATCCTTTGAATGGTGATGGCTTTATACACCAGTGTAGAACTTCCCAGCACTTTATAAAACAAAACAAGAGAAAGAGAGAGAGAGAGAGAGAGAGAGAGAGAGAGAGAGAGAGAGAGAACGAGAACATGTTTTGGAAAGATATTTGATGTGCACCAACATGGACACAGCATATTTTCGTATTACGAAAGTATAAATTCGAATTCCACCACACACCGCATGTTACTTTCTGAAGCATTGAATATCAAGACTGTGATGTGCTTTTGTAAGCCAGTCATAGCTCATGTCACATTATCTTGCCGGCCGATGACAGTGGATATTCAGAGCATAGGACATGTGATGTAGTCAGCCAATAGCAACATCTCTGTTAAGTAGCATTAACACACAAATAGTAAAAGTTAATGGTTTAACTTAATACACATAGTGTTGCTACAATAAAAAAAAGCTTTCACATATAATACTGCTCTCCAAGATCAATAAGCTGCAAGAGAAGCTAAGCATTCATATATAATGTTTTTTTCTCTTTTGCACTTGTTACACTTTAAGATAAATCACACAAATTTGCCAGTAAAATTTTTAACAACATTATAAAATTCTTCTAAATGGTCATCCTCAAAGAGTTGATTTTTAAATAGCATCAGAATTTTGAGAACCATACTAAAATGCATAATTCAGTTTGATGTGCACATTCGTATCTCCATATTCAGATGTAAATTTCCTTGGATTACCAGTACTATATCATCTCATGTTAGGTTCTTTATTACGGCATAATGCCACACATGCTAGAAGATGAAAACGTGCACTTTAAATGTAGTGAACAGTTGAAACTAGCCAACAGTAAGGAATTAAACACTTTGTATTAAACAAATTGACTGCCTCAGCGGAAAAGATTAATAAAAGGCAAATTTCTTTAGCAAACCAACAAAAATAACTTCATTTTTCTACAAGGTGATTAATGCTTGACTGTCAGAAAGGTGGAAATAAAATAAAATCTGAACCTAATAATATATTTTAGCCTTTCGAAATTATGTCAGTGTATTTTAATTCACCTCATAGCTCCCAGAAATCCACTTTGTTTTCATTTGACGTGAGAGCAATAAATGAAGAGGAAACAGCAAAATCACTAAATGTAAACATTGGTCACGTGGGACTACCCACGTCCTCACTACAACTCACACTGCTCTGTGCATTAGCCCCAGATCTACGATATTTCTGGACTGGGGCAATACTAGATAGACTTAACAACTAAATATGATATAATAGAAGTGTATATGAACCACTGATTATCAAGAATTTTTTGCAATAATGTATAAATAAGAATTTCACTTACTTTTTCCAATTCTCTTGCGCAAATTATAGGGTGTCTTTGCTGTATCCACATCAAGTTGCCTCAGTCGAGTTGAAGGAGTTTGAACCTGCCTCGATGGTGTCCTTAGTTTCCTCAGTGGCGTGCACACAGAGAGTCTTCGCTGAGGAGTTCTGTTTTTACTCCGAGTATGAGAACTAGTTGGGGTGGCGTGGCCACTGAGTCCACGAGCCTTAGCTACTCCTTCCTGGTCAGGTGTCTGTGCAGATGCCAAACCACTTCTTCTTTTTGGTGTCTGGAACTGGCCATTGAGTCCGTGTGCCTTAGGTATTCCTTCCCGATCTGGTGTCTGCACAGATTCCAAAGCTTTCTGTGCCAAAGCATTCCTCCTTTTTGGTGTCTGGAATCCAAACATTTGTTCCCCCTTGACGTTATCATCTCCAAGGAGAGCTATAAATAAGATAATAAAATACAATTATAAGAATCTACTGACAAACAGTTCTTATGCCACAAATACATAACATTAACTAAAGGTTTTCATTCAACCTACAAGTGAAGGATCACGAGATGATTTGTGTCATTGCTCCTCAGAGAAGTGCATTCTTATTGTCTGGTAGATTTTGTGAATTGTAAAAGGCTAAAATCTTTTATTTTCTATTAATGTTAATGTAATTAGGTTTACATTATATTGTTTGACATGAGCTTGTTGAGATTTTCAGAATTTATATCAAGCTTAATAAGAATTCACATCAAATGCTAGTCAGTGGCTCTTATTTCAGTACAGTTAGCTATCATCGATGAGGAATTTATTCATTTTTGCCTGCTTTGAACTAGAAGAAAGTCTAATGATTACTTTTACCGGAAATGGAGATTGACTGTGAAGAAGAGTTTATCATAACATTATGAGAATACAGAATTTATCTGCTGTGAACTGTTTGCATATATACATTCTGTGCCTATAAGAAACATATACGAGGGCTGTTCAAAAAGTAAGGTGACTTTTCAAATTGTACAGGAAATGTACATTCGATTATCGATCTTTTTTTTCTTTATGTTGGTCCTTACGTTGGTACACATGGCCTGCACATATTTTCACTTTCAACTGTACAGCATATTACATTTGTTTTTGACAAATAGAAAGGTTAGACGTGTTTTAGTGTGCTTGGTGAATTTCGATTTTATATATATATATATATATATAAAGCTAAGAATTTGCATCAAAATTTGTCTGAAAAATAGAAACAAGTGCTTGAAATTTTGACAGTGGCATACAGTGAGTCTGCTCTAAGTGAAAAAAAAGTTTACAAGTGCTACAAGCTTTTCCAAGATGGCCAAGAAGATGCCAATGATGAACCTCACTCTGGATTCTCCAGCATATCAACAACAGATGATAACGTTGAAGCTGTGAAGAAAATTGTTTCGGAAAATCGGCGAATTACCATATGAAAAGTTGCTGAGGGTGTTGACGTATCAGTTGGCTCATGTCATGCAATTTTTTCGGATGTTTTGGGCATAAGATGTGTGTCAACAAAGTTTGTTCCAAAACTTCTCAATTCTGATCAGAAGAGCCATCACATGAGCATCATGTAGGAGCTCTTGAATGACATCAATGATGATCCTGATTTGCTCAGAAGGGTCATAACTGGGGACAAAATATGGGTTTATGGTTATGATGAAACCAAAGCTCAATCGTCCCAATGGAAGCATCCTGGAGAGCCCATATTGAAAAATGTATGCCAAGTTCGATCAAATGTCAAAGTTTTGCTAATGTTTTTTGCAATTACCATGGTGCAGTGCATCATGAATTTTTGCCTCAAAGTCATACAGTCAATAAGGTATACGCAAAAAATGTACGGAATTGTGGAAAAACAATTCATGGCTTCTGCATCATGACAACGTACCTGCTCACTCATCATTGTTTGTGAGAGATTTTTTTGCCAAAAACAACATGACAATCCTACCTCAGCAACCATATTCACCAGATTTGGTCCCCTGTGACTTTTTCCTGTTCCCAAAACTGAAAATACCTATGAAAGGGTGAAGATTTTCAATTACTGAGAAAATAAAAACTGTATCACTGGAAGTACTCAAGGCTGTACCCGAAAGTGCTTATGAGAAGTGCTTCGAGGATTGGAAAAAGTGTTGGCACAAGTGTATTGTGTCTGAGGGGGATAGCTTTGAAGGGGGCAACATGAATATTGATGAATAAATAAATATTTTTTCTTAAAAATATAGTGTCCCCTTACTTTTTAAACACACCTCCTATATGATTCTAACTGAAGACAGCTTATGTGGAAGTAGTTAATTACTACCGTCACCTCTGCACTGCTCCTGCCAGATTTTTCTCTCTCATGTCAAAACAAACCGAATCTGTGATCACCACTAACAATTAATTTAGAAGAGAGGTTATTGGGCATGCACAACAATGAAGAGGACTTTCATTTTTGCAGTTTACAGCCCCACAGTCATTAAATAATATGTAAAATCATATGAAGTGGCCTCCTGACAGGACCACCATAGACTACAAATACACCATAGACTACAAATAAATATAGTTATGCCCAAATGAATGAAGTAATTGTCAGACTGGTAAAACTGCTGCCACAACAAACCAAAACGAATATGATATGCTTTTGGAAATGTTGACATGTTAAATTTATTTATGTATCTCATGTTAGAGGCAATTTATTACACTATTTTTTCCACCAAAACTATAGAACTTCCAGATACCTCTAGTGTTTCTATACAGAGTGGCTTTGTTTCACCAGGTTCAAAGTCTAAATTTCGCTGAACCAGTTTTAGTTACATCTGAGAGCAAGTTTTACTCTCGAGTATACAACTGCAATGGCACTTATTAGTGGTTATTCCAAAATCAGAACCAACTACAAGTGAAGAATCTTGGAATATACAACAATTCCATTCACATTACTCCTTTAGGTATTGCACAGACAAGTTTAGACCACTTACAGTGCACACAGAGACATATTACAATAATTCTTCCCAACTTGATAAGCAAATAGAATTGGAAGAAGTCCTAATAACTGTTATAATGGAAAGTACCCTAAATTTGACTTAAGGAGCTTTTGTTAGAGCTACATTCTCTATCCAACCTTGTTGCATGATGACATCACAGACTTGACAACATGTGACAACTGATTCTTCTTTCACATTATCAAAGAGCAGTATGCATTCAGAGACAAGCTTCCTTCAACTTTCACATTGCCGTGGAAGAGAAGCCTGTCATTTTATCTACATACATGAACTTTGAAAATCTTCTGTCCAGAGGATCTCTCCAGAAACAAAACATTTCTCTATACAACTTCGTAGTATTAATTATCTCCTCAAAAAACATCAAGCTGTGACCATGAAACTTGGTGTCTGTCCTTCTCTACAATTTACCTTTTAATGTAATACATTTTTTCCAAAAATGGATGACTTGGTGAGGGCTACAATTGTAGGTGTCTGCATTTTGGCTGTTCAGCAAACATATTAAGTAAAAAAATCAACTTCTTGTCTCTCTGAAAATGTCTGCCATGCAACAGTTTCTTCATTTGAGGAAAGATGCTGAAGTTTCTGGCTGCCATATGATAAGAAAACAAGGCCGTGTGTGTGTGTGTGTGTGTGTGTGTGTGTGTGTGTGTGTGTGTGTGTGTGTGTGTGTGTAAGGGGAGGGGGGGTGGAAGGGAGGGGAGGGGGAGGGGAAGAGGGGGAGGGGAGGGGGAGGGGGGGAGATGGGGGTAGGAGTAGTGAGTCAACATGAAATAGCCCAAAAAAGTGTGACCATGTCCTGTGAAAAATTTTGCTGAAATTGAGGGCCTACACACCTGCCATGATTGCTATGTAGCAGCATTACTGTCTTCTTCAGAACATTAATGTTATTCCTAGCCTTTCTACTCACAGGCAGAGTCTGCTGCCAATTTCCTACTCCTATGCCATCTCAAGGTTCCTCTCCTCTTAACTCTGGCAGTTGAAACCTGTTATTGGTACATACAACAAAACTGTCAGACGGCATCCTCCTCCTGCTAGTCTTCCCACCAACTGCTAGTTCCCACTACCTTCCTTCGTCGTCTACTATCTCTCCCATAGCTGCTTTCAAAAGTGCCTGAAGAGCACAGATCTTTCTTTCCTGCTCCTCTATTAAACTGTTCCTGTTGCATATTTTTCAATTCCAAGGGAAGATCTATCCAGAATTCTCCCCACCACACCCTTCCCAATGAATCCATTGCTACAACTCCCACAATGCTTCCCCTTACTTAGTTTTCTATGGCAGCTCCCACAATCTCCACTCATGGGCAAATAAAATATCCATAGTACAGAAAAAACTCTATAAGTAAAACTAAAATAATTTTCTTTGAATTTTTACTTTTATTTCACAATAAAAAAAAATGTAACATTGCGATATAATGTTGAGTTCACTGCAGACGTGAGTTCTGTATCACATGTAACTTGCAAAAAAAAAAAAAAAAATTATGTATGAGTTGCACCAAACAGAAATTCAAAATAACACAAGAGCTTTCCAAGACACAGTGCAGAGATGTTAACTCTACACTTGTATTACAAGAAAATTGACACTAGTGCGGCTATTCACACCTAACGTATACATAGGTAAGCACAGTTCTTTATGTGTGTTAGTGCAGCATGTAAGCAAAACTCAGACCTAGATAAAAACAATTAGAAATTCTGTGTACAAATAAAGCTTGAACCACTACATATACTAAGAATTATTCAAAATGTGAAACCAAAACTTATGTTCTGACAAGCTCTAAAATCATGCATATGAATGTTTCTGGTACGGGGTTATTTGCACTACTAATTTCCACATGCATTCAATATAAAATGACCAATGTCTGTCCAGTATCAATGATTTCCAACATTTTCATTGGACCTTTCCTAGGACCAATGTTTTGAAAAGGAAAAGCTGCACAATGACCATCGACAAAGTACCAGACATATGTGGGAAAATGAAGAGAGCTTGGACAGCACAAAAGGTAAAATTTAAAATACATTTGGAGTACTTAACAAAAACTTACGAAGTCAGTTAAATAAGAAGGATGAACTTCTCGTATTCACTAAAACTCTAAAGATATTTCAACTAATGTGCTTTGCACATCAAATCATCAAACATTTGGAGTCAATCAAGTAGACGCAATTGGAGATTAGATCATCATTATCACTGCCCTGTCAGCAAAGTGTTAGGGGATTTGAAGTACTGTTTGGTACCACTGTCAGCCGGTCTGAATGGCACTTTAAACCCACTCTTCTTGTCTGAGTGGATTTATGGAAATACAGCATGGTCTAGCGGTTGGTTTAAGTGTCAAAAATTTATTTTCACCAATTTCCAACCACTCTCTTTTTGTACATACTTATGATTGCCCTTGCCATTCACATAACAAACAGGAATGTAAGAAGATTGGGTTTAGTGTCCCATCAACAAAGCCATTAGAGATGATGAAGAGAACACTACAAGTACATAACCCTATTTCCCAGAAACTTTGCTCAGTGGGAGAGAGGTCAAAATAAGCAAATACACGTCAGCTTATATGTAGACACTCAACCGTTTCTGAAAATAACGACATTAAAAGCTTTTGAAGTACTTTGTGTGTCTTTTAACACACAATATCCTAATACGAAACGGTGGCACAGTGGTTGTGTCATGGTTTCTAAATTTTGCATCCCATGTTTGAAACCCGATTATTACTTTCATTTTTGTTTTTCATTTATATAGCCATGCTGCACAAGATTGCTAGTCGAATGTTTTCCTGTGTATTTTGAGTAAGGTTGTCATTCGTCCACCAATCGTATGCCAGATGTATGAATTTAAAAAAAAGAATGAGAAAATTATCTGGAATAGTTTTCAGTGATATTCCTGTAGTATTTCTTGATTCATAATCAGCTGCAAGAGTCAGTCTTCAGAAAAGTGATCCGTTATGCTTAGTTTGCTATGAAACTATTGCCAACCCGCGAAATCTTCACCAATATTAACAGCATTTCTTTCCCAAGTGAGATTCATACAAGGAAATGTCAGTATGGCAAAGATGCTTTCATGTGGGCTGCCTTCATCTGATGTTCAAGACGTTTAAAATATCTGTGTTTCGAATGTTTCTATGATTAGCATCATCTATGGGATTGCATCAAATCTTCCCGAAGAACAAATATATGAATAAAATATAAGAATGAAATATCAGAATATAAGAATTTAAAAAGATTGTAGCTCCTCAATGTAACACACACACACACACACACACACACACACACACACACACACACGTGTGCCCCACAATTTTGCAATTAATGTAACACCTTCATGTCCCCTAATTTGATAAGAAACATTCATGTAGTAATCTTCTACAGACATGGGTAAATAGATGAAAACAATAAAAATAAAATAAAAATAAATAAAAACAGTAATCGGGTTTCACACAGAGTATAAAATTAAGAAGATGTGGCATTATCCAATGAGCCACCACTTCCTCTGAGGATACTGTGCACTAAAAGATGCATAAAAGATCTCGAAAATACCTCAAAAACTTTGACTGACAATTTTTCCGAAATGGTCGAGTATCTACAGGTAAGCCACTACATGTTCAGTTATTTTGATGCCTCTTCCACAGAAAGAAGTTCCTGGGAAATCAGACGATGGTACTTGCCTTGTTCTCTTCATGAGTACAAGCTTGGATTGGGAAAGTATGGGAAGGAAATTGATTGTCCCATTTCATAGGAACCTCCACTGCATTCATCTTAACCAGCCACAGAAAAATCACAGAAAACCTAAATCTGGATGGCCATAATGGTATTTGGACAACCAGCTTCCTGAATACAAGTCCAGTGTCTTAACCATTGCACCACCTTGCTTGGTAACATAAAACAGCGGAACCTTGCATGATGTTACTAAATTCTCATCACAAGCCTGCTTCGCTGCTGCATCTGTGACATTTTTACAGTGAATTCTGATATGCCCTGGTGCCCAACCGAATGACATGTCTGTATCCTTAGAAAACTGGATACCCTGGATGATCTGGACAATATTTCCTGCCAAACAGATTCTCTAGATGGCCTGTATGGCACACTGGTAAGCACAGCAGATGAGGAATGTCTTTGTATAAGCACATTTCTTCTGTCTGAGGGCAATCATTATCACATATAGTTCAGCATCAAACGCAATGAATTCCTCCTGGTGGGCAAACCATTGGGAAGTTGTCTGACAAAACAATGGAAAAGCCACTAACTCCTCTTGCTTGGAGCCATCAGTATAGTCCATGGTGTGATTACAATGTTCATGTAAGATAGCAAGGAATGTAAGCTGATAGATTCTTTCTCATTCATATTGTTGTACCCAATTCTGATGCTTCCTCCAACACTGTGAGTGAACCTTTGTGTCTGTTATGTCAGTCTCTGTCACAAGTTGTTTTACCCAAATCCCTAGTGACCACTGCTTGTGTGCAGTTGTTTAGAAATAGTTGTTCTGCTGGAGGTGAACAATGATTGACAGTGGAGGCTCTCTGATTAACTTAACTTTAAAGATATGTTACTTTGTAAGGCCTCGCAGCAGTCTGATACCTGCACGGCATATTGCAACCAGCATCTTTAACTTTAATTTGGGGTTGAACTATAAATGGCATACAATTAGATCTATGGGAAAGGATGAATACTTTAGGAAATTGTACACAAGACCTGTCCCCACCCCACGCCTAACACTGAGACATTTTCAAATGTGTGTTCTTGCTTTACCATTCTGCATGTGTGGTAGCCACATGAGCTTTGGATTAGACATCAGACCCAGGAAACTAACAGACCGATTACAATCGAGAATGTTTCCATTAGAATGCACTTCTGTTTCATTAAAAATCTGACAGATATGATTACAATTTACACAATTTTTTTTAATTTAGAACTTAAAACCTGTTCTTTGTGCCCAGTCCCTCCCACCCCCCCCCCCCCCCCCAGCCCCCCAATCTCTGTAGGGACAACCAAAGTTGACAGGATGTGGGTAAATTAACAACAACAAAGTCTTCACTGAACTCTTCACTGTATCAGTTATGCTGTTTGCAGTGCTGGAATAGAGGGTGAAACTTAAACTGCTCCTTTGAGAGACACCTTTTCTTACACAAAACTGACTGGGAGCATCTCTTAATTTAAATACAGAAATGACTGCTCTGCAACGAAAAATTCCAAGAGCGCCTCAGTTGTAAAGCTGGCTGAGTATGTTGTACCTCCACAAGCTTTTTTTATATCAGTCACAGAATTTTTATATGGTTTTCACTGACAGAGATCCATGAGGAAAGCATATGCATAAAATTTATTACTGCAATAACAGCCAAGTTATCCAGCCACAGATACATACTGCCACCAGGTGAAGTTGGAGCTAGTCACTAGTATACCTATAATGTGCTCTTTGGTAGCAAAGCTTCCTGTAAAGTTACCTCCAGCAAAGTTAGGTTATCTACAATGGAACAATATTTTCTGAATCCACATTGGAAGCATTTAATGAGTTTCTTCCCAACATCAACATTAGGTGGTTGTTTATAATCAATTCGAGGACCTTTTCTACTTAGCTTCTGGGCGCAACACTATGGTAACTGCCAGTGGATACACTATTTTCTGGTTTTATGAGGTTTTCCTCCACGAGTCTGGTTATAGATGTAGTAATGATATGCAGCTGGAAAAATCAAGGAGCATTTCTTTCAACCACTTACACGGATGACACAACAAATTATAAATCATCTGGTCCCATTATGTATCCTTAGAACCATGTAAGGTCTTTTCCAATTCCTGCATAGAAAACAGGCAGTTATATTTTTCTCAGTTGTCATTTTTTATGAAAAAATGTTTCATATTTTTTAATTGTTCCACTTCCACTGTGACCATTTCCCTTAAGAGCTCCAGAAGAAGCATAAGCATGTCCACACCTCTCTTTTTGTAAATACATATCTACTTTTTATTTTTTTCAGTTTCTGACATGTTCTACACACCTGAGAATCTCTTCAATTTGGAGCAAGGAACATATCTAACTACATATTTGAGCTATAGTCTAACTGCACTGTCTGTAGTTTCTTTATGAAGTACGAATGTGGGCTCCTTGATGTTATGTTATGTTATGGAAGTAATTTGTCATTGTCAGTGCTATGCGCTAGAGAAATTAAAAAATACCATCATGTGGTATGGATGTTTACCGGTGCAGCAAAATGCATACATGTTCCTCTTTGGGCACCAAAATGTAGTGGATGGAACAGCAGTTGTCCTGGCGCTCAAGATGGCCCTGCCACCTAGACACTATGGGTTCGTAGATGGCCTGGGAGATGGGTGTGACATTGTGGGCAGGTGTAGAGAAACGAACAGTGAACATAAACAGTCCTGTATTAATTCATTCAACCTGGATAGTCATCTGAGTATGCCATCATGTCTGGCTTGTAATATTCCAACTAGTAGTGGCAGACACGGTAGACAAAGAGTGTAGGGTAGATACACTACTACGGCGGTGGTGCTCTGAACTGGTGTAGCCACTTCATCGAGAGCAGATTTGACAGTGGTAGCCATGGTAGGATGTGGCCCTGCTACGCATACGAGGTAATGCAGCTGTCTTCTCCAATGCATCAGGATGTAGCACTGCCCCCCAGTCTAACTCTGGACCGAAGACTGGAGAGCAGTAGCAGACAGCTGGCAAACTCCAGTGGCAGATACAGCCTTCTAGATGTGGTGGTAGTGTGTTAGTCACCAAGGCCTAGGTGGTCAGGCAGTGGTCCTTGGATTGTGGCTCAACCATGGCAGTGGTAGAGGCAGTGGCAAAATAGTTACAAAGCAGACTCCAAGACTGAAGCTCACAAAGACCGGGTGCAGCTAAGTTGCTCAGCTGGCCAGTCACCACTGGCTGGCTATGGGTAGGTTTAAATGCAGCTGCTCCAGGTTGACTTTGCAGGAATTAGTTGGCTGGATGACTGGGGGGGGGGGGGGGGGGAGGTGAAGAGGAGGGGAAGGGAGAAGGGACAAAACAATGAGGTAATCATGTCACATGATCTAATGTGGCAGAAACTAAGGAAGGAACAACACAAACAGCAGTCCAGTCAATGGGAAAGGAAAACTGGCAAACAAAGAGGCAAGCAGTATGTCAGAGCAACAGGAAGAGTAAAAAAAACAGGACCGTGACAACACCAGGGGAAGAAGACACAAGAAAAGGGGGAGACAAACTGGTACAATTGACCTGAAAAAATGTAGAAATTTGGGGGGAGGGGGCTGGGAAGCAGGGGGAGGGGGGGGGGGGGGGGGGAACCTGGCCATTGTGGAAGCAACACCAAAGGCCTCCAAAAACCACCATGCTAACTGAGTGACTCACAAGCCTGGAAGGAAATTCAGGCACTTAAATCCAAGATGACAATCCATTTTCCTGAAGAAAACTGAGGACAGACATCATGCAAAGATCATCTGCTAACACCTGGTACAAAAATGTTCAAAATGTGAGTGAAATCTTATGGGATTAACTGCTACAGTCATCAGTCCCTAAGCTTACACACTACTAAACCTAAATTATCCTAAGGACAAGCACACACACCCATGCCCGAGGGAGGACGACTCGAACCTCTGCTGGGACCAACCTCACAGTAACACCTGGCAAAGGTATAAAAGGTGAAGGCAGTCTAGCAAAATATAGATCACTATGAGGCAGTTCCGCAACTACAAGGGAAGTGGTGCGAGAAAGGGGGGAGGGGGGGGGGGGGGGGAATCGGCAGTTCATTATGGAGTAAAAAAAACTCTGTATCAACCTGGTATGGTCAATACAAAGACGGCAGAGGATGACGGATCCTCGCTGAGAGAGGCTGAAGGAAGAACACCATGTTGTTGGAGCCCCTTTGATCATGCGAAGTATATTAGCCAAGAGTCAGCTCATGACTGAGCAAAAAGGAATTTGAAATAAAGCCAGAAATCCACCTGCAGAGCCAAGGAGAGCAGAGGATACGTGACACCCATCCACCCCCCACCCACCCATCCAACCAGACAGTTGGCAAGCCAAGCTCATTACCTGAGATATCCGCATGGTCAGGAACACTAAGGAAATCAACCAAACAAGCAGCACGGTCAAGATGGGTGAGAAGGTCGTGAAATGGCAGACACCAAGGGGTGGCAGGAAGAGCACAGGACAACAGCCAGAAGACCACCAATACAGTCTTTACACAACAAAACACATGTGACAGAGGACCATTTAATAAAGCAGAGGGCCCCACAGATGGCAATCAGTTCTGCGTTAAACACCGCACACTTGATAGGCATATCCCTCATGATCGGTGGATTTACTACCGTCAGTGTAAAATACAATAGCATACTGAAACCTCTGTAGGAGCGGGCAGAACAAACAACACACCACCATCGGAACAATGGAGAGTTTTGGACCCCGAAAGAGATCCATCCAAATCTGGAAGCAAGGAACTAACCAAGGGGATGTGTTCAGCAGCGTACTTGGGTAACAGCATAAAGTGGGAAGATGGTGCCCAACTGGTAAAAACACGCAAAAGCAGGCAGCAGTCAGGCAACATCCCAAACTCATGAAAAGAATAGAATACGAGGGGCAAGAATGGAAAGAAGGGAAAGAGTGTGTGGTGATAGCATAGAAACCAGGAGCTGGGACCACAAAACTGAAAGGGAGAGGGAGGGAGGGGGGGGGGGGGTGAGGAATCCCAACACCAACCAGATCACTACCTACATGGCTACTGCAAAGGCACCGGTGGCCAAATGGATACAAGGATGGTGGTCCAAGTAGAAGAGGAGCAGTGGCGAAGGGGCAGCTGAGTGTTAAACTTGACAACTATAGCTCAGATGGGACAGAATTGACGCTTGAGAAAAGTGGAGAAGAGACATACAATCCACACCCCAAGAGCTGTGGGCAAGGAAGTGAAGGACATTGTGTTTACAGAGACAGTCAATCTTCAGAAGGTGGATACAGAGCAAACTGTTATGACTCGTCGATCTTCCAAAGTGACGCCGCACAGTTACGCGTGTCCTCTACATGCGCCGCTGTCTGCCAGCCATGCAGCAGCAACGCCACCTAAGCAGCCAGCCAGCCAGCGGGTGCTAGACTCAGACTCAGTTATGATTTGACTGTTAAAGTGTACACACGTCTTACTCTGTTTACTTGATCTGTGACTTTCAGGTATTGCGTCTTCTTTGAAATATATTTGTTCAACTTGAAGTTATAACACAAACAAGTAAGCTTGTTGTCGAAAAGCTCTAAGAAATGGAACTGCATGGGGGGGGGGGGGGGATAAATTAAAAATTGTGCAAGTATGTTGACATGGAAGAGCACTGGATAACACCCTGGAGCTGTCATCCCAAAGAGAACATCAAGTGGGATCTAGCCCAGACACAGAAATCATCCACATACAGAGCATGGTTAACCAAGTCTGATGGAGACCATGAGTCAATTAATAGCAATAAGAGAAGGAAGGACAGTTAATACGGAGCCCTGTGGAATGCCATTCTCCTGGGTCTGAAAAGAGCTGAGAATGTTGCCACATCCAGTGGGAGAGGAACTGGTGAATGAAAATCAGGAGGGAGCAGATTGGCCCAGAGTTCCTCATCAGTTTTGAGGATGAAGTCTCTCTGAAAAATTACTCCCTGAACCACATTCAAAGACCTCTGATGAGTAATAGACACAGGAATGTCACCACGATGGTCAAAGACATGAAGGTTACAGACTGAATGGGAGAAGTAGTTCTGATCAATGGTGAACCAGACTGCATCTTACTCGGTGAGTTAATGCTGCCAAACTAGTCTTTGATTGTTTCCATGAAAACTAACAGCTTGGTGGCAGTGAAAGTGCTCTCATCAGTGCTGGTGCTGCCCAGGTAGTGTGGAAAAATTTTCCAGCAAGTCTGGCCCTCCTCCCAGTGGGCAGTTAATAAAGGGGAGACTGTAGGATCAGAAGAAAGACCGTCTGGCATGGTAGCTGTTGCCTGGAGTTCAAATACTCCAGAATGACAAGCAACCACTCCTAGGCATACACAAGGAGGCAGCAGCTCATGTATCAGAATTGTGATCCCTGTGTCATTATGGAGATCAACAAAAAGGGTGGGTAACAACCCCACCAAATGGACTGGCTGTCGCATTGGATATTTAGTGCTAAAGGACAGCAGCATTGAGCAAAAGATGGAAAAGATAGAAAGATCACACTGCAGAGAGAAAATTTAGAAGGGGATGTCAAACCCCAAAGGGGGACCAAAAATTCTGAAAAAGGTGGACCAGTCACATGAGGTCTCTATGAGGTTTGGATGTTAATACTGCCCAAGAGAACACTGGGAGTACAAAAAAAGGGATTTAGGCTTCATGGAGAGCCCACGAGCAGCTAGGGAAGTAAGCATCCACCCAGAGCTCCACTTGCCTGCATAACCCTTGTACAACAGATGTGTGGCAGGTTCCCTGGAGTTTGCCCACTATCAATCTTCAATCTATTTTTTTTACTATTTTCTTTTCATATGTTATCTAGATACAAGATCAGGCCAAATGCTGCATACAAACTGACACAAATATAGCACATAATATTTTATCAACATAACGACTGATCTGCATCAACAGCCATGCATCCCATCAACATGATGGGCACGCAACACACACACACACACACACACACACACACACACACACACACACACACACACACACACACACACTTTACCATCCTCATGATCTGGGCAGTTAAATCAACATCCCCATCCCCTGTGACACAATGTTCCACAGCAACACTGCAATGTGATAACCGAAGCACACCCACGGCTTACGGTTACACAAGTCTGGTGTGATTCAACTGCAGCAGGGTCAGGAAACTGGGGTTCACCAAGCATGTATCCAGCAAACAAATATTGAGCTCCCTGAGGTGCTTGCCATTTACACTCCTGAAAATGGAAAGAAGAACACATTGACACCGGTGTGTCAGACCCACCATACTTGCTCCGGACACTGCGAGAGGGCTGTACAAGCAATGATCACACGCACGGCACAGCGGACACACCAGGAATCGCGGTGTTGGCCAGCGAATGGCGCTAGCTGTGCAGCATTTGTGCACCGCCGCCGTCAGTGTCAGCCAGTTTGCCGTGGCATACAGAGCTCCATCGTAGTCTTTAACACTGGTAGCATGCCACGACAGCGTGGACGTCAACCGTATGTGCAGTTGACGGACTTTGAGCGAGGGCGTAAAGTGGGCATGCAGGAGGCCGGGTGGACGTACCGCCGAATTGCTCAACACGTGGGGCGTGAGGTCTCCACAGTACATCGATTTTGTCGCCAGTGGTCGGCGGAAGGTGCACGTGCCCGTCGACCAGGGACCGGACCGCAGCGACGCACGGATGCACGCCAAGACCGTAGGATCCTACGCAGAGCCGTAGGGGACCGCACTGCCACTTCCCAGCAAATTAGGGACACTGTTGCTCCTGGGGTATCGGCGAGGACCATTTGCAACCGTCTCCATGAAGCTGGGCTACGGTCCCGCACACCGTTAGGCCGTCTTCCGCTCACGCCCCAACATCGTGCAGTCCGCCTCCAGTGGTGTCGCGACAGGCGTGAATGGAGGGACGAATGGAGACGTGTCGTCTTCAGCGATGAGAGTCGCTTCTGCCTTGGTGCCAATGATGGTCGTATGCGTGTTTGGCGCCGTGCAGGTGAGCGCCACAATCAGGACTGCATACAACCGAGGCACACAGGGCCAACACCCGGCATCATGGTGTGGGGAGCGATCTCCTACACTGGCCGTACACCTCTGGTGATCGTCGAGGGGACACTGAATAGTGCACGGTACATCCAAACCGTCATCGAATCCATCGTTCTACCATTCCTAGACCGGCAAGGGAACTTGCTGTTCCAACAGGACAATGCACGTCCGCATGTATCCCGTGCCACCCAACGTGCTCTAGAAGGTGTAAGTCAACTACCCTGGCCAGCAAGATCTCCGGATCTGTCCCCCATTGAGCATGTTTGGGACTGGATGAAGCGTCGTCTCACGCGGTCTGCACGTCCAGCACGAACGCTGGTCCAACTGAGGCGCCAGGTGGAAATGGCATGGCAAGCCGTTCCACAGGACTACATCCAGAATCTCTACGATCGTCTCCATGGGAGAATAGCAGCCTGCATTGCTGCAAAAGGTGGATATACACTGTACTAGTGCCGACATTGTGCATGCTCTGTTGCCTGTGTCTATGTGCCTGTGGTTCTGTCAGTGTGATCATGTGATGTATCTGACCCCAGGAATGTGTCAATAAAGTTTCCCCTTCCTGGGACAATGAATTCACGGTGTTCTTATTTCAATTTCCAGGAGTGTAGAACAAACTGGGAGTGTGTGTAGCTTAATCAAAAATACCACTGCTGTGTGAGCATCACACTTCTGTGGGGCGCTCCTGACAACACTCCAGCCTCTGATGAACACTTGCTGTCCAGGACAATTACTTAACAAGTCTGTTACTTAGGAAGTCTTTGAACAACACACAGATCTGGGAACCTAAACCCTTCATTAACATTATTCAGTAGCGCATTGTGTTAAACACTTCCCAGAAATCTAGGAATATGGAATTTGCCTGTTGCCCTTTGTCCACAGTTCACATAATATCACGTCAGAAAAGGGCAAGCTGAGTTTTACTTTTAGTCTAAAAAACATATTAAAAAATATTGCAAATATGTAGTCAAAATCAAATTGTTCAAATGGCTATAAGCACTATGGGACTTAACATCTGAAGTCATCAGTTCCCTATACTTAGAACTACTTAAACCTATCTAACCTAAGGACATCACAAACATCCACACCCAAGGCAGGATTCAAACGTGCGTCCGGAGCAGCCACGTGCTTCCGGACTGAAGTGCCTAGAACCGCTCAACCACAGCGGCCAGCTGAACAAGTAGTTCTTACCCCTTTGAGGATGTTCATATTGAAACTGGTATCAGTGACCATGAGGCAGTTGTAACAACAATGATTACAGGGGTATGAAGTGCAGCCAACATAGTAGGAAGGTTTACATACTTATTTTATATTTTCTCATACGGATTTCTCTTTCTCTTTACCCGGTTTTCAAAATGTTGTCTCTTTTTACGACTTTCCCAATGGATTTTTATTTTCTTTTTCAATCATTTTTTTTCATATCATATAGACACTTTACTAGTGAGAAATTCTTCTCCACTCATTACCTATTGTTAACCACTGTCTAATCTCAAAATATTTGTAAAAAATTTTCAATTTTTTCTAAATTTTTTCTTTGCTTTTCCTCCATTTTTCAATCTTTTATCCATGCACTGTATATCTTTTTGATGACTCCCATGATTTCTAACACTCCAAACTGTCCTCAACTTCTGTTGATGAATCCCATCACATACTACACCCATTCTTTTCGAAAACATGCTTTAGCACTATCAAAACTAAGGCTGCAAATTCTGTTTCTTGAAACCTGCTTGTCCCTTGGAATTCATCCAAAAGGCTTAACATTGGAAGTCCCTATTTCTGGATGTAATCCTACTCTACACAAAGCTATTTTACAGTTTAAAATGCAGCAATTTCTTGCTCTTACCCAGCTCATCTGGGGGGGGGGGGGGGGGGGGGGGAATAGGCAAAATAGTGTGGACACCTGCACTTACTTGGAAATGGTGTATTAATAAGGGGCTGTACCCCCATTTGCCCATAATACAGCTCTGATTCTTCTTGAAATATTGGCAAATACTGATGGTATAGTCTCCAGAGGAATTTTATGCCACTCTTCGATCAGAACCTCTTCTAACTCCTGTGCTGCTAACTCAGGGCACAAGTATCTTGATGCAAAATTTTCCTGATTGTGGATACTGGCATTAATAATCCCATCCATATATACATAAAATGAATGTTTGTCTTTCTGTTCCCACAATATGACCTCAAGAAGTATTGGCCCAATTTACATGAGGTTTTTTTTATAAAATCATAGTGGCGACGGAGGCCGAAATCTGCTCCAGAGTCAGTGCTCCAATACTGCCCACAAGAGTTTGATCATGTTTAAAGTCTGGGGACTGTGTTGGCCAGGGAAGATGCCGCAGTCCAGCTGTATGTTCCCCATACCATGATTGTATTGTGCTGGCTGTGTGAATGGGTGCATTATTGTCCTGAAATATGGCATCATTATTGGGGAAAAACATTTGAATCATGGGGTGCACTTGATCACCTGAAACATTCACACACTTGTTGGCTGTTACACGGACTTAGAGAGTAATGACGGGACTACCAGAATAGCATTATATAGCTGCCCACACCATTACACTTCCACCTCCACACTTAACAGGTGGAATCAAGCAATTAGGATTGTAGGCTTCTTTTGGCGTTCTCCAGATGCAAACCCAGTCAATGTTGGAAGTTACAGAAACATTGACTCGTCTGACCATATGACGTGTTTCCACTCATCAGTCATCCAGGATTTATGCTCCTGACACCATGTTTTACGCTTCTTTGCATTGGTTGTCATCACTGATGGTTTCTGTATAGCAGTTCCTTCATGAATATTCGCTTTGTGGAGTTCTCGGCAGACAATGTCAACAGATACAGGGTCTCAAAGATAGCTACTGAGCTCTGCAGTCACTTTAGCCACCATAGTTTTGTGTTGTTTTGACACAATTAGTGTTAGTGTACGATGATCCCTCATTTAGTTTTGATTTGTGTCCACTATTACGTTTACACGATGATGTCTTTGCATGTTTTGTGTAGGCTGTCATGACTGCTGAAGCAGTTGCTCTTGAAACTTTTAATCTGTTGCTCCAGCTAATCGGGCCCTCTTTGGAACACTGGTCTTCATTTTACGTCAACCTTGGCCTCTGAATGCAAATACGAAGTGTGCACTACTCATAAATAACCTGAACTGATGTCTAGTTCTTAATGAACACACACAGTCCAGCACGACACCTGCCTTATGTGTTGTTGACGATCAAAAACAACCATTCCATTACTACCACTGCTCACATTATTCTGCCTATCCTCTGTATATGCCTCATCAGCCAGTCTCCATTCAACCAGACTTCTCTTCTCCTACAAAATCCTGCAGGTGTCTGCCCCTCATGTTTCCTTGGATGGTATCATCCACCAAGCCAGCTTCAAACTGCAACAAAATGCCAAACTTCACCTCAAAAAACTATCCCACCTTCTCCTAAATTACACGAACAGTGGTATTTCCCTTCCTGTCCCTCTGCAGCTCCCTAAACAGCCACACCACTAACCACCACCTCTCTCCTACAAACCAAGCTGAGACAACCTCCTTAACATCCCACAATCTTCAGCACTGTTTCCAAGACCAAGAACAACCCATAATCACATGAACCAGTCACAACAGTACAGTGTCCTCACCCTCTTGTCTCAAGCACTTTCCCCTCCTGAATTATCTGTATTATCCGAGGGTCTCACTTTCAGCACTAAACATGCATTTTATCATGCTGCTTTGATGAAGGACCTGCTTTCCTTCATGCATAATATCAACTGTAAATATCAGTTTGCAACCCAATCCCAAAACATTTCCAACAGCAAACCTGACATTGAACCCTGCTTTGAACAGCTTCAAATGCAATCCCAATTTTCAATCACATCCAGCATTGCTTCACAATCCTTTCTCAGGCCCCTACAACATGACCCTAACTATCCTTTGCAGAAATCCAGGCTCTATGTTCCCTAAAAGTTGATGACTCCATCATTATCCTCCCAGCAGAAAAAGGATCCAGCATTGTGGTACTTGACCAAAAGGAGTTGTCAGTGAACGTCTACACCAGCTGTCCGACACCTCTACATGCAGGGTCTGCCATCAAGATCTAATCCCTGTGATTCAAACTGACCTGCAGTCTCTCCTAAAAACCTGAGCCCTCATAAGGACTAACACCTGAATCCATATACCTTCTCACTACACCCAAACTACACACCTCCCACCTTTTACCTTCTTCCTAAGATTCACAAACCCAGTCATCCTGGTTGATCTGCCTTAGTTGATCAGCACTTGCAACCCACAGCAGGAAGAATTCCCTCCTATATCAACGATACCAACCATTTCCTAGATCCACATTGGTTATCACCACCGATGCCACCTCTCTCTTTGCTAGCATCACCCACGTACAAGGTCTGTCTGCTTCTGAACATTTCCCCAGTCAGTGCTCACCTGATTAAAAACCTATGAGATCCTTCCTACTCATTTTAATAAACTACTTCACCTTTGAGGGGCAGATATAAGAACAGGGGAACCCAGATGGCTCCTTCCTATGCCAATCTTTTCATGGGTCACTTGGAGGGGGTTTTACTGGGATCTATAAGTCTTCAGACCCTTGTTTGGTTAGATACATTGATGACATCTTTGCCATATAGACACATGGTGAGGTTAAACCTTATATCTGCACAGTGCATGTTGATGCAATTGGGAGATGGGGTTACATTAGTCATGACCTGCCCCTGAATAAGGAGGGGGAAGGATAGATTAATTGATCTTCTTGCAGAAAATATAAGGGGGAAGGGGGGCACATGCACACAAGACAAAATATCTGTGATTACTGGAGACAGAGGGACACACTTTTTAGATTAGAGTCAGGTTACAGACAGAGAGTATTGAAAGAGATTAAAACAGAACAGTGCCATAATGTCTGTAGCAGTATCCAAAGAAATAAATTTCTGTATTTCATCAGAACATTAGAGGATTGAAGAAACAGATAGATGAGCTTCTTGTACGCTTAGAAAATGGGGTAAACTCTGAAGGTACAGATGTTTTGTGTCACTCCGAACACAATGTAACCGCAGGGATGGATAAGTTAAATTTAAGGGATTACAGATTCGCATCTTATTCATGTAGACTCAAGATGGAAAAAGAAGGAGTTGCTAATTATATAAAAACTGGCCAAAGGTCAAAAATATTGAAACAAATAGGTTTTGTATATATCAGATCCTTGAAGTACGTTCTTGTGAGTTGCTACTGCAATATACTTCTATAGTAATTGTAACAATCTACAGATCCCCTCAAGGTAACTTTCAGCTATTCATGAAAAATCTAGAGGCATTATTGAGCTACCTGTCAGACAAAAGAAGCAATGTGGTGATTTTAATGTAGATTTCTTAAAATATATGGATAGGAAAAATGAGCTAGAATCTTTGTTTGGTTGTCTCAATCTGGTATCTGTTGTAAATTTTCGAACTCGTGTGCAGCAGGATAGTGCGTCACTTATCGATAACATTTTCATAGACAGTACTCAGGCAGAAACAATTAATGTGTACACGGTTGTTAATGGGCTATCTGATCATGATGCACAGATAATGAAAATCGCACATATAGCACCTTACAGGCTTCAGGCAGGTTCATACAAGGCAGGGAGGCTTATTGATGCGAACAGGATACAGACTTTTAACAGCTGCCTAGAAGAGGTAGAATGGGATGAAGTATACACAGAAAATGATGCTGATGCCAAATTCAATTTATTTCATTGTAAATTTGTCTCAATATTTGAGATCTGCTTTCCTGAAACATTATCCAAAAAAGCTATTTCAAAGTCAAGTAAGCCATGGATTACTAAGGGAATTAAGATATAGTGTAAGAGGAAGAGGGAAATATATGGACAGGCCAGAATAAGTCAGGATCCAACATTACTTGCTTACTACGGAAGATACTGTAATATTTTAAGGAAAGTCACTAAGAAGTTGAGAAGCTTGTGTGTTCTGACAGAAATTAATAATGAGGATGATAAGATTAAAACTATGTGGAATATTGTCAAATGGGAGACAGAGCAGCCCATACCATAGCAATAAAGCTAAATGATGTTGTGAGTAATAATTCACAAGTTGCAAGTATTTCTAACAATAACTTTCTGAATGGAGCAGCAAAATTAGGGTTAAAGGGTTCAGTTGAAGAAGCAAAAAAAGTATGTTAAAAATGTCACTTCCCAGGACTTTAGAAATAGCACCAACATCTCCTACTGAAATTAAGGTAATTATAAATATACCAAAAAACAAGAGCTCATGTGGTGTTGATGGGGTCTCTAACAGAATTTTGAAGTGGTGTTCTAATTTCATAACTGGAGTCCTTAGTGATATATGTAATGCTTCACTGGCACAGGGAATTTTTCCAGACTGATTGACATATGCAGTTGTCAAACCTCTTCATAAGAAAGGGGAAAAGAGTGACTTAATTATAGACCAATCTCATTGCTGATTTCATTTTCTAGAATATTCAAAAAGTTATGCATTCAAGACTAGTCTCACATTTAAGTTAAAATTAATTTACTCAGCATCTCACAGTTCACATTCCGGAAGGGTTACTCGACTTATAATGCTATCTACACATTTACCTATCACATAGTACAAGCCCTAAATAACAAATTATCACCAGTTGGTATTTTTTGTGATCTTTCCAAGTAATTTGACTGTGTGGATCATGTAACACTCGTAGAAAAACTCAGGTTTCATGGAATTGAAGGCTATACACACAGATGGTTTGAATCAACAGAAAGAATAAAGTTGTGTTGAATAACACAAATAATGTTGGGAGGGTGGTAAATTCTAGTGAATGAGGAGTTATCACAAAGGGGGTCCCACAGGGTTCAATTTTGGGTCCTCTGTTGTTCCTTATTCATGTGAATGACCTTTCACTTAACGTTCAGCAAGCAGAACTAGCACTTTTTGCAGATGACACAAGTATTATAATAAATCCCATTCCAGAAAAAGCATCTGAAGATATTGTTAAGGATGTCTTTCAAAGAATTATTAAGTGGTTCTCAGAAAATGTACTATCCCTTAATTATGAAAAAAACTCACTATATCCAGTTCTGTACACCAAATAGAGTCATACCGACAACTGAAGTAGCACATGAACAGAGCTCAGCTAAGAGGGTAGACTTCTCCAAATTTTTGGGTGTTGACATTGATGACAACTTGAACTAGAAGAAGCATTTTACTGAGTTTCTCGAACAATTAAGTTCAGCTTCTTTCGCTCTTTGTATAGTCACTACTCTTGGTAGTAAAAAGATCAGCCTCTTAAGGTACTTTGCATATTTCCACTCAATAATGTCTTATGGAATAGTTTTATGGAGTAACTCACCACTTCAACATAAAGTATTAATTGCACAAAAGAGAGTAGCGAAAATAATCAGTGGGGTTCACCCAAGGATATCATGTAGGCACCTATTCAAGGAGTTAGGTATTATAACTGCACCATTACAGTACATACCAGGTGTACCGGTACGAAATGAGCATTAAGATACAAATGCGTCAATAGGGAACATTTGTTGTGAATGAGCCTTAATTTTGTTTTTGTATGGTTGGTATGACATCTGTCAAAGATATTTAGTATGCATCAAGTCATGGAACAAACAACAACATATGTTTTCATCGTGTTAACAATGTCGAATTTTGTACCAGAAAGTGATGATTTGTGGAAAGCATTGATTTTTTGTTTTCATTTGAAAAAAAGTGCTGCAGAGTCGCATCGAATGCTTGTTGAGGCATATGGTGATCATGCTCTATCAGAAGCAACATGCAAAAGATGGTTTCAATGCTTCAGAAATAATGATTTTGATGTAAGACATGAAGAACGTGGAAGACAACCAAAAAAGTTTGAAGACACTGAGTTGCAAAGCAATACTGAATGAAGATGATACTTTGAGTCAGAAGAAAAGGGCAGCAATGCTAAATGTTGCACAACAAACAATTTCTGACCGTTTGAAAGCTATGGGAAAGATCCAAAAGTGTGGAAAATGGGTGCCACATGAATTGAATGAAAGACAGATGGAAAACCAAAAAACCATTTGTTAAATTTTGCTTCAAAGACATGAAAGAAAATCAGTTTTGCATAATTTTACTGGCGGTCAAAAATGAATTTATTTTAAGAATCCTAAATTGGAAAAATCATGGGTTAATCCGGGACAACCATCAACATCGACTGCAAAACCAGATCAATTCAGCAAGAAGACAATGCTCTGTTTTTGGTGGGATCAGAAAGGTGTAGTGTATCATGAGCTTCCAAAACCTGATGAAAGTGTGAATACTAATCGCTACAGACAACAAATGATTAATTGGAACTATGCACTGATCAAAAAAAGACCAGAATGGGCCAGAAGCCATGGCAAAGTAATTGTTTTACATGACAATGCACCTGCACACAAAGCAAAACTGGTTCAGGATACAATCAAAACACTTGGCTGGGAGCTGCTACCCCACCCGCCATATTCACCAGACTTGGCCCTTTCTGATTACCATTTGTTTTCATTAATTGGACACACATTGGCTGAGGAACACTTTGATTCCTACGAAGAAGTCGAAAATTGGGCGTCAGATTGGTTTGCTTCCAAAGACAAACATTTCTATTGGCGTGGTGTCCTCAAATTGCCAGAAAGATGGTCAAAATATATATAAAGCAATGGTCAGTACTTTGAATAAAATGTTTTTACTTTTCAATTCAAAATTAGTGTTTCATTTTCACAAAAAACGCTCATTTCATACTGGTACACCTGGTATATTCGCTAATGAAATTCGTTATAAATAATCCATCTCAATTCGCGAAGAACAATGATGTTCATACGTATAACACTAGAGGGAAAAATGATCTTTCCTATCCGTTACTGAAGCTGTCAGTTGCTCAAAAAGGAGTACATTATTCAGCAACAAAAACCTTTGATCATTTGGCCCACAACATAAAGTGTCTGGCAAGTAGCAGATCAAGTTTTAAATCTAGCTTAAAATTATTTCTTCTATTCCATGGGCGAGTTTCTGTTTCAGAACTGGTAAAAACAAATTTGTACCTCTAAATGCAGTTGCAGGTGTAGAACTAAAAGTATCAGTAATATATATATAGTAATCTGCCTTGTTCCACATCATATCGATAAAATAATTGTAAAAATGATATACAGAACATAACATAACTAAACTAACCTGACCTGCTAAAATTCCTGGAATCTCTGAAAACCTTCTGCGAATTAAATTTCAAATGGTCCTATTCCGAATCCTATATCACTTTCCTTGATGTTGATCTCATTCTCATCAAAAGCCAGCTACACACTTCTGTCCATATTAAACCTACTAACAAACAACAGCACTTACATTTGGCAGTTGCCATCCTTTTCATGTCAAATGTTGTCTCCCATACAGCCTTGGCATTCAAGGCAAATGTATTTGTTTAGATGCAGATTCTTTACGCCAATACACAATGATCCTGATCTCAGCCTTCACAGGACATAATTACCCCATCAGCTAGTTCAAAAGCAGATTTCCTGGGCTATCACATCTAATAGTGGTACTGCTGATCCCTCCAACAAACAACTACGGAGCACACCACTGGTCACTCAGTATTATCGTGATCTGGAATGTATTAATCAATTATTTTGACAAGGCCATGACTTCCAACAACCGTACCCTGAAACAAGATCCATTCTGTCTGAGATTTTGTCCACCACACCTAAAATAGTTTTTCATCACCCTTCCAATCTCCACAATATTCCTGTCAGACCCTATGCTCCTCCTGCACCCATCTCCCTACCCTATGGCTCCTACTCCTGAGACCACCCCCACTGCAAGATTTGCCCTAGGCATCCTTCTACCACCACCTATACCTGCCCTGTAGCTGGCAAAACATAGGGTACTATCAAAGGGAGAGTCATCTGTGGAACAACAGATGTCATATACCAGATGTTATTTAACACTATTTGGCCTTTTACATTGGCACGACTACCACCCAATTACCAGTTAGGACGGATGGGCATAGGCAGAGTGTATATACTGGCAACACGCAGTATCCTGCTGCAGAGTATGCTCTACAACATGACTATTGCAATCTCAGTGCCTCTTCCACCACAAACGCCATCTGGATTCTTCCTCCAGATACCATTTTCTCAGAACTCTACAGATGGGAACCAGTGCTACAACGCGTCCTTGGTCCTTGCCACCCATATGGCATTAATTTACATTAATTTATTCCATCACAGCATTTCTTCACAGTAACTACTTTTTTCTTCACGCCACTTGATTTTTCTACATCTTTCATTTTCTCACCTATCTATTTTTCGCTGTCCCCCTTCCATCTATGCTGTGTGCAATGCACTTAGCTTCTCATTCTTATTAACTTGTACACGATGTTTTAGCAGTAATCTCTGTCTTGCATATTACCCTGTCTTATAGATTTACAAGCTCTCAGGAATTCAAATCTTATTCAGTGTTGTCCCCAATAATCAGTCTTTCTTTCTCATACCATCCAGTAAGTCTCCCCTGATCTGTGGTTCTGGTGACTTTTCCAAAATCCACCCCTTTTCCTAGACTTCTCCAGTCCTTTTCCTTTGCCCCTCTCCCTTCCCCTTCAACCATTCTGTCTGATGGAAGAGCCACTGGCTCTGAAAGTTTGCTAATCATAACCTCCTTTTACGTGTATGTTCTGCCACCACTTGGTGAGCAGATTTTTTTATCTATCCAATTACATTATAGAAATTTAATAAGTTAGATATAGAGGCAGTCATGCCAAACTTCAAAGAGGAACTCAAACATTTACCTCTGGGCACTGACACGTAGACATATTGTGGCCACCATTTAAAAAGTAGCTACCATACACTTGACAGATATGTACCTAGTAGAACAGTTCATGATAGAATTATCCCTTCATGATATACGGCAATATGAAAAAAACTTCTAAGGAAACAGAGCCTATTGCATAATAGGTGTGAAACAAAACACAGGAGAGATGCTGAATGAAAAGCGTTTGGCTGTGAAGAGGCCAATGTGTGTAGTCTTTAACGACTGCTGCACGAAAATCTTATCAAAAGATTTCTCATAAAACCCAGAGCAATTATGGTCATATTTAAAAGCTATAAGTGGACCAAAATTACTGTCCATACACTCAACGATGTCACAGGAACTGAAACTGGGGATAGCAAAGCTAAAGCAGAAATACACAATTCCATTTTTGTATGTTTCTTTACAATGGAAGATACACAGATGTGCTGCCAAGAGCTTGCAGCTGAGGTAGCCTCTATCTTAAGCATAATATACCTCCCAGGAATATACGGTATATTACGGTTAAGATGAACGCTAAATCAACTGCAAGTTCTCTATGGAATCTGAAAAGAATCCCATCAGGCCTTAAATCCTAGTTTAATTTTAGTGAATTTTGCTGTTTCTCGAAGCCATTGACACTAATATAGCTGTATGACTAAGTGGTGTGAAGAGTAAACTGGGGCAGCACATCTGTGTATCTTCCTTTGTAAAGGAACATATGAAAATGGAATTCAGTATTTCTGCTTTTGCTTTGCTACCCCCAGTTTCAGTTCCTAGACATCTTGCATCATGCAAAACCCAACTTCCACTTCTTTTCACATGTCACTCTGAAAGAGAAGGAAACACGGTAGAGTCAATTCCTGCTGCCACTGATTAACAAAAGTTTGAATACATGGGGTAGCAAACAAAATCTGTGGCTTGGTAGAGGATCTACATCTACATACAAACTCTGCAAGCCACCATATGGTGCGTGGCAGAGGGCACGCTGTAGTGCTACTAGTGATTTCCCTTCCTGTTCCACTGGCAAACAAAGCAATGGAAATATGACTATCTATATGCCTCAATACAAGCCCTAATGTCTCTAATCTTATCTTCAAGCTCCTTGCGCGAAATGTATGGAGGATCGTTCTGCAGTCAGCCTCGAATGCCGGTTCTTTAAATTTTCTCAACAATCTTCCTCAGAAAGAATGTGCCTTCTCTCCAGAGATTCCCATTCGAGTTCCCAAAGCATCTCTGCAATACTTGCATGTTTTTCAAACCTACGAGCAACAAATATAGTAGACTTGCTATTAATCATTTTGATGTCTTCCTTAATTCGACCTGGTGCTGATCACAAACACTCAAACACTACTGAACAGGGGCTCACATTCATGTTCTGTTTCATATTGCTTTGCAATGATATGCCTTGGTATTCAATCAACATGACTGTGTCAAGCAGCACACTGCTAATACTGTACTCAAACTTAACTTTTCCCCCCCCTATTCATCCACATTAACTTACATTTTTCTACATTTAGAACTATCTCCATTCACCACAACAACTAGAAATTTTATCTGTCACTTTGTACCCTCTTACCGTCACTTCAATGACTACACCTAGCCATACACCACAGCACCATTGACAAACAACCGCAGACTGCTGCTTACCCTGTCCACCAGATCATTTATGTATATACAAAATAGCCACGGTCCTATTACACTTCCTGGGAAGTTATTGATGATACCCTTATCTGATGAACACTCAAAATATCATGGACAACATACTGTGTTCTTTTACTTAAGAAGTCTTCAAGCCACTCACCTATTCTGTATGCTTATGTCTTCATTAACAGTCAGCAGTGCAGTACCATGTCAAACATATTATGGAAATCTAGGAATATGAAAATCTAGGAATATGGACTCTGCCTGCTACTCTTCATCCACAGTCTGCAGGGTATCATTGAGAAAAATGCAAGCTGCGTTTCACATGAGTAATGCTTTCACAAACTGTGCTCATGTGTGAACAGAAGCTTTTGCACCTCAAGAAAATTTATTACATGCAAACTGGAAGTACGTTAAAGGAATTTGCAGCAAATCAATGTTAAAGACATCGGTCTGTAACTTCGTGAATCTATTCGTTTACCCTTCTTACATACAGGAGTTACCTGCACCTTTTCCCAGTCACTGGGGACTTTGCACTGGGCAAGAGATTTGTGATAAACGCAAGCATAGTAAGATGCCAATGCTGAAGAGTCCTCTTTGTAAAACCGAATTGGGATTACATCAGGACCTAGCAACTTATTTGCTTTTAACTCTTTCAATTGTTTCACTACACCAGTAATGCTTATTACTACACCTTATGAGCTTTGATGCTGGCTGTTCAGCAGAAATGAACATTATGCTACAGACTGTCTGACAACACATTACAGTTAGAAAGCCATGAGATTGCATGTTTTAAATAGAAAAAAGTCATGCAAGAAATTTAAGAAATACACAACAAAGAAAACATTGAATCAACTGAATACATAACTTGTTGCTCTACAAGTGTGTACCAGACAGCAGCAGTCCCTGGCTCTTTAAAACAAAATTCTTGGTAGGCAGGAAGTAGCATGTTATCATGGGTGGATTGTCAGCAACAAAAGCAGAAGAAACTTCAAGCGTACCTCAAGGGTGTTTGTTGGGACCATTACTGTCCATGTCATATTTTAATGACCTAGCAGGCAATATTTTTAGCAGCTGATGCAGTTATCTACACTGTAGTACTGTCTTTTAAAAAAAACTGCAGAAACACTCACTCGGATTTTGATAAGATTTCAAACTGGTACACATACTGGCTACTTACTATAAATGCAGGGAAATGTAAAATTATGCACTTCATAAAAAAGCACAGAACCATATGACAACAATATCAAAGCTTCACAATTAGAATTTCTTGCCTCATACAAAAATCTGAGTGTGAGAATTTATACACGTGAAATGATCACATAAGCTCAGTCATAGGTAAGGCAGTTGGCAGACTTGAGTTCATTAACAGGATACTGAAAAAATGCTGTTAGTCTACAAAAGAGACTTTTTACACCACTTTTGCGTCCTATCTTAGAAGCTGCTCAAGAGTATGGGACTTATAGAAAATATAACTAATGGGCGATATTGAATGCATAGAAGAGGAGCAGCATGAATGTTCAAAGGTTTGTTGAATTCAAGGGAGAGCATCACAGAAATGTTGGAAACGCTGAATTGGCAAGCTCGTGAAAAATTACTCTGTAAAAACCTACTTACAAAATTTCAAGTGCCAGTTTTAAGTGAATAATCTACAGATATTCTTTAGATGCCATATATCACTCTCATAGTACCTGTGAAGACAAAATTAGGCTAATTACAGCGCACACAGAGGCATTTAAGCAGTCATTCTTTCCATGCTGCAAAACAGATTGCAATGAGAAGAAACTAACATGTCGTGCTATGGTAAGAATCTTCTGCCATGTTCTTCATAGTAGTTTGCAGGGTGTTTATGCAGATGTAGAAAAACGAACCACCTGATGAATGGTGAGTTAGGTCTGCTCAGTATGGTTACACTGCTTGTCTTAACAAGTGCACTGAAAACCTGTACCAGCACGAACAGTCAACTGAAGTAAATATTTGGAAGGCAGGTAATGCTTCATAAAAAAAATAAACAGAAGAACAGTTATAGCATCACTGGATCAACCAAAAGTTGCAGTTACACCATGACATAATTGTGTTGTGTGATGTCAGCCGAAATGGTTTTTGAGTCACATCATAATCATAGATGGCAGGTTGTACTATTTGGTGGAACTCTCTTGTGTTGGATGTTTATGCATTGAAGTTGTTGTTAGATATCTTAGCGAGTTGTTTGACATTTTTAGCTGCGAGTGTAAGGTTGTCATTGGACGAATTTACACTGTTTCACCAGTGAGTTACTTTGATTTTACATATTGTGGGTGACAGATTCTTGCTTGTGTTTGTATTATTAGTTCTGTGTGTTTCTTGTGGCTGGCAATTTCATAGTATTTTTCTTTATTTGTCAGTACATAATATTATAGAGAAATTTAAGAGCAGACCATTGCTTGTCTCAATTGGCATATGTGGTGTGTACGATCAAGTTCCTACAGTTATTTTGACTGATTAAGGATGATTTTGTTATGTATTTTAGGTTCTGTATGTTGAGAGGAAGGGGTTGCCCAGCCTAGATTTAGGTGACAATGGGTTTGATTGGTAAGTACTTCTACCTGGTTTTATTTTTGTTATTTTTTATTGTAGTATTACCTGCACAAATCAAGTTGACACCCAGCATGCTGGCTGATGGGAGTGATCATAAAGGCATTTCCCATTTACGGATGCTCTCATCAGCTACCGTGCCAAGTGTCAACAAAGTCTGTGTGAATAATACGCATAGTATGTTTGTTTATGTTTATAGTTGTTTGTGTATACTGACATTGGTGGTGATACAAGGTTTTCATGAATTTTGAGGTTTTTCTTGTTAGTGTTTCATAAATTTCTTGTATTGCGATTGGGTGGTGATGTGGATATCGGTTTACCATCAATAGTTAGGTTACATTTTTGATAGCAGTTATGCAGGTTTGTTGTACTGTGTATGTCATTTTAGATCGATGAGGAAAGTGAAAGTTTAGATAATGGCTTTTGTGACTTGAGTGTGTTGATTTTTGATACTGTGGGCTTCATTGTAGCCGCCACATATGTCAATTGAAATTTGCGAGACCAGATTTTTTAGTTGTATGTGGGTTCCTGATATCAAAACCTTTGTTTGATATACATAGGCCAAATGAAATTTGTGGTACTAGTTTTTGTGTGTGGGTTCCTGGTACTGAGGGCTCCATAACAGCTGTACAGATTAAGCAAAATTTAGAATACTAATGGTTTCTGTTTTTGCATTTTTTGAGGGGGATGTTGAATTTTTTTTTGTGTTTGATATTTGGCTTAATATTTGGTTTGGAATGGTATCATTATTCTTACTGTTGTATATTTAGTTTGACCCCACCCAATTCCACCTACTTTCCACAGCTGTACCGTTAGTTTAATTTTGTTGCTGGCATTAAATATTTCACATGTTACGTTTGTTTACAGGTGTATGCATGGCATTACAGTCGCCATATTGTATACAGTTGAAACAGGTGTGTATGCCATTTTGATAATGTCACTGGTCAAAGCAGATGAGTGGAATCATAACTTTCAGTAATCAGGCATTTGTAGGTTTAAAAAAAACTTTTAACCAAGTGACCTCTTGCATGGATGGAGTCTTACCTTAACAATAGACAACAGTGTGTCACTTTAGCAAATGATACAAGATCAGATTGGGGTAATAACTATGTTGTACAACAAGAGTCATTGCACGCCTGACTCCTACGTTTAAGTCTACGTAAATGAATTTTCTTGGAATTTGGAAATAACAACAAAGGAAGAAGAGGAACTGAAGTTGTTAACGTGATCCTAGTTCGTCAATACGATTACAAAAAACTTACAGGTACCAGCAGCAGTGATCAATGGGCATTCAGATGGATGAAAAACTGAACTGATAGCAACATGCAGACATCGTTAGGAAGTTCAGTTCTGCATACTTTGCACTCACAAATATCTCTTGCCATGTCAATCTGCAGACAGGTCTGCTAGTATCCTTTCACTCACTTCTCTCCTATGCTATAATCTTCTGGGACACGGTACCAAAAGTGAAAAAAGTATTTATTCCACGGAAGCACAAAACAAGAAAATAGTGCAAATCTCCCTCTGTGGTTCAGAACATGAGTTTTATATTTTGCTGCAAAAATCTAGAAAAGGTTTCCAGTGACAATCAGGCATGAAACAGAAGAGCACCAAATACTTGAAAACATAGTAAAAGAATAACTGCCTTGCCACTCTTGCTGCAATTTATCAGACTACTTGGACTAAAGACTGCAGATTCCCCTTAATCCCGAAATCACATGGATCTTTACTTTGCCAGTATATAGTCAGCTGATAGTGATCTTCATAAAGTTACACAGCTGCTTTGTTGGAAGTACCAATGTCAGATGAAAACATCGAGCTGAGTAGTATGGGAGAAGCAGTGGCTTTTTTCAAAGTGGTTGTTTTTCTCAAAGCACACACACAGAAACTATATAAACAAAGCAATACACTAATCATTTCAGTACTCACTTTGTCGTAGAACAGAAGTTGTAAGCTAAACAAAAGCCACATTGGAAGAACTTGCATGCAACTTAATTCGGAGCTAATGAGTTGTTTTGAAACCTCCTTTAATATCCACTTATTATTTTGTATTATTTACGAGAGGGGTTGGTCAGAAAACTTAACAAGTAGGCCTAATGTAAACATAGGAATGTGAACACACAATAAATTTTCAAATACCACCATCACTAAAATCATTTACTCATATGGATGACCGGTTTCGGCAATTCACTGTTGTCATCTAGATCCGAAGCTGTCATCAGAGAATTGCCTAACCGGTTACCTATCCGAATAAATTATTCAGCGTTCACGATACCACAGACCGCCCACGCTGACAATGTCGGAAGTGTATAAAAATAGGAATGTTCAAAACGCTGATAGATTAATACAATAACAGTCACTTGGCTATGTTATATTCACCTCCCTTCGGCGTATCGGTGACGACAGAAGCAGCAATTGTGGCGTTATCCACGAATGTATCTTCCTCGTCATCTTCATCTTCTTCTACTATTGGTGCGACTCTTGATACACGAGATGACTGTCGCCGTGAGGGTGTTTTCTGTATCTGTGATGGTATTACCTTGTTGTTCCTACTTCGTGTCATCCTCGCCCCTAAAATAAAGTCACGAAAGCTACAATGTCTCACGATAACGAGTATCAGCAACAGTAAATTCAATGGCGTTCGTATTAATATCACCTTTAGGGTCTTCTATGACTACAGACAGTGGTTTAATAATTGTTTCAACATCGTCATCTGATATACTTCGTATTTCTATTACACGCTTCTTGTGTTTTTCCATACTTCAAATAAAAATTTCAGTGATTATTTCGTCGCTATTAGTTTATCGTTATTAAATTACTGCACTGAGGAGTTTTGAAGGGATTGCTTTAATGTCAGATATCAAAATGCCCATTAGTAAAGTGAGAATCCCAAATGCTTCTTTCCCTATCACGCATCATGTACAGTACACAATCCACATCAATTTCCCGCGCTAAACAAAACAATGACGCACAGTAGCACAGAGAGGCAAATACTATCAAAGATGTAGAAGATTCCACAAGACACGGATATCTTTGATACAACCGTTTATGCTAGTGATGTCTACTAGCGATCGAAGACTCAATAGTTTTATGAAGTATTATTTACTGTAAGCTTCCACATAATACAAAGAATATCAAAGTGTTGTCCGCTTGCAAAGGTAAATTGAAGCAGCGCCTGACTCTCGGTTACCTGTAGCCCTGTATAGAATACGTGTTTTTAATTTGTGATAGCAGACAAGTCTTGCATATAATAGCTTATAAGAATGCCTGTTGCTGCTGTTTTCTGTATACATTTTCGTTTTCAAATGCAATGATAGCTGTACCTGCCCATGCCAATGGAAAAAGAAAGATGATATGAGTGTGGTGTTGAGCGGTGGTGTGATGAGTTTCAGTTCGTTCTTTGCCGAGATATAGTTATTCCTATTGTTGCTAAAAAATTGCTGTGAGCAGCAAATTTTCATTAAATAGTGCCTGGCAGTGAAATGTAATTTGTCTTAGTAAGCTTTTCATTGAGATTGTCAACAGACCAAGAGTATATGTTTCAGAGGTTTATCTGTTCACGACGGTGGAATCTGGCTTCATCACTAAACAAGATACATGATGCATCTGGCGTACAGAAGTTAACGTGATTCTCCTAATCGTTTCCATGTCCGTGTTGATGGAGAGAGAAGTAATAAGAATGGAATCTATGTCGATGGAGAATGTGTAGGACACCTGCATGGCTCGTGCGACTTCCTCATGCACTTTTGCAGGAGGTAAAGTGCTGATCAACTACAACAGCAGCAAGAACTTTCATTTCCCTATCTCCTGTCATCATTTGTTTCCTCCAGTCACTCTGTCTACATGTCATGTTATCACTGTCTTGTAACTGGTTAGAGAGGTTAATAAATAAATGCCGAGATAGTCGACGTCTGTTGTCACAGAAACCGTATAAGAATGAACTGCATGCTTACCTCACTCTCCATACACCATGAACATGTTGGCTTTTTCTGCATTGATAAATTCCATCATCCACTCACGATCTACTGCTTGAATTGTCGCGCACTAACTGAGCAGCAAGTCACAACGTACTCAAGGAACACACAAGCAAAAATAACAACATCATACCTAGCAACTACACGTTGAATGGCAAAAGAAAGTGTTGGTGTGGGAACTTTTCAAAATACGATATCTTGTAAACAACTCGCACTAGAATCGTGCAATCAACACTACTGAAATTCTAAGTAACCCTACTTTTAGTTATTTTGTTGCAGCAGACATAGTCCCATTTAAAAAAGTTTATGTTTGCACAAAAATACACTTTATAAGCAATACAACATGTTTATTGGCTACCAATACAAGCTCCTGACTACCAATCCATTCTGTGAAAACCACACATCAACAGCACTTTCCATTTCCACACTATCTATGGTACAAGGTTTAGGTAATTCACACTGTATATACGGGGCGTAATGGACATAAGTACAATTATTTCTATTGGTGACTGGGGATGGTGTAATAAACAACATTATATTAGCATTTATGTCATTTGCAGACTAATTATCATAGCTGTTAACAGTAGTATGTTTTTAGGGTGGTTGGTGTCTCAAAGTACAAGTGGCAATAGCAACCCATTAATGTTTAATTTCCTCTGGGCGGGAGGTCAAGTGTTGGAGAATGAAATGTGGATGAAAAATGGTTGGTCTCTATCAAAAGGTGTAGTCCACTTAGTGGTGCAGATGAGGCCAGGCAGAGGACATCAAGTAGTAAATTATGCGACATGTTTGTAGCAAGACCGTTTGACACACAGAAAAACAACCAACACACTGATACCTATACATATTAAAGTACCACACATAAAAATATCTGGGCTGTATATATATAGGGTGAGTCTGCCTTGGAGTTGTCAGGCACTCTGTCTTTGTCGTTTTGGCGGACATTTGCAACATTTCGTTTTTGTAGTGTGTGGATGGAGTCAACCCAAACAAATACAGCTCGCTGTGTCATCCATACGATACCCACCGTCAACAGAAAGCGTCGGTTTATTCCCCTTTACAAACAAAACTATATTAAATCGAAATTTTATGAGCTCATCCTATTATGCTGTCCATGATTAGTCTAGTGTGATGTTCATTTTATAGATATCTGTTAATACAGAGAGTAAAATATGAGGAATAACCAGTGCTCTTGCAGTGATTCATGTGCTGCACTGCCTCATGCTGTCTGCTACCATCATGCAGCAGCATTACTCAGTTGTTGCTGCAGTACTGGTTACTCTTCCTTTCTTACTGCCCCTATTAATACATATAGATGATACGAATATCGCACAAGACTAATCTGAGACCGCTCTATCGAGTGGGCATTTAAAGTTTGGCTTTAAAAATCATTTTGTTTGTAAAGGGACACAAACCAGTAACTTCTGTTCACACTAGATGTTGTATGTTATTAGTTGATTATTATTTATTTGGGCCAACTCCATCTTCAACTGCAGAAACGAAATTACAAATATTTGCTGAAACACTGTAGAAAATGTGCTTGACAACTCTTAGCACCATGTAAGAATAATATGTGGTGCTTACTCACAATCTTCTTGTAGACATCTGTGTAAGGAGTTGGGCATTCTGACCACTGCATCACAGTATTTTTATTTCCTCTTAATGTTTATTGTAAATAACCCACTGCAGCTCAAAACGAATAATGATACATATGATTACAATACTAGAAGGGAAAATGACGTTCATTATTCCACATTAAGGTTGCTTTTAGCACAAAAAGCAGTGCAAAACGCTGCAACTTAAGTTGTTGATAACTTAGGCAGTGAAATGAAATGTTTGATAGACAGCAAAGTGGAATTTGAAAACTAAATAAAAACGTTTCTCCTTGGGAACTCCTATTCCTGAAAAGAATTTCTATTACTGTAATATGTAAAAGGATGTGGGCAGGAATTATTAACTCCCATCTGTACATTTAATAAAATAGCTGTTACCCAGGGCAGCATTCACATGTCAGTAGATTTGTTTTATTAGAGTTGACACAGTTGACTAAATAACAGTCAGTAAACGACATTAAGTGCCAGTAACTATGTTTGCACTTCCAGGTAAAATACAACCAAGCAACATTACAATACACACGTAAAACTCAGAGTGTGGAATAGCACCAGTGAGGTCTATTATATTCCAGACGGTGCACTTTGCCGCCGACTCACACGAAATATATTGTTCACACAATTCCAACAGCCCCCTTTGAACATATATTTTGTGGCTTGCCTTCACAAGGTAAACCAAATAGCCCCACAATCTTTTCAAACTTCTCTTTGTCCAAGGGTTTTGTCATAAGGTCAGCCAAGATGTCCTCTGTGTGCAGGTAGTCCACGGTTCAATATGTTTTGTCCTAGCACTAGTGACATAATTTTAGCTACGTTAATGGCTCCTTTGTTGTCACAGAAGATCGTTATAAGTTCCACTATTAAGTTGGGTTCTATTTCCCATATTAATGTCCTTATCGACAATGCTTCCTGTGTGGTGTAAGATAGCTCCATGTACTCGGCCTGTATGGTACCCAATGCAACAGATTTTTGCTTTTCACAGGACCATGAAATGAGGCCCTCCATTAATTTAAAGCAGACCCAATAGTGGAGTGCCTATCTCCCAACTCAATTCGCCAGTCTGCATCGCTGTAGCCTATTAGTTTTGCTTTACCTTCTCTGTGGTTTGAAGTTACTCTTAGATAATAAATGAAAATCACCAGTTTGCTTTTGTTCTACAATATTATTTTTATTGCTAACCGGTTTTCAGCTTACAAGGCCATCTTCAGTCATTTACTGAGTATTATCACCAAAGAAGTTAAATGTTAGCAGACAACATTGGAAGAGAAGTAACACATCTAGGGTAAAGTAGAAACATACAGTGAGTAACAACTTTGCAATGAAATTGTAAAAACTGAACAGTACATAAAAACAATGGAGTTGACAGGAAAATCTTTAGCACCAAATAGGAAACTTCCATGTTGTCTGCTAACATTTAACTTCTTTGGTGATAATACTCAGTAAATGTCTGAAGACGGCCTTGTAAGCCGAAAACCGGTTAGCAATAAAAATAATATTGTAGAACAATAGCAAACTTGTGCTTTTCATTTATAAGAACCGACGAAAGATTCTGTTAATATTACTCTTAGATATCGGAATATCCTTTTCAGAGCTTGCCAGTGCGTTTCCTTTGGGTCTCTGCAACATCTGCTCACTGCATTGGTGGCAAATGCAATGTTGGATCATGTCGTTTGAGAGAAATATAAGAGACTCCCTACTGCTTCTAAATATGGAACATTCTTATCAATGTTGGGTCATGTCGTTTGAGAGAAATATAACAGACTCCCTACTGCTTCTAAATATGGAACATTCTTATCACATTCCACATCTGTCTCATGTATATTTAACTTCACTCCTACTTCCATTGAAGTATTTACGGTTTTACAATCACTCATGCCAAATTTCTTCAAGATTTTTTCTGTATATTATGATTGATTAGTGCACAATTCTTGTCTCTCTTCATCCTTAGTGATCTGCATACCTAAATAACGTTTAACTTCTCCCAAATCATGCACCTTAAACTTGGTTTGCAGTTGTTTCTTAAAAAGATTCATTTGCTTTTCGTTTTGCGTCAGGATAAAGAAGTCGTCCACCGATATTGCCATTATTATTATCCTGTCTCTTCCCCTTTTATAGTATATACTGGAATCTGCCTTAGACTACTTCATATTCATATTTATTAGAGTTTTATGTTTTAGACACCGATTCCAGCAATGTTCACTCTGTTTAAGTCCATAAATACTGTTTCGCAAACGCCAAATATTTTCCCTTTCAGATCTGATTTTCATGACTTCTCTTGGTGGAATGACATATATCTCCTTCTCCAATTTCTCATTTAAATATGCTGTTTTTACAGCCATATGATGAATTGTTAAATTTAGTTTTTCTGCCAAAGCTAAAAATATCTCAATGATGCATACTTGGCTACAGGTAAAAAAAGTTTCTTTGTAATCTACCCCTTGTTTTTGCAAATATCCTTTTGTTACAATTCGTGCTTTATATATTGGTGATGAATTTTCAGGGCTTTTCAAAGTGAATACCCATTTTGCCTGTAATGGTTTCTTATCTGCGGGTATATTTACCCATTCAAAGGTTTCGTTCTGAGATAAATTTTCCAGTTTCCTCTCCATCGCTTCTTTTAATCCTTGAGAGTTTGGTCCACTCATTGCTTCTTCTGCTGTTGCTGGCTCATCGTTGAAAGATTGGGCTGCATACATCTCAAAATTAGGATATTCTTTCGGCTTTGTTACGTGAGAAGAATGCCTTACATTGTTCTCTTCATTTTGTTCATCCTCAGACTCATTGTCATCATAAATAGTCTCAATTTGCCATTGATTATGCTCTTCCTGTTCTTCACTTTCTCTTTCTTGATATAAGTTTTCACTCTCAGAACTATGTGCAGTTAACTTAATTTAGTAGTCTTTCCCTCTTCAGAGTCTTTTCTATTTTCAAAGAATACTGCATCTCTGCTTGTAACTATCCTTTTATTCGATGGATCCAATAATGGGTGTCCCTTTGAATTCTCATAATAACCTGCAAAAATGTACTTTTTAGCTTTTGGGTCCCATTTTCCTCTTAGCTGCTTTGTAATGTGCGCCATTGCATCACACCCAAAAACCCTTATATTGCTTAGGTCAGATTTCTTTCCTACCGATATCTCACAGGAGTTTTTATTTCTTAATGCTTTTGTAAGTGACCTATTGCTCAAATATACGGTCGTTGACACCGCCTCTAACTAAAAATGTTTTGATAATCCAGCATCAGTTATCATGCTCCTTGCTTTTTTGACAATGGTCCTATTAGCCCTCTCAGCAACCCTATTTGGAGATGGGCTGTACCTCTTGGTAGTTTGATGCCTGATTCCCATTTTTGTCAGAAATGTCTTCAATTTCCGGTAAATATATTCTCTCCCATAATTAGACCTGATGATCTTAATCTTCTTTCCCGTTCACCTTTCGACCATATTATGATATTCCTCAAAAATGTCACTCACTTTGTCTTTCAAAAAAATGGCTGTGAGCACTATGAGATTTAACTTCTGAGGTCGTCAGTCTCCTAGAACTTAGTAGAACTTAGAACTATTTAAACCTAACTAACCTAAGGATATCACACACATCCATGCCTGAGGCAGGATTCGAACCTGCGACCTTAGTGATCGCGCAGTTCCAGGCTGTAGCACCTAGAACCGCACGGCCACTTGGGCCGGCACTTGGTCTTTGGAACTAAGAAAACAAACATGAGTACATCTTGAATAAACATAAGAAAATAATAGCTCCCACCTATGGATTCACACTCCATCTGGCCACATACATCTGTATGGATTAACTGTAAGACCTCTGTAGATTTACTTTTACTAATCCTGAAAGGTAGCCTCGCTTGTCTTTCTTTAATGCATATCTCACAAGGGTCCTTG
Source organism: Schistocerca gregaria (assembly GCF_023897955.1). Classification (NCBI taxonomy): domain Eukaryota; kingdom Metazoa; phylum Arthropoda; class Insecta; order Orthoptera; family Acrididae; genus Schistocerca; species Schistocerca gregaria. The sequence continues at coordinate 197,003,503 of NC_064922.1, forward strand.
GATACACTATAATTCTGTGTTCCTTTTCCCATATCCCTTATCAAAGATATGCTCTTCCTATTTAGGTGTCCAAGACTGCAGTGCCATAAAATACCTTCTGCTAGGTATACTGAATCACTAACATTTCTGTGTTTAGTGTCAATGGTATCCAACTTAAAAATACCCCTTTTGTTACTTGCAGTAGTTATAACTTCACCATTTTCATTGATTACTCTTGCCCTGTGCGTGTGAAAAATGCCTGAATTTCCCTTCTTGACAATTTGCCCTATAGACAGTATGTCAGTCGCAACGTTTTTTACATAATGAACATTGTGTGCTGTAACCATACCGGATTCACAATTTACACTTACGTGTAGGTCGAGTTTCCCAGTCAAGTGACATTGGAGCTTGTTGCCATCAGCAGTAGATATTGCCATATGAGTCTCATCTTTAACATCATAAAGAAAAGATTTGTCTTTAACAATATGCACAGATCCACCTCAGTCAAAAATCCACTCCAGTTGACGATTACCCACATCTCCAAAAGAATAGAAACATGAGAGTGCCTTGCATTTATTATTGGCCCCTCTCTCTGGTTTATCAGCAACATACCTCTTTTGCTGCATGTCTGACCTTCGGTTTACTTTTTCTCTGCACTGAGATGTAATATGCCCTTTCTTTTGAATCTATAGCATCTCACTGATTTCTTCTTCTTGTTTTTTGAATAAAGAACAGATGCAGTTTCCTTCTCCAACACATGACAGTTTGAAGTACTCTTTAGATCCTGCAGGATTTTCATTTTAACACTGTCGCCTGTGACCGGTATATCTGAGCTTTCCAGCGCCATAATCATACGCGCATACGTTTCTGGCAGTGCTGCCAACAGTAGTGTCCGATCCGTTCATCAGCGACCTCAAACCCAATGTTTCTCAATCGGTTCGACATGGCTATTATTTTGTTGACGTGTTCGTCTACACTCTTGCATTTGTCGCAGGTTTTTAATGCGAACATAAGTCACTGAGCCAACCAGTAATATCAACACTGATTTTGCTTTCCTATCCTTACTTGAATAATTCTGATCTGTGGATTTCATTGTCCCATCCACCACATCCCATAGGTCGTTCAAACATAAATACATTGCTACTGCAAATTTTCATGTCGCATAGTTTTAGCGACCCATAAGAATTTCAATCTGTGGAATTTGTGACATGCTCATTTTAATGGTAATTTTGATATTTTTCTTGAAAGAGTTGCTTTCGTCTTGTAAGGATAACTCGTACTTCAAGCAAGTGCACCACTTGGAACTTTTCCAATATTTTCTCACTATTATGTCATATATATATACGTATTCCATATGCACTGCTGTGCCCATAACCTATTAGAGTCGACACAGTTGAATAAAAAATAGTGAGTAAAAGACATTTAGTGCCAGTAACTATATTTGCACTTCCAGGTAAAAAACATAAAACACAATAACCAAGCAACATTACATTACACACATAAAACTCAGAGCGTACAATGGCACCAGAGAGGTCTCTTATATTCCTCACGATGTGCTTTGCTGCTGCTTCACACGAAATATATTGTTCACAGTTTTGGTGAATGTCAGTGAGTAAGTAAGCTGTTGTACGTATACTAACATCAGCTGTCCTTACTTATGTGTCTGTTCGGGTAAGTATTACCTCATGCTGTATGCCCCATTCTCCCCCGCCCCCTCCTCCCAAGCTATCCCAATGCATGATGCACCAGCATGTGTGCAGCACCACTGCCAAGCATTATGTACAGAGGGGCATGGGCAGGAAAGTGCCTCTACTCATTATACATCTGAAGTAGCTATACATTATACAATGTGTACATTATGCAGCAGGTAGTGTGGGAGTATGCATTAAACACAATGAAGATTTATAAGATTTGTATTAATTAATTTAAACTGTAATATGTAGCACGTACCAACCAAAAAACAGATGTTCACAAATGTGATAAAGATCGAAAATCAAAGTGTAAATAGCTTTTTCAAACAGTAAATATTTTTCACTAATTCATGTCACATTCTTCACATCAATAAATATCTTGCACTACATACTTTCTAAAGCTATGTTATTCCTTAGGGTTCAAGCTATATCCATACTAAATGTCGTAGAATTCGGTTAAGTGGGTCAGTCGGGAAAATGTAACATATTTTCGCATTCATGATGTTAGTAAGGATAAAACTTTCAATTACGATATCTTTTTTTTGTGTGTGATCTGTTTATGTTGAAATAAAAGACGATAAGTTAACCAAGAGCAAGATCATTTCGCCTACCAATGTGGACACTACATCTCCAAGACACTTGCGGTGTGTTCCAGAAGACCTTCAGACTATTCCACAGCCGGTAGTGGCAGACGCTTTACTTCATATACAGCTCACACACATTTCGCCAACAAGCAGCATCGCGCCTTCCGCGCCATCTACTAAATTCGTCACATCACTATACATGCCGCAACACCCAGGTCATTGGTTCCGACTTCTTGAGCTATCCTTCGAGAGCTATGGCACTTCAGACGACAACACACAATTTGTTGGAATATTAAATTTACAAAATTTATAGTTATTGTCGGAGGTTATACACAACACGTCCCCTGGGCGTAAATATAAACACATCAAAAAAGTGTATTTCACCGAGTGTGCAAAGTGACAAACATTCGCTTTCAACAAGTGCTAAAAGATGAAACTATTTGTGGAAACGCACCATCTACTTGTGGCATCATCTGCGATCACTGTTTCCCACAACTGAGATTTTTGACGGCACCTTTAAAGAGATTTGGGCAAGTCAGTTACCATTTCAGTTAAATGCACAGCAATTTCCCATACCTCGTCACCTTTTGATCCTCAATTACTGATCGCGAATCAAATTTATCATACTCTATCATCAAGAAGACAAGTGGGCCCCCACAAATTGAACGGGTATGGCTATGGACGCCACTGCTTAGTAGCAAGAGCTCTCACTTACAGAACAACTGAGTGCACTACGGTCTTCAGCAGCAACTCAGAGGATCTCTCGACACTTCTTGCACCGCTCCACCTACCAGTTGGAAAAGTGGACGAGGTAACGTTATCCAGCGTGCAAAACCCTTTAAAAAAAGTCTTGATCACAGCTGATGTAACTTATGACCGATTTTGGCCTTTTAATTACGGGCCATTATCAGAGTCTGCACTGTAGCCTAATAACAATGCAAAAGAGCTGTATTATATAGAGAAGTCAATGATGTAAAAGTATACTCTAAAACGATGCATCATTACCCATCTGGATTACGGCGGTGGAGCCTGATCTGCTGTGGAGGCCGCAGTCACTGTAACTGATACTGATAGCTAAGTCTTCATTTTTAAATATTTTTCTTTTAAATTTAACTAATCAAAAAAGGAGTTTATATTCATATTTGGTGCATGATCTATGCTATGTCTAGCCTCATAAAGTGCATCAAAATTTAGTGGAATTCATTAACTGAGGAAGTAATTAGCACTATAAGATCGCTAATTCTATAGCTACTATATGTGTTCATAATAAAACCAAATGTATGGCGTATTTATACGATACGTAAGTAAGTCGTTCCCCATTGGCTGATGGAGATGTCTTCATCAGTTTCTGAGAACTCCATAGCAGGTCTTGCGCCATCACCGTAATCTACGTGGGTAATGATGCATCGCTTTAGAGTATATTTTTACATCATTGATTTCTCTATGTGAACAGTACTTTTACATTGTTATTACAGTGCAAACTGTGATGATGGCCCATAATTAAAAGGCCAAAGCCAGTCAGAAGTTAACATCAGTTGCAATCAAGACTGTTTTTAAATAATTTTATGACAATAAAGATCGCTATTCTCCAACAATGTTGTATAAAATTATGAATGCAAAACCCTGTTGGTATCATTCACTCTTTGAACAGTTGGAGCACAAAAGCATACATCTGTGCAATTAACCAAATGGGGAGAGCAATTGGAATTAGGCATGACCGATCGCTACATTGAACAGTGCCTACCTACTGCTGCAAACAATTCTGCCCCCAAATAAAGAAGGAGTGCTGCCATTACTCCACTGCACGAAAACGCATACTCCCTTGTGTTGGCAACATATTTATAGGCTGGTTCCCCTTCACACCCACACCAACATGGTGACCAAACCAAAAGTTCTACCATCACCTCCGTATAACATGTTAGTTTTCGAATCAGGAGTCACAGGATGTGTGCTGTGATGTTGTCCACACGTCTGGGTAGGGTTACTCATTGGCATGGTCCAGCAGGATACAGACAAAAGCGATAGAAGGGTAGCGGTTTGTAAAGGCAGAGGGAAAAAAGTGCCATGGCAAGCGCCAAGGGAAAAAAACCTCTGCGAGTTTAGGACGGGTATTAAGAACAGTAGCGGCTTGCTAGCTGCGACAGTGCAAGAAAGGTGAGGTTTTGTTAGTGCGAGTTATCGTACATCGTTACCTTTGTCCTTGTGGGCGCTTGTGGATGGGTCAGTCCGAGCACTGCAGCTGGGCTCCTGTGAATTCTCCTGCGCCTGCTGCAGCGGCTTCATCCTTGTAACAGTCCGAGGTCGTCTTACATTTGTGGGCGATCGGCCGTAGATCAGCTCGCAGTGTAGGGAGTGTGTGTGACTGATTTTCGTGTTGTGTACAGTACGGCTTCCCTGCGGCTGCCTGTTTTTCGGCGGGACGAGCATCTGCTGTTGCCAGTAGTAGCTGTGTTGCAGGGGCTCGTGCTATGGATCGTAGACGATAGGTTCTTTGCTAATAGGGTCTTTGGTCTATTATGTTTCCATCTTTAGTTGTGGTCGTAGTTCCCCAGAGAAAGAATAAACGAGTTATGCGAGTGTCTCGTGTTTCTGTACACTGTGTTGGAATACCTTAACAAGATGGTATCTAGGCGATATTCCCAGTGAAGATACGCGGGCGCAGCATATCCCCAGATGGGAGCAGCATACGTCATATGAGGTCTAATAAGTGTGGTGTACATGGACCTGGACATCCTCCTATTTAGTGTGGTATGCTGTTAAGCATATGGTAGAGTTGTTTGAGCTTCGCATTTGGTTTGTTGGTCATGTGTTGAATGTGGTCCCTATAATATAATAAAATAATGGAATAGATGATAATAAAATGTTGAAATACGTGGCTTTTTAAAATTAATGAGATCAATTATCGGCATGAATGACAAGCACAATAAGCTGAGCTACGCCAGGAAATAAATTCGTATTAGTTCATATTATTTTTCAGGGCGAAGTAGTTTCTTTCTCTTCTATAGATTTGTGCTTACCAGGCTTTATAACGCTACGTTTGGTCGCCGTGTTCACCTTTAAAGTCTTGACCGTGTTCCCATTAAGCTTATTGGATCTTCGTAATTTTCCAAAGTACACAGGTGGGGTTCAGTTCTTTTAATTATTGTACTGTTTGAAATAACAACTCACACGACCTTTCTGTTAATAAAACAATACTGTATTTTTCTAAACGGCGCACATATAAAATGCATACTCCTCACTTATTCATAGCGACCCCAAAATGGCGGTCTACAATTACTCGCTAAAAATGTCGTACGTCTCACTTATTCACTAGTTGAGCGCTAATCCTTCCTTCCTCCTTTGGTACCAGAAAAAATCCTCTGTTTTTTAACAACTGAAAGTCAAAAAATACATGACGGTAGGCATAGGTTCTATGATGGGCTACCGCTTCATCTTCTCTCTTTAAAGAAGACGAAAACATAAAGGAAATGCAAAAGGTTTATCACATCCCCCCAGAGTAGTTTCCAGTCCAGCCTGACATAGAGGTATCTGACCTTCTCACGGAAACGTATTGGGCGTGCATGTAGTGTTATTGGATTGCAGTGTTGATGTTTGTCCAGTAGTTTCGGTCTTCTAGTGAACAGAATGGCTTCACTCTTGTCGACGTTTATTCTAACATGCCATTTCACCAAACAAGACTCTGCCACTCTGAGTGCAGTCTGTAGTCGTGAGTTAATGTTAGACAGTTTCCAATCTTATGCAAGGATGGCAGTGTCAGCTGCATAGATTGCCACCATCATGTTGCGTGTAGCTGGATGGTCATTAATGTAGAGCTTAAACAGTATGGGCCCTAGGATGCTTCCTTGGGGCACTCCAGCCTGAATACAATGTCGTATTGATTGTTTGCCTTGCATGTCGGTTTTGAAACTCCTGTCTGTGAATTATGAGTGTATGAGATGTACAAGCCTTTCGGGGAACCCTACATCGCTGAGTTTGCGTATGAGGCCGTTGGGCCACAGGAAGACTTCCCCAGTTGTTTTGTTTGTGTTGTATCCATGTGTTATGTATTCAGCGACACAGAGGAGTTGTTGTGTTGTCGAGTGGTGATTCCTGAAGCCGAATTGCTCCGGCCTCAGGGTCTCAATTTGTAATACAGAGCCTAGTGAGTCGTTTAAGTATTATCTTCTCAAAGATCTTGCTTAGTGCTCTCAGCAGACTGATGGGTCGGTAATTTTGTGGGAGGGAGTGGTCTTTCCCCAGCTTCCTGAACATCAGGACCTTGGTCGTCTTCCAAAAGCTGAGGAAGTGTTGGTGTTTAACTATGGCATTCATGAAGTGTGTAAGGTATTCTACTACTTTATCCATGAACTACTAAAGGACACGGTTTTGAATGCCATCGTGACCTGGAGCCTTCCTAGCTGTCATATACATGATGGCTCATTTGAGTTCAGCTGTGTAGCCTGTTGGATATCATTCTGCGATAGTTGGGCAAGATGCGTGTAACCGTCTGGTCGGTCACAAATGTGAACGCCGGGTCTCGGAGATGCAGGTTCGGTGTGAATGATGCTGCAAGTGTGAGGGCCATCAGTTCCGCTTTTTCTTCTGCAGAAAATGTCGGCCCGTCGGGCCCTTGTAGGGAGGGTGTGTACAGTTTCTCCCTGGTGAAGTGATGGGCCAACTGCCTCTCGCCAGGTCACGTGGTGTCCAGCCCTTCGAGTTTCTGATTCCACTGTTGTGTTTTAAATATTTGGATTTTGTCCCAGATTATTCCCTGGAGCCTGTTCACGTGCTGTTTGAAGTGCTGGCCAATGTTTCCTGAGAAAGCTCCTCATTGAGATAAGGCCCAGGATTTCCTGGGGCAGGGTAGGCCTATGTTGTTATGGTGTGAGGATTCATATGGTGTCGGCTATAGCGTCTTGGACGACTCTAGTGAGGTTTCGACAGCCTCATCAATTTGAGCTGTCTTGTTAATCGCGTGGGTGGATGGGATTCGACTGTCAAGCATCTCCTTGAACAATGTCCAATTCGCGCGCCTGTAGTCTAACATCGTACGTTGGTCCATGTGCTGCAGCGTTTCTTCAATATACAGTATAACAGGTTGGTGATTTGAGGGCAGATCGTTTCCAACAACGACGCTGAGTGTCGTTGTTATGCCCTTGATGAGGGCCATGTCTATCACGTCTGGCCTGTGATCCCTCCGGCTGGGTTGGCAATGTACCTGTCTCAAACACAGCTGATGGGCCCTCTGTTCCTCACAATGTTCCAATGTCACATTGGCTGAACCTCAAGTATATGTGCAACAACCTCTTTTATTTGACTGACACAGATTCAGACATTAGTGTGCTCCCTGCAACATCAAGAAGCAATTCTTCTGTCAAATCGTGGCTTATGGCAGTGAACAATTCGAGAATTCCTATGTTCAGCCACCGAGGTGCAGTCGTAAATTTAGGAATCTCACAGAATTTTCAGTGGATTTTCCTAATCTAGGACTTCACTGAGCCCATACATAGTGTGGACTGTCTCTACTGTTATGATATAACACTGTCTCCATATGGGGGGCTGCACTTCACATGAAGAATGAAATTGTACATGGATATACAATAATACTATGAAACACTTCCAGTTCAGCAGCAACCATCAACCATATCCCACACCAGAGGACTTCGGGCTTTTCAGCAGAACACAAACCATTGCAACAATTTTAAGTAAAGCATATTACCAAACATCATATTCCCACTATGAAGGAGGCACTAGCTGCTTACAAGGCCCATCAGTTGGCTCCTGGTAAATACGCTTCTGAGTTTGAAGAATTACTGGCTAGGGGAGGTCATCAGACGTTCTAACAGCTCTTGGGAGGCTTCCCCCAGATCTAGTTCGAAAGTAACACGGTTTATGACGTCTGCGTGGAGACTGTTACATCCTGAATGCGCGCACCATGCCGAATCACTAACCATTCCTTACTTACATGATTTTATGGCCACTCTATCAGGCTCGCAGATATAACTTTCATAAGGCCTATCATCAAATTCCGGTGACACCAGACAGCAGCAATCAAGCCTTTTGGGCTCTTTGAATACGTTGGGATCCCATTCAGCCTTAAGAATTCTGCATAAACATGGCAACGTTTTGTCAACAAGGTTCTCCACAGCCTGCTTTGTGTACATCGAAGATGTGTTAGTTTTTTCTGTATCAGGTGCTCAGCACGAAATTCACCTAAGGAACATCTTTGAGAGGTTTTCAGATTATGGACTATAGACAAACAGTGTCAAGTGCTTGCTTTGCAGACACGAAGTGTACTTTTTTGGAAATTGGGTGACTCCCACAGTACTAAGTCTTTACAGTATAAGGTGGACTTGTTTTAATCGGCTCCCCTACTCAAAACATATCTGCAATTGCGTCATTTCTTAGGCATGACTGATTTCTACAGGTGCCACTTACCACAAGCAGCGGTGGTGCCGGCAGCGTTCGCAGCAGCACCTTCTGGCAACACTTCAGGAATTCTAACCTGAAGTGTTATCTGCTTCTCATAAAGCAAATCGTCATTGTGAAACACAATACTTCTTGCTCACCCTCTTCCTTCAGCGCCGCTGGCTGTGGCCGTAGACGTTAGTAAGGTGGCTACAGGGTCATGCTACAACGGAAGGTAAAATGCTAATGGTAGCCCATCGATTTTTTCCCTCAAGTTGATGCTCAGGCTACATGGAGTGCCTACGACTGTAGACTGTTACCATCTACGAACCAATTGACATTTCCGACCACAAGTGCGGCATTCCACTTCACTGTCTTCACAGACAATAAACCTGTTTCATTGATGTTTAAATACCCTCACAATTCCTGCTCACCTTGGCAGTTTCGCAAGTTAGCATTCCTGTACAATTCACTTCCGATATCCGTCACCTGCAAGGAGTTGACTACGTAGTTGCAGACGACTTCGCAAGAATCATCATACGGCACAGGAGACGGACGAGAACTTACATTAGTTCCTTTCGAAGCAAAGGATGGGAATACACCTTTCTTATCTACTTTGACACTGCGCATAGCTGATTGCGTCGTTTTGTTCCTTTCCATAGTAGGATGTTGGTTTTTGACGCGATTTACAACATGGCACATTATAGAACCAACACAACTATTCATATGATAACAAGCAGTTCTTTCGAGAACTAACAGACCGTTTTCCTTATGTACACATAGACCTCATAGGGCCTCTACCTCCACTGAAAGAACTCAAATATATCCTCACAGCCATTGATAGGTCTGCTCGCTAGGTCAAAGCCATGCCTATGCCCGTTGCGCAAGCTTTTTTGACAACATGGATTTCGAGGTTTGGGTGTCTGACAGGAATGGCAACAAATCAAAACGACAATTTGAGTCTTCTTTGTTCAATGACATAGCTGCTTTATGTTACATCACTCATCATCGTTCCACCAGCCACCATCTGAAAGCACGACGTGCATGGTGGAACGCTGGCACAGAACACTCAAGTCAGCATTAATGTGTCACAAATCTTCCTGGTTGACAGCATTGCCACTGTTATTAACCGGGCTGAGGACTGCTTTCAGAACATACCTCAGTGTTTCAGCAGCAGAAATGGTGTGAGGGAAACCCTGAAACTTTCGACGGATTTTTTTCTACGCAACAAGTAAAACAACCTATGGATCTTTGCTCATTGGTGCTACAAATCAAGAACTGCAGTGCAAATTTCAGACATTCAAAGCCGTCTCGCCATACAAACTCACTCGTTTTTGTGCATGAAGACTTCACTCAATGTACACATGTCATACTCTGCACGGATGTAATTTCACCACCCTTGCAATTGCTTTCACTGGCCTCTTTCCAGCTATAGAAGGAGTTGCTTACAGATTGACACTCTTAGTTAACACCAAGCCAAACAGCATACCTGCTTCTGACAGATGATCCTGCACATTGTTAGCCTCTCTATTTGCCAATGACTGCTCCTAGACCTTCCTCTATTGACCACACTCCCATGCTTCACTTATTTATTTTATTTAAATGTCAAGTTCTGTACGACCAAATTTAGGAACAAATCTCCAAGGTCATGGAACGTGTCAGTACATGAACTTATAACATAAAAAGTAATAACAGATAAAAATAAATGTTCATGAACCCGAAAGAAAATCAGTCCATAAGTTTAAGCAAACGCTATCAGCAATAAAATGAGAATCATCTTAATTTTTCAACGAACTCCTCGACAGAATAGAAGGAGTGACCCATGAGGAATCTCTTCAGTTTCAATTTGAAAGCACGTGGATTACTGCTAAGATTTTTGAATTCGAGTGGCAGCTTATTGAAAATGGATGCAGCAGTATACTGCACACCTTTTTGCACAAGAATTAAGGAAGTCCGATCCAAGTGGAGGTTTGATTTCTGCCGAGTATTAACCGAGTGAAAGCTGCTTATTGTTGGAAATAAACTAATGTTGGTAACAAGAAACGACATTAAGGAATATACATATTGAGAGGCCAATGTCAAAATTACCCAGACTCGTGAAAATAGGTCGACAAGAGATTCGTGAACTCACACCACTTATTGCCCAAACCGCCCGTTTCTGAGCCGAAAATATCCTTCTAGAATGGGAAGAGCTACCCCAAAACATAACACCATACGGCATAAGTGAATGAAAATAAGCAAAGTAGACTAATTTACGTGTCGAAATATTACTCACTTTCGATACCGTTCGAATAGTGAAAATGGCAGTTTTAAGTCTTTGAACAAGATCCTGAACGTGGGCTTTCCACGACAGCTTACTATCTACCTGAACACCTAGGAATTTGAACTGTTCAGTTTCACTAATCATATGCCCTTTCTATGAGATTAAAACGTCAGGTTTTGTTGAATTGTATGTTAGGACCTGTAGAAACTGAGTCTTACTGTGATTTAACGTTAGTTTATTTTCTACAAGCCATGAACTGAGGTCATGCACTGCTCTACATGAAACCGAGTCAATGTCGTACACAACATCCTTTACTACCAAGCTAGTGTCATCAGCAAACAGAAATATTTTAGAGTTACCCATAATACTAGAGTGCATATCATTTATATAAATAAGGAACAGGAGCGGCCCCAACACTGATCCCTAGGGCACCCCCCCCCACTTGACAGTACCCCACTCAGATCCCAATCACAGCCGTTATCAACATTGTGAATAATGACCTTTTGCTGCCTGTTGCTGAAGTAAGAGGTGAACCAATTGTGTGCTACTCCCTTATTCCGTAATGGTCCAACTTCTGGAGCAATATTGTGTGATCAACACAGTCAAATGCCTTTCTTAAATCAAAAAATACTCCAAGCGTTCGAAGCTTTTTGTTTAGCCCATCCAGTACCTCACAGAGAAATGAGCCGAACTGTACATTTGATAGCAAATCTTGTGATATAAAATGATCAATTAACCTTACATTCACAGCCTTTTCGATAACTTTTGCAAACACTGATGGCATAGAAATAGGTCTAAAATTATCTACATTATCCCTTTATCCCTTTTTATAAAGCGGCTTTACTACTGAGTACTTTAATCGCTCAGGAAACTGACCATTCCTAAAGGAAAAATTACAAATATGGCTAAATACAGGGCTAACATGTGCAGCACAGTACTTTAATATTCTACTAGACACTCCATCATAACCATAAGAGTCCTTAGTCTTCAGTGATTTTATTATTGTCTCAATCTCCCTCTTGTCTGTATCACAGAGGAGTATTTCAGACGTCAATCTCGGAAAGGCATTTGCTAAGAAATTTATATAATTTCCTGTAGATACTAAATTTTTATTTAATTCACCAGCAATGCTCAGAAAATGGTTGTTAAATACTGTACATATATCTGGTTTATCAGTAACAGAAATATTATTACTGCAAACTGACTTTATATCGTCAACCTTGTGCTGCTGACCAGACACTTCCTTCACAACTGACCATATGGCTTTAATTTTATCCTGTGAATTAGCTATTCTATTTGCATACCACATTATTTTGCCTTGCTAATAACATTTTTAAGCACCTTACAATACCGTTTGTAATGGGCTTACTGTTGCTTGATTGTGACTACTTCTAACATTTTGATATAATTCCCACTTTGTTCTACATGATATCCTTATCCCACTAGTCAGCCAACCGGGCTGTCCATTACTGCTAGTACTCCGTTTAGAATGTCCTAATGGAAAGCAACTCTCAAAGAGCATGAGAAATGTCTTATGGAAAGCATTGTATTTATCATCTATATTATCGGCACTATAAACATCTTGCCACTCTTGTTCCTTGACAAGCTTTGAAAAACTATCTATTGCTGTTGGATTAACTTTCCTACGTAGTTTGTAATTAAATATGATATTGGTTTGAGTACAAAAACCTTTTAGTGTTAAAATTTGTGCATCATGGTCTGAAAGGCCATTCACTCTTTTACTAACAGAAAGCCCATCTAGTAATGAAGAATGAATAAAAATATTGTCTATGACTGTGCTACTGTTCCCCTGCACCCTAGTTGGAAAAAACACAGTTTGCATCAGATCATATGAATTTAGGAGATCTACCAACATCCTTTTTCTTGCACAATCATGTACAAAATTAATATTGAAGTCACCACATAGAACTACTTTCTGGTACTTCCTACAAAGTGAATCAAGAACCCTCTCTAACCTAAGAAAAAATGCTCTGAAGTCGGAGTTATGGGACCTATAAACAACAGCAATTAAAAGTTTAGTTTCACTAAATTCAACTAATGCTACACAACTTTCAAATATCTGTTCAGTGCAGTGTCGTGATACGTCCATGGACTCAAATGAAATACTGTTTTTTTACGTACAGAGCCACTCCCTCACCCCACAGGGAACTCCTTCAGAAACAGCCAGCTAATCTGTAGCCTGGTAAAGGAAGCCTCTGAATTATCAAATTATTTAAGTGGTGATCTGATATACCAATAATTTCAGAGTTAACATCTATTAGCAGTTCACTAACTTTATCTCTAATACCTCTTATATTTTGATGAAATATGCTAATTCCTTCTCTACTTGGAAACATTACATCCTCTGGAGGTGAGCCCTTAGTTAGAGGCACTTCCTTTAAGCAGGTATACCTATCAGCTGACTTCAATCTAAAAAAGCTGCAGCTCTAACACCAACTACTATAGGAATTTTTCCATGAGTGATACCACTACCACCACCACCCACTACACTGTCACCTATAAGCTTAGCCAGCCTCCCCTTCCCATACCTATTGAGGTGCAGGCCATGCCAAGTGAAACCCCATGTACTGATAGACCCAACTTTCACCACTGAGATGTGATCCATGCCCTCCGCCGTCAGTGCCCTCCCCAGCCCTACATTAACGCGCCTAACAGCCGCATTAAGGTGAGGCCGATCACGACGCTGAAACAGTAGCACTAAATGCACATTAGTACCATCAGTTTGAGTAGCTATCTTAACCAAGTCACCACTGACATCATATTCCCCGTCCCTATCGAGACTGTTCCCTGCTCCACCCACTATCACTACCTGATCCTCTTTCGTAGAATTCTTACATAACTCCCCTATGCTTTCAGTCACCTGAGCCAACCCTGCACTAGGCTTCACAATGCTGGTGACCTGGTACTCACTCCCCAACACTTCCTGCAACTGCTGGCCCACACCTCTACCGTGGGAACTACCTAGCAGCAGAACCTTCTTTCTGCTAGACTTTGCAACTAACTTAGGCCTCCTAATTGCTGAGGACTGCTGCAAGTTACCTACATCTACGGCTACACGAGACTCCTCTCCACTCAACTCTGACAGTTGGTTGTATCTATTGCATGTATGCAAAGTAAAACTATCTGAGTATCTCCTCTTCCTAGCTACCTTCTTGCCAACTGCCAGTTCACATACCCCACCACCCTTCACCCTCCTCAACCTATCTTGTTCCTCCTTTGCGCATTGTAACCCGCACCTGAAGGGCACAGATCTTGCGCTCCTGCTCCTCTATTAACTTGTTTCTACTACAGATTCTACATTCCTAGGAGAGGATCTCCCTAAAATGAGCACTGGCTTCGCCACTGAATTCCCCCCAATGAAAATACTTTGAACAAATCCCACACCGTAATCTACTACTCACAAATCTACGACAGAGCCCACACTTTTCACTCATGGTAAATGTTACAGTTACTGGAAAAAACTATATGTCTACTTTATCAATGTTCAGTTACACCAGTAGAACTATTTAAGAACTAACAATAATGGTCTCTAAATTCTCTGCCTACTAAGAAAGCAGCTGCTTGTATTAATACCACTACAACACAGCCGATACCACTACCAGCAAAACTTCACAAAATTATTAGCTACAACCAAAAAATTAAAACTACCACTGTAACATTAAGCGAAGTTAAAACACTATATGAAAATCTTACTAAAATATTTCACTAGAAAGAATAATAAATGTCAGTTGAAAACTAAAGCACGAAAAATACTAACAACTTCAACACACTGAAAATTCTCTAAAACACAGCAAGCGAACGATTACAAAAGTTTATTAAGTCGTTATTTCGTCACAAACGGCACGCAACACCGCTGAAAACTATTAAATTTAATAACTGTATTACAGAGCACAAATAAGTTTGTCAGTACTTAGCTTATAACCGCTACAGGTGCAGTGCACGCCGCAAAATGTAAACACACTACTGAGGCGCGAGGCTTAGACGAACGACGAAAGCAGACTCCAGCTTCTACTGTCGCCCTGCCATCAGCGTTAGTGGAATCAGCTGCTGCAAATGCTCAGATGTAGACAAGCACTTCTACACTCAACAAGCACTGGTACTCACCAATGCCAGCGCTAGTTAGCACGAGAGTGGACAGGATGATTCCGCACAAGTATCCTTTCATTCCAGGAGCTTCGCTCTACTGGAGGGGTTGGGGGTGGGGAAGGGCTGTGTGGCAATGCAAGCAGTTGAACAAGTAGTTGAAATTGTGGCCTATCTTTGTGCCAAGCAGTTGAACAAGTAGTTGAAATTGTGGCCTATCTTTGTGCCTATGTGATGGACAAGTTAACTGCAGCTTTGTTTAGGTGTTCTCCTTGCTTTTGTAAGATCTCTCTGTATTCGTTCCAGAGTATTTTTTTCCTTGATTTACACTGTTGATTAAAGTAATGAAGTTGAAATATTTATGATGTCGGTATTCAATTGTGGTTTATAGTTCCCAGGAGACGCACAGAAAGACACACACAACAGTTTTACAGATTTATTGGTGGTAAAAGAGATAAATAAGTAAATAAAAAGCTTACAAATATTCGTCATGTAATCATATTTTCAAACTAATTTGCAAGGTGAATGTTATATCACTCATTCTACACTCCTGGAAATGGAAAAAAGAACACATTGACACCGGTGTGTCAGACCCACCATACTTGCTCCGGACACTGCGAGAGGGCTGTACAAGCAATGATCACACGCACGGCACAGCGGACACACCAGGAACCGCGGTGTTGGCCGTCGAATGGCGCTAGCTGCGCAGCATTGCGCACCGCAGCCGTCAGTGTCAGCCAGTTTGCCGTGGCATACAGAGCTCCATCGCAGTCTTTAACACTGGTAGCATGCCGCGACAGCGTGGACGTCAACCGTATGTGCAGTTGACGCACTTTGAGCGAGGGCGTATAGTGGGCATGCGGGAGGCCGGGTGGACGTACTGCCGAATTGCTCAACACGTGGGGCGTGAGGTCTCCACAGTACATCGATGTTGTCGCCAGTGGTCGGCGGAAGGTGCACGTGCCCGTCGACCTGGGACCGGACCGCAGCGACGCACGGATGCACGCCAAGACCGTAGGATCCTACACAGTGCTGTAGGGGACCGCACCGCCACTTCCCAGCAAATTAGGGACACTGTTGCTCCTGGGGTATCGGCGAGGACCATTCGCAACCGTCTCCATGAAGCTGGCCTACGGTCCCGCACACCGTTAGGCCGTCTTCCGCTCACGCCCCAACATCGTGCAGCCCGCCTCCAGTGGTGTCGCGACAGGTGTGAATGGAGGGACGAATGGAGACGTGTCGTCTTCAGCGATGAGAGTCGCTTCTGCCTTGGGGCCAATGATGGTCGTATGCGTGTTTGGCGCCGTGCAGGTGAGCGCCACAATCAGGACTGCATACGACCGAGGCACACAGGGCTAACACCTGGCATAATGGTGTGGGGAGCGATCTCCTACACTGGCCGTACACCTCTGGTGATCGTCGAGGGGACACTGAATAGTGCACGGTACATCCAAACCGTCATCGAACCCATCGTTTTACCATTCCTAGACCGGCAAGGGAACTTGCTGTTCCAACAGGACAATGCACCTCCGCATGTATCCCGTGCCACCCAACGTGTTCTAGAAGGTGTAAGTCAACTACCCTGGCCAGCAAGATGTCCGGATCTGTCCCCCATTGAGCATGTTTGGGAGTGGATGAAGCGTCATCTCACGCGGTCTGCACGTCCAGCACGAACGCTGGTCCAACTGAGGCGCCAGGTGGAAATGGCATGGCAAGCTGTTCCACAGGACTACATCCAGCATCTCTAAGATCGTCTCCATGGGAGAATATCAGCCTGCATTGCTGCGAAATGTGGATATACACTGTACTATTGCCGACATTGTGCATGCTCTGTTGCCTGTGTCTATGTGCCTGTGGTTCTGTCAGTGTGATCATGTGATGTATCTGACCCCAGGAATGTGTCAATAAAGTTTCCCCTTCCTGGGACAATGAATTCACGGTGTTCTTATTTCAATTTCCAGGAGTGTACATCATTGTGATTTATTGTACAAGTGATGAAAGTAATAAAGAGATACAGACACCCTGCCTGCATATATATATATATATATATATATATATATATATATATATATATATATATATATATGTGTGTGTGTGTGTGTGTGTGTGTGTGTGTGTGTGTGTGTGTGTGTGTGTGTGTGTGTGTGTGTGTGTGTGTGTGCATGTGTGTTTGTGTACAACGTAAAAGCCTACTAGAGGGTCAAACTACCTTCAGACTATTCCTTTATCACTCCACTCTATCAGAACATTGGAAAAATGAACATTTAAATCTTTCCATAAGACCTCTGATTTATGTTGATCATTTGTCCCTTTGTAGACTGACGGAAATAAAATATTTTCACATTCAGAGGAAAAATTTGCTGACTGAAATTACTTGAGAAGACCTCGCTGCATTGGTAGCCTTCCCAACTCACTTATCATATCCCCCTATTTCACAATGATAAAAAACGATATTTATATTTTCTTTACACAACTATAAAGCTGGATTCACATACAGGAAATGATGCCACAGCTCATGGCATTCTGCAGTGGCACTATGAGCTAAAGTTCACAGAGGGCGAAACAAATTCTATGTAGCTGAACTCTTTCCAGTATGGTGTCAGCATTGGTGAAAGCTGGTGATTCAGGCTGTTATTTTGTAGTAGCACTATTGTGGCATTAGAAATGAACCGAGAGTTAAACACAAAGAAAAGAAAATGCACGTGCTGATCTAAAACATATTTTGTGCTGGAGTAAAATGGGGGCTACATGAAAATTCGTTTGTAAATGATTTCCGAATGACAAAAACAAATTTCCAGTACTTGTGGAGCTTTGTATTGAACTCTATTAAAAATTCGATACATTAAAGATGCAACACTGGTTCAAGTGAAACTACAAGTGATACTTTGATATTAAACATCTAGCATTTACCTGAAACCACTCAAATATTTATACAGTGTCTCCCCCAAAGCAAAATTTCAAAGTTTTTGTGTGATGTGTTGGGTGCTATTTACAGTGCCCAGAAGACTAATTTGAAAACTAATATTTTCACTCTTTACCTGGTATCAGTTAAACAAGACGAAATATTACAGCTATTCTATAACGAATTTTGGAGTTATGCTTTGTAGAAGTGCACTAAAAGAATCTGTAATATAGTTAATTGTTGTTCCTTTATTAAAAGGTACAGTCAAGCAGAAATTATATTTCATTTCTCAAATCCACTTTACAGGTGTTTAAGTGCATTTATGTTTCCAGTACTAGAATCTGAAAATAATGTGAGTTTTTCATTACTATTATTTACTTGTAGAATTAAGTGAGCTGCTGTGAAACTATAAATCACCTTTCATTAATGAGCCAGTAATATTTACTTTCTCACAAATAAATGTTATCAGTGCATCTGGTATACAAATATTAGAGTTTCAACATTTAAATTAACCATTATGTATTCGTAACTGCAATGGCAGAACCTTTTAGAACCAGCACCCTTGAATGTAAAAAGTTAAAATATTTTCCTATTAAGAAAAATACCATGTTGCCATGGCTCTAGCCATATACCACTCAGAATAAAAACACACACATGTGCTGGAGTTACTTGGCACTCACCATATGGAATGAAACCATACTCCACATCATTTTGTTGTCATGACAGCTGCACTCTTATCATGCAGCGCAAAATGATCAAGTTTTGTATTGGCTGAGCATAGTAATGACATTATTTTTATACAGCTTGCACAAACCATCTCACTCGAACTACCTCACTTGCATGTTAAAGAAGATGCAGATTTTTTTACAAACACTCATAGAAGAAAGTGACAAGTTTTTAAATTATAATTTATTTTATATGCAACAGTACAATTTTCAGAAATCAATCTTTTTGATTACCAGGTGGACCTGCTGATGCACTACTCTTATAAGATTTTAACACTTTGTTGATTCTTATATTAGCTTTTACAGTACATAAATAGCAACTGGAGACATTTTACAACATACCATCCGCAATTTCAAGCAATCTTGGATCTTGAATATCAGTTTGTGTAACACTCATTATTCCACTTCCACTAACAAGTTTATGCCTCTTAGTTCAGGAAACTGTACAACTGTTTCTAACAACCAGTTTTAGACATCTTTAAAAATGACTTCATATTTGCTTTTAGTTGTTACTGTTCCTATTTTACTATTTCAATTTTGGCATTTGTTCCATTTTAAAGCATCTAAAAAGCATAGTAATCATATTGAGATCAATGTAATATGAGCGTAACAGCATATAAAAACAGTTTTGCAGTTTGTTAATATTCATATACTTACGAGATTTTTGAGATACAGATAGACATTGGGCAGGGATAACAACATGATATCTGAGCAAGCGCCAACAGTTCAATGTCTATATTGATACTTTATTTAATGCACTGTAATTCTGAGTGGATTGTTTGTATCATGACAGGTTTATGCATCAGAAGTTTGCACTTACAATACATTTAGGTAAATACCTAAAACAATCCAGAAAATCTTTATTTTTAAGTCCACTTCTTTATTGAGTATATATTGTGGTTATTCTCTGAAGGTGCAATAAATCATAATTTCTTCTGGAGTGTCTATTAATCTGGCCTTTTCTTCCCTCAATATTGCTGATGTTGCAATTGCAGTGACTGAGGATATACAGTTTTCACTTAATCTTTTGTTGGTCCTTGAATCTGGTGGATAAACATCCACCTATCTGCCAACATAGAAACTTTCACGCTCACAATACTTGATTTTATAAATTTCTGGTGATGTAAACTGTTTTTTTTTTTTTTTTCATGGGTGATGTACCTGACTATTGTCCCTACTTTGTTGTTCGTGCAGAATCCGATTTGTGCGTTAATTTTACGAAACCTATAGGCTGTTGTATATAATGTAGCACCAGAATAAGGTAAAGAAACCTACTTCTTTTTTCTGGTTCTGCTTCTTGTGGTAATATTAATTATTTATCGATATTGTCATTTCTCTGCTGTAATGTTGTAATATACACTTTGACTGACATAACAGTACTGTAGCTGTTATTTTGTACTATATGTTGTAGCACATATAACTGTTCGGTAATTTTGTTCTGTTCTCACAGAAACTTAATGATTCTGTGGGTCATGGAGTGAAAATGGCTTTCTTATGTATTTCTGTGTAGCACAAACTGTTATGGATTATACTGTGAATTCAAGTTGGTTTCAGAATTTTCCAAATTTATGGGCACCATTGTCATTCTTTATCAAATATAAAAAAATAATAAACTGTTGTTTTTATAGTTTCATAGTGAAAACAATATTTGGATGCACATAATTAAATTGTGAAAGCATACTTTCATTTCAACGAGAGTGCCACTAACAAGAGTAATGTCTACATATCTCTATACTAATATGATCAGCAAGATTTTTTACTATGAGAGATGCACAGAAATTCGAACAAGAGGTAATAGTCGAATGACACTATTTTGTGGCAGGGGAAGGAAAGTGCCATCACAAAGCACAACCGAGATGCACATTTTGTAATATGACAAAAGTGGCATCACTTCAGTGACACCACTGAAAATGTTGTGTTCACCCATGAAACTATGGTATGGTACTAGCTGTGGTGTCACTATAGTTTCATTGTGAACCCAGATTAATTTTCTTTACATTTATATGCACTTACAGTTTTTGTAATCTATTTTTGATGTGCCTGCTGCTGACCATAAAAGCCAGCCGTTTCTAAGCGCTTCAGTCCGTAACAGTGCTGCTGCTACAGTCACAGGTTCGAATGTGCCTTGGGCATGGATGTGCGTGATGTCCTTAGGTTCATTGGGTTGAAGTAGTTCTAAGTCTAGGGGACTGATGAGCTCAGATGTTAAGTCCCATAGTGCTCAGAGACGTTTGAACCATTTGATTTTAAATTACACACAGACAAACAAACAAATAATTAGATATAAATAAATAAACTTCCATCTGCTGTGAAATTACTGTGCATATTGAGTTGATACACACTGAGATATCACTATTAGAAACATAGCCTTAATGAGAGAAGGGTCAACGGTGGTGAAAAAAGGACAAATCCAAATAATGAGGCATCTTGAACAGAATCGTCTCCCCCATGCCAATTTTGTTCCTGAAAACACTGGCTGTGTTACACCCAATTTGCACTTTTCTCACATGGCGTCCTAACCATCATGAATCAAAGCACTCAGGTAGATATAGCGTATCTCGCCTTTTGAAATGCAGTTGGCTAGATACTGCATCAGTACCAATTATCAAATATAGGGCTGTAGCGGATATCAAGTCCAATTTGTGATTGGATCGAGCACATCTTGATAAAAGGATTCAATAAGTTATCTTGGATGGATAATTATCGACAGAAGTAGAAGTAGCTTCAAGCATGATGCAGGGAAGTTTGTTCATGTTTTATATTAATGATTTGCCACACAATAGTAACACTGAAACTTCCTGGAAGATTAAAACTGTGCCCCAGACCAAGACTCAGGCTTGGGACCACTGCTTTTGCTGGGTAATTGCTCTATCAGAGACATGGCTTTGCCACAGGCGTGGGGGATGTTTCCAGAATGAATTTTTCAGTCTACAGTGGAGTGTTCACTGGTATGAAACTTACTGGCAGACTAACCCTAAGCTACATGCTCAGTGGCACTCTGTGCCAAAAACTGCGCATTTCTGAGTTTTGGCAACTATTATGGGAGTTTGAGGTTGAGCTTCCAGGTATTCCCCCACCAGGAGTCTTCACGTGATTCCCGCATGACTCCGCCTGTGTGATTTACAGCTAGTTGTCTGCAAGCCCTTAACTGAGACACTTCCTCGTTGCGGCACCCCGTACCACTTGCGTGTGTTGGTGTTTTTCAATTATATTTATAACAGACGACAATGCAAGTATTTTTTACTACTTCGTTGCTTTTTTAATACTATACATTTATAAATGAATAATTATTATTACTTCTATTACAAAAATAAACTACATTTTGCTTCATTCGTCTAATTATTCTATTGACTTTTGTCGTTTATTTGCTTTGCTTTTCCTTTCATTATTCCCTTGTTTCTTATCTTTCTGGTCTAGACGTTATAATGCAACAGGATAGATTGTGGAGCTACTAAGCCAATGAAGAGCATGAAGGCATATTAGAACAAGAAGATACTTTCGATTTTTCAGACGAAAGTGACGAAGAAGAGAGAATTATTGAAGATGACCGTTCCAGCGAGAGTGAACAGTCAGGGGACGAAGGCCAAGAAACTCTGGGACTGCCAAGTGAATTTCAAGTATTTTTGGGGCAGGGGTAATGGTCTGCAACATTTTGGCTTAACAATCCAGTGACCCAAACCTTGAAAACGTCTTCAAATAATTTG
This sequence comes from Schistocerca gregaria, assembly GCF_023897955.1. Taxonomy (NCBI): domain Eukaryota; kingdom Metazoa; phylum Arthropoda; class Insecta; order Orthoptera; family Acrididae; genus Schistocerca; species Schistocerca gregaria. The sequence continues at coordinate 197,025,842 of NC_064922.1, forward strand.
TTGAAATTGTTTCTGGACCCACACATGTCTCACGGGATGCTAAAACTGAAATTGATGCATTTATGAAGTATTTTACAATTGATATTATAGTTAAAATTGTAAATCACACTAATCTATATTTACAAAGAAAGAGAAGTAGTTGCATATATTCTAGACATAGAGATTGTAAGGACATCTCTCGGTCCAAAATCATGGGTCTTTTAGGCATTTTATATATTTTAGCTGTCAACAAGAGTTGCAGAGCCGATGCTTCACAGGCCTAGAAGACGATAATGGTGCTGTTCTTATGGTGGCCAGGGCTGCTTTTGGAGTAAAAGGATTTCGATTTTTACTACAATCCCTACACAGTCCATCACAGAGATGTGTGGTAGATAAATTAGCCCCAAATAGAGAGGTTTATTAAAAAATAAATGAATATTTTCAGAAAAGTTATAGTTTATCTGCATTTGTCACCATTGACGAAATGCTCCTCCCATTTCGAAGCCGATGTGGCTTCATCATCTATATGCCAGGTAAGCCAGCCATAAAAATGTATGCCTTATGTGATGCGAAAACGTATTACGTATCACATTTTGAGATTTATTGTGGTGTCCATCTTCCACGGCAGTATGTACTATCGAATAAGCCAATGGGCACCGTAAAGAGATTAGTAGAACCATTGAAAGGTTCTAACAGATATTTAACAACTGATAACTATTATTCAATTTGCGAGCTTTCTATACGCCGTCTCGAAAATGGCCTTACTTTTCTAGCTACCATGAAGAAGAACAAGCTAGACATCCTTCTTGAGTTCCTTCCTAACCGAAATCGCCCAGTAGAATCAACTTTATTAGGCTTTCAAGATTGTTGCACTCTGTTGTCTCACGTTCGTAAAAAAAAAATAAAAGTGTCATTTTACTGTCCACAATGCACGATGAGCCAGCTGTATGCAAGAAAACGGGAAAATCAGACATTATTCTCGATTATAACGCTTTAAAGGTGGCGTTGATTCACATGACCAAAAATGTGCCCATATTATTTTTATTGCCAACAACATATCAATGTTGGTAAGGAAGAGGCAAAGACGAGGAAAGTTTATTGAAAAATTGGGATGTAGCCTACTTGAAGGTTATCTGAAAGAATGGGGTCATATACAATCACTGCCCCTACATATAAAAGCATATTTGGAAAAATACAAGGAGCCTTCTGATTTACCAGTAATACCTCAAGCCTCAGGACAGCGACCAAGATCTGCTCCATGCAATGAGTGCGGTAAACATCGCAACAATAAAACTACAAGTACATGCTCAGAGTGTATGCGATTTGTGTGCAAAAAGTATTTCACCCACAAAACTATTTGCAATGCCTGCAACATTCCATTCGACAAAGCGTGACATCTTAGTATTAATTTTTCTAAATATCTGTTCATCGCTATGTTTTTTATGCAATCTTGTTTCTAGTTAGTCATAAGTAATGATTTATATTTGAAATATTTACTAAAGTATTACATTTGCCATTATGAGTTATCTGTAACCGCTATACTACTTAAATTTGGTTGCTCAATAAATATTTAAAAAATACTATGTCGTATGATTTCCGGAAAATGGAACTGCGGCACAGAGTGCTGCGAGCGTGTACTGGAGTAACTTTCAGTGGCACATGTAGCTAAGGGTTAAAACTGTGTGCAACACTGATACACAAACCAGGAACCTTTGCCTTTTGCAGGTAAGTGCTGTACCAACTGAGCTACCCAAGCACAACTTACAACATATCCTCACAACCTTAATACCACCAGTACCTCATCTGCCAACTCCCAAACTTCACAGAATTCTCCTGTAAAATCTACAGAACTAGCACTTCTAGAATAAAGGATATGGCAGAGACGTGACTTAGCCACAGACTGTAGGATGGTAAGAGTACTTTCATGCAAAAGGCAAAGATTCTGAGCTCGAGTGTCAGTCCAGCACACAGTTGGAATCTACCAGAAAGTTTCGTTCTGGTATACAATCAGCTGCAGAGTGAAAAATTCACTCTGGAAACGTCCTTCTCTCTGTGGCTAAGCCATTTTCTGCTATTTCCTTTCTCCCAGTAGTGCTAGTCCTGCGGATTTCGCTGGACAACTTCTGTGAAGTTTGGAAAGTAGGAGATGAGGTACTGGCGAAAGTAAGACTGTGAGGATGGGTAGTGTGTCGTGATTGGGTATCTCAGATGTTAGAGCACTTTACCACGAAAAGGCAGAGGTCCTGAGTTCCAGTCTCGGTGCAGCATACAGTTTTAATTGGTCAAGAAGTTTCATATCAGCGCACAGTCCACAACAGGGTGAAAAATTCATTCGAGAAATATCCCCACGGCTGTGACTACGGCAAGTCTCCACAATACCCGTCCGCCTCCATAGTGTAGCTGTAGCGTTATCGCCTACCACACAGGGGGCGTGGGTACGATTTCAGGCAGGGGACTGGATGTTGTGTGTCCTTCATCATCATTGATTCGCAAGTCGCCGATGTTGCGTCACCTAAAAAGGACTTGCAATACGGTGGCCGAACTCCCCTGAATGGGGCCTCCCAGCAAACAATGTCATACGATCGTTTCATCCCCCCCCCCCCCCCCCAATACCTTTTCTTCCAAGACTGCTTTACCTGTAAGTTTCGCAGGAGAACTGTGTAGTTTGGAATGTGGGACATGAGATAGAGAATGGCCTGGAGTTCGAGTCTCGGTCTTGCACACTGGTTTAATCTGACTGTAAGTGTCGCACCAGCACACACTTCACTGCAGAGTGAAAAATTAATTCTGGAGACACCTAGCAGACTAAGCCACTGAAGTGGGAACGTGTGAATGTAGCTGCTTTCATGTTACTCATGCAGTGAGCTGACTTTACTGTTGCACCCACCCCCTTTGCTCAGAAAAAAGGTGGGGTGCTGGTGCGGTGGTTGGAATTGATAAATGCTTTAGCCACAGACTAGGGAATTGTTTACAGAATGAATTTTCACTTTGCAGCGATTTGAAACTTCCTGGCAGGTTAAAACTGTGTGCCGGAACGATACTCGAATGTGGAACCTTTGCTTTACGTGGGTAAGTGCTCTAGCGATTATTGGGCTGTCCAAGCACAACTCATGACTTGCCCTCACCGTTCTATTTCCTCAGTACCTCTTTTCAAACTTCACAGAATTTCTCCTGCGAAACGTGCGGGACTACCACTCCTGCAGAGTAAAAGCTCATTCTGAAACAATCCTATAGCCTGTGGCTAAGCCATTTCTCCGCAATGTCCAGAAGAGCTAGTCTTTCCGCACGATACTGTGTGTGCAACGCAACATTCGTTGGTATTGGGTAGACTCGGTGTAATGTCTTCGCCATAGACTATGTTTGGTTCTCAAAGACATATAAATAAATAAACAGTTGCGAAGTAAACAAGTGTGCTTTGCTTGGTTAATGTGAACGAAGACCTACATATCTTTTTTTAAAAAATGTCGAAATTACTGCGTCTCGGTGGGTGCCACGAACAATTGATTCTAACTCATTACTCGTGGTACGACTATTATTGAATGCTTACTTACACCGTTTCTTACATTTTATTTTAGAAACGATCTGTGCAAGCCGAACTGCCTTAACGAAGTTGTTATTCAGTACCTCAACTGCAAATGGACTCGAACAGAAGTGGAGACGAGAGTAAGTGAAACTGAAACATCTGTACTTTCGAATACGTTGTAGTCGGACACTAATCCCATAGCGTATTAAAGGAAATCCTTGAAAAGGGCAATTGTCTTTGAACAGCTGTAGAAGTACATCAGTTTAAAAATTATAGATTTATGGAAATCAAGGACCAGCCTGAGAGGACTAACTGCGTTGCGGCAATGAGGGTGGGAGAGAAACCAGTTATCAGTTTCGAACCAGGATAGAGGCTATAAAAAGTGCAGTCATTCATTGTCTTGTGCAGTAATTGAAAGATAAGATAAATAAAGCAGTTACCTGTCACCAGCGTACAACGTACATTGGTTAAGAATCTTTAGGCATTGGGATGACTGATGCGTTTGGCTCTTAGTTCGTTTTCAAGTACCCGTGCGTTGAATAACTGGTACAAGTTTCACGTGTTTTAGCATTAGTTCTCATTCCTAACAACTGCTTGCAGAGGACTATTACTGTGTAACAACATTTAGTGACAGATGTCTATCAGTTCCAGATTATATTGTGACCTGGAATTTAGACAGTCTGCGACATTCATCCAAACAACTGATTGCTCCTTTTTAATCTCTCTGCTATTTGTAATGATATTTTGGTTAATGAAGCTTTTAGTTAATAAGTGCTTTAAGGTAAAATTCACTATTTCACTGTCTTTCCAAAGGAATTCAAATAAATATCCAATGCATTTCTTGCTCATCATATAGAAAACATAAAGTATGCGTGCACTACAGAAAAGTCAAATTTCAGTAATTAATGTCAGTTTTAATGGAAATTATGATAAGTTTTGGTGTACAAGTCCATAGAGAGACCACAGATACAGTTTATGTATGCTTAGTTCCACAATGAAAGTTATTTGATATGATTGAAATGTTTGAATAGGCTTACATGCCACACTTGAAGTGACATGTAATTTATGTAAGTACATTGTTGCCAAAGCAAGTGCAGGTTTGGACAGATCAAATTGTTTGTAGGATTGGTGACATCTATTTGTACAACTCAATAATTGTTGTGTCATGGAAAATATGAGGTATTATCATGAAGTAAGAAAAAAGACTTAAAATGTCAGTTATCTATGTACTAATGTGATAATTGAAACATGGCAAACAGCAATAAATTAGGTATTTCAGTTTCTTTTCACAACATCAGAAAAAGATAGTTGAAATTTAGGCTGTTTAAAATACTATCACATAGATTCTCAAAAACACAAAAATGAGACAATACAAAAGCATGTTGGTACAGTTGGAACGGCATTGCAGAAGCATACAATTCCACCCGTCCGCTTTGACCCATTGTGCCTCAAGATGATGGATACACGTACTTCTGGCATATACAGTATGGTGACTATAATGTCACTACATGCAAATGAAATAAAAATGAGACACTCCTGAAATATAATTAAACTAACAGGACAGCCATGGGAAATAGGGGGTTTAGGGTGGGTAAAAGTTAAATATATGACTATATGAAAAACACCACCTTCGCAAAACAAATATTATCCAAAAAATCCTGATCATATGACATAATGCTACAAAACACGAAATCCACTGGAATTGTCCACTTCACTTAACCTGTATAGCTCAAACAAAACCCATGATACCAAAAAACTAAAATAAGCAATTCCAGAATGCGAAATCACAAAATTCCCTTCGCCTATGTACCTCAAACAAAACCAATGATACCAAAACCTCACATACAAATTGAAAACCCAGAAACCCCTATGTTCACTTAGCTAATTAAAATACCAACTATACACCAATAAAAATTTAGTAACCAAAACTACTGATGAATACAACTAGGTTGCCACCCCCTCCCCCCCCTCCCCCCACACGCACACTTATATATGCACACACAACCAACCCACCAACAAAAACAGAACAATTATCCAGACAACCCCAACCTCCCCTCATTAACAAACCTCTAAACACAAAATCAACGAAGAAATAGTAGAAACAAACAAAAAGACAGTTCACACATTTTTAAAAAATAACCCTCAGAAAACAAAACAAAATAGCTGCTGAAAGATTAAAAGATGAACAATAACAAAACTAATCCGTAAGTAAAACAATCCCCCTGATAGCCAACCTATCTTTCTCGGACCAGGTTTCCTGTTGGATAGGTTGCCACATATGTAGGTCCCTGGTCCGAGAAGCTAGGGCTCTAGTCAACTTCATATCGTCGTTGCACACATGACACCTCTTAAAGTTGGCAGTCAAGCCAGACTCCTGGAGGGAAAAAAAAAAAACCCTTATCATTGTCACCATATCATCACCCAGCGCAACCCACAGTGAATAACTCACTTAGGATACAGCACACACTTTCAACAACCAGTTCACAGAATGATTACACAAAGTCAGAGTACCACACATAACACAAACATTTCCAAACATGAACATCCGCCACAAGAGCATGCCACCAAATGCTATGACATTCCATCTACAAACTCGATTCAACTCAAAAACACTGTGCCACAATGATGTTACGCAACACACATATGTCACAGTCAGGGCAGATTGGGACACTTCCCTTGATCCCCTGAAACTGAAATGCACACACATCATATATGTCCAAATATGACACTGGAGCCAAATTACTGCAGTGATAATAATACGAGTGAAGATGGAATGCTGTTCTTTGTTTCATTTCTCTGGAAAAGGATGTTGGGCACGGTTATTAAGTTTGGAATAGGGCATAAAACATTTGTGACTAGTTAAAATTCTGTCAGACTAGGAACTGAATTATGTTTAACCTACAATGACAATCAGAGTGTTAATTTGCTAGTAGTAAAATGTGAGTGCAGATGAGTATCATTATTCCCAGAATCTTGGGGCTCAAATGAAAGTAAACTTCAGCTGCGAGGATTATTTGGAAATTAGTAGCTTAAGAGGGGAGTGGAACATTTCTACTTAATTGGGCATTTTTAGGTTCATTTAGAACCTCATGTTTATGATTATTAACTGTAGTATCAAGACAATGTAGATAGCAGGGACAGTGCAGACATGCATGTGCATGTGTTTGTTCATTTTATGTTTACACTGTCTGCCCCATTGTGTATGGTTCATGTGCTTCCATAGAAAGAATCTGTACTCCTTCAGCCTATTACTGATAACCTACACTACTATATAAAAGACACTGACAATTTCCTCTACCAGCTTCCCACAGTTCCTGTACTATTATCACATGACACACTGCCTATCACTGTCTGTGCCACCTCCCTCAACATAAGACGCAAGGCCAGGACTTGCTGCCTATGAACACTACCTTTTCCAGTGCCTGACTCACTCCAAACCCACAGCCCCCTCCCTGGTCAGCATGACCAACTATATCATCACCCACAAGTATTTCACCTCTGGGGCATCATGTACAAAGAAATCCATGGTACAGTTATGGGCATCCAAATGGCACCATTCTATGCCAACTTATTCATTGGCCATTTAGAGGACTCCTTCCTAGTCACCCAGAATGCAAAACCCCCTCACCTTGTTCAGATTCACTGATGACTTCTTCATGATCTGGAACCTCCGCACCTTCTCCCCCATCCACTTCACCTGGTTTTCCACAGCTAAATAAGTCATCTTTCTGAATCTTAATTTCCACCCTCAAGGATGTCTACATCAGTACCTCTGTCCACATCAAACCTCCAACTGCTAATGATTCCTCTGCTTTAACAGCTGCCATACATTATACAACACAAAGTCCTTTCCACACAGCCTAGCTACCTGTAGTGAAGAGCAGTCCCTTATCAAATATGCCAGGGATCCCAGTGAAGGCATCACAGACTGAAATTATCCTCCCCACCTTGTCCAGAAACAGATCTTCCACACCTTGTCTCTCCAGCCACCTGCAAGTCTGCCCCCACCCCCTCCCCACCCATTCCCATTGAGTGGCCACAGAGGAGCAACTTCCTCATGACTTACAAAGGAACAATCCCATGTATCAACGAATGATCTTGATGAACCTTGATGGGTGTGTAGAGGAGACAAAATAATGCAATACATACTTTTTTGTTTGTGCCCAATTTCACTTCTAAGGGGTAAAGCACACTCTGAAAGTTAAATTGGCAAATTAGGTATGGAGGAAATCGCTTCAAAGTGTTGAATTAAAAAAGAAAATTATGTGTAATTAATCTTCTTGTAAACTATAATTAACTGTTGGAAAAATTTGCAAATTACCCAACCACCATTTATGAATTTTGCAAAATGGAAACTTTTGTTACACCATAAATTAAGAAGTTTTCTTGCCACATACGTCCATGTGTAATAAACCTGGTTTCTGTAATACCATTTCTGGAAAGTGAGTAGCACAAAATGTGCTGTCGTAGTATGTGCAACATACCTAATTAAAATATGTAAATGTGCATTATTGTTCCAATTATTTGTCATACTGTACATATTTTTATCGTATTATGTAAATTGTTCTTTTATGTTTGCAGTTAATGTCCTTTCTTCTTCTTTTTTTAACATTTCACGTTATGTGTATTCTGTTAATTGAAAATGATACTTATCTCATTATTATGAAGCAAAATCATTACAGTAATGATAATCAGGAAAGAAATGCTAAATCATAATGATTTTGTACACTATGCACACACAATGAACGACAGTTTCTCACATAATACACACAGTGGACAGGTCAATAAAAAGCAATGTTCATCAAGTGCTGCAAATAGTGGCGGCTGATCTTCTAAATATCCAGATTTGTGCCACACATATTTCAGTACATTGGAAAGCATCGGTGAAGATAGTTGATTGTGTGTTAGTGAATGCAGATTGTTTATCTTGTTTCTCAAGTAGAAATTGACATCATAATCATGCAGCTGAACTAGATTTGAAAATCTTCTCACAAATTTCTCCCATCATCGAGAACTGTATATGTCCAACAGCTCTACCTACCCCATCGAGCCTTTTGGGATCACCAGATGAACAAGCTCCTTGTCCTCAGGGACAACACTCAGAACAGTTCTTTATGACTGACCACCCCAGGAATACAAGAATACAGATTTTTCTCCCAAACTGAGAAAGAAAACTTACGTCAAATATCTTTTGACAGGGCCAGACATTAGTTTATGAGATTTCGATGTCACCACAAAAATATTTGGGGCTTTAGAATGACATTCTCTAATTCTCTGTCCAATCTTTATATTACTTTCTTTTAAACCTATGAAAAGAGGGGTCAGCGATTTGCCTGCTGCAGAGACTGTATGCTGAATCATGTAACTGTGAGTAATTGAAGACATGACTGCACCTTGGAGTTAACTTTCTTTGCACTCTTGTGGAACAAAGTATGTCCAGAGTGCAACTCCAGGTTGACTCTGCCCCGATCAGAGTTGTATACATTTTCAGCCCACAAAATACTGTTATGCACCTTAACTTGCACTACAGATCATAAAATGACTTCTTCGAGATCATTTTTATCATTTATATAGTGTCTAGTTAAAAAACATTGTTATTTTCCAAGATACAAGCCTGTGTACCTTTTTAAAATGCAATAGCCATTTGTAGCTTGCCTTGAAATTATGTAATTTAACTTCCCTGCTTGTCTGCAAGGCCCACTTTCGTAGGTCAATATCATGTCCAACCAGCTGATGACCCATAACCTGAAGTACTTTCTTTTGAGCCATCGTCAAGAACATACTTTTCCCAGCAATACAGCTGTTTCACTAACATAACTTTGTGATGTTTATGCTGTGTGGATGAAATCAGCCTTTTCCCCCTCTTTCTGTTATTTAAAAATTCAACTGCAGATTTCTTATATTTAATATTTAATTCACTTTCTGAAGATAGGACATTGCCTGGGTGAAGGACTCTTCATATGTTTCACAATCAGATACACAAATCATTGCTATGTCATGGAGCTGTGCCCCATGAAACCATAGCCCATTATCTTGTTCTATTACAGTCGAATGTCCATCTATTCTTTCACAAATCAATGCTACAATGATGCCTTTTGGTTCCATTTCCTGTAAATTGGTGAAACTCTCAGGGAATTCCAGGCTGTTGGAATGATCATTTAGAATTCGGAAAATTTTAACTGGGTTAATGATTGGCATCTCTCCTATTTGCAAACAGATGTACTTTGCACACACTATAAAATCTCACCTCAGTGGAGAAACAAGTTTGTTCAACACAGGTTCATTGAATACAGACAAGTACAGCCAGTCTGAAGAAGAATTTAAAGAAACATCCGCATCGAGGACCATGTTCAGAAATATGTGTAATGCATAGTAATCAAAAACTGTTCCTTGAAAGACAGGTCCTCAAGAATGCAGTGAGGTCCAGAAGTTGTGCAGTGATGTACAGTTCTGTACTAGTAGTATCAGGCATCAGATGAGACTGCTATGGAACTTGCAGCACTTGCTTGTATAACAGGAGAAACCAGTGAGCAGGAACCAGCATGCACAGCTCTAGGCAGATTCGCGATGTTGTCTAAGATGTTGCCAACTAGCAGTGTAGCCTTGTACCCCATGGGCTGGTAATTGGTGAACCTCGTTATACTGCAGGCCACAAACTACAGTATCTTTGAGATGTGGCTAGTGAGCAGTGGTGCCGGAGAGGGCTGGTTCTAGGGGATTGTAACAGGTTGTGTTGCCACATGTGGCAATCCTGTATAATCTTCAACTAATAGTCTTGAGAAGCAGCTATTAATGCATGAAACTAGCTATGAAATCACTTTCATTGTGTCATGAAGAATTTGTCACAGCAACGGTATTTGGCAGATAGCGCGCTGAGCAGTACATACTCGAAGCATCACCCTAACAGATCGGGGTTTGCTGGTGGTACATGCACTGTGAGATCTTCTCTTCAACAGCCTTTGGAGATACACCATGAAGAGAACTTCACTTAAACGATTCACCCATTAGTCTCTGTAGCTGGAAAGTTGTTTACCACCCTTAACATAATTGTAAAAGAAACAGACAGTGAGTTTGGATCAAGAATTCGAGCATCTCTTTATGAAGCCCCAAATGTTTGTGTGACTGTTTCAAAATCTGGTAAGCTAACATCTGAACAAGTGAAACAGATGTCTTTCCCAGCACAGGAGAAAGCCATTTATTTTGTGTGTGTATGGTGTAAAAAATGTAATGTTGTAAGCATTTCTTTAGTGATTATCATTATTGTAATGATTCTGGATAATAATAATGGGTTACTTATTATTTCAATCAACCAAATACACATATGTGAAACAGTAAACTAAAAAATGAAAAAAAATAATTTGCAGCATAATATACCAATTTAAACATAAACCAAACTAAGTAAAACATATAATTAGAATACAAATGAACATTTAGATATTTTAATTAGATATGTTACACATACTCTGATAGCACATTGTATGCAGCTTATTTTCCAAAAATGGTATTACAGAAACTAGCTTTATTAAACTCGGATGTAGGTGGCATGAAAGCTTCTTTAATTTTTGTTGTAGCAAAAGTTTCCATTTTGCAAAATTCAGTAATGGTGGCAGTGTAAATTTCAAAATTTCATTTTTTTAATTGATTATACAGTTTTGTAGAATGTAACATTTCAGCTTTTATGTGAAACATACATTTTATGTTTCATGGTTTCAAGACTATTCCCTCTAAACCTAATATGCTAAATTACCTTTCAGGGCGTGTTTTACCACTTAAAAGTGAAACAGGGCACAAACAAAAAAATACGTATTGCATTATTTGGTCTCCTCTACACTTCTTCCAAGTTTCATCAAGGTCTTTCACTGGTAATAGGGAATGTTCCCTTGTCATTATTCCACAGGACTGGAGTAACTGATTCACATTATCTCATCGTGCCCTGTGATATTCCACTGCCCACCCAACCTACGCGATATTCTTGCCCATCCCTATTCCACCCCTGTCCCCAACCGATCCCCATTCCACTGCTGCTCCCAACCCCTTGTCTATAGTCCTATAATAGACATAGATGCAGGGCTTGTTCCATATATGTTCCCACTGCCCCACCAAGGGGCATACATATGGACACAGGATATCTGGTGTGTGTGTCACAGCAAAGTAGTGTGGAAACCTATCATGGATTGTGCAGCAGACAATTGTATGGACAGAACTATTGACCCAGGTGTTTGCTTGCAGATGGCAGTATGCCAGGCGGGTCAGTTCTTTCGCTGAGATCTACTAACATGCACCTGGACTTTCACATCGTAGCCTGCTCTTGGTTCCACATGCTAGTCTGTATTGTTATTTGCACTGACCATGTCTTGTGCTTTTCTTCATCCCAGGCTCTACATGGTGTCTAGACTCTCGCCTCCTCTGTAGACTGACCCACACACCAAGGTTTTTTTTTTTTTTAATCTTCTGGGCCATGTACCCCCCTAATGTAGTGACATTTGTGCCAACAGGATGGTTTCGCAACATTGTTATTCTTGTACAGAAACAAAAGTGGCGATAGAGGATGTCTGTACAAGTGTGACACTTTTATTTGTTTCATAGTGTTGATTTGTGGCCACAATAAACCCAGTATGTATGCAATGCTGGCAGGAACAGTTGTGCCTCTAGAAGCAGCAACAACAGCTGTTCAAACAGAATGCATATTTGATCTGCTCTCACACCACACTGGTGGAAGTCAGGTGCCTCCAGAGAAGCCTTCTCCCCTGTTACTCCCGACTCCGTTTGTCAGTTTTGCCAAGTCTGCAGAAACATGGGAGAATTGCCTTCACCAGTTCTTACTGCACTGCCAGGTGTATTATCAGTCTAGCTGATAAGGCCGCCAAGTTATCGTCCTGCAGTGCAAGGTTGTACTAAATTGTGCAAAATATGAATCCCTCTGCTGAGGCTGACAAACTTACTTTTGCAAAATTTTGTCAGTTGCTCACACAGTATTCTGGAAATTCATTCTATGTGTTGGTGGCACAGTTGCAATTTAACAAGCACCACAAGTGCCCTGGGCAGTTGTGTGCTGTCTGGATCACCAATCTGCAGGCTCTCTTGCACCAGTGCCAATTTGAGTGTCCCCAATGTATGTCGACTCACTAATTAGGGATGTGTTTATTTGATTAGCACCAAACCCTTTGGTAAATCAGGACATTGGTCCCGTATAACCCTTCATTAGCTGAATTTGCCCAGATAGCTTAACAACACGAAATTACAGCAGCGGCAAGGGTCATACTTTCTGACAGTTGGCAGGTGGCAAAGCTAGATAAGCATAGTAAACAGTGCTCGTTGCTCAGTGGGATTGGCTGGTTGACCTTGCCTTCTGCTGATCCGCCATGTGATGACACCATTGTTGATCTGAGTGCACCCTTATGTCACTGTGCTGTCTGTCTTCACCTGCTGTGATTTCCGTAGGCCCAAGTAAATCGAGAAGTTGGGATCCTTACTTGCAATGTTTTTTGGGCTCTTGATGTTGCTTTTCTTCTGCACTCAATGGGCAAGTCAGTGGCCTTGCCCAAATTGTCATTTGGTGCAAGCTTGACAGGATTGCCTGTATATGGATGCCATGTGTGGGGTATGCCGAGAAATCGGCCAGCTGGCATCATTTTGTGGCAGTCAGTGAGCCACAGGCTGGTTGTTAGAGGCACCAGTATTTTCCTAGGACTTAGAGACTGTCTCTGGCACCCCACAGGCATCACTCCAGCTTATTTTCCTGTCATTGGTTGTGGACGGGCAGCCAATTGAGCTACAGGTCAACATAGGGGCAAAGGTCAGTCTAATTAATTTAAACTTGTATAGGCTCTTGGGCTGTTTAGTGTTGCAGTGACTTCTTCATAAGTGGTATCTTATAGTAAACAACATATCTCATTGTGTTGGCAGTTTTTTATCTCACCTCATTACAAGAAGGTGGAAAGACAGTTTACATTGTTACTGGTAAATTTACCTTTGGCACAAAATATTTCTGGGCTGGACACGTTCTGTTTTTGGGTTCCAGATCATTGACAAAGTCAATGTAGTGTCCTGGTTGATTCTATTTCAAGGTCTGGACTCTTTACTGAAGTCATATGACCACCTGTTTTGAGAATACCTTGGGTCAGGCAAAAAATTTCGTGACCTATGTAAGTAATTGGCAATAGCATACTTTTGTCACCATCACCCCATCCCCTTCACCATCTGCACATATCTGCCATCCTCTTAACTGGCTGTATCAAAAGGCCATGAAATTCATATGGTCTGTGGACTGTCAGCAGGCTTTTCAGTCTCTTAGGCACTGTTTTTAACCCATTAACCCTGGCCACTGATGTGTCCCAGTACACATCAAAGATATTTCAACAGCACAATGTAACTGTTCACAGATGGAAAAGGAGGCACTGGCTATAATTTCCACCATATTTTTTTTAATTATATAGAGAAAATTTTGTATTCATCACTGACCATGAGCACATATTTCGTTATTTGACCCTGGTTCTAAACTCGTGCGGAGAACTGCACACTGTTTGCAGAGTTTGGCACTTTTTCTCAGCAATTATTGCAATGATTGTTACTGGTCTATCACCCAGCATGCTAATGCATGTGCACTGTCGTGACTGCCAGTGGGAACCAATCTGTAGTTCATTCAACAGGAGGGTCTCGTTTCCAAATGGAATGATACCTTGCAGCAGACATTGCTAAATCTTTTTTTGACAGCACTGGAGATTGTGGCTGCCACAGCTGCTGACACGCTTTCCCAGAAAATAAGTTAAGCAATCCAGATGGGATGGCCCAAATGGACTCCTTTGGGAACAGATTTGGCATGACATATGTTTCTCCTGCTACACAGTTGATTCAACGTTGTCCAGGGGGTCAACCTGTTTGCCATGGAGGAGCAAAGCTGTCGAGTCATTGTCCCTCGGGTGTTGTGTTCTTGCATACTTCTGCTGCTGCATGCATTGTTGTGGAGTATGTCTTGTGTGAAGGCTGCGTCATGGCAGCACATCTGCTAGCTGATAATTGAGTATGGGAGTGAATATCTTGTGCAGGCTTTTGTAGCCTGTGGGCAGAACTATGCTGCACCACCACATCAGTTTTTGCCTTGGCTAGTCCCAGAGCCTCCTTGGACGTCCCCCCTGTGGGTCCGGGGGTTAGAATAGGCCCGAGGTATTCCTGCCTGTCGTAAGAGGTGACTAAAAAGAGTCTCTCCCCTCAAGGGGGTAGTTAGCGCCTGCGTCCGGAGACGGACGGTTCCACGATCTATATTTGCGGTCATTTTGGTTTTTCACTTCTTCTGGTTTCTTTCTTCCTTCCTTTGGTTGGTTCCTTTCTTTGTTCTTCTCCATCTCACTGTCTTACTCTTTCCCTTGCCTTCTTCTCCTTGCCTTCTCTGGTCTCCGCCTCGGCGTTTGAGACAGTCTGTCCTTTCTCTCCCTCTCTCCCTTTTTTTCCTCTTCTTCTTTACTCCCAGTGCGTGCCTGAAGGCCGACCCACGCGTTCGCACGTGTAGCCGGTGGCGGGGTAACGTGTAATTTCCCGCCCTGGGTAGACAAGTAAGGCACGCACGTACCCCCTGGTAAAGACCAGGCCCAGGGAGGGGTGATTGCCTGAGCTGACACCTTCCGACCATGCCAATTGGTCCCTCCGTCCGTTTCTCGGGAGGTGTGACCTGAGGTGTGAACAATCACCTAAGGCAGGAGTGCCCTCTGAGAGGGTCCCCACAAGGAAGGAGCGTGCCATCAGAGATGCTGGCAATCGTGGGGGATTCCTCCGCAATGGATTTCTCTTCTCCTCTCTCGACTTCTGTCCACAAACGGAAACTTGACCAGCCACCAGTGACAGAAGTACTACCGCCTGCCCCACAGTTCCTCGTAGTTTCTCGATCTGAGGACTGAAAGGATTTTTCTTTTTCCTCTGTCAACCCTTTCGTTATCCATAAAGGCATAGATGCCATAGCTGGATCGGTCAAGTCTTGCACCAGGTTGCGTAATGGTACCTTGTTACTAGAAACTGAGAGCACCTTTCAGGCACAAAAACTGATTTGGTCTACACTCCTGTACATGTTCCCTGTCCGGGTGAAGGCTCACCGCACTTTGAATTCGTCTCGTGGTGTGGTATATACTAGATCACTCGACAGATTAACTGACGAGGAGATTCAGTCTTTCCTCGCTGAGTAGGGCGTGACGGCTGTCCATAGGGTCGTGAAAAAGGTCAACAATGACCTCGTACCGACCCGGACACATTTCTTAACCTTTGATAGTATTCAGCTGCCGTCGCGCATCAAAGCGGGCTACGAGGTTATTTCTGTTCGCCCCTATGTCCCGACACCTAAGCGCTGCTACCAGTGTCATCATTTTAATCACACTCGCCAGTCTTGTTCCAATGCAGCTAAATGTGTCACTTGTGGCAGGGATGCCCATGAGGGTGACTGTCCTCCTCTGTCTTCTCGTTGTGTGAACTGTCAGGGTGACCATGCAGCGTCCACCCGCGACTGTCCCATCTACAAGGAAGAACAATGTATACAGAAAATTCGAGTCAAAGAGAAAGTGTCTACCTCAGCTGCTCGCAAGCTATTGCAAGTAGGAAGCCCATGCTGCTCCCAGCGGGGAAATACAGTACTGTCCTCGCCTCTCCTCGGACTACCAGGGAGGTGGCGACGCAGACATGCGATCTGACCTTCAGCACTACGGTCGTCCGTTCGGCCAGTGCTAAGATCGCCCAGTCGACGTCTCCTCTTCCTACCGTCACCTCTCAGGCACAAGCACCTTCATTAGCTTCTGCAACCACGAAGACCCAGAAGTCAGATCACGGGCCTTCAAGAAGGAACCGTGCTGTGCAGACTTCCTACGCACCTCGAACTCCCAGCCATCAACCAAAACTTCCACAAAATGACCTTCCAAGAAGGCTCATAGGAAGCACAGTTCTCCTTCTCCGCCATGGCGCATTTCTTCTCCTGCGCCACCCACCAGTTGGCACCCCAGGCCGTCATCCGTTTCGCCTGGCCGTACTGCTGGTAGCCGAACATCTGGCCGTTCACCAGCGGAGGAAGCTCCCCCTCCCGGCCATCTTAACAAGATGGCCGATGAACCTATAGAACCAATGTACGATGACTGTCCGCCTACTGCTAGTGGCGGCAGTACTCTCTTGAAGCCAGGCCCTCAGCGGCCTTCGAGGTGACCCCTTCTTGCATCTTCTTCTTCTCACGATGGCACTTATTCACTGGAATATTCGCAGCATTTGCTCCAACCGAGAGAGTTAAAGCTGCTGCTCCGCTTGCACCGTCCGCTCGTCGTAGTCCTCCAGGAAACGAAGCTACTCCCATGCGATCAAATTGCCTTGGCACACTACACCTCTTTGCATTTTGACCTACCCCCTGTGGCAGGTATTCCGGCTCATGGAGGGGTTATGTTGCTGGTCCGGGATGATATTTACTACGTTCCCATCACATTGCACACCGGCCTGCAGGCAGTTGCCGTCCGCATTACTCTCCCCACTTTTACATTTTCCATTTGTACCGTTTGCACTCCATCGTCGTCTGCCGTTACCAGAGCAGACATGATGCAAATTATTGCTCAGCTACCTGCACCATTTTTGTTAACTGGAGACTTCAATGCCCACCATCCTCTTTGGGGCTCTCCAGAATCCTGTCCGAGGGGCTCCCTGTTAGCAGACCTTTTCAACCAGCTCAATCTTGTCTGCCTCAATACTGGTGCCCCTACTTTTCTTTCGGACACATCTCACACCTATTCCCATTTAGACCTCTCTATATGTACTACCCAACTTGCATGCTGGTTTGAGTGGTATGCACTTTCTGATACATATTCGAGCGATCACTTCCCGTGTGTTATCCATCTCCTTCATCATACCCCCTCTCTGTGCTCAACTAGTTGGAACATCTCCAAAGCAGACTGGGGGCTTTTCTCTTCCAGGGCGACCTTTCAGGATCAAACCTTCACAAGCTACGATAGTCAGGTTGGACACCTCACGGAACCCATTCTCACTGCTGCTGAATATTCCATCCCTCACACTACTTCTTCTCCACGTCACGTACCAGTCCCCTGGCGGACCGCAGCATGTAGAGATGCTTTACGTGCTCGTCGACGTGCTTTACGCACTTTAAAAGCCACCCTACAGTGGCGAATTGTATCAATTATGAACGATTACCGTGCACAATGTCGTCGTATTATTAAAGAAAGCCATCTGAGCTGCTTTCACAAGCACCTTCAACAGTTTTACTCCTTTTTCTGTTGTCTGTGGTGGCCTGCGCTGGCTATCTGCCACTAAGGTCCACTCACCAGTTTCTGGCTTGACGGTCGCAAATGACATCCTTGTGGCCCCTGAGGATGTCTCCTGTCTCCAATGCCTTCGGCCACTTTTTTGCAGAGGTTTCAAGCTCCGCGCATTACCACCCTGCCTTCCTTCCCCAAAAACAGGCAGAGGAGGCTAGCCACCTAACTTCTGCTCCTCGAATTGTGAAAGTTACAATGCCCCATTCATCATGCGGGAACTCGAAAATGCACTTGTCTGGTCACGGTCCTCTGCTCCAGGGCCTGGTTTATTCATATTCCGATGCTGAACAACCTTTCTCCTGCGGGTAAAGGTTTCCTTCTTCGTACTTATAATCGCATCTGGATTGAGGGACATGTTCCCGCATGCTGGCGCGAGTCTATTGTTGTACCGATTCCTAAGCTGGGGAAGGACAAGCACTTGCCTTCCAGTTATCGACCCATCTCGCTTACCAGCTGCGTCTGTAAGGTGATGGAGCGAATGGTTAACTCTCGTTTGGTTTGGCTGCTCGAATCTCGACGCCTACTTACCAATGTACAATGTGGATTTCGTAGGTGCCGCTCTGCTGTTGACCATCTGCTTACCTTGTCGGCCTTCATTATGAGTGACTTCTTGCGAAAGCGCCCGACTGCGGCTGTGTTCTTTGATTTGGAGAAATCTTACGACACTTGTTGGAGGGCGGGCATTCTCCGCACCATGCATACATGGGGCCTTCGCGGTCGCCTCCCTCTTTTTATTCGTTCCTTTTTAATGGATCGACAGTTCTGGGTACGTGTGGGTTCTGTCCTGTCAGACACCTTTCGCCAGGAGAATGGGGTGCCACAGAGCTCAGTTTTGAGCATCACTCTCTTCGCCATAGCGATCAATCCAATAATGGATTGCCTCTCAGCTGATGTATCAGGCTCGCTTTTCATGGACGATTTTACCGTCTTATTGCAGCGCGCAGCGTACATGTTCACTGGAGCACTGTGTTCAGCGTTCTCTTGACCGTCTTTACTCCTGGAGTGTCGCCAATGGCTTCCGTTTTTCTGCCGAGAAGACGGTCTGTATTAACTTCTGGCGCTACAAAGAGTTTCTCCCACCGTCCTTACGACTCGGTCCTGTTGCTCTTCCATTCGTGGAGACAATAAAATTTTTAGCTCTTACATTTGACAGGAAACTTAGCTGGTCTCCACAATGTGTCATATTTGGCTGCCCGTTGTACCCATTCTCTAAATGTCCTCCATGTTCTCAGTGGAGAGCAGATCGAACTGTCCTACTTCACCTATATCGGTCGATCGTCCGCTCCAAGCTGGATTATGGGAGCTTCGTATACTCCTCTGCACGGCCGTCCATCTTACGCCGCCTCAACTCCATACAACATCGGGGTTTACGTCTTGTGATCAGAGCGTTTTATACTAGTCCCGTCGAGTCTTCATGCTGAAGCCGGTGAATTGCCACTCGCCTACCGGTGCGATATACTGCTTTGTCGTTATGCCTGTTGGCTACTGTCAATTCCCGACCACCCGTCGTATCGTTCCTTTATTGATGACTCTCTCGACCGTCAATACTGGTTGTATGTCTCTGCTCTGCTACCCCCTGGATTTTGCTTTCGTTGCCTCCTTCAACACCTTGATTTTTCACTCCCTGCAACCTTTAGAGTGGGCGAGAACACCACATGCCACCTTGGCTCCAGGCTCAGGTTCGCGTTCACCTTGACCTCAGCTTGCTCCCAAAGGAGGTTACCCCCAGTTTGGTATACCACTCCCATTTTGTCATTTATATGACCTTCATTTATAAGACCAATGACGGGGTCGGGTGTTCTTTTATTGTCGGGGCACAAAGTTTCAAATACCGGCTACATGGCCATTGTTCGGTCTTCACAGCTGAGCTCTTTGCCCTCTACCAGGCTGTTCTTTACGTCTGCCGCCACCGACATTCTGCTTATGTCATCTGCTCCGATTCTCTGAGCATCATCCAGAGCCTCAGTGATCCGTATCCGGTTCACCCTTTCGTGCACCGGATCCAGCGCTCTCTTCAGCAGCTGGTGGATGACGGTTCTCCAATTAGCTTTATGTGGGTTCCTGGCCATGTCGGTATCCCTGGGAATGAAGCTGCAGATGCCGCGGACAGGGCTGCGGTCCTCCAGCCTCGGTCAGCTTCTTGTTGTGTCCCTTCATCAGATTGTAGCAGGGTCATTTGTTGGCGCATTTTATCGCTGTGGCGTGCCGATTGGGCTGCACTTACGAACAACAAGCTTTGGGCCTTGAAACCTCTTCCCGCGGCTTGGACGTCCTCCTCATGTCCTTGGCCCGGCTACAAATTGGACACTGCCGGTTCTGCCATCGCCATCTGCTGACAGCTGCGCCGGCGCCGTTCTGCCCATGTGGGCAATTGCTGACGGTCTGCCACATTTTAATGTCCTGTCCGAATTTTACTACACTGCGTCTTGATCTTGGCCTGCCATGTACTCTGGATGCCATTTTAGCGGATGACCCAGGAGCTGCTGCTCGCATTCTTCGTTTTATCAACTTGACAAACCTGTCTAAGGACGTTTGATTATGCTGTTGTTTTTTTAATCCTATGCCTGTTAATACGTCTTTTATAGTGTTGTCCCTTTTAGTTGCTTTTTTCACCTTGTGCCGTGCGGTGCATTCCTAACTTAGTGTGGGCACTAATGACCATTGTAGTTGTGCACCACAAAAAAAAAAAAAAAAAAAAAAAAGAAAAAGAAAAAAAAATGATAAAGAAAAAGAAAGAATTGAAGGCTGCATTGTCTTTACAGGTCCCTTCCTGGGAAGCATGTTATTAGCAGTAAATGCGTTGTCTAATTTCTTGTATGTAGCCATCATCTGCCACATTGTGAGCAACTATTCGTATGTTGTTTGTCATTTTTGCCATTGAGGGCTCCTCCTAGACCCTAATCTCTGATGATGGTTGGCAATGTGTGTCACAGGAGTTTGAGAATTTTTGCATTCACAGTTGCATCCAACATCTGGCTACTGCCCCATTTAATTCAGAAGTAGAATGGTTTGTGCGAACCATCAAGACCCAAATGCTGAAGTCTGTGACTGCCTTGTCCTACAATGATGCACTGTCTCACTTCCTAGCCTCACAGCAGGTGGCGCTGGTTAATGAGTGCAGTCTGGTATAGTGGCCTACTGTATTTCCCTCATGGGGTGCTGTTTGAGCCCAGTTTTTTGCTGCAAACAAGGCTGGCTGCCGAGTGTATTGTTGGGCAATAATGGCCGACATGTTCGTGATGAATGTCAGTCGGGAGTTCCTGACTCGTCATTCAAATTAGTTTCATTTGCGACCTGTTGCTCTCTACACCAGCCTTTCGATAGGGTCAGATGTGGCATTTTCCTAGTAGGAGGCTTCCAAATGCTGCAGCTTCCACTCCTGCTGCTGTCAACACCATGCTCTCCACCAACCTACTGTCACCCACAGAATATGGTACTTACAGCAGTTGCTTTTGCGACTCCTGATGCTGAGCTCATAGAGATGGAACCTGTGCTGTTCCTTCCCTACTGCCTGTAAATGGGTCCTCACCCCTACTGGATCAGGTGGACCTGCTGTTATGCCAGCTTCTGAACTCTTCTGTCATTCCACCAAAATCAGGTCATCAGTGCCTACTTTGGTGCTCGACCCACTACCAGGGAATCTCATGTCCTCTCTGGTTTTGCGACAAAGGTTGTGTGCAGAAATCAGGCCATTTTAGGTCCTAGTGGCATCTTCTGGGGGATATAGCTAAGGCAACAGGTGAGATGGCATGGGTCTTGAGACAGAGTAATGCAGAAAGCTATCATAGACAATGAACAAAGAGTATTGTATAGACAGAACCACTGACACAAGTGTTTTCTTGCCAGCAGTAACAGGCTAGGCCAGTCGTTCTTATGCTGAGGTGGTTAACACAGACCTGGCCTTTTGCATCACACCATGCCCTTGGGTTCATGTGCGTCATTTTGGTTATTCCTGATGTTTGTGTCTTGTGCTTTTCTATGTGCCTGTCTGTATGCAGTGTTCGCATTCTCTGCTCCTCCGTACACTGGCCAACACATTGTGTTTTCTTTTTTTTCTTTCCACTTGCAAGATCCAGTTCCCTGACTCCCAGATTGCATACCTGCTGTCAGCTAGTATAGTGACATTTATGCTGATAGGACAGTTTCCCAGCATTGTGACACCTGTACAGATACAAAAACTGGAAATAGCAATTTACTACTCAGTTCTAACCCATAAGCAACAGTGAGACCATCGACAGAACGAGGAACAGTTCAGACTGTGAACCCCAAATAATCCTCCCCCCTCGTCCCCAAAGTCATCTTCTCAAAATATCCATTAACACCATAACCATTAGTCTAGGTGACTCAAAAGCCATAAATGATCAGAGGGTAGACTAGTATATCATAATCATCCCTGTGGATATAGATTTTCTTACCATGCTCCTTGATAGTCGCATAGGGGTTTTGTGATATAAAGCTGTTTCTAAAGAGCACATTTCCTTTTACACACAGAGAACTGCAGGAGATCATAAACTCTAAACCCCCAACAGGTGTGACGTATCTCTCCACAGAACAACTTACTCTTTCTGATTTGCACATGTGTGCTTTCTGTCTATTATATAGAATACACAGAAACAACTATTCTACCTCCCCCTTCTGGAAGGGTACATAGTCTCAACAGATCATATCTCAGCTCTGGTAGACCAGTAGCTCCAACATATCACCTGGAGTATCTTGTCAAAGATAAAAGTTGCTGCCATGCAGCTTATTGAGAACTGGTCCACTTTAGACCTACCGACAAGCAGTGATGTCTCCGCTTCTACAGTTTCCACCACTTCCGCACTAAACACTCCCTGCTGTACTGCTTAGATGTCTGTGGTAAATGTATTTGCTCCAACAGAAAATTTTTCAATAGCTATACCACTACTCTCTACCAGCTTTCTTCTCCTTCATCTGGCACACACATGGATATCTTGGATCGAATATGCGCCCTCATTTCAGTCACCATAGCTCTGGTTACCAGAAAATTGGAAGCACTTACTTCATTATCCAGTGCCACTCAGGCCTTGAACACCTCATTAGATTACTCTTCCAGAGCTACAACATTCCCAAATCTTGCTCTGAAATAAGGTTATCTTTGTCTAATACCCAGTCGTTGAGTATTCTGTACAATATGACTCAAGCCAGCACCATGTTTCCTATATTTAGCATTTGATGAAGTGTGTCAGTCTCAGCACAGTTCTGGCACAGTAGCAATTACAACATGTGCAGTAACAATTACAATAAGAAAAAATAGGCAAAAGGAACATAGCAGCAGTTCTTGTTAACCAAATCTCATGTAGTTCAGTTTGTGCCATATGGCACAAGGAGCATTGAAATTTGGAAGAGTAGTATCTGATGTCTGACTTGCAAAAACAATTACTGAGGTGGAGATGATCACTACAGTTTCATTGAAAGCATTGGTGAATAGGCTCATAGTGGTTCACCAGGGTGATTGATAAGATTTCAGTTGGATTGTAGAATGTTGTTGAGTTATATTGCATATTGGGGAGAGATATGGTTGTTTTTTGTTCTTGTGGAAGCAGCTGCCTGGCATCATCTTGCATGAAAGATGGTGTGGGAACTGTCATGTGATCAGCAACAACCACCACTTTGATTCCTGGGCATGCCATCTGCATGAACTTCTGCTATGTCAGTGCCACTGCCCTCTCTGTCACAGCTGCTATCAACTTATAATGTGGGGAATGAATACCTGGCTCCAATGTGACAAGGACCTTAACTCCACCAACTTTTGATAAGAAAGATAACAACCACCTTTACTGAAGTTGTGCTGGTGTTTGCTTTTAGGGTCTGGCTGCTGGCACCTACCATCCTTGTGATGCTGTAGTATTAATCTGGTGTCGTCACTGGAGAAAAATTTTCCAAACCCCCTTTCACCTACTGGGTAGATGATAGGCCGTCCTAACAGTACATCCACATCAGCATCCCTCACCTGTAATAAGTAGCACCTGGAGGCTCAACTGGCCCAAAATCTAGAAGGCATTACATGCAGCAGGCTGTGTGTCCAATGCAGATTTCTCTGCTGCAAGAAGTAATCCATTATGTTGACAGGTTGAAAGTAGTCCTATCACTGCCTCAGGAACAATTCCTTATATATACAAAGGAACTTATTGGTCCCTGTAGTTTCTTGCAATGTTAGAAAATAAATTTTCTGTGACATACTAACTGTAGTTATGGAAATGAACGGCATGTGACTGTGGGTCTGGATCCGGATACTGCTTGCCTGTCTAGAATGCTAATGTGAATACTACATGAACACTCTTGCCAGGCATTGTATGGAACACTGCACAAATATGTGCACACCACATACTTGACTCGTAGCCCGAGACAGAAAATCTCATATGGTGATAACATCTGCAGAACTTATGCAGTTATATGGTGTTGCTTAAATCTCATACATACTATGCTGGGACATGTGAGCTAAGTTTATTTCTTGCAGAAAGACCATCAGACTTAGGTATGTCAGAGCCATCCAGCCTGCTATTGACATTAGGTAGCACAGAACTCACAGCTCTACCACTACTGTTGTACTTGTGCTGGCTGAAACTGGCAGCCAGTACTCATATACCATGTTCTACTATGAACCTCAGTACACCTGAATGACTGAAGTCAGGAAATCTTACGATCAAGCATTTTAGACCCTGACACATAATTTCTTTATGAAAATAGTAAACAATGTATTAAAATGCGACAAGGTGGTGTAGCTATCACCTTTCATTACTATCCACTGCTCTAAGTCAGCTAAGTAAACTAAAATTGTGTGCGACACATTATTTATGGAGAATGGTTGAACTGCCTTTTTAAACAGGTGTATTTTAGTAACCTTTTTCATTTCATTTGACAATTTTTATTATACAATTTTATCTCCTGACGAGGGAAGCTGTTTTGTGTTTTTTGTTTGTTTCTCCTGGGAAAATGTGTTTAAAAACTGGTTGTTGTTCTGTGATTATGTGTAGAACTATTAGTGAAGGATTTAGTAATGTTTTCCCTGATTCAGTGCAGATTGATGTATGTACTCACTTGGTGCAGTAAGGATGCCCAATTTTTTAAATAGTTCTTTACAATGAGCCCAAATATTACATCCAGTTATTATTTTTGGGGCCTTTTTCTGCAGTTGGAAAACTGTGTCCATATTTTTTGGCTTCATCCACAGAAAGTAAGCCCATAGCTAAGAATTGAGTGTACGTAGGCAGAGTATGTTGTCACAAGACGTTACAAGAGTGCTACCAACTGACACTAACACCTAAGAGCATAACATGCTGTGGCATTCTTTTTGACAGTATCTTTGTGTGTTCATTCCATGTTAGCTGACAATCAGAATTTGTCCCTAAAAACCGGGGCGGCAGGGATGCACAATGGAAATAGTGTGTGTCAAGTTGAGAATTCGAGCTGGACATGAAGCATGCTCGGATAGTTGAAGTGGTTAAGGTGACCATCAATCCAGGTTTGAGTCCCAGTCCAGTACAAATTTTCACTTGTCACCACTGAAATATTTCTGTGTCCTAATGCAGCTGACGTCAGTATTTTTCTTTTACCATCCCTAAAAACTTTGTGTTTGTTGCTTGTATATATATTTCTCATCTGTGCTTAATGTGACGGAGTTTTTCACCTCTTTATGCCGAAGTGCATACTGTTTGCTTTCTTTATGTTTAAGGTTAATCTACTATGTACTTCCCATTCATAAACATCCTTCATTTGCTTTCTGTAACAGGAGTTCTGGTGTTTTATCAGTGAGTATATCGTTTCTGAAATCGGAAAATAGAACTTTTTCTCCATGTCTTTTAATGTCTGGAAAATCATTGATATAGATTAAGAAGAGAATTCAACCCGATGCACTACACTGAGTAACACCTGTGTTTATATGTTTCACGTGTGACAATTGTTGTACTAAAAATTTATATTCAGCAGATGTGAAAACTACCTCCAACTTTTGCACCCTGTTTTCTAAATAAGACTGGAATTGTCATTTGCTATTCTTCTTAAGCTTAGCACTTCTAGTTTGCTTCATAGTATTTTGTGGTCAAAAATGTCAACAGCTGTGGACAAGCCCAAGAAAATGCATGTAACACAGTCATCCTGTAATGGCTGATATTGTACTTCTCCCACACTTGAAACTCTGCTGTGCTTCTGTAAAAAGGTTGTATTTATTCATGTAATTTATTAGTTTCTCTTTCTTGATTAATTCAGTTACGATGGCTGGAATGTTAATAGTGGTAAATGTTTATTTACAACTTATAAAAAATAGATACATTTTTAAAGTTTTTCTGTCAAAGTATACACCTGTTGCCAGAAATATGAAAGTCATAGGATACCCTTAGCAGCCCTAGTCTGTTGCCT
Organism: Schistocerca gregaria; assembly: GCF_023897955.1. Taxonomy (NCBI): domain Eukaryota; kingdom Metazoa; phylum Arthropoda; class Insecta; order Orthoptera; family Acrididae; genus Schistocerca; species Schistocerca gregaria. Next base: position 197,052,005 of record NC_064922.1, read on the forward strand.
GATGAATCTCTGTAACAGTTCTGAACTGAATGCTGTGGAGGGCTTCCTTGAGTTTAGGGATCATGCTGAATTCACAAGGGCTGAAGTTCAGGGAGTATGGTGGTAGGTACAGCACTTCTCAACCCCTTTAATTGAACAAATCAGTCACAATTGTGCCATATATGCCCAAGCATTGTCCTGCAAAATGATATTCTGGTCTTGCAAAAAATGTTACCGCTTCTTAATGTAAACTGGTTGCAGGCTGTGTTCCAAAACTGAACCACGTCAAGAGAGAAGCAGCTAGTTGTGGAAATGTCTTCTCAAAAATTGATTTAAATAATGTGCAGAATGTAGAGACCTTAGTGCACAGCAGAGTATCAGGTGTTGGAGAAGTACAATATCAGCCATTACAGGATGACTGTGTTACATGCATTGTTTACCATGTACATTTCATCCCAGGTTTGATTTGCCAATGCCCTATGACAAATACATATCTTATGTACCAAAAAAAAAAAAAAAAAATACTTCTATAGGCTTGCAGTTTTGTAAACTTTACCAAGCTTATCTTTAGCTTCATTATCTTGCAGTAATGATCCATAATGCTAAGATCTATTATAAATGCTCTACAATTTTTCCTGTCAGTATCTGTAAGTAAATGGTCTAAAATTGAAGCTGAAATTTTTGACACCCTCACGGCCGTGTTTGTCATTTGTGCCAAGCTGAAAGTATTCATACTGTTTAGGAAGTTATTACTACTCTTATCCTCATCACCTGTGTTAATATGCATGCATTCCCTGTTGTGCTATGAATTAGCTTCGAGAGGTATAATGTGATACAATTTGAATGGCATTAAACAAGCTCAGAAGCTGTCATCACTGTATGAACTTTCCTGTCTTGTATTTTGTGCTATGAACAGGGTATTCTGTATGTATTAGCACATATTGATTCAGTGTTCCCAACATGACCACAAAGGGGTGAAACACACATCACTCATATTGGACTTCAAGGCATGTGAGTGGTGTGAAGACTCAAGTCCCGGCTGCATGTAATCCATTTCCAGGTTGGTGATTCCTATGCGAGGGGGGGGGGGGGGGGGGGAGACAACAAGTTACCTTTTCTTTACTATAGCTGCTTGTCGCAGCTGAAACGCTTTCTGAGCACCCCTAGATGGCCAGACGTGCTGTACATACACAATATATTGCTAAAGTTTCTTATTTACAAATGATGTCATTTCATCTACTTCATACGGACCCTTACGCCTTGTAATAAATTTATGTATCTTGCACTTAGTAACAAATATATTTATTAGCGTCATCCATGGGCAAATGTGAAATTTTGGTAGTGTGAGCTTACTCCACATTGTTCCCACCCATTGCTCTAAAGCCTTAATGTTTGCCTTCTTGGTTGATCTTTGAACTGCTCTTCATCTTTTTGCAAAATTTTAAGCAGGTGGAATGCTTTTTCCTGAAGATGGTAACACTGCCTCAGAAGACGAGAGCGTTTCTTGCCTGGATGAAATATATTCCCTTGGGGGTAGTTTGTCATAGTCAGAAAATGGTATTTGTTTCCTGTGCACTACTTCGTAAAGTGAGTTCCGTCCTTTCATGAACTTTGGGGTTAATGTTGTTACAACATACGGCAACAACTTGAACAAATAATTGTGGTAACTGTTTACTTAGCGGCTTAACATTCTGCCTATCATTCCGCGAACCCACTTGGCTCTTCCATTCGCTGCTGCAGCTCACTAGTAGATAATTTCTGGATTGCAGGAGTCAGCACAACTGCTTCATAAATTCTGACAATAAGTTAGGTCCTTGGCCTGTTATAGGTGACTCAGGTGTACCAAATTTAAACAGCCAGTTGGTAACCATCATAGGCTACTGCGAGAAATGGTCAGTAATTGAAGGACAAAGCGATTTCGTGGTGGTGTTCACTCAGAGGGCATGATTGTATCTGAACCAATCATCTTGGACCTTAGAAAAGGTGCTCACTCAAGCTGGACCCGGCTCTTTGCATACAAGGCAATCAGTTCCTTTGTAGCCGGCTGGAGTGGCCGAGTGGTTCTAGGCGCTTCAGCCTGGAACTGCACGATTGCTACGGTCGCAGGTTCGAATCCTGCTTCGGGCATGGATGTGTGTGTTGTCCTTAGGTTAGTTAGGTTTAAGTAGTTCTAAATTCTAGGGGACTGATGTTAAGTCCCAGTGCTCAGAGCCATTTGAACCAGTTCCTTTGTATTGCTCAAATTTTTGTTTATGGCTACTTCAACAATAATTTTCCACAATCCATTGGTCCATAACATTCTACCCTTCATGCCCCACAAGTATTGTCCCATGGGCTCAACACTTGATTGCACAAACTGGCTGGCAGGACAGTACAATGACTGCTCTAGATACACAATCTCGTTGCAAGCACAGAACTGCTGTTGAATAGAAAATTGCTAACAGTGTTTTGGCACTCTTTACTGCTTGCCATTCATCAGCATAGATGCTCACACATTCTGTTTTGTTAACCTTGCAACTCAATCCATTGGCATTACTGTGTGTTCTGCCAGTGCAGTGCGTAGCTTCATATTCAAATTCACTAAGGCATAACATCCAGTAAGAAAATCAGCTGGTTGAGTCTTTTAGACCTAGAAGTTGTTTTAATGTGGCATGATCATTCCCCACCTTAAAAAGTTTGCTATATATGTAACAACATAATTAGGTGATGCCATAGGGTAACTTAATGTCTCTCTTTCCATTGTAGCATAATTATTTTGGGTTCTTTCGTCAACTTACTTGGAGCCATCAGCTATTGGGTGCTCTGTTCTGTTCACTCAGGTTTTTGACTGAGGATGCATTCTAGGATGTGATTGCTGGTATCAGATTTTAGTACTCTGGTTAGGATCACAGGTCAAGTCCTTCAATACTCAGGGCTTCTTCTCACTTCAAGGTCCAGTAGAACTCATCCCCTCTTTTTTAAGAAGATAGGTGAAGGATATCACTATTCCCACAAAGACAGGCACTGATTTCTGATAGTAGTTTGGCACTGCTAACAAGAACTGCAATTTTTTTCTATAATAGGGGCAGAACACTGATGTTTCATGTATGGATATCACCACAAGCCAAGATTCCATTTGCACACTACCTTGCCCAGTAATACAGGTATGACGTGAATAGTGGACTTAGTAGTGCAAAATGCTATTTTTCCCTATTCATTGTCAAGCACACTATTTTCAGTTGACTCATATTTTGTGGTTGCACCACATATTCTCAACATCACTCAAAAATGAAATGATTTCATACAAGTACACCATGTTCTGCCTTGATTTTAGGCATCTTAGAATGCCATTCAGCTGATGCAAAGGTGTCACTGGTATGTTCTTTAATCCAAATGGTGTTTTGTGGTTCTGTTGATGCCACTAGGGAACAGTAAACAAGGACTTGAGTCAATCCTCTTGTGATACTTCTAACTAATAGCATCCACCTCCCAAGGCCATCATAAACCAGTAGCACTGGTCAGCTTCCATCTGCACTTGAGAGGCTCCAAAGTGTTCGTATTCTCTTCTGTGATTACATAATTGAGCTGTTGGTCTAAGAATTTTTCCATGACTGGCTGGAGGAAGTGCAGAATCGGATACTATCTCTGATATGTGGATAATTTATTTCCAGTGGGAATCCGTTGTGGCATACCTGGATTGGCTGTTAATGGTGTGGGAGGGTTACATAACTCCTCTAATAACTTCATGATTTCTTGTCCATCAGTGACTCTTATATGGAACACTTTTTCTTTCCATGCTTCTCAATTGCCAGTTGTCCTGGCTCAGGGTTCCATGATCCATTCCTCTGTCTAAGTCCACTACCTCCAATTTGCTGCCTGTACATCATGTTGTGGTTTCTCCTTTGTTGTGCTAAATTTAGCTGCTCTAAAAAGCACCACAAGGCTTCCATTTTTTTATGAGTTGCTATTTGTTCACAGTAAAAATTCACAGTGATCCAGGAATGGTTATTTCATATTTATTCCAGTTACAGACCACAATATCTTGCATCAAATTATTAATTACACTCTATGATGACACTCTTCAGATTTGGGTATTAAATTTTTTTTGTACTCAGTTCCGAAGATAGTTGTTATACACTGAAATAAACAATGTGATGTAAAAACATGGTCTTATAACTGGAATAAATGCAAAAGGAACAAAAATATCCCTTCTCTGCACATACAATATTCCCTGGTGCCCAAACCACTGAAACCAAACTCCTTATTTCCAGTTTAACTAACCACCACACAAAATGTATGAGGATGAATCAAATATAAATAAGAGTTTTTCTTTTGTGTGCCATTTTGTAAATGGAGAATTGTGTGATCTTTGTTTATTGTTGCTTTTGTTTTCAATTATTATTCTCCACAGCTAGAACATTTTCTTGTTTATTTAGTCAGAATTGTAATGTCAGAGCAGGAGCTACCATCATCTATTGCACAATGAACTATAATCAAGTTTCATACAGCAGATGATGTTAAACCATTCAAAATTTTGAAAAAACCTGCAACACAGTTCAGGGACAATACCCTGAGAAAGACTCAAATGTATGCATGGCACAAACAGTTTTTATGAGGCCCAGTAACACTTGAGAATGCAGCTTACCATCATCCGAGGACCAGCTTGACTGATGAGGTTATTCACATTGCTAGTCAGCTTGTTGAATATGATCACCAAATAATAGCTGCTGAAATTGCTATTGTGGTTTGTGTAAGCTATGGCCTTGTCTTCTCACAACAGAGCACAAACTTCCACACTTCACTCTTGTCTCTTGTCTTAATCTTTCTAACTCTTTATGTGTAGCAAGATTATCTGCTCACATATGTACATCCTCAACCAATAAATGTTGAACTATGTTGTGGGTAGTCACCATCTCACCTGCAGTACCCGATGGCATTCTTGCCATAGTAAACTATTTTAGATAGGAAAACAGATACACACGAAAGCCCGAACAGAGAAAATAAGGATTCCACAAGTCATTACAATATGCTTAAGATATCACTTACGCATTAGAATGCAGTGAAGTCAAGTGCTTGGTTACTGCTGAAGAAACTGTCATCCTTCCTGTTATCAAATTTTGTTCTATGGTGACCAGGCACTGATCAGCCATTGACACGGCTGTCAACAGAATGACACTGCTGACATCCGACCTCTGACACCACTTGTGACAGCAACACATCACATGGATATTGGTCACTGTGCATCCAGGTATCACTACTGGTGAAGATATCCAATGAAGGTATGATGTCTGGCTGGCCTTTTTTAGTTACCCAATATAAAAAGAAGTCAAACTTCTTCTTAACATGTTTGATACGATTATAATCAGAAGCTGATGGAGCTAAGGTCCCTGCCTACTTGAAGTCAATTACTCCTGCAGTTGTCAGCAGAGGTGGCCTAGTTATGAGACAATCGCTGATGCAAGTGAGCGTCTGGCAGCCACTTCATTGTCCATAATTGAATGAAAGCTTGTTTCTTCCTGTGTGATATTGCTCAGCATTGGGAGGTATGAAACTGTCATCTAGGCAGAAGCACACCAGATAAAATGTGCACTGCTTGTGAGCTGAACATCCATTAGGTGGGTGTGGGAAATATTGAGGGATTTGGTTGAACAGTACAGATGAAAAAGCTAAGGCCAGTGCTGTCATTCTCAGAGTATATGCATCAGCTACCCATGAAGTTCCAGTTAGACTTTGAAATAAATTATGACAGCTTTTCACTTTTACACCTGGTGTCTTTAGGTAAATGAACTAAGGAAAGTGGCCCTGAGACACTTTGAAGTGCTGTTGTGATGTTATACATCATTACTATATCAGCTGCAGACAGCAGTTTGCATATCTGTTGCTCAAGTGGAATGCTGGAGCTTCTGACTCTTGGAGGTTTTGGTTTGAACATCCGCCTACTGAAATACTTATCCATTACACACAGGTTGTCAAACATAGTTTGTTTTGGCTCTGAGACATATGTAAGCTTGTGACACTTTTTCTGACAACTGTGTGAGTACATAAGTTGAAAAAGTAAAAGAGAGAACTGAACTTTGAGGCTGTTTATTGTCCAGTTCATGAAATTTACTCTGCATGTGGGACAGGCAGGCATTCAGCATATTGCCAAATAATGAGGTGGCCTGTATCCTGGCAGCTGTGTTGCTCAGTTTAGTTAAAGGCCCTCTTTCCGTAGTGTGCTGTGCACTGAGAACAAATTTAAGAAGACACACACAATTTTTTCTTTCTTCTCAAAACAAGTTTACAAATAGATGATTAAGGAGGGGACCTGGTCATGGCAATTGTATTTGGCAGAATCCAGCTTACTGGTCTGTGATTAGTACTTTAATTATCATTGTTACTATGTTTAGAATCAGTAGTTCCATTAATCTGTATGTGACACAGTAGTGCAGTTAGTCTATAACTTGTGAGAGATCTTAGTGTTCTTGAAGACTGGCATTAATCTATCTGACTCCCAACATGCATCTGTAAAAGAAAGCAGTCCAGGGTTTAGTGGCAAATCCACAACATTTAAGTAGTTATGGTCACATCCCATCAAAGCCTGCAACCTTTCAAGTGTGGACACTGTTTAAGCTTTCTTGCACTTGCAGGAGTAAGTGATAGTGAGTGTAATTTCTTCAATAAGTTGCTTCTTTTGCCGTATGAAGATGACTGCAGTTTACTTTTGATCCTTATGCTGAATTTCTTAGCTGTTGTTGTTCTGAAAGTTGGGACAGGGGTGTTTGCTATGCATTCAACATTAACTGCTGTACACTTCTTTGATAACATTGGTGAAGAGACCAGTTCATGACTGAGAGACTAGCTTTCTCACTGAAATGGGTTAAATTCATACTATTGAAAGTTTCCACATGTTTATATTTCTTGGCATGGTCCAGCATTCCAGAAGTTTTAAGGTTGTTTCGTGGGAATTGTTGTCTTTAAATTTAGCAGCGAATCTACTTGTGTCTTTGTTCCATTCTGATTATTAATCTTTATAGATTGTTCATTGAGTATTTCTCTTGGCTGCTGCTTTAGTTAGGCTACAAAATCTTCTACGGTTCTCTAGAACTGGCATAAGCCATCTCTTATTATTATCAGTGTATTTATTATAGGTCTCTCAGTTGGCTTTTTGAAATTCTATTGAGGCTCAGCAGCAGACTATACAATTGGAATCTGTACTTCAATCCTGTAAATAACAGTTCTGTGTTGGCTTTGAGGGAAGTCATTCATATTCACCCCTGAATTTGTGAAGATGGTAACACCCAACAGGAAGAAGTGAAATAGAGACCATGTGGTTAGTCCTGTTTGCAACAAGGTGAGTGAAATGTAGCTGTGTCTTTAGCATAATATACAAGCCTTATATTTATTTATATCTGCCTATTCTGAAAATTTAACTCCACATTCATCAATTACATGGTAGCCTCCAAGTATTGATTAGGTACTAGTTGGAAAGCTTCTGGCCACCTTACATCTGGGGGGGGGGGGGTTTATAAAAATTTGTGATTACATCAATCTGAATTTGTATGGATGTTGAAAAGAAGTCTAATGAATCTGATGGTGCATATATGACATAGTAGTCCAAGATGTTATTGACAAATGTGGCTGGTGTGTGTTTCCTGTAAAGCCAGGATATTGACAAAGTACTCTTATGGGACTTTCAATAAGTAATCACTATTTGCTCTGCTTATGACTTTCAAATAAAACTGCAAACAGTTAATTGAGTATACATTGTGCATATGTGTAATAGTGTATCCTGAGAGACACAATTTGAAAATTTGTGACTGCTGTAACTTTGAAGTACAGGAGAGCAGTTTCCCTAAACTCTGGACATGGGATCTTGCTTACTAGCATATCCTTTCATTATGCCTTCATGGTGAACATTAGTACCCTAATCTCTCCTCTGCCTCTCTTTAACATACTTCATGGTTTTTTAAAATTTAATCTTATTTTGCTTTTATTAATTTTCTCATTTATTCTTCACCTCTGAAAATGGCTCTCCTTTCTTTCTTTCACCTCCCCCCCTCCCTCTATTTTTTTCTCGGTGTTTTCCGTCTCCCCCATTTCGTTTGTGTTTGGTATTGTGCTTTATTTGCATTGTTCTGTCCACTTACCACTTTTTTCTCTTCTTCTAATCGATTTTTACTTCACATTCTGTTATTCTTTTCTGTCGTCACTGAAGAGAAGATGTCACATCACTTACTAACATTTCATTGTTGACCTCCTACTTCCCCCCATGCATTTTCTTTAATCATTGCCTACATTTCATCTTGTGAGACACCTTATTTATTTTTAGTTTGTGCATTTTTTTGGAGCTACGCTCACATATAAACATTTTGTACGAATAAATGTTTATCTGTGTGCATGACTACGGGGATAATACACTTGTGATATGGATGGAAAAACAAGAAAAAACTGATAGTTGGAAAGGCAGTTGTCACTGAGATTCATTGGAAGAATCCTTAGGAAGTATAGTCCACCCAAAAAGAAGGTAGCTTAGAAAACCCTCATTCAAGTGATACTTGAGTATTACTTCTCCATCTGGGAGCATTAAAAGGTAGTATTGATAGAGGAATGAAAGAAGAGCCAAAAAAGAACAGTGCATTTAATCCCAGATTTGTGTAAAAAGCATGAAAGTGTCACAGAGATGCTTATACAGCTCCATTACCAGACGCCACAAGGGTATTGTGCCTCATAGTGCATTTACTGTTGAAATTCTGAATACATGCATTCCTAGAAAGTCAACCAATAATTGCTTCTTCGTTCATATATCTCTTGAAAAGACCAGGAGGGTAATGTTGAACAGAAATATGAACTCACATGGTGACTTACCAAGGGGAGGAAGTGACAATGGTATATGAAGTAGCCTATCCACATACTCAAATACTTACACAATATTCGTTTAATGACTCTCATGAGTGCCTTCTGTCCCCCAAGAATTCTTAAAAGTGCATTTGCTATTTCTTTTGTCTACTTTTTGACTAATATTTTACTCTGTTTTGTTTACTTCCTTATTCACTAATTTCCGAATTGGCATTTGCATCCTACTTTGTTTATTTGATATTGCAGTTCATCCACAGAAGCATCAATACATTCCGTAAATTCACTTTTGAGTGTTTTAATTTCTTTCGTTCTGACCTGGTGCTATTTTGAATCCTAAGTAGCTTTCAAGGCTCTAAGACTCTCTTTTAAAGATTTATTGGTTGCTTTCTAGGAATCTAGGCCTGTTTTCAGTTACTGCATTAGGTCTTCCTATAAAGATTCTTGATCCTTTTTTATGGACTTTGTTAGAACTATGAGGGCTGTTCAATAAAGAATGATCATAATTTCTTTTTTGAGAAGAGTCCTTTACTAGTCCTCATAATTTTGATGGTCCTTCTCAAAGTAGTCTCCCATGAATGTGATGCACTTGTCCAAGCATTTCTGCCAGCCTTCAAATACATGCTCGAAACCATTTTTTGAGAGGTCCTTCAAAATCGCCTCTGCAACCTTCAGCACTGCTTCTTATGATTGATAATGCCTCCCATGAAGGCATTTTTTCATGTTAGGGAATAGAAGAAAAGTAACATGGGGCTAAATCCAGATTATAGGGAGGGTGAGGGATGCACTTCACATTGATTTTTGCAAGATATTCAGCAACAACATCGGCAATATGCAGCTGTGCATTATCGTGGTGTAGCATCTAACCTGCTTTATGGAAATGTTGTCTTTTGCACCTGATATGGACTTGCAATGTTTTCAGGACTCCCTGTCATATTGTCCAGTTACTGATGTGTGTGCAAGACAGCATGCTGATAAACCATTTCATGAATATCAAAGAATGAGGTGACCATAACTTTCCCAGCAGAAGCAACCACTTTTATTTTTTTGAGGATTGGTGGTAAGGGGATTTCCATACTGAGCTTCGCTGTTTGCTCTCAGGATCAAAATGATGTAGCCAAGTTTCTTCAGCAGTGGTTACATTTGAAAGAAACTCTGCATCTCCCTCTAACATCAACTTTAACTGCATGCAGACCTGCACACGAATGTCCTTTTGTTCAGGAATCAACAGGTTTGGAACCCATCGCTCACAAACACGTGTCGTGTGATTTTTCTGTCTCCAATGTGTGGCACCCAGTGAAATGTTCAATATTTCAGAATGTGATCTTAAGGTAAGTCGTCGATCCTCTCTCACAATGACAGCAGCAGTGTTGATGTTTTCTTCCATAAGAGCAGTAACTGGAGCACCATGTCTACCTTCCTTTGAAATTGATTGTCTCTCCTCTTTAAACATTTTAAACCACCTTCGAGCTGTGCTGTAGGGAAAAGTAGACTCCTCATAGGCTTCCTGTATCATTGTATGGACCTCAGTGGAAGATTTGTTGAGACAAAAGCAGAATTTCAAAGCCACATATTGTTCCTTGCGTGTTACCTCCATTGCAGTGGTAAGTGATACTGAACATTTCTCACCTTGCCTGCCTCTCGCAGGTGGGAACCAGGAGTCCCAACAATGAAACCATTATGGTGTGTTTGTTGCACATTAAGCTAACAGAAATTCAAAAGATTAAATTTTAGTGTGAGAAATTATGACCATAAAAAATTATGATCATTCTTTATTGAACAGCCCTCGTATTTTTAATGGTTCAACTTTCTAATCTAATCTACGCAGTATTTACAGTATATCCTAATTGTGATTTCAGGATGTCAGTGTTTGTTTTTATTGCCTTCAGGAGCTGTTGAAATAAGACTTGTATATACAACAGTTTTTTGTCTGACACACCATGATATCTGATAATTTTGACGTCCATCACATACCCCAGTATTGTCCCCTTCCTTTTTTCACTTCTTCTTGTCCCAGTATTGGTTCCTGATCTGGCATTCATTTGATGGCCTTGACCTACATTTTCCATAGTTCCTGCTTTCTGTTTCACAGTTTTCTTCTGTTTGTCCATTTTGATTTTCTACTGATAGGACAATAGCTTGCATAGATACTTGCTCTGAATTTTGACATTTCTTTTCAAATCACTCTGTTACCTAATACATGAGCTTTCATTGTGTATTGGCTTCTCAGATAACAAATAACTCAATTCTGTTCTAGATCAATCCTAATAACTGAACTGCAGATTTTTTAATGTATATAAATAGTGATATATTGAGAAATTGTATATTTTATTTCTAACCATGAGTTTTTCCTTTAAACATATATTTCTGTCTTGGTAACATTTTTATTTCCATGCGACTGACAGTGCAGTCATAACTTGGTTGCATTATATTGTATGTTACATTCATGTTTTCAACCAAACAAAATAACATAGATGGAAAGAATGGTTCTAGTGATACTTCTTTTCATTTGAAGCTTAGACGTACCTATTAAATTTTACACCCCATTGTATAGTTTTGTAGCTAAATGCACATCCATGCTGTGTTTATGTTAGTACCGTTTCTCAGTTGCCACACTGAAGTTCTGAATAAGGTGGAAACATTCTATTTTGCTTTCAGAAATGGATTACCTGAAAATCCAAATAAAGAGCTTTCATTAATCAACTCTCCCGACTACACATTTCTTGATGGAAGAACAACTCCATTGGGTGTAAGGCAGAAGAAGCGACTACTTAAACAGCGGGAATATGCGGTAAGTAAAAGTATAGGCTTAGTCTATTTTAGAGAACTTGCTTCCATCCTCACAATCCAGAAACAGAGTTTTTACAACAATAAAATCTGAATATCAGTTCTGGCAAAAGAAGCCGCTCCACCGGGCTACAAGTTTCAAACAGTGTAGCTGTGCAGGTTACTAGAAGATCGCAGTGTGTGTTAGTGCCTTAATTGGACATCACTTCCTTGTAGGTGACGGCTGTGAAATGATCTTCTGCTTGTTCAGTCAATTTTCTGAGAGGCTGAATCCCAAATCTGTCACTGGCAGTTGCCTGAAAGAACACTTGCACAAAGATCATTTTAATACTTTTGCTTTTTGTGGATCATAAATCCAAAAGGGTGAAAAGAGTTTCCTCCAGAAATATTACATTTTGTTTTTTGCACCATGGAAAGTGTGCACCTCCGTAGATTTATCTCACTTGGTACACTTCCTTAGGTTGCGACGTATCTGCATTATTGTTCTTGTGTTCTTCTTCAGTCCAAAGACTGGTTTGATATACCTCTCCACACTAGTCTATCCCGTGCAAGCCCCTTCTCTCTGAATAAGTATTGCAATCCACATCCATTTGAACATACTTTGTGTACTCTTCTATTGATACTGAAGATAAGGTGGATAGATCACGTAACTAATGAGGAGGTATTGAATAGGATTGGGGAGAAGAGAAGTTTGTGGCACAACTTGACTAGAAGAAGGGATCGGTTGGTAGGACATGTTTTGAGGCATCAAGGGATCACAAATTTAGCATTGGAGGGCAGTGTGGAGGGTAAAAATCGTAGAGGGAGACCGAGAGATGAGTACACTAAGCAGATTCAGAAGGATGTAGGTTGCAGTAGGTACTGGGAGATGAAGAAGCTAGCACAGGATAGAGTAGCATGGAGAGCTGCATCAAACCAGTCTCAGGACTGAAGACAACAACAACAACTATTGGTCTCCCTATGTATATTTTACCCCCCACCTTGTCAACTGATTCCTTCTTTCAGTCAAATTATGCCAAAAATTTATTTTCTCCCCAATATTATTCAGTACCTCATTAGTCATGTGATCTACCCATCTGATCATCAGCATTCTTCTGTAGCACTACATTTCAAAAGCTTCTATTTTTTCTAGTGTGAATTGCTTATTGCCCTTGTTGCTCTTCCATACAAAGTTGCACTCGAGATAATGCCTACAGTAAAGACTTCCTAACACTTACATTTATATTCAATGTTAACAAATTTCTCTTCTTCAGAAATTCTTCTTTTGCCATTACCATTCTGCATCTTATATCCTCTTACTTCGGCCATCATAAAATTATATTACTGCCCAAACAGCGAAAACTCATGTACAGTTTTAGTGCCCTATTTCCTAATCTAATTCCCTCAGCATCACCTGATTTAATTTGACTACATTCCATTACCCTTGTTTTGTTTTTGTTAATATTCATGTTATATCCTCCTTTCAAGATACTGTCCATTCCATTGAATTGCTCTTCCAAGTGCTGTATTGCTTCTGACAGAATTACAATGCCATTTTATTTCTTCTCTGTGAACATTAACTTCCATTTCAAATTTCTCCTTGCTTTCTTTTACAGCTTTTCAATGAGTGAACTGAATAACAATGGGGATTGGTTGCAACCGTGTCTCACTCCCTTCTCAACCACTGCTTCCATTCCATGCCCTTTGATTCTTACTACTGCTGTCTGGTTTCTGATACCTTCAGAAATTCAAAAGAATGTGCTAAAGTCAATATTGTCAAAAGATTTCTCAAAATCTACAAATGCTATAAACATAGGTTTGACTTTCGTCAACCTATCTTCTAATAAGTCATAGTATCAGTATTGTCTTTTATGTTCAAACATTTCTCCAGAACACATTCTGACCTGTATTTTGCAGTCATGTCACATTAAACTGATAGTTCGGTAATATTCACACCGGTCACTACCTTTTTTTTAAATTACATTCTTCATTATGTTTGGTGGTGTTTTGCCTGTTTCGTATACCTTGCACATCAGGTTGAATGATTTTCTCACGACTGGCTCTCCAGAGCATCTCGATAATTATGAAGGCATGTAGTATGCTTCAAGTGCCTTGTTTTGAGTTAGATATTTAGTTAGTTTGTTAGTTTATATCTTCTATCTTATCTTTCTTCTGCCCTTTGTAAACTACTGGCTTCTCAAGTTCATTGCACTTGTGTAGCCCCTCTGTATATTCTTTCTGCCTTTCAGCGTTCACTGCTTCGCTTAATATTGGTTTTCCAGCTGTGTTCTTGATATAATGCATTGGCTTCTCATTTCTCTAAAGGCCTCTTTAACTTTCCCATAGGCAGTATCTTTCGCCAAGTTGTACATGCTTCTGTAGATTTACATTTGTACTCTAGTCATTCCTTCTTAACCATTGTACACTTTCTGCCAGTCTTCTTTTTTAGACATTTCTATCCCCCTTTCACCAGCTTCTTTTGCTGCATTTTTATATTTTATCATTTCATCAATTAAATTAAATACCTTCTGTAATATCCAAGGATTCCTACTAGGCACTGCTTTTTTACCTATTTGATCCTCTGCTGCTTTCACTATTTCATCTCTCAGAGCTATCCATTCATTTTCTACTGTATTCATTTCCCCGTTTCAGTCAGTCATTGCGTAATGGTGTGTTTGAAACTCTAAATTAATGTAGTTATTCCATCTTATTCAGAGCCTGTCTCCTTAATTTGCCACCTTTTTGCAATTTGTTTTAATCAACAACTGATAACCAATAAATTATGGTCAGAATCCCCATGTGCCACTGGAAAAGTATTACAGTTTAAAATCTTGTTCTGAAATCTCTGTCTTACCATTACATAATCAGTCTGAAATCATCCAGTGTCTCCAGGTCTCTTCCAGATATACAAGTTATTTCATGATCCTTAAACCAAAGCACTGATAATGATTAAATTATGCTGTGTGCAGAATTCTACCAGGTGACTTCTTCTTTACCCCTAGTCCATATTCCCCTATCATTTTTCCTTGTCTTCCTCTTCCTGCTATGGAATACCAGTCACCCATCACAATTAACTTTTCCTATCCTTTAACTCTGTGTATAATTTCCTTTATCTCATCATTCATTCTCTCAATCTGTTCATCTGCAGAGCTAGTATCTCCATTAGCTTGCGAGCGTCCTTTTGTTTGCCAAGCCTGTGGTATGTTGTGCCACAATGGGGACATGCATCACATGTTCTGATTGTCACAACCCTCTTGTAGCCCAAAGCTGATTTAGCAAATTTGAAGTAAGTTAATAATTGTGTGGCAGGTCACATTTTCACAGCACTTGGCATGCTGAAATAGTGACACACTGCAGAGTGAGGAAACAACGCTAGAATTCGCATAAACAGTTTTCATAATACTCATCTGGTATTCTTCTTCTTTGTTGTAAGTTGTAAGCTCATAGTCCATTCTGAAATTTAACTTTTTATACTGTTCAAGAGGGTGCTCAGCTTCATTTTGTTAAATATATGAAAGCTGATGGACTTTTTGGTGTTAAACACATACATTTTCAATCATTTCACTTCACAGTAGAAATCAACATCAACCGTGATGCTAACACAACACAAGTAACTTGCACTCCATCCTCGTACTTCAAACTTGTATTACTAACTGCCCAAAGACAAAGATTTACCTCTAACAACATATAACAAAGAAAATACTATCACATATCGATCTACTTGTGCAAAATTATCTTTCTGAAATACATTTCAAAAATAAAGTACAAATAATTTTTTATCATTGCTTATCTTTTTAAGAAGTCCATAAATATCATCATAATTACACTAAGTGTTTATATATGTGGACGTTTATAAATTTTTGTATAGCTATATGGTAGTGGATTTCTGGATATCGAGTCTTCAACTTGGGAATCGGTCATTTCATATGATCCAAGATCGGTTAGTACATTTATTTCACCATGACAACTTTTATTACAATGCATGACAAATTAAACAGTGTTTACAGCTGGACATGGCTCCGCTGCTGATGTGGCTGGTCACTGATGTGGTTGTTTATAAGATCATTGAGGCTGTGCGGCAGGTGGGGCCTCTGCCAGAGTTGGTATGACATACTGTGTGACTGTTGTCAGAGAGCTGACTGTCAAATACCTTTCTCCATCATAAACAAACTCTGGCCCATATTGCCAGTTTCATAGGCTTGAGGTATTTGCTTACATTCCTTTGGGGATGGGTGTGATTACCTCAAGTAGTGGTCCCTGCGTTTCACATCAGAGTTAAATGTGCAATCCCATCCCTGATTAGAGTGTCCACATAATTCTGACCACACAAACATGTAAAATTGCAATTCCTACTTAATCTGTGTAGTCAGCAGCCTAGTCTGCATGCGATTGCTTGTGATCCTTCTTTGCTGCCAAAATTCTGTTCCTGGCTGCAATAATTTACACTGAAGAGTCAATGAAACTGTTACATTTACCTAATATTGTGTAGGGCCCCTGTAAGCATGCAGAAGTGCCACAAAATGACATGCTGTGGACTCAAATAATGTTTGAAATAGTGCTGGAGGGAACTGATTCCATGAATCCAGCAGGGCTGTCCACAAATCTAAGAATATGAGGGGATGAAGATCTCTTCTGAACAGCATGTTGCAAAGCATCCCAGATATGCTCAATAATGCTGATGTCTGGGAGGTTTGCAGCCAGCACAAGTATTTAAATTCAGAAGAGTGTACCTGGAGCCACTCTGTAGCAATTCTGGATATGTAGGGTGTCGCATTGTTCTGCTGGAATTGCACAAGTCCATTAGAATGCACAATGGACATGAATGGTTCCAGATGATCAGACAGAATGCTTACATACGTGTCACCTGTCAGAGTCGTATCCAGATGTATTAGGGGTCCCATATCACTCCAACTGCACATACCCCACGCCATTACAGTGTCTCCACCAGCCTGAACAGTCCCCTGCTGACATGCAGGATTTATGGATTCATAAGGTTGTTTTCATACCCGTACATGTCCATCCACTTGATACTATTTGAAGCGAGACTTGTCCGACCAGGCAACATCTTTCCAGTCATCAACAGTCCGTGTTCATGGGCCCAGGAGAGGTGTAAAGTTTTGTGTCATTCAGTCATCAAGGGTACACGAGTGGGCCTTCAGCTTCGAAAGCCCATATCGGTGACATTTTGTTGATTGGTTTGCATGCTGACACTTGTTAATGGCCCAGCATTGGAATCGGCAGCAATTTGCGGAAGGGTTGCACTTCTGTCAAGTTGAATGATTCTCTTCAGTTGTCATTGGTCCGATTCTTGCAGGATATTTTTCTGGTCGCAGTGATGTTGGAAATTTGATGTTTTACTGGATTCCTGATATTCACGGTACACTCATGAAATGGTCGTACGGGAAAATCCCCACTTCATTGCTACCTCGGAGATGCTGTGTCCCATCGCTCATGCGCCGGCTGTAACACCACATTCGAACTCACTTAAACCTTGACAACCAGCCATTGTAGCAGCAGTAACTAATCTAAGAACTGCACCAGACACTTGTCTAATATAAGTTGTGCTGGCTGTAGCACTGTATTCTGCCTGTTTACATTATCTGTACTTGAATATGCATGCCTACACCAGTTTCTTTCGTGCTTCAGGGTGCATCTTCATTTATAAATGTTCAAAAATAAAATAAAATAAAATAAAATAAACCTTCTAGGCAACACAAGTTATGCTGGATTTATTAATGGCTCTATGTCTTATAGTAGATGATACAGAATGAAATTTTCACTCTGCCGTGGAGTGTGCTTTGATATGAAACTTCCTGGCAGATTAAAACTGTGTGCCAGACCAGGACTCGAATTTGGGACCTTCTTCTTTCATGGCCAAGTGCTCTACCATCTGAACTACCCAAGCATGACTCATGACATGCCCTCACAGCTTCAATTCCGCCAGTACCTCATCTACAAAAGGCAAAGGTCTCGAGTTTGAGTGTTGGTCCAGCACGCAGTTGTAATCTGCCTGGAAGTTTCATTGGATGATACAGTTTGGAGTTTCCTGTCAAGAATATGGCCTTCTGTCCTTCTATATTGGAAATTTCACAAAATGAAAATTATAACTGATGTCACCAGCAGTAAGCATCCCACTTTTTACATTGTTCGTAAAATGGTTAAAAGGCTGTAAACACAGGTGGCATGGGGCACATACCTGCCATAGTCGCTAACACTTACAGTGTCTGTAATGTAACTGTCGTTAGCTCCTGATAACCCTGCACAAATTGCATTAGTTGATGTAGTAAATATTCCATGGTTGAAAAACTGCACTCTCACCAGTTACAGAATTGTTCAAGGCCCGATTTGCATGCATCACAGGTCCCAAGTCGTTGCCACTTTTATAAAATGGCAGTCTACCACAGTTTATTGACAGCGGTTGATATTTATACAAGATACTATTCAGAAACCTTAAGTCAGTATTCCCTAGCAGTGTCTAGCCCAAGCCTTATAGAGTTCTGTATATTACAGACAGTCCACCAGAATAACACTGTAGCCAATGCAACAACCGTCATGGTGCGCACATTACCGCTCACATCAGAGAAGAGTGTCCTTCCATCCCTGCACTGGCTTGTCTGCCAGGGTGTGGTTAGAGCCCTTCAGACGGCATGCCTGAGAATCAGTGCCATCTATGTGGTGGTGCTATAGTTGTTGCTAGTAATGTTCTGCCAGCTACTTGGTTTACTTAGTAACGTTTGGTGGTGCCACTACACTTATGATTATCATTCTCACTTAAGTTTTAGTCTTGTGGTATTATTGTGTTTGAAGACTGTTGTTGAAGGACATTAAAGATGAGAGATTCTTGGGAAGTATGTAAGGAGTGAGTCTAACAAGCTGAAAATAATTAATGCTGATATGAAGGGTGAAAATTTTCCAGATAAAACCCAATGTAGTGTATTACATTGGAAGGTTGGTTGCCTTTGTTGTCAGGATGAAATGCCAATTGGGGTTATGAGTGAAAGAATAAATACCATTTTGCTGGGTCAGATCATTCATTCAATACTCAAGAGAGTGGCAAATGAAACTTGTCTATTGACTTTTACCTCCGTGTCTTTGTTTTCCATCGATGTTGATCTATTGAACAAAGTGGCGCAGTGGCGTAGTTGGGAGATATTTCAAATTTTCGGGGAGATGGTTCAAATCCCCATGCAGTCATCCATATTTAGGTTTACACGTATTCCTTAATTCACTTCATGTGGGTGGTAATTTCCTTGCTTATCCACCCTTGTGCTATGTCTCTAATAACTCCATTGTTCAAGAAACATTAAATCTTCGTCGTTTTTCTTTCCTTCATTCCTTCTATGTTTTTCGAGTTTTTCTCCCGCTTATTTGCACATTATTCATCATTATGTCACTAAATAACAGCCATGGTCATCATCTTGGTATTCTAGAAAGTCAGTCAACATTCATTTATGACATATGCCCATATAATGTGAAGTTGTGAATAGTTATACTGGATCCTGTAAAATTCCATTTTACTCCCACGTATTTCTTGCTTTTGAATTATACTAGGTTTTCTCACTATTTCATTGTTAATCCTTGTCTTACCAGTCATGAGCTGTACAAACTTCATCTCAGCAGCTTGATTCTCTTCTCATCTTTTATGCTAGTACTATCTGCTGCTAAATAAAATGTGTAATAACACAAATATATTCATCCAGCATCAGTCCTATTAGTGAGACCCTCATCAAGAGAACCTTTTGCTCACATTGTACTTTTAGATATTAAGATTTAGTGGTGTGATTGCAGCTGAAGGTGATTGATACAGGGTGATTCTATGATGATGATGATGATGATGATGATTTAAGCTTTTGGAGATGATGGAGAAGCATAAATGTGTTAATTTGAGGGAAGAGACTCTGGTGTGGAAATGACCGAGTCGAACGTTGTAAGCAAAAATCATTCTGATATCTCTGGAAGTGGACCTCTTCCACTGCAAGCTCTATGCTCTCCATGTTGTGGGAATAGGCAGTTTGGACAAAACAAGAAAAAGCTCTCAGTGAACAGGGGCTCTAAAATGCACATCCTTAGAGCTATGAGCACTTCTTCAGTAGAAGAGATGTTTTTCTTAGTAGCATAGATGAACAAATGGCATAGCTCTTCAGATATGCACTTCAGAGCCCATGTTTACTGGACTTTTTGTTATTGTTTTGGTCCATACCACGTCCTCCCAAAATGTGGAAAGCAAGGAGTTTGCAATAGAAGAGTTCCATTGTCAGAGGTACCTGAACAATTTTCACTTATAACCTTTGACTTCGTCATTTGTGGACTAGTGTCCCTTATTTCAAATTGATACATTTACTCTTCTCCATCATCCCTCAAAGTTTGTAAAGTCATCATAGAATCATGTATAATCTCTAGGTTTCTATTCTGGCATTACCAATAAAGGCTTTTGTCAGAACAAAGGCACAAGCTGATAATATTTATCGTAAAGTACCCTGCATGGTGAAAAACTGAAGCACCCAGAAGACATGACCAGATTTCAGTGTAACTTTGTATACGGACACACCATCAGTGGGCATGTAAATTATTATAGAGTTCAAATTCTCTGTGACTCAGACCTTGTAGGGTATACTAAGGGTGTAAACAGCATCTGATGTTGAGTGAGACAGTGGCATAAGGACAAGATAGAGATTCAAAGGGGGCTCATTGTGAGTCTCTATTTCATTGGCTGGTCGAATCGTGTGGTATCTAGATTTGCTAGGTATTTGGATGTAACACTGACCTTATGTTAGACTACATGGAAATGCAGTTTGTGACATACTTGTCACCAAGGTTTCTGTTGACCACATCTGCACACCACAAAGGAGGCTCACTGTGTTGTGCATCAAGCACATTGTAACCTCTTTACATGTGCACCTACCACTTGAAAACAAATAATAGACTCACTGCAGCATTCTGTGTAATCCTGCAGCATTGGTCAGAGACTAGCGGCAGTTGGATTACCATACCATGCATACGCTGCTGGCTATACCATAACACAAACAGCTGTGTTCAAATGGTGCAGTGGCTGGCATGCATTGACTGCTGATAAATGACACCACAATGTGTCTAGTGATGAAGCGATGAATTATTGTTGTGCACTAACCCGTATGGCCATCACTGGTGAGTATAGCACGACTTGGGGGAAAGGTCTCATTCCTCTTGTTTTGGAGGGTCATAGCTTTATAATTTCTGCTGTTATAGCGTGGGAAGCCATCAGACTTCAGGTCACGGCTGCAAATGATTGAGGGAATTCTGATGACACAATGGTGTGTTGTGGACATTCTATGTCTTCATGTGTTACCTCTCATGTGATGCAGTTGTGGTGCCATTTTTCAAGTCACATTTCTTGTTCACACATGGCACATATTTCTATGGATTGTCTGTATGGTTTTGAAATACTCCCATGGCCAGCAGGGTCCACAATACCAGCATTTGAGACTAGCTCAGACACCAATTCTGTCCCAGTGACAGTATTTAGGATATTAAGAACCGGTTTCGTGGATGTGGGTGAGATTGCCTCTGGAGAGGATACAGTGGCCTTGTAAAACACTTTCCAACCAAATCATAGCATGCATTGAAGTCATAGAGGGAGCAACATCATACTGATATGTGGACTTACACTGCCAAGTTCTTTATAAATTTGGCCCAGTTTTGTAATTACATAAATAACTTTGCATATTTTTCAGTCTGTAAAGTTTTGTTTTGTTGAAACTTCCTGGCAGATTAAAACTGTGTGCCCGACCGAGACTCGAACTCGGGACCTTTGCCTTTCGCGGGCAAGTGCTCCTCCCCTTCTGGATGTTTCACTTTTTTTGTCAGTCAGTGTATGTAAAAATTGTTGTACCAATGAGAAGGATACACTGACGGAAATGATTGTTATCTCACTTATTAAATACATGACGACACTCAAATGGCTAGGGTTGTGTTTTCAGGCTGCAGTTAATACTACACTCTCACAAGACACAATACAAGCAACATCTTTCATAGTAATAGCAGTTAAGGAAGGGACTTGTAGACTGGTTAACATAGATTGCGAGCTGGAGCTCCAGATGTGGGATTAAAACTAGTACATAATGAGGTGTGTTGTACCATCAGGTGAGATAGTCATTCATGAAACCTGCGTGACAGTGCCACCAATGCTGCCATTTCTTTTGCTTCAGGATCACTGAGCTGTCTATCTGTTGGCATACCAAGACTTAAAGAAATTTACATGATATTTAACTTTGTGAATTCGATACAGTGTGAAGCAGCAACATACTTCAATCAGTGACTTTCCCTTGTGTGTGTGTGTGTGTGTGTGTGTGTGTGTGTGTGTGTGTGTGTGTGTGTGTGAAAAAAACCAATATTTACCAGATGACTGTGACATACAAATTGCAAATTGTCGACCAACTAAATCACAGAGGCATCCAGTGGATTGTGGGTCACCTGAGAGGCAGACCAGGTTGATAACAATAACTGTCAGACTTCAGAAAATGCTTACACAGTCCACCCCAAATGTTACTACATATTTTGCTGCTAAAAATTTCCATGTCGGGCACCTTAAATGAAAAGCACTACTTCTGACTCTAAAAGCTGCCTGTTGTTGTTGATATCCATATATCTACACCTACACTCCACTAGCCACCTTGAATGGCATGTAGCAATTGCTGTTCCAGTTGCCCTCAGTACATAGGTGTTGAGATCACAAGTTATGTCGTATACTGTCCCAAACCATCACAGTGGCATTTGTCCTCTGTGTTACTCAACAACTGAGGCTTCTGTATTACATTCATCACTGTAGCACTATTAGAAATATTAGTTCCTTCCTTGAGGAGGAGAATGGTATAGGTTGGGTAAGACTAAAAAGAAGGTTAGGTCAATTCGACCCACATGGGATGCGTTTCATTTTGGGACCTGAATGACCTGCCCTTCTACATTTACATCAATACTCTGCAATCCACCATATGGTGCATGGTGGAACGTACCCAATAACACTACTAGTCATTTCCTTTCCTCTTTCACTCGAAAATAGAATGAGGCAAAAATGGCTATCTGTATGGCTCTAATTAGCCCAAATTTCTCGTATCTCATCTTCGTTGTCCTTATATGCAATGCATGTTGGAGACAGTAGAATCCTTCTGCAGTCAGCATCAAGTGCCAGGTATCTAAATTTTATCACTATTTTGTTGAGTTCCTCAAAAACAATGTCGCCTTCCCTCCACAGTTTCCCATTTGAGTTCCTGAAGCATCTCTCTAACACTTGCTTGTTGTTCAGACCAAATGGCAACAAATCCACCAGCCCACCTCTGAACTGCCTCTTCCTTTAGTATGACCTGATACAGATCCCAAAAACTTGAGTAGTACTCAAGAATAGGTTGCACTAGTGTCCTGTATGCAGTCTCCTTTATAGATGAACCACACTTTCCCAGAATTCTCACAATGAACTGAAGTTGACCATTCGTCTTCCCTACCAAAATCCTTAGATGCTTGTTCCATTTCATGTCATGTGGCAATGTTATGCCCATATATTTAAATGATGTGACTGTGTCCTGATAATCTTCTCTGGCCTGTACCTCTTCCCATCCCAAGGGAGGAACTGATAGTTCCAAAAGTTAGGAGAGCTTTATGTATGTTTATATATACACATTTGTAGAACTAAATATTTCACCCCCTGTAGATAAGTAATGGCCATAAATTCTATCTCATACTTTTATAGATTCTCAAGTGAATTTTCCTTTTGATACAGTATACATACTTACCAATCTTTTTGCTAGTTTTTCTATTTTAGATTTAAAACATTTTTATCACTTCTGTTCAGGTAAGAAGATGATTTGTATTGCAGAGAGATAATGTATTGTTTACTGTAAATTGAAATAATTAATGCACTAGCATATCATGCAAACACTTTCAGGACTATTCTGGACAAGAATTTGTTTATTGTGTTGTTACATTGTCTGTTGTTTCTCACATCTCACTAACAATTTTGCCCTAACTCTTCACTGAAACAGATGAGTATTACTGCACTTTTGATGTTTTCGCTTTTCAGGAAAAAATTGTGAAGCTAACCCAAGAAATGGATTTTGCTGTCGAACGCCATGAAAGATTGAAGAGGGAGGAGGAAGAATATAGGAAAAATATTATAAACAGTAAACTCAAACCAAAGGGTAATCTCCTAAAGTTAGAAAAGTGATTATTTTATTGTCCATTGTCACTTCTCTCTTATTGTTAAACCTGTTACCTAGATTAATAGTGCAGAATTTGTATCTGATGTGTAATTATTTGTAATATAGTAAAGTGATATTTTACAGGAATAAGCTGGTCTTTTTTGTTTTTGCAACTTAAAATAGATGATCCTAAATAATTTTTATTGTGATGTGGCCCCCGCATCAGTTTTTGTGATTATCTTCTGAAAATTAATTTAATATCATTTATATAAAAGTCGGTGGAGGAAAGCCTGTCATTCAAACATGAAGCAGTCTGTCTGGCTCTGTGGCTTAAGCAGTTGCATTTATTTGGGATTTGGAAGGATTCTGATCAGGATCAAACTAGGTAGTCAGATGCTGAAGGAACCTTCAGTAAGCCTTTTTCAGTTTAGTTTTCTGCAGATATGAAGAATGCTGTCATAGACCATGATTGTGATTTCCATGAATATCAGTTTCTTTTTAATTTACTGATTATGATAAAGGGGTACAAAGATATAAGGTTTTCAGAAGATTCAGCAAGACAGTTGAGAAATAGGATGTACTGATTACTGTGTAAATGCCCCCCCCCCCCTCCCCCCACGAACCATGGACCTTGCTGTTGGTGGGGGGCTTGTGTGCCTCAGTGATACAGATAGCCATATCATAGGAGCAACTACAACGGAGGGCTATGTTTTGAGAGGCCAGACAAACGTGTGGTTCCTGAAGAGGGGCAGCAGCCTTTTCAGTAGTTGCAGGGGCAACAGTGTGGATGATTGACTGATTTGGCCTTGTAACACTAACGAAAACAGCCTTGCTGTGCTGGCACTGCAAACAGCTGAAAGCAAGGGGAAGCTATGGCCGTCATTTTCCCCGAGGGCATGCAGCTTTTACTGTATGGTTAAATGATGATGGCGTCCTCTTGGGTAAAATATTCCGGAGGTAAAATAGTCCCCCATTCGGATCTTCGGGCAGGGACTACTCAGGAGGACATTGTTATCAGGAGAAATGAAACTGGTGTTCTATGGATTGGAGCGTGGAATGTCAGATCCCTTAGGTTAGAAAATTTAGAAAGGGAAAAGGATAGGTAAAAGTTAGATATAGTGTGAATTAGTGAAGTTCAGTGACGGGAGGAACAAGACTTTTGGTCAGGTGAATACAGGGTTATAAATACAAAATCAAATAGGGGTAATGCAGGAATAGGTTTAGTAATAAATGGGAAAATAGGAATGTGGGTAAGCTACTACAAACAACATAGTGAATACATTATTGTTGCCAAGATAGATACGAAGCCCACGCCTACCACAGTAGTACAAGTTTATATGCCAACTAGCTCTGCAGATGATGAAGAGATTGATGAAATGTATGATGAGATAAAAGACATTATTCAGATAGTGAAGGGAGATGAAAATTTAATAGTCATGGGTGACTGGAATTCGAGTGTAGGAAAAGGCAGAGAAGGAAACATAGTAGGTGGATATGGATTGGGGCTAAGAAATGAAAGAGGAAACCGCCTGGTAGAATTCTGCACAGAGCATAACTTAATCATAGCTAACACTTGGTTCAAGAATCATAAAAGAAGGTTGTATACATGGAAGAACCCTGGAGATACTAAAAGGTATCAGATTGATTATATAATGGCAAGACAGAGATTTAGGAACCAGGTTTTAAAATGTAAGACATTTCCAGGGGCAGATGTGGACTCTGACCACAATCGATTGGTTATGAACTGTAGATTAAAACTGAAGAAGCTGCAAAAAGGTTGGAATTTGTGGAGATGGGACCTGGGTAAAATGAAAGAACCAGAGGTTGTAGAGAGATTCAGGGAGGGCATTAGGGAACGATTAACAAGAATGGGGGAAAGAAAAACAGTAGAGGGAGAATGGGTAGGTTTGAGAGACAAAATAGTGAAGGTAGCAAGGGCGGGTAGGTAGGTAGGTAAAAAGGTGAGGGCTAATAGAAATCCTTGGGTAACAGAAGAAATATTGAATTTAATTGATGAAAGGAGAAAATATAAAAATGCAGTAAATGAAGCAGGCAAAAAGGAATACAAACGTCTCAAAAATGAGATCTACAGGAAGTGCAAAATGGCTAAGCAGGGGTGGCTGGAGGACAAATGTAAGGATGTAGATGTGCATATCACCAGGGGTAAGATAGATATTGCCTACAGGAAAATTAAAGAGACCTTCGGAGAAAAGAGAACCACTTGCATGAATATCAAGAGCTCAGATGGAAACCCAGTTCTAAGCAAGGAAGGGAAAGCAGAAAGGTGGAAGGAATATATAGAGGGTCTATACAAGGGCGATATTCTTTAGGACAATATTATAGAAATTGAAGAGAATGTAGATGAAGATGAAATAGGAGATATGATACTGTGTGAAGAGTTTGACAGAGGACTGAAAGACCTAACTCGAAACATGGCCCCGGGAGTAGACAACATTCCATTAGAACTACTGACAGCCTTAGGAGAGCCAGTCCTGACAAAGGTCTACCATCTGGTGAGCAAAATGTATGAGACAGGCGAAATACCCTCAGACTTCAAGAAGAATATAATAATTCCAATCCCAAAGAAAGCATGTGTTGACAGATGTGAAAATTACCCAACTATCAGTTTAATCGGTCACAGCTGCAAAATACTAACACGAATTCTTTACAGACGAATGGAAAAACTGGTAGAAGCTGACCTCGGGGAAGATCAGTTTTGATTCCATGGAAATGTTGGAACACGTGAGGCAATATTGACCCTATGACTTATCTAAGAAAGTTGATTAAGGAAAGGCAAACCTACGTATCTAGCATTTGTAGACTTAGAGAAAGCTTTGGAAATGTTGACTGGAATACTCATCTTTCAAATTCTGAAGGTGGCAGGGGTAAAATACAGGGAGCGAAAGGCTATTTACAATTTGTACAGAAACCAGATAGAAGTTATTAGAGTCGAGGGGCATGAAAGGGAGGCAGTGGTTGGGAAGGGAGTGAGACAGGGTTGTAGTCTATCCCCGATGTCATTCAATCTGTATATTGAGCAAGCAGTAAAGGAAACAAAAGAAAAATTCGGTGTTGGAATTTAAATCCAAGGAGAAGAAATAAAAACTTTGAGGTTCGCCAATGATATTGTAATTCTGTTACAGACAGCAAAGGACCTGGAAGAGCAGCTGAACGGAATGGACAGTGTGTTGAAAGGAGGATATAAGATGAACATCAAAAAAAGCAAAACAAGGATAATGGAATGCAGTCAAATTAAATCGGCTGATGCTGTGGTAATTAGATTAGGAAATGAGATGCTTAAAGTAGTGAATGAGTTTTGCTATTTGGGGAGCAAAATAACTGATGATGGGCAAAGTAGAGAGGATATAAAATGTATACTGGTAATGGCAAGGAAAGCGTTTCTGAAGAAGAGAAATTTGTTAACATCGAGTATAGATTTAAGTGTCAGGAAGTCGTTTCTGAAAGTATTTGTATGGAGTGTGGCCATATTTGGAAGTGAAACGTGGAAGATAAATAGTTTGGACAAGAAGAGAATAGAAGCTTTCAAAATATAGTGCTACAGAAGAATGCTGAAGATTAGATGGGTAGATCACTGTAGTAACACGATTCACATTTCCGTCGCACTTCACCTTGTGTAGACCGTGAGCTGTCTGCTAGACCTGCTCGATGTGAACTGTCTGGGCACGGCCCGTGCTGCCTGAGTTGTTGTTGTTCTGCCATAGAGGGCGCGGCCAAATTTTCATGTGCCCTCTGGTGGACGGGACCGCCATAGAGGGCGCAGCCAAATTTTCGCGTGCCCTCTGGTGGATGGGACTTTACTTGCGGCAATTACTGTCTGTGGTGCTCTGTGCCGATGTGCGCCTCCCGCGATGTTTCTGGTGGCTACTGAACTCCTCCAACTTCGAGGGTGAAGCCACTGTGATCCACTGTGTCGGAAGGTGGCGTGTCGTGCAGTAGCAATGACCTCCACGTCCATTGGACGGCTGGAGTTGGGGGGATCTGCCAACCCTCGAGCCGGAACCTTCGAATACAGTTGGAAGTGACTCACACGAAGAGGCCCCCGTCGTCCCACAGCGGGAGCCCAGAACGGAACGGGCGACAAGCCACTGAACTCCGGATCCCAGTCTACCTCGGGAGTGGCCAGACCCAGTGGCGGGATCGATGGGGAAGGTATGACCACAGGTGAATCAGCCTCCTGAGAAACTGGGCCTTTGAGGGGTGGTTGGCTCTTGCCGGGGCATCTCTAACGACAGTGGTGCTGAAGCTACTGGAGGCCGCCAAGGCTGAGAACAATCGCAGAGTGGCGGAGTCACAGGTGGGAGGGGCGGTAGTGTACCCTGAGAAAACAACATGGTACTGGCAATGGGGAAGCCGGCGCCCAAGGGGTCGGAGGGTGGGTGTCCAAACGTGGACATAGCTGATTTTGGTGACGACGTACATCCCGGTCCCCCGCTTGCAAGGTATGGAGCCATCGGCCATTGCGGCGCAGGACCACTGCCAGTATCCAACGTGGATTGGGACCAAACCCACGTGCCCAGACTGACATACACGGTGAAAGCCAGGTATCCCGTTTTGCGAAGACTGGCAAGGACCAGGCCGGAGGAGGTGCAGCAGTGTCCTAGGTTGGCGCCCGTGGAGGAGCTCTGCGGGGCTGCGTTCTACTATCGGTGTGTTCCGGTGTGCCGTCAGGAAAAGCGTCAATGCCTCCTCCACAGGAAATTCATGCACATACTTTTTCATCTGCATCTGAAATGTGCGCACCATGTGCTCGGCTTCCCCATTCGACTGTGGATGAAGGTGGGGAGAGCAAACGTGCCAAATACCGAAGCGCCTACAAAAATCCTGGAAGGTTTGCAAGATAAATTGAGGTCCATTGTCTGATACCAGAGTGACTGGCAGCCCTTCCACAGAAAAGATTTTTGATAGTGCCTGGATTGCAACTTCTGAAGTGGTTGAGGAGCAGTGAACCACATAATGGGAATCGGGAATTAGCATCAATGACAATGAGCCAAAAGCCATTGAGAAATGGACCCGCAAAATCTATGTGAACACGTTCCCATGCCTGGGTTGCAGGCGGCCATGAAGAGAACGCTGAACAGGGAGATGGCTGTTGGCTCACACACTGGGAACTGGCGGCCACCAAGTGCTCAATTTCTCTGTCACTACCGGGCTAGTACACGTGTCTGCAAGCCAAGGTTTTAGTACAGGAAACACCCCAGTGCCCCCTCATGTAATAACGTAAGGACCTCCCTTCGCAAAGTTGCAGGAACAACCACGCGAAGAGCTGTATCATGAGTAGCCAGAAGGAGAACTCCTTCCAAGACTGAGAGGCAGTCTTGTAGAACAAAATAATTATGAAGAGGGTCCGAGGCCTGCCTGGAGGTCGGGACCACTACCCCTGCTGAACGAGGCAAACTACTTGCCGGAGAATCGGGCAGCTACTGTTTCCCTGGCGACTCTAGAGCTAGTGATCGGGAAGCCATCAACCACTTGGCGGGACGCTACGTCCAAATGAAAACGCATAATCTCCTCCCGATCGAACTTAGGATCCGGGTCCACCGGAAGACAAGAAAGAGCGTCGGCATTGGCATGCTGTCCGGTAGGGCCAAAATGTATGTCATAATGATACTTAGAGAGGAACAAGGACCAGTACTGCAGTCTGTGGGCTGCCCCATCTGAAATCTGAGAGGCGGGGCCAAATAACGATATTAATGGCTTATGGTCAGTGATTAACTGAAACTTCGTGCCACCCAAGAAAGCGTGAAACTTGGTAACAGCGTAGACCATGGCCAAAGCCTCTTTTTCCACCTGGGAGTAATGGGCCTATGCGGGACTAAGTGTTTTAAACACAGACGCTAGTGGCTGCTCAATGGGCCAGGACCGCCCCCACCCCGTACTGCAAAGCATCTGTAGCCAGGACCAACGGCTTATTGGGGTTAAAAGTAGCTAAACAAGGCGCTGATGTGAAGTGGCCCTTCAACAAGGTGAACGCTTGCTCGCATGCAGGCGACCAATCAAAAGGAACACCCTTGCGCAGAAGGCAGTACAGGGGGTGGGCTATGATGGAAGCCCTGGGAATGAACCAGTGGTAATAGGCAAGCTTGAGTAAAAAAGCTTGTAACTCCTTCAGTGAAGTGGGCTGCAGAAGTTTGACGATACCTTGGACCAAACTTCCTAGCAGCTGGACGCCGTGCCGAGAGATGGTGTAGCCCACATACTCAATGGACGGTTGGAAGAAGTTCAGCTTACATAGGTTGCAACGCAGGCCCACGGACCTGAATTTGAGAAAGAGGGTTCGAAGGTATGCAAGTGTTCCTTCGTGCTGTGGCCTGTGACAGTTATGTCATCCAAGTAATTAATACAATGAGGGATTGTCGACGTGATGTGCTCAAGATAACGCTGAAATATCGTCGGGGCACTGGATATTCCGAAGGCCAACTGCTGGTATTGGTAAAGGCGAAATAGGGTGTTGACGACCACCAGTCGTTTGGAGTCCTCATCAAGTGGTATCTGATGATAAGCCTCCGAAAAATCGATTTTCGAAAAATATTGGCCTCCCGCCACGGCGGAGAACAATTCATCAGAAAGAGTCAAGGGATAAGTGTCCACCACCAATTGGGAATTAATGGGGGCCTTGAAATCGCCACAAAGACATAAATTTCCTGAGGGCTTCCTGACAATAACAAGGGGCGAAGCCCACTCACTAGAAGAAATGGGAAGAACGACCCCGAGGGCTACCAGCCGGTCTAGCTCTGCTTTTACCTGAGGGCGGAGAGCCAAGGGGATCTGCCTCACGCGTAGAAAATGCGGGCGAGCCGACGCCTTCAACGCCAAGTGAATTTCAAAGTCTGAAACACGCCCCAGGCCTTCCTCGAAGATATCCTTAAAGTCGGAGATCAAAGATTCCAATGACTTATAGGGAACGTCGTCAGAGACCAACTGTAAGGTATCTGTGATAGAAAAATGGAAAGCTTGAAATTCATCCATCCCAAAAAGGTTAGCGGAGCTCGCATTACTGACAACAATTAAAGTAAGAGGCCTAGTGACTGATTTGCAAGTAACGTCAGTAGTGAATTGACCCAGTAGGGGAATGAACTGGTTACAATAACCGCATAGACGCCAGTAAACTGGCACCAACGGGGGCCACCCAAGGTCGGAGTAAGTTTGTGCATTCAACAAGGAAACTGCCACGCCCGTATCTACTTGCAGTTGTAATTGGCGTGACCGAACCGACACCTCGATAAAGAGTTTGTGTGCTGATGTGTCGGGAGCCTGGCCCGATGAAACTTCCTGAATGTCGACATCCATGTCCTCTGTACCTGTTTCCTTCAATTCTTTTGAGGCTGAGCAGCAAACTTTAGCAATGTGTCGTTTTTTATTATATTTGCGACAAGCGGACCTATGCTTGGGGCACTCTGACCAATCATGATGTATATAGCATAATGCACTGGACGGTAACAGGGGCAGGTGGCCGGAACTCTGTTTACGCGCTGTGCGGGAGCGGCGGTAACGGCCGGATTGTACCGCTCGCACGTCGTCCACCCCGGACGCAGTGGGCGCGGCTGCGCCGCCCTGAACTGCCGCGACATCGCACCACGCTTCCAACTGTTGGCCTGCGGCATGAGAGACTTCATACGATTGAGCAGTGGACAGGACTTCCTCAAGGGAAGGCTCTTCCAACTGCAGGGCCCGTTGCTGGACCTCCTTATCAGGGGCCGAATGAACAATGACGTCGCGCACCATAACGTGGGCATACGACTCTCGTGACTGCTCCATGACAAAATGACACTTGCGACTAAGGTTGTGCAGGGTAGCGGCCCACGCCCGGTAAAACTGATGAGGCTGTTTCTTGCATTGATAGAACTCAACCCTAGCAGCCACAACATGAGTGCGGCGGCGATAATATGACGGCAGCAATGAACACAATGCATCAAAAGACAAGGACAAGGGTTCCTGCAACGGTGCTAGCTGCCGCAAAACCTAATGCAGCAAGGGCAACATGAAACGCCTGGAAATGCTGCCGAAGGCGATGTTCATGTGCGTCCCAATCCTCCGCTGTCTCGTAATATGGGGGGAAAGGGAGGAGGGAACGGCACTGGAGCAGACTGTGTGGAGAGCAATGCTGGAAGCACTTGTTTCATAGTTGCCAAGAGCTCCGTCTGCTGCTCAACCAAAACCCGCACTAAATCCTCCATGCCGTAGATAAGCTGTGAAACTGGAACAATGATGCAACACACGAAAGAACTACCCTATTCGTCGCCAGTAACACGATTCACGTTTCCGTCGCACTTCACCTAGTGTAGACCAGGAACTGTCTGTTAGACCTGCCCGATGTGAAGTGACTGGGCATGGCCCGTGCTGCTGAGTTGTTGTTGTTCCGCAGGCAGAGGGCGCAGCCAAATTCTCGCGGGCCCTCTGGTGGACGGGACTTTACTTGTGGCAACTACTGTCCGTGACGTGACGTGCCGATGTGCGCCTCCCACGATCTTTCTGGTAGCTGCTGCAATCACATAACTAATGAGGAGGTATTGAATAGAATTGGAGAGAAGAGAAATTTGTGGCACAACTTGACCAGAAGAAGGGATCAGTTGGTAGGGCATATTATGAGGCATCAAGGGATCATCAATTTAGTATTGGAGGGCATTGTGGAGGGTAAAAATTGTAGAGGGACATAAAGAGATGAATACACTAAACAGATTCAAAAAGATTTAAGTTGCAGTAGGTACTGGGAGATGAAGAACCTTGCACAGGATAGAGAAGCATGGAGACGTACATCAAACCAGTCTCAGGACTGAAGACCACAACAATGACAACAAACTGTGTAAATGAGATGAAGTAATTATTGGATTTCATGGAACTGATGGAATAATCTTCATAATGCTTGTCTTGAAGTAATGTTCAGGAACGTAAAGTTGAAAACAGCAATAAGTATTTTTTCAATTGCACTGCTGTTTTTAAAATTTATATATCCTTGTAATCAATGATTTATGGCTAATTAAAACTAACTTAAATTTCTATCAGCCAGTATTACTCTCATCTGGTATAACTTGAGGGACACGCACAACCACCTTCTCCTACATAGTAATGACACCCTTGCGATGATATGCAGATATTCAGAGATGGTGCAAACGGGAGTTGACAGAGAATGTCACGTGGAAGTAAATTTGAAACAGTACCAAGAATATTTGTGCATACATTTCAGTTATAAATTGAGACAAGTTTTGTCATTACAGCCAGCATTCAGTGGTAAATATGTTAATAATTTATCTATTGTGCAGGATGAAAGAGAGTCAATGTTTAACAAATTAAGCCAAGGAACCAATGTTCAGAACCTGTGAAGGCTCCCAGCATCTTCCTCAGATACTGAACATTAGTTGACATAAGTTTTAATTATAATTTCAGTTCAGCAGGAACTGGAGAGCAGTGTAAGTCAAAGCTGTAGGGCCATGGAACAAACAATTCACAGAAAACTGATTAGAAAATTTTAAAGCAAAATAGTGGATTATAAAAAGGTAAAAAACACAATGAAGATTACCAGCAGTGTACACAATCAATTTTTCAGATATGAAGAAAGCAAAAGAAATGTTTTCAAGTGGAACAAGACAGCTATTGAAGAAAAGGTGAGAGTTTCTAGCAAACAGTAACATGATAGAATATGCTGAATGAAACAAAACTGGATGTGAGAAGACACAATAAAAATTTGGCAAGAGAATAACTACAAACAATTACAGTATGAAGAAAACAAAATAGAAGTTTATTTTGGGTAGACACACAATTAAGATGCCAAGTGAAAAAATAACAACAGAGATAAAATATGCTATCCTCATTGTCTGACAATGTTTCAGGTTCCTTGCACAGTCCACATATCTATATGAAGGAAAAAGTCAGAGATGCTTGGTGTTGTAATTAGTTATAAGTAAACACAAGCACTAGACAGAATACAGCTTTATTCCATTGAAGCATTAACTACTTGAACACAGTATAGGAACCAATTACATACAAAAAGAACTGTAACAACACCACACACACACACACACACACACACACACACACACACACAATTGTGAGGTGCCCTCTGGTGTGCACATGCATTACTCCATTTGCGTTTTCTACCTTGGCCACAGCTAGCTCTTGCAGAGAATGCCTTCATAAGCATGTCACATGGACCCATCCACCGATGTAAGAGTATCTGTCAACATAGTGGCTTTGCACTTGTCACACAGTTCTCACCATTCTATGGAGCCTTCTGTATGTTCCATTGATACTAAAGTAATTGACCTTGCTTGTGTTTACAGTTTTCAATTTGAACTGGTCCTTGAACTGTTTGCTTGTGCTTATAGTAACTTTCACTATGCTCTGAACTTTGCTTCTGGAAAATTGTTTACTTTCTGAAATCTAACCGTCATCAGCCACAAGAACTGTCTGTTTTTTCCACCGGTTACCGCATCAGTGCCAGTGTTTGTAATCATAAATTGTGTTCTGCCTATGCCAGATAGGATAGAAGAGTGGTGATAAGGATTTTCTTACTTTTTGACAATCCAGTGTGATGCATAGATCCTGAGTTTCTAAAGCTGTGGCTACAGCAGCAACTGTAGAAAGAATTGCAGCAACATCATCAACAACTACAGCAGCAGCAACAGAAGGACTTACTGTTCCAACTACCTGCAGCTACAGCATCATCATCTCTCCCTCAGCCATTTGCTTGCTTTGATGAGTAAAATGAGCATTGTGAGATCTATTGACATAGTTCTGTTCTTCTCTACATGGCACATCACATAGCTGACCAAGAATTTCAGAGTGCACTCTTATTGTATTTTAGAAGTAAATTGTTTGAAGTTTGTGCAAAAACTACACCCACTCTTCGACCCCAGTTATTTTGAGCTTTCCAGATGTTTGTGATTTTATGACATTGACCAAACCCTTGTAGTCACAACTACGCTAAAATTTAATCAATTTGTTAAGGAACCACTTAGAGCATAGGCTGCTTACTTGCAAGGCTTACTAATCAAGTGTGATTTTTCCTATAAACAGTATGGTGCACTGTATGCTGAATCATTAGTCTGTGATGTTATTATACATCAATTTCCTGATAGAGCAGTTAATGCAAACACTTTAGAGTCATCTGATTCAACCCTGACTGATGAGCTAAAAGTTGCCAAAGCTCACAAAGTAACAACATCAGTGCAAGCTGTGTTCCACAATACGGCTACTGTCAAGTTTCTTAGCAGCAGCAGCAGCAGTAGTAGAATGATCAAAGAATGGCAACCAATCAATGTCTACATCTGATTCGCCAAGTACCCAATTTTTCGGCAGTGCAGAGAAGTAGAATTCAGTAGTTAGAGCAGTAGTTCCAGATCCACCACCCTCATTGTTGGTAGATGCTCACAAACAGAAGCACTTTGTTTGCCGTTGATATGTCTCAAAGCAAGTGAGAGCTTGATGACATAAAATGGACAGTTTTTCCTTTTGTGGGATCAGATTGTAATCCTAGATAAGTATAAAAATATAGCTTGACAACTAACCCAGCTGAGAATAGACTCTTGGATGACAACTAACATTTTTGGTTTAACTGATTTGATGCATTTTGATTTCCAAATTCAAGACTAAGTCAGTCTAGTTTCAACCATATTCCATTCAATGAACTTGATATCTTGTATCCCCAGTTGTGTTAATTATTTAACTGACTTGCTAACTACTGGGTCAATGTGGGAGCAGCAGCTGCAAAATCTGCAGTTGTTTGAGTGATTTCAGGCCCATGGGCTGCATTGTTCCCATAATAAATGTAGTATCTTTGAGCAAATTGTAAAGTATCTAGGACATATCCCCCCATGAACCATGGACCTTGCCGCTGGTGGGGAGGCTTGCGTGCCTCAGCAATACAGATAGCCGTACCGTAGGTGCAACCACAACGGAGGGGTATCTGTTGAGAGGCCAGACAAATGTGTGGTTCCTGAAGAGGGGCAGCAGCCTTTTCAGTAGTTGCAGGGGCAACAGTCTGGATGATTGACTGATCTGGCCTTGTAACAATAACCAAAACAGCCTTGCTGTGCTGGTACTGCGAATGGCTTAAAGCAAGCGGAAACTACAGCCGTAATTTTTCCCGAGGGCATGCAGTTTTACTGTATGATTAAATGATGATGGCATCCTCTTGGGTAAAATATTCCGGAGGTAAAATAGTCCCCCATTTGGATCTCTGGGCGGGGACCACTCAAGAGGATGTCGTTATCAGGAGAAAGAAAACTGGCGTTCTACGGGTCGGAGTGTGGAATGTCAGATCCCTTAATCGGGCAGGTAGGTTAGAAAATTTAAAAAGGGAAATGGATAGGTTAAAGTTAGATATAGTGGGAATTAGTGAAGTTCGGTGGCAGGAGGAACAAGACTTCTAGTCAGGTGACTACAGGGTTATAAACACAAAATCAAATAGGGGTAATGCAGGAGTAGGTTTAATAATGAATAGGAAAATAGGAATGCGGGTAAGCTACTACAAACAGCATAGTGAATACATTATTGTGGCCAAGATAGATACGAAGCCCACACCTACTACAGTAGTACAAGTTTATATGCCAACTACCTCTGCAGATGACGAAGAAATTGAAGAAATGTATGATCAAATAAAAGAAATTATTCAGATAGTGAAGGGTGACGAAAATTTAATAGTCATGGGTGACTGGAATTCGGTAGTAGGAAAAGGGAGACAAGGAAACGTAGTAGGTGAATATGGACTGGGGCAAAGAAATGAAAGAGGAAGCCGCCTGGTAGAATTTTGCACAGAGCACAACTTAATCATAGGTAACACTTGGTTCAAGAATCATAAAAGAAGGCTGTATACATGGAAGAAGCCTGGAGATACTGACAGGTTTCAGATAGATTATATAATGGTACGGCTGAGATTTAGGAACCAGGTTTTAAATTGTAAGACATTTCCAGGGGCAAATGTGGACTCTGACCACAATCTGTTGGTTATGACCTGTAGATTAAAACTGAAGAAACTGCAAAAATATGGGAAATTAAGGAGATGGGACCTGGATAAACTAAAAGAACCAGAGGTTGTACGGAGTTTCAAGGAGAGCATAAGGGAGCAATTGACAGGAATGGGGGAAAGAAATACAATAGAAGAAGAATGGGTAGCTTTGAGGGATGAAGTAGTGAAGGCAGCAGAGGATCAAGTAGGTAAAAAGACGAGGGCTAGTAGAAATCCTTGGGTACCAGAAGAAATATTGAATTTAATTGATGAAAGGAAAAAATATAGAAATGCAGTAAATGAAGCAGGCAAAAAGGAATACAGATGTCTCAAAAACGACATCAACAGGAAGTGCAAAATAGCTAAGCAGGGATGGCTAGAGGACAAATGTAAGGATGTAGAGGCTTATCTCACTAGGGGTAAGATAGATACTGCCTACAGGAAAATTAAAGAGACCTTTGGAGAGAAGAGGACCACTTGTATGAATATTAAGAGCTCAGATGGAAACCCGGTTCTAACCAAAGAAGGGAAAGCAGAAAGGTGGAAGGAGTCTATAGAGGGTCTATACAAGGGCGATGTACTTGAGGACAATATTATGGAAATGGAAGAGGATGTAGATGAAGTTGAAATGGGAGATATCATATTGCGTGTAGAGTTTGATAGAGCCCTGAAAGACCTAACTCGAAACATGGCCCCGGGAGTAGACAACATTCCATTAGAACTACTGACAGCCTTAGGAGAGCCAGTCCTGACAAAGGTCTACCATCTGGTGAGCAAAATGTATGAGACAGGCGAAATACCCTCAGACTTCAAGAACAATATAATAATTCCAATCCCAAAGATAGCAGGTGTTGACAGATGTGAAAATTACGAACTATCAGTTTAAGAAGCCACGGCTGTAAAATACTAACGTGAGTTCTTTACAGACGAATGGAAAAACTAGTAGAAGCCGACCTCGGGGAAGATCAGTTTGGATTCCGTAGAAATGTTGGAACACGTGAGGCAATACAGACCCTACGACTTATCTTAGAAGCAAGATTAAGGAAGGGCAAACCTACGTTTCTAGCATTTGTAGACTTAGAGAAAGCTTTTGACAATGTTGACTGGAATACTCATCTTTCAAATTCTGAAGGTGGCAGGGGTAAAATACAGGGAGCGAAGGCTATTTACAATTTGTACAGAAACCAGATGGCAGTTATAAGAGTCGAGCGACATGAAAGGGAAGCAGTGGTGGGGAAGGGAGTGAGAAAGGGCTGTAGTCTATCCCCGATGTTATTCAATCTGTATATTGAGCAAGCAGTGAAGGAAACAAAAGAAAAAATCGGAGTAGGTATTAAAGTCCATGGAGAAGAAATAAAAACTTTGAGGTTCACCGATGACATCGTAATTTTGTCAGAGACAGCAAAGGACTTGGAAGAGCAGTTGAACGGAATGGATAGTGTCTTGAAAGGAGGATATAAGATGACCATCAACAAAAGCAAAACGAGGATAATGGAATGTAGTCGAATTAAGTCGGGTGATGCTGAGGTAATTAGATTAGGAAGTGAGACACTTAAAGTAGTAAAGGAGTTTTACTATTTGGGGAGCAAAATAACTGATGATGGTTGAAGTAGAGAGGATATATAATGTAGACTGGCAATGGCAAGAAAAGCGTTTTTGAAGAAGAGACGTTTGTTAACATCGAGTATAGATTTAAGTGTCAGGAAGTCATTTCCGAAAGTATTTGTATGGGGTGTAGCCATGTATGGTAGTGAATCATGAGCGATAAATAGTTTTGACAAGAAGAGAATAGGAGCTTTCGAAATGTGGTGCTACAGAAGAATGCTGAAGATTAGATGGGTAGATCGCATAACTAATGAGGAAGTATTGAATCGGATTGGGGAGAAGAGAAGTTTGTGGCACAACTTGACCAGAAGAAGGGATCGGTTGGTAGCACATGTTCTGAGGCATCAAGGGATTACCAATTTAGTATTGGAGGGCAGCGTGGAGGGTAAAAATCGTAGAGGGAGATTAAGAGATGACTACACTAAGCAGATTCAGAAGGATGTAGGTTGCAGTAGGTACTGGGAGATGAAGAAGCTTGCACAGGATAGAGTAGCATGGAGAGCTGCATCAAACCAGTTTCAGGACTGAAGACCACAACAACAACAACAACAACAACAACAACAACAACTAGGACATATATTAAGCAAAGAAGAGCACAAGCCCTCACGGAATCATGTGGACTCAATCAATAACTTACTAACTGCCAAGAAACTCAAAGAGCTGTGGTCTTTCCTAGGCAAAACTAATTGTTATGTCAAATTCATTCGCAATATGGTGTGGATCAACTACCTGCTAAATCAGATGCATGAAAAACTACTGTGGTCAAAGGCATGCCAGAAAGCTTTCTTGCAACTTAAAAAGTGCCTGCCCCGTGTTTAGAAGGGGCAACCTGTGCGAATGCTTGATGCCTCAGATTGCAGCATTGGTGCAGTGCTCTCCCATAAGCATGCCAATGGCACAGAACAGCTCATAGCATTTGCATCTAAAACAGCAAATACAGCACAGCCAAATTACTTGGAAATAGAGGAAGAGATGTTGGCTATCATATGTGGCATCAAGAAATTTCAAGTACATCTCTACGGTATTAAGTTTCACCTGATCAACTGTCACAAGCCCCTCATTTCGATATTCAGTCCACACTCAGAACTTTCCAGTAAGAAAGCGCAGCGATTGCAACGGTAGGCATTATTCCTAAGTAATTATAACAATGAGATCCATTATAGGTCCATCATACAGCACTAAAATGTGGACAGAGTTTCCTTCTTGCTCCTATGGTCCAGATGCAGAGTTTGACAGCTGCAGAGTGCTGTGCTGTATTTTGCCTTCGACATCAATCAGTGACACTCCTGCACATGCCTAAGGGTGCAGCCCCAACATTGTACATATTTTTCACTATGACACCAGCTTAACGCAATTGATGGTGTCCTGTTGTTAGCCATGACTGAATCTGAATGCCGGGTGGTAATTCTGCATATGCTCCATCCCCACATGCTGAAGGTGCTCCACATGCACACTGAGGAATGTGCAGAATGAAGGCAATAGAGTGATGTCATGTGTGCTGGCCCGGTTTTCATGCCGCTGTAGAACATACTCCAGTACTGCCACGCCTGCTTCCACAGTCGGACGGCCTGGTGCGGCCTTTCGGCCTTTGACCACACCCTCACCAAGAGTACATTATTTAGCTGGATGATTCTGAGGAGCAGTGTGGCTGCTAGTTGTTGATGTCAATTCTGGCTTTCCATATGTGACAGGAATGACTTTTACCACCACAGTAGCAACTGTCTGTGCCCTCTGCATCACATCTATAATGGAGGGGCCATCTTCCACCCTGGTTTCCAATAATGGACCTCAGTTCATGGCATCAACATCTCAGGATTTTTGTAAATGTAACATTATTGAGCACATTTCCATCCAGTATCTAATTCAGAAACCAAACTGATGGTAAGGACCTTCAAAATGCAGATGCACAAGACAATGGTGACAACTAACTTTGGGAAAGCTCTCACCGGTTTCTCACAACCTGCCTTTCCATCCCAGTAAATGCATATAGTTTGACCAAGACTTTGCATGAGTGCAGACCACACACCTCATCACCCTGCTGCGCCCAACTCGAGAGACCCATTGTATATGCACACAGCCATATTACTACCTGGACCTTTTGTATGAGCTCACACTGTTGAGCGAAACACCGAGTGGACACAAGGAACCATTGTTGGCAATAGAATGTGGCAGGTGCTTGAGGCCATGAGCATGTAGTCAGGCATTGACGTCAGCTCCAGCTGCAACAACATACAGTGCCACCCTTGCTTCCTCAACAGTCAACTGAGCATGACTGACGTAATCACACCAGGAAGAAGGCTGTCCAACAACCTGCCTGCCATCACTACAACATCTGCCCTCGTTTTAGACACCAACAGATCAGTAGTGACCAGTGATGTAAGCCTATAGAGGTGGAGCCACTTCCATCCCCTGTGCCATGTCTGGCTTCCACCAACAACAGAGACTCCTTCACTAAAGGATCAGTGGAGGTTGAGCATTCTAGGGCTGAGGTGCTCTTGGAGGCTGAACTATATTCCCCATTTGAACTGTGGCTGGCACAAGCTCCCCCTGCAGACAGGACAAAACGGTTACATAGAAACTGCTGATGGGCTGCCAACTCCACAGACAATTCCACCAGCCATTCCACCTTTTTCTGAGAAAGAAATACCATAGGAGCCTTTGGAAGGGATTCCAGCATCTCTCTTTCCATCCTCAACAAAGTTGGCAAGGGTGAGGCCATTTCTGGTCCTATTTGCCAATTAAAAGGGGGAGGGATTTCATATCTGACAGTGATTTCAGTTTCCCACACAGCCCTGGTATCAATATGGAGGAAAGATCAGATATACTCAGGTTACATACTACAAGTGCATCTTGCTTCCACAGATGGCATCCTGACTACCGTGGGCACGTCCACTGAAGTGACGATGTCCATAAGTACTGCGGTTCTGCACTTGTCTGGAAATTGCTGTTCTGAGAAGGTTTTGATACACACTATAGTGGAGTACTGATTTTGGCTGTTTTTAAGTGTGTTGATTTGGATAGCTCCCTGGACTGTTTGTGCACACTTACAATAATTTTGCCTACTTTCTGGACTTTGCTTCTGGCTAGCCATTCACAAACTCCATTGCCATCAACCACTGGAACTGCTTGCTTTTTTTCATCAGCCTCTGTTCAAGTGATCATAAACCATGTTCTACCTACACTGAGTAGGATAGAAAATTCTTTTTGCAAGATTTTTTAAAATGTTTACGCAACTCAAGAGATAAAATACACGCTGGTAATAATTAAATAATATGAGGGACATTTCATAAATAATACACAGATTGGTATTACTGTGGATTGTTTAATGCAGCAACAATGAAACTTATGTCAGATGTAGTCGGGAGCTTGAGGAAGAAGCATGTGCTTTTGTTTTTTGACTGTGACTCTAACATAATACTGGTGAAAGGTGGAAATAAATGCTACAGGGGTCTCAAATACTGTGACTTTTGAAGAACAGAGCTCATAAATCAAGGAAACTTTATGTTGCAAAAACTCCACAGAAATCCACAGTGCATTAAGTGAAGTTTGTGGTGAGTTTACAGTGGACCATAGTACAGTTTCATGTTGGGTTAATAGTTTTGATGATAGTCATATGAGTATAGATGATAATCCAAGACCTAGAAGGCCAAAAACATCAACAGATGAATTAATTGTGATACTTGTGGCAGATGCTCTTGAAGAAGATCACAGTGCAACTTGTGAGGAACTCTCGGAAACTGTGGAAATTCCGCAAACATCAGTATTCCATAATCTGAGAAATGATTTGAAGAATAGAAAAATTTCTGTGAGATGGGTCCCAAGCTGTTTGACTGTTGAAGAGAGACAGAAACGCCTGGACATTGCAACCTTGTTCAGACAACAATTCAACTGTGAAAGTCAATGATTCTTGTATCAAATTGTTTCTATTGAAGAGATGTGGCTTAGAGACTTTGAATCATCATTTAAATCACAGGCTGATGAGTGGAGAGCATCAGATTCTCCAAGTCCTAAAATATTTCGACACACTCAATCAAAGCTCAAGCAAATGATGATGTTGACTCATGATCACCAAGGAATCATCATGAGAGATAGAGTCCCATGTGGAACAAGTGCCACAGCAGTGTATGCAAAACCTGCACAGAAAAATCCATAAAACCTGACCTCAATTGTTGGAGGCTCCACTAAAATGCTTGCCCATATGTTGGCAATGTTGTTGTGCAAAAACTCTGAAACTCTGTGAATATGGATGGGAAGTGTTGCTGTATCCTCCCTACTGTCCGGACATGAGTCCCCAAAGTTAAAAATACCTATGTGTAGGTGTCACTATCTTTCTCTGGAAGAACTTTCTACCACCATTTCCTGACCCATTTGACAGATGAACAGAAGTTGTGAAATGTTGGGATTCAGTCTTAGAGAAGCAGGGAGCCTATGTCTAAGGACTGTAGAGAAATACTGGGGGAGAAGGGGGGGAGAGAAGAACATGTAAGTAAAAGAAATATTGTGCACTATTTGTGAAATGTCCTTCATACATATCTGTTGTTGGTGGCTTTCTACTCATTCCAAGTGTTTGAGACAGGAGATAGTGGCTGCCTGGAAGCTGTAATATGACTTTGCTCTCATTTGATACTATTTTTTATAGCATTAATATCAACTGGTTAGACTTAATTGTGTCTTACTGGCTAATTATGGTGAGCCATTGTCAACATTTGGCCTGTATCACCAAACATTTTAAACATTTGTATATCTATCTTTATAATTCAAGTCCATCTTTAAACATTTAAAATATGTTTCTAAGCTGCTGTGTGCATATATTGTGTGCACTGTTTTGTGCCACACAAAAAAAGAACACGTGGGAAAAGTGAGAGAAGAGTAAATAACAAAAATGTTTCTCAGGTGT
This sequence comes from Schistocerca gregaria, assembly GCF_023897955.1. Lineage (NCBI taxonomy): Eukaryota > Metazoa > Arthropoda > Insecta > Orthoptera > Acrididae > Schistocerca > Schistocerca gregaria. The sequence goes on from NC_064922.1 coordinate 197,095,194, forward strand.
CCATGCCCCCTTCATGCGTTTAAAAGAAAACTGAAATTAGAAATCATTGACAGTAGCAAAATGATATTTTAGTCAGTGCAGAAGCTCTTTCACAAGTCCTTTCTTACACAGTATCTTTTTCTCTTTGTGGTGGTGAAGTTAAACTTTATGAAGATGTGGGAACAAGCAAAGCTGTGGTGTATAAATTAATGTATTAACTTTCAAAAAGTGAAAAAATCATTTCATTCTTCATCAAAAAAATCAGGTAATGAAATCTGTAAGACTATTGTGGCACTCTTTGATGACGTTAAAGGAACTATAAAGGTGCAAATGCTGGTTTAAGTTCTCTGGAGTCTGTTGAATTTACCAAGCCCTCCTTCTTGACAAAACAACTATGAAAAAACCATAGGAGATTGTGTGAATAGTGTGGCTGAAGAGTCTACTTGCTCCTCAGAAGCTGTGCAACTGAAGTATAGTGATACGAATATCAGAACACTTTTGCTGTTCCCAACAAACTTTGGTTTTAGCACTGAAGTTAATGCAAGTACAATCATATTACCACACCATAACTTTTGGATTTTGAAGTTCTCAGAAAGAATCTCAAGATTATGCAGTGAACCATGAGAACACACCCCTTCATGACAAGGAGCGTATAAAAGATCATTGTGGAAGTGGCAGTTAACGTTTTTTAATGTTCCGAGAAGAAGAGAGAGTCATATGCATGATGGACATAACAAGGCATTCATTGCAGTGCAGAACAGCAAACCATATGATGTTCCTAAAAAAGCTTCCATAAAATGTTGTGGAAGGCTAATGGATAAGGCAACTGATGTCTTCAGGAGTATTTCTGGTAGGCTGGTAGAGCAAATTGTGACAATTTAGAAAATATGAAGAGAGCTATGTGGAGCGCTTTCTTTCATTGCAAACCAGCTGATGATAGGCCATGTCATGCTTTGTGTTGACTTCCACCAAACACATGGTGAAGTTCAGGAGAGCTGATTTTCTGCAAGATAGATGCGTTTATGAATAAACATTCCCCTTGGTATTAATGGATGCAATCAAACCTGTTTTCAACACGAAAGAAATGTTTGTATGGGAAGAAACCAGAATATGAATGACTCCTTTAACAATGTTGTTTGATAACATGTTTGTGAAACTGTTTTGTTCCACCATTATTTGGAAGTTAGGAGTGTCTGCTGGCATAATAACTTTTAAAGAAGAAAACTGTTGTAATCCCTCTGGACATATTGATGGGTCAGTCCATATAATTATGCATATGAATGATGGGGTTGCTAGGTGTGGTCCAGAATGATCCATCCACCAGAACTAGATCATATAGCAAAACAGTCACAGCAGATTTAAGTGCTATTGTGGACTGTCATGGCCTCAATTGTCACAGCCAACCACTGTTTACGGCAAACTCCCGGTGCATCCATTGTCAATGATCCTGTGCTACATAGTTTTCACCTGACCTGTGATTTGAACTTTGTTCATATCTACCACTGTCATTTAGCTAGCACAAGGACTTGCCTGTCAACCTAATGCGGTATTGTCTTTGCTCACTATTCAACTGACAGTTGTGTTTTCAGTGAACAACCAGCGGTATATGGGTGCGCAGAGAGCATGGTTCACATTCAAGAGCTTCCCAGTCAAACCTACAGTGTTCTACAGTGCTAATGTGTGCATTACTGAACAGACTTCCAGAGTACTATATCACCCAAGTGATATCCACCTCTGGAAGCTTTTCATTTTGTGTATTTCCAAAGAAGTTAGGAGGTATTGTTTTCTATGATTTTTTTATAAATAATTTATGCTTAGTAAGAACTGTGTTGTTGAAGAAGCAGACTTGCAATAGAAACAATAAAAAATGAACATTCTGTAAGGTGAGATTAGGGGAGGACATAGCTAGAAGGCTGGGGACAACTGGATGTAATTTGCACATGGCAAACAGAGTTTTCTGCTCAGAAAATTATAGTAGAAGCAAGGAAGAATGTGGTCTAGCGCAATCTAGTGTATGAAAGAATTAGAAGTCTGTAGAGTGGTTTGATGTTACAGAAACTTTGGTCTCAAATTATTAGAACTCTTCTATTACTGTAAATATCCTGTATTCTCAGAAAGTATTGAATATAAAAACATCAAACTTTCAGAGCATGCCAAGAAAATATTCCACTTGCATGGAGCTAGAATTATCAATTTGCTTTATATATTTAATTATTACCAAGATTCTGCCAGAAACAAATTCTAATGTACGTCATAACAAAATTCTTACACCAATTCTACTTCAGTATACTCACAGAAGTACACTAATTGTTTAATTAAAAGTGGAAGTTGATACCTTGATATCTTGCTGAGAAAAGAGTCACAATGTTTGATAATTTAACACTGGGAGCATAAGCCTCACACAGTTCTCCTTAATACCAATTGAACTGTGTGGATATTACCTTTAAAAGACACTGCACTCAAAGTAAATGCTTTAAAACTATATTTCTCAAGCTTAAATTTGTCTCACTGTGAGATCCTTTCCCGTGTAGTTGTATCTCACATATGTTCTGAGAAGACAGCAGCAATTTTAGTGTTTTCTTGAGAAGTCTCAAGCCACACTGAAGCCCATCGCTACTTCCAGTTTGCTAAGTGACTTTGGTGTGGACGTTTTGGCATTTGGTTGTGTGGTATAAGCAACATGACCATATTATGAACACTGTCTGGTCATTCAGCGCAGTCTTCTACCCACACGTCACCATATTTAGTTCTTGAGGCTTGTTGTTAGAAGATTCCTTCTGATTACTGCAGCATTTTTGAGGTGGATGACCACTGTGCAGCGCCACTGAATTAAAAATTACAGCGAAGGCTGGACTTCTTTCCAGAACACTACTGATTCTTTATGTATGTTCTTTACTTTGTCATATCTTCTTTTTTCTAATTATTATGGAACTTTTCAACATTTGATCCATTATTTCCCAAAAAAGTACTAGAATTTTTATAGAATTAAGAGAAGTTAGTAATCCAACTGCATGTACTACAAGAGCTTTATTGTTATGAATGTAGGTAGATTGATGTGTTGTTAATCTTTCTGCAACAAGGCCGCTATTACAAAGACATTTTAGGGACTTTAAGTTTCCTGTGATTATCTCACATCGTCATTTTCATTGAAGAATCAAGGCGTTTGTGTATCTTATCTTTTCTCTTTATTACCATGACCTCACATGTGATGAGTTGTGTGCTTATGTACCTCCCATCTGGAAATGAGTAACTGCTTGTCCTCCATTCACATTTGTTGTTTTGAAGCAGCTATCATAAGTACAAACTCATTTTACTCTGTTTGTAATATATTACTAGTCACATAATTAGTCATAAGGAGGAGCACCCACAATTTCTCATAGAGCCTTGCAACTTCCATCCAAATACTGGGAAATTTGATCTTTTTGTTGTAGATTCCATTGAGGTCCAATGAAAGCATGGAATGATTGGTCCACTCAGACGGAAACTCTGCCTTCTGGAACAATCATCAACTCACAAATAAACACCCATTTATCTCATAGGCACATACACTGTTAAGTCACATTAATGTGACCACTTGTCAGAAGCCCGAATAACCACCTTTTGCAGTGCAGACTGTTGCGAGATATGTTGGAAGAGAGTCAGTGAGGTTCTGGAAGATATTGACAGGGCTGTGGGGCCATGTCAACTCCGGCGCCATGGCCGGCTATGCTAGGTTTCTCAGTTGAGTATCCAAGGCATGAAGAGACCGATTGAGATTGTCCCACAAGTTCTCCGTTGGGTTTAAATCTTGGGAGTTTGGTGGCTAGGGGGTATGGTATATTCAACATGGTGCTCTTCAAACCATTCACACACTTTGCGAGCTGTGTGACATGTTGCATTGTCCTGCTCATAGATGACTTCGAGGGAAAACAAAATATATGTGGAGGCAAGCATGGTTCCCAAGGATAGATGCATACCTGTGTTGATCTAGAGCGCCTCCCAGAATGATGAGGTCACCAAGAGAATGATACAGAAACATTCCCCAGACCATAGCACTCCCTCCTGATTACAGGATGTTTGTTTTCAGACGTTTCATGTTGTATGTTCCAACAGCCATCTGTCCAATGGAGCATAAAAAGTGGTTCATCTGCATCTAGCCTCGCTATTGACATGCAAATTCCAGTCTTCATCATGGATGAACAAGTCAGCATTGATGTATGAACCAGTCAATAGCTGCAGAGGCCCATACGCAGCAATTGTTGTTGAACAGTTGTTGAGGAGACATTGTTTGTGGCCCCCTTGGTTCATCTGAGCGGCCAGTTTGCTCAATAGTTGCACATCTGTCTGCCCGTACACATCTCTGCAGCCATCAGTGATCCCTGTCATCAATGTGGTGCACAACAGTTACCTCAGTGCTGGTTGTGGATAGCACCATTTGGTTATCGACAATATACTTTAACCACGCAGCATGCCAACAGTTTACAAACTTAGCCATTTCAGAAGTGCTCTGACCCTTGGCTCAAAAGCCAGTGATCTTGCCCTTTTGGAAATCTGATAAATCTTTGTTTCCACATTAAAATGACGACTGCACTGTTTTCCGCATCCCCGATACACACTTTATATTCCTTCTGCTGTTAGTGCTGCCACCTGCCGTCTGCGAGTGGCCATTGCTCACTGATGTTGGTGGTCACATTAATGTGATTGGGCTGTGTATAATAAACAACAGGGAACAGAACTCTGTCACAGCTCTCGTGTAGGTTACACACACAGTTGATCATCAACTGATACCGGACCACATGCTCTGGACCTTATGGGTGGTCAAATTTCTGTTACAAATGCAACTTGCCATGATCGCCCTTGTACTTGAATCATTGGTAACAAGTTAAAATTAGCCGACAAAATCTTTGCCGAGCACCAAAAATGTGTCAGTGCCATCAACAATAAAACCAACACACACGGACCGTAGCAGCAGCCTTGGCATGCCCTTCCGCTTGCTGCCTCTGAGCCTACTCAACCCCAACAATTCTCTGGCAATTGTGACATCATGGCCTCAGCCCTGGGAAAATAATCTTCAAAAAGTCATAAGAACCTTTCATGCACCTGGCAGCCACGCCACTTATGCTACCATGCCCACATGGGACCAAATTTGCTGGTTTCACATGCAGTATGGCGACACTATAACTGTTGCCCACCTTGCGACTACCAAAGAGAGTGACACAGTCCACAATACGGACTCTGGATCACAGAGGCTATGCAACTCACCTCATCCCAAACCACAGCAATGAATAATCTCCCATGCCATTGACGCAGAACAGCAGCAGTCATTACATCTGCCACCACTCATGCCAACATTATCTCATTGATTTGGGCTCTGACATGAGAACTGCATCTCCAGACCTTCCTATTTCGTCACAAGGCAGTTTTCCTATACAGCTTCCTTTGCCAAATGACTCTTTGATCACCATTTATTGCTCTGAGTCTCGTCCACTGAATTTAGTTCTTGAAGGAGTGATCACATTTAACTTTCTCGTAGCAGATTTAAGTGAATCTGCACTCTGCACTGATTTCCTTTGCCATTTCCAAATTCTACAGGATTTGACTAGCAGTATATTGATTCACCAAGACAGCAGCCACTCCAGCCCTTCCAGCATTATAGCAGACCCTCGTAGCATCTTCTTCAGATGACACACAGATTATCATCATCATTATCTGCAAGACTGCATTGCATGACTTAGCAAAATCTAACAAGCCTAACTAGTCCACTTTGAGGCATGACTGGATGTCTCCTATGCCTACTGCAGGAAAATGACACCATGCGATGAGCTGTCCACAAGACATCAGAGGAACTCACCACAGCAGAGCGCCATCTACAAACTCAACCCACCACCTAGTGGGAGCTTCCGTTTTCAGTGCCCTTTACTGCAGGCAACCATGCCTGCAGACACCAATGAGCGCAGAAAATTTCCACAGGACAGTGATTATGATGCGTTTGGCTTATTCAAGTTCCTGTTTATGCCACACAGCCCCCAAAATTTGGCTTAAACCTAGCAATTGACTGTATTTCATTGAAGCTGTCTGTCCATTACATTTGCGCTGACAATATCTTTAGTTTTTCCCAGATGAGGAGCCATGTAAATTGCATCTTAAACAAGTTTTCGACACGCCTGCTGATAACAGGTTCATGATTAATGAAGAAAAATGGCAGCTGCGACAAACTGAGGTCATGTTTCTCATACACCTCATCAACACTACCAGTATTCATCCTTTGCCACAGTGAACAGAATCCATCTGCCAGATGCTACTTATAATGAACCATCCTCCTCTAACATTACCTTTTTTTGTAGAAATAACTGATACCAGGATCAATCTTGAATCTCATATAGGTGAACATTATCTCGACTGTTTCGCTAAAAGAATTACGTATGATTTTGTATAAGATGTGTTTGTTTCAGGTTAAAATACATAAAAAGAAACTAATTTGTTACACTCTGTATGTACAGTTAAAATTACTCTTCTCTTAAAAATATTTGAAATTACGAAATTTCTGGCATACTTAAAATTCATGTTATTAATTGCACAATCTAATGCTAAATATTAAATTTATTGCTGGATTTATTTATGAAATAATAATATAACTTGGTAAAGATGCTTCTCCTGTCCAGGGTGTTTGCAAACTCTTTTGCTTTGTAAACTTTTTGGAAATTTTGAGTACAGCAGACTGTAAGTAGTGGTGCGCATGCCTCTGATGGAGGTAGACGTTTTCTAAGTTTGTCACCAACAATGTAACTATTGTTTTTTTTTTAATTTCGAAAATGTAAAAATGGTGTGATGTTGAAAGATGTGACAAAGAATAAAATTCGAAATTAATACAGGCAAATCTTCATCAATTATTTAGTCATCAAGACCCTAAAAAATTGACATTTCATCTGCAAGAATGTACCCCTAGACAAGACTTTGAGCCATCGAAAACAACAATGAAATATTGAAGATAAGTAAAAAGTTATTCTTTTGTGTATCTTACGCCTCTCAAAGCTTTCAAAATTTGTGCAAAGACAGAAAATTTCAGTAGTGACCGGCTGGGGTGGCCGAGCAGTTCTAGGTGCTACAGTCTGGAACCGTGCAACCGCTATGGTCGCAGGCTCGAATCCTGCCTCGGGCATGGATGTGTGTGATATCCTTAGGTTAATTACGTTTAAGTAGTTCTAAGTTCTAGGGGACTGATGACCTCAGAAGTTAAGTCCTATAGTCCTCAGAGATATTTGAACCATTTTTAATAGCAATATGTTGGAGGGTAAGATTAAGCACTGCTGCAAGACTTCTAAGAGTTACGAAAATTCCTAGGATGATTAATTTCTGTGGCTGTCATCTGCAGGCAGCTGCCATTCAGGCCCCATTCATGGAAGTTCTCACATGCAAGAATACCACCATAAATGTAAAGCAGCGCAGATCCCCCACACCATCCCCCCTCCTTCCGCCCACATACAGCACGACTTTTACTGTATTAAAGATTGCCTCGAACATGCTGCAACTTTGGCACACCCATTTGTTCACACTCAACTCACTATTATATCTGATGTGAGTGACTTTGCTGTTGGGTCAGTTCTTCAGCAAGAAGCAGTAGGTGTACAGCAACTGCTCCTGTTTTCTTGTGTAAACTGACAGCTTCACAGTGTAAGTAGTTTGCCTGTGATCGTGAACTTATAGCAGTTCATGAAGCACTTTGCCATTTCAAGGATAATGTGGAAGGTAGAGCACCAGTCATGTACACATACCACCGACCACCAGTGGACTCAATCCGAAATCAGCCAAAATATGTGTACCCCAGGAGAATGTGCCACCTCGATTATATTGGACAGTTTACGACTGTCTGTCATCTGAAGGCTGTGGCCAACATCGTTGTTGACTATTTCTCATGGATCAATGCAATCTCCACATAAATCGACTGCAGGACCAGCAACTATAAGACTTTCTCCATGACCCCACTACTAATCTCGAGCTTGACCATAGCCCAATACCAGACAGATCTTGTATGATGTGTCATAAAACCCAATTCGCACCTTGGTCCTTCTGCTGCTTCAGAAGATCATCCCCAGCCAGTTGCACAGCTTGTCGGATCCCAGCACCAGCATAATGACACACCTTGTCACAGATTTCTTCATGTGGTCAAAGATTGAAAGAGTGGACACGTGCATGCAGGCCATGTCAATGCAGTAAAGAGGGGCTTCACATGTAACTGCCTCTTGACCAGTTTGAGATTCCAAGAGGACGTTTCCCCAACATGACCATCTCAAACTGATAGGACCTCTCCCCAAGTCTGATGGCTATTGATATATTCATTCGAGCACTGACTATGTAGTGCAGTGAGTAGAAGCTGTACCTCTCAAGAATATCATGGCAGATTCAATACCAACCTTTCATTGATAGGCTAATTTCTCAGTTTGGGTTCCCAGCTTCTATAACCACTGATCAAGGTTGCCAATACGAATTGGCCTTGTTCAGTGAACTATCCAATCACTGCAGCATCTGTCAATGTTGGACATCTGCGTACCATCTGCAGAGCAATGGCCTAGCTGAACGGTGGCACCATACCTTGAAAACAACGCTCATGTGCCAAGGAGGGCAGTGGACTGAAACCCTGCCTTGGGTGCTGGTAAGTGCACTCTGCATACAAATATGACTTAAGGGCTTCTCATGCAGAGATCCTGTATGCCAAAACACTCTCCTTACCAGCTGATTTCGTGCCTAAACAACCACCAGTCACAGCCACAATACAATCTACCCTCATAACATGCATCAAATGCCATAGAGCACACCTCTGCGTCATTTCTCCATAGTTGCACAGTGTGCCAAAAGTCTTTGTACACAAGGAGCTGGGTGATTATGATTTCATTATGCTCCATGATGACACAATCTGGTCAACTTGGCAGCTGCTGTACACAGACCTGCACAAAGTGCTTAAATGATGGGTTCACACTTTTGAGACATTACTAAATGGCAAGCCTACGATGGTGATGATAAAGCATCTCAAGCTGTTTTGGAGCCTGCATGACCACTCATCCACTGATGACGAGTTCCAACCCCTTGGCATTCAGCTGGGCAGCCCAACAGTACACACTGATGCCCCCAACGATTTTGAGGCATGCCTTGATATCCAAAACTTCCTGCCTCGATGTGAGTGTTAAATTAATTGACAATTTTCTGGTTGTTGATGGACAACACCCAGAATGGTATGCCGAGGTTGGCTTGATCACCTGTCACTTCACGTGTACCTGTAACCTGCTGAATGATGTAGACTAGGCCGCCATTACATCATGGCTATCACCAGGTAGCTACCTCATTATCACTGCACCCAAATCATTGCATCTGTTCAACATTTCTTCCGAGGTTCCAACACTTCCAGCTTGCAGGTTGACAACCAATGCTTATGACCAGTCCTGTTATGGACTTGGCATTCAGTACACCTTTACGACTGTCACATCTACGTGAAGACACAGGAAACTCTTCCACGTACAAACATTCAAACTAGCGCGACCTCTGCTTAGACATCTGCAACAATTTGGATCTCACCATGCTTCTCCTGCCATGTGGGTATCATACTATTTCAGCATTGCTAGACCACGGCAGTACCCCCCTCCCCCTCCAACTCCACAGTATAAGGAGAGAGGGGGCGGCTCTGGAAGTACGCCGCAACATCATAACCTCACTGCTATCAACTGTGGTCACATGCAGATGATGTTCGGAACTGTGACTGAACTTTAGTTGATTCTGTGGCTGGCTATTGTACGGACATTGTCTTGTATTGTGGTTATTCGTGTAATGAAGAGAGTGCTACCAGAATGAGATTTTCAATCTGCAGTGGGGTGTGTGCTGATATGAAATTTCCTGGCAGATTAAAACTGTGTGCCGGACCGAGACTCGAACTCGGGACCTTTGCCTTTCGCAGGCAAGTGCCCTACCAACTGAGCTACCCGAGCACGACTTACGACCCGTCCCGAGTTCGAGTCTCGGTTCGGCACACAGTTTTAATCTACCAGGAAGTTTTAGGAGAGTGCTATCTCATAATGGGATGCGTTATCTGTCACCATACTCTGTCTAGGGTTGGACATCACAGCCTCAATGCAATCTCCGTGCCCTTTTGGCTCTCCTGACACAACTGAGTGGCACAAAGTATAACAGTGCGTTTGCACAGCATTATCTTTTTCAGGCTTACGCTTTCGTTTTTGACAAACTGATGAAGCTCTGTAACACTTTCTTCCTCTCGTGCCATTCGTTTCCAATATGACGAAACTCTTAAATCTCCTACGCAACCACGAAATAATGGAGAGTGTGCAACAGCCTATTCACCTCGACTAACTTCTGAGTACTGCTCATGAGTAATGACAAGCCACTACACAAAACAAAATGCAGTGTCACCAGTTCGGGGAACTCGGTGCTGCAATGTTGGCGTGTCAAAACTTACTGTCGATCACTGGGCCTCCTCAGTGGCTCTTAGTGGAGGATGGATGATGGCCGCCATCTGAAGCAAAAAAAGTGAAAATTTAAACCGTTTTAAAATGATCGAAATGTTTACAGTGCCGACGAAAACCATTTTGAAATGACGAAAAGAAGGAAGCATCAATCATAAAAGTTATAGATGTCAAATAATTATTTTTTTTATATATGACACTTATCTGTAGGGTAAATTGAAAACTACCCAAAAAAAAGCGCTTTAAGACACTTAATTCTTTTCCTAATGGAGGTAGTGAAAAGAAGTTTCAAACTTGGCGAAGTTCAGTCAGTATCAGAAAACAGAAGCTGACGAGGGGCGTGATGTTTAAAATTCGTACATTCATGCTACTACGTATTATGTAACATACGAGTTTGATAGACTAGAAATAAACTTCTTTGGTGATTAAAACATAGTTCTTAATTTGATTAAATTTTTTTTTCTTAAAGTTCCACTAGAATTAAAATACGTTCATAAATTTTACAACACTTGCACTTGTGTAAAAATAATACTTTTTGCTTTACAGCATCTGATGTATTTGTCGTGCCGTACACGCAAAACGTTTGAATTTTACATTAATTTAACTACTAGTTATACATGCATACATTTTTAAAACAATCCTGCAGGTTCAGTATGGGCCTCCAGCACCCAGGCTTTTTGTTCGGAATCATAGGTGCAGATATTCAAGCTTTAGTTTGATTTCTATTTAGTTAGGCACACGTGGAGGCATGGACTTAAGGTAGTTTTGCCCACTCCCCTCCTCCTAACGCAGGCCCTATGGAAACAGCGTTAAAAGTAACTATAATGTAGTGAGCGTGGAAATGGGTTCTTTCTGCTTCTAATTGTTATACACCTTGTGCACCAATTTCGTTGCAGCGGTCGCCCTGACGCCCCTCTCAGTTAGCGCCCCAAGCGACCACTTGCGTCGCTTGGGCCTTAAACCGGTCCTGACTGCACTCATTTAAATATGTGTTAAAAGAGCACGTTCTCAAATAATCAGAGGACACTTACAAAATAAAGAAAAATAACGTGAATTTGAAGGGGAGCGACATACATATTTTGTAATGATGCAGACGGCAGTAGAATGTAGCAGATTGCCTTAATGGCTGCATGGAGGTGTCGATGGCCTGGTTATGGTCGTAATTACCACTTTCCATCGTAATTCCGCGTGATCTGATGGTCGCAGTTAGCAAAAAGTAAGATCATTGACTGTTTTTCCGACTAATGGCAATCTTTTATCGATCTTCTGGTGCCCGCAGCGGTCACAGCCATGAAACTATGACATGTTGCCTACTCAGTAGGACAATGTGGCCTGGAGACTAACTGTGCCAGCCACGGAAATGCGTCTTGGCGCCAGAAGAACTCAATCCAGTGAGGCAGAACGCGGGTTTCGAAGAAAACGGCCAGCTGTGCAGCATCCAGTCTCGGACCTGTAACTTTTTCCTTCATCGTGGCGCAGCTCCTTGTTGGGCAAGCCGTGTCGGTGCCAGCTGTGTGAACCAAGCTCACTGTCACCACATAAACTATGAAAGCGATTAGATGTTTGCTCATTAATAACTAATAATTTTATGTTGTATGTTAACCGGGGACCTAGAAACGACGGAGAGGTTCTGTCCCCTCGCGAAGCCACAGTGGTCCACAACCCCACGACGACTACCACAGTCCACTTCACCCCTCTGCCGCCCCACACCGAACCCAGGGTTATTGCGTGGTTCGACCCACCGGTGGACCCCAGGGAACGTCTCACACCAGACGAGAGTGACCACTATGTTTGCGTAGTAGAGTAATGGTGGTGTACGCATACGTGGAGAACTTGTTCGCGCAACAATCGCCGACACAGTTTAGCTGAGCCGGAATCAGAGGAACCAGCCCGCATTTGCCAACGCAGATGGAAAACCGCCTAAAAACCATCCACAGGCTGATCGGCTCACCGGACCTCGACACAAGTCCGCCGGGTGGATTCGTGCCAGGGACTAGGCGCTCCTTCCCGCTCTGGAAAAACTAATAGCTGCTTCTTTATGACACAACTTGGACTGAATGATGCTGTAGAAATGACCCTGTGACAGTTGCGTGTATTTACATTTGTGGGCCAGCGGAAAGCCTTCTTCTCGTATATAGAAGACAGGAGTAGGATAGGCAGGAGAGCACAATGTACGTCTCCCGGTTAATTATTGAAATATTTTTCCTTGTTTTTTTCATCGGTATTTATGCCTCCATCTTGCCTACACATGTGATGCGGCAAATCTCGTCACCCCGGCGGTGCAGACACCCATCCAAGAGCTTCATGTGTCATCCTAGTGTTTGCTATCCTTTGCTGCTGTCACATTTATCTTCGACATCACAGATGACACTTCAGGACTTTACATATTTTGCAAGACAAAACTTTGTTGTATGAAGTTAGTGCTGTATGAGTGTGTCAACGCTGGTGAATAAAAACCAAATACTTGTAATACTATAAGGGGCTATCAAAAAGTTCCCGTTCGAAGGCTGTACAGCCCAGAATCGTTATGCAAATCACGAAAATTTCCCGTGAGCATTGACGCAATCGTCCCACCGACGCTCCAGGTTGAATATCTCTTTCGTTGTTTTTACTCATTTTTTAGAATTTATTAAGGTACCTCAGCTGTTACAGAGTCTTATTTGGGTCAGAATTACAAATATGCCTTCGAATAATTTTTAACTTGAAACATTTTCTCAAAAAAAAGTGGGACGCATACGTCTCATTGATCATTTCTGAAACGGATTTTCCTCACAATGAAGTTACTACAAATTAGTGTAAAATTTATGAACAAGGCTTATTTGCGCCAGTATTTAACATTAATGTGTTGGAAATTAAATGTAACTCATTTTTGCCAATATGTAAACCAGTGGTATACTTTATTATTTCCAACCAAAAATACATTTTGCCACTTAGGGAATATTACTTACATTGCGTGAAATTTTGGAAAGCAAGGTGAAATACAAAGTAGCACATTACAGGATGAACAAACATATTTTGTTTGTTTTTCAGTGTCTTTTGTTCTGCAAAACCTACACCGCCTCCTGGCCTTTTGCTCCTTGGGAATATGAGACCCGACACTTGTAAGCCTTTCTTCCTGTGGCACTGCAGTGTCACCTCTTTTGCTAGAACAGAAAGCAGGTGATGGGCCCTTCTTCGTTCTTGATGAAAATCCATTTATCAACTGCCTTGCTAGTCTCATTCGAAATGACAGCTGGTTTGCGTTTCGTCTTGACAGTCTAAATAGTACATAAGAGTTGACGATGGCTAAGTCAACAAAAAAATAAAATAGTCAGTGCCACAATTTTACTGATCGCCTTCCAACCATATACCTTTCTCGTAGCTGGTCAAAACGATCTACTCTACCCATAGTACTACACTCCTGGAAATTGAAATAAGAACACCGTGAATTCATTATCCCAGGAAGGGGAAACTTTATTGACACATTCCTGGGGTCAGATACATCACATGATCACACTGACAGAACCACAGGCACATAGACACAGGCAACAGAGCATGCACAATGTCGGCACTAGTACAGTGTATATCCACCTTTCGCAGCAATGCAGGCTGCTATTCTCCCATGGAGACGATCGTAGAGATGGTGGATGTAGTCCTGTGGAACGGCTTGCCATGCCATTTCCACCTGGCGCCTCAGTTGGACCAGCGTTCGTGCTGGACGTGCAGACCGCGTGAGACGACGCTTCATCCAGTCCCAAACATGCTCAATGGGGGACAGATCCGGAGATCTTGCTGGCCAGGGTAGTTGACTTACACCTTCTAGAGCACGATGGGTGGCACGGGATACATGCGGACGTGCATTGTCCTGTTGGAACAGCAAGTTCCCTTGCCGGTCTAGGAATGTTAGAACGATGGGTTCGATGACGGTTTGGATGTACCGTGCACTATTCAGTGTCCCCTCGACGATCACCAGAGGTGTACGGCCAGTGTAGGAGATCGCTCCCCACACCATGATGCCGGGTGTTGGCCCTGTGTGCCTCGGTCGTATGCAGTCCTGATTGTGGCGCTCACCTGCACGGCGCCAAACACGCATACGACCATCATTGGTGCCAAGGCAGAAGCGACTCTCATCGCTGAAGACGACACGTCTCCATTCGTCCCTCCATTCACGCCTGTCGCGACACCACTGGAGGCGGTCTGCACGATGTTGGGGCGTGAGCGGAAGACGGCCTAACGGTGTGCGGGACCGTAGCCCAGCTTCATGGAGAGGGTTGCGAATGGTCCTCGCCGATACCCCAGGAGCAACAGTGTCCCTAATTTGCTGGGAAGTGGCGGTGCAGTCCCCTACGGCACTGCGTAGGATCCTACGGTCTTGGCGTGCATCCGTGCGTCGCTGCGGTCCGGTCCCAGGTCGACGGGCACGTGCACCTTCCGCCGACCACTGGCGACAACATCGATGTACTGTGGAGACCTCACGGCCCACGTGTTGAGCAATTCGGCTGTACGTCCACCCGGCCTCCCGCATGCCCACTATACGCCCTCGCTCAAAGTCTGTCAACTGCACATACGGTTCACGTCCACGCTGTCGCGGCATGCTACCAGTGTTAAAGACTGCGATGGAGCTCCGTATGGCACGGCAAACTGGCTGACACTGACGGCGGCGGTGCACAAATGCTGCGCAGCTAGCCCCATTCGACGGCCAACACCGCGGTTCCTGGTGTGTCTGCTGTGCCGTGCGTGTGATCATTGCTTGTACACTTGTACAGCCCTCTCGCAGTGTCCGGAGAGAGTATGGTGGGTCTGACACACCGGTGTCAATGTGTTCTTTTTTCCATTTCCAGGAGTGTATTATAAACATGTACTACTTCAGGATATGAGATGCTGAGTGTGGATCCATCTTTCAATTTTCTTTTGATGAATACAACATCTTTACGATTATGTGCAGTGGAAAGGAGACAGACTGCTTTGCTATCTTGCCACTTAACAGCAACAACACCAGATTTGACAGCAAATGTAAGCTCTCCACGGTTTAGACTTGGTAATTTACTCGCCAAATATGGAGGTAGGCCTTTTCTGTTTCCTCTGACGGTACCACAGCTATAAAGCCCCGTTTTCTCATTTTCTTCATTAGTCTAAATGTTGAAAAGAAATTATCAAAAAGCACAGTTCTATTGGAATTAAAAAATGGTTTACAGAGTTCCAGCACTACTCTTTCACACATGTGGCAATCTTTGAATTCCCCTCTACTGGCAGCAGATTTACCTGTGTAGACATTAAAATTTGAAATAAAACTTGTGTTTGCATTAGCAAGGGACCAAATTTTGTAACCTATTTTTACAGGTTTCATGGGCATGTACTGTTTCAGGCTTGTTCTTCCTTTGAATACAACCATTGACTCATCAACTGCAAGTGAAGTAGAAGGGTGATATACTTTCAAATAAGTTTTTGTTTTGGGCTGAGATAAGTGGTCTGATTTTGTACAACTTGTCTTAACCAGGCTGAAAAAAATTATCATTGCAGTGAAGGTTCTCTATTATTTTCTTATAGCGAGCAAGTGTCGTAACATTCAATACTGCATTTACATTTAGTAATGGCTGTTTCAGGTAACCCATTGCTATGATCATACCCAGAAAAGCTTTTAGTTCCTGAACTGTGAGTTTCCTCCACTGTGCAGTATTCTTCTGTTTGACATACAAATTTGTTTTGAAAGTAGATCTGCTGCATCACCGAATCATCAAATAATTTTTCAAAATACACTAGTTCATTGTCTGCCAAAGCAAAGTTTACTGTTGGTTTTGGGTCGAACACTGAGGGTAAATTTAGTTCTTCAAAGCGAGTTACACCATCATCCCAGTGAGAATCTATAAATTCACCAGTTTCATCATCTTGCTCAAAATTTACTCCACTTTCACTCGCAACACTGAAATTTTCATCTAACAACAAACCTAGTTGCACATCGTTGTTGACAATCTGTTCCATATAATTGTGTGTCCATGTTTCTAATGGTGTGCTTGGAGTAGACAAATGATCATGAGATGAAAAACCTCCTGTAGATCATCATCATCAGCTTCAATGTCCGATTCTTCTGGATTATCTGGCAGCGAAAATAAAAAATCCAGGATCTCGCTGTCTCGCGGTTTCTGTATAAAGTAACAATAATATGTCTTAGTTCTAAACGACATACCGTACTTTCACTAGTACAAAATGTTACAGAAAAAAGCTGTTTCTCTGAAATATAAGTCCTACAACATCCTAACATAAAGCAACTATGGGGTCACCCAATGGTTACTGGGGCACATGTGTCTCACTAATTGTAGCTACGCTAAAAAAATATTTTAGAAGTAAAATACGTTTTAGAAAGTGTAGTTGTCATTTGTAAATATCTAAGAAATTGAAATTGCAAAAATACTTACTTCGGACATTTTTAGTAGTCAGAATACGCCGAAAACTGTCTCGAGACACAAGAAATTGAAGTTGTGGCGGGGAAACTCACGCGACGACGCACTGAAACAGTCACAGCCTTCTATAGACTGAGAATTTTAGTGCCTCGATTTTTTTCTGAGTTCAGAGGAGCTGCCAACAGATGGCAGAACTGAACAGAAATATGCAACTCGTTCCCCAGCGTTTTAAATAAGGGGCAAAATTAGTGGGACAATGTGTCCCAGAAACCACGAAAGGGATATACTGGTCTGGCAACACACTGTGTCCTGCTGCGTGAAGAAGTTGTGGCGAAACAAGCGCTGTATCTTTTGAGAGATACAAAGGCGAGCGAGTGTGCCGGGACTTACCCCAGTTCACTACTATTTAGTAGTTCCGCGTCACCATAAGCGCTTGTGCTTAGCACGCAAATATTGCTCCATAATTGAGGATGAAATTAAAAGTTAAAGCTGCAGTTTCGAACTTTGTCAACATATGTTTTAGTGTAATAATGTTTAAACTGTCAAATCTCAGATTGATTAGGTCAATATTTTTACCTAAATACATCATTTTAAGAAAAAAATAAGTGGCGCTAAATAATAAAGCTAGGAAGCCAGAAATTGGTCATAATGTGCAGGTGTATGTCAAAATTAACTGGTACAAGTCTCAACGTGATTAAAGCAATATTTTAGTCAGAATCAACTTTTTTAAGAAAAAATGAAGGCGCTAAATATTAGACTTAGAAATCTGTTATAATATAAAAGATACTTAATCTACTACAAATAAGGACGTTTTTGTTGCTAGAAAGTTTTGGTTGTAGCGCGTGATGAAACCTATTAAATAATACAGCTATAGCAAGTTTTAGAACCTTGATGTTAATAATAACCAAGACAAGGTCTCTTAAAGTTGTAGTCCAGAGGTCATTTCTACTGTCAGTTCCATTCTAAAAATTCTAGAAGGCAAAGTTTTAATGCAGCCGAGCTAAAACTTTTTCTGTGGTTTTAACCAACTCACCTACGTGCATGTAAAAATTACGAAGATTCTAAATTGATTCATAACATTGTTATTAAATACTTTGTGTCCGAGAAAGCGGCCATTTAGAGACTACCCTGGACTTAGGACGGATGACAGCAGGTGTTCCCTTGGTCGTCTGCTGCGTCACATATACAAATACAGCCCGCGAGCCGGCCACGGTGGCCGAGCGGTTCTAAGCGCTTCGGTCCAGAACCGCGCGACTGCTACGGTCGCAGGTTCGAATCCTGCCTCGGGCATGGATGTGTGTGATGTCCTTAGGTTAGTTAGGTTTAAGTAGTTCTAAGTTCTAGGGGACTGATAACCTCGGATGTTAAGTCCTATAGTGCTCAGAGCCATTTGAACCATTTTTGAACAGCCCGCGAGGCAAGACTAAGCTTCACTTCGCACCCAGCCACCGTAAGATCCACGTCAGTCAAACGCCGGAGTGCGCACTGCCTCGGATAACGTCGGAGACAGGCTGCTACAAAACGTCTATTATCAATAATAACAGGTAGTGAAATCGTGAGGACTGTACACCATCCTGGATCGCTTAGATTTCACAAAAGTAACTGTCAGTGTTCCGTCCCTAATGTTAACAAATCCGCGTGGCAAGTGGTACAAATGTAATTGTCGTGTGACTAGGGCCTCCCGTCGGGTAGACCGTTCGCCGGGAGCAAGTCTTTCGATTTGACTTGCGCGTCGATGGGGATGAAATGATGATGATATGGACAACACAACACCCAGTCCCTGAGAGGGGAAAATCTCCGACCCAGCCGGGAATCGAACCTGGGAACCCCTAATTGGCTGTAGTGTACATTTATTTACCTCTTGAAACATTTTTATGCGATGC
Source organism: Schistocerca gregaria (assembly GCF_023897955.1). Taxonomy (NCBI): domain Eukaryota; kingdom Metazoa; phylum Arthropoda; class Insecta; order Orthoptera; family Acrididae; genus Schistocerca; species Schistocerca gregaria. Next base: position 197,113,878 of record NC_064922.1, read on the forward strand.
TTATTCTGTGATGTAGTGGACAGTGGCATATACACTGAAGAGCCAAAGAAACTGTATCACCTGCTCAGTATCGTGTGGGCTTCCCGCGTGCACGCAGAAGTGCCGCAACACGACGTGCCATGGCCTCCACTAATGCCTGAAGTAGTGCTGGAGGGAACTGACACCACGAATACGGCAAGGCCCGCCATAAATCCGAGGGGGTGGGGATCTCTTCTGAACAGCACGTTAAAAGGCATCCCAGATACGCTCAATAATATTCATGTCTGGGGAGTTTGGTGGCCACCAGAGGTGTTTAAACTCAAAAGACTGTTCCTGGAGCGACTCTGTAGCAGACGTGTGGGATGTCCCATTGTCCTGCTGCTTCTAATGGCTCTAAGCACTACGAGACTTAACATCTGAGGTCATCAATCACCTGGACTTAGAACTACTTAAACCTAACTAACCTAAGGACATCACACACATCCATGCCCAAGGCAGGATTCGAACATGTGACCGCAGTAGCAGCACGGTTCTGAAATGAAGCGCCTAGAACCCCTTGGACACAACTGTCCTGCTGGAATTGCCCAAGTTTGGTTCAAATGGCTCTGAGCACTATGGGACTCAACTGCTGTGGTCATCAGTCCCCTAGAACTTAGAACTACTTAAACCTAACTAACCTAAGGACATCATCCACATCCATGCCCGAGGCAGGATTCGAACCTGCGACCGTAGCAGTCGCACGGTTCCGGACTGCGCGCCTAGAACCGCGAGACCATCGCGGCCGGCTGCCCAAGTTTGTCGGAATGCATAACGGACATGAATGGATGTAGGTGATCAGACAGGATGTATACCTTCCTGTCACTGTCAGAATCGTATCTAGACGCGTCAGTCATGCCTTATCACTCCAACTGCACATGCCCCACACCATTACAGGGCCTCCGCCAGCTTGAACAGTCCCCTGCTGACATGCAGGGTCCATGGACTCATAAGGTTGTCTCCGTAACCGTACACGTCCATCCACTCGATACAATTTGTAACGAGACTCATCCGACCAGGCAACATGTTACCAGTCATCAACAGTCCAATTTTGGTGTTGACGTGCACATCTGACGCGTAAAGCTTTGTGTCGTGCAGTCATCAAGGGTACATGAATGGGCCTTCGGCCCTGAAAGCCCATATCGATGATGTTTCGTTCAATGGTTCGCACGCTGACACTCGTTGACGGCCCAGCATTGAAATCTGCAGCAGTTTGCCGAACGGTTGCATTTCTGTCATGTTGAACGATTCTCTTCATTCGTCGTTAGTCCCGTTCCTGCAGGATCTTTTTTCCGCCGCAGCAGTGTCGGAGATTTGATGTTTTACCGTACTCCTAGTATTCACTGTTGTTGTTGTTGTGGTCTTCAGTCCTGAGACTGGTTTGATGCAGCTCTCCATGCGACTCTATCCTGTGCAAGCTGCTTCATCTCCCAGTACGTACTGCAGCCTACATCCTTCTGAATCTGCTTAGTGTGTTCATCTCTTGGACTCTCTCTACGATTTTTACCATCCACTCTGCCCTCCAATACTAAATTGGTGATCTCTTGATGCCTCAGAACATGTCCTACCAACCGATCCCTTCTTCTAGTCAAGTTGTGCCACAAACTCCTCTTCTCCTCAATTCTATTCAGTACCTCCTCATTAGTTATGTGATCTATCCATCTAATCTTCAGCATTCTTCTGTAGCACCACATTTCGAAAGCTTCTATTCTCTTCTTGTCCAAACTATTTATCGTCCATGATTCACTTCCATACATGGCTACACTCCATACAAATACTTTCAAAATTACTTCCTGACACTTAAATCTATACTCGACGTTAACAAATTTCTCTTCTTCAGAAACGCTTTCCTTGACATTGCCAGTCTACATTTTATATCCTCTCTACTTCGACCATCATCAGTTATTTTGCTCCCCAAATAGCAAAACTCCTTTACTACTTTAAGTGTCTCATTTCCCAATCTAATTTCCTCAGCATAACCCGACTTAATTCGACTACATTCCATTATCCTCGTTTTGATTTTGTTGATGTTCATCTTATATCCTCCTTTCAAGACACTGTCCATTCTGTTCAACTGCTCTTCCAAGGCCTTTGCTGTCTCTGACAGAATTATAGTGTCATCGGCGAACCTTATAGTTTTTATTTCTTCTCCATGGATTTTAATACCTACTCCGAATTTTTCTTTTGTTTCTTTTACTACTTGCTCAATATACAGATTGAACAACATCGGGGACAGGCTACAACCCTGTCTCACTCCGTTCCCAATCACTGCTTCCCTTTCATGTCCCTCGACTCTTATAACTGCCATCTGATTTCTCTACAATAGTCTTTCGCTCCCTGTATTTTACACCTGCCACCTCCATAATTTGAAAGAGAGTATTCCAGTTAACATTGTCAAAAGCTTTCTCTAAGTCTACAAATGCTAGAAACGTAGTTTGCCTTTTCTTAATCTAGCTTCTAAAATAAGTCGTAGGGTCAGTATTGCCTCACATGTTCCCATATTTCTACAGAATTCAAACTGATCTTCCCCGAGGTCGGCTTCTACTAGTTTTTCAATTCATCTGTAAAGAATTCGCGTTAGTATTTTGCAGCCGTGACTTATTAAATTGATAGTTCGGTAATTTTCACATCTGTCAACGCCTGCTTTCTTTGGAATTGGAATTATTATATTCTTCTTGAAGTCTGAGGGTATTTCGCCTGTCTCATACATTTTGCTCACCAGATGGTAGACCTTTGTCAGGACTGGCTCTCCTAAGGCTGTCAGTAGTTCTAATGGAATGTTGTCTACTCCCGGGGCCATGTTTCGACGTAGGTCTTTCAGTGCTCTATCAAACTCTACACGCAATATGATATCTCCCATTTCATCTTCATCTACGTCGTCTTCCATTTCTATAACATTGACCTCAAGTGCATCGACCTTGTATAGACCCTCTATATACTCTTTCCACCTTTCTGCTTTCCCTTCTTTGCTTAGAACTCCATCTGAGCTCTTGATATTCATACAAGTGGTTCTCTTTTCTTCAAAGGCCTCTTTAACTTTCCTGTAGGCAGTATCAATCTTACCCCTAGTGAGATAAGCCTCTACATCCTTACATTTGTCTTCTAGCCATGCCTGCTTAGCCATTCTGCACTTCCTGTCGATCTCATTTTTGAGACGTTTGTATTCCTTTTTTGCCTGCTTCCTTTACTGTACACTCGTGAAATGGTTGTACAGGAAAATCCCTACTTCATCACTACCTTGGAGGTGCTGTGTCCCATCGCTCTTGCACCACGTTCAAACTCACTTGAATCTTGATAACCTGTCATTGTAGCAGCAGTAACTGCACCAGACACTTGTCGTCTTATATGGTGTTTCTGACCGCAGCATGGTGTTCTGCCTGTTTACATAACTCTGTATTTGAATATGCATGCATATTTTAATTTCTTTGGTACTTCAGTGTAAAATGCGCTAAACACAATGATGAGCCGAAACATTTTGACCACCTTCTTAATATTATATTGATTCACCGCTGGTTGCCATTCTGTGTGGCATGGATGGACAAATCATTAGTAGCTTTCCGGAGGTATATGGCAACAGATATATACGCACATGTGACGCAATTCCCGTAAATAACGCGCTAGTGGTTTGAGGGCGTGGAGGTGGAACCTGGTAGCATCCCAGATGTGTTCCATCTGGTTCAAATCTGGCGAACCTGGTGGCCAAGATATCAATTTGAGTTCACTGTCCCGCTCTTCAAACCACTTTAGCACGATTCTGGTCTCGTGACAGATAGTAATCCTGCTGGAAGATGCCGTCGCCAGCGGGGAAGGCATCAAACACGAAGGGATGCAGGTAGTCCGCTTTAATGTTCGTGTAGTCCACAGCTGTCATTGTGGCTTCGATTACTAACACAGGACCCATGGACGTCCAGGTGAATGACCCACATAGCATACTACTATTGCCTCCTCCAGCCTACGTTCGAGGCGCGATGTATCCTTCCAACAGGCGTCCGCATGGTTGGCAGCGTATCCAAACATGACCATCAGTCTCAAGTAACGAAAAGCATGGTTCCTCCGTCCAGGAGATACATTTCCGTTAATCCTTTGCCCACGGCAGTAGTGATAGACAAGGTCGTTTGATCAACAAGGGAATACTTTGGGCTCGTTTAATGCAGAGTGCTATGTTTATCAATTTGTGCAGACCAGTTTGCTTTGAAACACTTGTGCCTGACCCAGCAGTGTACTCTGTCATTAGACCTACCGCTCGCCGCCGCTTATCCTGTCTTACAGACTGGACAGGCCTCTGACCTCCATGTTCTGTGAAGGGTCGATGATGTCCAGCACCTTGACGCCTATTCATTGTTTCACTGTCTTTCAATGGTTGTCCATAAATTCTCACGACAGTCGCAGGCAAACAGTAGACCAGCTTATTGCGACTTGATCCCACTCGCCCTATAGGGGCCAGGGTGGGAGGGGGCGGGGTGGGGGCTGTCAGTGGTACAATTTTCCACTCTCCAGCCAAGACTATTTTTAAAAATACGAGGGGCATTCAGTAGTAATGCAACACATTTTTTTTCTGGAAGTGGGTTGGTTTTGACCAGGATTCCAATACACAGCATTTGCTACATAACTCTATTTTTCAACGTTCTCTGTTCAGTGTGGTCTTACGTCACCTTACCTTGGAGCCAAAGTCGTGCTGCATCGATAACCTCCTCATCATGCTTCCTATGGAGTGCATCCTTCATTGGGGCAAACTGATGGAAGTCGGAATGTGCGACGTCTGGGCTGTAGGGTGGATGAGAAAGAACAGTCCAGTGAAGTTCTGTGAGCTCCTCTGGGATGCGCAGACCTGTGCGCATTGTCATGGAGAAGAAATTCGTTGGTATTTTTGATGCGACGAACACGCTGAATCTTTTTTTCAAAACTATTTGCGTCCGGCGAACAGGTTTGCGGGACCTTTTTCGATGATGATAGACGCCTCGTCCAACGACTCACTGTGCTTTTGTTCACTGCCAGGTCTCTGTAGACATTCTGCAAGCGCCAATTAATATCTGCAATTTTCTGGTTTTCCACCAAAAGAAACTCAAGACAGCTCTCTGCTTGGAACGCACCTCCGCTGCAGACGCCATTTTGAAGGCTATGTATAGCGTCACCACGTATCGGAACTCCATGAAACAACAGAGACCTAAGCGGGAATATTCCATGATGTCCCACAACAAATTACACATTTTTTTCAGCCGAAACTGGCCGAGAGAATAAAAGTATTGCATTACCTACTGAATGCATCTCGTATAACAACGATGAGAAAAGAACAGTGAGAGTATTTCCTTTTTTAAATTAAAAATCGAGAACGAACATGAAAAAAACTAATATAAACATATTTTAAAAACACATCGCAGAATGGTGAAATTCTTTTAAGAAAAACCACTGAAGCACTGCTTTTTACTTGAAACCTATAGGACCTGAAGTATTTCTGGAGAAAAGAATATGTTCTACATGGTTTTGAGGTAGGAAAAACTAAAGAGACGAAAGTACGTCTTGGGGTGGTTAGTGGGAAGACAGTAAGTGGGAAAGATGGAGGGCGACGAGGAGTTTAGTGTATTGGTAGGGTAGTGGTAAGAAAAGGAAAGGGATGGGGATGGATGGAGCGATAACAGGAGAGAGGAGTCCTGATTTGGAGTGGGATAGGTAGGGAAGAGTTAAAGTTTGTAGGAGTGGTAAATGTTTGGGCGAATTACATCATCTGGGAGAGAGAGCTGGTTGAAGTTCGTCCCAGGCATCAAGTCGAAAGAAAGGTTGGTTGATTCGGGGGAGTGGACCAAACAGCAAGGTCATCGATCCCATCGGGTTGGGGAAGGAAGTCGGCTGTGCCCTTTCACAGGAACCATACCGGCGTTTACCTGAAATGATTTAGGGAAATCACGGGAAACCTAAACTGGATGACCGGACGCGGGTTTGAACCGTCCTTCTCCCGCATGCGCATCAAGTCGTAATAAAGTGCCCTCTAAGTCCCTTGCGTCAGTGAGTTTCTCCATTTGCGGCTTATTATACGCCATATATGCGCCAACTTTCATGGTGATTGGTCAAGCTGTGTCAAAGTCTATAAATCTCGAACACATCAAAATCCATTTTCATATACAGGGTGGGTCAGACTCAGGTAATAAGATAACCATTCAAAGGAGAAAGGGGACACACCTGGGGTTGTCGATGGATAGTACCCTCGAGAACACTGCTCCCTGTTTGTCTCTGCTCCGCTTACATACTTCCCCTACCGTGTCACGTGCCCGCAACCTCACTAGGTAGCTTTCAGTACCGCAGAGGGCAGTGGTCGTAATGTTTCGGCTCATCAGTGTAAGTACATGAAAATACGGAATATTACTGTGTGCTTGCCTACAAGGAAGAGGAAAATGAATAAACAAAAATGTGGAGCATTGTGATGTTATGTGAGCCTCACTGCCCTTTTCTTAACTAATTTGTGCCTAATTTTATTCTGAGAAGCTCAGTGAAGTATGTAAATACCAAGTGAAGCGCAGCTGGACAGCAAGAAACTCTTTAGCGTGCAATCCCTGCAACGATAGTAGTGTAGTAGTTGTGAATCTTTCAGTATAGACACTAAAAAAAAATCCGTCGCTCTCAGAACAGTTACATTGCTATTTTAGTGATAAAACCGACTAAAGTGGGTGTAAGGGTTGCCAAACATTTATGTATACAAATTTTCTGGAAGTGAGGAATAGCGATCTCCTTTTCTCGCGAAAAGCATATTGCTGTTTGATCTTACTTACTTACAACAGTGGTCCCTTAGGTATGAGAAGCTACGAAAGCTTGGGCTCAGAGCTATCCGCAATACGGCCAAGTAACCAACAGAGTCGTACTTTAAATCTTAAGGAACAACAACTTCCTCCAAATTATAATTCGTCACCAACTGGTGCAGAAGCTGATCATTTAAGAAGGCAGAAACTAAAATTCAGGTACCAGTTACGACTTAAAATAAAGTCTCAATTTAAAAATCAATCTCTCTCCAAACACATATATAATTATTTATATTATTAAGATAGAAGTCATTTTACAACATGAATAACAAGCATATCGTGCACATCTCATATCTGCTGCATGTGACAGATAGCTTCAAATTCGATGTTTCTTGCGATTCTTTCAGTAGAGTTGACGTACTGTGAAGTCATTTCGCAATACCTCTACAGCAAAAAGCGGTGACTGTACCTTCTCCCCTGCAACACAACATGAAGGTTTCATCTGAGCTGTTAAGCTTGTTGCAATCAAGCGAAATTCCCTCAAGTTTCGCTCTTTGGAAATTGCCATGTCCATTCCAGATATCGCATGCAAACTACTAGTGTGCTTATGAAACGCGGATAAAAATGTATGACAGTTCTGAACTGGAATATTTTATGGTGATGTAACAACATCAAATCTGAGCTCTTACGGACAAACAATATGTGAGAACAGAGCAGTGTCTGATTCCCCTGTCTGCTATGGCCCATGACGTCATATTTCGAGGACAGTTTGCACGAATTTCTAACGATAAGAGAACCACAGGTAACATTTAATATCATGCCGATTATATTCTTCAGATGGGGACCACAAGACAGATCAGGCATTTATAGCGGTCGAAAACAAACACAAAATACACAGCTGACAAAATATTAACTGGATAACCGCGCGAATGAGGGGGTTTTGAGTGTGGACAAACGAAAAAAAAGGTCAATAAAGCAAGATCATTCTAAAGCATCCAAAAAATAGAAAAACCATAACGAATTCCTCTAGACAAGCGTAACGAAAATATGCAGAAAAAACAAACCTGTAATCGAATAATTCCCTTCACTGTATACACAACATCAGACTCCGCCCGCCTCCTCAAAAGAATCACATAATCGAATCGAATGTTTTGCTTGATCTATGTAGCTCTAACAAAGACAGCGATACGCCGCTGATGCCATACAGAAGTCATGTGGCCCGAGAACCAAAGCATGTTGACGACAAAAATCCAGTTCTGTGCATCTGCATGCACACTCCAGAGATATCGCTGCTGTATGGAATAATGGAATAGCATTATGAATGTCTTTGATGAGGCAATCTCTCTGGCCACTATCCTTGTTGTACTGCAGGCTGACGAATGACAAATTCGACATCCGGACTGCAGAAAGAGGGAGAGCAGTGTTGCGTGAGTGTGTTAACGGGCGGTGCCCGCAGTCAGAAAGATGGAGGAAATTCCGAAGATTCCACGGGCCAGCCCATCGTTCGACGCTTCTGAACTCACGAGGGAAATGCTGGGAGATTTCCTGAAGGAGGACGTGCTGACCTGGGAGGAGGCAAAGACGCGCTTGCCATCCAGCGCTGACCACGAAGAGCGCCAGCTGCTCTCCGACATTTTGCGGGTATGCGGTAAAACTTACAAGTCCTAAGCCGTTTGCAAGACGTGGACATATATTACAGACATATAAATGTAGACAAGAAGTTCATCTACTACTACCGGGTTCGCTATAGGCCTATTCGCCATTGTGTCTGCTTATTATTAGTAAGATTGTGCCAAGAGGAATCTACAGCAGTAGTCGCGGCTTTGACCAGCTCCACTGAGTTGCTGGCAAGTGCTACTGTAACGTCGCTTCTGGGTGCGCATTTTGAATTGCTTTCCTTTATAGCGCTATTCGTTCCGATACATCTTCTTCGGTTTCGAGAGAAATTATGTTTATAACCTCTGCTGTGTTCGAGAAGCAAAATACTGCCTTTGCTGTTACGATGGGAATTACACTATATCGTCCACTCATCGGTCATTTTTCTTTATGATAAATATATATTTTTTTAACTTCGTACTGTATTTCGTGGTCTCCACTACAGCTAAAGAGCTTTTTTTTACGATACTCCATTGATTTTCATTTCGGTAAATAGTGATTTGATGATAATCGTTTTGATTTACGTCTGCTATATACATGTTCTTGTAACTGTGTATCGCAATCTCTATTTGATCTATGTAGCTAAAGTGTACTGAGTAATACTAGCTTAGATATCTTTACGATAATTTTTTTAAAGTTCGTACTAAGTGTCGTGGTATCCATTACAACTACGTACAAACCTTTTCTTGCGATGCTAGTGCTCTGTTGGTATCTTCTCCGTACTGGTGTTCGATCAGTATTCCTTCCCATAAATATGTGATTGAGCAACATAGTTGTAACTCCCACTATTTCTCTTTCCAATGCAGTAAACTCTCGTCATCGAAACAAATTGCTTTATTTACCTCTTAAAATGTGGCTAAGGATACCACGTTAGAGTCTAAACATTGTTTATGTGGTCTGACGTATGCTCAGCAGTCTTGCGGCAGCGTTCTTGCTTACCGCGCACGTGGTTCTGGGTTCGATTCCCGGCAGGGTCTGGGATTTTCCCCGCCTTGAGATGACTGGGTGTTGTTGTGTCGTCTTCATCATCATCCTTTATCCCCATTACGGTCGGAGGAAGGCAATAGCTAACCACCTCCACTAGGACCTTGCTTAGTCGGCGGTGCGTTTCCCGCATCGTCCCCTACGCTCCTCGGAGTATGGGACCTCATCATCATCACCTCACTCATCGAGTCTGACAGATGGTATCGCAATTTCCATTTTGTCCGCTGACCTTACATTTTATCCGCTGACCTACATCTACTAACTACTGCCACATCCATTCTGCACAAAGTGGTATACAATTCGTGACATGGTACATGTACGTTGAGTGGCCCTTCTTTTTCATGTTTGATTTTTTCTCTGTGCTGTTTCTTGCTTCTGTTACACCAAAAATGAGTTGTGTGTAGTTTGGGGTCAGTAGGAAAAGGGAAAGGAGTACCCTTTGCAATTAAATTCGAAAAATACGGTAAACTGAAGAATGCAGTACAATTCGTCAGCTTTGACCAATGACGTCATATTTTAGTCATAAATATTAAATTGTTTATTTTAGACCTATGGATAATAAATCGGTTATCTTCTGTGGCGAAACGTCATAATCGTTAATAGAAATAAATGAATGTGTTATCAAGAGACAAATATCTTGTACGCTTTTTGTCGTTTATAGTAATTTCAAATCATTTGTGTACATGTTCTGAATCATTCCTTCGTCTGACAGTGAGTCGTTCCGATTGCTGTTTCCTCTGCCATTGATTCGAGCCTTGTACTATGTAGGTGAACTGAAGCATAGGATACTAGCACTAGCGAAAGCAATGAAAACGACGTACTCAGCACTGGCATGCTGTACCGCAGCTGAATTGCGAAGATTGTATCCTATTCCTCAGTTGACTTCATATATAGCAGCTGAAGTACAGGTTACAAATTTTACGTTTTTCGCTTTTTTCGCCTTCGCTAGCACTTGCTCTAATATAGTGCTTCATATTTCTGACCAGATGACATCAGATCTAATAAATAATTTAATAAATAGTGACTCCAGATTTTCACTTCTTCTGGATGAAGCCACTTCTCTTTCAAACAAAAACGCTTTGATTGTATACTTTAGAATCTTGTTAAAAGGAATGGAAAACCCCATGACAATTCTTTGACGCGTTCTGAGCTAAATGACACAACAGCATCTGGTATCTTGAAAGTACTTTTGAAGCAGTTAGAATCTCTAGGTCTAGGCTATGATTTTTTGAAGACCATTTAATCGCTTTGACTTGCGATGGAGCTTCTGTCATGTTAGAAAAAAAGTCTGGCCTCGCAAAGCAGGTGATGGAAATGTTTCCAAACTTATTCATCGGGCATTGTTTGAATCATTGCTTAGAACTCGCCGTGAACGACACGATAGAAGAAGTGGTGGGAATTAATCACCTTAAAATATTCATGGATAAAGTTAGAAATATCTTCAACTGCTCTCCGAAAAACAGCATGGAGCTGGCAGTTGTTGCTACAGGTTTGGAACAAGAGTGCTTGACACTCGTTGGGTGGCCTCTAGTTTATTGGCAGTAAAAGCTGTATGAAAAGATTACAGGGCTCTGTACAGTCATTTTTTAGAGGCATCAGAGGACACGAAACGGGACTCAGAACAATGGTCTATTTACAATACATTGTCATCTACATCTTTTGTCCCCAACCTAGCTGTAATGTATGATGCCTTAGAAGATTTGTCCAATCTATCCCTACAGCTTCAAAGATGAAGTTTAATCCTTGTTCAAGCTCACAACGACATTACACTTTTAATAAAAGTGTTTGAAAGTCGTGTTGATTCAATGGAACAACATGCAAATGTAGCTAACGTAGCACTGGAAAATATGAACTTTCAATTTGTCGAACTTTCTGAAAGAACAAATATTTCTAAGAATTCTGATAAACAGTTTTATCGCAGCTTGGCAAATAATTTGTCATCTAGGCTGTTATCAACAGTGAATGCATCTGAAAGCTACGATGTTGTTATGAATGACATGAAGGTCATTCACCCCAACCCAAATTCTGGCCTAAAAACATATCGATCACTTACAGAGAAAATGAGATTTTTCGAATGTGTGAAAGATTTAAGATTAATAGCCCTCGTGAAAAAATAAAGGACTTCAGGGAGTACAAACAGGGTCTGAAACCAGCTCTAAGCGGAGAAACGCCAACTCTTCTTGTACAGCCACCAATGTTCAAAAACTTCTTATCAGTAACAAACAGCATTGCAGTGTCGAGTGTGAACGTGGTTTTTCTGCAGTGAACTTAATTATGACACCACTGGGATCTTCACTCCACATCAGCACTGTTTATAGTTTATTACGCATCAGACTTCTGAGACCACCTATAGCTAGATATGAACCTGGGCGTCATGTAAAGTTTTGGCTGGCGAAGGGATATATTCTGCTCTTGCAACACAGTCAAAAGCACGAAATGATAAAGTGTATAATGAAGACAATATTGTACTATGGAAATGTTTTTCTTAATCCATCTTAAACTGTTTGTTAATGATTGTTTGAAATAATTTCGCAATACTTTTTCTTCCTTTGTTTGAGCCACTGAGTATGAATTTAGTTAAAACTATGAGCTCAGTAAAAATTCAATACGTCCTAAAAGGTACTTTTTAACAATAAATATACAACGTACATTCTGTCAGAATGACAGATTTTGTCATTTTAAGTTAATATGCTATGTTTAAAGTGTAACCAAATTTAAAGGGAAGTCTTGAAACAAAGTTGTATACCCTTAGGTCAAATATATATACTGCATGTTGACAGGACTTGTTATTTTATGAGTGAAGTGAAATTAAATTCATATTTCCGACTATCTCAAATATCAAATTTAGAGCTAACTACGATTTACTATTAATGTGATATTCTTGATTTGGAATCATTTGTAATTTTATCATAAGTGAGTTAAAAGGACGATACTCAATCCGACCGATTCAGTTTCTTTTGTCATTAGGTACCCTCCGCCACACACCGCCAGGTGGCTTGCGGAGTATTGATGTAGATAGATGTAGATTACCGTTTTAATTGTTGAACGGCAAATCGAGCCACAAATCTACTGAAATACGGGTTTCTTAAAGTTCTGAACTGGTGCTTGAAACAGTGCAACATCTTCGTGCAGCCCACTGAAGTTAAATTGTTTAAATAATGGTTTAATGTAGAAACCAATTTTTTAATATACATGGTATGTTACTGGAAATGAAAAAAGTAATTTTAACAGAGCTATAATGGAACTCAAGAAGCTTTGATATTTTTGTAAAATATTCGCCAAAGATAGATGATTGTTATAAGTGCGACCTTGATTAAATTGGTCGACTTCGCTTTGAAGCTGATTTTAATTTAAGTGCAAGTTTATTTTTGTAATAATTCTCTCCCACTGCCAAATGCGTTGATTGCATTTCCTACAAGATGTATTCTAAGTGTAAAACGTTGTTTGGTCAGATTGCAGCAAATGTTTTAAATTTATGATAACAGGTCCCTTTTGATTGTCTGTGGTTTAATAAATAAATATTCAATTTGCTGTGGCTATTCATGAAATATGTTTTTCTCAGTTAAAAGACAGTATGGGCTTACAGCAAAGAACAAATCTGTCGTCTCTATGACTTTATCATTTTCTGATTATTGTAATGTAAGGTATAGCGTCACAGGATTTCCGAGTTTAATGGTTAGTTCTGAATAAAATTGGTCATTTTTTATCAGATCTCTCTTTAATTGCTGTTGCTAACAACAAAATCCCACGATCCTTGAATTTTCATAATTGTTTTCCAGTAATTAATTTCTGTATATATTTGAGTAAATTATTTTTGTGTAAATCTGTGCCATAGACAGAGAAAGGACTTCTTTGGTTATGTTCACTGCGGGAAGCAAGATATTGAAACACACTCCTGGAAATTGAAATAAGAACACCGTGAATTCATTGTCCCAGGAAGGAGAAACTTTATTGACACATTCCTGGGGTCAGATACATCACATGATCACACTGACAGAACCACAGGCACATAGACACAGGCAACAGAGCACGCACAATGTCGGCACTAGTACAGTGTATATCCACCTTTCGCAGCAATGCAGGCTTCTATTCTCCCATGGAGACGATCGTAGAGATGCTGGATGTAGTCCTGTGGAACGGCTTGCCATGCCATTTCCACCTGGCGCCTCAGTTGGACCAGCGTTCGTGCTGGACGTGCAGACCGCGTGAGACGACGCTTCATCCAGTCCCAAACATGCTCAATGGGGGACAGATCCGGAGATCTTGCTGTCCAGGGTAGTTGACTTACACCTTCTAGAGCACGTTGGGTGGCACGGGATAGATGCGGACGTGCATTGTCCTGTTGGAACAGCAAGTTCCCTTGCCGGTCTAGGAATGGTAAAACGATGGGTTCGATGACGGTTTGGATGTACCGTGCACTATTCAGTGTCCCCTCGACGTTCACCAGAGGTGTACGGCCAGTGTAGGAGATCGCTCCCCACACCATGATGCCGGGTGTTAGCCCTGTGTGCCTCGGTCATATGCAGTCCTGATTGTGGCGCTCACCTGCACGGCGCCAAACACGCATACGACCATCATTGGTACCAAGGCAGAAGCGACTCTCATCGCTGAAGACGACACGTCTCCATTCGTCCCTCCATTCACGCCTGTCGCGACACCACTGGAGGCAGGCTGCACGATGTTGGGGCGTGAGCGGAAGACGGCCTAACGGTGTGCGGGACCGGAGACGGTTGCGAATGGTCCTCGCCGATACCCCAGGAGCAACAGTGTCCCTAATTTGCTGGAAAGTGGCGGTGCAGTCCCCTACGGCACTGCGTAGGATCCTACGGTCTTGGCGTGCATCCGTACGTCGCTGCGGTCCGGTCCCAGGTCGACGGGCATGTGCACCTTCTGCCGACCCCTGGCGACAACATCGATGTACTGTGGAGACCTCACGCCCCACGTGTTGAGCAATTCGGCGGTACGTCCACCCGGCCTCCCGCATGCCCACTATACGCCCTCGCTCAAAGTCCGTCAACTGCACATACGGTTCACGTCCACGCTGTCGCGGCATGCTACCAGTGTTAAAGACTGCGATGGAGCTCCGTATGCCACGGCAAACTGGCTGACACTGACGGCGGCGGTGCACAAATGCTGCGCAGCTGGCGCCATTTGACGGCCAACACCGCGGTTCCTGGTGTGTCCGCTGTGCCGTGCGTGAGATCATTGCTTGTACAGCCCTCTCGCAGTGTCCGGAGAGAGTATGGTGGGTCTGACACACCGGTGTCAATGTGTTCTTTTTTCCATTTCCAGGAGTGTATTTAAATTTTATGACATTTTCCCCAACTATTGTTTTCGTTTAGAAACAATACCCGTTAGTGCGTATTTATGATCAGGTATATTAACTTAATTGCGTTAGTTTTGTTATAGAAGTAATTTTATTTAAGCTAATGTCTGTGGGGTCATAATAGCCTCTGTTCTGTGTTTACAATAATGTATATTCAGTAGCGCGAGCAGAACAAAAGGCAATGTGTATTGAGCGATTTGGTAGACAGTACTGACAATGGTTGAATACAATGTTTTGGCGTTGTGCAGCGTCACAGCAGCAGTAAGGCTATATTGCGTATACATTCAGAATTACTTTCCAAATTACAATGCTCAACAAGTTTCACTGCCATTTTCAAGCACGCTTCGTGTTTTAGTTTGGTTAGAGAGAAATAATCAGTAGATGCAGAAAGAAAGAGACGCAACTGACTTTTTGAGGTAAGTGCAAAAGGCCTCTCCACAGGACACCACCGAGAAGCGGTTCTCTGCGCGCCCGAGCATTCTAAAGGCACGGATTAGCACGCCACCACTGGCAACTGCTGTTCCTGTGAGCGGTTTTAATGCCACCGCGACCAACTTTGATGCTGCCGCCATTGTTACTACAATGCTGAAGTTAGTGCAGATTGTTCATATGCGGCGACCCGCTGCTTGGCCAGGTCAGCGGCGCCAAGGATTACAGTTGTGTCAAGGCCGCCAAAGATTACAAACAACAATAGTGGTTTTTCAGTTCAATTTTTACAGTAGAGTCTCGTGTTAATTATATGGTAAAGACCTTTCTCTTTGGCTAGGAACATAGAAACTAGTGTAAAAGTAAGTCATAGATATTTTTTATTCTATTAGTTACATTTTACATTTAGAAGCGAATTTATTTAGTACCTGTATAAATAAAACTTGTGATTTCTTTTTGATTCACTACCGTGAAAGTTTCAAATGACAAAATCTGACTGAAGAACATTACATATAGTCTTTCCCCATGGCAGTGTAACATGATGTGGAGAGGAGAGGAGGAAGATTACGGCAGCCTCAGGGTGGGGAGGGGGGAATGTTTTACCATTATCTTGCATTGTTATCAAATCAGACGCGACGCAACGATCAGCTGCTATGGTACAAAATGCACACGGAATAAACTTTTCGTGAAGACGTGGGAAATAGGAATTGTACGATACCCAGATGGAGCAGGAATATCTTTATCGTCATTAACCGCTAAATGCTTTGTTGATTGCTACTGAACACACGTTCATAGAGCAGCTACAAAGCAACTGTTCGAACGTTGAAGCTGGCAGCATTTGAAAACATGTCATAGTCACGAAGACTACCGACTTGTGCCAATATGTATGAAGCAGAACTATGGAGCAAAGTGACACTTGTACAGTGGTAGGCGGTGGCGGCTGTTGTTTGTATTGGAACCTTGTGGTGTTATGTTTTTAATTATAAGATATTATGGTTAAAAAACCTGAATCTCAGAACAGTATTTTCTAAAAAAAATGATTTCTCATTCTAAGACTTATCGCAAGTCTCTCTTTTTGGCTGGCGGGGGTGGGGGGGGGGGGGGGGAGGGGGATGGTGGTAGAAGAGGGCGCGTTCGGCACCTGGAAGTTTAGAAATTAAGCACTGGACTTTGAGGTGTTCCAATGAACAGTGACGTATCGCGTATAACAGATGAAGATGAAATTAAGTTAATTGTTGAATTTTTTACCGACCACCCAATTCTGCTGTGGCATTTCTAGAGTCATTCAAAGAAAGTCTGCGGTAAATAGCGCGTAAATACCCAGATCATTCAATACTAGTTGGAGGCGACTCTAACCTACGGAGTATAGACTGGGATGTCCATGGATTCACTGCGTGGAGTACAGGCAGTCATACGAAATACTTCTGAACACGTTTTCTGAAAACTGTCTTGACTAGCTAGCTTGACAACGCACAAGTCATGGAAGTATCTTAGAACTAGTGGTTACAAATAGACCGGACCTTATCGACATTGTTACTATAGGAACGGGGATTAGCGATCATGATGTCATTACAGCACCTATGATTACGAAGGTAAATAAATCGGTGAAGAAGGCTGGGAGAGTGTTTCTACTAGACAGAGCAGATAATCAGTTATTAGCGTTCACTGAGACAGTAAATTGGTATCACTTAGTTCCAGTAAGACGGATCTAGAGGAATTATAGAGAAAGTTAAAGCAGATTGTAAATTTTGGTCTTGAGCGCTACGTGTTTAGTAAGTGGATAAAGGATGGAAAAGACCCACCATTGTGTAATAACGAAATTCGGAAGATACTGAGGAAGCAGAGGCTGTTGCACTTTCGATATAAAAGGGAACGCACAAATTACGACCAGCAAAGGTTAGTAGAGAGTTGTGCGTCTGTGAAAAGATCTACGCGCGAAGCATACAACAACTACCACCGTCAAAGATCTGGCAGAGAACCCGAGGAAACTCTGGTCTTACGTGAAATCGCTAAGCGGGCCCATTCAGTCGCTTGTTGACCAGTCTCGTATAGCAGTTGAAGATAGCAAAATGAAAGCCGATGTTTTAAATTTCACTTTCAAGAAATGGTTCACACAGGAGAATCGAACAAACATACAGGAATTTGACCGGCATTGGCTTCCTAACTAGCTTGCATTTATCGCGAATCTCGCCCCCACCACAAAGCACCAATCGACTGGGAATAGACGCATGACTCCAGTATATAGGAAGAGTAAAAGAACAGACGCAAAAAATTACTGACCAATATCCCTATCTTCTGTTTGCTGCAGAATCATCGAACGGTTTCTTAGTTCGAATATAATAAACATTCTTGAGACTGAGAAACTTATGTCCACGAATGGTTTTAGAAGGCATTGCTAGTTCGAAACGCAGCTTGCCCTTTCTTCACATGGTATACTGCGTACTATGGAAGGAGGGCAACAAGCAGTTTCCATATTTCTTATTTCTGGAAAGCATTTGACATGGTGGCCGATTGCAGGTTGTTAACGAAGGTACCAGCATATGCAATAAGTTCACAGATGCGTGAATGACACGAAGACTTCTTAAATAATAGAACCCTGTATGTTGTCCTCGTCGGCGAGTGTTCATCGGAGACAAAGGTATCGTCAGGAATGCCCAATGGAAGTGTGATACGACCGCTGTTGTTTTCTGTCTTTCCACAGTCACTCAACTTCGACATCGTACCGTACACCACGCCATCATCAGCAAACAACCGCTGATTGCTGCTCGCCCTGTCCGTCAAATCATTTATGTATATAAAAAATATAAATGATTTGGCGGACTGGATGGGCAGCAATCTGCGGTTGTTTCCTGATGATGGCGTGGTGTGCGGTAAGGTGTCGAAGTTGGTGTGATTAAGGGCAGCTAGCCATAAATGTAGAAAAATGTAAGTTAATGCGGATGAGTAGGAAGAACAAACCTGTAATGTTTGGATACAGCATTACTTGTGTCCTGCTTGACAGAGTCGAGTCGTTTAAATATCTTGGTGTAACGCTGAGGTGGCACGAGCGTATGAGAACTGTGGTAGGAAAGGCGAATGGTCGACTTCGGTTTATTGGAAGAATTTTAGGAAAAAGTGGTTCACCTGTAAAGGAGACCGATTATAGGACGCTGGTGCGACCTGTTCTTGAGTGCTGCTCGAGTGTTTGGGATCCGTACCAGGTCGGGTTAAAGGAAGACATCGAAGCAATTCACAGGCAGGCTGCTAGATTTGTTACCGTTTGGTTCAAACAACATGCAGGTGTTACGGAGATGCTTCGGGAAATCAAATGGGAATTCCTGGACGGAAGGCGATGTTCTGAAATGGTTCAAATGGCTTTGAGCACTATGGGACTCAACTGCTGAGGTCATTAGTCCCCTAGAACTTAGAACTACTTAAACCTAACTAACCTAAGGACATCACACACATCCATGCCCGAGGCAGGATTCGAACCTGAGACCGTAGCAGTCGCACGGTTCCGGACTGCGGGCCTAGAGGCGACGTTCTTTTCGAGAAACACTGTTGAGAAAATTTAAGGAACAGGCATTTGAAGCTGACTGCAGAACGATTCTACTGTTGCCAACATACATTGCTCGTAACGACCACGAAGAAAAGATACGAGGGAGTAGGGCTCATATGAAGGCATACAGATAGTCGTTTTCCCCTCACTCTGTTTGCGAGCGCCACAGGAAAGAAAATGAATAATAATGGTACGGGGTACCCTTCGTCACGCACCGTACGGTGGCTTGCTGAATGTCTGCGTAGATGTAGATGTTAAGAAATACTTTATCTACCTGACTACATTGGACCATCATGTCATTCAGAACGGCATCTAACAAAAGGGCGAGTTGGGTTTTATGTGACGGATGTTTTCGTTATCCATATTGGTTGGCGTGGAGGAGATCATTCTGTTCGAGATACTTCATTACATTTGATTTCAGGATATGTTCTATTATTCTACAAGTTTTAGTCTGTTCACCAGGTGCCGAGCGTTGATCAAACCTTCATTTTTATACTTCCTGCGAAGACTCAGGTTTAAGGGATCATCTGCCATGCGCTTCAGAGTGGTTTGTAGGGTATAGCTGTAAATGTAGTTTCAAGATAAGTCTGGTAAAAATAGTGTTGTTTTATTAGAAAATAACTGTCCATTCCCATTGTATATTTAACATCTGTGATTCGATCGATTACTGTCTGAACCTTTTTAATATTTTCGTCTGAAGATTCTGCCTAACAGTTTTGATTAAGATCAACGAGGAGACTGGTATTACAAATTACATTTAAGCTACATGCGAGATATTACAATCGACAACCTGGCAGGCTACATATAACCTTTTTGTAATAATGCTGAAATACGAGTATGATACTATGAATGCAGAAGGCTCAGAGAGCCACCCATATGCTTACAAAATGACAAGGAAAATAAAAACATTTTCAACTAATAAGTAGTAAATGGACCGCCTTTGGGTTGCTGGAAGACAATCTACGAGGTGGTGTTACACCAGGAAAGGCCGCAGTCCATAGTAAAATGTTCTCTTCAGCCCTCTGTTGTACTCTAAAATATCTCTAACAAAAGCGAGGCTTCGAACACACTGACGTGTGTTAAGTATTCCTCCACTGTTACGTTTCATCAACATCGATTTCAGGCAAAGAGGTTTGAAATCTTTCCGGGACTGGAATGGTCGGACATTTATTTCTGTTGCTTGACTTTTCCTGAAAACCTCTTCTGAGTACGAGGAATACATTTCATGTATTGATACCTCAAATGTAAATGAAAGAAAGTGTTTTCCAAAAAAAAAAATCATTGGAAACATACATACCTCCAGAAGTGCAAGTATGTGTTGCAGTTGTGTCAAAAACATAAACTCAAAGATCTCATTAAGATTTGTTTTATACAAATCTGTTGCTTGCAAGGCTGTCTACCACATCTTGTCGTGATAAGTAAATAAAATAAATAAATAAGAACTATGGTTACCTGTTAATCTTGTCCCTAAATCGGCTCTTGATTTTAGATGTTTTTTCCTCATGGAGTTTGTCTCGGGAATTGTGAATAGTATTTCTGTTGGTTGCAAAATCTCCGACATCTTGACCGAGCACTAAAGTATCTGTCAGGATGCGGATTGCTTCCCTGTCATATTTACTTGTGGCGCTTAAATTTTTGTGGCAATAATATTTGTCGATAGGCCTATTTCTGACATTCCTGGAACTTTTCCGGGAATCAAATAACTCTGAATCACCACTTCATAGATTTGACGTCATCAACTTGGCAGGATGGTCAGAAAAAATAGAAAAATTTGAACAGTAATAACATTCGAAATAACCGCCAGCACTGAATAGGTAATATATTTTTATTTTATTCTCAAATAATTTTATGGATAAACTTTATGTTATAAATAAACTACTTCCCGATTATTTTGATTTCTTTTCGATTGCTCTCGTCTCTTAAGGTCTACCTCTACTCATTTTTTCCCAAATAACGAGTGATCGATTCCATGCATGCTGCACCAGTTGGTACCTCGTTTCGTTTTCCAAATTTTTCAATACAGCAACCCAGCGAGGTGGCGCTGTGGTTAGCACAATGGACTCGCATTCGGGAGGACGACGATTCAATCCCGGCTCCAGCCATCCTGATTTAGGTTTTCGTGATTTCCCTAAATCGTTTCAGGCAAATGCCGGGATGGTTCCTTTGAAAGGGCACGGCCGATTTCCTTCCCAATCCTTCCCTAACCCTAACCCGAGCTTGCGCTCCGTCTCTAATGACCTCGTTGTCGACGGGACGTTAAACACTAACCACCACCACCACCAACAACCACCAATACAGCATCGTCATGAGGGCGACGCGAATGCAGCAGACGGGGGTACAATAGAGCACACCAACTTGGTTGCTTCGCCCAAACTAACGGTCCATCCTTACGAGACTTGCGCACCACATTTCGCTCGGTGTAAATAAAAGGCCGAGACAACCGCTGAGAGAATCAGCCTCGTGTAACTGTTTTGCGAGACAAATTTCACGTTGCGAAAACGCATCTAAACAGGGACCATTACGCACGTGAAGCACGAGCTGCTTGTTAACGTTGGAGTCTATTCTTTCCTCGGACCTCGGCGAAGAAGCCATTGCTCTAAGAGGATGGCTTCTCTCGAATAGGGCCAAGCGAGCTGCTGAGTTTAATGGCAAAAATTCAGGAAACATTAGGAATTTAAATAACGGTAATCATGAATTTCACCTTGCCACTTCTACCCCTCTTGGCGGTTGAAAACGTGGGGCGAACATTTTTAACTGGCAATCTCTACCGCTACCACTCAGACCTACGTTTCTGGCTGTGGTTACGGAGGCATTATATTACCCAGCAGCTGTTTTCGTTTCAGTTTCAGATCTTTACAGTTTACTGAGCTTCAGCATTGTGTATGAAAGAGGAAATTATACGGACTGAAAACTCTCGAATCACTCACTAAGGGCTGTTATGGGTGCAACAGATAATTTCTTATGAGATGATGTAATTCACAAGTGTTGCGCAAGCTGTTGTGTGTGTGAGTGTGTGTGTGTTTGTGTGTCTCTGCAACGTGAAGTCTACAATAAAAGTCGATTTGCCATAGTCAAACACAATTAATGCTCAGAAACAAACAGCCAAAGGTCGCTCAGAATTTGGTATTCTTATCGGTTTCGCCTGTCAGAGTCCATCAACATCAGATCTATGAAAATCACAGTATTTAGCTTCAAAAGCAGTCTATCATTAAGTTAGCTTACGACGTAGCAACTTCAAGCATTCACCTGATGCACGATATTTAGAGGTTAGAGCGTTATGAAGTACTGTTCGGTACCACAGTTAAACACAAAGCTGTATGTGTTTGATATGTAATATTTAGTGTAGCCTTACTGGCCAGGTGTAGTCTATGATCAAAGCACAACTGTGGAATTTAATCATATCTGGTTGAGAACGTAGCAATCAAATCGATATGTGTAAATCATATACTACTACATTCGAAAGTACCTCACCGAACAAACGGAAAAATCCCTTCAAATTCAACTCACTCTGCGCAGTTAAGAAATTTTGGGTTTTTCTTTTCCGTTAACAGTTTTTGTTCGTGTAGCACATTTAAAAACCATCCATTACCTGTTATGTCGGTTACTTTTGCGCTAGCCTTAAATTTCTCCTATGGCACTACCCAACCACGATATTATTGCACTTCGCCTTCCATGGCGATTATCGGAAACACGCTGTGAAGTTACAGTAAACAATTTTTGTGACTGTCGCATACACTGTGGAAGTTCAGACAGCTTCATGAGCAAGTTATCTGGTCGTTAGAACAACAGAACACATTCTGATGGGTTTCAAGCCCACAGGTAAACACACGAGCTGACCGAAGCTCACTCCCAGGTGCAATAATACCGTGGTCGGCTAGTATGTTTGGTTACGTTTAAATGCTCACCTAATGGTGCACCTTCAGAATTGGTGTTACAGTGTTCTTTACAGCGTACGTTCCAACGGTCTGTGCCTGCATATGTGCTTGCTTTGTCTCGGCTACTGATTTTGTACTCTTCCAAACCGTTGTTTCTCTCTCTCTCTCTCTCTCTCTCTCTCTATTCTTTTAGTCGGTTCCGACTCTTCGTGATCCCATGAACCAAATCACGCCACTTTTTCCTGTCTTGCACTTTCTCCCGTAGACCTTCCAGGTTGGAACACATTGCTTCTGTGATGCCATCGATCCATCTCTTCCTCTGACGTCCTCTTCTTCTAGTTCCTTCAGTCTTCCCCAGCATTAATGTTTTTTTCCAGCGAGGCATGCCTTCGCATTGTGTGTCCAAAGTAGGTCAGCTTTTGTTTTAACATTAGACCTTCCAGGGAGAAATCTGGTTTTATTTGCTCCAATATTGATCTGTTGGTTCTCTTTGCAGTCCATGGAACTCTAAGAAGTTTCCTCCAACACCACAATTCGAAGGAGTCAATTCTTCGCCGTTCAGCCTTTCTAATGGTCCAGGTCTCACATCCATACATCACAACTAGAAAGACCATAGCCCTCACAATACGGATCTTTGTTGCTAGTGTTATATCTCTGGACCTTATAACCTTGTCAAGGTTTGATATCGCCTGTCTACCGAGCAACAGTCGTCATCAGCAGAGATCTGAGAACCGACATAACTGAATGTGGTCACTACCTCCATGGTTTCTCCTGCTATATCCCACGAATTGGTAGGTGTAGTTGCCATAATTTTCGTTTTCTTCACATTCTGCCTCAGACCGGCCTTTTCACTTTCGTCTTTCACCTTCGGCAAAAGTGCTCTCAATTCTTCTTCTTTTTCTGCCAACAGGATCGTATCATACGCATACCTGAGGTTGTTTACATTTATTCCAGCTATTTTAATCCCTGTTTCTCCTTCATCTAGCCTCGCATTCCTCATACCATGTTCTGCATACAGATTGAATAAGTACGGTGACAGTATGCAGTCTTGCCGGACCCCTTTCTGAATCTTTATCCACGTTGTTGTTTCATACATAGTTCTCACCGTGGCTTCTTGATCAAGGTCTAAACTCCGTATCAGATGAATTAGGTGATCTGGTACACCCATGTTTTTCAGTACGTTCCATAATTTGTTGTGATCGATGCAGTCATAGGCTTTGGCGTAGTCAATAAAGCAGACGCACACATCTCTTTGGAATTCTCTTGCTTTTTCCATAATCCACCGAATGTTAGCAATTTGATCTCTAGTTCATCTTCCTTTCCTAAATCCAGCTTGTTCTTCCGGTAGCTCTCGATCTAGATATTGGCGAAGTCTACGAGGTGCATTCAAGTTCTAAAGCCTCCGATTTTTTTTCTCCGGACTGGAAAGAGATTAAAACATGCGCATTGTTTTAAAATGAGCCCGCGTTCATTGTCAATATGTCCCAGAGATGGCAGCACCGTACGACAAATGGAATTTTACTGCCAGCGGCGAGAATGAGAACTGTTTTAAATACTTAAAATGGCGACGTTTTCCTTACTTGAACAGCGTGCAATCATTCGTTTTCTGAATTTGCGCGGTGTGAAACCAATTGAAATTCATCGACAGTTGAAGGAGACATGTGATGATGGAGTTATGGATGTGTCGAAAGTGCGCTCGTGGGTGCGACAGTTTAATGAAGGCACAACATTGTGTGACAACAAACCGAAACAACCTCGGTCTCGCACAAGCCGGTCTGACGACAAGATCGAGAAAGTGGAGAGAATTGTTTTGGGGGATCGCCGAATGACTGTTGAACAGATCGCCTCCAGAGTTGGCATTTCTGTGGGTTCTGTGCACACAATCCTGCATGACGACCCGAAAATGTGAAAAGTGTCATCCAGGTGGGTGCCACGAATGCTGACGGACGACCACATGGCTGCCCGTGTGGTATGTTGCCAAGCAATGTTGATGCTCAACGACAGCATTAATGGGACTTTCTTTTCGTTGGTTGTGACAATGGATGAGACGTGGATGCCATTTTTCAATCCAGAAACAAAGCGCCAGTCAGCTCAATGGAAGCACACTGATTCACCGCCACCAAAAAAATTTCGGGTAACCGCCAGTGCTGAAAAAATGATGGTGTCCATGTTCTGGGACAGTGAGGGCGTAATCCTTACACATTACATTCCAAAGGGCACTACGGTAACAGGTGCAGCCTACGAAAATGTTTTGAAGAACAAATTCCTTCCTGCACTGCAACAAAAAAGTCCGGGAAGGGCTGCGCGTGTGCTGTTTCACCAAGACAATGCACCCGCACATTGAGCTAACGTTACGCAACAGTTTCTTCGTGATAACAGCTTTGAAGTGATTCCTCATACTCCCTACTCACCTGACCTGGCTCCTAGTGACTTTTGGCTTTTTCCAACAATGAAAGACACTCTCCATGGCCGCACATTCACCAGCCGTGCTGCTATTGCCTCAGCGATTTTCCAGTGGTCAAAACAGACTCCTAAAGTAGCCTTCGCCGCTGCCATGGAATCATGGCGTCAGCGTTGTGAAAAATGTGTACGTCTGCAGGGCGATTACGTCGAGAAGTAACGCCGGGTTAATTATAAAAAAAGATCGGAGGCCTTAGAACTTGAATGCACCTCGTATTTTGTAAGATTTTCAACATGACTTTGCCATCATGTGAGATAAGTGCGATTGTTCGGTAATCTGATCATTCTTTAGAACTTCTCTTCTTTGGAATGGGGATGAATACTGATCTTTTCCAGTCTTCTGGCCACTGCTGCCTGGTCCATATTTTTTGACATATTGAGTGCAGCACTTCACTGCATCCTTTCCAGTGACTTTAAACAATTCTGCTGGTATTTCATCGTGTCCACTAGTTTTGTTATCAGCCATATTTTCAAGGGCCCACTGGATTTCGCTCTCCAAAATATCTGGCTCTAGTTCTAAATTAACATTAACATCAGCAGTAGGAGGCTCTAGTTCTAAATTAACATTAACATCAGCAGTAGGAGCCCTGTCATTATGCAGTTCTTTCTTGTATAGGTCTTCTACATATTCTGCCCATCTTTCCTTAACATCCTCTGCTTCACTCAGATCTTTCCCGTTTCTATCTTTTATCGTTCCAATTTTTGCCTGGAATTTTCCTTTAATTTCTCTAATTTTCGTATAAAGATCTCTTGTCTTCCCCAATCCGTTACTATCTTCAACTTCCTTGCACTGTTCATTAAAGAATTTATTTTTATCTCTTCTATCTAATTTCTGAAAATATTTATTTAATTCAAACATAACTGATCTATCTCCCTTGATTTTTGCTTTCCTTCGTTCCTCTGCAACTTGCAGTGCCTCAACTGATAGCCATCTAGCCTTCTTGCTGTTCCTTTTCTTGGGAATGTGTTTCTCTGCGGCCTCCTTGACAGTATTAGCTACTTCTGTCCATATCTCTTGTGAGCTATTGTCCTCCAGCTCTGATACATTAAATCTGTTTCGCACCTCTACAGTGTAGTCGGAGGGTATAGAGTTAAGGTCGTATCTGTAAGTTGGGATACTTTTTGCTACATTATGAAGTTTCAGCCGAAATTTTGTAATCAGGAGCTCATGATCTGATCCGCAGTCAGCCCCAGGTCTTGTTGTAGCTGACTGAACCGCGCTCTTCCACCTCTGATTACAAAGTATGTAATCAATTTGGTTCCGGTGTTGGCCATCTGGTGAAGTCCAGGTATATAGGCGTCGTTTTGGTAGTTGAAACAGTGTATTAGTAATTATCAATGAATTTTCTTGGCAGAATTCTGGGAGTTTCTGTCTTGCTTAATTTGTTGTATTTGTTGTACCAAGACCATATTTCCGTGTTATACCTTCTACAGCTTGATTTCCCACTTTTGCATTCCAATCTCCAACTATGAAGACGATATCCTTTTTTGGTGTTGACAGTAGTAATTCTTGTAAATCTCCATAGAACTGGTCAATAATTTCCTTTTGAGCATCGGTTGTTGGCGCATAAACTTGAATTACTGCGATGTTGAGTGGCTGACCTTGAAGTGTGATAGACATCATTCTATCATTTTTATATTTGCATCGCATTACAACTTTTCTCACTTTATCACTAACTATGAAGGCTACTCCGTTACTTCTGTTGTTATCGTGCCCAGAATAATTCACCATATGGCCATCTAAAGCAAATTCTCGCATGCCAGTCCACCTCATTTCACTTATTCCCGATATGTCGATGTTAATTTTCTCCATTTCTCTTTTCATTATGTTTTCCTTGATACATGGATCTTACATTCCATGTTCCTATGCAGTGCTTCTCTTTGCACCATCTTACTCTTCGTGAAGCTTCTCTCAAGCTGGTCCCCCCACGGAGATCCAATAGGGGAACTTGAAACTCCGGAACATTT
Organism: Schistocerca gregaria; assembly: GCF_023897955.1. Taxonomy (NCBI): domain Eukaryota; kingdom Metazoa; phylum Arthropoda; class Insecta; order Orthoptera; family Acrididae; genus Schistocerca; species Schistocerca gregaria. The sequence continues at coordinate 197,140,854 of NC_064922.1, forward strand.
TGAGCTGGGCAGAGCCATGGGGTTTTCTTGGGATATTTCAGTGGTGGTTTCCCATTGTCTTCCACTGTCCTCCAACTCCTGTCTGCTCACCGACTCAGTTTCCCGCTGGGGTTGGTTACCCAAACTTCTGCTGAGTTGCTCGGCTTAACATGGGCACCACATGCAGGTAGGAAGTTGGAGAATTGAGGTGACAGAGGCTGTGAGAACTCTCTTGCTGAGTTCTTGTAATCACGTATCACCCCCATTTTATGCCAGAGTCCCATGGTGCCTGAAGAGACCCCCCCCCCCCCCCCCCCGCAGGTCATTTCCTGGGCCCAATCGCAGTTTACCCTTTGGCAAATTCTCCCTGTGTATCTAGAGGAGTCAAAGAAAACTGATGGTCCAAAATGCTACTCTAACCTTCCAACTAAGAAAACATATCGCTGTGCGTCCACTTAACCTTTATACGTATGTGGATGCCATGCTGGTGTTTGCTTTTACTGCAATGTAAGCTAAGCCTTAGTGGTAAAATTTATCTGATATTGTCGCTTTATACTGTCATTTTCGCCGATCTGATAATGCTCGCGTGTGACGGGTGAAACGGGTTGTAAAATCAAATTGCTTGCGACCTATGCCTGTTTTGTTTGAAAATGAATAACCAGGTGACCCGTGCAAAACTTTTGCACTTCTATAGCTTAAAATAAAAAATGGTTCAAATGGCTCTGAGCACTATGGGACTTAACTTCTGAGGTCATCAGTCCCCTAGAACTTAGAACTACTTAAACCTAACTTACCTAAGGAGATCACACACATCCATGCCAGAGGCAGGATTCGAACCTGCGATCGTAGCGGTCGCGTGGTTCCAGACTGTAGCGCCTAGAACCGCTCGGCCACTCCGCCGAGCAGTTTCAAATGATGACATTATTTGGAATAAGTGTAGTCTCAGGGGTTAAGATAGTTGTGGGAATGAAGAGAAAAACATTTTTAAAATAAACCAAACGGTGTGTGGGTGTATACATTTCCATGTGTCTAAAAACGTGTTTGTCCTGGATTTGACGATCAGGGACTGTCAGTAGGGTCACATAACCTATAACTTTAACTCGACGAACGTTTTCAATTGCAGTGACGGTAATAGGCCATAGCAGCAATAGAAAAATCAGAATTAAAGACGACAGTTGCAAGTATGTTTGTCATTTTGTATATAGAAAAGGTAACTTGTATGACAGGCAGAGTTAATGGACTACTGCAGTGGGCACGTTTATTATCTATAGAAATTATCCGGTTAAAAGTACTTTAAAACAAAGTATTTTAAAATAAATAATATGGAAAGGGACTCTCTTATTCGTTGTTAATAAGATAGCTTCGCAAAATATAGGTATATAGCTTGGCATTCGTGATGCCCTTTTGCTCTATGATAGTTAAAAGTGTGTTTTATGTTAAAATTTCCCACAATAGCGCAAAATCGGTATGCAATGTCAGAAGCCAGCTAAAAAATCTCTAATGATACCTCATTCATCCCTGTATGATTAGTATGTGCTGAGAAAAAGTGATGTTGATTTGAGGAATAATATATATGATAAAACGGTCGCTATGAATAGTAGGGCAAAGTGAGTATGAGTACGTTTTGTTAGTGCAGGTTGACCACATTCAAGGGCAAACCTATTGTTCTCTTTTGATTGTCTGGTCCTTAAGGTTTTGTTCTCCTGGGAATAATCCGTCCTTTTGATTGATACATCCTTAACCTACTGTTCAGTTAAATGGTTTTCCATGTCACCCTTATACCTCCCCACCCTCTCAGACACCAGCACCACTTCCTATATCAAATTAATTGATTGAATTGATTAAAAAAATTGGCAGGAAACATCTCAGTTGTGTCACTTTCAGTATTCATGAGCTGCTTCAGGTGGATACGTTTGTTGTACAAACCACCTAGATTCCTGTAGTTATTTCATGAAGTGTTCCTTTGTTTGTTAGCACCGACAACTCTACGCAATGGCCAACGGCCTTCATTTAACGACCTTGAGCAATGGCCTATGTGTAAAGTTGTCAGTGCTAACAGACAGGCAACATTGCAGAAATCTATGTATGTTGTACACCTGAAGCACCTCATGAATACCAAAAGTTACACAATTGAGCTATTTCCCACAAATTTTTTAATCAATTGATTAATTAATCAATTGATTTGATATCAGAAGTAGTGCCAGGTTTCCGATAGGGTAGGGAGGGGTATATGTTATATGGAAAACCATTTAACTGAAGAATAGGTTGAGGACATGTCAATTGAAAGGATGAATTATCCCCAAGTGGCCATAATTCACTTAACAGAACAATAGGTTAAGGCCCTTTCAATCAAAAGAGAACAACAGGTTGGCCCCTGAATGTAGACAACCCACAGTAACAAAATGCACTCATGCCCACTTTGCCCTACTACTGCCTTGTTCTTGGCAGAATATGCCTATGTTTGATAAGTACGACTGCACCTGAGTAAATGGAAAGTATGTAGCTTGAAAGTTAAATCACATTTAGGGAGACTTTACAACATACTTACATATTCCACACGACGAGCTCTGAACCAATTGTCATCTACACTAACAAACCCGCTGTTGTATAGGTGTTTTATTTATAGCCTCACATCCACGCCCTTACGACACAGTGTCTGGCTTTGGGCTTAATGCTTACGACGTCATATCTCCTGAACTAGGTGTCGTACTATAATATAATTTTGTAGGTACATTCAGTGACATATCTGGATACTGCTTCCAAGATTTATTGCGAAAGGAGTCAGTAGCAAAGAAGTAATACGTTAAAGCTCTTATGTGATGCGTCAGTTTTTCACACATCTCGTTGTTTATGACATCATATCGTCTGAAGTATTTGTCATAGAATGATATAATTTTGCTGGCACATTCAGTGATATAAGCAAATAGCGCCCACAAAACGTGTCGCGAATACAGTTAGTGGTAAAGAAGTCATAAATTAAAACGTCAAGTCTCATGTGGCAGTTTTACTGCATGAACAGCGGAAATGTAGTTAGGGATAAACGACTTCCCTTCATCATTTTGTAGACGCTTCCAGTGAGAAAAAATCTGGTAAAGTTGTTAAATTATATGTAAAGTTTGTTGCAAGTTGATATGTGTTCTTATTCACAAATACTGGATTGATGAAGTCTGGGAATTCACACGTGACGGCTACTCCCCCCTCCTTCCCCCCCATCTCCTTCCATAGATACATTGTTCTTACCCCCCATTGTCATCTGACAGTAAGGTACACTTATATGTGTACAAATTTTAGATGAAATCGTTCCAGTGGTTTAGGGGGAGGTGGGAACACACACACACACACACACACACACACACACACACACACACAAACACATTTTTGTAATAAGTATGGATTTCTGTTACTATGCAAGGTACAGCCCATTCCGTAAACTGTTATCTCGCTTGTTCCCACAATTCTACTTTAGTCATTCAGATGCAGATCTAGGATTCGATTCTTTGGAGTAGGTGGGGAGGCGGGGAGTGGCGCGATCACAATTAGTTTTTGATCACTCCACCTGTATTTACCGCTGTATAATTTGTCATCAACCTCAGTTTTAACAGGCAACAGGTGCCTAGCATTTTAAAAATAATATCAGTATGTTATTATTACTATTATTATTATTATACTGAATCGTTTATATAATTTGTTTATGCCAATGGATAGTAGATCACTTCAAAACATCTTTCAAGAGATTGCAATTCACATAAATACATCATCTGAAAAGCATTTGTTCAAATACGCTGATAAGCCGAAACATTATGACCACCGCACACCGCGAAGTTGGATGTCGCTGGTAGTGATGTGGGAACATGACACGGTAAGGGAAGTATGTAAGTGGATCAAATTCGAATGTGGAATCATTCTAGCGAAGACATGGGCCTCAGATGGGGAAATATACTGACATAAACGACGTCGACAAAGGTGATATTATTATTGTTCAGAGCCTGTGAACGAGTATCTTGAAAGCGGCGAAGCTGGTCGAATATTCACTTGCAGCTGTTGTGAGCATCTACAGAAAGAGGTAGATGGACAGTGAAATCACCACTGGGGGCTAAGTGGTTGGACGTGTACAGAACGTGGGATTTGCAGACTTGGCTTCTCTGTAAAGCAGGATAAGCGGCGATCTTTGGCACCTCTACTGAAAGAGCACAATGCTGAAGCACACTTAGGTTTTTCCGAGCACAGTGTTTATCGTGCATTGTTGAAGATGGTACTCTGCAGCAAACAACCCCTATGTGTTCATATGTTGCCCCAACGATATTATCAATTACGGTAGCGATGGCCACGGGATCATCGAGATTGGACCGTGGATCAATGGACACATGTCGCCTTGTGAGATGAATCACGTTTCTGCTACACCAGGTCGATGGCTGTTCCCACGAATGCCGTCATCCACGAGAACGGCGGTTCGAAATGTGTACTGCGCCAAAGACACAGGCTGGTGGGAGGAGTATCACGCTAAGGGAGAGATTCTTCTGCGCTCCCATGGGACCTGTAATAGTAGTAATCGGAGACACGCTGACAGCTGTGGACAACCTACACCGGTTCATGCTTGATGTCTTCTCCACTAGCAAAGTCATCTACCAGAAGGATAATTGTCCGTATCTCAACCAGAACCGTGCTACAGTGGTTTGAGGAGAATGATAGTGTACTCACGTTCATGTCTTGGCTACTAAGTTCGCTTGATGTGTATCCAGTGCAACCCGTCACGCGCCATCACCACGTAAACAGCTCAGAGGCCCACTTTTTAAGGAAATTACAGGACTTGCACTTGGACATTTGGTTGATATACCTTCACAAGCCTACAAACAAACTCTCGAATCCACGATATGCAGACTCGATGATGTACTGCATTCCAAAGATGAACCAACAAGTTATTAATCAGGTGGTCATCATGTTTTCGCTCATCAATGTATAACAGCAACAAACTTTCCTTATTTTGACAGATCAAAGTCGGTACTCACCTTTATTACGCTCTAAGATTATGAGTATTAGTCTGCACACTGCAGTTTAGCGAGGATATACTTGTGGAGAATGCAGTATCTTTCTCGTTGTTTCCACGTGCATTCGGGAAAGCCAGTCTATACGTGACTTTTATTACTGGATTTTTTTTCCTTTTGCTTTGTCTTCGTTCAGCTTCCCACGGTTTGCTGGTCCCATCCATGGATTCAAAAGTCATGTTAGATTTGTTGTTGCCAGAAGGTACGGGCAACGGGTGTATCTTATGCTGATGCACTAGAACTTTGGCTTTTTCCGCAATTTGATGAAGCTTAAATACAGAGCTTTATTTGCCAGCGAGATGATGCGGCACCTCTAATTCCGTTTCCGACGCGGCCACGACACGCAACACCAGCTGATGCGACTTGTGGACGACGCGACGACAGTCTTGGAGCGTCGGGAGTACTCAGGGTCGGCACTCCCAGACGTCTCCAAGGCCTCTGACTGCGTGTGGCACGAGGGCCTCCTCTCCTAACTCTTTGTATTGGGGTACCGATGTCGCATGTCAGATCGATCGCGTCTTACCTGCGTGACCGGACCTTAAACGTCCCCGTCGAAGACGGCATTTCGGCAGCTAGCGTAAGACAAATGGAAGTGCTGCAGGGGTCTGTTCTCGGCCCCTGCCGTACTCGCTGTATACCACTAACGCCCCAAAGTCGGATCGGGTAACGTTAACGCTTTATGCGGACGACACAGCACTTTACCAGTACACTCGCTCCATGAAACCAGAACATTTCCTCCACCGCCACTGTACACTGTTTGAGCGGGAAGAGGGCTAAACAGGCAACGCGCCGTATTTAAATGACAAGTCTGTCATACTGCATTCGGCTTGCTTTCATAATTCTCAACAACATATATCACAAGTGAAACAAACTTTCAGTATTAGTTAATTACATACTGAAGATATAATTTTATTTATGGTACAAATTGACAGCATATAGACCGACGGAGACAACTTCACGGATTTTTGCAATCGGATTCCTATATAATCATAACTTATTTAGTTTCATAATGGAAAAGGAGGCCTTAACCCACCCGTATACTGGTCAAAATATTTTATAACGTTTGCAAACTCCTAATGGAGACGGGGAACTCTATCTGAGGAAAAACATGTAGACGTCCTGGACAGCTTTAACGTAAAAGCATTTGTCTTCAAAGCGAGAATCATAGGGCAGATAAATGAGATGCATCTACTCATGAACAGGGACGCTTTCGACTAAAACGGCAAACGTTCTCGAAAACAGTTGTAAGACTGGAAGTGTACTCAAAAACGTTTAGAAAACTATTCTTGTAATTCTGTCAAGGCAACAATTAATTCTTCAAGCCATGCATTTAATGCTATTTTCTTTTTAATTGCACCCTCATCGAATCAGAAATAACTTTTTCTCACCTTGCAACGTCCTACTATGGGCAGTATGCAGGCAAATCCACATAAAATGCGAGCTCAGGAATCAATTCTAGATGTTGTAATTTTCGTTTCGGCACTTTTTTTCCTTCATAAATTCAACGATAGCGGGCGTTAAATCGAAAAATCGTTCCAGGTATGCCCCTTGACTTAACCAACGTACTTCGAAGTAATATATAAAGTCTCCATACTCTTCGTTCAGTTCGGTCGAAAACTATCGCAAAAAACTTTGCAATAATGCTTGGGACTTTAGAAATTCAGTTCAGTTTGTTCACGTGTCCATGCCATCAAATTTAGCACAAAGTGATCCCTGACGTACAGAACAATGAACCCATTTGTCAATCATTGTAATTTTTTGCTGTGTGGTAACTGAAATGTCGCGTGACGCGCTGTGCTGAGTTTTTCAGGGAAGGAACCAGCAAAGCTGAGACAGGTTGAGCCTCAGCCTGCCCGTGGCTCACACAGCATGCCTGCGACCCATCTGACACGCTGTGGCCGGCCCCGCCTAGGGGCATGGACCACGAAGAGGCGTCTAAAGTTTACCCCCACGAAAAGCCAGGCTATCATAATTGTACGGTGCAGAGTGCAACTCCAACCACTGCGGATCATGGGAGTTTTCATCCCATGGTCTCGCAGAGTGAAGTACCTCGGGGTTACTCTAGATAGGCACCTCATATGGAAACCACACATCCCCTATGTTTGGGGCAAAGCATGTGCTAAAGGCTCTGTACCCTCTCCTAAGCCCAGACTCGACGTTTCCACCACACTGCGGTGTTACGCTACCTCTAGCACTGATTCGACCAGCGCTAGAATACGTGGCCACAGTGTGGGAAAACACAGCCGTCTGCCATTTTCGCCGGCTCGAAGTGTGCCGTCTAGAGCCCTAAGACTCGCCATGCACCTTCCGCGACAGTACCCTATCCGGGCACTCCGTTAAGAAACGCATCAACATGATTTGGGATCGAATCAAACAGATTGCTCGACGATTCTACGAAACGTCTAGTCAGTCTGACAATAGGCTGCTGACTGCAAGTCTGGAAAACCAGCAACACAGAAGGAGGACTACTACACTCATGCTCATAAATGAAGGATAACTGCAGAACGTGGTGCCACACAATGTGGCACTACAAAAAGCTGGCGCTAATAGCATAGGCACATAGGGAACTCACACAACACCGATCTGTATTGGTTATAAGTTGAGAAAACCGTCCCTAAACACATGTGTTACAAAACGCCTCTGTTTCCTGCACGTGTAACCCGACATCAATATGGGATATGACCACCATGCACATGTGCGCCAGCTGGTGTGGCCGAGCGGTTCTAGGCGCTACAGTCTGGAACCGCGCGACCGTTACGTCGCAGCTTCGAATCCTGCCTCGAGCATGGATGTGTGTGATGTCCTTAGGTTAGTTAGGTTTAAGTAGTTCTAAGTTCTAGGGGACTCATGACCAGAGCAGTTAAGTCCCATAGTGCTCAGAGCCATTTTTTTGCACATGTACACAGGCCGCACAACGGGTTGGCATACTCTGGATCAGCTGGCCGAGCAGTTGCTGGGGTATAGCCTCCCATTCTTGCACCAGTGCCTGTCGGAGCTCCTGAAGTGTCCTCGGGGTTTGAAGACGTGCAGCGATACGTCGACCGAGACGTGCTCGATGGGGTTTAGGTCTGGAGAACAGGCAGGCCACTCCATTCGTCTGATATCTTCTGTTTCAAGGTACTCCTCCACGATGGCAGCTCGGTGGGGCCATGTGTTATCATCCATGGGGAGGAAGGTGGGACCCAGTGCACCCCTGAAAAGACGGACATACTGATGCAAAATGGCGTCCCGATACACCTGACCTATTACATGTCCTCTGTCAAAGACATACTGGGGTGTACGTGCGCTACTCATAATCTCACCCCACACCATTAAAACACTGACTATTACATGTCCTCTGTCAAAGACATACAGGGGTGTATGTGCACCAATCATAATCTCACCCCACACCATTAAAACATGACCTCCCTTTCAAGGATATTAAGGAGTTGGTATCTGGTTCCCGGTGAGAATCACTGTTCAGACTATACCTGGACTTGTCCGTGAACATAAACTGGGACCACTGTTCCAATGATCATGTATTGTGTTCTTGACACCAGGCTTTACGGGCTCTCCTGTGACCAGGGGTCAGTGGAATGCACCTTGCAGGTCTCCAGGCGAATAAACCATGTCTGTTCAGTCGTCTGTAGACTGTATGTCTGGTGACAATTCTTCCAGTGGCTGTGGTAAGGTCCCGAACAAGGCTACCAGCAGTACTGGGTGTCCATCTGCGGGCACTGATGGTGAGATATCGGTATTCTTGTGGGTGGTGTTGTACACTGTGGACGTCCCGTACTGTAGCGCTTGGACACGTTTCCTGTCTGATATCTACGACCTGCTGTGTTTGACCAGCGTCCAGTCGCCGTAGTAATCTACCCCTCATAACGTCATCAATATGTGTTGTTTGAGCCATTTTCAACACACAGTCACCATTATCACGTCTCAAAACGTCTGCACACTTACTCGCTGCACCGTACTCTGACATGCACCAACATACCTCTGCGTCTGTGGACTGCTGCCAGCGTCACCGTGCGACGACCGCAGGTCAAATGCACCGCATGGTCATACCCCGAGGTGATTTAAGCCCACAAACCGCCGCCAGAGCGTTTTGTCACCCTGTATCAGCATTATCCTTAATTTATGAGCATGAGTGTAGATGGCACGACCTGCTGCGGCACTGAAGACAGAATAAAAAAGACCACACATCAAGGAAAACCAGGAAAAGTTTTCAACAAACTTAACCCGCACAAAGGTTGACATATCTCATTGTCAATACGCGATTGGTTAAATTTAGTAGCCGATCGCTGGATTGGCCGCAAGGGGCCAGATGACAGAGCTTGACTGCCTGACCTATCCGTTCTAACAGCATGCGATTTTTACCTTTGGGAGTCATAAAGGATTATGTGTTTGTGCTCCCGCTACGAGCTGATCTACCCGACTTTAATAACAGCATCGTTGCAACTCCAGACACACTGATGAAAGTTGGGAGAAACTCGCTTGTCGACTCGATGCGTGACAAATGGTGCTCACTTTGAACACTTGTAAAACAACTGTTTGAGTTGCTCTCTCATTTGTTGAGTTATTTATAACTGTAAGTTGAGTGTAATACGTGTTGCGAAGCCTTAAAACTTGAATAATCGTTTTGAAACTCTCTGTATATTCCGGTAACTGTTGTTTGAGAGTGGAGGAACGATCAACATGACGCTCCCCCCCCCCCCCCCCCCCCCCACACACACACACACCTCTAGAACTGCGTTTGCATTAATTGCTAATCATAATTGTATTTACTTTATATATTGCATGCTACCATGAGCCTCCCTCTTTCTTTTTCGCCTTTCATAGCCCTCGTTTTACCGATCGTTCTTTCACAATATCCTTTATATACCATCAACACTGGAATCATCGTTTTGTTTCATATTGAGCCGTATTGTTGTACTCTCTTCTCATGTGTCTCGTCTGTGATTGCCTTGTCGCCTTCTTCCCTACTTATCTTAAAAGTCTTTTCTACGCTAGAAATAGGCTCCATCTAAACACTTGACAATTTCTGCTGCCTCTCTTGCATTTTATCCTTTTTTGTATTGACAGCACTCGTGCCCACAAGTCTAAATAGGATCTGCAATAGCTCTGTAGTCTTTTAGCTTTGTACTTAACTTATTTGCATGTAATTTATTGCTTTGCTGGCAATTCCGACCAGTGATGAATATCTCATTTAGATGTTCCTGCTTTTGTTACATTTCGGAAATAATCGTTGAATTTCACATTGGCTTTTCTTTTTTTATTTGTGTCTTAGACTTTTTCGTTTTCTGCTATTCTGTGCGGCTCCGTTTTACCCATGTTTATTTTATCCTCTGCGTCAAGTTTCATATTTGGCGCACCAATTCCTTCTGGACACGCAATTTATACCTCATTGTTAGCTCTGATTATCTGATCATCAGCGAACCGAAAACCTCATTTCCAGTGTTGAGCTCTTTTTCTCCGAACAACTAGCGCCTATTGAACATATACATATATCAACAAGAAAGAAGCAATGCAAATGTACTGTTTGTCGTGGTATACCACGGTGAGACTGTTTATCGTCGTTGAATCGTATCTGCCCGCTGTGACATGTTTCATCAGAATTGAACAACTCATCAGCTATGAACGAGCCATTTATCACAGACTAGCTTAGCGCCCACTGCTTTGCTTGCATAGACTGTATGGTATGCATAGATATTTTTTGTTTGTTTTTCTTTAATCGAATATTTATCTTGTTCAAAAATCGCAGTACCTTCAAACTTTCACGCAAATTAAGGTGCCACACTAGCATGGTCTTTTCCGAATATACTTCGGATCAAAAGGCGATTCTGGTTGTTTGAGACCAAAAATTTTGTTAATCATACCTTTTGCGTTCTTGTGGTGATATTTCCATGGGAAGTTTCATCTTCTAACACACATCTGTTTATACCCTTCCAGTTATCAGCAATACTAAAATAGCACTGATGAGAAAGTTAGTTACGTGTTCCATAGATCATATTCACGATAAAAGTTATGACATTGAATGTGTCAGTTGAACAGAAGATTGCAGAGACAACTCAAAAATTTGTATACACTGACACACACTAATGAGCCAAAACATTACCACTACCCGCTTAACAGCACGTTGAAACCTTCCCGTCTAATATTGGATGAACGTTTGCTTGCTGACTGAACGCTGCGTCTCTTAAAATCTTTTAACTGCTGCTCTGTCAAGACTACCTGCTGATTATTACGACGAAACATAAAATGTGTTGTCGCCGTGGCCCTCAGTCGTTACCTGAAATTATTAAGACTGATTCTTACCTTTAATTATTTATACTGGATCGCCATCTGACTGCTACAGCAAACTGTGGAATGAATATACTTACTTCTCTTTAACATAATTATAAGCTGCTGGTGGAGTTTCATAATACTTTGTGACTGGAATTCTTTAAGTTGAAGTTAATTTAGATTTGATAAAAGCTGAAGCTCAGTTTAGACTTTTCTTTTAAGATAACAATAAATTCCGTAAAGCATTTACGTGAATGATTTTGGGATAGAAAATTCTTAATGCATTTAATCTGGTAGAAGTTAACTATATTCTGAGAACGATCTTGACAAACAATTACAAGGGGTATAGTTCTTTACAAAAATTCTTAAAAAGTAGCGTTGCGCTACATACCTAATTTTCCATCAAAATTACATAACTATATTCTGAGAACGATCTTGACAAACAATTACAAGGGGCATAGTTCTTTACAAAAATTCTTAAAAACTATCATTGCGCTACATATAGCGAGTGGCTGGCGAGCACACCGCTTCTTTCAAAGTGTTAATTCATACCTCGCTTACAGCGACCTCCTCTCATGTCTCGCTAGCTACGACTGCCTCGTCTCACATCTTACTCGCAACTGCTCGCTTCCAACGCTCAATGCTACAAAAGTGCGGTCTCGCCGCCAACAATGGTTTTTGGTGCAGACAATCCCTGCTACCATTACAGATGTATTACTGCGCGCTGTTTCCCGCTCTTTCTCAAAATGTATCTATGCGCGGTTTCCCGCTCTTTCTCAATAATACACAATGCAATTTAATTAACAAAACAATTTAAATAAGAAACAGTTCAGATAATTACATGCTAAAACAGTTTAAATACGCCTATTACATAATTACAACGTTGGTCCACCTCTCGAAAGCACCACAGCAGAGATTCTGTATGTTATGTATTCTACAAGTCGTTGGTAAGACTTACTGACCGATAGCGTCCCTTCTGGTTCAGAATCAAGCAAATTTGGTGGTCAAGACATCAACGTAATCCTTTTTGCATCATTCTGGCACTGTGACCTGGGCAGTTACCCAACGAAAGTCGCCATCACTTTCGGGGAAGACGTCAAGCATGAAATGATGCAGGTGGTCTGCAATAATATGCACATAGTAAACAGCTGTTATGGTGCTATCCATTATTACCAAAGGTCCCATGAGAGCCAACCTGAATGGCATAATTCTGTCCCCACCAGCATGTGTCCGTGGCGCGGTGCATCTTTCGGGCAGCCGTTCTCCTATATCATGGTGCAGGCTGTAACAACAAACATGAAGAACGATCCTTTATCATGTAGCTACAATATAGCAGGTCAGCAACTGGAAGCAGTTAATTCCATAAATTATGTGGGAGTAGGCATTAGGAGTGATTTAAAAAGGAATGACCATATAAAATGAACCGTCGGTAAAGCAGATGGCAGACTGAGATTCATTGGAAGAATGCTAAGGAAATGCAGTCCGAAAACAAAGGAAGTAGGTTAGAAATGTTCAAATGTGTGTGAAATCTTATGGGGCTTAACTGCTAAGGTCATCAGTCCCTGAGCTTACGCACTACTTAACCTAAATTATCCAAAGGACAAACACACACACCCATGCCCGAGGGAGGACTCGAACCTCCGCCGGGACCAGCCGCACAGTCCATGATTGCAGCGCCCCTAGACCGCACGGCTAATCCCGGGCGGCAGTAGGTTACAGTACGCTTGTTCGCTCACTGCTTGAATACTGCTCACCGGTGTGGGCTCCGTACCGGATAGGGTTGATAGAAGAGATAGAGAAGATCCAATGGAGAGCACCGCGCTTCGTTACAGGATCTTATGCTAATCGCGAAAGCGTTACGGAGATGATAGATAGACTCCAGTGGAAGTCTCTGCAAGAGAGAAGCTCAGTAGCTCAGTATAGGCTTTTGTTGAAGTTTCGAGAACATACCTTCACCGAGGAGTCAAACAGTATATTGCTGCCTCCTGCGTATATCTCGCGAAGAGACCATGAGGATAAAATCAGAGAGATTAGAGCCCACACAGAGGCATACCGACAATCTTTCTTTCCACGAACAATACGAGACTGGAATAGAAGGGAGAACCGATAGAGGTACTCAAGGTACCCTCCGCCACATACCGTCGGGTGGCTTGCGGACTATGGATGTAGATGTAGATGAAGATATATGCAATCAAGTGTCGCGTTTCCATTGATCCACGTTCCAGTGTCGGTGATTCCTTGTCCACTACAGTCGCACTTTGCACTGCCGTTGGGGCAACGTTGGGAAGACATAGGGGTATGAATATGGAGATAATTAAGGAGTATCTATCTGATTATTACATTCCCATCTATGCCACAGTTTGGCTCACTAGAAGCAAGTATATAGCATTATAGTAAATGAAAAGCACGAGTTTGCTTTTGTTCTACAATATTACTTTTATTGTTAACCGGTTTACGGCTTACAACGCCATCTTCAGACATTTAGAGTAACAATTAGGTCTGTCGTCGGGAATATTGCGAAAAATGCCTGAAGATGGCCTTGTAAGCCGAAAACCGGTTAACAATAAAAGTAATATTGTAGAACAAAAGCAAACTGGTGCTTTTCATTTATTATAATGTTGTTCTACCAAGAACCGACGGATGATTCTGTAAATATGATATACCATTCTCTCTCCCATGATGGCGTACTGAAAAGTAATGCCTACAATTTTTAATGTGAAAACCACTACAGATTTTTAAATAAAACTAATGTTATTAACATTCTACAACTTCATTCTTCTTTATTTGCAGCCCTCTGTCGCTAGAGGGCTCCGAAATGTACCGTGTACAATGGCGTTGGGTAACGTAATTACGAGTATATCGGTGAGTGACAGACAGCGTGCTGTAATCGAGTTTTGAATTCGAAGAATTCGTCCACACATGGAGCACCTTCTGCTTCAGCAAGATAATGCCAGACCACACGCGAGCGCAGCGACATCTGCAGCAATCCGACGCCTTGGGGTCACTGTCAGCGATCATCCTTCATACAGCCCCGGCTTACAAGCATCCGATTTTTAACTGTTTCCAAAACTTAAATAGCGCTTTACAGAAAATCACTTTGATAGTGTTGATGTGGTGCAAGCAGAGGTGAGGTTGTGCCTCCGTCAAGAAAGTCAAACATCCTACAGTGACGGCATTAACAAAATAGTCACTCGTCGGGGGAAATGTGTTCGTCACCAGAGTGACTAAGTAAAGAAACAAGTATGTAGTCATGAAGAATAAAGATGTAGAATGCTAATAACATTCGTTTTATTTAAAAAGTTTTAGGAGTTACCATATTAAAAAAAATCAAGGCATTATTTTTCAGCACGCCCTCCTAGTGTTTTATTTGTGAATATGTCTGCCGGGTTCAGCTAAACTGGTGGCTGTCTGACCTTTGCTTAACGTGATTCAGAAGAATGAAGATCTTCAGTTGAGCAACAATAACTTCATTGCGAGCGCGTATCTGACGACGCCCGGCATGCGTGGACCGATCGGAGTTACAAAATTTTGCTTCCGGCCTCTACAGAAAGATCCTTAATCCTCGGGAAACTTCCGTAGTTAGGAGAGAAAACAATACTCGTCCACACAAGCCAAGAGCCACGTAACTACTAACTACCTCAAAAAACAAGGAATAATAATAATAAACAGAACGTATATAAAAGCTAGAAAACACAGCGCCTCTGGAGGCTGGGCGCGGAACTATACAAACGTCGTGTACAGTAATTACGACCGCCCAGCACTGCACTGACACACGCGCACAGCACACACACACGGGCGAGCTTGAATTAGCGCGCGGCAGCGTCGCTACATCAGCCCCCCGGGCGGAAGCGGAGCGTCGGCGTCGAGATATCGGGGAAAGTGCACTCGACGTCCAGAACGGGTCGTCCTCGTCGGAGGAGGAAGAACAGCGTCAGGAGGCGGATGTTGTGCTGCGTTGGGCGGCGGATGTTGATGAGCTGGCGCCGGAGATTTGGCGTCAGTGTCTGAAACAGCGGTAGGTGGATGCCTACGACGAAGTGCTGCTAGTGGTGTGTCAGGAAAAACATACGCAGGTTTAACCCGATTCAACGCAACAGTCGTGGTTTTGCCGTTCACTAGGATATCCATCGTGAGGGCACTGCGCCGTAGCACTTCATATGGACCAGAATAAGGAGCTTGTAGAGGCGGTTTAACGCCCTCAGTGCGGAGCATGACGTGACGACATTGTTCCAGGTCCTGGTGCACGAAAGTGGCCGGCTTGCCATGACGTGTGGCTTTCGGAGGGCGAACCTTTGATACATAGTCCCTCAGGCGTCGCAAGAAATCCGGCTGGCAAGTAGCAACTGTCTCTGTGGCATCAGCGTCTACAAAGTCACCAGGAAGGCGCAGTGTTTCTCCGACGACCCCAGGTCTGGTTTGAAAGTCGTCCGTAAGCTCAACAAGACCACTGGTAGTTTGGTTGTCCAGGTTTCTTCGTGGCACATCAGCGCGGCCTTCAAACAACGGTGCCAACGCTCGATCATTCCGTTGCTTGCTGGGTGATAACTTGTGGTCTTATGGTGGGTGTAACCACAAAACTTGGCCAGCTGTGAGAACAGGTCTGATTCAAATTGCCGTCCGCGGTCAGTGGTAATATGTAGTGGGCACCCAAATCTTGCCAACCAAGTCATTGCAAAAGCGGAAGCTAATGTGTCTGCTGTGATATTATCCCCCGGCACTGCCTCCGGCCAACGTGTAAAACGGTCGATCATTGTAAACAGATATCTTTGTCCGTTCGAAGGTGGAAGTGGTCCGGCTACATCCAAGTGAACGTGGGCAAAGCGGGCGGTAGTATCAGGAAAATCGCCGATCGGTGCGTGTACATGGCGGTTAATCTTGCATCGTTGGCACTGAAGACAAGATCGGACCCACTCGCGGCAGTCTGTTTGTATGCCCGGCCACACGAAACGTTGCGATACTAGGCGGAATGTCGGGCGTACCCCCGGATGGGACAATCCATGTACTGTATCGAAGGCTTGTATTCTAAAAGCCGGCGTCAGAAAGGGACGAGTTCGGCCGCGAGAAACGTCGCAGTATAGCTGTGTATCTTCCCCCGGAACATCAACGAGTTTCAGTTGCAATGCGGAAGCCGTATCTTTAACATAGGCAAGGAGTTCTTCGTCGTGTCTCTGTACCTGTGCCGGTGCAGGAAAGTCTATGGTACTGGAAACACTGTTGATCCGTGATAGGCAATCCGCAACAATGTTGTCGATCCCAGAAATATGTCTAATGTCGGTAGTAAACTGGGCCACGAACTCAAGGTGATGACATTGACGGGGGGAGCAGTTGACACTATTCCGACGGAAGGCGAACGTGAGTGGCTTGTGGTCTGTATATATCGTAAAAGTTCGCGCTTCCACTTGGGGGCGGAAATATTTCACTGCTTGGTATACCGCCAGGAGCTCACGGTCATATGTGCTCCATTTTCTCTGTGCAGGCGAAAGCTTGTGGGAATAATACGCCAGTGGCTGCCATGCGTTGTCTGACCATTGTTGTAACGCGGCTCCGATGGCTGTCTGGCTCGCGTCTACGACAATTGTTAATGGCGCGTCGAGCCGTGGGTGTGCGAGAAGCGCCGCGTCGGCCATGCTCTTCTTTGTTGGCTCGAACGCCGCCGTCTGTATCGGCTTCTCCTATTGTTGTCGTCGTTACGTGGCAGCAGCGCACTGACCTGGGTGCACAAAAGCTCAACCTTCGCCGAGAGTGAATTATGGTCGGCCCGTGCTATAGACGCGGTACTGTTTGCACTGTTGTTCAACGCCGCGACTGGGCTGACCTGAGCCAGTGTGATCGCGTCCTGAATCCGGTCTGCTAGCTGCGCCACGTCATCCAGCGGCATTTCCGTTTGTGAGGCGATTATGGCTTTTATTTGTGGCGGCAACCTACCGCTCCACAGAGTTCTGAGCAGACTGTCTGGCACAGTAACGGTGTCGACTTTACTGCATAGATGTCTCAGGTATTGAGAAGGCTTCCTGTCGCCAATTTTTTTCCTGTGTCAGAACCTGACGTATCTGGTCCTCTTGTGACTCGGCCACCCGTCGAATCAACTCTGATTTTAGCCTGGCATAAGCTCCAGCCTCGCGCGGTGCTGTGATTATGTCTGCACCTCGGCTGTATAACGTTGGTCGAGTTGGCTCACAATCAGCGCAAATTTAGTTGCTTCGACCGTTATTCCAGCGCAGCTAAAACTTGCCTCTGCCTGCGCGAACCAGAGTACTGGGTTGTCGGGCCAGAACGGCGGCAAACGGACTGCAATCCTGGAGATGGCCTGCTGTTCGGTCATTATGTGCTCGTTACTTACGTAGCTCACGCCTGCTTCTTCTTAATCACGTCAGTTCCTGCTTGGATCACGTCGGTTTCTTCTTGGATCACGTCGGGGTCACCACTCGCCGGGTTCAGCTAAACTCGTGGCTGTCCGACCTTTGCTTAACGTGATTCAGAAGAATGAAGATCTTCAGTTGAGCAACAATAACTTTATTGCGAGCGCGTATCTGACGACGCCCGGCATGCATGGACCGATCGGAGTTACAAAATTTTGCTTCCGGCCTCTACAGAAGGATCCTTAATCCTCGGGAAACTTCCGTAGTTAGGAGAGAAAACAGTACTCGTCCACACCAGCCAGGAGGCACGGAACTACTAACTACCTCAAAAACAAGGAATAATAATAATAAACAGAACGTATATAAAAGCTAGAAAACACAGCGCCCCTGGAGGCTGGGTGCGGAACTACACAAACGTCGTGTACAGTAATTACGACCGCACAGCACTGCACTGACACACGCGTACAGCACACACACACACCGGCGAGCTTGAATTAGCGCACGGCAGCGTCGCTACATGTCTAATCTTAATTGTATGTTTGACGTATACATCTAAGTTGTTGTTTCTATTTTTTTCGCAATATTCCCGGCGACCGACCTAATAATTACCCTCAGGTGCCGTGAGCTGCGCTGTTACATGTATTCATTATCTTGACTCCAACCAGACTGTGAAATATTGTTAGTTTTGCGCTAACTAGTTGCCTACTTATTTATTTTGCCAGTTTTCTAACAGAACCGGAAACAAGCAAAAAAACAGTGTTTTTAGTGTAATATCTAAAAAATTTGCCATGTATTCGTGAAAACACCTTTGAAATCATGAAACAGTTAGTGCAAAGAACTATAGATAATGTAGAAATGTATAAGCAGAGCTGCGCTGCGTGTCTACGACGCGATTTTGTAAACGTCTCTATGGTAACGGCTCTTCATAGCTCTGTAGGCGGCTGTTGTTTGCGCCTACAGCCGTTTGCCCTTAGCAATTAAGGTTGTTATAAGCGCTATTGCCCAGTCAAACTGTCGGGAAAGGAGCCTATACCTTGAAAAGGATCGGGTAGGAGATGTTATTTTTTTAGCCCATTCACTTGGTTGGGAATACTGGAAAAGCAAGTTTTGCTAACAATGTTTATGTTGGCTAAACTTTCTGTAGTCAAAAAACTTAGAAAATTTCGGACTTTTTGCAATATTTTAAAAAAATCTGTTCCTTGTGCTCCTAGCGCTCTAACATCTATTTACTTTTCAAAAGAACACAAAATATTCTACATATTTTACTACTACATCTTGTTTCTGTACCCAGTACTAACAGCGCTACAGTTAGTCAAAAAATATCAGTTTTTCAAATTTTGAGCAAAATAGCAAAACACCAAGTTTTTGAGCACTTTTATTTCGGGTACTGGTTTTATAGTAGAAATGTATTGTATGTGATGTTATACATAACATCAGAACAGCAAATAGATGCAAAATGTTTTTTTCATAAAAAAACTCGACGAGAATTGTTTTATAATCTAAAAATAACACATATAAAAACAAAACTGTATCGTTCTAGATCCCAATAGAGATGCCTTAGAGTAAAAAAAGGCGAAATGCGTCTGGGAGAAATAAATTACAGTGCAGCAATAAAAAGCGGTTTTTATGCACGGAACAAATGTTTTTGTGCTTGTTGCAGTGGATGACCACAAACAAACTTGTTAAGAACTAAACTGATTGATAGGCTGTTGTTTTCGTTGTATGACTGAAAATGAAAATATTTTTCAATTTCACTACAGGCCAACTAGGTCGAGTACAGTTTTATTGGGGGATTTTTTTTTTTTGGGGGGGGGGGGGGCAGAAGACACTTTCTCATACTGTGTTTTGAACATGTCCATCTCTCTTCAGAAAGGGCGACTGCACTTCGGATGTCGTTATTGCCACCTCTGTCCTACAAATAGTGGGACTGATGATGAGAAGAGAGTATGGGTTTGGTGGAGGGAGAAGTGTATGGGGATGAGCACTTGAAGCGCTTTAATGGTATACGCCACTTATACGAACATGCTTCCGCGAAGCGAATTAGCACCGACTGCTCGCCTCTTCCGTTTTGGTAGACTGATTGCTTCATGTGCAATATCTTGGCAGTTTGTGCATGCGCATGGGAATATCACATAGGGGAGTCGAGTGCTGGCCTCAGTTTTCTCCAAACGGCATCATAGTAACACCATTGACAGAGAATGACATAATGACATTTAGGCAAAGCATTTTCCTCAGGACCGATATGGGGAGTCTGCAAACTATGAAACGCATATACTTGGTCGCCTCGCATAAATCCACCTTCATAAAGGATACTATGCACCGTACTCTATGATACCATCGTTCCAGTGGCAGCATCAGGAAGAGATGAATAGTTATAACGTGGACACTACCCGCTTCTTAGCAGAGATAAATACAAATTCTGATAATCGGCCAATGTCGTAGTCATGCCCGACCGTGGATGAATCCGACCATGAGTGCCTGAAATTGGTGGTCACGGTTTGTGCTCAACAGGCGGCAGATTATTATTTTGGAAACATGACCACCACTGAGTCTGACCTGCCTTCAAGCAACCGAAAATCATTCATCCTATTTGATTCAGCAAATGACCCCTGGATACTACTATGGCTGTCCTCCCTTACGGACTAGCAACTACTATAAATGTGACATTTTATTGTTTTGATTGTTATTGTACTAATGATACGGTAGGATTGTAGCTCCGTTAATTTGCATATAGTGTATTTTTTTCGGTAAATTGTTTTATTGGCTTTCGGGTGATCCCATTCGGCCAACGAAATATACTGATACGATAAATAACAGCTAAATACATAAGTGCAGTAGCTTGACGATTAGTACAAAAATTAGAAAGTGTTTGACAGTCAGATCCGAAGATCAAGGCGACTGCTTTATATTTCATGAAAGTTTTTTTATCATATTTTTTACCTGACTTAGGATCTCTTTCCATGATAATAGAACACCGACCGAAATTGGTATCTAATGTTCCAGACTGTTAATGTTTCTTAGTAACTCTGTTGAGAAGTCCTTCCTTCCGGTATATGCGGGGAAAGAAAATGTTATTTAGGTCTTCCTCTTGAATACAGAAGCGATGGTACGGTCGATGTTGATGTTATGAAAATGGTATAGATATCGACCGTGATTAAACATCATGCAGGATATTCTGACTAAGAATTCCCGTCTGTAGTTGAGTTGCGTTGGTGTACGATTTACCGTATTATTGTTTTAGCTACTTTTCACTAATTTATGAGTAATATTGTATCTGGTGACGCTAATACACGTGAGTAATCTTCGCCTTTTGTATAACGTCTCTTCATTTCCAGTATAATGTGAAGAAATATCCATTTCTGTTGTAATGTTTTATTTCGGTGCTAACAGGTGTACGAGAGTCACGAAGCATATTTGCAAGAAATAAGAAATGCCGAGGAAGATATAATGAGGAAGTGTGCGGTGTCAGAAGTTGCGAAACGTCAGAATCCAAAGAACGCCAAGAACATTCTTATTGAGGACTCCGACAAATACTTCCTCAACAAATTTCCTCTTATCAAGTTTTCTTGCTTGCGGATTCCGCCACATAAGAAGATTATTGGTATGTTTAGTGATATAATTCTCCTGCAAGTAGATACTGAACTTTTTTCGGTGAATTGAAAACAGAGTGTTGCTGATGATATAATTACCTTAATCTATGGGCACGGTTTATAATTTCGCTCATCTTGTGTTCTCACTTTAATTACTATACATATACGGGGAATGTAGATCTTGCTATCGGAATTAGTAAAAAGGTGTTCCATTCCTACAGTTTGCTTTTAAAAGTTGGCCATTATACCTGATACTAATGTAACTTTGATCATATTCACTAATTTTTCTATAATTACTCGTAATTACTTTTCAAAGTGTACAGTCGATTTCGTTATATCCGAGAATGATCACTTAAAGAGCTATCTGCCATTTAGAAAAGATCAGGAAAGCAGGTTGTCACATAACATTAAGTGAGAGAGAAAAAGGGAAGGGGGGAGGGGGCATGCCTAAACTGTGAAGTGAAGTGGTCAAAATAGTTATTGTAGCTATGCAGTGGTCTAGGGTGTTTCGAAAACATTTTCCCCCACAAGCGACATACCACATGGCGACGGGGAATGGCTATGGGAGTTGGGTAGCGATCTTTTCGAGGATACGGCGATGGGCTCCATCCCATAGATCGAGTAAAATCGTTGCGTGAACAGTACTGTTGTGATAGTTGTCGTCTTGTGGCGTAACAATCGTCAAACACTTCCCTCTCTTTGTCTGCAGAAGTGTTCAATGTGTTCGGGGCCTCCGCTGTGGAAACACACTGGCTTGTTGTCTTTTGTGTTCCAACTATCTGTTATTCTGCAGGGCCTCGTACTGGTTGTAGGAGTTGTTTGTACCTGCGTTGATCGGGTGGTGGATTGCCGTTAGATGGCTGCGACGTAAGTCCGAGTTTGCTGAGTCCATTCTTCCTGTTGCATTTGGCTGCTGGCGAAAATTGGTGCTGAAAATCGATACACCTCTTCTCCGACATTCTCTATCAAATCATAACGTATGTCTATCTTTCTTGCTTACTCGGTCCGTCAGTTCTGGTTGCCATAAACTGCTGTATCTCTTCTCTCACTTCCTGGCAAATGAGAGAGCGAGGTCATGGTGGTCTCCGACAGTTGCCACAGGAAACACATTAGGGAGTCAATTACACCTCTTTCATCCGACTTTCTTCTGTTGCATTTCCTCGATGCGCTGGCATTACTTGATGAATTCTTTTGTTGTTATTACATCCTGTACCAGAAGTGCTTGATGCATGTCTTACGTGACGCAATTGAAGTGTGAGATTTTCCCAGCTTCTGTCATATTAGGATCAAAAGTGTTGCAAAGGGACAGAACGTTCTGTATGTATGACTGTCATTTCGCCATGACGTTGGACCCTGTTCTTCAGTTGTTCTTCTGCTGTTGATTTTCTCAAGATGTTCTCTTCAGTTCGACCTGGAATTTGTTCCATTTACTGACCTTCTGTTCGTTGTTCTCGAACCATTGCTGGGCTGTGCCGTCCAAGTAAAGGCGTACATTTACCACACACGTCATGTCATTCCACCTGTTATATTTGGCAACTCGGTCGAATACTTTCAGCCCTTCCGTCGTTCCTGACCACCAGTCTCTCTGGAGAACACTGTTGGATGTCTGACATGCAGCTGAGTTGCTGCTGTTTTAGAATCCAATAGTTTCCTGAATACAGGGACCCTGAGAACAATGTACTGCCTGTATTCCGGTTCCTGTTCGTGTGGGCGATGGCTTTTATGTTGCCTCATTAGAGCCACGGTGGTGTAGATGTACTGAAGTACCCGGCGAACGGGAACAGGTGGCGACAGGAACAGTTCCCACCCACCCCTCTACTACTAACATTGCCAACTCCAGATTAACATGCTGACAGACACTCAGTAAGGACACGAAAAAGAAGAAAACTAAGGACCAAGGCAAAATTCTTAGAGGATATTTTTGGTAGAGGACGTACGTAACTTCTCCACTCCCCTGATAACTGAAAGAATAGGAAAAATGTCGCCTTAACATTTGAAAATATCTAATTTATTTGTTCGAGAAAGTACGTACTAACAAACAAATCTTCCGTATTTAGAAGGCAGTAAACCTTTGTGTCTCGTTTCCTTTCTGAGTGCCATAAATCAAATAGAATTGCTTTTTTTCGTTAAACAGGTCTGACTGTTTATTTGGTTAATCAGTTTTCATTAAAAACGTGCACCTATCTACTATCTTATGGATGCACCAAAGGTCGAATCACTCCCATACGCAAGGAATGACTATAGGAAAGCAGATGTAGGAAACCTGTACCACCACTCATGATAAGGTTCTTGTGAAGGTGGTTTGCTGTTGCCTTACTCCAACCTGATATGCAGTGTTAAATGTGTTTCTGTGTCATGTGGGTGATCGTAATGAGTCTTTTTACCGAGCAGTATTGGGTTTGTGTTGTTATGGATGAAGGTAAGCGAGATGCTGAAATCCAGAACCGGCACATAGCCTAATCCTCTCGAATAGCCGAGGTTAACGACCCCATACACTGGACGGATCACGACCGACAGTGTAACATTCCCTCACTTTATGAGACACTGCAGAGAGGTTAAGAATTTAATGCAGGACATTGCCATAATGACGAGCGTCACCTCACAAGCGTGCGCTAACGACGGGCAGGTTTATGTATGCAAAGAGTAAGTTTTTTCTTTCTCTAGGTATTGTAAAACGTAAATACACTGAGGTGACAAAAGGCATGAGATAGCGATATGAACATATACAGATGGAAGTAGTATCACATACACAAGGTATAGGCACTGATGACCGCCGGGTGGCTGAGCGGTTCTAGGCGCTATAGTCTTGAACCGCGCGACCGCTACGGTCCCAGGTTCAAACCTGCCTCACGCATGGGTGTGTGTGATGTCCTTATGGTAGTTAGGTTTAAGTAGTTCTAAGTTATAGGGGACTGATGACCTCAGAAGTTAAGTCCCATAGTGCTCAGAGCCATGTGGACCAATGACCTCAGCAGTTTGGTCCCATAAGACCTTACCACAAAATTTACCACACAAGGTATAAAACGGGAGTGCATTGGCGGAGCTCTCATTTGTGCTCAGATGATTCATGTGAAAAGGTTTCCGACATGATTGTATCCGCACGACGTGAGTTAACGGGCTTTGAACGTGGATTGTTAGTTGGAGCTAGATGCATGGGTCTTTGCATGTCGGAAATCGTTAGAGAATTTAATATTCCAAGGTCCACAGCGTCAAGAGTGCTGAGAATACCAAGTTTCGGGCATTATCCCTCACCACAGACAACGCAGTGGCCGATGGCCTTCACTTAACGACCGAGAGCAGCGGCGTTTGCGTAGAGTTGTCAGTGCTAACAGACAAGTAACACTGCCTGTAATAGGCGCAGAAATCAAAGTGGGGTGTACGACGCAAAGATCCGTTAGGACAGTGCGGCGAAATCTGGCGTTAATGGGCTACGGCAGCAGACGACTGTAGCGAGTGCCTTTGCTGTAATCTGGTTGGTTGGTTGGTTTGTGGGGGTTGAAGGAACCAAACTACAAATGCCATCGGTCCCTACTATAATCTGTGCAGAAAACCATGGCCGATAAATGCGCAGATAGCGGGGCATGCGTGAGGACAGTGGTAGTGGTGGGGGTTATGAGCAGGGGTTGTAGGGGTAATCCCAACGACTGGAGGGGAAGTGCCGTTACACATTGAAGCCTACGCTCACATTTCTTGCAAATCCACAGGCACACATGCAAGGTGACCATGCAAAACAATATACTGTCACCTCTGCTTTCTTTAGAATCTACGACGAATTCCGCCGAAATGCAGCAATTTATTTTCGCCTGGCTTGTTAACCATTTGTAAGTTTCAGAGAAACGTCATGAGGGGCGAATTTTGAGTAAAACCTATATATTTATCTGGTTGCCATGTAGAAATTTGTTGGTTTTGCCACATCACAGCGGAATTTACACAACTTCGACTCATTAAGTTGTCATACAGACACAATTACGAGAGAATTCTGAAACATTGGTAGTATTAAGTGAGGAACTAAGGAAGAGTAAGGTCAATAGCTTATAAAAAAAGCCCATCCCCGGTACAAAAAAGTGTAATGGGTTTACTTAGGACGTTCCAAAACTTATAGAATTTCTCTTTTCACCAGCTTTGATTGTCGTTAAAAAATTACATTCTTTCATCGGAAAAGTTATAGTTAGTGGAATAACAACGTAGATAATGAAGTTTTTCATAATAATGATATGGTAACATACTCTCCTCTTTGTGTGCTATCATTTGCCAAAATCTCATTTTGACATCTGAAACCGTTTATGACATATGAGGAATGTTGTAGATATTTCAGTCTGGCTTTATTGCTGGCGCAGCGCGTTAGCAAATGAGTGTTCTACGTCAGATCAGTTTTCTTACGATTGGCGACAGATAGATGCCTCTACCAGAGGCTGAAGAAAACTTCAATATGGTAGCTAAATTTCATATGCAACAAAATATTATGTAATATGCACCAAGGCAAAATCATAGCGACCTCTGTTTTTCATTGCAAATTTTTGTGAATTTCGCGCGATGTCTGACTTCCACTTAAATATCGCAATAACTATGACCATTAACCAAATGATGACACATCGTCATGAACCAGACATATAAAGCTGTAAGTAAAGAAAAATGATTTTTTTTAGCGAACAGTTACTGTAAAATCGTTTGAGAAAGATTGCAGGGGGTGTGCGTCGATTTTCTCAGCGCTAATCGGCCGAAATGTGAGAAACACTTGCGGCCTCCCCTTCCTAACAAACGAATGATCACCCAGCGCTTTGGACGAAATCTGGTCACTGCGTATCGGCCACCGTATCCTGCGTGGACTATAGCACCACCACATCGCCTGCAGTGCCTCTCCTTGGCTCGTGGCCATATCGGTTGGACCTTAGAAGAACGGAAAGCCGTGGCCTGCTCATATGAGTCCCGATTTCAGTTGGTAAGAGCTAATGGTAGGGTTCGAGTGTGGCCAGTGATCCCACGAGGCTATAGACCCAAGTTGTTAACAAAGCACTGTGCAAGTTGGTGCCGGTCGGAGTGGCCGAGTGGTTCTAGACGCTACAGTCTGAAACCGCGCGACCGCTACGGGCGCAAGTTCAAATCCTGCCTCGGGCATGGATGTGCGTGCTGTCCTTAGGTTAGTTAGGTTTAAGTAGTTCTAAGTTCTAGGGGACTGACGACCTCAGAAGTTAAGTCCCATAGTGCTCAGAGCCATTTGAACCATTTTTTTGCAAGTTGGTGGTGGCTTCATGGTGGTGTGGTCTGTGTTTACGTGTCCAACTGGACACATCATTGACTGGAAATGGTTATATTTGGCCTATTGCAGACCATTTGCAGCCATTCATTGAGTTTATATTCCCTGACAATGTCATGAAGCCACAGCTGAAGATAAAGGAAAGGTCAGTTAGTGCACAAACTCCTGCACCAGCAACACTTCTGCAATTATGGATGGCTGTAGAGGCAGCATGGCTCAGTATTTCTGTAGGGGAGTCTATGCTACCTAAAGTTGCTGCACTACGCCGGGAAGAGGAGGAGGAGAAAGTCATTAGAGTTTAACGTCCCTTAGATAGCGAGGTCATTAGAGGAGGAGCACAAGCTAGGATTAGTGAAGGATGGAGAAGAAAATCGGCCGTCCCCTTTCCATTTATGGAAATTACGGAAAATCTAAATCAGGATGGCTGGACGTGTGTTTGAATCGTCGTCCTCCCGAATGCGATTTCAGTGTACTAACCACTGTTCTATCGAGCTCGGTGGCAAAGGAGATCCGACAAGATATCGGGAGGTATCCCATGACTTTTCTCAGCTCATTGCACAAGGGCTGATCAAAAAGTTTCCGATTGACGGCAGTACAGTGCAGACTCGGTATGCCAGCCAGGCAAAATCGCCTTGAACACTGAGGCAATCATCCTGCCGACGCACCATGTTGAAGGTACCTTTTGGTAAAATACCGTGTCATGGTACATGAAGTAGTCCGTAACTGGCTGTTGCAAATCCTCGTCCAACGGCTACCGTCGACCCTTCAAGGACATTTTTAAGGCCCCGAAGACGTTACAGTCGAATAGGGGAGATCAGGACTATAGGGTTGGTGCTAAAGTGCCTTCCAGTCGAGTTGGCGTAACTTTTACGTTACGGCATTTACGGTATGGTGACGTGCGATATCATAAGGGAGCAGCACCGCTTGTCGCACTTTTCGTTTCATGGTGGTTTTCGACAGACATGCTGTCCCATACACAGTTTTCATTCTCCGATGGATGTCTACAGGTTTGTAGAGTTCCATGTCACAGTCGGTAAAAATGGAACTCTCATACAATTGCTTTGTTGCCCGTCCGCAGTGTTAAAAGCCCTTTTTCTCATGAACCGGTAGGCGTACCAGGTTTAAATTTATGTTACATACTGCAGTCTATGTTCCTTGGTGGTGTAAAAAACTTAAGTTTCTAACTCAACTCAATCAAAAGATTCGTCCATTAATGTCACATATTTTGAAACTTGAAAACCCTCTCCTCAAAACCTGTAGGGTGCTCCCTGGTGATCTCAAAAAATGCGGGGAAAAGCTAGGTTTCACAGTACAAGTAAAGGAAAATATCTCGCTCACCCTGTTAGCCAAGTGGTCTAACGCACTGCTTCCCGGAGCGGGAAGGAGTGCCTGGTCGCCGGCACGAATCCGCCCGGCGTACTTGTGTCGAGGTCCGGTGAGCCGGCCAGTCTGCGGATGGTTTTTAGGCGGTTTTCCATCTGCCTCGGCGAATGCTGGTTCCCCTTATTCCGCCTCTGCTACGCTAAAGCGGCGATTGCTCCGCAAACAAGTTCTGCACATACACATACACCACCATTACTCAACCACGCAAACATAGGGGTTACACTCGTCTGGTGTGAGACGTTCCCTGGGGGGTCCACCGGGGGCCGAACCGCACGATAACCCTGGGTTCGGTGTGGGGCGGCGGAGGGACGAAGTGGACTGCAGCAGTCGTCGTGGGGTTGTGGACCACTGCGGCTGCGGTGGGGATGAAACCTCTCCGTCGTTTCTAGGTCCCCAGTTAACATACAACATACAAAGGAAAATATCTGAAAATTGTTAATTTGTAATTATATGATACCAGCAAATATTTTTCTCAGTTTTTATCCATCTGTCTGTTTGTCTTTCCGTCCATTAAGACCTGCTTCCCTCATGATCAGACTGGCGTATCAAATTCAAATTTATGTCACGTACTACGTTTTATATCGCCTTGTTGTCTCTATAGGCTTGTACCAACGGAGCAAGGAGAGGATGTTGTTTGGTGGCTGGTATCCTCTTTCTATAACACAAACTGCACGCATACATTAACTGGTTCCTTTATTCTTAAGAATAAAAATATACTTAACTTAAGGTAGTGGTTGTGTGGTACAAACTCCCTGTAATACACTCCTGGAAATTGAAATAAGAACACCGTGAATTCATTGTCCCAGGAAGGAGAAACTTTATTGACACATTCCTGGGGTCAGATACATCACATGATCACACTGACAGAACCACAGGCACATAGACACAGGCAACAGAGCATGCACAATGTCGGCACTAGTACAGTGTATATCCAACTTTCGCAGCAATGCAGGCTGCTATTCTTCCATGGAGACGATCGTAGAGATGCTGGATGTAGTCCTGTGGAACGGTTTGCCATGCCATTTCCACCTGGCGCCTCAGTTGGACCAGCGTTCGTGCTGGACGTGCAGACCGCGTGAGACGACGCTTCATCCAGTCCCAAACATGCTCAATGGGGGACAGATCCGGAGATCTTGCTGGCCAGGGTAGTTGACTTACACCTTCTAGAGCACGTTGGATGGCACGGGATACATGCGGACGTGCATTGTCCTGTTGGAACAGCAAGTTCCCTTCCTGGTCTAGGAATGGTAGAACGATGGGTTCGATGACGGTTTGGATGTACCGTGCACTATTCAGTGTCCCCTCGACGATCACCAGAGGTGTACGGCAAGTGTAGGAGATCGCTCCCCACACCATGATGCCGGGTGTTGGCCCTATGTGCCTCGGTCGTATGCAGTCCTGATTGTGGCGCTCACCTGCACGGCGCCAAACACGCATACGACCATCATTGGCACCAAGGCAGAAGCGACTCTCATCGCTGAAGACGACACGTCTCCATTCGTCTCTCCATTCACGCCTGTCGCGACACCACTGGAGGCGCGCTGCACGATGTTGGGGCGTGAGCGGAAGACGGCCTAACGGTGTGCGGGACCGTAGCCCAGCTTCATGGAGACGGTTGCGAATGGTCCTCGCCGATACCCCAGGAGCAACAGTGTCCCTAATTTGCTGGGAAGTGGCGGTGCGGTCCCCTACGGCACTGCGTAGGATCCTACGGTCTTGGCGTGCATCCGTGCGTCGCTGCGGTCCGGTCCCAGGTCGACGGGCACGTGCACCTTCCGCCGACCACTGGCGACAACATCGATGTACTGTGGAGACCTCACGCCCCACGTGTTGAGCAATTCGGCGGTACGTCCACCCGGCCTCCCGCATGCCCACTATACGCCCTCGCTCAAAGTCCGTCAACTGCACATACGGTTCACGTCCACTCTGTCGCGGCATGCTACCAGTGTTAAAGACTGCGATGGAGCTCCTTATGCCATGGCAAACTGGCTGACACTGACGGCGGCGGTGCACAAATGCTGCGCAGCTAGCGCCATTCGACGGCCAACACCGCGGTTCCTGGTGTGTCCGCTGTGCCGTGCGTGTGATCATTGCTTGTACAGCCCTCTCGCAGTGTCCGGAGCAAGTATGGTGGGTCTGACACACCGGTGTCAATGTGTTCTTTTTTCCATTTCCAGGAGGGTAGCTCGCGTGCGGTTGAAGCGGTATTGAATAGCATATTTGATGACAGGCGGATTGGTCGTCGAAGCACCATACCATGGCCCGCAGGTTCACCGGATCTGACGCCCCAGATTTCTGTCTGTGGGGAAAGTTGAAGGATATTTGCTATCGTGATCCACCGATAATGCCTGACAACACGCGTCAGCGAATTGTCAATGCATGTGCGAACATTGCGGAAGGCGAACTTCTCGCTATTGAGAGGAATGTCGTTACACTCATTGCCAAATGCATTGAGGTTGATGGACATCATTTTGAGCATTTATTGCATTAATGTGGTATTTACAGGTAAACACGCTGTAACAGCATGCGTTCTCAGAAACGATAAGTTCACAAAGGTTCATGTATCACATTGGAACGACCGAAATAGAAGGTTCAAACGTACCTACGTTCTGTATTGTAATTTAAAAAACCTACGTGTTACCAACTGTTCGTCTAAAATTATGAGCCATATGTTTCTGACTATTACAGCGCCATCTATCACAAACCAATAAAAGTGATCCAACTAAAACATTCATTTTTCTTTACGTACTACACGAATATGTAATAAAAATGGGGTTTCTGATTTAAAAAAGCGCAGTCGATATCCGTTTGACCTATCGCAGCGCCATCCATAAGGCCAACCATAGCGCCATCTGGTTTCCCCCTTCAAGCTAGACAAGTTTCGTTGTTTGTAGTTTTTTCGTTTGACGCTTATTTCGTGAAATATTTGGCCCGGTTACAATCAATGGACCAACCTGTATATACAGCGTGGTCGGAAACTCCCGTTACAAACTTCTAGTACACGTAGAGGGTAGTGAGTACAGAACATTTTGAATAGGAACCCATGTTGGGAATCGTATCGTTTCCGTTGTACGACAGTTTCAATTCAGATGTGTACCTCGTCAACGTCTGCTTAGGGTAAGAGAAACGTCTCAGAGTTCCGTGTCCTCGTATGCAACATGATAGACACGATGACATGTACTACGTCAAACGATCCCCAGATGTCACTTATTGTCCGTTTTGCTGTGATACCGAGTTAATACAGGCGCATCACCGATGGAGGAAACATGGTGTAGTGCACGTTTGTGGAATACACAGACATGCTCCTTGTGTATGGCGAAGCTGGAGGTAACGGAAGAGCTGCTAGTCGGTTCTATCACGAAGGTTTTCCACACCGTCACACTCCATCGCACAAACTGTTTGCCCAAGTTACACAACGGCTAATAGAAACGAGTACCTTCACCGTGAGGAGACAGGACTGTTGTTCTCCACGGCGACGCTACACTCCCGAATTTGAGGAAGGTGTACTGCGTCGCATTGAAGATAGCTCGTCAACGAGTTCGCGAACAATTGCGCGTGCAATGGCTGTTAGTCACAATACCGTCTTGGACGTCCTACATGAGCAACAATTACATCCATACCACTTACAATGGGTACACGCTACGGGTCCAGCAGACTTTCCACAACTCGTCGCCTTCTGCACATGGTTCCTGCACCGTTGCATCGACGCGCCCCTGTTTCCACGTCGAGTTCTCTTCGAAAATGAATGTATGTTCACAAGGGTTTGTGCTCTGATTGTTCGGAATAGCTATCTCTGGGCGGACGAAAACCCTCATGCCACGCATGTTTAGTGATTTCAAGACAGGTTTGGAATTAACGTGTGGGCAGGTATTCTGGACGGTCATGTGATTGGACCATACTTCCTTCCATCCAAGATCACGTGTCCCGCATACTTAGTCTTCCTACGACACGTAATGGACCCGTTCTTGGAAGCTGTGCCATTGAACGTCCGTTAGGAAATGTGGTTTCAGCATGATGGAGCACCACCTCACTTTTCACTAGGTGTCCGGAGACATCTCAACAGACGGCATGGTGTAAGATGGATAGGCCGTGGTGGTCCAACCGCATGGCCGCCACCATCGCCGGATTTAACTTCTATGGACTACTTCTTGTGGGGTCGTATGAAGAGCCTAATTTATGAGACATCTGTAGAGACAGAGGAAGATCTGCTGGCACTAGCTGTGGCCGCTGCACAAGACATTGAGGAGACACCAGGTGGGATGGAGAGAGTGCACCAGAACATGCTTCGGAGGTACGATGTGTGTAACAACGTTGGTGGTCGCCAAATCGAGGCGCTGTTGTAATGCATCGGTACGTTGTGGCTGGTGCCGTAGATGCTGGGTTCTTCTTGTTGTCGACTATTGTAAACCGTAATGTGTAATTTGTAATGCAAATGCGTAAGTAATAACGGAAGGAGTCAGTATTCTTTTCAAATGGATTGCAACAATTGCACTGGGCCACGCCTAAGTACATTCCTCACGTGGTTGTGGATGAGATAATCATATGCATTGAAACTGTCGTAGAACGGAAACGATACGTTTCCGGACATGGGTTCCTGTTCAAAATGTTATGTACTCACTTCCCTCTTTATGCCACAGTTACGTTTCCGCATTTACTGCACATATGTCGGAAAGACACGAATGCCGCACTGATCCCTCGCCTAAATGTCGGTGCTTATATACCGCATGTCTGCCGCAGCGACGACCTTAAAGGGAAACTTTTTGTTCGTCCTTAATATCTTTTTGGTTCCACTTATCTCCTTTCTCTTGTGGAGGTGGACTGATCGAAAAAATAGCAGGCCCTCATGCAACCTTTGCTATATATCGTGAAAACAAAGCAAGCAGCACAAAAAAATTAAAAAGACACAAGAGCACAAATTCCGTTACTATAACAGGAGCGAGCTCGATGAGAACAGGTTAGCTTCCGATGTCACCGTGGTCCAGTTTTCCTGCGCACGTGCTGTCTGCAGCGTAAACTAGGGTCAACATTTTAGATCTCCACACTCAGAATAGCCAGTTGAACATTAACGTCATTGATGCACTTGCGACGTGGTTGACAGGTGAATTAAGCGCAAGCACGTGACGCGCCCCATAACAGGTAGTCGATCTTGGCCAGAAAGCCGCTACAGTAAAATAGATTATACAAGAGGTCCGCGTATTGTCAACCAACTGACTCATCTACTCAAGTACTGTGTGTTCATGGACCCCATAGTTTCAATGCTATCAATATTATAAGGCAGCAACTTTACAGGCAGCCCACAAATTGAAGTCTCACGGCAGAATATATCAAGGAGAAGGAAGTTATGGGATATATATTTCTTTGTGTCTGTGCGAATTCCAGAGTTCCTAGTATTTGTTAGTATTTAATGCACGCTTCCTTTCTCTTTGCTGTTGCCACTGCAGAAGAGTATGAACATGCTTTCAACGAGAAACAGATGAAGGCAAGACTGGAGGAAGACAGTTTGCTGCCGATAGCGGGATCCGTTGAACGTCTGCCCGCTTGCGGCGAATGCATGACTGAGGAATCAGCACAGGAACAGCTGGAAGAAACCAAGCTCGAAGAAGAGTGAGTTCTGATCAAAGCTCCTTCGAGCTTAAACTGAAATTAACAACAATATCTCAATCCGTGTCAGTCTCCTGGACCTATTTATTTGTTAAGAAATGATAATTAATCTAAACCCTCAGCTGCCAACAGGTGTTGTTCATATACCTCAATGGGGACAGCTGAAAATGTGTGCCCCGTCCGGGACTCGAACACAGGATCTCCTGCTTACATGGAAGACGATCTGTCAATCTGAGCCACCGAGGGCAGTGAGGATAGCGCGACTGCAGGGACTTGTCTTTTGCACGCTTCCTGTGAGACCCACATTCCCAACTGTCCACAACCTACATTCGTAATGTTCCTAAAGGATATTTGCCCATTCACTCATTACTCGCACCAACTAAGGTGACGATTCCCGGAAGAGTTCGGGCAAAGTGTGCCACGAACGAATTCAGCAAACGATATAGAACAAAATGATATATAAAAAAAGGATGGATAGAGCGTATGCTATGTAAGCAGGAGATCCCGGGTTTGTGACCCGGTCGGGCCACACATTTTCAGCTGTCCCCGTTGAGGTATATCAACAACACCTGTTGGCATCTGAGGGTTTCTATTAATTATCTGCAGTGCAAAGATTAAATTTAGCTTCTAGTCTAAGGGTACATTGCCTGCCACTCTGCAGCCACTACTTGTTTAGTAATTTATTAACAGTGGTTGTTTCCTGTAAGTATTCGTGTTTTGCTTATTTTTGTGCGCAGTGAACTGTTGCCTGAATCAACACATCTAGGAAGGCTGTTCTTGGCAATGTGATAGTTCTTTGTTTAAATATATGAAAATTTATTGATAACCTATAACACTTTTGTCTGCTACTACTATACCATAACCTCAAAGCTGAAAGCAGTTCGTATAATTAAATTATTTTTATTCAAGTAATTATAGTATGACGAAGCAGAGCAGTGTTACCCTCTGAGTGGAATTTTGCTATGTTGACCGTGTTTTACATAACGGAGGTGGCTTGTATGAAGTGAAAGTAAGAATTACGTAAATATTTAAACAGTAACAAATAATAATTTACCTAACTACACTGTTCAAAGAATAAAGAAACCGGTCGCCAGCCTAATTAGGCAAGAGAATGATTAACATTCTTGTTCAAGAAAATAGGTATGAGTAACTTTAACGGACAAACAAAACCTATACTTTGCCACACGCGAGTGCATTTGAACTCTGGCACCTGAATACAGTATGTTCACGGTAACGTTGGATCTGTCAGAGCAGAACAAACTATTTGCATACATATAACAGATAACAATATACACTATTTCTTTCAGGGCTTATTCAAACTGAATGGTCATTATAACATTACTATTAATATTCACTGTATAATCATAAATTGGACATAGGTTCAGTATTACCTTTCAAACATTTTCCTATCTGACAAAAAATTGTAAATGTAGTTTACTGCAAAATTATGAACTGGGCATAGGTTAAGTCTCCCTCAGCTAAATACTTTTCTATTTAGAATGAAAGTTAAATGTGTTTCACTAACAAATTACTTCTCACTGTCTTTTGAATAAAGAAGTTACTGTTTTCATGGATAGTTGTCTTTCTATTAATTGTTATTTATCATGAGCATAAAGGTTAAACTATGGATCCTATTACACTGTTAATATGCACTTTCAATACACAAGAGAAACAAGTGCTTAGCAAGCATGGCTATATAACTTTCCACAATTGCAATTTGTAACTTTTACTAGAGCGGGACACAAAATTAACATATTTGTTAAATAGTGACTCACCATTTGCGATTTACAACAGCCAGCAATGTGATCATTTACTAAGCAAAACTTTATAAGCCACAGTTTTAAGAACTTTTAATTTTGAAGTTGGCAACAACATATTAATAAGCAGTTTTAATAGAAAAATTATTTTCAGCAAGCATCCTTTACTTTTCTTTTTCACTCTCTTGCCACATTAACTTTAACTTTCTTTTTACTATGTTCAAGAGGCATTAATTAGTAAAACACTGGGCTTTAATGTTCTTTCAATAAGGACACTCAGTAATCACTTTAGCATGGGAAGGACCCTAAGAGGAAGGTATAAGACTTCGAGTATAAGTTACCTTATATTTGCGCACACTAAAACATCCAATGAACTGATCCTTCACTGTACAATACTACTGTGTTCCATTACAGTGATTGCGCATTACAGTGATTGCGCAATGTGGTGGCGATTGCATGTACGTAGGTGGATTTGCAGATAGAATTCCTGGACTCAGTCATTTCTTGGTAGCGATGATAGATACCAATTTCAGAATAGTTCCATCTCTTTATCCATCCATCCGAGGCATTGGAAAGCGTCAGGAAAAGCCTCTTTCGGAACCAGCAGAATACACAACTTTTACATGAGCAGTTGATAGTTTGGTAGTTCGCCCAGACTGACTCTTAGTTCCACCTTTTCTACCTAGGCCAGTCACAATTTGCGCGCACTACACAGTTCCGTTCCCGAGGGGAACCACAACACCTTTAATAATACAAAATAACTAAGAACCGTGAGTGATGGTCAGCAGTTTACATAACAGCAAACAAATATTTTAAATAAAACAGAACGTTTACATATATTGGTAGTTCTACAAAACATTATTTAAATAAAATTATTTAATTTTAAAGATAACCAACGAGACTATATGACAAAGACGAAATATATAATTTGCTCATAGATCACACTTCCTACACTCTAAAAGACATCAAAGTTTTTAAAAATCAAGGAGTACACAGTTTTGTGTTTTCGATTCAATCCAACACATTTACAGTAGCTCAACGATGTAACATTAAATAAAACAAAAGGCAACATAAATCAGTAGAGCATTGGAGCTATGGTGTTACAAACCTTTTTAATTGTGTACTGTATCACCTGTCTACCTCCTCAGTTTCTTAATAAATTTGGTACTCATGGAAGTAGGCACAATTTAATGTGCCATACAGGCTCAAGATTGAGATCGGAACTCATTATTTATTTTTCCACAGACAGGGCACATGGTGGAGAGGTTCACCTTCCCTCACTCAAACGGAGACACAGCACATTTACAGCAGATTACTAGGTTTTTTCGTTTTGTAAAGAGCATGTAAAGCAAGCTGCCGATCATAGAACAACTTTGAATTTCAACAGTATCTGACTGGATTTCAGAGTATGTTTATTCAGATAGTACTTCATTATAAATAACTGTGTGATCTGCAAAAAACTCTAAGGTTTTTATTAATAGTCTCTGCCGCGTACATTAAGAACAGAGTCCGCAGCTCATGGTCGTGTGCTAGCGTTCTCGCTTCCCGCGCCCGGGTTGCCGGGTTCGATTCCCGGCGGGGTCAGGGATTTTCTCTGCCTCGTGATGACTGCGTGTTGTGTGATGTCCTTAGGTTAGTTAGGTTTAAGTAGTTCTAAGTTCTAGGGGACTGATGACCATAGATGTTAAGTCCCATAGTGCTCAGTGCCATTTGAACCATTAAGAACAGATTTCGAATAAATCCGTAGCAATATGACCGGTTAGCGCATAAGAAAAACTACGAGTATTCAACTGAGGAGAAGACGCACAAAAACTGGTGTTTTGCGTTTCAAGGATACTCAATACATTTTATAGGATGTACATGACAGTGTCGTACTACGTTCTGCACATCAAATTGCGTGCGACATAGATTACAGTGATTTCAAGTGAAGCAGTAGATGGTTGCATAACTTCAAATAGTGCTAGAGAACTGGAAGACCTAAGGTTACGAAATTTCAAACGAATTATCTACTTGTCGATGCACAGCAAACTGCGGAATCGGTCCGAAAATTTCTAGGCGAGATGAACATATTCCATCGATCGTTAAGGAATTTGTTTTCAACTCTGACCAATCTGGAATTGAAGAGGAAATGCATATGGAAGGAACTGTGGAAATTAGGGATACAAGACAGTTGTTCAAGAACAGTTAGTATCAGTGCCTTAACGCATTCGTATACAGTTTTGTCGACTGTTAATCTGGATGGTAAATTGGCTGGAAAATTATTTATTGTGCTGAGAGAAGTTAGAGGTGCTCTGCCTCCTGCAATTCTTTCTCGTGTGCGTGATCTTCCAAGGGAATTTACGTCACAGCAAGAATTGGAAAAATGGACGTAAGAGAACCACAACTATGCTACAGGTACTGCTTTTGGCCAATAGCTGGTCAAAATAACTTTCTTCTGCTTGATTCCTGGTCAGCGTATAAAAATCATAATTCTTTAGAACAAACTAACCATCCTGAAAAGTGTGTTACATTGCTGTTCATAATGTCTGCAGCGACGCCTTAAAAGATAGCCAGCTTCACGATAAGCTCCACTGTTTCGCTTTCACATCACATTCCATCAGGCCTCATCAGCCCCGTAACACGAATACGGTTCTATGTGCATTCTTTAAGAGTGGATATGTAGCTGATCGTTCTCAAATGGTTCAAATGGCTCTGAGCACTATGGGACTTAACATCTGAGGTCATCAGTCCCCTAGAACGTAGAACTACTTAAACCTAACCAACCTAAGGACTTCACACACATCCATGCCCGAGGGCCGGCCGCGGTGGCCGTGCGGTTCTAGGCGCTTCAGTCCGGAACCGCGAGACTGCTACGGTCGCTGGTTCGAATCCTGCCTCGGGCATGGACGTGTGGCATGTCCTTAGGTTAGTTAGGTTTAAGTAGTTCTAGGGGCCTGATGACCTCAGATGTTAAGTCCCATACTGCTCAGAGCCATTTGAACCATGCGCGAAGCAGGATTCGAACCTGCGACCGTAGCGGACACGCGGTTCCAGACTGGAGCGCCTAGAACCGCTCGGCAACAGCGGTCGGCAGCCGAACGTCCTGCACAGTTTGTAACTTCCAAGGAGTTCGCCTTTTGATGGTGCGAACGTTCTGTGATCACTGGGGCGCGCTATTTTTCATTAGATGTTCATGGTGCATGTTAATGGTTTGTTTTGAACATTTCTTGAATGTCGACGATTTTGATTTTGTGAAGTGTAATAGATGCACCTCGTAGAAGGTTGACCTCTGCACCTGCTGAAAACTCATTTTCAGTCGCCCTCCTGATGCCCATGGTGAGTCATTAGCAGCTAATATTTTTCCTGTCGTAGTTGTTAACACAACACTTTCAAATGAGTCTCACTAAAGACTGAACTTGCAACCTCGCCCTCAAGGTTTTTTTTTGTCAGACCACAGCAACTGATTCTGCCTCTTGAGCAGATATTTGCAAATTCCCTGGAATTTTAGTGGGGCTGAACTCAGTACCGTTGTGGTAAGCAATCAACATTGTTACTACTTGCAGGGGATACCAGTTAAAGTGCAGAGATGATAGAATTACAATTGAAAACGACGAATGTTAAACAGTAGGATGTATTCCTCTAGAAACTACAAACATACGAGTAAATAAGTTACTGACCTACAAAGATAGTAATGAATAAATACTTACAAACTTATAAAAGAAAGTAAACGACCGCTGGAGTTTAAAGTGCAGGAGGAAGTTGTACTCATATGAGAACTCTAGGATATTACAGAGAGTGCTGAACCAGGAGCTGCTAGCTGAAACCATGGGGGGCGATGGATGGAACAAAAGGAGGTATTTGCGATGATGGCTTACCACATAGCGAGGTGCGTCATCTCACTGCAAGAGCACGACAGCCATGCTTGCTGATTGTGATCGGAGGCGCCTGTACGTACTCGACATTTCTACCTTAAGCCCAAGGTAACGAGCAGGTAAGGGTTTATCTGACTCCAGGCAGAAAGTGCCGAAAGTATATCACGTGGACGTCGGACTCATGTTTCTGCAACCTTTAGTCCGATAACATGCTTGCAAACTGAGCCTGGGGCGGATGCACTCAGAAGTTTTATATCAGATCGCGTTCGCACCCTGGTGTGATTCCGACCTAAATAATAATAATAATAAAAAAGGGCCAATGTCTGGGAGAGGCAGTGGTAAGGAATATCTGCTGCGATGTGGCAGAGAACAAACGTTGTCTTTTGTGCACAGTGGTTTCTCCTGCTTCGACTCCAACCGTCGAAATATAGTAGTTTTTGTAACACTGCGTTTCTTCTAGTACAAAGAAGAGCCGCTTGAATTGTTATTTGAAATTAACAGTTGTTGCCGTCTTGAGCAAATACACAAATCCTGTCAAAATGATGGATTCGAATTTAGATTCTGGTAAAGTATTCTTGAGATCGGTAATCTGTTTGTTACAGTCTTTCTTCTCTATGAATTTTAAATCAAGTGTAAATTTGCATTTAATGTTTGGGGAACTTCAAAATAAAGTTAATAACACGATAACAAGTTCACGAGAGAGTCAGTCGTAAAAAAATGGATCAGTGTGGGGTTTCTTTGTCTGACGCGAACGTACACGTGATGATACCAAAGCTAACGAGTCTCGCCAGAATTTCGGTGTTACCGTTTATGGTTCGGTACGTTCTTTTGGCATAAGAATCTAGTTAGCACAAGTGAGAGAAAAAGAAAGACAAAGGGTTCGACAAATCTGTTTTCAAATATACATTCTCCAAACTTGGAGAAGCGGGTTTTTTTTTTTTTTTTGCTCCGTGTTGTATCCTAGCGACCCTCAGAGGCACTCTTTGCAGAAGTTTGAAAGAAGTGAATACGGTAGTTGGCTGTAAGTGTGAGGACAGACATTGTGAGCATACCGAGATTTTCAGGACATGGAAAACACAAGCAGTAATGGAAATGTTGAGTGACAGGTGACAGGATGGGTCCGTGATCGTCTGAGCGGATCCGACACACACGGCGTCGTTGAACCTGAGAGTCCTCGTGGATAGGATGAAAATACGCAGGACGACAGCAACAATTGGTACATCGAGTCGCCTTTGTTGGAACTGCGTGTATCGTTTGAATCTGATAGTAACCGAAAGTGGGTCAACAGTGCGCACTTGAGCAAAAGTTATTATTTTCACACATTCGTAATTGGCAATATAACACTAAACGTATGTGATATTGTTGCAGATTCTCTTCTCTGCGATGCTATATCAGTTTAAAAGAAAAAAAAAAAAAGACAGCACCATGAAGCAAATAGCACAAAGACGTGACGGTGCATGTTTCCCATCCCATGAGGTAATTCTCCGCAGTGATTGGAAAATTGTGTTCTTCAGAAGGGAAGTTTATACTAAATATATACGAGAAAAATAACCGCCATATAAGTTATTTGTCAATTTTTGTTGGGAAATTAGAATATATTTACCGAATAATGGAAAAACTGGTAGCCGCCGACCTCGAGGAAGATCGGTTTGGATTCAGGAGAAATGTAGGAATACGCGAGGCAATACCTACGCTACGACTTCTCTTAGACGATGGGTTGAGAAAAGGCAAACCTACGTTTATAGCATTTATAGACTTAGGGAAAGCTTTTGACAGTGCTCAGTGAAATACTGTATGAAATTCTTAGTGTGCCAGGGTTAAAGTAGAAGGAGCGAACGGCTATTTTCAATTTTAGACAGAAACCAGATGGCAGTCGAGCGGCAGGAAAAGGAAGGAGTGGTTGAGAAGGGAGTGTAGCCTATCCCCGATGTTATTCAGTCTGTACGTTGAGCATGCAGTAAAGGAAACAAAAGAAAAATTTGTAATTAGTCCAGGGAGAAGAAATAAAAACTTTGAGGTTTGCCGATGACGTAATTCTGTCACAGACAGCAGTTGAATGAAATGGACATTGTCCTATAAGGAGGATATAAGATGAACATCAAAAAAGTAAAACAAGAATAACGAAATGTAGTCGAATTACATCATGCGATGCTGAGGGAATTAGATTAGAAAACGAGACACTTAAAGTAGTAAATGAGTTTTGCTATTCGGGCAACAAAATAACTGGTAATGGCACTGAATTTGAGAGGATACAAAATGTAGACTGGCAATGGCAAGAAAAGTGTTTTTGAAGAACGGAAATTTCTTAACATCAAGTATAGATAGAAATGTAAGGAAGTATTTTCTATAAGTATTTCTATGGCGTGTAGTCATGAATGGAAGTGAAACATGGACGATAAACAGTTTCGACAAGAAGGAAATAGTAGCTTTCGAAATGTGGTGCTGCGAAGAATGCTGAAGATTAGATGGGTAGATCACATAACTAATGAGGAGGCACTGAACAGAATTGGGGAGCAGAGGAATTTGTGGCACAACTTGACCAGAAAGAGGGATCGGTTGGTAGGACACGTTCTGAAACATCAAGGAATCACAGATTTAGTGTTGGAGGGCAGTGCGGAGGGTAAAAATCGTAGAGGGAGAAGAAGAGGGTAATACAACAAGCAGATTCCGAAAGATGTCGTTGCAGTAGTTATTTGGAGATGAGTAGGCTTTCACAGGACAGAGTAGCATAATGAGCTGGATGAAACCAGTCTTCGGACTGAAGACCACAACAACAACATTAGAATACTGAACTGTATTTAAAGAGTAACATGGAATGTATGCGCTATTTCAGTTTGGCTACAACAAGTTTTGGACTGTTTATTTCTAGAATACGCACTCATCATAAACATAATCTTGCGGTGTCTTCTCCAGAACATGCACCATGGTTCCATGCGGAGTACCCAGGACACCTGGACCACGATGTTTTGTGTTTACCTATTCATCCACAGATGCAATGTAATTCATTAAGTTCTTTATTACGTGTAGGTAGTGATTTCAGAGCGCCAGTAAACTGTTTATCGCAATCGTCTTCGTCATCATTATCACAAATGGTGGAAATATCCTATACCTCCTACAAGTCTAGCGTTTACTCCTTACATCTACTTTCCTTTTCTTCTTTTCTGGCTGTTCAGCAAAGCACACGCGTACAGCCGCAGTCTAGGACCATGTGGTGCAGCTTTTTCATTCTTGTTCTTCAACCCACACTGTTGTTTCTTTTCATTCCTTACTGTCTTCTTGATTTCAGCTTCTTACAGCTACTTCTTCACAGAAGTGTGCATCTGTTCTCCTTCAACGCACTATTACTTGACTCTGCCATTACATACTAACCGCAATCTGATTCTGCTATGTTAAACCGTTATATGTAGAAACCAAATCTACACAATGATACAATGAATTGCCGGGTTTAACAACTTATTCAGAAAAAAGCGAATCAGTAATAACTGTAAAATATTTTCTCATTTTCTGTCTGCTGAAAATAACATGAAACATGCATGTTTTTAAGTGCCATACGCTAACACATTCCACAGCACAAATGGTGCCTGTCGTCTTGTTCCTGTTTGTTATTAACAGTAACGGATCTCAAACTTGTATAGCGACGGAACCTTTTTGAAATACTAAATATTTTATCGAGCTCTAAAATAAGCAAAGCCTGGTATTAAGTTCATTACTTAATTATAATAATTTAACGAAAATCGTAAAAAGTAGGTACATTATATATTACTGACTTCTATAACAATATAAAAGCGACACAATAATGCAACACAAAAAATTACACTGTTTTGATTCCACTGTAAATTGATAAAACTGTTTCCATTTAATGGTGTGAAAGTATGAAGTTGTTTTCTATTTTCGACCTGTTTAATGTCATCGTTGATAAAAGAGAGTTGAAGATGCATGTCAGGTTCAGCATCCTACGTACTGCGGTATTTTGTCAGCATATACCGAGTATCCCATTTCGCATAAGCATGTTGTTGTGAACGGCAGAACAGTCAGAGGCCGTTTGACAGTTTGTGGATATTCATAATGAATCCTGCACCAATAAAATCATCTAATCACGTTTTTCTGACCAATGATTCCAGCTTGAATCTGGCATCACTTCGCCGGCCGCAGTGGCCGAGCGGTCCTAGGCACTGCAGTCCGCAACCGCGCTGCTGCTGCGGTCGCAGGTTCGAACCCTGCCCTGGGAGTGGATGTGTGTGATGTCCTTAGGTTAGTTTAGGATTAAGTAGTTCTTAGTCTAGGGGACTGATGACCTCAGATGTTAAGTACCATAGTGCTTAGAGCCATATGAACCATTTTTTTGGCGTCATGTATAAAAAGGATTCAGAGGTTTCGTTTGACGTATTTTTTTCCGTCCGAAAATTCGAACAAAAGGTTTCCGAAACCTTCAATTTATTTTCAGTCGTTTATTCTGCTCTTCAGTGTCTCAAAAGATATGCACATATCACGGATACATTGCACCCATTCTTCAAATATTTCTTCTGATAATCCTGCTGTCGCAGTCTCACCAACTAGCTCATTCAGTGTTCAAAAGCTTTCTAATTTTCTCTGTTCAAAACACCACAAAAATATAGTTTTTAATGGAGCTGTTTTATTGTTAATACTGAAAATTGTTGTCTATTTTCCTTGTAAAGATAGATTTAGTTTATTAATTTTTCCAGTCTGCCAAAGAAGCTAGTGTGATCAATCAAGTCACATCGCTCAAACGGTCTTTTAATTAAAGAATGTCAGTCACAAAGGCTTGTAGTTCTGCTCTTAGTTCGAATAATCTTGTTATGGTTTCATCCCGAGAAAACTATCTAGCTCAGGGTGAAGCACTAGTATTTCATGTCTGCTCTCATAATCTTCACACAGTATTGAAAATAATCGGCACCTCAAGTGGGTTAATTGAATATTTTTACAGCTTAATCAAGAACCAGTTTTAGCTTAGGCGGAATGTTGCTTGTCTATGTAAGTTACGATGCTTGGAACTACATTTTGGCGCTTCATTTTTATTAGTGATACAGCTCCTGCTATATTACTACTCATTGCCTTCGCCCCATCTGCACAAATATCGATACATTTATTCTAAGCGAGATGGTTTACTTCAAAAAATTGTTAATAGTGTTAAAAATTTCTTTCCTGGTAAAATTATTTGGCAGCGATACGCACATAAGTAAATCTTCTTCGAGTGAATGTTTGTACGGGAATCGAGCTGCGCAGTCTAACGCGCTGCTTCACGAGCGGGAAGGCACAAATCCGCCGGTCGAATTTGTGTCGAGGTCCGGTGTGCCGGCCAGCCTGTGGATGGTTTTTAAGGTGGTTTTCCAATTACCTCAGCGAATACGTGCTGGTTTCCCTTATTCTGCCTCAGTT
The DNA here is from genome assembly GCF_023897955.1 of Schistocerca gregaria. Classification (NCBI taxonomy): domain Eukaryota; kingdom Metazoa; phylum Arthropoda; class Insecta; order Orthoptera; family Acrididae; genus Schistocerca; species Schistocerca gregaria. The sequence continues at coordinate 197,185,331 of NC_064922.1, forward strand.
ACACTTTGTCGGCGATTGCTGTGTAGACTCTGTCTCACATACGCGTACACCATAATTACCACGCAAACTTTTGGGCTTACACTCATGTCTGGTATGATACGCTCCCGGGGGTGGGAGTGGTCCACCGGGGTGGCCGAACCGCTCTTTATTACTCTGGGTTCGGTGTGGGACGGCGGTGGGGTGGGTGGACTGCTGTAGCCTGTTGAGGTGTTGTGAACCACTGAGGGTCATGGCGGGACGAAGCCTCTCCGTCGTCGTTTGTAGGTCCCCGGTTTGATACACAATACAATGGGTGTCTTACAATTACCAGTAAGTTGGTCAGTTCAGCAACATTAGTCGACTCATCCATCTGAAAGACGAATTTGTTGTGCTGAAGGCGACGAGCTAGTTCTAGTTTGATATAGCCTTTGTGAGCGTTAATCCGATGTGAAAGTGTCGTTCAAAAGCTTCGTTGTAGAACTTTTTGGAGCATACGTTGTGTTTTGTCTGCTACTCATAGTTTTATTAAATTCTCACCGCTAGTGTCTGGTTCACCCGCTTGTGCAGTGCGATGGCTGACCAAACACAATGCCTCCGTGGCTTTTTCACTCACTGCTTGGGTGACATATTTCATAGTTTTGTGACTTCTTATTAATTGTTCTCTCTTCCGTATAAAAAATTCTTCATCTTGTCTTTGCAATCGGGGTGCATAGTTTCTAGATGTCGGTGCATCTTAGCAGATAACATGTAACTATTCGAAAGTAGCTTGCTACATAACATGCAGGGCAAATCCGAGATTGATAAGATTCGTCATACTTTTTTTTTCACCTTTTCTTAGATATCTTACTGCTTTAACCATGGACCTTTAAGTCCTTACATCACCTTCTTGAGTTGCATAGTCTTTATCGGAAATCTTGAGGGTGATGCCACATCTTTCAGGAGAACCACACTTGACATTCGATGAAAGATTTTGTTGGTAGCTTGGTTGGTTTGGGGAGGGGACCAAACAGCTAGGTTAGCGGTCCCATTGAATGAGGGAAGGACGGGGAAGGAAGTTGCGTGCGATCAGACGAACCAAAAAACACATATCAGGACTGCATGCATAGAGAACAAATATTATGGCTACACTACACAGGGTGAATGACTTAAAACATGCACTGCAAATATTGCGGTAATTTGAAAGTGCTATTGATGTGGGATTTTCGCAGAATGGATTGGTAGTCAGGAGCTCGTATCGTTGGCCTGCAAACAGAACATAATAATACTTGGAAAGCGTATTTTTTGTGTAAACATACACTTTCTTAAACTGAACAATTCCTATTGACATTAACAAACTAAAATTAGGGTAAGTTAGAATGTCAGTAGTGCTTGTTGCAGGATTCTACTGCGAGTCTTTAACGAGTTTTTTACTTTGAAACGTTCCCATACTTTCAGTTGTACAAAACCTGTGGTGCCACACGCTAAAGAACAGCACAAGTGCATACACGAGTTACGTGGATTCTGACAAGAAACGAGATAATTAACCATCAGAGATCGTATTCAAAATGACCACCGGCAGCGGCAACACAGGCTTCCAATGACGTGTGTAACGTCTGTTGCTCACCTTCTAGCATTTCGGTATGTCCGAGCAGGCTGCAGTAATACGCCGTTGCGTATCATCGGGTGTAATTGGTATGTCCTTGTAGACAGTGTCCTTCATCTTTCCCACAGAAAAACGTCTACATGCGTCAAATGCGGGGAACGGTATGGGAAAGGTACAGGTCGTCTGCGTCCAGTCCAACGATCTGGAAATAATTCGTGAAGACATGCTGTAGTACTTCGTTTACTATGGGCTGGACAGCCATCAAATTGGTACCACAAAAGAGATTTTCCAACGATGAGGACGTTAACACAGCAGTTCTCGAAAGGCACTGTGACCAGGAAGTGGATTTCTATCGTCGAGGAATTGAATGATTGGTAGAACAGCTCGACCTTTGTTTACCCAGGGACTTGGTGAATATGTTGAAAAATAATATCTTGTGTTACTATCACTTTGAAGTGTAATGCAGCATTCGGTAAAAGTTACTTGGCCTGTCATGGTAATGTTAACTTACTTTTGGAACTCCCTTCGTGCTGTCTACTAAACTACTGTGAAAAAATCCTGTAAGTATGTCAAAAAATCGATACAGGGTATGGCGGTATTAATATAAATTACTACACTACTGGTCATTAAAATTGCTACACCAAGAAGAAATGCAGATGATAAACGGGTATTCATTGGACAAATATATTATACTAGAACTGACATGTGATTACATTTTCACGCAATTTGGGTGCATAGATACTGATAAATCAGTACCCAGAACAACCACCTCTGGCCGTAATAACGGGCTTGATACGCCTGGGAATTGAGTCAAACAGACCTTGGATGGCGTGTAAAGGTACAGCTGCCCATGCAGCTTCAATACGATACCACAGTTCATCAAGAGTAGTGACTGGCGTATTGTGACGAGCCAGTTGCTCGGCCACGATTGCCCAGACGTTTTCAGTTGGTGAGAGATCTGGAGAATGTGCTTGCCAGGGCAGCAGTCGAACATTTTCTGTATCCAGAAAGGCCTGTACAGGACCTGCAACATGCGGTCGTGCATTATCCTGCTGAAATGTAGGGTTTCGCAGGGGTCGAATGAAGGGTAGAGCCACGGGTCGTAACACATCTGAAATGTAATGTCCACTGTTCAAAGTGCCGTCAATGAGAACAAGAGGTGACCGAGATGTGTAGCCAATGGCACCCCATACCATCACGCCGGGTGATACGCCAGTATGGCAATGACGAATACAATCTTCCAATGTGCGTTCACCGCGATGGCGCCAAACACGGATGCGACCATTATGCTGTAAACAGACCTGGATTCATCCGAAAAAAGGACGTTTTGCCATTCGTGCACGCAGGTTCGTCATTGAGTACACCATCGCAGGCGCTCCTGTCTGTGATACAGCGTCTAGGGTAACCGCAGTCATGGTCTCCGAACTGATAGTCCATGCTACTGCAAACGTCGTCGAACTGTTCGTGCAGATGGTTGTTGTCTTGGAAGCGTGCTCATCTGATGGTTCAGGGATCGAGACGTGGCTGCACGATCCGTTACAGCCATGCGGATAAGATGCCTGTCATCTCTATTGCTAGTGATACGAGGCCGTTGGGATCCAGCACGGCGTTCCGTATTACCCTCCTGAACCCACCGATTCCATATTCTGCTAACAGTCATTGGATCTCGACCAACGCGAGCAGCAATGTCGCTATACGATAAACCGCAATCGCGATAGGCTTCAATCCGACCTTTATCAAAGTCGGAAACGTGATTGTACGCATTTCTCCTCGTTACACGAGGCATCACAACAACGTTTCATCAGGCAACGCCGGTCGTGTATGAGAAATCGTTTGGAAACTTTCCTCATGTCAGCACGTTGTAGGTGTCGCCACCGGCGCCAACCTTCTGTTAATGCTCTGAAAAGCTAATCATTTGCATATCACAGCATCTTTTTCCTGTGGGTTAAATTTCGCGTCTGTAGCACGTCATCTTCGTGGTGTAGCAATTTTAATGGCCAGTAGTGTATTTGTTGCTTATGTATAGGAGTAGTGTCTGTCATTCTTTCCTTTTCCTCTCCATTCCTCAATTTCATGCATTTTTGTTAGTTTAAGAGTGAAGGTAGAGTAATGAGTTAAGGGTGAGCGCGACTTTCCAGACACTATCAACAAATACCACTGAATGCACCTGCAAAACTATATCACTGCACCGTACATAGTTCAGGAGATATTGCGTCATAAATATGGAGATGCATGAAAAACTAACGTTTTTAAAAAAGTTGCGCAAATTACCCAGACTGGATTCATCCAGTGGATAATCCGAAAATAATAATAACAACATAATTAGGGTTTTGATCTTCAATCATACAGTATTTACATGCTTTACGCCAAATATTTAACACATTAACTCATTTGGTTTGAAGCTGTTTTATGCGTGGACGATCACTTCTTTAAAGAACTGGCTCGTGGAGGGTGTAACTGGTTATGGTAAAACGAATAGATAGGCTATAAAATCGACCTCTATGATGACACTCTTTCCTCTGGCCCCATAACTGAATTTGAGGTTAAATTTATTAACGTAGACTCGTAATACTGAGATTTATATTGTCATTCAGCAGTTGGTATTCACATTAAATTGAAACATAGCGAGATTATCATTTGCACAAGTCATTGCTTAGATATGATCGCTTTGAAATGTGAGTATTTCTTACGTAGACACGTTACTAGAGAGACGCTACTGAATTCGTCTCTTTGAGAGCTTGGAGACTAGCAGCAGAAATTTAGATTCCATTTGAATAAAGAAATTGATGCCGATTTATTTGTACGCAAATAGCCATGACCACGGACATAGATAGTTTAGGGAGTATTTTCATACAATTCGTCTACATGAAAACAGAACCGTGGTGTATTAAACACGTCCGGAAATATTTTAGGTAAACAGCTCACTTGAATAATTTTGGACACACCAATAACTGTGAAAAATCATGGATTCTACACAGCTTAGGTAGTTCATGCTAACGGAACATTTCATATTTATTTTACAACAAGATTTTGTACTACATTACGACTGAATTCAGGTTTTTCTTTACTGATATTTCATTCACGACAAAGGCAGGCGGAAAACAGCAGCAAAGTGTCTGTTTTTCAGTCGTCCAGACATAAGTACACTAAATGTGAATATGAAAAAATGCGAAAGGATGGTAAAAAGGTGCGAAATCCGTCAATTGGATCGAACGATTCGATCTAGCGATGGATATCTTCGACGATGATGGAGTTCTGCTGACGGTGTTGGTGAGGAAATGCTGTAGTTGGACCATAGGTCGTCGTCAGTGGCACGATTACAAGCTCCAGGTAAAAATCTCGGATGGAATGGAATGGAATATGAGGGAATTTCACTACAAGCAATTGGCGGCATTGAACGACAATGGCATCTCCCTTCAACAACCTTTTCATATCCCTAATTGTAGTGGCTTTCATGAAGCAATATTTTCAGTTTTGTGTTGCAAAGTTTACATAGCATTTGGTGACATCAAATGGTTCAAATGGCTCTGAGCACTATGGGACTTAACATCTGAGGTCATCAGTTCCCTAGAACTTAGAACTACTTAAGCCTAACTAACGTAAGGACATCACACAAATCCATGCCCGAGGCGGAATTCGAACCCTCGACCGTAGCGGTCGCGTAGCTCTAGACTGTAGCGCCTAGAACCGCTCGGCCACTCCGGCCGGCGGTGACATCTTGAGTTATTGAAATGTCTGCACGTACACTGTAAGTATTATCAGTGTTACAGGTACTGAAACATAAATTACACACATAATGGAATTTAAGTTATGTTACTTTCAGCATGGTCTCTCCTTAATGTTATAGTCTTTGAGGGGTGGTCCATTTTCAAAAATGAGGTGAACGGGTCAGGTTCTTGAGATCTCTGGACTTGTTTCGGATGTCAGGAACGAAATTAAATGAAAAATACTGAGATATGACAATTAAAGAAAGTGTTTAATCATTATATGAAAGTGATGACAATTACAACTTAACGAGGCATTCTTATGTAGAAATACATAACTATGATGTGCACTCGATACATATGGCTGAATATTGCGTTGTAAAGGTTTATAAAAAATCAAAATTAACACTTTGTTACTTATCTTATAATTTTAAGTCTTGTTGTGTGTAAAAGATGGGTCATTCCAAAATCTGAATTACGTTTGTCGCCAACTATAGTGAATACATTTAAATACAACATAATTCGATTATGGTATGTTTCAAATGACTTCGTGCAATTTTGAATGAGGTTTAAACTTTTAATGACAGGCCCATTAACCCCAATTCGTACAATAATTCGTAATAAAAGAAGCCCCTTATGACCCATTTACCCCTATTTTTCTGTGTATGAAGACTGCCTATTATGCAATAAATAAAATATGCTTTAGGTGTTAACATAATGTTTTAGTGGATCTTAGGCTGGTAAAAGTTATCAACTGTGTATCCTTGCTTTAAAATCGTTGACTAAGTATCCCAACTGGCCTTCCAAAATATTGTAGTGATAGCCACTTTGAAGTCAGTACTCAAATTAGTTCGACTTTCCTGGACCCCATCACGTGAGCTGTTGTGACTACAATACTATTAGAAGTGTTTTCGACGCAGAATTGGTATTCCACGGGACACGACTCTACATGAAATTCATTGAGTGTACTGTCAGCAGCTTTCCTGACGTTGTTTGGTTCTAGCAGTGACCAGCCACCGCCAGCCAAAGGGCTCGCTGTTGGAGATATATGCCTTCCGCCCTCTTCGTAACAGCCGTTCCTTTCTACTTCTCTACTGGCGAGTTTGAAGTTTCTTCACTTCTCTTAGGTCAACTGGGTTTGCGATCGGCTTTTCTGTAAGTGCGTGCCTGAGTTAAGCACAGAGTCCTAGGTTTGATTTGCTTAGAGATTATCAACAACGACTCATCTCTTCCGTTTCATAGCGTTACTGTCTGTCCATAGGTTACCTGCTTGAAGATAAATCCTTCCTAAACACGGGCAATAATTACACGACGAACCATCTGTACCGCCTGCATCCATGACTTTTGCCTATTTACTCACAACATTTCCAACCAACTAACTAATACAATAAAATATCTTGGACTAACACGCGACTGACAACTACTATGAAAACTATCCAGTAGAAAGCCCACAACAAACTAAAAGTAATAACTGACCAAACAAGGCGGATGCGATCCTGTACTATAACTACGTAAAGTTGATCGGTCCTATCCTGTCCTAAGCCACAGCTGCCTAGATATCCGCTCCATGCAAGTTCTTTCACTCCTTCCAAATGATTGAGCGCCACACACTCTGTCTTGCTCTCCTGATCTATGTATCTTCCCAAACATGGATCCTCTACCATCTTATCACCCGCACTGAACACTTCTGCACATCCTAAACTAACCCGTGAACTAGATGCCAATAACCCAGTGTTTCCCCTCTGATCATCAATCCTGGTATGCTGCCGCACGTGTACCAACACATCCTACCGTCCTTATACATACACATGCGCCATATGCTATCCTTACGTAACTCCAATCGACTCACACTCCAAAACGATGAACTCTGCCCCTCTGTTTATCCATCCTAGCAACTATAACTCTTCCCTACGTATTCCACTCCACATGATTGTTTCTCCTTCCCAATTCTCACTCCTTCTTTTCCCATACCTTCTCCTTTCCGTACTACGGTTCCGCCCACAAACCAAACTCCTCCTCCCTTTGTCTTCCCACTATCCATCCGCACACCTGTCTTTATGCTTAACCGACTGCCCCTATATACATACCCACTCGCTTCAAACCTACAGAAAACCCAAAGATTCCTCTTCCCAAAACCATTTTATCCAAATGCAGATCCTTCACTTTTTAATGAAAACGCAGAGTTCCTTTTTAAAGAACGCCACCATTTCTATAATGTATTTTAATTTTCTATTTCGTTTTTATATGTTCCTTTCAGTGTTTTGATTTCAATTCAACTCAGAAAATCAGTAGTTCATTTCTTTTGTAAATACAATCAAAAACCATCACCTTGTGGTTTTGAAAAGATTTGTAAAATTTTTCAGCTTTAAATCAACTTTATTTCGGCTTAATGGAGGGTGGTCCACTGATCGTGACCGGGCCAAATATCTCACGAAATAAGCGTCAAACGAATAAAAACTACAAAGAACGAAACTTCTCTAGCTTGAAGGGGGAAACCAGATGGCACTATGGTTGGCCCGCTAGATGGCGCTACCATAGGTCAAACGGACATCAACTGCGAAAAAAGTGGTCCAACTAAAATATCCATATTTCTTTACGTACTACACGAATTTGTAATAAAAAGTGGGGTCCTTATTAAAAAAAACACAGTTGGTATCTGTTTGACCTATGGCAGTGCCATCTAGCGGGCCAACCATAGCGCCATCTGGTTTCCCCCTTCAAGAAAGACGAGTTTCGTTCTTTGTAGTTTTTTCGTTTGATGCTTATTTCGTGAGATATTTGGCCCGCTCACTATCAATGGACCACCCTGTATATATTTTTAATGCGATTGGTTGAAGAGAGGAATGCTGTACTGCTTGCAGTCCACCCTTCGCCAATATAGGCGGAGCAGGAGAAAATAACGATAAAGAGAAAAGATGAGCTGAGCGACGACTGATGTACGTGGTGGTGATAATTGAACTCAGGGTGTTCCGAGTGTTGCGATGCGAGCTGTATACCAGGTGTACCGGTATGAAATGAGCGTTAAGATTCAAATGTGCCGATAGGGAACATTTGTTGTGAACGAGCCTTAATTTTTTTTTGTTTGGTTGGTATGACATCTGTCAAAATAATGTAGTATACGTCAAGTCATGGAACAAACAACACCACGTTTTCAGCGTGTTAACAATGTCGAATTTTGTACCACAAAGTGATGATTTGCGGAAAGCATTAATTTTTTGTTTTTCTTTGAAAAAAAAAAAGTGCAGTGAGTCGCATCGAATGCTTGTGGAGGCATATGGTCATCATGCTCTATCAGAAGCAACTTGCAAAAGATGGTTCCAACGGTTCAGAAATAATGCAAGCAATGCTTTGAGTCAGAAGCAAATGGCAGCAATGCTAAATCTTACACAGGAAACAATTTCTGACCGTTTGAAAGCTATGGGAAAGATCCAAAAGTGTGGAAAATGGGTGCCACATGAAGTGAATGAAAGACAGATGGAAAACCGAAAAACCATTTGTCAAATTTTTCTTCAAAGACATGAAAGAAAATCAGTTTCGCAACGAATTGTTACTGACGACGAAAAATGCATTTATTTTAAGAATCCTAAACGGGAAAAATCAAGGGTTAATCCGGGACAACCATCAACGTCGACTGCAAAACCAGATCGATTCGGCAAGAAGACAATGCTCTCTGTTTGGTGGCATCAGAAAGGTGTGGTGTATCATGAGCTTCTAAAACCCGGTAAAACTGTGGATACTAATCGCTACAGACAACAAATGATCAATTTGATCTATGCATTGTTCGAAAAAAGACCAGAATGGGCCAGAAGACATGGCAAAGTAAATTTTTTATACAGGCAATCCACGTGCATACGAAGCAAAACTGGTTCAGGATACATTCCAAACACTTGGCTGGCAGCTGCTACCCCACCCGCCGTATTCACCGGACTTGGCCCCTTCCGACTACCATTTGTTTTCATCAATGGGACACTCATTGGCTGAGGAACACTTCGATTCCTACGAAGAAGGCGAACATTTCTATTGGCGTGGTATCTACAAGTTGCCGGAAAGGTGGTCAAAATGTATAGAAAGCAATGGTAAGTACTTTGAATAAAATGTTTTTACTTTTCAATACAAAATTGGTGTTTCATTTTCACAAAAGAAACGCTCATTTCATACCGTTACACCTGGTACATCGCATGACACTGAAACATCGTAGGTATGCTCATTAATCAGAGCACTCACGGAGTATGCTGAAAAAACAATAGTTCCACTTTCTGTAAGCAATCCTAATGTGGTGTAGGTGCTAGGAAAGGATGGCGGGGGAATCAAACACATGATAACGGTGGTTCCGGAATGTTGCTTAGGATATGGCCACAACTTACAACATGTGTTCGGTGTAGTCTCCCGACTCAAAAACATGCTGTATCCACTAGACAGCACGGTCGGCAGTTGCTCTCTGCGTATCCAGTGTAATCAGAACAGTACATCGTCGTATGCTTTCCTTCTGACCAGGAAGAGTCCGGATGGACACAACCTTTCAGATATCCCCACAACCAGCAGTCACATGGCTTTAAGTCGGGGAATCTGGAAGGCTACACATTTTGAAATTGCTAGAGTTGGTGTGGTCATTATCAAAGCAGCAGTCACATGGCTGTAAGTCGTGGGATCTGGAAGGCTACACATTTTGAAATTGCCTAGAGTTGATGTGGTCATATCAAAGGTTTCTCGAAGCAAATATTTCCCCTGGCAAAAGACATGAGGTGTCGCTCCAAATTGCATGAAAATAATGCGACATGAGATGTCGCCCCATCTTGCATGAAAATAATGGTGCGGACAGAATTGCATTCTTGCAAAGCTGGAATGACATGTTGCACAAGGACGTCCTTAAACATGCAGATCTCGCCGGCCGTACACATAACAGGTCGGAGAGGTATCATCTCGTTGAAGAAAATAAGAGCGACAATAAAGGAGCTTGTGAAACCACCCCCAACAATCACTTAAGGTGAGTACAGTGAAGGTTCCTACACAGCTTGTGGCGAAGTAGAGCCCAATATGAAACAGTTCTGTGAAATTCAAGACATCGTGCAGAGTAGAATGTAGCTCTTTCCATCCAAAGAATATTCCATGGCCACCTGTCATCCTCGTCAAAAGACAAAGGGCCAAGTCACGGCGCTGTAGCCTATATTGGGGCTTCATTTGGTGTACATGCTGAATCTTGTAGGGATACCGGTGTGAAGTGCGACGCAAAATCTTTTTTGCTGTTGACCAGGAGAGAGACAACTGCAGTGTCACAGCTCGAACAGTGGCTGCGCAGTTTTAGGGATGTGCTGCAAGGTTGGCTACAGCAACTTTCCCTCCCGCACCAAGTAATTCATACGTTTCTGCAAATTGCATAATTATATTCTTTAGCCCATTTACCGAAATGGAGCTTCTTCGCAGCTGTTTCCGTTCCTGATGTTCCCTCAGTGTAGCGCTGCTATTGCAGCCATTCTGATAAAACGACTGTACCAACACTGCCCGGCCTTTCTTCTCGGTATCCACTGAGATTTGCACGAAAACTTCATCCTTCTTATCGTTTACACAAAGAGTCACTTCACAACAAGCGACAATCAGCATATTGACATAAAAACATTCTGACAGCTTACAGCGCCATATTTTCGCCTGATCGCAGAGAGTGGGAGTATTATTTTTTCCGCTTACTTCGCGAGCGCATCGATTAACGAACAGACGTACGATGTTTCAGCGTCCTGTGATGTATACTGCCTGCACTGCAGCAATCGGAACTCCGTTAAATTAAAACCATCCGATACTAGACTCACATTCGAGAGCATATAGTTTCAAATTACTGTCACACGATCAGTTTAAGGATTCAGGTTGTTTCTCATTCATAAATCTTATTAATTTGAAAGCTAATATTGTTCTTCTTAAGAAGATACGTCTGATTACCTTTTTCATAGTCGTCCCAGCCGAATTTGTGACCAGTTCCTAAAAAATTTATATTTATTGCTGGATCTTACTGAGAGATTATAACTGTGTCCCTTTCGTGAACAATGCTCTTACAGAGTGAGCTATTCAGAGAGGATTCAGGACATGGCTACAGCTTTGCATCTGCCTGTACCTCTCTGCTACTTTCCCATCTGCATACCGTGCTGGAACAGCACTCCTGAAAGAAAGCTTATAGTGGAGAGGTAGCTTAGGCACAGTTATGTGTGTTACCAAAACCAGTAGGAAGTGGTACTGGCAAAATTAAAACTGTGAGAACAGTTCATTAGTCGTGGCCAGATAGCTCATGCAGTAAGAGCATTCACCGAGATATACAAGGTTCCAGTCTCTAGCCCCAGTCCGGCGCAAAGTCTTAAAGTGTCAGAAATATTCAAAACGGCAATGCTCCACTGTAGAGTGAAAACTTCATTAATGATTATTACTATGTAACGCTATTGTTTGACTAATTATTTGCGACTTTTGATATTTTCTTTTTTGTTACATTATAGTCTAGTATAAATAGTCTTTAAATATGTGGTAATAGCCTCCCATCAATTTTTTCAGGGAGGAATTGACTACAGCAGACAATAAGAAACCAATTATTTTTACGGCTGTTCCTGAGTTTGTCGAGTTTCATAATTACGTACCAGGAACGACGTATGAAGTAAGTCCCTCAAACCATACTATGATTTCCAAAGTGTTTTACTCCTAGAATGACCTGATACTCATATTCGTAGTGATGTGGTCCTTTGCGTCTGGCAGAACTGCCAAAACTGCGCATCCCCCCCCCCCCCCCTGCCCACACCCCCACCTCACCCCTGTAGAACTACCTATCTTAATTTTTTCTGCCCAGATTTAGAAAATTTCATAATTTTGTAAATAGTTTTAATATAAATGAAGTGTTTTTGCTCCAGTAGTATTATTTATGAACCACAGAAGCTTTACCTTTGAATTCTTTCCTATTCACACATCGAATAATACCCACCGAAATTCAAGACGAGCAAAAGTACTTACTGGAGGGGCAAGTAAATTACCTATGTTTTCCACCTTTTCTGCTCATCCACAAGTGACGAAGTATACGATACGGGCTAAAGCAATCTGAGGATTTACCAATGGAAACTGGTAAAAGCTGGATTGACGACTGCTGCCTCTGTCGTACAGGTTCAGACAAGTTTCATTGTTGCCAATTTTTTGTTCAGATAAGTTTCTTTGTTGGCAATTATTAGTTCTCAGTCCGCTCACAGCTGCGTAGTTTATCAGTCTGCACTAGCATCGTACGTACGGTCATCTTTGCGACTCGTTTCAGTGGTGTTTCTTTTGCAGCTTTGCATCAGAATGAGTGATATGCGTAACAGCTTTTACGAACTTTTAAGTGAATCAGTGTAGAAGAAGGATAGCAATTTTTATGTAACCGCTGAGCAGTATAATATTCCGTTAAGTGAAGTGACAAATGCAAAAATCGTTTCCAATAAAAAATCTGTTCACAATAGACGTTTGAAGCGGTATGATGTTCTCAACATCAAAATTTAAGAGAAACTCATAGCACCGGTGTCTGCTGGAAGAAATTCGTTATTATGTTCGTTTTGATGAACTGTTTAACACACTACATGAGGCCCACATTGCTGTTGGCCAAGCGGCCGAACTCGATGATTGTGGAACTGAATCGTAAGTACAAGAATGTGGCTGTTGAATCAATCGTTACTTGTTTGATATTATGTGAACCATCTCACAAAAAGCAAAAAACATTGAAAAGGGGTGAGGTAGTGATACCTATCATACACAGTGAAATGAATTCACTATGCTAAATTGACTTAATCGACATGCAGGCAAACCCGGACAATAAGTCGACGTTCATACTTGTATACCAAGATCATTTGACAAAATTTGTTATCCTCTGCGCACTAACTTCGAAAATGACTGATGAAGTAGCATATCATCTTTTGGGCATTTTGACCACCTTTGGTGCCCCAAGTAACCTTCATACTGATAATGGTAGAGAGTTTTGTAACCAAGTCACTGAAAGTTCATGAGGGTTGTGGAGTGATATATAGTCCACGGGAAGCCGAGTCACAGTCAGTCTCAGGGATCAGTCGAAAGAGCAAATCAAGATATCGAAAATATGTTATCAACTTGGATGGAAGCAAATGAAACTTCAAAATGTTCTGAAGGGCTGAGGTTTGTGCAAGCAATGAAAAATAGGGCTTACCATGAAGGAATCAGATGTTCATCATATGAATCCATGTTTGGGGTTCCAATGAAAATGGACATGGACCTCAACTGTTCCACGTGATTTACGAAAAAATATAAACATTGAAGAATGCTTGGAAACAATGTTAAACACCACTTCCACTGACTCACAGGAAATTGAAAATGACGGCCAAGGAATTGACGCCAGTAAATCAAGTACTGGAACAGAAGGAAGGGGGGTAGAAAGTGTGGCTGCAGCGGGTGAGGGAGCACCAGAGATACAGGATTTGACGACATTTAACAACGAGACACCGGCAGCAGCTGATGGTTGTAACTAGACACTGGCAACTTCCAACGGATTCCGAAAACAGCGATCGTGTGAGACCCAACTCGCTTTATTTGTTCATGAGACCCAGAAATTATTAGGTACAGGCTCCCAGGTAGATGCTATTTTCCTAGACTTCCGGAAGGCGTTCGATACAGTTCCGCACTGTCGCCTGATACACAAAGTAGGAGCCTACGGAATATCAGACCAGCTGTGTGGCTGGATTGAAGAGTTTTTAGCAAACAGAACACAGCATGTTGTTATCAATGGAGAGACGTCTACAGACGTTAAAGTAACCTCTGGCGTGCCACAGGGGAGTGTTATGGGACCATTGCTTTTCACAATATATATAAATGACCTAGTAGATAGTGTCGGAAGTTCCATGCGGCTGTTCGCGGATGATGCTGTAGTATACAGAGAAGTTGCAGCATTAGAAAATTGTAGCGAAATGCAGGAAGATCTGCAGCGGATAGGCACTTGGTGTAGGGAATGGCAACTGACCCTTAACATGGATAAATGTAATGTATTTCGAATACATAGAAAGAAGGATCCTTTATTGTATGATTACATGATAGCGGAAGAAACACTGGTAGCAGTTACTTCCTTTATTGTATGATTATATGATAGCGGAACAAACACTGGTTGAAGTTACTTCTGTAAAATATCTGGGAGTATGCGTGCGGAACGATTTGAAATGGAATGATCACATAATATTAATTGTTGGTAAGGCGGGTACCAGGTTGAGATTCATTGGGAGAGTCCTTAGAAAATGAAGTCCATCAACAAAGGAGGTGGCTTACAAAACACTCGTTCGAGCTATACTTGAGTGTTGCTCATCAGTGTGGGATCCGTACCAGATCGGGTTGGCGAAGGAGATAGAGAAGATGCAAAGAAGAGCGGCGTGTTTCGTCACAGGGTTATTTGGTAACCGTGATAGCGTTACGGAGATGTTTAGCAAACTCAAGTGGCAGACTCTGCAAGAGAGGCGCTCTGCATCGCGGTGTAGCTTGCTCGCCAGGTTTCGAGAGGGTGCTTTTCTGGATGAGATATCGAATATATTGCTTCCCCCTACTTATACCTCCCGAGGAGATCACGAATGTAAAATTAGATTCGAGCTCGCACGGAGGCTTTCAGACAGTCGTTCTTCCCGCGAAGAATTCCCAAGGAATAGAAAAGCAACTGAAATCACTCAACAGAGGAAAGTCCACTGGACCTGACGGAATACAAATTCGATTCTACACAGAGTACGCAAAAGAACTTGCCCCCCTTCTAACAGCCGTGTACCGCAAGTCTCTAGAGGAACGGAAGGTTCCAAATGATTGGAAAAGAGCACAGGTAGTCCCAGTCTTCAAAAAGGGTCGTCGAGCAGATGCGCAAAACTATAGCCTATATCTCTGAGGTCGATCTGTTGTAGAATTTTAGAAGATGTTTTTTGGTCGAGTATCATGTCGTTTTTGGAAACCCAGAATCTACTCTGTAGGAATCAACATGGATTCCTGAAACAGCGATCGTGTGAGACCCAACTCGCTTTATTTGTTCATGAGACCCAGAAATTATTAGGTACAGGCTCCCAGGTAGATGCTATTTTCCTAGACTTCCGGAAGGCGTTCGATACAGTTCCGCACTGTCTCCTGATAAACAAAGTAAGAGCCTACGGAATATCAGACCAGCTGTGTGGCTGGATTGAAGAGTTTTTAGCAAACAGAACACAGCATGTTGTTATCAATGGAGAGACGTCTACAGACGTTAAAGTAACCTCTGGCGTGCCACGGGGGAGTGTTATGGGACCATTGCTTTTCACAATATATATAAATGACCTAGTAGATAGTGTCGGAAGTTCCATGCGGCTTTTCGCGTATGATGCTGTAGTATACAGAGAAGTTACAGCATTAGAAAATTGTAGCGAATTGCAGGTAGATCTGCAGCGGATAGGCACTTGGTGTAAGGAGTGGCAACTGACCCTTAACATAGACAAATGTAATGTGTTGCGAATACATAGAACGAAAGGATCCTTTATTGTATGATTATATGATTGCGGAACAAACACTGGTAGCAGTTACTTCCGTAAAATATCTAGGAGTATGCGTGCGGAACGATTTGAAGTGGAATGATCATATACAATTAATTGTTGGTAAGGCAGGTGCCAGGTTGAGATTAATTGGGAGAGTCCTTAGAAAATTTAGTCCATGAACAAAGGAGGTGGCTTACAAAACACTCGTTCGACCAATACTTGAGTACTGCTCGTCAGTGTGGGATCCGTTCCAGATCGGGTTGTCGGAGGAGATAGAGAAGATCCAAAGAAGAGCGGCGTGTTTCGTCACAGGGTTATTTGGTAACCGTTATAGCGTTACGGAGATGTTTAGCAAACTCAAGTGGCAGACTCTGCAAGAGAGGCGCTCTGTATCGCGGTGTAGCTAGCTCGCCAGGTTTCGAGAGGGTGCGTTTCTCGATTAGATATCGAATATATTGCTTCCCTCTACTTATACCTCCCGAGGAGATCATGAATGTAAAATCAGAGAGATTCGCACGGAGGCTTTCAGACAGTCGTTCTTCCCGCGAACCATACGCGACTGGAGCAGAAAACGGAGGTAATGACAGTGGCACGTAAAGTGCCCTCCGCCACACAGCGTTGGGTGGCTTGTAGATGTAGATGTAGATGTAATTGTAAATAAAGTGAAACGGATCCGAGAAGCTGCCAAAGGAGGTCTTCAATTGCAGACAAAGAAAATGAAAGCAGCCTCATGTAACAAAATTCCAGACCTTCAGTTGGACAGGATGGGAGAATTAAAGTACCAGATGTAGACAGAGCAAAAATTGATGCAAAATATACAATAGCAGTAGAGATAAATATTCAGGATAACGAATTTTACCAACTTCGTACCAAAGCTCGTAAACTGAAGTCTGTACACTAGGAACCAATTTACATTGTGCAAGAAAAAAATCAACGTCGAAGAAGTAACAAGAAATTAGTCTGCGGGAAGTGGTTGCCAAACAATCTTTTGTTCGAGGACAAGGGTTCAAAAAGTGCATTTGCTTGAAAAAGTGTTAAAGTAAAAAATGCTTGTGTAAATCGTCTTCCATATTGTGTAATTCGAAATGCCACAATAGTCAGCCTTGTTGTAACAAAAATTAACGTTCATAAGGCAACATTTTTACAACTTTTTCACTAATATGGAATATTGCTCATTATAATCACATTATGTTTAAAATACATGAATTTAAAATAAATACAAACTATTTCCATAAATTGCTAAGCTGATTTTTTTAATGACTACGGTTTTACCAGCTCTTATGGGTACATCCTAAGATTTACCAACGTCTCTTGGTAAATGTTCGTAATCTATGCATATAACAAGAAATTTCGTGCTTTTAGCACACCGTGATCGTAAGTCTTAGCTTTCACTAGTTAATTCTAGGATTTACCAATCATCTTACTTTGCCAGTAACATATCCACCGTCGTTTTGACGTCGCGACCATGGAGCAGAAATAACTGTATGAAGCCTGTAGTTTCTTTCTTCACTGTATTGCATGTGAATGTCACTACAGGCAGTACTGCATCCTAATCTGTCTGTCCGACGCCAACATATATCGAGAGTGTAACTGCCAACGTCTTATTAAAGCATTCTGTGAGGCCATTCGTGTGTGGATGGTGGCTGTACCTGATGTCTCAACGTCAAATTGTCTCTGATAGTAGCCTCGACTGGAAAATTCTTTCACAGTCAGAGATCATCACACGGGGTGTCCCATGTTTCAAAATTATGTCTTTTACAAGGAACATTACAACTTCCAGAGCTTCGGCAATATGCACCGCTTTTGTGACAGTGTAGTGGGTCAGGTCGTCAGTGCAGAGTATTTTTCTTCTATTCAGTAGCAGTGTCAACTTCGAGAACCTCCCAACATGAATGTATGAGTGGTGGAATGATGCTACTACAGACAGGATTGGTATCTGATGGCCCGGAGTGAACTGCAGTATATTATTCCCTTGTTGGCATTCCTTGCAGTGGCTCACATAAAGTCCAACGGATCAGTAGAGACATAGCCAATAACACTTGCGTATGATTCTCTCTGAGATCTTCACGAATCCAGCCGACTTGCAGATGTTGGAGCGTCGTGAAAACTCTTCAGAATCGTTGGCCGCAGATGACTTGGGATGACGAGCAACTTTTTCCGCCACATCGGTTCATAGTTCTCCTTTTAGTCTGTTAATCGGAATTATCCATTCACTGGTTCCTCATTCATCAAGGCTTCTATGGTTTTCAGCCAGGGTCGGTTTAAGGAATTTTGCGGCCTCCTGCGAAGTCAGTCTGGTGCCCTCCTTTTTTTCTGGACTGTAATTTTCTTTACAATTTGTGTGATTTTGGTGAGTACATATGATTGTTATGAACATGTGTGTGTTTGTGTGTGTGTGCAGCTCACACAGTTTCGATGAAATTAACAGATTACGGATTCCTTGAATCTATGTACAAATGAGCAAGGAGTTTATTAAGTATTAGCTGACCCGCGACTTTGTATGGTATATATAATATAATAGCCTGGTGCTTTCTGTCGAACGATTCAAGTGGCATCCTGGAGACATTTTCGCTGGTGGCTCAGAAGTCCGATGCGAGAGCCGACTTGGCGCCCACAAGCGAGGCAAATATGAGTCGCTCCAGCAGGAGGGTTAGTCATAAGCTCATGTCTGCGCCATCGTTTTGCAACTAGGTTGTTTAGCCATACTTGATCGTGCATCTTGCTTCCATCTGCAGTCAGTTTCCTCCGTTTGCTGCGCAGTCAATTTCCTCCATTTCCTGCAATCGTCAGCGAGTAGCTCCCACTTGTCACTGTCAATATTAAATGCGCACATATCACCCTTGACGCAATCCCTGAAGTGTAGTGGAGATCTTTCATGAGATCTCTTTGCTCCTGCTGTTTCACTGAGTAATGTGCGCCAGGGCAGACGGGAGTGGTCCATACGATGCAGATGTCCTAACCACCGCACGAGACGTTGCTTGAGCGTGACAGTCATACTCTGTTGTTTTGCAGCTTTCAGAACCGTATCATTTGTCACATGATCCTTCCATGATATTCCCAAGATGCTCCTCCGTAAGCACCGCAGGTGAAAGGCCTTGACCTTTCGTTCCTGCTTGGCATTCTACGTCCAAGTCTCAACTCCATACAGTCATACATGTGGCTGATACACAAGTATTTTTGTCGACAATGTAAGATGTTTGCTGTCCCATGCTCGTGTGCGGAAATTTACAAAAGTGCTGGCAGCCTTTCCTATTCTTTCATTTATCTCGTCATCCATGGACATATCTTCTGTCATTATCGAACCAAGACAGAAGAATTTATCAACTACCTTCAACAAGGAGCCGTCCAGTTCGATGACAGGCGGATCTGTGTGTTCTTGTGCCATGACAACCATCTTCTGAACGTTTATAGACACGGTATGGTAAGCCCATGCGAAGTCGCAGGTAAGCTAGTACTTGTTGGTAAAAATGCATTCACGTTTTTTATATGGAATGTAGCGTGTTAACCGCAAGTTGTAAGAATAACTGATAGTGTAGATTTCTTTCTTCTTCTTCTTTCGTTTCACCCTCTTTGGGGTACGCTGGATCAATCATTTCTTAGTGCATTGTTCTTTTCTTAGGGCCCAATATTTCTTCATTCTGTAAATAAGTTATACAGAACTGCAACCAGTCTCATTTTTGAATAATTATGTTTTATTCCATGAACCGGTTTTCGAACCTTTTCAGGTTCATCTTCAGATGGTTTCAGGAAGTTACATCGTTACTGTTAGCATAATGCTGGGTGCTGGCTCTATGACAAAAAGATGGGTTACACTTTTGTCATAGACCAAGCACCCAGCATTATGCTAACAGTAGCGTTGTAACTTCTTGAAACCATCTGAAGATGAACCTGAAAAGGTTCGAAAACCGGTTCATGGAATAAAACATAATTATTCAAAAATGAGACTGGTTGCAGTCCTGTATAACTTTATTTACATTCAATATACAGTCACGGTTCTAAAATATCCGTAACGGATAAGCATAATTTCTTCATTCTTTCTGATCTTCTTTTCCTCTCTTCTTCCGAGATGAAGGGTTCAGACTTTTGTGTAGATTTGTCTTGGAACTTTATGTTTTCGTCTTTAATAATTAATTTAGCTGTTCGATCAGTAAGTGAATTTTCTGAAATCTTTAATTCTACTAGGTCTTTCTCGGTTTATTTAAACCAGTTGGGTTTCGTTTTGCGGTTACGGAAAAAGTCAAAGATTTGTTTAGTTAATCTGTTGGAATTCATTCTGGGAAGATAACCATAAAAATGTATTCTCCTTTTTTCGCGTAGTATCTGAAAATTTTTCATTTTTGATGTATGTAATCTTATTGTCTTGAACTTATGGCCCTATGATTTTTCTTAAAATTTTTCTTTTCCTTAGCTCAAGTTTCTCCATTTGGCCTTTGAAATTCATGTTTAATGTTTCTGCTGCATACAGTGCTTCTGGCTTAAACACTGCCGTGTAATGTGTAATTTTGGACCCCCATGAAAGGGATTTTTTGTTGTATGTATTTTTTGTTAGTTGGATTCCGTTGCTTTCCCCAGCATTCCATCTAATCCATTCTCCGAGATATTTGAATTCTTTTACTATATAAATCTTTGTTCTTGAACTTTAAGGTATATACATGAGTGCCTGATGTTTATCAATATCTTTTTCGAAGGAGACCTATTTTAGCTGCTTGTTTCTTTAGTTCAAGGATTTGCTCTCGTGCTTCTTCCATTGTTTCAGCAAATAGGGCCATATCATCTGCAAAAGCAATGTTCTTCTTTTTGCAACCCAGTCTTATTCGACTCTTAATATTTGTGTTCCATTCTCTGACTACTTTCTCAAGCACACAATTGAACAGCAACTGTGAGAGCCCATCCCCCTGTCGCACTCCCGTTTTTATTTCAAAGGGTTCCGATAGTTCGCCCATAAATGTAACTTTCGAAAATGTAATTGTAAGGGTCGCTTTTATAATATTAGCTGTTTTCTTATTCAAACCCATTTCCTCCATTACTGATAATAGACATTCTCTATCAATCGAATCATATGCTTTTTTGAAATCAATGAAGGAGATTACGTATGTCTTTACCCTTGATTTTTGGTATGGCATAATGATTTTGAGGTTTAGTATTTGTTCCGAACATGATCTACCCTTTCTAAAACCTCCCTGGTATTCCTCGATTTGCAGGCCCAATTCCGACTCGGCCCTATTCAAAAGGACTTTAGAAAGAACCTTGTATGTTATATTCAGCAGTGATATTCCTCCGTAATTGTTGGGATCTGTCTTCAAACCTTTCTTGTGGATAGGGTGGATGAGAGCTGTTCTCCATTCTGCGGGGATCTCTTCTTCTTTCCAGATTTTATCGAAAACACACTTAAGGGATGTAATTGCATTTTTGTCAGCCTTTTCCATAGTTCGGCCACTATTTGGTTTTCTCCGGACGCTTAGCTCTTTTTAAATTCTGAAATGACCCTCTGTAGTTCTTCAGTCGTCGGTGGTTCTGAATCCGGCTTCTGACCGTTATTTGGGATGGATTCAAATTTTTCAAGGATGGGTTCACAATTCAAGAGTTTCTCAAAGTAGCCTGCTAGTATTTTGCAATTTTCCGTGTTATTGTGAGCGATGGTCCCATTTACATCTCGAAACTGGAGGGTCGGTGCTTTGTATCTTGATAACCTTTGTTTGAAAGTTCTGTAAAAACTTCTGGTGTTGTTTTTAGCAAATTCTTCATTAATTTGGAGGAGAGTTTTGTTTTAATGTGTCTCCTTAATCCTTTTTATTTTTTTATCTATCAGTTTTCTGTGCTGTACTACCGACCCTTAATTTGTTTCATGCTGCGTTTCCTGTTTAGGATGACTTTGAACATAATTTTAGAAAGGTAGTGGTCTGAATCCAAGTTGCACCCCTGAGTATCCTAACATTCATGATTTCTTTGCGAGAAATCTTCTTGATTGCCACATGATCAAGTTGAAATCCCCCAAGGCTGTGATTTGTGGATATCCATGTCTTTTGTCTTCTTGGTAGTTTCTTGAAAGCTATTGATTTAAGAATTAAGTTGTGTGCTTGGCAACGTTCTATTAGCCTCACACCATTTCTGTTTGTCCTCCAACTACTTTCTTATATCTTTTTTTCTTTACTAGTCTGTGCATTAAAATCTCCAAGAAGAATGATAATGTTTTTATCTGGAATTTTCTGAATAATGTCATCTAGATGATTCCAAAAGGCTTCCACTTTTTCTTTATTTTTCCTGTTATCCTCATTTATAGGGGCATGTGCATTCATAATTGTGTTGATTTTGTTTGTGATTGTGAATGTAAGACTTGAGATTCTTTCTGATTAAGAATCAATGTCAACTATTGAGTTCAAGATTTGTTTGTTGATTATAAAGGCTGTTCCAAGATGTGGCACATTTTCGTTATTCTCGGTCCCACTTTCGCTTTGTATATCCTAATACCTTCGGAATCGTAGGTATCTGTATCCATGTATCGTGTTTCTTGAATGGATGTTATGAGTACGTTGTGGTTCTTTAGCGCATCTGTTAGATGTTTTAGTTTTCCGGTTTTCAACAATGAGTTTGCATTGAAAGTTGCTACGTACGTTGATTGCCTATGTTGAATTTTGGAGGAGATTCCAAGACACTTCGACTTGTCTCCGTGCAATGTCGCAGACTCCCCAGAATCCGAATGTCTGCTGACGTATTGGCGTACGGTGGGTCGTCCACCTGGGGTAAAATAGTTTACATCACACACTTCGACGATTGATGAAAGTTATTTTGGGTGTGGCCCAAAGGCCACAAAAAATACAACCAAGATTGTGAGTCCTGGAGGTAGTTCTTCCGCCCTCTCCGCCGTTGGGAATCTGAACTTCCTCTTTCGCCTTTGAGACCGTTGACCAGGTTTCATCCAGTAACCCTAGGCAGGGGCCCCTACAGGGTGCTACCATCCGGATGAACCCAGATTTTTTAACAAGGTGTTACTCCTCCCCCTCCTCCTTCCTCATCACTTGTGAAATGAGGCCCCGGACATGGGACCAGCAATGGTGGAGTTAGTGTAGGTTTCACAATATCTCCATTCATCTTTTTTGTGGATGTAAACAGACGCTGCTGCTGCCGCAGCTGGGTCACCTGTTGGCTTTGCCGTGTTAAATGAAAGCAGATATGCATTAAAATATGCACAAAATTATCCCAGATATACACTAAAACAAGGAAAACATCTACCAAAAATATACAAACATTTACTAAAAATGAAAGAACCTGCAGCTAAAACCAACACCAAATGAAATTGGAAAAACAAGAATCTAAAAATTTATTAGACGCAATAATTCTGGACTGATTTTAGTTGTGTGTGTTATAGCAAATTGTTAATAGTTTTTCCAAATATTTCCGAAAGTCCATCCTTACATAGTTTTCAGATTTGGAAAATTGCGCCACATTATGGATCGAAGTAGCTCTTCACTGTTGTAAAGTCACTTGCAAAATAATACTCGGAAAGTACGTCTGGAATCATAATGCCTGATATAATGTTTTTCTTTGAGCCACAAATTTAACAGCAAGCAAGTATATGGCGATTTTGAAGTGTATTAATAATGTCCTTGCATTACTTCATATAAATTGATGGAATCACAAGTTACTGCAGGTATTGCCACGGCTGTAACGTCTGAATGTTTCATAGTAATTTTTACTTTTTAAGAAGCAGTAACGGTTGGTTCAACACTAGGTTTCCAGATTGTGTGAAACGTTGATCTGCGTTTACATACAAAACAAGCAGCCAGTGAGAGCTGTCGTAGAAATAAACTGTATTTCTATGCATTCTTAAATTTTGTTTTCGTTATCCTTCATCACTGATGACCATATCTTAGTAATAGTTCATAATAATGCGAGTGAAGTCCGGCTGACTTCGTAGTACTACCTTTTACATGCTCCGCTATAGCCATTCAAAATTAAGCATACAATTTAAAAGATTCTGTCTAACGATTCATGTAACGAGACCTTCAGCAGTTTCTCCATGTCGAGCGAGACGTGCAGTCTGTCTTTCCAGTAGTATTATGGCATGACCTGTTAGCTGCTCGATGCTCATTGTAGATCTGGGATAGCTGTTAATGATATTGAACTGGGAAAAATTAAGCTCTACAGAAGCTATAGACACCGGCATGCACAAAAATATTCTTAACACAATTGTTACATTTGAGACAACGTCTCGCAAGTTCATTTCGAAGATATGCTGAAGTGCTTCTAAACATGTGTTTTCAGGTTGTGGAAACAAAGGGGACAACAGTTCTAATTCGTTTGCAAGAATTTATGTCTCCTCAATGCATTTTAGGGTATCTCAAAGATTCAGCAAGATTTCCGCATCCTCTGTTGAGATAGTATTTCTTCTTTGCCACGTTCTTAGTGTTAAAAGTAACACTGATCACGTCACAGCAGGTACTGAGATGCTGAAATCTTCCCTTCAAAGACATAGTAGCGGTGTCTGCCACTACATAGGAGAAGTTTACACATAAGCTGATTTTTTTCTCCTGGAATGAGTTGATCCATTTGGTAAGACAACTGCTTTTTAACAGCTGCAGATCTGGATTCTGTTAATTCAGATACAGCCAATTCCTCTGATTCTTTCTTAGCTTTTTCAAAACCGTTGGCACTACGTTCTTCAATGACACCAAATGTTGATTTTTATCAATTCTACTGTAGTGTCTAATTGCATACCTTCTTACTTATTGGCTCTGTTGACATGGCAAAGGACATTATGTCACGTCGCAGCGAACAAGGAAGAATTAAATGTTGAGATTTCTTTGAAGAGACTAGATACTTCACTGAAACGCAGTGGCTCATTTCTTCATGTGTTATTTATCTCTGCTAATGCAAGTCTTAGTTTACTGAGCTCAGATTTTACAACCCGGACACTTTCAATCCTAGGATTCAATAGTGTATCACACAACGGCTTCAGAGTCAGGTTTACGTGGTTCCTGAGTGTTTCCCAGCGCTTCATAGAGGCAGAAAATAATGTGAACAATCCTTAAAATACACCACACGAGTGTAGCACAATTATAGATGATTTAACTGCATCGCTAACAACCTAGTTCCAGCTATGTTCATAGCAATGGATACAGTGAGCTCTCGGATTTTCTTCGGTGATACGACCTTGAGTACCACTTTTCTTGCCGTTCATGTTGCTCCCGTTGTCGTAAGATTGTGTCCTACAAATTGCAATCGGTATGCCAAGGTTATATAATACCAGAAGTAACAATTCTGTAAGACCTTTTGGAGTAGTGTCACTTGCTTCAAAAAAAAGTAAAAATATTCTTCAGTTGCAAATGATTTGGAAAACACATATACTACTCTTTAAATCACCTTAATTGATCCTTGTGACTCAAATCTGATGTACGGTCCAATACTATTGAACTATATTTATTTTTGAGTGTGGTATCCTCCATAATAGATACCATTTCATCAGAAATGATTAAGTAAGTAACCAACCTTCCAGGTTTAGCCACACCTTTCATATGATCAAAAGGGTCGAGCTTGGCCAAAATTTCTTCTTTCCTAGAATGTTCCATTACCTGGATTTTCCAACATTTCGTGAACACTTCTTAGTGAAATATTTCTTTCGGCAAGGAAACATACTACGGAAAATAACCTTAACGAAACGGATCTCCATCTCTTTTCTTCCTCATCAGTTTAACCTTGAGTTGCTTGATCAATTGAGTTTTTAATTGTGTACAAAAGCTCTTTCCACTTACACATTTCAGTAATGTTATTGCGGGGTGGTTCATAGTTCGAGAGAACTTTTGACAAGCTTTGTCAGTCTCTTAAACCACTTCTTGTGATAACGCCAGCATTCAAATTGAACAACCTGCAACAAAAGCAAATCACAGCATCTTTTGTTTGAGAAAATGCACGCCACATCCTCTTAACCTTTTCGTCACACGAAAGACGACGAAAGCAATGAAAAATAGTGAAATACCTTCTTGTTTCACTATCTATAGGAAATGTGACTTTTTTTGACTAATGTCTTGCAGACTTTCCTTACTTGCTCTTATCCTACAATTATAATTTATGGTTTCCGGTAAGATTCCCGGACCGCGAGGATCATCGACAACTTGAAAGCCGTTACCTTCATTAGATAATTTTCTTTCGTGTTGGAGATCTTGGCCTGCTCGGGTTGCTTTCGGAGTAACATTATTATTAGATATTTCCGCTACTGGAACAGTTTCGTTAACCACTAATTCTTGCTTGCATGAATCGTACGTTTCTTTAGCATTATCAATTCATGAAGCTTTAGCAACGCTACAGCCTGTCACATCACAATGTACATTCACTGAAACACTGCTAATTCGGTTTAAAAATTGATTTGATCAACTCTTTTACCACAACTGTTTTCTAAGGATGTCACGACTATGTTTTCTTTTTTTGGCACCCGACAAGTATTGATGATCCTTTCTACAGCTTAAAACAAATCACAGGTACCAGACACAGTCCACAGACTGCTTCGTACTTCACACCTGACTGAGTTGCTGAACCAAGAAGCAAAACTGCTTGTTGGCCTACATGATGCACTTTGTCTAGCAGGCAAGGCATACCACGCAGGTCAGCGATCTATCGGTTCACTGGAGGAACGACTGCCACGGTATTCATCAAAGCTATCCAGTTCAAGAAAAAAAATCAACAATGAAGGTTCTCTCTAGGGTCTAGTGTGAATGGAGGCTGTTAGCATTCTAAATTGGAAGAATTTTTTCTTCTAACAGGAAACCAGCCTTTGTTAAGCAAGAAGTAATATTTACAGGTCTCGCGGCCCCTGGGACTGCGGTGATTGAGGCAACCTCTAACCGGCCCTGTTTTCAGCAATGCTGGATCCCCCACTGTTCAGTAGCAATGTAATTTAATGCAGGGATAACCGAGATTTCGTCCACGCTGCTGTGTTCTTCCAAAGGAGTCCTTGTAAGCTCCCTATCATAAAACAGCTAGCGACAGTGTGTAATTCTCTCTCAGCATTCTCGTCACACCCTCCTTAGAGGCCAGGAAAGATCTTTCTTTGACCTCTTCCTAGGAAAATTTGGCCTTGAGCTGCAGTAGTACGTGTAAGGGACACGCCTTGATAGACATGTTCTTTATGAATTAGTGCGAGCACATTTTCAAAAAACTTCAAGCTTCAGTAATATTCCGAGGACTTCTAAACTCCGTAACTGCTCTTAGAATGAAGAGCCAAAGAAACTGGTAGACCTGCCTAATATCGTGTAGGCCCTGCGAGCACGCAGAAGTCCACAACATGACTTGGCATGGACTCGACTAATGTCTGAGGTAGTGCTGGAAGGAATTGACACCATGAATTGTGCGCGGCTGTGCATAAATGCTTAAGAGTACAGGGGGACGGAGATCCCAGATATGCTCAATAATGTTCGTGCCTGGGGAATTTGGTAGCCAGCGGAAGTGTTTGAACTCAGAAGAGTGTTCCTGGAGCCACTCTATAGCAATTCTGGATGTCTGGGGTGTCGCATTGCTCTGCTGGAATTGCCCAAGACCTTTGGAATGCACAATGGACATGAATGGATGTAGGTGATCAGACAGGATGCGTACCTACGTGTCACCTGTCAGAGTCGTATCTAGATGCATCAGTCTGTCATACAGTGTAATTACGTCACTTTGGCAATCAGTGGTAGCTTCTCACCTTTATTGCTGAAGTAATCTCATTTTTTCATCTCTGTTTTCCCTGTATTATGTCGTAATATCGTAATAATAGCAATAATTGGCAATCACTCCAAATGCACACACCCCACACCATTACAGAGCCTCCACCAGCTTGAACAGTCCCCTTCTAACGTGCAGGGTCCATGGACTCATGAGTTTGTCTCCATACCCGTGTTCCTCCATCCGCTTGATGCAATTTCAAACGAGACTCTTCTGACTTGGCAACATGTTTCCATTCATCAACAGTCCAATGCCAGTTTTGACGGGACCAGGCGAGGCGTAAACCTTTGCGACGTGCAGTCATCAAGGGTACATGAGTGGGTCTTTGGCTCCGAAATGCCATATCGATGATGTTTCGTTGAATGGTTCGTACGCTGACACTTGTTGGTGGCCCAACATTGAAACCTGCGGCAATTTGCGGAAGGGTTGCACTTCTGTCACCTTAAACGATTCTGTTCAGTCGTCGTTGTTCCCATTCTGGCAGGATCTTGCCGGCCGCAGCGATGAAGAAGATCTGATGTTTTACGTGATTCCTGATATTCACGGTACAGTCGTGAAATGCTCATACGGGAAAATCCCCACTTCATCGCTACCTCTAAGATGCTGTGTCCCATCACTCGTGCACCGACTATAACACTATATTCAAACTCATTTAAATCTTGATAACCTGTCGTTGTAACAGCAATAACCGATCTAACAACTGCGCCAGACACTTGTTGTCTTATATAGGCGTTGCCGACCGCAGCACCGTAATGTGCCTGTTTACGTATCTCTGTATTTGAATAGGCATGCCTATACCAGTTTCTTTCGGGCTTCAGTGTATTTTCTCTGGGTCGGGATGGACTCCATCACCATTCACTTTGTGCTCGAATATTTTTTTTTAGGCGACCAACAGATACCTTCTAAAAGATTAAGTATGGAGGAAACATTGTTCTCCACAGTACATTCAGCGTCACGGTCCATCCGTCGCGATTTGGCACTCTTGTCACATGCAAATCGCGGAATAATCCATTAAATTATCCCGTTATGTTATTATTCGCTGCCATTTTTTGTGGAATATGTATGGTATCACTAATTTATAAGGAACAGATGTAGGATTCACATACTATTCTACCTCATGAAACTATATTATAAATCTACATTAATGGAACCAGGCTGCCCCAGGAGTTCTATTATGTTTTTCCTAGGTGGGGCGTAATGTTTGCTTGGAGATGGGATCTCTCACACACAGCGGCAACTTAGAATATACTACACAGTTTTCTGTTTTACTTGGTTGACATCCAATTGTAGAATAAAATTGTGCAATATATATGTCAAATCACAAAACTCAGGAGTGTACAGTCTTGTTGATAACCACCTTGTAGATTTTAGTAAGTATCCAAACATGTGACTATTGGAAACCTTTTATGTCTTCCTTGACTGAGGAAATAGTATTACCAGGTGGGAGACCCCTACAGAATGGAATGTGGGTTTGATCCCAGTGCAAGACTTTTTAGGTATGTATGTGTGGACTTGCGTCTTTCTCTCTGTCATGGACAATAATTACATGACTTTAGCAATCATTGGTAATTCTTCAACTTTACTGCTGAAGTAATCACATTGTTTCATCTCTGTTTTCCATGTATTATGACGTAAAAACGCAATAATAGCAATAATTGGCAATCAGTAGCATCGACTATATTGTTTCTAGTGAATAATCTTTGTCCCTCCTATAAGAGTGCTTGAGAACAATTTAAATGCGGAAATATTTAATGCGAGGGTGTATTGTGACTTACATAAAGAATAAACCTACTTAGTTACATCCAGTCTATTTGCCTGTTTAATGTAGTATTGTTGCTAATACATACTTTTGCAGTTGTAGACCTGGTCTCATTAGTTTTGTATCCTCAAATTATTAGACCTAAGTTCTAAAGTGTGTACTGTTATTATACATGGAAATCTGTCATTGTGATACATTCTTTAGAATTTTGAGGCACTAATTTGAAATAGATGTGCGTGAGTAGAAATTAACTCACACTTTCTTACATTGCACAGTATTTTTGCAATATTGTGATATTACATTAATTGATTAGAGTCTTACAGCGTTTTTTATTGTATTAACCTCCATTAGGTTCTAGATAATGGGAGTAAACATTGCACGTTTTGCACTGCCTACGTATTTTTCACACAGTTTAGAATTTTTCAACATCTTATATGTGGAAAATAATTAATTTACAACTCAGTAGCGTTTTTAAGTGTGTAGTAATCTATTAGTGATAGTAAACGGTTGTGGTCCAAAGAATGAACGTTGCTCGATTATACAGTGCAGGCATATGCTGGTGACAATAAGAACTCTACCTTGCACCGATCTGCTGGCGACAGGAGCAACAGGGCAGTAGGGTGTGAAACAGGACTTGCTTTTATTTCGTATTTTCAGGATTTGTAGAATAGTACTCAATGTAAAACTCATTTGCGACAGATACAGATCCCTATTTTGTTATTAATATTTTATGTACAAATTATGCTTCTAATTATTTATAGAGAAATATGCTATTTACCCTCTGCAATACTCCCATGGGAATAATTCATAGCTTCAAATACAAACTACCAATGTAAATGGT
This sequence comes from Schistocerca gregaria, assembly GCF_023897955.1. Classification (NCBI taxonomy): domain Eukaryota; kingdom Metazoa; phylum Arthropoda; class Insecta; order Orthoptera; family Acrididae; genus Schistocerca; species Schistocerca gregaria. The sequence continues at coordinate 197,215,377 of NC_064922.1, forward strand.
AAACCAGTCTTTAAACGTATTTTTGAAAGTCAGTAAAGCAAACATACGAGGCCTGTCTAAAAAGTATCCGACCTTTGATTTTCCCGTGCAAAATAGAGACGATGGCGCGGCGCCACTGTACACAGTAAAGGAAGAGACCTTTATGTGCATGCGTGAATTTTGTCCCCGCCTTCCACCGCGTCAGTAGCTGCCTGTCGGTCGCCTAGTGAGGTGCTACAAATCTTTTCGTCGGGTTACCGAATCTCTCAAGATGACTGAACGTGTTGAGCAAAGATACTGCATCAAATTTTGTCAGAATCTTGGTGATTCTCAAAGCGAAACAATTCGTAAGATTGAGCAGGTGTTTGAAGAAGATGCGGCGGATGTAACACAAATTAAGGAGTGGTTCAACCGATTCAAAAATGGCCGCACATCAGCGGAGAGTGACCAGCGTTCTGGCAGGCCCCAAACTGCTCGGAGTGCAGCTTTTGTTGAGAGGGTGCAAAATTTGTTGATGGCAGATAACCGTTTGATCAGTTGGGAGATTGCCCAAGAAGTTGGAGTGAGTAAAGATACTGCACATGCAATTTTGTGTGATGATTTGAACATGCACTGAGTGGCTGCGAAATTCGTGCACAAGTTACTGTCGCCAGAACAAAAAGACCTCCGTTTTGACGTTGCACAGGACCTTCTGGACACCACCAAAACTGATCCTGGGTTTCTGAACACCGTGATAACTATAGATGAGTCATGGGTGCACGGGTACGATTCAGAAACGAAAAGAAATTCTTCGCAATGGAAGCATCCCGAGTCTCCAAGGCTGAAGAAAGTGCGGCAGGTGCAAAGCCAAATCAACGTGATATTGTCTTCTTTGATGTCCGTGGAATTGTGCATCACGAATATGCACCGGAAGAACAAACAGTGAGAAAGGAGTACTATCAAGATGTTCTCCAACGACTCCGTGGCGCAGTTCGTCGCAAAAGATTACACATGTAGATGGCGAAAAACTGGCAACTGCATCACGACAAAGCTCCCACACATTCATCCCACTTGATCCAAAATTTATTGAGAAAACATGGAATTACAGCCATTAGCCAACCTCCCTACTCTCCAGACATAGCTCCTTGCGACTTCTGGTAGTTTCCAAAGTTGAAGACGCCACTGAAAAGATCCCATTTTGAGAGTAGTGAAGAGATAATGCGGAACATGAAGACAGAGCTGAACATCATTCCAAAAGAAGATTTCCAGAGGTGTGTCCGGCAGTGGAAGGATCGGTGGCCTAAGTGTGTGCAAGCGCAAGGGGCCTACTTTGAAGGGGATTAGAGTCCCAACCCGATCAGCTTTCGAAATATTTTTTCTGGGCAAAGATCGAATACTTTTTAGACAGGCCTCGTAGCTGATAAAATTTTCGGCTATTCGAATACTTTATTGCATTTGGCTGCCAAGCAGGGGTGTAGGGCATGGGGCATGGGGTGTTGGAGCCTCCTGGTCCCCTTACTCTCGTTGGTCATGGCATATGGTCAGATGGAATGATGCTGATGTCATGATTCCCAGTACGGCATTTGAGATAGGCAAGTGCTAATTCAGATGTCAGTGACATATGACAAGTACAAACTGTATTCCCCCCTCCCCTCCTTGGCCTTGGCATGTGAGTGCAGGTTATGATTCCTGATATGGCCTTGGAGATAAGGAATTGCTGATGCTGTGCAGTTGTGTCATTTCAGTGTAGCTTAAAGTGCTGACTAATGTTGCATCAGGATTTTGGTCTCGTATGCCTAATGTTCTACTGTTCTCGTTAGCCTGTAGTTGAAAATGTTTTCCTCATGTGAGAGATATCGTTTGGAGTTAGGTTTCGTTAGATACATCTTCGAAGAATGTGTATCATCTCCAAGCATCAAAAACTTTGTATCTTCAACAGTTCCTTTAGCTGGTGATACTTGCAGTAAAGTAGCGTGACAGCTCTCCAAGAATATAGACAGTAAAGGTGGAAAATGTTTCTGTCTCATGCTGTTTCTAATAATCTCTCACATTCACAAAAATAAAACGACAACGCTTGTCTGTTCCTAGAGCAACCGATCAGATATTGTTGTGATTAAAATATACAGTTCTACTTTTTTGGATATTTAACTCGAATGCCCTTCCTGTCAGTGTATGCAGTGGCAAGCCCACCACTGTTTCTTCAGATGTTTTCTGGTCAGGAAAAGGTAAATACTGCTGACAGAAATTGTTCCATACCACACCCACAGGTGACGAAGGCATTACCCTGCTGTGTAAGCCAGGGGAGGACAAGTAGCACCAGTGTGCCGTCAGCTCACACCATTTTATATGCTCCCAAGGAAGGTGACTTCAGCGCGTCACATCACCGCCCTCTGTACCGCTGGTGCAGGGGGACAGGCCTATGGGATCAGCAATTTAGGAAAGACAGGAAACAGAGCTGATGTTAATAACACAGCTGACGTCTAGGGTATTGTAAAGACAATGCTGACTGTTTCATTTACATAATGGTCAAAGGTTATAAAAATGCATTTCGGCTCCGCGCTGTGAGAAAATATATATGTTTTTTGAAGGATATTCCCGTTATAACGTTAATAGAACAGAACATAATACCATTTTCGCTAAAATTTAGAACAGAGCTGCAGAGAGCAATTACGTGGATATTTTCTGGCATATTCTGTTTCGTGTCTGTTTAACGGCGTATCGTTTGGGATATCCTTAATCGAAGTCTGCGTGTTAGGTAGTGAGCTGGCACACATGTAGAATCGAACAGACTTAATAGCCGTGCAGCAACTTCATATAATCTCGGAAATCTGACCTTGTCCTACAACAAATTGTCACACTGCAATTTTGGTAACTGGTAGAAACATTTTTGACAACCACTGAACATGGGGTTGCAACGAGCTCTGACGTAGTAGAGAATGTTTGTACATCTTGAAACATGGACTCAGAACTTGTTATGTAGATCTTGTAGGATTTGCACATTTTCTTCGGAGATACTTTGAAAATGCATAGTGTTTCCAGCCAGCAGTTGATTCGTCCACAGATTCAAGGCCATTTTGAGGCCTTTGACTCAATAGTACGAGGGTTATTTGGAAAGTAGGGCCAGACACCATCACAGATTTTTTTTTAAAAAAATTGTACATGTTTTTGTGTCCCTAAGTCGTAGAAGTCAGCTGCGCTTGGGATAATCAATCTTTAACGGCTTGTTTCATCTTGTCATCTGTTGTGAAGCTCTTGCAGCAGAGAAACTCATTTAGGTAGCACAACAAGTTAAAATAGCTAGGCACGAAGTCTGTACTGTACGGTTGGTGGTCAATTTGTTCCCATCTAAAAGATCTGATCAGGTTTTGGGTGTGTATAGCAGAATGGGGTCTGGTATTATCATGCAGCAACAAAACTCGAGATGTTAGAAGCCAAATTTCTTATTCTGTATTGTACACCGAAGTTAAGTAGGGGTAGCGCAGTAAGCGGCTTTGTTTATTATTGTCCCTTACTGCATAAAGTTGACTAGCAGGACTCCATGTGGATCTGAAACACGGTTGCCATAACCTTGCACATTGAGATTATCTGTTTGGCCTTGACTTTGACTGATAATGTCGTGTGGTGCCATTCCATTGACTGACTTTTAGACTCTAATGTCATGTGAGAAACCCATGTCTCGTCCCTCGTGAAAATGCTCTCTAAAATTGTTCGCCTTTCTTATGATGTTGTTGTTGTTGTTATTGTTGTTGCGGTTTTCAGTCCTGAGACTGGTTTGATGCAGCTCTCTATGCTACTATATCCTGTGCAAGCTTCTTCATCTCCCAGTACTTACTGCAACCTACATCCTTCTGAATCTGCTTAGTGTATTCATCTCTTGGTCTCCCTCTACGATTTTTACCCTCCACGCTGCCCTCCAGTGCTAAATTCGTGCTCCCTTGATGCCTCAGAACATGCCCTACTAACCGGTCCCTTCTTCTTGTCACGTTATGCCACAAACTTCTCTTCTTCCCTATTCTGTTAATTACCTCCTCATTAGTTATGTGATCTACCCATCTAATCTTCAGCTTTCTTCTGTAGCACCACATTTTGAAAGCTTCTATTCTCTTCTTGTCCAAACTATTTATCGTCCATGTTTCACTTCCATACATGGCTACACTCTGTACAAATACTTTCAGAAACGACTTCCTGACACTTAAACCTATACTCGATGTTAACAAATTCCTGTTCTTCAGAAACGCTTCCCTTGCCATTGCCAGTCTGTATTTTATATCCCCTCTACTTCGACTATCATCAGTTATTTTTCTCCCCAAATAACAAAACTCCTTTACTTTTTTAAGTGTCTCATTTCCTATCTAATTCCCTCAGCATCACCCGACTTAATTCGACTACATTCCATTATCCTCGTTTTGTTTTTGTTGATGTTCATCTTATATCCTCCTTTCAAGACGCTATCCATTCCATTCAACTGCTCTTCCAAGTCCTTTGCTGTCTCTGACAGAATTACAATGTCATCAGCGAACCTCAAAGTTTTTATTTCTTCTACATGGATTTTAATACCTACTCCGAATTTTTCTTTTGTTTCCTTTACTGCTTGCTTAATAGACAGATTGAATATCCGGGACAGGCTACAACCCAGTCTCACTCCCTTCCTAACCACTGCTTTCCTTTCATGTCCCTAGACTCTTATAACTGCTATCTGATTTCTGTACAATTTGTAAGTAGCCTTTCGCTCCCTGTATTTTACCCCTGCCACCTTTAGAATTTGAAATAGAGCACGCCAGTCAACATTGTCAAAAGCTGTCTCTAAGTCTACAAATGCTAGAAATGTAGGTTTGCCTTTTCTTAATCTATTTTCTAAGATAAGTCGTAGGGTCAGTATTGCCTCCAGTGTTCCAACATTTCTTAGGAATCAAACTGATCTTCGCCAAGGTCGGCTTCTGCTAGTTTTTCCATTCGTCTGTAAAGAATTCGCGTTAGTATTTTGCAACTGTGACTTATTAAATGGATAGTTCGGTAATTTTCACATCTGTCAACACCTGCTTTCTTTGGGATTGGAATTATTATATTCTTCTTTAAGTCTGAGGGTATTTCGCCTGTCTCATGCATCTTGCTCACCAAATTGTAGAGTTTTGTCATGACTGGCTCTCCTAAGGCTGTCAGTAGTTCTAATGGAATGTTGTCTACTTCTGGGGCCTTGTTTCGTCTCAGGTCTTTCAGTGCTCTGTCAAACTCTTCACGCAGTATCATATATCCCATTTCATCTTCATCTACATCCTCTTCCATTTCCATAATATTGTCCTCAAGTACATCGCCCTTGTATAGACCCTCTATATACTCCTTCCACCTTTCTGCTTTCCCTTCTTTGCTTAGAACTGTGTTTCCATCTGAGATCTTGATGTTCATACAAGTGGTTCTCTTTTCTCCAAAAGTGTCTTTAATTTTCCTGTAAGCAGTATCTATCTTACCCCTTTAGTGAGATAAGCCTCTACATACTTACATTTGTCCTCTAGCCATCCCTGCTTAGCCGTTTTGCACTTCCTGTCGATCTCATTTTTGAGACGTTTGTATTCCTTTTTGCCTGCTTCATTTACAATTCTCTTATGATATCGCTCCTAAAATCAAGAGCACAAGCCATTCTTTCCATTTTGTGTTTCACAGTAGGCAGCCTGGGAACCCAACGTGCACACAGATTGGCGAAATTGCAACAGTTCAGAGACAATTTCGTGGAACGTTGTTCTGCTGACATTCGGAAATTCCAATGCTTAAGCTGAAGCTATGAATCGTCGGTCTTCACGAATCTTTTCGTCCAAAGCTTTGACCAAATCTTGTGAGATCACTGTTGGTCGGTCTGATCGCGGTTCATTATGGGCATTTCCCCGTCTGTTCTTTAAAGCTCTCACCCACTTGCTTTCACTCATCGCATTGGGGCCATACATCTCACTTACTTGTCGATGAATTCTCGCTCTGCAACGTTCCTTGTTGTCAAAAACCAAACCATAGGCAATATTTCACAGTCGGCTGACTGATCATTGTAAACAGCACCCTGTTGCAATACCAATGAAAATGGCATCGTTTGACGAGCAAGGCATTCTGGGATTCAGTTCGCATGTGTGTTCAAATGTTCGCATGGCATTCGATTGTCTACGGCGATTCGAACCTTGCTTTTTGAATAATCCTTTTACATGTCTGTTTTCATAATGACATTGTCTTGTCGTAAGGTACTTAAATTCTTCAAGAGATCTGTTAAATCATCAAGGATAATATTCACAAATCCAGGTTCTTTCTGAGAACAGGCTGATTTTTGTCACTCATGATAATGCTATTACGTCTCTAAACTCAAAGAATCGATGTAACATCAAGCACTGCGCGTTACAGTGATAAGGGAAATCACCATACTGACTGCCACATTCTTCGAGAAAAGATTTAAACTGACTATATCTAAGGCCTCTTGAGCCGATTGAATTTGTAATTTGTACCACGGTACCCACAAGTTTTTTAATTATAATGTACTTGCTGCAAAGGTCTTCTTGATGAAAAATGCAGTGCATTGCACTGAAAGCGTTTGTAGCACCAGGAATAGGTTTCACATCTTCTTTCATCCGAGTTAATAACGCAGTACTGACTCCTACCATAGACAGACCCATCTGATGCGACAGAAAGAAGCTTGTTCCTACTCCAGCCAGCGTTTTCAACAGCTCTTTCAACACCTGTATATAATATATAAAACCGTGGTGGTGCCATTAAGGGGAAATAAATCAAAAAATTCCTCTGTGATATTCAACTTGTCATCGAAGCTCCTAATGTAAATAGTTAATTGTGCAATATCTGATATGTCTCCACTCCCATCGACACATAAAGAACTATGTACAAATTTACCTGCTAAACACCTAGTTCTTCTTGACCAACTGCACCCATTTCTTTCAGTATGTCGCGTAATAGTCCTAAGAGACAAATTTACTCTTCCGCAGTCTTCTACCAAAATTAGATACAATTCTTCGACGGGCATCGCAATCACTTCTCAGTAGAAGGCTTTACTTTCTTGGTTACACCAAGAACCGTTCTGTAGCTCAGACAGACAGTCCTCTGCACCAGCAAGTTCCTTTAATTCCGGTATTACTCCGTGTTGTTCTTCTCCTTGATATCTCTCGTGTTCATTTACATGACACAGAATAATGACTTTGGGAATTACGTAATTTCTTAATACTCCCTACTTCTTTGTTAGACACTGGACACTTTATTACTTCGCTATATCGCGGAAATAGAAATAGATTTTCCCATGCAGACAAAAAAACAGTCTGCTCCGTTTTTAGTTGTACTCATAATGTCACTGCTATCGATGTATGCAGCTGGCTGAACTCTCGTATTCCATAAGCACAGCACCGATTACCTAGGCAACATTGCAGTACACAGCCTTTGGCCTCGGTAGATGCGCAGTCAGTGCTGCAGACTGCTAAGCGAATGGGCCCGGGTTCAGTTCCCCGCCCGGTCGGAGATTTTCTCTATTCGGGAACTGGGTATTCTGTTTGAGTTGTCCTTAAGTTCTTATCGTCAGAAATGGAAGACCACTGTTGAGATTGTTGTATGTGTACGTCCCAAAAGCCAATAAATTAAAAAGAAAGTCTGATAGGCTTGCTCTTGTTCCAACACACTGCCTGAAGCTTCCCTCCTCTGGTGTAATCATACACTCGACACTTTAGACACAGGGACCGATACGAAATTTTTATGCTCAGGAAACAGATGAATCACAATGTTAATCAAGGAATTTTATTATCATTTCGAAGTGAGATTATGTAATTTCAAGATATGCATAAGACACATCCAGAAGAAACTATAAAGTACAGCATGAAACCAAGACCAGTTAACAAGTGTCTGCTTCTGATAAATGACCTTATTTCAGCAACATGGTGAGAGATTGCAGGGCACTCTCACTTCTTATTCGGTGTAGGGAATACGATCTATGGCGATTTGACTTCATACATTGTGATGAAATGGTGGGCAGCAGTTTATTGTCTTGTTTGCGTACTCTAGAGAAAGAAAGACGGTAAGCTTTACCTGTGTTCAAAGCAACAGTGTGCCGACTTATACAACTGCAGAAAAAGCACGGCGTTGGTGGGACGACAAAGCGCGTTTTTTCTGGAGAACGGTGAGGAGACATTTCCAGATGGGCCGTGCCGTGGTCGCATTGTGCAGAAACACATTAAGCTTTGGCACTAGACTTCCAGGTATACGGCCTACTGCCGAAAAGTCGCCGACAGCACGTTGTAGGCGTTGTTAGCGAGCAAGCCGCCAAAAGAAATGTAAACGTTCTGCAAATGTCCGTGGGACAGGAAAAGTAGTGTCCAGACGTGCAGACTCTGTTTCAAAACATGTTTTGTCAATGTGATTTTACGGCTGTTCTTTACAAACTTTGAAATGGGCGCAACAGGGGGATAACAAGCTGTTTATGGAGGGCTGTGCTTCCACCCTGTATTATTTTAGCAAAAGACATCGAAAACATGTGAGAAAGAGGATGTGACGCTGAATTTTTTCCGTTTTCTGCCAGTTAACTTTAAGTCTCTGATTGGTCAAATCGGTTAGCAGTGCAAAGACCTTTCTCCGTGCTTAGAATGCCGGGCTCCAGCTCGTGATTGGCTTGTGCGAAATTCGGGGAATTGGGGGAAGTCAAAGAAAAAAGAGAAATGTGCTTTTGGAATCGAGCTGAGGAGGCAACACAGAGAAAGGGAGATCGTCTCTCTTGTACAAGTCTCTTGTATTGGCGCTTCGCTAGTAAAGAACTGCAGGTCTTTACCTAAATGATGAGACTTGTGACGTTTGCTAGGGTGCGACTTAGAGCCTGAACCATCTAATGTACTGCTTATATCGTCATGGTCACAACGAGTGACGCATGGGTGTACTTATTTGTCTTGTGTCGGCCGTCTAAACATTTGACGTATTCCGACACACACAGTTGTAGCACAGAGTCAAATTGGTAAGGCAGACCAGCAAACGGAATCCGTTGGGGTTTGAGAGGCTCTGTGTTCTGAATTAACCAAACGCTAGACCGCGTACTTGCATTTTTTTGTGAACGCGCGTTTAATAACAGATTGCCACCGTCCATGACTTAAGTCGCCGAACGCATCGTCGTGTGCCGCCTTGACCAGTAGGATGGTAAAGTATTCGCTGCTGCGACGTAGGGCTATAATATCTATTTCTCAGCACCCTGTTCTTTCGAACCATATTTTTCCTTTTTTTGTGTGGTAGAATATAGATGCTTGGTGGTGGCGTAGTTTGATGCCGTAACGTGGATTCATGAGTATGAAGTGAGATAGAGCGAGTAATGTTTTGGTTAGTGTAGTGTGTCGATCCCCAGCAGATAACTTTGTACACCATAGATACCATTTTAGTAAGGCTTTTGTTAAATAAATATTTTTTGTATGATGTTTCTTTAATAATTTTGTTCTATTGTTTTGTTTAAGATCAATAAATCGATTGTGAATTAGACTACAACTTCTCCCTGAGTTCTGATTAACAGTTCCTTCGCATTCTAATGGCAGTCTAGATCAGAAACATAAGGAGTAGCTTTTTCATTTGGTGTCATCTGCGTGTATCTTTTACTTCATTAACAGTAATCGTCTTTCAATGATATTATTTATATTAATACGCCCACAGATGGTTTAGCAAATCTGTCAGTCGCAGTAAAAGAAGTGGAATGATATGAATGATCTGAAGTACGCTCCAACGTATTCAGATGATTCCCTACACTTGGTGGCTCGTAGTGCCAACCTAATCATACGAACCCCCCCCCCCCCCCACCCTCCTAGGTTGGAGGCATGCTCTGGAACAAGGGATTCAGCACTACTCCTTTGGGTCCGGTAAGATGCAGGTGCGCTTTGCTAGTTTTACTCTGACATTATCGTCAAAGCATTCTCTTAAATTATGTCGGTTTTCGCTTGTAATTAACTTAGAACATTTTCTCTGTGTGATAATACATAACTCTCGTGAGTTTTGGTTATTCTGAATGAGTTCCATGGGTCTTGCATTGTTCTGAGAGAATGTCCCTGAACCTAGAGTTTTGGAGTAGTCTTTGTAGTATTAATATGAGGGATATCACTTGCGAAGAGAGTCCATATTCTTGCTACCCACGAATTGCGTTCTACATATTTGTTCTTTCAAATTTTTAACGGTGTTTCCTTTATGTAAACTAACTGATTTTAGACATCAGCCCACCACATATCTCTTAGTTCATAGTTATCTCCTCGTGGTCACATTCAGTGTACTTATCTTTTTCCCCTGAATTCAATAAATTATTTCATGGTTTCTCAATTTACATAAACTGAATTTTGGCAGCCTGCCCAACAGTGCCCATCAGTTCAGAGCTACCTTCTTGTGGTGCTCTTTAACTGATAGATCTCTTTCCACTGACTTCAATAAACAGTCGGATGTTTGTGTAGTCATAGATTACTTTTTTGTTTTCTGAATTTACTTAATGTGATTTTCAGCTTCTGGTCAGCACAGGTTTATGACTATGTATTCTATTGAAACCCAGTCAGCCACTCCAGCTCGATTTTATGAAAGTAAGATGCCTACATATATTTGTGAAAAATTCTGCCAGTCAACGATGTTTGTATCCTTGTATGTGCTGGTGGCTGATTCCAGCACCCTCCTCTGGTACTCTCCAGTACCTTCTAGGTTGTGCCAAACTCTTGGCCAGTTAGCTTAACATGCACCTGAGTCCTGTATGAATGAATGGTATCTATTTTGATCCTCAGATTCTCATAAAGCAGGCTGTACTTAACGAAGTCTTATCTATTTAATTATATTGTCCTGTTGTGTGCTAGTGAAGGGATTCGTTTTTAGAAGAAATATTAGATTATCTTCGAGTTTTTTCTGATGCCAAAAGTAATTTCGCTGAAAATGTTAAGTAATAAATCAACCTTCTCATCAATAGACTCTGACCTGAAAATCATACCCAGCATCTCATTTTCACCTGCCTTTTCTACACTCCTGGAAATTGAAATAAGAACACCGTGAATTCATTGTCCCAGGAAGGGGAAACTTTATTGACACATTCCTGGGGTCAGATACATCACATGATCACACTGACAGAACCACAGGCACATAGACACAGGCAACAGAGCATGCACAATGTCGGCACTAGTACTGTGTATATCCACCTTTCGCAGCAATGCAGGCTGCTATTCTCCCATGGAGACGATCGTAGAGATGCTGGATGTAGTCCTGTGGAACGGCTTGCCATGCCATTTCCACCTGGCGCCTCAGTTGGACCAGCGTTCGTGCTGGACGTGCAGACCGCGTGAGACGACGCTTCATCCAGTCCCAAACATGCTCAATGGGGGACAGATCCGGAGATCTTGCTGTCCAGGGTAGTTGACTTACACCTTCTAGAGCACGTTGGGTGGCACGGGATACATGCCGACGTGCATTGTCCTGTTGGAACAGCAAGTTCCCTTGCCGGTCTAGGAATAGTAGAACGATGGGTTCGATGACGGTTTGGATGTACCGTGCACTATTCAGTGTCCCCTCGACGATCACCAGAGGTGTACGGCCAGTGTAGGAGATCGCTCCCCACACCATGATGCCGGGTGTTGGCCCTGTGTGCCTCGGTCGTATGCAGTCCTGATTGTGGCGCTCACCTGCACGGCGCCAAACACGCATATGGCCATCATTGGCACCAAGGCAGAAGCGACTCTCATCGCTGAAGACGACACGTCTCCATTCGTCCCTCCATTCACGCCTGTCGCGACACCACTGGAGGCGGGCTGCACGATGTTGGGGCGTGAGCGGAAGACGGCCTAACGGTGTGCGGGACCGTAGCCCAGGTTCATGGAGACGGTTGCGAATGGTCCTCGCCGATACCCCAGGAGCAACAGTGTCCCTAATTTGCTGGGAAGTGGCGGTACGGTCCCCTACGGCACTGCGTAGGATCCTACGGTCTTGGCGTGCATCCGTGCGTCGCTGCGGTCCGGTTCCAGGTCGACGGACACGTGCACCTTCCGCCGACCACTGGCGACAACATCGATGTACTGTGGAGACCTCACGCCCCACGTGTTGAGCAATTCGGCGGTACGTCCACCCGGCCTCCCGCATGCCCACTATACGCCCTCGCTCAAATTCCGTCAACTGCACATACGGTTCACGTCCACGCTGTCGCGGCATGCTACCAGTGTTAAAGACTGCGATGGAGCTCCGTATGACCGGCAAACTGGCTGACACTGACGGCGGCGGTGCACAAATGCTGCGCAGCTAGCGCCATTCGACGGCCAACACCGCGGTTCCTGGTGTGTCCGCTGTGCCGTGCGTGTGATCATTGCTTGTACAGCCCTCTCGCAGTGTCCGGAGCAAGTATGGTGGGTCTGACACACCGGTGTCAATGTGTTCTTTTTTCCATTTCCAGGAGTGTAGTTATTGTGCGGACCTTCAAAACAGAATAATATGAGCATGAGCTCAGAATATACGTGTATTGAGTCTTAAAAGCAGGCCTAGTCTTCGTAGGATACAAATCGCGATTGCACGGCTCACGACCCTATTTTCTCCTACTATCGATATGTCCATGGAGTACTCAGCTGGTCCTTACTGTTGTTATCCATTGCACATTAGAAATAGATCTCTCAATAATCAAATTGTTGGGCTGTCTATGCCGTATACCTCAAGTAAATCCTTCCAGTTGGCATACAATGTGGCAAAGATCACGCGAGTGAGCCAAAGCATGGTGTAGAAGGTTTGAATAAAAGTCAAAGACGAATGAGGTTAGCTTTTATCGAGCAACGCAAATCGTAGGTAAAGCGGAAGGCGACTTTCATCGATCCTGCTCAACACCATCCGTTCATTGCCAGTTTCCATAAAACAGATAGTAGGATACTAGTTAATAAGTTATGCCTCCAAGCCGGCCGTTGTGGCCGACCGGTTCTAGGCGCTACAGTCAGGAACCGCGCGACCGCTACGGTCGCAGGTTCGAATCCTGCCTCGGGCATGGATGCGTGTGATGTCCTTAGGTTAGTTAGGTTTAAGTACTTCTAAGTTCTAGGGGACTGATGACCTCAGAAGTTAAGTCCCATAGCGCTCAGAGCCATTTGAACCATATGCTTCCAACTTCCAGGATCACACATGGGTCATCAATCGGCGTTAAGTGGAATCTTTTCCATATTTGATAAACTTAGTGCAATGCAGGATGCTGTTACACTGTGGTAATAAGATATGGTTAGTTATCAGAGGGGTAAACAAATTTTTGGTACGAATGAGTGTGCCCATATGGTCCAGATCAACAGTACAATGAACCATGAGTGAAACAAGGCATGACTTTGAAACGAAGGATCGTCAGGGCACGATGTTCGACACACATGGGAATATTTTGCTGCAAGGTGGGATGAAGGATCAGGTGAATATCGTAAGCGATGAAGTAATAAGTATGGAGACATGTCAGTCAATTTCGTCTATAAATGCACGACATAGGAAGTGACAATAGAACCGGACCAGCACATTCTCCAAGAGAGTCTCGACCGGCGCAGTAGATGTTGCTCTGAAACCTGTCTCCCTGTCACTAGACATGAATATTCTTCAGGAATTGTTTAGAAGATAGTCAAGAACTGCGCTGGAGGCGGGCTGAGGATTTTGAAAAATTAAGTAACACGTCAAAAGATAGAGCCAGGAACTGGACAGAAAGGGAAGTGGGGAACTTAGGGAGCTATTTCGAGAATAAGATAACCGAACTGATATGTGTTTTGAGGAACAGAATAGACGAATGGATGCAGTTATTGCTCAAGATCTGTCCACAGCAGAGTCGTCACGTCAAGAGACTGATAAAATTAATACTGAAGTGGAAGGAGTTTACCACTGGAAGACTGAAAGCGTGAAATCAGTGGGGGAAATGTGTAAAAGCGAGGAGGAAACTCAAGAACAAACAGAGGTGAGTCACAGCAATGGAAGGCGAGGTCTTTCAGAGTTCAGATGAGACTTAGGAGAGATTCATGATGATGTACGAATGTTCCTGCAGTGCATATAGGCAACCCGATGTCAAATTTGATCCGTAATACCCAATGCATTTCTCTTGTGGCCCAGAATGCTCACTGCACTCGTTCCACGACCCACAGATGCAGCAGAAACTAAACTTGGTTACAGGACTCGGAAAACCTACGTTACAACTTAACTCTTTGAGTCCCAATAACACAAAAAATTAAATTTTTTTGACAAAATTGGCCTTGATTATCATATTAAGCAACGAATGCAAGAAGAAACTGACGAAAAGTAAATAATTAATTGTTTTAAGGTGATGGTGTCACTTTGGAATCACGGGAACACACAGTTTTCAACAACCCATCACTTCATGAGATATGTCTGAAAGTAGTTTCGCATTTTCTATAGACACAATCCCACGTCTCGAAATTTCCATGAAGGTATAATGCCTATAAACAAATTAGAGTCATAAAGAAGAAGCAGAAATGGACATAAAATTTATATCAAAAGTACATGCTGACGCAGTACTTTCATTTCGAAACCACTCATAAATGCAGTAGTATAAACTCAAATTTACTTTCAAGCAATGGTAGATATACTTACTTTCACTGGCAATGATATCCCCAGTATAAACACGATAAAGAAAGCTACATGTCACAGTATTCTATAATCACGTACCACAATTTTTCACATAGGTTCTTTCCTAGCCTTGAAGTTCCGTTTTAAGCAGTAAAAGCTGTGCTCTTTTTACGGGGATCGTGTTTCCTTATATCGTTCATAATATTGAAGAAACTGCTGCATAAGAAGACATTTATCAATTTCATCCCTGAGTCCTGCAGAGGCCGTTGTCGTCCTTCCGATTAACACACCACTGATTGACTTAGCTTACGCTTCTCAACGTTTCCTTGTTCGTTCTGTAGTATTCTCTGTCGGTGTTATCACACCTTTCCCCTCGTCATCAGTAAATTTAATAACGGTAACAGAAAGCTGTCATGCCTTTCCGCGACCCCATTTCCTACGGTCACTTTCCGTGGTTGCACGGTGAGGTAACATCGCGTGCAACTTTAACCTTTCTAGTACTAGTGGTTTCTGCTTGAAATTCCCATTTTATTAATTTTGCTTTCAAATACGAGTACCTTTCACATGTTGTTGTTGTTGTTGTTGTGGTCTTCAGTCCAGAGACCGGTTTGAAGCAGCTTTCCATGCTACTCTATCCTGTGCAAGCCTCTTCATCTCTGAATACCTACTGCAACCTACATCCTTCCGAATCTGCTTAGTGTATTCATCTCTTGGTTTCCCTCTACGATTTTTATCCTTCACGCTTCCCTCCAATACTAATGCCCCAGAACGTGTCCTGCCAACCGATCCCTTCTTCTAGTGAAGTTGTGCCACAAATTTGTATTCTCCCCAGTTCTGTTCAGTACCTCCTCGTTAGTTACGTGATCTACCTATCCAATCTTCAGCATTCTTCTGTAGCACCACATTTCAAAATCTTCTATTCTCTTCTTGTCTAAACTATTTATTGTTCATGTTTCACTTTCATACATAGTTACACTCCATACAAATACTTTCAGAAAAGACTTTCTGACACTTAAATCTATACTCGATGTTAACAAATTTCTCTTCTTCAGGAACAATTTCCTTGCCGCTGCCAGTCTACATTTTATATCCTCTCTATTTCGACTATCATCAGTTATTTTGCTCCCCAAATAGCAGAACTCATCTACTACTTTAAGTGTCTCATTTCCCACAGCATCACCTGATTATACATTAAAGCTGCTTGTCCTCGGGAAAAATTAGGCTGTAGTTTCCCATTGCTTTTAGCCGTTCGCAGTACCAGCACAGCAAGGCCGATTTGGTTAATGTTACAAGGCCAGATCAGTCAGTCATCCAGACAGTTGTCCCTTAAACTGCTGAAAGGGCTGCTGCCCCTCTTCAGGAACCACACGTTTGCCTGGCCTCTCAACAGATACCCCTCCGTTGTGGTTGCACCTACGGTACAGTTATCTGTATCTCTGAGGCACGCAAGCCTCCAAGTTTCATGGGGAGCCTTTCACATAAAACCGCCGAGTGGAAGAGAAAGACATCTAGTGGCACACTGAGGTATGTCCCACGAATGTGGTGCACTGTATCAGTCACTTACAGCATAGGGATTGTTCCATCCACGCAACAAACAAGAATGCCAGTT
The DNA here is from genome assembly GCF_023897955.1 of Schistocerca gregaria. NCBI lineage: Eukaryota > Metazoa > Arthropoda > Insecta > Orthoptera > Acrididae > Schistocerca > Schistocerca gregaria. Next base: position 197,231,473 of record NC_064922.1, read on the forward strand.
AGCGTTTCATTCTTTTGTATGTAGGCATGTGACGTAAGTCCCGTTTCATGCACACTTGTGGATGACTATAACCGCAAAATTTTGGACTATCGTACCGTAATGGGCGGAGCTTTTTAAGAATTATGTAGAGACAAAAAATTCGCCTGTTTATTCCTCTGGTAAAATTTTGTGAGACAATGGTTCCCTTTCTACTGCTGCTAAGATTTCTAATAGCAAATGCTATAGAGTTTGTCTGGAATTTTGCAAAGTATAAGATCCGTAGTGGTAAGAATGTCGCTCTTGAAATTGGAAAAAGTTGCGGCTGATGCTTCTGTTGCCAAAAAAATAGACGTTGCATGTCACACAACATGGTGATTCTACTTCCGCAATCTGCGCGTCAGTTTCGCTGCCTTTACATTCAGCAACGCACAACTGGTGACAGTAGTAGCAGATATTACGAAGTTTGTATCTTAATTATTCGTTTAGAGGCAAATACCACCCATAAGATGAATGTTCATCCTTACACGGCAAATGTTTGGCGTTAAGGAAAAAATCACTGGGAAACTACGTTCCGTCCAGCTATTGTCCGAAAACGTAGCTTGTCTGCATTTCATTTATAAGCTTGTGTAACTATATTGGTCCAAGACCCGACTTGAAAGTAACATCGACTTATAGTTTATAAATATAAGGGAGCCATACTAAAACGAATTTTTTCTTCTCCTTTTTCAGGCGACAGTAAAATTAAAAAATGTCAGCAGCTACCACGCCACATTTGAAATCAAACCAGGAGATGCGAAATCAAGATTCAGTGCTTCCTGTGTATTCCCTGACAAGAAAACTCAGATTGTAGCAGCTGGTTTGACCGCTGTAGTAAAGATATATTTTCACTGTGACAGTTTTGAAGTGTTACAAGACGAACTCAAAATCAGTGTGCCAAACGGCGAAGACATTGCTATAAAAATTACTGCCTGGAGAGAAGCGCCAATTTTAAAATGTAAATACCGAGAAAAATCAAGTATAATATTTTCTTTTCTCTTCCTAACTTTTAGTAGAAATAGCCGTCAGTTGTCTTCGAATTATTCTTTGATAATAATAGAATCATTTGAAGAAGAGTTTCATTATTATGCCTTTAGTTTTAACTGAGAATCTGAAACCAAATGCTCTACATTGTGCGAATTAAGCTTGAGTTACAAACCAGTACAGCTATAAAAAGAGCTGAGAGTAAGAATGAGTTCAGATGATAATTAAATGATCTTAAATTTTATTTTAACGTGATGGATTTCGGAGCTTCTAGACTCATCTTCAGGTGTACGTGATACACGAATATCATGTACATCATACATATTCATCAAATCGATGTGTGGTATCTTTATCTGAGGTCCATGTCTTGGTGTCATCATAGTGCTACAGTGATGTGCACAGCGAAACGAGTGACCCTCAGCAACACTCACAAAGTGACATCCATAACAGCAGCCCCGCCGTTCCGTTAACGAACTAGAGCTGAAATACATATAAAAAAGGATTGAATCAGACATGTTTCAAACTATCTGCAGTCTCTTCAGTCAACGAAAGACATAAATATTTTGTAGCCCTTTGCTTGCTGGTGCAGACCTTACAGCTGTCTTCACTTCAGGAGCATTGCATCAATTCTTTCACCCACAATTTTGTTAATACGTTTCATCAGATTATTCCTTTGCACATGTCAGTGTCAGTAACATCTACGTGAGAAGGACAGTAAACTGTAATAAGCTATAAATAATGATATGTAGATGTAAAACTCATCCACAAGCCCTGGCGGCCTCATCGGTACCGACCGACCGCCATGTCATCCTTCGTAAGCGACACCATTTAGATGCGGTATGGAAGGGCCTGTGTTCAGCACGTCGCTCTCTCGGCCATTCCAGTTTCCGTGTTCTGAAGCCCCTACTACTCGGTCAAGTAGATCCTTATCTAGCATCACAAGGCTGAGTGCCCCTCTTTTCCAGCCCTCCCACCAAAGGGAAAGGCGAGACAGTACCAGAAATCGAACCCGAGGCCTCCTCAAGGCAGTCAGCTGTACTGAGCAATGAGCTATCGAGGCAGACACAAGTAATAATAACCGTTTATTAAACAAGAACTGTAAGCGATTCGTAGTACCAAAGGAAGTGATAGCAAGTGAGAGTTAGAAAACACCTTATTTTAAAATTTGGAATGTTATACAAGTTTACATTAACAGTTGAAGATATGATTTAGGTAGCAATGAATATAGAAAATAAAAGACAAGCAAATACTACACAGACAGTAGTATGTTGCCACTTAGAACATTATTCCTGAACATAGTTTTACACAGTGTGGAATAATAACAGCTACCAGTACGACACAAGGTGATTTTATTTAAAACAAGGCCGGTTTTGGACTTGTGCATATCTTCAGGTTATTTAAATTCATTTACACGTGTCCATGCTCAGAGTTGTACATCACTGTTTAAGTAAAAATGTGGTTATAGTGCAAATAGATACAAATAAAACAATAGGAAGTGGCTAAAGACATTTGATGAAAAATTCTGTAGTACTTATATATAGCTGGAGTATCCATATAGTTTTTGCATTACATTTATCACACTTTTTAGAAAAAAAATATTTCGTTGTTTTACACATTAACTGTATATTAGTTACCATGGTAATTATTGGTATTTCCATATTATGTATCTGACTCCATATGTTAGTTGCACTTTTGATGTGGTAACTTCAGACACACATGCACTCTCTAAGTGTTTACGTTTGAGAAACAGAGGTTATTTTCAAAAAGATTAAGTAAAAGGAGTACAGAGGTGTTACACATAAAAATACATACAGATATTACAAATTATAAAAATGAAATTGTTGTGTGTTGTAGGATTGCACTGTAATTTATAATATATAGAATGGCTGCTGGCAAATTATTGAAGGTTAAAAAGTCATTGTACTTTTTTTTTAACTACTAGTTGTGTGGAAACAATGAATTATAGTTTTAGTTTTTAAATACTTTATTAAAGATATGTAGGAACGATTTGTTTTCAAGATCTACTTGTTCATTAAGAATTAGGTTTGGTGAGTTGGATCTACAAATTTAACTTTCAAGCTCTTCAAAAAGTTTCAGTTTATTTCATTTGTTGTCAGTGTGTATTACCGAAAGGTTATCTTTAATGGTTGTGTCTGAGTTGCCATTTCTTTCAGAAGTGTTGCAAAAGTGGATTTATCAAAGATATTTATCTGCAAGGCGTCCACGTGTTCCCAGTATCTTATAGAAAACTTCTTCCTCCTAGTCTATGCAAAATCGTGAGCAATTGTCCCATAAAAGTTTATAAATGCCTAATTTGTTGTGACAGTGATATTAGTCTTTCTACAGTGAATAACAAGCTATTGAAGCTTATTTTTAGCGCTGAGGGATATTTGAATACCACTGTTATGAAAAAGAGTAACAATCTGGTATGAAATTTTTCCTGTAAATAGGACACGAGCAGATATGTGTTTTTATTCTTGTGAATCTGATATAGGAGGTGTGCATTGTTTCTATTTGATTATTTTGTGAAGTTTATCAACTGTATCTGGGTGATATCCATTTCTGTATGCAATACTTTGATAATGCTAATTTCTTTTTGTTCATCCAGAAGACTGAGTGGGACTTTGTGTATACGATTAAGCATGAAGAATCTAATTTTGTGTTATATTTGGTGATAGCAGGAGCAGTTTATGGCAACATCACTGGTGGTTGGTTTTTGGTAAATTTGGAAAGCGTATTTGTTGTCTACTTTAGAGGTTGTAAGATCAAGAAAATTCATTCTTTTATCTGTTTGGTGTTCTATAGTGATGTTAATGTTGTAGTGTATGCTACTGAGAGCATTTGTTAGTTTTTCAGTCTCTTCAGTTGTACTATTATACAACTATAACTACGGACACTATATACTGTCAGCGAAGGAAAGAAAATGAATCTTCTGGAAGAGCTCAGAATTTACATACATAGCTCCAGCTCACTACACTTCATCCTCAATGAATAAGTAGAACTTCCAAACATGTCATTTGTACACATTATTAACGAAATGTTTAAACCTCCCCTCGCAACTAATAATTAAAAAACTTGGCAACACCTATTTAACCTCATATATTTTGTCAGCAACCATACAAAACATTAGAAATGCCAGAGTGGTTCCACAATCATGCAACAATTTCAGTTTTATGATTTGAAATATCATCTGTATGTATAACACTTCTGCACTTCTTAGATTTAAGCTCTTTGATCATAGCCTCTGTTTTGCCATGTAATAACGTTGGATATTGTGAGTGCATGTGGTTCTGAAGTTACTAACATTTGAAGTGCCACTATTGTATTAAATGAAAGACATAATATGGTAGTGCCAATAATTACCATGGTGACTAATATACGGTTAATTGGTAGAAAAAGATTTTTTTTTTGTAAAAAGTGTGATAAATGTAATGTGGAAACTATATGACTATTCCAGCTATATGTGAGTACTATAATATTTTTCAACACTTGTCACTTAGCCACTTTCAACTGTTTCAGTTGCGTCTCTTTAGTCACACTCACATTATAAGTTTTTCCGAGTGCAGCAATGAAAGTATGATATAAAACCAGACTAGATATTTTATGAATGATACAGACATTTTGCAGACGAAGAAATAATAATGTAATACTTAATTTGAGACTATGCAGTCGTGTTTTAGGTGTCAAGTGTACCTTAACCGGTAAGTTACACCGTTAGTGCCGATACCTCTAAATAATTTGATAAATATTACAAACAATTTCAGAGGCCACAGTCACGTTCTAGAAGGCGAGTGTATCTTAACTCTCTCGAACAGGCATGTCGAAATATGTCGAAATAACGTTATGACACTTAATTTGAGAGTATGCAGTCTTGCTTTAGGTGACAAATGTATCTTAATTTGTAAGTTAGGTTAGCAGTAGTACCCCTTATGTGGTGTAACGTGTCAGAATAAATCTTTACGTATTTAGATAAATAATACCTGGAACAATTGCAGTATACACTCTAGAACAAAATAAAGGCGGCACACCACGTAGGAATTATCCGAATGGGATGGAAATCAGTAGATGTGATGTACATGTACAGACAAACAAATAGTTACCATTTCGGAAAAATTGCATGTTTGTTGAAGAGGGAGAGCTTCAGAAAGCGAGCAAACCAATAACGCGTTGGTCACCTCTGGCCCTTATGCAACCAGTTGTTCAGCTTGGCATTGATAGAATTGTTGCATGTCCTCCTGAAGGATAACGCCCTATACTTTTTCAGTGCCACAAAATAATTTTCTGATGATCAGGAAGAGGTCGACGATGATGAATATCCTGGTCGATCTGTGACTGCAAAAAGTGAAGGAAATGTTTGCAAAATTGGTGAAATTATGCGCGAAGACGTACGTCTGAACTTTCAGATGATGGCCGGCATGGTAAACACTAACAAAGACACATTATTGTTTGTTGTGGTATTCAGTTCAGGATGGGGAGTGCCTGACAGAGGGTTCGTCGAACGACCTTCACAATAATTGTCTATTATTCCAATCTCGCACAGCACTCGGAAAAAATGAACTCCTATATCTTTCCGTGCGAGCTCTGATTTCCCTTATTTTATTATGATGATCGTTTCTCCCAACGTAGGTTGGCGTCAACAAAATATTTTCGCATTTGGGGGAGAAAGTTGGTGATTGTAATTTCGTAAGAAGATTCCGCCGCGACGAAAAACGCCTTTGTTTTAATTATGTCCACCCCAAACAATGTATCATTTCAGTGACACTCTCTCCCCTATGTCGCGATGATAGAAAACGTGCTGTCCTTCTTTGAACTTTCTCAATGTACTCCGTCAATCCCATATGGTAAGGATTCCAACCCGTGCAGCAGTATTCTAAAGGAGGACGGATAAACGTAGTGTAGACAGTCTCTTTAGTGGATCTATTACATTTTCTAGTGCTGCCAATAAAACGTAGTCTTTGGTTAGCCTTCCCTACAACATTTTCTATGTGTTCCTTCCAATTTAAATTGCCCGAAATTGTAATTCCTAGGTATTTCGTTGGATTTACAGACTTTAAATTTGACTGATTTATCGTGTAAAAGAAATCCTAATCAAAAGTACGCAAAGAGTGAGGAAGAAAAGATAGACTCGTGGGAGAAAAGCGTAGTATTTAATGGACAAGCGCAATCTGTGCTCCAGCATTCTCCGTATTCGCCAGATCTCGTTCCGTGTAAATTCCATCTGTTTGCAAAAGTGAAAAGTAGGAGAGCTAGCTGAAAAGTAGTGCCTCTAAACTTTGTTTGTGAAAACTCTTAACGATTTTCAAAGAAAACAAACGTTAGTGACATTCTACGTCTTTATTGTTCATGTCTACATCTTTCTTTCTCAACATAATCATCTCTTCTACCAACACGTTTTCCCAACGTTAGAACAGTATTTTGATACCGACACTGTAGAATGTTTGACTTTGTTAGGGGAGTCACAAATTTTCCTTTGCTTGCACTTCTTCAGCACTAGCAAAGTGAAATCCTCAAAAATGTGGGAAAATGTGAAAATCGGACGGGGCCAAGACAGGATCATCGATGACGGTGAAGTCAAGAGGTCGGATTGTTGCATATGTCGCAGTGCTCGTGTGCGGTCTGGCGTTGTCATTCTGCAACAGAGAATGCTGCACGTGTGGACGAACTCTTCGAATTCGAAATTCGATTACAGCGCGCTGTTTTCTCACCCAGCGTCATTGTTACGTTACACACCGCCACTTTACACGTTAGTGTTTGGTGCCCTCTAGCGGCAGAGATATGCAAATGTGCATGCATGAAGAATAAAGATGTGGAATGTTAATAACGTTTGTGTTATTTAAAATTTTTTTTGGTTTTCACATAAAAAAGTTCGGAAGCATTACTTTTCAGCACTACCTCGTACATTGAAGGCTGACAACAACTGAGCATTGCTTTGAACAGCGCAGTACGCGCATGCAGGCTATACAGGGAAGGGACAAGAATATGTTGAAGAGGTTATATCGTTAATTAGTAATACCGTTAATTAATTATACGAGGTGGGTTTAAAAGGTGATGGTAATTTTGTAATTACCCGTGTTATGTTGGTCCGTTCGCACGATTTTTTTTCCGTTGTGGTGTTTGTAAACATGTCTGGAAAGTATCTGTACAATGTTATCCATATCGGACATGGTTACAACTGTTTAGGTAGTATCGGCTATTATTTAGTTTGTATAGAAAAGGATCAGAGAATTTGTATTAAATTTTGCTATACGAACAGAATAAAGTATAGTAAAGCTTTATAAATACAAAACATTGCTTCTGGTGAGACTTGTATTAGTAAAATACGGGTTCCAGCACGTCATCAGCCGATTTTTGCTTACCAGTTATCAGATACCTAGAAATTTATGCTAATGTTTCCAGCCTGAAATGTGTAACAAGGAATTCTGTTCCAAAATCGTTGAATTTCGAGCAAAACAGCGGCAAATATAGTGAGTAGGCGTCTCTAGATGAAGTAAACAACGACGGAGAACTACTGAAACGTGTCGTAACGGGTGGTTCGACATAGGATTACAGCTGTGACTTAGAAATTAAGGCTCGCTCTTCCCAGCAGTTTGGGTCACCAAGATCGAAAAAAGTTCGACAAGTGCGGTCGAGTGTGAAAATTATGCACATTGTATTCTCCAATTTTAACGGCATGGTGACCCACGAGTTCTAGTCACAAGATTGGACGATCAGTAAGATTATTACCTACACATACAACGCCGTTTGCGTGAAGTAGTACGAAAAAAGCGTTCAAGTTTTCTGCCCTGCAAAACGAGCTCCAGGCGGTGCCTTTATAGGGTTAGTCACAACAAAAGTGGAAACATGTCCAACACATTATTGGTCTAATTGTTACTCGCCCTTTCTTAGTTAATTTACTTGCACAATTTACTATGTAGTGAAGTTTATCACTACTTTGTTCCACGTAAACACAAACAATGAGTACGTTTACTCTCTTTTTCAGCTGTACGTGTAGATGCCCCGGATGGTGAGCAACTGACCAGTAAAGGTCTTTCTCAGTTGATCGACACGGGTACCTGCCTCGTGGGAGACGTGTTCACCACAACCCTTGTACTGCGGAACGTGAGAGCTCCTGGCCGCTTTTGTTTCTTGTCGGAAGAAGACTGGATTTACCAGGATATCAGGGTATATTTGTTTGACTTACACAAAAGTATCTGGCTTATATTGTAGCCAAACGAGCCGTACTTGGAATGTTTCCACTGAAGAAACTCTCTCATTTTTCCGCTGTAAGCTATCGTTAGTAGGGGAAGGTTGCTACTGGTAGGCAGCATAAAGAGAATATGTTGTAAAATCTTCGGACATTTTAATAAACATTTTATTTGGAGAGTAACTTGTACACTATCTTTTGTATTTCACAGCAATAGGCACACGAGTTATAAATGCTGACTGTTAATGAAACATCGGCCGAGGGACCGCACTGGTTAGCACACATGACTCGCATTCGGGAGTGCGACGGTTCGAACCCGTGTCCGGCCATTCAGATTTTGGTTTTCCGTAATTTCCTAGAAGGCTTAAGCCAAATACCGGGATAGTCCCTTCGAAAGGGGACTGCTAATTTCCTTCTCTGTCCTATACTAATCCGAGCTTGTGCTCCCACTGTAATGATCTCGTTGTCGACAGGACATTAACACCAACCTCCTTCTCCTGTTAATGAAAAATTTGAAAAATAAACGCGTATTATGTGCCCATCAAGGAGACTGGTTTCCTTCACCGGACGATGCAGTTTCCGTAAATGGGCTGTAGAGTAATAGGTGTTAAATACGACACACACCTAAATGAATGTCAAAACATTTCATACTTTTTTATTTTTGTTTGTATTTGTTACCATGTGATACCGAATAATATGTATTCAAAACCAAGGAGGCTAGAAGTAGAGGCGTCATCTTCGAAGGTGAAAAAGAATCGTATTTGACTGATTATCAAAACACCGCACAAACTATTAGAAAACACATAATGAGAACCATTACTTAAATTTCGTCCATAGTGGCCTATTGAGGCCTAAAACTGAACACAATTCTACGCGGCGCAGGCAAGACAACTCGTACTGCATCGCTTAATAACATCTAGTTTGCGCATACAGACTGTAACTTTATATTGTGAATATGACAAAATGGTTTGAGTTGATCGTAGTTTTCAGTGGTGGCTACAGAAATTTAATCACTATTACCACATCACTACGACGTTTCAGTCAGTCACATTAGTCAATTACAAGAACGATGTTTGTTCACTGTTGTTTTAAGTCTTCGTGGAATAATTCACCACTAAGATGGCGTGTCTTTGAGAACTTGGGGTACTCTTAACAACAGCTAGGTGCGACTGCTACGATCACAGGTTCGAATCCTGCCTCGGGCATGGATGTGTGTGATGTCCTTAGGTTAGTTAGGTTTAAGTAGTTCTAAGTCCTAGGGGACTAATGACCACAGCAGTTGAGTCCCGCAGTGCTCAGAGCCATTTGAACCATTTGAACAACAGCTAGCTCCGCCTGTTGTCAGTATCCACACAGAAACCGCCTGGCTAGCCGTGCGGTCTAACGCACTGCTTGCCGATAGGAAGGCGTGCCGGCCCCTGGAACGAATCCGCCCAGCGGCCAGCCTGTGGATGGTTTTTAAGGCGGTTTTCCATCTGCCTCGGCGACAGCGGACTTGTTCCCATTATTCCGCCTCAGTTACACTATGTCGCTGATTGCTGCGCAAACACTGTCTCCACGTACGCGTTCACCATATTTACTCTACCACGAAAATATTTGGATTTACACTCGTCTGGAATGAGACGTTCCCAGGGGGTTCCACTGGGGGCCGAACCGCACAATAATCCTGGGTTCGGTGTGGGGTGGTGGTAGGGTAAATGGTCTGTTGTAGCCTATTGTGGGGTTGTGAACCACTGAGGGCTACGGCGCGGACGAAGCAATTCCGTCGTTTCTAGATCCCCGGTTCAATACATGCATACATACATAAATACACACAGAAATCGACCCAGCCCATCGATAGCAATCTTACTCTATATACTAGAATCAGTCTGCTGCCTTTAGAACTTCCAGTAACAAATAGGATATATTTCAATTCCTCCCCCCCCCCCCAGTATTCGACACATGGAAAGACAGTGTATTCCAGCGGTCCAAACAGTCACTTTTCCAGAACCAGGGAGTAAAGCTGCCTATAGAGAAGGTACAAGATGAAGGTAAAAAGTTGGCCTGACAGTAGAAGGCGGCTCTGTCTTTCCGTCTTAAGACAATGCAGTGTGATCGATGGTCTTTCATTGCGTATACTCCTAAGTACGTGTTTGCAACCTCCGCAAAGTACACATAGGCGCCTTGTCGCGGTTCGCGCGACTGCCCCCGTCGGAGGTTCGAGTCCTCCCTCAGGCATGTGTGTGTGTGTGTTGTCCTTAACGTAAGTTAGTTTAAGTTACATTAATTAGCGTGTAAGCCTAGGGACCGATGACCTCAACAGTTTGGTCCCATAGAACCTTACCACAAATTTCCAAAAAAATGGACTAAAATGTTTTTCTGCTACTATTTTCTTGAAATGTCGGAGTAGAGCAAAAGTAGGGAGTTCCAAAACTGGTGAACAGCGTGAATCTACTAATAATTCATATTTCATTTTTCTTAATTTTGCCCATTGCGTAAGCTCGTTTGTGAGCACAGGGAATGTCCTGGTGAAAGATAATTATTTTACTTTGCATTTCAATGAATTCTTACATAATCTGAGTTGATAGAAAAGATATGCGTAGTGCTTTTAGTTGCTTTATTTTACTCTTTGCCGGACAATCAACGAAAAGACTCCCTTCTGCATCACAGAAAACACTGATAATGACCTGCCTATATATACACTTCCTGACAAAATAGTGGATCATCCGCAGAGGGAGGAGGAAGCGAAAGTAACTTTATGAAATTATATGTGACGAAACTGCTGAGGTCATCGGTCCCTAGGCTTACACACTACTTAATCTAAGTTAAATTAACTTACGCTAAGGACAACACACCCAACCATCTAATAATTTCCGGGTATGCAGCCGGATCAGAACAAATACGCCGGGAAAATTTCAGAAGTCACACCCAACCATGCCCGAGGGAGGACTTGAACCTCCGACGGGGGAAGCCGCGCGAACTGTGCAAGGCGCGCCACACCACGCGGCTATGCCTCACGGCCTTCATGAGATAAGAGGACATGTGATGTTATTTCAGCCATTACAAAACCGAATCAAATTTACAAGGACTTGGCAATACGATCTCAGTTATCAGTATGACGTTGCCCTCCCTCTGCCCCGTATGTTAGCAATGATTCGTTTGGAACGGTGTGATACAGATAACGTATCCTCTCCCGAGATAAACTGCCCCAGTAGTGTTCTAAGTGATCCTCGGTACCCTGTATACTGACAGTGGGATGGCATTCATGTCAGAACTGGTCTCACACGTACTCTGTAGAGGACAGATCTGGAGACCTTGGTGGCCCCAGCAATACCACAGCAGACGGTTCATAGAAACTGTGTGTTCGAGTATTGTCCTGTTGAACTACGACACCACGTTAATGTCACATGAGAGGTAACACGTGAGGACTCAGGATGTCAGTAAAGCAGCGCTTTGCCCTTAGATTTCCCTAAATCACTACCAGCCGTGACCTGAAGTCATACCCGATGAATTCCCACATGATGACGGCAGGGCAACATCGCTGTACCTGTAGAAAATATTGAAAGAATGATACCTCTAAGTAGGTCACATCCATCCATCTTGACAGTGGTCATACTGGGTAGTGTACAAATGCGGATCATCGGTGAACACAGTGCGAGGCCATTCATCAGCAGCCCATACTTCCCAATAACGGCTTCACTCAAAACCCAACCGTTCGTATTGTGGTGTTAATGGCACACAGCGAATAGGTCGATAATTCCCAAGACTGGCTGCTGCTCGTCTCTGACAGCTGGTGCAGGATGGCGCAGAATGCTGCAGGGAGTACACAATTTATTCCTGGAAAGAGGATGCAGGCGTGATGGGGTTATGATACACTTGGACACAATAGGGTGATCCTACCTTGACGTGTTCAACTGGAATCTCGGCACGCAGTCCAGCATCGGGCCACTGTCACATCCAAATGCCCCACCGATCTAGATATGGCACGATTCGATTCGCCGACCAAATTGAGATCCACTATTAGGCCCCTTTTAAACTCTGTCAGATGCTGATAACGCTGTATCATACGAGTGAGTGGTATATCCTTGTCCTTTATGCCAGTTTCTCAACATCCGATGCTGTTCATGTCCCTTATATACACTACCGGGTCTGGTAACAACACTAAACACCCACAATGTTAACGCCGTTGTAACTGCGCAGAGAACTGCTACTATCATCGTTCACACAACCACTGATGGCATATATGTGTATCAAGTTATGTTAACATCCGACGATGCTTCCCTTTTTTTCCAGGCAATGTACAAGGTGTGATTCAGAAGTTTTAAGACTGATTCATTTCTGAGTAGGGGAGCGCGCACGGACCAGTTCCGCCGTGTGGGGGAAGTGGTTGGGGGTCTCAGGGAACGAACTGACACTGCAGCAGTTGCCTTCGGAACCCTGGAGAGTGCGCATCGCTTGCAGCGTGAATGCATGTCACTGATCTCGGTCGAAACGTGGGAGAGGCGAAAATGGAGCAACACTTGGAGCAGCATTATCTGATTAAGTATTGTGTGCGACTGAACAAAACCGCCACAGAGACTTTCGGTATGATAGAAGAGGCCTTTAAGGAAGAAGCCATGTCCCTTGCATTGGTTTTCATGTGGCACAAAGATGGCCGCAGCAATGTTGAAGCCGACGACCGCTTTGGGGGGCCATTATCAAGCCGAACGGATGAAAGGAGAGAGTGCGGGAACTTTTAAACAATGACCATCATCGTAGTACTAGATTAATTGTGGATGAACTGGGAATCAGTCGGAGTATGGTGTGGAGGATTGTGGTGGAGAATTTGATGATGCAAAAAGTGTTTGCCAAACGTGCCAATAGTTTTGTCGGCGAATCAGAAGCAGCGGCGCATGACTGTTTGCCAGGAAATGCTCCTAGGGTTGAATGTTGATCTGAACCTTCCCGAGAAATGAGACCTGGGTCTACAAGTACGATCCTGAGTCGAAGCGTCAAATCTCAGAATGGCACACTGCTTCCTCGCCAAAGCCCAAGAAAGCTCGCCCGAGCAAGTCGTGTGTGAAGTGCATACTGTTTGTTTTTTTATGTTAAAGATGTGATTCACAAGGAGTTTGCTGCTTGTGGACAAACGTCACTGGTGACATTTACGCTGGAGCGTTCCGTCGCTCGAGGGATCGAGTTCGCCGCGTCCACCCAGTGATCAAGGGCGATTGGATTTCCACCACAAAACGCGCCCACTCACACGTCGCGCGCCGCCGCCGATGTTTTGGTCAAGTTCTACGTGACAACACAGCCGCATCCACCCTACAGCCCCGACTTGGCTCCACGTGACTTTTTCTTCTTCCCACGACTCAAGACACGCCTAAAAGGGAAGCAATTCAACAGAATGTCCAAATGTGTGTGTAATCTTACGGGACTTAACTGCTAAGGCACACTACTTAACCTAAATTATTCTAAGGAAAATCACACACACCTATGCCCGAGGGAGGACTCGAACCTCCGCCGGGACCAGCCGAACAGTCCCTGACTGCAGCGCCCTAGACAGCTCGGCTAATCCCGCGCGGCGAAAGCGATTCGACTCCATCGACGCCATCCAGCAGGCTTCGAGGAGAGCCCTTCACAGCATGACGCCCGAGGCCTTCCAGAAGGGCTATGACAGCGCTGTGTTGATGCTGGAGGATCATATTAGGAAGAATTTTAGTCCGCTGTACTTAAATATCCTATAAATTTCTAGTTCTGAGTTAAGTCTTAAAACTTTTGAATCACACCCTGTATATGATAATAGCGAAGATACGGGTTTGACTGTCTAGCAGATGAATTGGATTGAACAGCGCCATGCTTAGCTACACATGGTCTTATCTGACGTGGTATGCCCTTCACTCCAAAGACATTTGAACTGACATGCTAGGCAAGGTTTTGGGGACGTACAGTTTAACTTGGACTCCGGAAAACAGCATCAATATTCATAAAGTAAAATTCGCTAATTCGATTACTGGTGTGTACTAGACGGAATTAAAACAGAGCCTGATTATATGCTTGTAAAGTCTAGGAATCGATGGTAACTTACCATTTTTCACGTTAAGAAACAATGGCCAGAGGTGGAAGAAGCGACAAGTAGGAAAAAAATTCCGAGCACTGATGCATTATCAACACCCTCATCTCTTGAACACGCCGGTTTCGTTTTCAACGACGTAGGCTCTCATACCACCTCTTCCAACAACAATTGTTTACTCTTGAAAACAAAACTGAAAAAATATATTTCTGTCATTTTCAAATGAAAAATATCCTTTTGAATTTACTTTCTCCTCTCAAAACTTAACTTCTTCCTTCTTTGGAACTGAAAATTCATCAGTCCTTACGATTCTGTTTTTTTCCCGTCTTTATCATTATATTACTTTCTTTTTTAAGACTTAAATTCTTCTCTCTATAATCTAAAATTTGTTCATATCTAAAATTTTTCCTTCTTTATTCTTTTATTACCTTTAATTTTTCTAAATTGTCTATCTTATCTACTGATGTCATGCAGGCGTTCATTCACGGTATAAGTAAAGGTTCTGAGGTCGGATTTTCTGCCTCCAACGTATCGAGCAATTTCCACAGTATTTCTCAAGTGAACGTTTCTTCTTGCTATAACATACAAATGACTAATAGAAAACCTTACCGGCCCAAAACACAGACACAAAGTTTTGAGAAAAATGGATGTTCGTGAAAATCAAATTTTTAGATAAACTACCAGTCTCACAAGTCTAACTTGTTTTTAACCAAGTCTCAACATCCTACGTTTCCCATGCAAAAATAATGTACCCACTTTATGTTATGAAATGCAATTAATATTTAGGATTATATTATTACTAATATTAATTCACAGTGTTTCTGTATGAAGGATTGTGACAGTAGTATGTTTGTACAGCTCTGAAATTTGTAATTAATGAGCAACTAGAATCAGAACATAAAGGACAGATACTAAATGGCACATACATAGTTATGACGTATTTCAACACTTCATCGTCAACATTATCATCATTTTCGTTAAACAGATTTGTGGCTTGAGGTTCTGATAAAATTGCCAATAAACACTGCCAGCCAAAACGTTATGACCACTGCCCACGGCGACGTTGGATGCTCCCTGGTGGCGTTGCAGGAGCGTGACGTGCTAGCAGAAGTACGTGAGCGGAGCAGACATGGACGGGGAATCACGCTAGCGAAGACATGGGATGCAAAAGGGGAAAACCGTTGAGATAAGCGACTTTAACAGAGGGAAGATTATTATTACGCAAAGCCTGTGAATGAGTATCGAAAATAGCGAAGCTGCTCGAATGTTCACTTGCTCCTGTCGTGAGCATCTACGGAAACAGGTAGGAGAGGTTGGACGTCCACGACTCTTCACAGAACGCGGGGTTCGTAGGCTTGTCTCCTATGTAATGTAGATGGTGACCTGTGGCATCTCTACCGAATGATCATAATACTGGTGCACGCACAACTATTTCAGAACACACCGTTCATCATACATTATTGAACATGGAGCTCGGCGGCGGACCACCTCTTCGTGTTAACATGTTGACCCAACGACATTGTCAACTACGATTCCAGTGGGCACGAGACCACCGGGATTCGGCCATCCGGGGTGGCCGAGCGGTTCTAGGCGCTACAGTCTGGAACCGCGTGACCGCTACGGTCGCAGGTTCGAATCCTGCCTCGGGCATGGATGTGTGTGATGTCCTTAGATTAGTTAGGTTTAAGTAGTTCTAAGTTCTAGGGGATTGATGACCTCAGAAGTTAAGTCTCATAGTGCTGAGAGCCATTTGAATCACCGGGATTCGACCGCCTATCAATGGAAGCGAGCCGGCTCTTCGGGTAAATCACATTTTTGCTACACTAGGTCGATGGTCGTCTCCACAAACGCCGTCATCGAGGAGACTTCCTCCTTCGCTTGCACGGGACCTGCGATGGTAATCGGAGACAGGCTGACAACTGCGAACCGCTTGCATGATTAATGTCTTCTCCGGCGGCGATGTCATTTTACAGCAATATAACAGTCCGTGTCTCGGAGCCAGAACCGTGCTACAGTAGTTTGAGGAGCACTATAGTGAACTCACGTTGATGTCTCGGCGACCAGATTCGCCTGATGTAAATCCCATGGGACCCATCTGGGTCGCTATCGGGCGCCATCACCATTTACGCCAATCAGAGGCCCCTTATTTAAGCGAATTACATGATCTGTGCGTAGGAATCTAATGCCACATACCTTCATAAAGGAACCAACAAACTGTCGGATCCGTCATACGCAGTATCCGTGTTGTATTACGTTCCAAAGACGGAAAAACAAACTATTTTGCAGGTGGTAACAATGTTTTCGCCCAACAATGTACGTCTGATTACAAAATATCCTACTGCTATGTATGTGATGTACACAATAATCTACATTGGCAACACTATATAACGACTAAGCAGTGCTCGGCAAAAATATTAGACTTTTTGCTTTCTAGCTATATGTAAATGAATGTCAGAGAAGTTGGTGAGATAGATTTTCATTGATGTTCATATACAGGGTGGTCCATTGATAGTGACCGGGCCAAATACCTCACATAATAAGCATCAAACGAAAATACTACAATGAACGAAACCCGTCTAGCTTGAAGGGGGAAACCAGATGGCGCTATGGTTGCCCAGATAGATAGCGCTGCCATAGGTCAAACGGATATCAATTGCGTTTTTTTAAAATAGGAACCTCAATTTTTATTACATATTCGTGTAGTACGTAAAGAAATATGAATGTCTTAGTTGGACCACTTTTTTCGCTTTGTGATAGATGGTGCCCTAATAGTCACAAACCAATAAGTACGTGGTATCACGTAACATTCCGCCAGTGCGGACGGTATTTGCTTCGTGATACATTACCAGTGTTAAAATGGACTGTTTACCAATTGCGGAAAAGGTCGATATCGTGTTGATGTATGGCTATTGTGATCAAAATGCCCAACGGGCGTGTACTATGTATGCTGCTTGGTATCCTGGACGACATCATCCAAGTGTCCGGACCATTCGCCGGATAGTTACGTTAAGGAAACAGGAAGTGTTCAGCCACACGTGGAACGTGAGACACGACCTGCTACAAATGACGATGCCCAAGTAGGTGTTTTAGCTGCTGTCGCGGCTGATCCGCACATCAGTAGCAGACAAATTGAGCGAGAATCGGGAATCTCGAAAACGTAGGTGTTGAGAATGCTACATCAACATCGATTGCACCCGCACCATATTTCTATGCACCAGGATTTGCATGCCGACGACTTTGAGCGTCGTGTACAGTTCTGCCAGTAGACACAAGAGAAATTACGGGACGATGACAGATTTTTTGCAGGCGTTCTATTTAGCGACGAAGCGTCATTCACCAACAGCGGTAACGTAAACCGGCGTAATGTGCACTACTGGGCAACGGAAAATCCAATATGGCTACGACAAGTGGAACATCAGCGACCTTGGCTGGTTAATGTATTGTGCGGCATTATGGGAGGAAGGCTAATTGGTCCCCATTTTATCGATGGCAGTCTAAATGGTTCAATGTATTTGCTACGTAATGTTCTACCGATGTTACTACAAGATGTTTCACTGCATGAGAGAATGGCGATGTACTTCGAACATGATGGATGTCCGGCACATAGCTCGCGTGCGGTTGAAGCGGTATTGAATAGCATATTTCATGACAGGTGGATTGGACGTCGAAGCACCGTACCATGGCCCGCACGTTCATCGGATCTGGCGGCCCTGGATTTGTTTCTGTGGGGAAAGTTGAAGGATATTTGCAATCGTGATCCACCGACAACGCCTAACAACTTGCGTCAGCGCATTGTCAATTCATGTGCGAACATTACGGAAGGCGAACTACTCGCTGTTGAGAGGAATTTCGTTAGACGTATTGCCAAATGCATTGAGGTTGACGAACATCGTTTTGAGCATTTTTTGCTTTAATGTGATAATTTCAGATAATCACACTGTAAGAGCATGCGTTCTCAGAAATGATAAGTTCACAAAGGTACATGTATCACATTGGAACAACCGAAATAAAATGTTCAAACGCACGTACGTTCTGTGTTTTATTTTAAAAAACCTGACTGTTACCAACTGTTCGTCTAAAATTGTGAGCCATATGTTTGTGACTATTACAGCGCCATCTATCACAAAGCGAAAGAAGTGGTCCAACTAAAACAGTCATATTTCTTTACGTACGAAACGAATATGTAATAAAAAATGGAGGTTCCTAATAAAAAAAACGCAGT
The DNA here is from genome assembly GCF_023897955.1 of Schistocerca gregaria. Classification (NCBI taxonomy): domain Eukaryota; kingdom Metazoa; phylum Arthropoda; class Insecta; order Orthoptera; family Acrididae; genus Schistocerca; species Schistocerca gregaria. Next base: position 197,249,908 of record NC_064922.1, read on the forward strand.
TGATATCCGTTTGACCTATGACAGCCCCATCTAGTGGGCCAACCATAGCGCCATCTAGTTTCCCCCTTCAAGCTAGTCAAGATTCGTTCTTTGTAGTTTTTTCGTTTGACGCTTATTTCATGAGATATTTGGTCCGGTCACGATCAATGGACCACCCTGTATACAGTGTGGTAACACAGACAAAGCTGGTTCACTATGAGATCCATAGATTTCAGGAGCATGTATACATGATGCAATCTCAAATTCGACGATGGTTTGCTTTAGGTCCTCATGGTCCTCAGCGTCTCAAATCATAAGTTATAATGTGTAAGACAACCTTTTCGAAGTGTCGATGCACTACGCCACCAAACCAAATAAGAGTTTTATTATAACTAAGTTTCTTATACCTCTATCTCCAATAAAAAAAGAATATATGCATGTGACAAGATTTTTGTTATCAACATTATTGTTACACCACCGTCAAGTTACAGCTGCTTACCCGACATTTGGCAACAGTCGCTCTCCGAAGACAACAAGCTGTACATCCCGCCGTTCATGGTGACTCCGGCGCACTTCCAGCTGAAGGAGAACGAGATGATCGAACTGCAGGTGCACTTCGCGCCTGAGCGGTCCGGCCTCGAGACTGAGGTGGTGTACGTCCTGTGCGACTCCTGCGCCGTGCTCGACATTGACATCATAGGGGACGCCATCATGCTCGAGAGGGACACTCTGGAGCTATACGTGAGTTGCGTTCCACAACTTCTCCACTACCACGTAATCTAGGCTACGATAAGCATGTTGCTACTGAATTCCTCACCGTACCTATCGACAGCAGTTCAACTGTTGTGTATATCCACCAGCTCATTACTGTGTACTGCTTGTTAACTTCTTGAGTACGGAACACTTCCTTTTTTGTGTGAGTAAAAGTGGAGGACTAGTGTACACGTAAGTAAAAAAGATTGTTTTGATACATTCATAGTAAGCATCCTACAATCAACTGCTTTTAAAAATGTAGTAGTTTCCCTACTTTAGATTCTCGAGCTTGTAGAAGGTTTTTTTTGTGGATAATGGTGTGATACCCCATTGACCCAACCTTTGAGGACCAGCATTTGATATCAGGGTGTACTCCCTTAGGAGGGTTGGCTTCACCGCGCCTATAGAGACCCCATTTCCCACTTCCCTACTTTCACTACGCTAAATTAATTCAAATGTAAAAGACATTACAATGAAGTTCAACCGCAAATATAATAAAGATACGATTGCGCACGATACCCACCCCATACGATAATTCTCCACTCTGTTTGAACAGTTGTGCAATTGGGAAGGGAACCTTACATTTAATACACAGTTACAATTTTCGCAACTTAAACTATCTGCCAGTTTCTATTAGGACATTACAATACTGAAACGTATTTAAACAAAAACGCGGAATGTGTAATAACTTTTGACATACAAACAACTTTTAGATTGTTAATTTCTGTATAAGATGTCATCACAGACGTGGCCCTGGGGTGTCATCTCTAGTACATGTAGCATGATTCCTAGCAGAGCACTCAGTGTAAGTGCACCAAAATCATTTATCTATGCCTACTTTTCCACAGATGCAACATAACTATTACATTCGTAACTACGTGTTGTTAGTGGTTTCAGTGAGCCAGTAAAATGGTTATCGTAATTATTGTCATTGCCATCATGACAGGTGCTGAAAACATGCGATCGCTCCGAGAACTCTTGTGTTTCGTCCTTACTTTTGGTTTGTTTCTTTTCTGGCTGCTCAGTAAAACACCCACGTACAGCTTTCCCATTCTTGTGCTTCAGCCCAGTCTATTGTTTATTTTTATTCCTAAATTTCTTCTGAAGTTCATCTTCACGAAGCTTCTTTACCACAGGAGTGTACACCCGTTATCTTTTAGCTCTCTTCTACCGCAGTCTGTCAGTACATATTAACACGGTCGGATTCTGTACGTTAAACTGTTACACCTATGAAACAAATCAATGCATGATACAATGAATTACATTATTTAATAACACATTATGGCACAAGTAAACCAGTAATAACTGTAACCTTACCTTATGATTTTCCGTCTACTGAAAATAACAGGAAATTGGCCTGTTTTATTTGGGCCACTCTCACGCATTCCACAGCTCAAGTGGTGTCTGTCTTCTTATTTCTCTTTGTTACTCACAGGAATCAAAAGAGGAAGCAGTAGTTGTAAGTCGTCATGTTCTTCGCGAGTTTCAAATACTGAGCGGATACTATTACACGCACTCACCGTTGATAGGAGGATTCGGCTGTCAGACGCATGACCAATACACAGGAAACACAGTTGATGATATTAATAGTATAAGACATTACTAACTAGCTATTAAAATTTTCTGATTGCACCTATCAAAATTTTTTGATGTAACTATGAGAGGTGTTCAAAAGCAAAGATATGAAACAAAACTGTAGGTATAAGTAATGTATTTATTCAAAGCGATCACCAGAGGCTTGAGCACAACTATGTCACTGTTTCACTAGCGAAGAATCCCCTGTTCTCAGAATTCCTGTCGCTGTGAGAGAAGCCTCCACTGTCCCCTTCAGTTCGCCGTCCGAGTTGAAGTACATCCCTTTGAGGTGTGTGTTTAGCAGAGCAAACACGTGGAAGTCGCAAGGCGACATGTCCGATCTGCAGTGCGAATGCTCAAGCTACTCCCACTCGAAGTTGGCACTCGCATTTTGTGTGACCTTGGAGGGTGCGGACACACATTATCGTGGAGCAGAATCACTCCCTCTGTGAGCAGTCCAAGCTGTTTGCTCTTGACGGACTTGCATAGTTTTGGAGTGCCGCACAGTACACGTTTCTGCTAATCGATTTTTCTTGCTCGAAGAATTCAAGAAGTATCGAACCTCGGACGTCGAGAAAGAAGATAAGCATCACCCTGTCTGCTGAGGACACGTCTTTGAATATTTTAGGGAGATGCCAGACACTACATTCGCATCTTCAGATGTCTCACCAAGTTATCCCAACGCAGCATGAGCAAATTTTAAAGGGTTGGGTTGTTACGATGTTTCTTTCCTTTTTGTTTAACACTCCTTATATAGACTTGGCGAAGTTGACAGCCATAAGTTGAAATTACCATGTTAAATACGAGAATTGTCCATAAAATAACGCCTCCAGTTTTACACATAGAAAACACTTTATTGGCAATGAATGGTACATTGATGGAAAGGCTGGACTTTCAGTTATATTTCGACGCAATGAACGTTGCAGTCGATGTGCATCTTCATGCGCTGTATCATTTCTCGTATACCATTGTCATATAAATTTCCTGTCACGTTGCACAGACAACGCTCAACCTCGTTTTTCAACTCGTTGTTGGTCGAAAATGTGTTCTATCCTGGTGTGACTACAACTCAGGAAACAGATGACAATAAGAAGGTGCTAAGCCTGGGCAACAAGGCGGTGGGTGAGGATGTGCCATCGGAGATTGGCTGTTGGATGGACGGCATGGAGACGAGCGTTGTCATGATGAAAACATACTCCCTTCGTTAGTATTCCCATTCTTCAATCTGAGTGGCATGACACAGTTATGTTGAAACCTCACAGTACTGAGCTGCGTTTTTTTGTTGTGCCAGCAGGTGCATACTCGCACAACAATATACTTTTTCTGTCCCAGAATACACTGGCCCTTACTTTGCGTGCAGACACTGTCTGTTTCAACATTCGCGGCTTCGGTGAATTCGAATGCCGCTACTGACGAGTTTTTTCCTTAGTTTCAGGTGTCGGCTATTATACCGAGCTTTCTTCACAGATGAGAATTTAATCCAAAACTTCCTCGCCCTGTTCTGCATAGCGCTCCAGGAATCCGTGGGCCGCATTAGCACGTTGCCGTTTATGGTCTTCGATGATTATTTTGGGGACCTACCTCACACACACCTAACGATAATGTCGTGTTCAGTCAGTACTCATACTGACTTCAGCGGTCCGTCCGCACAGTTCGTGAATATCACATGCTGATCTTCAAGCATTTCTTTCTCCACTTCAGCAATTTTTTCGGCCGATGACCAAAATGCTGTTCGTCATGGACATCTGGAAGTCCTTCCTTGAACTCTCTGACCCACTTTCGCAGGTTTTCGACGTCCATACACTGTCGCCCATACACTTCGCATGAATGTCGTTGAATGCCAATAAGGGTAGTCCCTTTGGCCACTGCACGCAACTCGCACCTGGCGAGAGAAGCGAGGGAGAACTCCATCACGAACGGCTGCCCAATCAAGATTGAGCGTCGCACCAGACTCTAGTTAGTGGGGATTTGAATGGTGATGGGGAGACAAGCTACACGCCAATGTTGCCGTATCTCGCGTAAAAGCATTCTTCATGGCTCCAGCAGTTTTGACAGCCTTATTTTATGGACCCACCTCTTAACTGCACGAAGGCTGTGAACTGATCTCACATCAGTCTACCAACACCGGAATAACAAAAACAAAAACAAAAAAAAATTCAAGGCACGAATCAGTCTCATGAAAGATTTTACTGTGCAAGAAAGAAAGGAAGATTGTGACTCACCGTTCCATCGACCACTAGGTAATTAGAAAAGGAGCCCAGGTGTGAATTAGGGAAGATGGTTCAAATGGCTCTGAGCACTATGGGACTTAATATCTGAGGTCATCAGTCCCCTAGAACTTAGAACTACTCAAACATAACTAACCTAAGGACATCACACACATCGATGCCCGAGGCAGAATTCGAACCTGCGACGTAGCAGCCGCGCGGTTCGGGACTGAAGCGCCTAGAATCGCTCGGCCACAGCTGCCTGCAATTAGGGAAGAGTGGGGAACGAAATCAGTCATTGCCAAGCAGCCTTTCTAGCATTCACCGTGATTTAGGGATATCCCTGAAAAACTGGATCTGGAAGTCTGAATGGTTGTTCCCCCAGTATATGACTTCAAGGTCTTCAAACTGCGCCACCTGTCTTGCTTTATACTGTGGCTTAGCCGAGCGGTCTTAGGCGCTGCAGTCATGGACTGTGCGGCTGGTCCTGGCGGAGGTTCGAGTCCTCCCTCGAGCATGGGTGTGTGTATTTGTCTTTAGGATGATTTAGGTTACGTAGTGTGTAAGCTTAGGGACTGATGACCTTAGCAGTTAAGTCCCATAAGATTTCACACACATTTGAACATTTTTTTATACTGTGACGTGGTGTCATCATTACATTCGACACAGAAGAAAAACTTGATCTTAAGGTTAGGGCTTGGTAGGAGACCTGGAATCGAGCAAAATTTACGAGGTAAGGATAGCTAGAAAATGTACCATTGCCAAGTTACGGCCATAAGCTACAGTATAAGTGCACAAAAGAGTATACCGTCAAGCGGACTTGCTAAATAGCGCAGTTACTGGTTAAATTAGCTCACGGTAATTGTTAAAGCTAAACAATCAAAGCTAGACAAACTTAAAAACTGCTTTCGATTGTTGGTTTCATTGTAGGCGATTTTTCTGTGGTGCTTACTGGGTGTAGTTTCACTTCTGAATCAACTTCGTCAGAAGTACTGTTTTACCTATAATTTCTTCCGATAATAATCTACACTACAACAAGAGCAATGCAGTAGGTCAATGGAAATGTTGAGTTGGTGGGTTTAATGAATGAGAAATGAAATCATCGCATGGCATTAATAGCCAGGGTTGTTTGGCTACCTGATGCAAACCTTTCTATTCGATGCCACTTTGGCGGCTTGGGTGTCTTCGCGATGGAGAAGATATGAACTGATTAGGATAACACAAACATACAGTTCCCAAGAGAAGAAAATCTCATACCTGGCCTAGAATCGAACCCAGTATAGCGCTCACTCCCATGTTATAAGAGACAGTGGTGCTAGCCTCTAGAACACGGGCTGCGGGTTATAAAGTTCAGTGTTTTTTAACAATTAAATCCAAAAGGTCATGTGCGATTTTTCCTAATTTAGGTGAACAACATGAATGAACTTTTACACTGCCGGCAAAAAAGTTGGTACACGTGGAAAGACGACGTAAAATTTGATCCCGTGATAGCATATGACACCTTAGGGATAGTAAATGTACTGATAATGGTGTGAACGTAGTCCAAAAGCGCACAGAGAAGTGTCACGGCCACCAGACCGCCATCTGTTTCTACCCTTTAATAGGGAATGCTCACTGTCAGAAGGCACAGGGTGGTGCAAATGTGTGAAGCAACAAGGAACCATGGTAGGGAGTCGCTTTCGTGCTTCCTACAGCCAACTGAGCGAGTCTGAAAGGAGTCAAATTGTGGCCTTCTGTGTGGTGGGATGGTGCTTCAGGAGAATTGCCACACAAGTTGGATGTGCTGCGCCAGTTGTGCAAGAATGCTTGCATCAGTGGTCACGTGAACATTATCACACACGTAGACGAGATCCTGGACGTCCACGCAGCACAGACGCCCGTCAGGATCGTCGTATTATAAGGGCAGCAGTGGCAGATCGTACAGCTACCACACCACAGGTAAGAGGGCTTATGAGCCCAGACGTGGCAGCACGAACTTTTGTGTAGAATTATTAGCAATGGGACTACGGGCACACACGGCTCTAGACCGACTTCCACTCACGCCACAGCATCAACGCGCAAGGTTCGATTGGTGCCATCGCGGGATCACTTGGAAGATGCACTGTAGTCGTGAGCAATGAAGGCAGATTCTGCCTGTAGACAAGTGAGGGTCGTTTACTCGTACAACGTAGCACTGTCCCATAGAATACGTTCGTCCAAAACACACTGGCTCCATTCCAGGGATTACAGTCTGGGGTGCGATGCGCTACAACACTCTTTCACCTTTGGAGTTTCCGGAGGGGATGCAAACCAGCGCTCGGTACATGTATAATGTTGTTGGACCCGTTATTTTGGCGTTCTTGCAACAAAAAGGTGATGTGAGGATACTGCTCGCCCACGCACTGCCGGTGAAAGTCAGCTAATACTGCAAGACTTCCCTGTCCAGCACGAACTCCAGGCTTGTGTCTAATCGAGCACATGTGGGATATAATGGGACAAGAAGTGACTCGAGTGACTCATCAGCCAACAGCTCTTACATAATTACGCGAACAGGTCGAGAACGCGTGGCATAACGTGTCTCAGGACAGTATTCACCTTCTGCATGATCAACTGGAGCCTTGGTTTGTCTTAACACAAGCTATATGGAATTTATTGAGGAAGTACATACAGTATCAGTTACTTGCTGCAAGAGGTATTACGATCTTGGATTTTGGGAGTATATATAAGAAACCTTAAACCATGAATGCATATTTAGATTCAGTTAATAAGAGGAAGACGAGAGTGCAGTTTACAGAAAAAAGTGTGAATCATTTTACGAAATAATCGAATGGGGTTTTTCTTATTGTGTCGCACATGTTGGTGCACCTGAACAGGTTTCAAATGGTTCAAATGGCTCTGAGCATTATGGGACTTAACATCTGAGGTCATCAGTCCCCTAGAACTTAGAACTACCTAAACCTAACTAACCTAAGGACATCACACTCATCCATGCCGAGGCAGGATTCGAACCTGCGACCGTAGCAGTCGCGCGGTTCCGGACTGAAGCTCCTAGAACTGCTCGGTCACCGCAGCCGGCGAACAGGTTTCACCTGATTGTAATCTATTCCAGAGACATTGCAACGACCTGTACAAATTTTTGTCATCGGTGCTGGATTAATGCCATAGAAGTCATATTTGAAGGAAAGGTTATGAAAAAATTATTTAATAGACACCGTTTGTGAGAACATGTACTATTAATTACAGTAAGGGACACAGTTAACATTAAACTTCAGGAATTCGTAGCATTTGTGATTTTCGACTCTTTTATCATATGCACAGCTATTCTGGTGTCTTCTCTACGGTCTCATCAACGAACTCTGTCCCACATCTCTCTCCTCGACCGTAACACTCTTGTCTGAACAACATGGCAGAAAAACACGTTTCCGTCGGAATAAAATCCTTTCTGTCCCACTCCACCGTGTAGCCACCTTCTCCAAGTTCTTTTCAGCAGCAGGAACCCGACTCTGCAACAACTCTCACATTATGTTGGAGAACTAAGCAACTTCTCCAGTTTCAGAAGACAAGTAATTTCATATTTGCTAAAGAAACAATAAGATTACCATTGTCGCTGTAAACACTGGTTACTCTTCTACAGCCCTCTTTCCAATTTCATCTTCTTCATTTTTCAGTATTCTTATCCAGTGTTGTCTCCTTAAATTTCCTTTTTCAGGAACGTAACACATCAGAAAACATCTGTTTTTATTTTGTTTTCCACTATCATTATTGTTATTAATGCCACAATTTGTCATTATTATTATTTCTTTCTTATCTCAGACGTTATGTCTGGTCAAAAGTAGAAAGTGACGAGGACCTTGATCAAGCGTGACTTCCTTTTAGCTGTACGGTATATGTTATATGTTAGGAACTTTCGGGTAATTGAACATGTATCAATAATTACGGATTTCTGTAGTTGTATATATAAGTTTGGATGTAGCTGTATTGCATTGATGTACTGGTGGATATTGTGTGGTATGATTCCTGTAGTTGATAGCATAATTGGTATAATGTCAACTTTATCCTGATGCCACATTATTATTATTATTATTATTATTATTATTATTATTTCTATAGCTATTAGTGACTGCAGCTGCAGTAGTACAAGTAAGGCCAGTATTTTGTTAGTAGATAGTCAGTGTAATTTACCCACACCACAACTGCAGGTACTCAAATGATTTTAATACTAGTTGTAATGCTACAGTTGTTATTTTCTTAGCTAGCCATGATGTACTATATACCGTATGTATGAAATCGTGGTCCAATGTATCCCTAAGAGAGAGCCTGATAGTCCTAATCAAGTTAGGTTAAATAAATAAAGTATCAGTGCATTCTCATCTGAACAGCATGTAACTATGAGGGTAATTGTCAACGTTCACATGTATAAAATTCGCTTCCTTGAAGATATCGGAGCGTCTTTCTTTAGATGCATATACTTTGCTCTTTGTATTAAATGTGTACCTTTCATTTCATCAGGTGATGTGTGTTGGAATTCTGTTTGAGTTCGAGCAATTCATTTTTGTCGTAAAAAATTCGGTATCAGTACTCAGTCCAACAACAATTGAAAAATATGTATGAACTGCTATGTGTCATTCTCTTACATTCTAACAGCTGAACTATTACGTTCGGTCTCACTTAAAAATGTGCTAGATCTCTTCAACATAGCAACAACTCTACTGCAAAGTCTCGCTGACATTGCAAATGTATAAACTACTAAGACTCTCTTCCCAACAGCTGAACCGTTAAGTCTTATAGGATATAAGTGTAAGGGAATAAAACACATTTCAAGTTATATACATAACTTTAAAACATTGTTGACACACAGTTTTGTACTTTGTTAACTGTGTAAATTAAATCACTATCGTTAAAACATTACCATTCTCTTTTCTCTGCCACACCTCTGTTCATCAATCCTCAATATTTTACAAATAACTGTTTTTGTATGATTTAAACTCAACTTGAATTGCATCCTGACCAATTTGAGCCCTAACAGACTTAGGTATGCCAGTCGAAAACTCTGCTTTGAACACGTTTCTGCTTATAGTAGTAATACTAGCAGACTTAGGTATAGCACTTCTACCTCTTCATGAACTTTGTGTTCCAATACATTATTTGACAACATCATCGAAGAGTGATTTAACATATGTTCTCATAGACTGCGTGTGTCCTTGACGATTTATACTGCAGCATACAAGTTTCACAGATTGACAACTCTTGGATATTTTAAACATATACCCTGTGTTTCGTCTCGAGACATTAACTTCATAATGTCACCTCCAAATATTTCGAAGATGTATGCACTGTTACTGCTCAAGTTCGTTACATTTGTGTTCAGGAATAGTTGTAGTTGGTTGTCATGCAGTTATCAGTGTATTTCAGCTTGCTGGATACTTAATCCCACTCTATCTCCCTGAACTGTATCGTTTTATCCCAGCGGACTTTCTTTATTTCTATAATAACTTTGAAGCCCATGTCAGGTGCTAAACCTACATTAATATGCGATCATTTGATAAGTAGTGTTGAACAGCAGCATTCTGAAATGGCATGGATGAGCCTCGACGAGTGGTGCAGGCTTTGGATATAACGGAAACTCAGAGTCTGGAAACAGTTCTGTTTTCTGTTTCGATATATTAGGCCTTGCATCTCAGAGTTTGTCAGTGTGCTGTCTTAGCAATTCAGCTGATGATCAACTATTCACCGTGGTGTACAGAGCACAAGTGGCAACTCCCCTTCGTGAGTAATACCTGTCAGGCTCAGGATAAGTGGTGTAGTTAGGCAAATGCAGCAGCACAGAAATAGGAATAACTATTTTGGACTGGGAACATTGCAAGCTGCACTCGTATGGCCAGATTAGCCATTTTGAACAGCCATTATTGATTCTGACGTCATCGATGACGTCCTGGGTTGCAGCATTGGATTGTGGCATCATAGGCTGCCATCTTGGACTGCCATTTGGATTTTAAACTTAGTGGCCATAATGTATTCTATACTTAAGACTAGCGATCTCCATCCACTGGCATGTCAGGGGAAAATCCAGTAGCGTATGACTGTGTTGGAGCTAGGAGATCTTTGGTAACACCACCAAACACTTATGAGAGCTATAAAATCCCATCTAATAATAGTCGCGAAATCCCGAAGATGGGCTAAAATTTACAGACGCGCGAAATTTGGCACGTACTTCGATGCGAGATGCCTTTAATAGGTTCCACAACGAAACATTGTCTCGAAATTTGGTAGAAAATCCGAAGAAATTCTGGTCGTATGTAAAGTACACAAGTGGCAAGACGCAGTCAATACCTTCGCTGCGCAGTGCCGATGATACTGTTATCGACGACTGTGCCGCTAAAGCGGAGTTATTGAAGGCAGTTTTCCGAAATTCCTTCACCAGGGAAGACGAATGGAATATTCCAGAATTTGAAACACGAACATCTGCTAGCATGAGTTTCTTAGAAGTAGATACCTTAGGGGTTGCGAAGCAACTCAAATCGCTTGATACGGGCAAGTCTTCAGGTCCAGATTGTATACCGATTAGGTTCCTTTCAGATTACGCTGATACTATAGCTCCCTACTTAGCACTCATATACAACCGCTCGCTCACCGATAGATCTGTACCTACAGATTGGAAAATTGCGCAGGTCGCACCAGTGTTCAAGAAGGGCAGTAGGAGTAATCCATTTAACTACAGACCTATATCATTGACGTCGGTTTGCAGTAGGGTTTTGGAGCATATACTGTATTCAAACATTATGAATCACCTTGAAGGGAACGATCTATTGACACGTAATCAGCATGGCTTCAGAAAACATCGCTCTTGTGCAACGCAGCTAGCTCTTTATTCGCACGAAGTAATGGCCGCTATCGACAGGGGATCTCAAGTTGATTCCGTATTTCTAGATTTCCGGAAAGCTTTTGACACCGTTCCTCATCAGCGACTTCTAATCAAGCTGCGGAGCTATGGGGTATCGTCTCAGTTGTGCGACTGGATTCGTGATTTCCTGTCAGGAAGGTCGCAGTTCGTAGTAATAGACGGCAAATCATCGAGTAAAACTGAAGTGATATCAGGTGTTCCCCAGGGAAGCGTCCTGGGACCTCTACTGTTCCTGATCTATATAAATGACCTGGGTGACAATCTGAGCAGTTCTCTTAGACTGTTCGCAGATGATGCTGTAATTTACCGTCTAGTAAGGTCATCCGAAGACCAGTATCAGTTGCAAAGCGATTTAGAAAAGATTGCTGTATGGTGTGTCAGGTGGCAGTTGACGCTAAATAACGATAAGTGTGAGGTGATCCACATGAGTTCCAAAAGAAATCCGTTGGAATTCGATTACTCGATAAATAGTACAATTCTCAAGGCTGTCAATTCAACTAAGTACCTGGGTGTTAAAATTACGAACAACTTCAGTTGGAAGGACCACATAGATAATATTGTCGGGAAGGCGAGCCAAAGGTTGCGTTTCATTGGCAGGACACTTAGAAGATGCAACAAGTCCACTAAAGAGACAGCTTACACTACACTCGTTCGTCCTCTGTTAGAATATTGCTGCGCGGTGTGGGATCCTTACCAGGTGGGATTGACGGAGGACATCGAAAGGGTGCAAAAAAGGGCAGCTCGTTTTGTACACTCCTGGAAATGGAAAAAAGAACACATTGACACCGGTGTGTCAGACCCACCATACTTGCTCCGGACACTGCGAGAGGGTTGTACAAGCAATGATCACACGCACGGCACAGCGGACACACCAGGAACCGCGGTGCTGGCCGTCGAATGGCGCTAGCTGCGCAGCATTTGTGCACCGCCGCCGTCAGTGTCAGGCAGTTTGCCGTGGCATACGGAGCTCCATGGCAGTCTTTAACACTGGTAGCATGCCACGACAGCGTGGACGTGAACCGTATGTGCAGTTGACGGACTTTGAGCGAGGGTGCATAGTGGGCATGCGGGAGGCCGGGTGGACGTTCCGCCGAATTGCTCAACACGTGGGGCGTGAGGTCTCCACAGTACATCGACGTTATCGCCAGTGGTCGGCGGAAGGTGCACGTGCCCGTCGACCTGGGACCGGACCGCAGCGACGCACGGATGCACGCCAAGACCGTAGGATCCTACGCAGTGCCGTAGGGGACCGCACCGCCACTTCCCAGCAAATTAGGGACACTGTTGCTCCTGGGGTATCGGCGAGGACTATTCGCAACCGTCTCCATGAAGCTGGGCTATGGTCCCGCACACCGTTAGGCCGTCTTCCGCTCACGCCCCAACATCGTGCAGCCCGCCTCCAGTGGTGTCACGACAGGCGTGAATGGAGGGACGAATGGAGACGTGTTGTCTTCAGCGATGAGAGTCGCTTCTGCCTTGATGCCAATGATGGTCGTATGCGTGTTTGGCGCCGTGCAGGTGAGCGCCACAGTCAGAACTGCATACGACTGAGGCACACAGGGCCAACACCCGGCATCATGGTGAGGGGAGCGATCTCCTACACTGGCTGTACACCTCTGGTGATCGTCGACGGGACATTGAATAGTGCACGGTACATCCAAACCGTCATCGAACCCATCGTTCTACCATTCCTAGACCGGCAAGGGAACTTGCTGTTCCAACAGGACAATGCACGTCAGCATGTATCCTGTGCCACCCAACGTGCTCTAGAAGGTGTAAGTCAACTACCGTGGCCAGCAAGATCTCCGGATCTGTCCCCCATTGAGCATGTTTGGGACTGGATGAAGCGTCGTCTCACGCGGTCTGCACGTCCAGCACGAACGCTGCTCCAACTGAGGCGCCAGGTGGAAATGGCATGGCAAGCCGTTCCACAGGACTACATCCAGCATCTCTACGATCGTCTCCATGGGAGAATAGCAGCCTGCATTGCTGCGAAAGGTGGATATACACTGTACTAGTGCCGACATTGTGCTTGCTCTGTTGCCTGTGTCTATGTGCCTGTGGTTCTGTCAGTGTGATCATGTGATGTATCTGACCCCAGGAATGTGTCAATAAAGTTTCCCCTTCCTGGGACAATGAATTCACGGTGTTCTTATTTCAATTTCCAGGAGTGTATTATCACGTTATAGGGGAGAGAGTGTGGCAGATATGATACACGAGCTCGGATGGAAGTCATTACAGCATAGACGTTTTTCGTCGCGGCGAGACCTTTTTACGAAATTTCAGTCACCAACTTTCTCTTCCGAATGCGAAAATATTTTGTTGAGCCCAACCTACATAGGTAGGAATGATCATCAAAATAAAATAAGAGAAATCAGAGCTCGAACAGAAAGGTTTAGGTGTTCGTTTTTCCCGCTCGCTGTTCGGGAGTGGAATAGTAGAGAGATAGTATGATTGTGGTTCGATGAACCCTCTGCCAAGCACTTAAATGTGAATTGCAGAGTAGTCATGTAGATGTAGATGTAGTCTCCATATCAACAGGACCGGTATGTAACAGAATGTGTACCGAGGTGTCATGCTGGACCATCAGTCTGCCCTAAAGCTCTTCTGGAAGTGTTTTACTTGCAGGCCTTCAGTGAATATTGCTGCAATGTTGTGCTGTATTGGGTAATTTGTTATTAATTTTCCTGTGTTATGGGATGTTCTGTTAAAATATCGTTGTAACATGGGGTAGTAATTACAACTTTCCCAGTAACGTTGTATAGTTCATTACACTTTATGCTTTAGCATAGAACAATTTGTTATAATCTCACTCTGCTGTGGAGCAGTTTGTTACAATTTTTACTGTAAGAAGAACATTTTGTCACAATTTCATTGTAACCTGTAGATTTATGGGGAGGAGTGTTATGTTTTCCCATTGATCAATGTACAAATTATTCAACTGCCCACCCTATTCCTGCTGCTTTCTTGTTCGAAGTCTGAACTTAGTCCGAAATATTTCTGAGTAACCTTCATAACATCAAACGCTCAACGACCACGAAAAACTCTAAACTATATGATTGTCAGAAATATTTCACTACATTTGAACTTATTCCGATGTCCTTCAACCTAGCATGCTTGTAGAATTCATCCATGTCCACATGTGCAATAATTGCAAATCATATTTCCTGACACTCACTGCAGTGAGCAGCAAAAGACCTCCTACACATCTGTCCTGGTTGAAGGAATCATACCATTATTTGTCAGAAAATTATTTAGAAATCATATGGAAGCATGTGAGTTCACAAATAGAAGTTCCATCAGTCGGTTATTATCATGGAAATCTTTAACATATCGCTTACACCTTCATATTCCTCAACTGACACAACTTAGAAATCTGTTGGAAATGATAGTTGTCTTATATATTTCATAAGACACCTATAATTTATGTGTGGAATCTCTTAAAAATCACTTAGAAATCCAACACCAGCCTGAATAGTACACTACTGGCCTTTAAAATTGCTACACCAAGATGAAATGCCGATGATAAACGTGTATTCGTTGGACAAATATATTATACTAGAACTGACATGTTATTACATTTTCATGCAAATTCGGTGCATAGATCCTGAGAAATCAGTACACAGAACAGCCACCTCTGGCCGTAATAACGGCCTTGATACGCCTGGGGATTGAGTCAAACACAACTTGGATGGTGTGTACAGGTACAGCTGCCCATGCAGCTTCAACACAATACCACAGTTCATCAAGAGTAGTGACGCGTATTGTGACGAGCCAGTTGCTCGGCCACCATTGGCCAGACGTTTTCAATTGGTGAGAGATCTGGAGAATGTGCTGGCCAGGGCAGCAGGCGAAAATTTTCTGTATCCAGAAAGGCCCGTACAGGAACTGCAACATGCGGTCGTGCATTATCCTGCTGAAATGTAGGGTTTCGCAGGGATCGAATGAGAGGTAGAGCCACGGGTCGTAACACATCTGAAATGTTACGTCCACTGTTCAAAGTGCCGTCAATGCGAACAAGAGCTGACCGACACGTGTAACCAATGGCACCCCGTACCATCACGCCAGGTGATACGCCAGTATGGCGATGACGAATACACGCTTCCAATGTGCGTTCACCGCGATGTCGCCAAACACGGATGTGACCATCGTGATACTGTAAACAGAACCTGGATTCATCCGAGAAAATGACGTTTAGCCATTTGTGTACCCAGGTTCGTCTTTGAGTGCACCATCGCAGGCGCTCCTGTCTGTGATGCAGCGTCAAGGATAACCGCAGCCGTGGTCTCCGAGCTAATAGTCCACGCTGCTGCAAACGTCGTCGAACTGTTCGTGCAGATGGTTGTTGTCTTGCAAACGTCCCCATCTGTTGACTCAGGGATCGAGACGTGGCTGCACGATCCGTTACAGCCATACAGATAAGATGCCTGTCATCTCGACTGCTAGTGATACGAGGCCGTTGGGATCCAGATCGGCGTTCTTTATTCCCCTCCTGAACCCACGGATTCAATATTCTGCTAACAGTCATTGTATCTCGGCCAACACGAGCAGCAATGTCGCGATACGATAAACCGCAATCGCGATAGGCTGCAATCCGACCTTTATCAAAGTCGGAAAAGTGATGGTACACATTTTTCCTCCTTACAGGAGGCATCACAACAACGTTTCATCAGGCAACGCCGGTCAACTGCTGTTTGTGTATGAGAAATCTGTTGGAAACTTTCCTCATGTCAGCACGTTGTAGGTGTCGCCACCGGCGCGAACCTTGTGTGAAAGCTCTGAAAAGCTAATCATTTGCATATCACAGCATCTTCTTCCTGTCGGTTAAATTTCGCGTCTGTAGCACATCTTCATCGCGTTGCAATTTTAATGGCCAGTAGTGTAGTGTGTTTTTTGTTTATAGTAAGGACGATTGTAGCTTAACGTTTTGTGTACATTATTCTCAAATTTACATCACGCCGAGACATACTTGCAGCGAAAATCACTGTTAGTTACAGCATAATACTATCCTCTGTTTAAAAAAAAAAAGTGTAGTCGTTGAAATATACCTAGGCGGGGTTCAGTCGTATGAATCTATTACTTCTACAGCTTGTTGGGCAGTTTTTTGAAATTATAGTATAAATGTATAAATGTACTGAATTAAATATGATTGCTAATGTTTGAGTCTATGAAACGAGTGTACTACTACAGCGGTCACTAGTACTGTGAGTACTGCACCACACGGATCACACGTTTTTAAGAGCAGTTATGGCACATTGTCCCCATACCAGCACCCTTACAATTGGCTGCGGTATAAGACAAATCAACCACAGTGGTTTTGAGGAGCACTCACACTGATGCCATAACCATCACATTCGTCTGATCTTAACGCATCTGGTACGGTATTGGACGTCAGATCTACATCCACAAGTTAATGGAGTTGCGTGTAAACATGGGATGGCAAACATCTGTGGAAGAAACCATTGTAGATGTGATTCGCCTGCATGCTCGATCTGCTGACAATAAATCTGCATGTGAAGTGTATTATGAGTCATAACAGCAGTCCTGTCTATCGTTACCATCCTCAGCCTTACCCAGTAAAAGACTTCCAACACAAATGTGTTGTTGAAGGGATCACACCCACATTCATCAGAAATGATTGAGAGATCCTGTGGAAACATGCGAAGTCTCCGACTGACAGTTAATCCCCTACACGTCTTCCAAGACACTTCCGAATGCTTCTAGTACGCTGCCATCGCAAATCTGCGATACTTGCCATTTGGCATCTAGTATGTAGCAAGACAATAGTTTCATCGATCGAAAGGGTTACTCGTCCATACCTAAAACTACTTTGAACGCTTGTGAGTACAAGACTTTCTTGCTACTTCTGTGAAGCTACACGCTGTGATCTTAGAAGCGATATTTCAACATTTGACTTAGATGTGTTCTTAAAGTGCTCTCACCCGTGGTCTTAAGAATGTTACTGTAAGTTTCTGTTTCAAAATCACAACTGTGGACATACCCTACATCTCATGATACTGCTAACAGTGTAGGATAGCTTATTCACTGGTAGCCATTCTCTTTCCTATTCCATTCGCCAAATTGAGCAATGGGATAACGACTATATCCTTCCGTATCAGCGTTGATTTCCCCTATTTTCGTGGTCCTTATGCGTTATATACATTCGTGGCCGTAATCTCGTATGTTTCCGGATTTCAACACAAACGATTAAGTGCGCGACCAATGATCTTAGCTCCCATCCCTTGTAGCTAAATGTTTGTCTAGCGTCTTCGTCTTCCATGTCCTTACGTGAGATCTGAAGAATCTGCTGCCTGTTGCAACTGTATGTTCTGTAAACTTTGACAATGATGTTTTCCGAGAAGAACGTCCGCATGGCTTTGAATTCCCTCGATATCTTCCATTCGCCTGATTGTAACATTAGAATGTCCGTCGCGTTTTATTTACTTGGCAATGGGCACAGAAATTTTGTATTGTAAATCACATTTTCCGAGTATGTTCATTGCAGTGAACAATAAAAGCTGTGATATCACTGCACTTAAGTTTCCTCCTGTTCTGTTATCTGTGTTGATCTCCAAGAAATACATTTCATTGCCAGTCCAGTCTCTGAATATTCAAGATTACTATGCAATCTGTCGGAACGTTTGTGAAACTCACAACTACTGAAACGGAATATGACGGAAATTTCGTAAACACTTGATGTAATATACGTCTGGAAAACCTACCAAAGGCTTTTGTACACAGGGTCGCCACTGTGTTGTACTCAGAAGGTCGACTAACGCGCTATTAAGCAGTAATTTTTTAAGTGCATTATCTGAAAATTGCCTTGAGCAGTTAAATAGAGAACCGACTCGTGGCGATAACATATTAGACCTTCTGGTGACAAACAGACCCGAACTATTTGAAACAGTTAACGCAGAACAGGGAATTACCGATCATAAAGCCGTTATAGCATCCGTGATTTCAGCGGTAAATAGAAATATTAAAAAAGGTAGGAAGATTTTTCTGTTTAGCAAAAGTGACAAAAAGCAGATTTCAGAGTACTTGATAGCT
This sequence comes from Schistocerca gregaria, assembly GCF_023897955.1. Lineage (NCBI taxonomy): Eukaryota > Metazoa > Arthropoda > Insecta > Orthoptera > Acrididae > Schistocerca > Schistocerca gregaria. Next base: position 197,268,352 of record NC_064922.1, read on the forward strand.
CAACACAAAAGTTTTGTCTCAAGTACAGATAGTGTTGAGGATCAGTGGACAAAGTTCAAAACCATCGTATAATATGCATTAGATGAGTATGTGCCAAGCAAAATCGTAAGAGATGGAAAAGAGCCACCGTGGTATAACAACCGAGTTAGATAACTACTACAGAAGCAAATGGAACTTTACAGCAAACATAAACATAGCCAAAGCCTTGCAGACAAACAAAAATTACACGACGCGAAATTTAGTGTGAGGAGGGCTATGCGAGAGGCGTTCAGCGAATTCGAAAGTAAAGTTCTATGTACTGACTAGGCAGAAAATCCTAAGAAATTTTGGTCTTATCTCAAAGCGGAAGGTGGATCAAAAACAAAATGTCCAGACACTCTGTGACCAAAATGGTACTGAAACAGAGGATGACAGACTAAAAGCCGAAGTACTAAATATCTTTTTCCAAAGCTGCTTCAAGAGGAAGACTGCACTGTAGTTCCTTCTCTAGACTGTCGCACAGATGACAAAATGATAGATATCGAAATAGATGACACAGGGATAGAAAGCAATTAAAATCGCTGAAAAGAGGAAAGCCCGCTGGACCTGATGGGATACCACTTCGATTTTACACAGAGAACGCGAAGGAACTTGCCCCCCTTCTTGCAGCGGTGTACCGTAGGTTTCTAGAAGAGCGTAGCGTTCCAAAAGATTGGAAAAGGGCACAGGTCATCTCCGTTTTCAAGAAGGGACGTCGAACAGATGTGCAGAACTATGGACCTATATCTCTAGCGTCGATCAGTTGTAGAATTTAGGAATACGTATTATGTTCGAGTATAATGACTTTTCTGGAGACTAGAAATCTACTCTGTAGGAATCAGCATGGGTTTCGAAAAAACCGATCGTGTGAAACCCAGCTTGCGCTATTCGTCCACGAGGCTCAGAGGGCCTTAGACACGGGTTCACAGGTAGATGCAGTGTTTCTTGACTTCCGCAAGGCGTTTGACACAGTTCCCCACAGTCGTTTAATGAACAAAGGAAGAGCATACGGACTATCAGATCAATTGTGTGATTGGAGTGAAGAGTTCCTAGATAATAGAGCGCAGCATGTCATTCTCAATGGAGAGGTCTTCCGAAGTAAGAGTGATTTCAGGTGTGCCACAGGGGAGTGTCGTAGGACCGTTGTTATTCACAATATATATAAATGACCTTGTGGATGACATCGGAAGTTCACTGAGGCTTTTTGCAGTTGATGCTGTGGTGTATCGAGAGGTTGTAACAATGGAAAATTGTACTGAAATACAGGAGGATCTGCAGCAAATGGTTCAGGGTGCAGGGAATGGCAATTGAATCTCAATGTAGACAAGTGTAATGTGCTGCGAATACACAGAAAGAAACATCCCTTATCTTTAGCTACCATATAGCAGGTCAGCAACTGGAAGCAGTTAATTCCATAAATTATCTGGGAGTACGCATTAGGATTGATTTAAAATGGAATTATCATATAAAGTTGATCGTCGGTAAATAGATGCCAGACTGAGATTCATTGGAAGAATCCCAAGGTAATGCAGTCCGAAAACGAAGGAAGTAGATTACAGTACACTTGTTCGCCCACTGCTTGAATACTGCTCAGCAGTGTGGGATCCGTACCAGATAGGGTTGATAGAAGAGATAGAGAACCTTCCTTACAGGATCATTTAGTAATCGCGAAAGCGTTACGGAGATGACCGATAATCTCCAGTGGAAGACTCTGCAAGAGAGACGCTCAGTAGCTCGGAACGGGCTTCTGTTGAAGTCTAGAGAACATACCTTCACCGAGGAGTCAAGCAGTGTATTGGTTCCTCCTACGTATATCTCGCGAAGAGACCATGAGTATAAAATCAGAGAGATTAGAGCCCACTCAGAGGCATACCGACAATCTTTCTTTCCACGAACAATACGAGACTGGAATAGAAGGGAGAACCGATAGAGGTACTCAAGGTACTCTCCGCCACACAGCGTCAGGTGGCTTGCGGAGTATGGATGTAGATGTAGATTCCCATATTCCCATATTCAAGAACTGGTATCGAGATGATGCATATAGCAAACGTCTAAGTCGTTAACATAAGTAAGCTGTGAAATTTTGGAACACGTCTTATGAGCTTTCTGGAGACATAAATGAGCATGTATTCCATTAATAATGACTGCATAGAACTTAGTTTAGTCTGTTCGTCTATGAGATGCGGAAGCCAGTAGGTATCCACATTTGGTACCTTGTATAATACAGTTCCGCGTTTCCGCCTACATGTTGCCAAGCTTGTTTCACTATATGCACCAGAATTTTCGTCGGGAAGCCCTTGTACATCCTCCATATCGTCCCGATGTCTCCCTATGGGACTTGCACATTTTTGGAGCCCTGAATATATTCTTGGTCGTCTGTTTGCTTCAGGCGAAGAGCTGGACGCGTGGGTATAATCACAGTTCCGTAGGCAACTGCAAACATTTTTCCATGAAGGCCTTGACCGTCTTGTCTCACATTGGCTAAATGTATTAACAGTAATGGCGATTACTTTTGAAATAATAAACAGTTTAGTTACTTTTTTGTCCTCTGTCTCATTTTCACTTGACTTTCCTTTTCATTAATCTGTGTGAGAGAGGATGGAGGGGATGGTGTGTTACGCTGAAGGAAAATGCACTCGCCAGCTCAACTGTGGGTTATTTGGTTTATTGTGGGAGGAGACTCGGAGGAACTATAACATACAAGGTACTAGTTCACTTTATTAAATTATAGATATGAAAATTTACTTAACTTCGTGCAATCCAATGCCACAGGAATGTTCCAAGTATTTGCCATTGTCTCAGTATATTAAAGTACCATCTTATACAGACAAATTTACAAGATCCTGAACTCGAAGAATATCTGACATAATGTTCACTATAAGTTTTCGCAAGACGTTTAATACACAGGTGGCCTATCTAAGAGGACGCTGTCGTCTTGATCGTGGACTACTGAGGTAAGCGTTCCTCTGCTCAGTCGTAAGTAGACGAGCTGTTGCGGTGACCAGGTAAATCTCCAGGGGGCGTTGCTCGGTCGTCAGTGCGACTATCCTCTTCTGTTGTTTCGGTGCGAGGTGCCTAACTTGCTTTGGTATCCCGATCTGTGGACGACACCAATGGGAGATGACTAAAGACAATTTAGGATGAGGAAAGGAGGGTTCGAACTGTAAGGTGAGATGATGAAACAAGCAGGGTCTTACCCCGGCCTTATAAGGCATGTCTCAGATGATGGCTGAGCGGGCCTAAAACTAAGTCACGGGTAAAATTTAAGTCTTAATCACACAAAGATAAATATTGTGGTTTTAAACCTATGACCTATTAGTACTAGAAATATACGTTAATTATCATACACTAATTGAAACATCGTATGAAAAATTCTTGGCGTCCAGTTGGATAATAAATTAACAGGGCTCTACACGTGTATAAACTAATCAAGGTGCTCAGTATAGTATGGTTTACCGTCAGAAGTGTATCTACACCTACATCTTCATCTACATCCAAACTCTGCAAGCCACCTCACGCTATGTGGCGGAGGGTACCTTGAGTACCTCTATCGGTTCTCCCTTCTATTCCAGTCTCGTATTGTTCGTGGAAAGAAGGATTGTCGGCATGTCTCTTTGTGGGCTCTAATCTCTCTTATTTTATACTCGTGGTCTCTTCGCGAGATATACGTAGGAGGGAGCAATATACTGCTTGACTCCTCGGTGAAGGAATGTTCTCGAAACTTCAACAGAAGCCCGTACCGAGCTACTGAGCGTCTCTCCTGCAGAGTCTTCCACTGGAGTTTATCTATCATCTCCGTAACGCTTTCGCGATTACTAAATGATCCTGGAACGAAGCGCGCTGCTCTTCGTTGGATCTTCTCTATCTCTCCTATAAACCCTATCTGGTTGACCTAAGAAGAGTAGTGTTCTTTTATTTTACGCGTTTCCATTCCTTGTAGTTTTATTGAAGTACCTTCCAGCGTAATGCACCTAAAGAAAATAAAATATTTATTCAGTAGAAGCGAGCAGTAAAGCATTGGGTATAGTAGATAGTCGCTCATACTACAGAGCTGTATTTAAGGATTTTGCAATTCTTATGCTGTTACAGTTTATTGTTGACACTGGCAACAGATTTATTTTCAGAACACTGAGAGTTCTCCTTCTTGATGGGATCTACAAAACACAAGCTAGTGCTTACCTTAAGTTTCTTATTATTTAATTTGCTTTATGCTTGCGTGAATCTGTCTAGAATGGATCATCATAAAACCATATTCTTTTTGCCCAAGTACCAAAATTCTAAAATGAATCCATAAAAACGTGTAGAAGAAATAACGAACAAGTGTATGTAATTGTACTGCTTCATTGCATAATGATAATTAACTAAAAGGGTTGTTCTTTTTTCATTAACAGGAGCAGAAACGTTACGCTACGAAATCTAGGTCAGCATCATTTAAGACCATCGAGAAGAGGAAGGTAAGAAGCAATTCAGTTTAAGATAATTCTTATCGACTACATGTACGCTCTGAACAAGAATATTTTCCTCGTCTCAAAACATGCGTTTACATCACTGTAACTTGTATTGGCAGTTTTTGTGAGTACATAGATTGCGTTGCTTAAATACAAGTACATGGAATAACAGTCCACCCCAATAGCTGAGTCCATACATATATCGCTCACAGATGCTTGTTACATTGCAAAAACGTAGTATACAGTGGCAGGATTTTCTAATATCCGTTCTTATCTCCTGATGGTACATTTGTAGCAGATTGTGTTATCAGCCATGTCAGCTACAAAGCACGCTTATCTGATATCCTTTCTTATCTTCTGCTGGTATATTCTTAGCAGACAGTGAAGTATCTCATTCCGTGTGGTCTTATAAACACGTTTGAAAATTGCAATAGTTTCTAAGTGATTCTCCAAATCTGAATCTCATTTAGGTGCAAAATTTACTAGTCCTCCAAATACCCTTGGATTCACAGAATCTCTTTTTCATGTCCACGTAAGAAAGTTTAAATTTTCCGCAAAAGAAAATACAATCTGTTATTTGGAAAAGATATAGAAATTCTTTTCAACTTTTTAGTATGATCATTGGTTGAAAGACTAAAGTACAGAATTATAGCTATAAATACAGGGTGTATATAAAGTCCAGGAACACTTTCAATTATTTATTGCACGAGAACTAAACATTGTACAGATGTCATACACATTGCATTTTGAAGCGAAACTCTGAAAGTCTTTTTTTTTTTTTTTTTTTTTTTTTTTTTGAAACATTCGATATACGAACCGTGAGTGACACGGCAGACTTCAATATGGTAATCGAATTCTTGCCATATCCGTCCCAGCATGGCCTCGTCGACTGTGGCAGTCGCTTCCCGTATTCTCTCCCGGAGTTCTGCTACATCACGTGGTACAGGCGGTACACACACCAGATCTTTAATGTGTCCTCACAGAAAAAAGTCACATGGATTGAGATCTTGTGATCGGGTAGGCCATTTCATGAGACAGCTGTCCCCTTCTGTAGCACAGACATGTTTGCGATTAGCGCTGACTGTCGCAAATTACCAAAGTACGCTGTGGCGGTATACACGAAAAAAAAATATTTTAGGGTTTCTCTTCAAAATGACATATGTGTCATATCTGTACAATGTTTGGATTTTGTGTAGTAAATAATTGAAAGTGTTCCCGGACTTCGTGAACACCCTGTTGAAAGGGTCCTGTGATCCCCTTTCATTATCATTTTATTTTCTTTCCAATGATACAGAACTCTCTGGCATGAGTGAGTGAATGAATGTGGGTATGTTTCATTTTGCTATATTTTGGTTTAGTCTGCTGCAGAGAATCAGCGGTAGTCGTACAGAATGGCCAACCCTTGTAGTTTTCAGGTAGGTAAAGAGGTTTGCTCCCCTTGTGTGAAAGTTACCGGTGTTAGGTTGGTGGTGGAAGCCTCATCTCTCGGTGTTCCTGGCCACGGGGTCGCGTGGGAGACGCTGGAGGGTGCGAGACGAGCAGTTTGCTTCCACCTCACCGAGGGTCTGCAGCCGAAGTATCTTCGAAGAAGGCTAAGGTGACTTAACCGTGTGGCGCTTTGTCTCACAGCAAGAGGGGAGCTTTTAGCTTTTGGTCTCACTTTTCATCTTATAAGTATTGATGTGCTGCGTCACAGCAAGGAATGCAAGGCTTGATTCCTTATGCAGACTTGACTTTGATCCGTAAGAAGAACGTAGCACAATGGTGTTACATATGTTGAAGCGGTCTCGGTTCAGTGTGAATGTTTGTGTGCCTGCAACTGTGTGCGTATGAATTCTAATCTTTTCCGAATCTTGGTAATTTTTGCTTCTTTGTGAATTTTCTTGTGTCATTACTTTATGTCCGGTGTAAACCATCCAAACGGGTTGATAATAGAGTTTGTTGGCCCTTGGCCATTATCCTTTGTCTATTCAAATGTTACTGAAATTGCCACGGTTTGTAGAAATTGTGTCCCCGTGAATCACGTGGGCACAGGAGCCTGTTGTGAAACGTACAGCGCTTCACAAGCAATTTTACTTAGTTACCTGGCAACAGCAGTCGATAGATGCGTTACATAAATGTTTTAAGGAATAAATAATTTTGCCTCCAATCTTATCCAGTGTACCGATGTTACGTCTCTGTTACCTAAGCCATTTACCTTGTAGTTTTCTTTTTATTAGCCCAACGATAGCGTTTCCATGTGTACAGGTTCAATTATTAGTGTCCTTTTTTTATTTAAAACAAATGCTCTGGAATAGATCTTGTTTTCAGGTTTATTGTTGCAAGCTGCACTTATGCACAGTGTTCACGCACTCTTTACTTTATTCAATATTTGATTCACGGGAACAATGCCTGGATCATATTAATAATTACATCCCGTTCTTTACCAGTGACTTTACAATGAATGTTCTTTGGTGAGTTTTTCTTATGAATAAATTAAGTAATTTTCCGACTCAGCGCAACGTCTTGTTTGTCATATGGCTAGAGTTCGTGGCGACCCAGTCTTTTACTTTGATTTCAGTGTCAGATAGCATTTTCTTATTCAAAGTGCGCGTGGCTCTTTTACTCATCAGGACACGTTCAAAGTGCGCTTCACGCTTCTTACACATAGTGACGTTTTATTCACGCTACTTACACTGTGTATCTGACTGAATTTTCTCATTTTAAGAGTATTGCAGTAGCGATCTGTATTCAGTTGCTAAAAAGAATTCAGCAACCTAGTGCGCATAAAATATATTCTTCATTTCAGACAACCGGTTCCGGCAGACTTTGCTACCATCTTTAGGTCTTGAAAATCTTTTGTTGAGAAACACGTTCAATTTAGGTTGAACTTCCTGTCAAGTTATCAAGTGGATAAAAATCAGCACATTATAAAAGGTCTGTCACAACTGAAATATTTGGAAACATGAAGCACCTTGCGAAGACAGCCACGTCCATACACATATCGCTCACAAATGCTTCTTACATTACAAAAACGCGGTACATAAAATCAAATGGCTCTGAGCACAAAGGGACTTAACATCTGAGATCATCAGTCCCCTAGAACTTAGAACTACTTAAACCTAACTAACCTAAGGACATCACACACATCCATGCCCGAGGCAGGATTCGAACCTGCGACCGCAGCAGCAGCACGGTTCCGGACTGAAGCGCTTAGAACCGCTCGACAAAGCGGCCGGCCACGGTACATATTAGCACATGTGTTTACTTACGCTGGACAAAATCTGAATAGCGAAAATACACTGTAAACGGCTTGTAAAGTACAAAAATCAATAGACGAACTGACAATAATTGATATCCCACAGGCGGCCGGTGTGGCCATGCTGTTCTAGGCGCTACAATCTGGAGCCGAGCGACCGCTACGGTTGCAGGTTCGAATCCTGCCTCGGGCATGGATGTGTGTGATGTCCTTAGGTTAGTTATGTTTAATTAGTTCTAAGTTCTAGGTGACTGATGACCTCAGAAGTTATGTCGCGTAGTGCGCAGAGCCATTTGAACCATTTGATATCCCACAGCGGGGAAAAGTCCGATGACACCTCTGGATAATGTTGACAAATGACCGCATCGCCATCCACGATGACGTTGTGTCTAACTTAAATACCTCCATTTCGGAAGCCTCACTAACAGCGTCTGCTCATCTCATCTGCAGCCGTGATTCCGACGGAATGACATTCTCGCTAGTTACAGGATGACTTGCTTGGCGAATCATTATGTGCTGCCTGCTGCTCGAGTGAAAACTTCATCTCCAGCCAGCCAGCCGATTGTAGTGGAACTTCACCACTACAAGCTGCCACTGCAGTTTGATCACTTATAAGACATATAGCAGATTGGAAGAACCTGGACCTCACCTCGTCAAGGGCCGAACCAAGTGGCAGCAACTACCGGCTTCAACCTGTTTGACGAGGCACCTGAATACCGTCACCCTGGCTGTACGCTGTGTTGTTGATTCGGGTTATGGGCTTTCAGTTTCACGACACTCACCATCCCGATACGCTACTGGTACATGCTAAGTGCACGCCCATTCTCGAGAGCGCTGAGGCGTACCGCATGAGTTGCTGGTGAGGCACGTTATGCTGGTACTTGCAGACTCCTGTTTAACTACCTGCATGGCATCGCTGTCGGTTCCTGACATTCGCAACGCTTCCATAATGTGTTCACATTTCTTGTCGCACTCGACTGTGCGAATAGCGCACCTTCCGCCACAGTGGAGAAGCAAGTCTGTACTGTGAAATCACAGTAATAAATATGTTTCCATACAACGCTGTTTACTGATGCCTTCAGGCGTATGACAGCTACCCTCACCAACTCCTGACGGTCCCCTGCTCCTATGACACCACCTCCTGATTGTTCAACCCGCACGCTCACTAAAAATCCTGACCCAAGAGGTGACCCCTTGAAAATGCTTTACCGACTTTCTTCTTCTTCTACTTCTTTCTTTCCGTTTGTTCGATTTTTTTCTTCAGCAGTTCTGAGTGGTTGCTGGACGATACCTCTCAAATTCAATCGTCGTTGATCCATTATGGACCATGGGACAACGGCTGGCATGTATATCTTGATGCAATAATTTACGAACAGCTGTATGTAACTTATGTATTCTGACATGTTTATGGCACATTTTCTTTTATTTTGATTTATTTTATTACTTATTTATATTAGTTAATTCTTTTAAATAAGAAATGTTCTTCCACTGGACATATGTTTGTATGCAATATATTTAATTGTTGTGTTGCATGGTCTATTACAACTGTGTGATGTGGGTTAATGAATAATAGCGTATACATATGTTCATCTATTATGCTATATTAGAGTAAAATAGTGAAAACTATTAACAACAGCATGACATAGGCAGAAGCATATTTGCCCTAATGTTACATATAGTTTTAATGGTATACAATACGTCTTTTTGAGCCTCTTATATAGTTATCATGATACCTGTCAATTCTTAACGTTTGTTCTATATTTTTTATAATAGTACATTTGTTCTACTCATTGTACAGCGGCCTAAAGATGGCATCAATGTAATGCCGAAACTGGTAGCACATAAGAAGTTCATAAAATAAATTTCTACAATACATACGGCTGTTGCTAATTTATTGCATCAAGAGACCTCAAATTCTGTCGACAAAAACCTAACGGAGTTAGTTTTTTTTTATTTTAACTGCAGAGGGTGATCAGTCACCTGACTGCACACAATGAACTACCGTGACGGTGCCGACTGAGCTATGCAAGTATGACTAACGGCCTGCCCCCACAGCTTAATTTCCACTTCTTTGCCAGGGGGGTCCGCACAGGGTGGGGTGGGGGGAGTTCAGTGACGGCATTTGCCGCTAGTGATAATTCATTTAGTTTGTGAATATGAAAAAGGATCTGTAGATGGCGGACCAAGAGGTTTGTGATCTGTAATACTTGGAAAATTACCTTAAAATCATTTTAAAATGATATAAAACACATATACAAAATTAAGTATGAGATGTGCAGATTATCGTTCGACTATTCCAACCTCAATGTACTTGCAATGAACGGTACCTTTATTGATCGTGACCACAGGAGACAGCAAAAATACAACGGCTTGTTTAATTGATCCGATCTTGCAATGCACGACATAATGTGCAGGGAAGACAAACATCGGAGTTATCTCGTAACTATGCACAAACTAATTACATGCATGGAAGATACAAAATACATTCCTGGAAATTGAAATAAGAACACCGTGAATTCATTGTCCCAGGAAGGGGAAACTTTATTGACACATTCCTGGGGTCAGATACATCAGATGATCACACTGACAGAACCACAGGCACATAGACACAGGCAACAGAGCATGTACAATGTCGGCACTAGTACAGTGTATATCCACCTTTCGCAGCAATGCAGGCTGCTATTCTCCCATGGAGACGATCGTAGAGATGCTGGATGTAGTCCTGTGGAACGGCTTGCCATGCCATTTCCACCTGGCGCCTCAGTTGGACCAGCGTTCGTGCTGGACGTGCAGACCGCGTGAGATGACGCTTCATCCAGTCCCAAACATGCTCAATGGGGGACAGATCCGGAGATCTTGCTGGCCAGGGTAGTTGACTTACACCTTCTAGAGCACGTTGGGTGGCACGGGATACATGCGGACGTGCATTGTCCTGTTGGAACAGCAAGTTCCCTTACCGGTCTAGGAATGGTAGAACGATGGGTTCGGTGACGGTTTGGATGTACCGTGCACTATTCAGTGTCCCCTCGACGATCACCAGAGGTGTACGGCCAGTGTAGGAGATCGCTCCCCACACCATGATGCCGGGTGTTGGCCCTGTGTGCCTCGGTCGTATGCAGTCCTGATTGTGGCGCTCACCTGCACGGCGCCAAACATGCATACGACCATCATTGGCACCAAGGCAGAAGCGACTCTCATCGCTGAAGACGACACGTCTCCATTCGTCCCTCCATTCACGCCTGTCGCGATACCACTGGAGGCGGGCTGCACGATGTTGGGGCGTGAGCGGAAGACGGCCTAACGGTGTGCGGGACCGTAGCCCAGCTTCATGGAGACGGTTGCGAATGGTCCTCGCCGATACCCCAGGAGCAACAGTGTCCCTAATTTGCTGGGAAGTGGCGGTGCGGTCCCCTACGGCACTGCGTAGGATCCTACGGTCTTGGCGTGCATCCGTGCGTCACTGCGGTCCGGTCCCAGGTCGACGGGCACGTGCACCTTCCGCCGACCACTGGCGACAACATCGATGTACTGTGGAGACCTCACGCCCCACGTGTTGAGCAATTCGGCGGTACGTCCACCCGGCCTCCCGCATGCCCACTATACGCCCTCGCTCAAAGTCCGTCAATTGCACATACGGTTCACGTCCACGCTGTCGCGGCATGCTACCAGTGTTAAAGACTGCGATGGAGTTCCGTATGCCACGGCAAACTGGCTGACACTGACGGCGGCGGTGCACAAATGCTGCGCAGCTAGCGCCATTCGACGGCCAACACCGCGGTTCCTGGTGTGTCCGCTGTGCCGTGCGTGTGATCATTGCTTGTACAGCCCTCTCGCAGTGTCCGGAGTAAGTATGGTGGGTCTGACACACCGGTGTCAATGTTTTCTTTTTTCCATTTCCAGGAGTGTATAAACAGCAGAATCAAAGAATAACGAACTCAAAACACATTTACATAAAACACAACGCCTGTGGTGTCTGGCGCGAGATGTTTGACGGCGACGCGTTTGTAAACTCAGGCACACGGCACCACGACACAACACTAAGTAAGTGTACGATGTCGGCACACACAGTAACGAAAAACTTTGTAGGAAGTTGGAAATTAAATTACAAAAAGGACAGTTAATTTAATATCGATGTGTTCTGCTTTAACAAATCTTGTTGAAACTTCCTGGCAGATTAAAACTGTGTGCCGGACCGAGACTCGAACTCGGGACCTTTGCCTTTCGTGGGCAAGTGCTCTGTCAGAGCTAAGTGAGTTCTAATGTGAGCAAATTTTTGGCACTGGCATGGTGGGTCCTCTCGTAACTAAAGCAACCGAAATTTTTGTGTTTCAACGGACACCGTATCAAAGATTTATACTGTTGTAACGGTGACCGGAGCGGTCACAGGGTTGTAGTGACGGAAACGCGGCAGGACCCAAGGAGCGGCCTACAAACAACAAGACAACGGGAGAGGACGGACACGACCGACGAAGGACCTTATGACACAACAAGAACAGACAACAGAGAATCACGAACCACATAAGACAACCATGTCCACTCGTAAAGCAACACGAAAGTCAATATGCTGTCTAATGCAAGGCGATATGTCCTGAGACACATGCGAGGTTAGGCTGGCCGGCTGAACTTTTTTTTTACTTTATTGTGATTTCATCGCCCTGTCCCAAATGGACAGAGGAGGGCTGTCAGCGGCACAATCGACCGTTCTTCAGCCGAATGACGCAGCGTGAGCTTTTTCTTCTTTATTGTTATTTTAAACCTGTTTACAGGCAGGCCTGCAGCAGCATACTACGCCGCTCTTCGGCCGCAGAGAAACATACAAGACAGAAATGATGACAATGTGAGATAAAAAGATGGTGGACATATAGACAGAGACAAACACTTTTTAAAATACATGGAGCCGGTCACGGGCGTAGAGTCCAAGGTCAAAGTTGTTCAGACACTTGGACACAGACATAGATGAAAAACAGTCACACGTGAACGTAGGTGCACAAAACGAATGACACTGAACCACTGAATCACAAAACGATGGCACACACAGAAACACAAGGCGTCGATCTCCAGCGCGAGAATGTTCACTAACCGTGTACGAGTCTGGGGACCTGCCAAGAGAGAAGGAGGAGGAAGGGGAAGGGGAGAGGGAGGGTGGAGAGCAGAGATGCCGTGGGCAGGGGAGGTAGGGGGAGGGAGGAAGGGGGAGGAGAAGCTTAGGGGAAGAGGGGCAGAGGGAGGGGGATGGGGGAAAAGGAAAGAGAAGGGAGGGAGGGTGCCGAAAGGAAAGGACACAGGAAGTGGGGGCAGAAAGGATCAAAGTTGATAGGAGGGCTAGATGGAGGGGAGGAGGACATCATCAGGGAGGGGGAGCTGGCGAAAGCCACCTTGGGAGAGGGTAAGGAGGGTGGAGAGATGGAGACCGGGTGGGACGTGGGGATACAGGAGCGGCAGCGGGCAGGGAGGAGAGGATGGGCGAGACACGTGGGTGAGGAGGGTCGAGTTTGTGGGAGGTGTACAGGATCCGTATTCTTTCAAGGAAAAGTAGGAGGTGGGGGAAAGGAATGAGATCATACAGGATCCGCGTGGGGGAGGGGAGACAGATGCGATAGGCGAGGCGGAGAGCATGGCATTCAAGGATTTGAAGGGATTTATAAAAGGTAGGGGTGGCGGAGATCCAGGCCGAATGGGCGTAGCAAAGGATAGGGCGGATGAGGGATTTATAGGTGTGGAGGATGGTGGATGGGTCCAGACCCCACGTACGGCCCAAAAGGAGCTTGAGGAGACGGAGTCGGGAGTGTGCCTTGGCTTGGATTGTGCGGAGATGGGGGGTCCAGGAGAGGCGACGGTCGAGGGTGAAGCCAAGGTACTTGAGGGTGGGAGTGAGGGTGATAGGACGGCCATAGACGGTGAGATAGAAATCAAGGAGACGGAAGGAAGGGGTGGTTTTGCCTACAATGATCGCCGGGGTTTTGGAGGGACTGACCTTGAGTAACCACTGGTTGCACCAGCGGTGAACCGGTCAAGATGGGATTGGAGAAGGTGTTGGGAGTGCTGCAGGGTGGGGGCAAGGGCAAGGAAGGTGGTGTCATCGGCAAACTGGAGAAGGTGGACGGGGGGTGAGGGCGGCTGCATGTCCGCCTTATACAAAAGGTACAGAAGGGGGGAAAGGACAGAGCTTTGGGGCACACTGGGATAAAAGGTGTAGGAGTCCATGTTGTGGCTGGTGACGTAGGAAGGATGGTGGGAGAGAAAGGAGGCAGTGCTGGCGGAGATGCTGGTGGATGCGTCGGGTGAGGATAGATTCCAGGACCTTGCTGAAGACCGAGGTAAGGCTGATGGGACGGTAGGAAGAGATGGCGGACGGCGGTTTGCCAGGTTTAAGGAACATCAGGATATGGGAGGTTTTCCACAGGTCGGGGTAGTAACCGATGGACAGGACTACATTGTAGAGACTGGCCAAGGCGGAGAGGAAAGAGACAGGAGCTTCACGAAGGTGATGGTAGGTGACACGATCGTGACCAGGAGCGGTGTTGTGTTTTGTGCGGAGTGTAGCAATGAGATCCCATGTAGTGATTGGGGCATTGATTTCCGTGTATGCAATTATGTCCAAGTACTGGAAACCAGGTGCGAGTGAAGGGACAGAGTCGTCAGTTCGATCGCGGACATCTGGGAAGAGAGAGTAATCGAACTGGGGATCATCGGGGATGGAAAAGACATTGGACAAGTAGGACGCAAAGTGATTGGCCTTACTAAGGGTGTCAGGGAATGGGTGATCGTCATGGAGAAGAGGATAGTAGGGGGAGGGTTTACTTCCGGTAAGGCGACGGAAAGCTGACCAGACCTTGGACGAGTTTATAGGCAGGGTAGCATTTAAAAGGGTGCATGTCTGTCACCAGTCCCGGCGTTTCTGAGCTGCAAGCAAATTTCCAATGTGTGACTGGAGTTGCGGGTGCATCGGAGCGTGTCCGAGTCACACGTATGGAGGAAGGCACGGTAGAGACGGCGTGATTCACGGAGGAGGAGGAGGACAGTCTGTAGGGGTGGATGGCGACAGTAGGGACGGGGGCCTCTATGGCCTCAGACAAGGTCGGCTGGGGAAGGGAGGCAGCATGGGTTACATCATCAGGGTGGTGGTAGGTGAAGGGGTGGCTAGCGACCTGGGTAGAAAGGGTATCCCTGTAGGCATTCCAGTCAGCACGGGAATAGTCATGGACATACTTTGGGGGAGGGTCATGACGAGGGTCGGGGCAGGGGCGACGACCGTCTGAAACAGTGAGGAGGACAGGGAGATGGTCGCTACCAATAGGCTCCAGGACATCCACTGTTATGCGACCAAGGCGGTTAGGGGAGGAAAGGATAACATCGGGAGTGGAGTGGGATTCAGAATGGGTGTGCTGGGGGATGGGAATGAGGTCGCCTTGAAGGGAGGAGAGGAACCGATGCCACCGCCGTAACTGGGCGGCGGAACGACTATGGATGTTGAGGTCGGCGGCGATCACGTAGGAGGAGAAGGTATGGTCAGTTTGGGAGAGGAAGTCGAAGGGAATAGGGACATTAGGGCGGACGTAGATGGTGGCGCAGGTGATGGTAAGGCCGGGGAAGAAGAGACTAAGGATCAGGTGTTCGGTGGGATTGGGAAGGAGAGGTTGGAGCTGAACTGGGATCTGGCGGTGGTGACCAATGGCAACTCCGGCACGCGCAATCGGGAGGGGATTATCGGAGCGGTGAAGGAGGTAGAGCGACGTGTGGACGGCGTGGTGGGGTTGGAGGAAAGTTTCGTTGAGGAGGAAGGCATCCACGCAGTGGGTGGCAAGAGTGTGCAGGAAGAGGTTCTTGTTGGTGGGAAGGGAGCAGATGTTGTTGAAAAGGATACGGTGCTGTTGTGCCATGACAGGGATTTAGACAAGGGTGTCAAGACGGGAGAGGGTGAAATGGGCCTGGTTGCTGGAGTAGGTGGCATACATTTTCAAGCGGAAAATGGAATGGGTGGTGAGGGAGACCTGCTGGAGGGTGTGAGGGCGCTGGAAAGTGTGGACGTTTTGTAGGACAATGGTGAGGAACCTGATGATGTCCTCAGCAGGGGGGGGGGGGGACGAAGGGAATTGCCGGGATGGGTGGGGGCATCCAGAGTATGGACAGGTACGGTGAGTTCAGGAGTGGTTGGAGGGGGTCGGGCTTTAGACTTTTGGGAGTAGGTAGGATGGGGGAGGTTGCAGGTATTGCAGGATGGAGGGGATTGGAGGTTAGGGTACTGCCGGAGGAAGTGCGCTTGTCTGCAATGCGGGCAGGTGGGGGCCTCGCAGCACTCTGCTGTTGGGTGTGCATTATAGTGCAGACACCTGTGGCAGCGCAGGGATTGAGGAGGGGAACGGGAGGGGTCGACCATGTAGCGCTGGTTGAAGAGGAGGGCGCCCTCCTTCAGGAGACAGTCAATGGAGGGGGCATCCTCAGAGAAATCCCTCATAAGGCGGGTGGGGCCGGCCGAGTTGAAAATGCGGCGGACCGCCCACACCTCCAGTGTGGGATGCGCCTTGAGCTCCGCCACCACCTCCTCCTCCATGATCGACGGACTGAGCCCAGCGATCACGGCAGTGATGGTCGGCGGGTGGAGATGGAGAAGGAGCAGGGTTGAGGGAAGCATTGGGGCCAAAATTGGTGATGGGGAGGCGGGAAAGGATGTCAGTATGGAGGGTAGCGCTGGGGGAGGAATTGAGAACGGAATCCCGTCTGGGATTGAGGAGAGAGATGGGAGCACCAGGGAAGTGTTGGTGGAGGAGGAGGGAGAGATTCCGGGCCTCAAGAAGGGATGGATCGGGACGAGAGAGGAGGTATTTGTATAAAGAGGGGGGGGGAGGTGGAGGAGGAGGCGGAGGGAGCAGTGCTAGGCGGGGAGACATCCATGGCATCCTGGGGGGGGGGGGGGGGAAGGCAGACGGGGCGGGGCCTTTTTGGGAGCAGAGGCGGTGGTGGTGCCACTAGGGCGCTTAACGGCGGCAGAAGGGTGGGTGGTGACATGAGGGATGGGAGCTATAGGGAGGTGGCGGGAAGGGGCAGGTCCCAGCGTGGAGATGGTGACAGTGACGGTGAAGGCGACGGCGACGGCGACGGCGACGGCGACGGCGCGGCGGCAGTGATGGCGAAGGCGATGGGGAGAACGGGGCACGGGCACTGGCCCGACGAGCCACCACCCTAGCTGGAGCTGCAGTGACAGGCTGGGGGAGTGGGGGGGAAGGATCAGACGGAGAGGAGCGGGAGGAAGAAGCTGGAGAGGGGGCGACAAAGAGCGAGGGCGAAGGGAGAGCAAGAAGAGGAGGGATGGAAAGAGGGGGGTGTGACTGGGTACACCATGTAATGGTGGTGGTGGCGGCATAGGGGGAAGTGTAAACTATGGCTGTGATGGTAGTGGTCGTAGTGGTGGTAGGGGCTGACATGACGGCAAGGATAAACAAAATGCACAGGACGAAAAAAAAAAAGAACTGGGAACAGACGAAGACGTAGACGGAAGAAGACGAAGACGGATGAAGACGAAGACGGATGAGGACCAGAGTCCCAAGCTGCTGGCGTTGACGCTGACGCCGACAACGGCTGGCAGGAATGCCGCCGCAGCTGGTGCTGCTGCTACTGCTGAGACGGGGCCGGGGATGGGGCCGGGACCGGGGCCGCTGCTGCTATTGGAGGGCTGGCTGGCTGCTGCCGGCTGGACAGCTGCTGCTGCTGCTGCTGCACGACTGAACTGCTACTGCACAGCTGGACCGCTGTTGCTCGGCTGGCTGGCTGGCTGGCTTGGCTGGCTTGGCTGGCTGGCTGGCACCTGAAACCCTAGCGTTTCGATTAGTGCGGAAATTGTACACTCGAAGGGCGGTAACCTTGCAGAATACCGCCGGAGATGGCAGCCTGAGCCACAGGCAGGCGCTTAAGTACTCGATCGGGGATGCCACTATTGGCCGCTGCAACCACGTGTTCCACTGTGACGCCCTCACTCTAAATGCGGGCCAGGAAGCGCGCGCTGCCACAGCTTATGGCGCGATGGTGCAGAGACCTCTATGGGTCTTCGACGTCCATGACGTCTGGCGGGGATTCAAATTCCGCGGCGCGCGGTACCAGATATACTGCGTACAGCGAGAGCGGATTAATATCATCCAAAATGTCACAGCGTGGATGAAAGTGTGTGTTTAGCGAACGTGGCACATGGTCAGTGATGAGTATTGTGATGGTCACTGAAGGGGACAATAGCTGCAAAAGTCAATGAAGAAATAAATCTCGCACTCACGAAACCTGCCACCACCAAAACAACACCAAAGGAGCTCCAGAAACAGGAAACTGCAGGGCGAGCTGGAATTCCAAAACCACTCATCAGTGAAGCGAAAGCCTCTCACAAGAAAACGTGGAGCCGTAACCACGAAACCTAGACTATGAATTAATGGAAGAAAGTAATTTCATCGGATGAGTCTCGTTTGACACTGATTCCAACTTCTGATCGCGTTTACGTCCCACGAGTGAAATAATGGCGGGGATTCGGCGATGATCTGGGCAGCCATATCGTGGTATTCAATAGGTACCATGGTTACTCTGCAAAGTCAGATTACTACGGAGGATTATGTGATCATTTTGGCTGATCAGTACCATCTCATGCTACAAGGTTTGTTCTCCAATGGTGATGCTGTTTTCCAAGATGACACAGAGCTCGAATCATCCACGTCTGGTATTGCTTACACGAGGATGAATTGTCGCATCTCTCCTGGCCACCAGACACCAGACGTCAAAATACTGATCCTATTTCGAAGAGAAGGGCGAGCGATCACTATACACCTCCATCATCTTTACCTGAACGCGCCGTTATTTTACAGGAGAACTGGTATAAAATTCCTTTGAAAACGATACAGGCCCTGTATTTACCCATTCCGACACGACTGGAAGCTGTTTTGAATCCAAAGGGTATCCTATGCCGTATTAAGCACGGTAAAGTGTTGCCTTTGGGGTGTTTCCGTATTTCAATTTACGTCCAATTGCGTTTACTGCACGAGCAGTGAATATTATACAAAATAATCATTAAAATTCGTTCTTATATGCTGAAAAAAAAATTATGATAGAAAAACAGCCCGCCGGAGTGGCCGAGGGGTTCTAGGCGCTACAGCCTGGAACCGCGCGACCGCTACGGTCGCAGGTTCGAATCCTGCCTCGGCCATGGATGTGTGTGATGTCCTTAAGTTACTTAGGTTTAAGTAGTTCTAAGTTTTAGGGGACTGATGACCTCAGAAATTGAGTCCCATAGTGCTCAGAGCCATTTGAACCATTTGACTCACTTGCTACGTAAACAGTAATGAAAATTTAACAGTGCAAGCGGCGACACACTGTTGTTGTTGTGGTCTTCAGTCCAGAGACTGGTTTGATGCAGCTCTCCATGCTACCCTATCCTGTAAAGTTTCTTCATCTCCCAGAACCTACTGCAACCTACATCCTTCTGAATCTGTTTCGTGTATTCATCTCTTGGTCTCCCTCTGCGATTTTTACCCTCCACGTTGCCCTCCAATACTAAATTGGTGATCCCTTGATGCCTCAGAATATGCCATACCAACCGATCCCTTCTTCTAGTCAAGTTGTGCCACAAACTTCTCTTCTCCCAAATCCTATTGAATACCTCCTCATTAGTTATATGATCTACTCATCTGATCTTCAGTATTCTTCTGTAGCATCACATTTCGAAAGCTTCTATTCTCTTCTTGTCCAAACTATTTATCGTCCATGTTTCACTTCCATACATGGCTACACTTCATACAAATACTTACAGAAACGACTTCCTGACACTTACATGTATACTCGATGTTAACAAATTTCTCTTCTTCAGAAACGCTTCGCTTGCCATTTCTAGTCTTCATTTTATATCCTCTCTATTTCGACCATCGTCAGTTATTTTGCTCCCCAAATAGCAAAACTCCTTTACTACTTTAAGTGTCTCATTTCCTAATCTAATTCCTTCAGCATCACCCGACTTAATTCGACTACATTCCATTGTCCTCGTTTTGCTTCTGTTGATGTTCATCTTATATCCTCCTTTCAAGACACTGTCCATTCCATTCAACTGCTCTTTTTAAGGAACCATTTGCACTGGAGCACAGACAATATTTAATTTAGTTAACTTAGATTATATGTATCGATTTTTTAAGACGAGAGAATGCGAAATAAAGGAATTCACCACCGCTCTCTTGTCACAGCCAGTAGACATTACACTCCTATGTCATTCGTTGTCCTAGAAGAACGTAATATTTTGTGTGGCTCCACAGTTAGCCATTTCATACTTATTTGCAGAAAAGAGGCGCGGAATTAATAAGTCGCTCTCATTTGTGAATTATCTGCCATTATTTATCTAGAATTTTACGTAAGTGTAATTTATATCGTAATGTATATGTTGAAATGAATATATGTTTGTTTAATCGTATGCTTTGCTTTGTTTTAGTAGTTTTAGTCCTTCCATTTTCATGATTGATGCTGAGGTCAGATATCAGACTTTGTCTACAAAAAATATACAATGAGCCCTGGCTACGTTCCGTACATCTTCGGACGTGCGAAGCTCGATAAATTCACGGCGTAAATTTTAATCACTCAATTACTCTCTTAAACAAACAAACAATAATAATTATTATATATATTTTATTTTTTATTTGTTAAATCTTCCAAGTCCTTTGCTGTCTCTGACAGAATTCCAATGTCATCGGCGAACCTCAAAGTTTTTATTTCTTCTCCATGGATTTTCATTCCTATTCCATGGGCACATAAATGTGATTCTCATTCTGAACTGCTTTATAAATGGAGTGGAACACGTCTCATTTCCAATGTGAGCTTGCTCTTTCTGAACCTCCACAGAATGCACCGATGTTGTCACAGCGTCCCCTCAGCAACACGTCTTCTGACTTCCACATCGTGTGAGTAAAGCGGAATAGCAATACAACTAGCAGCGGTATGCGTTTAACTTGCAGTGTTGCTGAAATTCGTAACATACAGTCAGCATCAAAGAATACCAGTCACTGAACCGTTCGCCAATCAAACCGCAGTACATTTTTCAGGTGTGATACATTTTTATACTGAACGTTTAATTTAGGGCTACCAATAATACACAAGAGCCTTATGAAGGAGTGTATTGCGTTCCAGGAATTCCAACACTTACCGCTAACTCTTCATGGTCTGACAGACCACCTTTTTTTACCGTCCATTTTAATCGCGCGAACATATTGCTTAATAATTTAGTTTGTCATCTGTGTGCTGAAATACCTTGGTTACAGCACAACTACTTCATGTACGAAACGAGAGATCAAATAAATTGCAACAACCAGCAGGAATGGTCACTCCAAAATCGAAGGATGTGCAGAACAGCACAAAAACAATAATCCAAGTTTGACGGTTTGTCGCACCATTGGCTGCGACTTGCGACCTAGCCTCTTAAGTATTGAGGGGAATCTAAACAGCTGCCTCTACGCCAGTGACATTCTAGAGCCTGAGTCACGGCACCTTGCAGACAGATCTAGATGCCATGTTTCAACATAACATGCCACGACGTCTAGTGCCTTTATTTGCAGCACGTGATGACTTCACTCTGTAATGAATTCCCAGTCAGAGTGCATGTACCATCCTGTCATTCTAATTACACTACTAGCCATTAAAATTGCTACACCACGAAGAAAACGTGCTACAGACGCGAAATTTAACCAACAGGCAGAAGATGCTGTGATATGCAAATGATTAGCTTTTCAGAGCATTCACACAAGTTTGACGACGGTGGCGACACCTACAACGTGCTGGCATGAGGAAAGTTTCCAACTGATTTCTCACAAACAGCAGTTGACCGGTGTTGCCTGTTGAAACGTTGTTGTGATGCCTCGTGTAAGGAGGAGAAATGCCTACCATCACGTTTCAGACTTTGATAAAGGTCGGATTGAAGTCTATCGCGATTGCAGTTTATCGTACAGCGACATTGCTGCTCGCGTTGGTCGAGATCCAATGACTGTTAACAGAATATGGAATCGGTTGGTTCAGGAGGGTAATACGGAACTCCGCGCTGGATCCCAACGGACTCGTATCACTAGCAGTCGAGATGACAGGCATCTTATCCGCATGGCTGTAACGGATCGTGCAGCCACGCAATTTTAATGGCCAGTAGTTTAATTTTTTTCCAGATTTTTTTTTCATTTTTTGGGAATTGGGGGGGGGGGGGAAGATGACATTTCGGCGGTTGTCATTCAGACGTCATTGATTGCAGGAATACAGCTAAAAAACGCTATGTTTTACGGCACAGTCACATATAATTTCTACAAGACTGTGTGTCAGTGTTGGTTTCTCGAAGTGCTTGGGAGTGAACTACTGCTTACTTCTTGTGTAGGTACTCTGTGAGGGGCGATGCCGTAGTCTCTTGTCGAAATTACATATTGTATTACATTAACTGATTCAAGAAATGACAATATTGTACAATTAGTGCACATGGCATTGGGAAAAAAACAAGTACACAGCTTTACAAGTAAAGTTTTACAGTTTAATTTGTTACAATTTGTTTTGTTACATGAAAGCATGTGTAATACTGCAAGTGTGTAACAGATATCAGTTTGCACTTTCGCTTGTATGGTGTGTTGCAACTTGATCAAATAATACTCGTATGTTACGCAATGGTATATGATGGGAGTAAAAACAGGAGGAAACACAGATCAGTACGTTTCATATATTAGGAAAACATACATTTCACTCAGTTGTCAGGCATAAGTGAACATTTATTAAGTAATTAGTTAAAATTTACAACCTATTTAAGAAAATCACTTAGTGTGTGAAGCTTTGTTCCAAAATAAAATTTTTAAATTTATGTATGAATGATTTAGCGTTTCTGGTTCTTCATCTTCCTCTTGTAATTTATCGAAATTGGGACAGAAAATGAACCATTTTTAAAACGCTTACTAACTCTTTTCTTTGGGATCATATTATTAACAGATATCCATTTTTCCATAATCCCCCCACGTTCACCGCCAAAAAATTCCGAAACAGAATACTTTATAATATGTGAACTCAGAATGGCGATCATTGCTGTGACATAACACACGAATTTTATTATACAGCTATCAGTTCACGATCAAGATTGAATAAATGCTATGATGGGCAAATGGAACTACGTAATTCACGGAAAACAATCTTCATGTAAATAGTAAACCAGATCTGCTTTAGTTTTCAATAGTTGAAATGTATTGTCTTAACAGAAACATATCCTAGATCAGTACGTGCGCCATGATGTAGCATTTGTGATTTCTTTTTCTCTAAATTTTGTTATTCTGTAATTCATGAAAATAAGAAAAGGGTTCTGCAGAGCTATTAGCTTTTGTAGAACATGGTTTTCAGACCGCTGCTTTAAAATAGTCCAAAACTGTCAATAAATGCTGAGTATGTGCGTTTTGGGTGAGTGGGGTTCATTAAAGTTAGTAACAAACATACTTTTAAATATAATGTACGGTGTAATAACAAGACCTAGGACTTTTAGGTGCAAAAAAGCGACGAAAAAGGCGCAAAGGAAGTGCGTATTCGAAGTCGAGAAAGGTGGCAATTCCAAATGTAAAAATTTATAATGTCACTTACGTTTTAGGATACAATAAAGATACTCAACTAGAAAGATACTCGTGGGATAACTGGGCGCTTTTGAGTATCATGCAAAAAAAGGTGTAAATGACGCATGAAAATCTGTGAATGAAATACTGCTCATATTTTCAATTCAGTAGCGATGATTAAAAATATTTATTTTCGATCAGATAAAAGAAATTCAGAATAACTCTTTCGTTTAAAAGCTCACTTGAGAACGAAAGGAAAAATATCTGTCTTTTATTCTGTTTATGACTGGGTGTTGTGTGATGTCCTTAGGTTAGTTAGGTTTAAGTAGTTCTAGGGGACTGATGACCATAGATGTTAAGTCCCATAGTGCTCAGAGCCATATGAACCATTTTTTTATTCTGTTTCAAAAGTCCAAATGATGGCAAAGTCTGGATACTTGTCTTGTATGAGAAGCTCTTTCATGCCAACACTCGACAACTCAGGAACGTGTTTTAACATAGGATAAATAAAACGAAGAAGAAAAATTGCTACACAAGGTACTGACACTGGAAAAAGGTACAAGGAGAAAAAATCACAGGAGTGGTAATTTGATAATGTTTTCTTTGTTTATTCATTAACATCTATTCAAAAGGCAAAAGAATTAAGAGTGTAGCATCTGTAACTGCCAGGTCTGGTAATAGCAGAGGATGGTAGTTTTGTCAAATCTAGATAGAACGAAATTTATTCCTTTCTTAGATACGCAGAAGATATACACATTGTCTTTTAAAAGAGTCTATATTTTGTTCCAGAAAATTGAACTTGCCGACGACGAAGAATTTACAACGTATGTAATGGATATCGGAGCTGTTCATCAGAATACAAAGCAAGTGAGGACCATAGTCATTAAGAACACCAGGTATGTTAAATGAAAACTAATGTGCGTAATTACTGATCTGTCCAAAACGTTCCGAGACTGATTTTATTCCTGGCGCATAGGCAACGTCAGCGCGGTGACAACGGTGGCAGCTTGAACTAGCAACTGTAAATAACAGATCTGTATTTGGCTAGTCATTTATGAGCAGGCAGTGTTACGTAGTGGACGTGCGACTGTCGTGTGTCCCCGAAACTGTGTCACAAATCGCAATGGAGCAGCATCTCTAAGTTACGTGTTCAACAAATTATCCAGAATGTTATGAAAAAGAGGAAAGTGTATTCTGCACGACTCAGGACAAAAACAGTGACGCGCCGACGTCTGCCAAGGACTTGACTGAAACGCAAAACGCGCGTAATTCTATTCTAAAGAAAAAGTGGCTTACAAAACACTCGTCCGACCTATACTTGAGTATTGCTCATTAGTGTGGGATCCGTACCAGGTCGGGCTGCAGAGGAGATAGAGAAGATCCAAAGAAGAGCGGCGCGTTTCGTCACAGGGTTATTTGGTAAGCGTGATAGCGTTACGGAGATGATTAGCAAACTCGAGTGGCAGACTCTGCAAGAGAGGCGTTCTGCATCGCGGTGTAGCTTGCTGTCCAGGTTTCGAGAGGGTGAGTTTCTCGATGAGGTATCGATTATATTGCTTCCCCCTACTTATACCTCCAGAGGAGATCACGAATGTAAAATTAGAGAGATTCGAGCGCGTACGGAGGCTTTCCGGCAGTCGTTCGTCCCGCGAACCATACGCGACTGGAACAGGAAAGGGAGGTAATGACAGTGGCACGTAAAGTGCCCTCCGCCACACACCGTTGGGTAGCTTGCGGAGTATAAATGTAGATGTAGATGTAGACGGGTGACAAGACATATTGTTGTCAGTACGAAACTACCAAAAACGGCAACGCGCAGAAATTCGTATTACGGACTAGCGCTTTGACGACATAATGGACATTCAAGCTGGTGCGACCCTCAAGTTGAATAAGAGCTCAAAAAAGGAGTTTCCTGACAGTTTCACATGGTTGTGCGAACGTGTTGTGCGTTGTACCGAGGTCTACACGAAATAGGGGGGGGGGGGGGGCGGTGAGGAGGTTTGGGGGAGGGCCTGTGACTACCTCCTGTGACGTCACATTGTGAGTGCTATACACAGGCTCAGACGCGACGAGCTAGGAGCTGGCTGTGTTGTTCAGGTGCTCATTAACATCGAAGTGGGCTAATGCACCATCGTGTTGACACCACACCACTTCGGGGACAACAAGTCTCCAAGAACTGTGGCAACACACCTCGCAGGAACGCTGGGTAACGTGGCTGAGCCAAACGAAGAAGCAGCAAATAAGTTTTTATTAGATATATTTTGGACAATGCCGGCAAATACATTCACAGAGAATCGTTGCTGGTGGCCACCGACGTGGATGGCGCGGGATATGTCCTCACTCCAGACATCGCTGTTGCGGCTGTTGCTAACGCCATCATGGGTGAACGAGACCTCATTCGTGAACAGTACAGACTGTATAAAATTCGGCACTGCCACAATGCCGTGGATAATCCATTGACAGAAGTGAACGTGGGGCTCAAAATCCGTTGGTCCCAGTGCTTCAACAGGTTCTTCATGATAGGGGTGTAAAACCTGTTCCAACTGTACCCTCAACTTTGTATCGTTCGTAGTGTGTCTTTTACGGTCAAGTTGACGGGTGCTTATTGCTGGATGATCGACCACACAGTGAAACACCATCTCTTTCACGTCTGGTGTTTGGACATATCTTTGGCGGGAACCTCAACCAGCTCTCTGGGGCGTGAACGACCCTGTCTCTCATAAGTTGGTATTCACGAAGATAAACGTCTTCCAGTTAGGGTGACGCCTGTTGGGAAAGTGTTTTCTGAACATTCGTGTTGGTTTACGGGCATTACCTCCTGCCGCACCATACGTTAAATTAATGTCTGCCAACTCTCGTGGCGAGTAACGGTCCAACTTTGAGCACGCTGTGCACAGTAACACTCCTCCCCATGAACATATCACAAACAGTCTCATGCAGTGGATAACTGACACCAAGGATAGTGATGAGCGTGTGGTACAGGTTAATGCGCCGGTGCGTAGTAAGACACAGGTGCTGTGAACTCAGTATAGTACGTCTCTTTGGTTGTCAGGGGTGTGAGCTGTTTATCACCCGCTGCCTGTTCCAGTGTGCGATAGACACTCGGGATCTTTGTGAGAGTGCGGCAGAAATGCATGCGCCGTTGGAATACCTGCCCCGAGACAGACGGCCGTCGTTGTGAACAATTATTGCGAGCTACGTTGTTGTTATGTGGTGTACGCTACGGATACCCAGTAACGCAATAAATATGCATTTCCTATCAGTGCTTCCCCACCTCTATACAATTGGCTGTGAATCCACTGCCATCTGTTTCAATTTGACTCCAGAGGTTTGAGATAACCTGTAAGTTTTGATTTTGGTAGCAACTTCATTGTTTTCCGTGATTCCCTCTCAACGCCCACCTCTGTAAGTAACCTTTGGCAATTTACGTATTGCATCTAAAAGGACATTTTTCTCGTGTTGATGCAATCGATTACATTTCTGTCTTAAATGCGCGACCTGGCCCGCCTTTAATCCGACTTCACTCTTCATGTCAGCTGTAAGTTTTCTTAAATGGTACGGATAGGGTAAAGATAAGAAGCAAGAATTCCTAATGTAACCTGAGTACTAGGAAATGTAAAAAAAAAAAGAAAAAAAACACTGAAGAAGCTCACAGGATAGTTTCTGGGAATACCGTGATCGACTGTGTAAACTGTTTTCAGCTTGCTCCTTCACAAACCATAGCTTTCTAGTAATACTAAACTGATCACTATCATGCTTAAGACATTAGTGCATTATTGATCCATCGTGGAGCAAATATTGTGCAATTTGACTTAATATCCAAACAGTCACCATTCTGAGGGCTTCTCGTATGGCAAAAAAAAAATTCTGTAGTCTCGAATAAAAAGTAGAGTATTACTTAATACCCACCTGAAGTTACTGTAAGGCGCCTTACAGCTATCCAGGCGTATTTCTACACTGAAATCTCTTGAAAGTTTTGCAGAATACTCTATAAATGGGATCTGTTTGACACAAAGGCTGTAAAATAACACGAAATCCGTGGCAATATTATAGGAAAAGTAACTCAAACGTAGTTCTGTTCCTCAGTTCGTGAAATCATCATAGTTTGTAATCTATGCCTGCTGACATCTTCACAAAAATTTAATTCCTGTCGACACAACATCTTTTCTGGTCTTTATTCTGGCAATTTCCTTTCAGGAGAAAGATTAACAGACATGTCGGACGTTTGTCCAGGGAAAGAAGGAGCAGCATCTAGTGTCACCTTGAGAATAGTACTACGAACTTTTATCGCAGAACATCTGCTCTCGTAATTTTACCTTCAGTATTTAAGTGCTTCTCAGCGAAATGCTTAGCACAAAGTACAGAATTATTCCCAGGTGTGCAATTTACGCGATATATTGCTCGTAACTACTTAGCCCCAATGTTTGTGTCCTTTGGATATCAAAATGTTGAAATATATATTTCCTTGTTCGTCCTGTAATTTCCTGTACAACCTGGTACGCAACAAGTGTGCGCCTTTTTGAACACATACAACAAGTACCAGACCGATATACCCTTTTCACCAGCCACAGAAACATGCTACTCGCGATTAAGCAAAGTCTGTATTTATCAAGTATCTCCGGTTCTCCGTGTACTGTTTCCTGAGATCAAGACACATAAATCTTGAAAAAAAAATCACCTCATTAGAAGATCAGATACAACTGATGGTCCTCACACCGTCGCTAAAAGCTCACTGAAAGCATGAATCCCGCACTGGAAGCCTGAAGGATTACCTCGACGCTCACTTCGTGTCACGCGTGCTACCTTTCAGTTACCGCAGGCTCTACGTACTGTAGGCTACGGTTGTACTCAGGTGGAGGAAGACTATGTAGATTATGTGAAACATTAAAAGCACCATTTTGATGGTTCTCCATTTTTTGCTAATTCAGTCTCGAAATTTTTTAGATTGATGGTCTATGTAATTGTAGATGAAACTCTCCTAGCCTTTTGTGACCACCGTTCCGGCTGTGGAATGACAATGCAAGCCCAGCTCAATATTGGTTCTATTGATATCATTTAGTACAGCGTTAAACAGAGAACCCAACGATACAATATTTTGAAAAAAATATTTTTTTGATCTTCTCATTTTTAGTGAGTGCACCAAATGTGCAGTGTGCTTAACATTGCCCTTTCCTGTATGCAATATTAGAAACAATCATACCGCAGTTCATACGTATATTTATTTCACAGTATTTCAGTCGTTTTATTTCACTTTTATCAGTTTAATGTCTCATCACTGATTTTTCTCGGTGAGCAAGGCTTCTAAGACTCCGATCGATACGAAGAAAATATGTATATCATCCACATCACGTCTTCAGGCTGCATATTCACCGGTTTATAAAAAAGTAGTGTGGCGGCTGGAAGCAGAGAAAATGTTTCCATCACCAAAGTCAGCTATTTGAAACTACATCAGAAGAAGAAAGGAGAAGAGAATCAAATAACTACAGTAAACAAACAAAAAGCTGGAGAAGACCTTGTTATTTACTGCACTGATGTCGATAATAATTACACGTAATGATATGTAGAAAATGGCATTCTAACTGAATACTGTATCACGAACCATCTTCCCTATCCATTTTCTAAATCAAAAGTGAGTGGCTTTATTTTGTAAGAGAATCTAAGATTGTCAATGACGAGCACATCAAAGTCTTTTAGTATCTATGACCTTCCAGTTTGTAATATACTGGCGATAAATTGTCTTGAACTGTATATTGTTAAGCTTAAGGCTGCTGGAAGTCAGCGAGGGAACTCTAAGATAGAAAATCAGAGACACAATGCAAAGAGCACGTAAAGTGTTAGCGTTTAGGTTACTGGAGGTAAACCCTAAGGTTAGGGGTTGGGTTGGGTTGTTCGGGGGCAGAGACTAAACAGCGAGGTCATCGTTCTCATCGGATTAGGGAAGGACGGGGAAGGAAGTCGGCCGTGACCTTTCAAAGGAGCCATCCCGGCATTTGGCTGGAGCGATTTAGGGAAGTCAGGGAAAACATAAATAAGAATGGCCGGACGCGGGATTGAACAGTCGTCCTCTCGATTACGACTCCAGTGTGCTAACTACTGCGCCACCTCGTTGGGTCCCTAACGTTAGAGCCTTGTGAACTCCAGACGCTCTGGCCACTGCTCCACTGCAGAAGTTTCACTTCAGCAAGCTTAGTACTTACCCAGAGAAACACGTCAGTGGGCTTAAGCAAGTTATTCAGGTGGGAAATTGGTAAAAATGCAACAACAGCTGTACCTACTCACGAGAGGCTTCAGGGCAGTGCCAAGTAACGTAGAACGCTGTTATTACTAGCTATAATACGAAGGGCAGGGGCGTTTATCTTTCATCTGAACTGAGTGGCTACCAAACTTGGAGTTTGTTAATGTAACGAGCAGAAAATCCTCAACTAGGAAGAAGAAGGAGGAGATGGACCTAAACCTCGCTAGCTAGAGATAACAGAGAGGTGCAGAGCCCCACGTCAGGTTGGCCGATACACGTAAAGTGCTGGTTGATTGCTGGCCCCATTATAGATAGGGAGAAATAATGCTCCACTGTAATATTTTAAAAACGCTTGTTTTTTGTATCCTCAGAGAGTAGAGGTGCCAATTACACGTCGCACGTCGTCAGCCTAGGGCATACTCCGACAAGTCTGTTTTTTCACTTAGAGTAGCGCTCTCAAAGTGCTTATTTTTACAGCGCTCCTGATGATTGCTGTCTATGATAGCTCTCATCCAACAAGATGAGACACTGACTTCTGTTGTGCAACCACTTACATCTTTTGCTTTTTCTAATATTTAGAATTACCGGTGGCCTTCAGTGTAGTAGTTAATCTGATTGGAAATAAATAGTGTTAAACAGAGCCCTGAGTTCCTAGAATGTTCTGCTGGGAGCATCTTATCGAATCCCAAAATCCGCACCTCTTATAGGTGTCCTGTTACAGTGTTTGGAGCTGATTCAAGCAATCAGCCTGCGTTCATTGTAAGTTTCTGCATTTGTTCCTGACCGCTTGGAAAATGCAGCCTGACCTGTAACGCACTGCACTACCTCTGTCCTGTGTTACGACACCATAGCATCCACTGAACAAAAAGTTAATTTTTTTCCTAGACCTATTCGAAGGGGAAAATCTATGGTTCACAAGCAGTAGGCAGAAAGTGACACACATTACAAACGTCATTCTCATGTCTACTGCTGGTCAGTTTCTCCAGCAACACAGAAGGTATGGGTTTATTGGAAGGAGCTACTCCTGCATTTATTGCAGTAATCCTATAATCATAGTGGATTCAATGGTATCTGTTAAACCGCTGGATGAATCATTTTGCTGCATCGATGAAACGAGACAGGAAGATCGAAATATTTTCTTCTAGGCGGCCACTATTCATATATAACAAAACTAGAGATGATAAACTACGCATGAGAAAATTTTTGTTTGTTGCTGGCCATTAAAACTGAGACGCCATGGAAGCAGCATGCAGCAAATGTCCCAGAGCACGCCAGCAACTGACGCTAACCGCTAGTCCACATTGTATATATTGCAGTTGGCAGCTATACTGCCGCTCGCCTTGTTAGGTATCCCACGACTGCCATGCGAATATGGAACCAGCGGGCTTCGGGGGGCCACGCTCAGCGCCATGAAGGATCTCAACGGCCTCACGCTCCTAACACGTAAGACGACGAACATACAGGGTGTATAAAAAAGGACTCAACCAATTTGAAAATTCGTACATACTTAGTCATACGACCTACAGATCGTGGTGTCATCTTGAAGGAAAATAGATCAGGTTTTGATTCATCTGGTACGCTAGGTCAGAATCGCGCCACAATAAGCACTAGCGGCAGTAGCAGGAAAGATGGCTGCCTTTAATGGTCCCAAAGGGGCTCGCTGTGTGTTTTGCTTTGAAGAGCCTCTGTCTGCGACAACTGTCCAACGTAATTCTCGCACAAAATTTGGTAAGGGCTTCCCAGTAGGTTTATTATTTATGAGTGGCCTAAGTGTTGCTAATGAGACTAGATTTCACTAAGACATAACAAATCCTCAACTTACCGAGCGAGGTGGCGCAGTGGTTAGCACATTGAATTCGCATTCGGGAGGACGACGGTTCAAACCCGCGTTCGGCCATCCAGATTTAGGTTATCCGTGATTCCCTTAAATCACTCCAGGAAAATGAGGGAATGGATGGTTCCTTTGAAGGGGCACGGCAGTCTTCCTTCCCCATCCTCCCCTAATCCAATGAGACCGATGACCTCGCTGTTTGGTCTCCTCCCCCAAACAACCCCAACCCTTGTGTCTGATGACGCTGTAGAGCGAGTAAGACAAAGCTTTGTGAACAGTCCAATAAAATCGACCTGCCATGCTTCTTGAGAGCTTGGTATCCCATATTTGATTGTTTAATGTGTGCTACGAAAACGGTTGGATCTCAAACCATGCGAGTCTACAATGGTGCAAGAATTAAAAGATACCGTTAGGATTGCTTGTAACGCTTTCTGTGTGGAAAATGTTACATCAGTTGAAGATGAAGATTTCATTGAAAATTATCATTAGTGATCAATCGACTTTTCACTTAAGTGGTAAGGTTAATAAACACAACTGTAGGATTTGGGACAGTCAAAACAGGGAAATCCCAGGAACACGAATGTGATAGCTCAAAACCGAATGTGTTTTGGACATTAGACATCATATGGATTTACAGACCTTTGAATTTGCAAGCCAAACCTATCAACAGAATGGCGTACTTAGATATGCTGGAAAAATTGGATCTCAAACCATGCGAGTCTACAATGGTGCAAGAATTAAAAGATACCGTTAGAATTGCTAGTAACGCTTTCTGTGTGGAAAATGTTACATCAGTTGAAGATGACGATTTCATTGAAAATTATCATTAGTGATCAATCGACTTTTCACTTAAGTGGTAAGGTTAATAAACACAACTGTAGGATTTGGGACAGTCAAAACAGGGAAATCCCAGGAACACGAATGTGATAGCTCAAAACCGAATGTGTTTTGGACATTAGACATCATATGGATTTACAGACCTTTCAATTTGCAAGCCAAACCTATCAACAGAATGGCGTACTTAGATATGCTGGAAAAATTGGATCTCAAACCATGCGAGTCTACAATGGTGCAAGAATTAAAAGATACCGTTAGGATTGCTTGTAACGCTTTCTGTGTGGAAAATGTTACATCAGTTGAAGATGAAGATTTCATTGAAAATTATCATTAGTGATCAATCGACTTTTCACGTAAGTGGTAAAGTTAATAAACACAACTGTAGGATTTGGGACAGTCAAAACTCAGGGAAATCCCAGCAACACGAATGTGATAGCTCAGAACCGAATGTGTTTTGGACATTAGACAACAGATGGATTTACAGACCTTTGAATTTGCAAGCCAAACCTATCAACAGAATGGCGAACTTAGATATGCTGGAAAAATGTTTAGTCCCCCAGGTTGGTGTGATGGACAAGAAAGCAGTGTATAGTTTATGCAAGATGACGCACCACTACACACCTCTCCAACGTCTGGGATTTTCTAAATGTGCACTTTTCAGGTAAGAGGATTGGCTGAGTTGCGTGGTCTACATCTACATCTAAATCTAAATTCATACTCCGCAAGCCACCCAACGGTGTGTGGCGGAGGGCACTTTACGTGCCACTGTCCTTATCTCCCTTTTCTGTTCCAGTCGCGTATGGTTCGCGGGAAGAACGACTGTCTGAAAGCCTCAGTGCGCGCTCGAATCTCTCTAATTTTACATTCGTGATCTCCTCGGGAGGTATAAGTAGGGGGAAGCAGTATATTCGATACCTCATCCAGAAACGCACCCCCTCGAAACCTGGCGAGCAAGCTACACCGCGATGCAGAGCGTCTCTCTTGCAGAGTCTGCCACTTTAGTTTGCTAAACATCTCCGTAACGCTATCACGGTTACCAAATAACCCTGTGACGAAACGCGCCGCTCTTCTTTGGATCTTCTCTATCTCCTCCGTCAACCCGATCTGGTACGGATCCCACACTGATGAGCAATACTCAAGTATAGGTCGAACGAGTGTTTTGTAAGCCACCTCCTTTGTTGATGGACTACATTTTCTAAGGACTCTCCCAATGAATCTCAACATGGTACCCGCCTTACCCACGTTCTCCTGACCTGGTGGCTCTTAACTTTTCTCTTGAGCACTCATCAAGGATGTTACGTTTATTCTACTCTTACCGGATTCCCTATTAGAGCTCAGAGCTAGAATCGACCTCGTAAGACGCGCTTGACATGCTGCAGGAAGTTTGGGAAGAAGCCGCCTTAAGATGGGATGTGTGTCACGTAACCAATGGAAGTCCCATTGAACCTATTTAGGTATAAGGTTATAAACTTGACGTTTAGATAAAACCATGACTGTAAGTTAAATAAACAATAATATTAGTTTTCATAATTGTAAACTCCTTTTTGATACAGCCGTTATCCTTCATACTACACGCGGTAAGTATGATGAGACGATGACGTCCAATACCTTGTCGCCTGCTAGTGTTTCACTGTCATTAAGCCGTTAAGCCACTTTCCATCGACGCTCACGACAGTAGCACGCGAACAGTCCGTCAGCTTCGCCATTTGTGAGACACGTGCCAGGCCACAACAATCTGCCCTTTGCCAAAGTCGCTTTTGCCTGTCGATTTTTCCGTTTGCTGCCTGCATCGTCGCTAGAATGATTCCTTGCTCCTGTTTGCTCCAATTATACAGTTTTATTACTGTGTCAAATGCCCACAGTACCACCAGGAGCTGTGGGCAGTGGTCATTATATTCTGGCTCATCAGAGTAAGTATACGTTCCGATACTTCGACAGCTGAAAACGTTAGGAACACTGGAAGACCAACAAAATATTTCTTCTAGGCTTACATGCAGTGCCACTTGCCGAAAACTTTTTTTATGACTTATGTTGTGAGATTAGTTAAGATTTTTAGTTTCTGTCACTGACACGTTATTTTTGACCTATCTTTGATCGTATCTCGAGTCCATTTCATATGTTGCTCGTGACGTTGCAGTTTTAAACAATAGTAGTGCTTGCAACCTTTCAGTGTCTGTCTGCAGTGCGAATCACTGGGAAATAGGAAAGTAAATATCTTTTTTTCTTTTGTAGAATGTAGTGAAACGTGAAAAAGATGTTTCTTAGTACTAATTCAGTGTAAGCATTCAGTATTTAAGCATTCCATATTTGATTTTACTGTAAACATGTGTAATGCTCAAGCTAATTGCGCAACAAAAGAACTTACCAATACAGGATATCTGCAAGAGTTTTTCTCTTACGTTGTGTATTACTTCCAATGCCTCTTAAGTAGTTTTAGTTGGTTATTGATAACTAACATCTAGCAACAGTTAGTGATTACAATGGAGCTAATGGTATGGAACCTTTGCAGTCTCGCTGAAATGAGGTACTACTGGAAATGGAAACTCGTCGAGCCGTTAGTCACAATTAGAGGACTCGCAAGAGAAGTGTGTGAGAATGTACTTGAAATTCTCCCAAATAAAGGAATTGTATTTGGAATGTCCACAGAGGAATGTGAAATGACCTTCAACACGAAAAATATTCCACTTGGTAGCTATACCATAATAGCAGAGTAAGTATCTTGAAGAACTTTATTCCAATAAAACAAAGATATGTGTAAACAAATCCTTTTTTTTACTTTCTGGGTGTATTTTACAGTAAAATATTAAATTCCATATGATTTTAATTATCAAATATATTAATTTAAGAAGTAAAGCAATCAACCAGTTTTTTATGTAATTTTGTTTATACCAATACAAGTTTAGGGCTTTTGCCCATCTTCTGTGAGCGTAATACATATTTGTATCTTCACTAAGCACATTGTTGAAAACATCAACTACAGTTTGGGTGCATCGTGCAAAATAACAGTACTGTTTATTTACTACACTTTGTGAGACGTATATATACAATATATTACTAATAAAATGCACTAACGAGAAATATATTGTAAACTTGAAAACATACTACTCGCAAAGTGTAGTAAACAACATTGTTATTCTGCAGAGGACAGCTGCAATGTCCAAACTGCAGCCGATGTTTTTAACCATATGACTACTGAAGATTTTAATATGTAATACCCCAATTGCAGATGGGCAGAAACCCAAAACGTGTATTGGTATCTCATGTATCATTGCGCTCTCGATGTAACACATTTGTTAGTCCTGACCCCTATCACTCTGCATCCTGTGATGTAGAGGTCCCCCACAAGACTGCCTAAGAAAACATTGTAAATTAGATGATAAGAAAATTAATTGTTAATTCATAATGGGTTATGGTGCTATAATAATATAGGTGATATCAAGACTACTAGATGAAAAGAACTGTGAGACAATTTGTTTATTTATCAAATGATACAATATTAGGATCCCCACAAGCGTCACATATGCTTGTAAGTAAATCTATACAACTTCTTTATTTATCAACTGAAACAGTATTAGGGTCACCACAAGCTTCAAATACGCTTGAAAGTAAACCTAGGTGAAATGGATTACTACAAGGAAACATATAAACCTAATAATCAACGGAAACGAATTCAGTTTGAAATGGACTGATAACTGGTGGAGGAAAGACTGGGGTTGAATTAAGGATCTCAACCATTGCACTTTATTGTCTCCTAACTTCACGACACGTGTTCTCACAAACTAATTCATCAAATGAATGACCACTTAGGTCTAATGAAATACCAAAAAAAAAGGTAGAAGATCAGTACCATTTGCCTAGTTCTGTTCTCGAATTTAAACACATTACAGTTGATTTTTAGCCCCACGTTATCTACCTTGATTGTCATCTCTGTTCCTTCCGATGTGCAGTTAGTTCTTTGCATTGCGCAGTCCTTACCGTGGCTGACTTGTTGGTTATGGCAACAGACAGTGCGGTCCATATGCAAGTCTCGCTCTTGCATGACATGCCAGTAACGGATGAAAATATAATCCTACCACAGTCTACATCTGCGTCCATCAGTGGCCCTGTGATATCACTCAGAGCAAACAGCAAATGTTTGGCTGTAATGGTGGAAAGCTACGGGTTACCGAAAACTTTCTAAGCAACTTCTCTTTAGAAGCTAGACTGGACAGCAAGTCTGTCCTCTCCTAAAACCGAATAGGTGATGAGGTCCGAACACTGACTGTTTTCTACGTGAAGACTGAGACTCTCCACTTGACCTTAGAGCAGTGCGTCCTCTCCTCGACCCAGACCATTCCCTGGAAATATACAAGACACAGCTCTTAATAAAAATAGTTTACAATAAAGTTTAATATCTAAACGGGTTGTCTAACAAAAGGAGCCAACTGGACTCTGCCTCGCCTAAGGCAGAAAGCTCACCCATAACTCATCCCTCCGTTTCAACACGGTAGAGCTAAGTTTCCTCTCCAACTATAATTAAGCCAAATATCAAATGTGTAATTCTGAGGAGGGCTTCTGTGATGTGATGAGCGCAGAGATGATGCTGTCAGGACGGAAAGCTGTGTCACCTGCATCTCACCATTTCGGGTTTGACTCAGAAACAGCACCTACATCTACATCTACATGGATACTCTGCAAATCACATTTGAGTGCCTGACAGGTGGTTCATCGAACCACCTTCACAATTCTCTATTATTCCAATCTTGTTCAGTGTGCGGAAAGAACGGACACCTATATCTCTGATTTCCCTTATTTTATTACGATGATTGTTTCTCCCTACGTAGGTCGACGTCAACAAAATATTTTCACATTACGAGGAGAAAATTCGTGGCTGAAATTTCGTGAGAAGATTCAGCCGTAACGAAAAACGCCTTTGTTTTAATGATGTCCATCCTAAATCCTGTATCATTTCAGTGACACACTCTCTCCTATTTCGCGATAATATGTGCTGCCGTTTTTGAATTTTGTCGATGTACACCGTCAATGCAGTCTGCTAAGGATCCCACACCGCACAGCATTGTTCCAAAAGAGGACGGATAACATAGTGTAGGCAGTCTCTTTAGCACATCTGTTGCATTTTCTAAGTGTCCTGCTAATAAAACACAGTCTTTGGTTAGCTTTCCCCACGACATTATATATGTGTTCTTTCCAATGTAAGTTGTTTGTAATTGTAATTCCTAGGTATTCAGTTGAATTTACAGCGTATAGATTTGAATTATTTATAGTGTAACCGAAGTTTAACGGATTCCTTTTTGCACTCATGTGGATGACCTCACACTCTTCATTCTTTAAGATCAATTGCCAGTTTTCGCTTCCTTCAGATACCTTTTCTAAGGTGTTTTGCAACCTGTTTTGATCTTCTGATGGCTTTACTAGTCGATAAATGACAGCATCATCTGCAAACATCCTAAAAGGGCTGCTGAGACTGTCGCCCGTCTGGCTAGCCGCGCCGTATAACGCACTGCTTACCGAGCGGGAAGGCGTGGCGGTCCCCGGCACGAATCCGCCCAGTGGATTAGTGTCGAGATCCGGTGTGCCAGCCAGCCTGTGGATGGTTTCTAAGGCGCTTTTCCATTTACCTCGGGGAATGCGGGCTGGTTTCCCTTATTCCGCCTCAGTTACACTATGTCGGCGATTACTGTGCAAACACTGTCCCCACGTACGCGTACACCATAATTACTCTACCACGCAAATATTGGGGTTACAGTCGTCTGGTATGAGACGTTCCCGGGGAAGTCCACTGGGGACCTAACTGCACAATGACCCTGGGTTCAGTGGGGGAGGCGGTGGTGTGGAGTGAACTGCTGTGGCCAGTTGTGGGGTTGTGAACCACTGAGGGCTACGGCGAGACGAAGCCCCTCCGTCGCTTGTAGGTCCCCAGTTTGATACACAATACACAATAGCTGTGTTTCACAAGAACGGTGCTTCCTAAATCCGTGTTCACTATGTATCAATAGACAGTTGTCTTCGAGGTAATTCATAATGTTCGAACACAATAAACGTTCCAAAATCGTGCTACATATTGACGTTAATGATATGGGCCTGTAATTTAGCCGATTACTCCTGCTATCTTTCTTGAATATTGGTGTGACCTGTGCAACTTTCCAGTCTTCGGGTGCGGATTTTTATTCAAGCGACACGTTGTATATGCTTGTTAACTACTTAGCTATTGTATCAGCATACTCTGAAAGGAACCTAACTGGTATACATCGGGACCGTGATTTAAGTTACTTCACTACACCGTGGATGTTTACGTCTAAGTTACTCGTCCTGGTAGCAGTTCTAGAATCAAATTCGAAATTATTTACTTCGTCTTCCTTGGTGAAGGAACTACGGAACGCTGTGTTTATTAACTCTCCTTTGGCAGCACTGTGTTCGACAGTATTTCCATTGCTACTGTGCAGAGAAAGTATTGACTGTCTCTTGCCACGAGCGTAATTCACATACGAACAGAATCTCTTTGGATTTTCCTGTCAGGTTTCGAGACAAAGTTTCGTTGTGGAAAGTATTATAACCATCTCGCATTAAAGTCCGCGCTAAATTTCGCGCTTCTGTAAAATATCGCCAGTCTCTGATATTTTGCGTCCGTTTAAATTTAGCATTTTTTCTCGTTGTTTCTGCAAAAGTGTTCTGACCAGATCTGTGTACCAAAGAGGATCAGTTCCATCGCTTGCCAATTTATTTGGCGTAAATCTCTCAATTGCTGCCGATAATATTTCTGTGAATTCAAGCCACATCTGCATACTATTACATTGTTAATTTGGAAGGAGTGGAGATTGTCTCTCAGGAAGGCGTAAAGTGAATTTTTATCTGCTTTTTAGCTTAGGTATATTTTTCGTTTATTTTTGGAGGATTTGGGGGTTACTGTACTTAGTCTCGCTACGACAACCCTGTGTTCACTAATCCCTGTATCCGTTCTGATGCTTATTGTTAGCTCAGGAAGCATTATCTGGCGTCCATGCACCCGACGTCTGATACTGAAAGCTAATGCCCTAGCTCCGCCCCTCTGCACTGTCCATGTGCAGTGTCTACAGGCTAGGCGACTCTGGCGGTTCAGTGGGGCAGATACCATGAGCCACCTCTTGCTGTCTGCGAGCCCTCCACGGCCATCCAAGCACACCCTGAAACCGCCTGCACGATACTCAAACGCAGTCCTGTGTTGCACCTCCCTGCCACCCAGACGCCCGTCCGCAGGCGAACGGACGAAGTTTGAACAGAAAACTACTCCCCCAAA
Source organism: Schistocerca gregaria (assembly GCF_023897955.1). Taxonomy (NCBI): domain Eukaryota; kingdom Metazoa; phylum Arthropoda; class Insecta; order Orthoptera; family Acrididae; genus Schistocerca; species Schistocerca gregaria. The sequence goes on from NC_064922.1 coordinate 197,307,795, forward strand.
CATCAGATGCTCTACTGTAGTCTTAACTGCAACACAACTTCATGAAGTTAAATTTACTGAAGAAGCTTTATGCCTGAACGTCGTAGCCACCTACACTACTGGCCATTAAAATTGCTACACCACGCAGATGACGTGCTACAGACGCGAAATTTAACCGAAAGGAAGAAGACGCTCTGATATGCAAATGATTAGCTTTTCAGAGCATTCACACAAGATTGGCGCCGGTGGCAACACCTACAACGAGCTGACGTGAGGAAAGTTTCCAACCGATTTCTCATACACGAACAGCAGTTGACCGGCGTTGCCAGGTGAAACGTTGTTGTGATGCCTCGTGTAAGGAGGAGAAATGCGTACCATCACGTTTCAGACTTTGATAAAGGTCGGACTGTAGCCTATCGTGATTGCGGTTATCGTATCGCTACATTGCTGCTCGTGTTGGTCGAGATCCAATGACTGTTAGCAGGATATGGAATCGGTGGGTTCAGGAGGGGAATACAGAACGCCGATCTGGATCCCAACGGCCTCGTATCACTAGCAGTCGAGATGACAAGCATCTTATCTGTATGGTTGTAACGGATCGTGCAGCCACGCCTAGATCCCTGAGTCAACAGATGGGGACGTTTGCAAGACAACAACCATCTGCACGAACAGTTCGACGACGTTTGCAGCAGCATGGACTATCAGCTCGGAGACCATGGCTGCAGTTACCCTTGACGCTGCATCACACTCAGGAGCGCCTGCGATGGTGTACTCAACGACGAACCTGGGTGCACGAATGGCAAAACGTCATTTTTTCGGATGAATCCGGGTTCTGTTTACAGTAGCATGATGGTCTCATTGGAAGCGAGTATTCGTCATCGCCTTACTGGTGTATCACCTGGCGTGATGGTATGGGGTGTCATTGGTTAGACGTCTTGTTCGCATTGACGACACTTTGAACAGTGAACGTTACATTTCAGATGTGTTACAACCCGTGGCTGTAGCCTTCTTTCGATCCCTGCGAAACCCTACATTTCAGCAGGATAATGCACCCACCGCATGTTGCACGTCCTGTACGGGCCTTTCTGGATACAGAAAATGTTCAACTGCTGTCCTGGCCAGCACATTCTCCAGATCTCTCACCAACTGAAAACGTCTGGTCATGATGGCCGAGCAACTGGCTCGTCACAATACGGCATTCACTACTCATGATTATCTGTTGTATCGTGTTGAAGCTGCATGGGCAGCTGTACTCGTACACGCCATCCAAGATCTATTTGACTCAATGCCTAGGTGTGTCAAGGCTGTTATTACGGCCAGAGGTGGTTGTTCTGGGTACTGATTTCTCAGGATCTATGCACCCAAATTGTGTGAAAATGTAATCACAAGTCAGTCCTAGTATAATATATTTGTCCGATGAATACCCGTTTATCATCTTCATTTCTTCTTGGTGTAACAGTTTTAATGGCCAGTAGTGTATTCATTAAGAGAGACTAAAAAGGAAATGAAGTTCCATAAACTCGAATTTATTTTATATCACTCTGTAATTAACAAAGGAGGAGGACACCACAACCTGGACAACACCTCATAGAATAAACAAGAATACGCACAGAATGTGGCTGGGTACCGTAATATAATCCAGATCCAAAGAGCTCCGCAAGCAGGAAAATAGATAAATTAATATGGACTCTGATGTGTTATTGTTTAAAACATTATTTAATCAATTGATTCTCTTGTATATCAAGGCGGATGAGTGTAAGACTACAAATTAACAGCTCAGGAATTTGATACCGTGTCGCTAAAAGATTTTTTGTGTGACGCTTATTAATTCCCTAACCTCTCTCAGTGGTCTGTATATTGGATAATGCTACGTTTCACCATGGAGTTCGCATTTACGTTCCCAGCAACTGGCTGGATAAGTCAGCTGAAAGGTTGGTGGGCAGCTCGGGCATACCATATACAGCTGGACCATGCTAAAGAAAACACTACAGTGAGCAGAGAACATCTGAGAACAACTTTACATTATTTAGTTAGTTATCTGCATATTCTATGCATTATAAAAGCGATATCAGTTTTACAGTTACTGTTAAATTTATCAGTGAATAGTATAGAAACATATTGGGCATTTACATGATTATCTTAAACTGCCTTTTTTTTCTTTCACGTGACATATACTTAACTATGTTTAACTTCTCTCTCAATATTCACAGTTGCTGTCTAAAGGCTTTATTAATGCAGGTATTGAATAAAATCAAAATAACTTATGTGAAATTCTATCTGGACGGTTATCTGACAGGAAACGTTATTTTTATCCAAACAAACTAAATATATACATAGAACAATCATGCTTTAGTAATAGCATAGACAATACCTTAATTAATAACTATTTCTAAGCCAGTGTGACATTTGTGGTAAGCTAAAATGATGTCCTACACACTATACATTTAAAGCAGTTGTTGCTGAAATCTGAGACTAGCACAAATATTCCTCGATGCGGCCGTATAGAAAAACGTCGTTTCATTTAGAGATATCGTTTGCAAATAAGAGATTAACTGTTGTTGATGCCTTCGTGTCTATAATGGCCAAATAAAACTCGGCGAACTTTTTGAGAATGTCTATGGCACATTATTAATAACAAAGCTTTTCTCAAACAATTTTTTAATCCGTGTACTTTGCTTGAGTGTGATACCTGAAATGTAGATTATAACGCTGTTTTGAATCTGATTGTCATTTTCTTCATGTCATTCAGTATTATCATATTAAATGTAGTAGATTCATTCTTACTGCTTTTGTTAGTTTCCGACCCGTTTTTTAAAATAAAATTGCACATTATATTTATTATTATTTGTGTGATTGTTGTTATAATTATTATTTGCAGGCTATATGTTGGCAGTATACCCGCATACAGCATTGAGGACATTGAACAATTCAGAAAGGTAGAAGAAGAAGGAAGTTTGTGCATGGAACTAGTGAATGTGCTTTTTAATGAATTAAAGATTTATATGGACTGTACGCTGCCTCAAGCAATATGGTGAGTAATTGTGTATTTAATAAGCAATATAATTTGTAAACCATTTCTATAACGCTGTCTATATTGAACAGTCGGAATTCTCATTGAAATAGTTTGTCTCAAATTTTGTTTAAGAACATTATGGGCTCGACTCTTGCGAATAGGTAATCGTTTGTTGTCGTACAGCAATAGCTGACGTCTCGTTTTAGTTGGTAGCCTCTCTCTTAATTTGTTTTTGCAAAATGATGGTTACACATTATTTGTCGTCTTAAATTCAGTTTCTTCACCTTTTTTGTAACATTAAGATCACAGTAGGTTCTTCGACCACTCCAGAAACTCTCCTCTGAAAGTTTTTGTGTCGATGATATAGCCAAGTCTTCAGGCTTGGATAGTTCGTAAGATACTGGATTTAGTCCCAGTACGTGATTAAAAAATTCTTTCAGAATTTAATCTTATTTGCATATGTAAAACGTTCTGTATGTATGTATGTGTGTGTGTGTGTGTGTGTGTGTGTGTGTGTGTGTGTGTGTGTGTGTGTGGTCCAAGAATATTTCTGGAACTCCTGTATGGATTCTCACCAAACTTAGTACCATATGACATAGTACAGGGAAATCTTTACGTGTTAGTGAGACACACCTAGCACCCATACTTACAAGGGGAAAGATGTGAGCGAGGTGACGTACTAACATATCTCGGGAAGTCCTGTAGCAATTTCAACTCAATTTTGCGCATATGCGACTTAGAATTTGGAAAAGTGTGCTGTTGGAATAAGACTCCGTTAGCACCAATATCGGATGGTGTATAGGGTGTGAAAGGGTTGACTTATAGAAATAATCTGAAACGTTGTTAAACTCCGATTAAAATTAATTGCGTCTGATGAATTACAGTAGCTAGTAGCATTCCTACCTACGAGCACCCAGCCACGAGTCACAAGGCGCTGCACTTACCTACGAGGTGCATTCAAGTTCTAAGGCCTCCGATTTTTTTTCTCTGGGCTGGAAAGAGGTAGAAACATGCACATTGTTTTAAAATGACGCCGCGTTCATTGTCAATACGACCCAGAGATGGCAGCACTGTACGGCAGATGGAATTTTACCGCCAGCGGCGAGAATGAGAACTGTTTTAAATACTTAAAATGGCGATCATTCGTTTTCTGAATTTGCGTGGTGTGAAACCAATTGAAATTCATCGACAGTTGAAGGAGACATGTGGTGATGGAGTTATGGATGTGTCGAAAGTGCGTTCGTGGGTGCGACAGTTTAATGAAGGCAGAACATCGTGTGACAACAAACCGAAACAACCGCGGGCTCGCACAAGCTGGTCTGACGACATGATCAAGAAAGTGGACAGAATTGTTTTGGGGGATCGCCGAATGACTGTTGAACAGATCGCCTCTAGAATTGGCGTTTCTGTGGGTTCTGTGCACACAATCCTGCATGACGACCTGAAAATGCGAAAAGTGTCATCCAGGTGGGTGCCACGAATGCTGATGGACGACCACATGGCTGCCCGTGTGACATGTTGCCAAGCAATGTTGACGCGCAACGACAGCATGAATGGGACTTTGTTTTCGTCGGTTGTGACAATGGATGAGACGAGGATGCCATTTTTCAATCCAGAAACAAAGCGCCAGTCAGCTGAATCAAAGCACACAGATTCACCGCCACCAAAAAAATTTCGGGTAACCGCCAGTGCTGAAAAAATTATGGTGTCCGTTTTCTGGGACAGGGAGGGCGTAATCCTTATCCATTGCGTTCCAAAGGGCACTACTGTAACCGGTGCATCCTACGAAAATGTTTTGAAGAACAAATTCCTTCCTGCACTGCAACAAAAACGTCCGGGAAGGGCTGTGCGTGTGCTGTTTCACCAAGACAACGCACCCGCCCATCGAGCTAACGTTACGCAACAGTTTCTTCGTGATAACAACTTTGAAGTGATTCCTCATGCTCCCTACTCACCTGACCTGGCTCCTAGTGACTTTTGGCTTTTTCCAACAATGAAAGACACTCTCCGTGGCCGCACATTCACCAGCCGTGCTGCTATTGCCTCAGCGATTTTCCAGTGGTCAAAACAGACTCCTAAAGAAGTCTTCGCCGCTGCCATGGAATCATGGCGTCAGCGTTGTGAAAAATGTGTACGTCTGCAGGGCGATTACGTCGAGAAGTAACGCCAGTTTCATCGATTTCGGGTGAGTCGTTAATTGGAAAAAAAAAAAAATCGGAGACCTTAGAACTTGAATGCACCTCGTACAAAACTGGCAACGCTGCAAACTCGTGGCGCTAGAGCAAAAAACCACCACTCGCCTTGCTCATACCAGTCACAAAGTAATTTTAATAGAAGTTTGGCGTCGAATCCAAAGTTTTCAGCATTTATGGCCTGATTGGCAAAAGTTCCGATGACATTTGATCCCGAGGAGTGGATTTGGTGGCAGTAAGTGGAGGAATGAAAGCTCAGACGAGTTTTTACCAAAGTTTCTGTATGTGAAAAAAAGTACAACTTTGAGACTACACCCCTAGCACACCGATGGATGGGTATGAGCGTAGGAGGGAACTGTAATCATAACTCTGGAAAGCATGGAGAAATTTCAAGAACAAATAGAAATCATTTGGCTCAATATCTATGAAAAACTACTGGAGGGGGGTGTGGTGGGGCGGAGGGTACGAAAGACACTGCTATCACCTCGATTTGTGTGGCTCGGATTGGAAAAGTAATAAGGTATGAGGAAAATTCTAGAACGCGTGGAGCAATTTTGTTGCTGCGTATTGTCGAGCTCAGGCACGACGATCAAAAACGGAAGAGGAGAGAGGGCTGTGAGACAACGTCAGCGAGGAGTATGCTGACAGATCCCTCTCTAGGACGCCACCGAGACAAGAGCGCCATCTAGGACAAGAAATATAAGCGCCGCTCCGCCAGGCCGCGGCCCGACACCTGGAGGGGGCTAACAGAGTGGCCTGCCTGCGGCTGGACGACCAATCGGCTTGGCAAGCAACGAAAAGCTTCCTACGGCGCTCCCAGAGGATTCCTCCGATTCGCGATGGACAACGCGTCGTCTGCGACCCTGACGAGAAAGCTAATCTACTTGCCGACTTCCGCCCTGTTGACGACCCCGTCGACGCTGCTACCATCCACGAGGTCGCCACGAGGCCACCGGTGCTCCTCGCTCTGCAGGGGGAGGGGGACGAGATCGACCGCACTACTGCCGACGAGGTTGCCGAATCTCTACGCCATCTCGACAACAGGGAAGCAGGAGGCCCAGATGAAGTCCCAAATGCTATCCTCAAGTAGTTTCCATCTCCCGTCCATGCTCAACTGGCTGCCATCTTTAACGAGACACTCCGCTCTGGCTGTTATGCAACTGCCGCGATAGTAGCCATTCCAAAACCTGGTAAGGATCTCCGGCTTGCGAACATCTATAGGCCAATTAGACTTCTGCCGTCTGTCTCCAAGTGCTTCGAATGGCTCTACCTCCATCGTCTGCTGCACCATGTTGAAGCAGAAGCCATTCTCCCCGAAGAGCAGTTCGGTTTTCGAAGAGGCCATTCTACGGAACAGCAATTACTTCGTCTCGTTGAAGAAGCCTTCGATGCTATGGATCGCCACGAATACCTCGGAGCCGTTTTGTTAGACGTCTCGAAGGTGTTCGACAGTGTGTGGCACGAGGGACTCCTGTACAAGCTCTTAGTGCAGGGGATCCCCGTGCCACATGTTCGCCTCATCCGCAGTTACCTGGCAGATCGGACGATCCACGTGCGGGCCCAGACTGGGACGTCCACCGGCCGCCGCATCCGGGCAGGTGTGCCTTAGGGATCGGTCCTCGGGCCGATCCTCTACACCCTGTTCACCACGGATACTCCTAAGACTGACCGCGTACAGCTGGCTCTGTACACGGATGATACTGCTGTCTTCGCCCGAAGTATGGGCCCCATCTTCTGCAGCAGAGGCTCCAGCTCGCAATGCGACGATCTCGTCCGTTGGGCGGTTAGGTGGCGCCTCCGCTGTAATGCAGCGAAGACTCAAGCCCTCATTGTTACCCGCCGTCGCGTCCCCTTGGACCTCCGACCACCGGCAATCGCCGGCAGTGCTGTTCCATGGAGCGACACCGCACGATACCTGGGCGTCACGCTCGACCGCCGTCTTACGTGGCGCCACCATATCGCGGATGTCAGAGGAAAGGCTTCAAGAAGACTCGGTCTCCTTTATCTCCTCCTCAACCCGAGCTCAACTACCTCCTCACCTCGGGGTGACACTCTTCAAGGCGCTGCTCCGCCCTGTCCTCCAGTACGCCGCGGTGGTATGGTGGAATGCTGCTGACGATCACGTCCTGAAGCTGGAGGCCCTGCAAAATCGAGCCCTCCGGCTTGCATTCCACGTGGATCGCAACTTCCCTTCGGCGGTTGAACACCAGATGGCTGGAATACAACGGCTGCGCGAACGTTTCCGCGAGACGGCGCAACTCTTCTATCAGAAGACGCAAGTTTCGCACAATCCGAAAATAGGGGCGCTTGGGAGGAAAATTTAATTTCGAGCATCCACCCGATGGCCAGACCTGCTAGTCGACAGGATCGGTTAGCCGGTGACGACCTCCACTGACGGATCGTCCCGAAGACAAACATACCGCGAAGTCCTTACCTCTCACCAACTCAGACTCGGGAGGAGAAGCTGCAAGGCTGGACACTCCATAGACACACGGGTTGAAGTCCACCTCCACTGAAGATCCGTGGCGCCGCGGCCAGAGTTGAAGTCGAGCCGACCTAAGAACGCTACATCAGTGGCTTAGAAACTGTATTGGCTCGCTTGTATTACAAATTGTATATACTGAAGAGCTTGCTTATGTTTGTCTGCTGCCCCTTGCTTGCGCCACGTCTATGTCTCACAAGGTTAAGTATTGTAATCATTTCCTTTTGTAATAAACTCCATTAATACGATTTGCTTGAATTGTTGTCTAGCGATACGAGAAAGCAGCTTTCCTAGGCACCCTATATTAGACGAGTGGGCAGAACACAACTCATTTCAGTCAAATTTAGCTGATTAGCCAAAGCATTATGACGACGGCGTGATTTAATGCCTCCAGGTGACAATGCGGACACGTTACTAATGCGTTTAATCATAGCAGAGACGAACGGAGAATCCTTCTAACGATGAAATAGGCAGCAAATGGGGAAACGTTCTAACATAAGTGACTCTCACAAAGGACAGTTTGCTACTGCCCGTTGGCCTGGAACGAGCATGTCGAAAACGGCGAAGCTGGGTGTCTACTCGCGTGCGCTGAGTGACCATTTACATAAAGTGGTCGAGCGATGGCGAAACCACGAGTAGGCGACAAGCTGTTGAGCGCTCACGCCTCACCACAGTGCGTAGAGGTTGGAGGATTGTCCACTGTGTACAGCAGGGTGGACTGCGATCTGTGGCAGTCTGACGACAGAGTACGGTGCTGTTGGTGGCAGAAGTGTTGCGGAAAACGCCACTCAGCGCACATGAATGAAAATCGGACTCCCAGCAGAGGACTCTCTACGTGTTACCAAGTTTACCCAACTAGGTCTTCAGTTACGGTTGCAGTGGGCGCGGGATCATGGAGACTGGAACGTGGGTTAATGGAAACGTATCGTCTGGTCAGCTGAATCACGTTCCTTGTTACACAAGATCGACGGTCGTGTCAAGATTAGCCGTCATCCAGCCGAACGAGTGTTCGAAACACGCACCGTACAACGGATGCTGGCCAGTGGTGGCAGTATTATCCTTATCATACAGTACTCTATGGCATTTGTTCAATGTGTGTGAATTCCTAAGGGACAAAACTGCTAACGTCATCGGTCGCTAGACTTACATTCTAGTTAAGCTAACTTATGCTAACAACGACACACAGACCCATGCCCGAGGGAGAATTCGAACCTCCGGTGGGAGGGACCGCGCAATCCGTGACATGGCGCCTCAAAACCACGCGGCTATGTCATTTGTGAAATTAACTGAAGGCACTATGAGAACTGTGGACTACGTGAATGCTATTGTGGATTACCGGATCCCTTCATGCTTAGAGTCGTCCCCGAAGGTGGTGCCTTCTTCTACATTTACGGCTGGTACCCTATTCCACTACTAGTCTTTACTGATCCACTCTCAAAGAGAGCGATGAAATAACGACTGGATATCCCTCCGTTCGAGCTCTAATTTCTCTTATCTTCATAAATGTACTTTGGCGCAGAACAATCGCTCTGCAGTCAGCTTCAAACGTCGCTTGTTTAAATTTTCTGAATAGTGTTTCGTGAAAAAAAAAACGTCGTCTTCCCTCCAAAGATTCTGATTTTATCTCACGAAGCATCTCAGTAACAGCTGTGTGTTGATCGAACCTAACGGTAACAAATGTACCGCTTCCCCTCTGGATTGCTCTGAAGTTTTCCCCACCTAGTGGGAACCCACAACGCTCGAGCAGTACTCAGTATAGTGATATGTATATGGTCTCATTTATAAATAAGACACAGATCCCAAAATTTAATCAATAAACCGAAATCGAGTATTCGCCTTCCCTGCTACAGCCTTTGCATGTTCTTTATTTTTCAAATCGCCTTCGGACATAGTGCCTAATATCGGTGACTGTGTCGTGCATCACTATACCAATGCTGTATTCGAGTACTATGCGGCTGTTCATCCTACTCATCTGCACGAAGTAACATTTTTCTTCATTTAGAGCAAGCTGCCATGCATCAAATCACAATTTTGTCTAAGTTGTCCTGTAACCTGCTATAGACAGACAACGATGATGCCTTCCAGTACACCACAGTGTCTTCAGCAAACAGCTGCAGACTGCTTCTCACGGTGTTCATCAGATCGTTTGTGTGTATAGAGAGTAAGAGCGGTGCTGTCACACTTTCTTGGGGCACGCCTGACGATATCCTTGTCACTGACGAGGGCTTGCCGTCGACGACAAAGTACTGGGTTCTACTGCATAAGGAGTCTTCAAGCCACTGGCGTATCTCGGAACCTATTCAATATCCTCGTACTTTCGTTAACAGTGGGGCAGCGTGTCAAACGCTTTTTTTGTGAATTTAGAAATATGGGAACTGGCTGTTGTTCTTCGTCCACAGGTTGCAGTAGATCCTGGGAGAAAAGGGCAAGCAGAGTTTCGCAAAAATTATGCTTTAAAACTGTGATCATTCGTTAACGGTAGCTTTTCAGTCTCGAGGAAATTTACTACTGTATATTCGAACTCACAATATGTTCAAGAATTTTGCAGCAAAGCGAGGTTACGGATAACGGCCTGTAATGTTTGGGTACGTTATTTATACATATACAGGAATCCACTGTGCTTTTTTCTAGTCTCTTGGGATTTTGTACTGGGAGAAGGATTCGCGATAAATGCCATAGAGCACTCTCTGTAAAACCGCATGAGGATTCTGTCTGGGCCTGGCGACTTGCTTGTTATCAACAAGACCATATGGGGTCTGCGCGACGGTCAAGCGTTGGTATGAAACTTTCATGGCAGAAAAACTGTGTGCTGGACCGAGACTCGAACTCGGGACCTTTGCCTTTCGCAGGCAAGTGCTCTACCATCTGAGCCACCCAAGCACATTCACGCCCCGTCCTCACAGCTTTACTTCCGCCAGAACCTCACCTCCTACTTTCCAAACTTCACAGAAGCTCTCCTGCGAACCTTGCAGAACTAGCACTCCTGGAAGAAAGGATATTGCGGAGACATGGCTTAGCCACAGCCTGGGGGATGTTTCCAGAATGACATTTTCACTCTGAAAGCGGAGTGTGCGCTGATATGAAACTTTCCTGGCAGATTAAAACTGTGTGCTGGACCGAGACTCGAACTCGGGACCTTTGCCTTTCGCGGGCAAGTGCTCTACCATCTGAGATACCGGAGCACTACTTAAACTCCGTGACAAGCCAGTAAGTCAATGTATAGTAATTTTCTCTAAAACATGCTGTAAGAAATATTTGTCGTTGCTCACCCAAGATCATCTTGTACACATTGGTTTAAGTAGCACGCATTTTGATGACTGCTTCGCAGTATATGTATTCCCTCATGATGTTTGTTTCAAGTCACCTTCCACAGGATTAAAAGGAACGACAACGCACAGAATTTCGGTGCCAGAAGTACACTGATATTCATTATTCCACATTTGATCGATTCTAGTACAAAAAAGGGCGCACAATGATGCCACTAAAATTTTTCATCACTTAGCAAATGACATAAAATGTCTCACAGGGAAGTTCGTGACCGAATTAATTAAAATCTCGCGAATTACTGACAAAATTGATTTTCGCTTTTGGATTGGATACTGAATGAGGCCATGTTTCTAAATTTCGATTGTTGTGTACAGTTTTATAATTATTTTAAGTAGGACGTATATGACCCAGTGGGCTGGAGGAGGAATAAATGGTTTTGTACATTCATTCTTCTTCGAGTCCAGCATGACATTATACATGCCATTTAAAATAATGTTTTTACTAGGTATTAGAATATATTAACAGAAGAAAGTAAGTACCATTATTATTATGTCACAAAAATTCCATGACAATAAGCCAGTTACAGTTTTGTCATCTGCTCACCACATAAAAGATATAATGATTCGTCACAAGAAAACATAGAGATGGTACAACCTCAGCTATATGCTGCCCGGCCTCCAAAGCAGATGACACAGCTGTAATGACAGCTGCAGACTGGTTCGATCAGCAGGGGGAAGGATATGTTATTGGCAGTACTTCACTGAAATATTGGCATCGTCTTTCTTATTTTCTTTTGGATGTCGCAGTAGTTGACACTTTCGTCATGTGGATCTGTAACAATGAAGGAAAATGAGATCAAGTTTCTTTTCACTTCGCTTTTATAAGGCAGCTTTCATCTGGGAGAAGTATAAAGTGAAGGGGAAGGCAAGCATTCATTACAAAAAGCAAACCACGAGTTTGTGGAGTTTCCTATTTAGTATCAAATCAGAGGAAATAAAATAGGATTATGGCCAACGAACAAGATATATAAGCTTAAAAATTTACACGCTAATCTGAACAAAAGGCACAAACAGAAAGTCTCTAGACACACTGGCCATAACTTGAACCAGTAAACGAATTTAAAAGTGTCTTACCAATAAATATGTGAACAAATCTGTATATTTGCTAGCAATCAATGTGAAAATAAATACCTTTATTGAGCTTATGTATTCCAGACAGGAAAAAATTACATAAAACCGCCAAAACACAAGGCATGCAAGGCACAACTCAAACAATTAAGCGACACGTTTCGCAATAGGTGCTTAACAATGAGCCTGTTGGATCCAACAGTTGACACATTCAACGATAGTCGTAACACCACAAGTCTGTATGAGGGATACACGTAGTCCATTGGTCACGGAAGGGTTAAATTCGAAACCAAAGTGAAAAAGTTTCTCCTTCGACTCTCCTTTTTCGTAGAAGAATTTCTAATTATGTCATATTTCGCCTCAATACAAGGAAAAAAGAAGCTTCTCAAATCGTCAGTATGCAGTCATATTTACACGAATGCATCACTAGGGTATTAAATAACTCGTTTCACATCATTGCAATTAATCGCACAAATGAAGCATGGAAATGAAACTAATTTCCATGGCCAGAATCGTGCTACAGTGTTTTAAGGTGCATGATAGTGACGTCACGTTGACGTCTTGGCCACCACATTCGTTTTTTGTGAGAACTCGACGAAACGCCTATGTTTGCCTGGGGTAGTGCAGCAGCTAGACGCGGCATAGACTCAAAAAGTCGATGGATGTTCCCTGCACAAATATGGACCCATGCTGTTCCTATAGCTGTCTATAATTGCGAAAGTGTTGCCGGTGCAGAATTTTGTACAAGGACTGACCTCTCGACTATGTTCCATAAATGTTAGATGGGATCCACGTCTGACGATGTGGGTGGCCAAACCATTTGCTCGAATTGTCCGGAATTTCCTTTAAACCAATGAAAAAACAATTGTGTCCCGGTGACATGGCGCATTGTCATTCATAAAAATTCCAACGTTGTTTGGGAACATGGAGTCCATGGATGCCAGCAAATGGTCTCCAAGTCTGGTAGGACCAAAGGACCTAGTCCATCCCATGTGAACACAGCCCACGCCATTATGGAGCCACCATCAGCTTGCGCATTGTCTTGTTGAGAACTTGGGTCCATGGTTTCGTTGGGTCTGCGACGCACCAGAATACTATCACTGCTTTACGAACTGAATCGGGACTCACCTGACGAGGCGACATTTTACAAGTCGTCTAAGGCCCAAAAGATATGGTTACGAACGAAGGAGAAGCGTTGCAGACATGTCGTTCTGTTAGCAAAGGCGCTTGCGTCTGTCATCAGCTGCCATAGCCCATTAACGCCAATTTCGCTGCACTCTCCTAATGGATACATTCGATTTACGTCCTACATTGATTTCTGTGATTATTTCAAGCAGTGTTGCTTGTCTGTTAGCACTGACAAACCTACATAAATGCCGCTGCTGCTCTTGGTCGTTAAGTGAAGGCCGTCGGCCACTGTGTTGTCCCTAGTGCCTGCCTGAAATCTGGTATTCTCGGCATACTCTTGACATGGTGTATCTCACAATATAGAATTACCTAACTGTTTCCGAAAACGAATGCCCCAAACGTCTAGCTCTAACTACCGTTCCCCGATCAACGTCCGTTAATTCCCGTCGCGCAGCTATAACCACTTCGGAAACTTTTCCACATGAATCACATGAGTACAAATGACAGCTCCAACAATGCACTTTCATTTTATACCTTGTGTACGCGTTATCTTTGTATGTGCTTATCTCTATCCCATGACTTTTGTCACCTCAGTGTATATATACTTTGATTGTCTGCAGACGAACAAGTGCTTACATATGCGCTCTCAGAAAGCTATCATGTTATATACATGTCGTAATTCCTGTCCTAAAGATAATATAGTAGAGGATGCAAATCTCCATCAAGCGATTCATTATCAAAAACATTAATGAAATGTGGAAGCACTATACAACTGAACACTCGTTACGTCGCAAAGAAACAAAGATAGAGATGAGTCAAAAATCATAACATCTGCGATAAACGATGGTCGACACATACTCTACGTAATGCTTGTAGGATATGGAACATTCTGTCTGACACCCAAGGGCAGCATGTTACGGTTATGATCACTCGAATTGCTCGGTGGATATGCACCACTGGCCATTAAAATTGCTACACCACGAAGATGACGTGCTACAGACGCGAAATTTAACCGACAGGAAGAAGTTGCTGTGATATGCAAATGATTAGCTTTTCAGAGCATTCACACAAATTGGCGCCGGTGGCGACACCTACAACGTGCTGACATGAGGAAAGTTTACAACCGATTTCTCATACATAAACAGCAGTTGACCGGCGTTGCCAGGTGAAACGTTGTTGTGATGCCTCATGTAAGGAGGAGAAATGCGTACCATCACGTTTCCAACTTTGATAAAGGTCGGATTGTAGCCTATCGCGATTGCGGTTTATCGTATCGCGACATTGCTGCCCTCTATGGTCGAGATCCAATGACTATTAGCAGAATATGGAATCGGTGGGTTCAGGAGGGGAATACAGAACGCCGATCTGGATCCCAACGGCCTCGTATCACTAGCAGTCGAGATGACAAGCATCTTATCTGTATGGTTGTAACGGATCGTGCAGCCACGTCTCGATCCCCGAGTCAACAGATGGGGCCGTTTGCAAGACAACAACCATCTGCACGAACAGTTCGACGACGTTTGCAGCAGCATGGACTATCAGCTCGGAGACCATGACTGCGGTTACCCTAGACGCTGCATCACAGACAGGAGCGCCTGCGATGGTGTACTCAACGACGAACCTAGGTGCACGAATGGCAAAACGTCATTTTTTCGGATGAATCCAGGTTCTGTTTACAGTATCATGATGGTCGCATCTGTGTTCGGCGTCATCGCGGTGAACACACATTGGAAGCGTGTATTCGTCATCGCCATACTGGCGTATCACCCAGCGTGATGGTATGGGGTGCCAGTGGTTACACGTCTCGTTCACCTCATGTTCGCATTGACGACACTTTCAACAGTGGACGTTACATTTCGGATGTGTTACAGATCGTGGCTCTACCATTCATACGATCCCTGCGAAACCCTACATTTCAGCAGGATAATGCCCGACCGCATGTTGCAGGTCCTGTACGGGCCTTTCTGGATGCAGAAAATGTTCGACTGCTGCCCTGGCCAGCACATTCTCCAGATCTCTCACCAATTGAAAACGTCTGGTCAATGGTAGCCAAGCAACTGGCTCGTCACAATACGTCAGTCACTACTCTTGATGAACTGTGGTGTCGTGTTGAAGCTGCATGGGCAGCTGTACCCGTACACGCCATCCAAGCTCTGTTTGACTAAGTGCCCAGGCGTATCAAGGCCGTTATTACGGCCAGAAGTGGTTGTTCTGGGTACTGATTTCGCAGGATCTATGCACCCAAATTGCCCAAAAATGTATTCACATGTCAGCTCTAGTATAATATATTTGTCCAATGAATACCCGTTTATCATCTGCATTTCTTCTTGGTGTAGCAATTTTAATGGCTAGTAGCGTAGTTCCGCCGGCCGTTGTGGAAGAGCAGTTCAAGGCGCTTCAGTCTGGACCCGCGCGCCCGCTACGGTCGCAGATTCGAATCCTGTCTCGGGCCTGGATGTGTGTGCTGTCCTTAGGTCAGTGAAGTTGAAGTAGTTCTAAGTTCTAGGGGACTGATGACCTCAGATGTGAAATCCCATAGTGCTCAGAACCATATGAACCATATAGTTCCGCGGACGTCAGGCAGTTGTCAATTAAACCGCTTTGAACGTAAAGTCATGAATAAAGACAGGACCACAAACTCGGTGATGGCCGCAATTTTAGATCCAAGTAGCTATAACTGCACTATGGACTGAATTGTTAAATTCTATTTATGAAGAAGTGAATGAGATTTCATGTGCATATGATATCCTAGTGCGCAAGTAAAAAGTGAACTACAGTTTGCAATTGTTTCTTGGTTATACTGAAAATATAATAAGAATAAAGTAGTGGTTTTCCTAAGTTCGTCACTGAAAATACAGCACTTTACTTTCTTCATAATAGCGATAAAACTTTCTCGCAGTTACATTTGTGATAAATCATATATGCTCTAGATATAATAGCATTGTATGTTCTACCCATTCCGTTTGTTTGAGGGAGTGTTTCGGAATTACAGACCACCTTGAAACATGGACGGTACGTCTGTTTACAATTTAACGTCTTTCACCATTCGGTTTCATTTACAGTTTCTAACTCTTTTCAGATTTACGTAACTACCAATACAACTTAATGAGCCAAAAATATAGATAGCAAATTATCTCTCTGGCGAGAGATTTCTCATGCCTATACTTTACTGCGAATTTGGCAGTGGCGTGAGACCCTGCCTCGCGGTTAATTCTGATTACTTACTAGTGTGGTTACTGCCAGACTACTTCTGTTCTCCGGGTACCTCTTTTCCCAATTTTCAAAATTCCAAACAGGTCTACGTTCAACAGCTTTACACATTGCAGTGTTTTTGTTCCTCGAGGTTATTAATTTAAACCACTGAAAATTACTACACGTCTATAAAATGTTCAGTTGCAGCAGAACTTAATAAGATATCTTTTGTACTATTGCATACCTAATAGGCGGTGAAGCACTGTGTTTCAAAATTACTTAAACGGGACCTGCTTTCATTGTATCGCACTGCTCTTTTCTCGTAGGTTCCAGGCAATGTTTAAATTTTGTCTCTGCCTCAGAATCATATAGTATTACAGCAAACTCACTGGAGACAATTGGACCTGGCAAATGATTGACTTTAACGATTTGTTTGGAAATAATAATGTGGTCGGAAATTGTTAAATGATTTCTCAGATTCTGCTGAATATGAGCTACATCAGGCATGAAATATAGTTTCTTAGCACCTACTGAACACCGTCCTTGCGATTCATCTCAAATTGATCAGGTGTAAAATGAAGCTAATAAATGAAAACACATATCGAAATGTAATACGATATGCAGTTTAAAGCTCTAAAATAACTCTAATAAACATAAAGCAAAATTAAGGAAAAAATAATATTAAGCGAAGAGAGCAGAAAAGGGAAAACAATGAAACTGAGCTTGGCACTATCTTGCGAACCGTACACTTGAAATTAAGCACTTTACCAATTGCGCTACAAAAGAACATGTGACAGTGAGGTTAATTTATTGTGTATGAAAGGACATTGTTGATTAATCCACAACGAGATACAGATTTATTTATTACACATAGTCTAGTAGACTTGTATGGATATCTGTCTTTCCCTCCAATTCGATGCAGCCGTATTTTCCCCCTTTCCTCATATCTTTCGCTTTGCGGAAATCCTAAAAGCTTACTACCAAGCTCTGCCATCAAATAGCAGCGTACTGCACAACATTGCAGCATTCTTTACCACATAAAAGTTGACACGTTTCGTTAGGCTCTTAATATAAAATGAGTCTGTATGTTTCACACATCCCTATATATTAAGATAACCGATAATTAGATCAATTTTCCCACTTACTCTCACTTACACTGAGATGGCAAAAGTCGAGGGATACCCCCTAATATCCTTTTGCTCGGCGTAGTGCAGCAGCACGACGTGGCATGGACTCCACAAGTCGTTGGACGTTCCTGCTGAAATAGTAAACCATGCTGCCTCTATAGCCATCCATAATTGCGAAAGTGTTGCCAGTGAAGGATTTTGTATACGTACTGAACTCTCGATTATGTCCCATAAATGTTCGATGGAATTCATGTTGGGCGATCTGTGTGGCCAGATCATTCGTTCCAATTCTCCAGAATGTTCTTCAAACCAATCGCGGACAATTGTGCCCTGGTGATATGGCGCAATGTCCTCCAAAAGAATTTCATTGTTCTTTGGGAACATGGAGTCCGTGAATGCGTGCAACTGGTCTCTAATTAGCTGAACATAACTACACTATTGGCCATTAAAATTGCTACACCAAGAAGTAATGCCGATGATAAACGTGTATTCGTTGGACAAATATATTATACTAGAACTGACATGTTATTACATTTTCATGCAAATTCGGTGCATAGATCCTGAGAAATCAGTACCCAGAACAACCACCTCTGGCCGTAATAACGGCCTTGATACGCCTGGGCATTGAGTCATACAGACCTTGGATGACGTGTACAGGTACAGCTGCCCTTGCAGTTTCGACACGATACCACAGTTCATCAAGAGTAGTGACTGGCGTATTGCGGCGAGCCAGTTGCTTGGTCACCATAGAGCAGACGTTTTCAATTGGTGAGAGATCTGGAGAATATGCTGGCCAGGGCAGCAGTCGAACATTTTCTGTATCCAGAAAGGCCCGTACAGGGCCTGCAACATGCGGTCGTGCATTATCCTGCTGAAATGTAGGGTTTCGCAGGGATCGAATGAAGGGTAAAGCCACGGGTGGTAACACATCTGAAACGTAAAGTCCACTGTTCAAAGTGCCGTCAATGCGAACAAGAGGTGACCAAGACGTGTAACCAATGGCACCCCATACCATCACGTTTCAATGTGCGTTTGCGGCGTTCCGTATTACCCTCCTGAACCCACCGATTCCATATTCTGCTAACAGTCATTCGACCTCTTCCAACGCGAGCAGCAATGTCGCGATACGATAAACCTCAATCGCGATAGGCTACAATCCGACCTTTATCAAAGTCGGAAACGTGATGGTACGCATTTCTCGTCCTTACACGAGGGTCAACTGCCGATCAACTGCTGTTTGTGTATGAAAAATGGCTTCGAAACTTTCCTCATGTCAGCACGTTGTGGGTGTCGCCACCGACGCCAACCTTGTGTGAATGCTCTGATAAGCTAATTATTTGCATATCACAGTATTTTCTTCCTGTCGGTTAAATTTCGCCTCTGTAGCACGTCACCTTCATGGTGTAGCAATTTTAATGACCAGTAGTGTATTTTTATCCAAAAATCGGTTTAGTAGGACCAGAGCACCCATCCTATTCCATTTACACAAATACCACGTCATTATGGAGCCACCACAAACTTGCACAGACAACTTTGGTCCATGGCCTCGTGGGGTCTGCGCCACACTCGAACACTCTTGCCAACTGAAAATGGGTCTTACCTGACTGGGCCACGCTGATCCTCTGTTTAGGGTCCAATCGATATGGTCACAAGCTCAGGAGAGGCGTTGTAGACGGAGCTGTGCCGTTAACAAAGGCATTCACGTCTGTCGTTCGCTGCCAGAGCCCATTAATGTCAAATTTCTCCGCACTGCTCTTACGGATACGTTTTCGAGCGTCCCACATGAATTTCTCCTGTTATTTCAACCAGTGTTGCTTGTCTGTTAACACTGACAACTTGCACAAACGCCGCTGTTTCAGTCGTGAAATGAAGGCTGTCGGCCACTGTGTTGTTCTTGGTCGGAGGTAATGCCTGAAATTTGGTATTCTTGGCACACTCTTGACATTGTGGATTTGACAATACTGAATTCTATAACGATTCCCGATGTGGAATGACCCTTGGGTCTAGTTCTGCGTTCAAAGTCTGTTAATTCCCGTCGTGTGGCCACAATCACGGCGGAAACCTTTTCACCTGAATCACCTGAGTACAAATGACAGCTTCGCCAATGCACTGCCCTTTCCTACCTGGTCAGCGCGATACTACCGCCATATGTTAATGTGCAGATAGTTATCCCATTCGTTTTGTCACTTCAGTGTGCTGCTTGGGTTCAAAATGGTTATATGTACCACGCTACGTTTATCTGGCCAATGACAGCTCACAGCTGTCGGCAAACATGAGAGATTGTCACTATTTTCTACCCCGAAGAGCCAAAGAAACTGGTACACGTACCTAATATCGTGTAGGGACCCCGCCAGCACGCAGAAGTGTCGCGACACGAAGTGTCATGGACTCGACTAATGTCTGACGTAGTGCTAGAGGAAACCTGCACCATGAATCCTGCAGGGCTGTCCATAAATCCGTAAGAGTAAGAAGGGGTGGAGATCTCTTATGAGCAGCACGTTGCCAGGCATCCCAGATATGCTGAATAATGTTCAAGTCTGTGGAGTTTGGTGGGCAGTTTAAGTGTTTAAACTAAGAATAGAGTTTCTGGAGCCACTATGTAGCAGTTCTGGACGTATGGGGTGCCGCATTGTCCTGTCGGAATGCACAATGGACATGAATGGATCCAGGTGATCAGAAACGATGCTTACATTCGTGTCACCTGTCAGAGTCGTATTTCAGGGGTCACGCCAGCTGCACACGCCCCACTCCATTACAGAGCCTCTACCAGCTTGAACAGTCCTCTGCTGACATGCTGTTTCCATGGATTCATGAGGTTGTCTCCACACCCGTACACGTCCATCCGCTCGATACAATTTGAAACGAGACTCATGCGACCAAGCAATATCTTTCCATTCATCAATAGTCCAATATCGATGTTGACGGGCCCAGACGAGTAGTAAAGCTTTGTGTCGTGCAGTCATCAAGGGTACACGAACGGGCCTTCGGCTCCTAAAGCCCATATCGATAATGTTTCGCTGAATGGTTCGCACGCGGCACTTGTTGATGGCCCAGCATCGAAATCTGGAGCAATTTGTGGAAGGTTTGCACTTCTGTAACGTTGAACGATTGTCTTCAATCGACGTTGGTCACGTTTTTGCAGCATATTTTACTGGCCGTAGTGATGTCGGAGATTTGATGTTTTACCGGACTCCTGATATTCACTGTACACTTGTGAAATGATCGTACTGCACAATCCCATCTTTATCGCTTTCTCGGATGTGCTGTGTTCCATCGCTCGTGCGCCGACTATAACACCACGTTCAAACTCACTTAAAACTTGATAACCTGCCATTGTAGCAGCAATAACCGATCTAAGAACTGCGCCAGACACCTGTTGTCTTATATAGGCGTTGCCGACCGCAGCACCATATTCTGCCTGTTTACATATCTCTGTATTTGAATACACGTGCCTATACCAGTTTCTTTGGCGCTTCAGCGTAATGCAATACAGACTGACAGCCACCACTGACGATATGTGGACATGGTCTGAAGATGACAAACTACCGAAATGGATCCATCACAATAAAAACATTAAACTACTACAACAACAAAATTTTCAGATGTGTGTGAAATCTTATGGGACTTAAATGCTGAGGTCATCAGTCCCTAAGCTTACACACTACTTAACCTAAATTATCCTGAGGTCAAACACACACGCCCATGCCCGAGGACTCGAACCTCCGCCGGGACCAGCCGCACAGTGCATGACTGCAGCGCCTGAGACCACTCGGCTAATCCCGCGCGGCTACTACAACAACAATATTGATTTCATTACATAATGTCTCTAAGTAATTTACATTTCCCAATAAATTGCTGTCACAACCACGAAAACAGCTTATTAAGATTTGCTGGAAAATATTATGATTGAATCTCATCGTAATTACGGATATTTTAATGTTTCTATTGCATCAAAAATTATTACTTGTAATATTAGATTTAGTACGTCCATGGAACTGAGCTATCTATTTCCTACAAATTGCCCATTTCGTATCGCTAGTTTTGATTGACTCCATCCATTATTAATGTCACGTAAAAAGTGTGTGGGAGTAGAATCTGAATAATGTTACCGTTGCTGGTTGCTTTTTGTCAAGAAAATCACTAAACGCGCAGATATGGGCTCCATGTTCGTAGCATGAAGCCCTATATTATTCTTGAAGTGCAGAGAAAAAAATGAGGGCTCCCAACAGAAGGAATGTGAAGATCTGTCCAAAGATCGCTATTCCTCGACGTCAGTAACTCTAATTGCGCGACGGGAATTAACAGACTTTGAGCTTAGTTGGTTAGTTACATATCGCATGGACCATTTTGCTTGATAGATCGTAATGATATGGTACGAGTCAGTTCACATTCACATTACAAATTAATTTGTACGTACGTTTACTTTTGGAGCGTTCTGAAGGTTTGTTTTTACAGAGGTGAGTTAGTAATTCCTACCCATAACCTTTTACACATTACACTAATAGAAATTTTTCTTCTGCATAGAAGAAGTTGTCGAGGAGAAACATACTCAGTTCGTCATCAAATTTTACTTTTCCCCTCTGTCAGACATCTTATATCACTAGGTAAGTCATCAAAAATTTTTGTAGCAGCATAGTGCACTCCTTTTTGTGCTACAGACAACCTTAATATGGAGTAATGAATACCATTTTTCCTTCTGGTGTTATAATTAAGTACCTCATTGTTCCTTTTAAACTGCAATGGATTATTTACAACAAACTTCATATAGGAAAAATATTCTGTGAAATATCTAACTCCTTAAATAGATGTCTACAAGAATTTTGAAGTTTCAACCCTATTTCTTATTTCCTCAACATGTGTTACACTTGTCATTGGCGAAGTACCTGCACAACCGAATATGTTGTATCACTTTAAAATTGAGGGTGAGACCATTCACAGAAAAGCAGCCAATTTTTAAGAACTTTGTTTACTAGCAAAAAAACTAATCCTGCTTGTTGTATACCAGACAGAAGATCGTTTACATATATGAGGATCAGTAGTGGACCTAAGACTGAACCTTGAGGAACCCCCATAAGTGATTTCTGCCCAGTGAGAATTATGTCCCTGTACAATATTGCTTCAGTTACTAAGTGCTACTTTCTGCATTCTTCCAGTTAGATATGACATTATCCATTGGTTGGCTATTCCATCAATACCATAAACACAAATTTACGAGAATTTAGTGATTCACACAGTCAAATACCTTAGAGAGGTCGCAGAAAACACCAACCAGAATGGCGGTTGAAGCTGGTCGCATGGGACATTCCATTTCGGCAATGTTTCGATAATTCAGTATTCTGGGACCCACAGTGTCAAAAGTGTGCCTAAAATAACAGATTTCAGCCATAGCCTCTCAACATGAATCATATTGTGACCGACGGCCTTCACTCAACGACTAAGAGCAGCGGCGTTTGCGTAGGATTGTCAGTGATAACAGAGAAGGAACACTGCGTAAAATAACCGCAGAAATCATTATAGGACATACGGTGAACATATCCGTTAGGACAGTGCAGTGAAATCTAACGTTAATGGGCTATGGTGGCAGACAATAGACGGGTGTGCTTTTGCTAACAGCGCGACATTGCCTGCAGCGTCTCTCTGTTCTGCTACTTGGAGACCATTTGCAGCCATTCACGGACTTCATAGCCCAAACAACGATGGAATTTTTATGAATGATAATGCGCAGCGTCACCAACCGCAAATGGTTGCGATTGGTCTGAAGAAAATCCTGGATAATTTTAACGAATGATTTGGCCACCGAGATCGTCCGGCATCAATCCTATCGAGCATTTATGGAATATAATCGAGAGGTTAGTTTGTGCACAAAATCCTGTACTGGCAATACTTTAGCAACTATGGACGGCTATAGAGGAAACATTGCTCAGTATATCTGCAGGGGCTTCCTTGACAAGTCGAGTATCTGCGCTATGCCTGACAAAAGGAGGTCCGACACGATATTAGGATGTATCTCATGAGTTGTCTTTCCCAGCGGTAGCAAGACCATATCCACACTGGGTCTCGTTAGTGAACTGGATTATTAATGGAATGAAGTGGAACCAAACTCATGTCACCGATCGCAATAGATTAACAAGTTTATTCTAGTTTTTTACTGACTTCAATGTGTATGGGGTCAGATCAGTTGCGAGTCAAATATTATATTCTCAAAGAGGTAACGAGATATATACAAATGTTTTAGGGCGGTAGCATAGCAAGCTACCACAAGTAATTGTAGCCGAGAAGAGCAGTTTCTGAAAATTGGGTTTATTTACGTGAATATCACAAGTAATATTATTTATGCTTACTGTGGGTCTCAACTGCGTACTATTTTGGCACTATCAGCAAAGTCTAGCACCAACAACTCTTAGAAGAAGTCAGGTCCGTAGACTGAGCCATCAGCCCCCATACTGTGCACACAACAACAAAATTTCAATGTCTGGAACACTGATGTTCGAAACATATCACTGTGTAAAATCCATGAATAAATACAAGCCCACTTTCCACAGTTAGCGCGGCTCCCCACGTCGGAGGTTTGACTCCTCCCTCAGGCACGGGTGTATATGCTGTAAGTTAGTTAAAGTTAGATTAAGTAGTGTGTAAGCCTGGGGACTGATGACCTCAGCATTTTGATCCCATAGGAACTCACCACAAATTTCCATTTCCATTACGAACACCCAGTTAGCAAGCACTATTAAAAATATTACAGGTTCTCGGCGACTGCATTCGAAAAGATCAGCAAAGTCCCAGATACCATGAAATAATGTCAGTTTAAAAACTGTCACTAAACTCTGAAATAATTATAGGTGCTGAGTGTACACACACGAAAAGCTCAAAGGCTCATACGAAATGTGCGGTTGATCTGCCGCGCAAGACTGTCACAGGCCTGCGTCTACATTAGTCAAAAACAATCATTTCTGCAGTATCTGGCCAGACCTTAGGGCTGGACTTCTTGTAATAAATGTCTTTTGTCTCAGAATTTACAATTCTATATACTGAATGTCCCTCCTATCAGCCGGCCATGTGGCCGAGCGGTTCTAGGCGCTTCAGTATGGAACCGCGCTGCTGCTACGGTCGCAGGTTCGAATCCTGCCTCGGGAATGGATGTGTGTGATGTCCTTAGGTTAGTTAGGTTTAAGTAGCTCTAAGTCTAGGGGACGTATGACCTCAGATGTTAAGTCCCATAGTGCCTAGAGCCATTTGAACCATTTTGATCCTCCTGTCAATCGTAAGGCGCATTTTCTCTGATGTCTCCTCTCATATTTACGATTACGGTTCCGCTGTGCGTACCTGGAGTCGGCCAAAAAAAGAAAAACAAATACTTCTGATCACGTCTTTCATGCGACACTCAGTGTCGGTTTGCTTCCCATTACAGCCAAAATGAATTTAAACCGTAATCTGATGTGCTTATTCGATTGAGTTGTCCGAAGTTAGTCTAGTGCAATACTCGTTTTATCGATACAGGACAGAAAACACGAAGAATAACCATTACTCCAACAGCAATATTGCCCTGGCCCGCGCTCACTGGTACCGGCATACAGCAGTGTTATTAACTGTCGTTATGTTTGTAGGACGGGATACTGAATGTACCTCACATACGTATTTTGTCACCATCTGAACTAATCGGCTTTCCATTCAGCTCTGCAGTATACATTTCAAGCTTCGTTAAATTTCATTCCACTGTTCTCTGTTATTAAAATTACGTTCTGCGTATCCTTCTAAGGGAAATTGTTGCACCTTTCATGGGCACTTGTAAATGTATTGTCTGTTGCCTTTCACGTTGGGATTTTGGGCAGACGTTTGTTTAATGATCTGTCTCGTGTTTTGCCAACTTGAATCACTGATATTATGAAAGAGTCACCTTCCGTTGCTGGTCCACCAACAGGAAACGTTGGCCGCAGCTCCAGAGGCGAAAGGCAATAGGCAACATATCTCCTAAAGAAACGTGTTCGTGTGGTCATATAATTATTCTGGAAACTAAATCAGCTCAAGAAAATACCCGTTTTCTAGGCTGTCCTTTATTTAATAATAGTCTCTTTACTAAAAGCTTCAATTAAGTTCTTCATAATTTATCCATTTAGCCACTGCATATGGAAAACACTGCTACATAACTTCTCATACAAATTATCTTCCTCAACAAATACTAAAATTTTATCTTTATTTGAACTGTAATCTATCTAATATTTGCTGTTTGCTCTTAAACAGTCTAATGTTTCTCCTCTTGTTCACTTTTTATCATTAAAATCATATCATAATCACATAACAACCCTGATGATAGTCATTTACAGTATTTCTCCACCCAATAATACTGGCTATACAATATTGTCCATTACCCAGTTGGTACAATTTTGTAATTTATAATATTTCTTTAAAACATTCAAATATCTGAAATAAATATAGAAATAACTGTATTGAAAGAATCCTTATTTTAATCAAATAACAGTTTGTATATATTTGATGTTTTCACAGATATGAGAGTACTTATCCTAAACGTGATTTCATAAATTTAAATTTCTCGAAGATTTCATCTTTGTAGTTAATGTCAGCTTTCTCCCCAATAAAGTTTATTTTCCTTTACTATTTCATATTTATAGGTTCACCATGTCATTCTAAAATATTTACAAACAATATGTATCTTAATTAACCATGGTATAATGTAATTATATTTAAAGAAAGGATGAGTTTTTCAATTTGAGGTATCAGATGTTGAAAAGAATGCAAATAAGGTTTCCAGCTGAATGATAATGGTGATGTGATTATCAGTTTTCTTGCGTATAATCTGATGCATACAATGACCAGTTATCTGAATACAGGCTGAGGCAGATAAGATAAGCTGCCACAAATACAACCAAAGCAAGTAAATACTGGAGCAGTCAGGAGGAAAGGTAGATGCTTTGAAGGGGAGGCGGGGGAGGTTATAGTGTTGTTGATTCTGAACAAAAAACTTCAAATGAACGTCTGCCACTTTCTTAACCACATCTGACTCATAGCTGTTTGAAAATCACAGGCATCAGTCGCATGCCCTTCTTCACCAGCACTCACATGCGTGTGCAACCAAAACAACGCTAGGCTAAATGGTGTTGTCTTTACTGACCATTTCAAGGGCACTTCATTTGTGCATGGTGGGGTGATGAATCCTACAAGTGTACATATTGTTTACTCCACGTCCCAGTACTATAGTGGTTTGCGCCATTGCAGTATGGTGTTGCTATCCATACACTCAGAACAGCACAGGTCAATGTAGTGAAAATGCCACATGTCGTAATACATGCAGAGTTTTGCAGTGGGAATCCCAGAACTGCTGTACAATGAGCACAGGTCAACAACAGAGCGGTTCTCTACAAGAGCTGCAAAATACATTGCATTGGTGGTGGACTTTCTGGATACTACTTAAACTAACTTACGCGAAGGACATCACATACACCCATGCCCAAGGGAGAATTCGAACCTCCGGAGGGAGGGGCCGCGCAATTCGTGACATTGCGCCTCTAACCGCGCGGCCACTCCTCGCGACTTCTGAACATCTTTTGAGAATAAATGTACATAATTAAACGAAGCGTTAGATCACAATGTTTCATTTACTATTACCTGCATTAGTTCTGTTATCCGCCGTTTTCATTAGTCACCTCAGAGACTGTTAAGAACAGGACATATATTCATATGTTGTGTTTCGTTTAGAATCACTAATGCAATCACACCTCAAAGCTGTTTTTGCTTACTTATGAATTTTATGAGTAAAGTAATTTTTAATATTTATAGCTGATGAATTATGACATCGACCTTCTTCTTACCAGAACTATATGCTTTTCTCTGTTGCATTGGAAAGAGCCTTCAAAGATCATTACAGCAACATAATATGCTGTATTTGGTCTTTCGTTTCCTCTATAACTTCTGCGATACATTGGTTCGTTATCACAATAAGTCCTTTGTATATCATTTTCTCTGCAAACCACTGGTTGTATACGGTGCCCATGTATATATTTGATAAACTAAGAAAATACCTATAATTCACGGTTTCATATTTTGTCATGCAGTGATCTTCAGCCTTGGTTGAGATGTGTCCATCGTCCCCCTTACATCTTCAAAAGTTGTGGAAAATACGAAGAGTATATTCATTATGTTTAGTTTTTATGTTTAATTCTGTGTTCTTTTAATTAATTGCTCCCCAATTGGTGGGTTATTACAACTATTTTGTACACATTATTCTACAGAACTTTAACATACTTAAGAAGTTTTATACAAATATCAGACTACTACGATTTTCCTTCTGCACTGATATTATGTTGACCATTTTGTAATTAATCGATAGACGAAAGTTATTATAAATTAATATGTATATCTTCCTTTTGTTCTGTAGATTTTATTGGGTATATATCTCCTGTCATCTACTGCCTGTCTCAAGTTTCCTGATTAAATAACGTTTTTCTGTCTTACATATCGATACTTCAAGGTGCTTGATGAGTGCTATAGGGTGCAGCTCATAACTTGTACAAAATACATCAAATTTGCACTTCAGTAAATAAAGGTGGTCATTTGCATCTCTGTGATGCGTGATGCTCATTATTATTATGCAATGTATCAGTTTCAGCATTGATTTGCTCTGTTTTGAAGTAAATTGTAGATCCGCAAATATTTTTGTCCTTTTTCACGTATGATCTTGCCTGTTTCAATAAATGCTCACTCTACCACAAATACTGTATGCAGAATCAGTTTTTACTACACAAAACAGGTTGTTGCTCATTTGGTTTTGGAACCTCCTTGTCTTGCTGTTCCTATCCAAGTTCAGACTCCCTGCTGTTTGCTTCTTGACCTGCACATTTAATTGTGCCGCATGTAGTTCTATAATGTATCCTGCTTGAAGTAGGTGGATTATCCAACGGTACTTACCAGAACATAAAAGTAATATGGAAGAGGTATCAGCTTCCTGATAAGTTATAACTATTAAAGTGAGAGAAAATCATTTTTATAACTTCTTTTTCTGTAACTATCAAACGTATTTCCTATTTAAATATGCCTATAATATATTCATTACATTACGTTTGATATCATACTTTATTCTTTTTTTATCCTTAACTAAATCTATTCTCCTATTCAACATCCATATTTTTGTCTTACACCGTAGGTCTCATAAAATAATCCATTGTGGCATACAATAATTTTGCTGCCCACAACAGTCATTGGATAATTTGCTTCTTATTGTGTCCCTATGGATGTGGTGTGACCAAATTTAAAAATAACTCCAGCGGTGTTTAGGTTAACCTTTTAAGAACTTAGATATATTTGATATTTCTACTGTGAAACGCATCGACAAGAAAATGGTAATTTCTTGAACAGTTTTCCAGTCGATACTGTGATTCACAGGTTCATCCCCAAACAATATTTTTGAAAGCACACACAGAAGGTGGGTGAAGAGCCTTAACTGATTTTGTTGAATAGTTCTCAATCTCCCCATCTTCACAGAATGTTAACTGTCATGGAAGTTAAGTGTCGTGCATGGGAATTGGCTGCAAAGTTCTTCCTAGATACTCCAATTATTGCACCTACAAAATGCACCAAGGCAACTTGTCCCAAGTGCTGTTTTGGAATCCAGAATTCTCATTTACTGTTGAACATGACTTGCTTAAAGTTGATAACGTGAGGGGAGGGTGCTCCATAATGTTTACTCCTGGGTGTTATATTAATTTGTGTTATGGCATGTGGGTTATAGAAAGTCGGATACTTGATAACACTGCCCAACAAATTAACTCTCCATGGCTCAGAAAGAAATCCATGTGTTCTTTCTGTGTCTGACAGCTCCATTAATGTTGCCACAGCCTTAATAATTCTATGCTATATTTTTTGTATTCATATTGGCCTTTGTTGTAAGTGCCTTGTGCATTTATGTTTGACAGTCTTACCTGCGCACCTCTTCCCCTAATCTCTAGGTGCAAGGTTTGCTGCTCTCTTATGTATGCTAAGCTATGACTCATTATCTTGTGCCGTTCTCTTCACGCAGAGTAGCACATACCTGTACGTCCAATGTTTACAGTTATTTGTTGGATATATTCCTGTCTCTGACTTACCCTGCAATTTTTCCCTCTACAGTTTTTTTTATGGATTCTTCCCTCGCTTATTGATAGAAAATTTCTATACTGAGGGATGAATAACACCTAGGCGGTGTTTTGTTCTACTGATTTTTATTTGTATGAACTAGTTTTTGGCTTATTAGGCAATCTTCAGATAACTACTGGCTATTGTTTACAAGGAGATTGTGTTCCTACGAAGCAAACATTCTGGACTAAGATACAACACACTTAAAAAATGTTCAAATGTGTGTGAAATCTTATGGGACTTAACTGCTAAGGTCATAAGTCCCTAAGTTTATACACTACTTAACCTAAATTATCCTAAGGACGAACACACACACACACACCCATGCCCGAAGGAGGACTCGAACCTCAGCCGGGACCAGCGGCACAGTCCATGAGTGCAGCACCCTAGACCACTCAACGAATCCCGCGCAGCTACAACGCACTTACATACGACCTTTAGTTGTGGTATTGTCTTTGGAACTGTCAAATGGATCTTTTGGCTTTTTGCTCTGTAAAACTGTTCTTTAACATAATCAATCACATTTGATGGTTTGTCTGTTCCATCTATGACAACAATTAGAATTGATGTGCTCAGTTGTCATTGGTCATTTAGAACCAGCTGGGCATTTATGGCTAAGTGTTTGTTAATTTCAAGTGCTTCTAGTTGGTTGAGTTTTCTGCCTTCTAACACACACAGAAGTGCTACATATAGCCAACGAAGGCAGAAAACTCAACCTACTAGAAGCACTTGAAATTAACAAACACTTAGCCATAAATGTGCAGCTGGTTTTAAATGACCAGTTGCAAATGAGCACATCAACACTCTTAAACTTTACACAATATATCTGCTACTAACCACAAAGTGTCCCAATAGTAAACAAATTCACACCCTAATATAATGTAATATTCCTTATGTGTTTACATACCTAATCGTAACTCAACTGTAACAATGTAATATTTTGTACTTATTAATGCACAATTTCCTAATAACAAAATGTAACTCACAAAAAAAAACATGCTGTTGTACAACCACAATTAGGGTTCAGTGCAACTGTTCACAAGAAGTACCAAAAAATTGTAATTTTGTAATAATGTGTATTCTAAGTAATTCTAATTTGTCACACATGGTTCTGACAAACCATAGAATGTGATTTATTATGTTTAAGAAGAGTTTTACAGAACAAAAAGTCTAAGTGTTATTCAAGCCTCTCTACAGTTTTGTTGCAATTCTCCTTAACTTTAAGTGAGCCAGAGAAATAAACACATTTGTGTGAATGCATTGAAAAATAATTATTGCAAACAGCTTGAAATATTTACCTGTCGCCGCTCAGGTGAGTAAGACAGGTGTGTTTGTAGCAGTACTTCTAACATTGCTTCGTACAGTGTGCAAAATGTCTCCCAGGATCTGAAACTAAGATTATTCACTCTCTTTTTCTTGCCCTAAGCGGTTGGAATCACAAAAAATGACGGTTCTCACCTTTCATACCTGCACAACTGAAGTAAATGTGTGAATTTCCAGGCATAAATTTCTTCGATGAATGAAACTTGAGTAATTTCGTTAATTTCCAGCTACCCAAGTGAACTGCCGCCGTGTACCTGCCTCGAGCCCTCAGCCACAAGCATCGGTAAACTTTCTTCCTCGGCGCTGCGAAAGAGTAAGAGTGCCAGCAGCAGACATTCAGCGGACGTGATGTTCTCAAAGCAGACGTTGGATCTGTATACGACACCAGCTGCTACCAGGTGAGCACCACTTTTAAAGGAACGAAACGACATATTTAAATTGAACGTTGGTCTTAAGCTTAGGCAGTCTCGAATGTTTGAAGTCACCAGCTTCACTGAACATTAATTTAAGTGAGTACTGTTTAACACAGGTGTTTCCGAAAGAACGTCAGTTTTTAAATTACCGAATATTTGAAACTTCCTGGCAGATTAAAACTGTGTGCCGAACCAAGACTCGAATTCGGGACCTTTGGCTTTCGCGGGCAAGTGCTCTCCCAACTGAGCTACCCGGGCACGACTCACGCCCCGTCCTCACAGCTTTACTTCTGCTAGTATCTCGTCTCCTACCTTCCAAACTTTACAGAAGCTCTCCTGCGAACCTTGCAGATCTAGCACTCCTGAAAGAAAGGATATTGCGAAGACATGTCTTCTGTAAACTTTGGAAGGTAGGAGACGAGATACTGGCAGAAGTAAAGATGTGAGGACGGGGCGTGAGTCGTGCTCGGGTAGCTCAGTTGGGAGAGCACTTGCCCGCGAAAGGCAAAGGTCCCGAGTTCGAGTCTCTGTCCGGCACACAGTTTTAATCTGCCAGGAAGTTTCATATCAGCGCACACTCTGCTGCAGAGTGAAAATCGCATTCTGGAAATTACCGAATATTTCTTAAATTTAAGTGGATTAATCGTACATTGAATGAAAACTCAATTCAAAGGGATTGTCTTGTCACTGTACAACCAGTAGGTCCCCGCTTCATTAAAGAACCGAACGCCCATGTACAAAACGGCTTCAAACGTCTGAGTGCTTTAAAATGAGTTAATGCCTTAAATATTTGCCTATAAGAGTGTAAGTGAGAAAAAATTTAGGAGTGACTAGAAATTATGCTTAAAGATTGTTGGAAGTCGCTCAGTGCCCTCATTATGAATCATTGAATGAATATGAAATAGGTAATTTGCCCTCCATTTTAAGCTAAACATACTTCTTCACACATCTCAATGTTTAAGATTCACATATCCTAAACTGTTTGTCGCACAAGGATGTAACTTTGCAAGTAAATTCAGTGATGTATGTAAATTCACGAGTTGCAACATGTGTGGCCTGTAACTGGTATCTTTAAAGCAAGAACTGTTATTACAAATATTTTACTGAATTTCCAGTCGTTCCAGTTTTATGTAGATTTTGGCAGTCATTTTAAGTTATTTTCGGGCATTTTAAGACCCTTTTCTTGTCCATTTCTTGCTACTACAGTACCTCTTCGGGCATATTTTTATAGTGCCCATTGTGCAGAAACATTGGGTCGTAAAGCTTTATTGATGAAAAACTGCTCACTAAAACATAATTTGGTGACCTCAGAACCTTGTGAGCACCCCAGAACCCTTTCTGTGTGTTCATTACGTTAGTTAAGCCGCATTTACGTCTCAGACTGGGTATTACGTGCATATTTTTTAGCATAAGTGCAGTAACTTTGAACCTCCGGCTCTCAGTATCGGATAACGATCTCTAAAAAAAATTCAGTTTGCCGAGCACATCTTAAGAATACATGGTCAAACATTCGACAGTTTTTCGCGAATAGAAATGATAGAAGCAGCGATTTATAGAAATGGTACTTTTGGCACACAAACATCATGGTTTATATGAGTAGCAGGGTACTGGAGCTCCTACCGCAATTTTGATATCCAATTGATATGCAAATAAATTAAATTCATCAATTAATTACCCTTACCCCAACAACCCTCCACCCACCCCCACCCCTGGATGACAAAATATGTTTTCCTCAGCTGCACGTGGGTCCCTGACCATTCCTCCCCCCCCCCCCCCCCCCCCCTCACCTACCCTATTGGTGGGAATTTAGAATTTTGGCAAGAATTCCGAATTTTGGAAGCAATATCTTTGTCCCAGGGCTGTGCTTATGTCCCCCACCCCCCCACCGGGGAACTGAATGGAAATTAAAAATGGTGGTGCCCCTTCTGCTGGGACGCAAACCCTGGTCCTTCTGTACAGAAAGCCCGAGTACACCCCCAAGAAGAGGAAAGTTAGGTTAGCGTTCTTTATTTATTTTGGTTGGGAATCTGAAATAAAGTTAGGGCCTAAGTATGCAATTAATCATAAAGACCGGTTCTAATTACCGCAACTACATGCATATCACTACACAAGGAGGGCTTCAAATCGCTATAAAGCTCAAAAATTGACACTGCCTTACAACTAGTGTTATCCCGCTGCGTAAAAATTTCGCAGCATCACTCGAAACTAGTGGCAGACGCACTCAAACTTTACCCTCCACCTACAAGCAGGCAGGAAAAAAGGCTGCAGTGAAAGGTACTATCTTGTTTTTGGTGGGAAATATTTTTGACAGACGAGATGCTGGTATTGGACAGAGAGGAGTTTAATACGTGTGTTAACTGTAAGCATACATCTGAGGACTGTGTGTATCGTTGTTTGATGTCAGACTCCGCCACAGATGCCTCCTGATACATTGATTGACAATCATCTCGCAGCCCAGGTAACCGAAGCCAATTTTACAGTGATGTACACCATTACTGTTCCGTTGTTGACTATCGCTAGAAGGTGTTGTTCACAACACGTGTTAGGCAGTAGAAATAAAAAGAGATACTGTTATCTTAAAGGTTAAAAAAACACATATGGAGGGCATCGAAGCATATGGAAACAGAACAAGGCTGCAGCATTGAGGAACGCATCAAAATAATTGTCTGAAAGTGATGATCTCTACATTTAATCCCATGCTCCACAGTGACAAGTAGCAGAAAAATGGTTCAAATGGCTCTGAGCACTATGGGACTCAACTGCTGTGGTCATTAGTCCCCTAGAACTTAGAACTATATAAACTTAACTAACCTAAGGACATCACACACATCCATGGCCGAGGCAGGATTAGAACCTGCGACCGTAGCAGTCGCACGGTTCCGGACTGCGCGCCTAGAACCGCGAGACCACCGCGGCCGGCAAACAAGTAGCAGATGTCCAGTGTTCCGCAAAGGCTTTCTCCATCTGAACCAAGTGGTGTCAGTGAATCATGACATGGTAGTCAACAGCGAACCAGTGGACAGATGGGCTGGGAAAGATATCGTCGGTACGGGACAATGTGCTGCAATAGTAACCACAGTTGCCAGCGCGACGAATTTTAGCAATATTCCCAGTTGTTCTGTAATTTCAATGCGAACCAGTGGCACAGCAGACTACATCCCAATTTCTGTATCGTCACTAAGTCATCCCTCAACTGCTTTGAAAGTACC
The DNA here is from genome assembly GCF_023897955.1 of Schistocerca gregaria. Classification (NCBI taxonomy): domain Eukaryota; kingdom Metazoa; phylum Arthropoda; class Insecta; order Orthoptera; family Acrididae; genus Schistocerca; species Schistocerca gregaria. Next base: position 197,342,370 of record NC_064922.1, read on the forward strand.
ATGTACTAGATTGTAAAACAGATCTATAGCCGGCCTGTGTGACCGAGCGGTTCTAGGCGCTTCTGTTTGGAACCGCGCGACCGAATCCTACCTCGGTCATGGATGTGTGTGATGTCGTTAAGTTAGTTAGGTTTAAGTAGTTCTAAGTTATAGGGGACTGATGAACTCAGGTGTTAAGTCCCATAGCGCTCAGAGCCATCTGAACCATTTTAAACAGATAAATGACTGTAAAATACATCGATTCGGCTATATACACCAAAGTATACCAGAATTTACGATTACGACTGGCCATGTTTCCATGTGTGACGCCCGTCACAGAGTATTCTTGCATTCGTAAGATAAAGTCAGAGATTGACAGATCATTCCCACAGTGTCCATGGCCAATACTCCCTGCAACACGATCGCCAATTTAATCGGTAAATGAGCAGAATTACGAGGGTCCTATACCCACTACATTCCTCGTCTCGTTAAGGAACAGGGTAAGCTGTGTCTGTAACTTCTCTTCAGTGACAACCGTTCCGCACCGTTTTTACCCAAGGGACCCATCCAATTGATCAAGATCTCACCAGATGCCTACATGTCGAGCAGTGTAGCACGTCTTATCGGTGTATAGTAGACACGGGAGTGTTGTGGTGTTATGACAGACGGTTAAGAAAAAACGTGTATTTTATACATAATGGAACTCCTGACAGATGGAGTTTGAAACATTTCACTTAAATCTGTGTACTATCAATTCTGAAGTATTATTCTACTGTCTGGAGCCGGCACCAGGAAGGTACCAGCAGTAGAGAAATGACTGTACAATATAAATATACACTCCTGCGGCTACACGGTTCTGCACGTAAAGACGCTACATAGGTAAAGCCATATTGTATCCAGAGTGTCAGGCATGCGGAATTCAATGCTCTTAATAATCTAATGCTCGATATATGTGTCCAGCACCAGTCACACAAACACCCAGCAAGTTTCCTACCCTAATCACTACGCTGACAAACTTTAAACGGCAAAACTAGTTACTTCTACACTATTCTGGTGTCCTACGATGGCATCGTCAGTTATAACCGCCGCTCAAACTGCTTATAAAACAACTAGAAAGAAGCCCGGAGATTGCTTTTCTACCTGTTATGAAGTCAATGGATTTTATGCATCTTTTTAAGTTGGAAACGTACGTACTCTATAGTTGATACATTGAGGTACGACCCATGTCCAGGGTTGATGTTAGGTAGTTTTGCTCATTTATAGGATAATATGGTAATTTCGACCTAACTCTAAGTCTCTCGAGTACACTCCTCTCATACTATTTAAGGAGTTGTATGTGACATCAGTCCACTCTCCAGCAGAACACTCTAGGGAACGGCTTAAGTCTGATAAACACATTGATTCTTTTCCTTAAAACTTAATGAACTGCTTGTGAGAACTAACCGTAATTCGGTAATATCTATATTTGACTGCATGTATGAGAACACAGTTATGGATTGGGATACATATGTTTCACCTGCCTTAATACAGCAGCTCTGTGTAATACTTACATCGCCTCTGTTGAAATATGCATTACGAAAACCCACGTAGTTTACAGGGGCAGGAGGAGGGTTTAAAGTCACTGCAGCCAGAGCATGAATTTTAAGATTTTCTCGGTGTTGACTATCCGGGTACCACCAACCCACCTCGGTTCGCCGCATTTAATGCTACTTTTTCTCTAATTTTATGTATTCTCAGGCAATTTTTGTGATATTGCAAAGCTTTTTCTCGATTTTACTAATTTCGTCCTTTGTTGTTGTTGCGGTCTTCAGTTCTGAGACTGGTTTGATGTAACCCTCCAGACTACTCTATCCTGTGCAAGCTTCTGTATTTCCCAGTACTTACTGCAACCTACGTCCTTCTGAATCTGGCACAGTTCTGCATGTTCATATGACTTCCACTCTAATGTGTAGGGATCTGCAACAGGGAGTTGACGTGTATACAGAGTTGATTTCTGTTGCTGCTCTGATATTTTTCCCACACTTATATGCTTTTATTGCCTACCAGAAGAGCAACGCTACTTTTGTTTAAAGGTTCCAACTCTGATACCTCCCCACAACCATTTCAGGTCATCTACAAACTGTAAATTTCGGATTTTTTTATCCTAGTAATAAGCTATTCGTTAATTGATAGTGAGTCTATTGGACACAGCATCCTGAGACGTGGGAGCTTCCCTTCCCCATACCTACAGAGTGTGCACCCCCGCAATATTATTTGTAGACTAATAGCAAGCTATACATTCGATCCGCAACCGTCTGTCACTGACCGGTCTACACACATATAGAGACTATGTACGCATACTACCAATCGCGAAGTCTCAATTCCAACCACTTGTACGTTATTTTCGATAGTGCTTCAGCCCCGTAAATAGCGAAAAACTCTTCGCCAAACGATTCTTTAGGGGGTGGAAGCACATTTAAATTCATCCTCCTAAAGAGCATAACATCTTCGATGCAAGTTAGATTACGATTTTTCGGGACAAAAAATGACTAGATTCTCCAGTAATATTAACAAAGCAAAGCATTCTGCTGTGCCTATAAAACTTCCTTTTATATTCTTTAAAAATCCACGATGATGGCACGTGATCATCCCAATTCTGCTATTTTGTGCTCTAGATGTCTGTTGGAAGGATGGACACAGTCCGTCGTGATGTGTTGCAGATATCTCCAATAAACCCGATCCAGTCCTCTCGCTGATGGGTCCACCATACATCATATTTGAAACAGTGTCTAGAGAATGATCTGCAGTGCAGTACATCTGGGATAGGATTCGAAAGTGGATATACCAGAATCAGGAGTGGTTGAGGGTTATGGCAGCCATCCATGATGGTCGCATAGATATGGACATACAAAAAAAGAGAGCAAATGCACTTCATCTGTAGAATATGTAGTTGTGAGTGACTGGGTGCATTCGAGTATAGTGCATACTGTACCCTCAGACTAATGTGCTGTTCTATCTTGTACATAAGGACAACACTCACAAAGGACTGTCTCCGTCCCTCCAACGCACATCTAGCACACAAAATAGCGGAACTGGAATGATCACGTGCCACCATCATGGGTCTTTAAGAGTACAAAAGACCTGTGCTAGGCCAGCATGATGCCTTGGCTTGCTGTTATTACTGGAGATTCTAGACAATATTGTGCCGAAATATCGGTGATATAACTTGCGTCGAAGATGTTAGTAGTAGGGCAACAAGGACATGAGGTTTCCCAAGTGTGCCGTGATCTTTTTTTAGAGTCAGTGGCTGCATACATCGCAAAATTGAAACAAACTGTTATGCAGCGATATATTTGAAAGTGCGTTTAGAGCCATATTCAATTCGATTTCGTAACTCCTGAAGCAGGTCATGCTCAAAGACGAGGGTATTTCACATAAAAGCGTACAAACTGTCTCAGAGGTGGTTTCACAAGTGTGCAGCAATCTTTTCTTTTAGTGTCTGTGCTCAAGTGTGGCGGTGGTGGTATTCCTCGGAATTATTTAAATATTCTTACTTCGTTTTCAAAGCTCTCTCTTTGTGCAGTGGTACATTTAGTTCCTGTGACATCTTCAAGTTTTGTACGTGACGATATTCCGCAACACCAGGTGTAATAACTCCCGAAGCAGTTCCTGAATGCAACACAAGAAAGTGCACCAGGAGGGCTGGGTAGTTTAGACTCCATGGCGGAATCCAATCTCACACAGCCATTTGCCTTGGAAGGAGTTCTTGCATGCGTTGGTATTGCACAGTGGTTTACAGGGTAAACACTGTTTTGTTTGTGGATCGGTCTAACCACGACCAATGACGCGTGTAGTCCCAGTAATGGGACACAGCAGGAGGAGAAAGAGAGAAAGAGTACGTGCTTTGACAGGAATTTCTCGGGTGCATTTCTTTAGGTATTAGCGTGACATCCGGTCAGTCAGTCGGGGGTCCCACACAGTTACAGGCGGCCTACTGACTCGTCACCGCTTTTTGGGTGCCCCCAGTGCAACCAGCCTCCAGGCAGCCTGTGCGGTTGGTGCTCTGTGCGGTCCAGTGGACAGGGAACGCTAGACCATGCGCGCTTCACGATCGCAAGATTTGTAAGAGTGTAATTCCATGTGACTACTGTTTCATGATGGTATCAATTTAATTACTTCTTTACAAGACCTCAATCTCACCAAACAGCAGAGAATGATGGTCAAGAGAAATCCAGCCCCTGCAAACTGAATATTTTTATAAATAAACTATATAGTCGCTGTTATGTAATTGAATTTCATGTTCTGAGATCCTTGCTCTCCACCAAAGAGCCACCATTTACCAAGTAGGCGAGGGGGAAAGGGCGAGGGGAGGGTTGGGAGTTAACCAGAGAGCGAAGGGTTAATTAATTGATCGATTCAACAAGTAGTCAATCAAATTGATAGAGTGAGAGGGAGATATTCGAATAACTCCACCCTGAAAGTGTACCTGTATCAGTGAGTGGGATGGAGGGAGAGTTGTAGGTTTCCTGAGTGGCTGGGAGGATGAATGGGAGGGGGAGGGTTGGGGGACAATAGGTTAAGGACCTGTGAATCAAAAAGAAGGATTATCCCCAGGGGTTCATAACCCACTTAGCAGAACAATATGTTAAGGACCTGTAAATCAAAAGAAAACAATAGGTTTGCCCCTGATGTAGTCAACCTGCACTAACAAAAGGTCCTGATGTCCTTGTTGCCCCACCACTGATGTTATACTCTTTAGCAGGATGTGCTTACATCCCCTACAGAATCGTTTTGCGAAGAATTTTTGCCACTGTCGAAAATAACGAACAAGCAGTTGAAATCGAGATTTTATGATTGGTAATATGCATGCTTAGTTTGTATATCTATGTGTGTAGGGCTGTCAGCTGCAGACGTTTGCGTTTGGAATGTATTTAAGTCATAAAGAACATTGCCGGGGGTGCGAACTCTGTAAGTGCGAGGAAGGGAAAGCCTCACGTTCCAGGATGCTAATTCCAGTCGACCCACTATCAATTAACGAATAACTTTTTATAACTAGGATAAAAAATCCCGAAATTTGCAGTTTGTAGATGACCTGACATGGTTGTGGGGACGTATCAAAGTTGGAAGGTTTAAACAAAAGTAGCGTAGTTCATCTGGTAGGCAATAAGAGCATGTACTTACGGGAAAAAAATATCAGAGCAGCAACAGAAATCAACTCTGTACACACGTCAACTCCCTGTTGCAGATCCCTACACAGTAGAGTGGAAGTAAGATGAACATGCAGAACTGTGCCAGACTTTGAGTTTCCATCAAGTCGTCGCTACACGAGCATACAAGCTCTCTGATTGTTTCCAGACTACGAGTTTCCAATGTGCATCACTCATTGAGTCTCATCTAGGTACGCGCCGAGTGTTACTACACTTTTAATGATATTCCTATCCAAAGTGCATGCATGTAGATCATCGGGAAGGGGCGAATCCTTAGGATATTTTAGTAGATTACTGTATAGGACACGCAAATATCCTCGTATAAATTCAAACAACGCCTGGGAAAGCCAGCTATATGACCATATACATACAGAAAAATATCGAAAAATATGAAAAATTACCTACAAATCAGTAAAAATAGAAAAAAACTGATACAATTTCGACTAATTGATGGCTAATAACTAAAATTGAGGGAAGTACGACGAAATATGTAAAATAGCAAGAAAGCGTGCAAAATGACGGAAATTGAAGGAGAATACATAAAATTAGAGATAAAGTAGCATGAAATGCGGGAAACTGCGGTGGGTTGGTGGTACCCTGACAGTCAAGACCGAGAAAATATTAAAAATTGTGGTCTGGCTGCAGTGACTTTATACCTTCCCCCTCCTCCCTGTAAACTATATCATCTTTAATAATATGTGTGTGTGTGTGGAGGGAGGGGGGGTACTCGAGAGACGTGGTGTTAGGTCTAAATTACTATGTTATCCTACACATGAGCAAAGCTACCTAACATCAGACCTGGACATTTTTGTACAAGAGGAATGCTACCAGAGTCATGGTGATGCTACTGTAAACAGCAATAAGGAGGTTACATCTCCTTTGGTTACTGATCTTAGTGCTTACTCCTTCGTGAGTAGTTGCTGCTTCTTCGTGTGCATTTTCGCGCAGCATGACGAGGGTGGTACCTCAATGTATGTTTTATCGAAAATATTCATGTATGCTTTTCTTCGCTCTATTTCCTAGCGAGACATAGCTGCATCCGTCATAATTGATACTCTACTAATAAATACCATGAGTGACGCCGGAGGTATGAGTGAGAGTACATATGTTTGCAACTTAAAAAGATGTACAAAATCCATTAATTTCCTAACAGATAGAAAACAGTCTCCGAGCTTCATTCTAGTTGGTTTATAAGCAGCACGATCGGCGGATATACACTGACGATGCCATAGTAGGACACCAGAATAGTGTAGAAGGCACTAGTTTTGCCGCTTTAAAGTTTGTCACCGTAGTGATTGGGGTATGAAGCTTGCATGGTGGTTATATGTTTGGTGCTGGACAAATACGAGGTGCATTTAAGTTCTAAGGCCTCCAATTTTTTTTCTCCAGACTGGAAAGAGATAGAAACATGCGCATTGTTTTAAAATGAGGCCGCGTTCATTGTCAATACGTGCCAGAGATGGCAGCACCGTACGGCAGATGGAATTTTACGGCCAGCGGCGAGAACGAGAACTGTTTTAAATACTTAAAATGGCGACTTTTCCTTACTTCAACAGCATGCAATCATTCGTTTTCTGAATTTGCGTGGTGTGAAACCAATTGAAATTCATCGACAGTTGAAGGAGACATGTGGTCTACATCTACATGACTACTCTGCAATCCATATTTAAGTGCTTGGCAGAGGGTTCATCGAACCACAATCATACTATCTCTCTACCATTCCACTCCGTCACAGCGCGCGGGAAAAACGAACACCTAAACCTTTCTGTTCGTATTTTATTTTGCTGATGGGGTTATGGATGTGTCGAAAGTGCGTTCGTGGGTGCGACAGTTTAATGAAGGCAGATAATCGTGTGACAACAAACCGAAACAACCTCGGGCTCGCACAAGCTGGTCTGACAACATGATCAAGAAAGTGGAGAGAATTGTTTTGGGGGATCGCCGAATGACTGTTGAACACATCGCCTCCAGAATTGGCGTTTCTGTGGGTTCTGTGCACACAATCCTGCATGACGACCTGAAAATGCGAAAAGTGTCATCCAGGTGGGTGCCACGAATGCTGACGGACTACCACATGGCTGCCCGTGTGGCATGTTGCCAAGCAATGTTGACGCGCAACGACAGCATCAGTGGGACTTTCTTTTCGTCGGTTGTGACAATGGATGAGACGAGGATGCCATTTTTCAATCCAGAAACAAAGCGCCAGTCAGCTCAATGGAAGCACACAGATTCACCGCCACCAAAAAAATTTCGGGTAACCGCCAGTGCTGAAAAATTTATGGTGTCCATTTTCTGGGACAGCGAGGGCGTAATCCTTATCCATTGCGTTCCAAAGAGCACTACTGTAACAGGTGCATCCTACGAAAATTTTTTGAAGAACAAATTCCTTCCTGCACTGCAACAAAAACGTCCAGGAAGGGCTGTGCGTGTGCTGTTTCACCAAGCAACGCACCCGCACATCGAGCTAACGTTACGCAACAGTTTCTTCGTGATTACAACTTTGAAGTGATTCCTCATGCTCCCTACTCACCTGACCTGGCTCCTAGTGACTTTTGGATTTTTCCAACAATGAAACACACTCTCCCTGACCGCACATTCACCAGCCGTGCTGCTATTGCCTCAGCGATTTTCCAGTTGTCAAGATAGACTCCTGAAGAAGCCTTCGCCGCAGCCATGGAATCATGGCGTCAGCGTTGTGAAAAATGTGTACGTCTGCAGGGCGATTACGTCGAGAAGTAACGCCAGTTTCATCGATTTCGCGTGAGTAGTTAATTAGAAAAAAATATCGGAGGCCTTAGAACTTGAATGCACCTCGTATATCCCGCACTAGATCATTAAGAGCATTGTATTCCACATTTTGGATACGATATGGCTTTAACAATATAGCGTCTTTAGGTGCAGAGCCGTGTAGCTGTAGGAGTGTGTGTTTATGTCTACAATAATTTTTCTAATGTTCGTACCTTCCTGGTGCCGGCTCCAGACAGTGGAATAATACTTGAGAATTGATAGCACATAGATTTACGTGAAACGTTTTAAACTCCATCTGTCTGGAGTTCCATCATGTATAAACCACACGTTTTTTCTTAACTGTCTGTTATATCACCAGAACACTCCCGTGTTTACAATACACCGGTAAGAGGTGCTACACTGCTCGACATGCACGCACCTGGTCAGATCAGATCTTGTACAATTGGATGGGTGCCGTGGGTAAAACTGGTGCGGATCAGTCGTCACTGACCTTCAGTCACGGATACAGTTCGCCCTGTTCTTTCACGAAGCGTGAAATGTAGTGGGTGTAGGACCCTCATACTTCTGGTAAGTTACAGCTTAAATTGGCGACTGTGTTGCAGGGAGGATTGGTCGAGGACAATGTGGGAGAGATCTGTCAATCGCCGACTGTATCCTACGAATGCGAAAGTACTCTGTGACGCCTATCCACAGAGTCAAAAATGGTCAATCGTTATTATGAATTCTGTACTAAGATCGAAGTGTTGCAAATATGTAGATAACCTATCTGCATCGATATAGGACGCTGTGTGGCATAGCCAGGTTGTGGCAAAGCCATGTCTCCACAATATCCTTTCTTCCAGGAGTGCTAGTTCTTCAAAATTCGCAGAAGAACTTCTGTGAAGTTTGGAAAGTAGGAGGCGACGTACTGGCAGAACTGAAGCTATGAGGACGGGTTGTGAGTCGTGCTTGGGTAGCTCAGGTCGTAGAGGACTTGCCCACGATAGGCAAAGGTCCCGAGTTCGAGTCTCGGTCCAGCACACAGTTTTAACCTGCTGCAGAGTGAAAATCTCATTCTGGCAGTGTGGTATAATTTGGTGTATATGGCCAAATGGATATACTGTCGAGTCATCTATCTACATTCGAATCTAATATATGGTACTTGCAAAGTAGGGGCGGTGTGATATAGCAATTTTACTTAATTTGTGAAGCATTCTGCTGTGTCATTGGCCAGCGTTGAAATTACGGAACAACTGGTATACTTTGATGTATATGACCGAATGGTGTATCTGCATCACAAATTAAGTAAAATTGCTATATCACACCGCCCCTACTTTGCAAGTATCATATATTAGATACGAATGGAGAGATAGATGAATCGACAGTATATCCATTTGGCCATATACACCAAATTATACCACACTGCCAGAATGAGATTTTCACTCTGCAGCAGGTTAAAACTGTTTGGTCACATACACAGTCGTGTATCTGCATTCGCAATTTAGTATACGGTGTATATGACCAAACGTATTGCACAGTCATTTTTCTGCATTCACAATCTAGTATATGGAACTTGCAAAGTAGTGGAGGTGTGCTGCACCGAGACTCGAACTCGGGACCTTTGCCTATCGTGGGCAAGTCCTCTACGACCTGAACTACCCAAGCACGACTCACAACCCGTTCTCACAGCTACAGTTCTGCCAGTACGTCGCCTCCTACTTTCCAAACTTCACAGAAGTTCTTCTGCGAACTTTCCAGAACTAGCACCCCTGGAAGAAAGGAGATTATGGAGACATGGCTTTGCCACCACCTGGCTATGCCACACAGCGTCCTATATCGATGCAGATAGGTTATCTACATATGTGCAACACTTCGATCTTAGTGCAGAATTCATAATAACGATTGACCATCTTTGCCTCTGTGGATAGGCGTCACAGAGTACTTTCGCATCCGCAGGATACAGTCGGCGATTGACAGATCTCTCCGACATTGTTCACTGGTACGCTGTTGATTACCATATAATGATTGACTGACGCCACTTGGTTCAGATGGAGAAAGCCTTTGCGGAACACTGGATATCTGCTCAGAGCCATTTGAATCAATCTCCCTCTACGATTTTTACCCTCCACGCTACCCTCCAATACTAAATTGGTGATCCCTCGATGTCTCAGAACATGTCCTACCAACCGATCCCTTCTTCTAGTCAAGTTTTGCCACAAGCTCCCCATCTCCCCAATTCTATTCAATACCTCCTCAGTAGTTATGTTATCTACCCATCTCATCTTCAGTATTCGTCTGTAGCACGACATTTCGAAAGCTTCTATTCTCTTCTTGTGCAAACTATTCATTGTCCATGTTTCACTTCCATACATGGCTACACTCCATACAAATACTTTCAGAAATGACTTCCTGACTTAAATCTATACTTAATGTTAACAAATTTCTCTTCTTCAGAAACGCTTTCCTTGCCATTGCCAGTCTACATTTTATATCCTCTCTACTTCGACCATCATCAGTTATTTTGCTCCCCAAATAGCAAAACTCCTTTACTACTTTAAATGTCTCATTTCCTAATCTAATTCCCTCAGCATCACCCGACTTAATTTACTACATTCCATTAACCTCGTTTTGCTTTTGTTGATGTTCATCTTATATCCTCCTTTCAAGACACTATCCATTCCGTTCAACTGCTCTTCCAAGTCCTTTGCTGTATCTGACAGAATTACAATGTCATCGGCGAACCTCAAAGTTTTTACTTCTTCTCCATGGATTTTAATACCTACTCCGAATTTTTCTTTTCTTTCCTTCATTGCCTGTTCAATATAAATATTAAATAACATCGCGGAGAGGCTACAACCCTGTTTCACTCCCTTCCCAACCACTGCTTCCCTTTCATGTCCCTCGACTCTTATAACTGCCATCTTGTTTCTGAACAAATTGTAAATAGCCTTTCGCTCCCTGTATTTTACCCCTGCCACCTTTAGAATTTGAAAGAGAGTATTCCAGTCAATATTGTCAAAAGCTTTTTCTAAGTCTACAAATGCAGGAAACGTAAGTTTGCCTTTCCTTAATCTAGTTTCTCAGATAAGTCGTAGGGTCAGTATTGCCTCACGTGTTCCAATATTTCTACGAAATCCAAACTGATCTTCCCCGAGGTAAGTTTCTACTAGATTTTCCATTCGCCTGTAAAGAATTCGCGTTAGTATTTTGCACCCGTCACTTATTAAACTGATAGTTCGGTAATTTTCACATCTGACAAAACCTGCTTTCTTTGGTATTGGAAATATTATATTCTTCTTGAAGTCTGAAGGTATTTCGCCTGTCTCATACATCTTGCTCAGCAGATGGTAGAGTTTTGTCAGAACTGGCTCTCCCAAGGCTATTAGTAGTTCTAATGGAATGTTGTCTACACCTGGGGCCTTGTTTCGACTCAGGTCTTTCAGTGCTCTGGTTCAAATGGCTCTGATCACTTTGGGACTTCGGAGGTATCAGTCCCCTAGAACTTAGAACTACTTAAACCTAACTTACCTAAGGACATCACACACATCCATGTCCGAGGCAGGATTCGAACCTGCGACCGTAGCGGTTGCGCGGTTCCAGACTGAAGCGTCTAGAACCGCTAAGCCACACCGGCCGGCTTTAATACACTTATTAAACTCCTCTCTGTCCAACACCAGCATATCGTCAGTCAAAAACATTTCCCATAAAAAAAGATACTACCTTTCACTGCAGCCTTTTTTGCTGACAGCTTGTAGGTGAAGGATAGAGTTTGAGTGCGTCTGTCACTAGTTTCGACTGATATTGCGAAATTTTTTCGCAGCGGTATAACACTACTTGTGAGGCTGTGTTAATTTTTGAGCTTTATTGCGATTTTAGGCCCTCCTTATGTAGTGATATGCATGTAGTCTTGGTAATTAGGACCCATCTTTATGATTAATTGCATACTTAGGACCTATCTTTATTTCAATTTGCCAACTAAAATGAATTAAGTACGCTAACCTAACTTTCCTCTCCTGCATCTGGACAGCTTCCATGTATTGTGACACTTGAGCTTTTTGTCCAGAACGACCAGGGTTCGCATCGCGGAAAGGGCACTGCCATTTTTAATTTCCAGCCAGTTCCCAGGTTGGGTAGGACATCAGGATAGCCCTAGGACCAAGAAAGTCCCAAAAAAATTTGAAAATCCCGTCAAATTTCGAAATACCCGACAACATTCGAAATTCCCAACAATACGGTAGGTGAGGGAGGGCTGAGTATGGGGTGGAGATCGAGGTGCAGGCTGACGAAAATATATGACGTCATCCAGGCTTGGAGGTGGTGGGCGTTATTATGGGTATAATTAATTAATTAAACTAATTAATTTGCATATTTAATATGCATATATAAAATTGGGGTAGGAGCACCAACCAGTACCCTACTACCTATCTGGTATATATTGATAACGGATACAGATTTTCGGAAGCGAGAAGACGTCATTTCTAGATGCATGTCTACAGAATGTGCAGATAAAATTTGATCCATTTTGGTACGTAGATCATTACCGTCCACAGTGCAAGAACGGTTAAAAGTCGGTATTTGCGGTTTTCCGCATAGATCTGGCAACTTTGAACCTCTGGATATCGGTAACGGATAATGAAATTGAGATAAGTTTCGAAGATCCCAGAGGACATCATCTTAAGAAATATAGAAGTAGATGTAGATGTAGGGTAAAAAAATTCGACGATTTACCACAATTAGAAATTATAGGAGTGACCATCCTGTAACATTAAACCTAGGAATGTGAGCAATTATAATTATTTAAAACTGCTAAATAATAATGTTCACTTTGAAGTCTCACTGGGTGGTCTCCCCAAAAACGAATAATAAAAAAGGTCGCTCCAACACGATTTACTTGAACTGAAAATTTTGACTGAACCTAATAAGAAAGAAAATCTCAGTAAAGTTCTTGGGCCATATAAACAAGGCGGCAGAATTTAATACTCAACTTTGAGATACTCATATCTGCCTCGCTGCTGAAGTCCTGTTGTCTGTAATATGTTGATGCAAGAAATTCTAGAAATCTTGGCACATCGTGAAAATCAGTAATGAAAGTTGAGAGTTGTAATGAATTGTTTTATTACTGCGTAGGCGGTGCGCAGCAGTGAACAGCTTACGTTGCAAACTGACAACATCTCGAGTCTCTGAAAACTGCTACAATATTCTTAATGACAGGGTTATTGGACGTCTATTTATCCTTTTCGTAACAGTCAGTAGTATTGTATAAGATGCAAATTTTGAAAATTACAACGGATAATTAATACACAGATATAAAGTGTGGTCAGAGTAATTTAAGTACATTATTTCCTGGTGGTTATGTATAGGTAGTTCATAAAATAAACAGTTTAGAAGCGTGAAACATGATAATATACGGAAATTAACAATGCGAATTACATTTGATTAATTTATAAGCTAAATACGGAGTTAATATGCTTTCATTTAATAGTAGTCACATAGTTGAAAATGACTGCTAGGGCTGAAAGTCAGTTCATCTTTCTTATAAAGGACTGCATAATTTCTCTTTAATTACAAACGATGTTACAAGTATTTTACATTGCTGGTCTATTATAGTGCAAACTATGACGAAATAATGCAAACAGTGTGAACAAAATACAAAGCAGATATAAATTATAGCGAGCGTCTGTAGCCATCAAAGAATTTAGCTGATTAGTGGCTTCAGTGTTAACAAAGATAGTCCTACCAATTACAGAGCCTGGACGTTATGTATACTTGAATCTGATGTAGTCACGAGCTTTCTATTTGGCTTCTTCCCAGACAATATTTTTATGGGCATCTGAAGCTTAAATGGCTCTTTGGATGGTGTTCTGTAACGGTTTCCACATTTTCTATTTTTAGTACCCAATAATCACTTTTCTTCGGCGTTTCTTCGGCAACTGCCCATGAACAAATGGTGATTTTATAAGCGGTCTAAGAACCACACCTAATGCAAAAGAACGAACCGATTTACTCAATTTGCCTGGGCTGGAGGAAGTGTGTAATGTTTAAAATTATCCTGTACTGTGTGATAGCTACAGTATGCCGTTCTTGAGATAAGTATAGAAATAGTCGTTAGGCCGGTGGCTATCCAAAACACACGTCTCCTTACCTTCGTGATCATTCAACCAGAGTGATGGGCTCCTGAAGGATCACATTTCGCTCACGGATTTCTGGAAAACATTGGTACCGTACACGATAGTACTTAGATAACCTCAACTTTTCCTAAAAACTTGCAACTATGCCAACTAAACCTCAGGTTCGGGCTTAGATGGCTTACTCCCAGGGATGAGCTGGCATAATATCATATGGATAGGAAAAGTTGGCAGAATATAGAAATTTCCGAGAAAATATGTTTCATTTGATCTAAACTTGGGATAACTTCATTTCCAGGTGATAAATACTTCAAAACATAAATTTTATATGAAAAACAACACGTGAGTAAAAATATAGTCAGCGTAAACGTATGAACAACAGCTCAACTTCAGCGTATAAACAGACAGTAAATTCTTCGAGAAAAATAAATTCTGCTTATTATTACAGCTAACTGTAGTTATTCAAGTAGAATTACTCTTAAAGTTGTGAATCAACCACAGATGCTGGAGTTTGGCCCTCGGTTACTTGAGTAGATGATTTCAATTTTCCCACAAATTTACTTTGGTCGCAAAAAAATTGGATCATCTTCGTCTGGCCATCTCTAGTTCCTCCGTTGTTTGACTATAATGGACACGCGAATCTCGTTGTCATTGGTTTCAACAATCTCTACGGGGTACTGACTGGTGTGATACTTCCCTTAAACAGATTCGCTTAAGCGTATTCAGGGTGATCAGAAGGTTCTTGATATTGTGGGGCATAACCTGTTGTTATAATAGTTTCTGTGCCAACTGAACCTATACCGAAGTATGCCTGCTATCCCCAAAACGATATCAAAAACGAAAACGATGCCATACAGTCCCCTACAACAGAAAGAAAAGATTCTGATATATGCATGCAGCCATAGTTAACTAATCTTTAGAAAACTGCCATCAGTGGCACCTCAGTTCGACCTACAGGTTCACCAGAACAGGAAAACTGATGATCAACCAGTTTACTCAACACCCAGGAAAACAATGGAACAGAGGTCCTTCTTTCCTGGCGTTTCCAAGCAGAAAGAATTTACAGAGGACGGTGCGACTTTATATGCTCTCCCCACTAGCATGATGGTATCGCTATAGCCCCACTGTGACAGGAAATAGAAGATGTATGCCAACTAGCCCTTTTAGCACTCTATTTACCCCAAAATCACCTGTAAATTTTATCATGTGTACCTTCTAATATACCTTATACGGACAGTAAGAATATTTTTGTTATTTGCTATGCTTTGTGAAGTCGGAATTTCAATGCTCAGCAGAGCAGTAATGGCTGCACACACCCACGAAATTTTATAAGCCTTTGAGAAAAACAAAAAAGTACTCGCTTCTGATGCCAATGTCGCTAACTCACTTCTGTGAGAGCACTCGACTTGTAGGTAACACGCTTCTAATCCTGGTGGAGGAACAAATTTTCCCCACCACTATTTGGTCGGCAAAGGAAGGAGAGGTGGTGGCTTAAAGTTTCTGGTTCCAGATTTTGTGCCTAAGTACTGGATAAAATTACAAGCGTTCCAGTACCAACTATCACTCTCTTTCTTTGTTTCTCACGAAACCGAACATGAAATGACACACACACACACACACACACACACACACACACACACACACACACACACACACACACACACACTCTCACACATCAGAATGTACTCAGCACATACACTTAAGGCACAACTCTCACACATCGCGAAGGAAGAGGCCTTTGTGCACGAAGGAAGAAAGTCCTTTCCGATTAGAAGTTCACCTTTGGGCTTCCCAGTCAACAGTGGCATGCAGCTCTTTGTTATTTCAATAATAATAACTGTATGTTATTAAGATATATGTAGAGGTGCGTTTACACGAATAATATTTTACAACAATGATTGGCCTCCATAGCTTTGCCATCAATGTTGCTGCAATACGCGGAGATTTTGCAGTGTAGCCTTCAGTATTTCTTATGTTGCAGTAATAGTCGACGTATTTTCGAAGGGTTGCTATTGTTGTCCACCAAGGGTGGATAATATTTCGTATTACAGGGCAGTGTTGTTACGAAGTCACTGCAGATAGGTCATGGAGACCAGTACAAAAATGTCACTACCACTGAAAATATCAACATTTTTATTTTGTAGTCTCTGGCCACCTACTACCATCTTGGGCTACAGTGATAGTATTAATAGGCCTATGTTCCGTAGTTACAAGGAACACTGAGACTATTTAACAAAATAAAATAAAAATAAACAATATCACTGCTACAACTGTTTGCACTTCTCTGGATGAATCTATTCAGTGTCACTGACTTCAATATAATTGTCTGATATAATTCTAAACTTGTAAACTTCATCTATATCCTTCGTTGGCTAAAGATGAGCAGTGGTCATTGTTTCAATCACAGATTTGGTGGGATGGAAAGTGGTGTAGCAGCCACTAGAGCACTTGACGCACTGTGTTACCAGGAGAGTTCCATTCGTTGTGGACTTAGACATCTAGTTTCTCAACTTTGTTTTCATTCTTACTATCTTGCTGAAAATAACAATTTAAAAAGGAAATTAATTTTAAAAATACGAGTAACATTGAAAATTTTTAAACTGAGATGACTCGACTCACACTTTTACAATCTCCTGACAATAATGATTTTTACGTTACGTGAACACTGGCTCACATTCTGGTCCGTTAAAGCACCGTACAAAAGCACACCGTCATCAGATGAGATTTGTCGAACCTGAAAAATATATAATTGTCCTTTAATTATGTTTTTGCATACATTTAAAGCATGTCATAACATTTTCCCTTCATATGCAGCCTCAAACTAAAATGATTTGAATAGTAAATACGGAACATATTACTATGAAAAGCTAAATGTACCTTGTGACGAAATTGTTCAGGTTCAGATTCCGAAGAAACAGCTACTTGAAACACATCCAACAGAATTTAACTCGTGGAACAACATCTGGCAGTGTTGTTAAAGTAGATGTAACTTCTCTATCTGTACGACACAAGACTCTTTTTGGGGATAATACAGATCACATCTGAATTCCTTTAGCCTATACCCACGAATGAAGAAGTTGCAGCATCTCTCCTAACTTCCCTTATAGGGGATGAGACATAGCCAAAATACCTTTCGACTTCATTGCTTACAGAAGTTTTACAACTAAATACACGATGTTAATATCCAAAAAATTGATCTCATCTGCAGCCTCTACAGCATCCACAGTAATTGTATCCATAGATTTTTCGTGAACACTGCTCCAACATTCTTCCGAAAGCAGAAAGAAGTGAAAGCCAACGAGTCTGCGCTGGATGCAGTATTTTATGTACTTTAAGCTGAAACTGAGCTAGCGGACATTGCCATTTGCAGCTTTGTTTTCAGTAATTATGTACATCTCTTGCAAGTTCCTCACAGCGACTAGGAAGTGTCTTGCAACCATCATTAGTACGCAAGTGAACTGATGAAAAATGCAGATAGAAACTCCTTTAGTCGCGGGATACTGAATTATGATTTCACACCATAGGATTTACACCATCTGAGCCAAAACGAATGACATTTTCTAATGGAATATTATGTTAAGAGCTGAGTGAGTTTGTCACGCAAATTATGTCCAGTTGCCCCAATTACAGACTTTGTCATTATTTCAGTCAAACTAAAGAGTTTGCTCAATATTTGTCCTTACATTCTGTCATAATGGAATACAACAATGCAAGCAGAACTGACTGGAGCAATATCAGTACTATGTACTGCCAAAATGGAGACTTTTATTTTTTGAAGCTTGGAAATAAGATCATTTTCATGAGAAGGTGCAATATTATATCTAGTAACAGCGGTGCTTTTGTCCGTATTCGTACTACATTTTGTGCTATCTCAGATTCAGAAAACGCACTTTTTAACATAGGTAACAAATCGTCGATTGTAATCATAGTAAACTGCTAGGTAAGTGGCAATTTTAAGCTCAACTTCCGCAGTTCGTTCGTCCAGCACTCTTGTGTCTTTTGACAAACACTTGGCAACAGTTGTGCTTGATTATTCAGTGATACCAGTCATTTTTAACAAGATTTTTTGGTTGCATATGTTTCTTTAATACCATTAGAGTAGCTACTATAGAATCATTACGTCTCCGATATTGTTGAAGCCTGTGCTGAAGTTCCTCACCTTTTGGCAACTCAACTCTGTGCTTCTTCTTTCTCTTTGGCGTAGAAACACCGCACATCACTTTATCACTGCTTGACATTACACCCACTTCATAAATTACACAAATTAATGTGAAAGTTGTAAGTTATTTCACACGGCGTGCTACGTACCAAACGAGAGCTCGAAGAGTTGAAAATGGTGTGAAACACCTCACACCACAGCTGCCATTACAACCATGTGTAATGAGAAATAACACACTACAGGAAGTAGATAGCCGAAATCCATTGTTAGTTAAATATGTTAAGTATTAAGCGGAACTGTAACAGACATACAGCGCTAAAATGAACCTTACTGCACAACAAGGTCCTTGCGAGGTGAGCGTATCGGAGGACATTCTCACATTCAAATGAACAATATTAACGTGAGCGTAGTTCATTGTTGGACACATGTTTCGTAATCGCCTGACAGTAACCTAATAACGTATTCAGAGTTGATTTTTTTGCAATGGTTACTCACTTAAAAAGCAAAAATGCCAAAGTAATCATTTTTTTGCCTGTAATCCTTTACTTAGGACCATACATCATGCAGGACTTGAAAATACTATGTGCATATGATCTTTGCCATACACCCAACAATGCTGCCTCAGGGCAACATATATCTCTGTTTGTGTCCTTAAATACTTTCCTCTCGCTGTCACTTTTGTTTTCCATTTTTGTCATCTACTGTGTTGCAGTTACAAGACTCAGCGAGTGAAAAATATAACGTTCCCAAGGTGGTAAAAATTGGGGCGTTCACGGCCGACTAAAAATCTTTAATCGGCTTTGAAGGGAGTTATCATGACGTCAAAAACTCGAAGCAGACGTCCACCACGTTGGTTGCCCCTAAACATCATATTCAGGTGGTTTTATCTGTCCAGAACACAAAAATCACTCAATTCTCTGAGTTCATGCACACAGTCAGACAAAATTTTCGAACACAAATACTACAGCATTAAACACACTTCACGTCCTACGTTGGAAAGTGTTTCGTCACGTGCATTAAATATAGATTTCCCAAAAGATGGGAAATGCGCATTGAATGAAGAAACTGGTAGCTGCCTGCAGAAACATACTTCATTGGTTGAAATATTAGGAAGCGGAAGAGAATTATAGTAATTACTACCTATTACTTTCTTAATCACAGATTTTCTGGACTTCGAACGTTCAGAACGTGTAATCTCGTTAACATATCTGCCCTCCTCGTTAACATATCTGCTTTCCTCTATGTAGCTAATTTTAAGTCGGTAGAAGTACCATCTTGCCCGATGTTTATCTGTAAACAGTCGGCTCTAAATTTGTTACATACTGAACATGTGTCAATTCTAGGATACCCAAATCTTTATCTTGTAGTTCGTCTCAAAAATCGGCCGATATTTTTCGCATGACACAGAGTTTGGACCCTTTTTTCTGAATATAGCAGGTGTAACTTTCGAATATTAAGTGTGTTTGGTAAATACAACCGTTTGCTTCATGAATGCTTTATATGATTTGTGCCATCTCAGTGACTGTAGCCTGTATGTTGATGCACTTTAGATACTGTACGATTTCTGCTTTAAGTTTGTTTGGTATAGTGCCACAAACTTCCTCATACGTTATGGGTAAAATTTCAAAATAAGAAGATGTGCAAACTGCAGTTACACTGACGTACTGACTGTCTCATAAAACAAACACTCACTTATGCGTGGATGCATATGATGTTCTTTGACTCTTTGACATTTCAGGAGTCTTTCACTTTGTTAACAACTATAAGTCATGACATGACGTCTTGGTTACTTCTTTCCTCACCGCAAACATTTATGGGCTAAAAAGAAAAGTTTTTCCTTTTGTTTTTACAAATGTACACATTAAGCATATACATATAAGTTGAACATGTGATGAGGAAGAATCAGTAGCAGCAAGGAAACGAGCATTCACATCACGTACTTCTCTTCTCGGTTATCTGAAATGTATAAACAAAAAGAAAGTTACATTTACGAAAGAAAATGCGTTGTATTACTGGATAAAATATGCATTCAAAACAAGAAAAACGTCTGAAAATGCCTTCCTGATACTGTGTTGTTGGCATATGTAATATTTACTATATAAAAAAACTGTCGTGCCCACGCCAGGGAAATTACGAACAAAAACCAGTCAATGTTTTGGGGCATCCAACATGGCGGAGACGGCTTCAAAACAACGTACAGCGCCATCTTCCCGCGCTTTTACCTCTATGAACGTTCTGGTTTTCTACGACAGTTCGCGCGCTTACAAAGAACCACCTGTTTTCTTAGTTGTTAATTTCTTGTGTACAGCAATGAGTAAGTGGAAAAACGAGAGAACTATTAATTTCATAAATACGATTCATCTACAACCAGAACAGTAATGTATGCAAAGACCAGAATCTGAAAAGAGACAGCTGGCAGGCAGCTGCCGATGGACTCAAGCTTGACGAAGCGTAGAAAGATACGGAAGTCTTCGAACCTGTGCGAAAATCAAGGCAAAAAAAGTTCTATAGGAAGAGAGGGAGGCCAGGTGGCTCCTCATCGACATGGTTTGCATTGGATGCTGTGAGTTTCATGCTATACCGAGACGTGCCTGAGGCTGGAATTGATAGTGCAAACAGTGGTGTGCTCTGATGAACAAAAATAATATATCAATAAATGTTGTATTCTAATTCCAAACCTACCTCAATGAAATCCTTCTGTAATACTACCAAAGCATTGCGTACTTCTGGTACCAACAGGCTTATTAATGAATAGTGCGCCTTAACGGTGTACACTGAACTTTTGTTTGAATCACCAGTAGCTAAAACCGGAAAGGTGATTGATGTATACGTTCTCATATTTGTATCGGTTTTAGTAATTCTGTGTCCAATTGCTTATACGGGAAATTCGAAATCTATTTTGACCGACAGTCTGGTGAAATTCTGGAAGAAGTGTGTATCCAACTTCATTTCACGAACTGAATTGTCTGAAACATTCCTCTTGCTTAAAAAAGAACGCACCCACGAAGTCTGACTGCTCTTGTTCTTTCTAACTTTCTTGCTTGTGTGATGTGAAAGCAGAAGGCGTGCACTTACTTCCACTAGCTCGCGTTGTCCACTTTGTGGCAGTAGTGTGGCCCGTTTCAAACATTGCTGGCCCGGAAATGTTTACCCGCAGACATTACCCCGTCGTCATACATGTGACTGGAATGATGCTGGACAACACTGTCGGGATATACTCGGTGATTATAATTAAAGTTAAACTTTCAAACCACTGTAGAAATAACACCACTGGTCAGAATTACGTCAAATTGCAACGGAATATTATCTGAGGACGGGGAAAACGCGTGGAAGAAGAAAAATAAGTAGTTACAAAATGTAGCAATAGATGGCGCTGTAAGCATAATAATTTAAAAGTGGTCGACTGCAAATGACAAATGAATCTTACAACAATGCTTAAAGTATATGCTTGACACTAAACAAAGCATGGGTGTACAAGTGTGATACTGTTAGTTACGTAAGCCCATCCACCACGACAAGGTCATGTCAAATGGGTTGGGAAAAATCAGTTTTATTTGTCCTGAGACCAAAACCCGCTTAAAAAGCATCACACATCGGTTTTTAATTGTTCTGAGTCAAAAAACCGCATAAAAAGCATCAATCACATCGATTTTTAATTGACCTGAGGCCAAAATCCGCGTAAAACGCATCAATCACATTGGTTTTTAATTGCCCTGAGGCCAAAAACCGCTTAAAAAGCCTCAATCAAAATCAAATCAGATTATTAATTTCCTTATGACTTTCGCAAACATGTTCAATACGTTGTCCATCATTTTTTGCAAAAAGTTGAAATTGAGAAACAGCATGTTCCATAACTGATCGAAGTGTTTCCAGGGTCACGTTCAAAATGTGTTGCGTAATGCGTGCCTTCAATGCAGCTAAGTTTGCAGTCGGGACACTGAACATAACATCTTTCAGATAGCCCCACAGCCAGAAGTGACACGGATTAAAATCAGGTGATCGGGACGGCCAGGCTGTAGGGAAATGGCGGCTGGTAATTCTAACATTAGCGAAATGGCGCTTCAGCAGCTGCTTAACTGGATTTAAATGTGCAAGCCGGCCGCGGTGGTCTCGCGGTTCTAGGCGCGCAGTCCGGACCCGCGCGACTGCTACGGTCGCAGGTTCGAATCCTGCCTCGGGCATGGATGTGTGTGATGTCCTTAGGTTAGTTATGTTTAAGTAGTTCTAAGTTCTAGAGGACTGATGACCACGGATGTTAAGTCCCATAGTGCTCAGAGCCATTTGAACCATTTTTGCAATGTGCAGAAGTGCGCCGTCTTGGATAAAAATAATCCCATCCACACATCCACGCTGATGGAGAGCTGGAATGACGTGGTTGCGCCAAGGACACTCATAGCACTTACCAGTATGGTACAGGTAACAAGACTAGAAGCGCCTGCCTCTTCCAAAAAATATGGCCCTATGATAAATGATGCCGTAAACCCACACCACACCGTGACGTTTTCAGGATGAAGTGGTACTGATTGATTTGCGGGTGGATTTTCCGTTGCGCATATTCGACAATTCTGCTTATTGACATACCCTGTCAGATGGAAGTGGACTTCGTCTGTTCACAAAATCTTCCACAACCAATCACTGTCCACTTCCATGCGAGCAAGAAATTCTAAATCAAAGGTCTTTCTTTCTGGCAGGTCAACAGGAAGCAACTCGTGCACATGGGTAATTTTGAATGGATACAAAGAAGGATGTTTCGTAGGATTTTACGCACCGTGCTCACGGGTTCGTCCAATGTTCGGGCAGTTCTCCGCGCACCACCACTTGTCTCCTCCTGCGTTGCTGTGGCCACTGCTTCCACTGACGTCGAATCAATTCGTTTCCTCCCTCTACCAGGTTGCACACAAATAGAACCCGTCTTTTCGAGTTTCCGAATCATTTTCTCCATACCCACGGCAGTCATTGGACCAACGCTTTTTTTCAAACTCTTCAGTGTCTGGAACTTCTGCAGAGCGACATGTGCACAGTCATCATTCTTGTAATACAAATTTGCAAGCACAGCGCGATCCTGCATTGAGTCAGTCATGGCGAACGTCGCAGACGCGAGAGGAGGAAAAGCCGTGTACCCGGCGTGTTTATACCAACTTCAATGGGTAGTGCGTATGACAGGCGTTTTCATTTACGTATTCTGACACATACAGCGCTATCTATTGATCAATTTTCACACTATTTTTTTCTTCTGCCATACGTTTTCCCCTTTCTTCGAGTATATTCTCTGTTGGAATTTGACATAATTCTGACCAGTGGTATTATTTCCACAGCGTTTTGAAAGTTTAGCTTTAATTATAATCATCCTGTATTGTCGGCGTTATACAATGCATACGGCCCGTATAAACGGACCTTAATAACCCTCACTCCTAGTACAACGCATCAGAAACTATTTTATTATGCTAACAGTTGTAATTCTGTCAGTAATAAATGTCGAAAGAAAATAAATTAGTGGTTAGATCACGACTGTAGACTTGTGTCAACGTTCCGCCCTTCTATGTGCCTAGTGGAAGACAGCAGGCAAGTTATCTGTATCAGGCTGATCTGAATGTATTTCGATCGACGTTAGTGCCTTTGAGGTAAGAATACAAATACGACGCTACGTTCGTAATTTCAGCGTCAGAATAGACAGTTAATGTGAAATACCTATTCTCAATTGCATCTTATCATTTTGTCCTCATCTCTATGACGTCCTCACTATGCTGCAAGCGATCAAATGTATCCCAGTCATGACGTCATAGAGTCATTCTGGCTGAATGTGGAGATCCTGGTAAACATGCAGGTATCATTCGGTAAGTTGTGTCTATTTCCTAGGCTGAGGACAACATCAGTATACTAATCAGCTACAGAGCTTTGGCAGTGAAGAAGTACACCGTCTTATCACTAAAAGTAAAGTTCTATGGATTCTTTCATAGATGTGAATAAGCCACAGTTAATTAATTAAATCAGAATTCCAGTTACATTTGCTTCAGCAAAACAATATAATGCAAAATTTTGTACTTGCAGTATGAAGCAAAGGACATAATAGGTCGTGTTTACCAGATTTTTGTACTTGTCACATGTTGTAGTTGATATCGAAGTTATGTTTCAGTATTTGCTTATGGCCTGGTAGTCTTGAAATGGACTGAAAGAAGAACTAATGTGTCCATCATTCAGCAGCTCAATTTCTCCAGGCGCCTTTCTTCTCGTGTCAACCAAAGAGTTCTCCTGTTCCCCGACCATACTGTAAGAACAGATAGAGAATATCTAGAGAAAAATAATCATATAAGGGAAGATCGAGAACACGAGACCGAGAAGGAGAACCACGAACACTCGCATAGATGATATGAAGTAGATCCCTAGTTTACCTGTTCAGCAGGCTCTAAGAGAACCTGATAACCGTCCGGGAGGGAGACTCTTGGATCCCGGAGTCACGACGGCCAACAATGAACACAACGACTTGTGATGATGTCGTCTTTACATTAAAATGCCTGAAGCAGCTTTTGCTAGTCCTGTCAAATACCGTTTTTCCCACCGCCAGTTACACATGAATGATCTCTGTTGATAACTCGACCCGTTTCCAATTTAGTATGCAAAATGTTTGTTTCTCTTGAATTAAATATAGGAAGTAGATAACATCTTGCTCAGTCTTAATATTTCTTCTTCTTCTCTACACGAAAACTCACTCCATTGAGATTAGATTAAGATTATACGACTTTTTATAAACAAGGCAGAACTAGACAAACCAGCACGTTTCAAAAAGTGTTGAGCTTTTACAGGAGAGCGAAAAACGATTCTAGAAGAAGAAATCCGGCAGCTAGTACAACATTTCCAAAACCGATAATGCAGTTTTTACATGGCCATTCAGAAACGGCATTGGGAAACCAATTTACGGAAACAGCTTTTGGGAGCACCCTGCAATTGTACTTCAGTCCTCAGTGTCTCGTGGCACAGAGGGATGTGGGAGTTCACCTATATGCGGCAAGAAGACATACAAGATCGTCTTGAAATTCCTAGACGACTAGGCGATGTTCGAAACCATCAAAATATTTTTATTCTCCCATGAAATTTATTATTAACACGGTAACTTATTTGCACATCGACAACATCATGTTTGAATAAGATGCCGCGAGAAATGGTAACTTTTATTGCGTCGCACAAATCCGCCTTTGTTTCTCAAAGAAATACACTGCAGACTTCTTAAAGTATGTAAACGTCTTGAGATTTCTAGACAAATAGGCAATGTTCATGAGCTTCAAGTATTTTTTTCCTCGCTTGAAATTTATCGTTAATACCGTAACTTATTTACAGATCGACAATGTCAAATCTAAATAAGATGCTACGAGAAATAGTAAGGTTTATTTGTTGCATCATGGAGGTAAAAAAAGAAGGGAGGTGTCATTACGTCACAATCTTGAAGCCGATGCCCACAATCTTAACTAGCCCAAAACATTAGGTTCACTTCATTCATACCTCCATAGTTCACCCTGTGACGTCACTCACTGTTTCGACGGTGTCGGCTGCTTTGACTGTGTGGAGACGTAGTTGTTTCATCAAAAATGGCAGCTTCCGTTGTTTACGAGTGTACTAATCGATCTGATCTTAATCTGAAGTTTAAAGGAATCACATTTCATTCGGAGGTGGAGTCGTCCAAGCAGTATTTTCGTTTGTGTACATAAATTATGGCTGCTCTGTTTACTGTTTTTGTATTGGATTTACTATTGTTATTTGATTTATTAGATTTAGCTTGCTTTATTCAATGTCCGTTCTTTCTCTTCTTTCCTGTATTTTTCATTGCCTTTCAAATCGCAGACGCTCCGACATCCGAAACGCACTGTGTCAATGGTCTCGTCACCGCACAACACACAACTACGTAACTGCTCTGATTGTTGGGGCAGCATCTCATGCCCTAAATTCCTCTCGCCGATAATTATTCATTGCTTGCATTTCCTCCTTCTTTCATAAAGATCCTGGCTAGAATAGCCGGAGAGCGATCATGTGTGTGCCAGTTTTGTGCTTATGATTGTATGGATGCGTATGTGTGCCACTCTGAAGAAGGTTTTGGCTGAGTGAGCATTCTTTTCGGCGTGCCAGCTTGCTGCTCGACGTGTGAATAGCAGTGTATCCATTTCACATTATAGTTATTCCACAATGAAGTTTGTTACAAGTAATCCACTGCACTTCAGCAGGAAGAATGATACACTGGACTCGGCATTCGGGAGGACGACGGTTCAATCCCGCGTCTGGCCATCCTGATTTGGGTTTTCCATGACTTCCCTAAATCGCCCCAGGCAAATGCCGGGATGGTTCCTTTGAAAGGGCACGGCCGATTTCCTTCCCCGTCCTTCCCTAATCCGATGGGACCGATGACCTCGCTGTTTGGTCTCTTTCCTCCAAAATAATCCAATCCAATCCAGGAAGAATGATGTACGTAAGTACAATGCCAGAACCAAAAATTTACATTCATTACTCCACATTAAAGTTGTCTTCAGAACAAGCAGGGGTTCACAATGCTGCAGGCAAAAGTTTTGATCACTTACCCATTAATATAACATGTCTGACAAAAAGCCAAGTAAAATTCGAAACTAAACGGGTAACGTTTCTCTTTGATAACTCCCCTTACTCCACGGAAGGTTACCTATTGCTGTAATGCGTACATGACGATGGGTAGGAATTGCTACTACCATGTCTGTCTTTAATTTAAAAAAGTAAAAATTCATAGATGGTCTGCATGGAGGCACATTTACAAAAAAATTGTCAATATATATAATGACTTGTTCCATATCATTACGATTTATCGTGAGAGTGATACATGGAACACGAAACTAATCAAATAACTATTGGTGTATCACAAAGCATGGTACTGACTTACATACTTTGAAAACGTCAAAATGAAATTCAAAAGAAAAATCAAGCAGATGATCAAAGTAGACGTACATTCCAATTGTGCTATGTTTGGTTATTCTTAAAAACTGACAGAGTTACTGCCGAGAAATATCCCGCGAAATGACGCCAATAGGCTACTGTTGGAAAGGAAGCCTACATCTTACACAGGTTAGGCTATCATTACCAGAAAGTTACTCAAGTACATGTTAAAGTCAAAATTCATTTCAGACCATTCCCTTAATCACATTTGTAGCATTCCACAATTCTGGATGATGTTTGTCATTAACTGCAATATAACAAACCAAGATTAATGCAATACATATTTAAGCAAATGTCAATAACAACAAGAAGTTTCCTAACAGGTCTATTAAGAGATAAATGAACCACATAGATCAGTGAATGACAAACAGATAATTAACAATAAGTACATGAAACAGTAATAAAATAGTTCCACACTCTGACATTTGTAGTTAATTTATGGTTCATTCTCATAATGGAAGTGCGTCACTTGTCACATACTCAAGGGATTCTTGAACAGAGTAAATTACTTTACTTTTCATCCACCTCGAAAGACTAGTTTTAAATTTATTTACTGGCACTATGTAGGCATTTTCAGGTAATTTGTTGAAATAGACGGGACCAACATATTCGTAACTGTTCTGTGTCTTTGCAAGCCTTGCATATGGCATATTAATTGTTATGTCCACTTCTTATGTTATGGTCATGAACTGTCCTCCTTAAGTCAAATTTACTCAGATTCTTTTTAACGAAGACAAGGCAGTTGTAAGAATACAGGGCATGCACTGTTATTATGATTACTTTCTTAAAATAATCTTGACATGATTCATATGGGCTAAGTTCTGCTATGCAACTTATGGCTTTCTTTTGCCATTTGAACACTAATTTTGAGCCTGCGGAATTGTCCCATTGTAGTATTCCATAACTCATGTGGAAATGGAAGAATACATATTATCCATAGAATAGAAGTTCTTTACTGACACTGCTCATCAGCTTGTACAGATAGATGACACGTACCAGTTTGCCACGTATCTTCCCTGTGAGGGTATCCCAGATGAGCTTTTGATCTATATGAAATCCTAGTAATTTTACTGTTTTGTTATCATGACTGGGAGCATTCAAGTAGTATTCATATTTAAAACAGTTGTTGCGTGCGTACGACAGAAACAATGAACAAGATTCAATCGTAAATAGTATGTTGCTAATGTCTTGAGCTACTTAAAATGGCGGAAGATCCCGCCCCTCTGGCTTCAAAACAACGTACAGCATAAGTCTGTAGTGTCACCTTCCTTCTTTTTTAATCCCGATGTGTTGTACAAATCCGCATTTGTTTATCAAAGAAAGGCATTATATGCCCCTTAAAGTCTGTAAACACTCGCCCTGTTTTCTGGAACACCTGAAGAAAAATTGCTGTTCCTTCTCAGCTGTATTTCAGTTATAAAAGTCGAATATCAACGAAAAGTCATTATACATTAAGACATTTCATTGTGTGAGAAACATTCTCAACGGTTTTCTTCTATTAGCAGTGAGTTCATATGACAAGTATGTGGTAATATACCCATTTAAAATGTGAAAAAGTAGGTCAAACTTTTAGAATTGAACTAGCAATGGTACAGCTTCTGTACAAGTAAGTAAACGCTGTTCAGTCAGAAGTCAGTGTGCCTGAGTCATCTCGTTCACATGAAGTTCCCAGAACTGGATTTCGTAAGCCGATTTGCCAATACCGCTTCTGGGTGATCATGTAAACACTTGAGCATCGATACTGGGAATCCGCTTCAAATTGCTGGTTTTCCAACACCGCAATCGATTTTCGCTGCCTTGTAAACGCAACTGATTTTGAAACGCGCTTGGGCTGTCTGGTTTCGTCCTGTTTTTACAAATTTTCGGTTAATATGGACGGAGCGACTTTTTGTACAGGAAGGATAAGTCGAAATATTAGACCGAGTCTGTTTACACCTCGTCTAATTGAAAATGAATAGCGGTTGTGCTGCCTAAATCACAGACTGTAACAGCTGTTTTCCAGACGCCATATATAACTGTGCTAGCAAATCCACTTCAGGCCTGCACATGTAAACGCGATGCCGAGAAACGGTTTCCTAATTTCGGTTTTCGTCTTCCGGAAGATGTTGTCGGATATAAACGCAGCGAGTGTTGTAAGATCAGCAGCAGTGTTGAGTTGTGCCATATGGATAAATATTGTTCAAAATGGAAGACACTACTTAAAGTCAGGAAAGAAATACAAAAAAAAAAAAAAATGTTTTCATGTCGACTCGGCGCTAAATTATGAACTTGACACAGCCTGCAGAATAATTTCAAAAGTGTATCGTAATGCAATCTTACCTTCATACTGTACTTTAAACAAAGAGTCACCTTAGAAAAGTCAGAGACAATAAAACAAAATGGCTGGTAAATGAAAACAGGAAATTTAGTTAAAGAATGAACGTTAGCCATTTTAACGTTGAAACTTCAAATTTCAATTGAAGAAATTAAAAAGATGAAGAAACGCAATTCCATTAAAGCCATGTAAGTAATTTTAATGTAATAATGTTTACCTAATGTTGAGTACATAAGGAATTGCATTATACACTCCTCAGCGTTTTCCTCGGCCTTGGAATAAAATCGGACTCCACATATTACAGCCGTATCTAGATATAAAACATTTCTCCGTGACTCTGAACAGTGACCAGAACTATTCAATCACACCTCCAAATTGCAGTATTAATGTAGATTTTAGCTACACACCTGCCATCAGTCGTCTTTCCGTTTCGTGTGTCGTCGCTAAAATTTGGCGCTTTTCTTTTTTCACTGATTAACTGTGACTGTTACGTTCTAGCTTGTCTCTTCATATCAACAAAATTACTTCAGCAAACTCTATGTATTCAATATCGACAACAGCTTGCCTGAAGCAATGCATATTCAATATTAGTGGTAGTGGGTTATTATAATTATTATTATTTTGTCAGTAAGACTACATAACACGGTGAATATCATTCACACTAACCTTTTACGTATTTTAATGATGAGTTCCGTTATAAAAATCTGCTTATATCTTATTAGATTTGTTCTGGATTTTTTACTCCTTAGCAGATCCTATTATATTTTCGACTGACCCAGAAATGTCCTGGATTATTTTGAGAACACTGATGCAGGATGGATACTTAGATGGTAATATGAATACATAGGATAGTTTTTTGTGCTCGAACTTAGACCTTTCCATCCCCACAACTACTTTCTTTTGAATGTCGGATACCGCAGTTTGTGCGATCTGAATGATATTTTTGACATCAACTGACAGGCCTTAATTTCATAGCATCACAGACCCAGTTAAATGCACAGAATTCATAGGCGCATCATACAACTATGGAGCAACACTGGTGGAAAAGTGGATTATTCCATTCAAGCAAGCCCTCTAACTAGAATCACGTGTTAGGTGAAAACTAATTGAAACAAATCTAATAATAATCTTCAGCTGGAAGGCGTAATGGACGTGGAAAGTGATTACCGAAACCGTTTCGCCTGGATAAAGTAATCTACAACCATTCATTAGTAAAGAAAGTATTATAACGTAATGTTTTTTGTTGGTTAGAGAATAGCTTGAAGTAACTTTGAAATATCTTCCCCTGCAGCAACTTCGAACCCTTCTAACACGCCTCATGCGTCCAATATCTAAATAAGCTTCCCATTTAATATAAAACTCAGGGTTAAGTTTGGATTTTCGCAGCACTTTCACACATCACGACTGTAACAGTTGCATTTCCCTGGCGTTCATTGCAGTAGCTTCCGGAGGAAAACAAATTAGTTCAAATACTAGACTAATAACAATCTTTCGCTCAGTGTTGTCTTCTGCTGTTGTCCAAGGGTATGATTGTTTCCTGTAAGAGGTTGGGGCTCTTTAAATTTAACTCAATTTTTAAATAAATTACAGGTTCCAGTGTTGTCGATTCTCACTAAACTTTATTTTCGTTCATTGAGCTACAATGTTGCTCTATTGTCAACTTCGGAAAATTCATAAAAATCTGAAGTGCTTTAAATACACCACACTCACACAACTTTCTCACCCTGAGTCAACAGCTAACTAATGACGTGAGCCTAAAGAAAGGCACTCTCAGACAGCTGAGTGTCTTACAAGTTTACCAGTTTTAAAAATAAATTCCTTACATTGGGTGGTATGTATTCTTGTTTAGGTATTTACAACGTAAAACTAATTACAAACAATTTCTGTTAGTTTGACTTAAAAATTAAGTTGTACAAATGTCAACCACTTGTATTTAAAAATAATCAAATTAAAAAATTTAGTTTTTTTGTTTTGAGGTTTTAATTAGTCTTAATCATTCCACAGTGAATAAAAACAATGGTAATAGTATTATTTTACAACAGTAAGTCAGAATATGGGAGGTGCTTAAAAATTTAAGGAGCTGACAAGGAAGATAACAAAAAATCTTTGAATAAAAAAATGGCTGGCAGAATTCTTCACTGACATCCTGCTGACTGGTCATCTTCCTTCAGAGTTTAAAAAAGGGGAAGATAATATCTGTTCAGAAAGCTGGCAAACCCAGCAACATGGTGGAGGGCTATCGCCCCATTGCCCTACTTAGCTGCTGCTACAAGCTTTTTGAAAAGCTCGTATATAACAGAATATGTAGCGCTATCCTAGAGAAGGTTTCAGTTGATCAGGCAGGCTGCTGCGACCAAGTATTGTCTCTCACATCTTTCATGGAGTCAGGGCACCAAATGAAGCAGAAAATGCCAATGACCTGGATCTAGCTGTACAACACTAGAAAATGAAGAAAACAGAAGAGATTCTAACAAATGATCTATCTGTATTGGACAATTACTTCAAAATCTGGAGACTCCAACCCAGTGTAGGTAAAACAGAAGCGTGTTGCTTCCATTTAAATAATCGGTTGGTAAACGTAAAAGTGGAAGTAAGTTTAAGAGGCAGAATTCTTCGTCCTAATTGGAACCTAAAGTATCTTGGTGTCATCCTGGACTGTACACTATGCTTCAAACAACACCTTCTTAACTTAGCTCAAAAGTTGGGGACTCGAAATAACACCCTCCATAAGCTATGCGGAACTGCCTGGGGATCTTCAGCAACCACCCTGCGATCTTCAGCTCTGGGTTTGGTGTACTCAAGTGCTGAGTATCGTGCACCTGTTTGGATGAACAATCATCGTACAAGGCTTGTTGACACCCAGCTGAATGCGATGATGCGCATACTATATGGCGCAATCAGATGTACCCCAGTTTATTGGCTTCCACTGTTAACCGGTATAATGCCTCCTGATCTACGCAGATGAGCTGCCCTTATGAGGGAATTCCACAAAATCTCCTTGAATTCTAACCTACCTGTGTATAGAGATCTGCCACTTTTAAATCGTAAGAGACTGAAATCACGCCATCCAATTTTGTGCGATGGTGCTTAAATGGTTGCTAAGGATTTAAAACCCCTTGAAGAACGGAATGGTCGGTGGGAAACAGTGACAGAAGTGCACCTGCACGACATCTTCTCAGGTGCTAAACTTCCAAGTGGATTCGACCTAACACGCAAGACCTAGAGTACCCTCAACAGAATCCGTGCCGCTCATGGCCAATGCAAGGATGCTCTCTTTAAGTGGAAGAAGCTGCCTAATCTATCCTGTGACTGCGGGGCTCCATACCAGACTGTTCACCACATTGTCAGTGACTGCAGGATTCGAGCCTATCACTGGTGTTACAAGCTGTTCTTCGAGCGGCAAAAGTGTGTAACGCAAACATTTTTAAAAAAGATACTTTCAATCCTTCTTAGTAGCTACAATTTTGGCAGTGCATTTCTGTCGTTGTCTTCCTACTTGTAAAAAATTTCAGTGTAGGTTTCGACACATCTTATTGGACCATTCCCTTGTTAGTGCAGCTTGTGATCACACATTTTTTTTCCTTCTAAACTTATGTTCACACGATATTTTCTTGTGTGGAAATTTTAATAACCTTCGTAAAAATGTTCTCGAAGATAAAGCCGCAAGAAGACGACCATAA
Source organism: Schistocerca gregaria (assembly GCF_023897955.1). Classification (NCBI taxonomy): domain Eukaryota; kingdom Metazoa; phylum Arthropoda; class Insecta; order Orthoptera; family Acrididae; genus Schistocerca; species Schistocerca gregaria. Next base: position 197,375,486 of record NC_064922.1, read on the forward strand.
GATAAAGAATATGACCTTTGAAATGAAAGGTAAAATCATTGAAAAACGCCAACGTGACGTGAGCATTGCTGATTTAGCACGCACATACAATCGGTCTACATCAACTACTTGCATTATCCTTAAGAACAAGGACACGATTAAGGAATTAGATTAGATTAATACTTGTTCCATAGGTCATGAATACGACACTTCGTAATGATGTGGAACGTGTCAGGTTAATAAAAGGTGTCTATACAAGGTATTATATTACACAAAATATTACATGACACTTAATATTTTTGTGGGGTTTGGGGAAATTATCCACTTACTATATCCAAAAATTCTCTAATGAGTAGAAGGAGTTGGCATTAAGAAATTCTTTTAATTTCCTTTTAAATGCTATATGGGTGTCAGACTTTTGTTGATATTACGTAAGTGACCAAAGACTTTTGTGGCAGCATAATTAACCCCCTTCTGAGACAAAGTTAGATTTAACCTTGAGTAGTGAAGATCCTTCCCCACGAACCATGGACCTTGCCGTTGGCGGGGAGGCTTGCGTTCCTCAGCGATACAGATGGGCGTACCGTAGGTGCAACCACAACGGAGGGGTATCTGTTGAGAGGCCAGACAAACGTGTGGTAACTGAAGAGGGGCAGCAGCCTTTTCAGTAGTTGCAGGGGCAACAGTCTGGATGATTGACTGAGCTGGCCTTGTAACAATAACCAAAACGGCCTTGCTGTACTGATACTGCGAACGGCTGAAAGCAAGGGGAAACCACGGCCGTAATTTCTCCCGAGTGCATGCAGCTTTACTTTATGGATAAATGATGATGACGTCCTCTTGGGTAAAATATTCCAGAGGTATAATAGTCCCCCATTCGGATCTCCGGGCGGGGACTACTCAAGAGGGCGTCGTTATCAGGAAAAAGAGAACTGGCGTTCTACGGATCGGAGCGTGGAATGTCAGATCCCTTAATCGGGCAGGTAGGTTGGAAAATTTGAAAAGGGAAATGGATAGGTTAAAGTTAGATACAGTGGGAATTAGTGTAGTCCGGTGGCAGAAGGAACAAGACTTTTGGTCAGGTGAATACAAGGTTATAAACACAAAAGCAAATAGGGGTAATGCAGGAGTAGGTATAATAATGAATAAAACAATAGGAATGCAGGTAAGCTGCTACAAACAGCACAGTGAACGCATTATTGTGGCCAAATAGACACGAAGCCCACACCTACTAAAGTAGTACAAGTTTATATGCCAACTAGCTCTGCAGATGATGAAGAAATTGAAGAAATGTATGATGAGATAAAAGAAATTATTCAGGTGGTGAAGGGAGACGAAAATTTAATAGTCATGGGTGACTGGAATTCGAAAGTAGGAAAAGGGAGAGAAGGAAACATAGTAGGTGAATATGGATTGGGGCTAAGAAATGAAAGAGGAAGCCGCCTGCTAGAGTTTTGCACAGAGCATAACTTAATCATAGCTAACACTTGGTTCAAGAATCATGAAAGAAGGTTGTATACATGGAAGAATCCTGGAGATACTAGAAGGTATCAAATAGATTGTATAGTGGTAAGACAGAGATTTAGGAACCATGTTTTAAATTATAAGACATTTCCAGGGGCAGATGTGGAGTCTGACCACAATCTATTGGTTAAGAACTGTAGATTAAAACTGAAGAAACTGCAAAAAGGTGGGAATTTAAGGAGATGGGATATGGATAAACTAAAAGAACCAGAGGTTGTACGGAGTTTCAGGGAGAGCATAAAGGAACAATTGTCACAAATGGGGGAAAGAAGTACAGGAGAAGAAGAATGGGTAGCTCTGAGGGATGAAGTAGTGAAAGCAGCAGAGGATCAAGTAGGTAAAAAGACGAGGGCTAGCAGAACTCCTTGGGTAACAGAAGAAATATTGAACTTAATTGATGAAAGGAGAAAATACAGGGTGTTACAAAAAAGTATGGCCAAACTTTCAGGAAACATTCCTCACACACAAAGAAAGAAAATATGTTATGTGGGCATGTGTCCGGAAACGCTTACTTTCCATGTTACAGCTTATTTTATTACTTCTCTTCAAATCAAATTAATCATGGAATGGAAGCACATAGCAACAGAACGTACCAGCGTGACTTCAATCACTTTATTACAGGAAATGTTCAAAATGTCCTCCGTTAGCGAGGATACATGCATCTAGCCTCCGTCGCACGGAATCCCTGTTGAGCTGATGCAGCCCTGGAGAATGGCGTATTGTATCACACCCGTCCACAATACGAGCACGAAGAGTCTCTACATTTGATACCGGGGTAGCGTAGACTAGAGCTTTTAAATGCCCCCATAAATGAAAGCCAAGAGGGTTGAGGTCAGGAGAGCGTGGAGGCCATGGAATTGGTCCGCCTCTACCAATCGATCGGTCACCGAATCTGTTGTTGAGAAGCGTACGAACACTTCGACTGAAATGTGCAGGAGCTCCATCGCGCATGAACCACATGTTGTGTCGTACTTGTAAAGGCACGTGTTCTAGCAGCACAGGTAGAGTATCCCGTATGGAACCATGATAACGTGCTCCATTGAGTGTAGGTGGAAGAACATGGGGCCCAATCAAGACATCACCAACAATGCCTGCCCAAACGTTCACAGACAATCTGTGTTGATGACGTGATTGCACAATTGAGTGCGGATTCTCGTCAGCCCACACATGTTGATTGTGAAAATCGAGGAAGTACAGTACATACTGACGAAACTAAAATGAACTCTAACATGGAAATTAAGCGTTTCCGGACACATGTCCACATAACATCTTTTCTTTACTTGTGTGTGAGGAATGTTTCCTGAAAGTTTGGCCGTACCTTCTTGTAACACCCTGTATAAAAATGCAGTAAATGAAGCAGGCAAAAAGGAATACAGACGTCTCAAAAATGAGATCGACAGGAAGTGCAAAATGCCTAAGCAGGAATGGCTAGAGGACAAATGTAAGGATGTAGAGGGTTATCTCACTTGGGGTAAGATAGATACTGCCTACAGGAAAATTAAAGAGACCTTTGGAGAAAAGAGAACCACTTGTACGAATATCAAGAGCTCAGGTGGAAACCCAGTTCCAAGCAAAGAAGGGAAAGCAGAGAGGAGGAAGGAGTATATAGAGGGTTTATACAAGGGCGATGTACTTGAGGACAATATTATGGAAATGGAAGAAGATGTAGATAAAGATGAAATGCGAAATACGATACTGCGTGAAGAGTTTGTTAGAGCACTGAAATACCTGAGTCGAAACAAGGCCCCTGGAGTAGACAACATTCCATTAAAACTACTGATGGCCTTGGGAGAGCCAGTTCTGGCAAAACTCTACCATCTAGTGAGCAAGATGTATGAGACAGGCGAAATACCCTCAGACTTCAAAAAGAATGTAATAATTCCAATCCCAAAGAAAGCAGGTGTTGACAGATGTGAAAATTACCGAACTATCAGTTTAATAAGACACAGCTGCAAAATACTAACGCGAATTCTTTACAGACGAATGGAAAAACTGGTAGAAGCCGCCCTCAGGGAAGATCAGTTTGGATTCCGTAGAAATATTGGAACACGTGAGGCAATACTGACCTTACGACTTATCTTAGAAGAAAGATCAAGGAAAAGAAAACCTACGTTTCTAGCATTTGTAGACTTAGAGAAAGCTTTTGACACTGTTGACCGGAATACTCTCTTTCAAATTCTAAAGGTGGCAGGCGTAAAATACAGGGAGCGAAAGGCTGTTTACAATTTGTACAGAAGCCAGATGGCAGTTATAAGAGTGGAGGGACATGAAAGGAAAGCAGTGGTTAGGAAGGGAGTGAGACAGGGTTGTAGCCTATCCCCGATGTTATTCAATCTGTATATTGAGCAAGCAGTAAAGGAAACAAAAGAAAAAATCGGAGTAGGTATTAAAATCCATGGAGAAGAAATAAAAACTTTGAGGTTCGCCGATGACATTGTAATTCTATCAGAGACAGCAAAGGACTTGGAAGAGCAGTTGAACGGAATGGACAAATTCTATGAGAGACAGCAGAGGACTTGGAAGAGTAGTTGAACAGAATGAACAGTGTCTTGAAAGGAGGATATAAGATGAACATCAACATAAGCAAAACGAGGATAATGGAATGTAGTCGAATTAAGTCGGGTGATACTGAGGGAATTAGATTAGGAAATGAGACACTTAAAGTAGTAAAGGAGTGTTGATATTTGGGGAGCAAAATAACTGATGATGGTCGAAGTAGAGAGGATATAAAATGTAGACTGGCAATAGCAAGGGAAGCGTTTCTGAAGAAGAGAAATTTGTTAACATCGAGTATAGATTTAAGTGTCAGGAAGTCGATTCTGAAAGTATTTGTATGGAGTGTAGCCATGTATGGAAGTGAAACATGGACGATAAATAGTTTGGACAAGAAGAGAATAGAAGCTTTCGAAATGTGGTGCTACTGAAGAAAGCTGAAGATTAGATGGGTAGATCACATAACTAATGAGGAAGTATTGAATAGGATTGGGGAGAAGAGAAGTTTGTGGCACAACTTGACCAGAAGAAGGGATCGGTTGGTAGGACATATTCTGAGGCATCAAGGGATCACAAATTTAACATTGGAGGGCTGCGTGGAGAGTAATAATCGTAGAGGGAGACCAAGAGATGAATACACTAAGCAGATTCAGAAGGATGTAGGCTGCAGTAAGTACTGGGAGATGAAGAAGCTTGCACAGGATAGGGTAGCATGGAGGGTTGCATCAAACCAGTCTCAGGATTGAAGACCACAACAACAACGACAAGTAAAGCTCATCATTTCTCCTAGTGTTGTAGCCATGTACACTGCTATTACTTTTGAATTCGTTCGGATTGTTAATAACAAATTATATATATTGTGAGGCTACAGTGAAGATCTCTGTCTCTTTAAATAAGTGTCTGCAGGATGATCTTGGATGAGTTCCAGCAATTATTCTGATTACACGCTTTTGTGCAGTGAACACTCTTTTACTCAATGATGAGTTACCTCAGAATATGATGCCATACGAAAGCAGATAATGAATAGGCGTGGTAAGCTAATTTATTGAGACGTATATCCCCAAAAGCTGCAATGACCCTAATAGCACAAGTAACTGAATTCAAAAGTTTCAGCAGATATTCAGTATGTTTTTTCCAGTTCAACCCCTCATCAATGCATACACCTAGAAATTTTGAATATTTTACCTTAGCTACCAATTTCTGATCAATGTCTATATTGATTAATGGTGTCATTCCATTTGCTGTGTGGAACTGTATATACAGTGTTTTGTCAAAGTTTAATGAGAGCACATTTGCAGAGAATCACTTAATGATTTTCTGAAAACCATGGTTTACAATTTCACCAATCAATTCTTGTCTTTTGGGTGTGATAGCTATACTTGTATAATCTTTATGGCAAGTCATAAATATATATTAAGAACAGCAGAGGACCCAAGACCGAACCTTGCAGCACCCCATTCTTGATTGTTCCCCAGTTTGTGAAATCACTAGTTTTTTTTTTGCATATTGTGTGAACTGCTTGTTTCAACTTTCTGCACTTTTCCAGTTAGGTATGATTTAAACCATTTGAGCGCTGTCCCATTCATTCTGATTTAAAGGGAGTGACAAGAGTGTCTAAACAACGCTTTGGTATTCTGGACTATGTTGAAAGGTTGCACCTTATGTGAACACATGAAGAGCAATTGCAAGGCGACATTATTAACGAGAACATCATTTTTCAGAAGGCGAGAATGATATTCGCTTACTTCGTTAACAAGACGCCAGTATCATCAGCGGCCGAAGAAGTGTTTAAAGGAAGCCGTGAGTGGTTTGAGAAGTTTAAGGGGTGATGTAACGGAAAATGTAAACGTTTAAAAATCATCACAGCCATTTTTATTAATGTACAAATATAAAATTTAGCATGTGTGAAGCAAAAGAGCTGTGTTTTAACCGGAAAATATAATAAAATATGCAGAATTAATATTTTGGTAGAAATTTGAATTTTTATTTTTATTGTCTTTTTATAAAAATCCCTAAGTCAAATTCTAACCATGCAATTAACTTGAACATTTTGTTGTAATGTCCTCAGAAGTTTATAGGACCAACGAACTACAGTCATTAATTTATAGTCCGAATTATATCATTAACAGAGTTTTTAATTTTTCACATACAAAATTAACTTTTTTTCTACATACAATCATCTAAGAATAAGAATATAACTGCAAGATCTCGTATTTTTTAGTTCCAGGGAAACAGCAACACGTTGCGACCAGTTCCTGATAATTTCATAGTATTAGCACATATACGTTTTGAGAGAAGGCTTCTAATAACATAAAAAACGTAAAACAGAGAAAATGAGGTTCAAAGATTTACTTCTCATACTTATACATCTAATAATCTTACCTCTATTTCAAAATCTTTCATACCGATACTCCTTATCCTCCGGATTTCTCTGCTCTCCTCTTCGAATCAGCCTGGTCTGTATTTGCAGGTAAGACACCGATCTGTTAGCTTTCTTGGCCCTGCTCTCGTCGATGGTGTAAAATGCTTTTGTTGAAAACACATCAAGATCTATACCAACTCTCTTCAGCACTTCAATTCTGCCATTATTTCCGTTACTGTAACATAAAACCGCACCATTGACACCTAATTTGTGTACTTCAAACCCACAGAAAGTCCGTTTTGAGAATCTAATCCAAATTAAATTATTGAGTTCATTTGCATTTAGTGGCTTCCCGTGAATACACTTCCTCAATAAATCAGGGTTTGCAAGAAACCTGAATGTGGGCTTAATAGCATTCATAACAGGTTCTGGTAATGTATGTTTATGTGAATACGTCTCATTTCTTTTGTTGAACTAACACCAATCGTCTTTCGTACACAGATCGTGCTTTGTTGTTTGGTCAGTAGAATACTTTGTGGAAAGAAATTGCCAACACAGCACGCCTCATTGCTTGTAAGTTATTTGTGTTTTCCGTGATAGCTGTCCCATAAAATAACTGAGGAGAATCAAATAAGGCTGTCTTTTCCTCCTAGTGGTTTTCCATCCTCCTTTCTTGTTTTTTTAGCAAGCGACGAAGCCTACCACCAAGCCTCTTTTGGATGTGGCCAACACATTCCAATTTTTCTATTGTTGTATTATACGGATTATTATCTGTTACAGCTTTGAACGAAGAGGAGTCCCCATCACCAAGGCATTTAGTACATTTATCACAATACTGGTTCGCAGATCTGGAGAACATCGTAACAACTGCAGCAGCCGCCATGGCCCCACTTGAACCACTATAAGCGCTGCGTGCTTTTCTTGCCAGTTTCTCACTGTCTTCATTGTTGGACATTTTCCTTGTTGGACACTGGTGGTAGTTTTTAGACATAATTTCTACATCTAAATCTTTACCTGAGTCAATATCAATAACAGATGCAATTCCATACAGAGTGACCCCTTTTCATCCGGGTCCCATCTACAGACACACACAGGTCAGTAACATTTGTAGGAGATTCAATGTCATGAATATCTACCCCAGGATCTATTTCTTTTTAGTTTATTTCCACCTGTTCCTCCACTACTTTCTTCATAGAAGCTTTGGCGGCATCGCAAACAGCATCAGACATTTCTTTATTTTTTTTCAACCTTGCACAAGGTGGAGGCATGTTCAGAAAACCACGCAATAAATTACCTCCTTACCTGCCCTGTACAAGGGCATCTCAGAGCATATGCTAACCTAAAATTGCTTTCATAAGTAACAGTGCAGGTCTTTTTTTTTTAGGAGGAAATTGAAAAATCATAGCCACATGAATTACAAATTAATTTAAGGTCACAGGCTATTCCCACTTTCTTCCTTCGAAACGTGAGGGCGATTTTCAACAAGAAAACCGTAAGAATGAGTATCTATAAATGGAGAAAGATATTTTAGAAGCGAATCAGGAATCTGAAGTTACCTGAGACTACCGAATTTCACGCAGAGCGGATAACTGCATGATTGGCAACACACATTGCCTACTTCCATACGAACGCTAGGGAGTGTCTACATCCTGCCACTTCTCAGGGGTGTAACAATTCCTAAGTAACAGCTAGCAGGTATGTAATGATATAACGAACTATTGCATTATTTTGTTTTATATCTACAATTTTTTTCTAATATTACGTCTTACTATGTGACGACAACACTTCAGATTTGTAATTTACAAATGTTTAACTATGGTGTATTGTTTTCAGAACAAGCATTAGTCTCAGTAGGGATTTTTGATGTTGTCTTATTTCTTCTATAGCTCTTACTTCTACTGGTTATTTTTTATTTCTCTTTATTTTATCTTTACTCTGGTTATCTGTTTTCTGTCTATGTGTCTATGTCGCCTTGTGGCAAATATTTAATTGTTGTTCTACTGTTTCCGCTTTTTAATATCATATGATTAAATAATGAGTTGCAGCATAAAGTAATGAGTGTTCTGTTTTATTTATTTACTGTGATTTGTTCTTAGACTCAAAAATCGATGTTACTGGTATGACTTCAGTTAACATTATTAACGAGATTCTCTTGAAGTTTAATAGGTCCCTAAACTTCTCTAAGTGTATCCACTGTTCGATGCTGAAAATGCGATACCTTTGGCGTTATACTAAGTTTTTGAGGACACTTAGTGACATTTCTTACTACAATGTGTTTCTTAGTAGATATAGCACATAAATATAAATATTTCATACTTTTCAGGGAACATACAAGTAAGAAGGTAGCTGACTCGAAGCAAACAGTGTCGTCTAAGGGAAGTGTGAGAAGCTTGAGAAGCGTGAAGAGTGTGAAGAGTGTGAAGAGCGTGAAAAGCATGAGCGAAACAACACTATGCACAGAATGTCCGTGCACAGAAAAGAAGCCTGAGCCCGTCACACCGAGCTCGACAGAAATCTCAGATACCTGCCTCGACTGGTGAGTAAGCGACAGTGTGATGTGTATGCATTGTGACGGGGAAGTAGGCGTGGAATGTATGCAGAAGATTCGATGGGGAGTTCAGAAAGTTGGAGCACGGTATTAGCACAGGGGAGGATTGATGAGGATCCTTTTACTCCAGATGGTGAGTCATCTCACGTCGCAATCATCAGAAGCCTTTCGCCCGGTTATTGCTGTTTCGGTCGTCAACTTTAAGGTCGTAATTCTTCAGCCTCTCGTGGCGTATTTGTTGATCGATCATTCCACTGGTGTACTGCGGGTACGTAGAGTTCAACGAGCACAGTATTTCGGCCATCAGGCTTGTCGCCATCGTCAGGTGCGTTGAGAACTGAGCTCCTGTGAAGTCGAATTGCCTGTGTTTACACCAATGTTTTCTTCTGAGAGCCAACACGCTGTTGATACTCTATAAAAAATGGTTCAAATGGCTCTGAGCACTATGGGACTTAACTTCTGAGGTCATCAGTCCCCTAGAACTTAGGACTACTTAAACCTAACTAACTTAAGGCCATCACACACATCCATGCCCGAGGCAGAATTCGAACCTCCGACCGTAGCGGTCGCGTGTTTCCAGACTGACGCGACTAGAACCGCTCGGCCACTTCGGCCTGCCTGTGGCTATAGTGCGCGAAAAATGCCGTGCCCGCTAGATGCGCATTATGCTGGAGAAGCGTGGGTAGAGCGACAGTGATTGTGGGAGGGATAAGGGGGTCGCTCAAAGCGCTGTAGGGGAAATGTCGAGCACTGGAAGGAAGTGCCATTCTAAACTGAAGTCTACGCTCACACTCACGTTTTTTGTAAATATTAAGTTGGGTCCCTCCAGGCCCACATTTTATTGATGATCTTTCAAAAATATCTACAGGCACCTCTGTTTTCGTCCTTATCTTAGACGAATTCCACCGAAAATGGAGCAATTTACTTTCGCCTGCTTTGTTATTCGTTTGTAACTTTCAGAGAAGAGAGACGAGTTGGCCGTGCAGTTCTCGGCGCTACAGTCTGGAACCGAGCGACCGCTACGGTCGCAGGTTCGAATGCTGCCTCGGGCATGGATGAGTGTGATGTCCTTAGGTTAGTTACGTTTAATTAATTCTAAGTTCTAGGCGACTGATAACCTCAAAAGTTAAGTCGCATAGTGCTCAGAGCCATTTGAGACACGAGTTACCATGTTAAAATTTGCTTCTTTTACCAAAAGTCAGCGGAGTTTATACAGTTTCGCTTCACTAACATGCTGTAAGCCGGCTGCGGAGCCCGAGCGGTTCTAGGAGCTTCAGTCCGGAACAGCGCGACTGCTACGGTCGCAGGTTCGATTCCTGCTTTGGCCATCGATATGTGTGATGTCCTTAGGTTGGTTTTATTTAAGTCGTTCTAAGTTCCAGGCGACTGATGACCTCCGATGTTAAATCTCATAGTGCTCAGAGCCATTTGAACCATTTGAACCACTAACATGTTGTGCAGATGCAGTTGCGAAAGAATTCTCAAACAGAGTTTCATTAAATTTATTAAGTGAGGAACTTAGGAAATGTAAGGTCAACATCTCATGAAAAGCCACATCTTCGGTACAAAATAAACGTGTAATGACTTCACTTCTGGTGTTCCAAAACCTACAGCATATTTCATTTCACTAGCTATCGATGGCCTTTAAAATACCGTACGGAACGATTTGAAGTGAAATGATTATATAAATATAATTGTTAGTAAGGCGGGTGCCACGTTGAGATTCATTGGGAGAGTCCTTAGAAAATGTAGTCCATCAACAAAGGTGGTGGCTTACAAACCACTCGTTCGACCTATACTTGAGTATTGCTCATCAGTGTGGGATCCGTACCAGATCGGGTTGACAGAGGAGATAGAGAAGATCCAAAGAAAAGCGGCGCGTTTCGTCACAGGGTTATTTGGTAAGCGTGATAACGTTACGGAGATGTTTATCAAACTCAAGTGGCAGACTCTGCAAGAGAGGCGCTCTGCATCGCGGTGTAGCTTGCTGTCCAGGTTTCGAGAGGGTGCGTTTCTGAATTAGGTATCGAATATATTTCTTCCCTCTACTTATACCTCCCGAGGAGATCACGAATGTAAAATTAGAGAGATTCGAGCGCGCACGGAGGCTTTCAGACAGTCGTTCTTCCCGCGAACTATACGCGACTGTAACAGGAAAGGTAGGTAATGAACGTGGCACGTAAAGCGCCCTCCGCCACACACCGTTGGGTGGCTTGCGGAGTGTAAATGTAGATGTAGATACCTATTCTTTCGTTGGAAAAGTCTGTAGTTAGTGGAATAACAAGGTAGATAATTAAGTTTTTCATAATAACCACACAGCAAAATACTCTCCTCTTTGTGTGCTATCATTTGCCAAAATCTCATTTCGACATCTCAATCACTTATATGAGCAATGTTGTGGGTATTTCACTCTGGCGTTACCGCTGGCTTGGTGCAGTCGCAAATGAGTACGTTACGTCACATCATTTTTCTCGTGAGACCTCCAACCAAGTCTAAAGAAAAATCCAGTATGTTAGCTAAATTTTATATGCAGCAACATATTATGTAATACGCACTAGATGCAAAATCAGAGCGACCTCTATTTTCCCTGCAATATTTTTCGAATTTCTCACAATGTCTTACTCCCACGTAAATATCGGAATAAGTATGACCTTTAACGAAATGAGGGGCACCTCATAATTACCTTGATATATAAAAGCAAAAGTGAGTTTTTTTTTACCCAATAGTTTCGGTAAAATCATTTGAGAAAAATCGCGGGGGATGCGCATGGAGTCTGTCATCGGCGAGCGACCGAAAGGTGGCAAACGCTTTTCGGCCTCCCCCTCTGAACAAAAGAATGAATTCTCCCAGCTCTTTGGACGAAAACTGGTCACTGAAATGATCGTATGGCATTGTTGGCCGGGAGGCCCCACGCGTGGGAGTTCGGCCGCCGTATTGCAAGTCCTCTTTAGTTGACCTCACTTCGGCGACTTGTGAGTCAATAATGATGAAATGATATAACATTCAGCTCCTCCTTTCTATTCTCCTTACTCATTGGAACTGTAAACGCGGAAGGCGGATGGTTTCCGGCCATTTTTATGCCGAAGTTATTGTATATCAAAGTAGTCATTGTTGTGGGCTACCTGTCCACCTTCAAAGCATGGCTACCAAGGGCGCCGCCCACCTCCCGGGGCGGGGGGAGGGGGGGGGGGCGGGAGGGAAGAGGACATGGGGAGAGGAGGCCGCAACGAAAGCTCTCAAAGTAAGGAAAACATATTGTCTAGTGAGGGATTTTTCTTTCAAGAAAATGGTTTTAAATTCGGTATTACGAACGTCTTTAACAGGATATTAAAAACACTGCATATACACAAATCTAGCCATCACTTCCACCCCACCCCCTCCTGTCTTATGGGGGCCCTTGATGCTACCACCTAGCTTGGTGACATTCGAATCAAGGAACTGCAATTTATTCATTTTCTTGTTCAATGGCAAAGTCAGTTGAATCGTGCATAGCATTATATTTATTCACAATTTCCATAACCTCACTTTATCCTACATATATCAAATGCAGCGTATCGTCCACGCAGCGTTTATTGTACAAAAATTAATCAACTGGGTGCTACGCATTAGAGCAGACCTTCTTTTTCAGGTGATTAATAAATTTGTTAGTTTGTCCTTTTGGACTAGCAACTTACCGTTGAAAGAGAAATAGAAATATTTAAAAAATATATCTTAAATGATACAGCATGTAACTAAGTTTTCCCTGTACCTAAGATATTATGTCACTTGTATATGAATCAATATAATGCATCTAAATATGTTTTACGAAAGTGAATTAACCAAACCTGCGTGAAACTGTTCCCTCATTCGTGGTGAGACTTTTTAAAGAGGAACAAAACTCAAGCGCTGACCAACAGCTCACACTTCTCGTTCACCTTGCCGTGCTTTTTGGATCTGGAGACACAATACCATTCTACAATCTTTGAGTCGCCAGTGAGTGACAGAGAAACACTGCCAGCTACCCAGGAATAGGACTCTTGTGTTACGGGAAAATAGCCCTTCTGGAGAGTCACATTCTCAATTAATGGTTTAATACTTCAGAATTTTATTTAATTGCAGAAGTTCAATACAAAAGCCTAAACCATCCCTTTCGGCCTTGTTGTCTGGAGCAGTTTCAACTAACCTAGGAACGCATACATGTTAGAACCAGGAAACACCTACACAGAGTGGCAGACATCTCTTGCACCCCTATTTGTGGATGTGCGGGTGGGAATGCGGAGACATTGAAGAACAGTTTTGGCATGCCTGGAGGAACTTAAATCTAGCTTGGTACCCACAGCGATAAGCGAAATCACCATGACCATCTGTTTAACAGCAGAACGCAGCACATCAGCTATTCTACGTACGTGTATTTGTCCCTGGTGACTTTCCAGGTGTTTATGGCACCAGATGTCTACCCTCATGTCACACAATCTCCGTAAAAGATGAGCTTGTGGTCTGTAGTCGCGGAAATAATGTCCGATATCTAAAAGAACATACGAGGGGGGAGGGGGTTCGAAAAATTTCTAGCCTAACAAATAAAGAATGACAGAAATTTCATAATACCAATTTATTTTTCAATATAATATCCGTGAACACTAATACGCTTGCGGGCATGCCCAGATAATTTTTCTGCAAACCATTCAAATAAATGATCCTCGATTTCGAGTTCAACAAAGCGTTCAGAGCATCAATCACTGTATCATTATTGTCAAATCGTCGTCCTTTGAGGTCTTTTTTAGGCTCGCGAAAAGAAAAACGTCTGATGGAGCCAGATCTGGAGAGTATGCCGGATGACGTAACAAGTGGAACACGCAGTCACGCAGAGTTTCAAGCAGCACGGAAACATCCAACCGACTTCGCATTTTCCGAGGTACTCGAATCAGGAGCCGGGCTATAATAATCTGCTGTTTGTCAAAGTCGCTTATGTCAGTGGATTTCCTCAATGGCGGTCAATATGATTCCTAATTCATTTCTTCTATTCTTGAATATTTTCCTTGCTGCGTCATTTGTCCGCAACGTCAATAGGTGCCATTCAAGGTGATGATGGTAATGTTTGGTTTGTGGGGCGCTCAATTCCGTGGCTATCATCTCCCGTACAAATTCCCAACCTTTGCTCAATCCAATCTCGCCACTTTCATGAATGACGATGAAATGATGAGGACAACACAAACACCCAGTCATCTCGAGACAGGTGAAAATTCCTGACCCTGCTGGCAGGTGCCATTCAACCTCACGGTCCATTATCTCTTCTCTCAAACGACGCAGGAGAGAGCAATAATATGATGCATTGATAGTTACGCCCTTTTGCAAGTAATCCACCATAATTACCCTTCCTGCATCTCGTAAGACTGATGCCATCACCTTATCGGCTGATTTTTGCACCCGTAATCTTTTTGGAGTAGGGGATGCAGGATGTTTCCATTGTTGTGACTGTTGTTTTGTCTCAGGATCAAAGTAGTGAACCACGTTTCGTCCATTGTCGCATAACTTGCATGAAAACCCTCTTCATCCGCTTCAAATTGGTGGGTGACTTCTTCGCAATACTGCACACGCTCCTTTCTCTGATCTGCATTCAAGTCTTTTGGGACCCACCGAGATTAAACTTCCACATTCCCAAAATATCCACAGCAGTGTCATGAGCACGCCTATGCGAGATTCCAAATATGGTTTCAATATGCTGCAACGTTGTTCGACGATCCTGCAAAATCGTATCGTGAATTTCAGTCACTGTTTCATCAGTGGCAACGATGACAGGCCTTCCGCTCCTTGGCACGTCTTCCACACTCGTTCTCCCACGTTTGAAATCGAACAGCCAGTGTTCTTTGTGCGAGATATTACGGTAACTATCTCAGGATAGAAACTTTTCGACCGCCCCTCGTACACGACATATATATTTCATTGAGGCGAGGACGCACCTCAAGCCCGAACTCTTACAGGATTTGGCGAAGTGCTGTGAGTACTGAGAATAATGGGAAAGGGGCACTACATCAGTATATGGGTAAGTTGTGAATTTGGATCTGACGGGAGGCTAGGGTAGTCTGTGCAGTTGTGTCAACCACTGTGTCCGGATGGCATAGTGGTCACACATCCGCCTAGTAGGTAGGAGACTCGGGTTCAGACCCCAGTCAGACATTAATTTTCAACTTTCCCCATTGATTTAAATCAATGCTCACTGGCAGCTAATGTCTTTAATTCCTTTGTGTCTTGTTTCATTGTGGCTGCAGGATCAAAATGGTGTTTGTTCATTTGGACAAGTGTAAATGAACAGACACCATATATATATTGTGTTCACGTAGTCCATAGCTCCTATGCCGGCCTTCGATTACTATCACAGGTCCTACAGAATCCGATTTGAATGTTCCCTGTGGCATACGAGGTTTGTCCGGAAAATACGTATAAAAGTTGAATAATGTCTTTATGTTACAAGTTTCAGTCACCGCCAGGTGGGACTACTGCTGTAATCAATCCTATCAACGCTCAGTTCGAGTCAGAGCACTCTGCGTGAAGGTGGGAGTGTGCGGCAGCTTGTTGACAGTTACCCTTTTTCACCTGCCGTCGGCATGGAGCTCTCTCTGATTGAGGAACAGCGCGTCAATATCAAGTTTCTTGCAAAGCTAGGCAAGAATGGCCGTGAGGTTTTTGAGTGTTTGAAACAGGTTTACGGAGACAATTCTCTGAAGGAACCAACCGCGGAAAAGTGGTTTAAAAGGTTCCTGGATGGCCGAGAAGAAGTGAACGATGACCCTCACCCAGGACGCCCGTCGAAATCGAGTTCCGATGCAAATGTTGAACGAATTCGGGCTTGCGTTCTTAAAGACCGTAGATTGACAGTCAGAATGATTGCTGACGAGCTGTCAATCCCCAAAACAATCGTTCACGAAATCCTGACACAAAAACTTGAAATGAAGAAATGGTGTGCGAAAATCGTACCGAAGCTCTTGACGCCAGAATAGAAAGCAAAGAGGGTTGAGTGCTGTGAGGATTGGTTGGAACCAGAGGAACGAGGGGACTTTCTCAACCGAGTCATCACTGGAGACGAGTCCTGGATTTACGAATTCGATGTGGAGCTCAAATCTCAAAGCAAGGAAGGGAAACTAGCAGGAGAACCGAGAACAAAAAAGTCGCAAAAATCAAGGTCCAATGTGAAGATAACGTTGATTGTTTTCTTTGATTCTGGGGTCATTGTTCACAAGGAATTTGTCCCTCCCGCCCAGAGAGTGAACGGAAATTTTTATGTTGAAGTTCTGATACGTCTCAGAGCTCGTGTGGCCCGAGTTCGACCGGAGCTGGCAAAAGGGGGCAGGTGGATCCTTCATCACGACAATGCGCCCGCTCACACGTCGCTCGTTGTGCGCGAGTTTTTGGCCCGAAGCTCAGTCACCGTGACAGACCACCCACCTTATTCACTCGATTTAGCCCCGTGTGGCTTCTTCATGTTCCCGAAATGCAAAATGGTGATTCGGGGGCGGCACTTGGGAGATGTGGAAGCTATCAAGGCGGAAACGACACGGAAACTGAACAACATCACAACTGAAGACTTTCAGAAATGTTATCAACAGTGGAAACGGTGTTGGCAGAAGTGTATCGCGTCTCAGGGCGCGTACTTTGAAGGAGACTATATTGTAATACCTGAAGAATTGTAAAATAAAGTTATTATTCAACTTTTATACGTATTTTACGGACAAACCTCGTAACACTAACCCCACCAGCCTGTCCATCGCGCAGTGCATGTTTTGAGCAGCTGCTCGCCTGGATTACGGTGTACCCGGATACGACTATCGACATGGCGCAAGCAGAAATCCGAACATGCGATACGTTTCAACTTTTCCACGGTCCAGTGGCGTAGATCTCGTGCCCGTTGCAGTCGTAACTGATGATATTAGATCAATACGGATGCAGGTTGGGGTCGTCTGCTGTGGAGCTCCGTGTTCAATAATGAGCACTGAATGGTGTGCTTTCAAGCACTGGTGCCTGTGCCAGCATTGTGCTCTGCCGTCAGATCTGCCACAGATCACCGCCAGGCCTGCTTTATAAAACGAGCAAGCCTCCGACCTAAGATGCCGTTAAATTTTTGTCGAAAGAGGCAAACAGAGGGTAAACACCTAACACCTCGTTACCTGCTCGTGATTCCACCGCTCTTCAACCACTTTCCATAGATGCTCAGAAGAGTAGCACGGTAACAGCCAACCGACGTCGCCATTTCCAAGGTACTCGAATCGGGAGCCGGGCTGTAATAATCTGCTGTTTATGAAAATCGCCTATGTCAGTGGGTTTTTTGAATATTTTCCTTACTGTGTCATTTACCCGCGCGCCAATAAGTGCCAATCAATCTCACGGATGGCAGTGACGTAATTAATTAATGAGCGTATGGCATTGGTGACCGGGAGACCCCTCGCGGGGCGGTTCGGCCGCCGCTCCACAAGTTCTTGAACGCCACTACAGCGACTTACGGGTGAATGAGGATGAAATGATGATGAAAAAAAGACACACAACACACAGTCATCTCAAGGCAGAGAAAATCCCTGACCCCGCCGGAAATCGAACCTGGGACCCCGAGCGCGGGAAGCGAGAACGCTTTGCGCCCTTTTATGTTCACTGATTTCACACAATAACGATTTCGGTTTCATGGCCGTGGAAGTTGAAATGTTACAAAATGTCCGAGGCGAGATATTTCGAAGATGACACGTCATTTAGGCAGGTTGGACATTTCAATTCGCACTTGAGAATGTCTGTAAAGCCGAAATTATTAGTTGTGAATTAAATTAATAGAATTTCATTCCAAATGTGAACATCATGTTTTGGCTCATCGGTGTGAGTGATTTAGTTGCGTGAAAGAAAAAATACTGTTGAGATAAGACACTTCCAGCTCCATTATAGCCGGGTTGTAGACGTTAAGAGACTGACATGTAAATATAATCGTACACAAACGATACTGGCGTCGAATCCGTATTTTTAGAGGTCTCGGTTTCCAGTATTGACACAAAATGGCGACTGCAGTTTCTCTTGTCTTCTACATCTACATCTATATGGATACTCTGCAAATCACATTTAAATGCCTGGCGGAGGTTCATCGAACCGCCTTCACAATTCTCTATTATTCCAATCTCGTATAGAACGCTGAAAGAACGTACACCGATATCTTTTCGTACGAGCTCTCACTTCCCTTCTTTTATAACGGTGATCGTTTCTCCCTATGTAGGTCGGCGCCAACAAAATATTTCCGCACTCGGAGTAGAAAACTGGTGATCGGAATTTTGTGGGAAGATTCCTCCTCTACGAAAAACGCCTTTGTTTTAATGATGTGCATCCCAAATTTTGTATCATTTCATTGACACTCTCTCCCTTATTTCGTGATAATAGAAAACGTGCTGTCCTTCTTTGAACTTTTTCGATGTACTCCGTCAATCCTACTTGGTAAGGATCCCACACTGCGCAGCAGTAGGCCTATTCTAAAAGAGGACGGACAAGCGTAGTGTAGGTGTAGGCAATCTCCTTAGTAGATCTCCTACATTTTCTAAGTGTCCTGCTAACAAAACACAGTGTTTTGTTAGCCTTCCCCACAACATTTTCTGTGTGTTCCTGCCAAATTTAAATTGTTCGTAATTGTAATTCCTAGGTATTTAGCTGAATTTACGACTTTTATATTACACTGCTTTATCGTGTAACCGAAGTTTAACGGATTTCTTTTAGCACTCATGTGGATGACCTCACACTTTTCGTTATTTAGGGTCAACTGTCAATCTTCTCGCTATTCAGATATCTTTCCTAAATCGTTTAGCAGATTTTTTTTATCTTCTGGTAATTTTATTAGCTGATAAACGACAGCCTCATCTGCAAACAGCCTAAGGAGGCTCCCAAATCTTTTATACAGATAAGGAACAACAAAGGGCCTATAACACTACCCTGGAGAACGCCAGAAATCACTTCTGCTTTATTCGATGTCTTTTCGTCAATTACTAGGAACTGTGCATATCCATTTGTCACTGTTACTGCATTTGTATCGATAAGCAAATGAAACTGGAACTCGAAAATAATGCTTGTTTGCTTATTCGTATCGGTACTGCTTCTTGTTCGTTACATTTTCAGCTTTCAGCTCGTATGCACAACAACTTTAGTGTTCAAATTTGCAAACCTACGTGTTCTTTGCTAGCCCATAAACGTGTGCAAGGAGAAAAGGAGCAAAGGAGCAAGGCATGCTATCGCCAATTGCGTAGAGGTATATCTAAATGCGCCGGCCGGAGTGGCCGTGCTGTTCTAGGCGCTACAGTCTCGAACCGCGAGACTGCTACAGTCGCAGGTTCGAATCCTGCCTCGGGCATGGATGTGTGTGATGTCCTTAGGTTAGTTAGGTTTAAGTAGCTCTAAGTTCTAGGGGACTGATGACCTCAGAAGTTGAGTCCCATAGTGCTTAGAGCCATTTCAACCATTTTATATCTAAATGCAGACCAGTGTTCTTGTTTTGTTAGATTGTCAGTTCATTAGTTTCACTGTAGGTTACATACCTTATCACTATGAAATCTTTCCTACGATGTTTCATTCAGCGTGTGACCAATAATAGCAATTTGCAGGGTAAAAAACGATATAATTTTTCAAACATCATTCATAATTGTGGAATACTGTGAC
The DNA here is from genome assembly GCF_023897955.1 of Schistocerca gregaria. Classification (NCBI taxonomy): domain Eukaryota; kingdom Metazoa; phylum Arthropoda; class Insecta; order Orthoptera; family Acrididae; genus Schistocerca; species Schistocerca gregaria. The sequence continues at coordinate 197,395,036 of NC_064922.1, forward strand.
GTCACATATCCAGTCACATAACTGGGACGATATTCCATAAGCACGCAATTTCACTACGAGCTGCTTATTTGGTACAGTGTGAAAAGCCTTCCGGAAATGCAGAAATACAGAATTATTGTCAAATCCCATGTCAATAGCATTCAACACTTCATGTGAGAGTAAAGAGCTAGTTGTGTTTCACAACAACGATGTTGACCGTGTGTAAATAGACTGTTTTCTTCGAGGTAATTCATAATGTTCGAACACAATGTATGTTCCAAAATCCTGATGCATATCGACGGTTAACGATATGGGCCTATAATTTAGTGGATTACTCCTACTACCTTTCTTGAATATTGGTGTGACCTGTGCAACTTTCCAGTCTTTGGGTACGGATCTTTCGTCGAGCGAACGGTTGTTGTTAAGTATGGAGCTAATGCATCAGCATACTCTGAAAGGAACCTAATTGGTATACAGTCTGGACGAAAAGACTTGCTTTTATTAACTGATTTAAGTTGCTTCACTACTCCGACGATATTTATTTCTACGTTATGTTGGCAGCTGTACTGGATTCGAATTCTGGAACATTTACTTCGTCTTCTATTGTGAAGGCATTTCGGAAGGCTGTGTTTAGTAACTCTGCTTTGGCAGCACTATCTTAGATAGTGTTTCCATTGCCATCCCGCAGAAAAGGCAGTGATTGTTTCTTGCCGCTAACATACTTCACATACGACCCGAATCTCATTGGATTTTCTGCCAGGTTTCGAGACAAAGTTTCATTGTGAAAACTGTTATAGGCATCTCGCATTGAAGTCCGCGCTAAATTTCGAGCTTCTGTAAAAGATCACCGATCTTGGCGATTTTGCGTCCGTTTAAATTTGGCATGTTTGTTTCGCTGTTTCTGCAATAGTGCTCTAGCCCGTTTTGTATACCAAGGAGGATCTGCTCCGTCGTTTGTTAATTTATTTGGTAAAAAACTTTCAATTGCTCCTGATACTATTCCTTTGAATTTAAGACACATCTGGTCTACACTTATATTATTAATTTGGAATAAGCTGAGATTCTCTCTCAGGAAGGTGTCAAGTGAATTTTTATCTGCTTTTTTGAATAGGTATATTTTTCGTTTATTTTTGGAGGATTTGGGAATTTAGGAATCATTATGAAAATTACTTCTGGATATGGATGACTTGCTGCCACAAAATTTCATGGCAATGTCTCCTCGCCATCTTCTAATGAATTTTGGCGCAAGAATTTTGAAATTTTATGCTTGAGACTCTCCTTAGAGGCACAGAGTTAGGCTGCACATTTGGTTAGTAGGTCATGTTAGTTTGGCGAAATCTCGTCATCCCAGGGCGGAGGGATACTGAAGAACGCCTTGGTCTCCAACAAAAGTTGTTCCCCATGATGTGATCTACCATCCATAGGCATTTGTCTCGAAGTTTTCTTATGTTTAAGAGGCCAGAGGTTTTCAGCGATGTTTTGGAGCTTTTTTGCGTACCATAATTTGGGTCCACCCATTCAGATTACCATGACTGTGAACAAGGGTGTTTATCTCAACATTTTTCTACATCTTCATAGCGAGTATACTCTCGCGTCCTTCAGGATGTCAATAACCGTGTTTGAGGGCTGCACGTGTGCATTCCTGGGTTGACAAACACTCAGGTACCCCATCGCTTCTCTGTTCACTCGCTAAATCTCCCGCACTTAAGCTCACAGAAAATGTCTGGCACAGCAGGTGAAACGTATAAATCAAAATCCCTGCTACTAGGTAGTTCTGTGGGATCTTATTAAGAGTGGCTTCGGTTGGATATGGCATGCCTGAAGAAAGTTCTGGAGTCTCTTCCCCGCCGAACTGAGATCATTATAAAGTGTGATGTGCGTACTGTAAGACGTTCAGTACACACACCATCAGATTATTTGACTTGTCGTTCTAACGAAGTAGGCGAGTGTCGGCACTATGTCTTGTGGTCTTATCGTGGCGTGTTTATCTTCTGCCGTTAGGTCAGATGATAGAAATGCCACTTGCACGCTTAGGGTAGCAGATTGACGGTGACCATCTTTAAACAGAACTTGATTAATTTTCACACACATTTATTAAAATAATAACAAGCATAAAAATTACTTAACTTGGTTGTGGATGCTATTTACAATTGACAACCTGAAGTTCCTTTGGTATTGGTACGTTAATCTTATTCTCACATATACACTCCTGGAAATTGAAATAAGAAAACCGTGAATTCATTGTCCCAGGAAGGGGCAACTTTATTGACACATTCCTGGGGTCAGATACATCACATGATCACACTGACAGAACCACAGGCACATAGACACAGGCAACAGAGCATGCACAATGTCGGCACTAGTACAGTGTATATCCACCTTTCGCAGCAATGCAGGCTGCTATTCTCTCATGGAGACGATCGTAGAGATGCTGGATGTAGTCCTGTGGAACGGCTTGCCATGCCATTTCCACCTGGCGCCTCAGTTGGACCAGCGTTCGTGCTGGACGTGAAGACCGCGTGAGACGACGCTTCATCCAGTCCCTAACATGCTCAATTGGGGGACAGATCCGGAGATCTTGCTGGCCAGGGTAGTTGACTTACACCTTCTAGACCACGTTGGGTGGCACGGGATACATGCAGACGTGCATTGTCCTGTTGAAACAGCAAGTTCCCTTGCCGGTCTAGGAATAGTAGAACGATGGGTTCGATGACGGTTTGGATGTACCGTGCACTATTCAGTGTCCCCTCGACGATCACCAGAGGTGTACGGCCAGTCTAGGAGATCGCTCCCCACACCATGATGCCGGGTGTTGGCCCTGTGTGCCTCGGTCGTATGCAGTCCTGATTGTGGCGCTCACCTGCACGGCGCCAAACACGCATACGACCATCACTGGCACCAAGGAAGAAGCGACTCTCATCGCTGAAGACGACACGTCTCCATTCGTCCCTCCATTCACGCCTGTCGCGACACCACTGGAGCCGGGCTGCACGATGTTGGGGCGTGAGCGGAAGACGGCCTAACGGTGTGCGGGACCGTAGCCCAGCTTCATGGAGACGGTTGCGAATGGTCCTCGCCTATACCCCAGGAGCAACAGTGTCCCTAATTTGCTGGGAAGTGGCGGTGCGGTCCCCTACGGCACTGCGTAGGATCCTACGGTCTTGGCGTGCATCCGTGCGTCGCTGCGGTCCGGTCCCAGGTCGACGGGCACGTGCACCTTCCGCCGACCACTGGCGACAACATCGATGTACTGTGGAGATCTCACGCCCCATGTGTTGAGCAATTCGGCTGTACGTCCACCCGGCCTCCCGCATGCCCACTATACGCCCTCGCTCAAAGTCCGTCAACTGCACATACGGTTCACGTCCACGCTGTCGCGGCATGCTACCAGTGTTAAAGACTGCGATGGAGCTCCGTATGGCACGGCAAATTGGCTGACACTGACGGCGGCGGTGCACAAATGCTGCGCAGCTAGCGCCATTCGACGGCCAACACCGCGGTTCCTGGTGTGTCCGCTGTGCCGTGCGTGTGATCATTGCTTGTACAGCTCTCTCGCAGTGTCCGGAGCAAGTATGGTGGGTCTGACACACCGGTGTCAATGTGTTCTTTTTTCCATTTCCGGGAGTGTATCTCTGATACTTGACCAAAAGTGTCTATACATTTATCTTCATGGCTATGTACAAGAATATGGTAATCTTATTAGGCGCAGACTGAAACTTGACTATAGACTGGTACAGACAAATGTAGAACTCGTACAGACTGGTGCAGACAAATGCAGACTGGTCATTGGAGGTTTGCACACTCATTATAATACCTCGCACATTCATGTATCACTGCGTGAGTGTGATCCATGAGGAGAACAGGTTCTACGTTAGCAGCAATTTCATTGGCTCAGGGTGACTATTTTTCTCATGTGCTTATGTAATGTGTTGTTTGATGTTGCATCAGGTGCATAGAGATGATCTGAAGGGAAAGTACACGAAATAAAATTGTCTTATTTTATAAATTCTCTGTTTCTAAATGAAAAATACATTTGTCTTAAGCAACAAGCTAAGATATCTAACTCGTTTTTTTGTATTACTTGCTGCTCCTCAGGAACAGGTTGCAAGAGACTTCAGAAGTCCAGGCACCAGCCTGGAAGGAGTTGCACACCCCAGTTGAGTGCCCAGTGCTGAAAGTGAGTGGGCCCCTGTACGTTGGCGTGGAGTCCAAACATGAGGTGCGCCTGAGGAATGCTGCGTGGTTCCCGGAGCACTTCAGCTGGGGATGCCCCATCGGGGAGCAGATTGGTGCGGTCAAGCTAGCTCTGTGCCCGCTCTCTGGCACTATCCCTCCGTCCACCACAGTCTCGGTCCGTCTCACCCTCACTCCTCTGAAACAGGTAAGCTAGTGTTAAAAGACACGAGCTGAGCATTCGTTTAAAATGACACTCATGGCAAAAGTGCACACAAAACAGTTTGGCCCATAGCTGCGCCGGCAGTGCGGCAGTGGAGAGGATAGAGTAGCAGTGGGGTCTCCGTTGTGAACGACCGTGTTGTGGTAGGAAGACGCAGCTTGACAGCTGAAGCCTGAGCACAAAAGCGTATCTCATGTACACTACTGGCCATTAAAATTGCTACACCACGAAGATGACGTGCTACAGACGCGAAATTTAACCGACAGGGAGAAGATGCTCTGATATGCAAATGATTAGCTTTTCAGAGCATTCACATAAGGTTGGCGTTGCTGGCAACACCTACAACTTGCTGACATGAGGAAAGTTTCCAACCGATTTCTCATACACAAACAGCAGTGGACCGGCGTTGCCTACTGAAACGTTGTTTTGATGCCTCGTGTAAGGAAGAGAAATGCCTACCATCACGTTTCCGACTTTGATAAAGGTCGGATTGTAGCCTGTCGCGATTGCGGTTTATCGTATCGCGACATTGCTGCTCGCGTTGGTGGAGATCCAATGACTGTTAGCAGAATATGGAATCGGTGGGTTCAAGAGGGTAATACGGAACGCCGTGCTGGATCCCAACGGCCTCGTACCACTTGCAGTCGAGATGACAGGCATCTTATCCGCCTGGCTGTAACGGATCGTGTAGCCACGTCTCGATCCCTGAGTCAACAGATGTGGACGTTTGCAAGACAACATCCATCTGCACGAACATTTCGACGACGTTTGCAGCAGCATGGGCTATCAGCTCGGAACCGTGGCTGCTGTTACCCTTGACGCTGCGTCACAGACAGGAGCGCCTGCGATGGTGTACTCAACGACGAACCTGGGTGCACGAATGGCAAAACGTCAATTTCTCTGATGAATCCAGGTTCTCTTGACAGTATCATGATGGTCGCCTCCGTGTTTGCCGACATCGCGGTGAACGCACATTGGAAGCGTGTATCGCCATACTGGCGTATCACCCGGCGTGATTGAATGGGGTGCCATTGGTTACACGTCTCGGTCACCACTTGTTCGCATTGACGGCACTTTGAACGGTAGACGTTACATTTCCGATGTGTTACTACCCGTGGCTCTACCCTCCATTTGATCCCTACGAAACCCTACATTTCAGCTGGACCGCATGTTGCAGGTCCTGTAAGGGCTTTTCTGGATACAGAAAATGTTCAACTGCTGCCCTGGCCAGCACATTCTCCAGATCTCTCACCAGTTGAAAACGTCTGGTCAATGGTGGCCGAGCAACTGGCTCGTCATAATACACCAGTCACTACTATTGATGAACTGTGGTGTCGTGTTGAAGCTGCATGGGCAGCTGTACCTGTACACGCCATCCAAGCTCTGTTTGACTCAATGCCCAGGCGTATCAAGGCCTTTATTACAGCCAGAGGTGGTTGTTCTGCGTACTGATTTCTCAGGATCTATGCACCCAAATTGTTTGATAATGTATTCACATGTCAGCTCTAGCATAAAATATTTGTCCAATGAATACTAGGTTATCATCTGCATTTCTTCTTGGTGTAGCAATTTTAATGGCTAGTAGTGTAGTTCCGCTGGCCGTTCTGGAAGAGCGTTGCCCGACCGCCTATGGAACGTCTCTTTTCCAGTTGTCCCAGGGCAACGAGACCATTTGGGATTCGTGCCAAGCATTTGCTTGAGTCCCTTGGTGTGGAGCATGTGGCACCCCAACTCCAGGGTTTTATCCGCCTGCCTCCCTGGTTGCTCCAGAGGCCCAGCGTCCTTTTAGACTTGTCAGAGTATCGGAGGAGGTGCACTCCTGCGTTTTTTTACCTCCTTATTTTACGATATTTTAAACCAGTACCAGTATTTACGGATGGCTCTAAACAGGGGGACTCTGTTGGTTGTGCTGTTGTTTTCCCTGATCGAGTCGTCAAGTTACGGCTTCCTGCGGCGTTTACCATCTTTGATGCCGAATTGTTTGCGATCTTGCGGGCACTGGAGCAGATGAGATGTGTTCCCAGTCTTAAGTTTCTCATCAATTCTGACTCCCTGAGTACCCTTCAGAGCCGGTGGTCTCGCGTTTCTAGGCGCGCAGTCCGGAACCGTGCGACTGCTACTGTCGCAGGTTCGAATACTGCCTCGGGCATGGATGTGTGTGATGTCCTTAGGTTAGTTAGGTTTAAGTAGTTCTAAGTTCTAGGGGACTGATGAATACAGCAGTTGAGTCCCATAGTGCTCAGAGCCATTTGAACCATTTTTTTTTTTTTGCCCTTCAGACCATGCAGCACTTGTGCCCAGCGGATACGGTCGTCCAGAACATCCATGATGCCCTCCTCCACCTGCAACGGCAGGGGAAGGACGTTTTTTTCTGCTGGGTGCCGAAGTACGTGGGTATTAGGGGAAACGTACTGGCGGATGTGGCTGCCAAAGATGCATGTTCCCTCCCTCACGTTGTTGAATGTGCCGTGCCCCTCCATGCTTTCACCTCCCTTTTGCGTTTTCGTGTTATGCGTCAGTGGGAACAGGAGTGGCTGGCAGTCGGTGAAAATAAGCTGTGTCTGGTCAAGGCCACCATGCCTCCATGGCGTACGTCCTACCAGTCATGCAGGCGGGATGAGATTCTCCTGACTCGCCTCCGCATCGGGCACAGTCCTTTAACGCATGTTTTTTTACTCCGGCGGGAGGACCCCCGAATCTGCAGTGCTTGTGGCGTCTAGATTACTGTCCGCCACATTTTACTTGACTGTCTTTTATTCTCTGACCAGAGGGCGGTGGTTATCTTGCCACCGGATCTGCCCTCTATTTTGCAAGACGACGCAACGACTGTGGTTAACGTCTTACGGTTTTGTGTCCTGTCCAATTTGTTGCCTCGGATTTTAGGGAGAGGATTTTAATGTGCTGCTGGGTGACTGGCTCACCCAGGTTTTGGGTAAGATGTCCGCCAGTCACGATTACCTACTTGTTTCACTTCGATTTCTGTTCTCTTTTCCTTGTGTTTCCTTCCCTTTTTAGTGCATTTCTTCTCCTCTTGTTTTGCTTCTGCATGTGAGGATTTGGAACTGCGTCAGGTCTGTGTCATTTAGCCGTTCTCCTTGTTCGCTGTCCGTCTTCCTCCCTTCACCGCATGTGTTCCTGTTTTTATGCGTTTGGGCGCTGATTACCACGCTGTTTAGCGCCCGAAAATCTCAGACCACACACACTGCTGACGACGTATTCGATGATAATACCTAAAAATAAAATTTTCTAGTTCTCTCCGCGTTTTCTGAAGCAGTGAAGCCTTGGGAAGTACTGTAGGTTATATTCCCTCTCCTTCTTTAGACTCTTTATTGCGCAATTAGAGTAACTACTAGAGTAATTAAAATTACTTGCTGGTTGACGCTTCACGCATTGGAGCTGGTGGTGATTGCAGTCTTTCTTGGCGCATTCCGATGATAAAATCTTCTCGGGTGATCAGCCGACTGGTGGTATCGTCTTGTCGCGACATTCCAGTATACGAAACTCACTGAGACATTGCTACAAGTCGACGCATGTGCACGACAGATCACCCGTATAGATTTTATCATTGAAGCTGGTTGCCTCCAATCAGACTGCTCAGCGTCACTCCCGAACTGTTCGCCTTACCAAAGCTGCCACAAAAATAGTCAGTTCCCTTCTGTTGTTTGGTTAGTGCTGTGTATAAAACTTGCGTATTTCATTGCCACTATTGTGTATTTGTGTTGTTTTTGGTGTGGTTTTCACGTCTGATGTGATGCAAAATAAAATGGAGGAGGCCTAGGATTCGAGATCGAAACACATAATGAAAGAGAGTTGGGCAAGGAATGACATGTAAAGAACATTCGTGATAACTCGTGTGCTGTGCAGGGGCATACTTTGAGAGGGAGGCGGTAAATGGGAGTCCTATCTTTTTACCAGTTTCCACAATAGTCGCGCGAACCGCAGCACGGTTATTGTTAGTCAATGACCGTACTTCGTATTGGTAAAGAAAAATACGAGAAAGAAGGAAGTGAAGCAGCACCCTTTTGTCTCCCTACGTCGTGCGAGAACAGACGTATTCAGTATCACATAACCAATCTGGTCCTTTTCCACAAAACGTGACTCGACGTCACATACACGATTATGTATTACAATGAAATGAATACCCCTAGCTGCATACATGCGTTGATATAAGTCAACGAGGACAGTTGAAAATGTGCGCCGCGACTGGGACTCGAACCCGATACCTCCTGCTTACGTGGCACACGCTCTATCCATCTGAGCCACCGACGACTCAGAGGATAGTGCGACTGCAGGGAGTTATCTCTGGCACGCCTCCCGTGAGACCCACATTCCCAACGTATTGTCCCGCACTATATTTTTAGTGCCCTTGCCCATTATACTAATTACTCGCATGTCCGAAAGAACAGATACCATCTTATAGTTAAGGCTCACCGGCGACTTGACCACCTTCTTCTGTTGCGGATGCACAAACAGTGCCCAAACTCCTACGGGAATCGGCAAAAAGCCGCGGATAATGAGTATAATGGGCAGGGGCACTATGAATATAGTGCGAGACAATACGTTGGAAATATCGGTCTCACTGGAGGCGTGTCAGAGATATGTCCCTGCACTCGCAATATCGTCTGTATCCTCGGTGGCTCAGATGGACAGAACGTCTGTCATGTAAGCAGGAGATCCTGGCTTCGAGTCCCTTTCGGGTTACACATTTCAACTGTCACCGTCGACTTGTATCAACCCCTGTATGCAACTAGGGGTATTCATTTCATTGTAATTTCATTCTAACAAGCTGCCTATATAATTGCGTATTATCATCACGCAGATCGGCCTACATAATATAAGATTCGTACGACATTGTGTGAGACAGAACTTTTCGAAGGCTGCAAATCATCGTCGCAACTGGTTCTACAGTCTCGATTTTAAACGCACAAATATTGCAGGCCATAAAATGTTGGCGGAACGAGCAGACACAATCGCATGGTGATGCGGATTTGTGCGTGAAGTAAAAGATATTAATTTCGACAAAGTAGTTTGGATCGATGAAACATTAGTGAATACTGGTCATACTGTTACGAAAGGTTGGATTGAGGACAAATGAGAAGGTATAGATATGGCACTCTCCACTGGCAAAGATGGCAAAATGTCGTATTCTCTTAGATGCTGGTACATACCATGTCTTTATTTCTGGCTGTCTACGAAAGGAAGATATTATTCAATGGTTGCGACAACACGAAGTTACATCTGCATCTACATGACTACTCTGCAATTCACATTTAAGTGCTTGGCAGAGGGTTCATCGAACCACAATCATACTATCTCTCTACTATTCCACTCCCGAACAGCGAGCGGGAAAAACGAACACCTAAACCTTTCTGTTCGAGCTCTGATTTCTCTTATTTTATTTTGATGATCATTCCTACCTATGTAGGTTGGGCTCAACAAAATTTTTTCGCATTCGGAAGAGAAAGTTGGTGACTGAAATTTCGTAAAAAGGTCTCGCCGCGACGAAAAACGTCTATGCTGTAATGACTTCCATCCCAACTCGTGTATCATATCTGCCACACTCTCTCCCCTATAACGTGATAATACAAAACGAGTTACTGTGAATGATTGCGAGAGGGCTGTACAAGCAATGATCACACGCACGGCACAGCGGACACACCAGGAACCGCGGTGTTGGCCGTCGAATGGCGTTAGCTGCGCAGCATTTGTGCACCGCCGCCGTCAGTGTCAGCCAGTTTGCCGTGGCATACGGAGCTCCATCGCAGTCTTTAACACTGGTAGCATGCCGCGACAGCGTGGACGTGAACCATATGTGCAGTTGACGGACTTTGAGCGAGGGCGTATAGTGGGCATGCGGGAGGCCGGGTGGACGTACCGCCGAATTGCTCAACACGTGGGGCGTGAGGTCTCCACAGTACATCGATGTTGTCGCCAGTGGTCGGCGGAAGGTGCACGTGCCCGTCAACCTGGGACCAGACCGCAGCGACGCACGGATGCACGCCAAGACCGTAGGATCCTACGCAGTGCCGTAGGGGACCACTCCGCCACTTCGCAGCAAATTAGGGACACTGTTGCTCCTGGGGTATCGGCGAGGACCATTCGCAACCGTCTCCATGAAGCTGGGCTACGGTCCCGCACACCGTTAGGCCGTCTTCCGCTCACGCCCCAACAAAGTGCAGCCCGGCTCCAGTGGTGTCGCGACAGGCGTGAATGGAGGGACGAATGGAGACGTGTCGTCTTCAGCGATGAGAGTCGCTTCTGCCTTGGTGCCAATGATGGCCGTATGCGTGTTTGGCGCCGTACAGGAAGTCCACAATCAGGACTGCATACGACCGAGGCACACAGGACCAACACCCGGCATCATGGTGTGGGGAGCGATCTCCTACACTGGCTGTACACCTCTGGTGATCGTCGAGGGGACACTGAATAGTGTACGGTACATCCAAACCGTCATCGAACCCATCGTTCTACCATTCCTAGACCGGCAAGGGAACTTGCTGTTCCAACAGGACAATGCACTTCCGCATGTATCCCGTGCCACCCAACGTGCTCTAGAAGGTGTAAGTCAACTACCCTGGCCAGCAAGATCTCCGGATCTGTCCCCCATTGAGCATGTTTGGGACTGGATGAAGCGTCGTCTCACGCGGTCTGCACGTCCAGCACGAACGCTGGTCCAACTGAGGCGCCAGGTGGAAATGGCATGGCAAGCTGTTGCACAGGACTACATCCAGCATCTCTACGATCGTCTCCATGGGAGAATAGCAGCCTGCATTGCTGCGAAAGGTGGATATACACTGTACTAGTGCCGACATTGTGCGTGCTCTGTTGCCTGTGTCTATGTGCCTGTGGTTCTGTCAGTGTGATCATGTGATGTATCTGACCCCAGGAATGTGTCAATAAAGTTTCCCCTTCCTGGGACAATGAATTCACGGTGTTCTTATTTCAATTTCCAGGAGTGTATAAAAAGTAGAATTATTAGAACCAGTGTTACCTTACATGTCATAATTCCCCGACATACGTTATAGACAAGACGGATTATAAACACAGGACTCAAAGTCGTAACTCTGCCACTTAAATGTAACTGAACTTATTTCGATTCAAGAGAAAGGATATGTAGCTCTCGAATATAAAATTCTTTATTGTTAGAGACGCTGAGAAATAACTATTCATGACCTAGAAAACGTCACTTAAATAGACTGGGCGTCTGTTGTGATGTATACGAAGCGAGTAATTGATGAAGCGTGTTCTCGAAGATGGTGTTACGGAACTTGTTATTGCTTAAAGCTGCTCAGCCAATGCGAAAAGTGACAGTGACTCTGAAATGAAAGGTTTCCACCCACTTTCGGACAAAGCAGTAGCCTGCAGACAGCAATCAGTGGGGGTATGTACACAAAAAACGTTTCCCTACATTTAAACATTACGCTTTATTTCTATGTGTTGTGCTTGTCTCGCTTAAAATATGTAACCCAGTGCCAAACAGGACTGCTCGACGGCTGGTAACACGTCGGCCCATATAGCAGGTTTGAGGATAGTTTCAGCTAACCAATGAAAGCAGGAAATTCTAGTTTGCTTTTAGCGTTGAAACTGAACTTTTTCTGTCTTGAGTTTCCTGATAGAAGTTATGTTGTACACCACTGGAGGGGCAATGAGAACATTGCCCTGGTAAATTACGTAGAACAGTTTTGTTTGAATATTGATTTGATTTGAATTTGGCAGGGAGGCTAAAACAGCTTTGGTGTAACCCGCCACTGCCCGCCCCGAAATCGAGTTTATTGTGCACTATCGCTCCCCGCATATCTAGTAAATCTAACCAATGCCCTTAAATAGCGCAAGGAGTCCTTTTAACAGTTTTTTGTTACACACAATTTCTTCAGGTGTAGTTGTCCCGAAAATTCTGTGTCCTTTGCTCTCCGATACCGTACATTCGAACATTAGGCGTGATGCAGTTTCTTCGCTCTCATCACGGATCCAACATTTAAGATCTTCTTCCGTTATACCCATTGTATGTAGGAGTTTTTGAAATTGCCCTGGCCAGTCATCAGTCCAACCATGAGTTTAATCTCTTTCCTGTTCAAGCCCAGGATTACAGAGCTTCTTTTAAAACACGGCTTTGGCGTCATTACCGTACCATGTTTTTATTTGTAGACCTTGGTCCAGTATTTTATGTGCTGTCTTCTGTAGTTCTAGTTTGATCATATCCTTGGTGATTGTCAGGACAGGTGAAACGTCCCCTTAGAAAAATTATGAATGACTGTGCTGGTAACCTCTTATTATTTGATTTTCAAACAGTTGAGCAAAACTGGACGTACTCAGACAGTTCTCTCTTTACTTATTCTGATCATCACTAAACTGACACACAATATTTCTTAGCGCAACGCAGTCTGACTTTCAATAATCCCTACAAAAGAATGGCCCTGACTAACAATAACCTATACCTTTCATGAATCACTTACCTCGCAAAAATCTTCGTTACTCGAACTACTGCAATACAACGAGCGCCAATACTGCCAGCTAAATAAAAGATTCTAACTACTGAATGCGCTAACTACTGATAGGCATAGTTAACAAATGATTACAGAAACCTCTGAAAACTCTGGCATCTCTCACCCCACATCCGCCACTGCTGGTGGCTCACCTCCAACTGCCCAACGCTACACGCTGTTCACATACAACTGACCAACACTACAATAGCGAATATTCCGACAATGCCAACCAGCCACAGACTGCACACAGCACAGTCACTGATTTTCATACAGAGCACTACGTGGCATGGGTCTGCTCCTGTGATCTGCAAAATAGGCCGAATGAAGAAAGCGAGTAGGAGCAGGAGAGGTAAAGCACTTCGGTACTGTGTGTAAAATTAAAGATGTTTACTATAGGCAAAAATAAGTTAATAAATGGTTACCTAACTTTGTGATGACGAGCACATAGGTGTGAAGCTGTATTGCCGTCGTAAGTAGTACAAAGTCTCAATAGCAAGCCAACACTCTGAAGTTGAAGCGACGTATCCAGGCCATCTGCTCTTGATCAAATGGGCAGGAAGCAGAGCGGCGCTCATTGAGCTCCACAGTGTCGGCTAGAGGGCGCTGTTACCATGGTAGTTCATCCACTCTCATAGTGCCAACCTATGAGCATGCACCTACGCTGTGGCATCTGAACTGTTGATACCATACCTCTCCCTCTGAAACGGCGAACTGTCATGGAATAGGGCTTCCAACGGCGGGTGGAGGAACTCAGGGGCTGCACAACTGACGAGCCAGACAGCGTAACTGCTGGGGCGTGCTGCTCACTCGTGTTCCCGAATTGCTAGCGAGGGGCGAGGAAAACGCCCTGTGGGAAACATGCCCGGGATGCGCAGCGCCACTGGGTATGCTCAGATGAGGAGGCAGAGCAACAACCTCCATGGGCAACAGTGGCGGCAGCCTCAGCGTCCATCGGCTCCAGCACTGCAGAGGAGCACGGCGGCGACGGTGGCTGCAGGTGGGGCCATGGCGGCAGTGAGAGCACCTGCCCAGAGCTGCAGACCAGACTGGTGGTGCAGGCAGGGGCGCCCACGTTGGAGGCGCGAGCAGCGGAGGCGCCATCGGTGGAGTCGTTGGCTGAGGTAGCGGAAGCTGCGAAGCCTCCAATTCTGCCGGAAAAGAACCAGCGGCAGAAAACCGAGGACGGCACAACCGGATCTGGTTCCGATGTCACTTGACAGTGCTGGAGGGCCCAGAAATGACAAATAAGGCACGGCCAAGATGGCGAAGAATGTGCGCCTGCTCCCAGTGCTGCCTGCCAGAGACAACATGATAGAACACCAGAGCATGTGCACCAAGCCAGAACAAGGCGAAGCAACGGGAGGGCACAGTGGTGGGTGCAGTAGCTGCAAGAACGACCGATGGGCGCGGCCATGTAGCAGTTCCGCTGGGGAACGAGCGCCGCGCGGCTGGGAGAGATAGCAAGCAAGGAAAGTCCATAGTGAGCACTCGTGATAGTGCGTGGTGCGCAACTTGCTCATCTGTGACTTAAACATATGCAGAAAGCATTCAGCCTCGCCATTCAATTGGGGGTGGAACGGGCCTGAGGTCAGCTGCCATTAGCAGCACAGAATGCTTCAAACTCTGAGGACACGAATTGGGGGCCATTGTCAGAGACAATAACTTCAGGAAGGCCCTCAATCCAGAAAATAGACGTCAAAGTCCGAATACTGCTGGCAGATGTAGTAGAAGACATAGGCACAACAAAAGGAAAGTTGCTGTATGCATCAATAACTATCAACCAGCGGGTGTCCCAGAAAGGACCTGCAAAATCAATATGAACGCGCTGCCAAGGCGCAGTAGGAGTTGCTCACGCAAAGAAGCGCTGGCGGGGAGCAGATTGATGCTCCGCGCAAGAGCGACAGTTAGCAAGCAAATTCTCAATTTGTTTATCAGTGCCTACCCAAGTGCAGTGATGACGCGCTAATTGCTTTGTCCGCACTATACCTCAATGACCAGCGTGCAGTAAGCGGAGGATTTCCGACTGCAATGAACGAGGTACAACCACTTAAGACTGATCATTGTCAGTTCGTAACAGAACACCGAGGTGTACAGTCAAGTTGTGACGTTGTGAAAAGTAGCGTCGAACAAGAGGATCACTAATCTGTGTAGTAGACGGAGGCCATTGAATACGAGTATACTGCAAAATAATCTGCAAAGAAGCAGTGGCGGCTGTCGCGGAAGCAATGAGACGAATATCCACCGGAAAACAATCAGTTAATTCTTTGTTCTACGAATCAATAAAAATGCATGACAATTCGGAAGAATCAAACTAGTCGTCAGGACCGTTAGGGAGGCGAGACAAAGCATCAGCATAGCCATGCTGGGCCGCAGGCCGAAACAAAATGTAATAATTGCAGCTAGACAAAAACAAAAACAAATGTTGCAACTTTTGTGCAGTACGGGCTGGAACTGGCTTTGACGGGTGAAACAACGACGTCAAAGGCTTATGATCGGTTACCAAATAGGACTTGCGACCATACAAAAAATCGTGAAACTTGGTCACTCCATATACAATAGCTAAAGTTTCTTTCTCGATCTGAGAATAGTTTTGCTGGACAGAATTGAGCAATTTAGACTCAAAATCGATTGCGTAATCGACAGAATTCATGCAGTGCGAGAGAACCGCTCCGATGCCGTGAGAAGATGCATCGACAGCCAAAACAACTCGTTTGGAGGGATCGAAAGGAGTCAAACAGCGATCACTCAACAAAGCAGATTTGAGCTTGTGGAAAGCAGCGTCACATTCCGGAGACCCAACAAAAGGAACGTTCTTACGCCGAAGGCAATGCAAAGGCGCTGCAATCTGCGCTGCATTTGGTATAAACCGGATATAGTAAGTGATTTTGCCCAAGACAGACTGAAGCTCTTTAAGTTCCTGGGCGCTGGCAAGTCTCTAATCGCACTGAGAGGTGACGGCGAGGGGTGGATACCCTGTTCGTTAATCATATGTCCTAAATACTGAATCTCAGTTTGAAAAAAATTGCACTTGTCTCTGTTACACTTTAGTTCTGCTTGCAAAAGTACAGTAAATAAGGCACGCAAATTCTGCAAATGTTCGTCAGGGGTGCGACCTGATACAACTATATCGTTCAGATAACTGGAACATCCAGGGAGGGTGGCACACAACTGTTGCAAGTAAGACTGAAAAATAGCAGGAGCCGAAGCACAACCGAATGGAAGGCGGCGAAACTTGAACAATCTAAGGTGGATGTTGACCACAAAATAGCGCTGCGACTGTTCGTCGAGCGGAATCTGAAAGTATGCGTCCCACAAGTTAATCGTGGAAAAGAATTTTCCCGCACCAAGCCTATCAAAAACGTCTTCAGGACGCGGTAAGGGAAACGTAGCTACCTACCACTGTCTGGGGATTTACTGTAGACTCAAAGTCAGCACAAATACGGAGGAGACCGTTTGGTTTCTAAACACACACTATAGGCGGAGCCCATAGCGAAGCAGAAACAGGTTCAATGACACCACTGTCTTGCAAATGCTTAAGTTCAGCAACTACGGTGTCACGCAGTGCGTGCGGTACCGGGCGTGTGCGCCAGAAAATAGGCATGGCATTGTCTTTGACTACAAATGCGCTGCAAAGTATGTGGCACTACCAAGGCCATCAGAAAAGAGTTCACCAAAATCATCGCAAAGTGTGACAACACTGTCTCCATGGTCACTAGCGTTGATGATAAGTACATTGTCCTAAATTGCGAGGCCAAAAAGTTCACAAGCGTCTATGCCAAAAATGTTCGTTGCATCACTAGAACGCGGCACGTGGAAAGACACTGTACGTGTCGTTGCACCATACGTGGCTTGAAAACTACACACGCCGAGCACTGAGATTTCCTGGCCAGTAAATGCAGTCAGTGTGGAATGTGAACGACGAAGCGGGGGCGAACCAAGCAAGTCATACGTTGATCTGTTCAGTAAAGAAACAGATGCAGCAGTGTCCAGCTGCATGCGAACAGAACGTCCACAAATGTTTAACGTCGCCAAAAGTTTCCTCGCATCGCGCTGAATGCGAGACGAAGTGTCTGCCCAAACTTGTTTATTCACATGATGAGCTGTAGAAGCACGTGAAGCAGAAAGCCTTGAAAAATGGCAGTAACGTCCATATGCTGATGATATCAGTCATGATCAACGGCGGTTTCCGTTGCGGTGATGCCCACGTGAGTCACGCGAAAGGGAAACAGGCTGTGAATTAGAGTTCCTCTTACTACACACAACTTTCACATGTCCTTTCTTATTACAAAAATAACACTGTGATTGACAGGATGAGCAACTGTCCCATGGGTGGACACGAAAGCTGTTCGGACATGATTTCAGTTTCTGAGTAGGTGCCAGGTTTGAAATATGTTTATGGGCGCGCGAGCGGCGTGGTGTGGCTGGCTGGGCTGGGCGGAAGGGCACATGTTGTGACGCGGTAACAGTACACACACCCGGGGTCACGTCGAACGCGGAAGTAGCCATATCTAATGTATCTAGTCTGTCTAGCAAGTCCACTACTTCCTGCAAAGATGGGTTTTTAAATGGTATGATTTACTCATGGATGCGGTGGTCCGCCACATCTCTAATCATGATATCTGCATAAGAGAGTCCACATGAGCAATTAAAGTCACAATCAGATGTTAGTGAAGGTCCGCTAACCCAGATTTATAGGACTGAGTAGAACCGCGCCAGAGATGAAAGAATTTGTAGCATACAGCTACCACATTTACACTGTCACGGAAGTGGGAGTTCAATCCATCAATCACTTCTGCATAAGTTTTAGTCTCTGGGCAGGCAGTGGGGAGCAATTTTACGAGCACACGGTATAACACTACACCCGCGATGGCAATGAGAAAGGCAACCTGCTCTGTACCTGTTATGTTGTATGTGCCGAAGTGTGCCTTGAGCTGGGCGATGTAATCAGGCCAGCCTTCAACGTCCACACTGAAGGCAGGAAATGGCGGCGCCGTAGGTATCGTCTGTCGTACAGGCAGGTGCGTCAGAGGCGCCTTAGTAGCTGCAGTTTGTAGTGTGACCATTCCATTTACAGCTGCGTCATTTGCTGAGCCTGAAACCGTACAAGATTGGACAGCAAAGCCTGTTCCGTGGCGAAGCCATCATTGACAAAATAATGTCTTATAGCGAATGGTGGAAGCACACATTCACTCAGTCACACGGATCACGGAGAAATCACAAAAAAGCTAAAGCAGTACCGAGAAAAAAAAACGTAGGTAAGAGGAGAAAAAGAATTATCCCATCCTCATCGCCATTTCTTTTATAGCCCGCCTGGAAGGCGGAGCGTGGATCTGCTCCTGTGATCTGCAAAATAAGCCAAATGAAGGAAGCGAGTAGGAGCAGGAGAGGTAAATCACTTCGGTACTGCGTGTAAAATGAAAGATGTTTACTACAGAGAAAAACAAGTTAATAAATGATTACATAACTGCGATTATGAGCAAGTAGGTATAAAGCCATATTCCCGTCATAAGTAGTAAAAAGTCTCAACAGCAAGCCCCACTCTGAAGTTGAAGCGATGCATCCAGACCGTCTGCTCTTGATCAAATGGGCAGAAAGCAGAGAGGCGTTCATTGAGCTCCACAGTGTCGGCTAGAGGGCATTGTCGTCAGCGTAGTTCGTTCACACATTGTAGTGCCTACCTACAGGCGTGCACCTACGCTGTGGCAGCCGAACTATCGATACCACAGGCAAGGTTAATTTTGAAAGGGACAGCCGGATGCCCTTTCTACAACTACCCCGTATTCCCAGGGACGGAATTAGTGTACCCCAGCTGTCTACGACTAGTGTAATTTGTGGAAGAGTGTGAACGTGTTCAAATGTCTGCGAGTCGTGTAACTGAGGCGGAACGTGAGTATCGGCCCAGTATTCACCTAATGGGATGTGGAAAACCGCCTAAAAACATCCACAATGGCTAGCACACTGACCGACGTCGGTAATCCGCCTGGCGGATTCGATCGGGGCCGGCGAACCTACCCAAGTCCAGGAAGCAACGCATTAGTGCTCTTGGCTAACATGGCGGGTTCGGGAATACATTTATCTAGGTAACATATGTGACTAACATAGCAAAATCACAGGTTTATGTAAGCACAAGATAAGCAGATTCAGAAGGATGTAGGCTGCAGTAGGTACTGGGAGATGAAGAAGCTTGCACAGGATAGACTAGCATGGAGAGCTGCATCAAACCAATCTCAGGACTGAAGACCACATACAACAACAACCATTGAAGAAATGTTGGAACATTAAGAACCGGTCTAACCACCAGAACATTGCATGCAAGCATCCAAACGTGAACAAATTGTATGGTACAAACGCCGGACGTCAGTTTGAATTTTCGGAAATTCATTTGTCTAGGATAACAGTTTGTGGAGTGGAGTTCCATGCCTGTTGCACTTGGTCAGTCTAGACAGGAACGGTTAATGATGGTTGGGGATGACGCTAGAGTTGTCATCCGATAATGTCCCATATATGCTCGATTGGAAACAGAACTTCTGAGCAGGAACATGGAAAACACGAAATTTTCGAAACAATTAGTGTCCATACAGATGACTTGTTTGTTGCTGCCGTACAATATTTTACACTTCATTCTTGCAGGTGGTACTTTCACATCAGAATACAATCGTCAACAACAAGATATTGTAATATGTCCGACCGCGGCCACTTTCGCCAACTCGGCGCGAGCGGCCGAGGAGGAGAAAGGGGCCAGACACTCTGGGGCGCGGAGAGGACACTTCAGTCATTCTGCAAAGCACTCAGTGGGAAACCAGGCAGACATCCTCGCCTCGCTCAAGGAGGCACACGTTGCAAAGGGCCTGACTGACAACGAGAAGCGTGCCGAGAACTGATGGGCACCTGCAGCCATTAGGACGGAACGCCAAGAACCTTAGCGCGAAATCATCTGAGTTCTTCTGGCCCGGCGGCAGTCATTGTACCTGCCTTAGAAACCAGGGTCGTGCCGACAATTCCAGCACCCCAGGGGCACAGGGGGGAGCGTACAAAAAGTGCGGGAAGTTGGCGCAGGGAGGCGTGTGAAAGAAGTAAGCGTCCTTAAGATGTTTTTCTCGACAGTGAGGACACTCCTTATAAAGCACGGGCGCCGGCAGACTTTGAGTCTCCAGAGCTCACGAAGAGAGAGCGTTTATAAAGAGGTGTTGTGTAGGTGCTCTACCAACAGCTGCGGCCGCGGTGGCCGAGCGGTTCTAGGCGCTTCAGTCCGGAACCACGTGACTGCTACGGACGCAGGTTCGAATCCTGCCTCGGGTATGGATGTGCGTGATGTCCTTAGGTTAGTTAGGTTTAAGTAATTCTAAGTTCTAGGGGGCTGATGACTTCCGATGTTAAGTCCCATAGTGCTCGGATCCATTTGAACCATCTACCAACAGCCTCGGAATGCAGGAAAACATCCTAAGAAGCCAATTCACGAGGCAAACACCAGCCCACGCCAGATAGGAAATTTCCACCGTGCACGGAGAGGCGTGGCGATGAAACGGCGATCTGTCATTGGGCGCAAATGACAACCCCGAAAGGAAGACTATTTCGAAGAGAAGTTGAGCTGAGAGATGGAGGAGAAGCGAGAAGGGAGTCGTGGAGACACCACGGAAGCGAGAGGACATGGGCGACAACATCCGCCATCCGACACAGCTTCGGCCACTAGACAGACAACTGTCAGACAACTCGGAGATTGTACCTGGACCCGGCCGCAACGCTGCGATTGCCGATGAGGGCAGCCGACTCGTTCAGCACAGTCCCGAGGCGATGCGCCGTACCGACGCAGCGGCTGCCGCTGACAGCAGTATACGACGAACGATAATGAAGAACGGTGAGATGATTCGTTCCCACCTGCTTCCCATAATTACTGAGTCACGTCCACACCCAGTCAAACTGGCTTTGAGATTGGTAATTTTGTTTTGGTTTGTGCAAACAGCACGAAAATAAATACATTTCTTTCATGGTTTGATCATATAAGCAATCCTTTACATTCATATATGAATAGTCCGCCCCCGGTAGCTGAGTGGTCAGCGTGACAGACTGTCAATCCTAAGGGACCGGGTTCGATTCCCGGCTGGGTCGGAGATTTACTCCGCTCAGGGACTGGGTGTTGTGTTGTCCTATCATCATCATTTCTTCCCCATCGACGCGCAGGTTGCCGAAGTGGCGTCAAATCGAAAGACCTGCACCAGGCGAGCGGTCTACCCGACGGGAGGCTCTAGCCACACGACATTTCATTATATATGAATACCCTAATTTTGTACCATTTGTCTTTGATTTAATTTAATTATTGATATCAATTAATTGTTGGCTCCTAATGTGAGGTAACCTCATCAGTCATCTGCTCATCATTTCACGTCCGACAGCAGAGAGAAGAATTCAGAGTTCACACTTTTTGCCAACCAACGTGGGGCGACCTCATTGGTAATTTTCAGGTATCTGATGTTACAAAATAATTACAATATAAAGTTCAGAATAACGGTTTTATTATCTCCCAGCGGGATCTGTGTTAAGATGATCATGTTGGCATCTTCTATGATTGCATGTGGTTCGTTGATTACATGAAGTGTGGGCTATTACATAGCCAGCGAAGAGAGTGGCATCTGCTCTTTTCCTAAAAAGAGCCGACCAGGATGGCCGAGCGGTTCTAGGCGCTTCACTCTGGAACCGCGCGACAGCTACGGTCGCAAGTTCGAATCCTGCTTCGGTCATGGATGTTTGTGATGTCCTTAGGTGAGTTAGGTTTACGTAGTTCTAAGCTCTAGGGGACTAATGACCTCAGATGTTAAGTCCCGTAGTGCTCAAAGCCTTTTGAACCATTTTTTTTCCCTAAAGAACGACAGCCCTAACTGTGTGCTTTTGTACAGGATAACTGTTCCTCTATTCCCTCTAAGTGTTGTTTTATTGATCTAACTGCTGTTTGTTTTCTTTGTGTCTGGAGCATTGATGCGCTTGTATTGTGTCTATCTGATTGCCAAAGTAAGTAGGTCCACCTGGTGGTCCATCGTCTGTGCTGTGCGCCTGTAGAGCACTTGTCCATGAAAGGCAGTCCCGAGTTTGTTTCTTGGTCTGGCTCAGGATTTTTATCTGCCAGGAAGTTTCATATTTTGGCGTTATTTGAGATATGATTAAAATTTATGTGGTCGTGGGGGAGCTCCAAGCCTTGAAGACCTCGGGATTTTTGAGGGTCACCCCCCCCCCCTCCCCACCACCACCACCCACTGAGGCAGCCACTGAACTGATGTGCAGCGGAAGTTTGCTTCTCTATCAAATTTCCTTGTATTCAGTAGACCATAGGTTTCCAACCTCCGTTGGCCTATCGCCAGCCATAACTCAATTTTTCAGTTGTGATTTGGCCGCACTGCTCTTAAGTATAGCACAGGCCCTACTGTATTATACATTGAAAGAAAAGGTACATTTTTAAAATAATTTCACTGAAATATATGGAAATGTTGGTATATTGCTCGAGGTATGATCAAAAACTATATATTGTAAAAATGAATGTAATATTATGATTATAATAATACATTCACAGCATCAATAGCTTGAAAGGAGACATTAATGATCGCACTGAATCAAAATAAGTAATTTTTAACGTTTAAGTTGTTCATGGCAAGTGTGCTTAACGATTGTGAGTATTAGTTACCTTTGATATTGGACATGGTGAACAGACGCCAGTATCAACACTTCACTGAGTTTGAACAAGGTCGTGTAATAGGACCATGAGAAGCTGGATGTTCCTTCTGTGTTATTGCAGGAAAAACTTGGCAATAACGTAGCCACTGCAGACGACTGCTGGCAGTGTCATGATAATGTACGGTTGCAAGAAGACCCAGCTTCAGACAGCCATGTGGCACTACCGAGAAGGAAGACTATTGTGTCCGGTCTACAGATCTGGTGCATTGTACTGCATCTGCAGTTGGCCCTGTAGCATGCAATTCACTGGCCCAAAACACAGCCAGTTGAGACTTCAGTGGTGTCAAGCGAGATTCACTGGAGGGCAGCATGGAGTTCTGTTGTGTTCTCTGTTGAAACCTAACGTGTTTCTGCCTCGGTGTTGGTAAGGAGGAGGTCAGTTGAGGGCCTACAATCAACCTGTGTGTGTGCTCTAGCAGTGGATCTACACCTGGAGTTATAGTCAGGGATGCGATTTCGTACTACAGAAGGAGCACGCTTGTGGTTACCCCACGCAATCTGACTGCAAATTTATATGTCAGTCCAGTGATTTGACCCGTTGTGATGCCTGCCATTCATGAACAGCATTCAATGGGATTTTACAACAGGATAACGCTCGCCCATATACCGCTGTTGTAACCCCACGTGCTCTGCAGTGTGTCAACATGTTGCCTTGGCCTGCTCTGTAAGGACCAGAAGGACAATTGTCCCAGAACACAACAAAGTAGCGAGTCACGGAATACCACATCCAGGATTCCAGACCTCTGTGAGAGCAAGTCATAACATGGCAAACAGATGGATGGCTATCGACTTGTGGTAGGCTCCATTGGTGACGTTCCCAGACTGGTGGCAGGCTTCAGACTGTTGGACACTGGCCCTGCCGTGCTTTAAGTAGGTAACAATGTTAAAGAAATTAGGCAGGCATTTACTGTGCTTCTTAGTAAATGATGCCTAACCTGACTCATATGGAGATTAACAGTACTCACTCAGTTTAGCTGCAACATAAAATTTAACTTGAGAATTACATTCTAAAGGGTAAAACTGACTCACTGACATGGAATACAACTTTTTCCAATATCTGATAATATCAACTGTCACCTTATTATGTCGAAACATCCACAAAACATTAATGGTGGAAACACGTATAATGTTCAGTGGTCTCACTTCAACTTATAACTTCCGACTTCTTGCAAATATACATACAAAACTTCTTCCACAGCTACAGAATTACTTCCTCCATTCACTCTTCAAAATCTCAGTCACGCAACATTTCTTCAGTTAACAAGAACTGTTCCAGCACTGGGGCCATAACATGACCATCATCACTGGCCGCCTATCCCAAACTGAGCTGCTTTTCCCAACATCTGAGGGACTCCCTGCCTGTTTGCTTGAACTGTTCCTTTCTGGAACCTTCTAGAAGGCCAGTGATATGGTATTCACCACAAATATGCCGTTACAATCAGTCATTTAGTAATAGTATTGGCAATAGTACCCTTATAAAGCCACCCTTCTTTGTTTTGAAACCTGTAAAATTTTGGCAAAATATCAAAACTCAAATCGCCAAAAATCAAATGCTTTTGAATATTACTATGTAGCTAGACCCTCAATCATCATTTTATACATTTCAATTCTTGTAGCAAAGCAGTCACACCAACTCAGTCATACTCCAAATTTTAATGTACAAATATATTTTGGTAGTCTTAACTGAATCATTATCAAAGAAACAACGATCAAATAACTGATATACAAAATTATTCGAATGTGAAGAACATTAGGCATAATATCAATTTAGTGAGATGTATCTAATATTCAAGCAGAAACAGATTCATTATTAAAAATGATCATATGCAAATCATAAAGCCATTAGAGAACGAAATTTAAATAAATATTTCAGAAAAACGTCCTATTTAGTTACATGAAAAGGTAATACATTGTTGTTGTTGTTGTCTTCAGTCCTGAGACTGGTTTGATGCAGCTCTCCATGCTACTCTATCCTGTGCAAGCTGCTTCATCTCCCAGTACCTACTGCAACCTACATCCTTCTGAATCTGCTTAGTGTACTCATCTCTCGGTCTCCCTCTACGATTTTTACCCTCCACGCTGCCCTCCAATGCTAAATTTGTGATCCCTTGATGCCTCAAAACATGTCCTACCAACCGATCCCTTCTTCTAGTCAAGTTGTGCCACAAACTTCTCTTCTCCCCAATCCTATTCAATACCTCCTCATTAGTTACGTGCTCTATCCACCTTATCTTCAGTATTCTTCTGTAGCACCACATTTCGAAAGCTTCTATTCTCTTCTTGTCCAAACTAGTTATCGTCCATGTTTCACTTCCATACATGGCTACACTCCAAACAAATACTTTCAGAAACGACTTCCTGATACATAAATCTATATTCGATGTTAACAAATTTCTCTTCTTCAGAAACGCTTTCCTTGCCATTGCCAGTCTACATTTTATATCCTCTCTACTTCGACCATCATCAGTTATTTTACTTCCTAAATAGCAAAACTCCTTTACTACTTTAAGTGTCTCATTTCCTAATCTAATTCCCTCAGGCTCACCCGATTTAATTTGACTACATTCCATTATCCTCGTTTTGCTTTTGTTAATGTTCATCTTATATCCTCCTTTCAAGACACTGTCCATTCCGTTCAACTGCTCTTCCAAGTCCTTTGCCGTCTCTGACAGAATTACAATGTCATCGGCGAACCTCAAAGTTTTTACTTCGTCTCCATGAATTTTAATACCTACTCCAAATTTTTCTTTTGTTTCCTTTACTGCTTGCTCAATATACAGATTGAATAACATCGGGGAGAGGCTACAACCCTGTCTCACTCCTTTCCCAACCACTGCTTCCCTTTCATACCCCTCGACTCTTATGACTGGCATCTGGTTTCTGTACAAATTATAAATAGCCTTTCGCTCCCTGTATTTTACCCCTGCCACCTTTAGGATTTGAAAGAGAGTATTCCGGTCAACACTGTCAAAAGCTTTCTCTAAGTCTCCAAATGCTAGAAACGTAGGTTTTCTTTTCCTTGATCTTTCTTCTAAGAGAAGTCGTAAGGTCAGTATTGCCTCACGTGTTCCAATATTTCTACGGAATCCAAACTTTCCAATATTTCTACGGAATCCAAACTGATCTTCCCTATGGTCGGCTTCTACCAGTTTTTCCATTCGTCTGTAAAGAATTCGCGTTAGTATTTTGCAGCCGTGGCTTATTAAACTGATAGTTCGGTAATTTTCACATCTGTCAGCACCTGCTTTCTTTGGGATTGGAATTATTATATTCTTCTTGAAGTCTGAGGGTATTTCGCCTGTCTCATACATCTTGCTCACCAGCTGGTAGAGTTTTGTCAGGACTGGTTGTCCCAAGGCCGTCATAAGTTCTAATGGAATGTTGTCTACTCCAGGGGCCTTATTTCGACTCAGGTCTTTCAGTGCTCTGTCAAACTCTTCACGCAGTATCGTATCTCCCATTTCGTCTTCATCTACATCCTCTTCCATTTCCATAATATTGTCCTCAAGTACATCGCCCTTGTATAAACCTTCTATATACTCCTTCCACCTTTCTGCCTTCCCTTCTTTGCTTAGAACTGGGCTGCCATCTGAGCTCTTGATATTCATACACGTGGTTCTCTTCTCTCCAAAGGTCTCTTTAATTTTCCTGTAGGCAGTATCTATCTTACCCCTAGTGAGATAAGCTTCTACATCCTTACATTTGTCCTCTAGCCATCCCTGTTTAGCCATTTTGCACTTCCTGTCGATCTCATTTGTGAGACGTTTGTATTCCTTTTTGCCTGCTTCATTTACTGAATTATTATATTTTCTCCTTTCATCAATTAAATTCAATATTTCTTCTGTTACCCAAGGATTTCTAGCAGCCCTCGTCTTTGTACCTACTTTATCCTCTGCTGCCTTCACTACTACGTCCCTCAGAGCTACCCATTCTTCTTCTACTGTATTTTTTCCCTTTTCCTGTCAATTGTTCCCTTATGCTCTCCCTGAAACTCTGTACAACCTCTGGTTCTTTCAGTTTATCCAGGTCCCATCTCCTTAATTTCCCACATTTTTGCAGTTTCTTCAGTTTTAATCTACAGGTCATAACCAATAGATTGTGGTCAGAGTCCACATCTGCCCCTGGAAGTGTCTTACAACTTAAAACCTGGTTCCTAAATCTCTGTCTTACCATTATATAATCTATCTGATACCTTTTAGTATCTCCAGGGTTCTTCCACGTATACAGCCTTCTTTCATGATTCTTAAACCAAGTGTTAGCTATGATTAAGTTGTGCTCTGTGCAAAATTCTACTAGGCGGCTTCCTCTTTCATTTCTTAGCCCCAATCCATATTCACCTACTATGTTTCCTTCTCTCCCTTTTCCTACACTCGAATTCCAGTCACCCATTACTATTAAATTTTCGTCTCCCTTCACTATCTGAATAATTTCTTTTACTTCATCGTACATTTCTTCAATTTCTTCATCATCTGCAGAGCTAGTTGGCATATAAACTTGTACTACTGTAGTAGGTGTGGGCTTCGTATCTATCTTGGCCACAATAATGCGTTCACTATGCTGTTTGTAGGAGCTTACCCGCATTCCTATTTTCCTATTCATTATTAAACCTACTCCTGCATTACCCCTATTTGATTTTGTGTTTATAACCCTGTAGTCACCTGACCAGAAGTCTTGTTCCTCCTGCCACCGAACTTCACTAATTCCCACTATATCTAACTTTAACCTATCCATTTCCTTTTTTAAATTTTCTAACCTACCTGCCCGATTAAGGGATCTGACATTCCACGCTCCGATCCGTAAGACGCCAGTTTTCTTTCTCCTGATAACGACATCCTCCTGAGTAGTCCCCGCCCGGAGATCCGAATGGGGGACTATTTTACCTCCGGAATATTTTACCCAAGAGGATGCCCTCATCATTTAATCATACAGTAAAGCTGCATGTCCTCGGGAAAAATTACGGCTGTAGTTTCCCCTTGCTTTCAGCCGTTCGCAGTACCAGCACAGCAAGGCCGTTTTGGTTAATGTTGCAAGGCCAGATCAGTCAATCATCCAGACTGTTGCCCCTGCAACTACTGAAAAGGCTGCTGCCCCTCTTCAGGAACCACACGTTTGTCTGGCCTCTCAACAGATACCCCTCAGTTGTGGTTGCACCTACGGTACGGCCATCTGTATCGCTGAGGCACGCAAGCCTCCCCACCAACGGGAAGGTCCATGGTTCATGGGGGGGGGGGGGTGGGGGGTAATACATTATCACTTGTATAAACTTGAATGTAAGAAAGAGAAATAACTAGATAAAGTATGACATTTGGAGAATAAAACCCAAATGTCTAACTTAACCCGCTCATAGACAATTTTTTCAACATTTTGAATTGCAATGAAATTTGTCCCTTTGAAAACCCTTTACTTCAGTCAAACCTCAAATGCATTCTGCACATTAGTCAGAGAAAACAATTGTTTATATACATAAGAAGATACTTGAAAGTTACTTTTCTGCTCTTTTTATCTTTTTAGTTGATTATTCACTAAATCTCTCTAGAGCAGGAAAGAATTTTACTTCTAAGCATGAACATTGTAAATATTTAAAGAAGAGTTTGTTTTAAGACATAATATTTGTTTTTTGTTATAAAGTTTGAGAAAGAAAACATATAACAACATGTAAATAATAGTTTCCACTTTCATGTAATATTATATAAGCATTTCAATCATCTTAAATGAGCTCATAATGTCTCTAAATGATGAAAACACTTGACAAACACTCTAATGCACCATCACATTGTTCCAAGATACTCCTTTGCCGAACACTGAATTGACAGCCCTTGCCAACTGCTCAGGTTTATTGACTCAGTTCCCTACTGCTGCCAGCCTTTAATTGCCCTAAGTGTACACATCATAGGCTGGTCTTGAGTCTGCTGCTGGCTGTGCACAGCACATCGTTCATATTCATCACCAATGCAACCCTGTCATCTGCTCTCAGCTGCCATCTCGCCATTCATCGTCACACATTCAGCTGTCACGTATAGTTTCAGCAGCATTTCCCCTGAAGTGTCTCATGCAGTGCACTCGCATGATACTGAAAAAGACAAAGATTTCACACCCTAATTTGCAATACATCCTTATTTAAACAAACTGCTGTTTCTTAGACATTTTGCTTAAGTATCGATAATTAAATTTAAAAACAAAAATTTTGAGAGATCAGTGTCACCATAGTGAGCATTTGCGACTCAAATCACTACAAACAAGCACAATAATTTTGGTCTTTGTTATCATCACAGTTGCTGTTTTACTTGTCATGGTCATCCTTTATACCTGTTGATAACATCTCTTCTAATTGCTTTTCTACAATAATCTTCCTTTTTAGTGGTGCCGTGTATGGGTGACACTAGAATGGTTTTGTGGTGTGATCTTTGGCATATATGGTGGCTCTGTAATCTTACCTGATAAATTTGAGAACAGATCTTCATACTTGGACAGCATATTACACAATTTGTCTTCCACATCAGCTCCTGTTCCTTCAAATCCATGAAACCTGTTAAGATTATTTACTTCTGACTAGCTAACAGTTTCATTACATACTCCAACACCAACATATAAAAGACGGAGAGGAAAAACAGTGTTACACAGCACACATTAAACTTGTCTTCCATGCCAAAGATATAAAGCATCACAGATATGACAAACTTCATAATTTTTATTTCCAATTTTAACACTTACTCCAAATAAAAAATATAAAAAACACTAAATGTCACACGGATTTAATCTTCTGCACTCCAATTCCTTCACACAGCAATTCGAATTGGACCTTTTCCAATGACTTGGTTAGTAGTTGATATGTCCTGTCAATGTGTTCTAATCCAAGATCCCCATTCAAAAATCTCTCTCTGACGTAAGAGTGGCGGACTTCAACGTGCTTCGACTTTCGATGATATGTTGGATTTTTAAACAACTTCACTGTACTTGCATTGTCAACATGGACTGTGGGAGGCATCACTTGATGGATGTTCCAATCAGTTCTCACAGCAACCTTTACAGCCAGAGCAATTCCTTTGCCCCTTCTCTGGCTGATATTATTTCTGTTTCCATAGTGAATTTTCCACTGTCTTTTGTAATTGACTGGTACATGATGCAGCCCCATGGGAGAGTGTTCCACAGGCCAAGCGGTTCTACAGGCTTCAGTCTGGAACTGTGCTGCTCCTACGGTCGCAGGTTCGAATACTGCCTCAGGCATTGATGTGTGTGGTGTCCTTAGGTTAGTTAGGTTTCAGTAGTTCTAAGTCTAGAAAGAAAATTTTGGAGTAGGTATAAAATTCCATGGAGTAGAAATAAAAACTTTGAGGTTTGCCGATGACATTGTAATTCTGTCAGAGGCAGCAAAGGACTTGGAAGAGCAGTTGAACGCAATGGGCAGTGTCTTGAAAGGAGGATATAAGATGAACATCAACACAAGCAAAACTAGGGTAATGGCATGTAGTCGAATTTAGTCAGGTGAGGGAATTAGATTAGGAAATGAGACACTTAAAGTAGTAAAGGAGTTTTGCTATTTGGGCAGCAAAATAACTGATGATGGTCGAAGTAGAGAGGATGTAAAATGTAGACTGGCAATGGTAAGGAAAACCTTTCTGAAGAAGAGAAATTTGTTAACATCGAGTATAGATTTAAGTGTCAGGGTATCGTTTCTAAAAGTATTTGTATGGAGTGTAGCCATGTATGGAAGTGAAACATGGACGATAAATAGTTTGAACAGGAAGAGAATAGAAGCTTTCGAAATGGGGTGCTACAGAAGAATGCTGAAGATCAGATGGGTAGATCACATAACTAATGAGGAGGTATTGAACAGAATTGTGGATAAGAGGAGTTTGTGGCACAACTTGACGAGAAGAAGGGACCGGTTGGTAGGACATGTTCTGAGGCATCAAAGGATCACAAATTTAGTATTAGAGGGCAGCGTGGAGGGTAAAAATCGTAGAGGGAGACCAAGAGATGAATACACTAAACAGATTCAAAAGGATGTAGGTTGCAGTAGGTACTGGGAGATGAAGAAACTTACACAAGATAGGGTAGCATGGAGAACTGAATCAAACCAGTCTCAGGACTGAAGACCACAACAACAACAAGTCTAGGAGACTGATAACCTCACATAGTAAGTCCCATAGTGCTCAGAGCCATTTGAACCATTTGAGAGTGTTCCGACAAAACCTGTTGTTGAACACCTTGTGTTCTTGTCAGCAGCATAATCAGCATCACTGTAGACTTTTAAAGAAACTGCATTGTTCTTGTAAATAATTCTACAAGTCACTGTATTCTTCAGGTGTCTAAAAATTCTTTTCACTCGATTCCAGTCTTCAATTGTAAGATCTTCCATAGCGTTAGCCGCTTTGTTCATTGCAAAAGCAATATCCGGCACGAGACTGTAGTCAAATGCATCAGACATCCCACCGCTTCATGATAAGGAACTCTGGCTGTGATCTATTCCTTGACATCACTTTCTACTTGTTGTGTAGAAGAAGGTGTAATTCGATGAATGACGAACACTAACTTCACTTGACAACGGTCTATTCAGCACTTGCACATGCAAAAGTGCAGAGCAAACAGCTTCCAGCTAGAACACATAGAGTATACAGGGTGTTACAAAAAGGTACGGCCAAACCTTCAGGAAACATTCCTCACACACACATATAAAGAAAAGATGTTATGTACATATGTGTCCGGAAACGCTTAATTTCCATATTAGAGCTCATTTTAGTTTCGTCAGTATGTACTGTACTTCCTCGATTCACCGCCAGTTGGCCCAATTGAAGGAAGGTAATGTTGAAATTAGGTGCTTGTGTTGACATGCGACTCATTGCTCTACAGTACTAGCATCAAGCACATCAGTACTTCGCATCAACAGGTTAGAGTTCATCACAAACGTGGTTTTGCAGTCAGTGCAATGTTTACAAATGCGGAGTTGGTAGATGCCCATTTGATGTATGGATTAGCACAGGGCAATAGCCGTGGCGCGGTACGTTTGTATCGAGACAGATTTCCAGAACGAAGGTGTCCCGACAGGAAGACGTTCGAAGCAATTGACCGGCGTCTTCGGGAGCACGGAACATTCCAGCCTATGACTTGCGACTGGGGAAGACCTAGGACGACGAGGACACCTACAATGGACGAGGCAATTCTTCGTGTAGTTGACGGTGCCCTAATGCCAGCGTCAGAGAAATTGCTGCTAAACAAGTTAACGTTGACCACGTCACTGTCTGGAGAGTGCTACGGGAGAACCAGTTGTTTCCGTACCATGTACAGCGTGTGCAGGCACTATCAGCAGCTGATTGGCCTCCACGGGTAGACTTCTGCGAATGGTTCATCCAACAATGTGTCAATCCTCATTTCAGTGCAAATGTTCTCTTTACGGGTGAGGCTTCATTCCAACGTGATCAAATTGTAAATTTTTACAATCAACATGTTTGGGCTGACGAGAAATTGTGCAATCACGTCATCAACACAGATTTTCTGTGAACGTTTGGGCAGGCATTGTTTGTGATGTCTTGATTGGGCTCCATGTTCTTCCACCTTCGCTCAATGGAGCACGTTATCATGATTTCATATGGGATACTCTACCTGAGCTGCTAGAACACGTGTCTTTACAAGTACGACACAACATGTGATTCATGCACGATGGAGCTCCTGCACATTTCAGTCGAAGTGTTCGTACGCTTCTCAACAACAGATTCGGTGACCGATGGGTTGGTAGAGACGGACCAATTCCATGGCCTCCACGCTCTCCTGACTTTTATTTATGGGGGCATTTGAAAGCTCTTGTCTACGCAACCCCGATACCAAATGTAGAGACTCTTCGTGCTCGTATTGTGGACGGCTGTGATACAATACGCCATTCTCCAGGGCTGCATCAGCGCCTCAGGGATTCCATGCGTCAGAGGGTGGATGCATGTATCCTCGCTAACGGAGGACATTTTGAACATTTCCTGTAACAAAGTGTTTGAAGTCACGCTGGTACGTTCTGTTGCTGTGTGTTTCCATTCCATGATTAATGTGATTTGAAGAGAAGTAATAAAACGAGCTCTAACATGGAAAGTAAGCGTTTCTGGACACATGTCTACATAACATATTTTCTTCCTTTGTGTGTGAGGAATGTTTCCTGAAAGTTTGGTCGTACCTTTTTGTAAAATCCTGTATATAGAGTATATATAGTTACAGAACATTCCAGTACAATAATTCTGTATATTTGTGGATACTTCTAGAATTCCCTCAAACCGAATATAGAAGTTTTGCAATTCAGTTGAGTTTTGAACTCATAGTCCTCCATGCAACTGTCTAGTATCATAACCGCTATACCACAGTGACTGTGCTGCTCAGCTTCTTCTCTGAAATTGCTCCCTCCTTAAGAGCTTATTGTCTCGGTATTACGTCGTCCTAGTCCGGGAACAAGTCATCGGTCCTGCATATTCCGACTCCTGATGACTGATGTTTGCCCTGGTGGTGATCTTCCTAGAACTTCCTTTGCCACTTCACTCTCCATCATCTTTCCACGTGTTGCCTGACACTGGAGCTTCGAATTTACCCTGGGTTGCAGGATCCTTATAGGGCTTCATTCCAAGGATGTGGACTGTATCTCTGATCTCTTGTCATCTTGTGACGAGGTTGAAATCTTCAGCTTCATAAGTAACATCAGACAACTGTCTTACAACCTTATAAGGTCTAAAGTAGCTCCTGGGTAGCTTCTCAGAGGGACCAACCTTCCAAACAGGAGTGAAGCTCCAGATGAGGTCACCAGGCTGGTAGACAACAGGACGGTGGGTCATGACATACATTAAGCGATCGTTTTCTTGAGCCTGTAGCGTGAAAAGTCCCAGCTAACTGCTAAGTTTCCTCAGCTTTGCTTAACACCTGGTTGATGTAGTCATCATTCACATTGAAACATGTTGATTTATGACTGTCAAAACGTACAACAACATTGAACAGCAACTAATCTACTTTCTTCACCATCACAAATTTTCAATTCAAACATCCTGCGTCACATGACATTTATAGCTGAATAATTTGCCAATTTGAGCAGCCATTATGAAAACGTAATATACAGAACACCTTATGTCTATATCAAACTGACAGCATAATATGTACAGCTACCAGACATGTAGCAAACATCATCCCTATCTTACAGTACTAAAAGGTAAAAGAATTATTAAACAAGACTAAAAGTGACTGACCATAATGCTCAATGAGGCAGTAGAATTAACATAAAAAGAAAAACTGTATGTATCTCAAAAGCTGGGAACCAGTAACACTTCTGTCCCAACAACTATCTCCAACATAAACTTCCATCTTCTAAATGCTCCACAGATGAAGCCATTAGAGTAATATAAACACAATAAATTTCTTTCTGAGAAATGTTCCTTCGCCATGTACACAGTAGTTCCAATGAATAATATAGATAAGATCATGACTTGGAACATTTTCATATCTGATAGTGAGTCAGTATCATAACCAGTGACTTTCACATAATTGGTAAAGTAACTGGACAACCATACTCATCAAATCTGTTTTCATCACTATCGGTAGCTACTAGTGCGTTACTACTATCAAAGAAATTTCTCAAAATGTTTTCCTCTATTTTAAATGCAGATTTTCTTTTCTTTCTTGGTTCATATTTGTTTTCAGACAGAAAATTCTCCCAAAATACCCTATCAAAATTTATTCTGTTCACTTCAGGTGGTCTTTTGGATTCATAGTTTTGATATGTCTTGTTTGTTCTACCCCTTCCCTTTCTGAAATTACCACAATGTGCCTGATTATAATTACCATTTTTATATGCCTCACCAGGTTCTGAAAGAGGCAGGTCTTAGTTTCCTGGAACATTCCTTCTGTTATCAAAATGGGTACCATTATTTCCTTAACCTTGTCCCCACTGCCTAACACTTGGTTCAAAATTTCTGTTCTCTAGTCTCCGCCTATCATTTCTTTTCCCATCTTTTCTGAATCTGTTATTCCCTTGGTATTCTCCCCTATAATTTTCATTTCTAAAATGTCCCCTCCTATCCCTATCTTCGAAATGATAATTGGCAGCTCTGTTGTTTCTATTTCTTCTGTCATCTTGCCTTTCATTTCTTTCTCAGGCTAAGTCTAATTTGTCTGTATATCTTAATAATTTCTCAATAGTGTCGTCACCTCCATAGACCAGACTCCACTGCACTCTATTTGGCAGACATCTTTTGATTGTGTCTATTTGAACAATCTCAGCAAATAGTTTATCTAAATGCCCTACTGTTTTTAACTGTAGTTCACAAAATATTTTCATATGACCACTGCCTTGCTTGAAATTTGGACCACTTAAGAATTTGGACTTGATTCTGGCTTGTCTAGTTTCCGACCAAAATTTTTTCGTAAAAGTACGTCCAACTTCACAGAAGGACATTTCAGGTTTGATTGCTTGGTTAGCTCACGAAAGAGCCTTACCATCCAAGAATTTTTTAAAGAATTTAATTTTTCAGTGTCACTCATCTTACTTTCAAAATTGTGTTTAATTTGAAACATAAAATCAACAGGATGTATATTCCTTTCCCCTTAAAAGGTTTTGATATTGATATTGTTCCAAAAGTGATTGTAATTGCCAAAAGATTTCGTAGTAACAGTGTTATCAGTTTCCTGAATTTTTGAACTGAAATTTGAAATTCGCCCCAAACATGTACCTATGTCTTCTTTTAGTTTCCAGTAAAATTGTCATTCGCAATTTTGACAAAGTTTTTGTATGCTTTTATCAGTTTCGGAAAAAAATTTCACCACATCTTTGTTAAATATTTTAACTGTTGAAATTCTAAGGTTGCAAATTCTTCGAAAACAGACAAGCAGCAATCAGTTTTTCCACCAGCAATAAACAAAAAGACGCCTACAGAAACCTAATCAGTCAACCCGCCATCAGTCTCACCAGCAGTGATAAACAAGATGACACCTACAACAGAGAACAGTGGGCAACAGAAGAGCTGTTCCTCCTCCTCTCAGATTCAACGACTTTTTTATGGAAAGGACTGAAGAGGAAAAAGCCACCACCCAGTCAGCTGCAGCAAATAAGATAGAACCAAAAATTTCTCAACAGTGTTCAATACTTTCTGACTCTTACACTCAGTAAATTTACTTCCACAATGTACAAGGGCTCAGAAAGAAACTGAGTGCAATAGAAATTTTAATAAATAGGAAGTAACAGTGAATTATCAAATATCCAAATACTATGCATTTCTGAGACTTTATGAGCTGTTCTGAAATTTAATGTCTTATGATACCACAGTTCAAGCTGATAAATCATTTCTCAAGGAAAAATTTCAGGGGTGGAAGGAGCTGAATATTTGTAAAAAAACAATACTAATGCTCTACCACTGGATATATGCAACTCCCACAGCACTAAAAAAGACTTAGAATTATCGGTTATAGAACTCACTGAACGTTGTATTTACTTAATATCAGTATATAGATCACCCTCAGGCAACCTAAGCTGTTTCTATAAAACTTGGCCTTAATATTAGAAAAACTAAAAGAAACGAAAATCCTACAGAATTGTAATCTGTGGCGATTTTGACATATATTTCCTGGTAGAAGATAGCGACCATGTAAACTTCAAAAACTTTATGAATCTCTACAATCAAGAACTAAAGCTTAAATTCCCAGCCAGAATAACCAGCCACAGTGAATACTGTCTTGACCAAGTAGCTACTGACACAGAATGCACAGCATGCCCTGTAAAGCTAGGATTCTCTGACCACAATGTCCTAATTACACAGATACCAGTAAGCAAGCCCCCTCAAAAAAAGTTTACAACACAAACAAGAAATTTCTGTCAAACCAATATCCACACCTTTCTGTCCCACATGCAAACAGAAAACTGGCAGGATATATATCAGTCTCAAAATGTAGATAACAAATTTGAGAATTTTCTCAGTACTTTTAGTTATTATTTCAACTACCACATCCCCTTAAAAACAAATCAATATTTCCAATAACAGTGAATCCCCCAAGTCAATAACCCCAGGTATTATCACCTCAGCAAAAAGAAAAAGAGAACTCTTCAACTTCAGCAAAACGGAATTCGGTAATACTCAAGAATTTAAGGATTACTTTACCAAATTTAAAAAAATCTGTAGAAATGAAGTTAAATGCAGCAAAAAACTGCAAAATGGTAACGTGTTCAAATTTTCAGCTAACAAAAATAAATGCATGTGGAAAATTATTAATACATACAGTAGCAGAAATCAACAGCAAACAACTAATATGAACCTCAAAATAAATGGGAAATCAATCACAAAGAAAAAAGAAATAGCAGATGAATTTAACTCATATTTCATTAAAAATGTTGAAAGTCCCACAGACCACCTTAAAAATAATCCTCTCCCAAACTTAGAAAAATAACTGCACCGACACACTGTTTTTATTACCAACAACAGAGGCAGAAATAGAAAAAATTATTCATACAAAAATTAAGAAAAAATCCTCTGCAGGACAAGATCTGATCCCCTGCTTTCTTCTCCATAAATGCAGCAACCACATAACTACACCACTGTCCTGCGTAATAAACTCTTCATCACTTAACGGCATATTTCCTAATAAACTGAAGACCGCAAAAATCATACCCATTCATAAAAAAAGAAGTAAAGATGATATCAGCAATTACAGGCCAATAGCAGTACTCTCAGTATTCAACAAAATATTTGAATACACTATGGCAGACAGACTAAACTAATTTCTGAAAAAAGGAAATGCCATATCACTTGCTCAGTTTCATTTGCAAGGAGGAAAAACCACAGCTGATGCAATACAGCAATTCCTCGATTACACATTAACACTAGTAGACAAGAAGCTTCCAGCCATAGGCATTTTTCTTGACCTAACAAAGGCATTTTATATGGTCAATCACAATATACTGCTCTAAAAAATTTATTCCCATGAAATAAGGGTCACTGGCCATGACTGGTTTAAAAGCTACCTAAAAGACAGAAACCAATATGTCCAAATGAATGTAAACAATCAGCCAGGAATTGCTAATATTGTACAGTCATCTACCCAAATCTCAGAACATAGAGTTCCCCAAGGCTCAGTATTGGGACCCTTATTATTCTTACTTTATGGAAATGACCTCCCCTTATATTTACACAATAACAGAACCTTCCTCTTTGCTGATGATACCACAATTATGATATCCAACTCAAATGAACATTTTAAAGATGCAATAAACATGAGCACACCACAACTAAACTCATAGCTTAATTCCAACAGACTACTCCCAAATTTAAAAAAAAACAGCTGGTATTACTTTCCACACAGTCCAAAATAAAAACCTAACAGTACCAAATATACCTCTGAGTGATGATAAAATCAACTATGTAAAGGAAACAAAATTTTGGGGGGAACCATTACTGATATGAGAAGATGGCGGCTAGTGTTAATATACATAGCGTTCATGCGGAAAAAAGTGAAAATTACACTGATAAAAACAGCGTGTGCACGAATTGTAGTGATGAAATCAGAAAGTTAAATGATCGTTTACGTAGTGTGCAACTAACCATCAACACTCTGATGAGCGAACTAAAAAAACTCACCGCCGGAAAGTGTGAACCTACGTCAAACTTGCCTCACAGTAACCAAGAAATTCCAGGCAAAGTGAAAAACAAAGTGCCTCATTCTCAACAAAGGTTATTGTATGAGCCTAATACCGCGTTCACCAGCAGATTCAGTGTGCAATCAACCGTGCAAGGTAAGAAACATTGTGCATGTGATAAAACTAACTTCCGAGCTGAATATGAAAATACAAATACGCGGAGTGATACATCCAAAAGAATGCCTAACAACTCAACTATTGTTATGAAAGGAAATGAAACTGAAAGACCCGAACACTTGCGTGACACAAATATCAAGTATTTGTCCAGCGCTGATACTAAATTGTTTGGCCATAACGACGGTGGACCCTCTAAACAGGCAGAGAACCCTAAACGAAGAAAAGTAGTTTTGATGGCAGACAGTCATGGTCGTGGATTTGCTCGCCTTCTGAGCAGTCAGTCCAGTTTACAAACAATCGCTTACATAAAGCAAAACAAGAACTAAAAAGGTGCTTAGGACAGTTGACACACACAAATGTTTTAGTGCTGAACACT
Source organism: Schistocerca gregaria (assembly GCF_023897955.1). Classification (NCBI taxonomy): domain Eukaryota; kingdom Metazoa; phylum Arthropoda; class Insecta; order Orthoptera; family Acrididae; genus Schistocerca; species Schistocerca gregaria. Next base: position 197,433,747 of record NC_064922.1, read on the forward strand.
CCACATCGGCATGACTTACCTTCTTGGTCATGCGTAAATAAAGAAATAATCAATGCCAACCAACAAATTTCATTACTTTGCAAACATTTCAGAAATGTATAACTCGTAAATGTTAATAATATTGGGCGCAGATTCCACACATTACATGGATTGCACGTTAACAACATGGGGAAAAAACTGCTCGTCGGAAAAATAGAAGAAATTATCACCAAGAGGCATCAAACACTCAAAAGAAAAATCATCCTGGATTGGCCCCCAAAATATTCGAAGGAAAGAACGCCAGCAAAACCTCACTCACCAACATCAACAACAAAAGAAGGAACTAGGTGCCTCCAATATCCAGGCACAGTGAATGCAGTAACAGCTCTACCAATTGCAGACCCAACTCTATCACCAGCAGCAATATTATCAACAGTAAGAGCAACATCTGAACAACTACCAGGGGAGCCAGACACAGAAGAAAATTCTGCTGCAGATGATAATAGAAGAATATATGCAGTAGGGAAAAGAAAAGCAGTACTTCCAGCACACCTGAATGATTTTTTTATTGACAAGGTAAAGGTAAATGATCAATTAAATATGCCAAAGCCTAAAAAAACCCTTTAATTTCATGCTGATTCATCAAAATGTCCAATCATTGCTAAACAAATTAAGTGAAGTTGAAATTTTATGTACTGATGAGCTAAAAAACATTTCTGTAGTGTGTATAACCGAACATTGGCTGCCTAAAGATGCAATGTCAGTCACAAAACTTGCAGACTTCAATCTTTCTTCATCATTTTGTAGAATTACAGCCAGTCATGTAGGGTCATGTATGTTTGTTAAAAGTGGCATTGATTATTTTAACATAAAACCCATTGAACTGTTAGCTGAAGAGAAAATTTTTGAAGTAACCGCAGTTGAACTCTCTGCATTAAAATTAATAATCATCTGTGTATATAGGAGCCCTGATGGGAACTTAAATGATCTCTGTCACCAACTAGAAGCAGCTTTAAACACTATAAAAAACTTCAACAGAACAGTGATCATATGTGGAGATTTTAATATAGATTTTCAAGAAATCTCAAAAGACCAGCAAAGCTTGATGACCCTACTGGAAACATATAACATAAAAACCACCATTGACTCTCCTACAAGAGTTACACCAACAATTTGTACAACAATTGATCAGATATTAATAAACACAAATGTAAATACAAATTTCTGGGCCGGAAATCTTAATACTGGCTTCAGTGATCACTATGCACAGTTTATTGCCTTGCACACCCCAAGTGAAACAACTGAGAAAGAAGATCTTGTAAAAGAAGCAAGGAAATTCACTAACAAACAAATAAACATTTTTGTACTGAGACTAAGTGAAGAAACTTGGTATGAAGTGTATACTTGTGAAAATACTAACAAAAAGTTTGAAAAAATTCATGGAAATCTTCATGTCATACTTTGAAGCTGCATTTCCATTAAAAAGGCAAAAATGTCAACCTAACTTCAAAAAGAACAAATGGATTAGAACAGGTATTAGAATATCTTGTGCAGAGAAAAGAAGATTACACACTATAGCAAAGACACAGAACATGCCTCCTGAATTTCATTTGTACCTGAATAATTACAAGAGGATCCTCAAAAATGTTGTAAGAAAAGCTAAAACAATGGCAAATGACAAATACATTGAAATTCAAAAAACAAATCTAAAGCTATATGGGAAGTTATAAAAAATCAAACAACAAGTGAAACTAAACAATATAAAAATATGAACTTATGTTATTAAGGACAAATGATTTCTTGCCCAACAGAACTTGCAGGGACCTTCAACAAATATTTTGCAAACGTAAGTGAACAGTTGGTGAGTGGACTGGAAGAACACAACAAAATATCACCTCCACCATGCAATAGTGTGAGAAATGTGTCTACATCTTTGTTCCTTTCACCCACAAATTCTGAAGAAATTTTATCAGTTATAAAAACCTTGAAAACAGGGTACTCATGTGGAATTGATGGAATACCAGATGCAATTATTAAAAAATGCTGTCTTGCCTTAGCTGAACCCTTGACACATTTGTGCAACAGCTCACTGGCATCAGGAACCTTCCCCTCATGCCTGAAAACAGCAAAGCTGAAACCACTGTTCAAAAAAAGGAAGTCCAGAATGTGTTTCAAATTATAGACCAATAGCCCTACTGACTGTATTTTCTAAAATGTTAGAAAAAGTTTTTTATAAGAGATTGTCTGATTTTCTAAATAAAAATAAAATTCTATCTCCTTCACAACATGGCTTCAGGAAAGGCTATTCAACTGAAAGTGCAATATTTGAATTTCTTAATGAAATCTATGCTAAACTGGATGCAAGTGAGTTTGTGACAGACATATGTCTTGATTTATCTAAAGCTTTTGACGTCATTGACCATAATGCCCTACTGCAGAAGCTTACCAGTTAGGAATTAGAGGTATATCCAATGAGTGGCTCAAGACATACCTATGTGGTCGCAAACAGGTGGTTGAAGTGCAATATACTGACCATAACAAAATCAGCTACTTCTATTCAGGATATGAAAATGTGAAATATAGTGTCCCTCAAGGATCAGTATTAGGACCCATTCTGTTTCTCCTCTATGTCAATGATCTTATGTACAACAAGTATTACCAAACTACCCTCCAATTTGTAGACGATACAAGCTTCCTTATTAGTGGTAAAACAGAAGAAAAACTAAAAGACTGCGCTATACAAACAATGAACATTGTAGAATAGTGGTTCAGATACAACAAGCTAATTATAAACAAAGAAAAGACAGTAGCACTGAACTTCTATAATGTAAAAGGAAGACACCACCCAAACATATAAATAGAACTTAGGGACAGAGTTCTTGAAAGTGTTAACAGCACTTAATTTCTGGGACTCTGGCTCCAGAACAACACAAAATGGGAGGTACATATTGAATATTTGCAAAGAAAACTAAGCAAAACCTGTTACATGATACGGATCTTAAAAACTTGTTGCAGCAAAGCCAGCCTATTAAATGTATACTACTCCTATGTGCATTCTGTAATTAAATACGGCATAATCTTCTGGGGTAATACAACAACAAATATTAAACTTTTCATGATGCAAAAGAGAATACTAAGAATTATTGAAGGGGTAAACAATACGAAATCGTGCAGACCCATATTCAAAAAACTGTCAGTTCTTCCCCTTCCCTGCATTTTTATCTATGAAACATCAGTTTTCATCAAACAATATATTGATAGACACGCAGATATCTTATTAAAAAATGAAGATATACATGCACACAATACAAGGCAAAAATCTGACCTTCATGTGAAACAGGTGAGAACATTATTGTGCCAAAAAGGCACACTACATACTGGGATAAAGATTTTCAATAATCTACCTAAACATATTAAATCAATAGGTAAACTCTGTAGTTTTAAGGCTGAAGTAAAGGCATATTTGATTGATCATTGCTTTTACAGTCTGACAGAATATATAAAAGCCAAACAATAAAAATAAAGATGCATTACTAATATTCTACTTTGTATGTTGCCTGTGATGTTTGTTGTATTTAAGAATCTGTGCTAAATAACCTGACTATCTAGTCCTTAGCATTGCAATACAAACTGTATTTTCATCTTGTAAATACCTAACCATGTCCAATATCCTTGTATATATTCTATACATATAGGATTTGAAGGACTAAATAAATAAATAAATAAACACACTTACATGGAAAAGTCATATTGATATAACCTGCACAACTGAGTAAAGTATGTTTCATGATTAGACAAATACAGAATACTGTTAATACCAGCACCCTCACATCAATGTACTATGCTCTTTTCCACTCTATATTAAGCTACGCAATTATCTTTTGTGGCCACAGTGCGAAGCAGTGAGGCTGTTTAAACTCAAAAAAAAAAAAAAAGTAGTTACAATAATATTATTCAAACAACAGAAAGAATCTTCTAAACCATTGTTCCAGAATCTGAACATATTACCCCTCCCATCTCATTACATACTGGACCTACTATGTTTCACCAAGAAAAATATTAGCAACTTAGATATAAACTCAAACTGGCACCAATATGCTACAAGCTCAAAGAACTCTCTATGAGTAATTCCTCATTCAACAAAACTATACAGTAAAGGTGATAAGTATATGAAAGGCTTATTTCAATAGTGATATAAGTCCACTTTTGTTCATTCTGAGATACAGAGTCCTAAAGTTAAATGAGCGCTGAAAAATGTGCAGTTGAGATACCAGACATATTCAAGTATGTGGCTTCTTGCTATAGATAAAACTTTCTTTCTGTTTGTTTGCACCATTAATGTCAGAAGCGTTATAGGCAGAAACGTGGACTTCATGGACTTGTACCACTAATGAAATAAGCCCATCATATGGGAATAAAACTCTACAATCATCTCCCAATAGCAGCGAAGAACATTACACAAGTGAAGGATTTTAAAGTGAAACTAGTTACTATTAATTATACACTGCCTCTACAGCATACAGGAATTGTTCGAAAACAACGTGCTATAAGGAACTGCTCAACAAAAACATCAGGTATTGACCTTATGTAACATAACTTAATGTAAGTTTTATTGTTATAAATACTAAATTCTGCTACAGAATAAGTATAAGACCTAAGTACATTACACATGGGATATAAATATGTAATCATTTTATAGATCCATAGATATATACCTCTTCTTGTAAATATATAATATGTATCAAATGACCTGTCCTATATCATGACGTGCATCTCTGTACAATGTATTATTCAGAGGATCAAAACAAATAAATAAATAAATCGTCTTTTCTTTCTACAGAACCTAACCTTTCTTCAAAATTCTGCTACTCTTGTTTCCTCCTCTATAACTGACAGGTTTTTGGTATTTTTGTATACTTATACCCGACGTTTTTCTAAGCTGTCTTTTGTGTCACTAATTTGGTTCCCATGTCTATCTATTTTCTTCTCAATAGAATCAAGCTTTTGATGAAGAAACATTTTATGTTCATCAAACGACTTTTTAAATGACTTTTTCTGGTCCTCCAACAGTTGAACTAACCTATCCAAGGCAGGTAGATTTGATTGAAATCCACGAAAGGGTGAACATACAACACTGTGATCACTATTCTCTCCTATTTCATTGTCCCAATTAACTACATCATTTGTTTCCTCATTGACGAGCAAGTACTTGTATTATTGTCAGTAGCATTTACACTATTCTGAATATTCTCGTTAACTTCCCTATCATCGTTAACCTCCCTATTGTCCTCCATGATGACAATGTATGCAAAAAAATTTTCAACAAGTGAAAATTCGAATAGATTTTGTTCTCACAGTATTTTTTCTTCTTATTTTACCACGTTTTTGGCATCGTTAAGTTCTTCTTTGTAGTGCTGCTCATGTTCCTTGTTATCCAGTCATCACAAAATGCGGAATAAATTCTGAAATAAAAAACAAGATTAGTTTACAGAATTACACTGCATTCCAGCTACATACGCCACTTGCAACATTTCGAAGTTATAATTAAAATCAGGTTTTGTACTCAACCATATCTGCCACAGCCATGGTCCTGGATTCTCAGTCAACATATGTAAAAATAGACTATAAGTCAAATGTCTGAATATTGTTTATCGTAATTTTGAAAAATCCAACCTTCTTTACAAAACTCAAATAATTTCTAATATACTTACAATAATGAAATGAATCTTACTCAACAAGCTACAATCTTTTGTGTCCAACATCACATAAAGCTCTGCCCTCCTATGCCAATATGGTTGTCACTATTTATATATTCTTTAACAATACTATATATCGTTGTAAATGGTTTTTTAAAGAAATAACAAAGAAAATTGTCTCTCCAAATTAGTACAGTATTTCATTAATTACATTGACTCTTATATATTAAACATATGAGTGAATCTTAGCATGTCTATTAATTTAAGTGTCTACAAATGTTTAGGTATCGAAAGTTAACAATACTTTTGTTGTTTTTATTAATTACAGAAGATTCATGCTTAACGGAATATTCCTGCCAATTACAGGACCAATACCCTTCGATACAATTATAATGTAGTAACTGGCTTCTTTGTATCCACTCCACAAGTATATGTTTACCTAATACCCCCTATAGTATTTACATAAGAAATTTCTGTTTATGGTTGAAAATTACGAGTTTAAATAGGTTTCAATGGGCTGTTACGTCTCAACGTCATCAGGATGTAATGGAAACAGTGTCCATCGTCTCAATCACTTCATGCCCATGGACCAGGAAAAATGGCATATATCCTGTGGTGTCTTGTTTGGCGGTGTTGTAGGTAAATGTTACGAAAGGTAGCCCAATTGCTCTGCTCAACATTGACGAACATTGACATCATGTTGGCCAAGATCTTATTAAGGCGTTCAGTAAGCTCGTTAGTTTGTGGATGGTAGGCTGTCATCATGTGATGAGTAATGTTGCGACGGTGGTTTCTCTTGTCACAAGATTTGATTGAAAAACTTTCCCTCGATCCATAATTAATGACCTTGGCACACCGTGTTTTAATACAATGTCTTCCACGACGAATTTGGCTACCTCGATTGCTTCGGTTGTTTTCACGGCTTTTATAATGGCATAGCGTGTCATATAATCAGTGCAGACAATAATCCATCTATTGCCACTAGCAGACATTGGAAATAGTCCAAGGAGGTCAATCCCAACACGCTGGAAAGGCATTTTGGCTGGTGGAATTGGTATGAGTTGGCCAGGTGGTTTCTGAGGAACTGCCTTTCTCTTCTGGCACTCTCGACAGTGCGACACATAGTGACAGACACTCCTAAATAAACTGGGCCAGAAAGATCTCTTGTGGATTCTATCATATGTCTTAATAAATCCTAAATGTCCAGCCTAGGTGTGTCATGGAATTTCTGTAGAACATCTAAGTGCATGTATTTATGAATCACTGGTAACCACCCCTCTCCAAACGGATCAAAGTATTTCTTGCAAAGTAATCCATTAACTACCATAAATTGTCCTTTCACGTCCTCTGACTGATTTGAGGCAAGCATAATTTGAGATATCTTGGCGTCCTTCTTCTGCTCAGCAGGGAGATCCTGTAGTGCAACGAGACAGTCACTATCTTCATCAAAGTGTTGCACATGGTTTCTTGAGAGACAGTCGGCTATCTTGGTGTTTTCTTCCACTTTTGTACACTACGGTAATGTCATATTCTTGAAGACGTAGTGCCTGCCTGGCGAGTCATCCTGTTGGATCTTTAAGACCTATCAACCAACAAAGGGAATGATGGTCTGTAGCAACTGTGAATGGTCTTCCATAGAGATAACGTCGAAATATGCACATGGCCCAGATCACAGTGACATTCTCTTTCCGTAGTTGAGTAGTTTCTGTTGGCGTTCGTAAGTGTCCTAGAAGCATAGGCTATAAACTTCTCTTTTCCATCCGAAAATTTGCACCAGAACAGCACCGATCACATACCCACTTGCATCTGTGTGTAGTTCTGTAGGTGCTCTCTCATCATAGAGACCAAGTACAAGGTCAGTCGTCAGAGCTTTTTGCAGTGCATCAAAAGAATCTTGTTGAGCACCACCCCAGGTAAATGCAGCTTCGGCTTTTAACAACTCTTGGAGTGGCCTCGCTTTGATAAAACGACAGTAATAAGAATATAATCCGAGGAAGCTTCTCACATCTCTAATACTTTTAGGAATAGGAAATTCCGTTATAGAGCTCACCTGTTCTGGGTCTGGCCACACACCTTCATTTGACACAAGGTATCATCCATTCAAAAGTTACTGGTACATTACACAAGCCAAACGGCATTACCTTAAACTCATACATGCCCTCAGGGGTGATGCATGCAGTTTTCTCACATTCAACCTCATCTACTTCGATTTGCCAGTATCCCGAGTACATGTCAAAGGTTGAGAAAAACTTAGCCCCCTTCAGACAGTCTAGTGTATTGTCAATTCGTAGACAGAGGTAAACGTCCTTTTTAGTTATCTTATTAAGCTTTCTTCAATCAACACAAAAATGTCGACTGCTATCCTTCTTCCTGATGAGAACTACTGGTGACGGCCCTGGGCTCCACGAAGTCTGAACAATGTCATTCTTCATCATTTTCTTTCTACGTTGTCGCGAATTTCTTGAAGTTCCATTACTGACACATGGTATGCTATGGCCTCCAGTGCTAATCCGGTGCCTCACCGTCGATTTGTCTAATTTGCTCTTCACCTGTGGATTGAAGCATTCAGAGAACTGTTGAAGAATGGCAAGTAGCTTCTTCTGTAGTTCCTTAGTGAGATCTGGTGACAGTTGAGCTAGAAGATCTTGTCTCGTAGTGGTAGCGCCAACTTCGCCCACAGACTCGGCCTGGGAGGTTTCTCTGACACTCAGCTGTTCTGCAACTAATGCCTTTGCGTTTCCTACACACATGCGTCTTGGAAGGATCTTCGATTCTCAGCGACAGTTAACTATCCACTATTCACTGAAATGGTCCAAATGGCTCTGAGCACTATGGGACTTAACTGCTGAGGTCATTAGTCCCCTAGAACTTGGAACTACTTAAACCTAACTAACCTAAGGACATCACATACATCCATGCCTGAGGCAGGATTCGAAACTGCGAGCTTAGCGGTCGCGCGATTCCAGACTGCAGCACCTAGAACCACTCGGCCACTACGGCCGGCACTATTCACCGAATCTGTTCTTAAACGAGATGACAGAGGCTGGGATGACCAAGTTATTCTTTAGTGATGCTTCTGTTACATTCCACTACAATGGGTTGATGCATGGCATGACACATGACAGTTACCTTTCTAGCACTGATTGCAGGGATGATCACTTCATCCAGGACACATAGTCTCTATGCACTTGGATGCGCATTTTCCTGTATACAGTATCTCATCTCGTCTAGCATATTCTTCGAGTGAACACAATTTATACTCGCATGAGAAGCTTTCAAAAAGTCCCATTTGAGAATGACGTCATGACTAAACTCTTGTAAGACGATGAATTCTAAGGGCTGTGTGTGGCCACTCATACCTACATGAACTACTCATATTCCTGTAGGTATTACATATTTCCCATTAGCCACCTTCAGCAGAGATGTGTTGTTGTTGACAAATGCGGTTTTATGCAACTGGCGACCGTACTTCTCGAAAATGACTGAATATGACTCTCCAGAGTCCACAAGCGCTTGGGCTGGCCGGCCTTCCATGATGATATCGACGTAGTTTCCTATCATTTTTGTAGTCATCAACGGCGGAGGATTTTTCTTTTCAGCGGCCTTACCTCCAAGGAAGGTTGCACCCCATAGTTTTCCCGGGTGCAGCGGCTAGGTGATCGACTGGAGCTTCTAAACAGCGATGGGGACCTTTATTGGCGTGTTGGGGAGCGTCCTCTCCAGCGGCACGCTTGCGGCGATGTTGCCCTACATGAGCCTGCGCCCACATCTTCTTTTTCATCTTCGTCACCCCGAAGTTCGAAATTGGTGTCGGCTAAGATCGGTCTGCTGTCTTCTGGTGTGGACGTCATCAAATATCCGTCGCCTTTCTCGACAATAGCGCACCATATGTCCCGATTGTCCACCGTGGAAACATACTGGTTGGTTATCCTGAGTCCTCCAGACGTCAGTCTTCCTTGGTTCCCAAACAATTTCCTCACGCAGCATTCTAGTAATGTAAACTTCGCCTGTCTCTCGACTTTTTCACTGTTTTAAAGGGAAATGAAGGACGAGAGATTGGGTTCAATGTCTGTTCCACTTCCTCCCTTACGACCTCTTGAAGCGTCTCGGTTTTTAGCTCACCGTGCAATCCAAGTGCCTTCTGAACTCCCTCTCTCTCTATCTGACGAAGAACACTTGTGAAATCAGTTTCTTCCTCCATCACAGACATCGAAATGACGTTTGGAAGCCGTTGAAACTTCTTGCGTGTTATTCTTTTTTGATTCATTGTCTCGATATACTGGCACCATTTTATGAAGTCATCTGCTGTCGAAACCTCCTCAGCAATACCCTTCATAAGATGTGCAACTTATCTTCCTTCTTCATTTTAGGATCCACTACTGTACATAGCTCCAAGACGTCTTGAATATAGGATGCTGTGGTTTCTCCTGGACGCTGTGCCTTGCGCTTTAATTTATCTTCAGCTTTGCACTTCTGTCGTTGTGTGTCGCCAAAATAGTAGCCGTTCCACCTGGAATGCTCCCCAGCTAATGAACTTCTCCTCGTTGTTCTCATACCATTGCTTGGCAGTGCCCTCCAAACAGAAAATTCTTTAGCCAAACACATGGTGTCATCCCATTTGTTAAATCTGGTTGTATACTCATATACCTTCAGCCACTTGTTTGGATCCTGGCCAACATCACCAGAAAACCCGAAAGGATGTCTCGTGTGGTGGCACACAGTTGCTGTTATCGTAACGTCCTCTGATTCTTCTGTCTCTGATAGATTGCAATCTGTTGAATATGACTTACACATGGGTTTCTCGCCACGTTTAGAGCGGCTCTGTCGTGGCCTGATGGGAGCCACTGTGCCATCGATATTGTGTGCTAGCATAAGTTACAATACCCAGCGTCTCCACCAGAATAATGTTACGTAGAAGAAGGTGTAATTAGATGAATGACGAACACTCTCTTCACTTAACGAAGGTTTATTCAGCACTTGCACATAGAAGAGTGCAAAGCAAACTGCCTCCGGCCAGAACACATACGGTATATATACGGATACAGAACATTCCAGTACATTAATTCTTGATACTTTTGGATACTTCTAGAATGTCCTCGAGCTGAATATACACTCCTGGAAATGGAAAAAAGAACACATTGACACCGGTGTGTCAGACCCACCATACTTGCTCCGGACACTGCGAGAGGGCTGTACAAGCAATGATCACACGCACGGCACAGCGGACACACCAGAAACCGCGGTGTTGGCCGTCGAATGGCGCTAGCTGCGCAGCATTTGTGCACCGCCGCCGTCAATGTAAGCCAGTTTGCCGTGGCATACGGAGCTCCATCGCAGTCTTTAACACTGGTAGCATACCGCGACAGCGTGGACGTGAACCTTATGTGCAGTTGACGGACTTTGAGCGAGGGCATATAGTGGGCATGCGGGAGGCCGGGTGGACGTACCGCCGAATTGCTCCACACGTGGGGCGTGAGGTCTCCACAGTACATCGATGTTGTCGCCAGTGGTCGGCGGAAGGTGCACGTGCCCGTCGACCTGGGACCGGACCGTAGCGATGCACAGATGCACGCCAAGACCGTAGGATCCTACGCACTGCCGTAGGGGACCGCACCGCCACTTCCCAGCAAATTAGGGACACTGTTGCTCCTGGGGTATCGGCGAGGACCATTCGCAACCGTCTCCATGAAGCTGGGCTACGGTCCCGCACACCGTTAGGCCGTCTTCCGCTCACGCCCCAACATCGTGCAGCCCGCCTCCAGTGGTGTCGCGACAGGCGTGAATGGAGGGACGAATGGAGACATGTCTTCTTCAGCGATGAGAGTCGCTTCTGCCTTGGTGCCAATGATGGTCGTATGCATGTTTGGCGCTGTGCAGGTGAGCGCCACAATCAGGACTGCATATGACCGAGGCACACAGGGCCAACACCCGGCATCATGGTGTGGGGAGCGATCTCCTACACTGGCCGTATACCTCTGGTGATCGTCGAGGGGACACTGAATAGTGCACGGTACATCCAAACCGTCATCGAACCCATCGTTCTACCATTCCTAGACCGGCAAGGGAACTTGCTGTTCCAACAGGACAATGCACGTCCGCATGTATCCCGTGCCACCCAACGTGCTCTAGAAGATGTAAGTCAACTACCCTGGCCAGCAAGATCTCCGGATCTGTCCCCCATTGAGCATGTTTGGGACTGGATGAAGCGTCGTCTCACGTGGTCTGTACGTCCAGCACGAACGCTGGTCCAACTGAGGCGCCAGGTGGAAATGGCATGGCAAGCCGTTCCACAGGACTACGTGCAGCATCTCTACGATCGTCTCCGTGGGAGAATAGCAGCCTGCATTGCTGCAAAAGGTGGATATACACTGTACTAGTGCCGACATTGTGCATGCTCTGTTGCCTGTGTCTATGTGCCTGTGGTTCTGTCAGTGTGATCATGTGATGTATCTGACCCCAGGAATGTGTCAATAAAGTTTCCCCTTCCTGGGACAATGAATTCACGGTGTTCTTATTTCAATTTCCAGGAGTGTAGAAATTAAAATTTTACGGTTCAGGTGAATTTTTAATTCACGACTCTTAAGAGGCAACGGTCTGGTACCATAACCACTACACCACAGTGACGATGCTACTCACAATCAGCTTCATCTGCGACAATATGGAGGTTTCTTTCAAATAGAGGACTTCCCAGTGTGATTCAAAATCTACATAGCAGTATTGCATGCTTCTGCTCACAGTTCTTTTGGCAGTTTACTGCTGTTCAACATAGAACATGCACATTCCACAATAGCTCGGTTTTCTCTTTCGGCAACGCCATTTTGCTGTGGCGTGTAAGGTGGGGTGATGCAGTGCTCAGTGCCTCTGTTTGCCAGTAATTCTGAGACCTTCTTGTTGTCAAATTCTTTTCCTCCATCACACCTGAACTGTTTAACAATATGACCATTCGTCTTCGCTTCATTCATGAACTGTTCCAAGACAGTGCTGACTTCTGCTTCAGGAAGAAAATCTCTCGAAATTTGCAAAAGTCAGCTTTTAAACATATTGGTACATAGCAACGAGCTTTCCCAAGAGATTCTATAGTCACCGGTCGATTTACATCAACTTTCCGTGCAGCTGCATTCTACAGAGAACAAGTGAGCACTTGTTTCAGGAACATAAAGCACTTCTCTCAGTTCAGGATTCTTTGTGGATTTATTCAACAGAATTTGAATCCCTGTCCATGAGCAACATGCTTACACCTCTTTTCCCAACTGAAATCTTTTCAGGAACAGCAAATTTTGTATTAGACACAAAATATTGTTTATTTGCGGTGATGTGATTTGTGGCACCACTATCCCAATACCAACTGTCAACTTCAAAACCGTTATTGACTGAGGCACCAGAAACATGTGCCAAAAATGCAACATTCTTTTCAGACTGATTGATGCAATTGCTTTTATCTGACTTTTCCACTAAACACTGCTGCCCAATGCCCTACCTGCCCACTTTTGTGACATGGAGATTTTCGTTTTGCACGTTCCGCATTCTTTTTCGATTTTCACTATCGTCACATCCATTTCACTGAATTTTCTTCTTAGGACTACTGTAGGTCAACAAATGCACCTGATTCAACCATACTATCATCAAGCAATTCAATGGTGCGCAATTTTTGAGTAAGAAGATTCACACTTTGATTTTTGGACGGAATTGTGTCCCAGAAGTCTTTAAAGTTGTCATATTCTTTGCCTAGCGTGGATAAAATTTGGCCATTTAAGATTCTTTCAGACAAAACATTTTCTTCGTGCTTCTGCAATTCGTCGTTCAAGTCCAGAAAAAGTTTCTGCAATTTCGCGACGTGAGTGCTAATATCCTCTTAGTCGTCACGTTGAACACGAAAAAATGACCCTATCAACATGTTCAGTCAATGTGTACTGCTACGCAAATTTCACTTGCATGAGTGCATGTTAAAATGAGTTCAGCTACCGACTTCCTTAGCGCATTTTCTAATAAACTAGCCACTTTTGCATCGTCTATCATGCCCTGGTGATGTGTTCTCCCACATACCTGTGACGATGTCTTCACGTGCATATGCAACAGCATCAATATATCTCACTTCCATTTCGCCCAGTCTTCAGGTGCTTCCAGCTTGTCCACATGTGTTTTATAGTCACCAACGCTGGCTGCCATTTCTGTCGAACACACACAAAAATAATTGGGAAATTCACGTTATTTGTTATAAACTCAAGGGGCAAACGAAAACAAACACTTCACAGCTAATCAATTAAGATTATTTATTTCCGACTGGCTAACAGTTTCATGACATATTCGAACACCGACATATAAAAGACACAGGGGAAGAACCCAGTTTTACACAGCACAGGTTCAACTTGTCTTACATGCAAAAGATATAAGTCATCACAAATATGACAAACTTCATAATTTTTATTTTCAAATTAAAAAAAAGTGCTTTCTTATTCACTATAAGTTCTTAAGGAACGGTTTGTGCTCTGAAATCTTCATGAATTTTATCCCAAACATCTTCTTCAGTAATCTGCAGATCTTCAGTCCGTCCTTTACATATTTTGGCAGGCTTAATGTCTCTCACAGTAGTCATCTTCCCAATAAACTGGATAATCTCCATAGTATCTTCACTATTTGTTTTCATTGTTTCAATAGCTAAATTCATACTCACTCCAAGCTCTGACATCCACTCATCATCTATACTTACTGTCAGAAGGTGGTTAATTACTATTGTATCAACATTAGACTCCCTCTCTTCAGCTTCCACTAATAAGTGCTTCTTAATAAGCTTATTTTGTTCTCCCAGCACTTCTACAATCTTAAATCCACTAGCTAATAATTCAGGAATTTCTAAATCTTTCTTCAGAAGTTTATTCTAGAGATTCTTTGAAATTGTTGTCACTTCACTTCCAGAATCCTAAAGAATACAAGTATCTTCTGCACACACTTTCACTATTGGGAACTATTGCTCGTTTTCCAAGATGTCATTCATGTCTTGCCTTGACCTGTTAGTTGGCCTTTAGCCATTAAATTGGGTATTCTCAAAATGCGACCTATTTCCACTGTCATTTTCTCTCCAAGGTCAATACTGAAACTCACCTTCTCTACAATCATTGATTAGTCTTTCTTCAAATTGAAGTCAGTTATTCCAGTGCAGCCTTTGGTCCTGCCTGTATATGTTTCTGTTAATGCTTCTTTGCTGGTTTGGTTCTGGTCTGTTACTGTTATTTTTTACCATGGTAAATCTCTAAAAGTCCTGTAGTTATCTCTTCTTTCTTCATTCTCTGTCTCTCCAAAAATTTGTCCCATCTGATCAGCTGTACTGATAATGGTTCTCACTAACTATATTCATATTCATGAAACTAGACACCTTACAACCCATTTTACATCATCTTCCTCAAATGGTTTATCTAGGTACCAGTTCTTTCCAATTCCTTCTCCAAAAATTCAGTTAATGTCCAGTCAGTCACTCTCAAACAGTTTTTATTATGCAACCCACCCATAATGCAATCCTGTATGAATTTTGACCAGTACTTTGCCAAAAATGCTGCCTCAAATTCGGCATATGTCTTTCTTCCTTTATCTTGTTGCATCCCCCAGTTATGGGCACCCCCATCAAAACAAGTAGCAATAAAAGATATCTTTTCACAACCTATCCATTTTGATAGTAATATACCTCTAAAACTTCTAATAAAAGCAACAAGGTGGACATCTCCTTTAGATTGGAATCTATTATCGCATGCTCTGTAGGAGGTGCAGTTGTCTTATTCAGCACTTTTAGGTAAGTCATCACTATTCAGTGACCATGATTGCTGTTGTACTGAAATTTCCTGTTTTTTCATACAACAGATGCAACCTCCATTCTAATAATTAATATCATATTTGAGACTGGCATGGTCTAATGTGCTGAAGTTCTTTAATAAAATCTAGCACCATTTTGATTAAATGGAATTGTCATTCATCTCCTCTAATCCTACTTTTACCCATGCTTCCTTTACTGAGGAATTGGGTTCTTTCACACAACAATGCATGTGTGGATTCTTCATCAAAAATCAGGCTTTTCAGTTTTCCACTACTTTATCCAAAAACTTCATTAAATCTGGCCTGTCACATATTGACATATGCTAACTCTCCCTTTATTATTTAACAGTTCCCTTGGCTATCTGACAAATGAGATAAGAGGATTCATGATTACCTCCAGATATGTAGACAGTTGTTGGATTCTACTGTGTGCCTGAAATCAACCTTTGCACTGCTTACTTAGCTCATAGGGATCTAAATTTAAGAATATTTTTGAAATGATTAAAGTCACTATATGGAAATGCAGTTTATTAATTCTTGGCACAAGTAAATGGTCCCAGTGTGATTCATATGCAGATTAATAGCCATTACACTGTATAATAAAAATATAATATTTATGACTAAATTTAATTTTGAAGAATAAAACTGACTCATTGGCATGCAGTATAACTTGTTCCAACAGCCAATAATAATCATGGTCACCTTATTAAAGATGAAACACCCATGTGGCACTAATGGTGGTATCACATCTAATATTTGGTGATCTCACTTCCACTTATAACCTCTGATGCCTTGCAAATATATAGAGAAATCTTTTCCCACAATTATAGGATTACTTCCTACATTCACTGAACTCAAACACACATTGGTAGATTTGTCGCAACTTTGAACGTGAAAGAAAATTTAAATTGTCAGTTAAATGTTGATGAATTACTCCCTATAATCTAGATTGGCTAGAAATTTTATACAATCCTTGCTTCTTCCCTTAAGCCCACAATAATGAGAGGGGGAGGGGGGGGGGGGAGAAGATGAGAACTTAACTCTATGAGAGGAAACTGTTGCAATGAACTATCTTTAGTGAAAAAGGGAGGGGACTTAAGTTTAATTTAACCCTTTATTTATTTTCAATGCATATAGTCATATAAAATATAAATGTCATGTGACTAGGGCCTCTCGTCAGGTACACCATTTGCCAGGTGCAAGTCTTTCCTCTTGATGCCACTTCAGTGACTTGCACGTTGATGGGGATGAAATAATGATGATTAGGACAACACTACACCCAGTCCCTGAGTGGAGAAAATCTCTGACCCAGCCAGGAATCAAACCCGAGCTCTTAGGATTGACAGTCTGTTGCGCTGACCACTCAGCTATTGCAGATGGACATATAGTCATATGAACAAATTGTATCATTTTTATTTTTCAGAAATAGAAGATGCTGCTTATAAGCAATATTGCCGGTTTGAGTTACATGTTCTACCCACACAGTCACAGGAAGAAGCACTAGTATTCCCATCTTCTTTCTAATCGTAACACAAAACTATTGTTGCTCCACTTTGTTTCTATACATATTAGCAAATGATGTTGTCTGTTGAACTGAACAGAAATTTGGATCCCCCAGTATTGTGTCATTTATTGCAGGATCAAAGAACTAATTGAAGTAATGCAATGGTTTAATGTAACAAGGAAATCTGTTGTTGAGTCTGAAGTACACTGCAGATGAATTTTTCTTCCGCTGATCTTTTTGTGATCATTCTACATACTAGACAAAATATCCAGTACTGCACAATAATTTTCTTCAAAATCAGCCCTGTCACATTTAGATCCTATTGCTGATTCTTCTAGCACCATACCATATTTCCTGGAGGGAATATGTTTCCCATACTCAGTCATCTGCAAGGATTTTAGGCTCAGAGCCTCCCTTTGGATCACCATGAGACAGATATGAAGTTTTAGGATTTATTATAGCATATGCCATTTCCTCACGCCATAGGAAAACTGTGCATCTATTACTTCCTGTAAAAACTGATCATAGATTGCCAATGTTGCCTAGAAGAAGCATTCTTTTTGTTACCAATTTTGTGCTCTCCATACTGTAAAGTTATAAGAACTTTTGCATTACAGCTCACTTTTAAAACTTTTGTTGCTCACTACTCCTAAATGTAAGGATTATTGTGGCTCAGCACGCAAAGGAAGTAAAAAATGAATTCAGTATCACGTAGTATCATTTACACAGAGAGCCATGCAAAGATTCTAGCTTGGAAGCTTATTGCTGACAATTTTTTGCAACTATGAGTAATCAATATCTCTGGATCACAGAGAGGAAATACATCAGTGCCAAAATTAGGTTCAAAATGTATTCACTTCTTTAAACTATCCCCAATTGCTATGTAGCTTTTAAGTAACATTGCCAAATAAAGGTGTAATATAAAACACTATAATCTCAGATACATTGCAGGAATTATCACATTTTAACTCCTTCCATTTTTTAGACCGAATTTTTAATTTGTTTTGAAAGGAAGTTAAAGTCTTTGATTTGCTCTTACAGGAGTACATAAGATATGGTTATGGCATGCAACAGGATTAGGCAATTATCACAGAGGGAAAAATCTGCATTCTTCACTGGTAATATAGTCATTGTAAAAAGACTTGGGGGCTCTGCACAACAAAAATACAGTGTTAAATTAATATTAACTGAAATAAAGCAGTTTATGTGTAAATGTCAAAACTTTTTTATCCATGTGTAGCTTATGGAAAGTCGTATAGAAACCCTTGGAACCCACATACATCCTGTGATCATACTTAACTTGGAATTACATTACTGTGTAGACTAAGATGGTGCAAACACATGTACCCACATGTAAGTGGGATGGAGCTAAAAATGAATAAATCACTTTCTATTGCTGTGAAATCTTGAGCAATTAGCTAATGGGTTTGATGAAGTCAATTTGTAATGAAAAGTGACATTTCCCTGCAGCATAAAGTAAGGTGAGTAACACACATTGTATTGCTTGGACAAGCAGAAATAAAATGAAGAATTGCAAACAAAATAAGGAGGTTGTGCCATATTTAAATGTGAGGCTGTGGAGTGACTGTAATAAGCATAGGTATCCTTCAGAACTTGCATAATGACATGCACATACAAAAAGTATTTGACAATTTTAAATAGGCACATAACGTTAGGTGACACAAAAATCCATAGTCAGATTGTATTGTAGCCCATGGTTCCAACACAAGGAGAGCTAGATCACAAGATACACATGATACAGTGAAAAGGTGATGAGACTGACTGCTCATTGGTTAAGCAAAAGGAGAGTAGAAGGCTTACTCCAAACAGCAGAGGTACAGGAGGGGGCAATAGATGAACAATGTATGAAGGGAAACCCAATGCCTTAACAGTCATTGGTGAAAACAGAAGATAAATAAGCTTGTTCTGTCAGAAAGATTAAGTGTGAACTATCCTTCTTTGACAGAAGAGGAAACATAGAATAGTTTCAGTGGCATGACCAGAGGGCAAACATAAATAGGGGCAGGCACATAACTAACTAGGCAATATTGGAGGCAACCACCCATGAATATTGGCAGAATGGATGATTGCAATCCCTCCATCGTAGTGAGCTACATTAGGAGGCAGAGTTTGTTGTCCATTGTAAAAAGAATAAGTGTTACAAAACCACAAATACAGCTCCAGTGTCATAAAATAAATTCAGAGTAAAATGGTAGCTAGCTTACAAATGATTAATGAGGTCTAAAAGTGCTATGTCCTTTTCAAAACGTGACTGGTCTGGGAGAGAAGTTGCACAAATTGAGAAATCATCTGCTGACATTTAAAGGCACATGTCAACAAGGACCATGTGTATGATAAGAAGCAAAGGGCTGTGATAGCCAACAATCCATGGTGGCAACCAGATAAAGTGAGATGAGGGAGTTACTCATTGCAGCAGTAAGATACAGCATCTGTGAGAGGGAAAGGAAGGGGAAAGAACTGCAAGGTGTGTATGAGAGGAGGGGAGGAGGGTAAGGCATGGCACTGCTAGAATTTTGAGGTGAGAGAAAGGAGAGGAGAGGAGATGGTGGCATGTCATTGCATTGCTGGCTTTTCACAAATACAATGTCTGAGTGCAAGGGCAGGTGCTCCACGATCATCATGGCAGAAGCCACATAATGATTCAAATTTTACTATAAACTCTTGAAGTAACCCATGTTTTGTGCTGGTAACTCAATATGTAACTATTCCCATTATCTTAGTGCTTCTACTGAGAGTAACAGTGGAAAGATACAAAATAAAAAAGGCATCGTAATACTTATGCACATCACTTCCACATTATTTCCTAGGAAATGGGTGCTCCTGTTTCCTCAGATTAATTCATCTTCATCATTCATCATCTTCACAGCATTAGTCATTACACTTCACATACATCAGCATATTAACTGTGAAAATAATCAATTTTTGGAGATATAAAGTAATTGGGTAGCTAAAATATCTACTCATCAAGCAGTGGCAGGAGAACACATATATAAAAGGTATTACTTATGCAAGCTTTCAGATTCAGTGGCTCCTTCTTTGGCAGAGGGGTTGAAAGGGAAGGAAGACGGCTGAAGAAAAATGACTTGCGAGGTTTAGGATAAGGGTAGAGTTTGGAAAAGTCACCCAGAATGCTGGGTCGGGGAGGACTCACCAGATGGGTTGAAAAAGAAAGTCTGATTGTTGGGAACTGCATTGGATGAGTTTTGAAAACCGGAGATCTTAAAAGTGGGAGACTGAGTAAAGGGAAAGAGAGAGAACTACTGCTGAAACATTGTGCATGAGTTAATAAGAGCACAAAGCTAAGTGCATTGTGTGTAATAGGGGTAGGTGGGAGTCTGCAAAAAATAGACAGGTCAGAAAACGAAAGGTGTAGAAAACTAAAATGGAGTGGAAAAAGGAATAGTTACTGTGAAGAAATGCTGAGACCCAAGAAGTTAAAGTAAATTTAGGGCAGATGGGTGGTGAGAATCAAGGAAAATTTGTAGCAGAAATTCCCACTCAGCTGAACTCTATCCTTTTTCTTAACCTCACCATTCATTTTTCTTCAGCCCTCTTCCTTCCCTTTCACCCCTTCTGCTAGAAGAAGGATCTACTGGTTCCAAAGGCTTGCATAAGTAATACCTTTTATATGTGTACTTTTCTGCTGCCACTTAGTGAGCAGATTCTTTATTTCTCCACTCAAATAACATAATAGCTGTGGCAGTTTTCATAAATAGCCATTTTGACAACAGCAGGGGTGTGCTTGCAGGCCTGTATTTGTTTACTCCTGCTCGTAATATGATAGAACAAGAGTGTCAGAATGTAATACTTTGCAACTTTACTTGCAAGCCCTAGACACTGAGGTTGTGTCTCTATCTGGCCCTGAAACAATAACTCACTCACATCAAGGCTTATGACTTGGGGAAGTCTTTCCACTCCTGGGATTGGAATGACTCCTTACCCTCTCCCTTAAAACCCACATCCTTTCGTCTTTCCCTCTCCTTCCCTCTTTCCTGAAGAAGCAACCATCGGTTGCAAAAGCTAGTAATTCTGTGTGTGTGTTTGTGTGTTTTGTTCATTGTGCCTGTCTGCCAGTGCTTTCTTGGAATCTTTGTTTTTAAAAAATTAGATGGACTGTGATACAAAAACAAAATGCCTCGAACTCTCTGTGGGTGCTGTTACACAACTTAAAAGTCACAAGGTGTTGGAGATCATGTGAAACCTTAACAATCTGGGAATTCTCCCCTGCCTCAACTTGATCTGCCTTGCAACAGGTGACAATCAGTACTCTGATAATTAGAGCTAGGAGTTTTGCATATTTGCATGATAGTGCATATAAATGCATATTTAAGGGGTTATTGCACATATAAATAACTTTTACATATTTATGCATATATTTTACTTTTTCAGCAATGATTCTTGAAATACAAGTATTTCACCTCAATAGTTTAAGAAGAATAAAACCTGAGCAAATTTCTCTTTTATTGCTCTTTTTGTGTAGAATTACTTGTCTACCATATTTACAAATCCATGAAAGGGTGCCTAAAAATGAGGCAAACATAGCAGTTAACTATGAGTGGTTCCTGTACTATAAAAATATGTCTCTAGACAGCTTAACAAAAACTAAATAGCGATCAACAATCATGCGGCAAACCTTTAAAGTTCGGTCGGGCATCACGTCATTAAAGTCAGTACGGTTTGTATTGTGTAACAAACGAAACCGGTGGCGGCAACAGTGACATTTCCAAGAATGAAAAAGTTCCATTGTCAGTTACCTATATATCAGTAACAAGTGTGCTGTTCTTCATGATTTCTGGAGTGTGCGCAGGAGGAGACCCTATTACCACAATGCCGAAGGAGAACAGTAAAGCTTATTTTCTTCAACAGTGGATTGATGAAAATCCTACTCTAACAACAGATGGAAATGTAGTATGTGCCAAGTGTGTGAGGAGCACATAAGTTCTATTTTTGCTTTCTCAAAGTTAAAAAATCGATGTGATTTTCGAGTTAGTTTCAATAAATTAAATAATGTAGAATTTTGAGTGTTCCTCAAAAAATATACCAAATGAAAAGTTCATGATGAATCAACAATAAGGAAAACTATCTTGCCAAAGTTTACAAAGAGGTAAGTTTAAACATTTATTTAATGAAATTAGTTTGCATGTCAGCTACCCCCATATCCCCCACCCTCCATTTAAGTTTCATTAAAACTTTTCAATTTTTTTAAGAATTTTAAATCTATTTCTCAAAATTATTTTAAAATCGAAAGATAAAATTTCGTATGGCCTGTAGTGTCAACGAGACTATGACCAAGAAACGTTTTTAATATTTTTTGTTATATTTATCCTCTCCCCCCCCATTTTACACTTATGCTTCACCCCCCCCCCCCCAAAAAAAATCTCTCTCTCTCTCTCTCTCTCTCTCTCTCTCTCTCACACACACACACACACACACACACACACACACACACACACACACAAAGAGACCCATATTGCCATGGCTGTTCTTTACAAATTTTCAATAAAATAATTCTTTTCAGGTAATACAAGAGATCAGAGATGATATGGGGGATTCAAATGTGCGGTTATCTGTAGATGAAATGACTGACTCATGTGGGAGATATACTGCCAACGTTGTCGTCAGAGAAATGGCAGAATCTGAACCAGGAACACCTCATCTCATTGTCTCCAGAGTACTGGAAAAAACAAACCATTCTACTATTTCTAGGGGTGTTCATGATGCATTACGCATTTTGTGGCCTGCTAAAGAAAACGAGGAAAAACTCCTGGTGATAGTTACAGATGCAGCAGCATATATGATCAAGGCTGCTAAAGCCTTGCTGGTATTTTATCCCAAGGCAGTTCACATAACTTGTATGCTCTTCACTGATTGGCTGAAGAAAGTCGAGCATATTTTCCAGAAGTAAATGCCTTAGTTTCCTCTGTGAAAATTATTTACTGAAATGATGCTAGGTATTTGTTTACCCCCACACCCGATCACCACGAGGTGGGGAACATGGATAAAAGCAGCTCTGTATTACAGTGAGCATTTAGAAGACGTGAAAAGGGTGCTGGACATAATGGACAGAAACCAAGCAGCAAGTATCCCAGCTGCAATTAGTGTTTGCAATGAGGAGAGTCTCCAGAGTAAATTAGTGTTTATTAGGACCTATTTCAGTCAACTCCCAGCCACAATCCACATTTGAAAGAAAAAGCAATGCCTCTATTTTCTGCCCTTGTCTTCACAATAGAATTGAGAAACCTGAAGCAAGGAATGCAGGTTTAATGTTTCTTCGGGATGTGAATAAGGTGTTACAAGGAGAATCTGAAAAACAGCTTAATGGTTATTCTGTAAGTGACATAGCCTCTTTTTGGTACTGTTTTGTGACTTTGTGTGATGTAGAGAGATCTTTCTCTTCGTATAAAAACATTTTAAGTGACAGAAGGAAATCATTTCTTCCAGAAAACTGTGAAAAATGTTTAATTGTTTACTGCAATAAAAGCAAATGATGCTAAAATAGACTAAGAGAATATTAACTCTGTTAATTAATGTTTTAAGAATTAAAAGATGTGAGAAAGTTGAAATAATGAATTTTATTTACTATGCATATTTTAAAGTTTTTAGAGCATATTTATCAGATTTTTAATGCATAGATGCATGCATATATTCATGCACATATTCGTACTTTTCAGTGCATATAAATCTGAGCACTACTGATGATCAATTTGTGTACAATGGTTGCATATGGGGGCATGGCACATGTTGGCAGTGTGACCCAACTGCTTCCATCTCCTGCAGTTTATCTCATCTGTGAACATGCAGTAATCATCATTATTACATGAGGGGTTGCAACTAGAGACCATAAATGAGCTTTAAACTCATCAGCAGGTCCTATAATGTCCTCTCCAGACTTACTATCTCGATACATTTGGAGACTCAGCTTGTGAGTCACCACTACTGCCCGTTTAACCATAAAATCATTGCTTGAGTTTTGTCAGGTACAGAGAGAGAGAGAGAGAGAGAGAGAGAGAGAGAGTGCAGTGCCACTACTTGTACTGTAAGAGTTCATTGTCTGCAGATGGATGTACTCTTCTGTATTTCGTTGTTCTTGTGTTCAACATTTACAATGTTAGGTGACAAACCTCTTATCACTCAGAAGAACATATCTGAAGTGAATCTCAGAACATAACTTAAGAGAATGACACTTCTCCTCAGATTCTTTCCACTGCTTCTGAGCATTGTCATTGTAATAAGAGGTGCTTGCTCTATGCCTACTAAACCTCTGCCAAGTTGCAATTCCTATGTACAGATCCACTTCCATAGCACATGGAGACCCTTGATAGCGTCATACAAACATCTATCATATGATGGCAAAGAAAGTGTGAAAGAAATAATGTAAAATAACTTATTTAACTAGTTACAATCTTTTTAAAACCTTCAAATTATGATAAACTACCCTCACTACTAAAAATAATGTCTCATGAGATTGAATTCAGTGTTGTTTCTTCATGCAGCAGAACACATAAGATTATGTGTCTCATTGAGAGATGAGCCTTCCAAATTCCTGGGATTACACATAAACAACAATCTAAACTTGTCAGTTCACATCAACAACTTATGTGACAGACTGAATTCAGCAGCATTTGGCATTCACTCAATTTCATCTATTTGTGGCTTGGAAACAATTAAAGCTGCATACCAAGGATCTTTCCACTCACTTATGACATATGGCATCAAGAATCAAGAATTTTATTCACCATAGATCTTTTTACAATGATATTGGTTTCGTTATACAGGATGTATTAGTACATACAGAATAATAAAGTAAACAAGTGTCAGTACATTATAGAATACATTTCAAGCATGGCAGGGAACCAAATTACACCAGGTTAGCTTCTAAAAGTTAATGCAATAAGCTATACTATAACCTAATGTAAAATACTATTGTATTGTTTATTACATGCACTATGTAATTACACACGATTAACCATGGCATGCAATAATATGTTTAACTACAAATAACTTTTAAATGTTAACATCCTCCTCAGGCATCAAAGAATTCATTAATGTCATAAAATGTATGATCTGACAGCCAGCTGCACCACTTAATTTTTAAAAAAAATTATATCCATAGACTGAACATAAATTGGCAGTTTATTGACTGGTCTGTAGCTTTGGGGAAGATGTTTGTCCCCTTTTTTAAAAACTGCGACAACTTTTGATACCTTAAGTGCATCTGGAAAAACTCCAAATACTACACATTTATTAAAAGTAAAAACTAATGGTTTGGTGATTGAGTGTATTGTCTTTTTAATTATGTTATTTGATAACTAATAACAATCCATTCTTTTAGAACCTGAAAATTTGGATGCAGCTTTTATAACATCAGCGGGTGTGACAGCCCTCCATTGAAATAACAGGTTAACAGGCAGTGGTGTTCCAACAAGGTCCATTGCAGATAAATTTGTTGCTTTAATACTGTTACTTATTTCTTTAACAGAGTTTAAAAAGTATTGATTTAATTTCTCAGGTTCAAGCAGAGCTGTTTCTGTGCATTTTGGTGTATTCTCTTGTTTTATTATTTGCCATGCTTCCTTGCATTTATTGGGAGCCCTTTCTATTTAGTTTCTCAGTGCTTGCTTTTTTGCCAGAAGAAGTTTAGCTTTGTCATATTTTTTGCATTTCAGATATGACCTGTGAATGTTAACGCTCTGTTCTGCTCCTTGGCTAGCAGCTTGCTTATGCATTTGGTACAGCATATGCATGTTTCCTCTAATTTCTGCTAGCTCTTCTGTAAACCAGTTCAGACTTTTCTTTTTCATTTCGCTTGGATATCTAATTTTTTTTACTGTTGAACAAGAATAACATAAATATGTGTACTTTTGAAAGAAGTTATCAAAGGTAATTTCAGCTTCCCTTTTTCCAGATTGACATTTATATATAAAGTCCCAATCTGCACTTCCTAATCTATCAACAAACATACTTATGAATTCTTCCTTTTGTCCTTGTACCATTACTACTTTAGGTTCTTCCATTTTAACTGGCTGCCTCTTACAAGGTGTAAGGAGTAGTGGCTCATGATCTGCAAGTCCACTTCCTGCCAGTCTGACTGTAAAATCTTCCCTATGGAAATTCACAACAATATTGTCTATGCAGGCATTCTTAGGTGTGGCGTGGTTATTTGTACAATGCAGGTCTAATGATCTTAGCACATTCAAAAATGTCCTAGCAACTGGCCTCTGTGTGTTTACTATTTCTGTGTTGAAATCACCACATACAGCAATTCTTGTTTTGCTCTTCAATATCTTTTTAACTATTAATTCACGTTTTTCAATAAACGAATTTACATCACCATCTGGCAACCTATATGGACTAACTACCACTATATTTTCATTCATTAGTTTTACACAACTAAACTCCCCACCTAGTTCTGAGGAGTACATAGATACATCAATTCTGGGAAACTTTATTCCTTCTTTGACAAAAATTCCAGCACCACCATTCTTTCTCTGTTTTCTACATATCATGTCTCCCACAACATACCCTTGGGGAACAAACATATTTAGTCACATTACAGCTTCCTACCTTTGTAAGAACTGCATGAATACCTTATACTTTCGGACCAGTACTGTATACATATATTAACGTTTTTGTGATGTGGGTTTTCCTCTCCTTACCTCTCTATATGAAAGAAATGGTACAGGGCATTCCTTTGATGTATTCACTTGACCAATGATTATTCCATCCCTTCTCTCTGTTGGTCTGTCCCTTGTCACCTTCCACCCACACTAAAAGTCTTTACCAATATATCATTCATATTATTTTCCTCTCTTTTCGCCCTTTCCCTCTACATGTAAATAGGTAGTTTTTCACTTTCTGCTTTGAATACTTCTACATTTTCTGTTAATCTCTTTTTTATTTCTTTTGTTACTAGAATATATGAAACATTTATTTAATATCACTTCAATTTTTTATTCTTACATCAAAATATGTAATGTGCCAGTAATTATTGCATTTTTCTTATACTTTACACACTAGAACACTCTGTTCAGAGATAATCAGAATTAACAAGTCACTGGGACTCTTCTACCATACATAATGCAAATGCCATCTACCGTGACATTCGCAAAACAGTTCATGTTACATACTATTTCATTTTTGTGTAGATATGTAATGTGTCATGTTTCACCTTAAGAGCTAATGTTAGCACCCCTTCCCACCCTTCATTCAATTTATGCTCCTAACATTATGCATATCATCATAATACAAACAATTTTCTTGTTTACTTTGCATACAAAAATTGTCTTTTTCAAAATGTCTTATGTCAATTACCTGGTATCTCATGGCTTAAGTGACAGGCACACATGAATCTGGAATGAAGGAAGGTGGAGAAGAAGGAAAGGAAATGTAAGAGTAAGTGAGACTGGGTAACTACACTCCAGTCACAAGTAATAATTTGTCTTTCAGTCTTTAGCCTTTAAGTCAATGGTTGCTCACAATATATCATGATTGATATTACATACTTCAGACCTTACAGTATGTAACCTCCCCCATGACATATATGCAACACCCAACCATTGTCCATAGAATGAAATAAAGGATAGAAAATCCTACTTACAAAACATACAGATTACTTTTCATGTACTCAAATAGAGCTTATAATCAGTATTCTTTGTGCTTGAATAACAATCTTTTGCTGTTACATTCATGCTGCAGGAGAGTACAGTAAAAGGGATGTAAACTGCAGATAATAGAATTGTTGAAGAGGAGGAAACTGTTCCATGAAAAACTAAATATAAAGTAATGAAGCAATTAACTTGGAAACAGGCGGCCTTCAGTACACCTAATCTATAAAGGTGGTAGAATCTCCTGGGGGATTATTCACTTGACCAAGCAAAATTAAATGATTGTATGAGATCCTTTTGCCTTCCTTTACTTAACTAAAAGTAGTATTTATTTATCCTATTATATGTTAATGTTATTCAGTTCAGTGTAAAAGCCCTTTAACATTTCTATTCCTAGCACTGTGGCAAACCCTATAACGGGTGCCACACACATCACAAAAATAAATCTTCAACACTTCTACGAATCATTTAATATTTAGTTCTAATGAAGCAAATACTTAACAATGCCCTACTGCTTGCGAGAAAAATTTTTTCAACACTGAGTTTATGCTGTATCACTGAAATAATGACTACTTTAGACACTAAACTTCCTGCTACAGCAAACAAAAACAGATAATACATAATAAGATTTCTTAAATTCAATAAAGAAGCAACCTTTTTGTGTTTTTCCGTTTAGGTATCCCTAAATAATCAAGTAAGGCTAATGTTGCCTCAGAGAGGTAGTAAAATTAATTAATGAGGTAATAAAGTCATAAACATAACAAAATATAATTGTATTGTAGTTGGATAAAAAGACTTCATTGATATGTTTCAAAAAGTAATTAATTTTTTGACTAAATATAATTAGACATTCTTAGAAAAAAATAAAAGTCCATACTGAATTGTACTAACCCATGTGAGAGACATTGCATCACTAGTGATGAATAATGTCTCCTAAATTAAGCACTTCAACCTTCTCTTGGGTCAGGAGAACAGACACATCATATGTCTTTACTTATCAGAACCACCTAACAAGAGATATCGGAACTTGTGTCTGTATATTACAACTAAATGTTGAAGGCTTAAGCTAGACAAATGAGAACAATTGAGTAGGACAGCTAAAGATAACCACATAGACATTATAGCACTGCAAGAGAAACGTACCACAGAGTGAGAGTATATGACTACAAAATTGCAGGAAATATTCCATCTGACGTATATGTGGGGAATGACATCCAAAACTACAAAGTGCTCGACTGTGCAGCACGGGAAGGTGTGGAATCCATGGTAACTGAAGTCTCTGGAATAAAAATAACTACAGTCTGCAAGCCTCCTAATGTTACGTGCCCCAACCCTCCCCTACCAACTATTAGGCATCCTGGAGTCTATGTTCGCGATTTTAATTCCCACCATGCGATTTGGGGGTACTCCACGAAAAACAAAAATGGAGAGATCTTATCCAAGTGGATTAAATACATAGGGCTCCACCTAACCTATGATGCTAAAGACCTGAAAACATTCCAATCTGCCCATTGGTAAAGTGAAACTAACCCAGATCTATGTCTCATACCAACTGATCAAATGATGAATCCACTACCACATACTAAAAGGGTATTACCTGGTTTCCCCTGCACACAACACTGCCCAGTATTACTGAGCCTTGGAGTGCAACTTCCCCTAATTAGATCCACACAGAAACTAAGATAGAATTTCAGAACAGCAGACTGGACAACTTATGCCAAGGAAGTGGACTCACTCCTGTGATGGGTCCGACCCTCTGCAGAGAACTATACACCGTTTGTGGGTGTCCTTACTGCAGCAGCAAAATGTAACATCCCTCATGGCTATAGCATACATCCCTTGTTGGAATCAAGAAGCTGAAATGCTTTATAATGAATTCCAAAGAATTGGAGATCCTGACATAAGAAACCAAATACTAAACACCATAAATGAAGGCAGAAGGGAAAGATGGGAACATACAACAAAAAACCTGGACTTCATCCGATATAGCAGGAAGGCATGGTCTCTCTTATGCCAGTTGGGAACAGAAACACCACTAATCAATAACAACACTAAAATATCCCCTTCACAAGTAGCACTACAGATAAAATGATGGGTGGAAAATGTCCCAGTAGATGATATCTTTGAGAAAGAGATTAAAGCAGAGATTAAAACGATCAACAGCCAACTCAAAGAACATACAGATTTCTCTATTCCATTCACAGATTTGGAAATTAATAATGTGATAAAATCTCTTAAACTGAGGAAAGCTGCCTGTCTAGATGGAATATTCCCTGAATTCATCAGACACCTGGGCACCTCCGCCCGTGCATGGCTTAGACAATTCTACTCTGACATCATGAACACTAGCCGTGTTCCCTATCAATTCAAGATAGCCAGAATCATTGCAATCTTAAAACCAGGAAAGCCACAGGATGACCCAGCTAGCTATTGGCCAATAGCCCTATTGAGCATTTGCTACAAGCTATTAGAAAGACTGCTGTACAACAGAATATATGACTACAACAGAATATATGACTCCATAGATAGACTAATTCCCGCAGACCAGGCAGGATTTAGGAACAAATGGAGCTGCTGTGAACAAGTCCTTGCCTTAACCTCATACAATGAGTCAGGCTTTCAAAGGGCCCAAAATACCTGTGTGGCCTCTGTGGATCTCTCGGCCGCCTATGATACCATCTGGCTTGATGGACTCATACTTGAGCTGAAAAAAGCAATCTCTTGCTGCAATACAACTAAGTTGAAAAATCGCTACTTCAGAGTGAATGTAAGTGAATCTATGAGTAAATCCTACTCAATAAACAATGGGCTCCCACAGGGATCACTGTTGGCTCCCCTTCTCTTCAACCTATACATCAGCGACATTCCAGCGACTAAATCACAAAAATTCTGTTATGCAGATGACATTGTAATAGCCACTCAGAGCAAGACATTCAAAGAGAGCGGAGCTACTCTCTCAGTGGACCTACAACTTCTTAACCAGTATTATACAAAAAGGAGACTCTGCCCAAATTCAAATAAAACTGAGGTAAGCGTATTCCACCTGAACAATAATGAGGCAAGACAAGAGTTACAAGTAACATTCTGTGGTGAGTGATTGATGCACAACAGCCATCCAAAATACACTACTGGCCATTAAAATTGCTACACCAAGAAGAAATTCAGATGATAAATGGGTATTCATTGGACAAATATATTATACTAGAACTGACATTTGATTACATTTTCACGTAATTTGGGTGCATAGATCCTGAGAAATCAGTACCCAGAACAACCACCTCTGGCCATAATAACGGACTTGATACGCCTGGGCATTGAGTCAAAAAGAGCTTGGATTGCGTGTACAGGTACAGCTGCCCATGCAGCTTCAACACAATACCACAGTTCATTAAGAGGAGTGACTGGTGCATTGTGAGAGATCTGGCCAGGGCAGCAGTCAAACATTTTCTGTATCCAGAAAGGCCCTTACAGTACCTGCAACATGCGGTTGCTGAAATGTAGTTTTGAGCAGGGATCAAATGAAGGGTAGAGCCATGGGTCATTACACATCTGAAATGTAACGTCCACTGTTCAAAGTGCAGTCAATGTGAACAAGAAGTGACCAAGACATGTAACCAATGGCACCCCATTCCATCATGCTGTGTGATGCACCAGTATGGCGATGATGAATACATGCTTGCAATATGCGTTCACTGCGATGTCACCAAACACCGATGGGACCATCATGATGCTGCAAACAGAACCTGGATTCATCCAAAAAAAAATGATGTTTTGCCATTTGTTCACCCAGGTTTGTCGTTGAGTACACCACTGCAGGCACTCCTGTCTGTGATGCAGTGTCAAGGGTAACCGCATCCATGGCCTTCGAGCTGATAGTCCATGCTCCTGCAAACGTCATCAAACTGTTCTTACAGATGGTTGTTGTCTTGCAATCATCCCCAGCTGTTGACTCAGAGGTCGGGAAGTGGCTGCACGATCCGTTACAGCCATGCGGATAAGATGCCTGTCATCTCGACTGCTAGTGACATGAGAGCGTTGGGATCCAGCACGGCATTCCGTATTGCCCTTCTGAACCCACCGATTCCATAGTCTGCTAACAGTCATTGGATCTTGACCAACACAAGCAGCAATGTCACGATATGATAAACTACAATCACGATAGGCTACAATCCAACCTTTATCAAAGTCAGAAACATGATGGTACACATTTATCTTCCTTACACGAGGCATCACAATGACGTTTCACCAGGCAATGCTGATCAGCTGTTGTTGTTTATATATGAGAAATTGGTTGGAGACTTTCCTCATGTCAGCATGTTGTAGGTGTCGCCACCAGTGCCAACCTAGTGTGAATGCTCTGAAAAGGTAATCATTTGCATATCACAGCATTTTCTTCCTATCACTTAAATTTTGCATCCGTAGCACATTATCTTCATGATGTAGCAATTTTAATGGCCAGTAGTGTATCTAGGAATCACTCTTGACTGGTCACTAACCTATAAAAAACACCTAGAAATAATCAATCAAAAGACAAAGAATTGAAATAACATATTAAGAAAGCTGACTGGAACCTCCTGGGGAGCTCAAGCTAACACCCTACATACCGCAGCACAAACTCTTGTTTACTCGGCGGCAGAATACTGCACCCCAGTCTGGTACAAGAGCACACACGAAGAAAATAGACGTTCAGCTTTATACCTCCATGAGGATTGTCTCAGGAACTCTGCAATCAACTCTACTTCCCTGGCTTCATGCCCTTTGCAATATAGCTCCTCCTTCCCTCAGAAGGCAACAAGCAGCTATCCGAGAAAGGCAGAAAGTTAATGACCCCTCTGTCTCTGAAGATTACCTATCCAAAAAACATTGGGCCATCTACCAACTACCCGCCTAAAATCCAGGAAACCTATATTGGAAGATGAAGTCCTCAAATTCCCAGAAAGGTACAACATAGCAAGGGAATGGAGGCAATACTGGTCACTGAATAATCAGCATCCTCTCATCACTGATTTTGATCCTTCGATACTGGTGGAAGAAATGCAAATGCCCAGAAGAACTTGGTGCAGACTTAATCATGTGAGGACTAACCACAGCAGTTGTAAGGCCATTCTCCACAAATAGAAACTCACTGATGAACCACAACACAACTGTGGTGCAGAAGAAGAAACAAACCCTTACCTGATCTTCGAATGTCCTGTGAGGAGGTTTGAAGGATAATGGAGGGATACCATGAATGCTACTCCACGTGCTGTTCAGTGGGTGACCTGCTTAGATGTGGACTTGTAACAGCTGCAGCGGCTGTCTCCCTAATCTTTCGCATATTGTTGTTTGCAATCAATAATTTAATAATATATTTGTAATTTGTTTATTATATTAATTAATAGTTTATGTGCAATTTTACTCTGTAGATGCCATATGCTAAATAAAAATAAAATAAACTTCTACCAATTGGAGTAAACAATTTATATGTTACAATATTAGCACACATAGTTCACCTATGGAATGTGGCATACCAAACCCAACATGTAGCCCATTTGTAGCAAACAAACTCTGATGTTTTAACTCAGAGTAGATGATAGTATAATTCTTGCAACATGCATTCATAACTTAATACTGCAGTTACATATATGTTCCTGTTGTTATAGCCGGCCGGTGTGGCCATGTGGTTCTAGGCACTTCAGTCTGGAACCGTGTGACTGCTATGGTCGCAGGTTCGAATCGTGCCTCTGGCATGGATGTGTGTGATGTCCTTAGGTTAGTTAGGTTTAAGTAGTTCTAAGCTCTAGGGGACTGATGACCACAGATGTTAAGTCCCATAGTGCTCAGAGCCATTTGAACCTGTTCTTGTACTATATTCAGTCTCACTTCATCCCCTTATAAATTGGCATTTACACTCATAATCAAATTTCCTCCTAGTATGTACAGTGCATCTACATAATGTATAATGTCTAAAACACCACAGGGTTCACTGCTAATAAACTTTCCTACTTCAATCAATGGCAAACAACTGGCAGTTTATGTATTGGGCATTCAGAACTTAACAATTTGTCTGTATTTTGTTCATTCTCACATTCTTACTGCAGCAAATCTTAAAATTCATACTTAGTTGAGTATCTCCATTTGTAATTCTATTTATCTGACATTGAGTGCATCTCAAGCCAAAATCTTTATTTGAAAACTCTTACTGCTTGAAGCTTCCTTCATATATTGATTTCCATTCCCTCATTGATTAGCAGAAGGCTTAAATTCTGTATATCTATAGATCTTTTACTAGTAAGTTTACTTCTTTGACATGTGTTGAAATCTTATTCATTACAACAGAAATATTTCTCATACTCAGGTCTATGATAGTTGTATACTTCAGTATGCTCACTATGACATATATGTTCTGTTTGGTTTTCCACAGTATTGGTCAAAGACTCAGATATCTGACAAATTCAACTCCGCATCATACTTTCTGTTCAGCTAATGCCTGTCTCCATTCCTCCAAACTAGTGCAAGCATTGGGGCTACTAATTATTTCAAAAGTTTTGTACTATGTTCTAATGCAATGCACTACATTTTTGCATATCTAATATTTGTTTACTTATTCTTTCAACTTATGAAATGAAGATTTATCTAGCTCAGTATGTAACTGATTAGGTAAGCTCACTAAGGTAGCTCCTACATTGGAAATTTTACTTTTTAAATGTCTACCTTTGTTGATGTTTCTGCCAAGGCTTGTCCTTGTGTAGTAATATTATTAAATAACCCTCTTTGGTGGTTTTTAATGTCATTTAATGTTGTGTTTTGTGACTAGGGCCACCCGCCAGGTAGACCATTCACCGGGTCTTTCTATTTGACACCACTTCTGTGACTTGCACTTTGCTGGGTATGAAATGATGATGATTAGGACAACACAACACCCTGTCCCTGAGTGGAGAAAATCTCTGACCCAGCCAGGAATCAGACCTGGGTCCTTAGGATTGACATTCTGTCACACTGACCACTCAGCTACTGGGGGTGGACATCATTTAATAGTACTTCTAGTTAAACAAATAAGGCCACTAGATTTCCTTCCATTTTTGGGTATTGATGGGCATACATTAAGAAGAACAGTGGGAAGCTTTACTGTTCTGCTGACATGTTTCATGTGAGTGAAGTGATGGCTTGATGATCTGTTGTGTAGTTGACTGACTGCCACTCTGCTAATCAAAGATATGCTACTGTTGGCTGGCTGCAGAGTCACTCTTTGAAATCACTGCTGCACCTACAGTCTTGGAATGAGCACACCAAACTCTTCTGTTTCATCAATGTAATGTGTCTTGACTATCACATTGACAGTTATTTCAACATATAAATATTTCTTGTTGTTGATCTGATTGCCATGCTCTACTAATTTCGTTTATCTCTTCTGGTGTGACAGTTCACACTTACTTGGTTTTTACCAAACCACAAAATTACTACTTCTTACATACTGTAACCAAATTCGATGACACTGCAGCATTTCCTCACCTTTGCTGTTTACTTTGGGCTGCTCTAGGCAATATCATATATGCTTCCACTATTTCTTAAAAATTCTTTTTATTATCACAAGAGCTCCCTGATTTCAATGTCTCTTATCCACTTACTGTCATGGTTGGTGCCAAAATGAAGTGATTAAAGGGCTCTGGTTATGGGTTGTAATTGAACCAACAATGTCACTAATTATCTGTTACTCTGGTGTTGTTCATGAGCACTTTCACCCTATTTAAGATTTACAGTCACCTTCTCATGTTTCCTTGATGCCATGTACTTGCTATGCAGTGCCACTACTTGTACCATAGGACTTCTTCATCATGTGCAGAAGGTTGAGGGCAGTAAAAGAGCCCACACTTATGCAGCATAGATGGTGGGACCTGGAAGACAGTTTCTTATCACCAACATGTAATCTGCCCAGGAAAGGAGGTTGAATGTGATCTGGCAGATTGACACTATTAATACAAAATGCACCTGTCATGCAGGGTAGCTTATATGCCAGGGCTGGAAAAAAGTTTTTTCTCATATTACCACTCCTGTAGGAGCTAGGATATTATAAACCCCACAGTGTTGAGGCACCTGTCATGCAGGGTAGCTTATATGCCAGGGCTGGAAAAAAGTTTTTTCTCATATTACCACTCCTGTAGGAGCTAGGATATTATAAACCCCACAGTGTTGAGGACTCATGAGGCCTGTTGTTTTGTGTCAAATTTATTTCAAATTGTTCTAGTGGCTTGGGAGGAGATCCCAAATATACACAAAAACACTTTGCTTTGTATGTATGACATAGACTAGACATTTCCCTGTGACTTCACTCATGTGTTCAACACATATATGCACACATTTCCTCCTCCCTCTCTCGTTCTGTCCACGTCCTCCTGCCCCAGTCCCTCTGTCCATCTCCTCCTGCCCATCCTCTCTCTGCCACCTCCCTATGTCTCTCCCCTACTTTTCCCTTCTCTCTGATCAAACCCTCCTCCACTTCTTTCTGTTCATGCACTCCCTCTTCCTATCCATCCCCTCATGCCCCCTCTCATTGTCCATCCCTTTCACTACCTATCTCAAACATACACAAGGCATACACATCCTTATGTGTAGCCCCCACACAACGGGTCGATGGAGCAGGCCAATACTACTCCAATACAACATACCTGACATGTAGGGCAACATACATGTCAGGGATTTGAAAATAGTTTCTTGATTCTTACATGTAGGCTTCCCTGCAAAACAGCTGGACAAAGCTGGCCTATACTACAATGTGCCTGTCCTGCAGGGAATCCTGCACGTTGGGTGCTGCAAAATCGTTTCTGCCCCCTGAAGTGTAAGCTGCCTTGCAAAGCAGCTCAATAAGGAAAGGCGGTACTCTTCCCACAAAACATAACTGTTTTTCAGGGCAGCCTATATGAAAGGGGCTGAAAAGAAACACCTATTTGCCAGTATCTATGATCCTATTGGAGCTAGGAGGTTGTAAACCCCATAGCGTGCTGACACTCTTGAAATTTGCTGTTTGTGTGCCAGATTTGGTTGAAATCAATCTAGAAGCTATCTCCTCCTTCCTGCCATCTCTGTCAATACCACTCTCCCACCTCTGTCCATCTTCTTCTTGCCCCTCACTCTGACCTATTTCATCCTTGCCCCTCTGCCTGTCTATCTCCTTCCTCGGTCCATCTCCTCCTCATTGTCCCTCTCTTTGTGCATCTCCAACTCCCCTCTCTCTCTCTGTGTCATCCCTCCCTGCCTGATCTCCCTGTTTATCCCCTCTTGTATCTATATCCTCTGAGCCATGCCCATCCACAGATGTAGTCCCTGCAAAACATGTTGATAAAGAAGACCAATAACACTGCCATAACACACCTGTTATCCAGTGCAGCCTAAACCGCAGGATGCTGAGAAAACATATTTCTGCCTATATTCTTGCCCTTTTGGAGCTGGAAGGTTATAAACTCCACAGTGTTGATACTGAGGAAGTTTTGAATTTGTGTACCAAATTTGGTTGACATTGTTCCAGGGGTTTGGGAGGAGATGTTGGACATGCATTCAGTCTGATTTATATGTACATACATATACCAAACTTTTCCTGATGACTGCACCCTCATATGCATTGACAGATGTACTGAACACACCTCCAGCTCCTCCTCTCTTTAGCCACATCTGTCCCTCTCTCTGCCTGTTCACCTTGTCCTTCCAGCTACCACCTTGTGGAGTGCCTCAGGCTGTGCTGGCAGCCAAGCAAGAAGCTGCATTTTGGACTCTGCCCCAGGCACAGAGGAATGTGCCTGAGAGGCTTTACAGTGCATAGCAAGGCATGGTTGCTGTTCCTGGCCCACTTAAAGTAACAGCAGCAACTAGTTTCATCAGTGATACAGCCTCAAATATGAACCATATTGTTGCAGCCTCCCTGCAGGCTGAACAGAGAGCCATCTGAATTTCTTATACCAGTTTTGTAAAGGGCATGCCAGAAGTGGAGATGAACTGTGTCAATGATGGGAGATCAGGGCACCTCAAGGGAGGTGATTTGAAATGAATGTATGAAATAAACTGAAAATATACATATATTCTCAGTGAGGGGTTACATATGGGCTCACTCAGGTTAGACTGTAGGGTATGTCAATCAGCCTGGGTAATAGTTGAATGCAGGATTTGGAAGAGAGAGAGAGAGAGAAGGTGATTCAAATTAAGTTTGGTTGATGGTCAATTGCGGAGCACAAGGGCAGAGGCAAAAGGTGGAAAGTCTCCTACTTGATCTGAAAGTTGGAATCCAAGAGAGAGACACAAGTGTCCTCTACTCCCTCAAGACCAGCAACAAGCAGTGACTCTGATCTAAATCTCCTGTTGGTAATCTATAGACATGAATGGCAGGTTGATTCAGCATAGTGGTGGCATCATGTTGCTTTACTCAGAGAAAAGGCTAATGTAGCATGATGCAAATGCTTACAGGTTCAGTCAGGCATGTGTACTACAGTGGGAACACATGTTGCTAGGTTGATCACAGCTTGACATATGAAAGAAACTTTAGATTGTCAAGAAAATGTTAGTAGAATACTCCCAGTAACCCAAGCAGACTAGGAATTCTGCACAAATATGAAGTATTATTTGATTGTGTCTGTGAACTTAAGTGATACTCTCACAGCAACTTTTGTGGAATTGATCAGTAAATGAAAGTGAAATAATAGAGTATGGAGAGAGTTTAGCCAAGGTGGTAAATCATATGTACAGAGTGAATAATGTTTATTTCTGTTTCCAGTGAGTAGCATAAAATATATATGCATGTGAGGGCATGCTGAAAAGTTTGCCACTATATTTTTTTTTTATGTGTAACTCTTAAAGCTTTTTTGATATAAAATTAACATTATACAGCAAACAATAGAAACTTCAGGTTGGAATATCAACAATGTAAGGGAAAGATAGGTTGCTATGTGCTGTAAAGGTGACACATTAAGTTATAGTTGGGTGCAATTAAAAGACAGATATATATTAGCTTGTGGCCACAGCCTTCATCAGAAAAAGAAACATGCACACATATCCTTTCACACAAGCATGCAAGTGCTTGCTGAAAGTAAGTGTACATGTCTTTTGGTTGTGCCTGTCTGCAACTTAAATTCTTATCTTTATGATAAATGGAAATCTGTCTTTTCCTTATATTGTTAACATACTACATCTTAATTCTCCATGTCTACAAAAGTATGTTTCAACATAGTAACCCTGGTGGTGAACACATTTTTCCCAATACGGGATCAGTTTGTTGATACCATCACTGTAGCTTGTTTGACTTTACTGATGGAACCACAACCTCTCCTCTGCTTGCACTACTTCATCACTATGAAAGTGAAGTCCTTAAAGGTGTTCTTTAAATTTGGAACTAGATGAAAATTGGATTTGGCCTAACAAGGGACTGTTGGAGGATTATCAACGATAGTGCAGATTGTTGCAGCACTCATGTGTTGTCTGACATTGTCACACTGAAGGAGAGGGTGCTCAGTTTACACCTGTATAAATGCATAAGAAAGGTTTTCAGATTATACACAATTTAAGAATGATAAACTCTTCAAATTCAAGCTCAATTACAACACATTATTTCCCACACACTGCCTTGTTACACACTGCAATTCTGATACTTCTAGGAAGGTACAAAGTTTTGTTTTGTTTTGTTGCATAAATCGCCAATAGCATTGTGATAGTTGCATTAAAAGGCACTTGGGTATTTGCACCAATATGTGAGTTGATGTGTGGCAACTGCCATGTTCAGTTCAGTTCTTTGTGGTCCTTGTATGTGTTAAGGTTAATAAATAAACTATTGCTAAATGGGTGTGATTATTGGTGCAACCAACCTGGTAATCCTCCTCACTGGTGATCCCGAGTTGTAACATCTTCCGTTTTTGCCATTTTACTGTGTCTGTGACATCCACGTCAGTTATTTTCTCATGTATTACATTGATGCAGCATTTGAACAATGACTTCAGCCCAGCGTCTAGCGCCGGATTTTGTGATTGACATGCATCATGTTGCAGGCGATGTACACCTGCCAGGACTGCAACACAATGTCTCTCACTCGATGATTCTGCTGCACGTTTTCGAGCCTGCAACAATAAGTGAGGTTAGGAGTGTGCGTGACTCCAGGTATCAAATGCCTTTGTTCCTGCCACATGTGCCCTCCTTCATCAAATGTGCAGTTACCTCTTACGGATCTCCGTGCAGTGGGGGACCAATGCCGATTTCTGCAAATGCTTCATCAGACAACCTACTACCACCAAGACAATGATTAGCCATGCCACAATCCGTGCAATACCGAATGGATACCTGCCATGTGGCCAGAACTGCTTTGTTCACAGGTCTACCTCCTCAGTATCCGAACACGCCCACACCTGCTTCGGTTCAGCATCAGCAGATGCCTTCCTACTTTGATACCTCGGACTGCAACATGAACAATAACTTGTTCTCTGTGCCTGACCTCCACCTCCATCCCACTGCTATGCCTCAGTGTTTTGTGCCATGAAATTCACCTTATCCGCACACCGTTT
Source organism: Schistocerca gregaria (assembly GCF_023897955.1). Lineage (NCBI taxonomy): Eukaryota > Metazoa > Arthropoda > Insecta > Orthoptera > Acrididae > Schistocerca > Schistocerca gregaria. The sequence goes on from NC_064922.1 coordinate 197,473,864, forward strand.
TGAGTGATTAGATTAGATTAGATTAGTTTTTCGTTCCATAGATCTGTGTTGAGGAGATCCTCGTGGATGTGGAACATGTCACTTTTTTTAAGCTGAAATACACTCCTGGAAATTGAAATAAGAACACCGTGAATTCATTGTCCCAGGAAGGGGAAACTTTATTGTCACATTCCTGGGGTCAGATACATCACATGATCACACTGACAGAACCACAGGCACATAGACACAGGCAACAGAGCATGCACAATGTCGGCCCTAGTACAGTGTATATCCACCTTTTGCAGCAATGCAGGCTGCTATTCTCCCATGGAGACGATCGTAGAGATGCTGGATGTAGTCTTGTGGATTGGCTTGCCATGCCATTTCCACCTGGCGCCTCAGTTGGACCAGCGTACGTGCTGGACGTGCAGACCGTGTGAGATGATGCTTTATCCAGTCCCAAACATGCTCAATGGGGGACAGATCCGGAGATCTTGCTGGCCAGGGTAGTTGACTTACACCTTCTAGAGTACGTTGGGTGGCACGGGATACATGCGGACGTGCATTGTCCTGTTGGAACAGCAAGTACCCTTGCCGGTCTAGGAATGGCAGAACGATGGGTTCGATGACGGTTTGGATGTACCGTGCACTATTCAGTGTCCCCTCGATGATCACCAGAGGTGTATGGCCAGTGTAGGAGATCGCTCCCCACACCATGATGCCGGGTGTTGGCCCTGTGTGCCTCGGTCGTATGCAGTCCTGATTGTGGCGCTCACCTGCACGGCGCCAAACATGCATACGGCCATCATTGGCACCAAGGCAGAAGCGACTCTCATCGCTGAAAACGACACGTCTCCATTCGCCCCTCCATTCACGCCTGTCGCGACACCACTGGAGGCGGGCTGCACGATGTTGGGGCGTGAGCGGAAGACGGCCTAATGGTGTGCGGGACCGTAGCCCAGCTTCATGGAGACGGTTGCAAATGGTCCTCGCCGATACCCCAGGAGCAACAGTGTCCCTAATTTGCTGGGAAGTGGCGGTGCGGTCCCCTACGGTACTGCGTAGGATCCTACGGTCTTGGCGTGCATCCGTGTGTCGCTGCGGTCCGGTCCCACGTCGACGGGCACGTGCACCTTCCGCCGACCACTGGCGACAACATCGATGTACTGTGGAGACCTCACGCCCCACGTGCGGCCTCCCGCATGCCCACTATACGCCCTTACTCAAAGTCCGTCAAGTGCACATACGGTTCACGTCCACGCTGTCGCGGCATGCTGCCAGTGTTAAAGACTGCGATGGAGCTCCGTATGCCATGGCAAACTGGCTGACACTGACGGTGGCGGTGCACAAATGCTGCGCAGCTAGCGCCATTCGACGGCCAACACCGTGGTTCCTGGTGTGTCCGCTGTGCCGTGCGTGTGATCATTGCTTGTAGAGCCCTCTCGCAGTGTCCGGAGCAAATATGGTGGGTCTGACACATCGGTGTCAATGTGTTCTTTTTTCCATTTCCAGGAGTGTAACAATACTGATAGTATGAATAAATACAACACATCATTTGTTTCTATTAAAAAATTCGTCAGAAGCGTAGAAGGAGTTGGCACTAGTAAGACTTTCAGGCATCTTTTAAACTGATCTTTATTTGTAACTAATTTTTTTATATTTGCTGGCAAATTATTGAAGATGAGTGTTCCTGAGTCGTGGACCCCTTTCTTAACTAAAGTAAGTGCTTTTAAGTCCTTGTGCAGATCATTTTTGTTCCTGGTATTGTATGTATGAACTGAGCTGTTTGTTGGAAAAGGAGATATATTATTTAGGACAAATTTCATTAAGGAGTAAATATACTGAGAGGCAGTAGTTAGTATACCCAGTTCTTTGAATAGGTTTCTACAAGATGTCCATGAGTTTACTCCACAAATAATACGTATTACACGCTTTTGGACACTGAAAACTTTTGTTTGACTTGAAGAGTTACCCCAAAATATTATACCATATGACATTATGGAATGAAAGTAGGCAAAGTATGCAAGCTTTTTCACTTTTATGTTGCCTATGTCTGCTAACACTCGAATTGCAAATACAGATTTGTTAAGGCATTTCTGCAGTTCTGTGGTGTGCTCCTCCCAACTGAATTTATTATCAAGTTGTAATCCCAGGAATTTAAGACTGTCAACCTCTTCTATCTGCTCTTCTTCATACTTTATGCATATGCTGGGTGGAAACCTCTTACAGGTTCTGAATTGCATATAGTGAGTCTTTTCGAAGTTTAATGTCAGTGAGTTGGCTTTAAACCATTTATTAATATCCATGAAAATATCATTAGTAGATCTTTCTAGAACGACACTCGACATACTATTTATTGTAATACTTGTGCCATCTGCAAACAAAACGAACTCTGCTTCTGGCAATGTAACTGATGAGAGATCATTAATGTACACAAGAAAAAGCAATGGCCCTAAGATGGATCCTTGTGGGACACCACATGTAATTTATTCCCATTCTGATGATGACTGATGACTTAATTCACTAGTCCCTTCCACTGACACCCTTTGTTTCCTGTTAGTGAGGTATGACTTGAACCATTTTGCAGCACTGCCCGTGACACCATAGTATTCTAATTTATTGAAAAGGATGTTGTGGTTTACACAATCGAATGCCTTTGACAAATCACAGAAAATACCTGCTGTTTGTAACTTGTTATTTAATGAATTAATTACATTTTCACTGTAGGTGTAAATAGCCTTTTCGATATCAGAACCCTTCAGAAAACCAAACTGTGTTCTTGATAATATGTTATTTGTGGACAGATGGTTGAGAAGCTGCCTGTACATTACCTTTTCTAAAGTTTTTGAGAATGCTGGCAAAAGTGAAATCGGTCTGTAGTTTGATAGCATCCCTTTATCCCCTTTCTTGAATAGAGGCTTAACATCTGCATATTTCAGCCAGTCAGGAAATGTCCCAGTTATAATTGACTGGTTACACAAGTAACTTAGAATTGTATTAAACTCACAAGAACATGCCTTAATTAACTTTGTTGATATTTCATCATAACCACTAGAATGCTTTGTTTTTAAAGATTTTAGTATGGAAGTTATTTCTTTTGGTGAAGTGAGTGATATATTCATGTACCTGAAGCTATTTGTAAAGGCTAGTTTCAGATATTCAAGGGCATTATTTACTGATCCTGACAATCCGATTCTATCAGCAATGGATATAAAGTACTTGTTAAATAGATTTGCCACACTATCCCCATCGGTTACTAATTTGTCATCTACCCTTAGTGTTATTTGCTCCTGTTCCTTTCTGGTTCTACCAGTCTCCTCTTTCACTATATCCCATATTGTTTTTATTTTGTTCCCTGACTTGCTATCTTCTTCTTGTAGTGTATTTGTTTAGACATCTGAATTACTTTTTTAAATATTTTACAGTATTCCTTGTACTTAGCTAAATCATCAGGATTGGAGCTATTCTTGGCCAACAGATACATTTTCCTTTTTGTCTTACAGGAAATCTTTATTCCTTGTGTGATCCATGGTTTTATTATAGACTTCTGTTTAATTTGAGTAACTTTTATAGGAAAACAGTTTTCAAACATGGTACTGACATTGTTCATGAATGTGTTATGTTTTTCATTCATGTCATGAGCACTATAAACATCTTTCCAGTTCATATCTTTGAGCAGTTTTCTAAAACACTCAGTTTTTGATTGATAGAATACTTTCCTGTACTCAGATTTTGCAGTCTTGATAATCTGCTTAGAATTTACATCTAAAACAAGGAACTGCATGTCATGATCTGATAGTCCATTTATTACAGATTTTATGATATGATTTTGTTCCTTTGATTTGTCTATAAAAATGTTATCAATGGCTGTCCTTGAGGATTTAGTGATCCTAGTTGGAAAGTTTACAGTGTGAGTTAGATTGAAAGACAAAATTACTAACTGCAGTAAATGTTTACTGGAAGATTGAATTAGAAAATCTGTATTAAAGTCACCAGCAATCAAAATTTCTTTGTTTCTTACTGTTAAATAACCCAAAAGAGCTTGTAGATGATTTATGAATAGATTATAATTTCCTGCAGGTGCTCGGTAAATAGTGACTATGAACAGTGAACATTCGCACATTCCGTCCTACGTTCGACATCATTTTACACACTGTGCTTCTGGACAGTCCGCACCTCCACAGCCTCCCTGCAACGTAGGTGGCTCCGGATATGATCACATGTTGAGCTTTCTGTGGACTAACAGGCATTCTCAAACTTTGAACTTTTTCTCACCTGTCGCCCACACGCCGGCACCAGTCGAGCTTCGACTACCGTTCACAGCACATATTGGTGCCTCATCCGCGTCGGTCTTCTGCGATGCATCAATCTGAACACACCCGGAACATGTTGAGTTTCCGCAACTGCAATCGACACATTACGGTGTCTCACCCACGTTGGCCTTCCACGGTCAGATCGCGCTCAACCACAACATGTCACCTTCACGCTGCCACCCCAACAGCTGTCATTCCACATCCTCTGGAGGCACACTCTCCTGGAATACTACAACAACAGCTCGATTCAGGCAGTGCCCCAACAAACTCAACTCAACGTGTTCTTCCAAACATTCTACAATGCTTACCATTGCTGCTGCCATTTAATCCCAACAAAGCTACAGCCTGGTTCAAAATTGTGGATGAAGTGTTCGACCATTACAAACTCGATGAGTCAACCAGGTCTCATCACCCACCTGCACCACCAGGAGGACTTGATTGCTGACTTGGTCTATGGCCCGGACTCATCTACCCGGTACACTCTAGCCAAAAAGACAGTTCTACGTCAGCTTGCACGCTCAACTGAGGCAGCAATATGGCAAGTGCTCCAAGTCAAGGAACTGGGCAATGACAAACGTTTCCAGGTCTGAAGACAGCTACGTGCCCTGGTCAGTGCCAATCTACTCACTGACACAGCTGTCCTCACCATCTGGTCAGATAAACTATCTCCTCACATCCACCTTGGTCTGGCTCAAAGGTCTCCTGAACCTGTCAAGCAAAGAATGACAATTGCTGACAACCTACATGATGCATCACTGCTCTATTTCGCCACCCACTGCCTACCTGACAAGTCTCAGGTTCAGGGCCATCAGTCTGTGTCCAGAAACGGCTGGGGCCTTGCTGTGCTGACTGTTCCACTCGCTCTGGGAAGCAGTAAACAAGCAACTGGGATGTCACCGGCTCTGGCCATGGTCACACCCCCTCCTGCAACCAAACCTGCTGCGGCCACTGAACCTTAGCCAGGGCCACTGGCAACGAACCTTCGACAGCAAATGCAACCGCACTACCCATACTGTTACTTCCACACATGGTTTGGTGAGGTGGCATGGAACTGCAGACCACCCTGCTACTTCCCAAATGCCAATCGCAGGTAGGTCAGGGTGCCGCCTCCTGTGCACAACATGCCAGCCACCCCCCAGTGCTCCATTCTGTCTGGGAACGATCGGATATTTGCGGACGACTTTACATTTTGTCAGGATACCTTTTCCTAGTGGACACAGGAGCCAATGTTCTCTGCTCCCTATGTCCTTAGCATTGTCGAACATCCGCCCTCATCATACTTCACTGCAAGCTGTGAATTCAACTAAACTACAATGCTTGGGTTCAACTCCCCACGTCGTCTCACTCTCCGCAAACTGCAAACTGGAGTGGACTTTTTCGGTGTGCGAAATTGATGAATCTATACTAGGCATTGACTTCTTGTGACACCATAAACTTTCACTGGACCTAGTGAAAAACACTGTGTTTCATCATTGGTCCAAGACTCACTTCCACTGTGCTCCATTGAGCAAACCCCTCTGTGACACATCGGTCTGGGCTCATCTCATCTGTACATGTTCGTCTCTGTCGACGACGTTACAAGAAACCATGCACAAGTGCCTTGTCGACCTTGAACACGTCACTTGCCTATGCAAGGACAACTTTGAGCTCTCCCTCCGGCTCCACGAAACACAGCTCCAGCTCTCTGATGCAGCAAAGGAATTACAGACACTTCAGCAAGGACAAAGCAAGGTCAGTAAGTGCGCCGAATCTGCTTGCAATCCCAGCAATCGAGCCTTCATGTGTTCACCTCCCACTACCCCCCGTAACTGTGCCATCAAGACTGCCATAACGTGTACTGACAGTTCCACAGGGCCACACCCATCTAACACGCAGCGTTTGACACTCGGCCGGACAAAAGTGCGCATGTGCAACGAGCGTCACGTGTTCCCGAACTGACGGCTCCTACCCCACCCCTCGCAGACAGCACCTCAAACTATGCAACTTTGGCTCCTGCATGCCGCCGTGCGACCACCACTTACAGCACATACAGTGCACTTCACCGCCTCGACTCCCATCGGATCCGACGAGTGGCTCCAAACACCACGACCACGCCTCGCCTGCCCCGCCTGCCATACATTGTAAACAAACCGCCTTCCGTGCCGCCAGCAACATTTCCGTCATCACCAACAGCATGGTTCACAAGCTTCGCCTCACGCCAGGTCCCCCTATCTCCAGTAAACCATGTCAACTTTGCCCCAAGCACCTGTCCGACCAATTATGGACACCTACTCCATACCCATCTTTGCCGACTTTACCATTTCCATCGCAGATGCGACCATGTTCTCTGTCATTGATTGCAAATGGTCCTACCACCAGATCCCCATGGCACCTGAAGACATGGAGAAGACAGCAATCACCAACCTGATCAGGTTATTTCAGTTTCGATTCATGCCCTTCAGTCTGAAAAACGCAACCCAGACCCGTCAACGCTTCATCAACGAAGTGCTATTCGACTTAAAATTCTGCTTTGCATATCTTAATGACATTCTTGTTTTCAGCTCCACCATCAAGGACAACATTTGACATGTGCAAACTGTGAGGAACACTCTCGTGTCAGCAGGCATCGAGACCAACCATGACAAATTGCAGCTACATCAACCCGCTGTCACTTTTCTTGGTTTTTGGGTCTCTGCTGACAGCATTTCACTGCCCCCTTAGAAAGTACAAAGAATACTAAACCTACCCAGACCTTCGTCATTCAAAGAGCTCCAGCGATTTCTGGGGACAGTTAATTATTATCACCGACATCTACCTCGGGCTGCGGAGATTCAGGCTCCACTGACTAATGCCTTGGCAGGCACCAAGACTTCTGGATCTCGGTCTGTTCCATGGAGCCCTGCTATGACTGACTCTTTCACTGCCCTAAAATATCTTCTTGCTGAGGCCTGCACCATCACGCATCCTCATCCCAATGCGCAGCTTTTAATCACCACAGACATGAGCGATACTGCCATCAGCGCTGACCTTAGCCTGACAATTGATGGCCAGACTTCGCCTCTGCAGTTCTTCTCATGCAAGCTCACCAATGCACAACGGAAATATTCCACGTTTGGCAGGGAGTTGCTCGCGGTCTACAAAGCTATTAAGCATTTTAAGACTGACGTTGAGGGATACCCTTTCTATGTTTTAATGGACCACCAATCCCTGGCTGCAGCCATTACAAATCCGCCAGCTGATCTGCCTCCTCACTGCTTCAGATACATGGACTTCATATCTCAATTCACCACCGATGTCAGACACATAAAGGGCGCTGACAATATAGTTGCTGATATCCTTTCATGAGTTGATGCTGTCCATTCACTGTTAGACCTCTCTGAACTGCCTAACCTCCAGCCCTCCAATGACAAAACACAAAACCTGATTTCAGACTCTACTTCTTCACTACACTTCATCTGTACCACCTTCCCTGGCATTTCTGGTGAGATCTGGTGCAACGACAGTACAGGCACATTACACCCCCTCATCCCAACCATGCTCCATCGATCTGTTTTCAACGCATAGCATAATTTAGCCCACCCTTGTGTTTGTGCGTCCGCCCACCTCGTAGCGGAGCACTTTGTGGAGAAATGTCAACAAGGACTGCCAGCAATGGACACGCTCCTGCGACATATGCCAATGTGCCATGCTGCAAAGTAAACAAGCACACTTCACCCCCCCCCCCCCCCCCCAATGCCTTTTTGATCCCTCCTGGGCGTTTCCAGCATATTCACATTGACATTGTAGACCCTATCTCCACCACTAATGGCTTTCGTTATGTTCTCTCCCACCCGTGGTCTAGGGGTAGCGTCTTTGATTCATAATCAAAACGTCTTCAGTCCCAGGTTCAATCCCAGCCACTGCCTAAATTTTGATAAATAATCAGCATTGGAAGCCGAAGACTTCCGGCATAAGAAGTCAGCCTCATTCTGCCAACGGCCTTGTCAAAGAGGTCGGAGGAGCGGATAGAGGTTCAGGGCACTCTCTTGTCCTAGGGGTGGGAAATTGCCCCTAAAGGCAGAAGAATCAGCAATGATCAACGACATGAGGGTGCAGAAGGCAATGGAAACCACTGCATTAAAGACACGTAATGTGTATCCACAGGACATGTGGCCTGTAGTTGAAGAAGTGTCATGATGATCTCTCCATTGGCAAAAGATTCCGGAATAGTCCTCCATTCGGATCTCCGGGAGGGGACTGCCAAGGGGGAGGTTACCATGAGAAAAAGATTGAATAATCAACGAAAGGATAATGTTCTACGAGTCGGGGCGTGGAACGTCAGAAGCTTGAACGTGGTAGGGAAACTAGAAAATCTGAAAAGGGAAATGCAAAGGCTCAATCTAGATATTGTAGGGCTCAGTGAAGTGAAGTGGAAGAAAGACAAGGATTTCTGGTCAGATGAGTATCGGGTAATATCAACAGCAGCAGAAAATGGTATAACAGGTGTAGGATTCATTATGAATAGGGAGGTAGTGCAGAGGGTGTGTTACTGTGAACAGTTCAGTAACCGGGTTGTTCTAATCAGAATCGACAGCAGACCAACACCAACAATGATAGTTCAGGTACACATGCCGATTTCGCAAGTTGAAGATGAACAGATAGAGAAAGTGTATGAGGATATTGAAAAGATAATGCAGTATGAAAAGGGGGGCGAAAATCTAATAGTCGTGGGCGACTGGAATGCAGTTGTAGGGGAAGGAGTAGAAGAAAAGGTTAAAGGAGAATATGGGCTTGGGACAAGGAATGAAAGAGGAGAAAGACTAATTGAGTTCTGTAACAAGTTCCAGCTAGTAATAGCAAATACCCTGTTCAAGAATCACAAGAGGAGGAAGTATACTTGGAAAAGGCCGGGAGATACGGGAAGATTCCAGTTAGATTACATCATGGTCAGACAGAGATTCCGAAATCAGATACTGGATTGTAAGGCGTACCCAGGAGCAGATATAGACTCAGATCACAATATAGTAGCAATGAAGAGTACTTTGAAGTTCAAGACATTAGTCAGGAAGAATCAGTATGCTAAGAAGTGGGATACGGAAGTTCTAAGGAATGACGAGATACGTTTGAAGTTCTCTAACGCTATAGATACAGCAATAAGGAATAGTGCAGTAGGCAACACAGTTGAAGAGGAATGGACGTCTCTAAAAAGGGCCATCACAGAAGTTGGGAAGGAAAACATAGGTACAAAGAAGGTAGCTGCGAAGAAACCATGGGTAACAGAAGAAATACTTCAGTTGATTGATGACAGGAGGAAGTACAAACATGTTCTGGGAAAATCAGGAATACAAAAATACAAGTCACTGAGGAATGAAATAAATAGGAAGTGAAGGGAAGCTAAGACAAAATGGCTGCAGGAAAAATGTGAAGACATCGAAAAAGATATGATTGTCGGAAGGACAGACTCAGCATACAGTAAAGTCAAAACAACCTTTGGTGACATTAAAAGCAATGGTGGTAACATTAAGAGTGCAATGGGAATTCCACTGTTAAATGCAGAGGAGAGAGCAGATAGGTGGAAAGAATACATTGAAAGCCTCTATGAAGGTGAAGATTTGTCTGATGTGATAGAAGAAGAAACAGGAGTCGATTTAGAAGAGATAGGGGATCCAGTATTAGAATCGGAATTTAAAAGAGCTTTGGAGAACTTACGGTCAAATAAGGCAGAAGGGATAGATAACATTCCATCAGAATTTCTAAAGTCATTAGGGGAAATGGCAACAAAATGACTATTCACATTGGCGTGTAGAATATATGAGTCTGGCGACATACCGTCTGACTTTCGGAAAAGCATCATCCACACGATTCCGAAGACGGCAAGAGCTGACAAGTGCAAGAATTATCGCACAATCAGCTTAATAGCTCATGCATCGAAGCTGCTTACAAGAATAATATACAGAAGAATGGAAAAGAAAATTGAGAATGCGCTAGGTGACGATCAGTTTGGCTTTAGGAAAAGTAAAGGCAATTCTGACGTTACGGCTAATAATGGAAGCAAGGCTAAAGAAAAATCAAGTCACATTCATAGGATTTGTCGACCTGCAAAAAGCGTTCGACAATATAAAATGGTGCAAGCTCTTTGAGATTCTGAAAAAAGTAGGGGTAAGCTATAGGGAGAGACGGGTCATATACAATATGTACAACAGCCAAGAGGGAATAATAAGAGTGGACGATCAAGAATGAAGTGCTCGTATTAAGAAGGGAGTACGACAAGGCTGTAGCCATTTGCCCCTACTCTTCAATCTGTATATCGAGGAAGCAATGATGGAAATAAAAGAAAGGGTCAGGAGTGGAATTAAAATACATGGTGAAAGGATATCAATGATACGATTCGCTGATGACATTGCTATCCTGAGTGAAAGTGAAGAAGAATTAAATGATCTGCTGAACGGAATGAACAGTCTAATGAGTACACAGTATGGTTTGAGAGTAAATCAGAGAAAGATGAAGGTAATGAGAAGTAGTAGAAATGAGAACAGCGAGAAACTTAACATCAGGATTGATGGTCACGAAGTCAATGAAGTTAAGGAATTCTACTACCTAGGCAGTAAAATAACCAATGACGGATGGAGGAAGGAGGACATCAAAAGCAGATTCGCTATGGCAAAAAAGGCATTTCTGGCCAAGAGAAGTCTACTAATATCAAATACCGGCCTTAATTTGAGGAAGAAATTTCTGAGGATGTATGTCTGGAGTACAGCATTGTATGGTAGTGAAACATGGACTGTGGGAAAACCGGAACAGAAGAGAATTGAAGCATTTGAGATGTGGTGCTATAGATGAATGTTGAAAATTAGGTGGACTGATAAGGTAAGGAATGAGGAGGTTCTATGCAGAATCGGAGAGGAAAGAAATATGTGGAAAACACTGATAAGGAGAAGGGACAGGATGATAGGACATCTGCTAAGACATGAGGGAATGACTTCCATGGTACTAGAGGGAGCTGTAGAGGGCAAAAACGGTAGAGGAAGACAGAGATTGGAATACGTCAAGCAAATAATTGAGGACGTAGGTTGCAAGTGCAACTCTGAGATGAAGAGGTTAGCACAGGAAAGGAATTCGTGGCAGGCCGCATCAAACCAGTCAGTAGACTGATGAAAAAAAATAATAAATCTTCTCTCGTCTATCAACCGAACAAATCACTGGATTGAGGCTGTCCCCCTCCACAATATTATGGCAGAAACTGTTGCTCGAGCTTTTGTTGAGTCATGGGTATCACGTTTCAGATGTCCAGCTATCATCACGACTGACCTTGGCAGACAATTTGAGTCACCACCTTTCAACAGGATTTGTAACATTTGCGGCATTCGGCGCATCCATACCACAGCATATCACCCGCAAAGTAATGCGCTAGTCGAGTGCTGGTACTGCACTTTCAAGGCGGCTCTTCGATGCCACGACTCTCTATGGATGGAGGCCCTTCCCCTTGTGCTACTCGGCATTTGTGCCATCTATAAGGAAGACCTCAAAGGCACAATAGCTGAGTTCGTACAGGGCCAGAACATTGTTCTCCCTGGCGTACTTGTGAGCCCTTCCACTTCTCTCCCTCAGTCTGACTTACCTTCCTTCATCGACTGCATCAGGCACCCCTTCATCAACCTCCATATCTCTCTGCCAGCCAGACATTCCCACCCTAAGGTTCATGTCCTGAAATCTCTGGACAATTGCGAGTATGTCATGCTCCGAGATGACACTGTCCGTGCTCCCCTCCAACCTCCATATACCGACCCGTACCAAGTTCTCCGGCGCTCAGCTGGCACTTATGACATCCAGATGAAAGATTCAGCTGTTACAGTCTCTCTCAACAGACATAAGCCTGCTCATGTCGAGCCTTCTTCTACCCCCTTTCAGGTCACAACCACGTCACTCACTGTCGTGGCTCACGATGCTCCAACCACTCCTTCCAAGTCGGCATTACACACTCAATCGAGTGACTTCCAGCTCCAATCATTGAGCTCTCCTCCGACCTCGCCCTCTACTCCAGTCTCATGCTCTCCGTTGAGTGACCACATGCCCTCACCGCTGGGCCCTTCGCCAGTCCCTTTACTGTTCGTCATGTGTTTCTCTTCATCCAGTGCTCATTACACAACCTCCGCCATTTCCTGCCACCTGGTGAAATGTCTTCCCCTCCCGCCTGACATCGACCCGGACATGTTTCGTGTGTTCGCCACACCCACTGGAGACATCGTCATTGTCGCTCCATTCCACCCACCAACAGCCGGCCTACCTGTTCCAGTAAGATGCCCGGCTCGCTTCTACGACTTCCAGGTTCGGTGGCCGAACCTTCCTTCGCAACATCTACCCACACAGCTCCCCCCCCTGACGACGCTGTCAAGGTGACCGTGGTCCGGCTCCCACAGACCACCCCTGCCCACGCCATAGTCAGCCCCCCCTCCCCGACCTCTCAAGAGTACTCTGTACTGAGAGGGGGGGGGGGGGGGGGGCGCTATGTGGCGCCGATCAAATCGAATATGCATTCATCTTTGGACTCTAAGCATTATCTTTGGCTGTTCCACCATGTTCAGTTCAGTTCTTTGTGATCCTTGTATGTGTTAAGGTTAATGAATGAAGTATTGCTAAATGGGTGTGATTATTGGTGCAACCAACCCGGTAATCCTACTCACATTAATTGCTTTGGAAAATCTGTTACATGTTAAGAATGTCTGACTCACAACCCAGGTGCACATTCCACGGAAGGTAGCACATATACAGAGGATGCATAAGCAATGGTTATGAGCCAGACAGTATGGACTGCACACATTTGTTATTGCACCAAATAAAGATTTGATTAAAGCTATGTACACACTAGTCTTTGTTATTTACTGATTCCTGGCTAATGTATTGTTTTATTTATATCATGCCAGAATTGTTGCTATTAGTACTGAATGATCTCATTGAAAAGCCTATTAGCAATTGTATACTGTGAAGTGCAGTGATCATAAATATTTTTGCAGAATGTACAAGGAATATTTATGCTCAGCAATTCTCATACTTCGTTTACACAGTGACAGAATAAGCAAGACAACATGATGCTTATTTTTAATTGATTGGAGTGCATCTTTCCCTTTTTTACATATTAATTGTTACACGTACTGGGAAGAAATTTTCACTCTTAGAACTGATCCAAACATGGAATTGTTTATCATCTGTCATAGAAATTTGGACCAGGATAATTTTTGTACTGATATAGTTGTAATATCATAGGATTCTTATTTATTATAGTGTATGCACCCTAAGGCTACCAGGAAATCCAGAAAAGATGCAGGAACTTTTTCATCCACAGAAAACACAAGAAAAAATGTGGCACATTTTTAGAACTCTAAGGATTTTTCATTGTTTAAATTTCTGTAATTTTTACTGATAAGAACTGGTACTTTAACAAAGAATTTTATACAGTAGCTCACAACTGCAGAATAATACTGCAGCAATAAGACATAAATGAGAGAATAACATCAAAATAAAACTTTAGTTGCAAAGAAAATGTGCGATTAGCAACAACAAAACAGAGTGCATACCAAGTGAATGCTGACAACAAAATGTGTCAAAGGCTATAGGACAAAAATTGTGCAATACTTCATAACAAAATGCTGCTTTCTATGAGCATAATGTCATAACTGTTTACATCTCTAACATGTTGCAGGAAAATACTGTGAATGTTGGTTTGAGAAATGTTACTTCTGAGGTAAATTTCCTTTTGCACGAAAAGAATTATGTTAAATGTGAAAAGTGTGATGAATTTCTTAAATCTTATTCAAAACTTAACACTTTGAGGGCCAACCACTTAGAAAAGTTTCAGGCCAAGAAGACAATCCATTTATAGCATTATTTAAAATTTTACCGGAATATTCATGTTTGATATATCTTGAATAGTAACACACTAGAAAGACCGAGCTTTGAAATTAGTTTTTCATATATTAGTTTAGTTGTTTCTGTGCTGGCATAAGCTGTTGCAAGCATGCTGATCAGCAAAGATGAAGCAAAAAGATTGATAGTATGTGCTGGATCAAGTGTGCCTATCAGGAGGGAGGCCAAAGACAGACACACAAGAAACACACTGGCAACACCCTCTTAACAGAAAGTATTTAGATTGCTGCCATGGACTGGAGGGCTCTGTCTCAGTCTCAGTCACTAGCAAAGTCACTCAGTGACTAGCTCAGTCACTGGTGCTCTAACTGGCATCCTAGTTTTGCCATTTGTCATTCATCACTTAGCAGGACTTGTACTTCACCATCAGTGAGGTTAACATGGACTACTATTGAAGAAATAGTATCACAACACATGGACTCTTAAAGTTAAGTAGCTTCCTGTTTATGTAAATAAATAATATTCATAAGTAAACACTTACAGGCTAAATTGCCGTGGTCAATCTGTAGAACTTCTTCTCCCTGTCGTTCCGTTCTCAACTACGGAGAACATCTTCCGAGGTGAGTTGACGACTGGCTGCTAGGAGCTGGGGCTGCCTCTTATATGGAGATCGGAAGTGTTTACTGATGTAGACGCCAGCCGTGAAAGCCTACATGGAATGATAAAGAACACTGTTAATACATTTGTGCAGTTGTGCTATAGAAAGAGGGTACCAGCCACAAATCAACTGGGGCCGCCTCTTATATGGAGATCGGAAGTGTTTACTGATGTAGACACTGGCTGTGAAAGCCTACATGGAATGATAAAGAACACTGTTAATACATTTGTGCAGTTGTGCTATAGAAAGAGGGTACCAGCCACAAATCAACTGGGGCCGCCTCTTATATGGAGATCGGAAGTGTTTACTGATGTAGACACTGGCCGTGAAAGCCTACATGGAATGATAAAGAACACTGTTAATACATTTGTGCAGTTATGCTATAGAAAGAGGGTACCAGCCACAAATCAACGTCCTCTCCCTTCATTCCTATGGTACAAGACTCTACACTGGCAATGAGGATACTACAGTGGCAACAAGGATAATTCAGTCCTAATCAAAATTTTTGCTTGCTTCTCTTGTGCTTTAGCTTTCAGGGGAATCATGTTTCTATTTTGTTGTTGTGTTCTTTCATGTATTACAGGAGGAGAGCCACAGAACTAATCAGATTTCTCTTTTCAAAGGCTTTGCTTGCTTTTTCTGCTATAATGTGTTTGTGTAAACCATGGCTACCCTGCCCCCACACCACAGCCACAAACAGCCAATGCGAAGGATCTAACACGGGATTTTCAGTTTCATAACCAAGAAATTGCTGCTTTGCTGATGACAGTACAACAACTACTGGCTGCACAAGCTGTGTCAGCATTATAACCGACCAGCCAACCAGCCCAACAAGTGCCACTGACCAACATACCACCATTCCATAGTTTAATGACACAGAAGAGGAATGGCTGAAATACCTAGCTCAGTTCCAAGCACATTGTCAAGTTCATCGTGTTGAAAGTACTGTAAAGTTAGAATATTTTCTATTGATTGTGGAGTCCCCAGTGTTCAGGTTAATACAAAAACTATTCCCAACTGTGTCTCCCCAAAAACTCAACTATGACCAAGTAATTGCTGCACTAACTCAATGTTATGACCAGCAAGTCCAAGTAATGGTAGCTAGATATCAATTCTTTTGCTTGTAGGAAAGCCAGAGCAGATGTACCACCAGTGGTACACAGAATTAATGGGCATGACTAGTAAGTATAAATTGAAGTGTATTGATGCAATAAAATTCAATGTCTCAGATAGCAAAATACGAGAACAGCTCCTAAAGTACTCTGATCCATCACTTCCTCAAGCATAGCAAAACTTGGAGCAATATGATTGAGATGCCATAGTGGTCGATAAGTTTGACCAGGTCCTGATTTGTCAGGGTGAGTTGCGTCTTGCTCACAACCACCCTGAACAGCCACAACAACAAGCAGGTACACAGCCATGTGGACAGCCACATAGACAGGTAAACAGAACTATGAACTTAGTGAAGTGTTGCCCTAGATGCCTTGCTTTAAAAGCCAGGATTGCTTATAATGTAAGGCAACATGTTAAATTTGTGGAAAAAGAGCCCATGTCCAAGTGGTTTATTTGCAATGGCACAAAAACACCAATTTTTCCTGCTCCCAGAAAAAACAGGCTCATGCGCATGCAGTGGATGCTTTGTTTTCAAAACCTACAACAGGTTCTCACAAAAGTAAGATTAAGGGTAAGTTAGAAATGCAAATTCCACTGGATGAAGAATCACAGAAAGTGTTTGTTGTAAATACACACTTAGGACTGTTCAAGTATTTGCATTTGCCCTTTGATAGTGCTTCTTCTTTTTCAGTGTTACCTGGAAGTGCTTCTTCTTTTTCAGTGTTACCTGGAACAGCTGGCTACTAAAGTGTCATTTTCTTCAAAGTACCATAATGATATTTTCATCTCATGTTGTACACCACAGGAATCCCACAGGAATCCATTGCCAATTTGTGTACACTTTTTTTAGTGTTGTCAGAAGCAGGGTTCAAGTATCGTCTCAAAAAATGTGACTCTTTGCAAGCTTAACTACAGTACTTAGCTCATGTGATAAACAGTCAGGATGTGCACACCCTCCAGTCTCATTTGTTTGCAATCTGTGATCTGCCTGTTACTCACAATGTATCTAAACTGCCATGTTAGTCAACGGGCAACTCCCCTTGTTCTGTTGCCTAATCCTTCTGGTCACATTCACATTTGTCTTAATTTCAAGTCTACATTATGTGCTTATTCCCAAAGTGTTGCAAAGGGATATGTTGCAATGCTCTACCAAGGACATTGGGAAATTCTTCACATTAAATAGTTTGCACGCCAGCACTGTACTTCAAAGACATGGATGCCCACATTGAAGAGTTGATGTCACAGTGTTGCACACGCATGGAAAACCAATCTGCTCCATCACAGACATTCTCTGCTTGGCCTAAGACTCGATCACCATAGCAACAAGTGCACATTGACTTTGCAGGACCATTCTGGAACATTCTATGGCTCTTAGTGGTAGACTCTTTTAGCAGGTTTCCATTTGTGGTGCCTATGGCTTCTACATCATGTCCTCCATATTTTGCATAGAAGGTTTGTCAGAAGTACTTGTGTCAAACAATGAACCACAGTTCACTTTACCTGATTTTGAACAGTTTTGTGAACAAAACGGCATTCATCATCTAACAAGTAGTCCATGCCACCTCCAGTCCAGCAGAGAATCAGAATGCTTTATATGCAGTATCAAACAACAGATGGCCAAGCATCGTGCTACCCACACACGCAAACAGGGCCTCCTATCACTCTCACCCAAGAGATGGACCATGACCGGCAGAACTTCTGTATGGCCACTGCCATCCAGATGCTGCTACACCTTATACACCCACCATAGCGTCCAGTGCCACCAATGATTTGCTAGTATCATTCTGTGCTTGTTCTTTTCAGGAATTATGGCAACCATGGGTGCTAGGAAAAGAGGCATGATCCAGTAACGTATTGGCTCTTTCATCTACTTGATTGCAGATTCCAATGGTTTGTAGTGCCACCAACAGAACCAAATTAGTATGTGTCATTTGCCTCATGATTCTGCTGCTTTTCTCCCCTGGATTCACAGCCTCACACGACCATGCAGCTTTCACAGCCACCCGCAGGTGACCAGGGCACCCCAAGAGGAGTGGATGGATGATGTGCCCTCCCCCGCCATCCCCACTCACCGAACCGATGGATGTGGACCCATCGTCTCCATAGCTGTCATCATCCCAGGACATGCCCTAGGCCTGGACATGTGCTCTGGTAGCAATTTTCTGGAGTATGTTCTTATTTCCTCCCAACCCAGATAGTGGGGTATGATCAGGTGTATACCATCCTCAATAGTCACTGCTCCCGGCTCATCTCTACATCCAGCATACTGACTCCCTCCCCATTGCCATTCACATCCTCCCTACACAAAAATGGTGTGGCATTTGAAGGGGAAGAATATGCTGGTGTAAGCTGTCGCCAGCACACAGGTTGGCAAATATGTCGTAGGAAGATTGATATAGGTGCTGGATCAACCATGCCTATCAGGAGAGAGGCCAAAGACCGACTCACAAGCAACATGCCACCAATGCCCTCTCAACTGTAAGTATTTAGATTGCTACTGTGGACTGTCACTAACACAGTCACTCAGTCAGTAGTTCAGTCATTGGCGCACTAACTGGCATCCTAGTTTGGCATCTGTCATTCATCGCATAGCAGGACTTGTACTTCACCAGCAGTGAGGTTAACATGGACTATCAGTGAAGAAATAGTACCACAACACATGGTCTCTTAAAGTTAAGTAACTTCCTCTTTTTGTAAATAAAGAACCCTGTTGATACATGTGTGCAGTTGTGTTATGGAAAGAGGAAATCAGCCACCAATCAACATCCTCTCTCTTCATTCCTATGGTACAAGACACTAAAGTGGTGACAGGGATACTACAGGTTTACAGAGTCCAAATTATGTAGTAACAATGGCATTAACATATAATTTTCCTTTTAACAAAAATGTGAGATGAGTTCTTGAGGAATTTCACATGTAATTGGTTTTTATATGGAAAAGTCAAAATGTCTTGTGGAACATGTATGAAGCCATGTAACTCTTTAACTGTTCAGTGCAGAGACATGAAATTCATAATCATGTTTGTCAGAAATATTCAGCTGCTGCAATTTAAGCTGTGCTTATAGGATCCTGCCTAACCACACCCTCAGAAGGAAAGAGTAAAAAAAAAATTATGGCCAGTATTATATATGAAAGAATACCTTTTCTTGTATTTATACAGGATCCATATTAACATAAACCATTAAATTTTCATATTTGTTTGTTCACACTACTTAACAGTGATGTTGTTATTGGCTGACTACATCACATGACGTATGCTCTGAATATCTGCTGTCAATGGCTGGTGAGATAAGATGACATGAACTATGATTGGCTGACAAAGGTGCATTACATTCTTGATTTCAGTGCTATGGAAGCTAGTATACTGTATTTGGTGGAATTAATATTTACACTTTTGTAATACCAAAATATACAGTGTACATGTTGCTGCACATTAAAGATCTTTCCAAAATACATTGTTTGTTGCTGGGTTTCAATTTCTAAAGTGCCAGGAAGTTCTACAGCAGTATATAAAGCCTTTAATGTTCAAAAAATTGATATCTTTTACAAGTCTGAGAGAATGTATATTGTCACTTAACATAGAAGAAATGTAGTTTCATGCAGGCTATAGTGTATTTTCACCTGGAAAAAGTTTAATTTTAACTTGGAAATAGGGAAATATTTGGGATTTGTTTTTGTTCATGTATATGCCCATATTTGACCCTAATAAAATGGTTTACCTGAAAAAAAAAATCTTTAAAAATACATTCAGGAAGTGATGATTAGAACTTTTGCAATCAAACCCAGTGATTCAGTGCAATAAAAGAACAATATCAATGTTCAGTGTGCACAATGAAGAGGTGACCTTTGACTGTGCACATGAAATATTTTACAGCTTTATTCTCAGACAAGAACTCTGTTTAGAAAGGTAGTTTAGAACACTGTTTTTTGTCAGCTTGTTTGAGAAAAAAAGTATGTTTCCCAGGCTTCGTTGATGTGTTGCTGTAGAACTTCACACACAAAACAGTTTGAAGTAACTGAGAAGGACTGTTCTCAAAGGCTCATGAAACATTAATGTGTGCCATCATAGAGTACTTTCCCATATTTGGACCAACACAAAATAGGACTAATTGGGGTTATTGAATATACATCCAAAACCAGCACAAATGGTCATAGGTTTGTTTGACGCAAGGCTGAGCATCATGGAAATCAAAAACCTGAATTGACAGATGCTTGAGGATGGATGTCAATTATCCTGTGAAAGCCTACTTACAAATCTTCAAAAACCAGTATGAAGTGAGTCATCATAGAATGTAATACAGCCCATGTGTGATGCTGTTATAGACACTGCAAAGGCAAAATAAGACTAATCTCAGAATGCAGAGAAACAAATAGCAGCTGTTAGTCCTGTGGACTACATGTGAATGGACAGAGAAAAAAATGTGGTTCAGTGGAAAGAACCATTTGTTTTGTGCTTAACAGTGGTTTGCATAGCTTGGGTGGAGATGTAATTGTAGAGAATCTAATACTCATTATTTACCACCCACCCACACACACACACACACACACACACACACACACACATATATATATATATATATATATATATATATATATATATATATATATATATATATATATATATATGTGTGTGTGTGTGTGTGTGTGTGTGTGTGTGTGTGTGTGTGTGTGTGTTAGTTCTATCTATATATAAGCTCCTTTACTTTGTGCTATGTGTAACAGCAACAGCTTTGCTAATTTTAAATACATTTTAACATTATTGATGTGACAAATATGTTTACAGAGATGTAAAACAAATTACATATCTTTAATGTGCTATAATTTGCTAACTTAATTTTGAAACCTTATATACTATTTCCTTCTTTTCCAGGGTAATATTGAAGATTTGTACATTCCATGCTTAAGCAGAAGATCACGTTCACCCATCTATCTGAAAATCATATGTACTGTTGAGAGTCTCCATGTTACTTTTGAGCTTCCCACAGCCTACGATTATGCAAGACAACAGTTTATGGGAAACAGTAAATTCAGCTATATTCCTTGGTTTAGCGGCAGCATTCTTCAACCAAGAGAAACTGAATTTTGCTTTTTAGGCACCACTAAGGATGAAACGTTATATGATGGTGACATAACAGACAAAAATATGTATCACACTTCTAAAAGAAGGATGTCAAGAGAGACACATGATTCTTTTCCTCAACTTCATGTAAAATCAAAACATAAATCAACCTTAACAGAATTTAAAGGGAATGAAACTTCCAAAAAAAAGATATCTGAGTTTAACTATTTTGAAGTCCCTAGAATCTCACAGCCTACTTACTTAAATGAAAATGACTCATATACTATTTTTCCTACCATATTTCCAAGCATAGAATTTGAGCCAAATATTTTTTTACCAGTCTTTGAACCAAAAGTAAAACACAGATCATCTTTAAAAACCATTGAAGACAGAAAAATGAAATATAGCGAGCGTTCCAAGAGGGGAGAGTTGCAAAGAAAAAAAAGTGTTACGCTGTCTGAGAAGGAAATTAAGACCATGTTTGATGGATTTTCAAGAGGTGTCAAGAAAAAGAAGAAATTCCTAAAACGTTCACAGGAGGAACTAGTTCGTAGAGCAGAACTTGAACAACTGAAATATATATACAGAACTACATCTGACAGTTTCATAGTCATGGTTCCATTACAACATTGCCAAGACCTACACTTGACTTGTGCAAAAATGTTACCAGTCAGTGAAGAAATTATGCCTGTCAGATACAAATCATATTCAAGACCCTACCTGGGTGAAAATATTACATCATCACACTCTGGTGTGCCCTCAAAAGAAATAGAGCATGAATGTACATTTATTAATGCAGATGAAAGAGACAATTCTTCCATTACATTAGATGCTTATTCAAGCATATCACTGATAAGTTCAACCACTAATGAGAGCAGCTCAGTCACTGAAGAAACATCAAGCAGAACTGCCATAGAAGATATTGTTATTGAGAAGAAATCTATTTTTCCATTTTTACAAAATCTTATATTAGATGCAGTACCTCCAAGGAACATTATTGAGCTACGAAATATTCCCTGCTCTCAAGGTAAATGTTAAATAACACATAATTTTTTATTTATTAAGTACTGTCTGAGAAAATAATAGTATGTAGAAATAGATCACTTTTGAACAGTATTATCCACAACACTGGTTATTCTTACAACAAAATATAGCTTTACATTTACAGGGTAACCACGGTTCTGTTCATTGTACCTGTGACTGGAGGTACAACAAATAACAAAAGGCATGAGTAAGCATCACAGTTTATTTCTCCATAAAAAAAGACAGAAACAGAATATACACAACTTTGGTGGCTTGGTTGAGCACTGCAGTGGGGATAATGGGTAGCAAAGTCCATGGATGAATCCTTAGGTTGGGTTGCCATGTGGTAGAAATCCCAAAAAAGTCCAGTACCAGAGAGAAGAAGTCCAGATATTGTTGACCCGAATGGTTAGACATCGAGGAAGAAGTGACAGCATAGTGCAGGCCTAGACTACTGGAGCATGGTGCCACATGTGCTTATAGAGTGCCAGTGGTGTATGACTGTGCCCACTGTCAGTCAGTCTCCTTTGGCACAGCACAGTGCTATTGAAACAATGTTGGTAAGTAGCTATCTTGTGAGGCTACACCAGCCAGTGTTGCTATGAGGCGTATGTGGAGGATCTGTGACTGGGCTGTACAGCTGAGCAGTGCTGTGCATGAGCCAGAAACTGCTGGCCCCAAATACCTCACCATGGTGGTGTACTGTGAAAGTGCCTTGATAGCAATGGAGAGGCCCAGGCCAGAGGCAGGATGATAATGTCAGACCAAGGGCTGGAGACAGACATAGCTGACGTGCATTCCAACATTTGCTGCTCCAGCGCATGGAAAAACTGGAGGCAGACTGCACCTCCTGGCTGTCATGATGCGAGCAATCTCCCAATGGTGTTCGTGAGTCCAGATCCATAGGCATCACAGGAGACAATGGGAAAGATGATGGTATCTGTGGTTGTGATTGGAGGAAATGTGGCATCTATGACATTGCTCACAATGGAGCAGGTGTCCTGCACTGCAACAATGGAGGCTGAAGTGCTGGGGGATGTAGCAGCTGGGGCTGTGTCAGCCGGCAGTGCGATGTCCAGGGCCAAGTTGACCCAGAACTGATGACTGCAGCTGCGGTGACTGTGGCCACAGGATGGGAAACCTGCAGGCACTGCTTGGTAGTCGGTACAAAATTCACCTTGGGGGATAGCTGGGAGAAAATTCATCTGCTTGAACGTGCCCTGGGAACAAAATGTCTGCAGCAGGATGAGGAATTGTGTGAGACAATTTGTTTTGTTGTTAGTGATGAGTGTTCCAATCTGTCCTGAATAATATATGTTGCTCTGTCCAAAGGTCTCAGTATAATCCTGGATTCTCAAGAGTGACCACTGTTAAACACCCTGAAATACACCCTGGCAGTGGTAAGGAATTTTGAGGGATACTAAAGAACACTTTAGGATAATGGAGGGTGGAGAGGATATAGCATAGTCCTGTGAAGCCTGTAATGCAGAAGCTCAGTTGACAATTTATCTCCCTGAGGTGTATGCGTTATGTTGATGAGGACAGGAATGGAGCATTTTCATTGGAGTCTTACTTCTTGGTTTCAATATTTGCACCATGAAGGTATGCACGAAGCATTCTGCTCCACCATTAGATTGTGGTGGGATGGATGCTGATCTGGGTGATGCCTTTGTCTTTACAGAAAGAAGCAAATTCTGTTGAAGTCAGTTGTGGACCATTATCTGATATAATGGTAGTTGGTAATCTTTCTTACAAAAATATAGTCGCTAAGGACAGTATTGTGCTGGCCAGTGTTGTGGAATTCATAGGGGCCACAAAAAGGTATTTGGGAAAAGTGTCTACAACAATAATTAATTTCAAATCCCAAAACAGCCCTGCAAAATCTAGGTGAAAAAATTGTCATCTGCTAAGATACTGGTGGAAATTGCAGATGGCATAGATGATTGATTTATTTCTCTAATTTAATGTAATTCAACTGAGATTTGTTAAGCAGTTTCGATGTGAAAGTAGTTGAATAGTCTATGGAGCTGATATTGTGGGACAGCTCCACCCCAATCCTGTAGAATGTGGCATCCTCTGTGAGGACCACAGGTTTTGCTGGATCAAAGTAAATGAGGCATTTGTCACTAAAAAAGATGTTTTTCAATGTCTGGAAAGCCATTTCAAGCTGAGTCCGGTGAGGATGAAAGGAATGCTTTCCTGCCTGAGAGCATGTAACGGTGCAGCAGTCTTAGCAGCATTAGGTATGAACTGAAGGTAATACAAAATCTCACTGAGGACAGTCTGGAACTTGATGAGGTTTTTTGGGGAAAGATACATATGAACAGCCTCCAAGTCTTTGGCAATACCACAAACTGTGTGGAGTGTACAATGTGACCAAGATGTTCTATTTGGGTACTGCATCAGTGAGGGTTTGAAAGAAGCTTTCTATGTTTTTGGAGGTGGTTATCTGGGTTACTGTTGGAGATGATGATGTCATCCAGATAATTGGAGTGGAAGTGACGTTTGCTGTCTGTTGCTCTAAAAAGCCACTGGAATATGACCAGAGAAGAAGTGCTGCTAACAAGGAGATGCTGGTATGGAGGAGCCTAGTGTCAGTGTTGATGATGAGGAAGGCATTAGTCATGTCATCAGTGAGAATAGCAGACAGGTATCCCTGAGATCTTTCTTTGAGAAGAAAACACTCCCTCATGATTTATCCAATAACTATTTGGTGTGAGGAGGTGGGTATGAATTCATGAAAGACTGTGCATTGACTGTGGACTTAAAATCTGTGCAAAGGCAGAGTTATCTATTGGGTTTTCTGACAAGGATGAGGGATGATGCCCATCAGCTGGTGGAAATGGACATGGTAGCACTCAGGTCTTTAATCTGTCCCAGCTCTGCCACAACCTCCACCAAAACTGTGTGGGCGATATCTTGTGCTTTGATGAATCATAGCCATGCAGTTTCTTTCAAGGTAATGTGGGTGGAAAAGTTTCTTGCCTTAACCCAGAGAGTCTTCAAGAATCTGACTGTATGTGTCACACAGATTCACAATGTGGACATAGGGAATGTGGGATATAATCATAGACATATTTCCATGCTTTTGAGACCAAAAATATCAAAGATGTTGAGGTCAAAAATGTTAGAACTGTCATAAAAATGAAGCACCATGAATGGAATTGAGTTGATGGCAGATTTGTGCTTCATCTGGAGAATACGTGTGCTGAGGATGGAAATATGGCCCCTGCTGTTTGTGATAAGGTCCTGTGTTGGAGCTTCAAGCTGTGGGTAGCCACGTTTTTTGAATGTGCATCTACTGATCAATGTAATAGAAGGCCCAGAATCCAGTTGGAATGTGGCATCTCAATTTGGAAAGCACAGATGAACGAAAAGTTTCTCCAACACACTAAGGGTGCTAGGGGTGGTGAACAACCTGTGGTGTTTTGTTCATAGTGGAAATGCTGTAGAAGGTTTTGAACAGTAAAACCTTGTCAGAAATTAAATGGTTCAGGAGCACCACATCATTGACATAAACCTGATGGATGTCTATTACTTTAGGACAGTGGTTGGCTATGTTAATAGATTGGTCCAGTAATTTCTTTGAGCAAACGTTGTCATATGACTAATCTTCTTGCAATACAGACATTTGGTTTGGTGAAAGTGATAAGTGTCTCTGTATTGAGGAATGTAGAATTTAGGAAAAGATTGCAGTTTGCTACCACAGCTCATGGTAGCATTCTTGCTTCCCAAGCACAAAGTGCATTTCCAGTGGGGCCAGGGATTTTCACCTGTCTCGAGATGACTGGGTGTTGTTGTGTCATCTTCATCATCATCATCATTCATCCCAATTACAGTCACAGGAAGGCAATGGCAAACCACCTCCACTAGAACATTGCCTAGTATGGCGGTGCGGCTCTTCCACATCGTATCCCTATGCTCTGTCAACGAGTATGGGACTTCATACATACATACATGCCATTAGGTAGCTTCAACAGACATGTCATAGGTTGTTTATGGCGCCTGGAAGAACCATTGACTTCATGTTGCGAAGACTGATATTGTGAACAGCAGGTACCATAGGCGGTGACATTTCCACATCTATGGTCTCAAACAATTCTTATGCCTCAATTATATGAATGACAGCCTCAAGAGTGGGTCCAACAGCTTAAGGACTTCTACCTCAAGTCTGGAATCAGTAACATTTTGAACTATAGTGTCCTACATTTTGGCACCAACTTATTAGAGACTGCCGATACATTCAAATTTTCAGGTGTTGGCCATGCTTCATAAATCCATGAGCCATTGCTTATATAACTGTACAGGTTGCCACTTCATCCAGAAGAATTTATACCACACAGTGGTGATCAACCCCGGGAGTCTAAATGTTTATCTAATGCTGCAATGATTCAGACAGAGTATAGGGAAAAGCTTGACAAAAATGTGTAAGGTATCTGTGTCAACTGAAGAAAGAAAATTATGATTTTTGAACATCACCTACAATGTGGTAGGCTGCAAAGTGTTGAAACTGCTGCAGCTCGTATTTGACCCACTCCTCTGTTGCAGCATTCAATTTGCTGACTGATGGGTGTCTGCTGCTCTTGTCATTAGCCTTTGAAATGTGTTGAACTATGGCGTGCTGTAAGAACTCTTGGTTCTCCCAGTTCCACTGTGTCCATCAGATGTGTGAATTGCATCACTTAAACTTAAGAAGATCTTGTAAGGACACAGCTTCCTCTTGCTGTGTGGTAGACATGGTGCCATGTAGCAAAACAGATTGCCCTTGTTGGGTGGCAAAATGACAAAAAAAGAATAAGCAACAAGTTCTGTCTAGATGCATGGAAGAAAAACAACCAAAATGGAACTCCCCTAAAATTCAGATGCCATCCAGTCTTGAAACCAAAAAGGGCACAAAACATCCTCCACCAGAGGTGACAGAGGATTGCTACTGCTGCACCAGCTATATAGTTGTGGAGATAGTTGTGCTACAGATAATTGAAACTAAAACAGGAAGGCTCTGTCACCACTAATTTGTTGTATCCATGAGTGGAGGTACAATAAATAAGTGCTTGAGTAAACAACAGTGTTTAATTCTCCACAAATGAAGACAGAAACATACATAATCTCATTGGCTGGGCTGAGTGATGCAGTGGGGATAGCAAGTAGCATGAAGTCCATGGATGAATCGATAGATTGGGTTTCTGTGTAGTAAAAATCCCTAGGAAGCCCAGTCCCAGACAGAGTAGAGGTCCAGACAAGGTTAATCCAGGTGGTGAGACATCGAAGCAGCTGAAACAGCATAATCCAGGCCAAGATTGCTGGAGTGTGGTGTGATGTGCACTAATAGAGCCCCAATGGCACATGATTATGCTTATTGTCAGTGTGTCTGCTTTGGCGTGGCACAATGTGATTGGAGCAGCATCAGTGTGCTATTTTGTGAAGGTACACCAGATAGTGTTGTTATGATACCACACAGATGAAATATGTGCAGAGACTGCACCTGTGCTGTCTAGCTGAGCAGCTCTGTGTGTGAGCTGGAAACTATAGACCATGGACTGTGTGACATGTGACCTGTTGCTGTGTGGCAGCAGTCACCATAGTGCAGACATTTATGATAGCACAATATTGTTATGATTTAGCTGTTGTAGTGTTACATATCACTCCTGAAGTGGAATGTGTAATTTTATGTCTGCCCTTCTGATGAATGATACACATGAACAGTAAAACAGTATAAGAAAGTATTATATCTGAGAGCATGAGTACTGTAAGATTTTATTATTTATTTTCATGTGGTGAGTCTTGTTGAGGAATGACACATATCTTCAAGATGGGATGGTGGTAACAGTAGCTTTGTAAGAGGAAGTAACTGTGTGGGCATTATATGTACACTGCATGTATATTTGGTCCACACTGGAGTAGTGTACTAGTCAAGATAAATGTCAAAATGAACAATGACTGCATCTACTTTGGAAGGCACAAAAATATTGTATTGTACACACATTCCTATTTCTGATTTTTAATGATGATGTTGTTGTAATGTACTCAGTACTATTATGTAGCTGAAAGTACCCGTAATTGGAAAATTCTTGTATTGACTTAGAAGAATGCATTGTAATATACATATGAGAACCACTGTTTTCTTAATTTAAAGAAAAAAGGGTGGTATGATCAATCATTGTCTTCCAACATATACTGCAGACTCAAAAGAAGATGTCTAAGCTTCTTAGTATCCACAACCTATCGAGAAACTAATGACTAGCAGAATAATACTTTTAGTTATGAGTGCTTGAGAAAATTTTAAACTTCAAGAATGAGCAAAAAGATCTTTATATTCTGGAGCTGGAAAGAAAGCCAGTGTGCACTCAATATGTCTGCTAGGGGGTCTCATCTGGGATGTCGAGGAGGCCTTACAAGCAGCTACCGAATGTGTTGTGTGCATGGGTTTTGAGGCCATCCTCAGTTCATACAGGAGGCTGATGGAAGTGGTGAAGACTGTTAGCCTTACTTCTGGGGTGCAAGCATAGCTTACAATTTGCAGTGTTGTTTCCAGCATTCATCAGGTTCCTTTGATTTGGAGCTGAGTGGAGGGTTTCTGATAAAGGATTCATTGACTCTGTGATGGTCTTAGCAGCAGATTTCTAGACCTGCACTATCAGTTATGGATTTGTGGGACTCCCCTTGATAGGTCAGGGGACTACTACACAAAGGAAGCAGAGTACTTATGGAGTGCATATGAGGGACCTTCTTTTATTTAGGCGGTAGTTTGAGGTACTCTGAGGTACTCTGATGAACACTTGGTAGTCAATACACAGCAAGAGAAGAGAGACTGCATAGTGCTGAATTTACTGCCCTCCAAAAATGGATCACGTGCTCAAATTGTTCTTGGTATTGAGAGCAGATGAAACTTGAGATGGAAAGCTTTGAGATATTTGGAAAGTCATAGAACATATATTGAAAGGAAAGAGGGGGAGCATTCATTGCAGTTGACAATAACATTGTCTCTATTGAAGTCAGAGTTGAGTGTGACAGTGAAGTTATCTGGTCATGTGCAACAAGTATAGGTAAAGCCAAGTTAATTGTCCGATTTTTTTGTTGGCCATCCAGTTCTGCTGTGACAGTTCTAGAGTCATTCAAAGAATGTCTATGGCCAGTAGAGCATGAATACCCAGATCATGTATTGTTAGTTGGAAGTGACTTTAACATAAAAAGGATAGGCTGGAATGTCTATGGATTCATTGCAGGTGATACAGACAGACAGTCATGCAGAGTACGTTTGAACAAATTTTCTGAAAAGTGTCTTGAGCCACTAGTCTGTCAGCCCACACACAACAGAAATATCTTAGACTTTGTAGCTGCATATAGGCTAGACCTTATCAATTATGTCAATATAGAAATGAGGATTAGTGATCATTATGTCATTGTAGCAAATATGGTTATGAAAGATAATAATTCAGTCAAGAAGGCTAGGAGAGTATTTTTACTAGAAAGAGCAGATAAGCAATTGTTAGCATCTTGCTTAGACAGTGAATTGAATTGACATCACTTAGTTCCAGTTAGATGGACATAGAGATATTTTGAGCAAAGTTTAAGGAGATTGTAAATCATGGTCTAAAGAATTTATATACCAAGTAAGTGGATTAAGGATGGAAAAGACCCACAATGGTTTAGTAACGAGATACAGAAACTGCAGAGGAAGCAGAGGTTATTTCTCTCTCAGTTCAAAAGAGAACACACAAATGACAACAAGCAAAGTTATTAGAGATTTGAAGCATACAGCTACTACCAGCGTCATACCTTTGCAAAAGATGTGGAGAGGACCTGAGAAAATTCTGGTCCTATGTAAAACACTGTAACAAGGCGTCTCAGACCGCACAGGTACCCCCGCAGCAACTGGTCTGGTGTGACAGTTCAAGATTGGAAAACAAAAGCCAAAGTTTTAAATTTCATCTTCAAGAAATGGGTCACACAGGAGAATCATAAAAACATTCCATCATTTGACAATTGAACCAACTCCCTTTCGGATGACATAGAAATAAGCATCCCTGGCATAGAGAAACAACTGAAGGAGTTGAAAACAAATAACCCACCATGTCTATATCGAATCCCAATTCAGTTTTTCATAGAGTACTCAGTGGTATTGGCTCCTTACTTAGCTTGTATTTATCAAGAATCTCTTGCCCAGTGCAAAGCCCCAAGCAAATGACTCCTGTGTATAAGAATGGCAAAAGAGTGGACCAATAAAATTACAGACCCATATTCTTAAAATTGGTTTGGTGCAGAATCTTTGAATGTATTCTCAGTTTGAATATAATAAATTTTCTGGAGACTGAGAAGCTTATGTCCACAAATCAGCATCGTTTTAGAGAGCATCGCTTGTGCAAAACTTAGCTTGCCTTTTCTCACATCATTTACTGTGAACTATGGATGAAAGGCAATAGGTAGACTCCATATTTCTAGATTTCCAGAAAGTGTTTGACACGGTACCCCACTGTAAGCTGTTAAAGGAGTTATGAGCATATGGAATAGGTTCACGGATATAGGAGTGGTTTAAAGACTTCTCAAGTTATAGAACCCAGTATGTTGTCCTTGATGGTGAATGACAAGGACATCATTAGGAGTATCGAGGGAGGTGCAATAGGACGACTGTTATTTTTTATATACATGAATTTATTTGATGGATAGGATGGCCAGCAATCTCTGGTTGTTTGCTGATGACGCTATGGTATATGGTAAGGCATCATGGTTGAGTGACTGTAGGATGATATGACATTACTTAGACAAAATTTATAGTTGGTGTGATGAATGGCAGCTAGCTCTGAATGTTGAAAAATGTAAGTTAATATGGACGAATAGGACAAACTAACCTGTAATGGTTGGATACAGCATTAGTAGCGTTTTGCCTGACACAGTCACATTGTTTAAAAATCTGGGTGTAATATTGCAAAGTGATATGAAATGGAATGAGCATGTGAAGATTGTGGTAGGAAGGTGAATGGTCAACTTTGGTTTCTTGGGAGAATTCTGGAAAAGTGTGGTTCATCTGTAAAGGAGACTCCATATAGGATGCTAGTGTGACCTGTTGTTGAGTACAGCTCAAATGTTTGGGATTTGTACAAGGCCAGATTAAAGGAAGACACTGAAGCAATTTAGAGGTGGGCTGCTAGATTTGTTACTGGTACATTCAAACAACATACGAGTGCTAACAGAGATGCTTCATAAACTCAGATGGGAATCCCTGGAGGGATAGTGACTTTCTTTTTGAGGAAAACGTTTTAGAAAATGTAGAGAATTGGGATTTGATGCTGGCTACAGAACGATTCTGTTGCTCCAAGAAATTAGGGCTCATATAGAAGCATATGGACAGTCATTTTTTCATCATTCTATTTTTGAGAGGAACAGGAAAGAAAATGCCAAGTAGTGGTATTGGGTACCCACCACCATTTGCCACAAGATGGATTATGCAGATGCAAATACAAATGTTTTATTCCACCTTTGAGCATATTTACATGCAATTGGTGTCATCAGTGTTAACATAATAATCACAAAAATAACATAAACTTGAACAAATGTCATTAACTACAATATAATAATTCAAGATGGATACAATACAGATTGATGCAAATGTCAATAACAGTGATACATTTCCTAACAGATCAATTACAAGATGAATGAACTACAAAGTTGAGTGAATGACAAATAAATAATCAAACAGGTAATTAACAATAAGTACATGAAACAGTAATAAAATAGTTGCACATTGTGGCATATGTATAGTTTGTAGTTAATTTATTGTTCATTCTCATAAGGAAAGTGAGTCATTTGTCACAAACTCAAGGAACTTTTGAGCAGAGTAAATTATTTTACGTTTCAGCCACCTTGAAAGACTACTTTTAAATTTATTTACTCGCACTGTGTAGGCATTTTCATGTCATTTGTTCAAGTAGACTGCACCAAGACATTTGTAACTGTTACATGTCTTTGCAAGCCTAGCAAATGTCATATTAATTGTATGTACACTTCTTATGTTATGCTCATGAACTGTCCTTCTTAAGTCAAATTTACTGAGATTATCTTTAATGAAGGCAAGGCAGTTGTAAATATGCAGGCCTGGCACTCTCACTATATCTAGTTTCTGAAAATAATTTTATGATTCATACGGGCTAAGTCCTGCTATGCACCTTATGGCTTTCTTTTGCAATTTAAACACTAATTTTGAGCCTACAGAATTACCTCATAATAGTATTCCATAACCGAGGTCAGACTGGATGCATGCATAATATGCATATAACAAAAGTTCTTTACTGACACTGTTCCTCAGCTTATACAGAGGATAGATGACACATACCAATTTACCACACAACTTTCCTGTGTGGGTATGACGGCTGAGATTTTGATCTATATGAAATCCTAATCATTTTAGTATTTTCAGGATTGCCACAAGTTTCCCCAAGTGATATTCCCTAATATTTCCCTGATTTTTAGACAAATTTTAGCATTTTCCCCTGATATCTTAAGGATAAATTAAGGCATAAGTAAAAAAAAGTAAGGACTTATGTATTTCTAAACATTTGAGCAAAAATACTAACATTAACATATTTTGTAATGAACTGTTTTCAGACAGTGGAAGCAAGCCAAATAGTATATATGTTTCATTAACACCACTGAAGTTATTTTATTTCCAGAGAGCAAAACACATTTGGTGACAAAATACACATTTTGTTGATATTGCAAGACATTTAAAATACCTTCACTGCTTTCAGAAATAACCTTAGAAAAAAGTAGGCCTCTTGAAAGAAATGTATAAGGTGGGGAAGAGTTGTGTAACCCACCACTATAGGTGACCATCAATAAAATTTTGGTTCTACTATGTTCATTACTGTTGGTGTCCGCAGCTCATGGTCTTGCGGTAGCGTTCTTGCTTCCCGCGCACAGGGACCCGGGTTCGATTCCTGCTGTCATCAGGCATTTTCTCTGCCTTGAGATGACTGGATGTTGTGTGTCTTTCATCATCATTTCATCCTCATTCACTCGCAAATCGGCGTTAAAGAAATTGTGGAACGGCGGTCAAACCGCCCCGTGAGGGGTCTCCCGGCCACCAATGCCATACGCTCATTATTATTACTGTTGGTTATTACCCACTGTGTTAAGTCTATTATTCTGCAGGTATTGTGTGATTTTTCTTTCAAGAAATACCTGAGTATATAGAGTACAAACAGCCAGAAACTGCCACAATTTTCTTCTTCTTATCATCCATACTTTCTTATATACAAACTACTTTTGAAGCACCAAAATGTATTAGAATAAACAATATGTCTCTAAATTGCTGCACTGTACAATGTACTTGTGGTGAGAGAGTCGCAATTCCTCAAATCCATTGTCCATGGCCTCTGGCCTGCTGAGGAGCACAGCAGCCCTGGGTCCATGAAAATCCACCGCATTACGCCACCACAGACAGACCCAGCCTGTGGCAGATCAGTGATACTAGATCTGACAGGCAGAGCCTGCACATTAGTGGAAAACTATGGGCTTGAGATTGGCAGGCCTAGTCCATTAGATATACCTGCAGAAATGGCCTATAATTTTGGCCCGTCATGGAAGTCCACTTGTGTGGCCAACAATTCACATGTCACAGACGCCATGTTGATGAAATGTGACCGCGGTGATCACCCATGCAACAGATAAGTTGTGCAAATACTCTGAGAATCGGTACTAATGAGGGTTGGTAGTAACTCATGATAAAGATGATTGCTGAGCGACAGACAGGCATGTAGAAGATCACACTCTCACAACAAAATTTTTGGGCATAGCCTTTGTCAGAAAACAAGAGTGCACACACATTCACACAATCAGTCAGACACAGCTCATGCACACATGACCATTGTGTCAGGCTGTGCATCAACAATTTCTGAGAATCAGTTCCAAACAAACCACTCCTCATGACTCCCTGCCTCTCTTCGGCAGTTACTAAGCTAGCAGCAAGTAGTGATGGCAGCACTGACTGCAAGCTGAAGGGAGGGGTGGGAAGGGGAGAAGCAGTAAGAATGAGAGGGTAGGGAAGTGACACACATACTCAGTTGTGTTCAGCCAGTGATAATGCATGACATCTCAGTAAACAAATAATTTCATGCTACTGAGATAAAAACGAGATTTTTCCATTGCTTTTCAAATTTCCCTGATACATTTGAAATTCTCTGATATTCCCTGATTTCCAGAACTTGTGGCAATCCTGTGTTTTGTTGTTATGACTGGGAGCATTCAGACTGAATGCATTAGCTTCAGTTTTTCTATCATTCTTCTGCAGTACATTTGCCACAAAATAAGTAGTGCATCTCTCCATTGCCACTGCCATGCTGAGTTGTACATTTTGAAGGCTGGTATCACAGGATGTGAGTGTTGTGTCGTCAGCGTATAGCACTGCATCACATGGTACAATTTCAGGTAAATCATTGATATAAATAATGAAAAGGAAAGGTCCGAGAACTGATCCTTGAGGTACACCCTCTAAAACTGCAAGACATTCTGACATTTGGTTATTTACCTTTACTAACTGTTTTTGATTGTCCAAGTAAGTTTATATTCAGTATAGAGCATTCTCTCTCACTCCATAGTGAAGAGCTTTTTATGTGCATATTGTTGGAGACCATATCAAAAGCTTTCCTGAGGTCCAACAGTATTGCACAGATAATATCTTTATTTCCAAAACAATTGTATATTTTTGCTACCATAGTCTCAACTGCTTTGACAGTAGAAAGGCTGGACCTGAAACCATACTATGAGGCGTTAAGTATATCATTATGTTCAAAATATTGACTCATCTGTTTATGCATGCAGTATTCTATTACTTCTGATATTAAGGGCATAAGTGATATTGGCCAATAGTTATCTGGAGATGCTCTATCTCCTTTCTTATGTACTGATTTAACTACAGATATTTTTAAACATTCTGAATAATTGCCTTCATTTAAAGTTTTGTTGATTTTAGTCAATGGTGTTACAATTTGATTTGTGATATATCTAATAACATAATTTGAGAGACCATAGCAATCCTCTGCTCTAGAATTACTGAGCTTAGCCACTGATTCATTGACCATCTCCTCAGTTACATGAATCCAGCGAAAGCTACCTATCTGCTTACTGTTCATTTCTGGCAACAGTGCCTCTACCTTACTCACATCCTCCATTATTCTGTTACCTGAAAGAGGACTGACAAAATGTGCATTTAGAATATCAGGTTGAATTGGTGTTCAGTATATTTTATCATCACACTTTATTTCTGTTTTAATAATTTCTCATGCAGTTTTGCATTTATTCACTGAGTTCAGTGTATATGTATCATTTGCTTTGCACTTAGCTGCCTTGATTTCAGACCTGTAAATCTTTTTCACTTCCATATACATTTCCTTGTTAGCATTATTGTGCTTAGACCTATCATGCTAGAGTAGCATTATGACTATTATTCTACTTAGATGTAGGGTATGTCAGTTTTTTAGATTTTGTGGTTTGGTGTAACAATTTTGCTTCTATATTTTCTTGTAGTGTTTAGGACAACATGCTTCAAAATTTTCACTTAACAGTTCTAAAAATTTGTTTGTAGATTCATTTGTACCTGCAGTGGTTATTATTTTATCCCATTTTATTAAATTCAATTTATTTATCAACTTGTTTAGTTTTGATTCATTAATTGGTCGTATAATTTATCTACAGTCTGCAGAAGTTTCAGTTGCTTTACTGTTAAGAGTTTGTCTGAGCCATAGTCCCTCATCATCTGAACCTGCTAGTTAAGTTGTTGGATTCTCTTTTGTTTAGATGAAAATTAAACATTATGTTATCTAGACGTACTTCCTGTCTTGTGGGTTTGTCATTTACACAACTGTAGTGAAGGGATCTTAATGTATTCAGCAAGTGACCAACATTTCTATTCTTAAACCTAATGTCTACATTGATATCACCAAATATTAGAACCCTGTAATCTTTGTATTTGAGTAGCAAGAATATCAGTTTCTTCAGAGGCTCCACAAACAGGTCTTCATTGTGTTTCGGGAGGCAGTATACTGAAGCTGTTATAATTTCCTGTTTTGGCAACATTATGTCTGCAGCCTTAAATTTTGCTTCTATAAATAGTCCACTTCCATTTATAATTTCATAGATTAGGTTCACACTATTTTTAACATATACAGATGCACCTAGATGTTTAATACTTGTTCTACAGTAGCTGGTTGCCAATTCATATCCAAATGGTACACTTAATTTTAGTTCCTGATTGCTAAGCTAGTGTTCATTTATTAAAATTACAGTGCAGTTTAAGTTTACCAGCCAATACTGAAGTTCATTAAGTTTGTTCTTACGAGACTGCACATTAACGTGTTAGAACATTACACCTGTACTTATGTTACTGTGCTTTTCCTGTAGCCCTTCAGCAAGAAATCATAGAGATTGGATGGAATTGCTGCTTAATTCTTCCTCAGTATATGACCATTTGATTAGTTTGCCAGTGTTGACTGCTCCTTCAGATGGCATGGTGGTGAAATTCTTGTCTTGTTAAGGGGATGAGTGGCTCCTATTACTTCTGCCAGTATTGAAGTCACATTTTCTGTTATTAGTGTTGAATCGTCTCTTGTTGCCTGCTATTCTAATCATAATGATTCTAGGGCTTCTGCTGCCAATGGTAACTGTGGCTCTGCTGCTGTTGCCAATGGTGGTTCTGGCTCTGCAGTTGACTGAGATGATGATGATGTTGCTTCTTTGGTTGTTGCTGCTGCTTCCGATAATAGTTTTGTTTTTGTTAATGCTGATTTAGCTGCTGCTGGTGTTGGTTCTACTGGAGTAGCAGTAACTGCTGCAGTTGGTGATGGCTGCTGTGCTATTGTTTGTTGCTGGCATCCTACAGTTGACTCTGCTATTTTATATACATCATTTATTATTTTTCTGGCTGTGGTCAACATTTCCAGAGTTTTATAGCTGGGAAGTCTCTTACCCTTTCCATTTATGTGCATTCCGTGCTTTGTGAAACTTTCTGTGTGCAGGTAGTCAACATGTAGAACTGAATGTTTTGATACCTCTTATAGATCTTCTCAAACAGTTTGTTGGCCCTAATAATTTCTCTATTTACACACGAGTCTTTCATAAGGTCGTATCTATGTGGTATTCCAATGATGATCATATTTTTGCTCTTATCACAGTCCAATACTACCTTCAGATTTTGGACAGCACTAGGCAAATCATTCCTATAAACATCGTTGGCACCTCATTTACATTTGGTGAAGTTCCAGCTATTATGGTATGTTTTTTGTGATTTCTAATGTAGGTGTTCCTTGTTTCACATAAATGCAAGAGTAGTCCATGACCATGACTGTCAGTGTGTATAGTTACAAATGGTTTCTGTCCTATCTTTCTAGTTCATATTTGTTTACTTAATAATAATAATAAGATAATAATAATAATAATAATAATAATAGCTTTATTCAACATCAAATGGTACACTGCACATGTACAAAGAAACAGTAATGATTACAGTTATTTGTACAATATAGAAGACACATTTGTCTGAATACATCATTAATTTACAACAAAATTACAATAAGATGTTTACTTATTTCTATTCACATAATATCACAAAACATTTGTTGTTCTTCATACAAGTATGGTACTCTTCTAATGTGTAGAAAGGGTGTTTTACTAAAAATTTCTTAAGCTGATGTTTCAGTTTAATTGTAGAAGGAGCAATGACTGCTCTAGGCAGTGCATTAGCTAATTTTATAGCTGAATACTGAGGCCCCTTTTCGTAAAGTGCTGTTCTGTGGCTGCCAATGTAAATACTTTCTTTATTTCTAGTGTTGTACTGGTGGAAATCTGAATAAGTGTTTGGGGGCAGTCTTTTCACAAGCAATATAGCTTTTA
Source organism: Schistocerca gregaria (assembly GCF_023897955.1). Classification (NCBI taxonomy): domain Eukaryota; kingdom Metazoa; phylum Arthropoda; class Insecta; order Orthoptera; family Acrididae; genus Schistocerca; species Schistocerca gregaria. The sequence goes on from NC_064922.1 coordinate 197,511,707, forward strand.
GAATGTATGTGTTTATAACAGTTAACACCTCTGTTTTTGGAAACAAGTTGCGACAAGATTCCCTATATTTTGCCCCACAGATTATTCTCACACCCCTTTTTGTAAGAATGAGTAGCTTATCTAGATTAGCTTTGGTTGTTGCCCCCCAAATTTCAATACCGTAGTTCAAGTGAGAGGAGAAAAGAGCATAGTACTGAGTCTTTAGGATTACGGTGTCTGTACAGAACTTGCTAATAGTACTGATTGCAAATATATTTTTTGACAACTTAGTTGCTAGAGAGTCAATATGTGTGTCCCATTTCAGGTTGCTTTGGATTGTTATGCCAAGGAATTTTACACTAGACTCTTTCTTCACCAAGTCATTGCCCATGTATAATTTAATTTCATTATTCAAACTACTTTTGTTAAACTCCATCAAACATATTTTACTGGTGCTTACATTTAAGTGACTTTCATTAAAAAACTGAACAATTTCTTTAGTCACATTATTACACTCAGCCTATAGTTCATTACATGATTCCTTTTTACATACAATGGATGTGTCATCTGCATACAGAACAATTTTGGAATTTATAGTACAGTATTTAATATCATATACAAAGATCAAGAACAGAAGGGGGCCCAACACCGAGCCCTGGGGCACGCCATATTTTATGCAAGTGATCTCTGATTTGTAGACGCCACTTTCCATTTTAAGTAGAACAAACTGCTTTCTATTGCTCATATAACACTTCATTAGGTCATAGGTCATTAGGTCTGATGCCCATATTCCATAGCTTGTCTTATAGGATCTCAACGTTTACACAATCAAAGGATTTTTCCAGGTCTAGGTATACACCTGAAACATGTTCCTTGCTTTTGATACCCCCTGACACCTCTTCAATTAGTTGAGCAGCTGCAGTGCTAGTTGATTTACCTTTTACAAATCCATTTTGATTTTCTAACATCAGGTTGTGTTTGTTAAGAAAGTTTATAATCCTGTTGTATATAACTTTCTCAACTATTTTGGAAAAGACAGGAAGGATTGAGACTGGTCTGTAGTTTTCTATTTTGTTGTTGTCACCTTTCTTAAAAATGGGTGTTACCTGTGCTATTTTTAGTCTGTCTGGAAAGGTGCCTGATTCTATTATATTGTTGACTGCTGCAGACAGAGGTACAGAGACATTTTGGCTACAGGCTTTTAAAACATTAGTATTTAGGCCATCATGCCCAGCTGAATTAGAGGGTTTTAGAGAGCTTATGATGCCCATTATTTCTGCACAGTTTGTGGGGGCTAGATATATACTATGGTCACATGTATTACCTTTAAAACTGTAGTGCATGTTTTTATGTTTGTCATTTATGGCTTCCCCTTTGGAAGAACAATATTCATTAAAAATATTTGCAATTTCCAGTTGGTCTTTTATGAGCAAGCCATTGTGGTTAATAGTAAAGTCCATACAGGGTTTGTCATTGCCGGTTCTAAAACTGTTTATGACTGCCCAGATGCCAGTAGTTACGTTGTATGAGTTTTGAAGCTTATTTGCAACATAGTTGCTCCTAGTCTGTGTAAGTCCTTATAGTGTGCTTGATATATTTTGAAGGCTTCCTTTAGCTCAGGAATCTCTCTATTATTCAGCATTGCACTGTGGAGTAGTTTTAATTTTTCCCTCTTCAGTAACATTATTATTTACCCAAATATTTTTGTTTATTTTTTTGTTTGTTTCATTTTTGTGATTACAACTGGGCATGTGGTATCAAAGCAGTAATAGAAGTCAGCAGCAAAGTTATCATATGAAAAGCTTTTATTTTCAAACCATTTTATTTGTGTTAGCATGCAGTTTAGACTATTTATGTTGTCATTATACATTATTCTTTTAGGTACAAAGTGTTGCTTTGTGGTGACAGTGGGGGCCTCATGGCATTCCAATTTAAGCTGTACTGCATGGTGATCTGAGATGGCTAGTTTTATAACTGATGCACTGTGGGATAGGTGGGTCATGTTTGTTATTATGTTGTCAAGACATGTTTTACTATTGCCAATTTCTCTAGTGGGTTCCCAAACGAATGGGGCGAGGTTAAATTCATCACACAGACTATGTAACTTTTTGGTGCTGACATCATTTGTTATAAATCTATATTTATATCCCCTGTAACTATAATATTTACATGACCATTTGGCCCAGAAAATGTTGTGTCTATATATACAAGCAAGTCAGAAAGATTTACAAAAAAGGTATCTGTATTTGCTGCAGGTGGCCTGTAAACACCGATAACTGTTATGTTATCTCTACCCCATTTCAGGTTTATTGCAGCAAATTCTGAGACTCCTTCCAAGAAGAAGGCAGCCGCATCAATGACATTGAAATTACTTTCATTTACAGTGAAAATTGCTACACCTCCCCCAGTCTTGTCTTTTTCACTGAAGGCTGTGCAGAATTTCATACACAGTGGTTGACTAATGCTAATCAGAGCTTCATTGTACCAGTGCTCAGTTACAACTAATATATTAGGTTTGTCAATCCGTTAAATTACATCTAGATCATTATGCTTCTTTCTAAGACTACCAAGATTCTGGTGTATGATTTTAAGGCTGAGTTTTACCTGCTGGACCTTAGAGGATAATTTTGGACTAGCAATTTAGCCCTACTTGTGTTTGTAATTTCATTTGCATACATTTCTTCTGCTCTTGTTTTTGTCTCTAGGACACTAAAACTGTTTTTTGGTGGCATTTGCAACACATTTTTGCTGAGTTTTCTGCAGGTGAACATTTTAGGCCTAATAAAGTCGCCATAACTTCTGTTTGGCATAATTTGCGATGTACTTGCACTCTTACATCACTGTAGATGGTTTCAAATCCTTTTGAAGCTGGATTGTATCACAGATGTTTCAAATCCTTTTGAATCTTGATTATATCATCACATAGTATGTTAACCATTTTTTGTTGTTGCTTTTTCACAAAGTATTTCATTTTTATTTTGGGAGCTGAGCACTGTTAATTGTACTGACATGTGGATCTACTTGCACTTTTCTTCTGGTACGTTTTATTAAAATATGACAAGGCATGGACATATTATCATACGCCGCAATGCATTTCTTGCATAAAGAACATGCATACACATGTTTCCTTTCATTATATGTGGAGCTCACGACTTATGTATCTTCAACAGTGACCATCATTTCACGTCAATAATGAAGTAGATGCAGATTTAGATTTAGCCTCAGAGACAAGACCAAAAGCTATTTATTGCTGGAAGAGAATTAAGGAAATGGAACACAGATAAGAGCAATAAGTAAATAAAATTATTTAACAAGACTTGTGCATTTTAAGTAAAAATTTATTGAAAAAGATATGGCTGTCCTTGATAATCCAGGAAGTAACAAACTGTCAAGAAAAATTTGCAAAGCTAAATACACCCACTCACAGTCAATTTTTTAGAATGAATATCTTGCCAAGAAAACATAATTAAAGTTACCATCATATGGAGTGAATGAAGATGGTTTTGAGATGCTTTTCACTGAATGTTGCATAGGTTTTGTTAGATTGCAGTGTTTGTTGAGAAGTGATGGGCTATATGTCTAACAAATAAAATATTCTAAAAACAGAAAGTCTATGTTTACCTATATATGCCTAAGAGAAAGTGTCTGAAATCACCCCATGGATAAGGGTGTATTTTAAATCTTTTTCAAAGTTACAAAGTATATGAGGGGAACTAAGAAATAAATTGACCTTTTTTTTAAAAAATGTACACGCTTTGCATTTAATTTTAGTGACTTTTAACGCATGTTAAGTATATCCATCACTACAAATAAGTGAGAAGTATTGAGGTAATGAATTGTGGTGGCCCGCCACACAGCCATGCCAATGCTAGGACTACTATCGTGGCTGACACAGCATTCTCAGCACACATATGCAGATTTACCGCTAGCCGAAAGCCCAGCAATGGTGCGGTGTGCACCGGACATGTGAAGACAAAGCAAGAACCAGTGTGAACCAGTCATCAGAACAAACCAGACTCATTACATGAAGAGCTGTCCTGCCTAGCTGTGAAGCACGTGGGTTGAGCGATCTTGGACCCCCCACATGTACACGTGAACACCGCTGTTCTGGCCACATGATACATTCCTGTGGTTTAGCCAGGTGGAGGCAGTGTTTTACAACTACAATGTGACTTGCAAGCTTGTGAAATTTGGTGACATTGTAAGACAGCTCGACCAGAACATCGCTGTTGAAGTGTGAGACATTATCACTACCCCACCAACACTGTCCTCATATAAGCGGCTGAACGACGGACTAATCCGCCAAATTTCATCATTGCAGGAACAATGGGTACATCAGCTGTTGCAACATCAAGAATGTGGCAACAGGACGCCCTTGCAGTTCCTGCACCATCTCTGGGTACTGGCACATGCTGATATGGTCCTGGATTCACTATTATATGCCATCTGTGTGCACAGTCTGCCAACGCAAGTACGAGACGTGCGGCTCAGCCCTTGGTGGAGTTGGATGGCGTAGTGGACCTGGCCGACAGAGTCCTCAATGCACTCACAACAGTGCCAAACACTGCCGCCTCTGCAACATGTGCCACTGTAGAACCAGCACCAATGCTTGGCTCACATCGGAAGGCTGTACACGCCCACGCAGCAGTGGATGCCAAGCTCCACACCGAAGTATGAGACTTGGCTGCCCAGGTGGCATCACTAACCACTTAGGTTGAACACTTCATGCATTCGCTGCCAGAGTGCAGCAGGAATGCCAGCAACAGCTGTTCCAGCTTTGGACGACATGACCCGAACCGCAGTAGCTGACCTGGTGGTACATCACTGACTTTCGAGCTGATGCCCGACTTCTAGTGCTGGTATCGCGCCCGCTTTGCCAATGATGTGACAAACTGCCAGCTGCTGTGCTTGCACCCAAATGCCAACCACAGCCGGAATTAGACACACCCAGCTGCAGTGCCATACATAGCAGAGCAGGATGACAGTGTCAGGTACTTAGTAGACATTGGCTCTGCCCTGTCTATATATCTGTGATCTCTACTCAGGGACAAAAGACCGGCTGAGGAACTGTCACTGACTGCACCTAACAATTCTGCAGTAAAATTGTGTGCCACATACTTGCATGGATATTTACTGTTGCAGATGTTAATGAGCCAATCCTGGGCATGCGCTTTCAATTTTCTAGCCAACATAGCAAACGTCCAGCTGATTGACCCTATATCCAGGTTGAAGATAGTGGGAGGACACTGGCGACATGCTGCCTTCTTCAACATAAAACTGGTGCAGGCTCTGGTCCCTACACCTAGATACTAGACCAATTTCTGGAATTGACTCAACTGCCTGGCGCACTGAAATAGGTCAAACATTCCATGGTACACCACATATTAACCACAATCGGTCCACCCACCTCAAGCCAGTCATTTTGCATTGCCCCTATTGGCTTGCCATAGCTAAGGTTGAATTCGAGACTATGATGTGACAAGGCATCATCTGCCCATCAAGCAGTCCTTAGTCTCGCTCGAAGAAAGGACAATATGTGGCGTCCATGCAGCGACTACTGTTTGCTAAATGTGTGAATGTTGCCAGATCACTACCTGTTACCACACCTGCAGGACATCAGCCACACTCTGGCGGGGTCAATACTGTATAGGAAGATCGACTGTGTGAAAGAGTTCACACAGATCCCCGTGGTGCCTGAGAACATTCCATAAACACCAATATCGACACTCTTTGGATTGTTTGAGAGCTTCTTTATGACTTCCGAACCCCAAAATTCACTCCAGACTTGGCAGTGTTTGATGGACAGTGAGCCATCAGGCCTACCATGGTGCTTTGTGTACCTTGACGACATCCTGGTGTTATCAAGGTCACTTGAGCCCTGCCGCCAAAACCTGACAACAATTTCACAGCGTCTCAGCGAAGCCGGAATCATCGTCAAACTCGCAAAGTGCGTGTTTGGAGTCACTGACATAGAATTCCTCAGACACCTCGTCAACCCCAGTGGCTGAAAACCACTTCCCGAATTGTGGAAAAGTCTCACACACAGACGTACAAGGAATTACGTCGTTACCTGGGGGTGCTGTATTTTTTCTGACGTCACATATCAAACGCTGCTGCCATCCATGAACCTCTGACTACAGACCTACAAGGCTCAACAGCCAAAGGGAAGACTCCTGTTCCCTGGATGGACACACTGGAAAAACGTTTTGATGATTCATAACATGCCCTTAGAGAAGCAATGCTACTCGTGCACCTAGTGCACGATGTGGAGATAGCCATCATAGTAGACACCAGTCAGACAGCTATAGGAACGGCGTTACAACACGTTGGCTTACTCTCAAGGGAGCTCTTGGAATCGTAGTGCCTTTGGAGCGCTTATGACCATGAGCTACTAGTGATATTTGAGGCTGTGAAACACTTCTGCCCATCTATTGAAGCTCGTTCTTTTATTATATTCGTGGACCATAAACCGATCACGCACGTGTTCCCTGAACAATCACAATAAATGTTCACCATGCCAGTTTTGGCAGCTGGAGTACATCTCACAGTTCTCCACCAACATCCGCCACATCTCTGGCATTGACAACATTGTGGCCAACTCCCTATCTCGTGTGTGTGCAGTCATCTCTCCCCTTGTGAACTTTGAAGCTGTACAGATGTACAGGAGAGCAATGATGAACAAAATAGCCTCCACTGCGATGCCTCCAGTGGCCTGCAACTCGGACTGGTTCCTGTCCCTAGCTCAGATTGCAAGATCTGGTGCAACACTTCGACAGGCACACAGCAGCCATTTGACCGTATGATGGACTCTCACACCCCGGTGTCAACAGCACTACGTCTCTCGTGGCCACACGTTTCATCTGATCAGGGATGCAGGATGACTGCTATCAGTGGGCATGCACCTGCATTGCATGTCAGCATGCTAAGGTTGGCAGACACACCCATGCACCCATCAGCACATTCCCCCACGCGACACGATGCTTCGCACACTTTCACGTGGACATCATGGGTCCTCTTCCCACATCCCATGGCAAGCACTATCTGCTGACCATTTTACAAGCTGGCCAGAAGCGACGCTGATTGCAGACATCACTGCTGAGGCAGTTACCACCACCTTCGTCGAAACGTGGGTGGCCTGCTTCAGCTGCCCCAGTCATAAGACCATTGACCGCAGCCACCAGTTCGACTGTGCGCTGTTCACACATGGTCGCCCAACTGTGTGGAGTGCAGCTGCAAAAATCGACAAGCTACCATCTGGCGTCAAATGGCATGGTAGAGAGGCTCCACAGGATGCTAAGAGCTGCCTTAACTTGTTGTGACACAACTTGGACAGAGGCACGTCCCCTGGTACTGCTCAGCCTACGAGGTACTCTCAAGGAGAAAATCGGTGCTTCATCTGCTGACCTCGTACATTCGCAGTCATTGGCTGTTCCAGGAGACTTCATGGAGGAAGCACCACTGCCACATGACCATACCACCCTACAACTGGCAGAACATTTATGCGCACACATGGCTGGCCTCCAACTGTACACACCAATGTGGCATGGTACAGGCAAAGTGTTTGTGCATGCCAGCCTGCAATGCTACAGCCACATCATGTTGTGCATTGATGCCGCACAGCCACCATTTTGGTCCGCCACCTCGAAACCGGACTGCGTCATAGCTTGTGGCGACAGAATACTGGTGCTCAAGGTCAACAGCAAGCCGACATAGGTCACCATCGATTATGTCAAAACACTTGTTTTGTCCACTCCAAATGCTGCACACTTCTATGACCCTGTGGAATATATAACTGCCAATGAAGCTTCCCATGCCACCAGTGTGGCAGCATCCATACTCATCACCTACAACAACACACAGGCACTGCTAGCTGTCATCTTGCCACCAGCTGTCACCATGCTGCCACGTGCACCTCACCCCACCCTGCATGGTCAGCTAGTGCAGCAGCCTGAAGTGCCCCCACCACAGCCATCAACAGACTATGTCACATGCTCTGGCCAGTGGATCTGTTTCAAACACCCATGCTGCTTGACAATTGCATCATGCCACCAGACACTGAATGGGCGATAAACCCAGCATGCCGGCAGCTGCCTGCTGTAGAGACCCTGTCTCCAGTGCGCTACCTGAGCTGTTACCAGTCGAGCCCCAGACTCTGCAGCCCATATCACCAGTTGTGTATCCATTGGTGTTCGTGGGATTGCATCTGTGCCGTGTTGCCTCTAACACGTCGGACATCAAGTCAGGTTTCCCCCTCCCCCCCCCCCCCCTGCCAGTCCCCATAATTGGTACAGCATTGATGCCCAGATGTCTCTGCCATGCCATGCATCGGTATAGTCCTACTCCCGCACCAGTTACCATAACTATTTCCCCGTCAGGCACCAGATGCCACCCCTGTGCTGCTGGTCATGTCCATTGCAGTTCCAGGACTCACGCACTAGTCACGACATCACAGAGCCATGTGCTTATGCCCTTGCGATGCTTTAGACAGTTTGGAGCAACACCACCACCTGTTCCTGTCATAGTTGCTGCACAGGGGACATGTCTCCAGGCGCCCAGCAGTACTGCCTGCCCCCACTGCCACTAGCCACTGAGAGAGGACTCACCAGCGCATGTCAGCCAGCGCTACGCACTGACTTCACCAGCCACCACTCAATCGCTGCTCCACCAGACTGCAGTCATCACACTACTGCTGACATCACTACACAGAGTAGAAATTATGACATGATGGAGTTGTAGACTGATGGCTGTGCTGTCATGCAGCTCCCATGCTCTGCTCTGTGTGGCGTCCCACCGCACAGCTGTGCAAACACTAGAGCTACTATCGCGGCCGACACAGCATTCACGGTGCACGCACACAGATTTAGCATTAGCCAAAATCCCAGCAACAGTGTGAGGTGCACCAGATGTGCAAAGACAAAGCAAGAACCATTGCAAGGCAGGCACTGGAGCACACCAAACTCGTCACATGAAGAGCTTTCCTTCCCTAGACACAAAGCACGTGGATCGAGCGATCATGTACTCCCCACACGTACACCCGCAGAAGTCGGTCCATCCATTTATGCAGCCACTTCCACCTTGTCCAGATAAAAATGCTGCACTTCACAGATAGTACTGGGAGCTAGCTGTACAGACTAGCCCGTGAGCACATGACTGTGCGATATCTTGTGGAGTGTACACACTGCTCCACCTCAAGTTGTCAACCGCGGTCATGCAGTCGGCGATGGACTATATCAGGCTCGATTGTACACATCCCAATCATTGTAATAAATGTGTTTGCCTCATGCTGGCATTTCATTTGTATTCAGTCACCTTGGCCTCCTCTGAGCAGAGTGTGTGGGCATGACTATAGGGTTGGATCATCGCAAATATAATCGTAAGCATAATTATAAGCTATCTCGCTACAGAATTTAATACATTAGAGTTCAGTTCTTATTTTCTATCAAATTAAATTGAAACTTTTTAAAGTTATAAACTGAACTACTAATGGAAAGGAAAGCAAAGATATTCTACTAAAAGTTTAAACTCAGTTTTCTTGCTCAGTTTCCAAAATTAAGCTGCAAACACTTCAAAAGTTCAACATAAATTTATCATGTCTCACAAGTCTGAAGCACAATTTCTCTCAGAATAAACAATCCTCTCATCTCAGCTTGTATAGGAAGTACCCACAAAATGTATTCTTTTTGTAGTGTCCTCATCAGGGACATTAGGAAACACAAATACTTTTCTATTGTTTATGTGTGAGTGCAAGAATTTCACAAATACTTCCCTTGCACCAACATTTGCAGCCACTCCCACATACTGGCTCTAAAAGTTCCAGGTAATAACCACACTCTACTTTAGCATCTTTCTTGCTGGTACAAGTTTTCATCATTGTCCAAAATCACCCCACACAGTGCACAATTTGTAATAACCCTCATTATTTTATAACTTTACACAAAAACTTGGCAAACTTGTGAAGAAATTGTCTCAATGTCATAGGCTGCTGATGTCCTCAATAAATGCAGTTTTAATACTTGTCTGCCAATCACAACAATAGAAAGTTTACATTTTGTGATTGCATGAGCTTTCAGCAGTGAGACTGTTCATCAGATATTTACCTAGGTAAACATTCAACACAAAATGAAAGTCACAAAACATTCAACACAAAATGAAAGTCATAAAACATAGAAAATACAATCTTGTTTTTAAAGTAACTGGCTTGTGGAAGTGAAAATTTGCAGCAATTTGTTGCTACTCAGTGGGAAAGAGCATATAAATCATACTGTCTGAAATCTCACTGGTTTCCAAATAATTTCGTTCAACAGTACCAACATAATACGCATTGCAGAAGACTATTAAAACCAGATGTCAGAAGATGGTGGCCACCAGCTGTTACGGATGATGACTGTTTTCAATTGGTGCTCAGATTTAACTGTATCGGTGGCAGTGGTATGACACTGTACAAAAACATGGCCTCACTGAGTTACAGCAATGCTGTCTCTTCAGCATCAGCATCAGCATCCTCAAAGTGGGGTGAGCCATGTTGAATGCAAATAATTTTATTTATTTATTGTGTTAATGTGTGCTCAGAGAAGACAACTCTAATTTTTGTTTTAGTAGGAATTTTCTATTGAAGTGATGATGACTATCATTAATTGTGTAACAGTTGCTGTAAACTTGTTACTATTTAACTAATGCCAGTACTGAAAAGAAAAATGGAACAGGCTTTGAAGGTTCTTTTGAAAAGCTTCAGTGACCGTTAAACATTAATCTAGATGCAAAAATGGAATATTTAAGGGCTGAATTAAATGTCACGAAAGATACAGCTGATAATAAGATACATCAATAATGGTTTAAAGGTTCACACTGAGACAAATTCTCAGATGATTATTGAAATAAATGTTCATTAGATGTAACCAATACTGAAATAGATTGACACATTACTGACTCACAGCAGCAAAAGTTTAAAATAAATAACAAAATGTTGAAATTACAATTTACTATCTTAAACAGGAGTTACACTTTTGAGAGTTTGGAAGGTAGGAGACAAGATATTGGCAGAAGTAAAGCTCTGAGGACGGGGTGTGAGTCGTGCTTGGGTAGCTCACATAGTAGAGCACTTGCCCGTGAAAGGCAAAGGTCCCAAGTTTGAGTCTTGGTCTGGCACACAGTTTTAATCTGCCAGGAAGTTTCATATCAGCGTACACTCCACTGCAGAGTGAAAATCTCATTCTGGAAACATCCCCCAGTCTGTGACTAAGCCATGTCTCTGCAGTATCCTTTCTTCCAGGAGTGCTAGTTCTGCAAGGTTCGCAGAAGAGCTTCTGTGAAGTTTGGAAGGTAGGAGATGAGATACTGGCAGAAGTAAAGCTGTGAGGATGGGGTGTGAGCCATGCTTGAGTAGCTCAGATAGTAGAGCACTTGTCCGCACAGGGCAAAGGTCCTGAGTTTGAGTCTCGGTCTGGCACACAGTTTTAATCTGCCAGGAAGTTTCATATCAGCATACACGCTGCTGCAAAGTGAAAATCTCATTCTGGAACTTTACGTTTTCCTCCACAAATTACTCCACCAAACACTGAGAGTAAATATTTTAACTATCAAGTGTTTTGTACTGCGATGAGCAAAATACTCTTGAAAATCAAAGTTGAAAAAGCACAGCAACAAGCACAGCAACAACCTGCAATGTGTGAGGACCTAAGAAGTACGAGAACAATGTCCAACATTGGTTTTCATACTGGGAAGTTATAACTAAACTGCAGCTACTCACAGAGGTCCATTGTGGGCTGTAATTATTATATGTCAGTGAAACTTGATGGATATTCTAATGTGTTAATAGGGAACTGATTTATGATGGGAAAAAATTAGTTCCAATTTTGGCTACCTTGTGCAAATCTGGCACTGTGAATGCCAAAAAGACATATAAATGTTTCCATACATAATGGATTAGAATGGGATGTGTGCATAAAAGTTTAAACAAGTAAAAGGCATAATGTTGATGTTATTATTAACTGTTGATTACACAATTTATTAAATACAAGCACTGCAGATGTCAGTGAGATATTGCATCCATAAAAGGACATGATCAACTATTGCTTGCAGCAGTCCTAGTGGAATGTGAACAACCTGTTCCTGTACTCTGGTCTTCAGTTCAGGTAGAAACCAAACTTTTCCCTGGTAAACAAGTTCTTTTAGATATCCCCAAAGCCAAAAGTCACATGGATTCAGAAATTAGCCAGGATTGGAAGTTCATTAAGAGAAATATTTGCCTAGTAATACAGTATTAAAGCACACTGCACCACAGTTTTTTCCAATATTAAAAGAGAAATTAATATAATTTTGTTTGAGGATGTTAGCAATGTCATGTGGATGAGGGGAAGATTGGGCAAGCCACTTGACTGAGGACATGCTTAATGATTTGCTAACACAATATTATATTAAAGGTAATTATCTGCCTTAATAGCAGTGAAATAACATCATTGTGGGGTAATAATATAATTTTTATAATTAGTAAATAAGCTGTAAGGAATGCTATCTAAGATAATATACTTATAAATCAGCTACAATGATTGCTGGCTGAAGTGATATAAAGGCATAGCCTACTTAGATGATAGATATAAGATGAACTCATGCATCTGGTTTAGAAGGAAAAATGTGTTTGTAATAAATATAGGGGAGAGAGGAGTGTTGCAAGTTTTTAAACATAATGTTGTACCCAAATATATGTTTTATAGAAGGAAATAGGATAGGTGTACCAAGTAAGTAGGACCTCCATATGTGTTGAGAACAGAAGAAAATTATATGCATAGAAATACAATCTCTGTGAAAAATGTATGATCATATAGCATTTGTCTTTCTGATGAAACCATTTCTGCAAAAGTAGAATTTTGAGACTTACTCCAGTGTTGTACAAAATCAACCTGAGTTATAGTAGATTGCTGAGTATAATTAAAAACATTATTATTAAAAATCAATTTGCATGGCTCAAATGTGGAAGGTTTAGACAAACAGTTACAATAGACAAACTGCAAGAAAGCATAAGGTTACTAAGTATTCAGAAGATATTTCCACCTGTATGGTTATTGAGATGAAACTGTAAAATAATTATAGTTTACAGTAACCAGAATCAGTTGTGTTTTTATAACAGCTGCATGCTTTTAAGAATTATGTCTTCTAAATATGTCTGGAAAGGAACATTAGTACTAGTGCACTGTGTTTGCAGTAAGAGGCAAATATTATGAAAATAAAGTAGTATTAAATGAAAAATACTTGCAAACTAAAAGAAATTCTTGATAGTAAGCATTAATCACTGACATAATCTATCAAACTGGTATTATTCTTACTACAGTATGTTCTAAACAGTCATCCAGTTTCTCTCATATATCTTTCTGCAGCGCTACTCAACAGCTGGTACACAGAGATTAAAATATGCCTTATTTTTGTGTGATCAATAAAATCTGTCCAAGCTCGTGATGTTCACTGAAAATAATTGTCAGATAAAATTGTTTTAAGATTATCCACCTGATGAAAATATGTATTTTCAAACCTAGAAATGATTCGCTCAGCGGTGGATTTTTTAAGAGGAAACAGCTTTATGAATTTCAAAAATACGTCAACCACCACAAAAACATAACAAAATCCATTCTTAGACTTAGTGAAAGGTTCATAAATGTCCACAGACATGAGGTGTAGGTTACTATTAGGCAGTGTGTTTTGCTTTTGATGTCAGCTTGTTTGGTTACTTATCTTCACTCTTTGACATCTGGTACAGCTGGCATTCTTCTTCTTGACTCTCCTTCCTACATTATAAAAATGGATGTTTTCCTGAATATTGTGTGTACATTTAGTTGATGCACAATGACCAAAAATCTCATGTGTATAGGTAATTAAAGTACCAGTACATTGTTCCAGCCAACATAGTTTCCAATCATATGAGTCAGTCGTATGTCTTCCGAATTAAATATCCTTGTGTACCTTATAATATTGTTCAGTCTTTTCTCCTCCTTTCTTACCCAACATTCTCTTAACAAACTTCCAATTTTGATCATGATGATATATGCAGATGTCTTTGCAAATTTTCAAGATGTCTTTTGCCTCTTTCACACCTTTCAAGTAAATAATTTTAAACTCTTTTTTTCCTTCTCCAAAGCAGTTAGGTCTATGTTGTCATCAATCTGGTCCCAAATAAACTTCAAAAAGTTTTCACTTTTATTCTCCATTCTCACAGATACCTCACCTTTACTGTTTGGGTCATTACACTACGTGGAATTAATGGCAAACTGCTTTGACTAGACTGGTATCCCATGACTCTCACTTACAAAATCACATACATCACTTACCTTACCTGTACTGTCAGCATCATTTGCAAATAACTCTGAAACTTCATTATTCTTAAACAACACTAATACCTGATACTCATCAGCATCATAGTCCTCCAAAATTACTTCATCAGCAACATCAATAACAATACAAGTCTCATTCCATCAAAGTCACTTACCTCAACTACCAGTCTCAGACTTAGCAACCTGTGTTACTTAACTGCTCTGATCCACATCCACACAAAAAGAACAACCTAGTTCAGATCCAATATAATCATCACCTGATTTACATACGTGAACAACATTGTTTTCTGACCAAGAGAAGAAATCATTACTACATACTAAATCTACATTCCCACTAATGTCACATTGTGGATTGTGATTAGCACCTAAGTCACCATAATTAAACATAGTATCCCAAAATTTTTGTCTGATTTCAAGTGTACATTTGGGGTCCTATGCTTGTTATGTTTCCTCAACCCATAACTGTGGACTTTCATTGAGGCAAACTGCCATATCCTGAGTATTACTTCTATGATTGTTTCTTCTATTAAAATATCCATGGCTATTCCCATTAATCCTATCCTGCTGATGTTCAGAATTTCTCTCCCTAATGACACTTTGAACCTGATAGAAGTTACCATTACCTCACTTTCTGTAATTACTCCCATTCTGATTTCTATCATTCCAATTATTATGGTTCATACTTCTTTCTACTGCTCTACCCAGGCTGTCAATATATTATAAAAATTATTCAAGATAGTCATCAGGTCTGTGTACTAAATCCCACTGCAATCTTTTTGGTAATCTCCTTTTAAGTACATCAGTCAAGGTCATTTCATCAAATGGTTTGTCAAGGTGTGCTAATTTTTAATCTGGTTCTTACAAAACTCTTTCAAAGTGCTGTCCCTACTCCTATAATTAGGATCATTCAAAAATTCAGTTTTGATTATCACCTGTTCTGTTTCTGACCAAAATTTAGTTAAAAAACTTTTCTCGAAACTCAGATTCCCACTAACTTAAATTTAAATTTACCATGACGGAACTTTGCCTTCCAGACATCTTTCAACAAATTTAATTTTTGATTGTCACCCATGCCTGACACAAAACTATCTCTGCAGTAGTGCATAAAATCCACCTGATGTAAAATGTCGGGTGGAAAACTTCTGATAGGAGTTTTGGACCATGCAATACCATTGTTCTGAACTGAATTTTTTTTTAATCTAAAACAGTTACATTTGTTGGCATATTGTTTTCTACATTTAATAGTTTTGAGTTAAACTGGCGATATATTATTGAATTTTTTTCCACTACATCCTTCTGTTCATCTCTGATGTCACAACATTCTTTCATTGTTTCACTGGCTAAGCTACAAACTCATTTTCCAGAACAATAAATTTATTTTCTGAAATATCAGATTTTTCATTCATACATTTAACCCCTCTGACAACCCAGTTTTTAGCTCTGAAACTCGATTACTAAGTTGATCTAGCTGCTTTTGTATTCTGTCTGATTGACTGTTGTTATCTGTCTTAATTTCATCTGTTATATTTCCAACATTAACTACAAAATATCAGTTTTTGCTGTTACTTTACTGACTATGATTTCACTCAGCTCAAACATATCCTGACTGCATCCTACATCTTTCATTTCTACCTCACTCCTAACCTCATCCCTATTCATTTTGTTAAAAAGCACACGATTCCAAAAAACAAATTAACTTCACAAATAATTTGTAGTTAACTTTCCTTTTTGATATCCCTGGTTGTAGTTGTAAAGTCCTCTTCACTTTCATTTGATCTGGTCTGACATTATTGGTAGCACACCATCTTTGTTGGTATGATTTGCTTTGTTGGGCATCCTTCAGGTTTTTTGCTTCATGTGATCCAAAATTTATTCATACAAAAATTGTAAAAGAAATAAAGCACTCTTTTCTGCATTAGACAAAACTTCATTATTAGTCAATTAGCCATACTGTCCAGTATGGTAAAGTCTTTCCATAAGATTTGAGAGGAGTAAGATTTACAATAAACTTTTTATGTATTTTTTCTTGCATGGCTAGCTCCAGTTCTTCATGATAGGGATGTGATTCATGAAGCTGAAATTCTCACATTTTGGGTTCTCATGGTTCAACTGATCTAAATAATTTTAAAGAATGTCATTGCAGAATTTTTTATTATATCACACTGTCTTTTGAATTTTCACTTTATCAAAGCAAATCCAGAATACAAAAATATGTCCGATCACACCAGAGGCATCCTTACTACTACCTGTATTCCAAAGGGTTTACAATTTTTCTTGAAAAGTGACTTTTCTGTTTGTTTGGGTTATTATTTTAGAAATGAATCCAGAAATAAACATAATAAAGAGTAATAGATTGTGTAATTAATAATAGAAATTATAAATGTGCGAAATATTTCATAATTTCAAAAGTTCCTGAGAAAACAATTCTAACTGTGCATTCAGAGCAAGTACACATCAATTGTAACAACAAAAAAGTAATACCTTTTCATAAATTTACCTTGAAATGTAACATACTGTGTATAAGATTATAAAAAAAATTTCAGAGAAACAGCTGAGATGATAGTGACCTGTCCAAAACTTGAAAAATATTACTGGTATCAACTACTACTGTACAGGAATAGTAAAGCTAAAGGAGGATGTCCCTTTACAATCTCTATCTCTGTTCATGGTGGGAGGGGAGAAGATAGGTTGATGAGGGTACTTTTTAATTCTTTTAAATTCAGAACATAGGCCACTTTTTTTTTTTAAAAAAAAAGGTTGCTCAGCAATTATAGGTTACCTGGTACCACCCATATTTTTGATATGGTGGAGATGCACCGAGTTTAATAATAATAATAATAATAATAATAATAATAATAATAATCATGAATTTTTTTGATACAGACAAAAAATAGGAATAGATAGTACAAATATTAAAGAAGAACTAAAAGAAAAACATAGACAAAGACTAACAAAAATACTGAAAACAGAACTGACAGCAAGGAACAAGACAAAAGCTATAAATACTTAGGCTATACCAATATTGACTTCCTCATTTGGAGTAGTGAAATGGAGTAACACAGACCTAGAAGCACTCAATACACTTACACGATCACAATGCCACAAATATAGAATACATCAAATACATTCAGCAACAGAAAGATTCACATTAAGCAGAAAGGAAGGAGGAAGGGGATTTATCGACATAAAAAACCTACATTATGGACAGATAGACAATTTAAGAAAATTCTTTATAGAATGAGCAGAAACTAGAAAAATACACAAAGCAAATAAATACATTGGCTACACCACTACAATTTCATAACCACCTCTACAACCCTCTAGATCACCTAACATCAACAGATATGAAGAAAGTAAATTGGAAAAAGAAAACACTACATGGCAAGCACCCGTATCATCTAACACAGCCACATTCACACATAGATCAATACATACCCAACACATGGCTAAGAAAAGGTAATATATACAGTGAGACGAAAGGATTCATGATTGCAATACAGGATCAAACAATAAACACCAGATATTACAGCAAGCATATTATTAAAGATCCCAATACCACAACAGATAAATGCAGAGTTTGCAAACAACAAATAGAAACAGTAGATCACATCACAAGCGGATGTACAATACTAGCAAATACAGAATACCCCAGAAGACATGGCAATGTAGCAAAAATAATATATCAACAACTTGCCAAACAACATAAACTAATAAAACAACACGTCCCCACATACAAGTATGCACCACAAAATGTACTGGACAATGATGAATACAAATTATACTGGAACAGAACCATTATAACAGATAAAACAACACCACATAATAAACCTGACATCATACTCACCAATAAAAAGAAGAAATTAACACAACTAATCGAAATATCCATACCCAATACAACAAATATACAGAAGAAAACAGGAGAAAAAATTGAAAAATACATCCAACTGGCTGAGGAAGTCAAAGACATGTGGCATCAGGATAAAGTTGACATCATACCAATTATACTATCAACTACAGGAGTCATACCACACAATATCCACCAGTACATCAACGCAATACAGCTACGTCCAAATGTATATATACAACTACAGAAATTTGTAATTATTGATACATTTTCAATTACCCGAAAGTTCCTAAATCCAATGTAACATATACCGTACAGTTAAAAGAAAGTCACAATTGATCAAGATCCACATCACTTTCCATTTTTAACCAGACATAATGTCTGAGAAAGGAAAGAAATAACAATAATAAAAATAATCATGAAATTTTTTAATGTATACAAGTGGTAGGTCAAGCTCATCATCTCTTCTTATGATTTGCAAATCTGGTAATAATTGTATATCCAGGAGAATATACACAAAAACGAGGCCCATGAGTTGTCCTTAATCCATAGTTAAGTCAAAAAGTATTAATAATATACTTTACAATTGCTCCACTAATTGGTAAAGTGGCAAAAATTTGAAGATCATTGTAAGTGCTAGGAAACAGCTCACTGTTAGGCACTTTAGTGACTCCAGGGAGGTTTGCAGTAATTAGAACCAACCTTGAAATGGTGTTTTTATCTAGCAGTTAGCACATTGGATCACATTTCGGTGAATGATGGTCCTGGTTATCCAGATTTAGATTTTCTATGGTTTCCCAAAATCACTTTAGGCAAATGCCAGGATGATATCATTGAAAAGGTGATGGCCAGTTTTCATCCTCATCCTTTTCTAATCTAAGCTTGTGCTCCATCTCTAATGACTTCATTGTCTATGGGGTGTTAAACTCAAATTTATCTTCCTTTCCTCCTTCCTTCCATATGTCCACCCAAAGTTTGAATTCCTACACATCAAAGGAGACAGAAGAATCAATTAGCTACTTATGTATGTATCCCAGTTTGTGCACAGCTCTTAAATTTCTTTGTGGTATGTTGCATAAATTGAAAATTTGTCACACCTGGGGAGAAGCTTTTCCTCATAACAGAGATGAATTATCTAACTGGGAAGTCTGCAAGGCTCTATAAAAGTGTTCCTTAGTGAAATGATCAACTTGTTGATTATTTTGCTCTATCTATCAAGAAACAACACCGAGTGATGTAATTTACATATCCAATTCCTGAGCAAGTTGTGGAGCTTTGAATAACTTCTGCCAGGAAAAAAATCCTCATATTTCTCTCTCTAGGGCACTTAGGATGTTCATCATTACCTTCATTGAGCTACTGAAGTCTCAAGTCAGTGTTGGAAGGAAATAGTTGATGAGGTAGTTGTTTTGAATATGAAAAATCTGAAGAAAATAATAATTTGTATGCTAATAGATAAGAAGACGGAAAAATTAAAAATATTCCACATCATTTATAATGTTCTGCTGCAAATATTGACCTTGGAAGAAATTAGTGGACAATTTTTCATTTAATTATTACTGCGAGTGCAATGTTTTGCATGAAGGGATTACTCAGTATGGTAATGGATGGCTCCCTTTGATTCACACCCCATTCCACAACTGCTGTTAGCACCAGATTCAACACATATTTTCAGAATGACATTAAATTATATGCATGTATGTTCAACAGTATACAGGGTGAGTAACTAACTATTGCCACCAAGAATAACTCTAAAAGTATGATAGGAGCTGGAAAGGTTGTGGGATAAAAGTTGCATGGGAGTATGGGGGCCATAATATGACACTGGTGTTTTGTTGCTAGGTGGCGGTTGCTTAGATATATGAAGGTCAACTTTGTTTTTTAAATGGGACACTATAGTTTCGTTCTTATTTTCTGAAAGGAGCTATTGAGATGAATCCAATGACCAGTAACAATAAGGTCTTTGAAAATCAATAAAGGTCACAAAGGTGGCATGAACATCCATTTACAGAAGGTGTTCAAAGTGATGACCATTGCTATCAATGCAGAGCTGCAATCTTCTTATCATGGATTGTGTGGTATTCCTTATCACTTCAGCACTTATCAAAACACACTCTCTGACAATTCTCTCTCGCACACCTTCTGTAATGAATCCCCTACAAGAAAAAATCCAGAGGCGTCTTATTTTCTGAAAGGAGCTATTGAGATGAATCCAATGACCAGTAACAATAAGGTCTTTGAAAATCAACAAAGGTCACAAATGTGGCATGAACATCCATTTACAGAAGGTGTTCAAAGTGATGACCATTGCTATCAATGCAGAGCTGCAATCTTCTTATCATGGATTGTGTGGTATTCCTTATCACTTCAGCACTTATCAAAGCACACTCTCTGGCAATTCTCTCTCGCACACCTTCTGTAATGAATCCCCTACAAGAAAAAATCCAGAGGCGTCAAGTCTGGTGAAAACGGTCGGCCATGACACGTCTCCTCCATATCCAATACAAAGATTTGGGAATTGGCTCTGCAACCCATTTCTAGTCATCAGTAAAAAATTTTCCAGACACTCATTGTGTTGATACCACATTCTGTTCCTTGTTCCTAAAGGTATTTCTTCCAGTAACAGACGTAATGTTTCTTGCGGGAATGTGGTGTACTTCCTACCTTTAAGATTTCCTTCAATGAAATAGGGGCCTATAATTCTGTCCTCCAGAATCCCACACCATACATTCACCAACCGCAGTTTTTGGTGTGCAACATGCAGCAGCCAACATGGATTTTCAGTTGCCCAGTAATGCATGTAATGCAAATTAATGTTTCCATTGTTTGTGAATGAAGCCTCATCAGTAAACAAAATCAAATTAATAATTGTGTCATCCCTCTGAATCTGAAGCTGAGCCCATTGGCAGAATTCAGTGTAAGGCATACAATTCATACCAGTTAATTCTTGGCGGAGACTGATTTGATAAGGATGATATTTATGGTGATGCAGATCATGAACAACACTACTCTGTCTCGTTACAGATCCCCTTGCAACTTGAAGTGAACCAACACAAGGATCTCGAACCACAGTGGCAAGAGTACCAGTTTCCTTTTCCTCATTAGTAACTTTTCTTTGCTGGATATGTTTGTGATGTAATTTATCATACACATACTTAAATGTATGAAGTGTAGAGTGAGTATGTTGAGGATATCTTTCAGCATATAAGTCTCTGGATCTCACTGAATTTCGTTGGCATTCTCCATAAATGAGAAGCATATCAACTTATTCTTTGAAGGAATATGTTATTTACATTCACTTGATTCAGCAAATCTAGTCTTACCTTTTTTTATTAGTGTTGTATTGCAAAACTGTTGAATGGTGTTTACATGTAAATAGCATGTTAGATGGATACACCATATTCGGCAAATATTTACTATTTGCACTATATACGTGAGAGAAGTGTCAGAGCATGTGCTTTGATAAGTGCTGAAGTGATTAGAAATACCATTCAAATCATGATTAGAAGATTGCAGCACTGCATTGATACCGGTAGTCATCACTTCAAACACCTGTAAATGGACGTTATGCCACATTTGTGACTTTTTTTTGACCTTCAAAGGCTCTACTGTTACACATCATTGATTCATCTCAATGGCTGTTATAGGTAAATATATAACAAACTATAGCATCCAATTTAAAAATACAAAGTTGACCTTCATATCTCTGATGTGACCCCACCTAGCAACAAAAAACCAAAATCATATTATGGCCCCCATTGTCCCATGCAACTTTTGTTCCACAAACTTTTCAGCTACTATCATACTTTCAGAGTTATTCTAGGTTGCAGTAGTTAGTGACTCACCCTGTATACTAGGATGACTGCAGTCAGATGACTCTCCACTTTAGCATCTTTTCATAAACATTACAGAATGAAATTAGATCAAAGTAGCAGAAAGAAAGACTGAAGTGCTTAATATTTTGTTTAAGATAATGGAAAAAACTTTGCTTCTCTAAATTATGATAAAATTGTGGCTTGACTTACTTTTTTATGAAAACTAATTACTTTAGCTAGTGTAGTTTTTCTTTTGTGTTAATCATTGGTAGAAATGATTCCTGAACGATGATGCAAGTTTGAGACACCCAAATAAGCTGTGAAGCACAAACAGCTCTGAAAGTATCATCATTTCTAAGCTAAAGATTATTTGTTTCACGATCAAAATTGCATTTCTTTGTGTTAGTAGCATGATGGTAAAAATACTTCTTGTCCTTGCGACTGACAGAGGAATGTTTTGATGTTGGCATATGATAATGATGGCAATAATTGGACAAAAACTCGTTAACAGAGCAAAGTTTGTGATGATAAATATAAATGATGATGACATTGTTCAACATAGCTGTATTCACACAAACATGGTCCATCACATTCACATATACAAAAGGAACAACTACTCAAAGATAGTCCACACTCTATAGACAGCAATGACAAAGATGAAACAAGCACCCAGATTACCAATGTAAGAACACTCTATCACTTAATCCAGTAACAATTTCAACTTGTGAATAAGGTATGGGCCTGTGTGTTGCTCTTTAACAAATGGTTTAGTTAATGTATTAGCAGATATTTCCTTTGACTGCAAGTGCTCAACAACAGTGTCACTTCTTTTCACACATTGGCTAATGAAATGCCCTTTAGCGAAAACGTGATTCAGCCTAGAGTGCAACACAGGATTTTGTGACAGTCTAATAGTACTCTGGCCATCGTGAAAAATTATTACAGTATTTTGGTGCTTATTACTTAACAATTTTCCCAAGAAAAAAATCACACATGTTGCAGTACATAGAAGTGACATACCCATCATTTGATTTAACTTGTCAGCACTCAAAGTTAGCCAAGGGATTGTCAAACTGACAAACAACATTGGATAAAGAACTGGATCAGCTGGAAACAGCCAGAAAATCTTAAAGGGTAAATGATTTCCCATTACAGATTATATTTGTTTGGCAATATTGAATGTTCAAGTATTGACCAACAAAAAGAGTGAATTAAATCGAGTACTTAGAGGAAGGGAAGTAGATATTGTAGTAATAACAGAAACTAAGAAAAAGGTAATAGGAATGATAGATCTGACAGATTACTGTATGGCTTGTAGGGATATTCTAGAAAGTAAATACACTAGTGCTGGAGTAGTAGTTTTAGTCAATAATAAATGGAGAGGAAATATTCATGAATACAGTTTCATAAATGAAAAAATAATGACAGTCAGAGCTCAAATTCTAAGACAAAATCCTGACAGTTATAGATGTGCATGACTCAGAGAAGGGAGGGAATGTTGATACTTACACTTTTATGATGATCTAATTGAAAAAAATTAAGATTGTACACCATATTGTCATTATTGGTCATTTTAATGTGCGAGATGGAAACCTGCTAATACCAGGAATAGTAGAATTATTTGGAGAAAGCACTCTTAATAATAATGGAATTTGTTATGGCAGTTTGTCTCTTTTAATATATTTATATGGAATGTAGGTCTGTGACTGATTATATAATAGTTATTGATAGAATGGAGATCTTATGAAAGATATAAATGTTTATGGAGGAAGTGACATATATGATGACTATTTACTTTTGGGGAGTAAGATAAAACTACTATCTAAATGCTGGAATGAAAGAAACTTCAAAAGAAGCCACAACATGAAATGTTCAAACTAAATCTCTTGTTGGAGTATAGTACCTGAGAACTTTATAAGGACAGACTCATAGAAAATTTTACTTCACTATCAGTCAAAAAAGAACATAGAATAGAATCACTGAGATTCAGATTTTATTGTCACATAATATCTTTGGTGTCTACAGATGTTGACGTCTGCAAGTTTTCAAATTTGCTGTTCTTAGTTCTGTTTTATTCTCTGTACAGTGAGTTGTGAATAAATTTGTTTGGTAATTATGTGTCATGCCTGTATTGTTAAACTAAATGGTCCAGTTACATTAATGTGACCACCACCTATGTTTGATGTTATGGTGCAATAACCACCCACAAATGACAGGTGACAGTACTAATAGTGGAGCTTATATAAAGTATATCTGGAGGATGTGTAAAACAGAGCAATCATTGTTGTAGTGTGGAAATGGAGCAATTTATCTGACAAGAAATGGTATGATCATTGGCTTTTAGGCAAAGGATGGAAGTATTTCCAAAGTGGCTAACTGTTTCCAAAACTCATACTGGGGTAGCTTTGGTTTACCAGAGTCCATAGATGATAAGGGTGAATGACAACTGCAGAGATGTGTATGGGGGAATAGATGTGCCACAGTTGAGCAACTGATTGCCCAGAAGAACCAAAGGGCTACCAGCTGTGTCTCGTCAATGACAGTCAAGTGGACATAGCTGCATATGGACCTCTACATCAGATGCCTGGTTGATTCACCCATGCTGACTGCTGCTCTTTGTTGATGAAGACCGGAATTTACAAGAAACACCACAGATGAACAGCTACTGAATAGTGACAGGAGGCCTTTTCAGATGAATTACATTCTATGCTCCATTGCAAGGGTCACTATTGGTGTGTACGACCCTACAACAATCCCCTGGATGGTCCAGGCTGGAGAAGGGAACATTGTGGTCTGGGTAATGTTCTCATGGCAGTCCCAGGTGATCTCATCACTCTTGAAGGTACAGTCGATCAACAAACATATGCACCTATCCTTGGGGACAATGTCCATTCCTACGTGCAGTTCATTTTTCCTCAGCACAATGATATTTACCAGCAAGAAAATGCAATGTGCCACACAGCTCACACTGTACATGCATGGTTTGAAGACCCCAATGATGAGTTTGTTGTATTGACCTGGCCACCAAACTCCCTGGATCTAAGTCCAATCAAAAACCTGTGCGACAACCTTGATCAGGTTGTTCATGCCACAGGTTCTCAACCAAGGAACTTAGCACAGCTAGCCATGGCATTGGAGTCAACATAGCTTGACATCCCTGTCAATACCTTCCAGGACCTCACTGACTCTCCCCTGCATGTCTTGCAGTGGTCCATGATGCATAGGGTGATTATTTAGGCTTTTCACAGGTGGTTACATTATTCTGACTGGGAAGTGCACAGCCTAACAGGTTATGGGTTCAAGTAATGTGATTGGCAAAAGCAACATTTTATGATTAGAGAAAAACTTCAATTCATAAGCTGAAAAGCACATAAATAAACAAGTTTATTAACATTACAAATATGGCACATGTAACTGCTGTGCATGGAGTTTGATTAGAAATATAGGAGCAAGAGAGGGGAAGAAAACCAATGTGCAGTCCGTGTGCATACCAGGGGGAGCCATTCCAGATGTGGAAAGGGTCCTTCTGGATGCCATGAAGGGTACAGGGTGCACCCATCTGCAGGTGGTCACTCATGTCGGCACCAATGATGTGTGTCGCTATGGATTGGAGGAAAACCTCTCTGGCTTCCAGCAGCTATCTGATTTGGTGAAGACTGCCAGTCTTGCTAGCGGGATGAAAGCAGAGCTCACCATCTCCAGAATTGTCGACAGGACTGACTGCGGACCTTTGGTACAGAGCCGAGTGGAGGGTCAAAATCAGAGGCTGAGATAGTTCTGCGACAGTGTGGGCTGCAGATTCCTCAACTTGCGCCATAGGGTGGTGGGGTTTTGGGTTTCGCTGGATAGGTCAGGTGTCCACTACACGCAGCAAGCAGCTACACGGATAACAGGGGTTGTGTGGCATGGACTGGGTGGTTTTTTAGGTTAGATGGCATTGGGCAAGTACAGAAAGGGCAGCAGCCTCAAAGGGTGCGAGGCAAAGTCAGGACATGCGGGGGCCAAGCAGCAATCGGTATTGTAATTGTAAACTGTTGAAGCTGCATTCGTAAAGTACTGGAACTTCAAGCGCTGATAGAAAGCACCGAAGCTGGCTGAAGCCAGAGATAAATTCTGCCAAAATTTTTACAAAGGCACAGGCGGTGTTTAGAAAGGATAGATTGCATGCAACCAGTGGTGGCGTGTTTGTTGTTGTTAGTAGTAGTTTATCCTGTAGTGAAGTAGAAGTGGAAAGTTCCTGTGAATTATTATGGGTGGAGGTTACACTCAAAAACCAAGCTAGGTTAATAGTTGGCTCCTTTTATCGTCCTCCCAACTCAACAGCATTAGTGGCAGAACAACTGAGAGAAAGTTTGGAACACATTTCACATAAATTTTCTCAGCAGAACTTGCCCCCCTTCTAACAGCCGTTTACCACAAGTCTCTAGAGAAACGGAAGGTTGGAAACGAGCACAGGTAATCCCAGTCTTTAAGAAGGGTTGTCGAGCAGATGCACAAAACTATGGACCTATATCTCTGACGTCGATCTGTTGTAGAATTTTAGAACATGTTTTTTGCTTGAGTATCATGTCGGTTTTGGAAACCCAGAATCTACTCTGTAGGAATCAACATGGATTCCGGAAACAGCGATCGTATGAAACCCAACTCACTTTATTTGTTCATGAGGCCCAGAAAATATTAGATACAGGCTCCCAGGTAAATGCTATTTTTCTTGACTTCCGGAAGGCGTTCGATACAGTTCCGCACTGTCGCCTGATAAACAAAGTAAGAGCCTACGGTATATCAGACCAGCTGTGTGGCTGGATTGGAGAGTTTTTAGCGAACAGAGCAGAACATGTTGTTATCAATGGAGAGACGTCTACAGACGTTAAAGTAACCTCTGGCAAGCCACAGGGGAGTGTTATGGGACCATTGCTTTTCACAATGTATATAAATGACCTAGTAGATAGTGACGGAAGTTCCATGCAGCTTTTTGCGGATGATGCTGAAGTATACAGGGAAGTTGCAGCATTAGAAACTTGTAGCGAAATGGAGGGAGATCTGCAGCAGATAGACACTTGGTGCAGGGAGTGGCAACTGACCCTTAACAAAGAAATATGTAATGTATTGCGAATACATAGAAAGAAGGATCCTTTATTGTATGATTATATGATAGCGGAACAAACACTGGTAGCAGTTACTTCTGTAAAATATCTGGGAGTATGCATGCGGAATAATTTGAAGTGGAATAATCATATAAAATTAATTGTTGGCAAGGTGGCTACCAGGTTGATATTCATTGGGAGAGTCCTTAGAAAATGTAGTCCAACAACAAAGAAGGTGGCTTACAAAACACTCATTCGACCTATACTTGAGTATTGCTCATCAGTGTGGGATCCGTACCAGATCGGGTTGACGGAGGAGATAGAGAAGACCCAAAGAATAGTGGGGGGGATGTCACAGGGTTATTTGGTAACCGTGATAGCGTTACGAAGATGTTTAGCAAACTCAAGTGGCAGACTCTGATAGAGAGGCGCTCTGCATTGCGGTGTAGCTTGCTCGCCAGGTTTCAAGAGGGTGAGTTTCTGGATGAGGTATCGAATATATTGATTCCCCCTACTTACACCTCCCAAGGAGATCATGAATGCAAAATCAGGGAGATTCAACCGCACACAGAGGCTTTCAGACAGTCGCTCTTCCCGCGAACCATACGCGACTGGAACAGAAAAGGGAGATAATGACAGTGGCACAGAAAGTGCCCTCCGCCACACACTGTTGGGTGGCTTGCAGAGTATAAATGTAGATGTAGATGTAGATTGTAATCTAGTAGAATGGGACTGTACATAATGAACAGATCAACACCATCTATTCCAGAGATTGCAATACTATCATGTAGCTTTATATATGTGTAAATATTTTAATTTTATTGTCTTACACTTTCCGTATTTATGACAGTCAATTAGCTTCTGATGAAATTAGGCACATAATATCCAAATTTAATTAACATATGCAGGTATTGCACTGTAAACTCAAACTACGTTAGACCAAAAGTAAATACACACTGAGATTATTATTTTTGAAGACAGGATATGAAAAAGCAGAAGCAATGGTCATAGAAAACAACTAAAATATGAAGGTCATGTTAGCATAAAAAATCATAATGTAATTACAAAACAAAGAACGTAATTACTTAGTTGATTACATTATGCATTTCACGAAATTTTGATGTTAAAACAGAGTTATTTCGATATACTAATTATTTCAAACATGTCACCACTACCTGTCAAACAAAATTTTGTAATTAGTTCATGTATGCACATAGATTTCAATTGTAAAATTCATTGAATACAATTCAAACAATACACACAAAGTTTTTGTCACTGTTAGATGTTATACAAGAACCAGTGACAGTAGCCATATTTTGCCAGACTCGAAAGACTTAAATAAATATTTTGAACAGTAAATCCTTGTGAGTCTGCTGAGACCAGCCAGAGACAGTGGTTATTGTGTGTGTGTGTGTGTGTGTGTGTGTGTGTGTGTGAGAGAGAGAGAGAGAGAGAGAGAGAGAGAGAGAGAGAGAGAGAGAGAGAGAGAGAGAGAGAGAGAGAGAGAGAGAGAATGGAGAGAGCTGCATTTACGTGAATCTGTGTGTAGAGGAAGAGTGGGAACAGTGAGACGCAAAAATTGAAAACCAAATTACACTTTAAAAAAAATATTTATTGATTTAATATCTTATGGTAACCACGTATACTGTGCTTAAGTATGTTCAAAGTGGTACAATAATATTTTAATGTATTGTCTCTCATTTAAAAAAAAATAATCATGAAAGTGTCTCACTGTACCCATGAATTTTTAATGATGGACACAGTGAGACAGAGCCTCAAATTCTAATGAACATCATAAGAAGCAAAGTTGATCTCAAATGAAACAGCAGATTGTTGTCTTTTTGTCTTGCTAAGTGTTGTAGTAGGGTTAGGCTTTAACATTTTTATGTATTTTGTGTCAATGAGCAAAATATCTGGAACTACAGGCATCACAAATTTGTTCCCTAGTTTCAAACTTTTCCTAAGAAATGTAACTTCACATTCAGATGACTCTCCTACAGTTGAAAGAATTTTTCCTAAATGATACATTTTCTTTTTTGCCTCAAACTCTTCTAAAACAAAGTCACCTGCTTACGGTGAGCACTGTAAGTTTTCAAAGTTAACCACTTCTGGTTCTGGAATCAAGTGTGTGTGATCAAAGGTCTCATCATCTGAAGAATCTTACAAAATTAATTCACTTTTGTCAGCATCAGTTTCATCAACTAGGAATAAAACTCACTTTACTTTGTTGTTGTTGTGGTCTTCAGTCCTGAGACTGGTTTGATGCGACTCTCCATGCTACCCTATCCTGTGCAAAGCTTATTCATCTCCCAGTACTTACTGCAACCTACATCCTTCTGAATCTGCTTAGTGTATTCACCTCTTGGTCTCCCTCTATGATTTTTACCCTCCACACTACCCTCCAATGCTAAATTTGTGATCCCTTGATGCCTCAGAACATGTCCTACTAACGGGTTCCTTCTTCTAGTCAAGTTGTGCCACAATATCCTCTTCTCGCCAATTCTATTCAATACCCCTCTTTAGTTATGTGGTCTACCCATCTAATCTTCAGCATTCTTCTGTAGCACCACATTTCGAAAGCTTCTATTCTCTTCTTGTCTAAACTATTTATCGTCCGTGTTTCACTTCCATACATGGCTACACTCCACACAAATAGTTTCAAAAACGACTTCCTGACACTTAAATCTATACTCGATGTTAATAAATTTCTCTTCTTCAGAAATGCTTTCCTTGCCATTTCCAGTTTACATTTTATATCCTCTCTACTTTGACCATCATCAGTTATTTTGCTCCCCAAATAGCAAAACTCCTTTACTACTTTAAGTGTCTCATTTCCTAATCCAATTCTGTCAGCATCACCCGACTTAATTCGACTACGTTCCATTACCCTCATTTTGGTTTTGTTGATGTTCATCTTATATCCTCCTTTCTGCTGCCTTCACTATTTCATTCCTCAAAGCTACCCATTCTTCTTCTACTGTATTTCTTTCCCCCATTCCTGTCAATTGTTCCCCTATGCTCTCCCCGAAACTCTGTACAACCTCTGCTTCTTTCAGTTTATCCAGGTCCCATCTCCTTAAATTCCCACCTTTTTGCAGTTTCTTCAGTTTTAATCTACAGTTCATAACCAGTAGATTGTGGTCAGAGTCCACATCTGCCCCTGAAAAGTCTTACAATTTAAAACCTGGTTCCTAAATCTCTGTCTTACCATTACATAATCTGTCTGAAACCTGTAAGTATTTCCAGGCTTCTTCCATGTATACAACCTTCTTTTATGACTCTTGAACCAAGTGTTAGCTATGATTAAGTTATACTCTGTGCAAAATTCTACCAGGTGGATTCCTCTTTCATTT
This sequence comes from Schistocerca gregaria, assembly GCF_023897955.1. Classification (NCBI taxonomy): domain Eukaryota; kingdom Metazoa; phylum Arthropoda; class Insecta; order Orthoptera; family Acrididae; genus Schistocerca; species Schistocerca gregaria. The sequence goes on from NC_064922.1 coordinate 197,542,100, forward strand.
CTTAGCCCCAATCCATATTCACCTACTATGTTTCCTTCTCTTCCTTTTCCTACTGTTGAATTCCAGTCACCCATGACTATTAAATTTTCGTCTCCTTTAACTCCCTGAATAATTTCTTTTATCTCATCATACATTTCATCAATTTCTTCATCATCTGCAGAGCTCGTTGGCATATAAACTTGTACTACTGTAGTAGGTGTGGGCTTCGTGTCTATCTTGGCCACAATAATGTGTTCACTATGCTGTTTGTAGTAGCTTACCTGCACTCCTATTTTTTTATTCATTATTAAACCTACTCCTGCATTACCCTTATTTGATTTTGTATTTATAATCCTGTATTCACCTGACCAAAAGTCTTGTTCATTTTCTAACCTACCTGCCTGATTAAGGGATCTGACATTCCAAGCTCCGATCCATAGAACACCAGTTTCTTTCTCCTGATAATGATGTCCTCTTGAGTAGCCCCACCCGGAGATCCGAATGGAGGACTATTTAATAATATGAATTTTAAATATGTCAGGTGTTCTCGCAATTTTAAATATTTTTAAAGGAAGAGTAATTTTAACTGCATGTACAGAGCACTAACAAATTTATTTCTTTTTATACATTTTAGTCTAAAATATAATACTTCATATACAAAATGAAATGAAATTCTTTCAGTGAAACAGCTGAGAATGTTCACCTGTACCAGATTCGGCATTAATCACAGTTTGGCTACTTCTATAAAAAAGAAGATTGTTAGAAAATGGTGTCCCATTACAACTTCCAACATCATATCACTCCAGAATTGTGATGTGTATCCCTATGTATTTTTACTGATGAATGAAACTCATGAGAAAAAATTTAAACAAGATATGACATACGGGAGCAAAACCACTTTGCCGATTCATTGTAGTATTTGCATTGGAAAACCAGGATTAGAGATGCATGTCTTCAAGACAGGACATCAACATCATGACAGAAAGTACCTGTACACACACACAAAGTAGTAGCTCCTTGAATTGCTGGCCTACAGTGGAGGAACTTGTTGCCCCAGAAATTAATGTATAAAAGAGTGACAACTTTATTCAAACAAATCAATTATGAACTAAACTGTCATTCAGAATTCTGAATCTATCATCCTTAGCTGAAGCATATTTTACTAATACATATTTGTGGACAGTATGTGGAGTACATATAGAAAAGTTGTTTAAGTATTGAACAAAACCAGAAGTAGTTATATGACATTTCATTCCAGCAAGAATTGGTCAGTCTAAAGAAGAGGTCTGGTATAACCACATCCAAGGAAAGTCAAACAATTAAGGTAAGAAGAAAACCAAACTAATATTAAATCTCCATTGAATCCTGTAAATAAAATTCAACAAGGGAACACAGAAAATCATATATTGACAATAAAATACAGGTTCATATTTTAAAAAAATTATATGTAGTAGAAGTAAGACAAAATTCAAAGTGAAGACACATTAAATATCCTGTTCCACATGGTGCTGTACTTGGCCCATTATTGTTGTTGACCTTCACAAAAGATTTTCCAGAGACATGGAGAATTATTCCAAAACTGTGATGTTCCAACTAAGGAGTTTGAATACATTCACACCATACAAAGACAGCAGATTAATTGAACAGCAAACAACCTGTTCACAGTTATCATGTTAACTCTTAACCCAAAAGAGAATCCTGATGTGCAAGTAAAAGTAAATAAAAATAGCTTACAGATATTATAAATGAAGATCAGCTGGTGCTCATTGGGTGAGGCTCTATACATTTAGATCACTGATGGATAATAGATAATGGATAATAAACGGAGATAGGACCATCGTATGGTACAGATGGTACATGCTTGAGACGGACTGTCATATGCTAAGTTAATAAAGAACTTAGTTCTGCTACGCTTCTGCACCTACAAAGCTGTCTCTCTGTATTATCCTGCAGATGGCATTCCTAGTATAATGTAAGACTTTAATTAATTTATTTATTTAATTAAATACTGTCTTAGGGCACAATCTTCTTGGACAAAAGAGCTAATGTGGAAAAAGGTACATATGCTACAGAAGCCTGCAGTAGGAATGCCATATAGATTTTATCATTAAAAATCTCAAAGCTCTGTAGAGTCTTTTCTTACATGCCAATACATGTACATCATATGTTATATTCTGAAGGATATATCTTTAATAGGTTGCTGGGAGATATTGAGCAGAAAACTGGAACTCATGAGACATTAAAAAACAAAATAAAAGCAAATGAGTGCCTCACTAGCCACTCCTTCTATGATGTCCTGGAATATTCAGAAGATGAGTAGTTTGTGAGGATGTACAGTATTTTTATGTAATTTCTTTTCTCCCAGTATAAATATATACACATAAAATAATTTAGCAGACATTCTAGTCTGAGTATATTAATACTAGTGATAATTTGTTGTAAGTATATTTTACAAAAGTAGCCCACAGTTTCTGCTTCTACTTGCTTCATACCATATTCATGAAGGCTTTTTCATCCTGGGATTTATGGAAAATAATGTATTAGTTACTGAGTAATTGCGCTGTTAGTGTGAGCTATTTTTCCTTCACATCTACATTTCTTAAAAGACTTTAAACATTTTGTTTATGAAGATCTGCAGTTTTTTATGTGAAAGCTAGATGTTTTCTAAGGCCCAGAGTGCAAAATTTTAGTAAAATTAAGATGAACCACTATGCTTGTTTATGTATTGAACTAAACTGAAAAATCCTTTCAGCTGTTAAAACAACAATCACAATCAGAAATGAAACACTGATTGCTTCTTCAGTCAAATTAAGTATCAAAAATTTTACTGAGACAGAGAAGAAGCCAAAACAGAATGTAATTGCTGAAGCGAAGAAGAAAGTCTATGGCATTGTTGATGGTAAGTTTACTGACCCACGTTACAGCTGCTATAACATTTATGAAAATCGATTTAAAATAAAAATTTACAACTCAAAAATCCTGTCTCAATAAAGCATCTTAATTAATAATGTTCCATTTAAATGAAAACATCCCAGACATTACTGTCCGGGAAAAAAAAGGAAGATTGAATGTGAATTGTCTGCTTGTCTCATAGTGTTGTTGATACACTCCTAGACTTTACAGTTGCAATACCAGGAGTGACAGAAATTAACAAAACTTTACTCATTTTGTGCACATAGTATAGTAGGAAGACTGCAGCAACAGATTAGCAGATAGTTTTATGTAAGAAAAACAGGCCTGAAGGCAAGAGGGAGCTGTGCCTTTCCCTAGTTTTCTGTGAGTGGAAAAAATATAGTTTAGTCATGTTGTTTTCCATCAAGAAAATTATTTAAATGTTTGTATTATAGACTTTCAAATTACAATTCAGCTTCCAAAATATTAAAAATACTCCAAATTACAGGTCTAGCACTGCTGCCCGCCCTACCACCTCGCAAACACTAAAAACTACCTTATGGGTGACAATGATGAAGGGGGAAATGTAATAGATCAAAAAGAAAAAAAATGAAAATTTGACCAATAGATGTCACTGTAAGTGTCAGAATATGCTCACCAGCAGCAAATGGCTTTTTCTCAGTTAGTGTCTGAGATGGCCAACGTAACTCTCTCCAGGGAGGACTGTGTGCTGCTGGCAAAGCTCTTTACAAGAATGGTGCTGTGCACCTGTAACCATGTGTAAGAAAAAGGGCATTCAACTGATGGATGCTATGGATCTGGAAAAATGATTATAAAGTTCAAAAAGACAGTTTCTTTTGAAGTGCAGTGTAGCAGAGGGAAGAAAGCAGTTGATCCAACATCTGTTGAAATGATGGATAGGATAATGAACATGTTTTGTGCCAGTCATAACAATTAGAAACTGATGTCATTTTGATTTTTAATTGGTTTTGGCTTCAGGACAACTAAAAAACCAATATCATTTTGCTTTTAATGTGACTTTTGGCCTCAGGACAATTAAAAACCAATTTTTTGTCCATCTGCTGTATGAGCCTGCCATGGGGAATGAGCTTACCTCACTAACAGTGCCACAAGTGTTGATGGCCAAACTTGTGCAGTCATGAATATTGAACAGTATGGATGATGTAATGCGCAATTCAAACCATAGGTGTTATATTGCAATTCGTCTATCATCTGTAGCTGACTTCATTGTTAAGATGCTTACAGCAGCATCTATCGCTAAAATTACTGCTAAATTTGTTTTTGTTCCATAATGTTTGTTGCTGCATTACTGCATCTGTTTATATTATTCTGACAATATTAGGACCCTAAGGCCTTTTCTCACATCTGATCAGGAACAAAATATGCAAAAGATATCACAAAATAATCACAATAATAATTGTGATAATAACTGGCATTTATAATAATAATGTAATAATTGTCAATGGCATTAAGAGTGGTATATATTAATGTAACATATTTGAAGCCATATATAGTATTAGAAGCAGAATGGATAAAGAAAAAAGGAGATGATTGGAATGATAGTGACAATATTTGTTAGGGCGAAAAAAAGAAAAAAAAAAAGAAAAAAATTAACCAGGGAACTCTACTGACACGTGAAGCTGTGGGAAATGACAAGTGTGAGTGGTAAAGGGTAGACTTGTATATGGGAGAGATGGCTGTTATGATAAAAGGGAGACTATTAGCTGTCTTTTGAAGTTTGTAAGGAATTTAATTTCTCTGATATTTTGAGGAAGATCACACCAAACTTGAGACCTGATACAGAAAATGATTTAGACAAGGTGACAGCATTATGTTATGGTACAGAGGGTTCCACTTTGTTGTGAATGAGCATTTCTGCTGTGGTGCTCAGATAGCAATGTGAGAGTTGAAAATATGTACCACAAGAGAGACTGTAGTGATTGAGAAGACAATAGAGGAAACACATAATATGGTAGTCTTTATGCTTATTGGCACATAGCCATAATAATTGTATGTTGGTAGGAGTGACATGGTCAAAATAGTGTAAATCACAAATGTATCATACATGGAGATTGATCACTGTTTCTAGCTGCCATTAAGATTTGTACAAAAGTCACCATCCAAAGAAATTCTGGTCATATGTAAAGGCTGTTAGTAGCAACAATGTTAGTGTCCAGTCCCTAGTGAATGACACAGGAACTGAAATTGAGGGTAGCAAACAAAAGCTGAAATGCTCAACTCCATTTTCTAATGCTCCTTTATACAGAAAAACCCAGGAAAATTGCCCCAGTTTAATCTGAAGTTGAGAAACAGCTCAAATCATTAAAATTGAACAAAGCACCAGGGCTCGATGGAATCCCTGTCAGATTCTATACTGAATTTGTGCTGAGTTAGTCCCCATTTAACTATAATATATCATAGATCTGTTGAACAATAAACCATGATCAGTTCTTGGTAGAAAGCACAGATCATACCCATATACAATATCTTTGATGCTGATTTGTTGTAGAGTCTTAGAATGTATTCTGAGACCAAAAATAATGAGGTGTCTTGAACAGAATGACCTCCTCAATGCCAACCAACATGGATTAAGGAAACATCAGTCATGTAAAACCCAACTTACACCTTTCTCACATGACATACTGAAAGCTTTGGAACAAGGCAATCACATTGATGCAGTATTTCTTGATTTCTGAAAAGCATTTGACTCAGTATCACACCTACGCTTATTGTAAAAAGTACAATCATATGGGATATCAAGTGAAACTTGTGACTAGATAGAAGATTTTTTGGTAGGGAGGACACAGCATGTTATCTCAGATGGAGAGTCATTCTCGGATGTAGAAATAACAATAACTTTGGGTGCGCCCCAGGGACGTGTGTTGGGAACCTTGCTGTTCAGGTAGTATGTTAATGAGTTTGCACTCGATATAAATAGTAAAACCAGGCTTTTTGCAGATGGTACAGGTATCTGTTATGAAGTATTATCTGAAAGAATCTGCATAAACTGTCATATCATGATATGATTTCAAAGTGGTGCAAAGACTGGCAAGTTGCACTCAATGTTCAGAAATGTAAAAATTTTCACTTAACAAAACAAAAAAGACATAGCTCAAACATGGAAAATCCAGGATGGAATGTAACAGTATTATGAGAAAGAAAGTTGCTACTCACCATGTAGTGGAGGTACTGAGTCACAGATAGGCAAACAACAAAAAGTCTTTCACGCTTAAACAGTAGACACGTACTTAACACATAAAAAAACTCGTGCAAATGCAAGTCAAACAAACAACTGTGGTCTCAGGCAACTGAAACCAGACTGTGAGCAGCAGCACCAGTACATGAAAGGGAGTGGTGACTGGGTGGGGGTGAGGAGGAGGCTAGGGCGAGGTGAGGGAGGGAGAGTATGGTGGGGATGGCGGGCAGTGAAGTGCTGAAGGCTAGGCACAGGGCGGCAGAGTGGTGAGGAGTAACAGGGAGGGGGGGGGGGGGGGGGAGGTAGAAAAAAAGGAGAGAAATAAATTAAAAAATAGTAAATAAACAATAAATAAAAATAAAAAGACTGGGTGGGGTAATGGAAAGACGGCTGTGTAGTGATGGAATGGAAGCAGGGAAGGGGCTGGATGGGTGAGGACAGTGACTAGCCTAGGTTGAGGCCAGGAGGATTATGGGAACATAGGATGTATTGCAGGGAAAGTTCCCACCTGCAGAATTCAGAAAAGCTGGTGTTGGTGGGAAGCATCCATATGGCACAGGCATCAAAATGTAGAACATCATGTCAGCATGTTCAGCAACAGGTTGCTCCACTTGTTTCTTGGTGACAGTTTGTCAGTGCCCATTCATGTGGACAGACAGTTTGTTGGTTGTGAGGGCCACATAGAATGCAGCACAGTGGAGGCATAGTCCACATGACTGGTTTCACAGGTAGCCCTGCCACTGATGTGATAGGTGATGTTAGTGACCCGACTGGAGTAGGTGGTGGTGGGATGATGTTGGAACAGGTCTTGCATCTAGGTCTATTACAGGGGTATGAGCCATGAGGTAAGGGGATGGGAGCAGGGGTTGTGTAAGGATGGATGAGTATAATGTGTAAGCTCAGTGGACAGTGGAATACCACTGTGGGAGGGATGGGAACGATAGTGGGCATGACATTTCTCATTTCAGGGCACGGCAAGAGGTAATTGAAACCCTGGTAGAGAATTTAATTCAGTTGCTCCAGTCCCAGGTAGTACTGAGTTATGAGAGGAATGCCACTCAGCGGCCGTATCATGGGACTTTGGGAGGTGGTGTGAGACTGGAAAGATAGGCACAAGAGATTTGTCATTATAGAGAAGGTTAGGAGGATAATTACGGTCAATGAAGCCTTTAGTGAGAGACCCGCAGTATCTTTCGAGAGGGACTGCTTGTCACTGCAGATGCGACAACCATGGGTGATTAGGCTGTATGGAAGTGACTTCTTGGTATGGAATGGGTGGCAGCTGTAAAAGTGGAGGTATTGCTGGTGGTTAGTAGGTTTGATATTGATGGAGGTACTGATGTAGCCATCTTAGAGGTAGAGGTCAACATATAGGAAGGTGGTCTGTTGGGTTGAGTAGAACCAGGGGAAGCAAATGGGGGAGAAGTTGTTGAAATTCTGGAGCAATGTGGATAGGGTGTCCTCATCTTCGATCTAGATAGCAAAGATGTCTTCCATGAATCTGAACTGGGTGAGGGGTTTAGGATTCTGGGTTTTTAGGAAGGATTTCTCAAGATGGCCCATGAAGAGGTTGGCATAGGATGGTGCCATGTGGGTGCCCATAGCCATAGTTGGTCATGGTGACTAGGAAGGAGGTTATAGGACAAGGAATTCCACCTTATGCAAGACACCTTTTTTTCTGTTCTGTTTCACACAGACATATTTCAGCACTTCTTGTGCTATCTTCAGTGGGTTATCTTTTATGTTCCAACTGTAAAATTGTTGTTACATATTGATATTTAACGAAACTTTTGGTACATAATATTTGCAATTGTGTGAATAACTGTTGTAATATAAGATACATCATTTGTTCATAGTTCACAGTTGAGATATGTATTAATGACCTGATGCACTGTATGTTGTTTATAACATTATATCAAGGTCCTATTTATAACTTAATTCGCAAAAAGCATTAGTTTTATTAGATTACATGATGCCATTGGATATCTATTTTGGCAGCTGTTGTGCTTCACAGTCTACAACTTCTCATCTGCAAAATTTAATTTTTATTTTTGTGTTTGTTATGCATTTACAAACGTAAATTAGTATATATCACATTTTTGTGTGTAACTTATGCTTTTGATATTGTCGTGCTTTCTCATATGTTGTTGGCAAAGTGAATAGGCTGATTTCGTGGCCTGGGGTCGCTTGACACTGCACATTCTCTGATTTTCCAAAACATGGCTGAGTTTTCGCCGCCATTAGATGTTATTGTGTCTGTGTAGTATTCATTTGGTTCATAGCGTGTTTGGCTGGTTGAGGAGCACGAGTCTGAAGTGTATTTGGCATCTGTGGTGTTTGGTTTGTGTGTGTGTGTTCTCAGGACTGGGGCAGAGAGTGCGAGACAGAGAGAGAGAGAGAGAGAGAGAGAGAGAGAGAGAGAGAGAGAGAGAGAGAGAGAGAGAGAGAGAGAGAAGAGGAAAGAATTTTTTTCTAAGAGTGGTTCTGGTGTGGATGTTATTTGTATAGTTATTCTGTTGTGGCAAAGAGGGTTTTATTGCACAGTAATGTGTATTGATTGAGTACTTTCTTTCCTTGAACTATTGATTTTTGGATGTGATAGTTTTCTTCTATAGTTAATTTTTGGTATAAGCTGCTACTAGTTTTAAGGATGCATTTCATGGGCTATGGTTGCTTGACACTGCACATTCTCTGATTTTTCAAAACATAGCTGGAGTCAGTTTCAATGTTTGTTATGTGGTGAATGTGTACTATCAGGTGGTCTGCAAATGTTGAGTGTGAGCTATTGTTTTTCTATGCTCTGAGGTGTTCTGTATACCTGGTTCTGAAATTCCTGCATGATTGGTCTATGTATACAGATTGATAACAGTTGCAAATAAGTTGGTATATACTGAACTGATGGTATTTGTCAGTGTTGGTGGTATTTCTTGGTGGTTCTGTATTCTATGTTGAGTCCTTGTTTCTTTAGTATATTTTCCACCCTGCATGTTACTTCGTTGTTGTAAGTCATTATGTGCCATTTGTTGCTTACTGTCTGCTGGTTCTTTGTGTTGTGTTTCTGTGAGGGTGTTTCATGGTTATGTGTTGTTTGTTTTTGTATTTTGTGGTTTATTTTATCGACTGTCTTTGTGTCATATCCATTCTCCTGTGCAATTTGTTTTATTGTGTTCAGTTCTTGTGTGTAATCATGTTTGTTCATGGGTATTTTGTTCAGCCTCTGTAGTAAATATCTGAAGCTGGGTTCTTTTTTGAGTTACGGGGTGACTGGACTGGTTATGAATTATGGTTCTGGTTATTGTGGGTTTTCTGTAGATTGTGAATTCAGGTTTGTTGTTTCTCTTGTGTATGGTGAGATGTAAAATACTGTTTTTCATCTGTTTATGTTTCCATGGTGAACTGTATTTGTGGGTGGATGGTGTTTATGTTGTCATGTTAATACTGAACAGGATAGAAAATCTGTTAAATCTGAAATCAAGAGGGTGATCAATAAGCCAAAAATGATTATTTTAGGACACTCCTCAGAGATATTCACTGGAGTGATGCTTACAGTGCTCCTAGCATGAATGAAAAATATAAAACTTTTGCCATAAAGTGCTTACCTTATTTGTACACTGTTTTACCCCCAAAACTAACCAAGGTTAGAGCAAAGTCTACAAAGGAGCCATCGATTACTCAAGGAATAGTGGTAACTTATAAAACAAAGAGAAAACTATATCTGTCAGCCCGAAACAGTTGATGTTGATGCTCTAGCACATTACAAGAAATACTGCAAAATATTAAAGGCTGTAATACAGACATCAAAGCAGATATATTACAAAGAAAAGATAGTCATTTCAGATAACAAAATAAAGACAACATGGGATATAGTGAAGGAGGAGACCAGTTGAACCAGACATTAAGAGGGGCTTATAGCATTAAGAGTAAATGGTTCATTGGTGACAGATGTGTATATTGTTACAGAACTTTTTAACAAACATTTTATAACTGTTACTGAAAAGATGGGATTGTCAGGTTCTGTAAATGCTGCCATGGGATACCTCAGAAGACACATTTCAAGTAAATTTCATAATATGAATTTGACCCTCACTACCCCTGCAGAAGTAATGTCCATCATAAGATCTTTAAAATCAAAAACATCTAGTGGATATGATGAAATATCAAGAAAGTTAATAAAAGAAAGTTATTGTGAGTTAATAACATATTAAGCTATCTGTGTAACCAGGTGTTTATCAGTGGAATATTTCCTGAATGGTTGAAGTATGCTGAATTTAAGCCACTGTTTAAGAAGGGAGATAAAAAAATTGCATCAAATTTCCATCGAATTTCACTTTTGCCAGCATTCTCAAAAATTTTAGAAAAGATAATGTACACTTGGCTTTATAAGCATCTTATCACAAATAACATACTGTCAAAGTTGCAGTTCATATTTCTAAAGGGTTCTGATAATGAGAAGGCTACCTACACTTACAGTGAAAATGTGCTAAATTCATTAGACAAAGAGTTGCAGGCAGTTGGTATATTTTGTGATCTGTCAAAGGCATTAGACTGTGTAAATCACAGTATCCTTTTAAGTAAATTAGAATATTACTGTGTAAAAAGAAATGCTGAAAAATGGGTATCAAATCTTATATACCTCTGGTAGGAAACAAAGGGTGTTATTAGGAAAGAGAAATGTATTACGCTATCAGGTATCATCCAACTGGAAACTAATTACTTGTGGGATCCCACAAGTCTCCATCTTAGGGCCCTTACTTTTTCCTGTGTATATCAAAGACCTTTCATCAGTAACACTACCAGATGCCAAGTTTGTTTTGTTTGTTGATGATACAAACATTTCAATAAATAGCAAATCAAGTGTAGTCTTAGAAAGATTGGCTAATAAAATATTTGTGGACATTAATCACTGGTTCCTAGTCAATTCTTTGTCACTAAACTTTGAAGAAACTCACTACATGCAGTTCAGAGCTTGTAAGGGATATCCCACAAGTATATGCCTAACATGTGATGACAAGAAGATAGAAAAAGTGGATAGTGTTAAATTCTTGGGATTACAGCTTGATAATAAATTCAACTGGGAGGAGCACACCACAGAACTGCTGAAGTATCTAAACAAATCTCTATTTGCAATGCAAATTCTGTCAGACATAGGGGATATAAAAATGAAAAAGTTGGCATACTATGCTTTCTTTCACTCCAGACTGACAAATGGTATTATTTTCTGGGGTAATTCATCAAGCCAAGCTAAAGTTAACCAGGCACAAAAATGTTCAATAAGAATTATATGTGGTGTGAACTCAAGAACATCCTGCAGAGGCCTGTTTAGGGAACTAGGGATACTAACTACTGCCAATATACTTATTCCTTAATAAAATTTGTCATTAAAAATATATCACTTTTCAAACCAACAGCATGGTTCATGGAATCAGTTCTAGAAATAAGAATAATTTTCAAAAGGATTTAAAGTCACTAATTTTTGTACAAAGAGGTGTGCGTTATTCAGGAACACACATTTTCAATAACTTGCAAGTAGCGATAAAAAGCTTAACAACCAATGAAATTCAGTTTAAGAGAAGTCTAAAGGAATTATTGGTGGCCAGCTCCGTCTACTCCATTGATGAATTTCTTTATTCTTTATTCTTTATTTGTCTGTGGATCATTTCTTATGATGATGTTGGACACTTTCGTTTTTACATAAATCTTGCATAGACATAGCTAGTTACAAAAAGGTAGTACATAGACATATATTTTATAGAGCATTCACAAAAAATGTCATTAAAGTACATTATAGAAAGTATACATTCACACTATTTAATTTTTTATTTCAAGATATTCTTTAACACTGCAAGGGCAAATATTGATCAGATGTCTTTTTAATTTTCTTTTAAAAAGAGACATACCTTCTATCATCTTAATACATTGTGGTAAACTGTTGTACAGTATGCACCCAACTTTTACAGGTTCTTTGTCTGTTAATTTTAGCCTGCTTCCTTCTATATGATAGTCATTTTTTATTCTTGTATTACGTTCGTGATATTCTCCATTTAGCAATGCAGTGCAGTTTTTAAGTATTTTAGCTCCTGAATTTATTTCTGCAGGGTTCTCTAGTTGTTACTTTTGCAATGCATTGTATGGCTTACTTTTGTAATCTTAATACCCTTTTTGAGTGCGTATTTGCAGCATTTCCCTATGGCAGGATGCCATAGGAGAGGTGTGAATGGACTATTCCAAAGTACATTGTTTGTAGATTGCGTCTGTTTACTAATTTGGACATTTTTCTCGTCAGAAATATGCTTGAACCTATTTGCTGCACATGTTATTTATGTGATTCTCCCATGTCATATCCCTACCCACTGTTACACCTAGAAATTTATAGTTGTCTGTCTCCTATAGTTCTAGGTCTCCAAGCCTGACTGTGATGTTGTCCAAACCGTGTTATTTGTTTGCATGTATCTGTATATATGTTGTTTTGGTTCCACTTATAAAGAGATTGTTTTCTCTGAAATAATTGTTTCCACTTTTCATATTGAGCGAAGCCTTCTCTTCCAGGTCATCTGTTGTAGAACTGGTAACAACAAATGAAGTGTCATCTGCATACATGACTACACTGTCAGATACTGATTTGGTCATATCATTGATATACAAAATGAAAAGTAGTGAATCAAGGATGGAGCCTTGGGGAACTACATACTTAACAATTTCATAAATTGACACTTGTAATATTATTTCTCATTTTTGTTTATTTCTATACAATGTTTTCTATTTTCCAAAAACAATTTAATGATTTCTGCTGCTTTTCCCTCTACACCACAAAGATGAAGTTTTTCTGATAGGGTGTCATCACAATCAAATGCTTTAGATAGGTCCAGGAAAATACCACAAACTTTCTTCTGTTCATCAAGTTCTATAGTTACCAGTGTTACAAATTCAGTTGTTGCTGTTTTGGTAGATTCGCCCTTCCTGCATCTATGGTGTTCATCGTTTAGAATATTGCATTTATGCATAAAATTTAATATTTTGTCTTTCATTATGGTTTCTATTATTTTAGAGAGTACAGATATAATATAGATCTGTAGTTTCCTGTTTTTTTGCAGCCTCCCTTATGTATAGGGATTACTTTACTCTTTTTCAGGAACATTGGAAATATTCTTTTTTCTATAGATAAGTTTATCAGACAGGCTATTGGCTTTACTACCCATTGTAAACAACATTTAATTGGTTAAGTGGATATACCATCAAGTCCCTCAGTCTTTTTTGTTTTTAGACTACGTACTATTTTTACAATTTCTGATTTATTAATTGGGGTCAGGAATAAACTTTTTGTCTCAATGGAATTTTTATTGTGGTTATTTTGGAAATATTATTTTGAGTTATTTATTTGTCCACAACTTCAATATAGTGTTTGTTTAAAGTATTGCTGACATTTTGTGCATGCCTCAATTCCCTCCCATTTACCTCAGGTGTTATGTTATCAGTGTTTTCCACACCTGCACCTTTCCTCTTTGCATTTATGAGAGACTGTATGGTCTTAGCAGTCCTCTCCAGGTGGGACGGTCTTAGGCAGTTCTTTGCCAGCTGTTACCAGTGATCTTCTTGATGTCTTTGTCCCATCTGTCTGGTGGTCTTCCTCCAGGTACCGGAGGCCTAGAGAAAGACCACCAGACAGATGGGACAAAGACATCAAGAAGTTCACTGGTAACACCTGGCAGAGAACTGTCCAAGACCATCCCACTTGGAGAAGACTGCAGAAAGCCTACCTGAATCCATGACTCGAAGAGGCAGCCTACCTGAATCCATGACTCGAAGAGGCCACCTCATTTAATGATTGAATTGGCTGATGATGATGATGATGATGATATGGTCTTAGTGATATCTGTTGAGGTTGCTATCTTGTTTTCATAATATGTCGATGTAATCTCTTTTATCAGTTTGGTGTGTTTCTTTCTTTTCGCTATATGAATCCCTGTTTTCTTGGGTTGGCCTTAACTGACAGTTTTCCTACATACTTTTCATCTCTTCCCTCTCCCTTTTTACCTCTACTGTGACCCAATTTTTATTCTTCTTCTTATTTATTTCTCTATGTACTAATGGACATGCAACATCTATGAAGTGACCTAATGTTTTGCAGAATGATTCCAATCCTCTATCCAGGTTTTCTGTTAAGTATACTTCACTGAAGTCTTTGCTTTCCAATAGCCTTTGTACCCTATCTATGTTTGTTTGCTTTGTTTGTCTAAACTCTTTAAATATTTTTTCTGGCTTTCCTATGTTGCCTGCTAATTCAACAACTACCCCATAGTGGTCTGCAATGGTTTTGTTTATGACTGTACTGTCTGCCTGCTCTGTTGTACATTAGTGATCAAGTGATCTACTAATGTTTCTGTATTTCTATAGTATCTCATGGGACTGTCTACTGCTAAATAAAGTCCATAGGTTTTAATCAGATCTTGAAAACTCCTCATATAACAGTTGTCTTTTAGTGTGTTAATTTTTAGGTCACCAGCTACAATTAAATTGGAGAATTCCCTACTAGTGTTACCCATTAGTACTTCTAACTCTTTTACAAATCCATTTATCTTACTGTTTGGTGATCTGTAGGTACCTATTACACACATTTCTCCACATAATATGTTGTCTGTATTGTTGCAACTTCAGACAGCATTTCTGTACAGTTGTCTACTGACCATGAAACGGTACCCTCTATTTTACTGTGTACGTAGACTGTCACCCCTTCGCCCTTATGTTCAGATCTGCAGAAATTTGCAACTCTTTTATATTCCAGTGTGCTGTAAACATTAATTTCATTTTCTTTCAGCCCATGTTCTGACATAATAAATATACATGATAATTCTGCTGCAAGATTCTTATATTATTAATATTTGTGTTGATGTTTTGATTTTCCATGGCACCTTTCTTTTTACCTGCTGGTACAAAAAATCCTGTTCCTTGAGATGCTTTTGCTTCTTTGTTCTCTCTCCTCTCCCATATCTCACCTGCGGCACCTCTATTACAGCTTCTTCTTCTGCAGGTGACAACACAGCTTCTTCTGCTGGTGATGACACTGCTTCTTTTTCTGCTGGTGGTGACACTGCTTTTCCCTGCTTTTCAGGGCAGAGTGTAGTTTCCCCTTCTGTTCTTTCATCTTGTGGTTGTTTTGAGTCTGATACTGGATACAGTATTGTATCTTCTATTTCTTCAGTCAGTGACAGTGGTATAGGTATGTGTACCTGTTCTTGTGTCCTGCTAAATTTTTATAATATTTCTTTGCACAGAATTTGTTTACTGTAGTTGTTTCCATGCAGGACATGCTTTGTGAACTGACCTCTCACTGAGCTTGTTGCTTCAATAAATGTAACATAAGAGAAATAGCTACATATCTTCCTGAATTTTTTGTTAGGGTTGACAATGTTTTTGTTTCCACATGAAACTTCTGTCAGATCATGCCTGCGTGGAATGCTTAGGACATACACATCAGAATGTATAAGTTTTCCTAATGATTCTCTTAGAGCCCTGGTTGTATTTACAGTTTCGTTCTTATACACATTGTGTCCTCCCACAATAGTAACACATTGGAAACCATATGTCACTGTTGTTCCACAGTCTTTTAGAACTTTATTTAGAGGTGTGCCCAGATGGGTAAAACCAGTTACTTTTAGTTTAGTTTGCATAGTGGCCATAATACCTGCTAAGCCTTTTTCATGGCTAGTTGGAAATACGTAAACATCACCTTTCTTATTTATCTCACTTGGCGCAAGATTTCACGAATGTTTAGTATTTTCTCACTTCTTCCAGGTACTTCCCTTGGGGGAGGGGAAGGACGGGTGTACGCTCACGCACACACACACGCACACGCACGCATGTCCATCCGCGCATGCACGGACGTGGGCAGACATGTTTAAAGGCCTTTAAATATGTCTGCTTGTGTCTGTGTATGTATGGATGGATATGTGTGTGTGTGTGTGTGTGTGTGTGTGTGTGTGTGTGTGTGTGTGTGCGTGAGTATATACCTATCCTTTTTTCCCTCTAGGGTAGGTCTTTCTGCTCCCGGGATTGGAATGACTCCTTACCCTCTCCGTTAAAACCCACATCCTTTCATTTTTCCTTTTCCTTCCCTCTTTCCTGACGAAGCAGCCGCCGGTTGCAAAAGCTCGAAATTCTGTGTGTGTGTTTGTGTGTTTTATTCAGTGTGCCTATCTACCGGCGCTTTCCCGGTTGGTAAGTCTTGGAATCTTTGTTTTTAATATATTTTTCCCATGTGGAAGTTTCTTTCTATTTTATTTACAATTATAATTGTCAATGCATAACAAACCAAAAATGGTTCAAATGGCTCTGAGCACTATGGTTCTTAACATCTGAGGTCAATAGTCCCCTAGAACTTAGAACTACTTAAACCTAATTAACGTAATGACATCACACACATCCATGCCCGAGGCAGGATTCAAAACTGAGACCATAGCATTCACTTAGTTACAGACTGAAGCACCTAGAACTGCTCAGCCACTGTGGCTGGACATAACAAACACAAAAATAAAAATTACGTTTTGCTGCTTGCAGATGTGAAATTGTAGACTGTGTAGCAGAATAGCTACCAAAATAAATGTCCAATGGAATCATGTAAGCTATGTAAACTAATGCTTTTTGCCAATTAAGATATAAATAGGACTTTGACATAATGTTATAAACAACATACAGTGCATCAGGTCATTAATACATATCTCAACTGTGAACTATGGACAAATGATGTATAATTATTCATTCACAATTGCAAATATTATGTACCAAAAGTTTCGCTAAATGTCAATATGTAACAACAATTTTACAGTTAGAAAATAAAAGCTAACCCACTGAAGATAGCACAAAAAGTACAAAATATGTCTGCTTGAAACAAAACAGAAAAAAGGTGTCTTGCATAAGGTGGAATTCCTTGTCCTGTAACCTCCTTCCAAGTCACCATGACCAACTATACCCTCACCCACAATTACCTCTCCTTTCAAGGCATTACCTACAAATCCGGGGTACGGCTATGCCCACCCCCCGCCGCACCGCCATCTGTTCCATACCAAGAAGTCCCTTCTGTACAGCCTAACCACCTATGGTCATCACATCTGCAGTGATGAGCAGACCCTCTCATAGTATACTGAGGGTCTCACTGTACCCTTCACTGGTCATAATTATCCTCCAAACTTGGTTCAAAAACAAATCTCCCCAGCCTTGTCTTTCAAGTCTCCCACCATCTCCCAAAGTCCTACCCCTCTTAATTCAGTACCACCCAGGACAGAGGCAACTGAATTACATTCTCCACCAGGGTTTTGATTAATCCTTGTCATGCCCTGAAACGAGAAATGTCTTGCTCACTATCCTTCCCACCTCTCCCACAGTGGTATTCTGCCGTCCACTGAACCTACACAACATACTCGTCCATTCTTACACAGCCCCTGCTCCCAATCCCTTATCTCATGGATCATACCTCTGTGATACAGTTAGATGCAAGACCTGTCCCATACAACCTTCCACCACCACCTACTCCAGTCCTGTCACTAACATCAACTATCCCATCAAAGGCAGGGCTATGTGTGAAAGTAGTCATGTGATCTACAAGCTAAGAAGGTGGGCATGACAATGAACAGGCTGCCTATCCACATGAATGGCTACTGACAAACTGTGGACAAGAAACAAGTGTACCACTCTGTTGCTGAGAACGCTGCCAAACATGAAATTCTTCATTTCAATGACTGCTTCACAGCCTGCACCATATGGATGCTTCCCACCAACACCAGCTTTTCTGAATTGTGCAGGTGGTAATTTTCTCTGCAATATACCCTATGTTCCTGTAACCCTCCTGGTCTCAACCTTTGGTAGTCATTGTACTCTTCCATCCTGCCTTCTATGCTCCCATTCCAGCACTACACAGCCCTCACTCCTCCATCTCACCCAGTCTTTTTACTTCTCTCCTTTTCCACTATCCCCCCTCCCCACTGCCCTCTGTCTAACTTTCTGCCTGCACACAGCTGCCCTATTCTCTTTCCACCTCATCCCTGCATGCTCACCAACAGCACATCACTGTCACCACCCCTCCCCACTATCCCTCCCCCTTTCTGCCCCACTATCCTCCTTACCCTATCCAGCTATCCAGTCGGCACCTCCCATCAAGCACTGGTGCTGCTGCTCATAGTGTGGCCTCAGTTGCCTGAGACTGCAGTCATGTGTTTGTCAGTTGCATTTGCACGAGTGTGTATGTGTGTGTTTGACATCTACTTTTGACGAAGTCCTTACTGGCCAAAATATTCATTTGTGCCTATCTGCAACTCAGCATCTCTGCTATATGATGAGTAGAAACTTTCATTTTCACAAGATTGTAGGTTTTCCTATATTGGTAAATACTGGGGAAATGCAATCAGTCTTCAAAGGAGATTGCTTACAAATCACTTCTACAACCCATCCTAGAATATTGCTCAAGTGTGGGGGATTTGTACCAGATAGGGCTAATAGGGGATACTGAATGTATATAGAGATGGGCAGTATGAATAGGCACAAGTTTTTTTAATCTATGAGAGAGACTGACAGAGATACTGAAGGAATTGAGGGGGAAGACACTTCTAGACAGACAGAAACTATCCCGAGAAAGTCTATTATCAAAGTTTTAGGAACTGGCTTTAAATGATTACTCTAGGAATATACCACAGTCCCCTATGTTTTGTTCACATAGGGATCATAAGGATAACATTAGAACAATTACTGCAAACACAGAAGCATTCAAACTATCATTCTTCTCGCACTTCATTTGTGAATGGAATTGGAAGAAACTTAAATAACTGGTGCAATGGGGCATATCGTCTGCACCTCGTAGTGGTTTGCAGAGTCTAGATGTAGATGTAGATATGGGAAATCATAGTGACTCTACAAGCTTCTTTTTAGGCTTGAAAGGATTTTTTTTTATATTCTTTACTGAATGAAAGGAACCAACACCTACAAATGACAGTTGTGTTCCTTCCAGTTTAAGTGATGGTCCAGAATTATCCCTAAGTTCTTTGTTGAAAAAGAAAATGTTATTTCTGTGATATTTAGGATTAAGTGTGAAAGAGATTCTCTGAACTGAAGGGTGGTAAATCATTTGTGAGCAACTAAGATTCCTTCCATTCTAGATGGGTTAAGCTTCACACCTGCATCCTATGTCCTCTCTGATAAGACAGATGTATTGAACATCCTATTAGATATAAGTGAGGGCTGTCAGAACATAAGTGATATCTGCATTAGGAGAGAATAGTTGACCCATAATTAAATTATAATGTGAAAAGTATGGGCTCAGTACTGATCCTTTTGACATCCCTTGTACTACGTCTCTATATTGCAACCTCTTTGTTCTGATCATTACACAATGTTGACAGAATGTAAGGTATGAGGGGAGATGCACAGCACTCATAGAAAAATTTTGACTCATGGTTTTAGCAAGTACAGCA
This sequence comes from Schistocerca gregaria, assembly GCF_023897955.1. Classification (NCBI taxonomy): domain Eukaryota; kingdom Metazoa; phylum Arthropoda; class Insecta; order Orthoptera; family Acrididae; genus Schistocerca; species Schistocerca gregaria. The sequence continues at coordinate 197,561,642 of NC_064922.1, forward strand.
TTAGATTCAGCAGTGTCAAAAACTTTTTTGAAATCCATAAAGCACATAACAGGCACCTGCTACTGGTACATAGCTTGTTTCAATTCATCAGTCTCGTTTATAGGAGCTGTTGTAATGCTGCAGTTTTGCCAGAAACTAGACTGGTATCCAAATAGAAGGTTAATTGAGGTTAAATAGATAGTAAACATTTCATGAACTATGTATTCTAAAGCCTTGGATAATGCTGGTAGAATGTAAATGGGCTTGCAGTCAGAAGGTTGTTTGGTAGATATTGGATAATGGTTTTATAAGTCCCTGCTTATAAGAAACACTACCCAGCTGTCAGTCACCGATTCTGATATGCTTTCACTATGTTGTAGCCTAAGTCAAAATATGAAGCACATATTTTTTTATGAATGCCCATATAGCAATTAAAGTAGTGACAACCCTCCTCTTTCTGAGCACATGTCATCAAAACAGAGATTTGACAAAAATGTTAAAACATGATTTCCATGGTTGCTACTGTACTTTGCAACTGTGCAATCACACATTTAAAGATTTTGATGTATTTTGAAATCTGCCACTCAACTCTCAACTTTTGAAACAGTAAAAAGTTTATGTGTAGTAAATCTAATAGTGTATTTAACAACAAATTCAACCACATATGTTAAAGTTACATCATGAAATTACAATAGTCAGATAAAGTTGGAAGTACCCCTACATACCACTACATGCATGCTCTGTCCACTGTGTGACACTTTTCATACATGGCAATAGTGTGGTTTACAATTTCACAGTGCAACCATAAAAGACAAGCTCTTGAAGGATTTAACTGAAACAATAAGGTCTCACTCTCTGTCAAGTCTGGGAACAACCAATGCGGAGGTGGTGAGAGGCTATTCCCGATTTCTTTTTCTTTTTTTTTTTCATTATGGCCTTTGTCTTATTTGTTTGTTGTTTTTTTTTCATTTCTTTGGTTGATTGGTATTGCATATGATGTTTCACATCTGCTTAGTCATTTTACAGAATTATGTTGAGTAGCATTATCTCTGACAGTCAGTGCGATAATGAGGGGTTGCTGTATTATTCATTGCATATGCACATTGTGCACCATGCACATCTGATTGTTGTAATATTATTGCACAGTTTGCAGCATGCTTCACAGTTTTTAAAGCAATAATTAACAGAAGGTTCACATTTATCTGGTTTTTCTGTGTTGTGTCTGCTCTTGAATCATGCATACCTGAACATGTTTACAAATCGAGGGGATGAAAACTGACTATGAATCAAAGACTGACTTTTCAGGATATTATTCCTCAGGTGTAATTTACATCATAGCTGTATAGTAGGAACACATCAGAGAACTGTTTTAGAAAATTCTCCCACAGTCTGGATGTGTAAACATCAAGTAGTTGTCATTCTCAAGATTACAGTTCTTTTCCTGTATGACACAAATTTCCCTATTATGGGTCTAGGTTTTGTAGATCTTACCATCCTACATCACACTCTGTGACTTTTAACTATGTCTTACAGTGTCACTTGCAGACCTAGCTTCTCTCAGGCAAGGTTCATCACTAATTCATCTGTATTCTCTTTGTTATTCTCTGAAATCCTGATCAGTCTTAGATTATTGTGTCTTTGATATTGTTCAGGCTCATTCTATTTCTCAAAAAGCTTGTGTTTGAGCAATCATCCTCAACTCTCAATTTCTTTTAATGATTTCTTCAGAGCACCAACCTTGTTCACATTTATCTCTAGAGTTTTCTTCTATATTTTGTCCATCACTGCTGCTGGTATGTACTTAAGAATATAGAGCTGCACTTCTGGTGGCCATCATGTCAAGCTGATCACGTATGACAGATAATTGTGTATCATTCCACATAGCTGGTGAAAGGTAGGTTGTCAGTCTCCTGACATATCATGATCAAATGTTTTCAATGTATGAAATATCTAGATAATGTGTTTCCCAGTGGAACCGTCAAACAACATATGTACTGAGGTAGGCGAAGTAAGTGAGAGTATTGTGTTTTCTTGTTGAAAAAAACATCACTGAGACCTCAAAGATAGTGCACAATAACCAGCTTTAACATGTCAGAAATGTAGTGGATGCTGCTGAAATTACCATCTTGTGAAGTGATTTTATAGCGTACCCAATGGTACTTCACACAAGCATACCTGATGCTGGTATGGTATGGCAGTGAGAATAGCAATCTAGCAAAGTTGGTCTTCTGTGGAGGCTCATCCCATGGATATGTCCATTGTGATGATGTGCACAGAACTAAGACTCCTCTGTAAAAAATTGTGTGCTGCCATTTATGTGTTGTTTTTGGGAGTATCACTGTTGTTGTCACTCTCTCTGCTGTCACATCAAGAAAAGCTGCAATAGTTATCACCATGCTGACAGCCAGTAGTGCTCCAGAGGTCATTGCGCTGTCTATATGGACAACTGTCTTGTGGGGAAAGAGGTCATTTTGTGTGACATAACTGTATGATCTACGCTAAGCAGAAAATAATTGTGTCCTCTTGGACTGAAGCCACACGAGACCATTCAGATTCCACATGGCATTGTCATGGTACTTGTGAACCCATTTGTATCCACCTAACAGCTATTGAATCCAAATAAATAAGAGCACCACTATCATGGACTGATAAATCACAGTCTCAATACGGCTATTGAATTCTGACAGATTGTGCAGCGAAGGCATACACCATATCTCACAAACAAACAACATTCAAACACAATCTCTGAATGGGAAATCTGCTACATAATCACTCATTATGTTTGCCTGCTTAGCTGGGTGGTAACATGCTCATCTCCAACACAAGTGGGCCTAGGTTCGATTCCCGACCAGGTTGGAGATTTTCTCCACTCAGGGACTGCATGTTGTGTTGTCCTAATTATCATTTCTTCCTCATCACCAGCATGCAAGTTGCCCAATGTGGTGTCAACTGTAATAAGACTTGCACTTGGCGGACAAACTTCCTGGGGTGGGACATCCCAGCTAACGATATCATATGCTCATTTCATTTTTCATCACTCATTGTATGGTGGATGTACATGGTGTTACTCTTAAATACTTCATATCATTCCGCCATGAAATATGTCAGGGCTATTCTGGGTGTAATAGTTTGTAGGAAATACTCATATTCATTTTTCAGTAAACTTCAATCCTCTGCTGGCTGTTAAAGAATTGCTAGTATTTGCTCCACCATATTCGCTGCATCTTCTGGAGCTCTTCACACTGTAGTTAATGATTTGATATTCCAAAAGGAATTTTAAGTACACAGGTTAATACACAGTTTCACTTTTACAATTACTTGTTTACTGCACAAAAACTGATACAAAACTGTCTCCCTCAAAAACTATAACAAAACTGGTGTTCTCAAAACTGTAACAAAACTGGCTTCCCACTAGATGATTTGCTAGTGCTTATCCATTGCTTCAATAATTACACATGCCATCATCCATTATGACAGATAGAAAATTTAAGGATTATGATGAAAATCTTGAAAGCTTGTTGCCATTTACAATTTGGCAATAGAAAATTAAGTATTAATTCACTTTACCCATGCCATAAAATTTAGTTTTACTTAGCTCCTAGTTTTTAATACTGAATTTATCGTCCATGTTTCACTTCCATACATGCCTACATTCCAGACAGAAACTTTCAGAAAATACTTCCTAACAGGTATATCTTCTCTTCTTCAGAAACGATTTTCTTGCCATTGCCAGTCTTTGTTCTATATTCTCTCTGCTTCTGCTGTCATTAGTTATTTTGCTGCCTAAGTAGTAAAACTCATATATTACTTTAAGTTCTCATTTCCTAATATGATTCCCTTAGCATCACCTGATTTAATTTTACTGCATTCCATTACCCTTGTTTTGCTTTTGTTTATGTTCATCAAAAATGGTTCAAATGGCTCTGAGCACTATGTGACTTAACTTCTGAGGTCATCAGTTGCTTAGAACTTAGAACTAATTAAACCTAACTAACCTAAGGACATCACACACATCCATGCCCGAGGCAGGATTCGAACCTGCGACCGTAGCGGTCACTCGGTTCCAGACTGTAGCGCCTAGAACTGCACGACCACTCCGGCCAGCCTTATGTACATCTTATATCTTCCTTTCAGAAAGCTGTCCATTCTGTTCAACTACTCTTCCACACCCTTTGCTGTCTCTGACATTGGCAAATCTCAAAGCTTTTATTTCTTCTCCCTTAACTTTAATTCCTACTTCAAATTTTTCTTCGATTTCCTTTACTCCCTATTTGATTTTGTATTTATAACCCTGCATTCACCTTACCAGAAGTCCTGTTCCTCCTGAAACTGAACTTCACTAATTCCCTCTATATCTAAATTAAACCTATACATTTCCCTTTTTTAACAGAAACATTTGCATAAGGAGAAGAGGTAAATTGGTTGGGTGGTCATCACATGGTTGACATAGTATAAAAGGTAGATGAAACTTATGGCATGTTATGAATGCAGAGAAACAGAATACAGATTCCCCATATATTTCCCTGCATACTGCCACCCCATCAGTGGAGGTGATACCCGGATGTAGGTGTTGCCATACAGCAAGTAACAAATGCTTAAAACCAAACTAGTATAATAGGCTGTATAATATAAGATAGGCATGGTAATATAACATAAAGTTTATTCAAACTAACCCTAAAATGCTACGGAAAATTCAAAGCAAACTTAAATAGTGTATGTGTTTACACAAGAAGAAAACCAAAATTCTAGACTGTTGACAAATCATCAAATGCCATCATCATCATCATCATTTAAGACTGATTATGCCTTTCAGCATTCAGTCTGGAGCATAGCCCCCTTATAAAATTCCTCCATGATTCCCTATTCAGTGCTAACATTGGTGCCTCTTCTGATGTTAAACCTATTACTTCAAAATCATTCTTAACTGAATCCAGGTACCTTCTCCTTCGTCTGCCCCGACTCCTACCCATGAGTTTCTTGGGTAACCTTGCTTCTCCAATGTGTGTAACATGACCCCAACATCTAAGCCTGTTCACCCTGACTGCTACATCTATAGAGTTCATTCCCAGTTTTTCTTTGATTTCCTGATTGTGGACACCCTCCTGCCATTGTTCCTATCTACTAGTACCTGCAGTAATCCGAGCTACTTTCATATCCGTAACCTCAACCTTGTTGATAAGTAACCTGAATCCACCCAGCTTTTGCTCCCATACAACAAAGTTGGTCTAAAGATTGAGCGGTGCACAGATAACTTAGTCTTGGTACTGACTTCCTTCTTGCAGAAGAGAGTAGATCATAGCTGAGTGCTCACTGCATTAGCTTTGCTACACCTCACTTCCAGTTCTTTCACTATGTTGCTATCTTGTGAGAATATGCATCCTAAGTACTTGAAACCATCCAGCTTTTCTAACTTTGTTCCTCCTATTTGGCACTCAATCCATTTATATTTCTTTCCCACTGACACTACTTTCGTTTTGGGGATGCTAATCTTCATACCATAGTCCTTACATTTCTGATCTAGCTGTGAAATATTACTTTGCAAACTTTCAACCGAATCTGCCATCATAACTAAGTCATCCACATATGCAAGACTGCTTATTTTGTGTTCACATATCTTGATCTCACCCAGCCAGGTTATTGTTTTCAACAGATGATCAATATATATATATATATATATATATATATATATGCGGGAAAGCGCCAGTAGACAGGCACAATAAAATAACAAACACACACACAAAGTTTCTAGCTTTCGCAACCAACGGTTGCTTCTTCAGGAAGTGTGGAAGTTTCTTTCTACAAAGATTCCAAGACTTACCAAGCGGGAAAGTGCCGGCAGACAGGCACAATGAACAAAACACACACACAGAATTACTAGCTTTCGCAACTGATGGTTGCTTCTTCAGGAAAGAGGGAAGGAGAGGGAAAGACGAAAGGATGTGGATTTTAAGGGAGAGGGTAAGGAGTCATTCCAATCCCGGGAGCGGAAAGACTTCCCTTAGGGGGAAAAAAGGACAGGTGTACACTCGCACATACACACATACTCATCCGCACAAACACAGACACAAGCAGACATATTTAAAGGCAGACATATTTGCTGTGTCTGTGTATGTATGGATTATGGATGGATATGTGTGTGTGTGTGTGTGTGTGTGTGTGTGTGTGTGTGTGTGTGTGTGCGCGCAAGTATATACCTATCCTTTTTTCCGCCTAAGGTAAGTCTTTCCACTCCCGAGATTGGAATGACTCCTTACCCTCTCCCTTAAAACCCACATCCTTTCATCTTTCCTTTTCCTTCCCTCTTTCCTGACGAAGCAGCTGCCGGTTGCGAAAGCTCGAAATTCTGTGTGTGTGTTTGTGTTTTTTATTCATTGTGCCTATCTACCGGCGCTTACTCGCTTGGTAAGTCTTGGAATCTTTGTTTTTAATATATTTTTCCCATGTGGAAGTTTCTTTCTATTTTATAGACACTACACCAACAAGTTCCTTCATCATTTGTAACTTTATGAATGGTACCCCTTTTGTCAGAATGTCTGCTGCCTGTCCACCAGCTGGTATGTAATTCACTTCAATCTTCCTTTTTCTAACCAGTTGATGAATGTAAATGATACCTTGTCTCTATGTGTTTTGATCATTTATAAAACTTTGATCCATTAATAAATTTGATATCACTTTGGTTATCAATTTGTAGAACAGAAACTGATGACTCATCAACTGCTCCAATTTCTTCCATAAGTCAGTCTAACCATACAAGTGATTTGCAAGCTTCACTTGCAGCCACATATTCTGCCTCCGTTGAAGAAAGAGCAACATACTGCTGTAATTTACTTTTCCACACAACTGGCCCCCCATGGAACTTGAGCAGGATGCCACTCGTTGATCGTCTAGTGCCTCTGTCCCCACCACGGTCAGCATCACTATAGGCTTCAATATTACAGTCTTTATCCTTCATAAACTCAATGCCATCTCTAATTGTGGATTTAAGGTACCTAATATTCATTTGAGTAATGCAAAGTGTGCCTGAGTTGGTGAGTCTTGAACTCTTAGGGAAACATTAACAGCACATGATAAATCTTGTCTTGTGCCTTGTTTTAAATACAATAAACTTCCAACCATTTATTGATACAGTCCAGCATTATTAAAAGGAGGTGACTCACCTGGTGTCCATTCTGGTTCAGTTGGTAAAGACAATTGTTTTGCATCCATCATATTGTATTCCTCCTAAATCCTCTTCACATATGCAGATTGATTTATTTGAATATGTTGTCACACCTCTTGATTTGTAAACCCGAGAAGTAATCAGCTTTTTCTACACTGATTTGAAACCATTTACCCAACTGTTCAATGAACTTCGCCATGGCATCAGTTGAGCCCATAGTGAATCCATCATCAACATAAAGCAATAATACCAGGTTTTCACCATAAAACCATACATGGATCTGAACTGCTCTCCAGTAAGTTACATTCAGTAAGGAACCCAACAAGACATTCATACCAGCATTTTGAGGTTTGCTTTGAACCACATAGACTCTTCAGTAGCTTACACACCTGTACTATACCATCATCAAATCCCTCTGGTTGACTCATGTAGATTTCTTTCTTCAAAATACCATTGAGAAATGCTGTCCTCACATCAAATTTCCTTACACACAAATCATGTTGAATTGCAACACTGAAAAGGCATCTCATTGTCTCAAATCTTGCAACAGGGTTAAATGTGTCAATATAATCTACTCCAAATCATTGAGTATATCCTCTTGCCACCAGTTGAGCCTTATGTCGAACATAATCATTATTTGCATTCAATTTTGTAGTAAAGACCCATTGATTTCCAATCACATTGTTTTGTTTAATTTTGTAAACTAATTACCATGTTCCATTTTTCTTTAGAGCATCCATCTCTTTCCCCAATGCTTTCTTCCATACTTCAGAATTCTCTAACTTCAATGCTTCTTTATAGCTTCTTGGCATATCACAAAGAAACACCATTCTTAGTTGATGAACTGAATCTTCACAGTGACAAGATGTTTTCTTCAAATTTCACCATTCACGTAAATTGTGGCTTCCTCTTTCCTCATTTCTTGCTTCCAAGCTACTTCCAACTTCTCCCTCACTGTCATATGACTGGTTGTTAACACTTTCAACACTTATAGCAACATCTTGGTTCATGCAATCCCCTTCAAAATCAACATCTTCATGCGCAGTCTCCAAAATATCTGCATTCTTATCTATAGCTGATATTTCAACAACCCTTTTAGGCTTTTGAGTACCGATAACAGGTTTTTGTAATAGCTCACAATTGAACTTTACATCTCTGCGAACACACATACACAATTTTTCAGGAAAATAAACATGGTATCCACAATCATCATAACCAACCACATATCCTTTTGAAGATTTAGTATCAAACTTCTCGTGTTTCTGTGTAGGAATCCAAGAATTGTGTTCAGTTCCAAATATCACCAAATTATCAAAACAACCTTCTTTCTTCAAAAATATTTCAATTGGAGTTTTACCTTTAATTTTTGTGGGACCTGTCCAATTCAAAGTATATGTTGCAGCCAGAACAGCTTCACTCCACAATGCTTTTGGCAGATGTTCAGCAGAGCAAAGCCAAGAACGTGCTAACTCACACAGGATTCTATTTTCCCATTCAGCAATTCCATTCTGTTGAGGTGTATATGGTGCTGTGATTAAATGTTTCTGTCCAACTGAGCCAGCAAATTTTTGCACATGTTTATTATGGAACTCTTTGCCACCATCTGTGCATAATTCTTTCACAGTAACATCAACCTGAGTCTTTATCATTTTAATGAACAGTGGCAACTTTTCTTTAAAATCATCTTTGTGTTGCAAAAGTATGTTACTGTAAAACTGGAAAAATTGTCCTTAAAAACACCAAAGTATCAATGACCCTGCAGATCATTTTCTTCTATTGGACCACAAACACCTGCACACACTAACTCTCCAGGTTTAGTGGGTTTCTGCACTATTTCACCAAAAGACATCAGATGATGTTTACCATGACACACCCTGCACAAAAACTGTTATCAGTTGTTGCCTCTACACCATGATCCTTCAAAAATTGGTGGACATAGCGTTTATTTTGATGATCCATTTTGTCATGCCAGCTCTGTAAAGTGTCAGTTTCAGTAACAACACAAAACTTTTCTTGACGAACAACGTTCACAGCCGAATGATAAAGCTCATTTTCACAGCAGGATGTGGCAATAGCAATTGCAATATTGTTTTCAAAAAATACCCATGATTTGCCATAATTTTTGATTATTTGTTTTATTCCCTTCTGTGCAGCTTTCTTAACAGAAAACAAGTTACAGGAACCACCAGGGCAAAACCAAACATGTTCAAAATATTGTTCTATCCATTGAACACCTGTACATCAATTTGGCCTCTACCAAATGCTTCAATATGTACACCATTCTTGGCACTGTCCATCTTCCTCAGAGTTTCAAATTGTTCACATGTAGTGTACCAATCATGCTAATTTGTTATGTGATGTGTTGCACCACTGTCAATGTACCACTCATCACAATCCAGTGTATTCACATCTACTGAAAAACTGTTGTGTCCCACCACTGATACTGTTTCCACTGATTTTGAAGTATCTGTGTAGCTGCAGCTTCTTGAATTATCCACTGATATTATGTCAGTTAACAACATCTTCTCTTTTGTCTACACTACTACATTCATTTGATCGATGACCCTTTGTCTTACATTTAAAACAAACCAACCCTATCTTACACTGTTCTGATAAGTGACCTACTTTACCACATGAAAAGTATTTTCTGTCTTCATTCCTTTTATAATGAGGCGTTTTTAATGAATCTGCTTCAGAGGAAATTTGTGTGCACTTCTGTTATGGTTTGTTAATCTTCATTTTTGACATCATTGCTTTAGCAACACCACCATCTGTTATTCTTAGGTCATAACTCAGAAACCATTTTTGTAATTTATTCCATGTATTTTCTTTATCAGATAGATAATGCCATGTAATATAAATGTAACTGAACTCTTTTGGCAAAGTTTGCAAAAATCATGCACAAATGATACCATCGTCAATCGGCTTATCCAACAACGAAAGCTGAGTTTGTACATCATCAAATTTGGTTAGATGACCTTGTATACCTCCAGATGCCTCCCACACAATTTTATGGAATTTATGTCTAAGCAGATCAATGTTTTCAGCTGAGTGCACATTATAGATCTTTTGTACCTTATCCCAAACCTCTTCAGCAGTCTTGCATTCCTCAACACGAAATAAAGGCTTGGTGTCAAGTGATAGAATTAAACTTTTCCATGCGTTTGCATTAGCATTTGTCCATTTTGCAAGTTCAGTTTCATAACTCTGTCCTCTTCCTTCTGGTCTAATCAGTTCACCACTTATGACATCAAAGCTTTCATCACACTCTAAAATAGTTCTCATAATAATTCTCCACCTCCACCAGTTTTCTGCACTGGTGAGTTTATCCACTAGTTGTCTTTCATTGGCCATTGTCTCATCTTTTCACTTCTGTATCATTGAGGAATTCTTTTCTGAAACTGGCACAACTGCCACACTTCATACAAACTTTATCAATTGCGCACATCTGCTACGATGTTGACAAATCATCAAATGACATTTTAGAAACGAATCATTTATTAAGCATCACACAGTATGACAATATGATACAAAACACCAAATGCATATTTCAAAACACAGCCAGAGAGGTTCACAACTACACCAAAAATGAACCAAAGAATTTATGAGGCATGTGACAGACAACCTTCAAAGAATATGAACGGTACATTCATATACATGTATATATAACAAAATTGAAATATTAATACTTTCACAGAGACATAATAAATGGTAAGATGGAACATTCAGTTCCAGACCACTATCACAATCATAACACGTACCGTAAGATACAAACATGAAAGTAAAAATTACAATAAAGGTACCATGAGTCAAGAAGGACAAAGGCATATACATAAGTACACAGATCAATCAGTTTGAGATATCATCATCAGTTCATTTTAGAATTTCACATCACACCTCAACTCAAAATCCCATATCACTAAAACATATTTTTGCTATACAGAATAGGGTTGGTGAACAAATACCCAAGGTTCATCAGGCACACACAATGTGTTTGAAATTTCAAAGGGATCCTGCACCAAAGCTAGAAATGGAGAAATTCAAGTAAGACAAGAGTACCATCAAATACAAGAATACAAGAAAGGGCCAAGTATATATAAGTGTCCAACCCAATTGAGTTGAAAATCACATATAATTGAGCAAGTTCATAGAGTCTTGGGTAAATACTAACAAAAATTACAGTAAGGAATGAAATGTAACACAAGTAGGTAAACTATCTGTCATCACACTAGGACAAAAAAGAAAGCAACTAAGTAAATTATCTGTTGTCATATTAGGACAAAACAGAAATAAAATGAGTAAATTATCTGTTGTCACAGAAGAACAAAACAAAAAAACTGCAAAGCATAAAGGTCAGGTCAGAGAATTATTAGGTAAATTTTCTGTTGCCATGCTAGGACAATTCAGAAAGCAATTAAGTATACTTTTCTGTTGACATGCTAGGACAATACAGGAAGCAATTGAATATATTTTTCTGTTGTCATACTAGGACAATGCAAAGCATAGAGGTTAAATCAGAGAACACACTACTGAACAATGAGCAGGGTGGAGGAGTCAGTCATAGAAACAAAACCATTAACCTCATATCCTCATCATAAGAATTCAGTACAATGACAGAATCCTGTTAAATATTTCATAGTCTCAGACAGCAAAGCACAACTGCATCAAAATATACAGGATAATAAATATGGTGCATTACCTCCTTCTCAAAGTACCACACAATAAATGTAAGGTGTAAGACATTCTGTATGAAGGTGTATCATGTGTGTACCAACTGTCAATATAAGCATCATTTTAGTCATTCTGAGGCATTACATTCATGTACGTGGAAAGCATATTAGTGAAAAAGCATAATAAAGATGTGTCAATAATTCGGGCATATTATATTAATATATTAATAGATTCCCAATGATGGTGTAACAAGTATAAGGTAAGCTAAATTATTCAGTTCTCCACAGTTCTACAGATAATCCACAGTATCCAGCATCATATGGAAAGATTTGTGTAATCTCATGTAATAGGATCAATACATCAGGACAGTGCTGTTTGCAAACCAAAAATTCTGTACAGTGCACTGCCAGACAGCATCAAAAAATACCAAACATTAATACATTCAAAAAAAGAACTAAAAATCTACTAATAAACAACAGCTTCTACTGTTTTGATATATGCCTGGAATTTTGCTCAAATCTGTAGATCTGCTTCATAACTCTCTAAACAAAAATTCATAATTATAAACCTTTCCTAGATAAAACCAAACTTCTTTCATCCATGTATGTATCTAACTATGCACCTAGCTTTTGTGCCATATGTTACTATGCCTAGTTAACTAAAGCACTGGTATTTAATAATTTTAGTAAAATCAACCAAGGGGTTTTGCTAGCTTTTATTCTATCTGTATGTACGTATATAATTTTAGAACCTAATTAAGCAGAATAATGTTTTTGTTATAAAGATGTGTTGATACTAATGACAATATTTTGTACATCATGTAAATATGTAATATTTTATACTGTTCTGTGCTTTGAGAAGTCCAGTATCATGAATGTGATAATATGGGCACTAAATAAATAAATGTGTAAAACTGTAGAAGCAAATACCACATTTTGAAGCAAATGCCACACTAGCTAGGGATCTTGCATTTCCCACACACACAATGCACAAAGAGTGTAAATCCCCCTGAGGGTTAAAGCTAATGATGAAATCTCACAGTCACTGTATAAATGAATAAGCAATCAACTCAAATATCACTTCACTGTTCTCCAATTAACAAATTTTACTCTTTAAGTGCATATGTCACTCAGATTACTGAGGTATCACTAAAATAAACATTTTCCTTTCCTGCAACTTCTGGATGCACTTCATGCTGCCAAGATGTCCTAAACCTTCATGTACAGACTTAATAAGTAAACCAATGTGTTGTTTAGGCCAGCATAATTTCCACTGATCAGAATCAGGTCTATATCTTCTAAATAGAATTTCCATGTGTACCTGGTAGTATTGTACAGCTTTCTCATACTCCTTTTTTTCAAGTAAGCCTTCACCTGATTTTGATGTCTCCTCAGCTGTCCACATATCTTAATTATTCCTTCTTCACCTTTTACACTTTTGATAAAAATGATTCAGAAGTTCTTATCATCCTGAATTCCAACATTTTCCTTCTCATTCCCTATTCACAATCTAAGCAGTGTCTGCAGCACAGTTTTGCTTACTCTTAACATGCAAAATAGTGTAATAAAACTGTTGCAGGAATACGGCCCAATGTGTTACCCATTATGATAAATTTTACATTCTTGCAAATAGCATAAAGCTTTACAGTCAGTATAAACAATGACCTTACATCCAGTTAAATAAGTTTTAAACTTTTCAAATCCCCACCAACAGCAGGCAGTTTTTTTTCTGTTACAGTATAGCTTCTCCCATGTTTCCACAAACTACAGCTTGCAAAGTTGACAGCACCCTGCTCCACCTATTCTTCTACCTCCTTTTGATGGAATAAATAAACATCTGAACCATACTCACTACCATCAATCATAAGGCAAAATAGTATACTAAGTTCAGGTCTATGTAAAATTTGGCTGTTACAAAGTTTTTTTTCCCTCATCAAAAGCTAATTGGAAATCAGTTGACGATTCCCATATAATGTTTTTCTTTAAAATATGAAATAAACTAGGTGTGTTTAAAGCTTGAGCCCTAATGTATTTGTAATAGAAATTGCATAGACTAAAAAATGACCTTAATCCCTTCTTATTTCTAGGTTTCAGAAATTTAGCAATAGCTTTAGTTTTTATAGATCAGGTAATATTCCTTCTTTTCAGATAATATGCCCTAAAGATTAAGAGTCATTACACCAAACTTACACTTAACAAATTTAAGTGTCATATCTCCATGCTTGAACTTCTACCTCTTTGATTGTATTGACATGCTTGTCCCATGTGTTGCTCGTTATGAGTATGTCATCAACATAAATTACCAATTTTGATCATATTTAACTACCCAACACAAGCTCTAAGACTCTACTAAACTTTGCTACAGATACATTCAAACCAAAAGGTACTACAAAATACTGAGAGCTTTTACCAGAGAATAAGAAAGCACTATATTTACTAGATTCTGGTTCTAATGTTATCTGTTGGAAACCTAAGGTCAAATCTAGCCATGAAAAATACTTTGCACCAGAAAATTTATTGAGTAATTCTTCCATTGACTCAGGGTGACCAGTTTCTCCTTCCAAAAATTTATTTTGATGATGGAAATCAACCATGAGCTTGCTCCACCACCCATTTCCATTACAACAATCGAAAGGTTGCTGTATTAGCTAGTACTCCTTTTAGTTATTGTACACTTTTAACATTGTCTGCAACTCTCTCTCCACAATCTGTCTGTTACAAATAGGAACGGAATATGGTATTATAAAGAAAGGTTGGTGGTCTAAGCCTTAACTTACATGCGTAGTTATTAACTCTACCTGGTTTCTTACTAACAAAGTATATCTTTATAGGATCTCAGTATTTATTATGGTTCTGACTTCTCATCTCCAGTAAGCCTGTCTGCTTCTTTTACCTTGTCAGTAACAAGTTGGGATGGGAAGGTAGTTGCATTTCAAAGGTTAAAATAAAAATATAGTCAAAGAACAACTCTACCATATGAAGGCTAAATTGTAGAACCAAATGGTATAGGGCTGGGTACCTAGAGATTGCCACACTGTTAATGTGCAAAGACAACACATTTCTCTGAGGACATAATGCACTGTTGTAAAATAAAAATCATATATCACACTTTATGTATTCAGAAAATAATATGGTTGATGGCAGCAGGTCAGTTTGCTTTGCGAGTTGATTGTGTTATGTCTTTTATCCACGTATGTATTGAGTTTATACAAAATAAAATGTGTTGTGTAGTCTGTACCACTGTGCTATCTATCATTTGCTATCAATATGCAGCAGAGTTCCACAGCTCTATATACAAGATTTTTAACTTTTCCATTCCACATCACATGACAGTTTACCTTCTCTTTCCCTGCTGCAAGCTCTTAGTTGTACAGTGTTCCTTAATCCAGATATTTTCTCGTTTTAGGATAAACTAATCTGAAAGCATTTGAAAGAGGATTTCATATCACTTCAAATGATCCAAAGTACATGTCAAAAAACTTTATGATTTATTTACTAGTTGCTCTAGATCTTTCATTGGGCTTTACAGGAACCAGGTTCCCAATTCTGAATTACGTAACTTTTACTTTTCTGTCATCTCTTTCTTTCCCTAAATTGTGCTGTTGTTCCATGGTCCTCCCAACAATTTCTCCCCTTCTTTTATAGCTAAGTTTTTACATGCAGTTATTTTAACAATCCAATCAGTCTCCAAAATTAAGTCCTCATTAAGCTCAGTAATGACAAGAAAACATTGTACAAAAGATAAACTATAAATTTCAAACTTTATCCTTACTTGAAACTTTACTGTTTTGCTGTGCCTTCCAGTAGCTCCCTTAATTCTGACACCCATAACAGGTAACTCATTAAAATTCTTGCTGTATTTGATTCTGTCTCTCATTTTTTTTTTCAGAAGTTCCACAGATTGGACTGCCAGTGTCTACCAAACAGTCCCATTCTTCCCATCACTTCTATCTACTTCTTCAAATAATATATCATTTTCTACTTCTTTATAGCTGATAGTATCCTCACCTCAATTATTATCAGATTCCTTATCAGAAAGTGCTTGCAAAGCTCCTACAGGCATATTATGTTTCCCTAAATTACTCTTGTTTTTCTCTTTCTGCCGTACTGGATGTAATTCATTGCAAATTCTCCCTATTTTCTCAAAATATTAACATCATTATCCATATTTCTGTAATGATCCCAAGCAACTTTTACAATTACATCATTAATGCAAGTTAATCTTTGCTCCCTTCTTTCCTGACATTCACCTGCAACATCTGATTCTCTTGTGCCACCCTATCATATGCTACTTCTCCCAGTCAAGCATCAACCCTGCTTAATCATCATCTCCCTTAAAATCATCATCCATAATCTACACATTAAAAATAATCTAACTTCTCAAATTGTCATCAATGCCATCTATAACGTAATCAGTAATGTCACAAAATATCTCATACTACTTTCACAAACCATAGAAACATCATTGGGTCTCTTCAGTCTCACTAAGCAAAGAATTCTTATCAGTCTCATCAGCCTCACAAATCATACAATCATCTCCTGAGTGAGTTTTTCTCAGCATCAGCACTGCAACTAATGCTCTCTCTTTTTTCCCCTTTGGCACAAGACCACCAGAGTCATTTGTTTTAACAGCAGAATAAGCACCCCTTCATTACTCATTAGATCATTTGTACCATACAGATCAAAGTCATCATGATCATTAACACCTTTACCTGCCAAATTCTTACTATTCTCTTCACTGTATAGATTACAAAAACTTTCTCCATCCAGTCTACCTTTGCATCTTTCTCCGTTTTCTAAATCTCTTTTATTGTGTTCATCAGACTTCATTATTCTCCAAAATTTTCTATCAAAACATAATCCATCCACCCACCAACTCCCTGTACTATTGAATTTGTGCTATTTCACTTTGCATTCTCTGATCCGATAGTGTTGTACCTGATTACAATGATTTTCTTTCACCCCAAACTGACAGCCACCTGTTGAGGTGACCTTCACTTTTCTTAATCACTGACTCTCTTGTCTTCTCTCCAGTGGTCTATTCCTGTTACCTCTTTCTCTGTTTCTGTTCTTATCTCTATCATTCCACTGATTATCCCTTTTATTTTGACCTCCATGACAATCATTTCTGAAGTTATTGCCATCGCTCCTCTCATAGTTATCCCAGTCATTACTCTGTTTCCATCCATTTGGTTGGTATCTGTTATTCCTACTAACGTTACTCTGTTGATTTCCATTTCATTCTAAGGCTTGTTGAGTTTTCCCATGTATTTTAGAAAGACCTCCCCACATTAATAAAGTCTCCTTTCCAAGATGTCAATCTGAGTGAGTTCATCAAAAAGTTTGTTTAAATGAATTATTGTCATATGTTGTTTTTCACAAAATGCCTCTCTCTATGATTCAACCGATTCAAAAGTCTTCGTTACTCATGCTTGCTCTGCTCCAGACCAAAATTTATTTAAAAAATTCCTAATTAATTATGAATAAATGAGATGTCTCAGCTAAAGGCAGAAGCACAATATCATTGACATATACGTACATGAAAGGTACAGAGCTTTACTTTGCTAGCTTTTGAAAAGAAATTCCTTTTTCTAGCTGTAAGGAGAAGAAAAATGCACACACACACACACACACACACACACACACACACACACACACATGCACGAACCTGTCTCCCTACATTGTGTTCATTCAATTGCCAGCTCTTTTCCTGGCCCATGGTAAGTGTACTGGGGTGAGGTCATGGTGCAGCGTGGAGTGGGGTAAGGGATGGAAAGAGGCAGGAGGCAGGAGGCAGGGAGGGGCTTGGGAAGGAAGCATCTAGCAGCTTCTGGGAGAGTGGGAAGCTGTCTGTGGGCTACCTAGGGGTACAGATAGAGAGGGCATGTGGCAGATGGCTGAGCACTCTATTTCACAGACTGGGGCATGAAAGAGAAAGAGACGGATGAGCACTCGATTTCACAGACTGGGGTGAGAGATGGCACACAATTAGCTCACACATATTTGTCAGGGGTAATAGGAAATGGCTGGTGTCTGTACACACACACACACACACACACACACACACACACATACACAGACAAACAAACATATTATTTTGTGGGCAGTAAGTACCCTACGTTTAGGCCAGCAAGGTTACAGGAGTGAAGGATGTGCTGTAATGGTAGCTACCATTTGCGGAGCTCAGAAACACTGGTGGTGGTGGGTGGGAAGGGGGGGGATCCAGATGGCAAAGGTTGTGAAGCAGCCATTGAAATATCACTTGTTATAATTGTTGTCACCCCCCTTCACCCTCCACCAAATAGTGTGTGTGTATGTGTGTCCTACAGCTTGAGAAAGGAATTCCATTCTGAAAGCTAGCAAAGTAAAGCTCTGTATGTCTTGTGTGTGTATCTGTTGATGACACGTGCTTCTGCCTTTAGGTGAGTCATCTCCTTTATACTTAAATAATTTATTTTTGACCAGAACCTTAAAAAAATATCTCTCAGATTCATCATAAGACAGTTCAGTATTAAAATTTTGATTTGCCCATGATAGCACCTTCCCATCCAAAAGCTTGTTTATAAATGTGATTTTCAAATTATAAGCAATACCTATATTGGTGTAAAAAATCAGCAGGGGGATTTTACTGTCACCTGGAAATTGCTTGATTAAAATGTCATTCCATGAGCCAGTACAATTATTATTAAAAATTTAGCTACATGATTTCCTCGCTAATCAGTAAGTATATTGTTCATATTATTCATTTTGCTTCTACGTGCATCTATATTGGTAGTTACAAGTTCTTCTATATTTGTGACTTTGGTGTCTAACTGCTATACTCTGTTATTATAATATTCTTCTAATTTTTTGATTTAAATTCTAACTTATTGTTATATATTGCATTTTTCAATGCAACACAGTTACCTTCTACATATTTCTGTACAACTTTGAAATTGTTTACAGTATGAGAAATTTCTGCATTGAGTTCTTTTTGAGAGTACCAAGTTTGGTTCCCATAGACCCAGCTTGAGCAACACCCTTTTTCTCATCTGCTTCTACTTCATTTTTAAGTATTGTTATCTCATCTTCATTTTTAGTTATTCCTGTTTTACTATATTCCAGTTGTGTGTTAAGTTCTCTCAAATTATTATTTGTTTCAGCAATTTGACCCCCTAAGGTACTGCTTAAATTATAAACAGTTTTGGTAATTCTACCACGTAAACTATTAGCTGTTTCTGCACTTCTTTCATCTAAAGCTCCAGCTAGTTCAGTAATTCTCCCACCTAAAGTTTTGGTTATATTATTGGTTTCAGCAATTAATTTTGACAATAATTCTCAAGTTTTTGAGCCTGCAGCTTCAGTTTTGTCAAAACAAAGAAATGGTGAACAAGCACTCACATTGCCATTTCCTCCTGCTTCATTGCCACAAATCAGGTTTGGTGCTACCTCACAGTTTACTTCAGTTTCTGTTTCATTACCAGTTATGCTGCTGTTTAAATTTGCAACATTGTCTGCTACTTGTTCCCAATTCTCTAGTGATACAGTGCCTTGGTTTATATTGCTCACCATATTGATAAACAACATGGTTATAAACACTCTGAACGAAAATTTCAGGATTCCCACAATAGTTCTAGTCTCCATGCAAAAATTTTTACCACACAATAAAAGGAATATACCATTATAGTACATATCTCAATTGCCCACAATGACAAAGTTTCATGCCTAAAATATTTTTGTTTTCTTTTTTGTGCCTCATGTTCTGCTATTTTAAATTTTCCATTATATCTGAATACATTATTACATAAATCAACCTGAAACTCAAAATTATGTTAACAAAACCTCCTTAGCAGGGCAGATACAATTTGAGCTCCTCCACAAAAATTGAAATATACTTGGATTATTCTGGGTATTACAGTTAATGGAAAATATTCTTTTGCACTTTTTGATGAAATCTAACGCTGCAGTGGCTATAGTAAAATTGTGAGTATTTGCTCCACCAAATTTGCTGTAAGTTTCTGAGCTCTTCACAAGGCAGCTAATGATTCGGTAAGCCGAAAGGCATTTTACATAAACAGGTTGACATGAAGTTTCAGTTTCACAATTACATATTTATTGCACCAAAACTGATACAAAACAGACTCCTTCAAATACCATAACATAGCTGGTGTTCTAAAAACAGTAACAAAACTGGCTTCACTATTGCTTATCACCACTGCTGATCCATTGTTTCAGTAATTACAAGTGACATCATCCATTATTACAGACAGAAAATTTGAGGATTACAATCAAAATCTTGCTGGTGTTTTCAATCTAATATTAGAAGATTAAGTATCAATATTCTTCTTCGATGCTGTGACATTAAGTTTTACTTGGCTCTTAGTTTTTAGTACTGAAATTTAGAAAACATGTTCTCTAACAATTTTACAAAATCACTTATATCATGAGAGTTATTTTCTGAAAAAATGTTGCATAAGTTCTTTACATAAATAAAAATGAAAAGCTAGTTTAACTTCTGGTGATAAGTAATATGGAGCTACAAAATGAGAACTGATTACAATTGATGTTCTCATATCAATTAGTAACAGTCAGACCAGAATAAATAAACATGCACATGATAAAACTGAAATGAAATTAATGGCAGTGTAATAAACTGAGTTTTAGAATGATCAGATAAATGAAAAAAGAATGTTACAAAATTTATATAAGCCTGTAAATGAGGCAGCCTGCCTCCTGAAGTTAACACTTCATGTCAACTTATCCTAATAATCATATATTGGTATGTTTCAACTGAAATGTCAGTCATTTGCATATCCAAACATGTAGTACACTTCCTGGTAGTATGACATTTGTTGGATGTACCCCACATGGTTTTGAAATTTTACTGACTAGCAGTGAAATTCAAGGAAGTTAAAATCAATGCCTTATAGCATTTGGCAACTTTATTAATCAAATCAATGGATGTCTTCCAATTTATGTATTAGTACTGATGTTTGGTGGACATCTGTCAACGGACTGTTTCAATGAGGACTGCCATGAATTCTTCTCTTTAGCCAATCTCTTCACAACCTATATGTTCTCAATTATTTGATGGAGTATTCTAATTTTTGCTGTTCCCCTATTTTTACCCTCTACAGCTCCCACTGATATCATGGACATCAGATGCTCATGTTTTAACATATGTTCTATCATCCCGTCTCTTCTTCAAGTCAGTGTTCTCTACATGTTCCTTCCTTCATCAATGCTACAGAGAACAGCCTACCTAATCTTCATCATCCCTCTACAGCACCACATATCAAACACTTCAGTTCTCTTGTTTTGTGGTTTTCCCATGGTCAATGAATCACTACTATACAAAGCTTTTATCCAAACATACATTTTCAGAAATTCCTTCCTCAGATTGATTCTGGTGTCTGGAATGTCCTCTTTGCCTGTGCAGATTTTTTTTATGTTCTCCTTGCTTTGTCTGTCAAGTGTTACCTTTCTTGAAAGATAGCAAAATTCCTTAATTTCATCTACTTTGTAGTCTACAATTGTGATATTAAGTTTATCACTAATCTCATTTCCACCCATCCTCATTTTTTATCTTTCTAGGGCCTACTCTCAATTCAATTTCTGTATATATTAGATTGTTTATTCCACTCAATATGTCCTGTAATTCTTCTTCACTTTCACTGATGACAGCAATGTCAAATTATGCTGTTGATACAAGAAAATTGTGGAGCATGGGAGAAAGATTCATGCCCATCAAGCAGAATTAGAAATGGTTCATTTTTAATTAGATAGGTTGAAGGAAGAGAGAGACAATGGGAGCTGTGGAAAAGTAACATGTAAGAAGCAAAAGTAGAAAATCTCAGAAATCACAGTTGAGATTCTGGTTAGCAAATAGGAAAAGACCCTCAATCAGCTTTTGTGCAAAGTAGAGTGCAGCAGATTCATGGGAACAACTTTAAATCTAGGTTGGTATAAAAGTCAAGCAAAAAGAGAAGAGTCTGCTGCTAAGCAGCAGTCATGGAAGAGTTGTAGGCCACATGATACAGGAAAATCTAGGTGTGTAATACCAGGTCACAAGCATCACAAGATCTAGTACAAAGCGCTTAGCCAGATGACAGATAATGTAGGAACCTTATGCAGAGATTTGAATACAGAGAATAAGGGACATATATTAAGAGGATCTGGAAACATCCTGGCTAGCAATTTAAAATATAGTATTGAAGGTGACATGAAGGAAATAGGAGCAGTTATACCACACACTCATGTGGAATGTTTGGAGGTTTTACAGTGACTTGACAAGTCCTGAGTATTTCAATCTAGTTTCACCACTCAGCTTTCCAGCTCGAGCAGGAAAATCATAGAGCACACATTGGTAATATTTTTATAGACAGTGCCCAGGCTGAAACAGTTAATGTATACCCAGTTGTTAAGAGGCTATCTGATCAAGACACTCAATAAATGGTAATAAACACTATACTATTTTACAGCCCTGAGGCAGATCCATACAAATAAGTGAAGTTTATTGATTAAAATAGTATACATTGTTTTTATAGTAAGACAAAAAAAGATGTTCATAGGGTGATTTATCAATGGAATGAGATGCTAATTTCAAATTCAATTTATTCCATAGTAAATTTTGACAATATCTTTAACTTTCATAAAAGTTATCCAGAAAATTCTGAGAAAAATGGGTGTAATAGGAATGATGAATAATACACAGTATGAACAAGAAACAAGAGAGAACAATTAGAATGGAAGACTGAGAATTAAGTGCTTGGGTTAGAAAGGGTGTATGGGAACAGGATATGAATAGTGTTATACGAAATAAACTGTCCCCACTAATATCTGCACATACATATATTTCGACAATTATCATGCATGTGCACGCAGTACAAGGTATAAGAACATACTGAATTAACCTGGCAGTGTGGATTACATCTACATCTATATATATACTCTGCTAGCCACCAAGCGGTGTGTGGCAGAGGGCACAATTCATGCCAAAGTCATATTTCACCCCTCTGTTCCACTCTCGGATCTCGTGAGGGAAAAACGACTGTCTGAATGCTGCAGTATGAGCTCTTATTTCCCTTATCTTTGAATCATGATCATTGCATGATTTGAAAGTTGGTTGTAATAATATATGCTCTACATCCTTGGTGAAGATCGGATTTCAGAATTTAGTGAGCAGCTCCTTCCATTTAGCGCACCGTCTATCTGCAAGCGTGTCCCACTTCAAACTTTCTATGAGATTTGTAACACTCTTGTGATAGCTAAATGTACCAGCTGTTAATCTTGCTGCTTTTCTTTGGGTATTCTCAATCTCTTGAATCAGACCCAACTGGTAAGGGTCCCACACAGACGAACAATACTCCAAGAATGGACGAACTAACGTATTGTAAGCTATTTCCTTTGTTGAAGGACTGCATTGCTTCAGGATTCTACCAATAAACTGCAACCTAGAGTTCACCCTATCTGTTACTTGTGTAATCTGATCATTCCATTTGAGATCATTTCGAATAGTCACAGCCAGATACTTGAAGGACATTACTGCTTCCAAAGACTGGGCATTTATTTTGTACTCTTACATTAATGGGGATTTTTGCTTTGTTATATGCATTAGTTTACACTTACTAATATTGAGAGATAACTGCCAGTCATTTCACCACCATTTATTTTGTGCAAATCATTATAATTTGTTCACAACTTTCATTTGATACTACTTTCCTGTAGACTACAGCATCATCGGCAAAGAGTCTAAGGCCACTGTCAGTACCATCAACCAGATCGTTTATGTAAATTGTAAAAAGCAGAGGACCTATTACACAGCCCTGGGGCACACCTGAAGTTATGCTTGTTTCTGTTGAAGTCACCCCATTCAGGATGACATACTGCTTCCTGTCTGTTAGAAAACTTTTTATCCAACCGCATATGTCATCGGATAGACCATAAGCGTGCACTTTTTGTAGGAAGTGACAGTGCAGAACTGAGTCAAATGCCTTTCAAAAGCCGAGAAATATGGCATCAACCTTGGAGCTGGTACCTAGAGCCCATTGTATATTATGCACAAAGAGGGCCAGCTGTGTCTCGCATGACTGCTGTTTCCTAAAACCATGCTGGTTTCTGCAGATGAGCTTCTTAGAGTCTAGAAAGGTCATTATGTCTGAACACCTAATATGTTCCATGATTCTACAACAAACCAATGTCAGTGGAATTGGCCGTTAATTGTGTGCATCCAATTTTGTACCCTTTTTATAGATTGCTATTACCTGGGCCATCTTCCAGTCCCTTGGAAATTTCTGCTGTTCCAATGATCTCTGATAGATGATGGATGAGAATGGTGCTATATTTGTAGCATAGTAAACATAAAATCTTACGAGGATACCGTCTGGGCCAGATGCCTTCCTGGCGTCTAAGGATCTTAACTTTTTTTACAATCCCATATACTCTAAACATTATGTCAGCCATCCTCTCATTTGTTCAATAATTGAAAGGGGAACGGTGCTGCAGTCTTCTACCATATACAAGGTTTTGAAGGCTACATTTAGAATTTCAGCCTCTGCATATCATCATCAGTTGCATTACCCGTACTGTTAGCAAGAGAAGGTATTGAATTATTTGTAGTGTTCATAGATTTTATGCACAACCAATATTTTTTGGGGTTATTTTTAGAATCTGCAGATAAAATATTGCTTTCAAATTCATTAAAAGAATCTCTCATTGTCCTTCTGACTGTGCAAAATTCTCTGCTTTCTCAGCAACTTCCTAATATGTTTTTTGTACCATGGTGGATCCTTTCCCTCCCCTACATGGTCGATATGACCTATCAAAGCCACACAGCCTCCTCCAAGCCTCCCCCCTTACTCCTCTCCCCCCCCCCCCCCTCCCCACAAGGAGAAACGTTGTAACACTCCACAGCGGGAGGGAGACTGGCGGGAGAATCATTAAGAGAGTCAGACTGAGCCAGCTGAGGGACGTCGGGCCCCATGAATACTGGTCTGAGTCAATGTAATGAAACAGTTTGTGGACTGTCTTTGACAATGATGTCGAAAGTTGTATTACCCCACCGGAGGACTTTAAAGTGGCCAAGATAAGGTGGTTGCAGATTGTCTTTCAGCATTACATGGGAGCAAGTGTTGAGAGCGGTTGACACATAAGTGTCTGGCGGGGAGTAGGTGATAGGTGGGTGCAGGCATGCATGTTTGAAGTGGGTGCACATTCAACTTATGAAATCCAGAAATGGGGGGGGGGGGGGGGGGGGGTAAGTCTTCAGGTACTTGAGGCTGAATGAGTTCCACTGATAGGACGGTGTTCTCCCTGAAAACGAGTTCTGAGATAGTTTCCTGTAAGTCAGACTTGAAAGTTGAACGGAAGCTGAGCAGTACCCATGGAAGTGCTTTGGACCAGAGGCAGTTGTGGCAACTGAGCGTCATTTATAGAGTGCGGTGACACAGTTCCACTAACCCAGTGCTTTGTGGGTAGTAGGCTGTGGTGTGAATTTTCTTTGTGCTGCACACGTTACATAAAATGGTGAACAGGGAAGACTCAAATTGCTGACCATGGTCAGTGATGATGGTGGTTGGACAGCTAAACCTAGCAATCCATGACGAGATAAAACCCGTGGCCATGGTATCGGCAGTGATGTTAGGTAAGGCGACTGCCTCTACCCCTGCGGGACGTGTGGTAAATTGTGGACTGAATGTATCTGTGGCACTCCGATGGTGGAAGAGGACTGACAAGATTGATTACTTTTGAATACATTATGGGAGTGAACAGGGATCAACGTGTTACAAATATTTACTATCAAAAACAGTCTTGATCACAATTTATTTATTATGGTCACTGGTTTTGACCACTACTGTGATCATCTTCAGACCTACAAGTCATATACAAAGCTTTAATTAGAGGGCTATATACATTAAAGAAAATACATAAAGTTATAAAGCTATAAAACGATGAATTACCAATGAGTAAGAACCTCCTTCTGCTGGAGAATCACTACTAGAGAAACCAGTGCATATCTTATTATATATAATGGATGCTCCGCCCACTTCAGACGGATTGACGTCATTACTAACCAATGGGTTATAGGTCGAATAACAATGTAAAATTTCTTAGTTAAAAGAATATTGTCAAAAAAGAAAAATAAACACACACTAAACTTAGCTTATTTAACAGTTATTGTCGATTAAGAAGTGTTAAAAAATTTTAAACATGTAGGATAAATGAACTTCATTTTGACAGTACATGGGTTGCTATCTCAAGGCCTGTTAGTGAACCATTTGGAACCACTGGTTGTCATGGTGAAGTTGGATGCTGTTCCAAAGATGTGGCAGCTGGCTTCTTTCCATTGAACTTGTTGTAAAGTCGATAGGCAAACTAGTGGTTGCCATGGTGAGGATAAATGCCAGTGCAGAGATGTGGCAGCAGGCTTCTTACTAACAAAGTTGTTGTGAAAGTGGAATGGCAAAGACTGTCACATCAGATGATATACTATTGAGCAGCAACATGTCTTTATTGAAACAATTTTCAATGAGTAGGCTGCAATAATCTTTAGCTGTCATGTATAGTACATGTTGCACAGATACAATTTACTGGTGTAATAAGAGACTTTCATTCACATAGATTACATAATAATTTTTACGGATCAATACTAACAGGAATGGAAGACATAATATTTCTATTTAAAGAAAACCCACATCAACCGCTGTAATAATAAATGCTACATCATGCCATCCATTAAGATACAAAATGGCATTTCTTAAAACAATGATACATAGGATACTGAAATTACCTTTTCAGCCTGATGCAATCCAGAAGGAAATTGATACATTAAAACATATAGCAGTTGCTAACAATTATAATTCCCATCAGGTTGATCTGTTATATCAAAAATTACAAGAAGCAAATGATGCTGTTATAAATTTGAAGAAGAGATTTACAAAAATGACATGCATAGGACCTATTTCAGATAAAATAAATAAATTATTCAAAAATACAAGCATGACAATAGCATTTAAAACCAATAACCCACTGCAGATGAAACTGAAACACACAACTGGGGAATCAAATATATACCAAAAGTCAGGCATTTACAAAATACTATGTAAAGACTGTGAGAAAAAGTGTATTGGCCATATTGACTATAAATTTTTAACACATTTTGAGGAACATACTACTGGTATTACATACTGTGCCAAAAGGACTACTGCTAAATACTTTAGAAGAAATTGAAATCTATTCACTTCAGAAAAGTAATCTGTTATCTGTTTTACACAAACACCTTCAATTCAAAGACAAACATTTCTTTGAGCTTTTTGATGATGTGCTTTAGAATGTTCACTCTTCTGTCCGTCATTTTTAAAATTATCAAGACCTTTAGGAAATATTTTCTCTTTACTTTGTAATTTTATTTCACCAAATATTATTTTATGATTGACTGTCTTTAGAATGTTTGCTTATATGCTTTTAGACTGCATATTGCTAATTCACTTCCCATTATTTTTGACATTACGGCTCATAGTATTATAATTTTACATTCCTTCCATTTTCATTATTTTTATTGGTTTATAAGACTGGCATGTAACATAAGACATAGCAATGTCTTTTTAAAAATTTTCACATGTAAAAACAAAAAATGGAAGAAATCTACATATGAACTTCATAGACAATATTTCATAACTGTGCACAACTACTGCGTGCTCTCGTTTCTTTTTTATTTTTTTATTTTCTTTATTTCTTTTTAATATTGATCTGTAAAAATTATTATGTAATCTATGTAAATGAAAGTCTCTTATTACACCAGTAAATTGTATCTGTGCAACATGTACTATACATGACAGTTAAAGATTATTGCAGCTTACTCATTGAAAATTGTTTCAAAAAAGACATGTTGCTGCTCATTAGTACATCATCTGATGTGACAGTCTTTGCCATTCCACTTTCACAACAACTTTGTTAGAAAGAAGCCTGCTGCCACATCTCTGCACTGGCATTTATCCTCACCATGGCAACCACTAGTTTGCCTATCAACTTTAAAACAACTTCAGCGGAAAGAAGCCTGCTGCCACATCTTTGTAATGGCATCCAACTTCACCATGGCAACCAGTGGTTCAAAACAGTTCACTAACAGGCCTTGAGAGGGCAACCCATGTACTGTCAAAACGAAGTTCATTTATCCTACATGTTTAAATAATTTTAACACTTCTTAATTGAAAATAGCTGTTAAATAAGCTAAGTTTAGTGTGTGTTTATTTTTCTTTCTTGACAATATTCATTTAACTAAGAAATTTTACATTGTTATTCAACCTATAACCCATTGGTTA
This sequence comes from Schistocerca gregaria, assembly GCF_023897955.1. NCBI lineage: Eukaryota > Metazoa > Arthropoda > Insecta > Orthoptera > Acrididae > Schistocerca > Schistocerca gregaria. The sequence continues at coordinate 197,589,748 of NC_064922.1, forward strand.
GTAATGACATCATTCCATCGGAAGTGAGCAGAGCCACCATTATGTATAGTAAGATGTGCACTGGTTTCTCTAGTACTGATTCTCCAGCAGGAGGAGGTTCCTACTCATTGGTAATACATCATTTTATGGCTTTATAACTTTATGTATTTTCTTTAATGTATATAGCCCTCTAATTAAAGCTTTGTATATGACTTGTAGGTCTCAAGATGACCACAGTAGTGGTTGAAATCGGTCACTGCAATAAATAATTTATGATCAAGACTGTTTTTGATAATAAATATTTGATAATATTGATCTGTACATGATGAAATCGTCCTGGAGGGATGTCGAACTTGCCCAGTGGGGGGATGGTGTGGCGGCTGATTTTGTTGCATTGGTAGTGGATGCTGCTGTGTGCTCAGGTCTCACAGTCCCATCTGATATTTTTCCAAATGAAATGCTCGTAGATGATCCATGTAGTGGCATGGATGCCAGGGTGAGCGAGGTTATGCAGAGTGTCGATGGCCTGCCAGCAAGGCGGTGGGGGGGGGGGAGGGGGGGGGTTGAAGGGGGGGGGGGGGAGGAATTTGGTAAACACAAGGGATGTTGGAGGGTCTGAAAGGAGAGCTTGAGATTTCTCTTCGGGGGCTTGTAGGGTGGCCAGTTTGGATAATTCAATGATGCGTGAAACAGCGTTGACCTGGGAAAAACATCTGAGGCGATGTTGTCCATGCCTTTGATGTAGTGAACGTCGGTTGTGAATTGGGAGACTAGATCAAAGTGACAGAAATGCTGAGGGGATGTGTCCTTGGGGGAGGGGTGGGGGTGGGGGGGGGGGGGGGGTGGCAGAAAGCATCTGTGAGTAGTTTTAGATCTGTGAGGATGAAGAACGAGTGACCCTCCACATTGGACATCGGGGAGGAAGTGTTTGATGGCCTCATAGATCACAAGGAGTTCTCTATCAAAAGCGGAGTAGTTCTTCTGAGCTGTTGATTGTTTTTTTAGACAATAAATGAAGGGGGAATACCATGTCTGCGTTGCACTGCTGTAGTACCAGTCCCATTGCAATGTCAGTGGTGTCTGTAGTGATGATCAACTCGGCTTAGGGTTCAGGGTGGGTGAACATCACGGCGTGAGCTAAAGAAGTCTTTAGTGCATTGAAAGCTTCGAGCATAGGTGCAGTCCAGCGAACTGGTTTGAGTCCTGAAGTCTGTTTACTCGACAGTGAGTCTGTCAGTGGGGCCAGCGTGGTGGTGGCAGAAGGCAGGTGACAACGGTAGTAATTTATTGTGCCCAGGAAATGTCAGAGTTCTTTGTAAGTAGCCAGGGGTGGCAGTGAAGTGATGGCATGCACGGAAGATTTGGGAGGCTGTATGCTGACAGTGGAGACAGTGTAACGCTAGAAAGTGGCGGAAGGCTGACGCAACTCGAATTTTTCTTTGTTGATCTCGACAGCATTGGAGTTCAAGGACTGGAGGACCATGGATAAATGATTTTCATGTTCCTCAGCTGACTTGCTGAAAATGAGTATGTCATCCAGATATACGAAGCAAAACTCGAACTGTCATAAGATGAAGTCAATGAAACACTGCCACATTTGCGTGGCGTTTTTAACAAACATTAGACACTTTGAAATCTGCTCCAATACGTGAGTCATTTTTATCCTTCACAACAGGCCCAGCTGGTCTCAACTGCACAGGAAGAAATTATACCACAAGCACATTCTCATATTATGAAATTTCCTTATATCTCATGGTGTTTAGACCAAGAACATTTGTGTCCTGTCCTAATAAAGGAGCAACTACACATTAATGACAAATCCATTGATAAACACAAATGAATAGCTCAACTGTGATCAGTTACAGAAACTATAATAGCAATGTTATTACTGAATTTTACCAAGGTTATTACAAATTTTAATTTTTGTGTGTTTCGAATTTTATCATTATGTTGTAGGTGTTGTTTAAAACTGAAATCTTGATGTAGTCCACCCAATAAAGATCTAAATAGTTTTCCATTGATAATGGATTCACTTAAGTCACAAACTGATAACATTCATTAAATGAAAAATAACTTAATTAAAGGAATGCTATTTTGAATAATCACTTTGGGTGTTCTTCAATAGTTGCTTCCCAAGCTGAGTACACAATCATTTCTATAAATTCCTTAAAACATCATGGCTATAAATCATATGGGATTATGCATACAAAGAAATTTAAAGTGTAACAACAACATAAAAAAGTTATAATAAGTGCAGTTGCCAGAGTGCCACTTTCTAAAAAATACCTAAGGAAATGTAATTCATACAAGAAGGTAGTTTACAAAACAGTTGTTTGAACAAATCTTAGAAAATTATAGCCACTCTATGTCCCATGTTAGACAGAATTAAGAGAAATTTTAGAAAATATTCAAAGATAAGCTGCACATTTCATCACATGTTCATTTGGTTAATGGGGGAGTATCAAGCAGATGCTCACCAATGCTGCAAGAAATCTATTGTGCATCAACAGGAAAGATTATTATTAACAATAGCATAAACCATGTTCCTACAAGAACTATTACTTAATCTCAGATGAAAAAAACCTTGATGGTAAAATCTGAGAAATTTTATCCTACAATGCTATGATTTCTGTGTGTGATTTGCAAATGTAACATGCAGGTACATAACATATGCTTCTTTAGATTATAAAGTAGATTTTGGAGTTCAAATATAGGTTTATATGTAGATTGCATGTTGATGATGTCTATTAGAATACATCCTGCTATTCAGATAATCCTAATGATACAGAATTAATTTGCAATATTCTCAAAAGTTAAAGAAGAATTTTCTTCCGAGTAAAACATACTTGGATACGAATAGAAAAGAACAGAATGCCACAATTTTTGTGATGCATTTAGTGACAAAATTTATTTCTCTGGGAGCAATAAACTGACTCCTAACAGAAAAGTGTCTTAGTTCTAATTATAATGTCACACCTTCATTTTTCAGATCAATGGAAATCACGTGTAGGAGAAGGCAAAGGCATTGTGATTGTGCTCCAACCATTATCATCCGATCTTCCACCTAAAGGTGCACTCCCTGTAGATATTTGGATATATGGACACACATGGGGAACATACTATGATGAAATAACTTGCTGTGTTGATGGGCTGCCTCCATTTTACATTCATCTTACTGTAGAAGTTGTTGGATCACCTGCATCATTTGCACTGCGACAAGACGTTAAAACAAATGTACCCACCCTCTGGTATGTTGTAGTTGTTGAATTCATAATATTTAGAGTCTGTTCACTTTACAATAATGGTCATTGTGAAAACTGGATATCTGGTTGTTTCCAACACCTAGTTATACAGTATAACTATGAGATGGTGGTTGAGTGACCCATTGGCTCAGAAACAAAAGTCAGAGATGCAACTACGTCTTTCCTGATTAATCAGCTATTTTTCAATCTCCTGCATACTGTTAATTGTATTTATGTTGTTGTTGTTATAGCAGTCCACAATCCAAATAAAGACCAGTTTATGCAGCTCTCCATGCCAGTCTATCTTGAACAAGTATTTTAACATTGGCCTAATTTCTGCATCACACATCTATTTGAACTTGCTCGCCATATCCAACTTTGGCATTCCTCTACATTTATTACCTTTACACTTTCCTCCATTACCAAATTAATTATTTCTTGAAGTCTCAGGACATATTCTACTAACCCATCACATCTTGCTAAATGAAAGGGCGAAACTGGTCAATAAAACATACTGAGTGTGACTTATGGCTGTCCTAAAAAAACTTCTTCTTCTCAAGTTGTGTCATAAAGCTCCTTTATCCAAACTTTATTCAGTACCCATTCATTAAGTGTTTGTTCCATGCATCAAATCTTTAAAAGTGTTTTGTAACATTTCAAAACAATCTATTTTCCTCTTATCTGTGCTCTTTACCAACTGTGTTTCTCTTCCATAATAGGCAATATTCCAAACAAATAATTTCAGGAAAGACTTACTAACACTTTACTTGTATTTACTGTTAACATGTACATATGATCAAAAATTATTACCATCTTATTAATAGTTTGTTGATCACTTTTGGAAAACAATGCAGCAGTGATTCGGTGTGGCATTTATTCGATTATTCCTCAGTAACGTTGCCAAAGTATGTTGTATCAGATGTCTATGTACAGGTCATGCAATTCCCATAGCTTGCAGGCCAGTGGTCTGTGGATGTGGAGCTGATGCCATTTAGCCTCTAAAGTGTTCCATAATAGCATGATTCCGGCCTTGTGACATGGACAGTTATCCATGAAATATGCTAGTACTGTCAGGAAAGGTATCATACATGAAAGGGTGTATGTGGTATACAACAATGTTTATGTACTCCACAGCTGTCATGGTCTCTTTGATTATTACCGCAGGTTCCGTGGAAGCCAGATGAATGTTCCCTCAAGCCTAATACTGCCCCTGTAGCCTTCACCCATGGCACAATGCTTGTTTTGAGCAGCCATTCCCCTGGATGACAGTGTATCCAGGCATGATTATTGAGCTGGTATAACAAGATGCAGGATTCATCCAAACAGGCAATAAATTTCCACCCACGGTCCAGTCTCAGTGGTTCTATTCCCACTGCAGTGTGATTGCCAGTGTTGTTAACTCAATACAGGAACATGTAGGCATAGTCTACGAAAGTGCCCCATGTTCAGTGATGTCCACTAAATAATGTGCTGAGTAAAAATTATTCCTCTATCCTCTTATCTACCTTAGATCACTACCTTCCAACTTTATAAAATGGCTACATCCAGTGAAGTGGTGTGGATGTGCAACACATACTCATGATTTCATTTTCAATCAACTACTTTCTACAGATGCCCACAGCAGTAGCACTTGAAGAGCCATCTAGCTTTATCATTTCCAAGATGCTTGTTCCCAGTAACTTGACTATACCAGTCAAAGTTTCTTATGTGAGCGGTAGTCCCATTTGATGTTCATATTATCATTGTAATGAAACCCCATTTGTATCTGCTCTGCTTATATATTTTTCTTACTGCATGCCACCAGGCAACATAGAATCTCATGGTGGGCTATGTCCATAATTTTCTCCCTCATCAGTGTACCTTTTCAGAAAATATTCTCTTGTTATTGTCAGTCTACATTTCATATCTTCTTTATTTCTGACACTGCCAGTTGTTTTACTGCCTGAATAGCAAAACTCTTCTTTTGCTGTCAATGTCTCATTTCCTAATCTAATTTCCTCAGAATCCACTGGCTTTAATTCACTTACACTTCATTATCCTTGCTTTCCCCTTATTGTTCAGCTTATGACATCTTTCTAAGACACTATCAGTTCTGTTCGGTGAATATTGTATGCCATTTGCCATCTCTGACAGAATTATAATGTCATTGCCAAATATAAAGTTTTTATTTCTTTTCACATTTCATCTTAGTTTCCTTTAATTGCTTACACAATGTGCAAATATATAACATGAGAGAGAAGCTATAATGCTCTCTCTCTCTTTCTTCTTAGTAACTGCTTCTCTTTGGTGTCTTTCAACTCATATTCACTGATCAGTCAGACCATTATTACCACCTGCCTAATAGCCAGTATGTCCAACAATTGCACACACACACACACACACACACACACACACACACACACACACAAAGCAATGAAATACACACATTTAATATGCAGTACTAACCGAATACCATTGGATAGTTTCACACAAAGCATGATTCTGTATTACATATACAGTTATCATGACAGAGATTGGTGTATATTAGACAGGCTTTGCATGACATTGCGTGAAGCAAAATTTTTTGAGCCTGCAAATCATTGTTGTAACTGGGTCACCACAGGTATAAATATATTTAATTAATCCAGTGTTGTGGCATAGCACAATGGTTAGCATACAGGCCTGACAGTCAGAAGATTGAATGTTCAAACATTGTAAAATGAAGTCCATTTTTTATTGTCATTCTTATTCAGTTGATTGGTTTGAATGCAATTCTTTTATTTCTGATACTTTGATGTGTAATTTTCATCATCAAATTGACTTTTCTATTTGTTCTTACAGGGTGACAATTATTGAATCATATGAAGAAAATGTAAATTAGTTACAATAATTCACGCACACTATTTATTTAACATGTAAACATCACTGTAGATATTCGGATTTAGGTTATGACATGTCCGATGTGCCTGCCACCTTTGGTAGTGAAGTGGCACAGAAAATATTGAAATTCTGCATGACCCACAGAAGTGTTGAAACATCAGTGCCATCAATGATCTCCAGCATGGCTGTTTTCTGCCCAGCAATGGTTTTGGGGTTATTGCTGTACACCTCACCTTTAATATAGCCACACAAAAAAGAGTCACATGTGCTCACATCTGGATAATATGGCGGCCAATCAGGGTCCATGCTAGTGGCCTCTGATTACCCCAGAACCAGAATGTGGTTGTCAAAGTGCTCCCTCCAGGACGTAAAACATTCTCCTTTTTTGATGGGGTCAATCTCTGTGTTGCACAAACTACATCTTGTCAAAATCAGGATCACTTTGGGTAATGGGGATGAAATCATCTTCCAAAGCCTTCACGTATTGTTTGGTAATAACCATATCATCAAAGAATATTACACTGATTATTCCATGCCAGGACATTGCACACCACACAGTCACCCATTGAGGGTGAAGAGACATCTCAATTGTGAGGGTGAAGAGACATCTCAATTGTGAAATGCAGATTCTTAGTACCAAAAATGTGCCAATTTTGCTTATTGACAAACTCATCCATATGAAAGTGGGCTACCATTCAGAAGTTATGACGATTTTGTTTCATGTAGTTCAACAATCATCACCCTGTATCCCACATTTTGCTTCCTATCTTTCCATTTATTTTATTTTATTTTATTTATTTTAAGAATCTCCTTGTGTCTTCTATAACACTAATCTGCAAGGTATCAGATGACGGAAAATTAATGTGATACTACCTTAACTTTTTACGCTGATTCCAAATCTGTTTTCAGTTTTTTGCTATCATGTACAGTTTTTCTGCAATTTGACTTCAAAGGTATATCACTGTGCCAGTAGGTTAGCTGTATTGTTGTACAGAAATTTCTCAATATGACAGTACACCTATAGAATGTTACATTTGTAGTAGTGTAATTATTATGTGACCTTGGAAGTGTTGCTTGTCTCACAGACCTGTATTACCAGTGCTATATTGTGATTTTTTTTTTACTCATGTCCAGAACATAACACACATATATAGCTGTTAGACAGCAATTTACAAACAATATAAGTACAAATGATTAAATTTCATATGACATTGACTTACAAAAAGTATAAGTACATGATTATCTGTATATTTAAGACATTATTCATAAAACACTTCACCTACTGTTGATAGATACTATAATGTCACACATAAGTCTCTGTAGAACCTAATACTTTCTGTTCCATTTTTGGGAATTATACAGTGGCTAAGCAGACTGTGTGAAAAGCTTACCATGCTTATTTTAAAATGAAACTTGGTGACCCGGACAAGTGATGGGCATCAGAGACAGATTCCTTGTATTATGTGGAGGTTAAGATTGTGGACAAAAAAATAAATAAATAAATAAAATTAAAAAAACATGCATGCCATTTGTGATTCCTATGGTGTGGAGAGAGCCTAAAAGTCACCTTAATGACTTTTACTCCTGCGTAATTAATTTTCAGGGGTGCAGTTTGAAAATAAGAGATAAATTGTGTATCCAAGCATTGATTCACTCATTAGGCCAGTTTTCACATGGGGAAGGTTTCATTGCTCCTCTTCCTCCAGCTATTGTAGAGAACATGGCAGAAGATGATGAAGAAAATGAAGTTGACGTAATTACCATAGGCAATAGTGATGTCCACCAGCCTGAATGTGACTTTACTTCATAACTGTTCTCTCAGAGTGAACTTAATGCTCTAGTATGAGATTTGAAGTTGCCTAAAGAATCTGCAGAACAAATTGGCTCCCAGTTAAAAAGTAACATCTTCTGGTGCCAGGAATACATAACTCATGGTACAAATGTAGAGAGAAAGAATATGTTCATTTATTGCCTCAGAATAAGTCCTTAGTTTATTGCAATAACATAAGAAGGTTAATGCACTTCTGTGGCATTGAGGATGATTGTGCATAGTGGAGATTTTTCTAGGCTCATCAATGAGGAGCTTGAAAGGCATCTCACTGCATAGTGGAAATGTGTATGGGTCCATACTTGTGGCCTGTTCAAATGAAAGCAGCTTATAAGAACATGAAAATACTCTTAACAAGTATCCAGTATGAGTAACACACTTGGCCTATCTGTGGTGACTTGATGGGACAGTGGAGCCTTCTAATTCCCATCTATGCCAATTTGACTGGTCCCTGGTACCACCAAGAGGTCCTTCAGATGACTGTAAGGCCCTCAAGATGTGAAGTTGGTGGTGAATTTAACATAGTCAAAGACAGTGCAGGGCCACACTGTACCCTAGCAGTGTCTCAGTATCTTCAAAGATGCAACATCAGCCAAATGTCTCCAGACATGAATGCAATTGGGTATGCATGTTATATGTGGAGGTGGCCATAGCACTGCATCCAAATGCACCTGATAATCTTCAGACCTCACTGAAGTTGCCATTGAGGAGTAGGACCTCATGCCCTAAGATAAATTTAATGGTCTCATTCATAGCATACCTTGCACAGTGGAAGAACACATCCATGTGAGGGAAGGACATACTCACTACTAACGATTGATAATAATCATCATGAAATGAAGATTTAAATTTTTTTTTTTCACGATGTACACTTAGACAAGAGATTGCTTTGTTTTATAATGATTTTTTGTAACTAACTAAAATCATTCTTGTTTTCAGAAGGAATCATGTTTATTTTGTCAACAAAGTATTGGAAAAACCTCAATAGGTGTAACATAAGAAGTCACTGTAGTGAACTCTATGATTGTTGTTGTGGTGAGACTGGTTTGATGCAGCTCTCCATGCTACTCTATCCCGTGCAAGCTTCTTCATCTCCCAGTACCTACCGCAACCTACATCCTTCTGAATCTGCTTAGTGTATTCATCTCTTGGTCTCCCTCTACAACTTTTACCCTCCACGCTGCCCTCCAATACTAAATTGGTGATCCCTTGATGCCTCACAACATGTCCTACCAACCAATCCCTTCTTCTAGTCAAGTTATGCCACAAACTTCTCTTCTCCCCAATCCTATTAATCACCTCCTCATTAGTTATGTGCTAATCTTCAGCATTCTTCTGTAGCACCACATTTTGAAAGCTTCTATTCTCTTCTTGTCTAAATTATTTATCGTCCAGGTTTCACTTCCATACATGGCTATACTCCATACAAATACTTTCAGAAACGACTTCCTGACATTTAAATATATACTCAATGTTAACAAATTTCTCTTCTTCAGAAACGCTTTCCTTGCCATTGCCAGTCTACATTTTATATCCTCTCTACTTCGACCATCATCAGTTATTTTGCTCCCCAAATAGCAAAACTCCTTTATTACTTTAAGTGTCTCATTTCCTAATCTAATTCCCTCAGCATCACCAGACTTAATTCGACTACATTCCATTATCCTCGTTTTGCTCTTGTTGATGTTCATCTTATATCCTCCTTTCAAGACACTATCCATTCCGTTCAACTGCTCTTCCAAGTCCTTTGATGTCTCTGACAGAATTACAATGTCATCGGTGAACCTCAAAGTTTTTATTTCTTCTCCATGGATTTTAATACCTACTCTGAATGTTCGTTTGTTTCCTTCACTGCTTGCTCAATATACAGATTGAATAACATTGGGGAGAGGCTACAACCCTGTCTCACTCCCTTCCCAACCACTGCTTCCCTTTCATGCCCCTCAACTCTTATAACTGCCATCTGGTTTCTGCACAAATTGTAAATAGCATTTCACTCCCTGTATTTTACCCCTGCCACCATCAGAATTTGAAAGAGAGTATTTCAGTCAACATTGTCAAAAGCTTTCTCCAAGACTATAAATGATAGAAACGTAGGTTTGCCCTTCCTTAATCTAGATTCTAAGATAAGTTGTAGGGTCAATATTGCCTCACGCATTCCAATATTTCTACGGAATCCAAACTGATCTTCCCCGAGGTCGGCTTCTACTAGTTTTTCCATTCGTCTCTAAAGAATTTGCGTTAGTATTTTGAAGCTGTGACTGATTAAACTGATAGTTTGGTAATTTTCACATCTGTCAACACCTGCTTTCTTTGGGATTGGAATTATTATATTCTTCTTGAAGTCTGAGGGTATTTCACCAGTCTCATACATCTTGCTCACCAGGTGGTAGAGTTTTGTCAGAATTGGCTCTCCCAAGGCCATCAGTAGTTCTAATTGAATGTTGCCTACTCTGGCGGCCTTGTTTCGACTCAGGTTTTTCAGTGCTCTGTCAAACTCTTCACGCAGTATCATATCTCCCGTTTCATCTTCATCTACATCCTCTTCCATTTCCATAATATTGTCCTCAAGTACATCGCCCTTGTAAAGACCCTCTATATACTCCTTCCACCTTTCTGCTTTCCCTTCTTTGCTTAGAACTGGGTTTCCATCTGAGCTCTTGATATTCATACAAGTGGCTCTCTTTTCTCCAAAGGTCTGTTTAATTTTCCTGTAGGCAGTCTCTATCTTACCCCTAGTGATACTTGCTTCTACATCTTTACATTTGTCCACTAGCCATCCCTGCTTAGCAATTTTGCACTTCCTCTCGATTTCATTCTGAGACATTTGTATTCCTTTTTGCCTGCTTCATTTACTACATTTTTATATTTTCTCCTTTCATCAATTAAATTCAGTATATGTTCTGTTACCTAAGGATTTCTACTAGTCCTCATCTTTTTACTACTTGATCCTCTGCTGCCTTTACTACTTCATCCCTCAGAGATACCCATTCTGCTTCTATGTATTTCTTTCCCCTATTCCTGTCAATTGTTCCCTTATGCTCTGCCTGAAACTCTGTACAACCTCTGGTTTAGTCAGTTTATCCAGGTCCCATCTCCTTAAATTCCCACCTTTTTGCAGTTTCTTCAGTTTTAATCTACAGATCATAACCAATAGATTGTGGCCAGAATCCACATCTGCTCCTGGAAATGTCTTACAATTTAAAACCTGGTTCCTATATCTCTGTGTTACCATTATATAATCTATCTGATACCTTTTAGTATCTCCAGGATTCTTCCATGTATACAACCTTCTTTTATGATTCTTGAACCAAGTGTTAGCTATGATTAATTTAAGCTCTGTTCAAAATTCTACCAGGCGGCTTCCTCTTTCATTTCTTAGCCCCAATCCATATTCACCTACTACATTTCCTTCTCACCTTTTTCCTACTTCCGAATTCCAGTCACCCATGACCATCAAATTTTCGTCACCCTTCACTATCTGAATAATTTCTTTTATTTCATCATATATTTCTTAGTCAACTGCAGAGCTAGTTGGCATATAAACTTGTATTACTGTAGTAGGCGTGGGCTTCGTATCTATCTTTGCCACAATAATGTGTTCACTATGCTGTTTGTAGCAGTTTACTCACACTCCTATTTTCCTATTCATTATTAAACCTACTCCTGCATTACACCTATTTGATTTTGTGTTTATAACCCTGTAGTCACCTGACCAGAAGTCTTGTTCCTCCTACCACCGAACTTCACTAATTACCACTATATCTAACTTTAACCTATCCATTTCCCTTTCTACATTTTCCAACCTACCTGCCCGATTCAGGGATCTGACATTCCATGCTCCGATCCGTAAAACGCCAGTTTTCTTTTCCCTGATAACGACATCCTCTTGAGTAGTCCCCGCCCAGAGATCTGAATGGGGGACTATCTTACCTCCGGAATATTTTACCCAAGAGGACGCCATCATCATTTAACCATACAGTAAAGCTGCATGCCCTCGTGAAAAATTACGGCCGTAGTTTCCCCTTGCTTTCAGCCGTTCGCAGTACCAGCACAGCAAGGCCGTTTTGGTTAGTGTTACAAGGCCAGATCAGTCAATCATCCAGACTGTTGCCCCTGCAACCACTGAAAAGGCTGCTGCCCCTCTTCAGGAACCACACATTTGTCTGGCCTCTCAACAGATACCCCTCCGTCGTGGTTGCACTTACGGCATGGTTATCTGTATCGCTGAGGCACGCAAGCCTTCCCACCAACGGCAAGGTCCATGGTTCTATGATATTCCAAACTTTTGTTGAGATGTGTAGGTAGTTCCCATCATTTAGTAGGGGGCAGAGGTTATACTTAACAACCAGAAAAATAATAATAATTGTTTCCTTTTACTAACCCCAAAACTCAGATGATTCACTCAAAAAAAACCTTGAGTACCATATCAAATATGTACCTTGCTCATAAATTATACTGTGTGCTTATAATTAAAGTGCAGCTACTCACAGAGCTCCGTTGTGGGCTGTAATTATTGTTTGACAGTGAAATTTGGTAGGTATGCTAATGTGTTAATGTGGAACTGATTTAGGTTGGGGAAGGTAAAAAGTTCCAGTTTTGGCCATCGGGTGCAAATCTTGTACTGTCCATTGTTTGTTATGACATCCACACTGTCATTTGACAAGCCATAATGTGAGTGAACAGTATGGTTATCAACTAGCAAGACAATGCACTGTTAGTGAAACAGCAGCAATTACAGTGCTACATTGAGCAAGTAACACTGATTTGAAGGTCTGAGAAGAGGCCTAATGTCATTAAATGGTTTAAAGAAGATTACAATGAAAACACAGGACAGATTATTTTGGCACATGCAAGAGAAAGGCAGTCTATTGTATAGGAAGTTACTGGTAAAGTTACTGTTCTATAACTGACCAAGCAGCACATGACATGGGTAGTGCTAGTGCTCGTGCAGTGTCATGAGAAGTGTCCATCCCATGGCCAATAGTAAATAAAGTTTTGGGGTTTATTTTGCACTAGTACCCATCCAAGATCAGCAGTGCTTCAACTGATACCTCATGATCCTCAGTAATGTTCCTGGATTTTTTCTTCAGTTTCTGCCACAGATCAAATTTGGTGACATTTGGCTGAGCAATATTTTATGGAATGACAAGGCACATTTTCCTACATGGAAAGACACATTTTCCTACATGATGCAGGGACTAAACAGAACTGCCAAATTTTGGGTACTGTTAAACCACGTGTTGTACATGAAGAGCCATTGCATTCACAATATGTGACAGTGGGGCACGAATTCACAAGCACCTTTATTTTTGGTCTGTTCTTTTTTGAAGAGAATACACCCAGAGGGCCTGTCATGTGCACCACAATTTTTGCGTGTTAATGAAACCTCCCTGTGCAGCATATGATTTCTGATTTGAAAGAGTGCAGTTCTGTGGGAACCACCATTCCTTGCATATAGAGTACACAAAATGCTGCTTCACCTTCTCATACAAACCAAAAGGTTTGTGTAGTTCACACATTTGTCAGCACAAGAGAAATGATTTCCTCAAAAAGGTAACAAAGAAGATCATAAAGACAAACTTTTTCTTTTCCAGTAATGATTCTCTGACAGTTTCAGTGACTACTTGTTTGTCACATACAATCACAGTTATTCTTCTCAAATAAATAAGTTCTTTTTATTAACAATCTTCTTTTTTTCATTCACAAAGCAGCTAGGTAAAGCTGCTTTACTTAGTGATGAATTTTTATGGTACTAAACAAAGAAAAGGTAGATATTGTGACAAATAAGCCTGAAAAAGTACAGATAAGTGTCAAAAATCAGCAACAAAGCAGCACTTCACCAGTTATTGTCAAAATAACAAATACCTGCAAAACTTTCAAGATAATGAGTCAAAACATTCAGTGTCTCAAAAACAAAGTGTTGGAATTAGAAGTCACCATAAACAACTTTGTACATATCTCTTGTATTTGTCTATCAGAACATTGGTGCAGGATCAGTGAATTAAGTAGTAAAGTAACATCACAAGTGTTATTTCCAGAGGTCTTCCAGATAAATGGCCTGCAATCAATGTTACTTTTAGCTCTGGGGATACCTAAAAGAATGCAGGTACCAGAGACAAGTTCAGTCTTCAACAGATCTGAAGGTCATAATACAGGAACACATCTCTCACATTCCACCAGAACTGGTGCAAGCAACTATTGAGCACATTGTCTTATAGATGCATGCTAATGTCTCCACTACAGAATGAGGTTTTCACTCTGCAGTGGAGTGTGTGCTGATATGAAACTTCCTGGCAGATTAAAACTGTGTGCCAGACCATGACTCAAACTCAGGACCTTTGCATTTCGCTTTTGTGAAGTTTGTAAGGTAGGAGACGAGGTTCTGACTGTATTGAAGCTGTGAGGATGGGTTGTGAGTTGTGCTCGGGTAGCTCAAGTGGTAGAGCACATGCCTGCAAAGGCAAAGGTCCTGAGTTCGAGTCTCAGTCCAGCAGACAGTTTTAATCTCCCAGGAAGTTTGATGTCTCCACTGCTTAATTTGAACAAATTGTCTAAGTGGCAGTTAATAATAAAATGAACATTATGCCTTTCTCACTTGTTTTACTTTTTCTGCTGACATCCAATTCTTAATATTTATATACATCTTTCTTGCAGTCATACTGCCAGATATGCTCTTAGGTGCTAAAATTGGATCTCATGTGTTTCCCCACACAGACTGGTTTAACGTTAATCCATTTGAATATTTGTCACGTTTTTCTGTTGTATGATGATTACAGTCCAAACTGGACATTTGTGTGTAGCTGCACTTCAATTAATTATCATAAATTTTGCTAAATGCTTTCTTCAAAAACTACCTTCAACCTTTAGTTTACGAGTCCACTCAAAGAGTAGTGGTTGCAAAAAGATACTTGACCTCTTAGCAACAAATAATTCTGAGCAAATAGGGGGCATCATGATAGATACAGCAATTAGTGACCACAAGGTTATTGTAGTGAGACTAAACACTGCTACATCCAACTACACCAAAAATTACCAAAAAATACATCTGTTCAAAAAAATCTGACAGAAGATCCAAAGAGATTCTGTTTGTATGTAAAATTGCTGAAGGTTCTTTGAACATGCCGGCTGGAGCCAAAAAGTTTGGAAATGAATTGCATAAAGTAAACAGACCATTGCTAATTGATCCTCCAAGAGCAAAAGTTGGAAAACGCGAGAGGATCTATGTATTAGTGGATAGTCAAGCCCAGGGAATTTCCACAGTGTTAACAGAAAAATACGACTTCAGGGCATCTGGATTTGTGAAGACTGGAGCCCCATTATGAGAACTAACAAAATGTAATGAAGTAACTAGCTTGACTACGGATGATTTTGTTGTTTTGCTTAAAGGAGCTAATGAAGTTTATAGAAATGAATCATACAAGGCTGTCACAGAACTGAGAAACTGTTAGAATAATTTAACTCATACAAATGTTCTCTTTGTGAATGTGCAACAGCGTCATGACTTACCAAGTTGGCCATGCGTAAACTGCAAAATTAGTGTCACTAACAAGACTTTCGTGGAAATATGTACTCATTTCCAAAATGCTGATGTCATAGAAACAAACATTTTAGAGCAAAGGTTCTATACAGGTCATGGCCTTCATTTAAATGCATGAGGAAAAGAGGCCCTTGCTGATAAAATATTTACTAGTATCTCACTTGACAATAAAGAAACCAGGACAAGTAGCAATATAAGGCAAATTAAAACCATTTTTAGATAGCAGCAAACAGTAAAGCCCCCAATCAGTTGCAAATTATGAAGTGGTTTAAACCCAATAGGCCATAAACAAACAATTAAATCATGAAACAGCCTCAAATTACAAAATGGTTCAAGCCAAATAGGTCAGGGTGAATGAAGCACAAATTTTGCAAGCTCCAAAAATAACTTCACCACTTGACCATCACCAAGAAGCAGAAGCCATACTCAACAAACACACCAAGAATTTTTTTTAAGTATAATGTCACCTGCAGAAGAAAAAGAAGCAGCAGCGACACCACCACCAACAACAATGACAACAACATCAACAAAAACAATTACAACAACAGAAGAAACAGCAATAACAACTAAACCTAAATCAACAGCAGAAGAACCATCAGTAGCTGACGGAAAACCAGTGTCAGTTACAGCAGCAGCCTCACCTCCAGCAGA
Organism: Schistocerca gregaria; assembly: GCF_023897955.1. NCBI lineage: Eukaryota > Metazoa > Arthropoda > Insecta > Orthoptera > Acrididae > Schistocerca > Schistocerca gregaria. The sequence continues at coordinate 197,605,847 of NC_064922.1, forward strand.
AACAGTGTCAGTAGAAAAAGCAAACACAGTCACTGTACAAGAAAGCATGTCACCGACAGGACCAACAGCACCAACAGCAGTGGCCACTAAACTTCCAACAACAGTAGCAGCTGATCAACACTTCCTGAGGAGGAGCTAAAGGCTAGGTACAGCTGCTTTACTTAGTGATGATTTTTTATGGCACTAAACAAAGAAAAGGAAGATATTGTGACAAATAAGCCTGAAAAAGTACAGATAAGTGTCAAAAATCAGCAACAAAGCAGCACTTCACCAGTTATTGTCAAAATAACAAATACCTGCAAAACTTTCAAGATAATGAGTCAAAACATTCAGTGTCTCAAAAACAAAGTGTTGGAATTAGAAGTCACCATAAACAACTTTGTACATATCTCTTGTATTTGTCTATCAGAACATTGGTGCAGGATCAGTGAATTAAGTCTTATAAATATAAGTAATTTTGAATTAGCATCTCATTATTGCCACAGTGTTTGTAAAAATGGTGGAGTATGCGTATATACTAGGGCTAGGCTGCAGCATAAAGTTAGATCTGAAACATGCCATCTAAATATCAAGAAACATTTTGAATCATGTGCCATAGAGCTAAAAAGTGAGGAGAAGCATAAAAAAGCAGTTTAGTAAGTCACAGCTGCAAAATACTAACGCGAATTATTTACAAATGAATGGAAAAACTGGTAGTAGCCGACCTCGAGGAAGATCGGTTTGGATTCCGTAGAAATGTTGGAACACGTGACGCAAAACTGACCCTACGACTTATCTTAGAAGCTAGATTAAGGAAGGGCAAACCTATGTTTCTAGCATTTGTAGACTTAGAGAAAGCTTTTGACAATGTTGACTGGAATACTCTCTTTCAAGTTCTGAAGGTGGCAGGGGTAAAATATAGGGAGCGAAAGGCTATTTACAATTTGTACAGAAACCAGATGGCAGTTATAAGAGTTGAGGGGCATGAAAGGGAAGCAGTGGTTGGGAAGGGAGTGAGACAGGGTTGTAGCCTCTGTATATTGAGCAAGCAGTGAAGGAAACAAAAGAAAAATTCAGAGTAGGTATTAAAATCCATGGAGAAGAAATAAAAACTTTGAGGTTCACCGATGACATTGTAATTCTGTCAGAGACAGCAAAGGACTTGGAAGAGCAGTTGAACGGAATGGATAGTGTCTTGAAAGGAGGATATAAGATGAACATCAACAAGAGCAAAACGAGGATAATTGAATGTAGTCGAATTAAGTCTGGTGATGCTGAGGGAATTAGATTAGGAAATGAGACACTTAAAGTAGTAAAGGAGTTTTGCTATTTGGGGAGCAAAATAACTGATGATGGTCGAAGTAGAGAGGATATAAAATGTAGACTGGCAATGGCAAGGAAAGCGTTTCTGAAGAAGAGAAATTTGCTAACATTTAGTATAGATTTAAGTGTCATGAAGTCATTTCTGAAAGTATTTGAATGGAGTGTAGCCATGTATGGAAGTGAAATATGGACGATAAATAGTTTGGACAAGAAGAGAATAGAAGCTTTCGAAATGTGGTGCTACAGAAGAATGCTGAAGATTAGATGGGTAGATCGCATAACTAATGAGGAAGTACTGAATAGGATTGAGGAGAAGAGAAGTTGGTGGCACAACTTGACTAGAAGAAGGGATTGGTTGGTAGGACATGTTCTGAGGCATCAAGGGATCACCAATTTAGTATTGGAGGGCAGCGTAGAGGGTAAAAATCATAGAGGGAGACCAAGAGATGACTACACTAAGCAGATTCAGAAGGATGTGGGTTGCAGTGGGTTCTGGGAGATGAAGAAGCTTGGACAGGATAGAGTAGCATGGAGAGCTGCATCAAACCAGTCTCAGGACTGAAGACCACAACAACAACATGTTAATAGTACCATAAGTCACATGTTTTCCACAGTCTCAATGGTAATTTTTCTGAACAAAAATGTTAAATCAATTATTTACTGGTAATATATTTCATGCAAAAAGCTACCAACAAAAGTGTTAAATCAATTATTTATTTGTAATGTATTTCATGTAAAAGATCCTTCTTATACTTTTATATTATTACAGTAATCAAAGTTGTATTGCCCAAAAATATTGTGATTGGTACAATGAACTATTGTATTATGTAGGTAACTGTACACTCTTATCTTATTTTTGTTATAATATGTTTGTTGATGAAATCCGTAAATGTACATTGTTGCTGGATGAATAAACTGCTGCTGTTCTACTACTACTACTACTAATACTATGCCAGTGGCAAGACATGATCAATACCTTTGCTGCACAATATCAATGGTAGTATTATCAATGACAGTATAACTAAAGGTGAGTTATTAAACACAGTTTTCTAAAATTCTCATAAAACAAGACAAAGTAAATATTCTAGAATTTGAATAAAAAACAGGTGCCAATATGAGTAACTTAGAAACTGACATGCTCAGTTTAGCAAAGTAGGCTAAATCATTTAATAAGGGCAAGTCTTGCAGGTCAGACAGTACACCAATTGGTTTCCTTTCAGAGTTTGCTGATACAATAGATCCATCTATGCAACCATATATAACTGCTCAAAGAAAGATCTGTATTGATAGTTGTAGAACTTGCACTAGTAGCCAAGAAGAAAATAGGAGTAATCAGATGAATTACAAACCCAAATTACTGACATGACTTGCAGTAGGATTTTGGCACATATTCTGTGTTAGAAAATGATGAATTACCTTGAAAGTAATGGTATATTGCAACATGGCATGGATTCAGAACATGTCATTCCTATGCAACACAACTAGCCCTCTGTTCTCATGAAGTAATGAGTGCTATCAGCAGGGCATCTCAAACTGATTCCATATTTCTAGATGTCCAGAAGGCTTTCAATAACATTCCTCACAAGCAGGTTCTAATAAAATTGCATGCCCATGTAGTATTCTGTCAATTGTTTCACTGGATTCATGATTTCCTGTCAGGAAAGTCACAGCACATGGGTAAGTCAACATCACTTTTTGACATAGTCTCCATGCACTTCAATGAACTTGGTCCATTATTGTACAAGCTTCCTGATGCCCTCATAAAAGAAGGTTCTCAGTTGAGCTATGAGCCACAAATGCACCATTTCTTTCACTGCTTCGTCTGTACTAAATAAACGGCCCCTTAAGGTCTGTTTCAGTGCACCAAAAAACTGATAGTCAGAAGGGGCAAGCTCGGGACTATATGGAGGATGATTCAGTACTTCATTTTTAGTTCCTCGAGTGTTTAAGCAGCGTGGGCAGCAGTATGCGCATGGGCATTGTCGTGCAACAACACAACACTTTTTGACAGCGATCCTTGGCATTCATTTCAAATTGCAGGCTTTAGCCTGGCAGTAAGCATCTCACTGTAATGTACACTCTTTATTGTTGTGCCCCTTTCCCCATAATGTTCCAGTACTGGACCTTGTGCATCCCTAAAAACTGTAAGCATCAATTTTCCTGTGGATGGTTTGGTCTTTAACTTTTTATGCATGGAAATTTTGGATGTTTTCGTTCCATACTCTGCTGTTTACTCTCTGGCTTGTAATGATGGATACATGTTTCATCACCAGTAATGATCCTGTCTAAGAAGTTGTCTCCTTCATCACCATTGCGATCAAAATGTTTTTGCAGATGTCCAACTGTGTTTGTTTATGCAATTGTGTGAGTTGTTTTGGGACCCATCTTGCAGAAACTTTATGAAACCCAAGTTTCCAGAATGAAATTTTCACTCTGCAGCAGAGTGTGCACTGATATGAAACAACCTGGCAGATTAAAACTGTGTGCCAGACAAAGACTCAAACTCTGGACCTTTGCTTTTTGTGGGCAAGTGTTCAGCTGGCTGAACTACCCAAGCATAAATCATGACCCATCCTTACAGCTTTACTTCTGTTCTGTATCTCATCTCCTATTTCCAAACTTTACAGAAGCTGTCCTGGCAAACATGCAGACCTAACACTTCTGGAAGAAAGGATATTGCAGAGACATGTATTAGCCACAGCTTGTTGGATGTTTCCAGAATGAAATTTTCACTTTACAGCAGTGTGTCCACTGATATGAAACTTCCTGGCAGATTAAAACTATGAAGATAGGAGATGAAGCACGGGCAGAAGTAAAGCTATGAGGACAGGTTGTGAGTCATCCTTGGGTAGCTCAGTTGGTAGAGCTCTTGCCCATAAAAGGCAAAAGTTCCAAGTGCGAGTCAGTCCAGAACAAAGTTTTAATCTTCCAGGAAGTTTCAAAGGTGCTGATTTTGGAAAAGTCACCCAGAACCATGGGTCGAAGGAGAATTCTCCTGCCCCTGTTTGATGAGTAGTTTTTTATCTGTCCAATTACATTATATTGTTAAAAATATTGATTACTTTCGAATCCAGGAGACAACTTGAGCAGCCCTCTTGGATAGTTTGCAGATGATGCTGTCGTTTACCATCTAGTAATGTCATCAGACTCTCAAAACCAATTACGAAATGAGAGTGACACAGTATTGTATAATGCAAAAAGTGTCAATTGTCATTGAATAAGGAAAAGCGTGAGGTCATCCACATGAGTTTGAAAAGAAATGCATTAAATTTTGGTTGCATTATAAATCACACAAATCTAAAGGCTGTCAATACAACTACATACCTAAGAGATACAAATACAAAGAGCTTAAATTTGAATGGTATCTTAGATAATTTTGAAGGGGAGTCAAACCAAGGACAGCCTTTTATTGGCAGAATCATAGAAGATGCAATTGGTCTACTAAATGGAGTACATACACTATGCTTGTCTGTCTCTGCTAGAGTATTGCTGTGTATTATACATTCCTTCCCAGAACAGAATTTCTGAAAGACACTGAGAAGTCCAAACAATGGCAGCTCATTTTATATTATCATGAAACTTGGGAGTTGTTTTCACAAATATGAAAGAAAATTGTGGTTGCAATCATTAAAATAAGATGTTTTTCATTGCATGAAATTTCTATCACCAACTTTCTCCTCTGAATGCAAAAATGTTGTATCATCATTAGCTTATGTAGGTTCAAATAATCATCATACTAAAATAAAAAAGTATCAGAAACCCCAAAATTAAACATTTGAGTGTTCATTTTTACTGTGTTTTGTTAGAAAGTGCTATGGTAGAGAAATAGCTGAAGGTGTTTGAAAAACTCTATTCTAGGCACTTGCAAAGTAGTCATGTAGATGTAGGTGAATAGAGTGGATAGCAACTACTCCATGACAAAAAGTGAAAACTGAGTTCGGAAGAAATTTGTAGTGGAAACTGAAAATGCAGCTCTTAAATGGTTGTTAGGGCTAAAATTCCTTTTGAGCAAGCTCGAATATAAAATTGTACATATGCCTTCTAAGAAACACAAGAACACAGATGGTTTAAGCAGAATGGTAGCAGTGATACAGGCACTGGGTAATGGCATTGCATAATATAATGCAGTGCATCAAGGTGATGCCAAATGCAAACTGTACACAATGCAGGTGCTGTTCATTTCTAAGTGATAGCCTGTTATGTAAGACAACTAAGTTGGGACCACATGTGGTAGTACCAGTGGCGAATAAAGTAAAACCTCAGGGAGGGGGTGCTAAAGGTATCTTGAGCTGCCTTTGTTTTAACTGTAATAAAAAATAATCAAGTCAGATGCAAAGCTTAAGAAAGTTTCATTTAAACTGATTATACACATATACTTGGCAATGCCATCTTATGATATAAAAAAGTTATAAGAGAATGGTTGTGACTTTTGTTATAGGCATAGTCAACTCGACTGATGCAAAAAAAGAACGAATAGCATTTGGGATGACTAGTGTGTGTGTGTGTGTGGGAGGGGGGGGGGGGCGGCATGGGTGACAATGAGGGCAGTCCCACAAGGGGGTGGGGGGGGGGTGTTGGGGGGGGCACCCCCTATATGTATCTGCCACTGGGTAATACCAACCAAGCTGAAAGAAGATGCTCTGCAGGAAGCACACAATCACATGCTGCCTGGGTATGGAGATCATAGGCCAACGAATGGGAGAGTAGCAGAGGACTACTGATGGGAGATGAGGAAGGAAGATGTGGACCATTATAAGAGAAATTGTATACAATGTGTGCAATGATTAGATATGAGCCGTAAACTAGTACCATTGCAAAGGCTGCCAGAGATGACTAAAGCTTTTCAAATAATCAGGTGGATGTCCTCAGACCATTTGACTGGACTCCTGCAGGTAACCTTTTTGTATTAACTGTTACTGAAGACTTCTATCAATATGAAGAAATGATTGCCATTCCTATTCAACAAACAGAATCAGTGGCGCAAACGTTTGTCAACAGCTGATTGCCCAACTTTGGTATGCCAGAAATCATAATCATGGGCCAAGGGATGAATTTTATGCTGGATTTGATTAAACAGCTACTTCACTTGTTATGGGTTGAGAAATTAAGATCTAGTGCAACACGTTCACAAACTAATGCTGCATTCACACTGTGCACTAGGAGAGGCCACAATAGTGTGATGTCCGGAATTAAAAAAAAAAAGGGGGGTGGTAATTTATTGTTTTTTGTTGTTGTTAATTGGAAAGAAAGAAAAAAGGGTGAATAAAGGTGAAGGGAAGTGGTTCTATTTTTACTGGAATGAACTTATTGATGGACATCACAAAAATTTATTTTACCTATATTTTTTTTTACTCATCGAAGAAGACAACACAACACATATAAAAGAAATCATCACACTAATATTATCCACAGAATGATCGTTTCACAAGACACTTTCTAGCTCGACTGACCCTTAAGACTGAACAAGACTCGACTGACTGTACTCTCTCTCTGGACCACAGCCTCTTCACGTCCCTCTGGACCAGAGATTTCAACTGTGATTAGCACGCCGATTATTTAATTAATCGTACAGCCGCTGAGCGCGCGCTTGGCGCGTCATTTAAATGGGGTTAAACGCACACCGCGAGAGGCGTGGGCTAGCGGTGTCTTACAGGTATCGCCACACGGCCCCCTCTACTGGTGCGTAAGTTTTTCAAACTTCGCGGCAGTACCAGATTTGAGTTGACGAACAAGGTTGTGCAGTGTTTGCACCAGCATTATACAACATTTTCAAACATATGACAAGTACATACATATATAATGAATTATAGCCTAAAGTACAAAGTTTAAGTAAATATACATAAATTGTTGCACATTACAAAATAGCCACTTTGAAATTGATCAATGGATGATTCATTTTTTTTTAGAGAGATGCCTGCACCGTTGGCAGTCCTGTTATTAAAACAATAGCTGCTACCCTGTATTCACAGTTCTTATTGTGTCGACCAGTGAGCACTATGCTTTGCCTCAGTTCAGTGTGGTGCGTCGTGCGAAGCACAGTAAAAGTCACAGCACCACAACTTTGTTTACTTTACAGTTTGCACATCAGGACAATAGGTAATGAATCTGCTTACGACAAAAGAACACAAAAGGTCATACAATTTGGTTTTAAGTTGTCGATGACAACAAAGTTCATGTCAGTATTGTTGGTTTTTAAGAGTGGCTGTGCGTGCACGAGTGCAGTAATTTTGATAAAGTGGTCCATCCACCACGCACCGCGGCACTGCGTACAGCCTCGCGCTCGGGTCCGCTGTTGAGGTATAATAGGCGGTGACACGTCTGGCGGCGCCACCCCTTACGACGGACGCGACAGTACTGGTAGCCGCATCCGAAGACCGTACAACGCAGACTTCCAAGCACTTTCCAAGGTAGGGATCACTGTGATACGCATCATTGCACCTTATCGTAGAATTTGAGATTAAACTTATCACTTTGTACGGAAAACACTTTTCTATCATATTTTTACTCTTGACTGGTTGATTTCTCTTTATCAACACTATTTGATTTTTTTTTTACACTGTTCAGAAGGGAGGTTCGACGTCCTGTTCCTTCTGAGAAAACATTTTCACAGACACTTCACTTTTGAGCAAAATTACACTTTGCATCTTTTCTCCTTTTATATTAGGTGCACATAGTAAGACTGTTTTGTGTGTAGCCTTCACAAGAGGACATTTTAAGTTTTGAATAGGCAAGTTCAAAATTACATAGAAAAAATGGACATGTACATATACATAAAATGATTACCTACTATAGACATGAAATTCAATATACATAATACAAATGAACTTCTTCGTAGCTAAGTTGCTACATAGCCATTGAAATACTTTGCTAGTCGTGACCTGTGAAACTCTCCCAAAATTCATATTTATATAGAGAATACTAGTTGTTTACATCTTCAAAAACTTACAATTAGACATGTTTTGCTAGTCGTGTCCTGTGAAACTTTACAAAATTCAGATTTATATTGAGATTGCTAGTTGTTTACATTTACAAAATTTTACAATTAGACATGACATGACATTTATGTACACGAAATTCAGGTTGTGCCATCTATTTCTTGCTGTGCATGTGCACTAACGGAGTACTATCTCCTTCTTTACAGAATATTGAAATCTATGGCATCTGCCATCAAGAATTCTGCAAAACTCGACAAGAGACCCTAAGTGCTGCAAATTATGAATGGACATAATATATAAAAGAATAGTGCAAAAACCTCACTACCCCACTATCCATCGTCCAGCAGTGGGCAAGGAGGTGGGAGTAGGATCAAGATAGAACGATTGGGTTATATTCATATTTACAAAATCTTCGTCAATACAGTAGTGTTTTCACACATGTGTGCGACGAATAGTGTATCTGTTTGCGTAAATGCCATTGCGCAAGTGTCACTGACTTTAAGCCAATTCATGTTGTATTCAGTTTCATCCTTTAAAGTTGATCCGAATTGCTGTTTAAGCAAAATGAAATTCAATGATCATTGTCAATCACTTGCTGTAAATCAGTCAAAGATTTTTTCAAGAATCAATGTGAGTACCGTATATGGTTTAATTCACTCGTTGAATCAGTCATGTTTAGGTAAATACGCGCTTAATGACACGGTAGTTTATATTCCTGAAAAAAATTCGGTCAGTAAACGTACTAATAAATGACTATAGGATCCTTCCATAAGAGGTGTACTTTAGTGAGTATCACGTAGTAAAATAAATATATGAATTTCCTGTAGGTAAAGGAAAATGAATGCGCTTTAGTTTCCATAAAGACAAGAAAATCGCTGTGTCCACGAAGACAGCTGCGTCGTACTGCTTCACACACAAATCTTCAAAAACTTATCCACTTTGCTGAAAGAGAAAGAAAAATCTCATACACTAAAGTATGTTTTCTTGTAATCGTGAATTGTACGTCGTACCGGTAGTCGTGTAGTTTTTGTTTCCTGGTCGAGAACATGAGCAGAGAGCGGGAGACTTCGTATCCTAGCAATTGTTTTATGAGAGTCGCATTTTCTTAACTCTGGTCCAGACAGAACGACATAAAATTGCATAACTTATATACTATCCCACTTACACAAATACATATGTCCATGTCCTCACAGTATCAAGTAATGAGTGCTAGATTTCACCTAAATTACTTCACAGGATAAAAACATTTTTTTAAATAGTGTTAATGTTAGTGAGTTCATAAGTTCGTAACCATTAAACACGACCTTCGTAAATGTAGAATACGAATCTTACGAAGGCAGCCTGCATGCATGGTACTACACAATTAGCTTGTGTAAAGAATGAGATTCTATAACGACTGCAATTTTTATTCGCTACGTAAGCAGATTATTTATTTCGCTGTGGCTGATAAACATTTTTCCTCCACAATGACCTATGTACAAAATTTACGTTTGTTACGATGGAGAGCACACAAACTCTTTATGCCAAGCGTGAGATAATGGTTTTTAAATAGGGCACATACCAAATAAGTTTCTCTTTCTCCTTTTTTATTGCCTACACGGCGAATCATTTCTCATTAACATCTATCAGTATTCATACACACGTATCGTTTTCATTCATACAGCTTCATATAATTAATATTCACCTTTCTTCTCATAGAACAGCTTCAATATAAATCGCAAATCATCAAATAATACTACGTGGTGGCATCATTGGCTCACACACAACGAAATCCTCATCATCATCATAAAAACTACCTTATAAACTAAAATTCACATTCATTCTTTCACACTCATTTCAGCACAATCATTCACTCATGCTGGCGTATAGTATAGCATTCTGGTGGCTCTCAAATTCATCACAGTTATTAACATAATAAAATCTTTTTTCTTGTACATAGTTTCCTGTTCTAGAAAATGCCTGTTTAAGGAGTAAGTTTGGTCGCTAACTTCGTTGTCCTTGGCTAGTAGTCAAATTATTCGTAGCATAGTAAATATAACGTAGATTAAATAGTTCTTGGATTGCATGAAATGTTTAACGTAGATTTGCTATAGTTTAATGCGTTATGATTCTTTGCATTGACTAACAATTAACACTAACATTTTAGCTGTAACTAGCACATCCTTTCTCTTTCTCTTACATTACATACTGCTTTAAGTGGTAGTGGGCGTAAAGTCCTTTAACTTTCTGTGTTGTAGGGTATGCTAATAAATAACATCCAGGGTGAGGAATATCGACGATCCGGTATGGACCTGAGTAAACTAATTGCCATTTCTTAAGCAAACGTTTTAGCCTCGTAGATTTGGGATGGGTTGTGAGCAATACCAAATCATCAATTTCGAACACACGTGTCGGTCTGACCCGTTTATCAAATTTTTTCTTCCGGAGCTCCGCAGTGTGTGCCAGGGTAATGGCAGCTTGCCTTACCTTTTCCTGCAAAGAAATATCGTTCGAAGACAACTTAGGCAGGGGACTTGACCATGAGTTTTTTTCAGGTTCGTCTGATAATAACTCGGCAGGTGAGAATCCGGTTGAACTATGTGGCAAATTGTTCACAATGTACTCGAACGGAGCTAGGTATTCTATCCATTTGGAATGTTTTGTAGAGGAATGGATGCGCATAAATTGATTAAATTCTTTAAAAATTCGCTCAACGGGGTTACCCTGTGGGTGAAATCGGGAAGTAAGAACATGTTTAATATCGGAATCTTGCAGAAATGATTTCCACTTTGCACTCGTAAAGTACGATGCATTGTCCGTTAGGACAGCGACAGGTTTTCCGACGCGGGCTAGGTAGTCGGCCGAAAAGCGTCGAATGATAGCCGCAACAGTGGCTGTGCGCAAGGCGTACAATTTCACATACTTAGTAAAAACGTCCAATATAGCCAAAATGTATTTAGCACCACCGCGGGATTGTGGATAAGGTCCGCCAATGTCTACGGAAATCAAATCAAGCGGTTGCTTTGGAAGAATGGGATGCAATTCAATTGATGCATGTTTGTTCAAATATTTTGCCTTCTGGCAAATGATACATTTGCGAATGACCTGCAGGACTCTACGTCTCATGTTAGGAAAATAGCAGAAGCGTAGGATCTTGGCGGCACATTTATTAATGCCATAATGTCCCCAGGTTTTGTGGGTGAACAAAATGAAGTCGTCAACATAAGCTTCCGGTAAACATACCAACCAACGCTCTGACACGAGATGGGAACGATGAAACAGTACACCATTGTTGATCTTGTAGTAATTTTGAAGATTACAATTTGAATTCTGACATAATTTTGTTTTTACTGTAGACCACTTAGGATCGGCATCTTGTAACTGTGCAAAATCCCTGCAGATTCGGTGATAGTAGCGGTTGTAGGATTCGTCATACATTAACATGACCTGAAAGTCGGAAGTTTGCTCATGCAAATCTGAAAGATTTTTCGCATCGTGCGGAAGACGAGAAAGAGCGTCCGCAACAATATTGGTTTCGCCGGAGATGTAAATAATTTCGAAATCGTATTCTTGTAACGACAAACACCAACGAGTGAGCCGGGAATGAAGTAATTTGCAAGACAGTAAAAATGATAAAGCTTGGTGGTCTGTATAGATGCGTGTATGTTTCCCCCAGAGAAAATATTGAAATTTTCGCATAGACCAAATAATTGCAAGGGTCTCGCGTTCCGTAACTGAATACGATCTCTCGCATTCAGTTAAGGTGCGACTGGCAAAACTGATAGGTTTTACTATTGTTCGATCATGTTCAACAGACAGTTGAAACAAAAAGGCCCCAAGTCCATAAGATGACGCATCGGTCGATAGGCAGAAGTCTTCTGACATGTCCGGATGACAGAGGAGTGGTGCGTGGATTAATGATTGTTTAATTTTTTCAAAATCGGCTTGACATTCTGTAGTCCATCGCCAAAGGTAATTTTTCTTTAGAAGATTTAGAAGATGTGGGCTGTTAAGAGCTTGCTGTGTCACGAACTTTCTAAAAAATGACGAAAGACCCAAAAATGCTTTAAGTTATTTTTTGGTTCGGGGTGCAGGAAAGTTGCGAATTGCTTCAGTCTTTTTAGAGTCCGGCCTGATGCCTTCCGGCGTGATGATGTGGCCAAGGAACTTAATCTGTTGTCGGGCGAACCTTGATTTTTCCAAATTGATTGTCACGCCTGCATCGGCGAATTTAATCAAAATTTGTCTTAGAAGATCGACATGTTCTTCCCAGGTGGCAGTTGCCACAACTAAATCATCCACATAGGGAGTGATTTGTGAAAGTAAATCTGGCCCGAGGACGTCGTCAAGCGCCTCGATAAAGATTCCTGCACTTATTCGTAACCCGAATGGCAAAACACGGAATTGGTATGATCGTCCTTCGCACAAAAATGCGGTATATTTACGTGATTCAGGATGTAGAAGAACCTGGTAGTAGGACGATCGTAGGTCGATATTAGTCAGAAATTTGGCGTTGTGAAATTTCAGGAGTTGTTCGTCCAGATTTACAGGGCGAGTATTTACCGGTATAATAATTTTGTTGATTTCGCGTGCATCGAGAACAAGACGCACGCTTCCATCGGGTTTCGAAACTGACAACAAAGGGTTGCAATACGGCGAGTGCGAATTTTCTATGATTTTCCAACGTAGCGTTCTGTTAATTTCCTGCATAACCGCTGGTTTTTTAGACCACGGTATATTGTAGTGTGTACGACAAAATGTTAGGTGGGGTTTGACATCCATCTTGTACACATACCCACGTATGATACCAGGTTTATCTTGAAAGACTACTGAAAATTGTTGAAGAAGGTGAAACAGATTCTGTTTTTGCAAATCAGTTAGATGGTAGGCTTCGGCACACTTTTCCCACAGAGTTTTACTATCAGCATTGTAAGAAGAATTGCAATTGTTTGTCATAGAAACATTAGTGATGGGCACAGGTTGTACTTTCAAGTGACGTACGTCCCGATAAGAATTGTTGTTATTAATTGTTTTAGATAAAGGTATCAAAATTCTTTGCTTTTCAACCGTCAATTGACAGATACCATTCCCTAAGTCAATCACTGCTCGATACTGATTTAAGAAATCGATGCCGAAAAGACGTGGAACTGTTAAATTATCCACAACAAGGAAATGATAACGAACATGCACGTTGGAAACAACAAAAGTTAGAAGAGCTTGTAATTTGACATTTTTTGATTTGTTTCCAGTGGCACCGATGATTCGGCAGTTCTGCACTGGAAACGTCGGAAGTTCAGAACCTTTATCTAGATCCAAGTACAGGGAACTAGAAATCACGCTTGCTGACGCTCCAGTGTCGAATAACACTTCTACAATGGATTTCTCTAACGATAAAACAGCAGTTGCCTGAACCGTTACCTTTACTTTGTCGTTATTACTAGACTTATTATTCTCGGCAAGAAGGTCATGTTCCATAGTGTGTCCGTCTTGGAATCTCAAAAAACAATTTGCAAGATTATTTGCGCCCGTGCTCACATTCTCGACCGGGGGTTGGGCGCTTACGCCGGTCTGCTCATGTTTTCCGCCGCGTTATTAGGCGACGCATTTTGGTCATCACTTACCTCAATAATATTTATCCTTTGTTCATGGACATGTTTGGTATTCGGTGGAGTTTGATTACCGCAGTCCTGATTATTAGCATTGTTTGTTGGTACAAAGTGTCGTGCATTCGGAAACATATAATTGTAGTTGTGTGGTGTATAGTTCGGGTTTCCCCACTGCGGGGGTGGATAACTGACTCTATAGAATTTTGACAATTTGAATTATTCTGCTGATATGGCGAATTTCTCTCAAAATAACCAGGGTTGTATCTTCCATCCTGACGTCTGTTTTGATTGTTGTTGTTTCGGTTACGGTTGTTGTTGCCTCTGGAGTACTGATTGTTGTTGAAACTACCATTGCGTCTGTTGCCATTACTATTACTTTTTCGGTAAAATTGACCATTACCAAAACTGTTGTAATTGTTGGAATTTCGGAATCGGGGATCGCAAGATTGCTGCGAATATTGTGTGAAGTTGGGCTGTTGTGATTTTTGCCCCTGATTTTGAGGAAGCGGGTTTGCATTCCACATGTTACCGCTGTTGTTATTTTGATTGAAATTATGGCAATTGTTTTGGCGAGAGTTGGAATTAGCATTATAACTATGTGGAGTGTTCCCTGAATCTCCTCTAAACACAAGGTCTACTTCATTCAAATAATCTAGAAATTTCTTGATGTTAGTTTCCGGAACACCAATTGTGTCCGGTAATGCAGGGGTAAATGACTTTTTAAGGTGTTAATCACACCGGCAAGATCGGCCGGTTTTGACCAATAAAGTGTTTTGTCCAGGTATCTTTCAAAATATTGACGCAAAGTTTCTTTACGAGGGTTGTATGGTTCGGGATTGTGAACTTCACGTCGAAGTTGTTTTTGCTCATGTTCTGACCAGAATTCCTGCAGAAAAGCCTCTTCAAATTGCTTGAAAGTTAAATTTTGCCTTTTTATTTCAGCTCCCCATCTGGATGCTCGCCCCCTCAACAGATTACTTACAAAAAAAAATCTTTTCCGCATCTGACCAGTTGTGCGGAAACATTCCGTCAAAAGACCTAATAAAAACAATCGGGTGCACCGCTTGGGTATCATCGGAACTGAACGTTGGAAAATAGGCATGTTTAATCATGTTACCGTCAACAATACCGGCAGGCACTATAGGGCCTGAACTATTGTTCCCTGGTGAAACTTCATGGCACAAGGGTGGTTGAGAATTACTGTTTTGTGCGATCACTGAGAGCGGCTCTGTTTGATGTTTTTCGCTCGCAAGTGATTCGCTGTTAGACTGTGGAACAAACTGCACAGTGAAATTAGGCGGTGAACTCGTTGTGAGTGGGGTTGTAGGCGGAACAGTAACTGCGTTAGAATCGGGAGTTAATAACTGAGAAATTTGGTTTTTTAAAGTGTTGGTCTCGGTTTGCACCTGCGACATGGCCTGGTGTAAAATCTCTTTTGTAGCGGTTTCTACCCTTTGCTCAATGAGCTTGTTGCAAATACCACATTCGTGCACTAATTTTTCTGCAATGTTTGCGTTACACTCTAAAGAAAGCGATTCTGTTTTTTCCTCCAAATGGGAAATTTTTTCTTTCATTTCTAATTGTTGTAAGCATACTACGCTAACTTGTTGAGTAATACCTTCGATATCCATCGAAATTTTATTTTGTGAGGTGGTTTGATTTTGCACGAAATTCTGAACTAGATCATTGACCTGAGCCTGAGCGTTCGTGACCTGATACAACTTGGTTTTACATGACTGCATTTCGGAATTTGTCACTGTTTGATATTTAACAAAGGAATTTTCGTGAGTGTTTACACGACATGAATTCGTTGAAACTTTAGGTCAATTGTGTCGTTTTTGAATTAAGTTCTGAGATTTGGTTAGCCTGTTTTTTCCAGAGTAGATGTTACCTCAGAAGACAATTGATCGATTTTGCTGTTTAATTCTTTTGTACTCTGCTCCTGTTTATCAAATCTAGTGTCTAGTTTATCAAACCTTTCATTAAGGATGCTATCCATACTTCGCATAAGAAGTTGTATTAAAATTCCGTACTGATTCGGATCAATGTTTGGATCATTGTTCCTTTCACTAGAGTTGTGCAAATTAGGATCGGAGTGGGAAATCCCTAGTTGGACACGTCTACTATCGTTTTCCATAGGGTCAGGATTATTGGGTGTGTCACCTGATGAATTACTTTCGTTACTTAGTATTATTTGATGTGATACACCTGCAGTAAATTCCATAGATTCTGGGCTGGAAAAGCCTAGGAAAGGGGATGCTGATGATACAGTAGCATCACCGTTATCAGTTTGCTGTTGCTGTTGTTCCATTTTTGCCAATAATTAACAAACGTGAAATATACAAATAGTACACCCAGAATGGCGATGGCTTGCAAAGTACAAAAGATAAATAAAATTTAAATAGTTAGACGGTAATAACTATTACTTGATAGAATTTCCAAAAATGTCTGAATTATTATTGTGGTTGTAACCGTATTCGCGTAGCTAATCTGAAAGTGGTGACATGACGTAACAAACAGGATTGACTCATAACAATGACTTCTGCATATCTTACTGTTGAATTTCAATGTTACAATAATAGAAATTCCCTTGACAAAGGGTATGATTCTTGTTTAGGGAAAGGCATGGGAAATGGGAATAAAAGTTAGCATAGGCGGGAGGCGCACGCTGGACAATGGCATAGCAGAACAAATGCTTTTGCTCTGCTCACCGCGCTGCGTTGAAGCTTGCAGAAATCTTGTTAATCTTGAAACAACGTTAGCTCTCGTTTTCATATTGGGCATGAAGGAGAAAATTACAGTTTTTTTAGCCAATGTACAAGACAATAAATATTACTACACGTACGATTTTACTTTAATTTGCCCTTGTTAAGTTCATTCCAGTAAAATCCGAAGATTGGCGTCCTGTAAACGGTCGCCAGTGTGATGTCCGGAATTAAAAAAAAGGGGGGGGGGTGGTAATTTATTGTTTTTTGTTGTTGTTAATTGGAAAGAAAGAAAAAAGGGTGAATAAAGGTGAAGGGAAGTGGTTCTATTTTTACTGGAATGAACTTATTGATGGACATCACAAAAATTTATTTTACCTATATTTTTTTTTACTCATCGAAGAAGACAACACAACACATATAAAAGAAATCATCACACTAATATTATCCACAGAATGATCGTTTCACAAGACACTTTCTAGCTCGACTGACCCTTAAGACTGAACAAGACTCGACTGACTGTACTCTCTCTCTGGACCACAGCCTCTTCACGTCCCTCTGGACCAGAGATTTCAACTGTGATTAGCACGCCGATTATTTAATTAACCGTACAGCCGCTGGGCGCGCGCTTGGCGCGTCATTTAAATGGGGTTAAACGCACACCGCGAGAGGCGTGGGCTAGCGGTGTCTTACAGGTATCGCCACAATAGGATATACTGGCCCAGCCCAAAACCAGACAGCACATGTTGTTATTTTGAGTGTTCATGCTGCATACTGGGCCAGGGTTGTGAAAAGGGTGAAAATCCACTTCTCTGCATTCACATTATAAGATCTCTTGATGGATATAAGACCATCGTACATACTCTTATAATTTTTTTCTGTAAAAGCTCTACTTTCCTAATGAATAAAGAAAAGTCTACTTTTCATTTTCATAATGTTTTAATTGTGTAATGTTGCTCAGTTGATTCAGAAGAAAATATATGTAGTTAAAAAATCTGGTTTTTGTACAACTGTCAATGTAGTATCATAACATCTTAATGAAGTAGTTGCCTTTTCATAGCAATGATGCTATTTGTCAAACACATGAAGTTGATTTACATATCTTGTAGTGAAATAGTTTTTAGCTGGTAGCTTCCTGTTAGATGCATTTCAGAACATACATTGCTACAGGTGAAGTGAATTATACCTAAAAGTACAAAAAAGTTTTTGGAAAGGTAGTGACACTGATATCTGTATCTGTTCACAAGTAAATCTGCAACGAATGGCATCAGTGCTGTGATCACAAGCCTACTGAGTTCATGTATGTTTTGATTTGTGTCAAACACTGCAGAATTGAAAAAAAAATACGAATTACTGATGATTAGTGTAGGCCTAGTGTTAGTCTCACATGTTATTTTAATTATCCATGTCCAGAAAACTCCACAGGAATTTTTCCCTCAATGATGAGTGATTACACTAGCTTTGGTTTTATGATAAGCCACCCTTGATATTAAAAAAAGTAAGCAAATATTTGCTGTCAAAATTCTACAATTAGTACAATATACACCTTGTATTTAGAAGTAGAAGATAAGAATAAACTGACCTGAGATTTTGCTGGGTACAGACTACATTAAAATCTTGCAGCATTCCACTTGATTGCTTTCTAATTGGCGGTAAAAAATGGCAGAAGGTAAAACAATAGAATTACTTTTATACATGTTTCTGCATATAAGATGACTAATGCACAAGATGTTATACTTTAAAATGAGTTATAAATAATTAAATCTCATCTCTGTCTCTAAGGAGTTTAGATTTTGATTTTTCTGTTATAACATAAAGAAGGAAGGATGTTTAGGACTTTTAATGCCCTGTTGGTACTGAGGTCATTAAAGATTATTAACACAATTAATAATGGGCAATGTCAGCATACTCTCAAACACTGCACAGTGGGTAATCTAATTACTGTCAATCAATGCACATGTGCATGTCATTGTTGTTTTTTCTCTCCATTTCTCTCCTTGGCAGACCAAACAGCACTGGCAAGGGAAGCTTCACTCTTTAACAACTGCATACAAGGTCTTAGGTAATATATCTGCAGCCATTAGTTTTTCACCACCAGCCAGTCTGTGCTATTGTACAGTGGCATGGTTTTGTTAGTGCAGTGACACATTAAAGCACAGAAGAAATGGGAGTTTATGAACTCATCCCATGTATAGCAACAACCATTTAGCAGAGCTTTTTATTTTACATAAAGAAGTTAAGAACTTACACGAGAATTTTTTTTCCATATTAGAGAATGAATCATAATATATTTCAGTATGTGCTGCAGAAAATTCAGGACCTGAGACATGTCAGGAAGTAATTAGCATCATCAATTTCAGTAATATCTTACTGAGCCTACATTGAAGAGAGGATATTTTGCCACTTTGAATTGCAAAATTAAGTATTTTTTACACAAGTTGTTTTCGTTTTTTCCACTTTTCTTAATGATATAGTAGTTGGCACTTTAGTGGTTTATTGACTGGAGCCAATGCCAACCTCTCAGAATAATCTTCTTTGTCTTCTGAGACAGATTTATAAACAAACATTTTTGAGTTGGTTTGACTCACTGATTCTGTTTCTATTGACAAGAAATTGTATGTATTTCCTAGAATCAAGGCAGCCTTAAAGAAATTGTGATGAAATCAAGGCCAAGTGGAACTATTTTTCAACGGTCTTTTCCCTCAAGCACCTGACCCAATTTTGCCAATTTTTTCAACTTCTTCTCTATATATGTCTGTGATGTCTGGATTTGAATTTTGCCATTCTAATCTGAAAATATTAAAAAGGGTTAAAAAATGTGGCTCTTTAGTTCTTTGTTTCTATAGATGTACAAAAATATGTGGGTTAAGTAAATGTATGGACTAAGTAAAGTTAAGAGAAAGATAACAGAAATAAAGAGAAACACTAGGGCAGTGACATTACTAATAAAGAGAGATAGGAGATATCTGATATATGTCCTGCAGAAGCTGAATCATAGCTCAGTGACTTGTACTGGTCACCAGTTCATGCTAGAAATATTAAACATTCTGGATATAACTGGTGCAGCCCAGCCATCAGTGTGAATGATGCAGTGCAAAGCAATGGTTTTTATATACCAACACATGTTGAGTAACTATATAAACTTGAACCATAATGACTGGCACACAGACTTGCTATTTTTCATGGCAGCATATAATTTGTAGATCCATACTAGTACTGGGTTATCTCCATATGAGTTGGTTTATGAAAAGAAAATGCCTTCATCAAGATCTGATCAAAAATTGGCAAGGACAATGAATGTGTTAAGCATTTTGCCAAAATATGGGGAGAGGTATGGAGGCATGTTTGATGACAGACATTAAAGCCCTAGAATGACAAGAGCAGGTGTGGAATCACATGGGAAAATTACAACAATATTGAGTAAGACAATGAGTAATATTATTGGACAATTATATCTTGGAGGGTAAGTCCAAAAATTTGTTACCAGGTATGATGGACTGTATCAGGCAACTGAAACAATGTTGACAGTTAACATCAAACTGCTATTACTGTCTGGTACAACAATAGTTCATGTTGGATGTTGCAACAATTTCAAGGTGCTCCATATGCATTGGTGCAAGTATCACCATCCAAAAAGGAGAAAGTTAGAGGCAGTAGGAAGAAGGGTGAGAGCAAAAGCCTTGCATGACCTACACATAAATTCCATATGATTTGAGGTCAAGGAAGAAGGAAATCACATTTCATATTATGTTGCCTGCAATTAAGGGGTTCAGATGAATTGTAGTATTAATTGAGGTGTGCTATTGTGTAAATGTGAGGAAGCGAACGTATGGATATGTGGCAGAATTTGTCTGTGACAGTTTGGGGGCTAGGTTTTATTGTGTTCTGAGTGGTATATTGCAGTTTTGTGTTTGGTGTATATTATTTACATATTTAAGTGTTTCTTTCCATGTCTACCAGATGGCAGATCTTTCCAATTGAGGGAGGGAAAATGATTGCAGCTCCCTGATACCAGGTTTACACATGCCAGAAGTGGAGATGAGAGGAATCCTAGGTGTAGTGATGCTTCACCTCTCCACCATAAGTGGAGTGGGGGCCCTGCAAGTACAACCATTGGAAAGTGCAGAGCTTTTCACTGGCAAGACCATGGGGTTCCCAACAGTCATGTATGGATGATGGAAGCAACGTTAACTGCATGGGACATGTACAATGAGGTGAGAGGTTTGGAAGGTGTATTTATGAGATTATGGTGAGACGCAGAAAGGAAGAAGGTATATAAAGAGATGTGATGTGAGTACAGTAAGCATTACATATGTCCTTGAGCGGTTTATGGGGCAGATGTTCAGACAGTGGAAGTAGTGCTGTATCCATTTATCCCTTGCATTGATGCAAAACAGGCTGGTTGGGTGCTGGAGGGAGGATAATGGAAATGATGTTTGAGACTGTAAATGTTGATGATATCCAGGAGCTAAAAAGTACCATGGAGAGAGTGAGGGAGATGGCAAGAAATAATAAAGCAGCCACTGAAGGATACAATACACAGTTATCCAGTTTGGAGCAAGGAGTACTGAATGAGGCTGATACAGTCCATAGCTGATTGTATACAGATTGCGCAAATAGTGGTGTCAGGTTTGCTAGAAGCCATTCTCCATGCTGTGAATGGACAGCTGAGTCCAGCACTGTTAGCACTGGATGATTTACTGTTAGTTTCCCAATGTTGGAACCCATTGGAGAGCTAAGCAAGCAGAATCTGCCATTTTACTACCTCATAGCAATAGGTGAGGCTAAGATGGACCAAGTAGTCCTTTAGGTGTTGATTCCATTCCCAGTTATCAGTGGTCACACACAGTTTAAGTGTTTCGCTACTCACCCTTACCCATTAAGGTGAGGGATCTTATGGAAATTTGTAAGGGTTAAAACAGGAATGAGTGTCATTGGGAGAACTGCAGCATTGCCAGAAAGACAAGGTTTGACTCCACCTACATCTACATCTACATTTATACTCCGCAAGCCACCCAACAGTGTGTGGCAGAGGGCACTTTATGTGCCACTGTCATTACCTCCCTTTCCTGTTCCAGTCATGTATGGTTCGCGGGAAGAATGCCTGCCAGAAAGCCTCCATGCACACTCGAATCTCTCTAATTTTACATTCGTGATCTCCTTGGGAGCTATAAGTAGGGGGAAGCAATATAATCAGTACCTTATCCAGAAACACACCCTCTCCAAACCTGGACAGCGAGCTACACCATGATGCAAGCACCTCTCTTTCAGAGTCTGCTACTTGATTTTGCTAAACATCTCCATAATGCTATCATGCTTACCCAATAACCCTGTGATGAAATGCGCCACCCTTCTTTGGATCTTCCCTATCTCATCTATCAACCCAACCTGGTACGGATCCCACACTGATGAGCAATACTCAAGTATAGGTTGAACGAGTGTTTTGTAAGCCACCTCCTTAGTTAATGGACTACATTTTCTAAGGACTCTCCCAGTGCCTCTCAACCTGGCACCTGCCTTACCAACATTTAATTTTATATGATCATTCCACTTCAAATCATTCTGCACGCTTACTCCCAGATATTTTACAGAAGTAACTGCTACCAGTGTTTGTTCCACTACCATATAATCATACAATGAAGGATCCTTATTTCTATGTATTCGCAATACATTACATTTGTCTATGTTAAGGGTCAGTTGCCACTCCCTGCACCAAGTGCCTATCCACTGCAGATCTTCTTGCATTTCACTGCAATTTTCTAATGCTGCAACTTCTCTGTATACTACAGCATCATCCGCAAAAAGCCGCTTGGAACTTCTGACACTATCTACTAGGTCATTTATATATATTGTGAAAAGCAATGGTCCCATAACACTCCCCTGTGGCACACCAGAGGTTACTTTAATATCTGTAGACATGCTGTGTTCTGTTTGCTAAAAACTCTTCACTCCAGCCACACAGCTGTTCTGATATTCCTTATGCTCTTACTTTGTTTATCTGGTGACAATGTGGAACTGTATCGAACGCCTTCCAGAAGTCAAGCAAAATGGCATTTACCTGGAAGCCTGTATCTAATATTTTCTGTGTCTCATGAAGAAATAAAGTGAGTTGGGTCTCACACGATTGCTGTTTGCGGAATCCATGTTGATTGCTAAAGAGTAAATTCTGGGTTTCCAGAAATGACATGATACATGAGCAAAAAACATGTTCTAAAATTCTACAACAGATCAATGTCAGAGATATAGGCAGATAGTTTTGCACATCTGCTCGACGACCCTTCTTTCTGGGTGTCCAGAAATGACATGATACGTGAGCAAAAAACATGTTTTAAAATTCTACAACAGATTTATGTCAGAGATATAGGCAGATAGTTTTTGCATCTGCTCAATGAGCCTTCTTGGAAACTGGAACTATCTGTGCTCTTTTCCAATTATTTGGAACCTCCCGTTCCTCTAGAGACTTGCAGTACATGGCTGTTAGAAGGAGGGCAAGTTCTTTCACGTACTCTATGTAGAATCGAATTGGTATCCTGTCAGGTCCAGTGGTCTTTCCTCTGTTGAGTGATTTTAGTTGCTTTTCTATTCCTTGGACACTTATTTCAATGTCAGCCATTTTTTTGTTTGTGCAAGGATTTAGAGAAGGAACTGCAGTGTGGTCTTTCTATGTGTAACAGCTTTGGAAAAAGGTGTTTAGTATTTCAGCTTTACATGTGTCATCCTCTGTTTCAATGCCATTATCATCCCAGAGTGTCTGGATATGCTGGTTTGATCCACTTACTGATTTAATGTAAGACCAGAACTTCCTAGGATTTTCTGTCAAGTCGGTACAAAGGATTTTACTTTTGAGTTCACTGAACGCTTGACGCATAGCCCTCCTTATGCTAACTTTGACATTGTTTAGCTTCTGTTTGTCTGAGGGGTTTTGGCTGCTGTTTGTCTGAGGGGTTTTGGCTGCATTTAAACTTGCAGTGAAGCTCTCTTTGCTTTCGCAATAGTTTCCTAACTTTGTTGTTGAACCATGTTGGGTTTTTCCCATCCCTCACAGTTTTACTCGGCACGTACCTGTCTAAAATGCATTTTAAGATTGCCTTGAACTTTTCCCGTAAACACTCAACATTGTCAGTGTCGGAACAGAAATTTTCGTTTTGATCTTTCAGGTAGTCTGAAATCAGCCTCCTATTACTCTTGCTAAATAGGTAAACCTTCCTCCTTTTTTTATAATCCTATTTACTACCATATACAGGGATGCTGCAATGGCCTTATGGTCACTGATTCTCTGTTCTGCGCTTACAGAGTTGAAAAGTTCACGTCTGTTTGTTATTAGAAGGTCCAAGATGTTATCTCCATATTGGCCAGAACTGGCTTTGATGGGTGGAACAATGACATCAAAGGCTTATGATTGATTACCAAATAGAACTTGTGACCGTACAAAAAATCATGAAACTTAGTCACTCCATATACAATAGTTAAAGCTTCCTTCTCGATTTGAGAATAGTTTTGCTGGGAAGTATTGACACAGCCAATCCACACTTGCACAGATGCATGCATTCAGTTGTATCTGGGCAAGATGGATGACCAGGGTTGTCTACATGACATTCTAGAGCCACACAGAGTTTATTCCATGGACAATATGACAATGGTGGCAGCTAGCTGCTATGAATAGGGCAGGCTTTGAGCTACTAAATGATTGGAACTGCAAAGCATTGGATCAATAGCTAATGCAACAAACTGAAACATAAACAGGATCAACATTTGACCTGTCAGCCATTGTTGAAGGAGAGACCAAGTTAAATAATATGCAGCCACAGTTGTACAGACCAGATAATCACTAGAGATTCTCCCAGTGCAAAACTTGACCTATCTGAAGGAAACATTATACTCTGACCTTATCATTTCCTTGAACCAGCTAAAAGACAAAGAAGAGGAACAAATCTTGGCAGATCAGGTGCTTCAGCATGTGTGATAATATTGGGAGGAGCAATGACTTACAGTCATGACCAAGAGTGTCACAGTAACAGGCATGGAGCTACTTTTGACTCTGTTTTGTGCAGCCACTGTCTACCTTAGGCACAGGGCTATTTATCCATCTGACCCTTCAGTGTATCAGTATCACTAGACTGGTTAAATATTCATACAAAAAGTAGAAGGGTGGAGTACATAAAGTTCAAGTTAAGGGTAAATGTAGTAATAAGGGATGTGTATTCTAGTATTCAAAATGTGTGAATCTCAGATGGCAGGACACGGTGTCCTGAGTTGATTGCTGGAACCATCACTGTTGGTTACCTGAATGGAAAAGGTCTGTGATGGAATGATGAGTGATGAATGATGATAGCAGTCGCTTAATGCACAAAGAGTATTTTGTAGTGAGAGTGAAACTTTGACATCATAATGTGTGGAATTATAAATGAGTATGGATGGGCAAAGAATTGATGTGCCACAAGTGTATAGTGAATCAGGCCTCTGCATCATGTGCTTCAAGCTTTGAAGTGTTAAGAAGTGTAATGATGTATGACATATGTTTTGGCCGTGGATGTGAAGAGGTTTTTTTCCCCAGGCCAGCAATGGCATGCCAATTTCATCAACAGACTCACAGAGATGTTGATTCATGTGCAGTTGAAAGCAATGCACTCATATGACACACATACCAATTACCACTGCAAATACTCATTGATTTTAGTAGTAATATGAGCAGTTTGCCAGCAGCCACCACAATGTGAGGCCCACACCAATCACCAACAGGTTAAGGGCCAACAAGCACTGTGGGGCAGATGAGCCACTCTTCAGTAACAGCCAAAATTCTGCCTTTCTGGGCACTAGTTGATATCTATTGTGGAGAAGTTGTTGACATGCCCACATCCACACCAGGGTGAGCACCCCAGCACCCACCTTTCTCATCCACTGGGATCAGTCATCATGGCCTACCATGCCACAGGCAGTTGGCTTCTGCAGTTGTCACTGAGGCATCCATGCTGCACTCCTGAGGGTGTGTGTTCCATGACATGACAGTACTATGAATGTTGTAGCACAAGATTAAATGTGTTTTACCTTCTAGCTGTGTATCTCTCCCTCCCCCCTCCCTCCCACTGCCCTTCAACCTCTACACCATAGAGGACCCTCACCAATGCCACTACAAAACTATAATGAAATAAACATATAAACTGCACATACATGAATCTTTTGGCAACAGCCTTCATAAGTAAAATAGGGACACACACAAACAAGCATGCCTCACAAGCTTCCAGCCTAAGAGACTGGATTTGGCAGTCTTGTGCATAAGGTGAGCTTGCTTGTGGATGTGTATGGTGTGTGTTTATGTAAGTTTCTTTTAATTGTGCCTGTCTTCAACCTGACATATCTTCTCTACCTGGAGTTTCCATTGCTTGATAAACGTATAACCTAGTTCAGTGCATTTTGCTTGTGAATTACCAATCACCATGCTGACTTGTAGAACAGGACATTGACTTATGACACAAGCCTAAAATATTCTATGTCTTATCAAGTTGTTTTCTGTGGAAATGCTGTTAGGATAAAATCTTTGTTCAACGAAAGGAATCTGTAAGTATCGGATAGAAAAAAGTCATTTATCTTATGAAGATCTCTTCAAATGTTCTGGAATTCCAGGATAACTTTGCATTTGGCAGAGGAGTGTAAACTGATTTGAAATTTCATAGCAGATTAAAATTATGTTATGAGCCAGGACTCAAACCTGGGACCTTTGGCTTTCAAAATCAGTTGCTGTACTGAACAAGTTCTCCAGCCATAACTCATGATCTGCTCTCACATGTTTACTACTGCCAAGATCATCTCCTACCTTCCAAACCTCTTAGAAGTGGTCATGTAGCCTTTTAGGACTATAACTCCTAGAGGAAAGGATAGCACAGGGAAATGGCTTAGCTGTAGCACAGGGGTTTTTTCTAACATGAGTTTTTACTCTACAGTGTAGTATACTGGTTTAAAGTTTCATAGCAAATTAAAATTGTCTGCTGGACAGAGACACAACTCCAAAACCTAGAACTATTTTTGTGGATAGTTGCTCTGACAGGTGAGCTATCCAGACACAATCCCTAAGCCACCCTCATAATTTTTTTTAGCAGTATCTCTTTCCTATGTTCCAACCTTCAGAGAAGTCTTGCAATCTTGATGTTATTTTAAACAAACATAACAATTCCTCCTCTCTCTATGTTCTACATAGGCTGCCCATTTATAGTCCTCTACACTAAAAATTCTTAAATTTACACACAGGCAGACATAGGTTTCATTTTTAAATTCTAGGTCACACACACATTTTGGCAGGCATCTCATTGTTTCCACTACTTTTGTTGACAACAGGCTGAAGATACTTGAAGTTCACTTTATTACAAGAAAACTATAGGGAGTTGTGACAGAATGGTAGAAAGAAGCACCAAGTGTGGACATGCCCATGACAACATTGCATTATTTGTTGGTGTATCAGTGTGGACCATCCAAAGTACCTACAAGGAATTGTGTACCACTTGCAGCCCTGCCACACAGCATAAGAAGGGTGGTCATAAAAAGACCATAATCAACAGAAATCAGAGTCAAGTGCCATACTTTGTCGGTGATAATCAGTTTCACAGCCTGCAGGAACTGCTGCTGTCAGTGGATGCAGATCCCTCTTGACCACTGTAGAGGCAAATACTACAAAGAGGACTACTTGTAATGGACACTGGAGTCAAGCACCTCACAAAAGGCCATTGCTCACTGCAACACACAAAGCTGCATGGTGTGGTCCATTGAGTTGCAATTTTGTCTCTTTTCAAATGATGCAAGGCATCAAGCACACTAATACCCCAATGAAATATTTAGCCCAAAATGCATGGAAGGTGACATTCAAATGATTCTGTAATGTTTTGATTGTGTTTCTTGTACTGTGATTTGCGTCCATTTATTCAGGTAACCAAGAGCATGAACCAGGATGTTTCATCAGTCACAATGGCCAATTTTTGCCCTTTCTTCTATATCTTCATAATAAGTATTTTATGACATTTCAGCCATTTTGTGGATACTCCCAGCTTCCAAGATGGTTACAGCCAAATTTATTGGGTAGCACACACATGCTCTTGTTCAGTAAACAGTCTGCAACCCTGTTACAACTCAGTTAACCTACCAAATCACTTGTATTAATACCACAAAACTGTCTTGGACTATTTGGAGCAGTCAGCATCCCCAAACTTTGGTAGCTCTGTGAGATATAATTGTGTTAATAACAGGCCCACAAGAAACAAAGCATATTTAGATAAAATCTTTGTAAACTTCAAGACCACTGAAAACACATGCAAAGTTGTAGTGTTCCCATTCTCTGACCATGACTCCATATCTCTAAATTATGCAAGTAAAATTCCCCTCAATAGGAGCAATGCAAACAGACCTGTCCCAACAGTTGTGATTACCAGACCGGTAACTGAGGATAAAATTAACACATTTTGTAATTCCCTTGCTGACAGAGACTGGTTTGGCCATTGTAGTGTCAATGGACATTACACGCAAGTAATGACCTGCCAGCCAAAACAATATTTGATAGATTTTTTAATGCATTCTTGACCCTATTTAATCATAGTATTCCCATAAAGAAAATCAAAGTAATGGACAGCAGTCACAAATCCAGATCTCAAAACAGACAAAATATATGGTACACTAAACAGCTGATAGATCTAAAGAAACAAGTTTTGTTACTGTACAACATATACAATAGTATGAAGTCTGACTGTGCCAAATCAGCCTATGTGGAATGCAGGAATGAATACAAGAAGCCATCCTGCAAGCCACAAAAACCTACGATGCCAAGATCATACATAATTCCACCAATAAATGCAAAACTGCTTGGAAAGTAATTAACAGTGCTGCCACGGATACTAAAAAAAGACAAAATTAATATCCCACCACAAACACTGAATGAGTTTTTTATTAATTCAGTGAAAGAAGTAGAGGACACAATTATCAAACCAGACATTAGTCCATCAGAGTTACTCTCCCAAAATTGGGGTAGACAGTCACTAAATACAAGCATGCTAACCTTCTCCAAAGTATTGCTTAGATATGTACAAGGGGTCATAAAACAACTGAAATCACCTGATAGGTTAGATATATATGGCATATCATGCAACCTGCTAAAAAAAGTGTGTGGTTGCATTCTCTATCCTTTAACCTATTGCATAAACAAGTGCTTACTTGAGGGTTATTTTCCTGATGAGTTAAAACTGTCTAGGATCGTCCCAGTATACAAAAAGGGAGATAAAGACTCTCCATCTAGTTACAGGCCTATTTCAATAGTACCTACATTCTCAAAGGTAATAGAATGCATCATGTACCAACAATTATCATCTCACTTTGAGAATCTCGGAATAAGTAATGCTACACAATACGGGTTTTGGAAGAATCTGTCAACCATTGATGCAATCAACACGGTAGTCAGTTACATCCTCAAGTTTTTGAGAACAAAGTATTTGCTCAGGTCTCATTCTGTGAACTAAGCAAGGCCTTCGACTGTGTTGAGAACATGCCACTAGTAGAGAAACTAGAATTCTATGGCATCAAAGGAAACAGTCTCAGGCTATTAGAAGCTTATCTCAACAACCGTAAACAGGTAGTTTGTGTTGGTAAGGAAATGTCAAACACAGAAAATATTAAAGTAGGTGTGCCTCAGGGATCTGTACTGGGGCCCTTCCTGTTTCTGATAATGATCAATGACCTTCCCTCGTTTATTAGATCCACCACTGTATTGTATGCAGATGATACGACTTTTCTTCATAGCAGTAACAATCTTAATGATCTTAAAACCTGTGCTGAAAATACACTCACTCATGCAGCATATTGGTTCAGAACAAATGGTTTCCTGCTAAATAAAAATAAAACTCAACAGATAATCTTCACTCTAAGAGACAAGCAACTATCTGATGACCCTAGTTCTGTTAAATTCCTGGGAGTTTATTTAGATGAAAAGTTATCCTTGGACCAACATGTAAACTATATTAGTAGTAAGCTATCTAGAGTAATTTATTTATTAAGACAACTCAGAAATTGTGTACCTGAAACATACATCAGATCATCTTATTTTGCGTTTTTCCAAAGTATAATATTCTATGGCATTATCTTGTGGGGTAACTGTAGTCATATACATGACATCCTATTATTGCAGAAGAAAACCATTAGGATAATTACAAATTCTTCACATGAGGCTCACTGCAAACCTTTATTTACTAAACAAAAAAATATGACTGTAATAAACCTCTATATATACAATGTCTTAATCTTTACAAAGAAGAACCTATAAGATGTGAAACATAGAGAAAATGTACATTGTTACAACACAAGAAGCATCAAACACATATACATGCCTTACCACAGACTATCAAAATCAATAAATAGCTGTGAAGTCACAGGGCACAAACTATTTAATAAGCTGCCACATGCCCTACAGGATTTTCCTGAACATACATTCAAAGAAAGACTGCATGAATGGTTTATTGCCCACCCGTTCTATGATATCAATGAATTCTTCAACTGCAAAATGCAGTAATCCAACAGATGACCCACTGTACATGTATTGTAATATATGCTAAAATATTTCAGTAGACAATACCTTATCACTCTGTATTATAAATTGTAACTTCATTTGACGTTGTCAATTGCTGTAATGGCCTAAAGACAATAAAATCTTTATTATTATTATTATATTCCAGTTACATACAGCTTACCTGAAGAAATTTACAGACTCTGTTCTTCACTGTCAAGGTTAAAGACAATGTTACTTAGTATCAGTGTGATGTCTCCTGAAGGTGACTAATTTTTGTCTGGTGTGCATATGAAGAAAGATTCTAAGTTATCTCAAATTCTTGTTTAAAGTCATCTGGTGCTAAAATATTTTATACATTAATATGTAATTTTATGTGTGGAAATATTTTTTATTACTAAAGTAATGAAACACATGTGCCAACAAAATGTTATATTAATGTATGCCTGTGTGACTTAAAAAATTAGACTAAATGATGATCTTTCACCCATTCTAGCTTTGGAACACTAGCTTATCATTCTCACACCAAAACAAGAACAGTTTCTGTGAGAAACCAAAGCTGCCTGATGATTAGTATTCTCTGGCACATTTTTGTGACTGAACCACTTGAAGATAATAAGCCAGAAAATGATCCATTTAACGTTGTTTTTGACATCTGTTCTCCATTTCCAAAGAAGAAAAATAACACAAAGAATTGCATGTCAAGTGACCCTGAGTCTGCATTAAACACAATACAGATCTCATTTCTGGATTCATCTATTCTGTTTGGGATAATACCATTCCAGGGAAGAGAACAATACAAGTTTTTTCAGGTGAGTTGTGACTGTGGTGCTGTTCTTCCTGCATAATTCTATATTGGAAGGCTCTAAAGTACCTACAGAGAAAGACATTTACATCACTTTCTTGCGATAACAGGTGCACCAAACTTAATCCAAGATGTGAGTATTAGTCCTCCCTTACTTCAACCCCCACCCCCAAAAAATTTCTTTTCCTGGGATGAGTGAATATATAGTTCTGAAAGCTAGACATTTTGTTTTCTAATTTAGGTATTTTTATAGGCAGTATTGGGAGATTCATGTGTTGATGGTAAGTACTGGTTAACCATTTAGTCTCCACTATTTTATCAATTTTATGAACTTAATTTTCCATTTGGTGTGTCAGTTACTAACTAGCATAGTGAACACTATTGATCATATTATATGCTTCTAAGGAATGTGATGGTAATATTTAAAATTAATGAATCCATCTGAAAATTACAACAATACAATCAATTCGATACTCATGAAGCCTGTGGCCATCAGTTTATGTTTTTTTATAAGATACTTTCCAAAATCTCTATCCAATTTTATTGTATTTCTGCTTAGACATTCTACAATTTTGCAATTTATCTTTCTTGATTATTAGTACGTATACCTTATTCAGCTTTATTTGTTGTATGATATCTGGTAAAAACCAACCCCTTTACACCTTATCAGGCTGTATGTGAAAAAAAAATGTCTTGCATATGACTGCCCGTAAGTTTAAGTAAACGCAATAAACAATACAACAAGAATCAACTTAATTTTTCAAGGAACTCCTCAACAGAATAGAATGAGTGACCTATGAGGATCCTATTCAGTTTTGATTTGAAAGCGCATGGATTACTGCTAAGATTTTTGAATTCAAGTGGCAGCTTATTGAAAATGGATGCAGCAGTATACTGCACCATTTCTGCACAAGAGTTCTCCTGAGAATTAACTGAGTTAAAGTTGCTTATTCTTGGGAACAAGCTAATATTGTTAAGAAGAAAAGACAATAAGGAATATATATATATAGGGAAACATTCCAGATGGTAAATTTTCTGAAGAAGGAACTGCTGGTTGCAAAAGCTTGAATTTTGTGAGTATGTTTGTGTTTGTTTGTGTGTCTATGGACCTGCCAGCACTTTTGTTTGGTAAGTCACATCATTATACATGGCTTGTGTCTGTATATGGATGGATGGATGTGTGTGTGTGTGTGTGTGTGTGTGTGTGTGTGTGTGTGTGTGTGTGTGTGTGTGTGTGTGTGCGCGAGCGAGTATATACCTATCCTTTTTTCCCCCTAAGGTAAGTCTTTCCGCTCCCGGGATTGGAATGACTCCTTACCCTCTCCCTTAAAACCCACATCCTTTCATCTTTCCCTCTCCTTCCCTCTTTCCTGAAGAAGCAACCGTTGGTTGCTAAAGCTAGAAATTTTGTGTGTGTGTTTCTGTGTTGTTGTATTGTGCCTGTCTATCGGCACTTTCCCGCTTGGTATGTCTTTGAATCTTTGTTTTTAACGTACCCAGAGCGGTCAACAAACGGTTCGTGAACTTACACCACTTATTGCCTGAAACGCCCATTTCTGAGCCAAAAATATCCTTTTTGAATGGAAAGAATTACCCCCAAAATATAATACCAAATGACCTTAAGTGAATGAAAATAAGCAAAATAAACTAATTTTTGTGTCAAACGGTCACTCACTTCAGATACTGTTTGAATAGTAAAAATGGCAGCATTAAGTCTTTGAACAAGATCCTGAATGTGGGCTTTTCACAACAGTTTACTATCTATCTGAACTCCTAGAAGTTTGAACTGTTTAGTTTCACTAACCATATGCCCATTCTGTGAAATTAAAATCACAGGTTTTGTTGAATTCTGTGTCAGTAACTGTAAAAACTGAGTCTTACTGTGATTTAACGTTATTTTATTTTCTATTCAATCCATGAACTGCCCTATTTGAAATAGAGCTAGTGTTGAACACAACATCCTTTACTACCAATTTAATGTCATCAGCAAACAGAAATATTTTAGAGTTACTTGTAATATTAGAGGGCACAGTGTTCATACAAATAAGCAACACGAGTGGCCCCAACACTGATCTCTGGGGCACCCTCCACATAACCGTACCCCACTCGGACCCTACATCACAGCTAATCTCGCCATTGTGAATAATGACCTTTTGGTGTCTGTTGCTAAAGTAAGAGTTGAACCAACAGTGAGCTACTCCCCGTATTCCATAATGGTCCAACTTCTGGAGCAATATTTTGTGATCAACACAATCAAACACCTTAGTTAAATAAAAAAATATACCTAGCATTCAAAACCTTTTGTTTAACCTATCCAGTACCTTACAGAGAAAAGAGAATATAGCATTTTCAGTTGTTAAATGACTTCTAAAGATGAACTGTACATTTGATAGCAAATCGTGTGATATAAAATGATCAATTGTCCTTACATACACAGCGTTTTCAATAACTTTAGCAAACACTGATGGCATAGAAATAGGTCTGAAATTGTCTCCATTATCCCTTTCTCCCTTTTTATACAGTGGCTTTACTAATGAGTACTTTAATCATTCAGGAAACTGACCATTCCTAAAGGAAAAATTACAAATATGGTTCAATACAGGGCTAACATGTGCAGAACAGGACTTTAATATTCTGCTATGCACTCCATCATAACCATGAGAGTCCTTAGTCTTTAGTGATTTAATTAATGACTCAATCTCCCACTTGTCTGTATCACAGAGGAGAATTTCAGACATCAATCTCGGAAAGGAATTTACCGTGAAAGTTATATGATTCCCTGTAGAACTTACATTTTTATTTAATTCACCAACAATGCCCAGAAATGACTGTTAAATACTGCACATATATCTGATTTATAAGTAACAGAAATATTTGTACTACAAATTGACTTTAAATCATCAATCTTTTGCTGTTGACCAGACACTTCCGTCACAACTAATCACATAGTTTTAATTTTATCCTGTGAATTAGCTATTCAATTTCCATTCCACATACTCTTTGCCTTCCTAATAACATTTTTAAGCACCTTACAATACTGTTTGTAATGGGCTACTGTAGCTTGATTGTGACTCCTTCTACATTTTGATACAATTCCCACTTTGTTTTACATGATATCCTTATACCACTTGTCAGCCACTTGAGCTGCTTATTACTGCTAGTATCCCATTCAGAACATTTTAATGGAAAGCAACTCTCAAAGAGCATGAGAAATGTGTTAAGGAAAGCATTATATTTATCATCTATGTTATCGGCACTATGTACATTCTGCCACTCTTGTTTGTTGACAAGGTTAAAAAAACTCTCTGTTGGATTAACTTCCCTACATAGTTTATAATTACATGTAACATTTGTTTAAGTACAAAAGCGCTTTAGTGTTAAAATTTGTGCATAATGGTCTGAAAGGCCATTCACACTTTTATAACAGAATGCCCACTAGTAATGAAGAATGAATAAAAATATTGTCTATGGCTGTGCTACTGTTCCCCTGCACCCTAGTTGGAAAAAACACAGTCTGCATCAGATCATAAGAATTTAGGAGATCTACCAACATCATTTTCCTTGCACCATCACATACAAAATTTGTATTGAAGTCACCACATATGACTAATTTCTGGTACTTCTTACAAAGTGAATCAAGAGCCCTCTCTTGCTTGAGCAGAAATGCTCTGAAGTCAGAGTTATGGGACCATTAAATAAACAATTAGAAACTTCCTGGCAGATTAAAACTGTGTGTCCGACCGAGACTCGAACGCGGGACCTTTGCCTTTCGCGGGCAAGTGCTCTACCATCTGAGATACCGAAGCACGACTCACGCCCGGTACTCACAGCTTTACTTCTGCCAGTATCTGTCTCCTACCTTCCAAACTTTACAGAAGCTCTCCTGCGAACCTTGCAGAACTAGCACTCAGGTCTCGGTCGGGCACACAGTTTTAATCTGCCAGGAAGTTTCATATCAGCGCACACTCCGCTGCAGAGTGAAAATCTCATTCTGGAAACATCCCCCAGGCTGTGGCTAAACCATGTCTCCGCAATATCCTTTCTTTCAGGAGTGCTAGTTTTGCAAGTTTCGCAGAAGAGCTTCTGTAAAGTTTGGAAGGTAGGAGACGGATACTGGCAGAAGTGAAGCTGTGAGTACCGGACGTGAGTCGTGCTTCGGTAGCTCAGTTGGTAGAGCACTTGCCCGCGAAAGGCAAAGGTCCCGAGTTCGAGTCTCGGTCGGGCACACAGTTTTAATCTGCCAGGAAGTTTCAAAGCTGTGAGTACCGGGCGTGAGTCGTGCTTTGGTAGCTCAGATGGTAGAGCACTTGAGACGGATACTGGCAGAAGTAAAGCTGTGAGTACCGGGCGTGAGTCGTGCTTTGGTAGCTCAGATGGTAGAGCACTTGCCCGCGAAAGACAAAGGTCCCAAGTTCGAGTCTCGGTCGGGCACACAGTTTTAATCTGCCAGGAAGTTTCATATCAGCGCACACTCCGCTGCAGAGTGAAAATCTCATTCTGGAAACAATTAGAAGTTTAGTTTCACTAAATTCAACTACCCCTGCACAACTTTCAAATATCCGGTTAGTGCAGTGCCATGATATATCTATGGACTCAAATGGAATACTGCTTTTATGTACACAGCCACTCTTCCACCCCATTAGGAACTCCTTGAAAAACATCCAGCTAATCTCTTTCCTTGTAAAGAAAGCCTCTGAATTGTCTAATTGTTTATGTGGTGCTCTGACATACCAATAATTTCAGAGTCAACATCTACAAGCAGTTCACTAACTTTATCTCTAATACCTCTTATACACTAGACTCTTGCTAAGCTGGCCAGTGTCTAAAATTTAGTATGAACATGTGGGGATTGTACCTTATCAAATCAAAAGATACATTCACTTTTACAGAAAACTTAGTCCTTCAGTGTGTACATGCGTATTAGCAACACTCAACATTCACTATGAAACAAGTTCTAAAGTTTTCGTTGTCTCCTTGATGATACATGATGGTAGTATGCTTTATCACACAGTGGCTTTACAAGCATTTCACAGGTCCTACCATGTTTATGATTGTTGCATAATGCACTCCAGAAAGACATCTCCAGCAGTTTGAGACATTTTCATGTTCTCTCCTCCTATGTCCTATCCTTCATCAGTTTCATCATACCTTTCCTGTGAGCTCATGATTAGCCATTTTATGCTGAAGTTTGGTCATAAATAGTTGCTCATCCAACACTGTTGCCACCAACAGTGGTGGTCTGTGAAGAACATCAGTTCAGTTTACACCTAATTTCGAGTTTCTGCTTGATGAATAGCATAATGAGTTTCCCTTTAGAAGCCATGATAATGATCCATAATGAAAGCAACAGTTTCAAAATTTACAGGAATGATGAACATTATAATTAACGAACTACATTGTTGCAGATGAAATTTCATTTTTGTAGGTGTCATTTCAAGTTGAACAAGTAATAGCTGGAAGTGTGCCAGATTACTGAGAGGCTGGACTACTGAGGGCCATATTAGCTAAAATTTAGTGCATTTTGATGAAATATGCTAATTCCTTATCTACTTGGAAACATGACATCCTCTGAAGGTTAGCCCTTAGTTAGAGGGTCTTCCTTTAAGCAGGTATACGTATCAGCTGACTTCAATCTAGAAAAATTGCAGCTCTAACACCAACTACAACAGGAATTTTTCCATGACTCACTACACTGGCACCTCTAAGCTTTGCCACCCTCCCCTTCCCATATTATTGATGTGCACATCATGCCTAGTGAAACCCGATCTACTGATAGAATCAACTGGCACCATTGAAATGTGATCCATGCCCTCTGCCATCAGTGGCCTCTCCAACCCCATGTTAACACACCTAACAGTAGCATCAAGATGAGGCTGATTATGACACTGAAACAGTTGCACAAAATGCACAAAAGTGCCACCAGTTTGAGTAGCTATCTTTACCAGGTCACCACCTACATCGTATTCCCCTTCCCTATCGAGACTGTTCCCTGCTCCACACACTATCACTATCTGATCCTCATCCATAAAATTCCTACAGAACTCCCCTATGCTGTCAGTCACATTTATTTATTTATTCATTCATCCGTAGACAAATTTGTTTGTATGGATTTTTCATCATTACACACACACACACACAGGGAGATATGAATGTTTCCAGAGTCCAAAAATTATATTGTTTCAAGACTTTTTCAATTTAAGGAAAAGAAATAAGGTGAATAGGGGGGCTGACAAAAAACAGGAATGCCTTATGAGGTCAAAACTTCTATGACAGAAGTGGTCATATGACATTGGTCATTGTCATGATGCAGCATCCACTTGTCTGCAATGTCTTGTCTCACTCAATTCACCCTTTTCCTGAGCCTTTTGAGGATATCCTTGTAAAACACTTGGTTGACAGTTTGCCCTTTTGCACAGTAATCCCTATTGTCAAAAAAGCAAATCACCATTGTTTTGATCTTTGATTTGCTCATTCAATGTTAAGAGATGTCTCAATGTGCCACTCTTCACTCTGCCACTTTGTCTCAGGGTCATACTAAAAAAAATCAAGGATTCATCACCTGTGATCACATGACTGAATCATTTGTGATCATTGGCAATATTCTCAAGAAGATGTACATACATTTCTTTGTCCATTTGCTCAGTTGTGAGGTTTTTTGGCACCATTTTGGCACAAACATTTCCTATGTGCTAACTTTGGTCAAAATTTGATGTATGGTGAAAGTGTTTAAGTTTAACAGGTCACTTATCATTCTTATTGTTAAACATCAGTCTGATCTCACAAGAGCATGCACATGTTTAATGTTTTCATTTGTTTCTGAAGTTGAAGTTGCGTCAAGTGAGGTTCATCTTCAGTATGTTCTTGGCTTTCCAAAAATGATTTATGCCAGTAAAATACTTGTGCTCTTGATACTATTGATAGTGAATGTTCCTCATAGGTTGGTTTGAACTTTTCAAAGTTCACACTAATGGATTCCCCAAGTACAACACAAAACTTGATGCCATAATGCTGCTCTAAATTATGCTGTTCTATTTTCATAGGAGCCAACAAAAACACAACTTCACTGATGGTGCTCTGAAAAATCAATGGACAACTGTACGGAGCTTAAACTCAGAGTATCTGGAAGGGATGGACACACCAGTCTACATGAGTAGAACAACAGTATTGCTACATCACTCACAGTGTTGTCAGTCTCATTACTTTACTTATATGCCTCGTACACCATTGGTTTAAGGTACTACAAACAAAAAAATTCCAAAAGGTTAATCTTCATGATCTTATTGGACATTGTTGATTACTATTAAAAGGTAATGTGATCCTGAAACTGCCTATTGTTTCATGGGAAGTGTGACAAGTGGCAAATCCTCTGCAAACTATAACTGTTGAACATCCATTCCAGTGAAATAAAGCCACAAAAAATCTCTTATCATCACACATTGTCACTTTTCTGTAACTGTCACAGTCTGTCCTGTCTCAACTTTGAAAAAGTAAGAGACAATGATACTGCCCATTCGAGAGCCACACCAACCCCATCATTCCCTGTGAATGCATTTTCCTCTCTGGAACCAAGCAAGACTTTTCTGACCCACAGATAATGGAATTTTGTTTATTCACAGGTACAATTAGGTCGAAATGCACCTCATCAGTAAAGATATTTTCCTTGCAAAATCATCTTCCTGACATCTTTTCAGAGACAGTCAACAAAATGTCACCTTTTCTCATGACTAGTTTTTTTCACCTGCTGTGTTAACTG
Source organism: Schistocerca gregaria (assembly GCF_023897955.1). Classification (NCBI taxonomy): domain Eukaryota; kingdom Metazoa; phylum Arthropoda; class Insecta; order Orthoptera; family Acrididae; genus Schistocerca; species Schistocerca gregaria. The sequence goes on from NC_064922.1 coordinate 197,644,463, forward strand.
ATTCTGTAAGAGTGGTAGTGGATATAATACCAGAGAATTCGTCATACTCAAGAATATCCTGTGTGCAAACTGATTTCACTGGACTAACAGCCATACTATCCCAAATATTTTACACAGACTGGCCAGAACTAGATCTTCACTTCTGAACCTATTTCATTGAATTTTTACAGTAAGTCTGTAAACCATTGATTGAATTAGTGCTTCATTGTGCCCAGTTGATGTATAACTTCCTCCCTTCTAATAAAATGTTTAACCAATTAGCACATGGCACACAATAGTAAACTGCTTCATGGTTAAACATAAAATGAAGAAATGTGGAATTTCAGACTTAAGCAACATTTGGAATGTTTATGGAAACCAGAATGGTATGTAACAATGTGGTGAGTGGACAGACAAAGATATACTACATTATTCAAGACCAGCACACTTTCAGAAGGACACTTTATTAATGACTAAGTGATTAAATAAATCGCCCAACTAATGCATTACCACTCACAAATATTTAGGTACCAACAGCGCCCACAACATTTCAAACAAGTGTAGCAGCTTGCACCTAATAAAGAGTCCCAACACAAACTGTCTAATATTTACTATCAAAAGGTCACAGATTAGATTAGATTAATACTTGTTCCATAGATCATGAATACGACACTTCGTAATGATGTGGAACATGCCAGGTTAATGAAAGATGTCTGTACAACATATTACATTACACAAAATATTGCATGACACTAATGCTTAAGTTAGTTTTTTTTTTCCCTCCCTTAATTTATATCTAAAAATTCAGCCAATGAGTAGAAGGAGTTGTCATCTAGAAATTCTTTTAATTTATTTTTAAATGTTGGTTGACTATCTGTCAGGCTTTTGATGCTGTTTGGTAGGTAACCAAAGACTTTTGTGGCAGCATAATTTGCCCCCTTCTGTGCCAAAGTCAGATTTAACCCTGCATAGTGAAGATCATCTTTTCTCCTGGTGTTATAGCTATGCACACTGCTATTACTTTTGAACTGGGCTGGACTATTAACAACAAATTTCATAAGTGAATATATATACTGTGAGGTTACTGTGAGGATCCCTAGATCCTTAAATAGATGTCTGAAGAATTACCGTGGGTGGGCTCCAGCAATTATTCTGATTACATGTTTTTGAGCAATGAATACTTTTCTACTCAATGATGAATTACCCCATAATATGATACCATACGAAAGAAGTGAATGAAAGTAGGCATAGTAAGCTAATTTACTGAGATTCTTATCACCAAACTTTGCAATAACCCTAATAGCATACATAGCCGAACTCAGACGTTTCAGCAGACCATCAATGTGTTGCTTCCCGTTTAACCTCTCATCAATGGGCGCACCTAAAAATTTTGAAAATTCTACCTTAGCTACAGACTTCTGTTAAAAGTCTATATTTATTACTGGAGTTGTGCCATTTACTGTATGGAACTGTATATACTGTGTTTTATCAAAATTTAAAGAGAGTCTGTTTGCTGAGAACCACTTAATGATTTTGTGAAAAACATCATTTACAATTACATCACTTAGTTCTTGGTTTTTAGATGTTATTACTATACTTGTATCATCAGCAAGAAGAACTAACTTTGCATCTTCATCAATATGGAATGGTAAGTCATTAATGTATATCAAGAACACTAAAGGACCTAAGACCGAACCCTGTGGGACCCCGTGCTTGATAGCCCCCCAGTTTGAGGAATCAGCTGTTGTAGTATTAACATTACATGAACCACTTATTTCAAATTTCTGCATTCTTCCAGTTAAGTATGAATTAAACCATTTGTGCACTGCCCCCCTCAAACCATAATGATTTAGCTTATCTAAAAGAATTCCATGATTTACACAGTCAAAGGCCTTTGAGAGATCACAAAAAATACCAATGGGTGATGTCCGGTTATTCAGAGCATTTAATATTTGATCAGTGAAAGCGTATACAGCATTTTCTGTTGAAAAGCCTTTCTGAAAACCAAACTGACATTTTGTTAGTACTTTATTTTTACATATATGGGAGGCTACTCTTGAATACATTACTTTCTCAAAAATTTTTGATAGAGCTGTCAGAAGAGAGATTGGGCGATAGTTGTTGACATCTGACGTATCCCCCTTTTTATGCAATGGTTTTACAATGGCATATTTCAGTCTATCGGGGAAAACACCCTGCTCCAAAGAGCTATTACATACGTGGCTGAGAATCCTACTTATCTGTGGGGAACAAGCTTTAAGTATCTTGCTGGAAATGCCATCAATTCTGTAAGAGCTTTCACTTTTCAGTGAGTTTATTATTTTACTGATTTCAGAGGGAGAGGTTCGTGGAAATACAGTTGTTTCAAACTGCACAGGTATGGCCTCTTCTATTAGAAGCCTTGCCTCTTCTAGTGAAGATCTAGATCCTACTTTCTCCACAACATTTAAAAAATGATTATTGAAAATATTTCCAATTTCAGATTGTTTGTCTGTACACTTTTCATTCAGTTTTATGGCACTAAAGTCTTCCTGTGCTCTTGGTTGCCCTATTTCCCTTTCAATAATATTCCAAATTGCTTTAATTTTATTATCAGAGTCACTGATCTCAGACATGATACACATGCTTCTGGGCTTTTTAATAACTTTTCTTAGTACCGCACAATAGTTTTTATAATATTGAACAATTTCGGGGTCAGTACTCCCTCTTGCTGTTAGATACAGTTCTCTTTTACAGTTGCAAGATATTCTTATTCCTTTAGTTAGCCAAGGTTTTTTATATGTTTTCTTGGAATTATGTTTCACTGTTTTCTTGGGAAAACAATTTTCAAATACCCTTAAAATTGTATCATGAAATAAGTTATATTTCAAGTTTGCATCGGGTTCCATATACACTTCATCCCAGTCTAGCTCCTTTAGGCTTTCCCTAAAGTTTGCAGTATTTATATTGTTAATTGAATGCACTGCTTTGAAATTCTGATTTGATATACTGCATGGAGCTATGCCATGTACTGTAACTAGCTGTGCACCATGATCTGAAAGACCATTCTCAACAGGATAAGCATTTATGTCCTTAAACTTATCTTGGTCTATAAAAAAGTTATCTATCAATGTCCTGCTGTTCTTTGTTATCCGAGTAGGAAAATCAATGACGGAGCTCAAATTGAAAGAACTGAGTAATACTACAAGGTCATTCTTCCTATCACACTCTTTCAGGGAATCAACATTGAAATCCCCACAAACGATAATTTGCTTCCCCCTGTCTGACAGATAGCACAACAAAGCATCCAAGTTTTCTAGAAATAGCTGGAAATTCCCTGATGGGGACCTGTACACTGTTACAATTATGAAAGTGCCATCATTTAGTTTTAGTTCAGTGGCACATGCTTCCATATGTTGCTCTACACAAAATTTTTTAGTTTCTAAATGTTTTGCGCTGTGGAAGCTTTTGACATATATGGCAACTCCTCCTCTCATCATATTATCTCTACTTACATGTGCAGCTAATTTGTACCTATTGATGCTAACCTTTTGCATATCAGTGACAATGTGATGCTCAGACAGGCATAGTACATCTATTACATTCTCAGTTTCTATATCTTCTAAACAAAGCAGAAGCTCATCAGTTTTATTCTTCAATCCCCCAATATTTTGATGAAATATACTAACATTTTTAATTTTACTTTTGTGAGTATCTTGAACTTTTTTAACATCTTTAGTACTTGCCTGGTTGAGTTTCCCACTGGACACTGATCTTACACTAAAAAAGAGTTACCACCATGAGATGTAGTTCCTCCCCCCTTTAAATTTCCTGCTATCAGCCCAGCCAGTTTACCCTTCCCCTTCTTGTGGAGGTGTAGGCCATGTCTAGTATAATCACACCTACAGAGTGAATCAACAGGAACCACACCAATGTGTGACCCCGCATCATATCCAAGTAGCTGTTCCAACTCCAAATTAACTCTCCTGACAGAAGAGTTCAAATGAGGCCGGTCGTGGCGCTCCAGAACCAACACAAACCCAACACTGGTATGACTCGATGCCGATGCAATATTTGCCAGGTCACACTCTATGCTGTACCCTGGATCTCTGTCAATACTGTTGCCCGGCCCACCCACAATAACCACGATATCTTCCTTAGTAAAGCCTCTACATAGTGAACCTAAATCCTCTGTAATGTGCCCCAGTCCAGCACTAGGTTTGAAACAACTTGTGACCTGGTATTCTGACCCTAATTCATCATGCAGAAGTTTGCCCACACCCCTAGCATGCGAAATACCTAGCAACAAGACTTTCTTTCTCTTTGCACACTTCCCTACCTTCTTATTCAATTTGCTGCTGAAAGCTTGATGAGCCCTGTCTACATCTACTTCTGTGAGAGGCTCATCAGTTTCCAACTGAGGCAACAGGTCAAACCTATTTTGTACATTAATAACAAAGCTGTCAGAAGAATTTCTTGGCCTGTTCCTTATGCCTGTTGCCACTTCCCACCCCTGTTTACCCTTCTCCCCCCTTAACCTGCACAGTTCTCATCTAGCCTCATCTAACTCAGCCTGAAGGGCAGCAATTTTCCCCTCCTGTTCCACAATCTTCCTATCTCTACTGCATAGCCTACAGAACCACTGATGAGTCTCGCTCATTTTCCCAATTACCACACCACTACAATCTCCCCAATGAAAAAAGTTACTACATCCATCACACCAGACCCCGGAGCTAACGATTCTACGGCACGTCAGGCACTTTACACTCATGGTACAAATCGATTTTAGTGACAGAAAGACAATTAACTTACCAGAAAACAATGAAAATAATATACAAAAAATTAGGCCTACTCGCGAAAATGTAAACAATGGTTCAGAAGTTTCTTACTGGAAATTACTTAAGAGATGACGATACTCTACAGATATAAAGGGGCAGCAAACGTATTTGGCACACTAAACTATCAGTAAATGCACTTAAAATTGCGGTATGAAGTTTAATCTGGAAGCTCAAAAGTTCAGCCTGGCCGCAATATCTAAACAAAACGAACTTTGCGTGATTACTGTGAAAATAAGCGAGTAAAACAAAAACTTTTACTGGTACGCTTGAAGAGCACTATAATTAACGTAATAAATTAGTTTAATGTGTTAGAAACAGTTTATTACTACTAAAATTACTTATCTTCTACGGGAGCTGTGACACAGTTTAAAAGAAGCATGCTACATGATTTTCTCTTCATTTTAAAGTCCTAGAACTTAATTCTACAAAACTCCAAAGTATCATAACTGCTTTTTGTATGACTTTTGCTCATCCATAAGCCTACAATGAACAGAAATTAGAATATTCAGTAAATGTAAGCAAACTGCTGATCAGACTAAGTGTATTCTCAACCTAAAAATTTTTGATAACTGCCTGCATTCATGTTCTGCCAGTAATGAATTAAATATAACTTACACAAATCTTTATGAACAACTAAATAAAATTGTTGGAATTGTCTGAACAACATATTTCATGTGAGACGGCGGCAAAGTGCGGAATATAATAGACCTCTCTGTTGATGTTTTATGCTCTGAGTTGTATGTAATGTAATGTTCCTTGGTTGTTGTGTTTGATATATTTTACATGGAAGTCCAAATATAGTTGTTGTTGTTGTTGTGGTCTTCAGTTCTGAGACTGGTTTGATGCACCTCTCCATGCTAGCACTAAATGTCTTTTACTCACTATTACTTATTCAACTGTGTCAACTCTAATAGGTTATTGGCCCAGCGATGCATTTGGAATAAGTATATATATCATACAGTAATGAAAAAGTCATAGAAAAGTTCCAGGTAGTGCAATTGCATGAGGTACAAGGTATCCTTACAAGACGGCAGCAAGCTCCACTGTCATTTGGCTGGGAAACTAGACCAACATGTAAGTGTAAATAGTGAACCCAAGATGGTTATAGCACATGATGATCATTGTGTAAAAAATGTTCTGACTAACCTACTGTCTGTAGGGGAAATTGTCAAGAAGAGAAATACAGTCATTTTTGACCTGCACGGAGCAATAGTAGTAAACATAAATGGTGAAATTATAACTACAGAAAGTAATGAAAGGGGTATTTTTAAGTTGGATACCATGACAGTAAACATAGAATGTTAGTCATTCACTATACTCACCAGATGGTTTTTTATGGCACCACAGACTTGGACACTTAAACAGAAAGAGTATGTCTTTAATATGAGATATGGTGAACGGAATACAGAGTTATAGTGTATGCAAGGATCTTTGTGAGATATGCACTAAAGGAAAACAAGTGAGGCTACCTTTTAAGACTAGCAAAAGTAAATTTACAATATACTCATTTTCTTATTGCCAAAGATCAGATGAGTGAGATTTTTGAGGAATATTGTAATATGGTCAAAAGGTGGACAGGAAAGAAGATTAAGATCATCAGGTCTGATAATGGGAGAGAATATATTAAGCAGAAATTGAAATCACTTTTGAGAAAAATGGGAATCAGGCATCAAACTACCATAAGGTACAGCCCATCTCAAAATAGGGTTGCTGAGAGGGTCAATAAGACCATTGTCGAAAAAGCAAGGAGCATGATAACTGATGCTGAATTACCAAAAGATTTTTGGGCAGAGGTAGTATCAATGGCCATATATTTGAGCAGCAGATCACCTTCAAAACCATTAAGGAACAGATCCCCCTATGAGATATGGGTAGGATGGAAACCTCACCTAAGCAATATAAGGGTTTCTGGGTGTGATGCAGTGGTGCACATTCCAAAACAGCTAAGAGGAAAATAGGACCCAAAAACTAAAAAGTACATTTTTGTAGGCTATTTAGTGAGAATTCAAAGGGCTACCAATTCATGAACCAATTGAATAAAAGGAGAGTTACACACAGAGAGTCTTTGAAAATAGAAAGGACTCTGAAGAGGGCAAGATTACTAAGTTAACTGCACTTAGTTCTGAGAGTGAAACTTTATTCAAAGAAAGAGAAAGTGAATAACAGGAAGAGGATAGTCAAAGGCGAATGGACATTATTTATGATGAGAATGAGTTTGAGGACAAATAATGTATAGAAACAAAAATGTTTTGTGTAGAGAAACATATAGAAGCATGTGCCTGTGAGCTTAAATTAAATAAAGGCACATTTATAATTGTAACTGTATATAGGTCCCCATTGGGAAATTTTCATCTATTTCTGAAAAATTTGGACTCCTTGTTGTGCTATCTGTCAGACAGGGGGAAGCAAATTATTATTTGTGGGGACTTCAATGTAGATTCTCTGAAAGAGGGTAACAGTAAAAATGACCTTGAAGTATTACTCGGTTCTATCAATTTGACACCCGTTATTAATTTTCCTACTCAGGTGGTAAAGAATAGCAGCTCACTGACAGATAACTTCTTTATAGACGAACATAAGTTTAACCTGATAAATGCTCAGCCTGTTGAGAATGGTCTTCCTGATCACGGTGCACAGCTAGTTACAATATATGACATAGCTCCATTCAGCAGTACTATAACAGACCTCCAAAGTAGTACATTCAGTCAAGGATTCAACAATTGCAAATTTCAGGGAAAAGCCAACAGCAGTTAGACTGGGGTGAGGTGTACCATGAACCTGATGCCAATTTAAAATATAATGTATTTCATGACACTTTTGTAAATGGATTTGAAAACTGCTTCCCCAAGAAAATAGTTAAATATGGTTGTAAGAAACTATGTAACAAACCATGGCTTACTAAGGGTATAAAAATATCTTGTAACTGGAAAAGGGAAATGTATATGATAGCAAGAAAGAAACTATCAAACATTATAAAAACTACTGTGCTATATTAAGAAAAGTTATTACAAAATCCAGAAGTATGTGTATCATGTCTGAAATCAGCAACTCTGATAATAAAATTAAAACAATTTGGAATATTATTAAAAGAGAAACTGGTCAACCAAGAGCACAGGAAGACAGTATTACCATCAATCTGAATGAAAACTTTACAAACAAAAAGTCAGAAGTTGAAAATATTTTTAATAATCATTTTCTAAATGTATAGTAGGATCCAGGTGTTCATTAGAAGATGCTAGGCTGTTAATGGAAGAGGCCATACCTATGCAATTTGATAAATTGAAATCTCACCCACTTCTCGCTCTGAAATTAGGAAAATAATAAACTTGCTTAAAAGCAAAAACTCACATGGAATTGATGGCATTTCCAGCAACAGATAAGTAAGATTTTCAGCCACCTGTGTAATAGCTCTCTGGAACAGGGCATTTTCCTGATAGTCTGAAATATGCTATTGTTATACCTTTGCATAAAAAGGGGGATAGATCTGATGTCAACAATTACCATCCAGTCTCCCTTCTAATAGCTTTATCCAAAATTTTTGAGGAAGTAATGTATTCAAGAGTAGCTTCACATATCTGTAAAAATGAGGTACTAACAAAATGTCAGTTTTGTTTCCAGAAAGGTTTTTCAACAGAAAATGCCATATATGCTTTCATCAATCAAATTTTGAATGATCTGAATAACCAAACACCATCCATTGGGATTTTTTGTGATCTCTCAATGGCTTTTGATTGTGTAAATCATGAAATTCTGCTAGACAAGCTCAAGTATTGTGGCATGAGTGGGACAGTGCAGAAATGGTTTAATTCATACCTAACTGGAAGAGTGCAGAAAGTTGAAATAAGCAGTTCTTATAATACGCAAAGATCAGCACATTCCTCAAACTGGGGAACTATCAAGAATGGGGTTCCACAAGGGTCGGTCTTGGGTCCTTTGTTGTTCTTAATATATATTAATGACTTGCCATTCTATATTCATGAAGAGGCAAAGTTAGTTCTCTTTGCTGATGCTACAAATATAGTAATCACACCTGACAAACAAGAATTAACTGATGAAATTGTCAATAATGTCTTTCAGAAAATTACTAAGTTGTTCCTTGTCAACGGACTCTCGCTGAATTTTGATAAGACACAGTACACACAGTTTCGTACAGTAAATGGTATGACGCCATTAATAAATATAGACCTTAATTAGAAGCATATAGAGAAGGTAGAATATTCAAAATTTTTAGGTGTGTCCATTGACGAGAGATTAAATTGGAAGAAACACATTGATGATCTGCTGAAATGTTTGAGTTCAGCTACTTATGCAATAAGGGTCATTGCAAATTTTGGTGATAAACATCTTAGTAAATTAGCTTACTACACCTATTTTCACTCATTGCTTGCATATGGCATCACATTTTGGGGTAATTCATCACTGAGGAATAAAGTATTTATTGCACAAAAGTGTGTAATTAGAATAATAGCTGGAGTCCACCCAAGATCATCCTGTAGACATTTATTTAAGGATCTAGGGATATTCACAGTAGCTTCTCAGTATATACACTCTCTTATGATGAAATTTGTTATTAACAACCAAACCCAATTCAAAAATAATAGCAGTGTGCATAACTACAATACTAGGAGAAAGGATGATCTTCACTATTCAAGATTAAATCTAACTTTGGCACAGAAAGGGATGAACTATGCTGCCACTAAAGTCTTTGGTCACTTACCAAGTGAGAAGAAATTAAAAGAATTTCTGAATGACAACTCTTTCTACTCCATAGAGAAATTTTTAGATATAAATTAAGAAAAAAAGAAAAAATAACCAAACAAAAAATTATAAAAAAATTTTAAAATTGTTTTATTAATTATGTGGTATTGGAAAATGTGACTCATTCCACATCATTACGAAATATTGTATTCATGATCCATGGAACTAGTATTTATCTAATCTAATCTAATATAATCTAAAAAATGTAAGGCATTCTTCTTATATACCAAAAATAAAAAATCTGGATTTCGAGATTTATGCAGCCCACTCTTTTAATGATGAGCCAGCAACAGCAGAAGAAGCAATGAGCAGCCCGAAGTCCCAAGAATGGAAAGAAACAGTGGAGAGGGAATTGGAATCTTTATCTCAGAATGAAAATTTTGAATGGGTAAATAAGCCAGCAGATAAGAAACCATTACAGACAAGATGGGTATTCACTTTGAAGAGCCCCAAAAATTCATCACAAAAATATAAAGCATGACTTCTAATAAAAGGATAGTCACAAAAACAAGGGATAGATTACAAAGAAATTTTTTCACTGTAGTCAAGTATGCTTCATTGAGATATCCTCTAGCCTTGGCAGCAAAACTAAATTTAACAGTACATCCTATGGATGTAAAAACAACATACTTAAATTTTAAATTGGAGGAGAAGATGTATGTCATTCCACCAAGAAAAGCCAGATCAGAAAGGGAAAAGATTTGGCATTTGTGAAAAAGTATTTATGGACTTAAACAGAGTGGACATTGCTTGAATTGATGTCTACATGAAACTCTAAAACATGAATCTAAATCAATCTAAGGTAGGTCCAAGTATATACTATAAAAGAGGAAGAAAAGGGATAATAATAGTGGCAATATGGGTGGACGACTTCTTTATCCTGACTGAAAATGAAAGCCAAATGAGAATTTTTAAGAAACAGCTATAAACCAAGTTTAAGGTGCATGATTTGGGAGACGTTAGATGTTAGTTAGGTGTGCAGATCACTAAAGGTGAAGAGAAACAAGAATTGAGCATAAATCAATCATCATATGCCATAAACTGTGGTGAATATGGACTCAGGTGTGAATAGGGACAGCAGTTCAGGAAAACGTTTTATGCGAGATCTGTTGTCCGAAACACCTTATGAGTTTGTTTCTCTGAAATGCTATCATCTTTGACTTATTTCAGAAGTTGGCACCCTTGTTCAAACTTGTCGTCTGTTTATGTTGTTTTTATTTTGGCAGAAAAACTTCAGCTGTACATGCGACATATGTTTGAGAGATATTTTCAAAAGTTTCCAGGTAAATATTATCACTATACACAAGAGACATGCACAGAGATTAATGATACAATCATGTTTTTGTAAAAACTGTAATACGTTTTATCTTATGCTGTAACATTTTTTAACTTTCAGGGGTGAATAGGGACAGCATGGTTAGAAAATAGCAGATTGATCCTAGAAATCATAGCCACAAACATGTTACACAAGAGGAGCTGGAAAGAACTATAGAAGCCATTAGAAAAGGGATGTCACTTCAAAAAGCTTTAGAAAATTTTAAAATTGCGAAATCTGCATTACGAAGGTACAGAAAAATTTCTAAGCAGGAAATTGAAAACAGAATTAAGAAGGGAGGACAAACAGCTCTTGATGTACAATGTTTTCTGAAGTACTGTTTCGACAGAGAAGAAAGAATAATAAGGCAATTTAAAAACAATCTTCCAGGTCCAGATTGGGCACAAACTTTCATTGAGAGACACAAAGTTATTTCTCCATGAATATTTCAAAATGTATCCCAAAGCAGTGCTAAAGATACCTCACAGAATATTGTTCGTTATTTTGAAGACTTGAAAATAACTCTTAATGGTGTTCCCCCACAGCGAATATTAAATTATGATGAGACAAACCTGGTGGACAACTATGGAAGGAAAAAACTTCTGTACAAAAGAGGCTGCAAATATCCTGACAGGTTTATGAATAAAACAAAATCCAATGAAAGTGTGATGTTTGCTGCTCCAGGCAATGGCACACTATTGCCACCTTTTGTGATATATAAAGGTAAACACCTATACGATCTGTGGAGTGAAGGTGGTCCTGCTGGGGCAAGGTTTAACAGAAGTAAATCAGCCTGGATGGATGGCAGCTGTTTCTTAGATTGGTTTAAGTCTATAGTGATATCTTATTTTCGTTGTTTTGAGGTAAGAAAAGTCATTATTAGTGACAACTTGAGCTCTCATTTGTCTCCAGCTGTCATTGATTTGTGCGAAAAACATGACATTGAGTGTGGTTTCTGACCACCAAACTCAATTCATCTTACACAACCTCTAGAGGTTGCAGTGTTAAGGCCGTTGAAACAGGCTTGGCAAAAGGTTCTGGAGAAGTGGAAAAGCAGAACTAACAAGTGTTCAGGAATTGATAAGAAATACTTTCCTTGACTTTTGAAAGAAACCCTTGACATGTTATCACCAACCATAGAAAGAAACATTTGTTCAGGTTTCAAGAAAACTGGTATTTATCCTTTCAATAAAGAGCAAGTTCTTGGAATGTTTCAGGAATTGATAAGAAATACTTTCCTTGACTTTTGAAAGAAACCCTTGACATGTTATCACCAACCATAGAAAGAAGCATTTGTTCAGGTTTCAAGAAAACTGGTATTTATCCTTTCAATAAAGAGCAAGTTCTTGGAATGTTGCCATCTGAAGAAAGTGGAGAAGGCATCTTTGGCACTGTTAATGACAGTCTGGTTGAATTCTTAAAGCATCAAACATGGCCTGATGATAATTTGCCAAAACCAAGTAGAAAAAGGATACTGAACATACCACCTGGCAGCAGTGTTCATGCACATGACTTGTCAAATTCCGTGAATGAATAAAAAGAAGAGAGTGATGATGGCAACAGTGGTCACAGTTATGAAGAGAGAGAAGACTCCACACCTACTCAGAAACCAAGGAACTGTCTACTAATAGGGCATTACACTTTGGGGATTGGGTGAAAGTGAAATTTGAGAGCTTAAAGGGGGCTCCAAAATATTTTATTGGTAGACTTACCAAAGTTTTGCTTTAAGGAAAAACATATGTAGCATTATTTTTTAGACAAAACTCCAAAGACAATAGTGTTTATGTTTTCTCAGTTGTAGAAGATGTATCTGAATTTGATTCTATTCAAGTAATTCAAGTCATGAAAGAACCGTTAATAAGATGAGGCAGACATATTTTTAAATGATGTTTTAATATTCTAAAGTATTAAAGGTTAATTTGTATTTTTACAAACCATTTTTATGTCCCTTTTGACCCCTGTGCCTGATGCAGTAGGGTTCTGTGAGTTATATTTGTCACTGTCCCTATTGACCCCTACCAAGTGGTAAATATGGACCCTGTATAATTGCCAATTACTACAAATTATGTTAAGCAATAGCAAATATACCTAGTTTCAAGGTTGAATGATTATATTATCTTCCACTTCAATGATTAATAACTCATATTCAGATTGTATTTCCGGATTTATTATTTAAAAACCTGAAATTCTGTCCCTAATCACATCAGTTTATGGTACATAAATAAATCTTTAAGAAACTTGGCTTGAGTGATTGTAAACCCGTAACTACTCCTATGGAAGTAGGAGTGAAGTTAAATATAAATGAGGCAGATGTGGAATGTGATAAAATGTTCCATTTTTAGAAGCAGTAGGAGTCTGTTATATTTCTCTCAAACTTTATGACCTGACATTGGTTTTGCCACCGGTGCAGTGAGCAGATATTGCAGGGACCCAAAGGAAAATCACTGGAAAGCTATGAAAAGGATATTCCAATACCTAAGACGAACTTCAACCATGAATTGAGATACCATAGAGAAGACAATGCAAAACTAGAAGACTACAGTGAGGCAGACTGAGGGAGTGAATTGGAAGATAGGCACTCCAGTACTGGCTGCTGCTTTAAATTAATGGGGGGGCTTCATTTAATGGTCATGTCAAAAGCATAAAACTGTTGCATTGAGTACTGTAGAGGCTGAATATATGGTGCTATCTTATACCACACAGGAAACACTGTGGCTAAGAATATTAATATGTGAAATAGAACCCAATTTAATTGTGGAACCTATAACAATCTCGTGTGACAATAAAGGAGCCATAAATCTAACTAAAAATGATGTCACTAGTACTAGAACAAAACATATTGCTATAAGGCACCATTTTATTTGGGACCACATAGAGTGACAGAATATCGCCGTGGACTACCTGTGCGCTGAAGACACGTTGGCTGAGCTTCTGACAAAACCCTTGGACAAAGAGAAGTTTGGAAAGATTGTGGGGCTATTTGGTTTATCTTGTGAAGGCAAGCCACAAAATGTGTGTTCAAGGAGGGGTACTGGAATTGTGTGAACAATATATTTCATGTGAGATGGCGGCAAAGTGCATCATGTCGAATATAATAGACCTCTCTCATATGTAATGTTGTTGTGTTCGATGTATTTTACCTGGAGGTGCAAATATAGTTACTGGCACTAAGTGTCTTTTGCTCACTATTAATTATTCAACTGTGTCAAGTCTAATAAAAATACTAAAATATACCCATTTCTCATTATCTGGTATATATGTTCCAGATATAGTTGGAGGAGTAAAAGAGTACAGTGTGGTATCAAGGATTATTAAAGTTTAAATACAGTGTGAACAAGGTTTGTTGGTAATACCATCTCTGAAGATAGGTTTTATGTTTAAAGTAGACTGTTTGATGGAGCAAAAACAAAAGCTGAATTTTGCTGAAAGTGGTGTTTACTAAGTGACTAATGTTGAATTCAAAACCCAAAACCTGGAATCCAGAAACCAGAACCTGACACCAGTTCCGGGTATGCTATCAACAGAGTTCACGGGCACCAAAAATTTAATTGTCAACATTTTGCAAAACTATTTAGCGAATTATAAGTTTAAAATACTATCATTGAATCATTAAAAGATAAAATCTTATATTAATAATGTAACACAGTAAGAAAAATATTACATTTGGAAACAGGGTTTGTCTTGAGGCAGCATAAATGATGGGGTGCAAATACCTGGACTTAAGTCCTTCAGTATTTGAGAATGAGAGTGCTTGTTGATTTCCACCAAACTTAACTCATAATTACAAATTTTTATGAAACTTTTTCTCACCAACAATCCCCACAAAATGATGAAAAGAAACGGATTAGTGCTTGCTACATTTTCTGTACTCATGCAGAAAAATTTCAGCATCAGATATGATATTTTAATTTATTACTTCTTTACTATCAACTCTATTGACAAGAAGATCTACACTGAATTTGCAGCTGAGTTAGCCCTTCTTCTAACTGCAATCTATTGTAGATCCATTGAACAGAAAACATTGCCCAGTTCTTGCAAAAAGCACAGGTCACACTTGTTTACAAGAAGGGTAGTAGAAGTGATCCACAAAACTGTATCCAATATCTTTGACATCACTTTGTTGTAGAATCTTGGAAAATTTTCTGAGCTCAAACATAATGAGGTATCTTGAACAGAATGACCTTAATGCCACCCAGTGTGAATTCCAAAGTCCTCGATCACGTGAAACTGAAGTCGCTCTTTTCTAATATGGCACACTGAAAGTTTTGGATCAAGGCATTCAAGTAAATGCAGTATTTCTTGATTTCCAAAAAGCCTTTGACTCAATGCCACACCTATGATTAGTGCCCAAAGTATGATCATATGGAGCATCAAGTGAAATTTGTGACTGGATTGAAGACTTTTGGTAGGGAGAACATAGCATTTTAGCTTGGATGGAGGATCTTTGTCATACGTAGAAATAACTTCAGGTGTGCCCCAGGGTGGTGCGCTGAGATACTTGCTGTTCATGTTGTGTATTACTGACCTTGCACACAATATTAATAAGAAACTCAGACTTTTTGCAGATGATGCAGTTATCTGTAATTAAGTTCCATCTGAGAGAAGCTGGATAAATATTCAGTCAGATCTTGGTAAGATTTCAAAGTGGTGAAAAGACTGGCAATTTGCTTTAAATGTTCAAAAATGCAAAAACAGCACTGTGCAAAATAAAAAAAACCTAGTTGTCTCTGACTATAATATCAATGAGCCACTGCTGTAATCAGCCAACTTTTACAAATATCTTGTTGTAATGCTTTGTAGGGATGTTAAATGGAATGATCAATTTGGCTGAGTCATGAGTAAAGCAGGTAGTGGACTTTGGTTTATTAGTGGGACACTGGGGAAGAGCAGTTAGTCTACAAATCACTCATCTAACTGGTTCCAGAATATTGCTCAAGTGTGTGGGACTCATACCAAATGAGACTAACAGGGGATGCTGAACATACACAGAGAAGGGCAACATGGTTGGTAACAAAATGGCTCAAATGGCTCTGAGAACTATGAGACTTAACAACAGAGGTTATCAGTCCTTTAGAACTTAGAACTACTGAAACCTAACTAACCTAAGGACGTCACACACATCCATGCCCAAGGCAGGATTCGAACCTGTGACTGAAGTAGTCACGCGGTTCCAGATTGAAGCACCTAGAACCGCTTGGATACCACAGCCGGCAATTGGTAACAGTTTTTGTGATAAATGGGATAGTGTTACAGAGATATTGGGTTGATTGTATTTATTCATTATATCTACACTCCTGGAAATTGAAATAAGAACACCGTGAATTCATTGTCCCAGGAAGGGGAAACTTTATTGACACATTCCTGAGGTCAGATATATCACATGATCACACTGACAGAACCACAGGCACATAGACACAGGCTACAGAGCATGCACAATGTCGGCACTAGTACAGTGTATATCCACCTTTCGCAGCAATGCAGGCTGCTATTCTCCCATGGAGACGATCGTAGAGATGCTGGATATAGTCCTGTGGAACCGGCTTGCCATGCCATTTCCACCTGGCGCCTCAGTTGGACCAGTGTTCGTGCTGGACGTGCAGACCGCGTGAGACGACGCTTCATCCAGTCCCAAACATACTCAATGGCGGACAGATCCAGAAATCTTGCTGGCCAGGGTAGTTGACTTACACCTTCTAGAGCACGTTGGGTAGCACGGGATACATGCGGACGTGCATTGTCCTGTTGGAACAGCAAGTTCCCTTGCCGGTCTAGGAATGGTAGAACAATGGGTTCGATGACGGTTTGGATGTACCGTGCACTATTCAGTGTCCCCTCGACGATCACCAGAGGTGTACGGCCAGTGTAGGAGATCGCTCCCCACACCATGATGCCGGATGTTGGCCCTGTGTGCCTCAGTCGTATGCAGTCCTGATTGTGGCGCTCACCTGCACGGCGCCAAACACGCATTCGACCATCATTGGCACCAAGGCAGAAGCGACTCTCATCGCTGAAGACGACACGTCTCCATTCGTCCCTCCATTCACGCCTGTCGCGACACCACTGGAGGCGGGCTGCACGATGTTGGGGCGTGAGCAGAAGACGGCCTAACGGTGTGCGGGACCGTAGCCCAGCTTCATGGAGACGGTTGCGAATGGTCCTCGCCGATACCCCAGGAGCAACAGTGTCCCTAATTTGCTGGGAAGTGGCGGTGCGGTCCCCTTCGGCACTGCGTAGGATCCTACGGTCTTGGCGTGCATCTGTGCATCACTGCGGTCCGGTCCCAGGTCGACGGGCACGTGCACCTTCCGCCGACCACTGGCGACAACATCGATGTACTGTGGAGACCTCACGCCCCACGTGTTGAGCAATTTGGCGGTACGTCCACCCGGCCTCCTGCATGCCCACTATACGCCCTCGCTCAAAGTCCGTCAACTGCACATACGGTTCACGTCCACACTGTCGCGGCATGCTACCAGTGTTAAAGACTGCGATGGAGCTCCGTATGCCACAGCAAACTGGCTGACACTGACGGTGGCGGTGCACAAATGCTGCGCAGCTAGCGCCATTCGACGGCCAACACCGCGGTTCCTGGTGTGTCCGCTGTGCCGTGCGTGTGATCATTGCTTGTACAGCCCTCTCGCAGTGTCCGGAGCAAGTATGGTGGGTCTGACACACCAGTGTCAATGTGTTCTTTTTTCCATTTCCAGGAGTGTATTTATGTATCCTATAGGATAGTTATGAAATCACTTGGCATGCTTTTTATACAAATATATGATCTTTCTAAAAAACTTGTCATTCAGTTATTCTTATACAAAATCAAAATGAAATTGGCTAAAAATAATAATTAATGTTAATATAAATTATATATTGCATTAGAGCATAAATCTCATTTTTTCTAATGTACAGAATTAACGTCACAAAATAGATAAAAGTAACTTCTTTGAAAAGCACCTCTGATTATGATAGTTTATTCCTGTAAGTAGATGTCATGTTGGCAGTCTGTGTTACGTTGTTTCATGGTTATGGCCCCACTGAGTTAAGTTTTGTTTCGTCTCCATTTTGTGAAGTTATTCTATGTATTAAAGATATGAATCTAATTTAAAGAACTATGTGGTGAAAAGTATGACATGTATTATATTTGTATTCAATAAAAACAGCAAAATAAACTTAGATGACAAAAGCCACGGGATACATCCTGACACACTGTCAGACCTCCTTTTGTTCATCATAGTGCAGCAACTCAACATGGCATGAACTCAACAACTCATAGGAAACCCATGCAGAAGTACTGAGCCGTCCATGATTGCAAATGTATTACTGTTGCAGGATACCATGCACGAACTGACCTCTCCATTATGCCCTGTAAATGTTCAGTGGGATTCATGTCAGGTGATTTGGGTGGCAAAATCATTCATTTGAAATTTCATGAATGTTATTCAAACCAATTGTTAACAATTGTGGCTCTATAATATAACATCGGTGCTTGAGAACATGTCCATCAATGGCTGCAAATTATCTCCAAGTAGCCAAACATAACCATTTACAGTCAGTGATCAGTTTGGTTGGACCAGAGGACCTGTTCAGTCCATTTAAATGCAGCTCCCACCATTATGGAGTCAACGCCAGCCTTCAGAGTGCCTTGTTGACAACTTGAGTCCATGGATTTATGGGGTCTGCACCACACTTGAACCCTACCATCAAATATTACCAACTGAAATTGGAACTCATATGAGCATGCCATGGTTTTCCAGTAACTTAAGGTCCAACTGGCCTGGTCATGAGCCCAGAAGAGATGCTGCAAGAGATACCATGCTGTTAGTAAAGTCACTCATGTCGAATGTGTGTTGTTATCACCCATTAATGCCAAATTTTGCCACATAGTCCTAACGGATACATTAATCATACAGCCCACATTGATTTCTGTGGTTATTATACATGGTGTTGCTCGTATGTTAGATTTTGAGACAACTCTACACAAATGCTGCACTCACGGCTATCAGCCAGTGCATTGTCCATGGTGAGAGAAATGTCTGAAATTTGGTATTCTCAGCACACTCTTGACACTGTGAATCTCAGAATACTGAATTCTTCAATGATTTCCAAAATGAAATGTTCCATGCATCTACCTCCAACTACCATTCTGAATTCAGAGTCTCTTAATTCCCACTGTGTGGCCATAATCATGTCAGAAACTTTTTCACATGAGTCACTTGAGTACAAATGAACAAATGACAGCTCCACCAATGCACTGTCCTATTATACCTTGTGTATGTGATACTACCACTATCTGTATATGTGCATTTTGCTATCCCATGATTTTTGTCATCTCAGTGTAAATCAGCAACATCACAAAATTAGTGTTTGGTCATTTACAAATCAAAATCCAAACCAACATTTTGAAAAGTTTTGATAAGTGGATTTTAGCCCATGGACCATTGAAGCCATCAAACTAAAAGATAAGTAGAGACTGAATGTTTTATACAACTACTGATACCTTTCAATGGAGTATTTTTATCTTGCAAAATTTCTCATGATTTGCTGAAATGCAAGATGCAAGTTTTTTATCATCATTGTCAGCAACACCATTGTGGAAAAGTAGTTTATAGTAGGCAATCACAAATATTTTTTCATGAAAGCATTGACTTTTCTGTCCCACACAATTGTAAACATCTTAACCATTATGGTGATTACTTTTGAAATAATAAACTTTTTACCTAGTTTTCCATCTGTCTCATTTTCATTCAACTCTCCCTTACAATAGGTTTTTACTGGATATTTACCATGTCTTTCTATTGTTGTCCTTGTTGCTAAAACAATAAGGACAGTTTAAAAAATAATAAAAGTATCATCAATATAATAAGCTTCGCGCCAGGCTGTGAATCCTATAGGGATGTCTACTGGCCACTGTGTCATTCTCCACTTTGTGGCATCATGCACATGCTGTTTGGGGAAGCACATGGTCAGCACACTGCTCTCCAGTCCACCAGTCCATTTTGCAGGCTTCCCAAACAGGGAATCAAACATGGGTCCTCCACAAGGCAACCATCTGTACTGATCGCTCAGCTATGGAGGCAGACATTATTGATATATGATAACTAAATTTAATAAAATTCATATTTACTAAATCTATAGTAACTCAAGAAGTTCAGCACCTTTGGTTGAGCTCTCATAAAAATAAGAGTTTAATTGAGTAATAACAATTAATTAAGGCAATATTAAATTAATAAATTAATATCTATTGTAAGCTATCAATTGAAGATTTCACATTTTTTGTGTGTTTTCTGGAAAAAGGAAACATATTATAGGTGCAAATTTTTTACTAGGATTTGTTTACATTATCATAAACTACAAGTTATGTGATTATTCCAGTATAGTACACTTTGTGTTCCTAGATTAGATTAGATTAATACTTGTTCCATAAATCATGAATACGACACTTTGTAATGATGTGGAACGTGTCAGGTTAATAAAAGATGTCTGTACAAGATATTACATTACACAAAATATTTCAAGATGCTAATGTTTAAGTTGTTGTTGTTTTTTCCCCTTAATTTATAACCAAAAATTCAGCTAATGAGTAGAAAGAGTTGTCATCTAGAAATTCTTTTAATTTATTTTTAAATGTTAGTTGGTTATCTGTCAGGCTTTTGACGCTGTTTGGTAGGTGACCAAAGATTTTTGTCACAGCATAATCTACCTTTTTCTGTGCCAAAGTCAGATATAAGCCTGCATATTGAAGATCATCCTTTCTCCTGGTGTTATAACTATGCACACTGCTATTACTTTTGAACTGGGTTGGATTATTAACAACAAATTTCATAAGTGAAATAAATATATATATATCCATCCGCACATACACAGACACAAGCAGACATAATTTAAAGGCAAAGAGTAAGGGCAGAGATGTCAGTCGAGGCGGAAGTACAGAGGCAAAGAAGTTGTTGAAAGACAGGTGAGGTATGAGCGGCGGCAACTTGAAATTAGCGGAGGTTGAGGCCAGTTGGATATCGAGAAGAGAGGATATACTGAAGGGCGAGTTCCCATCTCCGGAGTTCGGATAGGTTGGTGTTGGTGGGAAGTATCCAGATAACTCGGACGGTGTAACACTGTGCCAAGATGTGCTGGCCATGCATCAAGGCATGTTTAGCCACAGGGTGATCCTCATTACCAACAAACACTGTCTGCCTGTGTCCATTCATGCGAATGGACAGTTTGTTGCTGGTCATTCCCACATAGAAAGCGTCACAGTGCAGGCAGGTCAGTTGGTAAATCACGTGGGTGCTTTCACATGTGGCTCTCCCTTTGATCGTGTACACCTTCCGGGTTACAGGACTGGAGTAGGTGGTGGTGGGAGGGTGCATAGGACAGGTTTTACACCGGGGGCGGTTGCAAGGGTAGGAGCCAGAGGGTAGGGAAGGTGGTTTGGGGATTTCATAGGGATGAACCAAGAGGTTACGAAGGTTAGGTGGACGGCGGAAAGACACTCTTGGTGGAGTGGGGAGGATTTCATGAAGGATGGATCTCATTTCGGGGCAGGATTTTAGGAAGTCGTATCCCTGCTGGAGAGCCACATTCAAGGTCTGATCCAGTCCCAGGAAGTATTCTGTCACAAGTGGGGCACTTTTGGGGTTCTTCTGTGAGAGGTTCTGGGTTTGAGGGGATGAGAAAGTGGCTCTGGTTATCTGCTTCTGTACCAGGTTGGGAGGGTAGTTGCGGGATGCGAAAGCTGTTTTCAGGTTGTTGGTGTAATGGTCGAGGGATTCAGGACTGGAGCAGATTCATTTGCCACGAAGGCCTAGGCTGTAGGGAAGGGACCGTTTGATATGGAATGGGTGGCAGCTGTCATAATGGAGGTACTGTTGCTTGTTGGTGGGTTTGATGTGGACGGATGTGTGCAGCTGGCCATTGGACAGATGGAGGTCAACATCTAGGAAAGTGGCATGGGATTTGGAGTAGGACCAAGTGAATCTGATGGAACCAAAGGAGTTGAGGTTGGAGAGGAAATTCTGGAGTTGTTCTTCACTGTGAGTCCAGATCAAGTACCACGGTCGTGGAACCCTTGTCAGCCGGAAGAATGATGATGGATCGGTCGTCGGGAGTATGTGGCTGAGGGACTGCGTCAGCTTTCAGACAACTATACATACAAAGTTTGCCGAGGTAATCCCATTCCTGATGTCCAGGCGGAGCTTCAAGGAATCCTCAGAACCTTAGGCCCCCTACAAAACCTTTCACCTGACTCCATCAAACTCCTCACCCCACCGACACCCCGCACTCCTACCTTCTACCTACTTCCTAAAATTCACAAACCCAAACATCCTGGCCGCCCCATTGTAGCTGGTTACCAAGCCCCCACAGAACGTATCTCTGCCTACGTAGATCAACACCTTCAACCCATTACATGCAGTCTCCCATCCTTCATCAAAGACACCAACCACTTTCTCGAACGCCTGGAATCCGTACCCAGTCTGTTACCCCCGGAAACCATCCTTGTAACCATTGATGCCACTTCCCTATACACGAATATCCCGCACGTCCAGGGCCTCGCTGCAATGGAGCACTTGCTTTCACGCCGATCACCTGCCACCCTACCTAAAACCTCTTTCCTCGTCACCTTAGCCAGCTTCATCCTGACCCACAACTTCTTCACTTTTGAAGGCCAGACATACCAACAATTAAAGGGAACAGCCATGGGTACCAGGATGGCCCCCTCGTATGCCAACCTATTTATGGGTCGCTTAGAGGAAGCCTTCTTGGTTACCCAAGCCTGCCAACCCAAAGTTTGGTACAGATTTATTGATGACATCTTCACGATCTGGACTCACAGTGAAGAACAACTCCAGAATTTCCTCTCCAACCTCAACTCCTTTGGTTCCATCAGATTCACCTGGTCCTACTCCAAATCCCATGCCACTTTCCTAGACGTTGACCTCCATCTGTCCAGTGGCCAGCTGCACACATCCGTCCACATCAAACCCACCAACAAGCAACAGTACCTCCATTATGACAGCTGCCACCCATTCCATATCAAACGGTCCCTTCCCTACAGCCTAGGCCTTCGTGGCAAATGAATCTGCTCCAGTCCTGAATCCCTCGACCATTACACCAACAACCTGAAAACAGCTTTCGCATCCCGCAACTACCCTCCCAACCTGGTACAGAAGCAGATAACCAGAGCCACTTCCTCATCCCCTCAAACCCAGAACCTCTCACAGAAGAACCCCAAAAGTGCCCCACTTGTGACAGAATACTTCCCGGGACTGGATCAGACCTTGAATGTGGCTATCCAGCAGGGATACGACTTCCTAAAATCCTGCCCCGAAATGAGATCCATCCTTCATGAAATCCTCCCCACTCCACCAAGAGTGTCTTTCCGCCGTCCACCTAACCTTCGTAACCTCTTGGTTCATCCCTATGAAATCCCCAAACCACCTTCCCTACCCTCTGGCTCCTACCCTTGCAACCGCCCCCAGTGTAAAACCTGTCCTATGCACCCTCCCCCCACCACCTACTCCAGTCCTGTAACCCGGAAGGTGTACACGATCAAAGGGAGAGCCACATGTGAAAGCACCCACGTGATTTACCAACTGACCTGCCTGCACTGTGACGCTTTCTATGTGGGAATGACCAGCAACAAACTGTCCATTCGCATGAATGGACACAGGCAGACAGTGTTTGTTGGTAATGAGGATCACCCTGTGGCTAAACATGCCTTGATGCATGGCCAGCACATCTTGGCACAGTGTTACACCGTCCGAGTTATCTGGATACTTCCCACCAACACCAACCTATCCGAACTCCGGAGATGGGAACTCGCCCTTCAGTATATCCTCTCTTCTCGATATCCACCAGGCCTCAACCTCCGCTAATTTCAAGTTGCCGCCGCTCATACCTCACCTGTCTTTCAACAACTTCTTTGCCTCTGTACTTCCGGCTCGACTGACATCTCTGCCCTTACTCTTTGCCTTTAAATATGTCTGCTTGTGTCTGTGTATGTGTGGATGGATATGTGTGTGTGTGTGTGTGTGTGTGTGTGTGTGTGTGTGTGTGTGTGTGTGCGAGTGTACACCTGTCCTTTTTTTCCCCTAAGGGAAGTCTTTCCGCTCCCGGGATTGGAATGACTCCTTACCCTCTCCCTTAAAACCCACATCCTTTCATTTTTCCCTCTCCTTCCCTCTTTCCTGACGAAGCAACTGCCAGTTGCGAAAGCTCGTAATTCTGTGTGTGTGTATGTGTGTTTTGTTCATGTGCCTGTCTGCCGGCGCTTTCCCGCTTGGTAAGTCTTGGAATCTTTGTTTTTAATATATATATATATATATATATATATATATATATATATATATATATATATACTGTGAGGTTACTGTGAGGATCCCTAGATCCTTAAACAGATGTCAACAACATGACCAAGGGTGGGCTCCAGCAATTATTCTTGTTACACATTTTTGAGCAATGAATACTTTTGTACTCAATGATGAATTGTTGTTGTTGTTGTGGTCTTCAGTCCTGAGACTGGTTTGATGCAGCTCTCCATGCTACTCTATCTTGTGCAAGCTTCTTCATATCCCAGTACCTACTGCAACCTACATCCTTCCGACTCTGCTTAGTGTAGTCATCTCTTGGTCTTCCTCTACAATTTTTACCCTCCACGCTGCCCTCCAATACTAAATTGGTGATCCCTTGATGCCTCAGAACATGTCCTACCAACCGATCCCTTCTTCTGGTCAAGTTGTGCCACAAACTTCTCTTCTCCCCAATCCTGTGCAATACTTCCTCATTAGTTATGTGATCTACTGATCTAATCTTCAGCATTCTTCTGTAGCACCACATTTCGAAAGCTTCTATTCTCTTCTTGTCCAAACTATTTATCATCCATGTTTCACTTCCATACATGGCTACACTCCATACAAATACTTTCAGAAATGACTTCCTGACACTTAAATCTATACTCGATGTTAACAAATTTCTCTTCTTCAGAAACGCTTTCCTTGCCATTGCCAGTCTACATTTTATATCCTCTCTACTTCAACCGTCATCAGTTATTTTGCTCCCCAAATAGCAAAACTTCTTTACTACTTTAAGTGTCTCATTTCCTAATCTAATTCCCTCAGCATCACCCGACTTAATTCGACTACATTCCATTATCCTCGTTTTGCTTTTGTTGATGTTCATCTTATATCCTCCTTTCAAGACACTATCCATTCCATTCAACTGCTCTTCCAAGTCCTTTGCTGTCTCTGACAGAATTACAATGTCATGATGAATGATGAATTACCCCAGAATATGATACCATACGAAAGCAGTGAATGAAAGTAGGCATAGTAAGCTAATTTACTGAGATTCTTATCACCAAAATTTGGAATAACCCTAATAGCATACGTAGCTGAACTCAGACATTTCAGCAGACCATCAATGTGTTGCTTCCAGTTTAACCTCTCATCAATGGACACACCTAAAATTTTTTTGAAAATTCTACCTTAGCTACAGAGTTCTGTTCAAAGTCTATGTTTATTACTGGAGTTGTGCCATTTACTGTATGGAACTGTGTATACTGTGCTTTATCAAAATTTAAACAGAGTCCATTTGCTGTGAACCACTTAATAATTTTATGAAAAACATCATTTACAATTACATCACTTAGTTCTTGGTTTTTGGATGTTATTACTATACTTGTATCATTAGCAAAAAGAACTAACTTAGCATCTTCATCAATATGGAATGGTAAGTCATTAATGTATATCAAGAACAGTAAAGGACCTATGACTGAACCCTGTGAGACCCCGTACTTGACAGCCCCACAGTTTGAGGAATCAGCTGTTGTTTTAACATTACATGTGCATTGTTCCAGTTAAGTATGAATTAAACCATTTGTGCACTGCCCCAATCAAACCATAATGATTTAGCTTATCTAAAAGAATTCCATGATTAACACAATCAAAGGCCTTTGAGAGATCACAAAAAATACCAATGGGTGATGTACGGTTATTCAGAGCATTCAATATTTGATCAGTGAAAGTGTATATAACATTTTCTGTTGAAAAGCCTTTCTGGAAACCAAACTGACATTTTGTTAGTACTTTTTTTTTTACAAATATGGGAGGCTACTCTTGAATACATTACTTTCTCAAAAAAAATTGATAGAGCTGTCAGAAGAGAGTTTGGGCGGTAGTTGTTGACATCCAACGTATCCCCCTTTTTATGCAATGGTTTTACAGTGGCATATTTCAGTCTATCGAGGAAAACACCCTGCTCCAAAGAGCTATTACATACGTGGCTGAGAATCCTACTTATCTGTGGGGAACAAACTTGTAGTACCTTGCTGTAAATGCCATCAGTTCCATAAGAGCTTTTAATTTTCAGTGAGTTTATTATTTTACTTATTTACTGATTTACTGATAGTGTATTGTTACATGCTATCTATTTCATTCTCTACTATGTAGCTCATTCTCTACTATGTAGCTGAAGTGAAAAGTTCTGAAATAAGT
This sequence comes from Schistocerca gregaria, assembly GCF_023897955.1. Lineage (NCBI taxonomy): Eukaryota > Metazoa > Arthropoda > Insecta > Orthoptera > Acrididae > Schistocerca > Schistocerca gregaria. Next base: position 197,670,814 of record NC_064922.1, read on the forward strand.
GAAAAGTTTATAAAGTGGAGGCCCATTTCTATGTTTACTCTTCATTTTGTCATCCAAAGGATACAGGTTTAATCATTTCTGTTTCTCTTGAAGTTTGGAATAGTATCCAAACTTTAGGCATAAGCTTTCTAAGAAATTTAATATATTGATTGACTACTTAAGAAAGTTATTTTTGTTTAACGTAGACTAAACCTAAAATTTGTTTTCTCATGCATTAGAAGTGTGTGGTTTTCCCTTAGGATTGTTAGTTCTGGGGTGCTGTGTGAGGGTTGCTGCAGTTTCTGTCATGTAGGTGGGTCTAGCAGTGTGGGAATTGGGGGAATAAACAAAGTTCATTGGTTGTGCAGTATTTGCTGTAGAGATAGGAAGGTAGTGGAACAGGAGGAAAATATTGCTGCCCTACAGGCAGAACTAGATAAAGCAAAGCAAGATCTTGAAAGATTGAGGGGAGAGAAGTGAAAAGAAAGGTGGGAAGCAACAACAGGTTCTAGAAGAAAAGGAGTAGGACTTTCTCAGACAGTGTTGTGAATGTGGAAAACAAGTTTGATCTGTTGTCACAGTTGGAAACTGATGAGCCACAAGAAGATGTAGGAGTAGACAGAACACAACAAAATTTTCAAAAAGTGTTTTAAAAGTAAGAAGTCAGAAAACTTTGTGAAGAAGAAGAAAGTTTTGTTATTAGGAAGTTCACATAGTAGTGTCGGCCAACTGTTGCAGAATGAACTAAGGTTAGGTTACCAGGTCACAAGGTATTTTTTAAACCTAATGCAAGTCTGGGTCAGATGATAGAGGATGTAGGTTCACTCTACAAAGACTTCAAAAAGGTAAACGCTGTGGTAAGAGTGAGTGGGGTGCCCAACAGTATAGACAGGAACCCTAATTATTAAATTGAGAGTGATCTAGTGAAGATAACTTCAGCAACAAGACATATTGGTGTTGGGCTTGTGCCTGTTCTGAGGCGCCATGACTGGCCTCATTTATACTCTGCTGTAAGGAGAGTTAATTTAGAGGTGGAACGGTAGCTTGGATCAGGCGTAGGCTCTCATATCAGTGTGGTTCCTGTCGACTCTTATCAGGAGGTGGGACTATACTAGGATTTTCTGCTACCTATACTAGGTATTTCATAATAAGTCTTTATAATAGTACATATATACAGATCACCTTCAGGAAATTTTAACCACTTCATTAAAAATCAGGAATCTCTGTTGTCCAATCTCACAGTAAAAACAAGGAAGTGGTGGTTGCTGGTGATTTGAATGTGTACTTATTGAAAAGCTCTGTCAGTGAACAATAATTGGAATCAGTAACAATGTCATTCAATTTGGTTCCCACTGTGAACTTTGCAACTAGAATATATAAATTCTCTGAGACTGCTATTGATAATATCTTTGTAGACAAAAGTCATATAACAAAACCAATAATAAATGAGCTATTTGGTCATGACATGTCTTGTGTTAAGTGTTGAAATTTGTCAGGATTAAAAAATCTATTAAATCTGAGTACAGGAGGGTAACAAATCTGTTAGAAATTGAGAAATTTAGGGAATTGCTCAAAGATATGAACTGGATAGATGTTTACAATACGTCTGACTCAAATGAAAAATACAAAGCATTCATTAATAAAGTTACTTCCATTTTTGAAAATTGTTTTCCTCTAAAGGTAACTCAAATCACACAGAAGTCAAAAAATAAATCATGGATTACACAACAAACAAAGCCACCATGTGGGACAAAAAGGAGACTGTATCTACTATCTGGGAAGAGCTCTGATGTTAGCACTGTAATGCATTGCTAAGAATACTTCAAAATCTTGAAACAAGTAATCCAGAAACTGAAGCAGCTTTATTATGAGAAAAAGATAATTATATCAGGCAACAAAATAAAAAGTTTATAGAATATAGTGAAGACAGAGACAGTTGGGGACAAAAAGGAAGAGGAACAGATAACTATAAAAACAAATTAGACTCTGGTAACAAGTGCATGTAGCATTGCACACCTCTTAAACAAGCACTTTATTTCTGTTGCTGACAGCTTGGGATTATCAGGTTCACTGGACAGTGCAATGGAGTATCTGAGACCAGTCTTTAAAAATAACTTCAATAAATGGAAATGACACACATGTCTGCCAAAGAAGTAGCAGCCTGCATAAAATCCCTAAAATTTAACTACTCTAGTGGGTGTGACAACATATTAATGAAGTTAATCGAAGACTGTTCAAGTGAGTTGGTTTCTATCTTAAATTATTTGTGTAATCAATCTCCTATCAGTGCAACATTTCCAGACTGGCTAAAATATGTTGAAGTTAAGCCTATTTATAAGAAGGGGGATAAAGAGAAACCATCAAACTATTGACCAATTTCACTTTTGTCAGCTTTTTTCAAAAATATTTTAAAAAGTTGTCTTCAAGCATCTCCTTGAGCATCTGACTGCAAGTAATATATTGTCCAGGTCACAGTTTGAATTTCTGAAGGATTCTGATATGGGGAAAGCTATTTACACATATAGTGAGAATGTACTTAATTCATTAGATAATAAATTAGAGGCTACTGGCATCTTCTGTGACCTGTCAAAAGCCTTTGACTATGTGAACCATGGCATTCTCTTAAGTAAATTAGAATATTATGGTGTCATTGGTAATGCTGTGAGGTAGTGCTGTGAAATGGTTTGCGTCTATCTAACTAAGAGAAAACAAAAGATGTCATTGAGAAATACCTGTGCAGTAGGCAGTCAGTCTTCATCTGTTTGGGAATTAATTACATGTGGTGATCCTCAATCTTCCGTCTTGGGTTGATTACTTCTTCTTGTGTACATTGATGACCTCTTGCCTGTTACATTGCCAGATACTAACACTGTTTTGTTTGCAGATGATACATTGTTATTGTTTGTTGTGGTCTTCAGTCCTGAGACTGGTTCGATGCAGTTCTCCATGCTATCCTATGCTGTGCAAGATTCTTCATCTCCCAGTACTTACTGCAACCTACATCCTTCTGAATCTGCTTAGTGTACAGATGATACAAACATTGCAATAAGTAGCAAGTCAAGTATAGGCTTATAAATAGCTGCTAATCAAATTTTCACTGGCATTAATAAATGGTCTAAAGCTAATTCTCTGTCACTGAACTTTGAAAGGACCCATTTTATGCATTTCAGAACCTGTAAGATATTTCCTTCCAGCATGTATATAACACATGAACACATGCAGATCAAAGAGGTTGACAGTGTTAAATTTCTGAGATTACAACCTGATAATAAATTCAGTTGGGAAAGACATACTACAGAATTGATGAAGCACCTAAACAAGTCTATATTGCCATGAGAATGATGTCAGATGTAGGAGACATAAATATAAAAAACTTGCATACTTTGCTTACTTTCTTTTTATTATGTCATGCAGGATTCTGGGTTAAATCATAAAACTGAGCAAAAACTTTTAGCATGCAAGAGTGTGTAATAAAAATCATTTGTGGTGTAAATTCAAGAACATCACGTAGAAGCCAGTTCAAGGAACTCTGTATTCTAACCATTGCTTCTCAGTATATTTATTCCTTAATGACTTTTGTTGCAAGTAATATATCTCTTTTTCCAACTAATACCTCAATACATAGTATTGTGGTGTTGATAGGTCACATCGACCAGACAAATTGCAATCTTTGGAATATTAACTTCTCTGATGAGTTGCCTTTGTACTTCATGCAGTGTTCATGTGTATCAGTCTTTATGGTAAAATATGTTTGTGAATAGATAACTTGGGAACTGTTTATTACATATATTACAATTTGTATCTGGAATCCCATATTGGTGACCCCATACAAAAAAGTTCTACGTCTTCCGTGCCTTCTGCGCCAGTCTTATAGAATCAACAGGTTTCATGTCCAATGCCATGGCTACATCACCGAACATTCTTTATGAAGATTCCAAAGATACAACTGCTCACTCCTCACGCAGTACCGTTTGCATCTGCTGTGCCGGCCTTCTGCGTCATTTCCGAGCTGGACTATGTCAGTGGCATTCCTGCAATTTCCGGTCCAGATTATGGGCACTCATTATGCAACACTCACACGTTCACTCCCTTGGTACTGGCCGTGCCTGCCGCATCATGTTTTCAGGTGTCTTGGGAGACATTGCAACCAGCCATTGTTCCGAACATGTGTGCTAGTAACATTTCCGCTCCAGTGGTGCCGTATCCCAGCATGAACTCTTGTGCAGTAGGACCACAGGCCTTCCAAGATATTCCAAAGCCACCTTTGTCTCCACCTCCAGGCCACATACCCAAGCTATCTCCCCTACACGAAGACAATCCAGTTTCATGGTACACACTAGTGGAGCACCTCTTCTAGCTGCATCAAGTGACTGCTGAAAACTCCAATTTCTATGTTTGGTCACACACTTTCAAGACCACTTGGATTTAATTTGTGATCTACTTTAGCCTCCACCACCACAAAGGATGAGTCTGCCAAGAAAATGATATTGGACCAACTTGTCTGCTCACCACAGGAATTGATAATCAAGATTCTGTACGAGGAGCACCTGGAGGACCGCTCTCTGTCACAACTTTGTCACTGCCTCAGGTTACTCATGAGTGAACAAACAATGCCAGGCATCACTCTGTGGGCAATATAGTCTGCCAAGTTACCTACTGACCTACAGATACACTTACTGCCACACTCTTTCGAGTCTATCGGTTCTCGCCTATGCATCGCAGATCAGCTTTATGCACTCCTGCACCAAAAAGAGCCAGCTTATCCCCCATCGCTGTGTGACACTACACCTCCTGTTTACCGGCCATCTGCAGGCAGGGGCAGGGCTTGTTCCAATTCCACACCTTCTACACCACCAGGCAGTACTCATTCCCTCTCTCCTCTTTCCGAGCACTCAAGACTCGCCCTTGCTCCATAAGTTCTGGTTTACGTCCCAGAACAGATCAATGGGGACAAGCCTCCCCCACTATCACAGCCACCACCACTGCCATATCCAGCTCATCCATACTGTTGGTACCACAAGATTTTTGGGGCTGAGGCCAAGAAGTACAGGTTACCTTGCCAACAGCCAAATGCCGACAGGTGTCACCTAACATTGCACTCCGTCCACTCATCCCCTCGGCTGAGCAGTCACTTATGCATGACAGCATTTCATCACAGTTTGTCTACCTAATTGACACTGGTGCTGACATGTCTATCATACCTTGATCGTCGGCTCCTACTGGCTTTTCACCAACAAAGTCTCTCCTATGAGCTGTCAACACATCAATGTTACAAACTGTCGGTTTTGTGAAAGTGATGGTGCACCTATTCCCTTCTCTGCATTTCCCCTGGACCTTCTACATCGCTGACATTGATGAACCAATTCTCGGTATGGATTTTTTGTTTCATTATAAGCTCTCCTCGAATGTAGTCCAGTGTTCAGTGTTACACCACTTGTCTAACACTCAGATATGGTGCTCCAGCACCCATACTCCTCATTCTGTTTCCGCCATAACATGGGATTTAGTTCGGGGGGGGGGGGGGGGGGGGGGGGGGGGGGTTCTGCCATTGCAGGCAATATTACGACCTGCGTCACTAACCTACTTTCAGAATATGACTCAGCGGTGCACCTCCACTGGGAAAATGATGATCTGAAACAATGCACTGATCACACTTACAATGAGATCACTGTGGCCCACACCTCGCTGTTGAAACTGCAATCCACAGTTCCTTCATCAGATCAAACTTTATCGCCAAGCATTAGTTCAAACAGTCATCAGGTTAGTTCAAAACTATTCATTGCATGTGACAATTTGCATTCAGTTACCTCCACACTGCCCAAGCGTCCCCTACGTATAGTGCCTCGTGTTTCAAACAGTGTCTCTAATAACAGTCACCTGTGCAGCACGACCACACCCACTAAGCAGGCAGCTTGTTGATAAACATTCCCCTCTCCCGTGCACCATCCGAGCAACTTGGCGGCCATCGCTGTCCCTCACGCAACACAACCGCCTCTCTCATCCGCACCAGTTATGCAAGGCAAAGTTAACAACAGACAGTCACTGTGTGCCCTACTCCGCTCTGTGCTGCATGCGCAGCCAACTTCTACAAACAAGCACACACTGCGCTCACATAATAGACATTTGACCTTTGTGCTGCCTTTTCCCACTCGCGCTAATGGCTACACCTCATCACGCCCCACACATCCGAAAACTCCACATCAGAATGTTACTCAGCCTCATGTGCAGTTGTCAGTCTCTTACATCACTGACAGAATGACACACAAGATAATTACTACTGCCGGCCCTCCTATTATTCGCAACGTTAGATGCCTCAACCCCATTAAGTTGTGTGCAACCTGGTAGCAAATTAACGATCTTCTGGAGGCAGGCACTCTACAGCCATCAGACAGCAATTGGTCTTCACCAATTCACCTCATCACCAAACATGACGTTTCTTTTCGAATGTGTGGTGATTACAGGCTTTTAAATGCTTGCACTGTCATGGACAATTACCCCATGCCACACATAAACGATTTCACTCATATGTAATCGTGCACCACAATCTTCAGTGTGATTGACTGCAAACATGCTTATCACCAGATTCCCATAGTGCTGGAAGAAATTCCAAAGACTGCGATCATCACTCCACTCGGTTTGTTCCAGTACAACTTTATGCCATTTGGCTTAAAGAATGCAGCATAAACGTGGCTACGTTTCATCAACTCAGTCTTACGATGATTTGAGTTCTGCTTCACATACCTGGATTACATACTCATTTTCTGTAAATTGACGGAAGACCATGAAGGTAATTTATTCCAGGTCCTCCAGACTTTCACATCCAACAGTGTTGAGGTCAACAAAGAAAAATTTCAATTGCATCAGTCTTCTGCGACATTTCTGGGTTACACTGTCTCTGCAGACAGAATATAGCCTCCCAAATCCCACATGCAAGATATCACGTCATTGCCACCCCCAGCTACTTACAAAGAACTCAGACATTTCCTAGGTACTATAAATTACTTCTGCCATCGTCTACCTTCTGCTGCTGCTATGGAGGCCCTGCTGATGGACTCACTCTCCAGTAAACAGACTTCGGGTGTTAAACGAGTCCATTGGACTGAACCCATGCTACAGGTTTTCAGGGCTCTTAAAACAGCTTTAGCTCATGCAGTCATACTTGCCCACCCTGATCCATCTGCTGATTTTGTTCATCACTACGAATGCCAGCGACATTATGGTCAGGGCAGTATTACAACAGAGCAAAGGCGACACAGTTTCACCACTTCATTTCTTCTCCAAAAAACTGTCTACTGCACAGAAGAAATATTCCGCTTTTGATAGAGAGCTTCTGGCAGCGTACAAGGCCATCAAATACTGCCACACTGACATTGAGGGCCATCCTTTCTTAATTCTTACTGATCACAAACCACTGGCAGATGTCTTCTGCAACCTGCAACCCACCAGAGGATATCTCCCCACCCCGACGTTTCTGCCACTTTAACCTGGTCTCTTAGTTTACTATGAACTATGGACATACACTACATGAAAGACACAGAGAACATCCCTGCTGATTTCCTCCGGTGGACCAATGCCGTTTTACGTTTCGTCAATTTATCCAACCTCGCCGCCCTATGAGCTTCAGACGAGGACACTCAGGTTCTGCTCACAGACTCGTAGTCTTCACTCGGGTTTACCTAGGCTAAGTTCCCTAGCATTTCAAATGAAATGTGGTGCGACTCTTCTACAGGCATTTTGTGGCCTTTGCTACCACCCACACTGCGCCAACAGGTTTTTGACGCCTTGCATAATCTTTCCCACCCTGGCGTCCGAGCCATCACTCACCTCATCACCGAGCATTTTGTGTGGAAAGATGTGAACCGGGACTGTCAAACATGGGCACACAGCTGCATTTACTGTCAACAAAACAAAAGAGGATGTCACACCTCTCCACCGCTCAGCAAGTTTGACATTCCTAAGGGAGGTTTCTGTTATGTACCTATTGACCTTATCGGTCCCCCACCTACATCTTTTAATAATTCCTCCACAGCCCCCTAGAAAATTTTGGTTGGCCCTTACAGCCATTATAGTTGGATGTGCAAAGCAAACTAGTTTGATTCACATACATAGTCTCTTCATGTATTTTCTCAGTTTTATGACATCTGACACCTAATGAAGATTGTGACTGGCATTTGGGTGCTCACACAGAGAGATTATTTTGCTCATGGCTGTACTGAAACCTGTGTGGAACCACCACCACTGCACAAAGTGTTGAAACTGTGAGTAGTGTGCAGTACTGGCGTGTCTATTATTGTCATCTGATCACATTGTATCTCAGTAGCTGGGAGGCACCGATCTGAGACAGGAGCATCTTGACTCTTCTGATGAACCTGGCCCGGCTCAGTTACTGCATGCCGACTTGTAGCATAAAATGTCTACTGGTGTGTTTGTAGTGGGTAGCAAGAACATCCATATTGTAATGTGAAAACAGGTCTGCCATTTTTTGTTTAACTTCTTGTGTGAGCCCTTGATTTGTTATCTGGAAAACCTGAATAATGAGGGGCAACAAAATAACACATAGTTTCATGTCCACTTAGGTTCACATATTGTGCAAAAACTATGGAGTCTGTCTTTACAGCTGCTTGCAGAAAACTGCTTGATATCACTGATGGTAGAAGTATGCCCTGTGATGTTACACAGTAATGTGGAATATTTAGCTATATTGAGTGGCAAACACAGATTCTACAATGCCAAACCATTTTTTTTTGGGGGGGGGGGGGGGGGGGGGTAATTTAGCTAACACAAGTTGCAAAGAGAGTACACTGCTGGAAATGTGTCTGTATGACACTAACTGAGATTATCCAGCAAATATAATCGAATGTAGCCCCACTGATGTCACAGTGTGATAGGTGACTCAGATTCCTTCATGTGTGACATGGCCAGCCACTCTCCACAAAGTGACAGAAATGGATTCATCCCTCCAAAAACTGGTGTGGAAGCAGAGATTGAACTAGGAGGAGTATGAACACAAAAATCTGAAGCAGGTCCAGTAACACATGTTGGTATCAGTTTCCCCTACTTCTCTGTTGGAAAGAAGTCTATAAGATTTATAACAAGGAACTGCACCATGTGGAATCCACGTGTCATTGGGTGTGAGCTACAGATGGACTGTAATCACTTTCACATGTAGCTCTATACTTGTATTGTTTCATATTGTTTGTTCCACTACACCATTGATTTGAAGCACCATTAATCCATGAAAGTCACAATAACCTTTTTTGGTCCACTGGTCTTGGTCCATAGTCTTTATTTTCCATTCTGGGAAAGGATCCACTCTGTTTCCTTTACCTGGAGAAGTGTTAGTTTTTTCATCTTCACCTCAACAACGAAAGGACTACCTCCAGCAGGTCTTTAATACATTGAATAAATTAGGCATTTTCATGAACAAGAAAGACTGGCAAATATGCTAGAAGTTAGTGATATTTTTGGGTCATACTGCGTTGCACACCAGGATCAGACCAATGAACTAATAAAACTGAGACCTAGGCCTAACATGTTTCAGGAATTCAGAAGGTTTTTTTGGTGATAAATTTTTACAGGCAACATATTCCACAAATTGTTAGAATCCAGACACAACTAACCACTGCTTTGGCTAACAAAAACATGAGGGGAAACTGCCTTTATATTGGACATCAGAAACTCTAGATGTTTTGAAGTGATTAAGCAGTGCTTTCAGTGTGCTATTACCCTGACCCGTCCCTTACTTCTGGTACATTTATCTGTTGTGGCTAATGCAAATGAGCCCATTACAAGTGCAGTTTTGCTACAACATCCAACAACTCTTAATAGTTCTTTTTACATAAGCTGACTAAGACCAAACAGTTATGGCTGGCTTATGACTGTGAATTGTTGGCATTATATAAGTCACTACTTCAGAGAGGACATATAAGGCTGCCCCCTAACAATTTTTATAATCATCTGTTAGTTCATTCAATATGTAATCTGAGTCATAACAGTTCTCCCCATTATTTCAGACACACACAGCACATTCACAACTAACCATCAGCACATAAATGTGATAGACAATGTGTTCACCAATTACCTGCCATGCACTCACACACTTAGTACACTGATTGATTTCAGGCAATTAGCTATAGAACATAAACAAGAGGGGCAGTTAATAGCATTCTTGGAAGACACCAGCACAGGTTTGAAGTTGTAACACATTCAGATTACCAACATTAACTTGCACCAATGGTGTGATAACACAGGGCAGGCCAAGCCCTTTGGTTGTGGAAAATTTCCCCAGGTCCATCTTTGACAGTTTGGATAACCTATCACACCTTGCTGTTCATCCCACCTCCAAGCTAGCAACTGAGCTCTTTGTTGTGCCAGGGGTAAAGGCTGGTTACCAAAAGTGGACATGCACCTGTCTTGTCTGCCCTGTCTTCCCACCACAGGGAACATTGGTGTGCCAAAAGTCATTTTAGTATGTTCACTTGGACTAAGTTGACCCATTACACAAATCAAATGGATTTCAATATATTTTGTGCGCAATCAAGAGGACAAAGTAGTGGGTGGAAGTTGCAATTAAAGCACATGACAACTGTGTCTACAACATTGTCTTTTGTTAATATTTGAATTGATCTTTTTGGATGCCTGTTGACAGTAATAATTGACAAGGTGTGAGAGTTTGAACAGCATCTCTTCAGTGAATTGTGTATATTGTGTGGTGTGCAACATTTTCACATTGCAGCTCACCATCTACAAAACAATAGATTAGTTAGATGAAGCAACCATTCTATGAAGGCTGCATTGACGTATAACAGATTCCAGTGGATGGAAAATTACTATGAGTCCCACTTGGAATCTGATCCACTCACAAAGAAAATCTGAAATCTTCCCTAGCTCAAATAATTTGCATCTTCATCCATATACCACAAATTACCATGAGGTGCATGGCAGAGGGTACATCTCATTGTACCAGTTATTATGGTTTTTTCCTGTTCCATTCACATTTGTAACATGGGAAGAATCACAGTCTAAATGCTTCTGCATGTGCAGTAATTATTCTAATCTTATCCTCATGATCCTTATGTGATCAAAATTTAGGGAATTGTAGTATATTCCAAGAGTCATTATTTAAAGCTGGTTCTTGAAGCTTTGTTAACAAACTTTCTTGGGATAATTTATGTCTATCTTCAAGAGTCTTCCAGAGCAGTTCCTTCAGTATCTCTGTGACACTCTCCCACAGATCAAATGAACCTGTGACCATTCATGCTACCCTTCTCTGTATACTTCAGCATCCTCTGTTTGTCCTATTTGGTTCAGGTCCCACACACTTGAGCAATGTTCTAGAACCAGTCACATGAGTGTTTTGTAAGCAATCTCCTTTGTAGACTGATTGCACTTCCCCAGTATTCTACCAATAAACCAAAGTATACCACCTGCTTTACCCATGACTAGACCTATGTGGTCATTACATTTCATATCCCTACAAATTGTTACACCCAGGTATTTGTAACAGTTCACCAGTTCCAACAATGACTCATTGATGTTATAATCAAGGCTACTACATATTTTTGTTTCATGAAGTGCACAATTTTATATTGAATGTTTATACAGTTTTTTTTTTCAGACAGTACTTTATTATAGATAACTGTATCATATGCAAAAAGGCTATTAATATTGTCTGCAAGATTATTAATATACAACATGAACAGCAGGAGCAACAACTCACTTCCCTGGGGCACATACGAAGTTACTTCTACATCCAACAATTATTCTCCATCCAAGATAACATGCTGCATCCTCCCTACCAAAAACTTCTGAATCTAGTCATGAATTTCAGTTCCTGTCTCATTCACTAGGAACTGGACATTAACTTTGGTGCCGCTAACATCCTTTACATATGACCAGAATTTCTTTGGATTCTGTGAAAGATTATTTGACAATATTCTGCTACAGTAGATATTGAAGGCATCATACATTGATCTCCTGACAGCCAAATGCATTTCATTCAGCATCTCTCTGTCTATAGCCCTACAGTTTGTGTTACACTTATTATACAGTAATCTCTGTTTCCTTAAAAGCTTCATTACAATCACTGTATACCATGATACCATGCGGCATCCCATGAGCAATTCTGCTGGCTACATGGTCAACTATTCTTTTAATCTTGAGCCATAGTTCCTCTACATTCTCCTGACCTGTGCTAAAAGTTTCAAGTTCCTCAATGAGATATGAAACAACTAATTTTGTGTCTTGTTTACTGAACATATAAATCTTCCTGATTGTTTTAGTTGTCCTTTATACTTTGATAATCATTGCCTCCACAACCACATCATGGCCACTGATATCAGTTTCGATGTGGACATCCTCAAAGAGGTCAGGTCTATTTGTTGACATTAGATCCAATATATTTCAAACATGAGTTGGGTTGCTAACTATCTGTCACAGGAAGTTTTCAGAGAGGGCATTTGGTAATGTTTTACAGGATGCATTATCATGCTAACCACTAACAAAACCGTAATTTTTGTACTTAGGTGATATACTACTAATATGTACAGTGTGATATTTTTGAACTATATGAAATAGAATTGTCATAGCTTCTGAACAGTTTTTGTCAGAATGTTGAAACTACATGGTTTGCTTCATGGCAATTAGTACGTGCATGCACACTTGCCTTACTGTTGGCGGGCATTTGCACATGGAGATGTCCCAGTACTGTGTGCCTGAGCATATACCGTATTTACTCGAATCTAAGCCGCACTTTTTTTCCGGTTTTTGTAATCCAAAAAGCCGCCTGCGGGTTAGAATCGAGTGCAAAGCAAGTGGAAGTTCTGAAAAATGTTGGCAGGTGCCGCCACAATTAACTTCTGCCGTAGAATATATGCAGCGCTGCACAGGCATGCTTTGTAGACACAAAGATAAATACTGGCGCCAAAACCTCCGCGTCAGTAAATAAATTTAAAAAAAGGTGGGATACATTATCCAACGAAGTAAATACAAATTCCATATTGTTCATCTTTGAATGTAGCAGAATTTCAATGTACTACGAAAATCCGACATGCAAGACTGTTTGGGATGTTTGTCAATATGGCCAACTCTACTTTCTGAATTTTTTCCCACCTGTGAGGAGAGATGGTTGCTAATAGGAACCTGATGAAATGTGAATCACTTGCAGTATTCTCTTCACCATAACAATAATACGAATATCAACATTTTGCCATGTATTCTTTCTTGTTTGCTGCTATCTCATTTAAATCCTGTCTACCTAATAAACTACGAAACTAGAGTGAGACAACAGCAAACGCGGAAGAATATACGTATCGTGTCATGTTTATATTCGTAATATCCTTATGCCTAATAATGATATAATCGGAAATGAAGAACGGCAACTGACTAGATTTTTAATTCTAAGATGACTCTAATTTCTGTGCAGAATTTGTGTACTAAAGAGTTTCAAACGGAGAAAAATTTTCGCCTAACTCTCGTTCAGAACATGTTCTATCATACGCAGTCTATTATTTGGTTCTTGTTGATCATTATCAAAGAAAGCAGCAGTGTAAGCAACAACAAATAGCAGTCTCTTGCCATTGTTTCGCGAATGAGATGATTACTCTCTCTCTCTCTCTCTTTTTAAACTGTGTAAGCGGCGGTAGCGCGCACAAAAGCAAGCCATGCCGCGATCGGCGACAGGCCGTAAACACGCACTATCAAAATGCGAGAAACAATGCGTGACACAGTACAGCAATGCATTTTCAGCTTAGAGTGACGTAAACACCTATAACAAAGAAAACGGCACTTATCAGATCAAAGCAAAATAAGCAATCGATTCAAACCAGACGAAGCACGTGAAAAAGGAAGGGTACCCGTATAAATACGGACGGAGCGCCTGGCGCATAGCAATGGCCACCTGGTAAAGCTAATTGCTAAGCTTACGACTCGAACCAAACTACTGTAGCTGTATCGTCATTCATTCGACCTAAATTGTGTCTCATATTACAATGGACCAACTTTGTTTCGATTTGGATGTGCGGCCTAAAACTTTACTCTCCCCTTGAATTTCGAGTCTCAAATTTCCGGTGCGGCTTAGATCTGGGAATTTTTTCCCCCTGATTTCGAGTCTCATTTTTCAGGTGCGGCTTAGATTCGAGTGCGGCTTAGATTCGAGTAAATACGGTAGCACCTGTGAAGGCCTACTGTGTGAGCAATAAGAGCCCAACTGTTAGCAAGCTGAGGAAAAACAGTCCAAGTGTGTTAATAATCAAGAATTTGATTTGTTTCAAATGGAAAATTGATGTTATGGATAGAAAAGAATAATGCTGATATATTTAAAAATAGAGGATATAGCACAGAAAACTAAGAAAAAACAGTGGTACAATTCCCTATTTGAATCATCATACTTGTCTTATCAAAAAGATGCTAAATAATACTACTCAGCATACTTCATTATATTGTAATTATCTTCCACTATTAATTACTTTCACTAATTTCACTTCCCACTATTAATTTCTTTCATTTTCTGTCATCCCAACATTAGCCTTTAGTACTCTTCTTTTATTTATCAGCACCACAGTAAGTACATTATAACCTTTCAGCTCAGACCCCGATACAGAAATATACTTCATGTAACAACTGAATAGACTGTATGGTTCTCTAAACCTATGCACAGTTAACAATAATGGTAGAAGCAAGCAGTTTCACAACTGGCCTGGTCCTCCACCAGGAAGCAGCAAATGTACAATAACCACTCAGATTTTTTCATGAAAACTGACCCCTTGCCAAAGCAAATAGCCTGCTTACAACTGCTAACTCCCCACAGCCTATGAGGCAATTGATGGTTTTTTGGGATGATATGGAAGGTAGACCACTAGTCATCTATACAGGTCAGTGGACTCGAATAAGTAACCTGTCAAAAGATGCTTTCACCACCTGGATTACATTGCAAAATTCACAATTGATGTACACCACTGAGAGGCACAGATAACGTCATTGATGATTATCTTGCATAGATCAATACTATCTCCATGTGTAATCACAGCAGCAGGATAATCAGCTCCAAGATCTCCTCAATGATGTGATTATGAATCTCAAGTCTGAACACCACATGACACCAGACACAGCAAGGAAGATCAAACATCTCACAAAATTAAACTTGATGCTTGGTATCTCAACCATTTTGGAAGATCTTCTTGGCCAGCTGCACAGTTTGTCACATTGTGATATCTGACCAATGACAGCTTCTTACAAATCATTTTGTATGGCCAAACCTCAATAAAGACACCAAGGAGTGGACACACATTTGTACACCATGTCAGAAAAGCAAATGGGGTTGCTATGTGCAGCCACCCCTCAGACAGTTTAGAATGTCTAAGGGACAGTCCCAACAGGTAAACCTCGACTTGGTGGGACCCCTCCATAATCTGAATATTATCAAAATTTATTCTCAGTCATCAACTATATAACATTATGGGTAGAAGCCATCCACCTATGAGATGTGTAAACAGAATCGACAGCCAGACCCTTCATCAACATCTGGATTTCCTGATACATATGCCCAGTGTCCATAACCACCAATTAAGGCTGAAAATTTGAATGATTCCTGTTCAGTGAACTATGTAACTTGTGTGGTGCCCACCATTATTGAACCACTGCTTACCACCTTCAAAGCAATGGCTTTGTTGAGTGGTGACATCACACACTAAAAGCTGCTCTTATGTGCGCATGTCAGACACTGCATGGAAGTGTTGCCATGGGTGCCAAGTTCCTGGTCATTGAATGTCAACACCCTGAAAGCAACACTGGGAATAGTTTCATCAGTTGGCAGTTTCCAGTGACATCAATATGGCAGCCATCATATTGCAGCTATCTTCTGATGGTTTTCTCAAACTCTCCATTACAGCCTAGTATGACCACAATGCAATGAAATTACTCACCAAAGGCCAACCTTGACTCAGTGCCCTGTTAACTGACATCCTACAAAAATCCTGTTAAGATCATACTACAGGGTGGGGGGCTCTGTGGGAACTCCATGTTGTGTAAGCTCACTGACAATGAATCCTGCCTCACAATGGATGATTAGAAAATCTTTGTTGTTGGCTGTGCAGTGACAGTGCATTCTATGCCTTCATTTGAACAGATGTGCTTCTCTCATTGTATAATGCTCCTGGAAAATAAAGCATATTTCTATACCATAGCATGCTGTATACATTCTGCATCATACTTTCACTGTATGAATTTACACATGGTACTTCACAAACAAATTAATTAGCCTATCATCTTCAATGATGGCATTACACAATGCTCCCAGAATAAACATTAGGAAAGAAGTGTATCATACTTCAAATTAGTGTGAAGGTGTGGAAATATATTTTGGGCTAGTTCAAACCATATGTGTCAAATATTAAACCTTCAGAAAACCATCATTACAAATATGCTCAATATAAAATGAAAAAAAGCATATTGCTCTTTCCAAAAAAAATCTCAGTACATTAAGTCTTCCTTCACTGTAAAAACATAAAGTGAGTTTCTTTGTACATAGTAACTATGATTTTTTGTAGAGAACCAATTTGAATATGATGCAACACTAGGAATCAAAATAATATTATGCTGCCCAACCATTTTTCAAAACTTAAAGCTCAGACAGAATGAAATTTATAACAATGTAAAAGGAGGAATGATTATAAATTATTACTGAAAATAAATGACAAACTGGTGCAGAAATATTATCATTCAATTGAAGAGTTCCAGGAGGACAATCTGAAAATGTGGGCAGGAGAGAAAAATCTTCAGTTATGTATCCAACGCAATATATTATATTAATGATATTTTAAGAAGAACTGTAAATAAATTTTCATGTTTTGATAAGTCTTCCGTACATTAAGTCAATGATTTGAAATTGTTTTTTATGAGACAATAAACTTTTGTCTTTCCCACCTGAGCTATGTCAGGTAAATATGTGTAACCTTTACTTCAAAGAGCCACGTGGGATTAGCCGAGCGGTCTAGGGCGCTGCAGTCATGGACTGTGCGGCTGGTCCCGGAGGAGGTTCGAGTCCTCCCTCGGGCATGGGTGTGTGTGTTTGTCCTTAGGATAATTTAGGTTAAGTAGTGTGTAAGCTTAGGGACTGATGACCTCAGCAGTTAAGTCCCATAAGATTTCACACACATTTGAACATTTTTACTTCAATGAAACAATGGAAAATCCATGATGAATGACAGCAGCATGAAAAGACTAAATTGCTACTCACAATATAAGAGAAATGTTGAGTCACAGATAGACACAACAAAAAGATATTCAAACAGGTAAGCTTTCGGCCAGAAAAACACACACACACACACACACACATGTATGACCACTTTCTCCCACTGCTGAGACCAGACTGCGAGCTGCAGCACATGATTGGAGAAGCATTCTGGGTGGTGGGGGTTAGGAGAAGGCTGAAGTGTGGAGGGGGAGGAATAGGGATATGAGTGGGTGACAGTAAAAGTGCTGATTATTGCAGGAGCTTACAGGAACAATGTGGTGGAGAGAACTATGTGCTTTCAGTAGGTTAGACAGTGGCTTGGTGGCGGGGTGATGTGGGGGGGGGGGGGGGGGGGGGGGGAGAGGAAGTAGCAGAAAGGAGAGAAGAAAAAAGACTGTGAGTGCTTTGGTGAAATAGAGGGCTGTGCTGATGTGGGAACAGGAAAAGAGATGAGAAGGTGTAGGTCAATGACTACCGAAGGTTGAGGCCAGGAGGGTTACTGGAATCTAAGGTACACTGCCAACTGTTCAGTTCAGAAAAGCTGGTGTTGGTAGGAAGGATTCAGATGGCACAGGCTGCAAAAAAGTCATTAAAATGAACAACTCTGTGTTGGGCATCTTGTGCATCAACTGAACGGTCCAGCATTTTTTTGGTCACAGTTTTCAGTGGCCATTCAAGTGGACAAAGAGCATGTTGGTTGTCATGCCCACATAGTACACAGCACAGTGGCTGTAGCTTAGCTTGTAGATCACATGATTGATTTCATCGGTAGACATGCCTTTGATGGGAGACATGATGCTTGTGACTGGACTGGAGTAGGTTGTGGTAGTAGGATGTAAGGGAAAGGTCTTGCATCTAGGTCTACTTGAGGGATATGACCAATGAGGCAAGGGGCTCAGAATAGGGGTTGTGTAGGGATCGATTAGGATATTGTGTAGGTTCAGTGGGCGGCAGAATACCACTGCAGGAGGAGTGGAAAGGATAGTGGGTAGATGTTCCTCATTTTAGGGCATGATTAAAGGTAGTCAGAATCCTGGTGGAGAGTGTGATTCAGTTACTCCAATTCTAGGTAGTACTGAGTCATGAGGGGAATGCTCCTCTATGGTTGGACGGTGGAACTGTGAAGTGGTGGGTGGCTGGACAGATAAGGCCCTGGACAGCTGTTCCTGTACAAGGCTGGGAGGGTAATTATGCTCTGTTATGGACTCAATTAGACCTGTGGTATAATTTGAGAGGATGCTTATCATTGCAGATTTATTGTCTTGTGTGGCTAGGCAGTATGAAAGGGGCTCATTGGTATGGAATGGGCGGCAACTGATGAAATGGAAGTATTGCAGCTGGATGGTAGGTTTGATATGGATGGAGGTACAGATGTAGCCATCTTTAAGGTGAAGGTAACATCAAGGAAGGATGGGAAGAACAGTTGAGAAAGAGAGTTTGGAATAGGCAGTGGAATTAGATGTCTTGTTCAGATGTAACAAATACATAGAACTTTATATCTCAAGGAACAGATAAACCAATATTAATGTGGCAGGTGTATTAATATTGTAATAAGTAACTAATCAGAGAATCTAGGAACACAGTAAATATTCCTGTTTTATTTGGTAATTACTGAGCCTTCAATTTGACAATCCTGAAAATAGTAACTTTCCTTAATGCAAGCAAAAACAGTTGACACAGGCAAAATATTAATTAGAGACAACAAAACCAACATCAAAAGAATCAGCAAAACACAAGTTTAATTGTTCAGAGTTGAGTTCATTTTCAGTTTCAATCAAAATAAGGGAAATCGTGCAATGTGTAAGCCATTGTATAGTCATTACTGGAAGACGTATGTTACAGCTTCCAGCACTGTTATTTTTATTTACAGATGATTCTTCTGGGCCATGTAACAACAACATATCTGTGGCATCAAACTGATTACACAAACAGTGAAAGAAGTGAAAGTATCTGTGTGATATTGAGTAGTCAACAGATACATAAACAAGAATAAAAACGGAGCTGTGCTTTCAGGCAAAACCTATCTTTAGAGATAACTGATACAAAACTCACTTACACATGCACACACCCTCCCTGCCTCTTTTCTCCTCTTACTCACTTCATGCAATACAATCTCCATCTTATTACCTAGTTACAAAGAAGGTCATTGTCCAACTACTGAAATATGTTTGAAATCTTAATTGTGTGCTTATTAACTAGTCAATACATTCATTATTTGGTGAGTAGTCACCTTTACTCCAAACATTCTTCGTATTCAAACCAGGACTTCACATTATCATTTCTCTCACTTGTTGAGAAAAGTACTAGCTGATGTGTGCATGTTCCTTAGCATCTATATCTACATCTACGTCTTCATATGCCAGATAATCTGCAAAAATCTGCAGGGTGAATGAAAGAGGGTACCTCATATGACTACTAGTCATTTACTTTCCTGTTCCATTCATAAACAGAGTGAAGGAAAAATTACTTTCTATACACTACCAAACAAAACTTATTTTCTCCTGTCTTATCTTCTGGGTCCTTACATGAAATAAATTAACACCGTCTAGAATCATTTTGCAGCCAGCTTCAAATGCTAGTTCTCTAAATTTTCGCAATAGTGTTTTGCAAAAAGAACATTGTCTTCCCTCCAGGGATTCCCATTTGAGCACACAAAGCATATCTGTAATACACATGTGTTGATCAACCTATCACTAACAAATCTAACAACCCATCTCTGAATTGCTTCAGTGTCTTCCTTCAATCTGATCAGGTGAGAATCCCAAACTCTCAAGCAGTATACAATTATGGGTTGCACCAGTGTTCTGTAAGTGGTCTCCTTTACATATGAACCACCTTAGATACTACCCTCTACCACCACATAATGATAATAATGATACTGTTACCTCCCCCCCCCCCCCACCCCTTCCCCCTTCCAACCCTGCTGTACTACTAATACCCATGTAAGCACTGCATTTACACTCACACTATCTCTAACATAGTTCCAGTTTTACAACAACATGTTGGTTTTGAAGTACCCTCATTGGTCGTAGGAAAGTGTCTGGAGAATACTGAAATGCATTTTGGGAGAAGGGAGCAGGATTGGAGGCTAATTTCCTTTACTGTAGTGCTTAATACAGAGTGATGATTATTGAACTATATGAAAAAGCATAAATTAGTTACAAACTATGGAATGTACACACTTTATTCAACATCAAAACATCACTACATAAAGTTGGATTTTGGTTATGATGTGTTTGATATGCCTGGCATAATTGGTGATGATGTGCAGACAAATAGCAAAATTCTACAGGACCTGCTGAATGTTTGAACATGGATGCTGTTGATGAGTTCCTGGATGCAGGAATGGTTTTGGTGTTATTGCTAGACACTTTGTCTTAAATATAGGCCCACAAAAAGGAGTCACAGATGTTCATATCTGGAGAATATGGTGGCCAATCGAGGCAGTTACCAGTGGCCTCTGGGTACCCAAGAGCCAGAGTGCAGTCCCCAAAGTGCTCCTCCAGGACATTAAACCTTCTCCTGCTTTGATGGAGTCGAGCTCTGTCTTTCATGAACCACATCTTGTCGAAATCAGGGTCACTTTGGATAATGGGGATGAAACCATATTACAAAACCTTCACGTCCTGCTTGGTAGTCACTGTGCCATCAAGGAATATCACACTAATTATTCTGTAACTGGATATTGCACACCACACATTCACCCATTGTGGGTGAAGAGACTTCTTGATTGTGAAAGAAGCAGATTCTCTGTCAACCAAATGTGCTAATTTTGCTTATCGTTGAACCATGCAAATGAAAATGGGCTCTGTAGCTGAACCAAACCATATTCACATCAAAGTCTTGTTCATAAATTCTGAGGACAATAGTAGTGGCGAAACATAACTACTTTTCTGTGGCCCTGGTGCTTAATGGCTGATGGGTTTGAATTTCGTACAGGAAGAGATGCAAGTCTTCAGCAAGATATGTAACAGTGACTCCCATTTGGTTCCCATCTGTTGTGCAGCTCATATGATTGATTTCCTGGGGCTGTTTTGAAACACAGCACATGTCTTCTCAATGTTTTCACCCATTTTGGATGACCAATATTGCCAACATTGTCATCACAATCACTACCTGTTCTCTCAAACATTTGTCATTTGTACACTTACGCCAAGTTCTACATTCATGTTTTTTATTTGTGTAAATACACACACTTATGTTCGTTTTTACATCTTCCCTGGCATACAGAGTTATGTTTTGGGCAAATCTCGCAGTGAAAATGATTTTTCCATTGCTGTAGGACCATAACCTCAACTGCACATTCTGCCAATCTGTGTTGTGAATGTTGGTGGGTAGTTACCATTTGAGACCACTCAGCTTTCTTTTGGAGTTCATCCCTTTCATATACTCACCCTATTGCTTAACACTGTTGCTATACTTTCTTTATCCTTCTCCTGATGAGTGGTAATTTTGGCTAAACTTCTCCAACAAGAGAAGCTTCCTTTCATTTTGAAGCAACATGCTTCTCTTGTTGCAATGCCCAAACTATACTTTTCTCTTGTTTCTTTCACCAATAAAATAAGCAGTTGTAAAGTTATGAGGTTATTTAGAATTTAAAGAACTTTTCTTTGACAGCAGAACTAATATCTTATGATTGATGTCAGATATGCTGCTTAATAAAATGTATACTCCGAGTATTTTGTCTTAGTTAAAAGAAATTTGGGTAGGAGAATGTATGTGTGTTATTGTTGGAACTATTAGGTCATTTCGAAGATAGGTCAGATTTGGTTTATTGTAGATTCACTATTGTAGGCAACCACAAACATTTTTCCATGAAGACACCAACCATTTTCTCACACAGTGGGATTACTTTTAAATAACAAACAGTTTACTAACTTTTTTCCCGGCTGTCTTGTTTTCATTTGATTGGCCCTTATAATTACTTTGGTTTATTAAATGAGGGTTTTTATTATTAGTGTTAAATAGGAAACATTATCACAATTTTCTGCAAATATATTATTTATTGGACCATGCACCAGCTTTCAGCTTCTGAGGACATCGCCAGGTGGAAACTGCTTGTAGCAAGCTCCTTTCTGCTTCTAGTGTTCTACAACTTCTTAACTTCATAATCCTACTTCTTTTGAAATAATTTTCTCACAATGGCATTTCAAAAATAACCTAATGCATTCTTTAAGCTGCCATGTGTATTCAGTGTCAGCATTATCAATGGTTGTAGTTTCCATGCGCCATGGCTGGAAGTATGAGTTCTGCTTTAAAGTTGTAGATAAAATCTTAGGCTCACCCATCTCATGCAGATCTGCTAATTCTGTGCCTGGAAAAATAGCACCTGCTGGCTCATAGGAAAAACCTGATCCTGGAGAGTAAACAGAAGTTTTGTGGAAACAAGAATTTCCTCTGTATCCACTGAAAGTGGTTTGTATTCGTCTTCCCCTGATGCTTTATTGCAATGCCTTTCTTTTCTTGTTAGCATTTTTTTTTTAAATTTTCCCTCTTGTTTAGTGATTTCTTGCATGATATTGATAAGCTCTTGTTTTAGCTTTACTCAAAATGAAGTTTAGCATTAGTTTCATTAAAAAGCATCCAAAGATTATAACAGTAACCATTTCAGTCATTAAGTAAAACAAAAAAACACCACAAATCAGATTTTTTCCCCTGCAATTGAGGTTTTTCTTGTCCCAGTACAGTCAAAGACAACTAACACTCTTTCCTGTAACAATTGTCATGGAATCTTTGGACTTAAAGATGTGAATTTTTCATACAAATTTGGTTGTTTGCTATGAAAAAACACAAACAATAATAAAAATAAAGTCAGCCTGTCCAAAAGTGAAGAGATTAGCACATACATGAAAACAAAATGTTTTGCTTTACATTCCCATCCACTAAGCATTTTAACTTGCATGGGTCCTCCAGCGTCTTGTGTCCACAGAGTTGTTGACAGGTTGTTACTCAAGCCTGTCCTGTTATCCAATGATGGCCCTCCTGAGGTCATTCAGTGTGTGAGGTAAGTTTCTCTTCATGGTAAGTATCAGCTGGTCCAACATATTTAACTACATTCATGTCAGCAGATACTGGATGTCATTCAGTTTGGTTGATATCTGCATGCTGGAGAAAGGTTCACATGAGGTGGGTGCACAGTTCTCATGTATTATCATCTTGAAATCTGAATGAATCACCAAATTTTGACTGTAGGAGCAGACAAGAGATAGGAGGATCCAATCCTGATACTGTATAACCTTAAAATTACTCTCAACAGGGATAAGGGGTGTCTGAATCTGCACATCACATTGGTTCAAAAACTACTGAAACATAAAGTTGCTGAACTTGTATGATTCCATGCCTGCAATATCTGTATGCATCTGGCCATCTCCACCCTTTTGTATGAAAAACATCAACAAATCCTGCACTCATCAGTGGTGGCAGCCCAATGCTATTGATCTAGGTTGCACTCCAGGTGTCCCTTGTAATGGATATGTAGGAGCCCAAATTATTTTGCAGAAATGGTTCCATTCTGTGTGAGTTGACACAGACCTAACAGTTACTGCCAAACTGTTGCATGCTCTTCAGGGTACCTAAGAGTCATAATTAGTACATAGCATACATCAGCTGGTATTTTTGACCATGGTCAACAAATTATGAGGTGGCTATTCACTGTTTTGAATGTCACAGTAGTGACTGAATACTCAAATAACACTTTTATTGTGTAGACCAATTTTATTGGTGACTTCCTGTGCTGACAGCTCTTCTTGCAGTAAATTTAATACATATACACAGTCTAACACAAACCACATTATTCTGTTCAAGATTTGAGATGGAGCATGATCTATTTTCAGCTTCATTATACATATATGTGCATTGACAATAGTGGCCCCAAAAAGGGAAACAAATCACATATGCTTTTCAAGTGGTACATAATGTTTTCTGATTTTATTTATTTATTTAATCATTGCAGGGTGCCAGGTTTTTCAATTTGATGCCACTTTGGCGACCTGCAGACGATGAGGATAATAGGATGATGATAAGGACAGCACAACACCCAGTCCCTGGGCACAAAAAATTCCTCGAGCCAGCTGGCAATCGAATCTGGGCTCAGAGGATTGACAATCCATCACACTGAATGTTCAGCTACTGGGGGCGGACGATGTTTTCTGATCAATTTATGTATCATACATCCCTGAGGCCTATGTGTCTCAGATTAGATCCAAACATAAAAAAATATAATGTAAAAATCCGAAAAGAAATAGTATAACTGTCCTCTAAGTATGATAATACAGGAGAAAACAATAGCACAACTACTTGCTGTGAAGAGTCATAGGAAAGAATGTTACAGTGCTGTAAGCTTTCTATAGATTACAAATGCTGATGACTGCCACTCTGCCTTCTCTATATATGTTAACAAGGTGAAATCAAGTAATTATTTTTACTGTTCAGTCTCTGATTGAATACATGGTTCTAGGTTCTGCTGCCAGATCTCTCTCATGTAAATTTCACAATATTTCTCTCAGGCAGTTGCTTGACATTGTCAGGTGAATGTTGCTCGTTACTGCTGGCAAGTGGCAACCAGTGGTGTCCATCATGTGATGGCATTCTTACAGAGTCTCCATCTGTGAGTCATGCATTTATGATTAAGTTGAGTCAAGACAGATGATGATAGTGTTTCTAGAGCCCCTAGTGTGAATCATGCCGTGCTCTCCTGTATGTGCACTCTGTCCGTGATGCTTCTAACAATTATCACTGTGGCATCCTCCGATACACTGCAGTGGACCTCTCACTGAAAATTCTTGTTTTCCTCTATATTTAATGGCAGCAAGTGCAGGGAACCAGGCTGTACACACATGAAATCCTGATACTCTGCTGATGAGATTGTCCACTGCGTGAATATGTATTGGCTCCTTTATCAACCCCTCCCAGATGTATGAAAGTGACAATATTATGTCTTCTCATAAGCATGGATTGTCATGCAATAAGAAAAGCTCTGTTACTGTAGATTTACCTTGCTGGTCTAGGTGTGTTTGATGATGGTATTTATAATACAGATTAGTGTGATATCTATGAGCAATACATAAATATTCTACACTAACACAGAATCCTTTAAAACCATGAACCCCGGAAGCTAACATCTCCTTTGACTAGTCCCAACATGTTCCTTAGTCTTGCAGTAGATGGTGACAGAAGATGCATTTAATGTTGCATCTGTTCAGGAATCCATACTGGTTTGCATGGAGGAGGTCATAAAAGATTCTACAACAAATGGATGCCAATGATATTTGATTGTAGTTTTGTGGATCACTTCCACTACCATTTTGTAGATGGGTGTGAATTGTAATGGTACCTACCTGCATTGTCAATCTTGATGATCAAAGCCACATAGCATATCTGTTAATTTATTTCCAAGAACTATGAAAATGATGTTCACTATACAAATTTCCAAGTAACATGACTTTTTCCACATTTGTTACCACCACAAAAATTAGCTGACTGGATAAAATTTCACATCATACATTTTTATGCAGGTGGTACCTACACCCCTCCACTTCACTACACACAGGCATAGGATTAAGAAAATAGTGACTATGTGCAGACACAGTCTTTTTTAGACATGACATTAGCATAACACAGTGGCTCATACACTCAAATTTTTCATACAGTCACCAAGATACTTCATTCATTTTCCTTTGTAGATTTTCTTGACTGTGAGAGAAAAATATTGGACCACCTACCAACTACCCACCTAAAATCCAGGAAACCTACATGGGAAGACGAATTCCTCAGATTCCCAGAAAGGTATGACATAGCAAGGGAATAGAGACAATAATGGTCACTGAATAATCATCATCCTCTCATCACTGATTTTGATCCTACGATACCAGTGGAAGGAATGCAAATGCCCAGAAGAACTTGGTGCAGACTTTATCAGGTGAAGACTAACCATGGCAGGCGTAAGGCCACTCTCCACAAATGGAAATTCACTGATGACCCACGATGTGACTGTGGTGCAGAAGAACAAACAATCCCTCACCTGATCTTCGAATGTCGTACAAGGAGGTTTGAAGAGGAATGGTGGGATATCATGAAAGCTACTCCATATGCTGTTCAGTGGGGGACCTGCTTAGATGTGGAATTGTAATTGCTGCTGTTACTGTCTCCCTAATCTTTTGCATATTGATGTTTGCAATCAATCATTTAATAATATATTTGTAATTCATTTATTATATTAATTAATAGTATGTGTGCAATTTTACCCTGTAGATGCCATACGATAAATAAAATAAATAAACCAAGATGGTTTAACTTAATGTGCATGAGATGAGACTAGTCCAAAATAAACAACATCCATCACTTCAAAAAGAATTAGCACAGTCACTGCCTGATAAAAGTTCATCAGATAAGCCATCCATCACTGCTGATTATACAGGAGATGGACAAAAATATGGAAACACCATGAGAAATGCATGTTTCAGCATATATACAGCTGCTAGCCAAGCCTCTAGGTTGCACTGTTGTATCTGATGACAAATGGTGTCTCTGTTATGTCTCAATATGCTGCATGTGTCTGTCATGGTCAGAAAGGTGTTTGATGTAGCTGTGAGAGCATTCTGTCAGAGCTCAGTGCATTTCAATATTGGCAAATTGTTGATGCCCATATGGTGAGTGTTTCAGTAATCAAAGTAGCCAAAGTTTTTGATGTTTCAAGAGACATTGGACTGAAGATTTATACTGCATACAGGGAAAGCAGAAATATAATCTACTAAGACACAATGCTGATGAAAGTATGTGTTGGGTGAGTGTGTTGTACGGTCATTGAAGAGGATTATGATGAAAAAAAGAGGATGACAGCTGCAGTCATCACCACTGCATAACTGAGTGTTGTGCTCATAAACACTGTCAGCACCAAATGAAGAGAACTGCAGGTTTAGCTGCATCAGTGAAAAAATTAGGAAAACATGGTGCCAAAGCCATAAAACCTAAACTGATAACCAATGGCAGGATGTCATTTGGTTTCACACTGTTTCCAATTCTAGCTGAGTTATTGTCCCAAGAGTGAAACATGGCGGGGGTCCAGTGATGGCTGAGCAGTAATATTGTGGTATTCTATGGACTGCATGGCTATCTTGCAAGGTATCATTACTGCCAAGGATTATGTGACCTTTTTCACTGGTCAGGTCCATCACATTGTATAGTGTTTGTTCTTCAATAATGGTGCTGTGTTCCAAGATGACAGAGCCCTTTCTCACACAGGTCTCTTTATGCGGGTTGGTTCTGTGAGCGCAAGGATGAATTCTCGCATCTCTCTTGGCCACTATTCTCACCACTCCACTTCATCTATAGGCCACAAGTGACCCATCGGGACCATCCAACCGCAGAGTCATCCTCAGAGGAGGACGCGGATAGGAGGGGCATGGGGTCAGCACACCGCACACTCGGTCGTTATGATGGTATTCTTGACCGAAGCCGCTACTATTCAGTCGAGTAGCTCCTCAATTGGCATCATGAGGCTGAGTGCACCCCGAAAAATGGCAGCAGCGTATGGTGGCCTGGATGGTCACCCATCCAAGTGCCGACCACACCCAACAGCACTTAACTTCGGTGATCTCACGGGAACCGGTGTATCCACTGCGGCAAGGCCATTGCCTGCTATTCTCACTACATGCCAATATTATTGAGCCTTTCTGGTCTTTTTTGGAAAGAAGGGCACATGATCGCTATCTGCTTCCATCATCGTTACCTGAACTTGCCACTATTTTACATCAAGAATGGCAAAAGATTCCTTTGAAAACCAGGACTTGTATTTATCCATTCTGAGATGACTGGAAACTATTTTTAATGTGAATCATTTCCCTACATCATATTTTTAACTGTTAAATATGAAACTTCATGAACACTTATTAATTGTACAGTTATCCACATGATGGTAACAGTAAGCTGTAATTTTCCAAATGTTTGTCAAGAAATGACTTTAACACAATCAGTCTAGCTACTAGATATCACATCGCCACAAGCGCTAGCTGATACCAGACTTTATTTTTACAAACAGTGACAGAGATGTTGCTATTTTAATACCTCTCAGTACGTTAAAGTCACCTCCAACTAATGTTAAATTATCAGGGTACTTTTGTAATACTGAGTGTGGACTTTCTTTGAATGAATCTACAATGGTTGTGGCAGAATTGGGTGGCTGATAAAAACATTTGCTAATTAACTGGAGTTCATCTAAGTCTGCTACTAATGTTCAGAAAATCTTACAGTCACACTCAATTTCAAACTCAATAGTCACAATATTTTTGTTGACAGAAGAGAACAATCTCCCTGTCTTGGCACCTAATCTGTCTTTTCAATATACATTCCATGCCTTGCTAAGCATTTTAGAGGTTTCTTTTTCAGGTTCAGTCCAGGTCTTGGTTCTGAGAATAATTTGAACATGACAACTTTTCTGGAGGACAATAAGTTCAGGAACTTAGTTATGAATACTTTGACAATTTGCTGTTAAAATTTTGACAGTCAAAGTATCTTTACTTTGCATGCAATAACTGATTTAGCTCTCTGTGTATCAACTGGCAAGTGCTCGTAAGAGGACCTCAAACTACCACCTAACCTAAAAAGCCCCATGTTCACTCCACTAGTACTCTGGCACTGAGTTACTGCTTCCTTTGTTTAGTGCAAACCTGACCTATCAAGAGGAATCTCACAATTCTCCACCCCATAAAGAAGGCCCAGAAATCTTCAGCCATGAGCATCACAGAATCAACAAAGAATGTGGCTGAGACCCTCCACTCAGCTCCAGGCAAAAAGGATCCTGACCAACTCTGAGGATGATGCTGAAAATTGTGAGCTCTGCTTTCACCCAGTGAGCAAGGCCATTAGTCTTCACTGTTTCCACCATATGCCCGTAAAAACAGAGGCTGTCTTAAGAACCCAAATGACAGACACCACAAATGCCACTATAAAAACAACTTGCTGACTACAGCACCTGTACACTTGAGGGCTGCAGGCAGGGCCTAGGGCCACCACCTCATCTTTCATGAGGCCTTCCTGGCAGACAAATCAAGTGTAAATTTGATTTCTTTCCAGCCCTCAATGCTATTTCCCTAAGAGACTCCTTAACGTGCCTATCATTGGAGCTCTAAATAGCCAGTAAACCCCTCCCCCTATATGCCTGCTCAGACTCTACTCATAAGTGCTCACCTGTTCACCCAAAAAGTGAATGGGCAAGGCCAGGCAGCCAGCTTCCATAATGATGATTGCGAGTATAGACTGGCACATCTATGGATTTGGTGAAGGTGTTATCGACAGACAGCCTTGTAAAGTACTTTTGAATAATTTTTCCAAAAACTCACTTGAACTAATTAAACAAGCCACACACAATGGAAATATTTAAGTTCTTATAGCTACAAACAGGCCAGACCTTACTGACAGTGTCAGTGTAGAGACAGTGCTTAGTGATCATGATATCACAATAGTGACAATGGTTACTGAAGTTAATAAATTCCTGAAGAAGGCTAGAAGAGTATTTATGCTAGCAAAAAGCAGATGAGAAGTTGTTAGGATCTCACTTAGACAATAAGTGGACATCATTTAGAACCAAAATAATGGATGCAGAAGAATTACAGGCAAGGTATAAAGTAATTGTATATCACAGCCTGGAGATGTATATGCCAAGTTAAGGATGGAAAAGACCAATTCTGGTTTAATAATAAAATTTATAAAATGCTGAAGAAGTAGATATTGTTGTCTTCTCATTACAAAGAACAGCATGCAATTGTCAATAGGGAGAAGTTAGGGCAAATTTGTCCATCCAGAAGAAGGTCGATGTGCAAAGCATACAACTTCCACCGTCATACCCTAGCAAAAGTTCTTGTTGGGAACCTGAGAAAATTCTGGTCATACATGAAATCACTAAGCAGAGCAGAAGCTCCTATCCAGACATTTCTTTTCCAGTCTGAGGTAGCAGTAGAAGATGGCAAAAAGATAACTGAAGTTTTAAATTTAATGCAGAAAGTTCAGACAAACACACCTTCATTTGACTGTCACACAGACTCTCGCATGGAGGACATAGAAATAACCATCCCTGGCATAGAAAAGCTACTGAAAGAGTTAAAAACAAATGTGTCACCAGGTCCATAGGGTGTGCACTGGAGCATTGACCCATTACATAGTTTGCAGTTATAGCAAATCTTTCACCCACCATAAAGAACCTAGTGACTAGAAAAAAGTCCAGGTAAGAAAATTAACTCACATATTATGGACTAATGTCCTTAACATTGGTTGGCTGCAGAAATCTTTAACACATTCTCAGTTCAGAGGTAGTAAATTTGCTTGAGACATAAAAGCTTCTACTCATAAATCAACATAGGTTTAGAAAGCATCATTTATGTGAAACTCTGTTTTCCCTTTTCTCACATTATATCCAGTGGGCCATAGACAAAAGGCAACAGGCAGACTGCACATTCCTAGCTTTCTAGAAAACATTTGTCACAGTGCCCCACTACAGACTGTTGATGAAGGTCCAAGCATTAGATTCTCAGATGTGTTGTGAGTGGTACCAAGGCTTCTTCAATAATAGAATCCAGTATGATGTCCTTGATGACAAATATTCATCAGAAACAGGAGTATTATCGGAAGTGCCCCAGGAAAGTGTGATAAGGACACTCTTATTCCCTTCATACATAAATGATTAGACAGACAAGGTGATCAGCAATTTACAGCTGTTTTCTGATGATGCTGTGCTGTATGGGAATGGGTCATTGCTGAATAACTAGGATGATACAAGATGACTCAGAGAATTTCTAGTTGGTTTGATAAATGGCAGGAGTTCCACATTTTCAAAAATGTAAGTTAATGTAGGAAAAACATTCCTGTAACTTTCGAATCAAGCATTAGTGAGGTACAGCTTGATGCACTCACATCCATTAAACATCTAGGCATAATGCTGCTAAGTGATATGAAATGGAACAAGCACATCAGGTTGGTAGTATGGAAGGCAAATACTCAACTTAATTTTATTGTGAGAATTTTGGGAAAGTGTAGCACATCCATGAAGCAGATGGCATATAGAATACTAATGCAACCCAGTTTTTAGTACTGTTCAAGTGTTGTGCATCCCCACCAGGTCAGATTAAAGGAAGACATTGAAGCAATTGAGAGATATGCTGCAAGATTTGTTTCTAGTAGCTTCACTCAACAATTAAATATTATATGATGTACGTCATAAATTCAATTTAGAGTCCCTGGAGGTGAGCTGATGCTCTTTCCACAAGGCAGTATCGTATGAATTTAGGGAACCAGCATTTGAGGCTGATTGCAGAATGATTCTACTGCCACAAATCTACATTTTGCATAAGGACCATGAAGATAGGATGTGAGTATTTATAGTAGCTTGATGAGTTTGAATGTATATGTAGATGTAGATATGACAATGTCAGCCAATAATATTCAAATGGAAGCTAAATCATATAAAGAAATGCTTCTTTTCTCCTCCCTATTCCCACATTCAATAATGTGACAAGTTGTCATAACACCCTAATCAAGTGAAGAGGGGGCAAGGAGAAATGTTGTTATATTTCAGTGCAAGTGGCATTATTGAAATAGTAAGTGAAATATAGTAGCTGCAAAATTGGTGCATATAATACCATGACGAGATCATAAAGCCATAAGAACTGTCAATCCTTTACATGTACACTGTAATAGAATTTTAAATTAAAATTAGGCTCATGTAAAATAATTTCCATTTGCATAAAGCATCCTTAACTTTTGTAGAAAAGGTGTGCAATATTCTGCAGGTTCCATTTTTATAAGCATCCTGAAGAACTGAAAAATTTGAGAGATAACCCACAGATTTGGAGATCTCAGTTGAAAAGCTTTCTTTGTAGTACACAACTTTTATTCTCTACACAAATTCCTCATGGTACATTAGATTCATTCATATATACTATTGCAAGAGATTTGTTTTCTGGTGTTTTTTTTTTTTTTTTTTTTTTTTTTTTTTTTTTTTTTTTTTTTTTTTTTTTTTTTAATATTTGTCAGCTTTTCTGAATCATGAAGAAGTTTATTTCATGATTGGAAGTCTCTGGCACACTTGTTTTCTTAGAAGACAAGAAAAATTAATAAGTAAATAAACTTTATGGAAAATGAATACCCTTCATGTCATAGTGTAGCATGTCTACAATAATATGAGGGGGTTAGCAGAAGAAAGTGCCAACCCTAGTTTAGTGTGGATTAGTTTGATCATGGTATACTGTGTTTTTGAATGTAATACATCTTAGTAACACAAAGTTCCACTTGAACTACTAGCAACAATTGTTTACTATACAGGGTGGCCCATTGATCGTGACCGGGCCAAATATCTCACAAAATAAGCATCAAATAAAAAACTACAAAGAACAAAACTTGTCTAGCTTGAAGGGCGAAACCAGATGGCACTATGGTTGGCCCGCTAGATGGCGCTGCAATGGGTTGAACTGATATCAATTCCATTTTTTTAAATAGGAACCCCCATTTTTTATTACATGTTCGTGTAGTGCATAAAGGAATATGAATGTTTTTTTCGCTTTGTAATACATGGCGCTGTAATAGTCACAAACGTATAAGTATGTGGTGTCACGTAACATTCTGCCAGTGTCGACGGTGTTTGCTTTGTGATACATTCCCCGTGTTAAAGTGGACCATTTACCAGTTGCGGAAAAGGTCAATAATGTGTTGATGTATGGCTATTGTGATCAAAATGCCCAATGGGCGTGTGCTATGTATGCTGCTTGGCATCCTTGATGACATCATCCAAGTGCTCAGACCATTCACCAGATAGTTATGTTATTTAAGGAAACAGGGAGTGCCCAAGTAGGTGTTTTAGCTGCTGTTGTGGCTAATCTGCACATCAGTAGCAGACAAATTGCACAAGAATCAGGAATCTCAACAACACCAGCGTTGAGAATGCTACATCAACATCTTTATCACCCATACCATATTTCTATGCAGCAGGAATTGCATGGTGACGACTTTGAACATCGTGTACAGTTCTGCCATTGGGCACAAGATAAATTACGGGACGATGACAGATGTTTTGCATGTGTTCTATTTAGCAGCAAAGCATCACTCACCAACAGCGGTAACATAAACCAGCATAATATGCACTATTGGGCAACAAAAAATCCACGATGGCTGAGACAAGTGGAACATCAACGACCTTGGCAGGTTAATGTATGGTGCGGCATTATGGGAGCAGGATAATTGGCCCCCATTTTATCAAGGGCAATCTAAATGGTACAATGTGTACTGATTTCCTATGTAATTTTCTACCGATGTTACTACAAGATGTTTCACTGCATGGCAGAATGGTGATGTACTTCCAACATGATGGATGTCCAGCACATAGCTCGCATGCGGTTGAAGCAGTATTGAATAGTATATTTCTTGACAGGTGGATTGGTCATCAAAGCACCATATCATGGCCCTGGATTTCTTTCTGTGGAGAAAGTTGAAGGATATTTGCTATTGTGATCCACCAACAACACCTAACATGCATCAGCGCATTGTCAATTTATGTGCAAACACTACGGAAGGCAAACTACTTGCTGTTGAGAGGAATGTCGTTACACGTATTGCCAAATGCATTGAGGTTAACGGACATCATTTTGAACATTTATTGCATTAAAGTGGTATTTACAGATAATAATGCTGTAACAGTATGCATTCTCAGAAATGATAAGTTCAGAAAGGTACATGTATCACACTGAAATAATCGAAATAAAATGTTCAAATGTACCTACATTCTGTATTTTAATTTAAAAACCTACCTGTTACCAACTGTTCATCTAACATTGTGAGTCATATGTTTGTGACTATTACTGCACCATCTACCACAAAGGAAAAAAAGTGGCCCAACTAAAACATTCATATTTCTTTACGTACTACACGAATATGTAATAAAAAATGAGGGTTCCTATTTAAAAAATACAGTTGATATCCGTTAAACCTATGGCAGTGCCATCTAGTGGGCCCACCATTGCACCACCTGGTTTCCCCCTTCAAGGTAGACAAGATTCATTCTTTGTAGTTTTTTCGTTTGACGCTTATTTCGTGAGATATTTGGCCCAGTCACGATCAATGGACCACCCTGTACACATTATTTTGTCGTATTGTATTTATATCCATCACTCTGAATTTGACCAACATATAACATAGGATCATTCAAAACTGCACTAACATGTGGCAGCAGTTTCTTCCACTGGCATCTTCATTTGACATGATCACAGCCCTTTCAGTCAGTGAGGTAGCACACTGGGTATCACACTGGTCTTGTATTTGGGAGAATAGAGGTTCAGGTATCTGTATGGTCATCTAATTCTTTTTTCAGAGTTTTCCTAAGCTGCTTAAGGTAAATGCCAGAATGGTTCCTTTGAAAAGATTATGATCAATTTTCTTCCACACACGTCCCCTCAATTTAAGCTTGTGTTATGATATAATAACTTCATTGTCAACAGAATATTATACCTTAATCTTATTACTCTTTCCTCTAGTTTTCTGTGGTTTTGGTGTATTTGAATCTGATGGTCAGTTGTTTTTGCTGTGACCAAAACTAAACTTTTTCTGTTATTTCTGGCAATCAGACTTATATTTCACTATTTCAGTTATTGCATTTTCAGAGTAATATTTACTTTTGTGTGTGACTTCATGTTCCAGTGAACTATGTGTCAAATTACAAATCCAAGTGACAGGCATTCAATCTTCAATTGGTCCCACAATCTTTTTCTCTCATATATTGCTTCTTTCACCTCTACCAACAATTGTTTAACGTGACAAGTGTCAAGCTGAATAATACTTTGGAGTTGCCATTAAACTGTAAATCCTCCAATGACTGTCCACATAAATCATCTCAAAGGTTGAAAGAAAACAAGGGCATACCATCTTGAACATATCATGCCTAATAAATCATGCTCAAACCAGCTTTTTGGTTGATGACAGTCTTACTTTAATTATTTATTATGGTATAAGTTTTAAAAAGATTCACAGCTATTGGTATAGTTATCATACATTGTATTCAGAAATCATTTTACTTATAGTTTTCAGTATACTCATAATGACACTTTTTTATGTAGGTGTTTCCAAAAGAAACAGTTCTGCAACCTTTTGGAGAGGCAACACTGAAGCTAACTGTTTACCCTTGTATTTGTGACCAAGATACCAGATTCACACCTCTGCGAGCTGTGTTAGCTGGTTTTATACAAATTAGTGAAGAAGACAGGTAAATTAACTAAAAGATAAACATGTTCCTAGACTTATGTTTTAGCAATGAAAACAGATAATTGTGGTAATATATGAACCTTTTTCATGAAACTTTTCATGTGATTATATTTTCTGTACAACATATATGTCCTTAAGGAACCAAATGGTTGATGTGCATTTAGTTTTAAAAATAGGAAGGTACTTCATATCAAAGTCATCACTCCCATGACATTTTAAATGTAATTTCATTTGACTTTCTTTAGAAACTTTCTTTTTTATCTTGACACAATTTTTTTATACTCAGTGTAATTATCACACTTAGTAACATTATTGGTGACAAACAGCTGTTACAAAAAGTGGTACTGAACTGCGCACAATGCAATGGTCACAAGACAGTGACATCTGGTGGACCAGCACTTGTTTATTTTATTTATTTATTTATCCCTCTGTACAAAATAAAGATTGTGTGGATGTTGTCCAAAAGTACATGTAAATTTATGGGAAACAATTTGTGCAAAAGGAACATACAAAATTTTACATTAAGTAGTATGAAGAACAATACTTACAAAATAGTACAAAAAAATTTACAAAAAATAATACTTCGTCATACAAGACACAGTAAAACAACTTTTTACATATGTATACTAACAGCATTGTAACAGCATAGTATGTTTGCCTTAAGGCTTTACTTTTGTCTTTCCTAAACAGGAAGCCCTTATATTCACTACAATAATTGAGTAAAGATTTTACTACACTCAGTAGCTGTCCATTAGATTTACGAAATTAACAGAAACTTTAGGGGATGAAAAACAGTGTTTTCAGTTTTTCCTTAATATAAACATTATCAGAATTATTTATTGACCTAATTGTCATTTACCGAGTAAACACATTGTTCAAGTAGATATTCTTTAAATTCTACTTTAAATCTGTTTTCATCTTCAAACTTTTGGTGTTGGCCGGCAGTATGTTGTAGAGTTTTGTACCAATATGTCTCACATGCCTTTGTGTGTGTGTTATTTTTGTTCACTGTGTATGGAGTGCTATGCTATTACGAGTATTGTAGTTATGCAAATCAGCATTTGTCAGATATTGTTAGAAGTTCAAGCTTGTTGAATAAGGGTTTGCATTGTGTCTGTTGATGGTAAGTGGTGAAACCCCAAAATATTATTCTGTATGCTGCAAGAGACTGAAAATAACCAAAATATTGTGTCTACAATCCTGGAACTCTTTGCAGTACAGACATTTGCAATAATTCTAAGAGCAAAACAGGCTGCACAAGTTTCATTACATTGTCATTAAAATTAATATTTTAATCTACGTGGATCCACAGCAATTTTGTTGATGCCAGTCTGTCTATGGCCTTTCACCCAACAACACATCAAGATTTACATTTTGACATATTTTCCCAAACTGCATATAATTTGTTTTATTTGCATTTAATGTCAACTGGTTTACATTGAACCAAGCATGGGATTTCTTTATTACTTGATCAGTAGGTGTTTGCAGCATTTGTTTTGGTGCACCAATTATCACACTGGTGTCATCTGTGAATAGTATGGCGTTTGCTGCTCCATCTGAGGTGTGAAAGTCATTTATGTAGTCAAGAAACATTAAGGGACCTACAATACTGCCTTGTGGCACTCCTATTACCACTTTTTTTCTGTTTTGTAGGTATGATTCAAACCACTTTTCCATGTCCCATGACTACCTAATGCTTCCAGTTTTTCTAAAAGAATGCCATGATTGGCACTGTCAAATGCTTTGGAGAGATCTAATTTTTTTCCTATTCACTGTTGTCTTTCTCTAGATTTTTTATTATTTGTTCAGTGTAGCATGTTGGAGCTGTTTCTGCATTTTTACCTACCTGTAAGCTATGCTGATTTCTATTTAGTCAGTTATGGTCTTTTGATATTTGTTGATTCTGTGCTTGATTAATTTTTCTATTATTTTGGAAAACGCTGGAAAGAGGGATATTGTTTGATAGTTTTCTACCTTAAGTTTGTCACTGCTTTTGAATAATGGATTCACTTCTGAGATCTCCATCCTTTCTGAAAACACTCCTTCACTGCATGATAAGTTGGTTATGTATGCCAAGGGCCTTGCAAATTGTGCAGCTGTCATTGTTATGATATAAACAGGCACCTCCTCTACTCCTGTTAACATTTTAGGTTTCAAGCTATTTACTACTTTGAACACTTCATGGTTAACTGTTGGATCTATCCTCATACTACAAGCAGCTTTTGGAAATTCAGGTTTTTATTGGTTTGCACGTTTTGAGATTAATAAATTGTTGCATTTATGAAATAATTGTTAATATAATCTGGCAAATCTTCTTTTTAATATTGACATTTTCTGTGTTTTTTAGAATGATATCCTGGTCTTCACATCTATTTGCT
Organism: Schistocerca gregaria; assembly: GCF_023897955.1. Lineage (NCBI taxonomy): Eukaryota > Metazoa > Arthropoda > Insecta > Orthoptera > Acrididae > Schistocerca > Schistocerca gregaria. The sequence goes on from NC_064922.1 coordinate 197,708,635, forward strand.
GTTTCAGTCTTCACAATACCCCATATGGCTTTTGTTTTGTTATCAGACTGTCTTATTACGTTGTCATTACTCATACATTTTGCTTTGACAATTACTTTTCGATAGACCCTCTTGTAATTCTTAACATGTTCTATGAACTTTGGACCTTTAGATGTCTTCAACTTTGTATTTAGTAGCTTTAGAGTTCCACAAGAAGTTTTGATGCCAGCTGTGATCTAATAAATGATCTACCATCATGTACAAGCCTGCCATGTAAATTTACATTATTTGCTGATGATACACAGTTTTTATGAGCAGTAGAACAGACACAAATCTTGAGTAATTCATTATTCACATACTCTCAGATGTCGTTAATTGGTTCAAGGTGAATGATCTCTCATTAAATTGCAGTAAGACCAGCTTTATTCAGTTCTGTACAAAAACAGAAAAAAGAAAGAAGGATAAGTGTGACATTTGGTAATCAACCAATAGAAAGAATGGAAACAACAAAATGTCTTGGAGTGCACATTGACAAGAAATTGAACTGGTCTTCACATATTATTGATCTCTGTAAGAGGCTTAGCTCTGCTACCTATGCTTTACAGGTTGTCACTACATGTGTTGAACCTAACACTGCAAAAGTGGCATACTATGGCTATTTTCATTCTCTCATTGAGTATGGAATTATTTTTTGGGGCAACCAGCCATTAGCAAGGAAAGTGTTCATTGCACAGAAGCGAACTTTAAGAATTATATGTGGATTGCGCCCAAGAGACTAGTGTAGAAATAGTTTTCATAAACTTAAAATATACACAACTGCATGCCAATATATCTTTTCTCTCATGTGTTTTGTTTGTAAAAATATAGAGATATTTCAACCAAACAGTAATTATCATGGGTATAGCACACGGAGGAAGAATGACATACACAGCGAGCTCAGAAATTTGAGCTTGGCACAAAAGAGTGTCCACTACACTGGAGCAAAACTCTTCAATGCTCTTCCTCCTGAAATAAAGACAGAGATTCATAACAAGAGTAAGTTTAAGAAAGCACTAAAAATATTTCTGCTAGAAAAAGCTTTTCACAGTCTAGATGAATTTTTAACTAAATAAATTGTGATATTTTAATATTATATAATACAAGTTGACATAATGCCACTAAGAATGTTATTTAACCTGAGTTCTGTATCTGTGTGTGCTCTGTATCTGTTTGATGTAGTGTTTAATGATTCTAAGAAAATATCTCTTTTTCTGTATTGCTGCCCAAAGAATTTACTGTATAAATTTTTATATAATTATATCTAAAAACAAAGATGATGTGACTTAAAAAGCGCTGGCATGTTCATAGACACACAAACATACACACAAAATTCAAACTTTCACAACCAACGGTTGCTTCATCAGGAAAGAGGGAAGGAAAGGGAAAGACGAAAGGATGTGGGTTTTAAGGGAGAGGGTAAGGAGTCATTCCAGCCCTGGGAGCAGGAAGACTTACTTTAGGGGGAAAAAAAAGACAGGTATACACTTGCACACACACACATATGCATCCGCACATACACAGACGGAAGCTGATTATGTACTCAAATTTCTGTATATTCTATAAGATTATCAGATTGTATTTGTAAACAGCTGACTCGTTCCACATCCTTGTGTATCCAACACAGTTGCACCTATGGAACATGAAATAAATCAAATGAAATCAAGAACTTGGGTTTGTATTGTGATGTGATGTGATTCTTGACAGCTTCTTTGGAAAGCACATTTAAAAATATCCCATGAAAATTGAAGAAAAAGTATTGTAGGCACCATTTATATTTGTTAGGGACAGAACTTCTGCTCAGGACTCACTAGTTAGGATATTTGTAAATTCTACACAGTTTTCAGTTGAAAATTTTCCTTTATTCATGAAGTACACTTTTTTTCTTTCAGTGGCATCCCAAATCAGTATTTATTACTTCTACTTCTGTGGATCATAGATTTGAAAATATATTACCTATAAGATTGTTTGTATTATATGTTATTCTTATGGGTTTGTGTACATGTGGAAAAAGATTTAAACAATGTAATAGATTTAGGAATTTATTTTTTAGACTACTTTCATTTATAAGATTCATGCTGAAATCCTCACAAACAACTACAGTGGCTCATTCAATAAAAAGAAAGTTAAGTAGTGTTTTTAATTGATTAATGAATATGTTTGTATCCAGCTTCACACCTTCTTTTGTACCTGATACTTGCCTTAGTAAATACGTACATCTCCATTTTTTGACATTTTTTCTAGAATAATGACTTGCCAACATAGTCATTCATACAAGCAAATACTCATCTTCATTTATCAGTCATCTCTGAAGCTGCAGTAGCATATCATACTTATCCTAATAATCACATATTAGTACATTTCAACTCCCAGATAAATTTTGCTATAGTCTATTTCAGTTTTTGCTTCATCTGAATAAATTCCCAACAATTTGTTTCAAGCCTTCTGGTTGTGTCAACAATACAGTCTAATTTAGCTCTATCATTTGTATTGCATAATGTCCAAGATCTAATACAAATTTTCTTCAATCTTGCAGATTCTGTCCTGATATTTATGAGAGACAAATGGGGTACAACATGAGCCCTATCAAGATGAACATTGAAGCAGACATTGAAATCCCATATCTGTGTGTTGAAACTCCTGAAGATGATTGTAACTTCAAAATGTATGCAACTGATATTATGAGTAAATTTAACAAATCACACAAAGAGGAGAAAGTGATAAGAGTTAAAAACTATAACAACGCAGAAGCAACAGCAGTTTTCAGTACATATGAGCCATTCACCTTGTGTAAAATCACTACAACTGATGGTACAGTTTCAAACAGAAGACCATATGATGCTGTGGTACTTAATAAAAATGTAACGGCTGAGGTAAATGATTTTATAATGTTACACAATAACTGTGACATTTGTCAATTTGTCAAAGGTTTCATTATCTTGAACCACTGTTTATAAACAAGTAATGAAGAATATTTGTCTCAGGACAGATAGCATTCAGAGGATGTACCAACACTTTATTACGTACTATTATATACAGTCATATCACCAACTATTTTATATTTCATATCAGCACCTCTACCATGGATAAAGACACAGATATTATTAAGTTGGCTGCAATGTCTTTGGAGCAGATACTTCCTCATGATGTTCTCGGTTATTGGATGTTCATGGTAACTATGTCTCAAGTTTGTAGTGTTGGTGAAACACAGACTAATTTTTTTTATTGATAAACCATTGTGTGTTAGAACCCATAGGTCTTGTAAACTGTCTCATGATGATAATATCTGTGTCTTTATCCATGGTAGAGGTGTTGATATGAAATGTGTATTGCTATATCTCATGAGTTTGCACCCCTTGTTGTTAGGCTGCTTGCCTGTTTGGCCTCCTGCCAGCTGCGCCCAGCTGCCCTCACACTGACTAGAGCTCCTCAGTGTGATGGCGTGATAAGCTCACTGCCGCAGTCGAAATTATTCTAAGTCCATGACCTTGGGTGACGTGTCGTCTATAAATAGCGTGTTTCCAGTAGCTGATGCACAGTCGGCAGCATGCCTTGTCATAGGACACATCGTGTCTTCCGATGGAAGCCTATTATTTACAAATCTATTTGTCAGGCTGATATAGCTCCTTGGTACACATATTTGTTTGTCCTCCCAGTATCAAGTCTAATACTATTTTATGTACAGTGCATCATTGCTCCAGATGTTAAATTCTTGATATTACATTTAATTCTACCTTGTTCTGTCAATTCTGAACATGAAAATGGGCATTGTTGATCAAACAACAAAAGTCACTACAATAGGATATGGAACCAACATCTTAATATTATTGGATTACACAAAATTTAATGGTCTCCAGTAATAATGTTCTTACTACAATATTCTACTGATATTGTGTTGGGCGCTGTGTGAGGAGCTTAATATATATACATTTTTTTAATATATGTAGTTCCACCCTATGTCTGGAGTGTGGGACTTCAGCCAGTCAATTTCCAGTAATAAAATACCAACAGCTGTTATTTGGGTTTTATTTGTTAGGCGACCAGTTTTGACATTACATTATGCCATTTTCAGGCCTGTATGCATCAAGTAACCCTCATGTTGGAAACCAATGCAGCACTGTCAACTGGTATCATGAAGATTTTTTCCGCATGGGCATGTGTGCTCACCGAGCGAGGTGGCGCAGTGGTTAGACACTGGACTCGCATTAGGGAGGACGACGGTTCCATCCCGCGTCCGGCCATCCTGATTTAGGTTTTCCGTGATTTCCCTAAATCACTCCAGGCAAATGCCAGGATGGTTCCTCTGAAAGGGCACAGCTGACTTCCTTCCCCATCCTTCCCTAATCCAATGAGACCAATGACCACGCTGACTGGTCTCCTTCCCCAAACAACCAACCAACCATGTGTGCTCCTTGGAAAGTTGCTGACAACTGTCCAAGGAGTGCACAAGCCCTTGAGGAAAAAACCTTCATGATACCAGTCAACAGTGCTGCATTGATTTCTAACATGAGATTTATTCGATATTTGCAGGCCTGAAGGTGGCATAATGTAATGTCAAAACTGGCTGTCTAACAAACAAAACCAAAATAACGGCTGTTGATCTTTTACTGCTGGATTTTTAAACACTGTCACTACAGTACTCTAGTCAGAGACACTGCACATGAGTGCCAAGTACCTGCATCTGTTGGCTACACATTTTTTTATGGAGGTAGATTCCCATATTTACAGTTGTTTGTTCTTATTTACAGTGCCTCAATTAACTGACAATTCTGACAAGTATTCTGTATACAGAAGAGATGAAAGCAGTGACAGTCACTATCACATAGTGAAGTTTATCATGGCAATACTATGAGCAACAGAACAGTAAGAAAACGGTTTACAGAATTTGAAATGGCTGTATTAGTGTACTTTACTTTTTTGCGTCAGAAAACCAATTGTAGTCTTTCAGCCAGTACTGGGCAATGTATGGGGCTTCTTTCTTTTCCAGTCACAAATCGCCAAGGTTGCATCTGAAGGGACAGTTTGGACATGTCAAAAGTTGTTCCATGTGTTGTGCAGAACCACAGTCACACTTGCTGTCATCCACTTCCCTGTCACCCCACGTGATCATTTTTTTTTTTTTTTTTTCACTGATGCTACCCCTTTTACTTGTATTATGCAGTTCAGGATTCTCCATGTTTTCCACTTTATTGTGGAGCTGTCAGGCTGTATTAATGTTGATGATGAAGTGCTAAGTAGCCAACCACTTGTAATTACTAAAGATTTGGTGCATAAAGTTCATACAGAAGTTCAAAAGAACACATACTTCATGAGTTTGTCTTTATCTAATGAGTTTCCTCAGGTTTCAAGAAGGATTCTTTACTGAATTCTCACAGAACACTTAAATTACAAAAAGTAGTGTTCACGATGGATATCGGAAATGCTGACTGAGATGTAGAAAACAAATCAAGTAGCAATTGTTTTCAATTTTCTTGATAAGTGCAGTGATTTAGGTGATGAATTTTTAAGCTGAACTGCCACTGGAGATGAAATGTGGGTACTTCTTTTACACCAGAAATGAAATGACAATCTATGGAATGGAGGCATTTAATGTCAACTTGACAGTGCAGTTCAAACAATCAATTTTAGTCTGAGAATCATGTGCACTATGTTTCTGGATAGGGTAGGAGTGTTGTTAATGGAACCATTTTGCACACTGTCACATAATTTTGAGACATGGTGTGAGACCTTCCACAAAAAGAAATCCGAAAAAGAGTCGTGACTTGCTTAGAAAAGGGATTTCTTTGGTTCACAGCAATTACTACAACTGAACAAACACAAAATATCATCACATCACATGTCTTGGTCAGCTTTCATGTGGCCTGGTGTAGGAACCATGAAATACTACTTTGTTCTACACAGTTCTTCAACAGCAGCTGGCAAAGCAGACAGATTTTCACAAGAATAGGTTTAAAAAAAATTCTGTCCTAATTATCGTAATAATGGTACCAAATATGTTGGAAAGTAAGTTAAGATGCAGCACACAGTTTTGTGCAATAATAAAAATATCAAAATAGTACTACATTAAACAACACACTTCATAAATTCATTCCTCTTCCTTTTCCTCTTCCTCTTTTCTCCTCACCCTCTGCCTCTTGCTGTTATTATTGTTATTGTTATTATTATTATTATTATTATTGTTTACTTACAAAATAGCCATATGCCAGTTGCAGTAGTAGTCATTTTCTCTGTCTGCCTAGACTTTTCATTCTCTTGGTATGTAGCTGTTAATTTTGGGAAATAATTGTGGTTCTACATTCTTTTTACATGTCCATTTCAATTTCTAATATTGTATTCAATCAGATACGTGTATCATTTCGTTGTCTGGTGCCACTAAGATTATCTGATCTATTAAAACTTTTCATTATTCTCAGAAACATGATGCCTTCATATGATTCAATTGTTATCACATTGTGATCCTTTTTTTCCATATTATCACGAACAAACTGCCATTGTTTTGTGTAACTTTGTTGTAATTTTTTCCCATATATATTCTCAGACTTTAATAGTTTCTTATCTGGATCTTTACTGTCATCATTATGTTATGTCACAAACAACTGCAAATTCTTTTCAATAAGTGCCATATTTTTTTGTTTTTTTTCGCTGGACTTTTATTTCAAATTCCCTAAAAGTTTTCTTCAGAATGTAGACTCATTTTTCAAAGTATGTGTAAAATGACACATCCTTATCTGACCCATTGCTTGTTGTGATTGGTTGTATCAATTTGCCATTTGTCTCTATAAGTATGAATTATTACTGCATTTGAGGACTACATCATCAAAATGTGGTAAATCCACAAATAAAAAATTTGCAGGATATACCAAACCTAATAAATACTAAAATTCTATAATAATTGATGACTTGAACATGAGAAATTATTAATGATTATGAATATAAATAAACAGGATAAGTACATAAAATCTTACTCTTTTTTCAGTCATACAGCTGCTACTCAAGTTTTTAGAGTCTGCGGACTTATTTCATTTTGCATCAAATCAGGTACATTTCATGTTTTAAGACAAATTTCCATAAGAAAAGTTCAAGAATCAATTATTTAATTTTTATTTTAAATCCTCTATTTTCTGATAAATATTATGGTATTTTTAAGGAGTTAATATTTCAACTTGTTTCTATGACTCTTTCCCACTCTACCAAAAAGGCCGTCCACAGGCAAGTATGAATGAGCATGCATTGGAATTTTTATTTATTTTTCTAGGCAACCATCACAAAAAATCTGCTTTTATTGTATTCTTCATATCTACGTGTACTTATGTGCAATGAAGATTTCCTGTACATTTGATAATGAATATTATGATTTTCACTATGAATGTGTAACCAAATGGCAAAGTCTTATGTCTCGAATGACTTTAAAGTGCTCAATTGTGATGATGCTTTACAGCTTTTGCTTTTAAGTGACTTTAAAATGGGATAAAGCATCCCAAAACTTATTGTAAAGTCCAAATAAATACTTAAAATCAGAAAGAGAAGAGTAGCCAACTTCATAAAAAGTTTTCTTTTGCAATTATTTCTCTTTTCGTCAGCTCCACTTTTCTTTTCAGTTCACACTTCTGCCATTTCCTGTATCTGGAAGAATAGTTCTCTAGACGTTCCCTTTCTTCCATGAATGTCATATTTAACATGAGCTGCAGGCACATACAAAAGCACAATGCTAGACAACAAACCTGTTGTATATTATGTTGTGTTGGCTACAACACTAAGTAAAATACAATGGACACATTGTTGCAAACTTTCAAAATGCTTCCTGTCTTGGTGTCATAGATTTTATTAGACCTTAGTCACTAGTCAGACTAACAGTCAGGAACAATGGGACCTATCTCAATTTCAATCAGATTTCATGCTGGACATACTGTGTTATGAAATGAAGGCCAAACTTTGCACATGATTCAAATGGTAAAAAATTGCATTTTGACTGAAAAGACACCTTAGGTTGATGCAGCCCACCTTCTAGAGTAGAAATCTGCTTCAAATCAATTTATAATGTTTCAAAGTCTCATTCCTCATTTACAACAAGAGTTGGATAACCCCTATTCTTTATAACACCTGAGAATTTTTCTCTGATAACATTGTCAAGAGATTTCTGAATTTCTTTGTCACACTCTTCATGTTTTTCGATTACCTGTTTTATTTGGGCTTGACAGATTGAACTGCAGGCAGGCCACAAGACCAACCATGGGGCTTTAGGAAGTATCACACATGGTACAGTAGCAACTTTTTCCAATCATACATAGTTAAATTTATGAAACGTAATTTCATTCATGAGAGCAACTTACATATTTCCAACTCATATATTATTCTGGGACACACTCTTTTCTAGCACTCTGTCCAATGACCACCCACCTCATGGCAGTCAGAAAGGTTCAAGTCTCATGAAGAGGTTGATAATCCCACAGGGAGTAAAGAGAACTGCAAGAAGTGTGGGTCAATGGATGTCAGCATGTGCAAGTATGCTTGACAAGTCATGCTGAAGTAATTGCATTAGTGAGACGTGATCAGACCTTTTCTCAGAGAAGAAAGTGTAGATGCACACAACCAATTGTGCCATGGCAGGTGTGTAAGTGAGACATGATTGGACTGTTTCTCATGGTGTGTATTATGTGTTGATGCTGTACAAGTGGTACATGCCATATGTCACAAGTGGTGTCTAAAATGGCAGTATCATGACTGAGATGGTGCAACAGAAGGAGGGTCTGGAGACAGAAGCTCATTAAAGTCCTGTCTGTCTCTCGTTGAATCCGAGGGTGGCAACAGTGTGGGCAATGAGTGTTTGATATGGTCAAGGAGTGTTTGTTGTCATTCTCATTGACCAGCATGTTAGCATCTGGTTGTGTTGAGGCAGAGTCAACCTGGAGTCCCTCAGGGGGCTTAAGATAGGTGACTGAGACAGTTGTAGATTTTCCATGCACTAACATGTCGAATGTCTATAGACCACATTTGATCACCTTGCATGGGCATGAATAAGGGGCTGCAGAGCTGCTCTTACAGAATCATCTCACAACATCATGAAGTCACAGAAGCAAAGTCTTGTGTACAAAAACTTGTGGGTCAAATAAAGTGAGGGCGGCAGAACATGGATGTTCTGGATGTGTTGCTGAACATGATGCAATAGTGTAGGTAAGTTCAAATGATTTGTGTCATCTGTAGGGTGCAAAAACTCTGTATGTGAGACCAGCAGCACACTGTAAACCACATCTGCCAGCAATGTCTGTAGATTGTTCTTGTACATTGATCAACTGCCAAGTAGGACCCACATGAGCACCTCAGTTCAGGAACAGCTGTGCCACATCAGGGCCACCTCCAAATCCTGTGCCATCACTCTGCAGATGCTATACAATAGTCTGAGTGTAAGTGCTACTGCAGAGGCAACACAGAGTTTTGAATGGGGTAGACAGCCCTGATCAGTAATAAACTGTGTCAGTGTGCTGAATTGGGTGATTCAAATCTTGAAAAATACACAAGCAGTAGTCTCAGCTGTGATGTCTTGGATAGGTACAGATTCGGCCCATCATGACAACCTGTCACTCATGGATAGGAGGTAATAAAATCCTGCTGACTCAAGCAGAAGTCTGACAATGTCAAGGTGAACCTACCAAAATGGAGTCTTCAGGATGGGGAAGCTTTTGAGGTAAGGCTGTGCATGACATCTTTTCTTGCTCCACTAGCAACCAAGACAGCTTTGTCCCCAGTGACAACAGTTTCACTTAACATGGCACATACAATCTGTCCATCACTAAGCAAACTATTGGTTTGATGTTGGGTTGGCTTAGGTTACATAACTGTCAAATATTTCACAGCATCAGCAGTCATGGCCTGTCCTATGAAATGTTGCAGAGCAGTGTTGATTGAGACATGGTAAGTGACCGACATTCACTTTGAACGTTTGTGTTCCAGTTGTTAGGAGATCTGTGGTGCTTGGATTGTTCATCTGCTCATTCACCATATGGTCATAATTGAATTGGAGAGAAAATGTATTGATTCTAGACAGATATTCTTCAATGATATTGTCTGCACTGTAGATATGATGTATGTTGGTGGTGTACTGTGCAGTAAGTTCTAGATGTCTGAATTGGTGTTGACGGGCATCCTGAGATGGGTTCTTGATGGCATTCACCAGTAGTTTATGATCTGTGTGCATGGTCACTTGACAGTTCTTGATAAATTTGCAGAAGTATTTGACTGCCATTTATATTGCAAAGAGGTCGTGATTGAAGGCTGGCCAGTTAGATTGTGAGGGAGATAGTTTCTTGAAGAAGAACTGAAGTGATTGGGACGCCCCATCTACCACCTGATCCATCACTGCCTCTACCACAATGTTGCTCACATCAGTCATGAGGTTGATATGTACTTCAGAGTGAGGGTGGGTCAAAGTAACAAATTGTACTAAAAAGTTCTTCACCTTGTGGAATTCATCTGTCATCTCCACAGTCTATTCAACTTCTATTTTTCCATGTTTATCTTTTCCAGGCAAGGCATTGTAATGGATCATATTATTTTTTCTTTTTTCTTTGTTCTTTTTTTATAAATGGAAAGACAAACGTGGATTAATGAATTGCTTTTGTGCCAGAGATAATATTTTTATACAAAAAAGAGAAGAGATACACTCTTCAATTAATTAATATCTGTATCTGTGTATTTCAATAGTATATTAAAAAGTGTCATAAAAGTTATTAGGAAGGCAAGTTTATTCATATACATATTTGGATTAATCACATCTGTCTGTTCATCATTTCACCTTCATCGAGAATCCTGCATCAGGAGGTTCGAAGCAGACAAGAGGAATTTGTGTGAGCAATTCAGCATTATTGTTATCAGCTCTATGTACAATGGAACTAATGAGAAGAAGTACACAACTTTAAATAATAAATATTTATCTTAAATACATTAATATTGAAGGTCTGTTGATATTATTACCAGTTAAACTTCACTCAGTATATGTGTACCTTCCAATTAATTCTAATTATTCTTTCCAATTAGGTTTTTTTAATTATTCAAGCAGCAATTATTAATCAGTTTGCATTATATTATTTGTCCCCCTACACATTCTGCTATTATCCAATGTCAACCATTTAAAGGATGGCACCGAGCTGAATATGAGCAGACCTTTCAATTGCCCAAATAAAAAATTTTGGAGATAAATGATCCATTGTATTGTTCAAGAAGGTAATGAAACATTTGTTGTATTTGTTACATGCCCGTGAGATTGGGAATAAGAAAAATGTTGAAGGAGCAAATTAAAATTAAATTCTGCCTACAAACTAGATGCACTGAGAATGCTGGTTTCAGAGGTAAAGGTATGAAGCTGCTATGTTTTATGCTTATATGGCCATGCTTGGCACCATTTCTCTGGGGGTAGATAATGTCTTATCTTTCCAATTAATATCCTTTATGGAAAGTGCACTTCTAAGGAAAAGATGAAAATTAGTATAAAGTAATCAATGAAGTATGAGATAAGTCATTGAATTCTATAAGAAAGTGTCAGATATCAGTCAGGTTCATTAATAAATACACAGATAAATCAACTTTAGTTGAAAAGTACCGATACAGACTTTTTTTTTTAGTTTTTATAATTCTGTCAAACACTATTCACAATGGAGTCAAAGAAAATGGCCATTGTTGAACACATATTACAAAATGGAATATGCCAAGATGTTGGAAATCCAAGCTTGGCAACAGTTGAAGGTAATGCGCCAATTCGTGAAGTGACTGTTGGCTACCAAAACTACAAGGGTGGCCTCCCACTATCAAAAAATGATGACACTGGTAATATAACTAATCATGATGTCACTTTTATGGTGCCCAATGAGACAATTTCTCGGTTCTCACCAGGAAACATTTTTTCAAATAGTGAAACTGAAGCATGTGACAGCGAAAATACCTTTGCTTATTTGCTCATGAACATCGCAAATGCAATAAAAGGAAACAGTTTTTAAAAGCATTTTAATTCTAGTGACACCCACAATTTGACATAACTCATGCAACTAATAACAAAGCATTTCACAAAACAATAGGAATTTCAGCAAAGTGTAACGCAGCAGTTTACAAAACACCAGGAATCTCAGCAGACTGTAACATAGCAACTTAAGGGTGTAGGACAACACTTTACACACCAAAAACAGGAATTTAATGATTTCAAGAATAGTATTGATGAACAGTTGAGTAAGGTAAGCAAAACCATATGCACTGAATTATTGGACAAACTATCTGGGAAGTTGACAGAGCTAGGTAAACAACTAAAACAAGAAATAATTACTGACATGTCCTGCAGTATAAATGCTTTATCGGAAAAAGTGTCATTCATAGATGATGAACAGGAACAACTTGCAAGCGAGTTACAAAACCTTAGTGAAGCATATTCTCAAAATCAGAAGACACAATCCCAAGTGAATGCGTTGGTAAAAAAATGGGACAAATTCAGTCAGCAAGCTGCAAGATGTATGCAAAAACTTACCTACAGAAATGCAAAAGTTAAGTCTAAAAGTAGACCAATTAAGTGAAGAGTCAAAATTTGTCAAAAAACAGAGAGTTAAGATATTTGCAGGTGTAGAGAAAATAAATGAAAAAGTTGAAGCTGGGTGTTGGATAAACGGTAACAATGCCAATATTGTATTAGGTACCGAAAGATGCTTGAAACCAGACATAAATAGCAATGAAATTTTGAACTCAGATTGGACAATTTTTAGGAAGGATAGGACTGAAGCTATGGGAGGTGGTGTGTTCATTGAAGTTAAAAGCTGTTTAAATGCAGTTGAGATCGATACTGGGTCAGACTGTGAAATAATCTGAATAAAGCTGTCAATAAAACAAGGATTGATCATTGTATTAGAATGTTTTTATAGACCACCAGCATCCTCAACAAACATCACAGAACATTTCAGGGTAAGTCTTGAGTACATAGGAAATAAGTATCCAAATTATCCATTAGTTACAGGTAGAGACTTTAATCTGGCTTCCACTGACTGGGAAAATTACACTTTTATCACAGGGGGCAGAAGCAAAGTTATTCTAGGAGAACTCTCAACATACGACCTTGCCCATTGGTTAGAAAAACAGCTCAAGATAGGAAAATATTAGATATCTTGGGGACAAACAGACCTGTTCTTTTTGGGGAAGATAATCTAGAAGAAATTATTAGTGACCATAATATCATTGTGGCTTCTATGTCAGTGGAAGCTGCAAAAAAAAGTAAAGAAACAGTGTAGAGTTTTCTTGTTGGGAAGCAAATAAAAGTGTCATTAATGAATATCTTCATAGTCAGCTCCAAGCATTTACCACAGGACACAAAGATATTTAGCATCTTTGGTCAGAATTTAAAGGTATCCACCATGAGATAGAGAAGTATGTGCCTAGCAAAAATATAGGGGAGGGAACGGCTCCACCTTTGTACAACAAACATATTAGGAAGTTGTTGAGAAAGCAGAGAATTTTGCACATTTATTCACTATCCTGCTGACAAACAGAAATTATGTGACATGAAAGTAGCTGTCAAAAGGTCAATGAGAGATTGTTTTAACAAATTTGAAAGCAATATTTTAGCTGCAGATTCTAAAAACAACCCCAAAAAATTTTGGTCATACATAAAATCTATGAATGCTACAAATAAGTCAATACCTTCTCTTGCTGACTGTATGGGTAATGTAATGCATGATGATAGACAGAAGGCCGAAATTCTAAACCGAACATGATACGGTTGGTATCATCAGTGCAGCCATGGATTGTGCGGCTGATCCAGGTGAAAGCTTGAGTCTGCTTGTGTCTGTGTATGTGTGGATGGATATGTGTGTGTGCATGTGCGAGTGTATACCTGTCCTTTTTTCCCCCTAAGGTAAGTCTTTCCGCTCCCGGGATTGGAATGACTCCTTACCCTCTCCCTTAAAACCAACATCCTTTTGTCTTTCCCTATCCCTCCCTCTTTCCTGATGAAGCAACCGTTGGTTGTGAATGCTTGAATTTTGTGTGTATGTTTGTGTTTGTTTGTGTGTCTATCAACCTGCCAGCACTATCTTTGCTTTTAGATATATTTTTCCCACGTGGAATGTTTCCCTCTATTGTATATATATCAGTAAGATTATATGTTGACTATTCTACAAATATAGTACCATTCTTATTCATCATCTATCAGAGATCATTGGAACAGTGGAAAGTTCCACAGGACTGCTAGAAGGCCCAGGTCATAGAAATCTATAAAAAGGGCAGAAAATCAGATGCACATAATTACTGGCCAATTTCACTGACAACGATTTGTTGTAGAATCATGGAACATATTTTATTTTCAGGCATAATGACCTTTCGGGTCGACTGAAGCATCTGATCCCACCTTTCGGCTTTGACCTGTGACATAAGACTGTTGTGGTGTGTGATGTCATGACAGCATGGAGTTTGGTTTGTGAGTATGGTGTGTTTGTAGATGTCATTGTGTTGTGGTTTGTTGTGCCCTCTGGTGGTATGTTTAGGGCTTTCATTTGTGTGGTGTAATGGGTTCAGTTTTGTCTAGCTCATTGTACCTAATTGTTTGAGTGTTGGCTATGTTTCTAGTGGAATTTGTTTCAGTGAGCTAACAATTTAGTGGTTTTGTGTGAAAGTTAATGTAGTACTGTTCACTGTAGGTTGTGTGTTAATTTGAGTAAATTAATTGGTTGTTGTTTTTGGTCAGGTATGGATATGAAGGATAAGATCAACAGCACTCTCCTGCATGCAGTGATGGGCAATACTTCTGGTTGGTACCTGGGTGTGGGGGACTGTTGTTCTGGGGGGTGGGTATTCCAAATGTGTTTACAGGGTTGTGGAGGGGATGCCTAAAGCGAAATTAGTGGGGTTGATTGAGGAGTACATAGAACCAGGTTCCACAGTAGTTTCAGATGCATTTTCTTCATATAGGGGGTTGGGTGAGAGAGGATTCAATCATTTAGTTGATAACCATAGCTTATAGTTTAAAAATTATGAGACGGGGTCTTGTAAAAATTCTATAGAGGAGATGTGGGGGCCCATTAAGTCAGTTCTTGGGAGGGGGAAGAGGTGCTCTTCCAACCTTCAGTCTCATTTAGATGAGTACTGTTGGCGGAATAACATCCCTGAGGGCTATTGTTTTTTTCCAGGATTTTTTAAGGGCTATTAGTAAAATGTATAGGCCAAAAGTGGTTAGTTAGGGTGGTTTGGGTGGGTGGGTGAATGGCTGTATGGCTGTGGCTCAGGGTGGGGTGGGTTAGAATGTTTGTGAGGGAGGGGGGGGGGGGGAGTGTATTGGTTTGTGATTTTGTTGTGGAGGATCTATTTTGTTGAAGTTTGTTGAGTTGTAGTGTGTGATTGAGATTTTTTCTTATTTTGCATGTGGTTTTTGTTTATGGGTTTTTTATATTGGAATTTGGGAGGAGGCTGGGTTGGTTGGAGGGGGGGGGGGTTGGGTCTTTCTTTGTGGTAAGTTTTTATTTTTGTTTTTTTTTTTGTTTTTGTTTTTAGTGTATGTGTTGTGTGTTGGGGTCGAGGGAAGTGTTCCATTACAATGTGTGGTTGTTGCTGTTGGTGTTCCAGCATTGGGAGCTGTTGTTGAGCTATATGGGTCAAGGGAAGTGTTCAATCCCAATTTATGGGATCAAGAGGTGCTGTTTAGCTATACAGGTCAAAGGAAGTGGTAGATTCTAACTTGTGGTATTGGGAGCTGCTGTTGAGCTATATAGGTCAAGGGAAGTGTTCGATCCCAATTTATGGGATCAGTAGCTGCTTTTGAGCTATATAGCTCAAGGGAAGTGTCCGATTCCAGATGAGATTGTGTTTTTGCAATTTGGGGAGTTTTGTGTTGTCAGTTTTTTTCATCGTTTTGTGTGGTTTTTTTATGGGGGTGGGTGCCTAAATTTGTTTGTCCCGTTAGTGTCATTAGGCTTTTTGTGGAACATGTGTGTGTTTGTTTTTTGATGTATTTTCGTCTTTATAATGTTTATGTAATGACGTCATAGCTGCCATATATGTCGTTTCCACCATATTTGTGACGTCACAGGTCAAAGCTAATGGGTGGGATCAGACGCTTCCATATTTCCAACCTTTCTAGACTCTGAGAGCCTAATCTGCAGAAACCAGCACAGTTTTAGGAAACAGCAGTGATGCAAGACACAGTGGACTCTCTTTGAGCATGATATACAACAGGCTCTAGATACCAGCTTCCAGGTTGATGCCATATTTCTCGACTTTCAAAAGGTGTTTGACTCAGTTCCACACTGTCACTTGCTTCAAAAAGTGCATGCTTATGGTCTATCCAATGACATATGTGGTTGGATTGAAAGTTTTCTAACAGGCAGGGAGCAGTATGTCATCCTGAATGGGGTGACTTCAACAGAAACAAGTATAACATCAGATGTGCCTCAGGGCAGCGTAAACGGTCTGCTGATTTTTACGATTTACATAAACAATCTGGTTGATGGTATCAACAGCAGCATTAAACTGTTTGTTGCGAGTGCTGTAGTCTACAGGAAAGTAGTATCACACAAAAGTTGTGAACAACTCAATGAGGATGTGCAGAAAATAAATGTGTGGTTTAATGACTGGCAGTTATCTCTCAATATTAGTAAGTGTAACCTACTGCATATAACAAGGCAAAAATTAATGTATGGGGACAAAATAAATGCCCGGTCTTTGGAAGCAGTAACATCCATCAAGTATCTGGGTGTGACTATTTGAAATGATCTCAAATGAAACGATCATATTACACAAGTAACAGGCAAGACAAGCTCTAGATTGTGGTTTGTTGGTAGAATCGTTAAGTTATGCACTCCTTCAACAAAGGAAATTGCTTACAATATGTTAGTTTGTCCAGTCTAAGAGTGTTGTTCATTTGTATGGGACCCTTATCAGTTGGGTGTGATTCAAGAGATTGAGAAGGTCCAAAGAAGAGTGGCAAGATTCATGACTGGTACAATTAGCCATCATGAGAGCATTACAAATCTCATAGAAAGTTTGAAGTGGGACATGCTAAATAGATGGGGCTGCTCACTAAATTCCACTATTCGATCTGCAGTGAGGATCTAGAGAATATATTATTACCACCAATTTTGAAATTGTGTAATGATCACCATTCAAAGATAAGGGAAATCAGAGCCGTTCAGACAGTCACTTTCCCTCACGCAATCCGCGAGTGGAATGGGGGGGGGGGGGGGGGGGGGGAATATGACTTTGGCATGAATTACGCCCTCCACCATACAATGCTTGGTGCTAGCACAGTATATAGGTAGATATAGTTAGGAAGGTAGATAAGTCAGCACCGTTGCTGAAAAGGTTGTGTCAGAGTGCAAAATTTATGCAGATACTGTAGAAGAAGCTCTAAAGAAGAAAGAAAGTCAGCTTCTAGCTAAAGTAGATTCAGGTTTAAAGGAAGCAGAGGAAAAGGTTATGAGGCAGTATTGCTAAAACTACTGACATTTCAAAACAACATTTGGCAGAAAACAAACCCATGCTTTTAGAGAAGTTAGATACTTTCATCGGTTACCCTCAATACATGTGTCATCCGTCAAAGGAAAATAGTGTAGGTTGAAGAATGCAGCAACACTTGAAGACAGCTGTAACAGTCAAGCAAGCACAGTTGCCATGCGCTACACCACAAGTGAACATAAATACGCCTGTCATTGACAGTGCGGCGTGTCTGTCAACATTACTTGCAGATGAGGATTACTAAGGCAATGACAATGTCTGATAATTACCTCTGAAGGGAAAGGAACACACCCCATGGTCTTTATCAGAGCATTTCAAAATGTCTTACCTCATACCTGGACCAAAGCCCAGAAAATTAGACTTGTTGTTGGATACATACATGGTGATGTTCTGTTATGGGCTATGGACATGGCGGAACACTGCCACTACTATGAACAGTTTGAGAGAGCATTTCTGGGTAAATACTGCTCTCAAGCCATACAAGAGAGTCTCAGACATGAAATATTCAATGTAGCTCCATTCAGTAGCAAACATGGAAGTTTAAGGGGCTATTTTGAAAAATATTTGAGTAAAACCAGATACTGGATGGACCCAGTATTTCATATAGATGTGCTGAAATTTTAAAGAGCCATCTTCCTGCCCACATCATGGAAAAACTCATTACCTTTCCAGAACACAACCCCAAATACTTTCTATCTATACTGGACTCAATAGATTTGATATATGAAGAGAGTCCAGTACAACCCAATCCTGTTAATATGCAGATACAGCCACAAAGATTTGAAGTCCAACAAACAAACAATGGATTCGTAGTACAATATGGATGGCAAGCTTACCTCAAACACCTATGGTAAAGATGAAGGTAATCACAACAGCAATGTAGAAAGCCATAAATTCAAACATGGATATAAAAGAAAGTAGCAAAAATTTAACAAAAACAACTACAATGGGTAAGTAGTGTATGGGCAGCCTGTACAATATTTACAAACACAGGCTACCAGCAATAATCAGACAACCAAGTAAATGACAGACAGTGGAATTCAGCCAGCAAAGTAATGCATGCAAGCTGTTCAATGTGCAAAGACAAAGAGATCTACAGCTGAGGGCATCACAGGATACTAATTGGCATAATCAAACACCAACAGTCCATATAGTGGAAGTTGCACTTAACTCAGAGACTGAAGCCATCAAAACACTGGAAAATTTGAACCACTCAGAGTGAGCCCCCATTTTGTGACCTTAGAAGGGTGTAGGAGCACGAGCTTGATCGACACTTGCTTTATCAGATATGATCAAGGTAGTGATTTAAAAGATGATCTTCATCAAAATAATGAGAATATGCTGAAAGACTTGACAGACACAAGGCTCAAGCTACTATTAAAGCCAACATATTTGACCTTGATGTATCCATTGTGCTTGACACAGTTGCTATGACTCATTTGATGACACAGGGATTTTTTCAAGAACTGAAGAAACATGGGCATATACCCACCCTGCCAATGCAAAATTGTCAGGTACCAACTGCCATTGGTCAGAAATCGAAAGGAGTCCCATACAATTAGGACAGTTTTCTGTATGATGCAATTTTTTGATAGTAAAGAAATTAATAGTTGATTGTTTAATTGATACGGATACATCTAGTACATACCAAGTACAAACTGATATAGGAAAGGACCAGTGTCACTTCACCAATTATTTTAATAGACCTAATCAGGAAAAGTACTAATAGATGTAAAACTGAAGCTACTCACGACACTGAAATTCAATTGGTAAATCCCATAATTATGTTTTTCAACACATACAAAAATGAACAGCCAGCAGCAGAAGAAGTAAATGTCGACACAATAAGATCAAAGGTAAGTGAATAAAAGTGCTTGTCTCAAGAATAGCAAGTGGAACTTACTGATACTTGCTTATATATGTGTATTTGAAAAAAGACCAGGTATCATTAACGATTTTGTGTACAAAATGGATGTATATCCTCATGAAACCTTTTGTTCTACCTGATACCCTATACCATGGACAAAGAGAGAAGCAGTAAGGAAAGAGATTTAACAGAATGCTTGAATGGTGCATAATACAACCATGATTTTCCCATTATTGTAGTCCTTTTCTGGCTTTGAGTAACCCAGATAGCAAGGTGTGCTTGGTCCTTGTCCACGTAACAATAATAAGATAATTGCACCAGTCCAAACACGTACAGACAATTTAGAGGAACAGCTTATGAAATTCCATAATGCTAAATTTCTTACTATAATCAACCTCCTGTCTTCATACTGGCAAATAAACATACATGAAGAAAGTTGAAAGTAAGCCCACATTCTTATATGGGGGCAGGAGCTTTTAATTTCAGGAATTGCTGTTTGGATTGAACATAAGTGCAGGTCTGTTTATCTCTGACCTGGACAGAGTTCTAGGGCCCGATCTTTTAAGTAAGGTAATAGTATATGTGGACGATCTTTTAGTCACTACACCCACTTGGGTAGAACACTTAAGATTAATTCAACAAGTATTGAGCCATTTTTTCTGAATATGGAATGATAGTAGATCTCAAGAAATCTAATTTTGGACAAGAAAAGGTAAATTCTTAGGACACATAATCTCTTCAGAAGGCATACTCCCAGATACTAAAAAACTTGATCCCATTAGGAAATGCCCTATCTCTCAAAACAAGAAACAATTAAAGGCATACTTAGGCCTAGTGACATTTTTCAGGAAATTCACCCCTAACCAACTTCTGAACAGTGATGCTCTACTCAATGTTCCCCAGAAAACAGACTGTGGGATTGGGACAAGCAAAAAAAAAAAATATATATATATATATATATATATATATATATATATATATATATATATATATATATATATATATATATATATATATATGTGTAGATAGAGAGAGAGAGAGAGAGAGAGAGAGAAACATTCCTGTAGTAACACGATTCACGTTCCCGTCGCACTTCGTATAGTGTAGACTGATTCTGTCTGCTAGGCATGCCCAATGTGAACTGACTTTACACGGCCCATGCTGCCTGATTTGTTGTTGTTCTGCTGGCAGAGGGTGCGGCCGAAATTTTGCATGCCCTTTGGTGGACGAGACTTTACTTACAGCAACTACAGTCTGTGACGCACAGTGCCGATGTGCACCTCCTGTGATCTTTCTGGTGGCTACTGCACTCCTCCTTCAGGGGATGAAGCCACTGTGATCCACTGCATTGGAAGGTCGAGCGTCATGCAGCAGTAATGACCTCCACATCCATGGGAAGGCTGGAGTCGACCACCACCAGAGCCCGGGACAGAACGGGTGACAAGCCATCGAACTCCAGATCCCGGTCCACCTCAGAAGTGACAAGACCCAGTGGCGGGGACGATGAGGAAGGGACGACCACAGGTGAACCAGCCTCGTGAGAAACTGGGCCTGCGAGAGGGGCCGGCTCTCGCCTGGGCATCTCTAACGATGGCGATGCCGGTGCTGGAGCTGCTTTAGGCCACCAAGGCTGAGAACCATTGCAGTATGGCGGAGTCACAGGTGGGAGGGGCAGTAGCATCCCCTGAGAAAACAACACGGGTGCCAGCAATGGGGAAGCTGGCACCCGAGGGGTCGGAGGGTGGGTGCCCAAACGTGGATGTAGCTGATTTTGGTGACGACGTACCTCCCGGTCCCCCGCCTGCGAGGTATAGAGCCAGCGGCCATTGCAGCGCAGGACTACTGCCAGTATCCAATGTGGATTGCAACCAAATCAACATGCCGAGACCGACATACCCGGTGGAAAGCCAGGTACCCAATTTTGCAAAGACTGGCGAGGACCAGGCCAGAGGAGGTGCAGCAGAGTCCTAGGTTGGTGCCCGTAGAGGAGCTCTGTGGGGCTGCATTCTCCCATTGGCATGGTTCAGTATGCCATAAAGAAAAACGTCAGTGCCTCCTCTGCAGGAAATTCATGCACATACTTTTTCATATGCATCTTAAATGTTTGCACCATGTGCTCAGATTCCCCATTCGATTGTTGATGAAAGGGGGGAGAGCAAATGTGCCGAATACCAAGGCACCTACAAAAATCCTGGAAGGTCTGCGAAATAAACTCAGGTCCACTGTCCGATACCAGGGTGACTGGCAGATCTTCCACAGAAAAGATTTTTGCTAGTGCCTGGATTGCAACTTCTGAAGTGGTTGAGGAGCAGCAAACTACATATGGGAATCGGGAATAAGCATAATGGACAATGAGCCAAAAGCAATTGAGAAATGGGTCCACTGAATCTATGTGAACACATTCCCATGCCTGGGTTGCAGGCAGCCATGAAGAGAACGCTGTATCATCTGTAGCCAGAAGGAGAACTCCATCCAAGGCTGAGAGGTGGGGTCCAAGGCTCGGCCTGGATGTCGGGACAACCACCCCTGCTGAACGAGGTCAACTTCTTGCCAGAGAGCCAGGTCAGCTGCCGTTTCCCTGGTGACTCTAGAACTAGTGATCGGGAAGAAATCAACCGCTTGGCAGGACACGACATCCGAATGAAAACCCATAATCTCCTCCCGATCGAACTTAGGATCCGGGTTGTAACATTACAGGACATATTGGGACATATTGAAGTATTCGATACTGTAGACTTTTAGGGGATGTCGATACAGATATGCAAAATGTAAAGGGAAACTTTGGTGATGTTTAAATATTGTACTGTGTCAATATTAGAACATTTTGCACAGAAAGAATAAGAATATAATTAATGTAAATATATATTAGTGTTAGTAACCTATTTTCATTCAATTTTGTAATTATATTTCATTTTGTAAAAGAAAGACTCACTGTTTGCTGTAGCTCTGATTAATTGTATAAATTATCAGTTTTGAGCTAAATTATTTCGTATAATATGGACAAGATACTTTTAAAAACTCACCAGCTAAAGAGAAAGTCTGTAAATGAACGTTTAATGCACACTTCTGGAACTTTCTATGGAGAAATTCTATATTATGATCACAAAAATACGAAAACTTGTGAAAACTGTTTGATAACCTAATTTCGAAAGACGATTTGTATCAAGAAATATTATTGCTAAAAAGATTTATTTACGTTTTGAAACACGATTTAAATCATTTTACATATAAATAGTTGTTCTAAATCACTCAAGAAATATCCAGAATCAAATGTCAAGAAATTTCTGGAAACATCGGTACAAATCTGGTGAAGGTTATCCAGAAGTTGGTAGAAAAATGTTATAAAATCTATTTGGAAATTATGCTTGTAAGAATTTATATGTGCTGATCCTTTTACTTGCTTTAAACTGTGCTAAAGTTCTGTAATGTCTGATTTGGTTTTAAGTCGTGAATTGCTATCGTATTGTGAACAAAGCATTGTCAAAGACTCTGATTGTTTGGAAGGATATTAGTATACCTAGGAGTTGTCAGTTGCCAGTTCAGATATGCAGTGCGGTTAGCTCTGAGAGTCAGTTGTTGAGTCTGTGAAGTCTGTCAGTTCTGTTTGTAAATAAACGTCTGTAATGAAGAATTACTTGTTGTCGTCAATATGAACTCAAGACCTTTTGCATGAAGCAGACACCTCCTAATGCAATGTTTTAATTAGGTGTTGAGGAGCTGAAGTGTTATAGGGTCTACCGGAAGACGGGAAAGAGCATTGGCATTGGCATGCTATCTGGTAGAGAAAAAAATGAATGTCATAATGGAGGAACAAGGCCCAGCACTGCAGTCTGTGGGCCACCCTATTCGGAATCTGAGAGGCAGGGCCAAATAACGATATTAATGGCTTATGGTCAATGACTAACTGAAATTTCGCACCATACAAGAAAGGGTGAAACTTGGTAATAGCGTAGACAATGGCCAAAGCCTCTTTTTCCACCTTTGGGTAATGAGCCTGCGCAAGACTAAGAGTTTTAGACACAAATGCCAGTGGCTGCTTGGAGTCATCCGCATTGTGATGGGCTAGGACCACCCCCACCCCATACTGTGAAGCATCTGTAGCCAGGACCAACGGCTTATGGGGGTCAAAAGCAGCCAAACAAGGCGCTGACGTGAGGAGGCCCTTCAACAACATGAACGCTCGCTCACATGCAGGTGACCAATCACAAGAAACTCCCTTTGCCCAGAAGGCAGTACAGGGTAAAGGGCTATGGTGGAAGCCCTGGGAATGAACCAGTAGTAATAGGGAATCTTGCCTAAAAAAAGCTTGTAACTCCTTCAGCGAAGCGGGCAGCGGAAGGTCAATGATACCTTGGACCAAACTTCCTAGTGGCTGGACGCCATGCCGAGAGATGGTGTAACCCACATACTCAATGGACGGTTGGAAGAAGTTCGGCTTATGCAGGTTGCAACGCAGGCACACGGACCTGAATTTGAGAAAGAGGGTTTGAAGGTATGCAAGTGTTCCTTCGTGCTGTGGCCTGTGACAATAATGTCGTCCAGGTAATTAATACAGTGAGGGATTGTCGACGTGACGTGCTCAAGATAATGCTGAAATATCGCCGTGGCATTGGATATTCTGAAGGCCAACCACTGGTATTGGTAAAGGCCAAACGGGGTGTTGATGACTGCCAACTGATTGGAGTCCTCATCAAGTGGTATCTGATGATAAGCCTCCAAAAGATCGATTTTCAAAAAATATTGGCCTCCCGCCATGGCAGAGAACAATTCATGAGATTGAGGCAAGGGATAGGTGTCCAACACCAATTGGGAATTAATGGTGGCCTTGAAATCGCCACAAAGAGGGTTTCCTGACAAAACAAGGAGTGAAGCCCACTCACTAGAAGAAATGCGAAGAATGACCCCAAGGGCTGTCAGCTGGTCTAGCTCCACTTTTACCTGAGGGCGGAGAACCAAGGGGATCTGCCTCGTGCGTAGGAAACGCTGGCACGCCAACGCCTTCAATGTTAAGTGAGCTTCAAAGCCTGAAACACGCCCCAGGCCCTCGTCAAAGATATCCTTAAAGTCAGAGATCGAAGATTTCAATGATTGATAGGGAACGTCTTCGGAGACCAACTGTATGGTGTCTGCGATAGAAAAACTGAAATCTTGAAAGACATCCAATCCAAAAAGGTTAGTGGAGCTCGCATCACCGACAACAATAAAAGTAAGAGGCCGAGTGACTGATTCATAAATAATGTCGGTAGTGAATTGACCCAGCAGGAGAATGAACTGTTTACCATAACCGCGTAGAAGCCGGCAAACTGGCGCCAACAGAGGTGACCCCAGGTCAGAGTAAGTTTGCGCATTCAAGAAGGAAACTGCCACACCCATATCTACTTGCAGTTGTAATCGGTGCAACCGAACTGACACCTCAATAAAGAGTTTGTGTGCCAATGCGTTGGGAGCCTGGCCTGATTAAAAACTTCCTGAATGTCAACGTCCATGTCCTCTGTACCTGCTTCCTTCAATTCTTTTGAGGCTGAGTGGCAAACTTTAGCAATGTGTCTTTTTTATTACATTTGTGACAAATGGCCCAACACTGAGGGCACTCCGACCGATCATGATGTATATAGCATGAGGCACAGGATGGTAAAAGGGGCCGGCGGCCGGAACTCTGTTTATGCGCCGTGCGTAAACAGTACCCCTCACACATCATCCACCCCGGACGCAGTGGATGTGGCCGTGCCACCCTGAACCGCGACAACATCACACCACGCTTCCAACTGTTGACCTGCAGCATGAGAGACTTCATACAATTGAGCAATGGACAGGACTTCCTCAAGGGAATGGTCTTCCAACTGCAGGGCCCATTGCCGGACCTCCCTATCACGGGCTGAACGAACAATGACCTCGCACACCATCACATGGGCATACGACCCCCGTGATTGCTCCATGACAATATGACACTTGCGACTAAGACCGTGCAGTGTAGCGGTCCACGCCCAGTAAGACTGATGGGGCTGTTTCTTGCATTGATAGAACTCGACCCTAGCCGCCACATCATGCGTGTGGCAGCGATAATATGAAGACAGCAATGAACACAATGTGTCAAAAGACAAGGACGAGGATTCCTGCAATGGCACTAGCTGCCGCATAATGTGATACAGAGAGGGAGATATCCAAGACAAGAAAAGAGCACGACATACCTCCGCGTGGGCAACAAGAAAAGCCTGGAAATGCTGCTGCAGGTGATGTTCATATGCATCCCAATCCTCCACCATCTCATCATACGGAGGAAAGGGAGGAGGGAACGGCGCTGGAGCAGACTGCGTGGAGAGCAACGCCGGAAGCACTTGTTTCATGGTTGCCATGAGCTCAGTCTGCTGCTCAACCAAAACCCACACTAAATCCTCCATGCCATGGATAAGCTGCGAAACCAGAACAACGACACAACATGCGAAAGAACAACCCTACTCATCACCAATTGTATAGTAACATGATTCACGTTTCCGTCTCACTTCACATAGTGTAGACCGGGAACTGTCTGCTAGGCATGCCCGATGTGAACTGACTGGGCACGGCCTGTGCTGCCTGAGTTGTTGTTGTTGATCTTCTGGCAGTGGGCACGGCCATAATCTCGCGTGTCCTCTGGTGGATGGGACTTTACTTGTGGCAACTACTGTCTGTGATGCGCCATCCTGATGTGTGCCTCCTGCGATCTTTCTGGTGGCGACTGCAATTCCACGTGGGAAAGATATATATAAAAAACAAAGATGCTGTAACTTACCAATTGAGAAAGTGCTGGTAGATAGACACAATAAAAACACACAAACAAATTTCAAGCTTTAACAACCCAAGGTTGTTTCATCAGGAAAGAGGGAAGGAGAGGAAAAGACAAAAAGATGTGGATTTTAAGGGAGAGGGTAATGACTCCTGATGAAGCAACCTTGGGTTGCGAAAGCTTGAAATTTGTGTGTGTGTTTGTGTGTTTTTTATTGTGTCTATCTACTAGTGCTTTCTCATGCTCTTCAATTTTTTAATTTCTTTATATTCACCCATTTGTCTGTATTAGTGATAGTGAGCAGACATGTGAAAAGTTCTGCCACATTAATATTGTTCAAAAATGAATATTCAAATCAGACAATAAAGAAGTGTTATAAACATTATTTGTGAGATGAAGTTTATCTAAAAACCATCTGTTCATCATTCTGCAATGCATTGAGAATCCTACATCAAGAGGATCAAAGTAGACAAGAATAATTTGTGTGAGCAGAGGAAGGGATGATCCAGAACCATTATTGTAATACCAAGCTGTATGCGCAATACTGGTAACAAGAAAAAGAAGTACGTAAAGTTAAATGCTGAATATATGTATGAATGTCGAAGGTCTGTTGATATTAGTGCCAGTTAATGTCCACTCAAGATATGTGTACGTTCCAATTTCTTTCAATTATTCTTTCAAAATTTCCCTTTTAATAATTTAAGCAGCAATTTTTAATCAGTTTCCAATATATATTACATTTTATCCCTCCCCCCCTCCGCAACTGTTCATGACAAGAGCCTGCTGTTGTTATGTAAAAGATGCATGCTGAGCAGTGATAAACTGGAGTATTTCTTTCATCGAAATGTTTGTAAGGTGACTTAGGTCTGACATTAACAAGTGGAGAAAATAAAACCCTCACTCGTCACCCAGTTTGTTATAGCAAGAACAAATGTAATTTAAGGAACATAGTACTTTATAGAGAAACATGTAAGACACCATGAAGTACTGGTTGTGTATAACTCTGAACACACTGACTGAACAATGGTAATACAGGTTATAGGCCAAACATTTGTTTGTGATTGCTTAAATAATACTGTTTCTTGGCGGCTCTTCAGAGCATCCCAGAGGCTGACCCAGGAGGCCTGTATAAGAAGACCTGTGAACTGTACAGACATGCAATCTCTGAAATTGTGCACATCATGAGTGAAAGTATATCAGCCATAAACATAAATTTAACTGTATTTAACATATCTTGTATGATAAATTGTATTGTCAGTATTGTCTTACATGCATGGTGGCAGTCAAGTTAGTACAAGTCAACCACCACCTCTGTGAGGAACAACTTCATTGACTTACTCTCAGTATGCTCTTGTTCAGCCATGTTCTGTGTCATTTTTGTATCTGATATGGAAAAATGCTCTGTTAACAAAGTGTTTACTATTTAATAGTATGTCTCTGGTACTTCTGGCCATAGTATAGTATTGAGTATGCACACTGGTAACCCATTATTCTGCATTCCCATGTCATGTTGCCTTTCCACAATGACCATTGTTGTTTGTTGTGAAAAATGTTTTGCCATACAGTGCTTCCTCATCGTATCACACATCAGATGTCATGTGCCAACCTCGTCATTCATGTGCAGTACAGAGTGTCACCACAAATATGTTGGACACCACTTTTAACTATGCACTCACAACCTCACATACCATACCACCTTCATATCCCTGCGTTGGGTTCCGTCACCTCTCCCCCCCCCCCCCCCCCCCCCCTCTGCCATCCACTGATGGCAGCTATTTTGGACACTGTAGAACAATGAATGCTCAGCTTGAGTAAGTGGTCATCAAACAGGATCTCAGTTTCTTGAACCCACAACTAACTGCACAGCACTTAAGAATCTACCTCTCCCAATGTTGTGTCATTTTTTTGCTCTTCAGGCAGAGCCGCCCCATCTACTCAGTATGGCAGCCATGGCCAATCCTACCAGGCCATTCATGTCTCCCCTGCCATCTGCATTCACGCCCATGTCATCCTTGTCTACTGCACATGCCACAATGTGTGCCCCTCCCACTGCTGCTGAGATGTCAGGCACCATTCCATTTTTGCATACCACCCTCATTCATTTGAGTGTACTGCCTTCATCGAGTACACAGTTTTGTACTCCAGTGCTTGCCTAGGCCACTCCACATGGCCTGTTCCTTAAGCTGCCTCACCCTAACAAAGATAGCTCTCTCACATGGTTCAACCTGGTGGACCCTTTTCTGGACCTTAGCAGCATCAGTAATGATGATGCACTCTCTGTATGCATCACTGTACACTGACATGCTGATGTGGAACTTATCAGAGGTACCAGCTTGATCCCACCGCCTGCCCCCTCCTCCCACCCTCTGCCCCCGATGCCTGAATGCAAGGAAGACCATCGTCAACCATCTTTCTCGCTCACAGTAGAAAGCACTTTATCACATAATTTATGTGTAAACTATCAGCAAAAGGTTGCCCTCTCAACTCTGGAATCACCTATATGCCTTTGTCAATCCTAACAACCTGCAGGGTGCTGCCTTGTGGGCTGTTTGGATAGTCAAGCTTCCATATGACATCTAGCTGCAGCTCTTACCTTTGTCTACAGAACCATTGGAATGTAGACTTTGACATGCAGATTACATATATCAAACAAGTGTCACTGCCAGCTCATCACTTCTGCAAGAATAGATTCTGCTACCTATATTGACAGTTCTGCTGTGGATACAGCTACCCCTTCTCCTTGCTCATCCAGAGTAGGCCACGCAAGATTGTGTACATAATGAGATTGAGCAGTGCAACCACATAGCAGCAGACCAGCTGCACTCTCCACTCCCACTCTACACCTTCTACTCTCAACGGCTCCTAGCACACTGTATTTCACGCACTACTGCTCATTCTACCTACTCCAAAATCAGTCATCATACAATGTTCATCTCATGTCTGGATGCCTCTACATGCTTGACAGGTTTACTGACACATGCTTCCAGATTGGCATCAACACGGATGCAAGTGTTATCCCACCAGCTCTCACTCCATTGAGCATCCTGCCCGTATCTGGTACCCTCCATACAGCTAATAATTCAGATATCAAAGTTCACAGTGTAGCCATGCTACAGCTTTAGCTTGCTCCATATGACAGTTCCCATGGAAGTTCCTTGTGGCAGATGTCGAGAGTCCTGTTCTTGGGACTGACTTCCTTAAGCACTTCTGCCTCTCACTGGACATCTAGTCTGCTGTGCTGTTGCATCATATTTCTGGCACATGCATAACAGGTTGCTTCATTCCACTGACTACAGCCCCCACATCTTGATATAACAAGCTTGTCCATCTGTCATCACAGTGTACACATCTGACAGCTCAAC
Source organism: Schistocerca gregaria (assembly GCF_023897955.1). Classification (NCBI taxonomy): domain Eukaryota; kingdom Metazoa; phylum Arthropoda; class Insecta; order Orthoptera; family Acrididae; genus Schistocerca; species Schistocerca gregaria. The sequence goes on from NC_064922.1 coordinate 197,738,111, forward strand.
TTGCCAACTCCCTCATCGAGCTCTTACTTCAATGTCATGACATTGATGTCTTGATGCCAGCAACTATATGCTCCATCTACTGGTCATGGATGCATCTGACAACCTGACATGTATAATTTGCATAGTCAATGCTCTTCCTGCTTTGGTACTGATGCTGCAACTTTGGCTGATGAAAAAACACACTTCCAAGCCATGGATTTGACAGATCAGTGACCCTTCATTTATGAACATTGTGTGTTATGTTCCCACCCCTTCTTCTCACCTCATGGCTATTTCAAATGGTACCTGTCATAGGTTAATGACCACAGAATACCCTCCTGTGCATTAGAAGGCAAGGTACCTGATAGCTAACAAACTGCACCATGCTAAGGCCGCTGTGCAGCAACTGTTAGACACGGGTATAGACCACCGCTCTTCTAATAACTGGTCTTCAGCTGTCCACCAGGTCTCTAAGAGAGATGGTACCTACAGGTTGATCAGAAGCTACTGCACACTAAAAATGAACACAGTAATTGATAACTGTTCCCTTCCACACATCTAAGACTTTGAACAACAGCTGATTGGAGCACATGGGTTTAGAGTCAGACACTGCCACAAGGTTTACCATCAAACCCCTATGCAAACTGATGACACCCTGAAAATGACCAACATTACACCACTCATCCTACTCAAATATTGTTTCACACCTTACAGACTGAAAAATGCTGCCCAAACCTGACAGCGATTTATTGATTCTCTACTTTTCCTACTGCCATTTTGCTGTACATATCTGGATGACACACTTATCTCTTTCTCTTCCAATAACAAACACAAGAAACACTTATTGCAAATGTTACATGTCCTTGCAGACAATGGTGTTAAAAGTAAACAAGATAAAAGTCAACTTCGTCATAATGGTATCATGTTCCTTGATCATGAAGTTACTCCTGAGGGCCTTCTATGCCTTCATCTCTGAGCTACCACTACCTGAAACCTACCATATATTTGCAGGTTTATGGGCATGGTAAACATTTTCAGGTGCAACTACATGTTGAGAATTAACTCCATTATTTCTCCTCTTGAAATGGATGAGCAGGCGCACTTGCAGCAACAAGATCCAGGTGTACATAATCTGTTACAACACTTGTCTACATTATTTATAATGGAATCCTGACTCCTACTTGGCTCAGCTACTCCAGTGTTGTGTGACAGTTCTACTGGTACACTACAGCTCCTAGTTCCTTCTGCCTTGTATTGCACAATCCTCAACATCATTCACAATGTGAACCATCCATGCATAAAAGCCACCATGTGCCGTCTTAGTGAGTGCTTTGTTTGGCTCGACATGAAAAGTGACTGCCATACCTGGGTGTGCACATGTATTGTATGCCAACATAGCAAGGTTGGTCAACAGGCATTACCTTTTCTTGGACATTTTGACATCTTAAAAGGATGTTTTTGCCACATCCATTTTGACCTAGTTGATCCCCTGCCTCCATTGGAAGGTTTCAAATACATTTTCTCTATAATCAACTGGACTAGACAGATCAGCCGATTCAGTAGCCCATACTTTTCTTTACACCTGGCTGGCCCACTTTGGCAGTGCACTTTTAGTCACTGCAAATCAGGATTGACAATTTGAATCACTTCTTTTTGCTAAGTTCTGTAATCTGTGGGGTATTTCCAAGCTTCGTACCACTGCCTACTACCCCTAAAGTAATGGACTTATAAAACACTTGCATCACACTCTGAAAGTGGCACTCTTGTGTCACATCAGTGGCTGGGCAGAAGTGTTACTGTGCGTCCTCTTGGGCATATGTACCACCTTCAAAGAGAATTTTGAATCATCTGTAGTCAAGGCACTGTATGGTGAACCTTTGATCCTTCCTGCAGAGTATGTTGAGGGCTCTGATCCTCTTCCGTCCCCCTCCACCCTACCCACATTAGTTAAGAGCATATGCTCACACATTTTGTGCATTTGTGTGCCCCCTCCCCATGCTCAAATAGCTCCACATGTCTTCATTCACAGCTACCTACGACTGTGTCGTACTCTGTGATGACTAGGTTCACGCAGCTTTGCAGCACTCTTATCTGGGGCCCAACAAGGTACTGTTGTGCTCTACCAGCACCTTGGTTGTCCTCCTCAATGGTAAGCCCCAAATTGTATCATTGCAAAAGTTAAAACCAGACTGGACAATTGAAAACAGCATGATGCAAGACCGATCACTAGTGAATCTGCTCGAGGTGAGTGTTGCAACTCATTGTTAGACCAAAGCTCGCTGATTCTTGCATTCTCTTCTGACCCCCTTCCCTCCAAGTGATAAAGTGATCCCCCAGCTTGTTGCTCAGAACAAGTGATTCTTGTGTGCTCATTCCAATGACTGATCTCTCACGAGCACCTCTGTATGTCGCAACAATCGCCATCAGAGTCTCCCCATTCATCCTTAAAGATCTTTTGATCCAGATCTGCAATGATACACTCTTCATTCTCCATACCCCTCCCCACTCCTTTGACAGCCCAAACACTGCCCACAATGCCATTTTCAAACATTAACCTTTACCTCCTACTGCAGACAAGGCCAGCATAACTCTCTCCACTGACTTCTCTGTGAGGCTTACCATTATCATACCTCTTCTCTTCATGTCATCGAACGCAGATCATCCCCTCGACTCCCCCGCTCCCTTTATGGCACTGATATTATGTGCTTTCCTCATCTCCTGCTTTCTCACAGGGCAACAGTCCAGCATCATCTTTCCCCCTTCCCCCCTTGCACCTGCACAGGTTTTCTGTTATTTTGTAAATAACTTGGGTCCGTATACTGCAGCCATAACTTATTAAACTTTCAAGAAAGGTACAACAATAAAAATTACAGAAGCCCACACATCCATGGTTTGATTTGCTTCAACAAACCACCAAACTCTCTTAGAATGTGTACAGGGAATGATTTTCAAACAAAATTAAAATCTTTTCTGATAGAAAAGTGTTTATATTCATAAACCAGTAGCATACTAGTTGTAATGTAATTGTTGTTGTTGCTATGGTCATCAGTCCTGAGACTGGTTTGATGCAGCTCTCCATGCTACTATATCCTGTGCAAGTATCTTCATTTCCCAGTACCTACTGCAACCTACATCCTTCTGAATCTGCTTGGTGTATTCATCTCTTGGTCTCCCTCTACGATTTTTACCCTCCACGCTGCCCTCCAATACTAAATTGGTAATCCCTTGATGCCTCAGAACATGTCCTACCAACTGATCCCTTCTTCTAGTCAAGTTGTACCACAAACTTCTCTTCTCCCCAATCCTATTCAACACCTCCTCATTAGTTATGTGATCTACCCATCTAATTTTCAGCATTGTTCTGTAGTGCCACATTTTGAAAGCTTCTATTCTCTTCTTGTCCAAACAATTTATTGTCCATGTTTCACTTCCATACATGGCTACAATCCATACAAATACTTTCAGAAACGACTTCCTGACACTTAAATCTATACTCGATGTTAACAAGTTTCTCTTCTTCAGAAACACTGGCCTTGCCATTGCCAGTCTACATTTTATATCCTCTCTACTTCGACCATCATTAGTTATTTTGCTCCCCAAATAGCATAACTCCTTTACTACTTTAAGTGTCTCATTTTCTAATCTAATTCCCTCAGCATCACGAGACTTAATTCAACTACATTTCATATCCTCGTTTTGCTCTTGTTGATATTCATCTTGTATCCTCCTTTCAAGACACTGTCCATTCCATTCAACTGCTCTTCCAAATCCTTTGCTGTCTCTGATAGAATTACAATGTCATCAGCGAAACTTAAAATTTTTATTTCTTCTCCATGGATTTTAATACCTACTATCAATTTTTCTTTTGTTTCCTTCACTGCTTGCTCAATATACAGATTGAACAACATCGGGGAGAGGCTACAACCCTGTCTCACTCCCTTCCCAACCACTGCTTCCCTTTCATGTCCCTCGACTCTCATAACTGCCATTTGATTTCTATACAAATTGTAAATAGCCTTTCTCTCCCTGTTTTTTACCCCTGCCACCTTCAGAATTTGAAATAGAGTATTCCAGTCAACATTGTCAAAAGTTTCTCTAAGTCTACAAATGCTAGAAACATAGGTTTGCCTTTCCTTAATCTTGCTTCTAAGATAAGCCGTAGGGTCAGTATTGCCTCACGTGTTCCAATATTTCTACGGAATCCAAACTGATCTTCCCCAAGGTCAGCTTCTACTAGTTTTTCCATTCATCTGTAAGGAATTCCCATTATTATTTTGCAACCATGACTTATTAAACTGATAGTTCGGTAATTTTCACATCTGCAACACCTGCTTCCTTTGGGATTGGGATTATTATTTTCTTCTTGAAGTCTGAGGGTATTTCCCCTGTGTCATACATCTTGCTCACAAGATGGTAGAGTTTTGTCAGGACTGGCTCTCCCGACGACGTCAGTAGTTCTAATGGCATGTTGTCTACTCCCAGGGCCTCGTTTCGACTCAGGTCTTTCAGTGCTCTGTCGAACTCTTCACACAGTATCATATCTCGCATTTCATTTTCATCTACATCCTCTTCCATTTCCATAATATTGTTCTCAAGTACATCGCCCTTATATAGACCCTCAGTATACTCCTTCCATATTTCTGCTTTCCTATCTTTGCTGAGAATTGGGTTTCCATCTGAGCTCTTGATATTCATACAAGTGGTTCTCTTTTCTCCAAAGTTCTCTTTAATTTTCCTGTAGGCAGTATCTATCGTACCCCTAGTGCGATAAGCCTCTACATCCTTACATTTATCCTCTAGCCATCCCTGCTTAGCCATTTTGCACTTCCTGTCGATCTCATTTTTGAGACGTTTGTATTCCTTTTTTCCTGCTTCATTTACTGCATTTTTATATTTTCTCCTTTCATCAATTAAATTCAATATTTCTTCTGTTACCCAAGGATTTCTACTAGCCCTCATCTTTTTACCTACTTGATCCTCTGCTGCCTTCACTACTTCATCTCTCAAAGCTACCCATCTTCTTCTACTGTATTTCTTTCCCCCATTCCTGCCATTTGTTACCTTGTGCTCTGCCCGAAACTATGTACAACCTCTGATTTAGTCAGTTTATCCAGGTCCCATCTCCTTAAATTCCCACCTTTTTGCTGTTTCTTCAGTTTTAATGTATAGTTCATAACCAATAGATTGTGGTGTGTCCATATCTGCCACTGGAAATGTCTTACAATTTAAAACCTCATTCCCAAATCTCTGTCTTACCATTCTATAATCTATCTGAAAACTGTCTATATCTCCAGGCTTCTCCCATGTATACAACCTTCTTTTTTTATTCTTGAACCAAGTGTTAGGTATGATTAAGTTATGCTCTACACAAAATTCTACCAGGAGGCTTCCTCTTTCATTTCTTACCCTCAGTCCATATTCACCTACTATGTTTCCTTCTCTCCCTTTTCCTACTACCGAATCCCAGTCGCCCATAACTATTAAATTTTCGTCTCCCTTCACTTTCTGAATACACTCCTGGAAATTAAAATAAGAACACCGTGAATTCATTGTCCCAGGAAGGGGAAACTTTATTGACACATTCCTGGGGTCAGATACATCACATGATCACACTGACAGAACCACAGGCACATAGACACAGGCAACAGAGCATGCACAATGTCGGCACTAGTACAGTATATATCCACCTTTCGCAGCAATGCAGGCTGCTATTCTCCCATGGAGACGATCGTAGAGATGCTGGATGTAGTCCTGTGGAACGGCTTGCCATGCCGTTTCCACCTGGCGCCTCAGTTGGACCAGCATTCGTGCTGGACGTGCAGACCACGTGAGACAACGCTTCATCCAGTCCCAAACATGCTCAATGGGGGACAGATCCGGAGATCTTGCTGGCCAGGGTAGTTGACTTACACCTTCTAGAGCACGTTGGGTGGCACGGGATACATGCGGACGTGCATTGTCCTGTTGGAACAGCAAGTTCCCTTGCTGGTCTAGGAATGGTAGAACGATGGGTTCGATGACGGTTTGGATGTACCGTGCACTATTCAGTGTCCCCTCGACGATCACCAGAGGTGTACGGCCATTGTAGGAGATCGCTCCCCACACCATGATGCCGGGTGTTGGCCCTGTGTGCCTCGGTCGTATGCAGTTCTGATTGTGGCGCTCACCTGCACGGCGCCATACACGCATACGACCATCATTGGCACCAAGGCAGAAGCGACTCTCATCGCTGAAGACGACACGTCTCCATTCGTCCCTCCATTCATGCCTGTCATGACACCACTGGAGGCGGGCTGCACGATGTTGGGGCATGAGCGGAAGACGGCCTAACGGTGTGCGGGACCGTAGCCCAGCTTCATGGAGACGGTTGCGAATGGACCTCGCCGATATCCCAGGAGCAACAGTGTCCCTAATTTGCTGGGAAGTGGCGGTGCGGTCCCCTACGGCACTGCGTAGGATCCTACGGTCTTGGCATGCATCCGTGCGTCGCTGCGGTCCGGTCCCAGGTCGACGGGCACGTGCACCTACCACCGACCACGGGCGACAACATCGATGTACTGTGGAGACCTCACGCCCCACGTGTTGAGCAATTCGGCAGTATGTCCACACGGCCTCCCGCATGCCCACTATACGCCCTCGCTCAAAGTCCGTCAACTGCACATACGGTTCACGTCCACACTGTCGCGGCATGCTACCAGTGTTAAAGACTGCGATGGAGCTCCGTATGCCGCGGCAAACTGGCTGACACTGACGGCGGCGGTGCACAAAAGCTGCGCAGCTAGCGCCATTCGACGGCCAACACCGCGGTTCCTGGTGTGTCCGCTGTGCCATGCGTGTGATCATTGCTTATACAGCCCTCTCGCAGTGTCCGGAGCAAGTATGGTGGGTCTGACACACCGGTGTCAATGTGTTCTTTTTTCCATTTCCAGGAGTGTAATTTCTCTTATCTCATCATACATGTCTTCAATTTCTTTGTCATCTGCAGAGCTAGTTGGCATATAGACTTGTACTACTTTAGTAGGCGTGGGCTTCGTGTCTATCTTGGCCAGAATAATGCGTTCACTATGCTGTTTGCAGTAGCTTACCCGCATTTCTATTTTTTTTATTCATTATTAAACCTACTCCTGCATTACCCCTATTTGACTTTGTGTTTATAACCCTGTATTCGCATGACCAGAAGTCTTGTTCCTCCTGCCACCGAACTTCACTAATTTCCACTATATCTAACTTTAACCTACCCATTTCCCTTTTTAAATTTTCTAACCTACCTCCCCTATTAAGGGATCTGACATTCCAAGCTCCAATCCGTAGAACGCCAGTTTTCTTTCTCCTGATAACGACGTCCTCTTGAATAGTCCCCACCCGGAGATCCAAATGGGGGGCTATTTTACCTCCGGAATATTTTACCCAAGAGGACGCCATCTCCATTAACCATACAGTAAAGCTGCATGCTCTCAGGAAAAATTACGGCTGTAGTTTCCCTTTGCTTTCAACCATTCTTAGTACCAGCACAACAAGGCCGTTTTGGTTAGTGTTACAAGTAGTTGCCCCTGCAACTGCTGAAAAGGCTGCTGCCCCTCTTCAGGAACCACGCGTTTGTCTGGCCTCTCAACAGATACCCCTCCATTGTGGTTGCACCTACGGTATGGCTATCTGTATCGCTGAGGCACGCAAGCCTCCCCACCAATGGCGAGGTCCTTGGTTTATGGGGGGGGGGGGGGGGGGGGGGGGGTAATGTAATACATGGAAAAAATAGGCTTAAGATGCTACAGTTACAGAATATAAAATATTTGTAAGTGCAATTACTGTTGTGCTATTATTTCTGACATTTGCAAAAGCCATTGTGATGGCTTCATGCAAATAAAATGTAAATAAATTAAATAAATAGAAGAATTTCTTCAGTAACATTCACACCTGCCAGCCCGTGCCTTTTTTGAAGTATTTAGGTATTTTGACTGGCTCCTGTATCTCACACATTATTCTTCCTTGTTTATGATGTGTCTTAACTGTCCTTTAGCAAAGTTAGTTGTTTTAGAAATCAATTTTATCTTATTTTTTTTAACTGTAAAGTCCAATCAAGTTTCAAGGTTATTGAGTATTCTCAGGAACAGAAATGTCACCAGGCTGTGCCATGGGCACCACGTAAATGAACCTGGACTATCAAGTAATAATTTTTGTATACTGTGCACTTTTATTTGTGTGTTATTTTACTCTTTTAGTCCTCCTATTTTATTCCTACAATTTAACAAAGCAGTAATTGGTATTAATCCAGAACAGATAACATTAACTTTTTTGGTGGTGGTTAAGATAATGTATACAAATAAAACAATTTACAATTATGTTAGCCAGAGTTTGGTAAAAATAAGAACATTCTCATCAGGCCTCTTCAAAATAAAGGAGGGCTGGACCATCTTTTAGTTACAAAAATAGGTATACATTACATATGGAATTCTGGAGTATTTCTATGTAAAACATTGCTCTATCATTCTTACAGTCATTGAAATAAATAACACTGGTTTTGAAACAGGAGAAAAAAATACTTCTGCTTTCAGGGAATACAATTATGTTTGTTAAATTAAGAAATAATAACAATGACAGAAGAAGTAGTGAATGAAATTTTGTTACTAGGAGTCACACGACAACAGAGCTGCACTAAAAGCATGATAAGTGGCTTAGAAACAAACGCTGATCCGTGACAGTAAAACTGCCATTCTCATCTGACAGTGGCACATAGGGATGACTGCACAATCCTAACAAGATCTTGGACTCCTCACATGTAGCACAGACCCATAATGTATTTTCTCATCACGGTGGTGAAGTTAGAGGAGGTACACTTCAAGAGTCAACTGGAACTGCTTCAGAAAGGGTCTTAACACAGAGCTTGATAGAATACCTCAAAAGTGTGGAGACTATGACTTCACAGATCTCACCAAGCTAATTTCAAACAGATCAATACTGTGAGTCTGATGGATCCAGACTACCAAACCTCCACTCATACCACACCAAGAGCTTCACCAGAACAATCCATTTGCTGAAGAGGCCACACATGCAGGAGGAAAACTGTTACAATGTCTTACCGAAGTCAGAAAGACAAAGTAGAGCAAACTGGCAAAAAGTCTCAACATCAAAGTGGAAAGTAGTGCAGACTGGAAACAGTTAAAAAAAAAATCAGTGGAGATCCCACATATGCCTGCAATGATTTCACCTAAGTGACTGTACACCAATTACTGTTCAGCTGCAAAATCACAACAGACATGACTTTAGAAACCATTAAGAGGTCTCAAGCTTCTATGCAAATACACTCCTGGAAATGGAAAAAAGAACACATTGACACCGGTGTGTCAGACCCATCATACTTGCTCCGGACACTGCGAGAGGGCTGTACAAGCAATGATCACACGCACCGCACAGCGGACACACCAGGAACCGCGGTGTTGGCCGTCGAATGGCGCTAGCTGTGCAGCTTTTGTGCACCGCCGCCGTCAGTGTCAGCCAGTTTGCCGTGGCATACGGAGCTCCATCGCAGTCTTTAACAGTGGTAGCATGCCGCGACAGCGTGGACGTGAACCGTATGTGCAGTTGACGAACTTTGAGCGAGGGCGTATAGTGGGCATGCGGGAGGCCGGGTGGACGTACCGCCGAATTGCTCAACACGTGGGGCGTGAGATCTCCACAGTACATCGATGTTGTTGCCAGTGGTCGGTGGAAGGTGCACGTGCCCGTCGACCTGGGACCGGACCGCAGCGACGCACGGATGCACGCCAAGACCATAGGATCCTACGCAGTGCCGTAGGGGATCGCACCGCCACTTCCCAGCAAATTAGGGACACTGTTGTTCCTGGGGTATCGGCGAGGACCATTCGCAACTGTCTCCATGAAGCTGGGCTATGGTCCCGCACACCGTTAGGCTGTCATCCACTCACGCCCCAACATCATGCAGCCCGCCTCCAGTGGTGTCGCGACAGGCGTGAATGGAGGGACGAATGGAGACGTGTCATCTTCAGCAATGAGAGTCGCTTCTGCCTTGGTGTTAATGATGGTTGTATGCGTGTTTGGCGCCGTGCTGGAGAGCGCCACAATCAGGACTGCATACGACCGAGGCACACAGGGCCAACACCCGGCATCATGGTGTGGGGAGCGATCTCCTACACTGGCTGTACACCTCTGGTGATCGTCGAGGGGACACTGAATAGTGCACAGTACATCCAAACTGTCATCGAACCCATCGTTCTACCATTCCTAGACCGGAAGGGAACTTGCTGTTCCAACAGGACAATGCACATCCGCATGTATCCCGTGCCACCCAACGTGCTCTAGCAGGTGTAAGTCAACTACCCTGGCCAGCAAGATCTCCGGATCTGTCCCCCATTGAGCATGTTTGGGACTGGATGAAGCGACGTCTCACGCGGTCTGCACGTCCAGCACGAACGCTGGTCCAACTGAGGCGCCAGGTGGAATTGGCATGGCAAGCCGTTCCACAGGACTACATCCAGCATCTCTACGATCGTCTCCATGGGAGAATAGCAGCCTGCATTGCTGCGAAAGGAGGATATGCACTGTACTAGTGCCGACTTTGTGCATGCTCTGTTGCCTGTGTCTATGTGCCTGTGGTTCTGTCAGTGTGATCATGTGATGTATCTGACCCCAGGAATGTGTCAATAAAGTTTCCCCTTCCTGGGACAATGAATTCACTGTGTTCTTATTTCAATTTCCAGGAGTGTACATTCATAGTGGCTAAGCTGGAGTAGGTAATATCTAATAGTAAGCAGAACAGAAAAGCTGGTATCAAGAAACTAATGGTTGAATAAAATAAATAAATAAAAATTAACTTTGAATACAAATCAATGAAATGCTTGCTGGACACAATAAAATGTTATCTTACTAACGTGCAGATCGCAGTGACATGAAGGAAGGTCAGGCCAGTTGTAGTGTAAAAACCAGGGGAGGAATGAAATGAGTCGAAAAAATTCCTGTCTGTATCATTATTCCATCACTCCATCGAGTATAAGAAATAAAATGCTCCACTTATCACAAACATAATGAAAGCGAAATTTGTTCACTCACAAGTAGGATTCTGCCCTGGATAATCAAATATTGGCTACAACCTAAACCTGACATAGTGTGTTCAGGGTGACTTTGTGCAAAGAGAGATTACTGGAGTGCTCTGACAGCTGTGTATGACCCCATTAATCAGATGAGGCTTCTTGGCATTCATGTCTCCATAAAACACTGGACAGAAATTACGGCATAGGTGGTATATGAGATGATTCATTTCATAAGTGACCATGCCTTTACAGGATAGGATATATTTGTGACTTGATGGGAAAAGATTGTTCTTGGTAAGTGCATAGTACAGGCGAAGTGCTTGGGCCATCAACGGGAACTGGGAGTATGTGTGGTATAAAGCTTGGCTGGAATATTTCATAAATTAGATTGGCACACTAACAGATGATGGACTAGGTTTAGATGTTAGTGCCTGTCTTCAAAGGTCTTACTAAGTTCTTCAGCACACTGGGCAAGACATTGCTTGTTACTGAAGATGTGCCATCACAGATTGTTAGACTCTATGGGAGAACTTTTTTGTGTGGAATGATGGCCAGTATCAAGTGCAGGTACTGTTCAAAGTTGGTAGTTTTTATATGAATTGACGTTTTTGTGAAACCATCAGAGATGTGGATGTTAACATAGAGGTAGGTGGTTTGAAAGGGATAGGAAAGGAGATTCTGAGCATGCAGAAGCACAATGACTAAGTATCATGGGCCTACATATGGTTACGAAAACATTATCAACAAACCTGAAGAAGGCAGGAAGGGGGTTAGGATTTAAGGAAACCAGAAAGCTAGAAAGCTATGAGAAGCTGTTAGCTACTCATAGCAGAAGCTGTTTCTGTTATGTACCTTTACATTACTTTTATGTTCTCATTATTATTTTTAGTTTTTGGTCCATATTTCCTTAAACTGCCCTTCTCACATATTTTATTTCTTATTTCAGTTAACTGTCCAGTGCAAAATTAACCAAAATTATGTTGCAGAAGCTCTTTTAGCACTTCAGGATCCTAAGAGTAAAGAATTGATTACAGCAAAAAATCAGAAAGTGGTTGAATTTGAAAGTTGCATTTCAGTGACTCAACATAAATTTCTTCATCAGGTTTGTTTATCCTTTTAAATTTGTCTGTGTTTATCCTATTAGAAGACTCATTCAAGCAAATTAATTTGCACACATCATATTCTATGTATTTACAGTACATACCACTAAAGATATCTGTTATCTTCCCTACCATTCATGTCTCAGAGGAGCTTCTGGATTTTGGGAAAGTTTGCCGAGGTGAAACCAAAGAGATGATTCTAACATTGACAAATAAGACAGGTAATACCTACTAAAATGCAAAATATGCTCTAAATTAGATATTATTATTCCAAAAGTTGAGGCAATCAAAAATTGTCCAAATAACACTAAAAAAGAAGTTTATCTCATTAAATGGAAGTCACTTTGAAAATGTGCATAGATGTGCATACCTAGGATCACCTTGTAATTTTCTGTGATAGTAATCCCAGGTGAAAATACAAGCACAGCTGACTGGTTGAGGTATTACTTTACTCTCATAACTGTAGAAAGCTATTTCCCTATAGTACAAGTTGATTGATAGAGCTAAATTAGACAGACTGTACAAAAATAAGCTCTGGAGCTTGATGCTGTTTTTGGTAGGTTTGGAGAGCTTTGGTCACAGATGCTACACTACTCTACCAGTAAAATAATGGAAAATCTGGTCAGGCATAACTACACTGTAAATTGACCCAATGGAAATTCCAGTATGGAACAACAACAATATGGAAATAATATATTGCTATTCACATCACAGAGGAGGCCCTGAGTCACTGATAGGCACAACAAAAAAGAGTACTAGAATATTTCAGCTTTTCGACCAAGTCCTTCTTTAGAAACAAAAATATCACACACATCCACACAACTTACATGTGGCCACTGTCTCTGGGTGCTAAGGCCCAACTGAGGCTGTGTTCGACATGAGTAGCATTCCATTTGGAGTGGGTAGTAGGGATAAAGAAATGGTGGCAGATGGGGAGAAGGAGAGGGCGTATCATGACAGGGTAGGGAAGCAGCTATTTCTCCATTTGGAAGCATGCAGCAATGTACTGAGAGCAGGATAGCACTGCTAACTGTAACATCAGAATGTAGTGCAAGGGAGGGATGGGAGCAAGGAAGAGGATAGGCAGCTGAACAACAAGGACTACCATGAGATGAGGCATATGTTGTAGGGAGAGTACACAGCTGCACAGTTCAGGAAGGCTACTGCTGCTGCGAAGAATCCAGATGCCACAGTCTATGAAACAGTAATTAAACTGAAGCACATTGTATTGGTGGCATGCTTAAGAGAGACTACTAGTTATCATAAGCTATTGGACTAAGACTTTTGTCAAATGTAGACAAAAGACATACACATTCACACATGCATAACTCACACACATATGGCCACCATTGTCTCTGGGTGTAAAGTCCCACCTGTGACTATGTCTTAGGTGAGCAGTGCTCTCAGCTGGGGTAAGTAGTGCAGATTCAGAAGACGTATGGGGTATGTGGGTGGGTGGGGGTGGGGGGGGGGGGGGTTGTTGAAGAAGCTAGTGTTGCCTGTGGGAGTGTGTAGAAACACAGAAACATAGTGGATGTAGGTTAGTGGTCTGCTAGGTACAAAATTAGGAAATTGTTGGGGAGTGGAAAGAGAGAGAGGGAGGGGGGGGGGGGAGGCAGGGGGAGTAAAAGGTAGAGAAGAGGAGTACAGAAGATGAAGGATTATGTAGGTGTGTTGGCAGGATATAAGACATGTGTAGGACTGGATTGGAGTAGGGAATGGCATAGTGGGATATTGGGAGTTGGAGACAGGGACTAGTGAAGGTTGAGGGAAGGGGGATTATGGGAATAAAGGATATATTGCAGGAAGAGTTCCTACATGCACAGTGCAGAAAATCTGATGTTTGTGGGAAGAATCCATATGGCACGGGCTGTGATGCAGTTGTTGCAGTCAAGTATAATGAGTTGGGTAGCATGATTAGCAACTGGTTGGTCCAGTTGACACATGGTCACTGTCTGGCTGTGTCCATAAAAGCAAACAGACCATTTGTTACTGGACACATAGGACACTTCAGTGTGGCTGCAGCTAAGTAGGTAGATTACATGATTGCTCTCACAGGAAGCTCTGCCTTTGATGTGATAGGAGATGCCTATGACAGGACTGGAGTAAGTGGTAGTGGGAAGATGTATGGGACAGGTCTTACATCTATGTTTGTTTGCTGGCATATAAGTCATGAGGCAAGGGAGTGAGGGACAATGGGAGGAGTATGGACAGCCAAGGATATTGTGAAGGTTAGTTGGGTGATAGAATACTTCTGTGGGAGGAGTAGGGATAATAGTGGGGAACATATTTCTCCTATCATGACTTGAAATGGGGTATCATCTGGAGCCTTCCCACCAATGCCAGCTTATCTGAACTGTGCAACTGGGAACTCTCTACGCAACACATGCCTCATTCCCATAAATCCAATGGCCTCAGCCTTCTCTAGTCCATGTCCTCCTCCTACCTATGACATCTGCTGCTTCCACTTCAGCCCTACACATGCCTTCTACCCCATCAGTGCAGCTGCATAGTCCTCTCCCTTTCTCTGCTTCTCTCCTTTCCCCTCTACGATTCCCCACTCCACTCCACCCTCCACCATCAAATGCATCCTCCTAATGTTGGACCTAGCAGTCCACAATTCTGTCCTCACCATGTTCCTGCACTCCCCAACAGGCACCACTAGCATCTTCCCCCGCCCCTATCTTGCCATCCAGTCTCCTCCGTGCCCCATGTCTCTCCTATATCCTCATTACCCATCCCTGATACAGTCACAATCAACTTTTAGCATCTGGTGATGCCAGTGGCCATATGTGTGTGTCTTATGCATGTGAGAATGTTGGTGTTTTATCTATATGTGACAAAGGACTCAGTCAGTACACAAAATAATGGAAAGGCACACCCGCCTACAGTGAACCAATGCATGGAGCACAGAGACAAGTAACAGGAAACATTATTTTGGCTATCTTTTGATTCTTGCTATTTTTCTAGAAAAACTACTCACATTCACATGCACAATCACATAGACATCCAAATATGCATTTCCATGGTCACAACAAGACCGATTATTGATACTCAATTATTAAAAGCAGTTGCCTGAACAGATGTAACTGGGAATACAAAGAGAAAGAAGTGGGCAAGAGGCAGGTCTTTGAACAGATGACTCAATGGCTACACAACAAGGTGAGAGGAGTACAGAGAGTAGAGCAAAAAGAGTTTTAGGAAGAGGTAGAGAGGGCAGGAGAGGGGGAGGGGAGGAGAGGAAGGTGGAGATAAAGAGGGAGAAAGGAAGTGGAGAGAGAAAGGAGAGTGTTAGAAAAGGGAGGAGAAAGAGGGGGATAAGGGGGAGGGAGGAGAGAGAGAGAGAGAGAGAGAGAGAGAGAATGAGGAGAGAGATACAGAATGCTCACAGTGGGGGAGGGGAGGGGGAATGTGGTGGGAGAAGGCAGTGCAACATCTGGACTGAAAAGTAGTGGTGTGGACAGACAGAGGGAGGGAAAAGGTTAGGTGAGGCAGTGGAACAGATTAGCAAAAGTTTAGGACAGGGACTGCAAGAATATAGGGCATGCTGGAGAGACAATTCTCATATACATAGTTCAAAGAAACTTATGCTGGAACTGAGTATTTAAATGGCCCAAATAGTGAAGCAGCTGTTGGAGTCATTTGTGTTATAGTGTGCAGCATTTTTAGCAACTGGATGGTAAACTTTGCTGTTTGCCACAACTTGGTAGTGGCCATTCATGTAAGTAATCTGTTAGTTACTTGTCATGCCAACACAGTACAGCAATTGCAGCACACCTGACATATAACACAGCTGCTTTCACTTGTGGCCTCTCTTTTAGTGGTAGGAAATTCCTGTGACTGGACTGCATTGGGAGGTAGTGGGTGGGAGTATGGGACAAGTCTACTGTGTGGACCAACCACAGGGCAATGACCCATGGGGTGCATAATTGGGAGTAGCACTGGAATGAGGATGGATAAGTATATTCTATAGGTTGTGTGGGTAGTGCAGTGGGTGATATGGACAGGTTTTTTGGTAGCATATTCAATACTCAGGGTATGATGAAAGGTAGTCAAAACCCTGAGGGAGAATGTGGCTGAGCTTTTGAAAGGCAGGGCGATACAGGATGATCAGAGGAGTGCTGGTTGTTGGTTGGTTAATAGGTTTATTGGTGTCAGAGGAGGAGATGGCACAGGAGATTTGTTTATGAAAGAGCAGGATAGGATATTGTCTGTCAGTAAAATCTCTGATAAGGTTATTGGTATATTTCAACAATTCCTGCTTTCTACTCTACACGCAGTGCCCGAGGGAAGGTGAGATTATAAGGAACAGACTTTTCCACATGAAGCAGGTGCCAGCTGTCAAAGTCGCAGTACTTTTGGCAGTTGATATGTTTGATATGGATAACCTATCTATGGAGTCATCTGAGAAATTGAGATCAACATCTAGGAAGATGTTTTGATGAGCTGAGAAGGACCATATGAAGTGAGTTTGAGAAAAAGTGTTGAGGTTATGTAGGAAAGAGGAAAGGTTGGCAAGGCCGTGCCATGAGTCCAGATGATAAAAATGTCATCAATTAATCTGAACCAGACAAGAGGTTTTGGTGTTGACTGGATAGGAATGACTCCTCCAGATGGCCCATAAATAAATTGGTATAGGATGGTGCCATCTGAGCACCCATGGCTGTACCATGACTTTGTTTATGGATTTCACTTTCAAAAGTGAAATATTTATGAATCAGGATATAGGAGGCTATGAGGAGTAGGAAGAGTTGGTCAGTTTTGTGTCAGGAAGATTATTCTGACTATCTTTTAAGTTAGCTATTTTTCTAGTAAAACTACTCATATTTTCATGCACAGACACATAGCTGCAAAGCCATGGATGTTAGGAGATGTTGGTATACAAGGTCATTGCATCTCAGTGACTAGCAAGGAGTCTGGTGGTAATGGAACAGGAACTGTGGAGAGGCAATGAAGGAAGTGAGCAGTGTCTTGATTGTACAATGGCAGATTACAGACAACAGTTTGGAGGTGTTGGTCAACAAAGGCAGAGGTTTGTTCTGTGGGAGCATTGTACGCAGCCACAATGGGACAGCCAGTAGTGAGACCTGTTGAATTGGGTTTGTGGAGTTTGGGGAGTTGGGAAAAGGTGGAAGTGCAGAGGTTGCTGGTGTGAGGAGAGATAGGGATTCCGGTGTCAGGTTTTGGGATGGACCTAAGGCATTGGAAAGTTGCTTGAAGTCATATTAGACTTCTGGTATGTACTCATGGTTGTAAGGTTTGAATGCAGATATGCTGGAAAGTTGGTGGAGACCTTAATCCACATAGGCACAACAATTCAGGACCTCTGTGGCTGAGCCTTTGTGTGCAGAAAGGATGTTAATGTCTGGACTGTTTTTTGGGTTACGGGTGGCAGTATGTTCCATACACATATGGTGGACTCAGGAGGAGGGATTTAGGAAGAAAGGTGAGACCAGGTTAGAAGTGAGGCCCCTGAAAGATTTACCAAGAAAGAAAGGAAAGAAGGGAGTTTTGTCAGAAAGACAGACAACAGTGTTGAGGGCTGTGTGTTCAGGAGTGGTGTGTTCCATGGAGGGAGGAGGAAGTTTATGAGGATTTGTTAGGCAGTATGTGCAGAGTATGCCAGCAAGGCATGGTCAGGGAGTGATGGAAATGCTAATCCAGCTGGTGAAGGTCAATAGTTCCTGTTGCAGTGATGGCACTCAGGATGTTGTGGTCACAGAGTAAAAGGATTTTCTGTAGGCTGTGAAGAATAGTGTTAGCTTGGATTGTATGGTTATCAAGGACCAGATTCGTGAGGGTGAGGGACAGACAGAATTGAAAAAGGTAAAGGTTTTTGCAATAGGATGAGTGACAGCATGAAAAGTCATTTTTAGTGCTACATACATTAGGTGGGACACCATGTGCCAGACAAGATTACAGAAAAAAGAGAGCTTAGTCTGACAGCAGTGTTCTTTTCAGTGTGCCTGTCTGCCACTCATTGCGTCTTCTGTGTGACAAGCAGCAATCTGTCCCATTCAAATAGCTTCCATACAGTCATTTGTTTATGAATTAATGTTTATTAATTATATTGATATCAAAATTTACTGTAAAGTTATGGAAGGGAGATTCCACATAGCATTTCAATGAAGGTGTTTTTCATTTGGATTTTCTTTTGTAAACTGAAAGTATAGGCTTTTGCACATTGGCTTGTACTTTCCCCTTTTTCTCACAACTTTATTAGTTGATATCCCACCATATTAGATGGTTATGATTATGTTGCTAATTCACATTTGATGCAGCAGATGTCTTATCTGCTTAAGAAATCCTCACTTAAGTGTAGCTTTCTTTGCTTGGATCTGTGCCATATTTACAGAAATGAGTATACAGTTAGAACAAATAAGTGGAATGATATACAGTAAAATAAAATAACATATTTCATGGCAGGATTGTCATAACTTATCTTCACAAATATATTTGTTTATTCACCTTTGAACATTGCAGATGTTATTGGTGCAAATATTTACCTATACAGCTAAAAGAAGGAATACGTAAAATTTCACATTTTTATCAATGATATTGTGTTACATATAGTGTCAATATTACATGTGCAGGAATCTGTTGACAAACCATTTGATATAGATTATTTTTATTTTATAGCATTCTCTAGTGTTACAACTTAGTGTGACAAAACCTTATGCCAGTTGAATGTGATTCCTCATTCTCTTTTACTGAGTAATATTGTTTTTTTCTTCTAAGACAATTTTAAATGTACTGCAGGAAACAGAACGGTCTGTCTTTGGAAGTTTGTTGAAAAGTCAGTGGCCAATATATTAGTGAATGTCATGAATCTTAGCTAGCTTACTGTTGAATAAATGAACAGAATGTCCAGTTCTTGTGTTGTGCTCATATATTTAAATCTAGCAGCCTGAAAGAGTTAAATTTTCTTTAACATTGGGAAGCAAATAGAGAGGCTAGGAACCATCATAATATTAAGCTCTTTATTCTCTTGGAGTAAGTGATGCTGTACATCAGATAGCCTTCTTTTAGATAAAAAAAATCTACTCACCAAGTGGTGGCATGAGAATACACATATAAAGGTATATATAAAGGATTTTACAAAGAAATTGAAGAAATATATGATGAGATAAAAGAAATTATTCAGATAGTGAAGGGAGACGAAAATTGAATAGTCATGGGTGACTGGAATTTGATAGTAGGAAAAGGAAGAGAAGGAAACATAGTAGGTGAATATGGATTGGGGGGTAAGAAATGAAAGAGGAAGCTGCCCGGTAGAATTTTGCACAGAGCATAACTTAATCATTGTTAAATTGGTTCAAAAATCATAAAAGAAGGTTGTATACATGGAAGAAGCCTGGAGGTACTGACAGGTTTCAGACAGATTATATAATGGTAAGACAGAGATTTAGGAACCAGGTTTTAAATTGTAAGACATTTCCAGGGGCAGATGTGGACTCTGACCACAATCTAATGGTTATGAACTGTAGATTAAAACTGAAGAAACTACAAAAAGGTGGGAATTTAAGGAGTGGGACCTGGATAAACTGACTAAACCAGAGGTTGTACAGAGTTTCAGGGAGAGCATAAGGGAACAATTGACAAGAATGGGGAAAAGAAATACAGTAGAAGAAGAATGAGTAGCTTTGAGGGATGAAGTAGTGAAGGCAGCAGAGGATCAAGTAGGTAAAAAGACGAGGGTTAGTAGAAATCCTTGGGTACCAGAAGAAATATTGAATTTAATTGACAAAAAGAGAAAATATAAAATACAGACGTCTCAAAAATGAGATCGACAGGAAGTGCAAAATGGCTACTCAGGGATGGCTAGAGGACAAAGGTAAGGATGTAGAGGCCTATCTCGCTAGGAGTACAATAGATACTGCCTACAGGAAAATTAAGTAGACCTTTGGAGAAAAGAGAACCAGCCGGCCGCAGTGGTCTAGCGGGTGAGGCGCTCAGTCCGGAACCGCGGGACTGCTACGGTCGCAGGTTCGAATCCTGCCTCGGGCATGGATGTGTGTGATGTTCTTAGGTTAGTTAAGTTTAATTAGTTCTAAGTTCTAGGGGACTGATGACCACAGATGTTAAGTCCCATAGTGCTCAGAGCCATTTGAACCATTTGAAAAGAGAACCACTAGTATGAATGTCAAGAGCTCAGATGGAAACACAGTTCTAAGCAAAGAAGGGTAAGCAGAAAGGTGGAAGGAATATATAGAAGGTCTATACAAGGGCGACGTACTTGAGGGCAATATTATGGCAATGGAAGAGGATGTAGATGAAGATGAAATGAGACATATGATACTGTGTGAAGAGTTTGACAGAGCACTGAAAGTCCTAAGTCGAAACAAGGCTTGGGAGAGCTTGTCCTGACAAAACTCTACCATCTGGTGAGCAAACTGTATGAGACAGGCAAAATACCACCAGACTTGAAGAAGAATATAATAATTCCAATTCCAAAGAAAGCGGGTGCTGACAGATGTGAAAATTACAAATGTCTGCTTGTGACTGTGTATGTGCGGATGGATATGTGTGTATACTTGTCCTTTTTTCCCCCTAAGGTAAGTCTTTCCACTCCCGGGATTGGAATGACTCCTTACCCTCTCCCTTAAAACCCACATCCTATAGTCTTTCCCTCTCCTTCCCTCTTTCCTGATAAAACAACCGTTGGTTGCAAAAGCCTGAATTTTGTTTGTATGTTTGTGTATCTATCAACCTGCCATCACTTTGGTTTGGTAAGTCACATCATCTTTGTTTTTATATAAAGAAACTTCCACATGGAAAAAATATATACAAACAAAGATTCCAAGACTTACCAAGCGGGAAAGTGCCGGTAGACAGGCACAATAAAATAACACACAAACACACACACACACAAAATTTCTAGCTTTCGTAACCGGCGGCTGCTTCGTCAGGAAAGAGGGAATGAAAAGGAAAGATGAAAGGATGTGGGTTTTAAGGGAGAGGGTAAGGAGTCATTCCAATCTTGGGAGCGGAAAGACTTACCTTAAGGGGAAATAAGGATAGGTATATACTCGCGCGCACACACACACACATACATATCCATCCATACATACACAGACACAAGCAGACATGTGGTGTTCCATTGCCCATCCAACCTCCACAACATCCTAGTCCATCACTATGCAACTACCCATCCGAACCCCCTTGCCATAAGAATCACATCCCCGTGGAAGACCAAAGTGAAAGACCTGTCCAATCCAACCAGCCAGCACTTCCCATTCCAGTCATGTCACAAGTTCAAAGGGCAGAACACTTGTAAAAGCAGCCATGTCATGTACCAGCTCTCCTGCAACTATTGCTCAGCTTTTTGTATTGGTATGACTGTGTACCAGCTGTCCATCAGGAAGAACAACCACCACAAAATTGTGCCCAACAGCAAAGTAGACCACCCTGTGGCTCAACATGAAGCTGAACAGGACATGATTGATATCAATGGGTGCTTCACTGCCAAAGCCATCTAGGCCCTCCCCTCCTCCATCAGCTTTTCTTAATTGCACAGATGGTAAGTAGCCTTGTACACATTCTCCGGTCCTGAAATCATCCTGACCTCAGCCTATGGAAATATTGTCCCCACATCCTCCTCCCAGCAGTTTCCATCCCCACTGTCCTGTTACATCCTCCTCATCTCCCATCCTCTTTGTGTGCCACTCTCTGCCAATGCACCCACCCATCTTTTCCCACTCCTCTCCTTTATTGTTCCCATTTCCCCCCTCCGCAACTCCCTGCACCTCAGTTTCGTCACCCATGCCTGTAGGCAGTCTAAATTATGCACGCTCAGCCAGACAGTGCTCTTCTCTCTCCTCCTCCCCCTTTACCCTGCTATCCCTTCCCCTTTCTCTTCTCCACCACCACTACATTGCTGCTTTCATTCTTCATGACAGTGGCATTCTGGTCCAAGCTGCCAGAGATGGCAGTTAAGTGTGCTTGAGGTGTTCTTGCTTGTATGAATGAATTTGTGTATATTTCTTTGTCTGATGAAGGATGTGGCCAAAAGCTAATGTGTAAGTGTCTTTACATATAAGTGCATTTCAGTTGTGCCTGTCTGCAATTTATAGTGTCAACTTTACAGTAAGTATTCAAAGACTGATAAATTTTATGAATCTGTATGACGGCAGTCACAGAATGATCAAAATATTAATCTGGAAATTGGATAGTAGTGTTATAAAAATATAATTGTGTAACTACTAGAAAACTGCTACCAACTTCACAAAGGTAGCACTGTCTATAACCAGATGACTTATTTTGTGTAATAGTACTTTTATTTACAGGACACTGTGATTAAAATTCTGAAAACAGCCTTTTGACTTGAATGGTTGAGAAGCAAATGCCAGAAAGTTCTTAGGAGGCATGAATGTTATTTTTTTCCTATTTAAATAGTGTTTGAAGTGATACCAGTGCTGTCTGCTCTGCTTGACTGCAGTGCCAGTTTGGGGCTAGTTTTGCCCATTTACCAGCCACTCAACTGCAGTACTAGGAAAGTGCAGAACTTGGTAGTAGGAACCCCATTTATTAATACAACATTGCATACCCTCTCTTTTGGATGTATGCATTTGTTTGGTTGAGAAGAACATCACAAGGCATTGTATCCTCTCCTGAGGCAAATTGACCTACAACTGTTGTAACTGGTACTTGCTGTCCTGGATACAGACACTGGTATTGTGTTGGCATGTAAGGTGATCACACACATGCTCTGTTGATGACAGATTTTGGGATCTTGCTGGCCACAAGAATGTGGCATGTGCTTACAAGCACTGTCCTGTTGAAATATGGTGCCATAATATTGTCTCGTGAAAGGTAACGCATGATTTCTGTGGCATACCACTGGGCCATCCACGTTCTCTCAATCACTACCAGTTACACCATTTGCTCAAGTTTGGTAAGTTACACACTCTTCAGCAGAGAAACTGTCAAATTTGGGCATGCAGATGGTACAGAAAGTTACTCAAATTGTGAAGGAAGTTAGCAGAAAAAAAAACATAAATTGATTAAAGAGGATGAAGGAAGCATGTTGGAAGTGGTCCAAGCTATCTAGTCACCAGCCCCAGTATTGCAGAAGGTTGAAGATAAATACACACAAAGGGGTTTGCAATACAAAAAGTTCAAAAAAAGAAAAGAAAATGCATCATCTAAGGATCTGGAAAAATAAGAAATAAAATTCAAGAATGTGCAGGAAGAGTTTAAAGCACTGGTAGACAAATACTAGATGATTAAGAAACAATTTGAAAGGAAAATGAAATTGGCTTTCTCGATTTATCAAAAAATTGAGGAGGCTAATCTGAAACAGATGAACGAATTTCTCAGCACTTATGCTGATGATCTCCAGCACAACCATGAACTCATTAGACACAAACATATTGACTTCAAACGTCAGTGTTTGGAAATGACTACTGAAAAACTACTTGAACAGTTCATTTTGATGAAATACACTGGCTTAGGAAGACCATGTATAATTTAATTTGAGGAATTTAGGATATCAGGGCTTTCATCTATTATTAGACAGGCGCAAGATTCCTCAAAAATACAATGAATGGTTAAAAGTCTTAAAGAAAGAAGGGTTTTTAAGAATCATGTGTGAGAAGCAAAAGGAAGAGAAAGCAAAAAAGAAAAAAATGGGCACAGATAGTACTAGCAGCAAAGAAGAAAAGTCAGATTTAAAGAATGGAAGTTTTGATGCTTCCAGTAAAGACAAAGATGACAATAGGAAGTCAGAGGCACCAACTCCTAAAGTGGATGAGGAGGGCTACTGTGTCAACCTAAACTTTGTCCTTGGGAATTTGATAAAGGGAGCTATTACTGAAGCTCAGACACTAATGCATATGATGAAAGGAACACAAAATTTGTGTGACAATCATACCATTAAGCAAAAGGTCTGCTCCAATGAGTGTCAGTGTTAATGAGTTCTGTGCAGTGGAGGAAAACATGTTGCTTTCACCAATTGCTACAGTTACAACAAAAAGAGATTTGGATGCTGACTTTGAGTCTCATATCAAATGCTCACAGTCTGTCTCTTTAACAACTAGTTGAGAAACCAAGTAGTGATCTTTTGGGATTCTATCTCTTCCAAAGTCTAAGTGCATCTAGTGCCTCAAACACAACAGGAAATCATCCATATACACTGCTACAGTGCCTGACTCAGCCTACAGTTACCAGCCCATCTTCATAAACAACATCACATTATGCAGATCTCTTGCAACATCGCCAACCCACAATGGAGCACCACTATGTGGCTCATTGGTCCAGCTCCACAGGCTCACTAGCCAAACTGATGTTGGTGAAATGCAACAGCTAGCATTACCACCAATGCAGTCATTGAAAACAACCACACCCACATAGGGCATCGCTGCAGTTCCAAGTTCATCATCATGATGAGGGGAGGGCCCATCTACACATGGGAGAATGAGTTCAGCTCCAATTTTTTGTGGGAATAGTATTAGAAGCTTGGAGTTCTGCATAGCTGATGTTACAGCATGTTTATCATCAGGACCACCACCTCTTACTATGAAACAAAATACCACATAAAGTTTTCCAGGGACACAGTGCCCTCATTCCCTGCTGGAATTATTACTGTACTTTCTTACCGTCTAAGTCATGCACAGTTTCCATCTAGAATTTGTAACACACTTATGCTTATGGGAATGCTAGCCAATAAACAGCTCATCACAATTGACTCTACCCAATCAATACATGACAGTACTGATGTGTTTTTGGGATCTCTTGCAACATCGCTGACCCCCAATGCAGCACCACTATGTGGATCACTGGTCCATGTCCACAGGCACACCAGCCAAACTTCATCTGACCTGCAGGTAGCAGGCTGGTTCCGAGGGCACATGTAAGAGCAGTGCAGGCTGCGACATCTATGGGCCTTTTGCTGCATCCAACATGCCATCTTCCTCAGCCAGTCTGAGTCAGCCAATCTGAGCACACATTGATAGACCAATAGCTGTCTAGTAGTCATTTGCCACACAGGTAGAAAAATTGCCCTCACAGCGAGCAGCAGGCAGTTCCATTTCTGACAACAGAACTAGAAGAAGATTGCCAGCACCACACTGCCACCCAGACTTGACATCGCCCTTGCCACCCAAGACCATCACGTTTTTTTATTTTTTTTTTTTAAGTGGTAATGGATTGCAGAAACTTACATTTGTGGACATAAACGGAGTGTGTCAATAAACTGATTTTTGAGTCCAATCAACTGACTGACAGCAAAAGTGCGCCAAGTCAGGACACTCCAAGTCCTGTATTTGATTTCAACATGAACACATTAACAGCTCTACTTAGAAGGCAATCATGTCATAACCCATCAGCATTCTACTTTAATGTAGATATTTTACAGTACAAGATAAAGCTAAAAAGTGTAGCAGGATCTTGACCTTTCCAACTGGCAGCTTATCGGAGATGTGAATCCAGCCATACTGACCTCATAATTGACTATAAATATAATAGTCATGGAATGTCTTTAGTATTTCTTCTGCCTAATCTCACAGTAGCTGTCCCAGTTGATGGTGGTGGCAAAACTATGGAATCTAAGCCAAATAACCATGATTTGTGGAATTTCATGGAACTCTCCCAACACAGTAAAAATCATGGTGCTGGTTCCCAGAGCGTGTGTTCAGAAATAAGTAATGAGCCAAGAAATCAAAGCTCTATAGCAGCACATTTAACTGTGAAGGCACTTCATTGTTGGGCTTGGAATTTAAGCTGGCTGGTTTTATGGCTACAGACAGTCTCTAGTGAAATGAAGACGAAATGAAGAGTTGTCTCAGGCAGTTATATGTATGATGGTGTCCCAGACCCAAGGAATAGGTACGCAACTCCATCAGAATCAGAATGCTATCAACTGTGCTGTTTCTCAGAAACTCGTAAGTTCCATGCTTGTTTAGTTCCATTTACTGTGTTTGTGTGTGAGTATGAAGTGTATATGAGAAAGCACTGTGAGTGAAATGAAAATTTGCAGTTGTGTGTTTCAAAAAGTTAATGTGCTAAATTTGCTGTTTGTAATGATCTAAGTCATACTCAACATTTATCATTAATTTGAATTTTAAATTCATTGCAAAATTATGTGTGCAATAATGTTATTACTATGAAAGGCACTTCAGTTAAAACTTACCAACATACATCCATATAAAATAGACAATGATTCCTTGAGGATAACTAGGAGAGGGAGAATACTGCAGTATGCCTGGTGACTCCCCCATACCATAGTGGCAGGAGTAATGCCGCTGTGCCCCTTCAAAACAATGGACAAATGGAAGCTCATTCCAAGTTGCCACCATACAGTGACCATCCAATGTAGTGCAGAAACACAGTTCATCACTGAATGCATTGCAACACCGTTAATCAACAGTCCATGCTTCCCAGCCATGGCACTGTCCCAAATGCAGTCATTTGTTGTAGTACTAATGTGACCTAGGCATGCCATGGTAATTCCTTAGTCCAGCAGTTGCTAGGCTGTCACCATTAGTGTCGGGTGACACAGAGTGTTGCAGGGAGTCCATTACTTGTTCTTGGATGGTTGTCAGGCACAAATGTGAAAAGGTTACAGTGTAGTTGGTGCACAGTATGCTGATCTTCCCTTACGGTGTTCATACGGGGTCAACCAGAACCTTGACAATGAGTATGCATGGTGTCATGTTCCCAAGTAGGCCAACCTCTTGCCATTGTCACATCTGAATGCTCCACAAATCTAGATATTGCACGATTTGACCAGCCAGCAAATGAAACTCTTTCAGCTGCTGATAATGCTGTCTTACATGTGTGTATGAAATGTCCAGGTCCTTCACAGTTATCAATCAACATCTAATGCCATTCATGCCATATATATACCCTACCAGGCCTTTTATTGAAAACATAGTGTAACTGGACTGATAAAAAGTCTACCAAGAAGCAGCAGCAAGAAAACAAACATATACTAGACTGAATCATTCTTTCCCTCTCGTCCTGTGTGGTAAGTTTCTTCTGATCTGGGGTTCTGGGTGACTTTTCCATACTCTCCACCTTTCATAAACTTCACCATCTCTTTTTCTTTATCCCTCTTCAGCCCTTTTGCCAGGAGGAGGAGCCATGGGCTCCAAAAGCTTGCAAACTTCCTTAACCTTGGTATGTGTGTGTTCTGCTGCAACCAATTCAGTGAATAGATTTTTATTATCTATTCAGTTACATTGCATTTTCAAAAATTGAAAACTGATATTTTGTTGATGTATTTGGTCTACCTTGCCTGTTAACAGTACAAAACACAAACAATAGTAATGAATTCTGGTGGCCATTCTTCCTGTAACAAAGAATTGCAGCTTTGATAATTTACATACCAGCAGATGGTGTGTACATGTATGAAGTTACATTGACAACCATGTCTTCTGGGCACTTCAGTATTTTTATCAGGCACTGAAGTTTCCTGAACATATAAATCTTTCTACTTGTTTTAATTGCCCTTTATACTTTGGTAATAACAGTTGCTGCCTTTGCTTCTAGGTCACTAATGCCAATCCCAGTGTGGATATACTCAAAGAAGACATGTCTGTTTGTTGACATTGGATCCAATATATTTCCATTATGAGTGGGCTTATAAAGTACTTGTTCTGTATAGTTTTCAGAGAAGGTATTTAGTAAGGTTTCACCGGATACCTTGTCACAACCACCACTAACAAAATCATAATTGTCCCAATTGATTGCTGGATCATTAAAATATCCTCTGATAACTGTTTTATGATTGGGGAACTTACATAACATCAAACTGACTTTATTTATTTTGAAATTTAATCATTGACTGTGAATTCCTTGATATCAGCTGTATTAGGTATAGACCCACTACCTAATAATAGCATATGAAAATTTGTTCTGGGCTGGGACTCAAAACTGGATTTAGAGCTTTATCACAAGCAGTCACCATAACCACTTTGGCTATGCATGTGCACCTCCTGGACTGACCCAGACTTCCATGTGTCAAACTGTATACATCCTTGTATCACAGTCTGCTATATTCATCACCTAATGCTCACATCATTACTTGGATTCCCACAGGAATTTGCAGTCAACAAAGGAATCTCCAAGTGTTTTGTACAGCTGTGGATCATCAGCAGTGGCTGTTCTCTTAGACATTCATGGAAGTATTACAAGCCTAGGTGGGCATATGACAATAGCAATGTTGGTCTTCATTCCTTGTTATCTCATTCTCTCCACTGTGAGAATTCACAGACAATGAATAAATTTTGCAATACTTGCACAGATGTGGACTGCCAATAGCGTCTGTTCTTTCAGACATGAATGTAAGTTTATTTATTCATTTGCACAGATGTGGACTGCCAATAGCGTCTGTTCTTTCAGACATGAATGTAAGTTTATTTATTCATTTACCTGAGTCCAAAGTACACTAAATCTAATATTAATTGAAGAGAATTTCACACTTTATGAGTCCAGTGTTCAGCAGGCAGAATGGTACATCATTTCCTGCAGACAAGAGTTTCATGTTACAGGTTCACTCAGATTACTGCAAGCCAACAAGTGCTCAGAGTGCTGCCTTGCCCCGCATTCACAAAATTCATCACTCATACCACACTCCTTCAAATTAGCCCTGTGCCTTGCCACCACTTATTTTCACCCTTTTGACAGTCTTCCAGCAGATAGAAGTATTGCATACAGCCTGATAGCTTCTCTTTTCCTGTCTGTAATTCTCCAGCTCAGTTCTGTAGGTTTCTGTTGAACTTGGAATTGTTGCTGTTGTAAGTAGGAAGCTTTCTTTAGATTTCAGCTGTGATGTACAGTGGTGAGTTCCAAATGATGGATGCCTTGGATCTGCTTCCTGCTTCTTCTTTTCATTCTCTGCCTCTTATATCTGAAGGTGCTACTCTCATGAGTGGAAAGATCTTATTATCTGGGGTTGGTAATGGGCACCCTGTGACTATGTGGCCTGTCTCTTCAAGAGCCATATCAATTTGGTTAGCATGAGTAGAGTTCCTCCAGACTGGTGTGGCATACTCTGCAACAGAGAAACACTGAGCAAGTGAAGATTTGCAGAAGATGCTGGGCTGCACTCCCCATGTAGTGTTTATCAGTCTGTGGATAAGTTTGTTCCTGGCACATACCTTCTGCCTGGCGTCTATACACTGTTGTTTTTAGGTTAAGGCATGATCCAGCTTTAACCCCAGGTACTGACAGTTACACAATGGGTTAGAGTGTGTTTCTTCTAGGTAATGTTCAACTTTCTGCTTGCCTCCTTATTGTTTAGGTGGAACACACACATCTGAGTTACAAGTGGTTGTCATCATAATAAATGGCAAGTTCTTTGAGAGCTAATGTTGCATGAATTCCGCTTTGCATTGAACACAAAGAGTAAAGGGAAGCTGAGTTGGGATACTATCATACAGGAACAACATACAGGGGCAAGTGAAAGCAGGACATGTACCACATAAAAAGAGAATGGAAGTAGGACAGGGGTACAGCACAAAAAATTAAAAATTGAGTGAAAATATGATGAAACCACCATAGCAAGAAGAAATACAAGTTTATGGGCGAGGGAAATTTGCCTCAAATCAGAAAAGCCTGAAGCACATAGCTTAGAGGAAGAGAAGTCCAGAGAAAGTAAAGCAGATTAGAGAAGCAGTTGAAGAGAGTAGAACATGGCAGAGTACATACAGAGCATATAAGAGCTAATAGAAGCTTATAACAACACATCAAGGGGACTACCAACAATTAAGAATTCTTTATGTCATTTTATATTTGCATCTGTAATCTACAAACTGCTTTAAAGAGTGTAGTCAAAGATATCATTGGTACCACTACCACTTTCCCCCATTTTTGATCCATTCATGAATAATGCATAGGATGAGAAGTCTGTTGATAAATTTTTATATGTGCTCCTATTGATCTGATTTTTTTGTTGTCATTTTGCAAGTCACATGTCTGAAATTTGATATGAAAGCAGATTATCGATTTTTTATTAAAGAGCTTGCTCTCCTTTT
The DNA here is from genome assembly GCF_023897955.1 of Schistocerca gregaria. Lineage (NCBI taxonomy): Eukaryota > Metazoa > Arthropoda > Insecta > Orthoptera > Acrididae > Schistocerca > Schistocerca gregaria. The sequence goes on from NC_064922.1 coordinate 197,768,210, forward strand.
AGCAGTAGATACTGTAGGTCACTGGAACAATGGAGCTTGCCAAGTGATTCAGGTCATTCCTATTTTCAAAAATGTTGTCAAACTGATGCACACAATTATAGACCAATATTACTGACATCACTCTTTTGTACACTTATGGAACATGTTCTATCCTCACAAATTATTAGAGAATGAAGAATGAAAAATCTCATCTATAAAAACCAACATGGATGCCATACACTGCGGCGACAAAAGACATTGGATATGATATGCACACATACAGATGGAAGTAGTACCATGTGCACAAGGCATAAAAGGGCAGTGCATTGGCAGAGCTGTCATCTGTACCCATGTGATTCAAGTGAAAAGGTTTCCTACATGATTGTGGCCACATGAAGGGATTTAACACGCTTTGAATGCAGAATGAGAGTTGGAGCTACACACACATTGAATGTTCCACTTCAGAAATAATTAGGGAATTCTATACTCTGAGATTCACAGTATGTAGAGTGTGCTGAAAATACCCAATTCCAGGCATTACCTCTCATCATGGACAATGCAGTGGTAGACAGCCTTCACTTAATGACCAAGGCAGTGGTGTTTGTGTACAGTTGTCAGTGTTAACAGAGAAGCAACACTGTGTGAAATAACCAGAGAAATCAATGTGGGACATATGATGAATGTATCCATTGGGTCAGTGCAACAAAATCTGCCATTGATAGGCTATGGCAGCTGACAACTGACATGACTGCTTTGCTAACAGCTGGACATAATGTGCAGTGCCCCTTCTGGACTCCTGACCTTATTATTTGGACTCTAGATGATTGAAAAACTGTGCCCTGGTCAGGTGAGTCCCAATTTCAGTTGGTAAGAACTGATGGTAGGCTTTGAGTGTGGTGCAGACCCCATGAAGCCATTGGTCCAAGTTCTCAACATGGCACTCTGCAAGAAGGTGGTGGCTCTATAATGGTGTGGGCTGTATTTACGTGGAATGAACTGAGCCCTCTGGTCGAACTGAACTGGTCATTGACTGGAATTGTTTATATGTGGCTACCTGGAGACCATTTGCAGCCATTCATGGACTTCTTGCTCCCAAGCGACAATGGAACTTTTATGGATGACAATGCATCATGCCATCGGGCCACAATTGTTTGCAGTTGATTTGAAGAACATTCTGGACAACTCAAACAAATGATTTAGCCACTCAGATCACCCAACATGAATCCTGTTTATGGACATAACCAAGAGATCAATTCATGCACAAAATCCTGCACCAGCAACACTTTTGCAAGTATGGATGGCTGTAGAGTCATCATGCACAAATATTTTATGTGATATTAGGAGGTATCCCTTGACTTTTGTCACCTCAGTGTAAGCAGAGGTCTTGTAAAATACAGATCCTCTGTTCGTCCATGAGATACAGAACATCACAGACAAAAGGCACCCAAATTGATGCCTTGTTACTTGATTTCCAGAAGACATTCATTACAGTTCTGCTCTACAGCCTTAGTGAGTATTGGAACTGGATTGTGACAGTATTCAGGACTTTCTGAGAGAAAGAACTCACAACATTACTCTTAAAGGATAAAATTTGAAGATTTAAATGTAATTTCTGGTGTGCTCCATGAAAGCATTATATCCATTGCTGTTTGTAGTATAATAAATTCATAAGTTGTTTGAGGCTTCTTGCGTATGATGATGATGTCTGTAGGGTGGTTGCAATGCCTGGAGACTGTAGCAAAGTGCAGGAAATGCAAGATTGATGATTGTTGCCAGACTGATAGTTGATCTTGACAGTAATAAATGTAATACAATACACCTAACTAGATAAGGAGATCCATTACTGTTCAATTACACTGCTGATGAAAATACAGCCAAAATATCTAGTAGTAACTGTCCAGAGAAACCTACATTGGAATGTGGCCACATAAAACAAATTGTAGAGAAAGCACACATTCATGTTTTCATAGTTATTTGGTGGCACCTGAAGGCAAGGCTTTCAGCTTTGAAACCAGTATTGGAATAAATTAATAAAATTACAAGCAACTGAAGTGGATTTTTATTCTATAAATATGTTCCTCAGATGCAATGTTCACATGATCGAATATTTTGCACAGGAAATGTGACTAGTTGATGCTGGGTCACATAAAAACTATTCATCAGGCTGAAAGGGGGATCTGTATAAAATTCAATGAGAGAGGGCCAGCACACACTGATGATTATCATTGTGAAATCGTTGACAATGGAATGCTTATGAGATTCCACAGAAAATAACTGCAGTGTTATAATGGACTCAGTAAACTAATTCTCCACTATATAGGAAAAATACTAGCAATAATGGTGCTGTGCACTCTTTTCACTAAGATCTGAATCAGCAGCACAAAATGCATACTTTTTTTTGTTAAGTAGTCATAATTTAAACAGTACTGAGAAGACAAAATAAATGAATAAAAAAAGAGTAACCACCTTATTCACTGGAAAACTATTTAAAAGATTATTTAAAAAGTCTGACTGCTGTGTTTTGAGAGAGAAGCTTTAATGTTACAGTAGACTGTAAACAATGTTCACTTTCTCTTGAGGTGTTTTTATAAGATTCTTGATAATTTTGTTATTTGTCCAATAGTCTCATGCAAGAGTAAGATCATGCTGCAGCTGGTTTCACATTCAAATATCACATTTGACTACTGCTTATTTATGAGAACTTAATGTTATTTTTCATGTTAGAAGAAAAAACATTTACCAACACATTTCAGAATTTGAATGTAGCAGTATACTGACCTGTCAAGACTACAGTTTATTGTTCCATGATTTTGTTATTCACATTGGTTGAGATCCCACAAGAGTGATGCAAATGTGAAATTACTGTATCAAGGAAAACCATACTCAGCTCCATTCAAGATATCAAGTGCCCTGTATGACAAGTGTCCCTCATGAAAGACAGGCTGTTTGTTCATCTGTGCACAGTTGAATAGCCACATCATAAACATCAAGTTGTAGAATTGGCTTGTATGGAGCAAGACAGGTATCTACATGAACAGTGAGGTACCACCATGAACTGTCAGTACAGTAACCACTGTTTTGGCTCCTGTTGACAAAGCAGTAGACAAAGGCACACTATTAATGATATGTTCTGTTGGAACACAGGACACAGGAGTGGTATCATGTTACCTTTCAAACAAGCCTTAGTTCTGTGTACAGCATCACAACTGATGTATCTGTGTGTGGATGTTCCATGAAGAACAAATGTTGCCAGATTTTATTCTTATCAGTATACAAACCAGAAACTGTTGTGATGGTATCATTTGCCATTTGGCACACAACAGGATCGTACCTGGTTTTCAAAGCCTTTAATCTGGACAGTCACCGTCAGATTTCTGATGGCTTAAGGTCAGTGTCTGTGCCTTATCCTTGATGTTTCCATAATGTTATCTATCAACAAGATAATTCAAGATCGTATGTAACCTGTGTTATTCTCACCTACCTCAGTACAGAGGGTGTTCTACCATTACCCTGGCCAGAATGTTCTCAGCTCTTTTACCATTGAAACAGCCAGTCGTGGGTTGCAGAGATGTGAGTATGCCACCATTTACCAGCCACTATTATTGATGGACTGTGGCATAAAGTTCAAGCAACGTGGAATGATACACTCTTGGATCCAAGTTCAGTTGGACTTGATGGCCAGGTGGGTTACTGTCACCGTTGCTGCTTGAGGTGGCAGTTCTGTGTACTGAATTTCATGTCCTGTATACCCTCAAATCACCTACAAATTAAGTCATGTATTTTTCCTGCTACACTATATAAGCACAATAATTACAATTTCGTTGTTTGTCACCCTTTCTGGCATTGTAGTTCTAGTGACCATCAGTGTATTTACTTTTCTAAGAATACAGAAATTTAGATTTCATCTTTTTAATGTTCTGATAAAAGTAATGGATGTAAGTAGATTTGTTCAGAATGTCAAGAGCATAGTGTAAAACACGGGTTGTGCAAGTACACAAGACAGATATCTTATCCAATTCAAATGGAACAAATTATTACTCTCACATCTTATCACCTTCATACAATTATTTAAATATTTGAACATCCTATTGTCAAGCAATATATGGGAACAGAATGTAGGAGACGAGGTACTGGCAGAATTGAAGCCATGAGGATGGCTGGTGAGTCGTGTTTGGGTAGCTCAGTTGGTAGAGCACTTGCACATGAAAGGCAAAGGTCCCGAGTTCGAGTCTCGGTCCGGCACACAGTTTTAATCTGTCAGGAAGTTTAATATATGGGAACCATAGAAATACAGAAATTTTTTATAACTATTGTTTTTTGATAAGTCTTTAATAAATGTATGCATAATTTTCCTTAGTTAAGCACTGATTCACTTCTTTTGATTTCAGAAGCCACTGTTACCATGGAATTCATTTTAAGGAATGATGATAAGAATTTCAGTGTTATCCCAACTGAAGGTGTTCTGTATTCTGCTTCATCTGGCAGCAACACAATGGAACTGAGAGTACAGTTTTCCTCAGCCCAATCGTAAGAGTTCTTTTTTTCCCCTCCTCCTTTTTCTTTCATCAGTAACGATTTAGATAAGTACATTGTGGCATCTCTTGTCAGATATTCTGTGATGTGAAAAAGTAATTTAGAAGCATGTTATAGTCAAATGTGGTTCTACCTGAACACATGATTCCCATATGTTCTGTTTCTTTCATTTTAGGGCACTTGGTGTTAAATCTTTGTTGTATAGTGTATATAAGCTTTCAGCAGGTACTTTATTGTGACAAAACAAGATTCCAAGTCTCCTGGGTTAGTTCGAAAAACTCCAGAAAAATATTCCAGAGTATTAATGTGTGATTGTTCAACAACCAATTTCAGCTGTAATGTTGTTGGGTTGGTGCATAAGTCTGTAGTGTTCTTCCATAAGTTTAATAAACACAGCAGGTACACAGAACAGAGATTTAGTCATCAATAATATATTCTCCTTCACTACTTACAACAGTCTGCCATTGCTGGGGTAGCTTTTTGATTCCATGACTGTAGAAGTAACTTGGTTTTGGGATGAAGAACCTGTTGAGCCATGTTCCGGGCACATTTTCATGTGCAAAAGGAACTTTCTTGAAAGTTGTTTCATAGAGTGTGGAAAAGGTGAAAATCTGACAGATCAAATGAAAAAGGTGAGTGGAGAATTACTTCCAAATCCAGCTCCTGTATAGTGTTTTCTGTCAGTCTAGCAGAATGTGGGCAGGTGTTATCATAGAGTAGCATAATTTCACAAAGACTTCCTGGTCACTGTTCTTGGACTGAGTATGCAAGATGTCTCAGTTGTTGACAATACATGTCAGCAGTGATGGTTATGCCTCAGGGAAACAATTCATACTACATCACATTATTGCTGCTCTACTGGATTGTAATATACTGTGGCGAAAATGTTTTTGTGGTAAAGTTTGGGATGTGTATCATTGGATGTGTATCACTGCTTAACACAAGAAAAACAAAATATACCACCTCTTATTACAGATATCTTCCACCAAATAAATAACACATATTTTGGGTAATCCAGGCTGGTGCTACTTGAGGCTCAATCAATCAATCAATCTCTTTATTCATCCATTAACAATATACATTGTATGGCTGTAGTCAATTACAATATAGTTACTTATCTTTAATTTGTTTCAAAACCTTGGATAATAGATAGAAATATTTTATATCAGTATATATAAATAATATTACTTTTCAAGCGGGAAAGCGCCGGCAGACAGGCACATGAACAAAACACACAAACACACACACAGAATTATGAGCTTTCGCAACTGGCAGTTGCTTCGTCAGGAAAGAGGGAAGGAGAGGGAAAAATGAAAGGATGTGGGTTTTAAGGGAGAGGGTAAGGAGTCATTCCAATCCCGGGAGCGGAAAGACTTCCCTTAGGGGAAAAAAAGGACAGGTGTACACTCGCACACACACACACACACACACACACACATATCCATCCACACATACACAGACACAAGCAGACATAATAACAGAAATATGTCTGCTTGTGTCTGTGTATGTGCGGATGGATATGTGTGTGTGTGTGTGTGTGTGTGCGAGTGTACACCTGTCCTTTTTTTCCCCTAAGGGAAGTCTTTCCGCTCCCGGAATTGGAATGACTCCTTACCCTCTCCCTTATAACCCACATCCTTTCATTTTTCCCTCTCCTTCCCTCTTTCCTGACGAAGCAACTGCCAGTTGCAAAAGCTCGTAATTCTGTGTGTGTGTTTGTGTGTTTTGTTCATGTGCCTGTCTGCCGGCGCTTTCCCGCTTGGTAAGTCTTGGAATCTTTGTTTTTAATATATTTTTCCCATGTGGAAATTTCTTTCTATTTTATTTACATCATCATTAATATTACTTTTCCATATTCAGATATACTTCAGTGTTATAAAAAGCATGTGTTAGTAAAAACTGTTTAAGATCTACCTTGAATTTATGAAATTCTTTAATTTTGGGCTGGTAGTTTACACTGTTTTGGTAGAGTTCTCGCTGCCGTTGGTTCATCTTGATGCTACTGCATTGCCATATGGGAGTCACGTAATGGTGTAAATAAGTTTCAGTACTTCTTGATCACAATGAATTTTATTTAAAATGCTAGATATTCACTAGATTTGCATAAAACTGATTTGAAGACTGACTTAAGACTCTAGATTGTCTGATGGCAATGTACAAATTGCCTCTATTTATATGGTTTCAAACAATTACTGTTGTTGTTACATACTGAATTTTGCTCAGTTCAACGATTAAAGTTTTTACATATATACATACACATACAAGAAGAGAATAGAACCTTTTGAAATGTGGTGCTACAGAAGAATGCTGAAGATTAGATGGGTAGATCATATAACTAATGAGGAAGTATTGAATAGGGCGGGGAGAAGAGAAGTTTGTGGCACAACTTGACTAGAAGAAGGGACCGGTTGGTAGGACATGTTCTGAGGCATCAAGGGATCACCAATTTGGTACTGGAGGGCAGCATGGAGGGTAAAAGTCGTAGAGGGAGACCAAGAGATGAATACACTAAGCAGATTCTGAAGGATGTTGGTTGCGGTAGGTACTGGGAGATGAAGAAGCTTGCACAGTATAGAGTAGCATGGAGAGCTGCATCAAACCAGTCTCAGGACTGAAGACCACAACAACAACAACAACATATATCTTACACAAACTACATAGAAAAACATGGAATAACACTGAATAATTTCATACAAATACAGGAAAGAATGTGTTTCTATTAAGTCTATAAATTATAAATTTTATCACTGCAACAATATATTTCATTAATATGCATATATTACTTTATTAACTAAAAGGAGAATTATCCTATCATTTACAGGTGAACAGCGTGAGCAAAATTTTACATTCTCTTTACAGTCATAATTAAAATTCTATTAACTAACACCAATTAGAACATGATCATGTTTGATCTTGATTGAACAATCATCGTGTCACATTTCTGTTAGGGATACAAATAATTTCTGATTTAATAAAACATAAGAATAGCTGTTTCTCAATGACTTGAAATATCAGAACTTATATCATTAATTACTCCATAATTACAAAAGCAATTTTATTCCTACGATGTGCATGTAGTTTATATTGTGTGTAAACTGTTATGTTACTTAGTCCAACATGTTTCCTTCACTCTATATACTGGCGAGACCCAACATAAACAATGTCAAAACACTAGTTTAAATTAGCATAAATTACTAACTTGCTGCACAAAAACCTTCAGTGTATTCGAATCCAGATCACCAGAAATGACAAAGTCAAAGCAGCAGTTTAAATTGGTGTAAATTACTAATATTATATATATGCCCTCTTTGAGAAAGTGGAGATGAGACTGGAATAAGATACAGGTTCCCAGAGAGGTTGTGGTATAAGAAATACCAAATGAAGAGGTTTGACTATCGCAGAGAGAGATAAAGCTCTTCTAAATCTTTCACTAAAATGAAGGGAATATAATCATGAAGAGTGAAACAACTAAACAATTTGACAATTAGTGTTCATGAAAAATACATGTTATATATAAGGTTTAGTCAGTCAACTTTCTCATATACAAGATGATTTTTTTCACTATAGTAAAAAAAGACAATAAAAATACAAGCGTATAAAATTTCAGTTTTATTAACTTGGTGCCCTTTTGATGCACGCCACTGACTGTTCTATGAGGTTCCTTATCACTATATCCAATTGTTCATATATTACTACCTAAGAAATTATGTCTTACCTCTAAAAACAATGTTAATGTGAGTTGGATGTCAAGTTATGGATACAGTATCACAGTTTTTTTTTAATATGCTGTCTCAAATAAATTGTGGTCATCATACTTTTGTTTTTCCAGACAGGGACATACCGCAACCAGAAAGCCAGACATTATATGCTGTATCAAACTGATTTCAATGTCAAAATTTCAGTAGACTACAGAAATGTATCATCTTCCAAATTTAATGGTCAGAATGATCACATGTATATCAGTGTCCTCAAATAAGTGTGAATGTACATCAGTAAACAAAATTAATTGTTTCTCAGAATAACGCCCCTGTCATCGCAACAAGTGTGCCTCTTACCTCTATGAGTTTGTACAAGTGCAGTAAACAGTATATCAGTATAAAGTGCTGTGTTTTACCATACTCCATTTCACATCACTTTACTCCCAACTCCTTCGTCAGTTCATTTCAAACTTGCATCAGTGCAAGATCATCATTAGTTTACTCATATATACATATATCCCGTAACTGTTAATTAATCTAACCACTGTGTAACTTCCAATTCAGAAGTGTGGTGAGCTGTACAATATAAAGAGTTATTCTGTGTATATAATACAGTGCGACAAAGCAAAATCCGAGTGATAACATAAAATTTAACCTACTATACCAGACAAAATGTATATTTGTGGCCATGAGTGACATGTCAGATTCAAGAGTTATTCTACATCAAATCATAGAAAAACACTAATTTAAAATATATACCAGAAAATGCAAAGGAAATGAAGAAAATCATTTACATCCTAACGTACAATCAAATGCAAGAGTTAATAAGAAAGTTCATAATCAGTTAGTTCAAATCTCAAAAGCGATAAGGAATAAGTATGCAAATATGTGAATCAATTTGATGTGTAACTTCAAGTTCCAGACAAAAATGCTCAAGGGCTATGTTTGTGATGATCAGACCAACCTGAAAGTCATGACTTTCCATTCCAGGAATCAAGAACTGAAATATTTTATCCCAATCATAGAAACAAAAATAATTAAATATGGTTCATGAGGCATGAATTGAACTGTACAACAAGGTTTTCTCACAAGAAATGTCCAGCAGACAACAGACAATGATTACAGCTGATGTCAGCTATGGGAAAATCTTCCAGATAAACAAAATTATTCCTGTTCATACTGCAATAAAACGGGCCGAAAATGGTGTTCAGTCAAAATCTAATTATTTCATACCACATTTTAATATGAATGGTTGTTTGCAGATAAATACATATGTTGGCACATAAATAATTCAATAGGAAAAGCAGTGTAAATATTCAATAGTATCCTGAACAAGCAGCTGAGGAATCACAATGACAAAACATATATATAAACTGAATATATAAATGTGTAAGCTATATGTAAGAAATTTTATGTGAGAGAAAATATGTTGATCATTTTGTTACATGCAGAAAATATAAATGTTTAAGTTGAACATCAAAATACCACATGACAGTGTTGAGCATCAAAGTATGTATGACACATATTTAATGGATTTCAATTATTTACTTATTATCTACTTTATCTCAACTATAATGAAGCCCATTGCTCTGCAATGAAGCTGGTACTGTCTTTGAAAGCTTTTGATTAATACGATTGAGGAGTATTTTTCGTGCTGTTGTCCTAGGCTGACAATAGTATTATTAGTGGATTTTGGCTCTATGGTTAGAGATGACCACAGTCCAGATGAGATATATGCATTGGTGGATTACTTTGAGGAAGGCATTGGTCAGATAGGAGATATTTTGGTTGAATGCTCTGGCTGGACATCAATCGTTTCTTTGACACAACAATTACACATGGAGTTTAAGCAATGTCTCAATACGTCAAGTGTGTTATTCTGCTTTGCATTATGCTTGTGCTTTTATCAATATTTGATTCTGTGTATGCTTCATGTCATGTTTTCTATATTGGTTGTTAGCATTCTTTAGTACGGTATATAAACTTCAAATAACAGGCTGAGTGTATGCAATGTACGTTATGTTGATTTTCACTAAAAGTCTCCATAATAATCATGCTGGACATTTAATCTTATATGTTGTTGTTGTTGTTGTGGTCTTCAGTCCTGAGACTGGTTTGATGCAGCTCTCTATGCCACTTTATCCTGTGCAAGCTTCTTCATCTCCCAGTACGTACTGCAGCCTACATCCTTCTGAATCTGCTTAGTGTATTCATCTCTTGGTCTCCCTCTATGATTTTTACCCTCCACGCTGCCCTCCAATACTAAATTGGTGATCCCTTGATGCCTCAGAACATTTCTTACCAACCGATCCCTTCTTCTAGTCAAGTTGTGCCACAAACTCCTCTTCTCCCCAATCTTACTCAGTACCACCTCATTAGTTATGTGATATACCCATCTAATCTTTAGCATCCTCCTGCAGCACCACATTTTGAAAGCTTCTATTCTCATCTTGTCCAAACAATTTATTGTCCATGTTTCACTTCCATACATGTCTACACTCCATACAAATACTTTCAAAAATGACTTCCTGACACTTAAATCTGTACTTGATGTTAACAAATTTATCTTCTTCAGAAACACTTTCCTTGCCATTGCCAGTCTACATTTTATATCCTCTCTACTTTGACCATCATCATTTATTTTGCTCCCCCAAATAGCAAAACTCCTTTACTACTTTAAGTGTCTCATTTCCTAATCCAATTCCCTCAGCATCACCCGACTTAATTCGACTACATTCCATTATCCTTGTTTTGCTTTTGTTGATGTTCATCTTATATCCTCCTTTCAAGACACTGTCCATTCCGTTCTACTGCTCTTCCAAGTCCTTTGCTGTCTCTGATAGAATTACAATGTCATTAGCGAACCTTAAAGTTTTTATTTCTTCTCCATGGATTTTAATACCTACTCTGAATTTTTCTTTTGTTTCCTTTACTGCTTGCTCAATATACAGATTGAACAACATCGGGGAGAGGCTACAACCCTGTCTCACTCCCTTCCCAACCACTGCTTCCCTTTCGTGCCCCTTGACTCTAATAACTGCCATCTGGTTTCTGTACAAATTGTAAATAGCCTTTTGCTCCCTGTATTTGACCCCTGCCACCTCCAGAATTTGAAAGAGAGTAGTCCAGTCAACATTGTCAAAAGCTTTCTCTAAGTCTACAATGCTAAAAACATAGATTTCCCTTTTCTTAATCTAGCTTCTAAAATAAGTTGTAGGGACAGTACTGCCTCAGTTGTTCCCATATTTCTACAGAATCCAAACTGATCTTCCTCGAGGTCAGCTTCTACCAATTTTTCCATTTGTCTGTAAAGAATTTTACGTTAGTATTTTGCAGCCGTGACTTATTAAACCGATAATTTGGTAATTTTCACATCTGTCAATGCCTGCTTTCTTTGGGATTGGAATTATTATATTCTTCTTGAAGTCTGAGAGTATTTCCCCTGTCTCATACATTTTGCTCACCAGATGGTAGAGTTTTGTCAGGACTGGCTCTCCCAAAGCTGTCAGTAGTTCTAATGGAATGTTGTCTACTCCCCAGGCCTTTCGACTTAGGTCTTTAAGTGCTCTATCAAACTCTTCACGCAGTATCATATCTCCCATTTCATCTTCATCTATATCCTCTTCCATTTCTATAACATTGCCCTCAAGTACATCGCCCTTGTATAAACCCTCTATATACTCCTTCCACCTTTCTGCTTTCCCTTCTCTGCTTAGTACTGGGTTTCCATCTGAGTTCTTGATATTCATACATGTGGTTCTCTTTTCTCCAAAGGTCTCTTTAATTTTCCTGTAAGCAGTATCTATCTTACCCCTAGTGAGATATTCCTCTACATCCTTACATTTGTCCTCTAGCCATCCCTGATTAGCCATTTTGAACTTCCTATCGATCTCATTTTTGTGACGTTTGTATTCCTTTCGCCGGTTGCATTTACTGCATTTTTACATTTTCTCCTTTCATCTATTAAATTCATTATTGCTTCTGTCACCCAAGGATTTCTACTAACCCTCGTCTTTTTAGATACTTGGTCCTCTGCTGCCTTCACTACTTCACCCCTCAAAGCTAAACATTCTTCTTCTACTGTATTTCTTTCCACCATTCTTGTCAATTGTTCCCTTATGCTCTCCCTGAAACTCTGTACAACCTGTGGTATAGTCAATTTATCCAGGTCCCATCTCCTTAAATTCCTACCTTTTTGCAGTATCTTCGGTTTTAATCTACAGTTCATAACCAATAGATTGTAGTCAGAGTCCTCATCTGACCTTGGAAATGTCTTACAATGTAAAACCTGGTTCCTAAATCTCCGTCTTACCATTATATAATCTATCTGAAAACTGTCTGTATCTCCAGGCTTCTCCCATGTATACAACCTTCTTTTATTATTCTTGAACCAAGTGTTAGCTATGATTAAGTTATGCTCTGTGCAAAATTCTACCAGACGGCTTCTTCTTTCATTTCTTAACCCCAATCCATATTCACCTACATTTCCTTCTCTTCCTTTCCTACTATCGAATTCCAGTCACCCAAGACTATTAAATTTTCGTCTCCCTTCACTATCTGAATAATTTCTTTTATCTCATCATACATTTCTTCAATTTCTTTGTCATCTGCAGAGCTAGTTGTCATATAGACTTGTACTACTGTCATAGGTGTGAGCTTCGTGTCTATCTTTGCCACAACAATGTGTTCACTGTGCTGTTTGTAGCAGCTTTCCTGCATTCCTATTGTTTTATTCATTATTATACCTACTCCTGCATTTCCCCTATTTGATTTTGTATTTATAACCCTGTATTCACCTGGCCAAAAGTCTTGGTCCTCCTGCCACTGAATTTCACTAGTTCCCACTATATCCAACTTTAACCTATCCATTTTCCTTTTTAAATTTCCTAACCTACCTGCCTGATTATGGGATCTGACATTCCACACTACAATCCATAGAACGCCAGTTTTCTTCTCCTAATAACAACGTCCTCCTGAGTAGTCCCCGCTTGTAGATCTGAATTGGGGACTATTTTACCTCCGGAATATTTTACCCAAGTGGATTCCATCATCATTTATCCATACAGTAAAGATGCATGCCCTCGGGAAATAATTACGGCCATAGTTTCCCCTTGCTTTCAGTCGTTCGCAGTACCAGCACAGCAAGGCCATTTTGGTTTGTGTTACAAGGCCAGATCAGTCAATTATCCAGACTGTTGCCCCTGCAACTACTGAAAAGGCTGCTGCCCGGTATTTCAGATTCATGTAATGTTGAGTAATTGTAAAATCATAAAGGTGTGAAATAATACTAAAAGTTATACAGGTGACCAAGATTATACCATAATTCCTGCTGATCAACTAGAGTAGACAGATGCAAATGTATTATCCAGTTGACTATATTTCTCTTCAAAATTCATATTGTTGTCAGTTCTTCTCAGTATACATGAGATAAGGTATTATTTTCAAATCAGCGAAGCATTTCATGTACCAGAATTGATTTAGACATGTGGCTAGAAACAAAGTGTAAATGGTGTAAATAATGAATATAGTACTGAAGTATGAAGATGTTGAAGCAGATACAACATTAGCTAGGGCCCTTGCGCTTGCCAGACCTGTGGTACACAGAGAGTGTACCCCCCTGAGGGTTGATCATATGAAAGCTCAGAAAATATCATAAAAGTAGAGTGTGTTAAGCAAATTATTGCACCTCACATCGTCAAGCACTAACATCATGAATCAAAATAGATAATCAAAGTCAGCATAAATCAAAAGGATAGAAGTGTGTATGAATGTGTGTGATGTATACCTGTAATGGTGTTGAAGCAGATACCACATCAGCTGTGCGTGCTTGCCAGGCACAAGGTAGACACAGAGAGTGTAGCCACCTGAAAGTTGATCGTGTATGAGCATTTGGCTTCAGCTGTGTGATGTTTCTCAAACCAGATAGTTTACATGACTTTGGAAAAATTAAACTAAATGCATTTGGAAGTGGTATCTCTAAAATCTTGAATAGTCCAATGTATATATCAAAGAGCTTTTTTTGTTTCTTTGTTAATTTCTTTTGACTTTTCGTAACTCGTAGTCAACATGAGGGTCCTACTTTAAACTGTGTAACTTTAAGATTTTTGTCATGCTTCTGCTTCCTCTTACCATAATATGCCCCCATATTTTTCTTCACTGCCTCTTCACTCTCATCAGCAGTTAACTCTGTACAAGTTGGAAACTCAATATATTCACCAACTAAGTTAGCAGGTTGGGCTGTTGATAATACTTTAGATTGGCATTAAGTAGACACACCAATCAATTTGTCTTCTTGTGTTGGAAAAATTAGGTATAAATGCTCCTGATACCAGTTTATTTTAGTAATCTTACCTTCAAGAGAAAGATATGACTTCAGCAGTGATATTTCAAGTGCAGTTTGTTCCCCAAGCTCTTCCTTATCGCCTCTGTGAAACATGATGTTTGTGCCCACCAAGACTGTCTAGACTCCTCACCAACAATGCACTGAATGGTTAGGGGAATTGTTAAAAGAACAACTCTTATTACTGTGTATTCCCACCAGATTTAAGTCCAATGTCACAGCACTGTTCCAGTTGTTGAAACCGCCTGTCAGTAAAAAAGGCCAATATCAACATTGGCCCTTCTTACAACAAATTTAAAATAAGAGGAAGGGTCAATGTCAAGATTGGCCCTTTTATGCTGATTGGAAACTTAATAAAACATTTTGGGCTTACATATTAAAACCCCAGTATCGCTCAACCTATGTGGCTTAGACATTGGCCGTTTAACATTATAAAGAGCACATGAAAACTATAGGTGTACACCAATAAAACCAGTTTTGACAAATATTGACATGGGCACTTTTAGAACAAAGCCACAGTAATATCAACTTCCTTTTCTTGGTAATACCTTTGGCAAAGCAAATATCATTTAGCTCACACAGTGGTGCTACTTTGTTATGATCTCTGCCACTATTCTGACATATATCAACATAAGTTATTGTACAGAAGTGATGAATGCAGCTCCAACAAATGCATTAGCTTTTAAATACATCACATTGTATGTTAATGGTGTCTCATTGTCCACAATGTCAGTTATATTTTGTATCTTGGATATGTACTCGTACCCTATAATATGACAAATGGTTTATAAGACCAGAAATATGAATTTTTGATAATGACATGTCACAGACATGTCAGACATTTTTAACATGTAAGTACTGTTTGCAATATGTAATAACTGCTTGTTTCTGTGTCCTACACTACATGATGTTTGTGCTTTATTAATTTCCATTTTGACACACCTTGAGAATGACTAAAAGTTGAAATCATGATTGTGTACAATAAATGAACAATTAACAGTAAAATGGCAGAAAGTTCTTTCAAAAAACATTGTTTTCTATTTTCCTAAGTATTGATTTCTTATAATGGGAGTGTGCAGATGATTTTAGCAGTAGTTGATTATTATTTTAATGCAGTAAACCATATAGTGCAATTTCTAATTACTGTTGTTTGGTTATTAGGAACAGTATGCCCTTTGAAGATGGCTTACTGATTGTAACCAGTGTGCCTCAAGACTTTTTTGAAGTTGAATTGACTGCTACTGCTGTGCTTGATGAGAAATTCAGTTTTGAAAAATGCTAAATGTTAATGTATATGTAGATATAGTATGTAAATGTAAAGACAATCTATTGCTAACCATTAAATTTTATGAAATCTGTGATCTACAATGAATGTAAATGAAGACAATAGAGTAGAACAAAATGTTAGAAAGCTTTCTGATTAAATATTGCCATTCTAATATTTTACCTGAATATATTTACAAGTAAATGACTGTGAAATTATTTATTGTTAATTAACAGTAACGGAGTTCACTTTGAAAATATGTTAAGAGACTCTCTAGTTATGGAAACTTATGTTGTACTGATTTTCTTAGGACAAGTAGTGTGTAAGCATATATGTCACAGTGGCACAAATACATGGAAAAGTATGAGATAAAAAGTCTTTTTAAAGTACTTAACAGAAGGAACTAAGGTAATCTCTGCTGATGGCACTGAATTTCAGTCAACAGCTGATTCCTTTTTTAACTCATTATTCATGTTGACCTGTTTATACTTATTAATTTTAAATCTTTGCAACATGTCTAGTATTTTGTTTGTTGTTCAGTGTAGCTCTCAAAATGCATGATACACCTCACCTGTTGGGCAACCTGCTGTGTCACATCCCAGAGGGAACCAACTGCAAAAGCACAGGAGTATGTTAGTCATCAGGAATTCTTATGTACATGTGCAAAATAACAGAAGCAGAAAGAGCAAAAATTGGACTTACTAATTACGAATAATAGGATCAATAACATAGATATTGTTGTGGAGAAAGCAAGCCAAAGATCATGATTTATTGGCAGAACACTTAGAAAATCTAACAGGTCAGCTAAAGAGACTGCTCACACTACACTTGTCTGCCCTCTTCTTGAGTAGTGCTGTTCGGTGTGGATCTGAATCAGGTGGGATTGTTGGAGGACATCAAAAAAGTTCAATGAAGGGTGGTTCATCTTGTATAATTGCAAAATAATGGCCACAGATATGATATACGAATAGGGGTGGCAATCATTAAAACAGAGGCATGTTTCACAGAGGCATGTCCTTCTCATGAAATTTCAATCATTACTTTCTCCTCATAGAGTGAAAATACTTTTGTTGGCACCCACCTATATAAGGAGAAATAATTATCATAATAGAATAAGAAAAATCAGTGCTCACACAGAAAGATTGAGGTGTTCGTTTCTGCACACACTGTTCGAGAGTGGAATGGTAGAGGAGTGAGGGGAAAGTGAGTAGGAGGACTACAAATTTTAGTCAAAATCAAGGGTCCTTGTGAAGCACTTGACATTCAGAAATATTGTGCAGAGAAGTATTTTGAGGTATGTGCAACTGAAATGGTGGAGACCTGTTCATGTGTAATAATTGTGGCCATTTACAGAGCTGTGGCAGATACAACCATAATATACAATGGAAACACATAGTAAAATTTATTGAATCTCAGATTGACCTGCTGCCACTTGGTGAGTTGCCAGACATGGAGAGGGTTGGAGATTAAGGTACATTATTCATTTTGTTATCTTGTCATCTGCCATCCACTTCAGACAGCATAGTGCCTACTGCTTTGGCATCCCATTTCATGTCCTACCAACACAGGATGCCACAAAAACCTACGTTGTCTATGTTGTCAACACAAATATTTACCAACAGTCACAACACAACACCAGGTCTCCAACAATGACTGCCAGGGACCGCTACCCATTCATGGAGCTTGCAGAACAGCTTCAACAGAGGTCACAGCTAGCCAGGAACTACTCTGATATGCGCCAGGCATGTGACGCAAATAGTTCTGGCAGATACATCCACCAAATGTTCTTTATAGGGCGGCGTTCAGGACAGTTCAATGCACTGCTTGTAAGTATACAGAGCTGCCACCCCAGCGGCCACAACCAGATGCCTCTTCTAGCTGGCCAATCTCTTGCAGTTGCACTTGATATAGTGAAGAGTCAGGTATTTTCTGTTATTATTTGTTCTTTTATATTTTTGATGATCTGCAGTTGGGATTGGGTTTGCGGTTCTTTTGTAGATTGTATTTTTGTTTCATTTTGGTGAATCCAATAAATTGTTTTGGGCTTGTGTTTCTGCATTCCTTTCTGCTAGTGTGGATACTCCATACAGAGCTCCTTCTTGGAATTTCAGATACCGTCAGAGCATGCACTGCAGCACCTAAGAGGAAAAGCAAAGGCTACAACAGTTCTTGGTTATCTTAATGTAAATTTTCTACCAGGATCATGTCACAATGGTAATCTTGAATGCGTGCTGCGTTCTTTTAATGTAGTACAATTGATATTAAAGGTTCTACAGACCTATGTCACGTTTCTGGACACTTTAGAACAACAAACCATACAAAAAATCGTTGCATTTTAATCCCTGAAACTGCATAGTTTTGCAATATACAAGTGTAAATATGACAACTAAAGCACCACAAAAGTCTTCATTTTTAATAAGTAGATCAAGGTCCCAAAATAAAGTTTTTGTGATTGATAGCATAAAAAGAGTAATGTACATTGTAAGATAAATACTCAATTTTTTTTATTCACTGAGATATGGAAGTAACTCATCCGCTTCAGTACAGGGGGTGGCATAAACATATTAACAGCACTTAAGGAAAACCCAGAGGCTTCAGCAACCGGAGAGCAGCAGAGTGCGACAAGTTGACCCATCCTCAGCAGTCATCAGGGTAGTATAGTCAGTGTGTGTCACATCAGTCATGTGTTCTGTGATGTGATTGGTTGACAGCAGCAAACTGTGCAGCAGCCATGTTTATTTCAGTGTTTGCAAATCTAATATACAACATTTCTGTCGGGAAAGTCATTAACGTCCTTTCTGGCCCACAGTGCATTCACGGCACAGCTGACCTCACATGGAGAACAAGTAGGTTCACAAATGTTGTTACAATTCATAAATTTAAACACTGCCTTGAAGAAACTGACTGCGAAACTGTTATCAAGAACCTGAAGCCAATAACGAATTTAACATGGTTAATGATGAAATTCAGCAATTATTCAAAAATACAGTCCAAAAAGAACCTAGGGAGGGTTCACCAAATAACTAGCCTTGGATCACTATGCACATCAAAATACCCTGCAAAAGGAAACAAGAACTATACAATGGGGCTTTGAAGTGTGTGTTTCAACTTCATGGGGTGTTGTAGTCTTTCAGTAGGAGCCTTGCAGTGATTCCATAAAAATAATAAGTTAGTTTCTGAGTAAAGAAACAGCATGTGCACTAGTAGAATATTTGTCAGAGCTGCAAATGAGTGTTTTTACCATGACACGCTGGTAGATGTGACAAGAGTAGGCCACTGTGTTCAGATCATGGTTTTTCTTCAAACTTCATTCACTTTTAGTGGTCTGTCAAGACAACATAATGTGCAGTTAGTGAGGTGTACAACAAAATCACAAGAGAAGTTATTGCGTTGATTATGTACCAGTGCATTGTACTCTAAGCATCAGATGGCAGCTGTCATGTGGTTAGCGTTCATGCTCTGTAATCAGTGGATCACTGGATCAAGACATGTTCTTCTTCTTTTTTTATATAACACTGGTTATATTATTTCATTTGAAAGGTAATGCATTGAAGAAAAACATGTATTTGCTTGGCATTTTATTGAATTTCCAATGTTGTTTGGCTATTTACTAATTTTTATTACTACAACAAATATTTTATTCATAATTATTGACAAGTAAATGATCACATGCATATGATTTTCCTGCAAATACATGCCTATCATGATTTTCAAAATCCCTTATACTTGCCATCAGTAAAGTATTCAGAACTGCTTTGCATCTGGCCACTTTGACTTACAGATGCCATTCAGGAGGATGACAGTTCAATCACACATCCGGCTATCCTGATTTAGGTTTTCCGTGATTTCCTTAAATCGCTCCAGGCAAATTCCGGTATGGTTCCTTTGAAAGGGCACGGCCGACTTCCTTCCCCGTCCTTCCCTAATCCGATGAGACTGATGACCTCGCTGTCTGGTCTCTTTCCCCAAACAACTCAACCAACCCCCAACTTACAGACACAGGTTTCAAGGAGAAGGGATAGGCTTGGGAAGCCCACACCAGTCATTGATAAATCAAGGTGTGAATAACCTTATTCAGTAATGCAATGCAACTGTAAGAGTAATGTAAATGTAATCATGAGAAGTGCTTCCTACATTACAAGTTGCAGGATGATTTTTTCATACAGACCAGAAAACATGAATTAAAATGGCATCTACTAATTCTAATGAACGTAATTTTACCACATGCCCAAGGAACCTTCAGAGTTTCTAAGTAAAAACAAACCTCATTCATATTTTGAAAAATTTCTCTTTGTTTCGACAGTTTGATGAAAACCATGTGTAATGTAATACTTTACTAAATATCAGTGCTGGTAGTTCATGGTGTCCAATAGTATGTATTTTAATGGCAGCTTCATGAGACACAATTTCTCATTTATTGTCAATAAAATAAGAACAATTATGAAGACATTCAATAAAGTTTTTAACTTGCCTACAGCAATAAATATCGCACAGTTGTCAAAATGGAGAACATTTTGAAAGTGTTCGTGTTCCAGGATCTGCTTCACTGTTAAAGCTTGTTGTGCAAACCAGGATAGAAATTACCCTCCCCCCCCCCCACCTCCCCCTCCTGCCACCACCCAGACACACACACACAAAAAACACACACAAAAGAGAACGGAGTTAGCATTAATGTTTCTTTTCCCAAGTAACAAGGCATGACACTGGTTGAAAAAGAATTATAGAGCTGTATGGTAACTTTCCAGTTTCAAACTTGTTACAATGACATTTGGAAAGACTGTTGCTAACTTTGCAACAGTGTATTGAACCCTTACCCAAACTTTCCCATGGCTTCTTGCAAATGCAAAAACACTTGTGGTAATAATTCACCAGATATAGTCATCACATATTCTGCTATGTATGAGTGTGTTACTTTGTTTGTATCATGCCATTTAATGAACAGATTTTTGAACTTTTTCTGTCATAAGTTGATTGGAAACGGCAACCTGTCTGGTCTGTATTAATCATAATTGTTTTTGTCAAAATTTGGGGTAACAACCTTCATCTATAATTGAAACTTTCTTACAGTTTCTAGTGTTTCTTTCCAAGTCACAGATTACCTGTTACTCACAGATGTAATGATCTTCTTCTGCCAAATTCTGTGCATTGTTTCAATTTTCTAACTAATGAAAGTGATGCTTTAAAGATAACGTCCTTCGACAAACTGGCCTACAACAGACAAATCCCACTGATGTATGTTGCTTGAAATCTGAGAAACAAAAACAAAATTTCATTTCATTGACGTCATTAATTGCTCAAATATGTTTGTTATAGATTTAAAAAATTAGCTGCCTCACAGTCTGGCCTCGGCAGCCAAAGCCAGTGACCATGTACGTATGACGCATTTGCGTGAATTTGTGTATGTTGTCTAATTCAGAAGAATGCCTTTCAGACAAAAGCTTATTTGTTTAGCAGTCTTTTTGTTGTACATCTCCACAATATGGTGTGTAGCAATTTATCCTTTTCGGAATATTTTCATAATTCCATCCTGGATTTTCCATTGTTTAATTTTTCTTAACAACTTTTCTTCCATCCTGTTACCCAGTGCATTTGCCTTTGGTACTATTTCCTATGCGTTACTATACTGAGTGTCCATTATTTTCTTTTCCCTTCTTTTCTGTGTTTTACATGATGCCTTCTAAACAGCACCATACATTCTGACTTACAAGCCACACTGTATCAGCAATCTCATCTACGCATCTACAGGACTGCTCTGATTGTTGGTACAGCATGTTGTGCCCCACATTACTCCTGCTGACATCGTTAGTCCTAGACAATAAAAATTGTTCACTCTCTCTGTGTCACTCTCGGGTATTTTTGTGTGTTATTTTCTGTACCTTCCTGTGCCACATGTATTTGTACCTCACCCTACCAAGTCCCCCTCCCCTACCCCCCCCCCCCCCCCACACTCGTTCACCTCTCTTAGTCCAGTTTATACATAATAACCTCTTCTAATCTAGTTCCCCTTCTTCATACATACCTGCCCACTGACCTACCGCCCACATTATAATCTTTTTAATTATTTTTACCTTTCATCTCATTATATTTCCATGTCGATTTCAGTAAGTTTCTGCAGATCACTATCTGCCTACTTTCTCAGATTTCATCTTATTTCCTCATACTTCTTTCATTTTGTAGGCCTACTTATTGTGATTTTTCCCATGCACAAGGGTATTTCGGAAAGTAAAGATACACCGTACGCCAGAGGAACAGAAGAGTTTTGGCAAGCAAGTTGGCAACACTGGTGTTAACATTGAACCGTTAGCTTTTTCTTCGCGGTAGTTCGGCAGTTGAATGTTGCTTCTGGCTGGAGTAGGTCGTATTTAAAATAGCTGCACCGATTCAGAATTCTGCCAAATGCGAAGTGCGCTCTGTCATATGTTTTCTTCATGCAAAAGGTCAGCGACCAGTGGATATTTACAAAGAAACTGTTTCTGTTTAGGGGAACATTATGAATCGACAAAATGTAACGAAATGGTGTCATTATTTCTCTGAAGGCACGACCGATGTTCATGTCGAACAAAGAAAAGGTTGGCCATCTGTGATCTCTGATACCCATCTTCAGAGAACGAAGGAAGCAATTCATGTGAATAGACGTCTCACATTGAACGAATTGCATCAGATCATACCGGACGTGTCAATGACAACTCTTTATGACTTTGTGACTGTCAAGTTAGGGTACAGGATATTGTGTGTGCTCTGGGTTCCAAAACTGTTAACGGAAGAACACAAAAAGAAATGGATGGGCTTTGCACTTGACTTCCTCACACACTATGCTGAAGCAGGTGATGAGTTCCTTGATCATACTGTGACAGGTGATGAGACGTGGACTTATCATCATACACCTGAATCCAAGCAACAATCAATGCATTGGCGCCATTCGAATTCACCAAAAGCCAAGAAACGCAAAACGTCGATTTCAGTGAAGAAAATCATGGCTTCTGTTTTTTTGGGACAGACAAGGCATTCTTCTGTTGGAATTTATGTGTCCTGGAACGACAATTAATGCTGCTGATTATTGCCAGACTTTGGAACGTCTTCGAAGGGCAATTCAAAACAAATGCAGCGGAATGCTGACAAGTGGAGTCCACTTGCTTTATGACAATGCTCGGCCTCACACAGAGCTCATAACCAAAGCACTACTCAAACAATTCAAATGGGGCATATTGGACCATCCATCATACAGTCCGGATCTTGCGCCCACTGACTTCCATGTCTTCCGTTACCTGAAGTCACATCTTGGTGGAAAATCATTCCACGACGATGAAGAGATCAAATATGAAGTTGAAATGTGGTTCTGACAACAGGTGGCAACCTTCTATGACTGTGGGATACAAAAGCTTGTGCACCGACTTAACAAATGTTTGGATAACGGGGGTCATTATGTCGAAAAATAACAAATAATCCAGTTAATAAGATGTAACTGACGTTTTGTAAATAAATGTTCTATTTGAGGACTGAGAACCGTTGTATCTTTACTTTTCGAAATGCCCTCGTACTTTGGTGTATTGCGATCTTTTTCACACATATTTCTATGTTATCTACATACTTTTACACATTCTTATCCACCACCATGGATCTTTGCTCCTCCTGTCTATGCCAATACAGAAAAGTTTCCTTATCCCTAGCCAGAATCCAGTCACATATATTGTTCCTGGCCTCAAATGGCCTTACCATCAAATTATGCATCTCCGGGTGCAACCTCTCCTTCCACAATGACCTACAGCTGTTCAGATTCCATCTGCGCATAACCCTCACCAACATAGTCCTGCAAAGCCATGCAAATTAGGCCCAAACCTCCGTGCAATATACCCTCTCCATCCATAAAATTCACCTGCTTTTCAATCCCAAATTCCTGGATCCCATCTCACACACTGAAACTCTTGCCCTCCAGAAACTGAAGCAGCATGCACAATGTACCCAAACAACCAAATGAAAATGGTTTGCAGTCTAGCCTTGGCAACCAGAGACAGTATTCATGTGCATAAAAGTTGCATTTGCGAGAATGTGTGTGTATATGTTGTCTAATAAAGTAGAAGACCTTTTATCAAAAAGCTTAGGCTCGTTGCACGCTTCCGTGGATGGTCAGCGCTCCGCGCGCGGTTGGTAGTCACGTATTCGAATGGGGCACCACACAGTTAGCGCGGACCCTCCGCGTCAGTTGAATACACAGAAAGAAGTTGGTGTTTGCACACTCCTGCGGATATCGCGCGCGCAGTGAAAGCAGAGTACATCATTTCAGCCGTAGCATTCGACTAGTGTGGTAAATATGGGTGTGATTTAAGAAGTTCCCAGAATGTCTTGTGAAATCGATACAGAAATGTCAATTGCCCAAGTTGAAGGAAGGCTTCACATATGGGATCCACCGCATGAGGACTACAACAACAGTGAAATACGATTGAAGGCGTGGCTAGACGTCTGTGCAAATATAATACTCGGTTTTGAAGGTTTGAAGGCGGCAGATCAGAAAAAGTGTGGTAAGTAGACGCATATTTTCCTTGTGTTTTTATTGTAGTTCTATACAAAATACAATGATTTACAATTATAGAATTATAGACATTCACAAGTTCAGTTTATGCACAGTACAAACACTGATTATGTAGAAAAATTGTACACAACCGCAAATGTCTGTCATTGAGATAAGATTTTGATTCCTGCCAGGGTACAGCTCCTCTGCCGACAAAACATTCTGTAAATTTATCTCGTACAGCATTACCCGATTTACTGACAGGTGTTCTTTCTGCCACATCTTCGAAGCCGGTAACATACAGGGTGTCTTCAAAGTTGTATGCGTCTCTTACTTCAACAAAATTATGCAAAATGCAGCACGTTTTGACAATAGGTACTGCTAGATCAAGATTGACTCCAGAGGCCGGTGAAAAACCCTCCACCTGTGACTTAATATTCCGAAAGTACATTCAATAAACCTTCGGGCTCGGGTAATCCTGTAATTGAAAATCTTTTTGTGAGTCATGTTTATTCGCACATGCGGCCTTAACACATGTTGTGTTAATGCGAAAACTTCGTCTGCCACAAGAACATATGGCACTGGAGAGCCGTGTGTACCTGGCAGTGACTTTGGTGGGGGTAACGCTAATGTTCCTTTTTCCATTATCCCCGAAAACACGCTGTTTTTAAATATATTTGAACCACAGTTCCTTCCGTAAACTCCGACATCAATGAACGTGAAACAATAGTTAGTGTCACAGATGGCCATAAGAATAGTGGAAAAATAATTCTTTTAATTGAACAAAAGTGATCCACTTTTGATAGGTTTTACTAGACGAGTATGTTTTCCATCCAGGGCTCCGATGCAATGAGGAAAATTGGCGACATTTGGAAACCATGGCTAATTTCGTTCCATTTGTGTGTTGAGGGCTCAGGCATGCGTTCTCCTCTTAGCGTAGTCCTAATAGTTGGCACTCACCTGCCTCCTAATCTGTTCAATTGTAGATGCACCCATTAAATAAGAGTAATGCAGATCTGTAATTGTGTTTCCCGCTTCCAAGATACCTTAACGTGTAAAGCAAATATTTGATACTTATGTATGAAGGTCACTCCAAAAGAAATGCACACTATTTTTTTAAATCCATCTTTTATTCTACATGTTTGAAAGTTTTACAGTGTGTTGATACATCTTTTAGAAACAATTTTTTCATTTCTCTGCGTAATTTCCGTCCCTTTCAACTGACTTACGCCATCTTGGAACCAGCGTCTATATACCCGCACAGTAAAATTCCGGACCAACCTGTTGGAGCCACTGTTTGGCTGCGTGCACAAAGGAGTCATCATCTTCAAACCTTGTTCCACAAAGAGAGTCTTTCAGTTTTTCAAAGAGGTGATAGTCACATGGAGGCAGGTCAGGACTGTAACGCGGGTGTTTCAGTGTTGTCCATCTGAGTTTCGTGATCGCGTACATGGTTTTTTGACTGACATGTGGCCGTGCATTGTCGAGCAACAGCAAAACATGCTGCTTTTGCCTATTTGGTTGAACACAACTTGAAGTTTCTTCAGTGTCGTCACATATGCATCAGACTTTATGGTGGTTCCACTTGGCATGATGTCCACAAGCAAGAGTCCTTCGGAATCGAAAAACACCATAGCCATAACTTTTCCAGCAGAAAGTGTGGTTCTGAATATTTTTTCTTGGGTGAATTTGCATGATGCCACTCCATTGATTACCTCGTCGTCTCTGGTGAAAAATGATAGAGCCATGTTTTGTTACCTGTCACAATTCTTCCAAGAAATTCATCTCCACCATTCTCATATTGTTCCAAAAGTTCGCTGCACAACGTTTTTCTTGTTTCTTTGTGAACCACTGTCAACATCCTGGGAACCCACTTGGCACAAACCTTTTTTAACGCCAACACTTTCAGTATTCTGCAAACACTTCCTTCTCCTATCCCAACGTAGCATGACAATCCGTTCAGTGTGATGCATCTGTCAGCAGTCAGCAGTTCGTTAACTCTCTGCAGATCGTCTGGAGCGTGTGCAGTACGAGGCCTGCCACTGCGAGGACAATCCTCGATATTGCAGTGCCCGCTTTCATCACGTAACCTGCTTGCCCACCGATTAACTGTACTGTGACCGACTGCAGCATCTCCATACACCTTTTTCAACCTCTTGTAGATGTTTCCCACTGTCTCGTTTTCACAGCACAGGAATTCTATGACAGCACGTTGCTTCTGACGAACATCAAGTGTAACAGTCATCTTGAAGACATCCTGTGACGGCGCCACTCATGGGAACAGGTTGAACTAAGTTTGAAACCAAAAGGGAAGGATGTGTCTACACACTGTAAAACTTTCACACAAGCAGAATGAAAACTGTATTTTTACGAAAATAGTCTACATTTCTTTTGGAGTGACCCTCTTACATTCAACAGAGGAAAGTAGACTCAATTCTAGGTATTAAGTCGGCTATGGTGACATAAAACCTTAGATGTATTCCTTCTTAAAATTATATATGTAGCGTCCTCAGTAATAAAAGACTTATTGGCTTTGTTATTTCAGTTGACAAGGTCCAGACGAGATGGGAAACTGCACGGGATACCTATTTTAAAAGCCTCACTAGAATAAATCAAATGAGGTCCAGATCAGCAGCAACTAAGAGACCAAAATACATCTACCATGAGCAGTTACACTTTCTTGACCATCTCCGAGATCACCAACAGAGAGTAACTTTGACTCAGTATCGGTCGTGTAAAAAAAAGCAGTATAACAACAATGCACTCGCAGAAAACAGTCAAGACGGGCCCTCTGAAGAACAAACCGATGATGTCCGACACTGAAAAACAATCCTTCAAGAGGGAGAGGCCTATCAAGGACACAACATTTGAAGATAATTTACTTACATTATTACAAGATGGTAAGAAAAAGGAGGAAGACGACGACTGACCATTCTTTGTTTTGCTGTTACCCTCTGTGCAGACATTAAATATTGATCAGAAGCTATAATTTCGTACTCAGGTACTTCAGCTGCTCATGTCGATTAAGCAAACAAATCAGGCTGAATTAAACATACACCCTCCAGCTCCCATCAGCTCTTTCCACTATCCACCGGCCTCTTTTAGCTACGCCCCACTTTCAATATCCCAACAGCATCCTAACCAGTCAATGCAGTACCGCGAGGATTTGTCCGTACAGGCACAAGTTGCGACTCCACATCCCTCTCCAGCCCAAGCAACGTCATCATCATCTTGGGAGATGTTATAAAAATTATAGGAATTCAGTAGTAATACAATACAAATGTAAAATTTTCCATTGCCAAACGAATGTAATACATATTTGTAGCAAAGCTCTGAATGATTAAATATATCATCTGTATACATATTCATATTCATACCTTAAGGTTACTACTACTCGTTCTGTCGGAGTAACAGGTATCCTTTTGAGATTTTCAAGTGTCAGGTAGTCTTTATTTTACCGACAAGCTCGTCAAAGCAACGAATAGACATACGAAAATATGTATTAAATTTGTATTAGTCTTTGCGCAATTTGGAATACAGTGTGACGAACGCTCCTTTCGTACATCTTTGTTCCGCCGTAGGATGCACCCAAAACCGTGCAGGGCAGACCGCGTTCACTCGAATGCACACAACCGCGTGCATCCGCCCGACTGTGTGAACCATCACACGAGTCCGCCGCTGACGCTGACGCCAACGTGGCGGGCCTTATCCTTGGCCTGAGGTTGTTGGAGTTCTGGCCCGTTACGGCCTATCCTCCTGTTCCTTGCTGGGTGTCTGATGGTATATCCTCTCTTGATGGTTTGTCCTGGCGTGGGTCGTCGATGTCACCTGGCTGCTAGCATGCGAACATGCTAGCAGTTTACTTTGTTCTTCTGCGTCTTCATTGCCTCGCGCGAGGCTTGCTGGATAGCTGTCTCGAGCTCTGCTGTGAGCTGTCGTTCCCCGTCGCGAACCTCTTTCCTCAGCCGTGTGACTGCGTCTCCCAGGATGAATTCCCAGTCGCACGGACAAGGGTCCGCCAATCGTGTGCGGACTGTGAACCGCAGACCATCCGCGTAAGTATGCAACGTGCCAAAGTCTTTTTGTTGTGCCTGGCTGTGACTTAACATCTCCACTACATGGCAAGCAGCAGTCTATCCTTTTTGTAACACTGTCAGAATTAGATGTAAAATTGATAAACATATAGACTTACTCGATGATTTTGACAATTTTCCACGAATTGGTCATTGGCCCACAAATCAATTACTGAATATTTATTGGTCACTGTTCCTCCAGTTTCATATTTTGTTTGCATCTCTTCAAATCCTCCTTTCTTTTTAAAGCCCACGATTCTTTGGCTGGAGTGTTTGTAGGTTCCATGTTGGGTGTTCTTTTGGCAGTCTCACTACTCGTATTTTTGTCTTCAGTGGAATGTATCTGGTATTTGCCTTCTTATCAGTAGGCTCATCATTATCGTTTTCAGAAAATCTTCACTTCATGACATAGACCTCCTTCATCTACTCTGTCAGAAGGGCTCAGATCCTTGTCAGTAATAAGTGTCTTTTCTCCTAATATTTTGATAGCAGACGGATAAAATTCTTCACTAATTTCATTGCTACTGCAGAAATCATTGCTGATGATACTATATAAATAAGGTCAGTTTCTTGAAGAAGGCTATTACAGTACACTATAATGTAACAGCATAGAGCAACATATAATTAAAACTACAATTCCCACATATCAAAGAATATGAAACTATCAAGCGAAGTTTGTGTGAAATTACATAAATGGAAGAGATTGAACTGGAACTTTATTGGATAACTGTATTGGTCAGAATACGTCAGCTTAAGATGAATTGTGATCAATTAAAATTTGTAATCAGTTTATAAGGATGTATAACTACAAAGTAACAAAATGTTAAAAATACTGTAAACAGAAGCCCAATTAATCATTCATGGAATTCATACATAAAAAAGTGATAGTACTTACACTACACCCAACTGAGAAGACACAGGAGTTCTGTTAGGAACTAAAATCACACTGTGTTTATAATATAATTAACTAATATGATTAAGACATTGTTATGTAACATTCCAACATGCAGTTTCAGGAATATATCAGTGATTTGCAAAGCCAAGTTCCACAACCAATTTTTTAAAATCATTGAAATCTTGACTGTAGATTCAAATAAGTTTCGTTGAAACTATATACAATGTAACTTTGAAATTATTTGTATCTGTATGAGGAACAACATAGTAGCCTCAGCAAATCAACCTTACATTATCTTCTAGGCAGCTAACCCTTTCCAGTTTTATCTATGTCACGATGCAATAAGACACATTAAAGAAGTGCTTTGTCTGTTTCAGTTACATTATTTTTTGGTTAACTTGACAAAAATTGCCTGAACTACGTGAAACTGGACCCAGCTGTTATTCTTGCTCAGTGGTTCCCAACCTTTTTGACATAATTACCCCTAAACAAGATCATGTAGACACTAATATCACCAAAAGAGTTTACTTCCTAACTCACGTCGAGAGTGGAAAAAAATAGCAAGATGCAGTTAATCACAAACAAGTGGGAGAAAACATCATTCCAAACACACAAAAACATGGAAATAACAATCCAGCCACAGTTCAGGACAATATAAATCCAGTAAGGATGACATAGTTTTCTAATATAGACCTGTGGACAATTTACATTGGCAGCCACAGGATTCACACGGTGTTAACTGCAAAAAAAAAAAAAAAAAAAAAAAAAAAAAAAAAAAAAAAAAAAAAAAAAAAAAAAAAAGAACCCACTGAGGATGCCACAGTTGTTTTGAAAAACAAAACAACTATATGCTTGCAAAAAAGCAGGCCTATGTTTAATACACTATTACTGGAAAAAAAGGATTTGACCATTACAATTTTTAAAATTACAGGGAAATACACAATATCTTAACAATGTCCAACTCATAAAACGCATGTTTTTGTAAGTGTTGTATTACACCAAGAAATAATGAAAGTCAATGAGATGGTTGGTATTGCTTATTTTTAACAATCTTTTTTATATTCAATTTGGTCTCAGGTGGTGCACATTGTAAATAGTTTTCCAAGTTTAATTGATTCCTTGCCTTTGTTTTCATTGCCACCATTGTCACAAATTCAATTTCAGACCTATAAGATGTGGTGAATGGAATCAATATTGTAATGCTTTTTCTGACAGTAATGGATATTTGTCATCCAGCATTTTCCAAAATGTTGTCAGTTCTATTTTGGAGAAATCTATTTTCAGTGCATTGTCTTCATGTAATCCAAGGAATTCTGCTTTAGCTTGAATTTCACTATCTGAAAATATTCCTTCATTCACTGAAAATGGTCTTAAAACCCAGGCATTTACTTGTCAATTCTGCTTTGGCTTGAATTTTACTATCTGAAAATATTCCTTCATTCACTGAAAATAGTCTTAAACCCCAGACATTTACTTGTCAATTCTGCAGTTCAGGAAAATAATTACTAACAGAATTTGTAACATATGATAAGATTTCACAAAGGCTCACACTGCTGAACATGAGCTTCATGAATTTGTGCAGTGAAAGCTACTGTGAAAGCACAACATGGACACTCTGGCCTCTTACTGAACCTGTGAGTGCAAACTGGGACCATAACGGACATTGCACTGTATTCGCATGCTTTGCAAGCTAAACACTGTACACAAGCTGACTGATAACACTGGGACCTTATGATTACAGCAAGCACTTTGTTAGGAGAGAAAACTATTATATGTATGTGTTACAAGAAGCTGACATGCCTCTCTAAATAGATAACCATTCAGGAGAACTCCAATGGCCGAAAATAAGGGCTATGCCAATACTGGCCAGTATTATAAACCCTCAAAAATGGAAATAAACTCAGACACTGCGCACCTCTGTATGAAGACAGTGCACAGTGGGGGCCAATTCTGTTGAATCATATTACTTTTTTTCATTGTTTTCTTATACGTAAGCTGTATGCAATCTGAATTGGTTACAAACACCGACAACGGTTAACTGACAAGTTGCTTTGTGAAAGGATAATGTTTTGATACATTTGTATGAAACAAAATAAAAAATACGCTCATCAATTTCATAATTCCTTTATCTTCACCATTTTTGGGGAAAGTGGTGGGGCACGGACGTATGCTTGAATCCGTCGTACCAGCATTGTTAAAAAATGTGTATTTCAACTGTACATTAAAAGTGTTACAAATACTTATTAGCAAAGCAAAATATAGTTGTACATTTAAGACGTCTACTCCCTGTCTGTTCATCATTTCTCTCGTTGCTGAGATTCCACACCAACAGGTTGCGAGCAGACTAGAGGAATTTTCGCAAACAACGGGAGCGTGACCCTGCATCGACATTGTCATAATCAAGGCTATACACAATGGAATTAATGTCAAGCATTGTGTAACGAAAATTATGAATTTTGACCTTGACTATATTCATACTGAAGGATTGTTGATATTGGTATCAGTGAAGGTTCACCCAGGATTGTGTACAGATTCATAAATTACGTTCCAGTTTCTTTCAACTATTCGTTCAAATCAGTTTTAGCAATTATTCAAGCAATTATTAATCAGTTTGCATCATCCCCCCACGTACCTATCTATATTCAATGGTGACTGCTTGAAGTACAGCGCTGGGAGAAATATGAACAGACCTTTTACTTGATGAGATAAAGTTTTTTGAGATAAATGAGTCATATTATTGTTACAAGAAACTGTACTTGTTACATGTCCACGAGATTTGGAATCATAAAAACATTGAAGGACCAAATGAAAATTAAATTCTGCCTACAAACGAGCTGAGCCAGGAATGCTGATTTCAGCGGTAGAGGTAGGAAGCTTCTACGCTGTATGCTTATATGGCCACGCTTCGCACTGTCTCTCTGGCAGTGGAGATCTCTTTTCCTTTCAATCAGTTTCCTTTACAGAAAGAAAACTTGTACAAAGTAATCATTGAAGTGCAAGATAAGCCATTGAAATTACCTAAGAATGTGTCAGAAAATAATCAGGTTTATTAGTCAATACGCAGCTAAACATACTTTAATTAAGAAGTACCGATACAGACAAAATTTCATTTTTGAAAAAAAAATCATTCATAATGTTGTTAATAACTATTCACAATGGAGTCAAAGCAAATGGCCATTGCTGAAAATTCATTACAAAATGCAATATGCCAAGATGTCGGCAATCCGAGCTTGGCAGCAGTTGAAGGTAAAGTGTTAACTCGTGAACTGACTGATCGCAAGCAAAACAACAAGATTGGCTTCCCATTAACAAAAAATGATGAAGCTAGTAAATATAACTAATCGTGATGTCACTTTTATGATGCTCGATGAGACAATTTCTCAGTTCTGACCAGGAAAAATTTTGTCAAATAATGAAACTGAAGGGCGCAACAACGAAAATTCCTTTGTTACTTGCTCCTGACATTGTGAATACACGAACAGCAAACAGTTCATAAAAGCAATGTAAATACCAGTGAGACACGCAATTTGATACAACTCATACAACAAATAACACAACCGTTTGCAAAACAACAGTAACTTCAGCAAACTGTACCACAGCAATTTAAGGGTATAGGATAACAATTTACACAGCAAAATCAGGCATTTAATAATTTCGAGAATAATATTAGTCAACAGTTCAGTGAGATGAGTAAGACTATACACACTGAATTATCTGATGAAGTATCAGGCAAGTCGACAGAGCTAGGTAAACAACCAAAACAAGAAATAATTACCAACATATCCCTCAATATAAATGGGGTAACGGAAAGAGTATCATCCGTAGACGACAAACAGGAACAGCTAGCAGATGAGTTGTAAAGCCTCAGTGAAGCCTATTCCCAAATTCAAGAGACGCAATCCCAAGTGGATGCGTCAATACAAAATGTTACGAACACCGTCGGCG
This sequence comes from Schistocerca gregaria, assembly GCF_023897955.1. Classification (NCBI taxonomy): domain Eukaryota; kingdom Metazoa; phylum Arthropoda; class Insecta; order Orthoptera; family Acrididae; genus Schistocerca; species Schistocerca gregaria. The sequence continues at coordinate 197,801,443 of NC_064922.1, forward strand.
AGCTGCAAGGCATGTAAAAAAATTCACCTATAGAAGCACAAAAGTTAAGTCTAAGAGTCACCAGTTAACTGTAGAGTCAAAATTTGCCAAAAAACAGAGAAATAAAGTATGTGCATATGTAAAGGAAAGAACTGTAAAAGCTTAAGTCGGGGTGCTGGATAAGGGCAGTGCCCTTGCTGAAAAGGTAGTGTCAGAGAGCAAAATTTATGAAATTTATGTACATACAGTAGAAGAAGGTCTAAAAGAGACAAAGTAAATTTCTAGCTACAATAGATTCCATTTTAAAAGAAGCAGGGGAAAGGTTACGAAGCAGTATTGCTAAAACTACTGACATTACGAAACAATATTTGACAGAAAACAAACGCATGCTTTTAAAGAAGTTAGATACTTTCACTGGTTACCCACAATACGTGGTTAGCTCGTCTATCGACAATGACGAAAGTTGCAGAATGCAACAACACTTGCTGGCAGCTGTACCTGCCAAGTAAGCACAATTGCCGTGCGCTACACCCCAAGCGAAAATAAAAACGCCTGTCCCTGACAGTGTGGTGTGTTTGTCACCATTGCTTGCAGATGAAAGATTACTTAGGCATTGTCAGTTTCCGGTATTTACCTCTGAGGGGAAAAGAATGAATCCTGTGGTCTTTATCAGAGCATTTCAAAATGTTTTACCTCATACCTGGGCCGAAGACTAGAAAATTACACCGAGCAAGGTGGCGCAGTGGTTAGCACACTAAATGTAAATGTCGTGTGACTAGAGTCACCCATCGGGTAGACCGTTCGCCAGGTGCAAGTCTTTCGATTTGACACCACTTCGGCGACGTGTACGTCGATGGGGATGAAATGATTATGATTAGGACAACACAACACTCAGTCCCTGAGTGGAGAAAATCTCCGACACAGCCGGGAATCGAAACCGAGTCCTTAGGGTTGACATTGTGTCGTGCTGGACTCGCATTTGGGAGGACAACGGTTCAATCCCGCGACCGGCCATCCTGATTTAGGTTTTCCGTGATTTCCTTAAATCGCTCCAGGCAAATACCAGGATGGTTCATTTGAAAGGGCACGGCCGTCTTCCTTCTCCATCCTTCCCTAATCCGGTGAGCCCGATGACCTCGCTATTTGGTCTCTTACCCCAAACAACCCAACACAACGCCATAAAATTAGATTTGTTGTTGGGTACACACGGGGTGGTATTCTGCCATGGGCTATGTACATGGCAGAACGTTACCACTACTACAGTCTGAGAGCGCCTTTCTGCATAAATATTGGTCTGAAGACGTACAAGAGACACTCAGACATGAAGTATTCGACCAATCTCAATTCAATAGCAAATATGGAAGCTTAAGGGACTATTTTGAAAAAATATTTGAATAAGACCAGATACTGTACGAACCCGCTCTCTCAAGTAGACGTGCCGAAAATTTTAAATAGACATCTTCCTGCCCACATTAGCGAAAAATTCATTACCATTCGAGAACATGAAACCGAATACTTTCTATCTGTACTGGACTCAGTAGATTTGATATACGAAGAGCGACCAGTACAACCCAAGCCTGTTAATACGCAGATAGTGCCAGAGAGATTTACAGACCAACAAGTGAACAACGGATTCGTGGAACAAAACGGATGACAACCTTCCCCACACAGACCTATGGTAACTGTAATCACAACAACAATGGCAAAAGCTGTAAATCCAATGCCGGATGTAAAAGAAATGGGCAAGAATTTAACAAAGACAACTAGAACTTGCAAGTATAGTATTGACAACCTGTACAATATATACAGATACAAGCTACCCGCAATAATCGGCCGATTGCTTGGCAAATACAAAACAATACCAGACAGCCGAATAATCCACACAGACAACTGAATTCAGCCAGCAAAGTAACGCACATATGCCGAATAACACGCAAAGGCAAAGAGAATTTCAGTCGAGAGACTCACAGGATTCCGACTGGCATAATCAAACACCAACAGTCCATATGATAGAATTTATACCTGTCCCAGAGATTGATGCCACCGTTATGCCGGAAAACTTGGACTGGTCACAGTAGGCCCCCGTTCTGTGACCTGGGAGGAGAGTAGGGACTCGAGCTTGATTGACAGTTGCTTTATCAGATACGTATCAATGTAATGAGGGTAAAACAAGAAAAATTATTAAGGCCAAAATATTTGACCTTGATTTATCCATTGCGCTTGACACAGGTGCTACAAATAATTTGATGTCACACAGGTTCTTCAAGAACTGAAGAAATGTGGTCATATACCCACACTGCCAGTGCAAAATTGCAAGGTACAAACAGCCACTTGTCAGAAATCAAAAGGAGTCAAAATACAAGCCTTAATTCCCATCTAATTAGGATAGTTTTCTGTGAGATGCAATTTTTTGATAGTAGAGAAATTAATAGTTGATCGTTTAGTCGGTATGGCTACATTTAGGGCATACCAAGTACAAATTGATATAGGAAAGGGCCACTGCAATATTACTGTAAACCACCAATTATTTTTAAGTTCAATTGGTAAATCCCATAGTTATGTTTATCAACACATACAATAATGAACAGCCTGCAGCAGACGAAGTAAACATCCAAACAATAAGCAGAAAGATAAGTGAATCAAAGTGCTTGTCTCAAGAACAACAAGCAGAACTTAGGGAACTAATACTTGCTTATACACATCTATTTGCAATCGACCTAATCAGGGGAAGTACCGATAGATATGAAACTGAAGTTACTATAGATATGAAACTGAAGTTACTCACAACTTTGAGGTTCAACTTAAAGTTAGATTAAGTTGCGTGTAAGCCTAGGGACCTATGACCTTAGCAATTTAGTCCCATATGAACTTACCACAAATTTCAATTTCATGTTTGTCAACGCAAACAACAACAAACAGTCAGTGGCAAAAGAGGTAAATGTCAACACAATAAACACAAAGGTGAGCGAATCAAAGTGCTTATCTCAAGAACAGCAAGTGGAACTTAGGGAACTGATACTTGCTTGTATACATGTATTTGGAAAAAAATAGTTTTTATTGAGGATTCTGTGAACAAAAAGGAAACTTTATCCTCTACTTCATACCCAAACCTTAGATGAAGAGTACTGCAGGTGGTAAGAAGTTGTTTGGTCTGCCAGAAAAGAAAACATTCTAACATCTCCAAACAGACTGATCTACATCCAACTCCTGCTAAAAGGAAAAAAAGCCTCTAGAAAAGGTATTGTTGGATATGGCTCGACCATATCCCAGAGGTAACAGAGGAGTAACGTATATAATAAATCTGTTTGATATTTTCACCAAATACGTAAAACTGTATGCTGTACAAAACATTACAGGCAGTTCAATAATAAGACGAATCGAAGAGGATTATTTTGCAAGACTAGGAAAACCAGAAGTCATGTTAACAGATAATGTCTCATATTTTGGTGCATGTAAATGTAAAGAGTTTGTAGATTCCATCTAAATCAAACACATTTTAGTATCCAAATTTTATCCCGAAGCATCCCCCATATAATGGGTGTTTAAGGAATTCAACACGTTTGTGAGAACCTATATACGTCGTAAACATAGCAAGTGTACTGAATATGTCACTCCCTTCTTACAAGTTGTTAACAATCTTCCCCATAAATCAGCTGGGTTTACACCAAATGAGCTGATGTTCAGTTGCAAATAACTAGACGAGTGGAAGAAACCTTTCCCCAAGATACTGATACATGAATTATCACTGGATGATAAAATACGACAAGCAGTAATCAACCTTGAAACCTAGGCTGAAAACAGGAAACGAATTTATGGCAGAAAGCTGAAACATACAACACTATTTATATACGACAAAAGGTGTTGCTTAGAACACATTCCAAATCTACAAAAATTGGAAAACTGAAACATAAGCGGCAACTACTATACACCGGACATACATGGTTACTAAAATCCCCTACCCAGGGACATACAGACTGGCAAACAAGAACACAGGTAAAGAAAAGGGGCTTTACCCACACAAAGACTCGAGAAAGTTTATATATTGAAGAAGGGCTGTACACACTCTAACGCTTTATGTACACTACTGGCCATTACGATTGCTACACCAAGAAGAAATGCAAATGACAAACGAGTTTTCATTGGAGAAATATATTATACTATAACTGACACGTGATTACATTTTCAAGCAATTTGGGTGCACAGATCCTGAGAAATCAGTACCCAGAACAACCACCTCTGTCCGTAATAATGGCCTTGATACGCCTGGGCATTGAGTCAAACAGAGCTTTGATGGTGTGTACAGGTACAGATGCCCATGCAGCTTCAACACGATACCACAGTTCATCAAGAGTAGTGACTGGCGTATTGTGACTAGCCAGTTGCTCGTCCACTATTGACCAGACGTTTTCAATTGGTGAGATATCTGGAGAATGTGCTGGTCAGGACAGCAGCCGAACATTTTCTATATCCAGAAAGGCCCGTACAGGACCTGCAACATGCGCTCGTGCATTTTCCTGCTGAAATGTAGGGTTTCGCATGGATCGAAATAAGGGTAGAGTCACGGGTCGTAACACATCTGAAATGTAACGTCCACTGTTCAAAGTGCCGTCAATGCGAACAAAAGGTGGCAGAGACGTGTAACCAATGGCACCCCATACCATCACGCCGGGTGATACGCCAGTATGACGATGACGAATTCACTCTTCCATTGAGTGTTCACCGCGATGTCGCCAAACACAATGCGACCATCATGATGCTGTAAACAGAACCTGGATTCATCCGAAAAAATGACGTTTTGCCATTCGTGCACCCAGGTCAGTCGTTGAGTACACGAGTACACCATCGCAGGCGCTCCTATCTGTGATGCAGTGTCAATGGTAACCGCTGCCATGGTCTCCGAGTTGATAGTCCATGCTGCTGCAAACGTCGTCGAACTGTTCGTGCAGATGGTTGTTGTCTTGCAAACGTCTCCATCTGTTGACCCAGGGATTGAGACGTGGCTGCACGATCCGTTACAGCCATGCGGATAAAATGCCTGCCATCTCGACTGCTAGTGATACGAGGCCGTTGGGATCCAGCACGGCGTTCCGTATTACCCTCCTAAGCCCATCGATTCCATATTCTGCTAACAGTCATTGGATCTCTACCAACGCTAGAAGTAATGTCGCGATAGGATAAACCGCAATCGCGATAGGCCACAATCCGACCTTTATCAAAATCGGAAACGTGACGGTACGCATTTCTCCTCTTTACTCGAGACATGACAACAACGTTTCACTAGGCAACGCCAGTCAACTACTGTTTGTGTATGAGAAATCGATTGGAAACTTTCCTCATGCCAGCATGTTGTAGGTGTCGCCACCGGCGCCAACGTTGTGTGAATGCCCTGAAAAGCTAATCATTTGCATATCACAGCATCTTCTCCCTGTCGATTAAATTTCGCGTCTGTAGCGCGTCATCTTCGTGGTGTAGCAATTTTAATGCTCAGTGGTGTATGTATAATAATATTAGATTTAGGATGGTGGAAAATCACATTCCAGAATTTATGTTGTTAGTTGATAAGGAAAATTTTTGTTTGTGTTTTTTCTTATATGTCAAATGTGTAAACGATAAGATGAGTGGATGTGACTAGGACGAATTTTACTTTTGTGTGTCTAGAGATGACAATACTCTAAATACGACGCTTCTCCTTGCACTTAGCCCAGTTGTAAACAATTACATGAACTTTGAAACGCATGGTAGCGCGCAATGCAATACACAACTCGCAAATGGTATCAGAACAACGCAGCACATGTGCATTGGGGAGCTACCTTGCACGTGTGCGACAGACAGACAAAGCTAGGAGTATTGCAGCGTTCAAAACAAACACACCTGATAAATTACAGCCCGCACTAGCATTATTCAAGCCTATTGAATAAACAGGAACATAGAAAATTAAGAAAGAGTCTATACTACAACTATAACTATTTACACAATACACACACACAGAGGTAAGCAAGGGAATTATATACACAGGAAAGGGACACTAAGCGACGAGATATTTACTTAAGCTGCGCTACTATATACATTATGTCTATATATGTACAATATTTACAAATGTGAGTATCGAAAGTAAATGCACTAATTATATTTGATGGGCCAGAAAAGTCTTGCTGCACGTACACAAGAGAGTACATTTTAAGTGGCAAACTGGAGAACATGCTGGCCACTCTAGTCACGGGTTGTCGTTGTCCTGATGGAAGTCTTTCACAAGATGTGCACGATTGTCATGCATGAAGACGAATGCCTTGCCAATACGCTTAAGACAAGGTTGCACTATTGGTCGAAGGATGGCATTCACGTATCGTACATCCATTACAGTGGCCTCCATGACCACCACCAGTGTACGCCGGCCCCACATAACGCCATCCCAAAACAACAGGAAACCTCCACCTTGCTGCACTTGCTGGACATTGTGTCTAAGGCGTTCAGCCTGACCGGGTTGCCCACAAACACGTCTCCGACGATTGTCTAGTTGAAGGCATATGCAACGTTCATCGGTGAAGAGAATGTAATGTCAGTCCTGAGCGGTCTATTTGGCATGTTGTTGGGCCCATCTGAACCGCGCTGCATGGTGTCGTGGTTGCAAAGATGGACCTCGCCATGGTCATCGGGAGTGACGTTGCGCATCATGCAGCCTATTGTGCACAGTTTGAGTCATGTGGCTGCACAAAAAGCATTATTCACAATGGTGGCGTTTCTGTCAAGGTTCCTCCGAGCCATAATCCGTAGGTAGTGGTTATCCACTGTAGTAGTAGTCGTTGGGCGGCCTGAGTGAGGCATGTCATCGACAGTTTATGTCCCTCTGTGTCTCTTCCATGTCCGAACAACATCCCTTTTTGTTCACTCTGAGATGCCTGGACACTTCCCTTGTTGAGAGCCCTTCCTGGCACAAAGTAACAATGCGGATGTGATCCAACTGCAATATTTTCTAGGCATGGTTGAACTACAGACAAAATGAGCCGTATACCTCCTTCCTGGTGGAATGACGTCCAATAGGCGCTGCTCATCCATGGTTGTTTACATCTTTGGGCATGTTTAGCGACATCTCTGAACAGTCAAAGGGACTGTGTCTGTGATACAATATCCAGCGTCAACGTCTATCTCCAGGAGTTCTGGGAACTGGGGTGATGTAAAACTTTTTTTGATGTGTGTATACACCTATTCACTGCATAGCGAAAAAACATGTGAATCCAAAACTTGTCTCTCTCTTTTTTTATGCAGTAAGTAAGTCATTTTCCTAAAGAAAACGTCTTCACTCAGTAATGCAGCATTTGATCTTTTCACCGAGAATTTTTTTAGCTATGCAGCAGTTACTTCAACTTTCAGCTTTAAGCTTTCCTTGAATCAAATCTAGATGAATAGCCTACACGATTCTTTCCGTAGCAGGACGAAAACGTCTGCCACAAAGAATTGAGGCAATGAGTTTGAACAGTGAATGATTGCGTACTGCAATTTACAGGAGACAGCTCGGCAAGCACAAGCGTTGCGACAAAATGGGGAGCGCAGACAGCGGTATCTAGCGCAAAGTGTGCGCTTTCTTTCAAATCATGACCACATTTTAAATCTGTTGTAGCTTTGATCAAAAGCGAAGTCATTCACCACACTATGATGACAGTGAATTCTTCCTCTTTTTATGTTAATTGGAATATTGTAACAAAATACATCCATAGATGCCTATAAGGATTTTTCTCGCCTCGACTCATAAGCTTGTAATCACAATTATGCCACGTCTGAAATCATACACTTATGTCTCCAACGTTGATTTTGCAGTGAAAAAGTGGCTTGAGCCACATGCTGAATCTATTTCTGTCCTTACTGTGAAATAACTTTAAGATTGTAACTGTGCAGTCATTTAAAGTAATCTTTGTAAGATTACTGTTCAGTGGTTACAGAACTACAGATTAAAAAGAAATTTACAAACCTACTTATACCGTATCGTCTCAGTTGTTTATGTCCAGTAGTAAACGAAAGGCAGTGTGTTAATTAGGAATTTCTTATCCAACAGTTAGCTCTTGAATAGGAAGAATTTCCCTCGTCTTTCTCCTCTCAATTCTAAATACGTTGTCGGAGGCATTCACTTCGTTTCCTTTGACACTTGGTTCGTCAGCTAAGAAAACTGACTAACAAAACAAGGACAGAGAGCAAGACGGTAACTTGGTGGAGTAAATAACGAACTACCGCAACAATACAAGCAAGTAGCCAACAGTGGCTAGTTGTTATCGCCAACTGCGCGCGAAGCACCAATAATGTCTGCTGTTAATACGAGGATAATCCTAAAAGTAAGGTCTCCTATTTTTTTATATAAGTATAGAACGCTGTTTGTGTGGTAGTTGGTCACACTGTTATGAACAGTGCTTCACTCGCGGTGTGTAAACATTTGCACGCACCGCTCAGGCGCTCAGTTTTCGCTTGGCAGCCGTTGAGAATGGAGCTACCATTGAATGTTACCGCCAAGTGCGGATTGCGCCCTGTTATTCGGGTTTTGAACGCAAAGGACACTGCGCCGATTGAAATCCATTGCCAATTGACGGAAGTTTATGGTGAGTCGTGCATATAAGTCAAAAATGTTCTTAAGTGGTGTAGAGAGTTTGCAGCTGGTCGGACCGAAATTCACGACGAACAAAGGAGCGGGAGACCGTCAATTTTTGAGGAGACAGTGTTGAAGGATGAGCAAAGCATGTGTGAAGACGGCGGCTCACCCTGAATGATCTCTGCACGTTGGTTCCTGAGGTTTCCCGAAGAACCACTCACAGAATTTTAACGGAAACATTGAACAACCGGAAGCTGTGTGTGCAACATGGGTGCCACGCATGCTGACTGAAGACCACATGCGGCGATTGATGCTTCCCACACTTTTCTTCATCACCTTGCACCCAAACAGGACAACTTTCTGCACTGGTTAAAAGAACATTTTGCCGGAAATCGATTCAGCGCCGACGACGAGGTGAAGAAGAGGTTCATAACTTTCTGACAAAATGGTGACCAGCTGGTATGACATGGGCATACAAAAACTGCCTCAGCATCTACAAAAATGCATCGACGGAAATGATGATTAAGTCTAAAAATATCTGAATGCTCAAGCTATAAACTGATGTAAAGCATTGTATAAATAATAAATAAATCTTACTTTCGGGTTACCCTTGTACATTCGTTGTGGCTTCCACACACAGTCATGCGTTAACTTTCATTTTTGACACCTTTACAATGAGCAACCGATCTTAAGATTATTAGTTTAATGAGGTAGTGAACCGTGATCTAACATCCAACTCTTTGTGCTTTTACCCCTATGGGGGTAATTACCACCAGGTTGGGAACCACTGTTCTAGGTGGTGGAGTTCCAAAAAATCTTGAGTTACAGCCCTTAATTAAAATCGTCAATTGTAAATGAGTTACGTAAGTAAAATTCAGTCATGAGAGCTGGTTACGTTTTAACATGAACACATTTTTAAGTAAAGTTTGCAGCTGCATTATACATTGAATCTCAACAACAGCCATCATCTGCAGCAGGCAAAGAATCGGAAGTCAGCTCTAGTTTTGCAGTAAAAATATAAATTTTGGATTTAAAAAAAATCGCATGTGCACTGTTTGTTCTTGTTACACTAGCAAGGTCTCGCCAGGTGCACAGTAGGTGACTGAAGGTATAAGAGATTTTGCAAATGACTATAGGCATACATTTTCAGGAAAACACATTTGATCTGTTACTTATCACTATATTGTGTGCATCATAAAGAATAAACCTGCTGTGACCATTACACCATGTATTCTTCCGCATTTGCTCGAATTTCATTGGATTTCTTTTCACTTAGAGCGCAAGCAAAGCTATCAAATACGATCAGCTGAGCCGGTAATGTGGGACAACAGCTTAAGTGGCGCATTTAATTAGGACAGCACTCGCCATCCATCTGGACCAATTAACCTGCAGTGATGTGACCACAAGCAGTTCAGACGTAAAAGGCGACGAGCAGAGAAACAACATAGCTCTGAATGTTGTTTAATTTGCAAACAAAATGAAATAATACGAGGCAAAACTCTGGAAACATGCTTCTTAAGGTACTCTCTCGTTCTCATCTAACATAGTATTATAATTACAAACAAAGAGTGAAGAAAAACCGACACATTGTAATTTTTCTGAGCACGCTATGTGTGATGCAAAAGCATACTGCATGGATTTCACCGTATTGTTGATTACTGAAGCCACTTAAGGTATTAATTAGTCAGCCGTCCGGTAATCTCTTAGCTCCTTCCTTATCTGAATTTGAGAAATACATTTCAGTTCTGGAACTGTAATCTGCTATGTTGATAACGAATCTATCAACAACAGAATCCACAAAGCCACCGAGGCTTAGTATTTTCTCCTCCTCTTTTATGACGTGCCGCTCTATATTCCGGCAGCATTCGCAGTGACATGAAAAAACTGCGTGCATTAGTTCTAGGACGTCTGGCTGCTTAACAGTTTTGTTATTTCTCGTAACAAATCCCTCAACTTAGCTCCAGATCAGTTCTCTTGGGTTCATATTGTAATTGTACAGTGGCAAATGTAAAAATGCAGGATACCCAAAATGAGACTTGAACCAGCAATCCACGAACTGTACGAGATTATCGATCTGCTACGCTACTGCTATACATCCAGTGTGTATTTGTATTTCAGCTGTTTGAAATATAATCCCTCAGAAAACTTAAAAGCCTATTTTTTTTGTAAATTAAGAAAAACCAATTTGTCAGCACTTTTTAACCTTGTTCCACACACGTGTTTCATACAGAGCAGAAAGCAGCCTCAGATATTTTCATACTACATATTAACTGCGTGTCAAAAAGAGCACAACACTACAGAGGCTGTCGCTGCACACGATTTTTGAAATAAAACTACATAGCTAAGCTGATTAAGAAAAATAGTGATGGTTGCTATTACATTAGAATATCCTAAAGTTTCATTTAACGTAACTATGTAATAAAATATTTAATATATAAGTAGGACCTACTTCCAAGAGCATTAACACCACCAGTGTACGTGTGCTACGGCTTTCTTCTGACCAATAGTCGCGTTTGTGTTTGTTTGCATCTGGTTTGTTCTTATGATGAACTGAGTATAGATGTAAGTATAATATTTATTGTAGTAATGAAATTAGTAAACAACCAAAAACATTGGAAATTCAATAACCATTAATGCAAAAACATGTTTTCCGTTATTTCATTCAGCCCTATTATATACACTCCTGGAAATTGAAATAAGAACACCGTGAATTCATTGTCCCAGGAAGGGGAAACTTTATTGACACATTCCTGGGGTCAGATACATCACATGATCACACTGAAAGAACCACAGGCACATAAACACAGGAAACAGAGCATGCACAATGTCGGCACTAGTACAGTGTTTATCCACCTTTCGCAGCAATGCAGGCTGCTATTCTCCCATGGAGACGATCGTAGAGATGCTGGATGTAGTCCTGTGGAACGGCTTGCCATGCCATTTCCACCTGGCGCCTCAGTTGGACCAGCGTTCGTGCTGGACGTGCAGACCGCGTGAGACGACGCTTCATCCAGTCCCAAACATGCTCAATGGGGGACAGATCCGGAGATCTTGCTGGCCAGGGTAGTTGACGTACACCTTCTAGAGCACGTTGGGTGTCACGGGATACATGCGGACGTGCATTGTCCTGTTGGAACAGCAAGTTCCCTTGCCGGTCTAGGAATGGTAGAACGATGGGTTCGATGACGGTTTGGATGTACCGTGCACTATTCAGTGTCCCCTCGACGATCACCAGAGGTGTACGGCCAGTGTAGGAGATCGCTCCCCACACCATGATGCCGGGTGTTGGCCCTGTGTGCCTCGGTCGTATGCAGTCCTGATTGTGGCGCTCACCTGCACGGCGCCAAACACGCATATGACCATCATTGGCACCAAGGCAGAAGCGACTCTCATCGCTGAAGACGACACGTCTCCATTCGTCCCTCCATTCACGCCTTCGCGACACCACTGGAGGCGGGCTGCACGATGTTGGGGCGTGAGCGGAAGACGGCCTAACGGTGTGCGGGACCGTAGCCCAGCTTCATGGAGACGGTTGCGAATGGTCCTCGCCGATACCCCAGGAGCAACAGTGTCCCTAATTTGCTGGGAAGTGGCGGTGCGGTCCCCTACGGCACTGCGTAGGATGCTACGGTCTTGGCGTGCATCCGTGCGTCGCTGCGGTCCGGTCCCAGGTCGACGGGCACGTGCACCTTCCGCCGACCACTGGCGACAATATCGATTTACTGTGGAGACCTCACGCCCCACGTGTTGAGCAATTCGGCGGTACGTCCACCCGGCCTCCCGCATGCCCATTATACACCCTTGCTCAAAGTCCGTCAACTGCACATACGGTTCACGTCCATGCTGTCGCGGCATGCTACCAGTGTTAAAGACTGCGATGGAGGTCCGTATGCCACGGCAAACTGGCTGACACTGACGGCGGCGGTGCACAAATGCCGCGCAGCTAGCGCCATTCGACGGCCAACACCGCGGTTCCTGGTGTGTCCGCTGTGCCGTGCGTGTGATCATTGCTTGTACAGCCCTCTCGCAGTGTCCGGAGCAAGTATGGTGGGTCTGACACACCGGTGTCAATGTGTTCTTTTTTCCATTTCCAGGAGTGTATAAACTAATATGACCAGTTTTAAAAAATATCCAATCTAAAAAGTTAAAAGCAACAAGTGAGACTTTGATTTTTGATTTGATTTATTGATCGATTTTCATCTATAGCTGCACAATGTGCAAGACATATTTGGAATTTTAAGTTAATATTAACAGTTTTACATATAGTATACCTTTGTACACAATAACATACATTATTATATCAATTAATGATGAATACTTAAATAAATGTTTTTACACTATATACAGAGAGATAAATACAAATGTTCTTCTGAATGAGACTGCATTTGGTTAACACAGAAAAATTTAGTTTTGTAGGTATTCATTTACTGTGTAAAACCAGTGATCAACCAAGTACGACTTCAGTTTAGATTTGAAGTGACAAATGTTTTGTATGTATTTACTGGTATCTGGTAAAGCATTGTATAGTTTGATACTAGGATGGATAAGGCCATTTTGAAATAACTTTGTGTTGGCACTTTGAACATGTACATCCAATTTTTGTCTTGTATCATATAGCTGTGTATTGTGAGATTTTGAGTGATGAGTGGACTTTTTGTATGAAAGTTTTGCTTTAAATACATTATATTTTCAAGTATATATATGAAAGAAAGTGGCAGGATCATGCATTTTTGAACAATGGTCTACATGATTTGCGATTATCTACCCCTACCATTATTCTTATTTTTTTCGAATTTTGAATGTTTTGATGGCATCTCCAGAATTTCCCCAGACATAATCCCATACCGGAGGTGAGAGAGTACAACTGCATAACATATATACTGAAGGGTGTTGTAGCTGGTACGATTTTTAATATATGTAAAACAAAACAAGAAGTACTTAATTTTTTGTTCATTTGCTCAATATGTGCTTTCCATTTTAAATTGTCTTGTAGATGAAGTCCAAGGAATTTGGTACAGGCTGTTTTGGCAATTGTCTGTCAATATATCTCTAGATTGGGTGATATCAGATTTTTTGTTTGTACTGTGTGTATATCTATAGCTACGGTTTTTTCAGTGTTTATTATTAACTCATTGTCATCAAAGTAACATGCTAGCCTGTCAGTAGCTTGTTATATGTTTCTTCTGAGTTTCCTGTAGTTAGAACACTCGTATCATCAGCAAATTGAAATATTTTACTGCTGTCATTGCTTATGTTTAGGTCATTTACATAGAGTAAGAACAAAACAGGACCCAATACTGATCCTTGTGGCACTCCATATTTAACAGTCAGCAGCTTGGAATTATATTTCCTAATGACATTGTTCCTTTCTTGGTCTATTTCCACATATTGTTCCCTGTTCTTAAGATAAGAACTGAACCAGTTGTTAGCTGTTCCCCTAATGCCAAGGTTTTCTAACTTGTGTAGCAATTAGTCATGATTTATGATGTCAAATGCCTTTGACAGGTCTAAAAATATGCCCATGGTCAGTTTTTTGTTGTCAAATGCTATCAGTGCCTCTAATAGAAAGGAGTGAACAGCTGATTCGGTTGAACAGTTTGCTCTAAATCCATGTTGAGATTCTAACGGAATGCCATCATCCTCTAAGAAGTCTGTTACCCTCTTATTGAAAAGCCTTTCTAATATTTTGTGAAACAGACAGAAGTGCCAGTGGTCTGTAGTTGGAAATAACACTTTGTTTCCTTTCTTGTATAATGGCTTTACTTTTGCTATTATCAAACAGGAAGGAAAAGTTCCTGTAGCAAAAGATAGGTTACATAGCTGGGTTAAGGACTCAATAATCAAGTCCCCACACTTCCCCACACTTCAGGTATATCATCTACACCTGTAGAGTGTTTCATTTTGAGACTTTTTATTGTAACCTGTACTTCTTCTACTCAGTCCAGTGATTCAGCATCCGCACAGTTTTGACACTAGCCACTGGACCGCCGCTGTCTTGTGTTTGGTCGCAATGGACTGATTCGTAATTGATGTACAAAATTTTCTCTTAAAATTTTTCTCGAAATTCCCTTATTACCAGCGCATTATGTTGCCCTGATGGGTAGCTAAAAATGTACAACATTTTATGTAAATCCATGATCCTCCAAACATCGTTGCTTCCACTCATCGGTCGAATAGTAGTTACGTGAAACATATTCAATAACAATCAGTTTGAAGGTAATTTTTGTCAAATGCAGATTTTTTAAATTGCTATTTATCTTCTGTGATTTTTATTGGCCGTTATTAACAGGCAGCCACATATGTCAAGATGTCTTCAAGATGTGCTGATGTTCAGCACCTTCTTTTCTGCAGTCCCAGTTATACAAATTATACAGGTTAAATACAATCTCTTTTGACTGTAATAAAGTCCAGTTAAAAGCCAAATGGATTTTGCTTTATTCTAATGATGATGGATGGATGGATGGAGATGTTTGTATGGGCACACGACAGCAAGGTCTTCAGCGCCTGCGCAAAAACAGATTGAGACGACTGTCGGTTAAAAAAACAAAACATGAAGATAAAACAGCACGCAAAACACAGGTAAGAAAAGTCGGAAAACTGTGCATACCCGCACAGAAGCACAGAATAAAATATTTCAGCAATATTAAAACATTAACTTACACAGGAATAAAGTTATACAACGAGCTAAAACAATGTAGCAGATGGATGTGGCTGGCTGACTACAAGGGGAAAAAAAGGACGAGCTAGCCACTCTGCAACATGCTAAAATCTCCAGCCTAAAAGTTTAGGCCAGAGTCCAGACACGTTACAAAACTTTAAAACTTTAGTTACACTCGTTTCATCATCAGCTAAAATAGAGAGCAAATCACCACCAATATTTGCTTATGCCCTTGAATCTCGGTATAAAACTCACTCCGTTAAAATATGGTGAGTGGAGATGTGCACGCCACAAGCATCACAAAACAGGAGGGGCTCCTCTCACTGTAGTAAAAAGCTGTATGTGAGAGTCACTTCATACCACCTGAGCAACTGGCAGGTGGAACGCCAAGGCTGCGTTGTTCACTTCACCAACCACAGCTTATTGGCCATCACTGCCAGCCATTCCCCAGCGCACAACTGCACGCACTTCCTGTGTAGTGTAGAAATGACAGCCTGCAATGTAATAGGACACAATGCCACATCCTGTCCTCTGCAGGCCTCCTTGGCAGCCCAATTGGCCTACTCATTTCGCCATATTCCTACATGACTTGGCACCAAGCAGAACGGCATCTGCTTACCCCACTGTTGGAGAAAGTATTGTTGGTCATATATCAGCTGCACCAACTCCTCACCTGGGTACAGGTTCTGTAATGTTTGTAAGGCACTAAGGGAATCGGAGCAGTACTGTAAGTAGCTGTTGCCTGTCAAGAGGTTGTGTTCCACCATCCTCTGCACAGAGCCTTGGTATGGGGCTTGTTCTGAATGCCCTAGTGTCCAAACCGAATCCCTTCATGGTGCACCATGTCCAACATCTTTAAATAAGAAAGTCTCACAGACCAAAACACCACGCACACATAATCTAGCTGAGATGCGCAAATGTCCTGTAAAACTGGAGCAGACAAGTCCTGTTGGCTCCCCACGCACTGTCACTAAGACATTTTCAAATACTGAGAACCTTAAGCGACTGTTTCTTCAGATCCTATCATGTGGTGTCCATGTAAGTTTACAGTCAAATATGATGCCCAGAAACCTCACTGTGTCCTTAAAATTAAGAAAAGTGTCCCTCATACTCAACTCTTTAAAGTTTAAAATGGAATGAGAGCAGTTAAAAAGAATACACAGGAACTTCATGGTTGAAAACTTAAAACCACTCTACTGCGTCCATCCATCCAAACGTTGAAGAGTTAGTTACAACTTATGTGTTGTCGTTACAAGGGTGGAAGAAGAGCAAAACACAGAGAAGTCATCCACAAACAAAGAACACTGGACAGGACTTCGCACTACTCGCGTAATGCTATTATTAGCTATGGCAAAGATGGTCACACTTAAAACACTAGTTTGAGAGACACCGTTCTCCTGGTCAAAGCGAACAGAGAAGACATCACCAACTCGGTATCGAAAATATTGTGGTGAGAGAAAGGACGGAATAAAAATGGGAAGACAACTATGAAAATCGCATTTGTGAAGCTGTATTAGGATAAGATGCCTCCAAGTAGTATCTGCGGCCTTCTTGATGCCAAGAAATATATCTTGAAGGTGATGCTAGCTCAGGAAAGCCTCTTGTATAGCCGCCTCCAGGAGGGCCAAGTTATCAAAGGTGGAGTAATACCTCCTAAAATGACACTGAAAGTGACTAAGGAGTTGCCTGGATTCTAAGACCATCCGCTTTAATGTCTTTCCCATGCAGTTAATGAGGGCAACACTACAACAACTGTTCGAGCACATACTGTCTTTCCCAGGTTTTAAAAGACGAATCAAAATGGCCTCAAGCCACATATCCGGAAAGTGACCTGACGCACCCAAATGGCTTTAAAAAGTGTGAGGAGGATATCTTTGTTTCGCGTTGTGAGGTGCGAAGCATATTGTTACGGATTCTGGCGTGACCAGGGAATGTGTCATGAGCTGCAGACAATGCAGAATCCAGCCCCCACATGGAAAATGGGCAGTTGTAATCTTCATCAGAGGTGAACTGGAAGTCCAAACTGCTCTTCTCAGCAACTGCACTAAGGTGCTGGAAATCTGCATCCTGACGGGTGGCTGCAGTAACTGTGGCAAAATAGGCTGCCATCGTCTGGGCAATGTCTTGCGGGTTGGTTTGGAAAGTGTTGTTCCACACTACAGCAGTCATGGGGCATTTCCCTCTTCTCCCAGAAATTCTCCTTTTGGTGTGCAATACAACACAGCTCGTCATGGAACAAAGAATGGTGTTCAGGAACTGTTCCCATGACCTCTTCTTCTTCTCTCGAATATCTGGTGACATTTCGCCCTCGCCACCCAAAAGGCTGGAAGCTCCTCAGCAATTGGTCAGTACTTGAACGTATGCAGACCAACATGTCTAGTTCTGATCTCAGAGCAGCATTCATCACTCCACCGAGAGACAGGCAGCCTCTTCAGTTGTCCCATGGACTCTGTGATGGATGCTTCAGAGGTGCATTGGATCACGTTGGTAATGTGATAAATCCATTCCTCAACATGGACATGATGTTCAAACTGGGCTAGCTGTCTGTAGAGCATCAGTCTGCTCCACAAGAACCCATCACTGCAGTTTCCTTTCAGATTCCACCCTATCTGGCAAACGGATCCAGGCTTGTAAGTGATCACTCACATGCAAGTCATTGACCACTTCCCACTGAGCCATGTGAGCAAGGGCTGGAGAGCAAAGCGAGAGATCGATGGCACAGAACGACCCAGTTTCAGCGCAAAAGTGTGTGCTCTGTTCCATATTTAGCAAATAGTATGGAAGCCATCTATTACAGGGGTAGCACCTTCATCCTGTCTCTCCGCCAGGGTGGGGAGACTGCAATGGGTGGAAGTTCAGTCATGGGGTGAGATGATTGTCCCACACATACCCCATACTTCAACAGGTACAATCAGGTACAATCAGATCGACATGGTCAGCTGGTTTACCACTTGAATTCACCTGATGTTGCTGCAAGACAGTAGTTTTTCGCAGTTTTGTGGGCTTTGCTGGAGCTGGACCTTCTGAACATCCTCAGCCATTGGAGGTGCCTGAGGCTCACCCAAATTGGCCGCTGTCTCTGTGTCTGTTGTTGTAGGGGCGTGGCAGTGGAGGGAAGGAGGGCAGGGCTACAAGCTCTGAAACACTTGCTGCCTTGCACGTGCACTGACATGTGCAGGTGTTATTGCCAACACTCACCACCTCCGTTTGCACAGAGGCATCAGCTTTTGGTGTAGGCTTCTGAAGCATTGACACAAAAGACGTACAAATTTGGGAGGCTGCATGGACTTTTAGATCTTTTTGGCCTCACCATAAGGGATACCCTTGAACTCTGAACAGGGTGGTGTTCAGAGCAATTGATACATTTTGCTGGAGACAAGCAACAAATTCCTTCATGAGCAGCCTTACCGCAGTTGCCACAAATCACTTCACTTTTACACCCTAGGGCTGTATGCCAAGAACACTGGCATTTACAACAGAACATTGGGTTTGAGACTTATGGTCATATGTTTAGGCAAAGAAAGCCTGCCTTCATGTGCTCTGGGACTTTGGGGATGTTGAAGGTAAGAATGAAGGAGTCTGATTTCACCAGGTTTCCATCCACCCTTCTCCTAACATTCTGAACATCCATAATTCCCTCCAGAGCCCACTCACTCTTCAGTTCTTCAAATGTTAGATCAACAAGGTCCCTACATAATACAACACCTTTGCTGAAGTTCAAAGTGCTGTGGAGCTCTGTATCAATGGCATATTTGCCCAGACATTAGTACTCTGTAGGTAACAGTTTGTTCAGAACTGGATGTTTCAATTAACAGCATCGCATTTCATTACTACTATACAGATTTTAAAGTTATGGCAATTCCTTCTAAGCCCTTCTGGATGTAAAAAGGTGAGAATTTCTTGAAATTTCCTTCTTTCCATTTTCTTACTAAAACACATTCTGATTACTAGCTTGTGTTCTGTTACTCTTTACTGCTGTGCATTGCCTAACTCTCACATCTGGAGGGGTGGCTACCCGAGCCCACTTATTAGTTGGGGTATTAGTACCTTCCAGCATCTCACCCTTTCCACTGGGAGGAGAAAAAGAAAGCTTCAGAGGATCCATTTCAGGCTCACAAGCAGCTACAGAAATAAGGGTCCACTCAGACAGAGCCTGTGTGCCTGAGTAAGCTTTATATTAACAGAGGTGCAGCAGGTTCACCAGATGTTTCCCACTAATGACTGGTCCACCCCAACAGCCATGCAACACATCAGCACACAGTGTACCTTGAGACTGAGGCTTTTTAGCGGTTTTTACCATACTCATGATCCAGTGGACAAGCCAAGATCTCCATTCCCTGTGACATACAACACTCCACTGCCATGCTGCACAGTGGTCGCTGAAGTATGACCAGAGCTTACACTGACAGAGGACTGGCGGTGCTGACCAGTTCCCAGCTTAGAAATCCCAGGTTTGCCAAACCTGTACCCAGCAAACGAATGCTGAGCTCCTGAGGGCCTTCATCCTAATGCATCTTCAGTGGTCACTGTAAAAATATAGGTTTCTTTAATAATGTTGGTTTGCTGGGATCATGAACAGTTCTCTAATTTATTACAGTAACTCTCATTGACTTTCACGTGGCTATGTCCTGAAAAGGGTGTAGGAACGCATGAAACGACTTTACTCTTAGCTTGTTTGAGAGAGACATATTACTTCTAAGTCGTCATAGGCAGTGACTTTGTTTCAAAAACTTTTGTATTGTTGTGACATCTTTCAAAAACCCACTTCACTAAATACTTTCATTCAAGGTAATGAGAGCAACAATCTGCAACTGTCAGACAAAATTTCAGTCTTCAGAAATAAATTACTATTGCAAAGACACAGTTGGATGATAAATATATACATCACATCTTCCTTGTTCTTCATGGTTTTAGAAGACCATTACTTTCAGTAGAATGAAGAGCTGAAGCCTCTGTGGTGCATTTAAACAAAATCAGTGATCATTTTGGAAGTACTTTTAAGATGCAACTGATCAGCACAAATGGATCAAGGATTCTTACAGTAAAAAACTTCCATCATCAGTTACCTCTGAAGAACAAGAGCAGTTTATTGATTTTTGCTTGGTTGGTTGATTTGGGAGAGGGGACCAAACAGCAAGGACATAGGGACCATCAGATTAGGGAAGGATGAGGCAGGAATCAGCCATGCACCTTCAAAGGAACCATCTCATCATTTGCCTGTAGAGATTTAGGAAAATCACAGAAAACCTAAATCAGGATTGGTGGATGGCCAGATGAGTGTTTGAACTGTCACCCTTGCGAATGCGAGTCCAGTGTGCTAACCACTGTGCCACCTCTATCAGTAGATTGATTTTTGTTTTCTCTTCTCTCTGGAACGTGGAGAAACTGGAGCATTCTAAATACATGCCAAGGCCTCATTCTCATGCGCTTTGATAACCTTTGCAAAAATCCTTTTTAAACAATGTAGGTTTTTCACCATTGGCAAGTAATCAACACAAAATGTAGATTGCAAATGGCTGTGGAGAAAGCAATGCAAGCTGCAATTTCCAGTTTTGTGCAGAGGTTTGAAAAAGTATTTTGTTGCAAGAATAATACATAATAACATAATAACATCAAAAGTTGATTACAATGTATTATGTCAGTATGTAATAAATAACTACTCTTTTTAATTTGTTTCTAAACTTATACTTAATTACATCACACTTTGAGACAGATGCCGCATGCTTGGAGTCACAAGTGTTTATGTTCAGGCCAATGGAGCCAGAAAGTTACAAATCTTCAAATACTCCTTTTAAATAAAACTTATGCACCATGTATTGCCAAATTCTAACCACTGAAAAAGCAAAAAACTACGTACAAATAAAATGTAATAAAATATAGACATGTTTTGTTCCCAAGGGCTTCTGATATTGTCCTTAACCACAACAGTAATTAAGTTAGTGATAAGCAAGATATTGTCAAAATGTTCAATGAATATTTCCTAAGTGTCACTGATAGGCAGTATGTCAGACCTACTTGAGACAATGGATATACTCAGTGAACACCAAACACTTTTGGTGAAATAATGTTACAGGAGATAACATTTGAGAAATCAAAAATACCATTGTCTCATAAAAAAATAAACCTACATCTACCTTTGACAATATCTCAAGCTAGCTACCAAAACAGTGTTCCAGTAAATTATGTAGAGTACTGAGCTAGATCCCTAACTCAAAATGTACCAAGGTACATTCCCAGAAATGATAAAATGTTGTTGTTGTGGTCTTGAGTCCTGAGACTGGTCTGATGCAGCTCTCCATGCTACTCCATCCTGTGCCAGCTTGTTCATCTCCCAGTAATTACTGCAACCTACATCCTTCTGAACCTGCTTAGTGTATTCATCCCTTGGTCTACGATTTTTACTCTCCATGCTGCCCTCCAATGCTAAATTTGTGATCCTCTGATGCCTCAGAACATGTCCTACCAACCTGGCCCTTCTTCTTGTCAAATTGTGCCACAAACTCTTCTCCCCAGTTCTATTCAATACCTCATCATTAGTTATGTGATCTA
Source organism: Schistocerca gregaria (assembly GCF_023897955.1). Classification (NCBI taxonomy): domain Eukaryota; kingdom Metazoa; phylum Arthropoda; class Insecta; order Orthoptera; family Acrididae; genus Schistocerca; species Schistocerca gregaria. The sequence continues at coordinate 197,823,201 of NC_064922.1, forward strand.
CCCATCTAATCTTCAGCATTCTTCTGTATCACAACATTTCGAAAGCTTCTATTCTCTTCTTGTCTAAACTATTTATTGTCCATGTTTCACTTCCATACAGGGCTACACTCCATACAAATACTTTCAGAAACGACTTCCTGACACTTAAATCTATACTCGATTTAACAAATTTCTCTTCTTCAGAAACGCTCTCCTTGCCATTGCCAGTCTACATTTTATATCCTCTCCACTTCAACCATAATAAGTTATTTTGCTCCCCAAATAGCAAAACTCCCTTACTACTTTAAGTGTTTCATTTCCTAATCTAATTCCCTCAGTATCACCCGACTCAATTCGACTACATTCCATTATCCTTGTTATGCTTTTGTTGATGTTCATCTTCTATCCTCCTTTCACAACACTGTCCATTCCGTTCAACTTCTCTTCCGAGTCCTTTGCTGTCTCTGACAGGATTACAATGTCATCGGCAAACCTCAAACGTTTATTTCTACTCCATGGATTTTAATACCTACTCCAAATTTTTCTTTTGTTTCCTTCACTGCTTGCTCAATATACAGATTGAATAACATCGGGGAAAGTCTACAACCCTGTCTTACTCCCTTCCCAACCACTGCTTCCCTTTCATGCCACTCGACTCTTATATGGCACTGTAAAACCTCTTCCAGAAAGGGAAGATTCTTCTAATGTGAGTAATTATAGACCAATGTCAATTCTTGCCGAGTTTTTAATATTATTCAAAAAGCTGTTGCACATGACAGAATTGTCAAACATCAGGAACTTTAGTGTTTCAACTAAGACAATTTGGATTTCAAAAAAATATACAACTTAACAGGCTATCTTCACATTTGTGGAATATATCTTGAGAGCCCTCAAACAAGAACTGTTCACTGGTGGGTATCTTCTGTGATATGGCCAAAGCCTTCCATTGTGTGGGTCGACAACTTCTATTACAGGAAGCCCAACAGGACAGCACCAGGGACCCATTAAGTAACCTGCTGAAATCCTATCTCACTAGCAAGAAACAGAAAGTAATTTTGGAACCTATTGATTACAAATTGGGATTAGTTATCACATCAGACCTAGGGCATTATTCATTATGAAGTCCTGCCAGGTTCCGTCATGGATCCATTATTTTTTCTGATTTATGAAGACGATCTGTCTGCAGCTGTGAATATCGTTGGATGCAGATTTACTATGTTTCCTCATGACATTGTGACAGAATACCAGCCAATCACAATTATCAACAACTTTTATCACAAGTCTCTAATTTATTGTTAACTCCCTTCCTGCCAACTTACACAAAAAAAAATTCCAGTTCAGATCATGTCACAAAACTCAAAGGAATATTCAATGGCATTCAACCAACAGTTACAGATAGTTAGCATTACCAAGTTACTAGGCATTCACTTAGATTGCAGACTAAACTGACATAACATTCATCAAACTGAAGAGATGGATCTCAGCCACTTTTGCATTAAGGCTGCTCTCTCGTATTGTAGTCCTAATGGCCATAGGGCAGCTTACTGTATTTTGTCCAAGCACACCCTATCATGTCACATGGAATTATCTTCTTGGGGGAACTCTCCTCTTGCACAAAACACTTTCATTGCGCAGAAAGTTATATGTGGAGTAGGTCTAAGAACCTCCTTTCACAAATTATTTAGCCACCTAGGAACACTTACCACTGTTTTTCAACAGATTTTTACTCTGTTGTGCTTTGTGATAAAAGAACTCCATTCTCTTTGCATACATCTCAGCAGTTCACAGGCAGGAACCTAGTATAATAATGGTGTATACTAGCAATCTAAAAATCTGTCCCTGGTAGTCTACAGAGAGGTTCTGGATCAAAGATTTTCAACTAATTCCCACTGAGCTTAAAAAGGTTTGGAATAGTTAATCCCTTTTCAAAAATAAACTACACAAACTTCTCTCAAATCACTCATTCTACTCTGTTGAGGACTCTGTGCAATAGAGGTTATCCAAGATCAGATATAGCTAAACACCTTCATTATCAAATGTTAATACAAATGTGAAAGTGAAAGTGAAAGTGAAAGTAAATAATTTACAAGTAAAAGTGGTACTCACTAGATGGTAGAAGCGTTGAGTCACTGATAGCCACAGAGAAAAGAATAAAAACTCTGTATATTTCCGAGTAATCCTTTAATGAGCTAGAGAAAACTATGCTGCAACATTGTGCCAGTTGAACACACAATATCAAGATTACAGTTTGATAAGTGGATTGAGTCAGGTTGAATGGGTAGAGAGACAGAGGCAGTGAGCGGAAAGAAGGGCTAAGCAGGAGAAGCTGGTGGCTCGGTTGGAGGCAGCCAGTCTGCAGGATAGGTGTGTGGGATTCAAAGGCAGAAGGTGTACACAATATGAATGCAACGCATGGGCAATGGAGCCAGTGGGTTTATGCAGCAAATAATGAGGGTTATGGGAATGCATGGATTGGGATGAGTGACAGGACAGAGAAGGGGAAGGTTGTAGGTAGAAGACGTGGATGCAAAGGGTTAGTGGAGATTGGGGAAAAGAGGATTACAGGAGAGGAGGACATGTTACAAGAATAACTCCCATCTCCATAGTTCAGAAAAGCTTGTGCTGGAGAGAGGGATCCAAATGGCACAGGTTGTGAAACAGTTGATGAACTCAAGCATGTTGTAGTCAGCAGTGTGTTCCACCACTGGGTGATCAACTCAGTTCTTGGCACCAGCTGGGCATTAGCCATTTTGATGTGACATTTTGTCCGTGACAAGACTAAGGTAAGTTATGTGATTGGGCAAACTGCAGATGTCTCCCAATCCCTACAGCAGAAAAACTTCTTTGCTACCAAACCATCCAACCAAAGCCAGTTTAATCCTAACATCAAACATTGCCTCTCCCACTTTATACCACTTTTCAACCATTACCCACTCCACCCCAACTAAACACCCTCTGATCACCTGCCAGGAATTATGTACCTCCAACTTGACCTCAGCATCCTTTCTCAGGTCTTTTCCAAAGAACACAAACTATTCAAAAGAAGAAAGAACTGCCTGATTTAATTTCTCCTTGGAGATTAAGGCTCCCCTCCTATCATGATAAATCACACTGGCTTTCTGAGAGAAGGCTTCTGCCATCTATCTGACTATTCCACCTACAAGCTCTGCCATAGTGATCCCCCCCCCCCCCTTGTCCAACACAATCCCTAATCAAATCCTTAGACCTACCCTGGATCTCTCCCCAGAATCTTCCTCCAATCCCACCCCAGCTACATACTAGATGCTTCCCAAAACCCACATACCCATACAGGCTTCCCAAAACCCATGTACTCACCAATCCTGTGTCCAATTGTAGATAGCTACTGTGTCCCCATTGAAAAAATCTCTGCTCTTGTCAAGCAACAGCTCCAACCAATTGTTCTTAGCCTAGACTCTCATATCAGAGATACATACCACTTGCTTAGTTGACTCTTAACCATCCCCAGCCCTTTTCCTCCTGGATCTCTACTCATCACTGCTGATACCACCTCTCCATACATCATCATCCCCCATGCCCATAGCCTTGCTGCTGGTGAACACTTCCTATCTCAACATCCTTCTGACACCAAATGCACTATCTCATTCCTTATTCATCTTACCAATTACAGGAAAGCTTCATTTATACATTGCTCAACAGCCTACAGAAAAAAACATATAAGTGTGAAAAACGTACATATTAAATATAGCTCCATACTATCAAATTAACTGGTAAACACAAATGAAAAATCCAGTAAAAAAAAGTTACATTCTACAAAACGTTATATAGGCTTACTAGGTACCATACTTAATAAAGATATAAAGAAAACTGTAAACCTCTACACAGAACAAAACGTTATTTAGTAAAAAAAAAGTCCATAATTTTTACTTGTTTTTTCTTTGACACGGCAATAGCGTACACTGTACCCTCAAAACAGGCTAACTCTTGTCATTATTTTGTAAGAAACATTGTGGCGCATCACAAACTGTTTATTCCTAACGCATTTACTGCATCGTTAAACGTCACGGAAGAATGCTGAGGCTCTTCTGTATCATCCTCATTGTCAGTTTCTTCCTTGTCCATGTCCCGCGATGCACATTGAACTATTTCAGCAATAGTCATGGGTTTGATAGTGACGAGGTTTTCATCAACGTTCATGTAATCCTCAAATGATGCCTGCTCTTCAAGTAGATTCCATTCTTCATCATTAGGTGAAATATCGTCAGTATGACCATTTCCACCATTATCATAGACTTAATTTCCAAATTCGGCTTTTCCGAAACAGTTCAGAATGGTATCGTCTGAAACACCGTGCCATGAAGCTGCAATGTAGTGCATTGCCTATCAGAAGAAACAAACTCATTAATAATTTCACGAAGTGTTTTTTGGCTCCAGTAGCCAACATGAAATAAATGGCAAATAAAAATCTTTCCTGTAAAATGTTTATTTTCATTTCTTCCTTTTTTTATGTTTACACACCTCATAGCATGTTGCACGAGCATTTTGCGATAATGCAACTAGAAATTATGTATTACTCCAAGGTAAAGTGGGTTGGGGGTTGGGTTGTTTTGGAGAAGGAGACCAGACAGCAATGTCATCGGTCTCATTGGATTAGGGAAGGACAGGGAAGGAAGTCGGCCGTGCCCTTTGAAAGGAACTATCCTGGCATTTGCCTGGCGCGATTTGGGGAAATGACGGAAAACCTAAATCAGGGTGGCGGGACGCGGGATAAGGTAAAGTGGCTGAAGGTCACAAGTGCAATTCGCTGGAAAGAATACCACAGTCACATTTCTCAAATAGGAAGTAAGGGGAGGATGTGCTGCACACCTGTCTTCGAACAATAAAATCTTCCACCCCGCAGCAGCCATTTTCACATCGACATTTCAAAGCCAGCTTTTGAAAACTTTTGTCGTAATCCACGATTTCTTGTTATGAGTATATTTTGAAGGAATTGTGACAATATTCTTAAAAGAACGGGGCTTGCCAAATTTCCCGATCATAAGTGGGGGGAGCTTCTCACTCCCATCACTGTTAGCACAAAACAGCACTGTTACAAGTTGTTTACTTTGTTTTCCTGCGTGGCAGTTTTCGCCTTTGAATGCCATTGTGGGGTCAGACAATACATTGTAAAACAAACCTGTCTCATCCGCGTTGAAAATGTTTTTAGGAGCATATTGGGATATCAGTTCTTTCAAACGGGTTTCCTCCCAATCTCGCACTGTCTCGGGATCGACACTATTGCTTTCGCCAAAGCTGTTTCACGGATGAAGACCGCACTGCAGTTCCTTCTCTAAATCGTCACGAACGAAAAAATGGCTGTCATCAAAATAAGTGCCCAAGGTCCACTGGACCTGACGGGATACCAATTCGATTCTACACAGAGTATGTGAAAGAAATAGCCCCCCTTCTAACAGCCGTGTACCATAAGTCTCCAGAAGAACGGAAGGTTCCAAATGATTGGAAAAGAGCACAGGTAGTTCCAGTTTTCAAGAAGGGTCGTCGAGCAGATGCGCAAAACTATAGGCCTATATCTCTGACATCGATCTGTTGTAGAATCTTAGAACATGTTTCTTGCTCGTGCATTATGTCATTTCTGGAAACCCAGAATGTACTCTGTAGGAATCAACATGGATTCCAGAAACAGTGATCGCGTGAGACCCAACTCGCGTTATTTGTTCATGAGACCCAGAAAATATTAGATACAGGCTCCCAAGTAGATGCCATTTTCCTTGACTTCCGGAAGGCGTTCAATACTGTTCTGCACTGAAGCCTGACAAACAAAGTAAGATCCTACTGAATATCAGACAAACTGTGTGGTTGGATTGAAGAGTTTTTAGCAAACAGAACACAGCATGTTGTTCTCAATGGAGAGACGTCTACAGACATTAAAGTAACCTCTCGTGTGCCACATGGGAGTGTTATGGGACCATTGCTTTTCACAATATATATAAATGACCTAATAGATAAGTGTCGGAAGCTCCATGCGGCTTTTCGCGGATTGTGCTGTAGTATACAGAGAAGTTGCAGCATTAGAAAATTGCAGCGAAATACAGGAATATGTGCAGCCGATAGGCACTTGGCGCAGAGAGTGGCAACTGACCCTTAACTTAGACAAATTTAGTTTATTGCGAATACATAGAAAGAAGGATCCTTTATTGTATGATTATATGTTAGTGGAACAAACATTTGTAGCAGTTACTTCTGTAAAATATCTGGGAGGATGCGTGCGGAACGATTTGAAGTGGAATGATCATATAAAATTAATTGTTGGTAAGGCAGGTGCCAGGTTGAGATTCATTGGGAGAGTCCTTAGAAAATGTAGTCCATCAGCAAAGGAGGGGCTTACAAAACACACGTTCGATCTATACTTGAGTACTGTTCATCTGTGTGGGATCCATACCAGGTCGGGTTGACAGAGGAGATAGAGAAGATCAAAGAAGAGTGGCGCATTTCATCACAGGGATCTTTGGTAAGCGTTATGGAGATGTTTAGCAAACTCAAGTGGCAGACTCTGCAAGAGAGGCACTCTGCATCGCAGTGTAGCTTGCTGTCCAGGTTTCGAGAGGGTACAATTCTGGATGAAGTATCGAATATATTGCTTCCCCCTATTTATACCTCCCGAGGAGATCATGAATGTAAAATTAGAGAGATTCAAGCGCGCACGGAGGCTTTCCGGCAGTCGCTCTTCTCGCAAACATACGCGACTGGAACAGGAAAGGGAGGTAATGACAGTGGCACATAAAGTGCCCTCCGTCACACACCGTTGGGTGGCTTGCGGAGTATAAATGTAGATGTAGATACATTATGACAGCTGATGCCATATCTTCCCTGAAATTTGTGCAGCCAACGTGATGAAGCACTGAAATTTTCAACATTGAGTCGAACTGCAAATTCACTTGCTTTTTCACAAAGCATTGGACCGCTAACAGGAATGCCTTCTGCTCTGTGTTGCCTGAACCAATGCAATAAACAATCTTCCACGTCTTCATATTTCCCGCCCTGAATGCGTGTCCGCTTACTAGCAGAAATTCTGAACACACATGCACTATCTTCAGTTTTCTTTGCCTTTGCTACTATAGAATTTACAGTAGACGCAGAAATTTCTACTCCCTGGCGATATCCACTCGCTTTCGATTACTATTTTCCTTCACAACTCTCAAAATTCGAAACTTTTCAGCGGTAGTAATGCTTTTCTTATTTCTTCCACTCATGTTACCAGTTCTCAAAATAATTAGAAATATAGTAATACCATACTATAGCCTATACTGTATGAGGTGTGATGTGTTTCGGGATTCCAAAGTGACATGCCACAATTCTTGTCCATTTGTGCCCTAGTTTGGCAGAAGTCATGTAATTTCGGGAGAACAAACAAGTCGGCACCTACTATCAATCTTCCCTATGGCTTTCACCACTGCCATAATATTAAGCTTCATACGTTATACTGTAATTTCTAATACTGTACAGTCTCTGCATAACGTCAGGTTTTTGTGACAATTCTATTATTGCAGTTTATGCCGTTGTTGCGTATCTGTCAATCTATAAAACAATCTCAAGTCCATCTCATCAAAAATTAAGTGTTAGTTGGATTCGGATGCTTGCAACAAAGTGATTTTCTAGTTGGCAACCTTGGTGATGTGTTAATAGATGGAGCTTAGGTCGATATTAGACTATCAAATTTTCTTTGACAATTATCTTGATGTGGCGCAAAAGAGGGTATTACACTTCCATCAAATATTTCGTCAAAGTTCCTTCTTAATGGCCGACGACAACTTAGTACTATTCTCTGAAGCTCAATTTTACTTACAACATCGGCAGTGTAGTGTGCTGATGTTGGCAACACCATCTTCATATAACGCAAATGTTTTGTTATAAAATGTTCATGTTACGAGTATAACTAATTTACTGAGTTGACAAGGGTACAACCATACAGCAAGAACTGATTTAATTATTTACTTCGTGGTGAAATGAATTCCCAGCAATGAATGGTCGTTGCCAACATCAACTCACTATGCCACCGATGTCGTAAGTAAAATTATACCCAGTCTGCAGTTGCGTACACTGCAATTGCATCATTGCATTTGCAAGAGAAGCAGAAGAAAAGGAAACATTTTTGGGTGAAGCCGTGGACTTCATGGCGAGATGCAAAAGATTTGCTACAGGAGGTGCAAGTCGAGGACGTAAAATCGCATGAAAATCCGTTTGGCAATGGACGAGAGTACATTTCAATATGTGCTCAAGAAAGTGGCTCCTCACAGATGCTACATCCGCAAAAGACAGACTTACTGTAATACTGCGATTTCTAGCTACTATAGTTTACAGTACTGGTGTAGCATTCTAATTCTACAGTGCACATTGATGAAAATAATACTAGAAATGTTTGAAGCTATTTATAACGCACTGAGGGAGGAATATGTGAAGGAAAATTAATTTAATACAGTACATCCTGTAGTCATGAAAAATTTTTATTTCCACAGAAGTTGTAGATTTTCTCCTTATTTTCTCGGGGGTTTACTTCACGGCTAATAGCATCTGCAATTTTTTTTACAGCTCTCACTTTTTATTTGTTTTTGTATTTGGGATGTCATAAGCTACACAGTGCTTCATCTGGCTCAAATATTTCTAACAATTTCGTTATATATGTGATGCACCATGTACATTTGGGAGTCATATTGATAAACATTGTGTGTCAGACAGCTGTAGTGATGCACGCGCTACAAGCGGTTGATTTCGCCATCAGTAAAAATATGCCGAATGCTTCCTTCGATCAAATCTAATGCGAGGCGCTAGATCTTATCAAAGAAAATTTGACCAATGCCTAACTTCTTTATTAAACTATCAAATTTTATTATAGTTTATATAGGCCTTACCAATCCACTTCCTGGCAAACCACTCTGAAACACTGCATCAAAACTTGTGCACACTGTGGATATTTTGCCGGGACACGAAAAAAAAAAGAAAAGAAAATGTGAAAAACGTATAAATGAAGTTTTACTGTATGTCCTCACACACAAATCACTTCTGTTTTGAGGAGAAGAGGTATAAACGAATCTAGATCACAGTCATGGACATCTACATGCACTGTAGAGATGGGTCGTTTGTGAACTAACAGGTCCAAAGGAACAGTTCACCAAGATGAACACAACGAGCGAGGAATGAATTCTAAGGAATGGTCTTTCATAGTTCACTTCGGTCGCGGGTTTCTCCTTATAGTTCCCGGGAATGGGAAACAGTCAGTCTTGTTCAAGTCTCGGTCCCGTTCCCGTCAGTCTGTGTCTCGTTCGGCCGGACTCCTCCTTCGCATGGTCACTCATCGCAGTTGCACTGCCCACTGCTCATACGTAGTTCAGTAGCAAGTTGTTGTTGGTTTCGTTCACTTCGAACGCTCGTTATAGACCTGTTTCAAACCTTTTTTTGAACTCTGAACTTATGGTTCTTTTCGTATTCTATTCAGCGTCCACGACCGGTAATTAAAACAAATTTTATAATTACGTAAATTACATAAAAATTACGTGGTATATTACACATGCAACTCTTCAGGTAACAAAACCAGCGCATCAGCTTACTTCACTATTTCGATAAACAGCATCAGAAATACGCGTAAAAAAGTAAGATTTTTTGTTATTACACATGCAAAGGACATCGGCACGGCACACGAGTGACCATTTTCCATCTTTTTTTGATCCAACGTAAGAGAGCATGTTCATTGTTATGGAGGGCAGACAGCTTACAACCGAATGAAGCCCGCGCTTCGTAATCGAGTGTATGGTGTCACATTGTGTAAAGAGAATATGATAACTCTTACAATATTATTTCAGTGGTACAGGGTGATGCATAAAAATTGGTCCCGAGTACTAGACTGCTCATTGACGCTTACCAAGTATCGTCTATTGCTTCAAAGTTGTTTGCATTAGCTTATTTGTTATTTCTTCACTGCATAATTATTACATGTTTATATATTCTGCTCATAGCGGTCAACAAATCGTACATAATTGGCGAGCAGTCTGTGCTCGGGTCTGGTTTTTTGTGCGCCACCTTATATTATTTCACTGCGATCAGCCACACAATGCTACAGTTGATTAAATGAGACGTTTTGCAGAATCACGAAAATTACAAGTGTCTGAGAATCCTGTTATGAATAAAAACTCTGTACTTCAGGTGGGAAGCAAGTGCCCACTCTTGGTGCCTTTAATCTTCAGTCACCTATGCTACTAATTTTCAAAGAACAATACACCAAGCACAATGAACGGTGAACGAGTAAAAATGAATGGTTCCCAAAAAAGAGCGATCACCAGTGAACTAGTTCTCAAGGATGAATGACTTTGCCCATCTCTAAGGCCTCTTACACACAGGCGATTTTCAGCAGCGTTACTGAGCAGCGTGCGTCGGTCGCTAACTCTGCTTAGCACCGCTACTGTTGCGCATAATTGGCGCTGCTCACGCCTCGTACGAGGGTTGTTGGTTTTTTTTTTTTTTTTTTTTTTTCAATCGTCCATCTAAGCGAGTAAGAGGTAGGGAGGGGACGGACATGCGCGTCATACGATTGTGCAGCTCCCCCACCACAATCTCTGCCGTTTTCAGCTGCAGTTTGTCAGTTGTAGCAGAGCTACGTCCTTGTTAACATGACCATTACACCGGTGCTCCTGCCAAATGTGAGTTACGAAGTGTAATCCGTTTTCTGCAAGCAGAAGGATGTAGTGCTGCAGAAATCCATCGCAGAATGAGCAATGTGTAAGGCAACAATGTTATGAGTGATGGTAGTGTTCGGGAATGGTGTCAAAAATTTAAAGAAGGACGAACAGACTTCCATGATGAAGGTAGACAAGGTCGCAAGTCTGTCTGCACTGTAAGCCTCGTTGAGCGTGTTGATCAGGCAGTGAGATGCAAACGAAGGTTTACAATTAGCGAACTGTCTGATGAATTTCCAGACATTTCAAGATCTGCTTTGTACACAATTGTGACTCAAGACCTAGGCTATCGGAAATTGTGTGCACGTTGTGTCCCAAAAATGCTGAGTACCGACCACAAAACGCAAAGGATGGCGTCAGCATTATCGTTTCTCACACGTTATGCCAATGAGGGAAACGTTTTTTGAAGTTGATTGTTACTGGCGATGAAACGTGGGTCCTGAAACAAAGTAACAATCAAGGCAGTGGATGCACACAGCTTCCCCAAGCAAGCCATAAAAGTTTAAACATTCACTGACGAAAAGAAAAACAATCCCCACTGTGTTTTGGGACCATAAAGGAGTGCTGCTGGTGGATTTTATGTGGCAAGCTACGGCGATAACCAAGGAAGTTTATTGTGAAACTTTACGTCGTCTCCACAGAGCCATTCAAAACAAACACAGAGGAATGCTTTCGTCTGGCGTTGTTTTGATCCATGACAATGCCCGACCACATGGTGCCAACATGACAAAAGACCTCCTCAAAAAGTTTAAATGGGAAGTTTCTGAACATCCACCGTACAGCACAGACCTATCACCAAGTGATTATCACCTGTTCCGAGAACTGAAGTCATGGTTATGTGGGCAGCGCTTCGCTACTAACAAATAACTTCAGGATGCCATCAAGACTGTCCTCACTGGCTGCAATATTCTTTGAGGGAGGCATCAAAAAGCTTGTGTCACGGTATGACAAGTGCCTCAATCTTTTTGGCGATTATGTAGAAAAATAAGTAAAGACTTTACTATACTTTTGGTAATAAAATTATTATTTTCTGTACATTTTTCTTTTATTTACAGCCAATCAGAGGTTGAAAAAAAAAAAAAAAAAAAAAACAGCCCTCGTACATCCCGCTCAGTCGATAATGTGGACTCAGACGAAGAAGTATTGATTCTGGCTTTGTTGATCAAAAGAAAATTCAGGTGCGGACGTTGTAAATATAAATACTGGCAACACCCAATGTGCACCACTCATATAATTTACGGACACTTCTATACTGCATATCGTAAGTTACGTGAAGGCAGTCCAAGTTCTTCAACTACTTCAGTATGTCAGCACCGACCTTTGACGAACTACTACATTTGCTGAGAACACATACTTCACACCAGAACACTTGCATGAGAAACAGCATTTCTGCAGAGGAAAGGTTGGCCATCACATTAAGGTAAGTACAAATAGTTGATGTAAAATGGTTTAATTTACCAATTTGTATTACATAAGAAAATTACAATATGTGTAGACATCCTAAAACAAATCTTTGTACACTGATGTATCAGAAAACTGAGACGGTGATACCAATGATGCCCTTTGTGCTGACTGAGCCAGCAGTTCCTTCTAAGTGACCATGGAAGCAGATGAGCCATGTTCGACAAAGTGCATTCCACTTACATTTCCCTGTGATACAGCCATGTTTCTATGAGCAGTATCGTTTGTAATGTATTTTTGCAGCACACTCGTAACTTCGAGCCGGCCGTTGTGGCCGAACGGTTCTAGGTACTTCAGTCCAGAACCGCGCTGCTGCTACGGTCACAGGTTCGAATCCTGCTTTGGGAATGGATGTGTGTCATGTCCCTAGGTTAGTTAGGTTTAAGTAGTTCTAAGTCTAGGGGACTGATGACCTCAGATGTTAAGTTCCATAGTGCTCAGAGCCATTTGAACCATAAGTTCGAATTTCGCTTTAAATCACTTTTCTTCAGGCATGGTCTTGAAATGAGGTAGCAGAGACAAGAGAAATAATTTATCAGGATCTTCCTCCATCAATGCTGATTTCCTTTGAACATTTTCTGCAAGTATCCCAAGCAATTTCTGCTCTTCTGAAAGTCTCTTTTTGGGAACGCTAGAACCTGAGACATTAGGAGATGGTTCTTGATAAGTGCTTAACTCTTCATTTGTCATATTGTCTGTGTCTCTCTCAACAGGTGGTTTAGTTTCACATACACGCGCTAAAAACTAAAGTTGCTTGAAGAAAATGTAAGGCTTTCTGGCATCTGCCACTGAACCACTCTTCATTTTTTTCTGTTTTTGCAGCTCTCGAGTGTCCGAATCTCTTACATTTTTCCACCTATTTTGCAACTGTATTGCTGAAATAAAAAGATTTCTTTCCTGATTTCAGGTATTTAGCATCACGAAATACATTCATAGATCTACATTACACATATAAATGTGGAGTTTCTCCCATTTCGAGCATCATAAAGGGCACTTGTCAAAATATTTGGAATGATCTGAATGAGTCTACATTTCCGATGCTTACTGAAGAGGACTGGTTGAATATTGCAGAAGGGTTCAAGACAAATGCAGATTTTCCAAACTGTATAGGGGCAATACATGGTAGATACATGCGTTTGATAAGGCCCCGGCATAGTGCCTCATTTTGCTTTAACTACAAGCACTTTTTCTCAGTTGTGTTGTTAGCAGTTTGTGATGCAAATTATAATTTCGTTTACACAGATGTCGAGTGTTATGGCAAAGGTTCAGATTCATAAATCTTCAAAAACAGTACACTGTTCGATAAGATAAGAAACAACAAACTGAACATTCCTAGACCGACACCAATATATGCTGGAGGAGAGCCACTGCCATTTACATTCTTTAGTGATGAAGCATTTGGTTTGATAGAATATATGCAAAGACTCAATGGGGGAAATAATTTGCCAGTCATCAAAAAGATATATAATTATTGTTTATCATGAGGGAGACGTTTCATAGAGTGTACACCTGGAATACTCCTCAACAAATGGAGAATATACCATTGTCCACTCAATGTTTCAATTGATTTGGCCTCATAAATAATAAAAGCATGCTGCATATTACATAATTTCGTTAGTTGTAGGGATGGGTATACATTCGAAGGCACACTGAACATCGCTGGACTACATGGAGTCGAGGAAGCCTAAATGCCGAGAACAAGAAACAAATCAGCCACTGTTATCAGAGATAAATTTGCTGAATCCTTTGCAAGAGGAGGTGGTCAGAGAAATGGCAATTGAACAAAATTCGATCTGGGGACTTCTAAGATTTGCACATAATAATATAACATATTGTACATGTAATTCTAAATAATCCCATTTTGGTTTTTTGAATCTGTTGTTTCGTTTGCAAATCCTGGAATAAAAAGTTCACACAATTCTTCCCATGCTCTGTGTTTCAAAATCCTGTTGCCGTATTTGCTACATCTTGAATCCCAAATAGCACGACACATTTCTACCTCATAGATGAAATGCTCAGTATCAAAACTCATGGTGCTGAAGAACGACTGATACGCTAATGAAACACATGTGTGAAAGGAAAAAGGTGTGAAAACGCCGCTGCTAGCAGCGGGCAGCCACTCTTGCACAGATGGTCGCGCAGTTGCCCCTGCCGCTGGCGTACAAATCGCCATGTGTGTAAATGCCCCATCTATTTGCACTATGGAGTGCTGACTGCTGCTGCCGCACTACTGAGCAGTGCTGCCGGAAACCGCACGTGTGTAATGGGGCCTAATGCACTGTCCTATGCCCACATGGTATGGGCCATATAGAGGAAACCTTTGTAGCCTACTAAAACGCCAAATCCCTTATCTGGTTCATGTTCATTGATGGTATCTTTGTGATTTGGACATTATCCTCATTCCTCTGCAACCTGAACATTTACCTCCCATTTCCCCTGGTCCCCTTCAACCCAATGTGCCACCTTCCTAGACATTGACCTCCTGTCTGATGGCTCCTCCTTATCTCTACAGATATCAAGCTACTAATAACAGATTTACCTACATTTTGACAGGTGTCACCTCTTCCACACATCTTATTTAACATGGCCAGCCATTGATGGCGTGTCTACAATGACAAGAATTCCCTTGCCCAGTATTCTGAAGGTCTCACAAAAGCCTTCACAGACCCACACTAACCCCCAAACCTAGTCTGCAAACACATTTCTAACACCATATACTCAAACACCCATAATCTTCCCACCACCCTCCAGAACTGCCTGCAAAGGAGGGCACCCGCCCCGCCCCCATCACCTAGTATTGCCCCAGACTGGGGAAACTGCACTATGTCCTTTGCCAGGACTTCAACAATTTTTCATTATGCCCAGAAATGGGAAACATTCTACCTGTGATCCTTCCCTTCCCTACTTACTTCCTCCACTGCCCACCCAACTAACACAACATTGTGGTCTGATCAGTTCCAGAACCATACCCACTCCCTAACACTTGACGGCTTGTATACTTGGTGGAAGAACCAGGTGCAAAACCTTTTCAGTTCACCAACGCAGCATATCCCACTCTACTCTTCTCACAAGCTTACCCTTTCCAATAGACAGGTAGGGCCATCTGTGACAGCAGTCATGTTACATACCAGCTCTACTGCAGTTTCTGCATAAAATGTTAAGATGCATGACCACCACCAATCAGCTAGCCATCAGAATGAATGGCCACTGCCCAACTGCATCCACAAACTGAGTTGATTACCAAATGGTGGAATCCACTTCCGAGTACAACATGCTCAAATTCGATGACTGATTTACAATCCATTCCATTTGGATCCCTCCCTCCACTGCCAGCATTTCTGAATTATGTAGATGGGAGTTATCTTTGTAACATATCCTTCTTTCCCATAATCCTCTCCTCCCTCGATCTCCACTAACCCACTGCATCCACATCTTCTACCTACAGTCTCTCCCTGCTCTTTCCTGTCACTCATCCCAATCCGTGCCTTCACATCACACATCGTCATATGTCACATGAATTCACCAGCTCCATTGGCCACGTGTTGCATTCCTTTCATGTGCACCTGCTTTCTCTCTCTCACAGGCATGCTGCCTTCTTACGAGCCACCAGCTACCCTGCCCCAACCCCTCCTTTCACTACCCACCTCTTTCTCTCTCTAACAACCCCATCTACCACAACCTCTCACCCTGTAAACCCACCAAACTGCTAGAGTCACATTTTGTGTTCAGCTGGTACAATTCTATAGCACAGGTGTGTATGGGGAGGCGGTTCTTTTGTACTCTAGCTTATTAAATAATTTGTCCAAAGCTAGTAAGTTTTTCTCCATTTTTTTGTGTCTCGATTCAATGTTTATTTTATTTGGTGAGTCGTCTTCTTTACTCCTAAATTCTTTGCAAATGATAATATAAAAATATCATGTAGATTGGGTTATTGCATTTAGTCATTGTGTGCTGTGGATACGTATTTTTATTGCATATATTTTGCGACACGATTTCCCAATAGTGTTGAACAACTACTTCCATTAAACTGTTATAAAAATAGTGTGTTCGAGGAGTGAAGATAGTAATGACATTTTGTTTTATTTGTAATACTGTAATATTTGTTGAGTGCTAATTTGTAATTTAATATACAGGTAAATAATGTAATCATAATCTTGATGTATTCCACATCCATGGTGAATTCATCGCTGCATGGATTCATGAAACACTTAATAAACAAACTTGTTCTAGTCTGTTGGCATTTATTACTTGTGTGACGCAACTGCTGTATATGATAAGGTCCACTATTTATGCCTCCCACTTCCACCCTTCACAGAAAGGGCAACCAAAACCAAAGTGGACAAAAAACACTGTAAAACTATAATTACATCGTCCATTTGCGTTTTTTGCTTCAGTGTGATATTTATCCTGCATTTTAACTTTGACATATTTCGACACACACAACATTAGCTAAGATCTTTAATATGTTGCAACTAATTTCTTTTTATGTTCAAATATGAAAGTGTACTTCCACAAAGATGTTGAAGAGACCATTAAAATAATCCACAATTAATTAGAATTTCATAAAAATTTTAATGTAAAAGCTTCAATACAATTTCTTACAGAGAGAATACAGATCACAGACACCATCAACTTTGGTGCAGCACTTTCTTTCGAAAACGAGCAATAAAGAAACCAACAGTGTCCGTATCACAGCCCTTAACAGAACCCTCCACTGGTGGACCAAATCTCTGAACACATTCAGTCTGTTCTTCTGTCAGGTTTCCAGCATGAGGAATTCCAGGTCCTCCAATACTTGGTATTATTGGCTCAAGAACAAGCTCTGGGTATGTCTTAAGTGCCCAGCCAACAATTGCCTCGTTTTCTGCTACATTCACTGTGCATGTACTGTACACAAGATAACCACCTGGCTTCAGCAAAGTGTATGCCTGATGATAAAAAAATTATAAGGACTGGTTATTTTTTGCCCTGAGTATATGCATATGGGCAGACATTAATAATAATGACAAATTTCAAAGATTATTGAATCATAGGAGGTGCACTCTGACAATCTTGGTTTGGGTTCTCTGTCACAATGTACAATAGTGTTGTTGTTACATAATATTAAGAATCATCAAACACAAAACTACAATTTCACCTAGTCTTTTATACATTAAAAGGAATAATAAATGGTTTTGACCAGTTACTGATAGAGCTTTGAGAAATCTTCATAAACAGAGCAAATACTCTCTAAGATAAGAGTGTGTGCTAGAGACAAGGTGATGTCAATCAGAAAAAACACAATGAGAAACAGTTATCATCAGTACATAAGAAAATGTAAAATATAAGGTATTTATTGTTCATGCTTTTACTTATGTTGACTGGTCACTAACATCTCAAAAACTGCTCAGGCTTTGGGTGTGCATACACTATCATCATCATAAATTTCCTTCCACGCCTTGCCTCACAGGCAAGTGCTCTACCAACTGAGCTACCCAAGCACAACTCACAACCCATCCTCACAGCTTTACTCTCCTCTTAGCATTTAAAATAGATTCAACATAGTTGGTGTTTGCACTGCAGCTGAAAGCCGAGTCCTGCACAGTAAACAACCAACTCCAAACACAAAGTGCTGTTTGTGGAAATGATTAAACTCAAGTAGTAACATCTACCAACATGGTCACTTGACTAGAATACAAATGAGGTACTGAGATCCATAAGGGTCCAAGGCACACTGCTGTCAATCATACATTTAAGTGAATGTCAAAGAAACCAGTGACACAACTTTTCATAAATTTTAGTATATACAACGTAGTCCAACAGCAGACTCACCATGATTTCAAAAGTATGGAAAAATGTTACAGCCTCACAATTGACAGTGATGTGCTTTAGGCCAGAACGATTCTCAGCACCTCAAATGGATTACTGTATGATGAAATTCATACCTTAATATACTATAACTAATTCAGAAACCCACAAAATAGGTTTATTGTCAGTACAACTTTAACATATACTGACACCTGATCTAATTTTCCAACAGTATATAGTGAGTGAATTAGCATATCTGAGGAGTGTGCTATCATCTAGCAGGATTTATTCCCAACATACAGGGATAAAAGTCTGCTGCAGTATGCTACCACATGGTGACTGCACATCATGAACTGTGTGCATTGTTTATCAAATCTGTATGAATTTGACCAAAAAGGCAATTATGTCACATGAGTAGCACACATGCAATAACTCCTTAAAATGAACACAACTGAAAGTGTGCTCGCAACCTTGATGCCAAGTTTCACAGATTCTAGAGGAGCAGTAGCACAGTAGATTTAAGTTCCATATCTTTCAGATTGCAGCATCTATGTTACATTTAACAGCATTCAAAGAAAAATAACCAATAAATTTACAAGGTGTCAAAAGTTAGGGTGTTCACGTGCTCTTACACAGCAGCTGCCACTGGTCTAGAGTAATGTACTGTGTCAACTTTGATTTCACTCTGCATAATGTCATTACATAGTGGATATGACTGTCTCTTTGTCTTGGGTAAGAATTATGTAACCTCAACTTGACCTCTGATATGATTACAAACTGCACACACTTGTTCATGTTCTTCATAACATAAATATATATTCAGGTGATTTTACATTAATGTTCCATTGAGCTGTGCAATAAGGTTGGGTTACGCTGCTATCGGTTGGTAATTGAAATACTTTAATATCCTGTGATATGTGTTTACAATATGGAACTATTGTACTGACAACTAGTACCATACCATTTTCTTACATGCAATTTTCTGTGTATTTACAGACTGAAAATGGCTAACAACTTAGCCAAAACTAGTAATCAATAGAAATAAGAACTGCACCCTGCACTCTCAATAGCTGCAGGCAAGGCTGCCTCCACATTTCAGCTGAGGCTTGACCAATAACGAATTTTTACGTATCCAATAAAGATAAAATCTTTTATTATTGTTTTGTAGATAACAGAGGTCTGAGTGGTCACTCCTTCAGCAGGATCTGAGAAAGCGCACGTGAACAGGAGTTTGCTAGTTACTGGGAGCTTCAATGTTACACGTTATGGAGCCATCATATTCAGGGCTGGAAAGAAAGCTAATGTGCATTCGGTGTGTCTGCCAAGGAGCCTCAGCAGTGATGTGGAGACAGTCTTGCCTGCAGCAATCGAGAGTGTAGGGTGCAGATATTTGCAAGTAGTTCCTCACATTGTCACCAATGACGCCTGTGCCATGGGTTCTGAAGCTATATTCAGTTCCGAGTGGCAGCTGGCCTCCTACAGGGGGTGCAAGCAGAATTCACTATTTGAAGGATTGTTCACAGAGTTGATCGGGATCCTCTGGTTTGGAGCTGAGAGGAGGGACTGAAACAATGGCTTCATCGACTCTTTGATGGTCTTTGCTGCAGATTTATGGACCTCCGTTATTGTGTAGGGAATGTAATACTCCCTTTGATAGGTCAAGGGTGCATTACACAGAGAAAGCACATAATTGGGTAGCACAATGGAATGTGGAAAAGGTTCTTTTAGGCTAGGCAGAAGTCTAAAGTACTTTGATAAACACTCACCAGTTGATACACAGATAGCAAAATCAGACCACATTCAGAGTAAAGTCTCTAAATATTCATAAGAAACAGCCCGAATTTACTGCCCTCTACATAAATTATTCTAGGGACCAAGAGCTGGCTGAAACTCGAAGTAGAAAGCTCCGAGATATATAATGAGTCAAGAAACATATATCAGAAAGACAGGTTGGGTGCCATAGGAGGGGAGTATCTACTGCAATTGAAAAAAATATTGTCTCTCTTGAGGTCAAAATTGAGAGTGACAGTGAAGCTATCTGGGCATCTACAGTTCTGGTTGAAACCAGACAAACTGTTGGATGTTTTTGCTGACCAACTATTCCGCTGTGACAGTTCCAGCATCATTAAAAAAAGATCTACAGCCAGTAGCATGTAAATACCCAGATTGTACAATACTAGCTGTAGTCGGCTAACCTACCAAGTACAGACTGGGGTGTCTACGGATTCATTGCAGGGAGAACACGCGTACAGTCTTGCAAAGCTCTTTTGAAAACATTTTCCAAAAACTAACTTGAGCAGCTAGTTTGGCAGCACACACCCAATGGAAATATCTTAGACTTTGTAGTAACAAACAGGCTGGACTTATCGATGGTGTCAGTATAGAGTTGGAGATTAGTGATCATGAAGTCATCACAGCAACTATGGATACAAAAATTAATAAATCAGCCAAAAAGACTAGGAGAGAGCTTCTGCTAGAAAGAACAGATAAGCAGTTGTTAGCATCTCATTTAGACAATGAACTGACATCACTTAGCTCCAGTGTGATGGATCTAGATAAATTACAAGCAAAGTTTAAACAGATTGTAAATTGTACTGTAGACAAGTATGTGCCTAGTAATCGATTTAAGGACAGGATTAAAAACAAAATTGAGAAAATACTGTGGAACCAAAGGATTGCACTCTTGGTTCAAAACACAATGCACAAATGACAACAGGCAAAGGTTAGGAGAGATTCATGCATCTATGAAAAGATATATGTGCAAATCATGTAACAACTTTCACTGTCATGCCATAGCAAAAGATCTGGCCTAGAACCTGATAAAATTCTGATTGTATGTAAAATACCTGTCTGGGTTTAAGGCTTCAATCTAGTCACTTGTCGACCAGTCCGGTGTAGCAATAGCAGATGGCAATACTAAAGCCAAAGTTTTCACTTTCACTTTTAAGAAACTATTCAAATAGGAGAATCATACAAACATACCACCACTTGACCATCGTACAGAGTTGTGTATGGATGACATAGTAATAATCATCCATCATGTAGAGAAACAACTGACAGTGTTAACAACAAATATATAACCAGATCTGGATGGAATCCCTATTCGGTTGTACAAAAGAGTACTCTGTGGCACTGGCCCCTTACTCAGCTTGCTTTTATCGAGAATCTCTCACTCGGTGTAAAGCCCCAAGTGGCTGGAAAAAGCATAAGTGAAAGTGTAAAAGAATCAATCCACAAAATTACAGACCAATATAATTAACATAGGTTTGCTGCAGAATTCTAGAACATTTTCAGAATTTGACTGTAATAAATTTCCTTGAGAGCAAAAAGCTTATGTCCACAAATCAGCACAATTTTAGAACATGTCACTCATGTGAAACTTAGCTTGTCCTTTTTTCACATGACATACTGCGTACTATGGATGAAGAGCAATAGGCAGATACCATATTTTGAGAGTTACAAAAAGCAATTGACAAGTTGCCCCATCACAGTCGGTTAACAAAGGTACAAGCATGTGGAATAGGTTCCCAGATACGTGACTGGCTTGAAGGTTTCTTAAGTAACAGAATCCCAGTATGCTGTCTTTGACAGCAAATGTTTGTCAGATACAAAGGTATTGCCAGAAGTGTCCCATGGAAGTGTGATACAACCACTATTATTTTCTATAAACATAAATGCTGGCTGACAGGGTGGGTAGCAATCTACGATTGTTTGTTGATGATGCTGTGGTGTACAGCAAGGTGTTGAAGTTTTGTAACTAACAGCATACAAGATGAGTTACGCAAAATTTCTATTTGATGTAATCAATGGCAGCTAGTTCTACATGTTGAGAAACATACGTTAACACAGATGAGTAGGGAAAAACAAACCCATAATGTTCAGATACAGCATTAATAGTATCCTGCTTGACAGGTATAACATTGCAACAAAGTTATACGAAAGGGAAAGAGCATGTGAGGACTGTGGTAGAAAAGCCAAATGGTCAACTTTGTTTCACTAAGAGAAGTTTAGGTAAGTGTGATTCATCTCTACAAGAGACCAGATATAGGACACTAGTGCAACCTATTCTTGAGTGCTGCTCAAGTGTTTGAGAACACACCAGGTCAGGTTAAATGAAGACATTGAAGCAATTCTGAGGCATGCTGCTAGATTTGTTGCCGGTAGGTTTGAACAACATGCAAGGATAACGCATAAGCTTTGGAAATTCAAATAGAAAGGTGCTGTTCTTTTCAAGGAACATTATTGAGAAAATTTAGAGAACTGGCATTTGAAGCTGACTGCAGACAGATTCTAATACCACCAATATACATTTCACATATGGATCACAAAGATAATATACAAGAAATCAGGAATCATATGGAGGCACACAGACAATTATTTTTCCCTAGCTCTATATGCAAGGGGAGCAGGAGAGGAAATGACTAGTACTGGCATAGGGTACCCTCTGTCATGCAACGTACAGTGGCTTGCCTCCAGGTAGAAATATCAACAATATAGGAAAAGACAGATTGCTACTTACTGTAAAGAAGACACATCAAGTTTCAGACAGGCACAATTAAAAGACACTTACACATAGCTTTCAGCCACAGCCTTCATCAGTGCAGAAGAGACACACTCCATTCACACACACACAAGCAAGCACACCTCATGCACACATGACTGTCAACTCCTGCATCCTGAATGTGATATCGGTCTTTTCCTACATTGTTGTATGTATGTATGTGTACGTCGATGCAGAACTACATTTGGTCTAAATTAATGGAGTCATAGAGCACGAAATTCTTCACACTCTCCTACTTCAATGGTGGTTTACAGGTATGAAAATAATGAGGAGGTGCCCTGTGCAGAAAGATCATTTGATTTTGTAGAACCATGACATGAGTTACATATTCAGCTCACCAAACAAAATTGGTCATTCATGGGCAGAGAGAGGGACTATCTAGAATTTTGCAGGTTATGAGTGTATCAGACCTATGCCGATGTGCTCAGATACACTTTGGCCAAATAATCAGAACAATTTAAGAAGACTACATCAAACATCAGTGACACCCATATTTTCAACAACCAGGCACTTTGTCAGTCGTAGAATACTGACTGATGACTGGACATCCACTGAATTTTGGTTAAATGAAAGTGCTGACACCAATCTCTAGCTTCTGGGACACAACCTCAAAAGAAATGAATAAAGTCAAAATTGCCTAAAATCTTGATGATACACCTCAAATCAGACTACTGTTGGAACAATGGCAACTCTGAAATATGCATGTCTGTTACAGTTCTCTTGTCATTTGCCCAAGGACTTTTTGATTAATTTATATAGTGGGAAAACTGAAAAACTACATTTTAAAGAAAGCTCAGTACACTTCACATTAGTTTTAAGAACTGTTCTCCCAGAATCATTATTATGGATATGCAAACTACTGAAAACTCAGTGACATATGGAATCAACCACTTTATACTGAGTGACTGCATAGGATTATACATCAGCATGGAAACAAATGCACACCATCATCAACATCCGAGTAATCTATGGTTACAGTCAGCAGTACTATATCATTTACATCTGTCTCATACAATTCCTTACTTGACCCTCAATTGGCTTCCTATAATAGACAATTATGTACTTTATCAACTGGTTTGATTTTGGCAGGGAATTATTGTGATGAGTGCACCAAGAATATTTGATACAAGAAATCTGTCTCAAAAGACTGACTATGTAATGTTTACATGGTGTCTCATTTATTGTATTACTCTTTTAATGGGATAATACATACGTTTTCCTCCCTGTTTCTGGTTTACAGTACATTGACCACTCTACGGCTTTCGTACAATGTTGCCTTTTTGCATTTGTTGTAATTCTGCTACAAATACACCATGTTTGTTGCATGAGAAAGAAAATTTGGAAGCTCAAGAGGAAAAAATAGCTCAGTAACTCACCTCAAACTTTTTTAAAGAATGGTTGTATTTCCTATCATCATTATTTTAAAATTGGTGATCTAAAGTAAATACGAAAAATAAATCTGGAAGCTTGGTCTTTTTGTAGTATATATTGCTCTTGAAGATAAATCAATTAAATATGTGGCTGGTTTTAATCTTCTTTTAGGTTCTTGGGATCTCAGATTCTTCCCTTATGCCCTTCTTGGCAGGTCCCCCAGAATCCGAATCCCGAATTGTCACCATTGTTGTTCAGTACAGCACTGGACAAAGTGATCAGGCAGTGGAGAGCAATAAACGAGGAAATAGGAATACCAAAGACCCATGTGTCGCCTTTGCAGATGACATAGCAATAGTAAGTAAGATGGAAGAAGACGCAAAGACACAACTTGACAACTCAAGTAAGGTAGCCAGAAAGGTGGGACTGAGGATCGTCTATAACAATACAAAGACATTACATACCACTGCAGACTGGAAAACACCAGACGGCACTGTGCAAATGGTGGACAAGTTTAAATACCTGGGAGAATTTATAACAGGAACGAACAGGAGCAAGGAGGGAATAAGAGGATAAAGGAGATAAAGGTCAGCCTTCTGTATGATGAGAGAGATATATACAATAAAAAGAATATATCCACAGAGGCAAAGATAAGTCACTACAAGCCAACAGTGAGAAATGTGGTATTATATGCTGCTGAGACGATGACACTAGGAAGAAATGGGGCAGAAGAACTAGAAAAAGAAGAGAGGAAAATACTAGATCCCAAAAGGGGTGGAGAGAGATGGATGCAAAGACCTAGGGAAAAACTGTACCAGAACATGAGAACAATATCCGAGGAAATCATACTCAAAAGGGCAAGGTTTGCTGGACATTTAATTAGGATGAGTATGGAAGTGAAACATGGACGATAAATAGTTTGGACAAGAAGAGAATAGAAGCTTTCGAAATGTGGTGCTACAGAAGAATGCTGAAGATTAGATGGGTAGATCACATAACTAATGAGGAAGTATTGATTAGGATTGGGGAGAAGAGAAGTTTGTGCCTTAACTTGACCAGAAGAAGGGATCGGTTGGTAGGACATGTTCTGAGGCATCAAGGGATCACCAATTTAGTATTGGAGGGCAGCGTGGAGGGTAAAAATCGTAGAGGGAGACCAAGAGATGACTACACTAAGCAGATTCAGAAGAATGTAGGTTGCAGTGGGTACTGGGAGATGAAGAGGCTTGCACAGGATAGAGTAGCTTGGAGAGCTGCATCAAACCAGTCTCAGGACTGAAGACCACAACAACAACATGGAGAGAATGACAAAGAGAGTGTGGAAAACAACAGGGAGGACAAGAGGAAAGACAGGAACCAGGTGGGTTATTGAACTTCGGAAGGACTGGTTGGAATTGCGGATCACGGTCGAAGGAAAGGAAAATGGAAGGAACAAATATACATCGACCAATATGCCAGAGATCAACGACAGAGAAGAATACAGGAAAAGATTAAAGTGTCACCAGTGGAGCCTACAGGAGAAAAGGACACTGAAGATCTTTGAAGAAGAGTGGGAGAGAAGAAAAGAGAGAATGAAGACGTTCTGGGAGAAGAAGAGGAAAATGCAGTCCACAAAGGGGCTACCCATGGTCCTACAGAGGCCATAACGCAAGAAGAAGAAGAAGAAGAAGAAGAAGAAGAAGAAATGGCTGGTTTTCTAGACCCAATATTCTTCTAAGCAGCCAGTTTCCGAAGTGTTAAGGAAAGGATCTGATTTACCCAACAAAAATTGGACTTGATTTCTGAACAACTGTATCACCTCCACCTTAAGATGTCTGTGGAGCTATCCTATGGCTAATGGAACTGGACAAATGGAACAACATGGGCCAAATCAGATAGGATTTGGTCACATCGAGACAGACAGCAAAGTTTAGCTGGCTTGAGACATCTTTCCAGTAAGAAATTGTTATTCGATGCTCCATCATTAATATGATGTGAAATCTAGGCAATGCTACAATGATGATTTTAGGTAAAGAATTGAACTTTGCCCAATGTCAAAAGTTTTGCCAATACCTGTATTCTCCAGTGCCACTGAAGAAGCTGTTCAACCACTCCCCATGGTGTCAGCAGATGAAATAAGACTTAAAACGTGCCAAGCTATTATGAAGACTCACCCACAAAGGAGTGATATTTCTGTGGCAGAGAGAGCTGCCACAGATAGAGCTGCACTATGTAAGCTTCACCAAGATGTCTATATGGTGGTTCTTCCAGTTGATAAATGTAATGCCATTGTTTTAATGTCTTGTGATGAACACCATAACAACATGTACAGTTTACAGAGTGATAGCAATTACTGGAAGATCAGTAAAGATACCACTAACCAGGTGGTGGGGAAGATTACTTCACTTCTTGATGACTCCACTCTTCCACCAGGAGTGGAGTAAGGATTGAAATCAAGTGGTGTGCAGTACCTGTGAGGCTTTATAGGCTTCTAAAGGTTCATAAGAAAAATTTTACTGTAAGTCCACTAGCGAGTAACAGTGGCTCTCCAAACAACGACTTTATTAATCACTGCATGCCATTATTAGGGCCTGTTGTGAGGAAAACGTCCTCATCACACACACAATTCAGCAGACTTCAATGGAAAACTAAAATCACTGAAACTGAACAGTTCTGATCTATTAGTCTGTGAGCAATTCTGATCTATTAGTCTGATTTGATGTAGTGTCTTTATTCACAAAGGTTTCCTTTCAGATTCCTTATCTCTTAGTGGCAAAAGTTTTGATAAAGAGATTTCAGATTTGTAGCAAAACGTTACGAACTCAACATCCTTTTTGTTTAATAATGAATGTTTTGAACAGACTTATGGGTGTTTTACACCTGCTACCTTCAGAATTTGAAAGACAGTATTCCAGTCAACATTGTCAAAAGCTTTCTCTAAGTCTACAAATGTGAAAAATGCAGGCTTGCCTTTCCTTAACCTATCTTCTAAGATAAATCGCTGGGTCAGCATTGCCTAGAGTGTTCCAACATTTCTTTGGAATCGAAACTCAACTTCCCCAAGGTCAGCTTCTAGCAGGTTTTTCCATTAATTTGTAACAAATTGTGTTAGTATTTTGGAACCATGATTTATTAAATTGATAGTTCAGTAATTTTCACATCTGACAACACCTGCTTTCTTTGGATTTGGAATTATTATATTCTTCTTGAAGTCTGAGGATATTTCGCCTGTCTCATACATCTTGCTCACCAAATGGACGAGTTTTGCCAAGGCTGGCTCTCCCAAGGCAATCAGTAGATCTAATAGAATGTTATCCACTCCCATGCTTAGGTCTTTCAGTGCTCTCTCAAATTCCTCACGCAGTATCATATCTCCCATTTCATCTTCATCTACATCCTCTTCCATTTCCATAATATTGCCCTCAGGTATATCATCCTTTTATATACCCTCTATATACTCCTCCCACCTTTCTGCTTTCCCTTCCTTGCTTAGGACTGGTTTTCCATCTGAGCTCTTGGTATTCATACAGGTGATTCTCTTTTCTCCAAAGCTCTCTTTAATTTTCCTGTGGGCAGTATCAATATTACCCCTAGTGAGATAAACCTCTACATCCTTATATTTGTCCTCTAGCCATGCCTGCTTAGCCATTTTGCACTTCCTGTTGATCTCATTTTTGAGACGTTTGTATTCCTTTTAGCCTGCTTCATTTACTGCAATTTTATATTTTCTTCTTTCATCAATTAAATTCAATATTTCTTCTGTTACCCAAGGATTTCTACTGGCCCTTGTCTTTTTACCTACTTGATCCTCTGCTGCCTTCACTATTTCATCTCTCAAAGCTACTCATTCTTCTTCTACTGTATTTCTTTCCCCTGTTCTTGTTAACCGTTCCCTAATGCTCTCTCTGAAACTCTCTACAACCTCTTGTTCTTTCAGTTTACCCAGGATACAGGTCCTATCTCCTTAAATTCCTACCTTTTTGCAGTTTCTTCAGTTTTAATCTACAGTTCATAACCAATAAATTGTCATCAGAGCCCACGTCTGCCCCTGGAAATGTCTTAAAATTTAAAACCTGGTTCCTAAATCTCCATCTCATCATTATATAATCTATCTCAACATTCTAGTGTCACCAGGCCTCTTCCATGTATACAACCTTCTTTCACGATTCTGTTGGGTCTCAGCGGTGGAATAATCAACTGAAATTCATTTTGTGACAAATTTAATTATTAGAGATAGTGGTTTCAGATTGGATAAGTAAAGGGAGCCAGCACTTTCCATAATAAACTTGCAACGGTTGCACCACTGTGCAGCTCCCAGTGCGACGACATCCCAGTGTGGATTGACCACGCAGCCACAGACCAAATGTTGCACATGTGTAATTGTTTGCCATCACTCATTGTCCCTGACACCTGTGTGTCTGTGGCCACATGTTCAGTGGTGTCGTCCGCAAGTTTAAAACAACAGAATGAGTGTTGGAGCGGCAATCTTCCTTCTTGACTGTACTGAAGGTCACTGCATCGAGAGACCAACATGACAACAATAGAATGCCCTTCTGGGTTTTCTTTTAGGACGCCACCACCAATTCTGGAGCAGAATCTCAGAGTGATTTGTAACAAAGTGATTCTGTACATTTCTTTTTGTCCATGAACAGTTTAACTCTCTACAGAATGAACTGAATTTTTCAGAATCCTTTTAAGTTTCCCACAGGTATCTAGCAAATTCAGATTTCCGGAGTGTTCCAGATGAAGTCAATAACCTGTCCAGTGCTACTGTATATTTAAAAGCTGAAAAACTACTCTTGTATTTAAAAAAAATTACTTCATTATCCAGGAAGGAAAGGAGGATGTATTAGGAAAGCTTGGGGAGGAAGACTCAATCACTCAGGCCATAGGTTGATATGATGGGTCCCTGTTTACTTGGAATTACAGTGGCCTGCCATTTCATCCTAACGTTCCCAAACATACCCCTCTTTCCTCACTGAGAAAGGAAGTAACAGGTTGAAAAGTTACGAATAGCTTTTTCTGCAGCAGGGAAGAGCAAGAACGCTGCAAAGGTCAAACCTCTCAGAGGCAGGTTCCCAAGGCAGAGGTAGTTTTCTGGGAAGAGCTGGTGGTTTCCCGGAACTGAGGTAGAGGTGGGGGCAGATGTGAATGGTTAGTTCATTTTGTTCAGTAATCTGAAATGTAGAGACAGTCCTTTTCAAAGCTCTAATTCCAGTCATTTGTTATTAGACTCAGCTGGTTACAGGACTAATCAATATTGCAGCAGAAGTGGAGAGGTGTTGAATGATTTTTTTAAATTTTTTCTTCTTCACAAATGCATTGTCAGTGTCAAGTTTTCAGCACTGTCTGCATTCTTATTGTTACTTTGAAAAATTTTTCTTCTCTTACAAAAACATGAGCTTACAGAATTTCGCCTTACTATCATGCTAATGAAGTTGCAACTGTAATGGAATCCTGATCACAGTACATTATTAAACAAGCAGCTAAGAACATGTCGGGTCAGCAGGTTACAAAAAGCTCTTTTTCAGTATAATAAAACTTCTAATTTGTTCCCTTATGTTGTTGCAAGTTGACAATTTCTCCTTCCATCAGCTATCAGTGGCCCTTAAAACTTTAATTATTCCTTTGATAAATCTGTAATTACGAAAGTTTCACATATTACTGAAATTTATTTCTGAAATTCAACTTATCAGTAGTAGGTATAGATGTACTACCTAAAGCAACATATGAAAATTTATGTCGGACTGGGACTCAAACCCACATTTCCCACTTACCACCAGCAGTGCCTTACTGGATAGGCTATCCAAACGTGCTCCCTGGAGCAACCCAAACTTTCACACGCCTAGCGTCTACTTCTCCTGGATTATTAATGCATTTACCTATTCTCACATATCTTGTGATTCTAGCGCAGGTTTTTAGAGTCAAGAAAACGAGGAGTCGTAGGATATCAATGTCATTTTTGTCACAGGTCTGTCTGCAACTTATATTTAGTTTTTATGACGAACTTCAATTTCAAATATTGAATTTTTTTTCCTGAAATTCAACTCAACTGGAGAACAGCAATTAGTCACAAAATCCGTTATTTGTTAGAGCAGATCTAGATTTCACCTATTACTAAAAATGCAAAGACAGGTAGAATTAACAACAGGCACAACTATGCCGAATACTACAACTACAGGAAACAGTGTGTGTGTGTACATAGCAATAACATTCCAGTTACCAAAGAATGACACAGGTCCCAGCATGTCAGGGCATAAACATTGATAAAATTGACGAAGCCTTTATATGACCAACACAAAACTAATGTTGCTGCTTAATTCCTTTACAAATGGCACAAACATACAAAAATACGATAAGGGGAAATGTGGATTTGTTCAAATATTTGGTTATGTAATATAAAGCTCTTTGAAATACAAGATTACTTAAATGTAGCCCAGACTGGGTGCCCCGTGACCTTACTTTATGTTTTTATACTATTTTACTTCACTGTACATTTCCATGGTTACTTAAAATATTTTATACTGTTTAACATACATTGAGTCAAATGTTGTATGAATCTTTTGTGAGTGGATTTTAAGCCATTAGTGTTAATATTAAATTCACTATGCATCTATCGTCATCTTATTACACAGGGGATACTGTATATTCTTTATGATTTTATTTGCATGTAAATTTTGTTTTTTTTTTATAGATTTATATATTCTCTGTGTAATTTGTAAATTCCAAATATACAATTCAGCTACATCTTTACTAAAAATTTTAAACACATTTTCTTGGCTACATACTACAGTAGACACCACTAGATGTCCTTAACAATGTACGTTAATGTTGATTGCAACAGGTGTAAGTAACGGCCTTAGTTTTGTGTCCATCATGCAAAAGCTTGTGTCATTTATCAGTGTTTATGCTCAGACACAGACAGATCTATGTCACTATTTGGTAATTGGCATGTTCCTGTTATGTGCTCACATGTATGGTTTCCTGTAGCTATAGTATTAGACACATTTATACCTGTTACTGATTCTTGATTCCATCCCCCCTTTTTTTTTAACACCAATAATGGTTATATAATAGTTGCAACCTAGATCTGCTGTGATAAATCATGGATTTTCCAACTGAAGGCTGTCCTCCTCTAAATTTGAACACTCAGTGGTAACTGTGCTCACAAGGATCTAATAAAATTCCAACTTAGTTAACTATCATAGGTACAGATGTATTGCCTGAAGCAGCAACATGTGAAAATTTGGCTGGGCTGGAACTCAAATCTGGATTTATCACTTATCGCAAACAGTTGCCTTACCATTTCAGCTATCTAAGCATACTCCCAGGACTGATCCAAACTTCCACACATCACATGCCTAGCTATTTCTTATCACAGATTTTTAATTCCGTTAACCCATACTTACACAGCTTGTGAGTCCTGTGCAGGTATTTAGAATCAAGATAATGAGAAGACATAAACTATCATTGAGATTTTTATCACTGGCCTGGCTTCATCTTATACATATTTATATTACATTTTTATATATCTGTGGAATGTTCTCATATAGCGTAAGTGGTAAAGCAACAGGATAATCAAGAAATCCACGACTGAATCCCGGTCAGGCACAAGAAATAAATTTCAATATCTGAGTTGCAGTTTGTAACCTAATAAAAATATTTCAGATATTAGCCAGACAACACAGTACTCTAGTCTTTGAGAATTTTATTTGCCAAAACATCAGTTTTGATATGAATTGTTTATGAAATACAACTGATGCAATGGATAACTCTCTGTCACGCTACTGTAAGGACCACAAGCAGAAGTAGGTGCAAAACATATAATTCATCATTTTGAGATTAGAGATAAGATATATACCTCCTCCCAAACCTGAAGACAAATTGTATATGTTAGCTACATTTCATAGGCAGTAAAGTATGATCTAACATGCAACAAACATAAACTTGCAGTGACTCCTATTTTTCATTGCAAACTACTATACTTTCATGCAGTGGCCTATGTAACTTTGAAATATCACAATAACTGTGACCATTAATGAAAGATAGACAGTCCAACATGAATCTGATAAATGAGGCTATAAGTAACACAATTTTTCACCAAATAGTTTATTTAAAATAGTGTGAGAAGGACTACAGAGCAGCTGGTGAGCATGCAGTGCTGTTTCCTCAGTGTACTGTGCCAACCACCTGCTACATCAAAGTAGGCAAAGAATGTTTAATATAATTTGGTTAGGCAGGTCGCACCTACCCACTGTGGTTGGCACTGCCATACAGTTTCCACAGTATGGTGCCCCATTAGATAACACGGCAATATTCTTCATGCTGCTTCAAGCTGCCTCATATTGGCCTCCATTGGGTGGTTAATATGCATTCTTTGCATACACCCTTACCTTTCTGTGGTTTTCCTAAATCATTTCCATCAACTGCTAGGATGGTTCCTTCATCAATTACAAGGCCAGCAGCCTGTTCTATCCTCATAAGGGCATACGTATATATTCCACGGGGATGTATATTTTTTCATTGTATTATTATGAAAAATGCTATACCATTCGGAAATGATCCTTGGTTGTTGTTGTTGTGGTCTTCAGTCTTGGGACTGGTTTGTTGCAGCTCTCCATGCTACCCTATCCTGTGCAAGCTTCTTCATCTCCCAGTACTTACTGCAACCCACATCCTTCTGAATCTGGTTAGTGTATTAATCTCTTGGTCTCCCTCTACGAATTTTACCCTCAACCCTGCCCTCCAATGCTAAATTTGTGATCCCTTGATGCCTCAGAACATGTCCTATCAACCAATCCCTTCTTCTAGTCAAGTTGTGCCACATACTCCTCTTCTCCCCAATACTATTCAATACTTCATCATTAGTTATGTGATCTACCCAGCTAATCTTCAGCATTCTTCTGTAGCACCACATTTTGAAAGCTTCTATTCTCTTCTTGTCCAAAACTATTTATCGTCCACAATTCACTTGCATACATGGCTACACTCCATACAAATACTTTCAGAAATGACTTATTGGCACTTAAATCTATACTTGATGTTAACAAATTTCTCTTCTTCAGAAATGCTTTCCTTGCCATTGCCAGTCTACATTTTATATCCTCTCTACTTCGACCATCATCAGTTATTTTGCTCCCCAAATAACAAAACTCCTTTACTACTTTAAATGCCTCATTTCCTAATGAGCATCACCCGACTTAATTCGACTACTTTCCATTATCCTCATTTTGCTTTTGTTGATGTTAATCTTATACCCTCCTTTCAAGATACTGTCCATTCCGTTCAACTGCTCTTCCAAGTCCTTTGCTGCCTCTGATAGAATTACAATGTATCGGCAAACCTCAAAGTTTTTATTTTTTCTCCATGGGTTTTAATACCTACTCTGAATTTTTCTTTTGTTTCCTTTACTGCTTGCTCAATATACAGATTGAATAACATCAGGGAGAGGCTACAACCCTGTCTCACTCCCTTCCCAAGCACAGCTTCCCTTTCATGCCCCTCGACTCTTATAAGTGCCATCTGGTTTCTGTACAAATTGTAAATAGCCTTTCGCTCCCTGTATTTTACCCCTGCCACCTTTAGAATTGGAAAGAGTATTCCAGTCAACATTGTCAAAAGCTTTCTCTAAGTCTACAAATGTTAGAAACGTAGGTTTGCCTTTCCTTAATCTTTCTTCTAAGATAAGTCGTAAGGTCAGTATTGCCTCACATGTTCCAACATTTCGGAATCCAAACTGATCTTCCCCGAGGTCGGCTTCTACTAGTTTTTCCATTCATCTGTAAAGAATTCGCATTAGTATTTTGCAGCTGTGATTTATTAAACTGATAGTTCGGTAATTTTCACATCTGTCAACACCTGCTTTCTTTGGGATTGGAATTATTATATTCTTCTTGAAGTCTGAGGGTATTTCGCCTGCCTCATACATCTTGCTCACCAGATGGTAGAGTTTTGTCAGGACTGGCTCTCCCAAGGCCATCAGTAGTTCTAATGGAATGTTGTCTACTCCCAGGGCCTTGTTTCGACTCAGGTCTTTCAGTGCTCTCTCAAATTTTTCACGCAGTATCATATCTCCCATTTCATCTTCATCTACATCCTCTTCCATTTCAATAATATTGTCCTCAAGTACATTGCCCTTGTACAGACCCTCTATATACTCCTTCCACCTTTCTGCTTTCCCTTCTTTGCTTAGAACTGGGTTTCCATCTGAGCTCTTGATATTCACTACTGCAAAGAGCACTGTCAGCAGCAACTTTTCACAAAAGACCACTGACAGAAGTCTTTCAACTTCTATCAGTTCTAAACTAAGGGGTTCAAATGCAAAGATAAGGCACCTACGTAATATAGGGAATTATTTTATGAACTTTAGTATATATTTCTTAGTAGTTCATGCACACTATTGTATTTCTGAATAAATAAAAATGAGTTACTTTTTATTTATCCCACACTTGTGAGTACCATTTCACTAGAGACCTGTGGTATGAGCTTTACCTCTTAAGTACCTACTGCTTGTGTAAATTAAGTATTGGGTGTTCTATTTTCATGTCATGTTCACATTGCCAAGTATCTCCTTAAGTTTTGATTGTAGAATAAACTACATATCTAACTAAATGTAATCACAGTAATACTTACAGCTTTGAAAAGTTTACGCTGAAGAATAGGGTATGACTGTAACTGTTGTATGCTGATATCATTGCGTAACTGTGGCCTCTGCCCCAAAGCACTGCATGGTGCATCTAACAGGACACGATCAAATGATTCAGGAGGAAATAGTGGGCAGTGCGGCAAGGAGTGATCTTCACCTGCCTTACACATGTTTGTGTCAGGGGTTTGAACTGATTTTGTAGTGTCCCCAACATATGTTTCCACACATTTTACAGAGAACTCTTCACATTTTCTTTTAATAATATTCACTTTTCCCTGTGTCTTGTCAACAGCAACAATCCGTCCCTGTAATAACACACAATCATGACATATTTACAAGGAAAATAACCGTTCAAAATGAAACTACAATCTCTCTCTCTCTCTCTCTCTCTCTCTCTCTCTCTCTCTCTCTCTCTCTCTAGTGCGTGCACACCCATGCACGCACGCACGCACACACACACACACACACGCACACACACACACACACACACACACAGACTCTTTAAGATTGACGTCAACTATACCAAGAAAATGTACTTACAAAAATTCAAGAACCAGCTTTAAATGATGAATCTTGGCCTATACTATGACCCACTACATGTCGATCCTGTTGGGGTTATGAGAACATAGATTAATTACAGCAAGCACAGGGTCATTTAAATTGCCATTCTTCCAGCAATACAAGGTGCATTCCACAAGTAATGCGACCAAATTCGTAAAAAAAAAATCATTTTTTAATATATTCATACAAATAATGAAAAATTTTCAAAATAGCACCCTCTTGCATTGATACATTTCTAGAGGCAGTGTTTCCATGCCTGGAAGACATCCTGGAATACCTTTTCCAGACTGTCCTTTAGAGCTGATGTAACATGCCATCCAAGGATGGATTAGTGAGGCTCTACTTTATCATATCTTCCTTGGAAGTCTATAAATGGACCAGAATCGAGATATTTCTAACATTTCAGAAACATCTCTGTTTGTAAAAGGTTCATTCAAATGATAAAGATAAGTTTTAAAACCTGGGTTTCCACAGTTTCCTGTTTGCATTGCCTAATATACTAGAGATGTTAGCATAATCCAACATAGTCACCAAGGTGAAATCAATCAATGGAAAATCTAGGATGGACTAACAACAATACAAAAAAAAAAACATCTCTCTCCTTCTCTCTCTCTCTCTCTCTCCCTCCCTCCTTCTCTCTCTCTCTCTCTCTCTCTCTCTCTCTCTCTCTCACACACACACACACACACACACACACACACACACACACAACACACACACACACACACACACACACACACACACACACAACTTCCCTCACCTTGTCATTCATCAAACTTGCTATGTGCAGTGTTTTGTTCCCAGGAGCGGCACAGCAATCAAGAACATAATGCCCTGGTGAAAGATCCAGTGCATGGCATGTAAGTATTGATGGTAGGTTCTGCAGGATTGCCATACCCAAAAGTGATGGAACAGAGGGACACCCTGAAGGACGAGACAGCATCCTTACAGCCACTCCACTGAATGACAAAGAAGCACATTGTATAAACCACAATTCTTTCCCAAAGTCATGTTAGCAGAAGCAATTTTTCAACTAAAGCAACTTAAAAATTACTATAATTAGTCACTGTAACTTTACTGATCTTTATATGAGATTTTCCATTAATTAGTTAGATTAAAAGTTCAAAAATATATGATTAGAGAGGGGAAGAAGGTTGGTGAGAGGGGACATTGGGGAGTGTGTGTGTGTGTGTGTGTGTGTGTGTGTAAGCATGGTGCTCACGTGCACGTGTATCCGAAGGAAGGAAAATTGGGTTTAACATCCCGTTGACATCGAGGTCATTAGAGATGAGCACAAGCTCAGATTGTATCAAGGATATGGAACGAATTTGGCCATGCCCTTTCAAAGGTACCATCCTGGCATTTGCCTGGAGCGATTTAGGGAAATCACAGAAATTTTAAATCTGGATGGCCAGAAGTGGGTTTGAACCATCGTATTCCCAAATGTGAGTCCAGTGTCCAGTGACCACTGCGCCACCTCGTTTGGTGTGTCTGTGTGTGTGTGTGTGTGTGTGTGTGTGTGTGTGTGTGTGTCCGGCATCTCCTCCTAACCACTGGATTGATTTTGACCAAATTTGGTACACACACTTTTATATGAGAATCAGCACTGTGGGGCTTAGAACCTCCTAGTTTACTGTCATTAGCACTCTCTGAAATTGTACACACACAGTCCTATGAACTGCAATCTGTA
The DNA here is from genome assembly GCF_023897955.1 of Schistocerca gregaria. NCBI lineage: Eukaryota > Metazoa > Arthropoda > Insecta > Orthoptera > Acrididae > Schistocerca > Schistocerca gregaria. The sequence continues at coordinate 197,859,938 of NC_064922.1, forward strand.
TAGTAAGCACTGGTGTCTTACTGTTAGTCTAATCTCCAATTCTCATGGCTGCAACTTGTAAAACTGAAAATATTACTCTGCATTAGAATAATTTAGCAACAAATACACTGACATAAAAAAATCACAGCACCAAGAAATAATTAAGGTAGAGTAATGAAATTCTGGGAATACATCTGTCTATGTAAACTCAAACTGGAAACTCCAGGTAGGAGTATGAATAAAGTAGGAGAAGTTACATTGGTACTTACTGTAAAGATGGCGCATTAAATTGCAGCCAGACACAATTAATAGACACTTACATACAGCTTTCAGCCACAGCCTTGATCAGCAAAAGAGAAACACACATCATTCGTACACACAAGCAAGCACACCCCACGCACACATAACTGCCAACTCCAGAAGCTCTGGCCAGAATGCAACTATCATGTGGTATGGAAGCAGAAATATAGAGGGGGTGAGAAAGGGGAAGGGATAGTAGTGTAGAGGTAGGAGGAGAGAGAACCGCTGTCTGGCAGTGTGTGGAGGGGCTGGAATGACAACAGGTGCAGGCTATGGGGCGGGGTAATTGGGAGAAAAGGAGCAAAAAAAGGAAAGGAGTTGGGAAAGATGGGTGAGTATATTGGCAGAGGGTGCAAATAAAGACGGTGGGAGACAAGAATAGGGTGGCGGTGAGAGGACAGAGGGGATGGAAACCTTTGGGTGGAGGGCGTGGCAGCAGTATGTTACTGTAGGTTGAGGCCAGGATGATTATGAAAGCGGACAATGTGTTGTAAGGATAACTCCCACCTGTGGAGTTCAGAAGAGCTGGTGGTGGAGGGGAGGATCTGCATAACTCGGGTAGTAAAGCATCCATTAAAATCAAGCATTTTATGTTCAGCTGCACATTTTGCCACATGGTAGTGTACTTTGTTCTTGGCCACAGTTTGGTGATGGCTGTTCATCCTGGTAGACAGTTGGTTCGTACTCATACCAATATAGAAAGTTGTGCAATGATACAGCACAGTTGGTAAATGACATGGATACTTTCACAGGTGGCCCGGTCCATGATGTGGTACGATAAATCTGTGACCGAACTGGAATAGGAAGTGATGGGTGGGTGGATTGGGAAGGTCTTGCACCTGGGTCTTCCACGTGCATGATCATTGTGCAAGAGGTTGGGAATGAGAATGGCATAAGGATGGACTAGGATGTTACAGAAATTGGGTGGGTGACAGAACACCACTTTAGAAGGGCAGGAAGGATCTCAGATAGGGTGCCCCTCATTTCAGGTCATGAGGATAGGTAATCAAAATCCTGGCAAAGGATGTGGTTCGGTTGTTCCACTTCGGAGTGGTATTGGGTAATGAAGGGGCTACTTCTTTGTGGCTGATTCTTGAGAGTGGTTGGAGGATTCGGGTGTGAAGGGTTATGGCACAGGAGAACTGTTTGCAGACTGGGTCTGGAGATAGCGCCTGTCTGTAATGCCTTAGTGAGGCCCTCAGCATACTGGGTGAGGGAGTTCTTGTCAGCAGGTACGCCATCCGTGGGTGACCAGGCTGTACAGGAGGGATTTTTGGTGTGTGTCGAAATGAAGTTACTATTGGTGGTTTTAATGTTGACAGAGTTGTACGTGGAGCCACCAGAGAGGAGGACATCAATATCTACAAAGGGGGAGCACACTGGGTTGAGGAGAACCAGGTGAAGCAGATGGGAAAGAAAGTGTTGAAGTTGTGAAGGAATTAAGATAGGGTGACTTGGCACTGTGTCCAGATCATGAAGATATCATCAATGCACCTGAACTACACTAGGGGTTTGGTGTTTAGGGACGCTAGGAAGGTCTCCTCTAGATGACCCATAAACACTGTAGCATAGGAGGGTGCCATGCACGTTCCCATGGTAGTGCCACGTATTTGTTTTTATATGCTTCCTTCAACGGAGAAGTAATTGTGGGTGTAAGACGTTGGTAAAGATAGTGTTCTACAATGGTAAGACCATGGTATGAAGGACGTTGGTGTATAGGGAGGTGGCATCAACAATGATGAGTAGGGATCCAGGAGGTGAAGGGGTCGGGATGGTGGACAGTCAGTAAAGGAAGTGGTTGGTATCATTGGCATGGGAAGTTAGATTATGGACAATTGGTTGGAGGTGTTGACACTAGGTAACATACATTGAAGTGCCAAAGAAACTGATATAGGCAAACATATTCAAGTACAGATATGTGTAAATGGGTGTGGGGTCATTGGAATACCATTTACAGGGCATATTGCTTGCACCTGCCCTTGAAGTAACAATTTCTAACAGTTCAGTGTGCCACTTTGGTGCCAACTGCTGCTCAAATTACTGCTGCAGATACAGTACGATGCACAACAGCCATACATCCAACACAATGGTCTTCCATCTCAGTAGCCTCATGTGGTTGTCCGGAGATCATTCTTCTTGCAAATGTATATTTTTCTGACCACCACTGCCCGCAATCAAGTACAGTGGTTACATTCCTGCCAAGTCTTCCTGCAATACTGTGAAAGGAACATCTAGCTTCTCGTATCCCTATTACACGACATTGTTCAAAGTCAGTGAGGTACCGATAATGGAGTTTTTGTCATCTTAAAGACATTCTGGACTAGTATCAACTCACTGCATCCAGTATCCGAGGTGTGTAATGCCCATGACCATTTCAGCGCGTATTTACAGCAAATCTGATTTGCATCCTCATAGTGGCGGTATTAGGGCTACTCGTATGCAATGGACACAAAATTTGAATAGACATCATTTTTCACATTGTAGTGATGCAAGGGGTACCAAATTTTCCATAAAAGTCAGTAAACCACTCAACGGACAGTATTTTTCAGTACAGGTATTTCGTTCAGTCCAAGCAAGTGTTGATTCATGATGTCATCGTCCAGACATGAGTTGACTGTAATCTGAATCCGTTTTAGCAAATTAATAGTTTCTTTCAGATGATAAATTTTATTGATTATGAAATACAAATTCTTGGCGTTTATTCGGAATCGGAAATGTTTAACTAGTAATTACATGCCATAATTTACCTGTTTAATATAAAGATGTTCTGATTTTTGTATGCATAAAAAAACTGTGAATTTATGTGCAACTTTTACTCTGAGATGAGTTGTCACTTAAGGCTGCAAAAGTGCACACGTACAGTTCGTTGACCTGTGTGCTGAATTTTATTTTTTATGATTTTGACTCAGATGGACACAAATCCAGATCCAGTTAGACTTTACGTGAGATCACGTTATTAAAAAGGAGACGTTTAGCCCATTAGGGAAAAGTGAAACTTACACACTTGATTTAAAATACATTACACGCCAGTGCATAATTGAGCTGTCCTGTAAATCGCATACAATATTCGCTAATGCACTTGGACTCAATGCATCTGAGTTGGAAGTTAATTTTGAGACTGATTTTCACAAAAATGAACTGAAAGTTTATTTAAAATATTGAGGTTCAGTTCTAATTGAGACACGTATCACTGTGTTGATTACATTGCCTAGCAACACTTTAATGCAGCTTACTTAATCTATCAGAAAGATTTGCGATGCAGTAAGTCCCATTACACACACAAAATGTTACGCGTGACGGCACGAGAGTATGAGAGTGTTTTTCTTTCCATAAATGCCAATAAACCGGCAGCTCCAAAAGTTAAATCACCAACTGTTGCGTAACTTCATTGTATCACTACAGAACTTATTATGTCGTCTCTCTTCATCAACAGATCTCAAGAAGCTGGAACAAGCAAGAAGACGACTAAAAGAAGAGGCATCGGTAAAATATTTGGTGCCCAGTGTGGATCCTGAAAAGGATACACTAATAACTTCAGGCCCAAGGCATGAGCTTCAACCCGTTGGAAAGACACAGCTAACGTGCGATACTTGCAGGTATAGGTAGGATAGACATAGTATAAAAGATATACGATCATTTTGTGTATTGTGTAGGTACTGATATTTTAACTGTGTATAAAATATTAGGGAAAATGTATACCCGAACAAGGAGAGCACGAGATAATGCAACCCAGAGTTTGAAAGTGATGTGTGAGGGAAGTAAAAGTGGATATAATCCTCATGAGGAGGTAACTCAGGAACCAATTATGGAAAAGCAATCACATAATTTGAGTGAGGACAATCTTGGTGAAGGAGTCCCAAATGTAATAAATGTAGGACAACAATCACATAATTCAAGTGATAATAATGTCATTGGCGTGGAGGCGACAGTAAAAGCAGACCCAAGTACAAGTAGAAATAGTAATGTACAGGAGTCTATAAATACCAAAGTTACACAGGAAAGTGTGAATCTTACATCAAATGTTACAGAGCTTAAAAATGATATGATTACTAAATTCATGGCGAGTATGCAATGTCAGTTATCTGAAAATATATGACATTTATATGAGAAGTGTGATTCCCAAAATGAGAATATTAATGCTAAACTTGATTCCCAAACTGAAAAATTCGACATCCAAATGCGTTTACTCAATGAAAAACATGTTTGAGTCACTTATAGAGGATAATAGACAATTAAATGAGAAATTTGATAACTTAAAAGTAGGGTGGGAAGAACAATTAATACTAAATTTAGTGAATTAGAAATAAAAGTTTCCATGGATATGACTAACCCACATACCGAAATTTATGGGTAAAATTAATGAGATGGAGAATAAATGTGAAACTATTTCAAAGGGGCATAGTGATTTGTAAGGTAAAATTTGTAACTGTGAAAGTAGTTACTTGAAGACCAATGTGCAAACTGAGAATGTGTCTAAAAAGATGTCAGAATTCAAAATAAACATTTGCAAGGACATAGATAAATATTTAAAGGATCAATACCAGTTGAAACAAGCTGAGTTAGTTAAGGAAAAACAAACTGAAAATGAGGAACTTATCAATTTATTTTCTAGTGAGTTCAGGCTATTAAAAATAAAGTAACTGAGGTATTACCTAAGTGGCAAAGTGAAACAAATTGTAAATTGTCAGAATTAGAACAAAAATCTTCATGAAATGTATTGAGTAAAGACAACTATTCCAAAGACAGGCTTAGGAATAACAAATACTGCAGTGAAGTAAAATGTAACTGTTGTCGGAATACACCCGACAAATTTTGTGACTGATACGGAAATGAAAATGGCACTTTCGTCCAAAGAGGGTACTTGTCATCTTTAAAGGTTGAGACAAGCATATTGAAAAGCAGACAGTTTCCTACCTTTTTGACTGAAAAAGATGACATCCATCCAAAAGTTTTAATCATCAACAATTTTAAGTGTATTTTTCCTCGCAGTTGGTCTGAACATGATAGACTTCAATTATTGTGTTCAAGATCACAGGTGAGCTGCAGAAGCGAGTGAGAATTGTAATACATGTGCAGAGTCTGAACAACTTTTCCTAGCAAAATACTGGTCGAGTAGCAAACAAGAGAGGCTATGAAACGAGGTGTATCAACCGGTGTTTTATAATAGTAAACGAGGTTCATGAAGACAGTATTTCGAGAACTACATTAATAAAATGAGGTACTGGAGTGATCCTATTTCCCATAGGGAAGTGATACATATTTTGAAAGGAAGATTACCTATTCATATATGTGAGAAACTTATAAATGTCCCTGATCATGATGTGGAACATTTTCTGTCTGTGGTCGATTCGATCAATATGGTACTTGAAGATGCCCTAGTATGGAATAATAATCAAATGTATACCTCACAACACCAACAGCAAAAACATAATAATAATAATAATAATAATAATAATAATAATAATAATAATAACAATAATGACAACTGAGATAGAAATCTTAAACCTATACTACATGAAGGAGGACAAGCGATATCTTATGGCTATAGTAAAGCCAACAATAATAATCAATATAAATGTAACACCTATTATACTACAGAAACCTATGGAAATAATAATAATCAGGTGAATCAGATTAGTACCGGAAAACCAAATCTTAACCACAGACAGAATTATTCGAATAATCAGTATGGTAATTCACACAGATGTGATATATACCCAGAAGACAATCCTGATAGTATACAACCTTGGAAAGACCCTTCGACACCTGATGTTTTATTGGTAGATGCAAATACGACTCAACAACCACAAGGACCGATTCCACTTGGTAACAGAGCAATAAAGTCACGAAGGGAACAACCACCAAATTCTGACCATACTGTACGCATTGTTGAAGTACATGAACCACCGAACATGATGTCTACTGAAAGATTAAATTAGAATCAGTCGCCAAAATCCTTCCTAGGATGACTGGAGAGGATAAGGAGGGCAGGCATCATTTTAAAGTGAATGTACTGAGGTATAATGATGATCTGGACCTAAGGGAGGAACTGATTGAAGAAACACCTTACATTTTGAATATGTGTTGATGAATTTTGCAGGCAGTAGTTCAAGCAGTAATAAATGGTATTGATGTTGAAATTTTGATTGATACTGGGGCAACCATTAGTGTAATGACGCAATTGTTTCAAACAAATTAGCCGAGGAGCGAAAGTGCTTACATTTCCTGTTACTGCATGTACTGTATCTGGAGAATTTAGTGCAAAAGCACAAAAGGTCTCATAGCAGGCACAAGTCAACATAATGATGCTTCAATAGAAAGTACCTTAATTGTTTCAAGGGGTCTAGATTTTTTGTGTGATGCTGGAGCAGTCATCAATTTAAAAGAAGGAACACATACCTCGGACTCCAATGGCGACATTTTGACAGTCTCTGGGATAAAGGGCAAAGTAGTCCTGGATCAGTATTGCATGAAGTTAATGGTTAGCTATATTGGTACTGACTGTAATTTAGTTGATGATATTTTCTATATTGAATGTACTGGAGAAGAAATAAGTCAAGTTACACTTCACGAGAAAATCTCTGAATCCGAATACCTATCTGCAAGTCAACAAGAAGATATGTGTTGCTTGTTACATAATTATCTGCCCATATTTAGCAAACGTCCCGGAATAATCAAAGGTTTCAAATACGACATTAAGATGTATCCTTACGAATCTTTTTGTTGTACTTCCTATTCTGTTCCTTGGTCAAAGAGAGAGGCAGTCAAGAAAGAAATAAACAAAATGTTAGAGTGGGGAATTATAGAGCCTCTCATACTGAAAATTGTAGTCCTCTTTTGGTGGTCCTCAAAGTCAACTGATGTCAGATTAGTTCTTGACACCAGAGAGATAAACAAGATAATCATACCAGTACAGACAATACCCGAGAATTTGGATGAGTTAATTCAGAAGATCTGTTGTGCCCACTTCCTGACATCCCTTGAGGACATCTTGAAAGTTTACTTAAATCTACAACTTCAAGCCCAATTATGAAAAGCAAAATCCGATAAAAATGTACAGAAGATAATAACCTATTCTGTTGGAGAAGAAATATTGTTGAGAAACCATCCAAAGGCCTTGATAAAGAAAAAGTTGAATAAGAAATGGCAGTATTTATATACTGGACCATACAGAATACTACAAATTCCCCATGAAGGATGTTATATACTTGCTGACTGTGATTCTGATGTGATAAAAGGTTTATTCCACCACACAGCGAGGAAGAAATATTATCAATGAGAAGAGTATTTACTAACAGGACACCAATATTAGACTTGGGCCACACGATGAGCTACAAGATGTATTATTTTGTTCATAATTTCATATATAGTTAGGAGGATTATCTTATTCACTTATTATTAAATATAATGTATGTGTTATGACAAACACTCCACAATAATATAATTCAAGAAGATTAAAATGAAATAGTTCACAGAAAAGATAATTTCTGAAAACAGAAAAAAAAGAGTTAACAGATTGAATAACAATAGAAAGCAAGATTAACTAACTTCAGGGTGGTTAGTTAAGTTTAAAAGAATGCTACCCTAAAGGCATAAGTATTTATGTTCATGAATTGTTGAAGGAATTTTATATGAATTAATGGTAGAAAGTATATTTCCATGTGTGTGTAATGGGAATGATCAAAGCTGGAGGAAATATGAGAAAGGAATAAAAAAGGAGCTGATGTAGCTGTCTAACCAACCTTATAATCTGGAAAACATAATTTTAAAAAATTAAAAAATAATAAAAAAACCATGTATTGAAGACAATGAAGGTATGAGACAAAACACACTGAAATAATTATTCGAATTTCACAATGGATAATTTCCAAGAATGATTGCCTATTGAAGTCGCATGGTCCAAACGAAACATATTGAATGTGTGATCGTAAATCGATTGTGCAACTCTGCTGGTAGGCGTTATGATCAATTATTTGTGATCGTAATGTTTATCTGTTTTCCGTCATTCCCTTAGTTGTTCTAAATTACATACATCTGCGAATTATTTGTGAGTTCTTAGGGAAACCCAGACAATTTATGTTGGTAGTGAGTGGGATGTCTGGTGTTCTTGATGTTTCTTTGGCAAATTCTTTCAGATGGAAAAATCTAATTCCATGCATATCACCCACAGAAAATTGTTCGACTTTTTGTCGCAAATATAGAGTACTACCGGATGACAAAAGGAGAGACTGTATAGACAGTGGTGGTGCGAGGTGTGTAAAACTTAGTAAGAACAGTTTCAATACTGAAATATCGTTACAATTTCATTGTGGACAGTGAAGAAAACGAACGAGTAAAAGGAAGAATACATGGTTTGACTCTTCCAAATTATCCATCCAGAACAGTGTAATGGCCTTTCACATGATGACAAAACCGATACTGAGCAAGGTAAGTCGTCTCATTTGTAATTACAAGTATTTTTGTAACGCTCTTATTTTGTTGTTGCTGTAGTGAACACTGTAAACATACTCATACTGCCCAATGATCAATTTACAATCACAAATTATTCTTGGAAATTATCTCATGATGAACCAATAACCAATATGGTAAGGAAACTGAATACAAATCTCCTGAAGGTATGGTGGTAGGAAGATGGAAGGACTATTGCCTAATATAAACCGAGGAAAATTATGTGACGGAACAAATTTCAATACTGGATGACAATATATACACCACCACCACCACCACCACCACCACCAACAACAACAACAACAACAAAAATATGCACCAAAACAAATACTGATGAACCATACCCGCAGTGTTTATGATGAAGAACACAAATCTGCACAATAAGGGAAAGGCACACAAGCAGATCTGTAGCATGCTTTTTTATAACAATAAACCTTTTAAAGATAGCGGTACATCACGATGCACACATCGACGAGAATATTGCCGGCCTGCAGTAAGTGACTTCAGACCATGAAACGGACAACGAATGCTGTAATCCAAATATCAGGGAAACAATCTTTATTAAACAAATTATTAAACACATCCGCAAATGAAATGGCATAATTGTGCATTCACTTTGTTTTTCTGTTGACAAAACAATATCAGGTGACGGCACAACACTTGCCCCAGAGAGACTCACAAGACACGCAATTGAGAAGCAGAGATGATGTTATCAGCTGATATGTTGTTCAACCCGACACTGTACGCAGCTCCTCTGGAAAGCAAGAAAGAAGAAGATGACTGAGCCGACTACGGTTGCTTATATGGCTCAGTGGTCGTCACACTTCTGTCCATTTTCTATAGGAACTGGCTGCAATCCCAGCCTTGTGAAGCCCGCTGAAACATCATCTCATCAAATAGTGAAGTGAAAGTGAAATTCAAACAAATTCATTGACTTTCAGAGATTCATTTGAATGGGCAATTTTTCTGTTAGGCCCCCATTTACATATACTCATGTAAAATTTGATGTAAAGTGTATGTTACAACTTGTGATATGAATCTTGGAATGCCTAAACTAAGGTATAACAGCACAGTACAGCACCCTAGCAAGCTCCAGTGAATTCTGTAACATCTTGGATCTTATCGCAATATTACAGACTGGGGGGCAGGGTAGCGATACCAGGGGTATCAATTTTGTCGTAGGAGTCAGTAAATCACGCAACAGACAGTATTTCTCAGTACAGGCATTTCGTTCATTCCAAGCAAGTGTCGATTTGTGACATCATCATCCAGACATCAGTTGACTGTAATCTGAATCTGTTTTAGTAAACTAATAGTTTCTCTCAGGCAATAAATTTTATTGATAATGAAATACAAGTTCTTGATGTTTATTCAGAATCGGAAATGTTTAATTAGTAATTACATGCCATAATTTATCTGTTGAATATAAGGTGTTTTAATTTTTGTATGCATAAAAAAATGTGAATTTATATGTGGCTTTTATTCTGAAAGGAGTTATCACTTAAGAGTGCAAAAGTGTGAGCGTATAGTTCGTTAAACTGTCCACAGAATTTTATTTTTTATGATTTTGACTCGGATGGACACAAATCCAGTTCCAGTTAGACTTTACGTGAGATCACGTTATTACAAAAGAGACATTTAGCCTATTATGGAAAACTGAAACTCGCGCGCTAGATTTAAAATACGTTACAAGTGCATAATTGAGCTGTCCTGTAAATCACATACAATATTTGCCAATACGCTTGAACTTAATGCACTGAGTTGGAAGTTAATTTTGAGGCAAGTACTGATTTTGACAAAAATGAACTGAAAGTTTATTTAAAATACCGAGATTCAGTTCTAATTTAGAGATGTATCACTGTGTTGATTACGTTGCCTAGCAACACTTTAATGCAGCTTAATTAATTTATCAGAAAGATTTGCGATGCAGTAAGTCCCATTACACACACAAAATATTACACGTGACCACATGAGAGTATGAGAGTGTTTTTATTTCTATAAATACCAATAAACTGGCAGTTCCAAAAGTTAACTCACCAAGTGTTGCGTAACTTCATTGTATCACTACGGAACTTGATATATCATGTCTCTTCATCAAGGGATCTCAAGAAGCTAGGACTAACAAGAAGACGAGTAAAAGAAGAGGCATTGGTAAAACATGCAGAAATACACCTACCAACTTCCATTTATGTTGCACAACTCATTCTTGGTGTTATGATTTTTTTTCGTAAGTTTATTTCCAAGAAATAACTTAAACTTCTTGTTACCTTCAAATAAATTCAAATGTGAATTCTTTTAGATGCCAATTTGAGTCACAGGTGCCAATTATTGCACTACATTGTCACATGACATCATATACCCCTATAAAGCTAGGTAGTCGCCAGTAATATGAAACTCAAGAGTGTAGTTACTCTCAAAAGTTTACAAGACTATAACAAACTTTTTTATAGTCCTTTTGATTTTTACTTGAAATTCAACGAACAGACAAAGGCATCTACTTTTCATCATTTTACTCTCCACCAACTACTGCAGCAGTTCTACTCTGCAGCTCATTCAGTTACTCTTTGGTTACCAATAGATTTATCTGAAGCTTATTTATCTGATTCCAAATTTACTTTATTGCTTGCAACATTAATTCCAACAAACAAACACAAAACATGACTGAACATTTATATTTACCATACGCAAAATGTTTCTCACTTGTTTCACTCAACTCTTGACATAATAGTTAAGATACATAAATATGGACAAGAGTTTGTGTATGCGCGGTTTACATGTGTTCAAATTCAGAGCTCTACCAATAACCACTGTTACATATGATCCTTTCTGTTTCAGGAATGCAAAGCAATGAATAATGGTTCTTTGGCAGTTATTTTGTCATGTTTAACTGAAATGTTAAGTGCTGTCATTCGATTGCTGTTTATTTAAAAAAGACTGTTTGCTAATGTCCTGCTGTAAACAATAATATTGTTTAATTATAGTATCAGAGGAGTCAAGATATAGTTATCTACAAAAAGATGTTCATGTGATATGTACTAAAAGGAGAGAGGAGGAAAGATAGGTGTTCAACGTCCCATCAATCATAAATTCATTTGAGTGTAAGCACAAGCTCAGGTTTGAATAAATGGGGAAAGAAATTGGTTAAATCCTTATCAAAAGAACCATCCTGACCTGTCAGTTGCCTTCAGGAATGTTTGGAAACCACAGAATGTCTAAATGAGAATATTCCAAGGAGGATAGTCAAATGGGGATGTTCAAATGGAGATTTGAGGCCCACTTTTCTCAAATATATGTCCAGTGCATTAACCATTGTGCCACCCTGGTCAGTCAAATATAATAATAACAACAAAAGAAATACACATAGTGGAAATATGTGGATTTCGTTGTAGAAAGATATCATTACAAGCTTCTGACTGTATAAATAACTTATGTTACTGTATACACCTTTTACTAATCATTATGCACTTGTCTTGGTTGACAAATACTTGTTATTTAGCTTCTCATAAAGTGTTAAAGTTGCCCCATCATTGGCTTTGTGGCATAAGAACACAATGTAAGACAAAACTGAAAAAGGAAGGAAGAATGATTTCAACTCCAAGAGAGAGAGAGAGAGAGAGAGAGAGAGAGAGAGAGAGAGCAAAAGCTCAGACTGCTTCAAGGATTGGAAAGGAAATCTGCTGCGCCTTGTCACAGGAACCATCCCAACATTTGCCTGGAGCAATTTACGTAAATCGCAGAAAACCTAAATCTGAATGGCCAGAAGTAAGTATGAACAAAAATCCTTCAGAATGCGAGTCCATTGTGCTAACCAATGTGCTGCCTCACTTGACACAATGAAATTGAAAACTACACATTACAATAAACAGTTAAATTGATACAAATTATCTAGTCGTTTCTACTCTTCCGCAAGACCATCAATGTGCAAACTGTCTCGGACAGTACAAAATGTTGTAAGGAAAACAATTTTTCCTAATAGGTGGCATTAGTGACAGTGGCATAATGCCTAGAACAACAGGCATATCTGCAATATGGCTGTTTGGGGGAGGAGACCAGACAGCGAGGTCATCGGCCTTGTCGGATTAGGGAAGGACGGGGAAGGATGTCGGCCTTGCCCTTTCAATATCTGCACTATGACAACACTTATTATAAGTACTTGTATTATTGAACTTTCAGTTATCTAAAAAGTTAATAAAAGAGGTGTGGCACTGTGTTAATAACAGTGTAAACAATGTATGTAAAAGCTGTTTCTATATTTTCAAAAAAGTTAAAAACACTATTACATGAAAATCTAATCAAAATACTCTCTTTTAAAAAAAAAAAAAAAAACATAACACTTACTAGGTAGTGTTGATATAGTAAGCATACAACTGGATGTGACATTCTTAGTAGCTTTGAAGAAAATGATATTCTGTGAAGGTCATTTCTTATGCTCATGCCCAAACAGATTTTCAATGTAACAGTTACATCCTTATTAACATAGTGTAGTTATAAAATGTTTATATAACTGGAAGTTGAATAACACACATGGTAAGCATTGTCATATTACAGATACACCCACTGTCGTAGGCATTATGGTACTGTTGCTAATTCCACCTATTTGCAAAAATTGTTTACCTTATAATTTGTACTGCTTGAGCCAGTTTGATCACTGGTACACTACATTCCTCAGCTTCATTGCTTTATTATAACAGAAATTTCTCAGTTTTGTCTTACACTGTACTCATATGCCACAGACCTGATTATGGAGTAACCGGAAACATGCTATCAGAAATCAAATAAAACCATTTTGATAATCAAGACAAATGTATAATTATTAGTGGCAACATACTCACAGATCCCCTCAAACACTTCTTGTCTAAAGTGATGAAATCACTGCTTACTTTGGCTGAGCATCCTTGCCATAGAGTTGTTTTCTTGACATCCTTACAATACCATTCCCAACAAAATATTTCTGGTCATCAGGGTAGACACACTGCAAACCTTTCTTGCAATTTTTGGAGACATCTGCAAAAACACTTACAATATCTCCAATCTGTGTACCTAAAACAATAATGACAAATGTGATTGTGTTTCACCAGACAAGAACTTATCATACACTTTCATTCATTTATTTACATTTTTATTGGCTTGTAACACACATACATTTTGCCATCACATGTTAAAAGCTTTAAAAAATATAGCAAGTAATATCCGGCCATCTTCATAAATACATTTTAGGGACACATTGTAAAATATGATGTCAGGTTGAAATTATTACAGAAATAAAATTATACCACTAGATATAAATTGATAGCTGACAATAGTATGGCAAATATTTAATTCAGTCCTTTGATTAAAGTCAATGTTTATCACTCCATTTATATTTCTGTCTCTTCTTCTGCTATGTGGCTTCATATGAATGCCTAATTTTAACTCCAAAAACTGTGATTGTGCGAAAGTGGCCAGCGGTGAGCAATGCTCGAGAGCTGCTTAAAATTTTTACTGTGCTTCTCTTTTTTCCACTAAATGTTATACTAACACACTGTCAGTACGCTGTGTCCAATACGCCAATTTTATGTAAGTGGGCAGGGTAAGACATGAGAGATGCGCGCGCGAACACACACATATTATATATAAGTTGATGTGACTTACCAAACAAAAGCACTGGCAGGTCGGTAGATACACAAACATACACACAAAATTCAAGCTTTCACAACCAACGGTTGCTTCTTCTGGAAAGAGGGAAGGAGAGGGAAAGACAAAAGGATGTGGGTTTTAAGGGAGAGGGTAAGGAGTCATTCCAATCCCGGGAGCAGAAAGACTTACCTTATGGGGAAAAAAGGACAGGTACACACTCGCGCGTGAGCACACACACACACATATCCATCCACACATACACAGACACAAGCAGACATTTGTAAAGGCAAAGAGTTTGGGCAGAGATGTCAGTCAAGGCGGAAGTACAGAGGCAAAGATGTTGTTGAAAGACAGGTAAGGTATGAGCGGCGGCAACTTGCAATTAACCGAGGTTGAGGCCAGGCGGATAACGAGAAGAGAGGATATACTGAAGGGCAAGTTCCCATCTTCGGAGTTCTGACAGGTTGGTGTTAGTGGGAAGTATCCAGATAACCCGGACGGTGTAACACTGTGCCAAGATGTGCTGGCCATGCACCAAGGCATGTTTAGCCACAGGGTGATCCTCATTACCAACAAACACTGTCTGCCTGTGTCCATTCATGTGAATGGGCAGTTTGCTGCTGGTCATTCCCACATTCACATTCACAGTGTAGGCACGTCAGTTGGTAAATCAAGTGGGTGCTTTCACACGTGGCTCTGCCTTTGATCGTGTACACCTACCGGGTTACAGGACTGGAGTAGGTGGTGGTGGCAGGGTGCATGGGATAGGTTTTACACCGGGGGCAGTTACATGGGTAGGAGCCAGAGGGTAGGGAAGGTGGTTTGGGGATTTCATAGGGATGAACCAAGAGGTTACGAAGGTTAGGTGGACGGCGGAAAGACACTCTTGGTAGAGTGAGGAGGATTTTATGAAGGATGGATCTCATTTCGGGGCAGGATTTGAGGAAGTAGTATCCCTGCTGGAAAGCCACATTCAGAGTCTGATTCAGTCCCGGAAAGTATCCTGTCACAAGTGGGGCACTTTTGTGGTTCTTCTGTGGGAGGTTCTGGGTTTGAGGGGATGATGAAGTGGCTCTGGTTATTTGCTTCCGTACCACGTCGGGAGGGTAGTTGCAGGGTGCGAAAGCTGTTTTCAGGTTGTTGGTGTAATGGTTCAAGGATTCTGGACTGGAGCAGATTTGTTTGCCACAAAGACCTAGGCTGTAGGGAAGGGTCTGTTTGATGTGGAATGGGTGGCAGCTGTCATAATGGAGGTACTGTTGCTTGTTGGTGGGTTTGATGTGGACGGACGAGTGAAGCTGGCCATTGGACAGATGGAGGTCAACGTCAAGGAAAGTGGCATGGGATTTGGAGTAGGACCAGGTGAATCTGCCAAAGGAGTTGAGGTTGGAGAGGAAATTCTGGAGTTCTTCTTCAGTGTGAGTCCAGATCATGAATATGTCATCAATAAATCTGTACCAAACTTTGGGTTGGCAGGCCTGGGTAACCAAGAAGGCTTCCTCTAAGCAACCCATGAATAGGTTGGCGTACGAGGGGGCCATGCTGGTACCCATGGCTGTTCCCTTTAATTGTTGGTATGGCTGGCCTTCAAAAGTGAAGAAGTTGTGGGTCAGGATGAAGCTGGCTAAGGTGACGAGGAAAGAGGTTTTAGTTAGGGTGGCAGGTGATAAGCATGAAAGGAACTGCTCCATCGCAGCGAGGCCCTGGACATGCGGAATATTTGTGTATAAGGAAGTGGCATCAATGGTTACAAGGATGGTTTCCGGGGGTAACAGATTGGGTAAGGATTCCAGTCATTCGAGAAAGTGGTTGCTGTCTTTGATGAAGGGTGGGAGACTGCATGTAATTGGTTGAAGGTGTTGATCTACGTAGGCAGAGATATGTTCTGTGGGGGATTGGTAACCAGCTACAATGGGGCGGCCGGGATGATTCGGTTTGTGAATTTTAGGAAGAAGGTAGAAGGTAGGGGCGCAGGGTGTCGGTGGGGTCAGGAGGTTGATGGAGTCAGGTGAAAGGTTTTGTAGGGGGCCTAAGGTTCTGAGGATTCCTTGAAGCTCCGCCTGGACATCAGGAATGGGATTACCTTGGCAAACTTTGTATGTGGTGTTGTCTGAAAGCTGCCGCAGTCCCTCAGCCACATACTACCGACGATCAAGTACCACAGGCGTGGAACCCTTGTCCACTGGAAGAATGACGATGGATCGGTCACCCTTCAGATCACGTATAGCTTGGGCTTCAGCAGTGGTGGTGTTGGGAGTAGGATTAAGGTTTCTTAAGGAAGGATTGAGAGGCAAGGCTGGAAGTCAGAAATTCCTGGAAGGTTTGGAGAGGGTGATTTTGAGGAAGAGGAGGTGGGTCCCACTGTGACGGAGGACGGAACTGTTCCAGGCAGGTTTCAATTTGGATAGTGTCTTGGGGAGTTGGATCATTAGGAGTAGGATTAGAATCATTTTTCTTCATGGTGGAGTCCATCTCTCTCACCACTACCACCCCACACTCCTACCTTCTACATGCTTCTGTAAGTCCAAGAACCCAACCACTCAGTATGCCCCATTGTGGCCAGTTACCTTGTCCCCACTGAGAGAATCTCCACTCTCATAGACCAACACCTACAGCCTATTACTCATATCCTAACCTCCTATATAGAAGATACCCACCATTCCCTCCACCACTCTCCACAGTTCCTGTTCCTTTACCATGTGGAGCCCTGCTCATCACCATTAATACCACCTCGCTTTACACTAACATCCCTAATGCCCACGGTCTTGCCAATATTGGACACTACCTTCCCCAACATTCACATGTTCACGCGCAAATATGATGAGGGAAGGGCGACAAGCGAGGGTAGGATGGAGAGTGATGGTTAGGAACTTCTGTTCATTATCTCCACAACAAAGTTGTGGTATCCTACAGAAAAAGTTAAATCTACAGAAAGACATAGCAATAGGGTGCTGTGTTCAGTGACACAGATATCGAGACTATTTTGCTGTGCCACGAATAAGTACAGGGCAATCTTCTGCAGCTATGGCTGGAAGGCAGTAATTAAGGGACTGATAGGCACAATGGATGGCAAGTGCCGGCGGTGTTGATATTTTGCAAATGATTCTGTGAGGCAGGTTTACAACACCACTTGCAGGCTAGAAGGCATGGCCTGGTGGGTATGGTATACAAATGTAGCAGCACACAGTACAGACGTGCTGTGAAGAACCCTTACACTGCAATTACAACAGCACCTAATGACCTGTGTACAGGGGCAGAAGCAGGCTGAAAAAATCTGATGATATAATTATCAAAGAGCACTCCACTTGTCCCTTCCAGAGGAACTCCAACAGAGTCGTAGGTAAAGGACGTATAAATAAGCGAGCCCAGAGGCTCAAAGCAGGCAGTCATGTCACCATTTTGTCTGTGTGTAGAACTGGAGAGAATGACGATTGTTTAAGCTGTAGACCAACTACGATGACCTTTTGGTGAATGATATCGGTGGCCAACCAGCCCACTGAAGCTACTCCCAACCTCTGGTGTACAGACGTGTCATTGCTGTGGCAGAGTGCTTCACACCTTGGTGCTACACTGGTGGCATCGTGTGGTGGACTGCAAGCTGCCATCCGCAGGGACGGGGTGGGTGTGAACTTGCTGCCTACCGGATGCAGAGAGTCTGCGGGCAATGAACAAGCTGGCCTGGGCAGATGGCTGGAGCTGCTAAGGCTCACTACAATGACAGTGGTCAGCTGCTTCCCTTTGGCACTCTACATGGGGTCCACGAGTCTTGCTTGAGGGAGCAGTCAGCCATGCTCCACGCGACGAGCACAGTTAACGTACACAGCGGCCACTTGGCCATGGCACGAGTAGGATCGCTACACCCACAAGGCTGGGCAACCGGATGCCAACACCGCAGATTCTGGAATTCATGTTGGCACTGTCCTACACATGCTGCGTGGTACCATCACCGAGTTCAGTTCAAGATCGATAGTGTACTTTCAATGTAATAAAGTTGTGAAACAATTGCTAACAAAGAGATAGAGGGGCTGGCCAGTACTTACCTCAGCTCAGTACAGCCGATAGAAACACAAAAAACAACCGAAAATTTAAGTTCCTAGCTTTCGGAATAAATGTTCCTTCATCAGGGAGGAGAGAGGGGAAAGAAAGAGAAGAAGGGAAAGTGGATTTAGTTACTCACAACCCAGGTTATGAAGCAACAGGGAAAGGAAAACAGGGAAGGTAGCAAGGATGGAGGCATGGTTGTCAGAGGGAAGCCAAAGATATTCTACTGCAGGTACTGTGCCAGCTTCAAACCAAAGAGGATGCATACAGAAGTAAAGAGGTGTATAGTATAAAGATGTAGGATGGAAAGATGCATGAATGGCTAAAGAGGAAAGGGAAAGAGGAGAAGACTTAAAAGTAAATGGGAGTGAGGTGGTTTAACGTAGGTTTAGTCCAGGGGGATGGCGGGATGAAAGGATGTGCTGGAGTGCAAGTTCCCATCTCCGCAGTTCAGAGGGACTGGTGTTGGGTGGGAGAAGCCAAATGGCACATACAGTGTAGCAGGTTCCTAGGTCCCTAGAATTATGCTGGAGGGCATGCTCCGCTACTGGGTATTGGACATCTCCTAGGCGGACAGTTCGTCTGTGTCCATTCATGCGCTCAGCCAGTTTAGTTGTTGTGCTGGAGTGCAAGTTCCCATCTCCGCAGTTCAGAGGGACTGGTGTTGGGTGGGAGAAGCCAAATGGCACATACAGTGTAGCAGGTTCCTAGGTCCCTAGAATTATGCTGGAGGGCATGCTCCGCTACTGGGTATTGGACATCTCCTAGGCGGACAGTTCGTCTGTGTCCATTCATGCGCTCAGCCAGTTTAGTTGTTGTCATACCGATGTAAAAGGCTGTGCAGTACAGGCATGTCAGCTGATAAATGACATGTGTAGTCTCACACGTGGCCCTGCCTTTAATTGTGTATGTTTTCCTAGTAGCGGGGCTGGAGTAGGTGGTTGTGGGGGGATGCATGGGGCAGGTTTTGCAGCGGGGTCGGTTGCAGGGGTAGGAACCGCTGGGTAGAGAAGGTAGTCTGGGAATATTGCAGGGTTTAACAAGGATGTTACGGAGGTTAGGGGGACGACGAAAGGCAACTCTGGGTGGTGTGCGGAGATGATCTCATTTCAGGGGTTGACTTGAGAAAGTCATATCCCTGGCGGAGTAATTTATTGATGTATTCGAGGCCAGGATAATATTGGGTGACAAGGGGGATGCTTCTGTGTGGTCTGAGGGTAGGAATATTGTTGTTGGACGGGGAGGAATGTATTGCTCGGGAGATCTGTTTGTGGACAAGGTCTGCAGGATAGTTGCGGGAGAGGAAAGCACTGGTCAGGTTATTGGTGTAATTGTTGAGGGATTCGTCACTGGAGCAGATACGTTTGCCACGAATACCTAGGCTGTAGGGAAGGGAGCGTTTGATGTGGAATGGATGGCAGCTATCAAAGTGAAGGTACTGTTGTTTGTTGGTGGGTTTGATATGGACAGAGGTGTGGATGTGAGCTTCAACAAGATGAAGGTCAACATCCAGGAAGGTGGCTTTGGTTTTGGAGAAGGACCAGGTGAAATTCAGATTCGAAAAGGAGTTGAGGTTATGGAGAAAATTAAGGAGTGTTTCTTCACCATGAGTCCAGACCACAAAGATGTCATCTATAAACCTATACCAGGCCAGGGGAAGCAGCTGTTGGGTCTTCAGGAAAGCCTCCTCCATGCGGCCCATGAAGAGGTTGGCATAGGATGGAGCCATCCTGGTTCCCATGGCAGTTCCCCTGATTTGTTTGTAGGTCTGTGTGTGTGTGTGTGTGTGTGTGTGTGTGTGTGTGTGTATGTGTGTGTGTGTGTGCGTGCGCGCGCGCATACCTGTCCCCATTTCCCCCTAAGGTAAGTCTTTCCGCTCCCAGGATTGGACATAAAAAAGTACATCATACAGTTTTCACTGCTGCATGATCACAAGCCATCAGCACTGAACATAATGACATGGATTTTTCATTGGCACCACCACTCCAAGGAAATTTCATCAGTTACGAAAACAAAAAGTGAAAGCTAATGGAAAATGTATCTTTACATGAACTAGGCATCTGAAGAGGAACCTGTTGGTTTGAAACTGGCAATGGTGCAATTTAAATAAATAAATAGCACTATAAAAAGTGGCTCGTTCCTGTTATCTTCTATAAAAGGGTCAACCTATAAGCTTAATCTTACTCTGTCACAGAAATCAGTGAATTATAATGCTATAAAACATAATGCTACCATTACAATTAAGAGACACTGATGAACACCATAAACATCATCATTATGCTATTTCCCCAACATCCAAATGAGTTTTAATCAGTGGCATAGTAAACCTTTGATAAAACAGCTTGAAAATTTATATTTAATAACTACTGCTTTAATTGCAGCAAACATTAAATATTATTCCTAAGATAAGGGAGAGAGATCTTAGTTTAAATCACCAATAACAAGGGCAATGTTCTCCGTGAAACAATTAATTTGAACATTACAGACAATTAATTACAGTTAACCAATGAAAAGTCTCCCAGCATGCTTCAGAGAAGAGTTGGGACTGACTGCAAGCTAATGCTATACAATGTCAACACAGCATTTTTCTGAAACTCCACAGACATGTCAGTGAAAACAGGAAACAAATGCACATAGAGCAAAATCCAAGGGTAAATCATACACCCTATAACAACTAGTCTACCACAAGATGCATGAATGTATATTTCATAACAATTGTTTTCATAAGCAATTTTGTATTGTGTAATCTGTTAGAAATTTGGGAGGACAAGCCATTTACAACAAAATTATAGTGGCCATTTAAAAGAGAGAGAGGGAGAGGGGGAGAACATTTTGGCTGATGTAGTCACAAAAAAAGAGTTGAAAGAAAGGAAATTGCTGCAGGCAGAACTATGAAAACTTTTTGATCAATTTCTTGCTACCTCAAGTGAGAAAAAGAACATTGTTGTTGTTGTTGTTGATTTGGTCTTCAGTCCTGAGACTGGTTTGATGCGGCTCTCCATGTTACTCTATCCTGTCCAAGCTGCTTCATCTCCCAGTACGTACTCAGCCTACATCCTTCTAAATCTGCTTAGTGTATTTATCTCTTGGTCTCCCTCTATGATTTTTACCCTCCACACTGCCCTCCAATACTAAATAGGTGATCCCTTGATGCCTCAAGTCATGTCCTACCAACCGATCCCTTCTTCTAGTCAATTTGTGTCACAAACTCCTCTTCTCCCCACTGCTATTCAATACCTCCTCATTAGTTATGTGATCTACCCATCTAATCTTCAGCATTCTTCTGTAGTACCACATTTCGAAAGCTTCCATTCTCTTCTTGTCCAAACTATTTATCGTCCATGTTTCATTGCCATACATGGCTACACTCCATACAAATACTTTCAAAAACAAATTCCTGACTCTTAAATCCTTACTCGATGTTAACAAATTTCTCTTCTTCAGGAACGCTTTCCTTGCCATTGCCAGTATGCATTTTATATCCTCTCCACTTCGAACATCATCAGTTATTTTGCTCCCCAAATAGCAAAATTCCTTTACAGCTTTAAATGTCTCATTTTCTAATCTAATTCCCTCAGCATCACCTGAGTTAACTCAACTATATTCCATTGTCCTCGTTTTGCTTTGTTGATGTTCATCTTATATCCTCCTTTCAAGACACTGTCCATTGCATTCAACTGCTCTTCCAAGTCCTTTGCTGTCTCTGACAGAAATTACAATGTCATGGGCAAACCTTAAAGTTTTTATGTCTTCTCCATGGCTTTTAATACCTACTACAAATTTTTCTTTTGTTTCTTTTACTGCTTGCTCAATATACAGATTGAATAACATCGGGGATAGGCTACAATCCTGTCTCACTCCCTTCCCAAGCACAGCTTCCCTTTCATGCCCCTCGACTCTTATAACTGCCATCTGGTTTCTGTACAAATTGTAAATAGCCTTTCGCTCCATGTATTTTACCCCTGCCACCTTCAGAATGGGAAAGAAAGCATTCCAGTCAACATTGTCAAAAGCTGTCTCTAAGTCTACAAATGCTAGAAATGTAGGTTTGCCTTTTCTTAATCTAGATTCTAAGATAAGTCGTAGGGTCAATATTGCCTCACGTGTTCCAATATTTCTACAGAATCCAAACTGATCTTCCCCAAGGTCGGCTTCTACCAGTTTTTCCATTCGTTTGTAAAGGATTCGGGTTAGTATTTTGTATCCGTGACTTATTAAACTGATTATTCGGTAATTTTCACATCTGTCAACACCTGCTTTCTTTGGGATTGGAATTATTATATTCTTGAAGTCTGAGGGTATTTTGCCTGTCTCATACATTTTGATCGCCAGATGGTAGAGTTTTGTCAGGACTGGCTCTTCCAAGGCTGTCAGTAGTTCTAACGGAATGTTGTCTACTCTCAGGGCCATGTTTCGACTCGGGTCTTTCAGTGCTCTGTCAAACTCTTCACACAGTATTATATCTCCCATTTCACCTTCATCTACATCCTCTTTCATTTCCATGGTATTGTCCTCAAGTACATTGCCCTTGTACAGACCCTCTATATACTCCTTCCACCTTTCTGATTTCCCTTCTTTGCTTAGAACTGCATTTCCACCTGAGCTCTTGATATTCATACAAGTGGTTTTCTTTTCTCCAAAAGTCTCTTTAATTTTCCTGTCAATTGTTCCCTTATGCTCTCCCTGAAACTCTGTACAACCTCTGGTTCAGTCAGTTTATCCAGGTCCCATCTCCTTAAATTCTAACCTTTTTGCAGTGTCTTCAGTTTTAATCTACAGTTCATAACCAATCGATTGTAGTCACACTCCACATCTGCCCCTGGAAATGCCTTACAATTTAAAACCTGGTTCCTAAATGTCCTTTTTACCATCATATAATCCATCCGAGGAAAATTACGGCTGTAGTTTCCCCTTGCTTTCAGCCGTTTGCAGTACCAGCACAGCAAGGCCATTTTGGTTAGTGTTAAAAGGCCAGATCAGTCAATCATCCAGACTCTTGCCCCTGCAACTACTGAAAAGGCTGCTGCCCCTCTTCAGGAACCACACTTTTGTCTGGCCTCTCAACAGATATCCCTCTGTTGTGGTCGCACGTATGGTACGGTTATCTAGATCGCTAAAATCAACGGCAAGGTTCATGGGGGGCATGAGATGAGTATACTAACACAATTCCCTCTAAAGCTTTGAATTTGACTCTTCAGAAGTAAATATACATTATATGGGAATTTCGTTACCTTGTTAGCTGGTGACTTCTGGCAAACACTGTCAGTCATGCAGTGAACCATTAGACAGGATAAATGCCTATTTCAAGAAATTGGTTTTATGGACTTACGTTGGAACGTTTTATTTGACACAATATAAGAGCATTCACCATTATAATGACTCTAGTTGCTGGAGATTTCTCAGCTAAGTTGTTCAATGGCAGCAATGGAACCATAGCTGCAGAAAAATATGGAATACTGTATTTTTGATTAATTTTGAAAATCTCCAAAATCTACGTGTGAACTAATCTTTAATGTCTTCTGAGTATACAGAAGACCAGTCTTTCTCCAAAAAATGACAGCATTTTCAGTCTGACAATATCTTATCTGTCCACCGATACTGTCATCAAAGTGGATGAAGTACAACATAATCTGGTTGATTTTGTTAACACTATGGAACTACTTTAAGAGCCCTCCCATAAACTTGCTCCAAAAGTGAGAGTTCCTATTATGCTCTTTTGGGATTTGGAAGCACTCACACTGTGTAACAGATAAAGGTGATTGATGAATTCATAAAAGTGAAATGTATTTGAAGTCAATATTTTAACTGTGTAAGCTAAAATGGAAGTCATGTTCACTCCCTGTAACCTGATAATACCACCAGACATGTTCTTCGAAATCAAATATCTTAAGCTTCCAGTGAAAGCTGCCTTTTCTTAAAGGGTATGCAAGTATCTGGAGCAGCGTCTTCAAATGTTAACTCGTGTTTTAAGTTTTTTGCAAGGGAAACTTCATGAAGCTTAACTTCAGATTTCAAGTGAAACAATATGTACTTCCATTGTCCAGAATGAAATATGAAAATAACACAAACATGTTTTGTAAATACCATTCTAACACACCGTTTAATTAAAAAATATTAAAGAATACCAGAATGACAAGTGGTAACCTCCACACGGTGTTCCTTGGGTAACGTACAATTTACTTTTCACCCTGCTCTAAACATAGGATATCAGTTAGTGCTTTAGTCAAGCTCTTGTGTATCAAAATTTTCAATGGATAATGAATATCTGTGATTAAGATGGCTCAGTCATTGCACAATTAAGAGTGTAAAAGAGGAAGGCGGACCAAAAACACCAAATAATTGTTTGAAGCAATAAATCACTAGTTTATAAAATACCTGTTTGCATCCCCATCACACCAGGTGCAAAAACATCAGCTCCTCTTAGAACTGCAATGCCACAAGCTACATCAACAATTACTTCTTGTTGCTTCATATCCAGATCAAGTTCATTCACATTCCAGGGACCAACAACAACAGTTTCTGGTAATTTAGGGTGCACAAAGACTTGTGGCATCTCGTCAATTCCATATTCCTCACACTGCTACAATTAAATGAAACACACATAAACATCCAATCATTCTTTATCACAATTTTAGCATTATTTATGAGAAATTCATAACTGCAATGCTTAGTCAAGAATAATTATTAATAAAATTGTGTGTCTTTGAGAAAATTACAGGTAAATACAAAGAAAAATATCAAAATTAAAACTGTTCACAGTGAGTAAAATATATAATACCATATACTCAATAAAACAGTTGCTACATGAGCAGCTTCCTGTTAGCACAGAAGTGTCCCAAAGTTTCCATTAAAAAAAGATGTGACTTAACTATATTAAAAATTTTAATAAAATCAATTATGAGGATATATAATAAATGTAAATCAAGTAGAATTAAAGCTTTTAGGCAAATTTAAACTGTGTCCTAGTAAGTACTCTGAGGCAAAACCTTCTATGGTTTTGGATTCAACCTCAACCGTACCTTTTTGTTACAAATATGCTTCATTTGTAGGACAATAGGTCAACAGAGACTAACAGTGATTGAGACCAGTGCAGTTGTGGGAATGTAGGATATGTTACAGGGAAAGTTACCAAATGTGAGAGGCAGCATGTGATCCTATCAACGCAATGTAACACATTGTTGGTAGATTTTTTCTGAAGCATGTAAGGTCAGACAGGCCACATACCATACTTAGACATGTTTGAGCACCTCAAGTGAAGAGGAGACAAATCTGCAACAATATATGAATAACGGTGATGCTGTAATCCTTCCAGTACATAAAGGCAACACACCCTTATTGTACCTGAAAAATAACCATTAGGAAAAAATGAAATACGCATTTGCAGGTCCTGCCTATAAAACTTAACAGCAGCAGCCTATACAGAACATCCATAAGAAATCACAGGCACTACCCTGAAACATGAAACGTACCACTGACTGCGAATACGGTACCGCAACAGCTATGTAATTTACTGGAAATTTATCCTGATTTCCCGCTTGTCACAGGTGGTTGTGTTAACAACAGCTATACAAACATGCTTCCACAACTGACCCAAGTCTCCATATGTCCTTGTGTCTGCTTTCTATAGGCATCACACAATTATGCGAGTTGTGCAAAGGGAGACACTTCTTTATTTTTCTCAACAGCTTTCACTGGGTTTGGCATGAAATAAATTAGTGCAGTGTCTGTATAGTTCAATGCAATGTTCCTTTTGGACATGCATGCATGTCTGAAAAAATATTGCATAAAAATATACTGACACTGTAAAATACAGTCACTGCACTAATGTAATTCTTTGAAAGTCTGGTCTGCTGTATGAAGCTATCAAGAAGTTCAGAATGCAAGAACAGACACTACAATTGTGAATCCCAGCATACTGTCTTTCAGTACTTGTAAGGCAATCCCAGCACACACAGACATTCAAACACTATCTCTATATCTGCAGCTCGTAGAACTTTTGTATAACGTCTCTGCCAAATTAAACTTAATAGCACAGCTTGTCGCCTCCTCATTACCTCCTTTTATATTAATTTGCAGTGACTGGACATGGGTGGGGAATGATTCGCAGAGAAAATGTTTCACTGTTAATTGAATCTGACTCTGTTGGCTAATAAGATTATGTGTCTCTTTACTTTATTAATATTAAAGTTCTTCGGATTAGGGTGAAAAATGTAACCTTGAAAGGATAGCAGTCCATACGTCATTTATTGGTTTTGTAAGAAACACAGATCCCAATAATGCCTACACCCAACCATGTTCACATTAACAGTTAAATTTCATTTCAGCACCTAAGTTTAGCATTACTGTATTACTTTTCCGAATTAATCATTCAATGTTATGACTATCTGTGGTAGACTTTTTATAACTAGTCAAATAATAATGTGATCTGCCAATGGAAGCTACTGGCAATACTGTTCACTCACTGACATCACAGATAATTGTGTGCACCTTCCACAAATAAACCGAATCATTACTCACTTTGACCCTGACAACCAACAAAACATTTCCAAACTCTTAATTCATCACTTTAGCAAAGTGTCAAAATAAACTTGGTGCAATGCAATTACATAGAACAGGTCCTCTTGAAACCCAAATGACAACTCTCTCCTCGCATTCTGGTCCGTGACCATTACAGTGTTGAACATAACAGCATGACAATGTCCCTTTTGGAAAAAAACATGTTCAGTTCCGAAGATTCCAGAAAACCAACAATGCATAAGGGGTACGATTTATTGTCATACCACTATCAACATTAATGCACCTCACACGGAAAGAAATTCCTGAAAACTAACATAATTGTATTATAAGTATAGACAACAATTGCTTCCGTATCACCATGCCTAATTCTAGTAATATGATCCCAGAAAACAGGTCTACAAGTTGGCATCATTTAGTAAGCAACTATATCAAATTTAATTTGCTGCATTCTACTAATTCTCATCGTCTCTGCAGTAGTCTACGAGTCTGTAGATGTGGATCACTCACATGCATGGATACTGTAGGGTGTCAAAACATGCATGCTATGCCCATCATGACTGCAATCACACATCTTCACTGAGATCTCTACTATCCAAAAAGGACTTAAGCAATTCTGTCATCAACATCCTACCACACCTACATCCATAATGGTTTTGGCTATGGCCAGAGGCACCATGCAGTTGTAAATGCTTTTGCTGATGCACCTTTGTCAAAGCTAGTGGGGCATTTGCATCAATTACAGCTTGGTTCCATTTTAATTAGTGTACCACTTGAGGAGTCTCAAATGTTGAAATATTCAAGAACAAAACTGATCTATTTATTCATGTACTTACTTTAAATGTATTTTCCCTTTGACAGAGACAATTACGAATATGACAGTAATGAGTTGTCACCATTCCCCTGTTAGTGTAACTTGTGTATGGCAAAGACTGAGTAGACACCACAAAACTAAGCAATCTTTCTACAAGCTGTGCTGCTCCCTGCTCTCTGGTTCTGTTCTGATGAATTGTTATTGGAACCACGAAGGGCATCAAATACACTGAAAATTATAGAGCTTTATGTACCATTTTTGCCATGATATATGAAATGTGGCTTGTTACTCTGGCTTCATTTTTTTATTCATCTTTGAAAACTGACGTACTGCCACAGATCAGACAGGCACTTGAGAAATTTGTGTGCACTTGTGGAACTACATGCCAATTTCTGTTAAAGAATTACGTGATATTGTAAGTAAACACATACACTGAGTTCACAGGCTAAAATTCCTACACCCTGGTGAACATGGAGCTTCATGCAATCATTCCAAGGCAACGTCCACAACAGCTGTCAGAAACAAAACAAAAAACTGCACATCACTAACTCCCATTTTCTTCATGAACCATTTAGTAAATAATTAACATCAAAGCTTCTTTTTTATAGGAAGAATATTCAAAAACTTCCAGTGGCAAAATGGGGAACTATGTGTGGACGTCCAAACACACAGCCATGGAGGAGATTTCTTGGTTCATATTCATGATATGGTAGAGATAAGTACAAGGGAAAGCATGTCATTTTGCTCAACAACATTTGCCATGTAGTTTTGACAACTGCACCCAAAAAAATACAGTATTTCCAAACTTACCTCTTTTTGCTTAGTTCGCAACTAACTTGTGAATTTCGTGACCAACATGCTATGTTTAGATGGAGTAATTCCATGAAATCTTTATAATGTGACCATTTTACCGATGAATTAATTTCATAATCTCACATAAAAAAACCATTAGACAGATCTTCTGGCCAACACTTCACCCCAGGTGGCAAAATGTATAGTATTGCCAACAGATGCTCACAAAAGTGACACTTCCTGGCTTTTGGAACCAAGAGTTCCTTCCTTGGTAGGGGATGGGGCGAGTGACCTGAGGGATAGAGAGGTTAGGGAAGGTTAGGTTAGGTTGGTGTTGTTTAACGTCCCGTCGACAACGAGGTCATTAGAGACGGAGCGAAAGCTCAGGTTAGGGAAGGATGGGGAAGGAAATCGGCCATGCCCTTTGAAAGGAACCATCCCGTCATTTGCCTGAAACTATTTAGGGAAGTCATGGAAAACAATAATCAGGTTGGCTGGAGACGGGATTGAACCGTCATCCTCCCGAATGCGAGTCCAGTGTGCTAACCACTGCACCACCTCTCTCGGTGGGCGAAGGTTAAAAAGAAAGGGCAGGTCACCAGACTTAATGATCTGATTGACTGGTACTAAGCTCAGTTATCCATGGCCATTTATGTTAGCTCTTTTCACTTAAGCTATTTGTGAAAATTATTGATAGTGTCAGCAAGTGGTGCATGTTGCTATATTATTGCGTGGCTGATTATTTAAAATCATTTTTTTGCATTTACAGTGGGCCTCATCTGTATCTATGTTCTGTGCACTGTATATGTTTAACATTTTGAGAGGTCTCACTTATTACAAACGTTTTATTGGCCATTGGCCATTGGCCATGACCAGGGAATTTAATTGCGTTAAAAATTTTTTAAAAAATTATTACAAATATTTGACTGGCCATGGCTGGGGAATAAGTGTGGCCTGTCCACCAGCAATGGCTCATTTGGATTAACATTATAGACATATTTCTGGTGGGCCCTCTTGTATTTTGATTGAGCTTAGGCTTGTAATGTAGTTCAAGATCATCATCATCATCATCATCATAATCATTACTGTTGTTGTTGTTGTTGCTGCTGCTGCTTCTTGACTTGAAGCTCTTGGGCCAGCATCCATGAACCACAGATCTTGTGGCGGTCATATGGCATGTGTGTCTCAATGATATAGACAGCCATACCATAGTTGCACCCACAATGGAGGGGTATAAGTGGAAAGGCTAGACTAACCTGTGATTCCTGAAGAAGGGTAGCACCACTTTCAGCAGTTACAGGGACAACAGTCTGGAAGATTGACTGATCTTGTCTTTTAACATTCGCCAACATGGACTTGCTGTGCTGGTACTGCGAATGGCTGAAAGCAAGGGGAAACTACAGCCATTTTGTTTCCCAAAGATAATGCAACTCCACTGTATGGTTTACTGGTGTCGACATCCATCTGAATTCAATATCCCGGAGCAAAAATAGTCTACCATTTCGATTTTCAGAAAAGGAGTGCTTAGAAGGATGTCATCAGGAAAAGAACATTGGCATTCTACAAGTTGAAGTGTGGAATGTTTAATTCCTTAATGGAGACGCAGATCAGAGAACTTAAAAAGGGAAATAGAAGTTAGATTTGTGAGGATTAGTGAAGCGGTGGCAACAAGAATAGGTCTTCTAGTCAGGTGAGAGCAGGGTCATAAACACAAAACCAGATAGGATAACGCAAGAACAAGTCTAATAATAAATAAGAAAATAGGAATGCAGATAAGTTACAACATACAGCATAGTGCACACGTTATTGTGCCAAGATAGGCATGAATCTAACAGCCTCTACAGCAGTACTAGTTTACATGCCAACTATCTCTGTAGATGATTAGGAGATTCAACGAATAAATGAATTATTCAGTTAAAAATCAAACAATGGTAACTTCAGGTTGGAATATCAACAATGTAAGGAAAAGATAGATTGCTACTTACTGTAAACATGGCACATTAATTTTCAGACATGCACAATTAAAAGACACTCACACATTGGCTTTTGGCCACAGCTTTAATCAGAAAAAGAAAGAAACACACACACAAGCTAGCACACCTTGTGCAAGCATGTCCATCTCTGGCAGCTCAGATTGGAATACAAATGTCACATAAAATGCAAGCAGCAATCTGGAGGAGGTGGGGAAGGGATAGCAGTATACAGGTGGGGGGAGGGAGAAGAGCACTGTTTGGCCGAGTGTGCAAGGACTAGACTGCCAACAGGTACAGCCTCAGGAGGCTGTGTCGCAGGGAGATGTGTAGGCAGAAGGGGAGTGGACCAAAACAGGAGAAGAGTGGGGGAAAGATGGGCGAGTTTATTGGCAGAGGGTGGCACACAAAGAGGGTGGGAGATGAGAATAGGGAGGAGGTGATAAGACAGAGGAGGGAGGAAACTGTTAGGTGGAGGATGTGGGGACAGTATGTTACTGTAGTTTGAGGTCAGGTTAATTTCGGGAGTGGAGAATGTGGTGTAAGGATAACTCCCACCTACACAATGCAGAAAAGCTCGTGGTGGAGGTGAGCATCCAGATGGCTTTAGTAGTAAAACAGCCATGGAAATCAAACATGTTAAGTTCAGCTGCAAATGGTGGTCTACTTTGGCCACAGTTTGGCGGTGGTCTGTTACCCTGGTGTACAGCTGGCTGTCAGTCATATTAGTATAAAAAGCTGTGCAATGATTGCAGCAGATCTGGCACATAACATGGCTGTTTTGACAGATAACCTAACCTGTGACAGGGTAGGATAAGAGTGTGAAAGGAGTGGAATAACAAGTGCTGTGTGGATGGATTGGGTAGGTCTTGCACCTGGGTCGTCCACAGGATATGATCCTTGTGGCGAGGGGTAGTGGTTAGGAGTGGCATAGAGATGGACTAGGATGTTATGGAGTTTGGGTGGATGATGGAACATCATTTTAGGAGGGGTGGGAAGGATCTTGGGTAGGATGTCGCTCATTACAGGGCATGACGATAATTAATCAAAGTCCTTGTGTAGGATGTGTTTCATTTGTTTCGGTCTGTGGTGGTAGTGGGTCACAAAGGGGCACTCATTTGTGGCTGGTTCTTGGGGGGTGATGGGAGGACTGGTGGTGTGAGGGGAATCAGGAAGGAAGAATTGTTTGTGGACTAGGTCTCGAGGTAGTGCCTGTCTATGAAGGCCTAGGTGAGAGCCTCAGCATACTGAGCAAAGGAGTTCTTGTTACTGCATATACACTGTTCCCATGTGGCTAGACTGTATGTGAGGAATTTTTTGGTGTAGAAGGGTGACAGCTCTTGAAATGCAGGGATGATAGCTGTCGAAATGCAGGTGCTGTTGGTGGTTGATGGGTTAATATGGACAATGGTGTGGATGGACCCATCAGGGAGGAGGTGTTCAACATCCGGGAAGTTGTCACACTAGACTGAGAAGGACCAGGTGAAGCGGATGGGTGAGAAGGCTCTCCCATATGCTTCACCTGGTCCTCCTCAATCCAATGTGCCACCTTCCTATATGTTGACCACCTCCTCTCTGATGTTCCATCCGCACCTCTATCCACATTAAGACCATGAACAGTACCTGCACTTCGACACATACCAAAAAATCCCTCCTATACAGCCTGCTCACCAATGGATGGCATATCTGCAGTGACAAGGACTCCTTTGCCCAGCATGCTGAGAGTCTCACAGATAGGCACTAGCCCCCAGACCTAGTTTGCAAACAGATCTCCCGTGCCATTTCCCCTCACACCCCAATCCTCCCTCCACCTCCAAGAAACAGCCACAAAGGAGTGGCCGCTTCATCACCCAGTACCACCATGGACTGGAACAACTGAACCACATCCTTTGCCAGGACTATGATTACCTATCATCATGCCCTGAAATGAACAACGTCCTACCCAAGGTCCTTCCCAATCCTCCTATAGTAGTGTTCCATTATCCACCCAACGTCCATAACATCCTAGTCCATCCCTACACTGCTCCCAACCTCTATCCCTTGCACATACATCATATCCCATTGGAAGTCTCAGGTCCAAGACTTGCCAAATCCACCCATCCAGCACTTCCTATTACAATCCTGTCACTGGCTTATCCTACCCCATCAGAGGTCAGGCCAACTGTGAAAGCAGCCATGTCACATACCAGTTCTGCTGTAATAATTGCACAACCTTTTATATTAGTATGACTAAGAACCAGTTGTCCACCAGGATGAATGGCCATCGGAAAATGTGGCCAAGAGCGAAACAGACACCCTGTGGCGCAACTTTCAGCTAAACATAACATGCTAGATTTCCTTGGTTGCTTCAGTACCTGGGCCATCTGGATCCTCCCCTCCGTCAACTTTTCTGAACTGTGCAGACGGGTGTTACCTTTACAACAAATTTTCCACCCGCAAAATTATCCTGGCCTCAGCCTACAGTAACATATTGCCCACACACCCTCCATCTAACAGTTTCCACCCCTCTCTGTCTTATGTCCTCCCTATTCTCGTCTCCCACCGTTTTTCTGCCAATGCACCGCACCTGCCCATATTTCCCCACTACCCTCTTTTTCCGGTTCAGTCCCTCTTCTGCTCCTGCTCCCCACCACTCTGTCCACAGCCCCTGATGCTGCGACTGTTGGCAGTCCATTCACACACTGCCAGACAGTGCCCTTGTCTCGCCCCATCTGTACACTACCATCCCTTCCACTTCCCCATCCTCTCCAGATTCCTGCTTCTGTTCCACATAACAGTTGTATTCTCGTCCAAGCTGTCAGATGAAGGCTGTGGCTGAAAACTAATGTGTAAGTGTCTTTGATTGTGCCTGTCTGCAACTTAATGTGTGATATTTATGGGAAGTAGCAATCTGTATCTGCCTTAAGTTATTCAATTAGTGAAGGGAGACAAATTTAATTATGATGGATGACTGAAATTTGACAGGAAAAGGAATAGAAGCAAAAACAGTTGCAGAACATGAACTGGGGAAAAGGACAAAGAGGAAGCTGTCTGGTAGAATTATGCATAGAGCATGATTTGCTAACACTTGGTTTAAGAATCGTGAAACAAGGTTATGACAAAGCAAGCTGGGATATTTTTACTTCCCCTCTTGTTTTGCCATATGCCTACTTAAAATTCATTTTTTTCGGTTTTAACTAATTACCATTAACATATGTGAACATTATCTGCATTTTCATAAAAGAGAAAGGTTGGCCCTTAGTTTTAAAGAATATAACATGAGATCCGATTTTGTGGTTAGTTTTATGTATGTAATTGATTTTCTAATTTATTTTGACTATTCCTAGTTAGTATCTTCCATTATACGGCAAAATCAGTAATTGTTTTGTAACTTAAATTCTATTTTTGATGTATAAACAAATATAAATTCTGTACTAATTATAAACATTTGGAAGACAAACTAATAGTATTCTTAAAGTATTTATTTGGCTCTATTCGAAAACATGTTAGCAAAGCCAGCACTTAATTTCAAAATAATTAACAGTTTTGTCAAAAGTATTGTTTACTTAACTATATGTGTTAATTTCATCATTTAAACAAATAATTTGACTTAACCCTTGTAGCAGAAGAAACTGTTAAAAAGACTGAATTTTTCGATGTATTCACTTTTAATTGCAATTTCTGTAAATTTAACTTCAAACAATGTGTAGTTTCAGCCCCTATTATTTTGAGGATATATAAGGCCCAATTTTTGATCCCGTGACAGTCAGTCCACAGCCGAGTTTCAGACGAGGAAACTGTGTTGTTTAGAATGACAACAATGCATCAACTTAACAGTGTAATAAGTGTTACACAATTACGTCGTGTGTTAAAACAGTGACTGTGTCTGCTCCATATGTACCTTTCTATTGTTCAAGAACTTTGAACTTCGTGGCTTGACTTTTACTGCTCATAGATGTTCAACAGTAAACTATTGTAGCAGTATGTGGATTTTTGCCTGCTAACTATTAATGAGGCTTATGGGAAGTTAGAACAATAGTGCACTGGCCATATATAACTGTGTATTATTGGGGGACTGTGAAAAGTGAAAGTAAAAGACTATGAAACGCAACTGTGCAACTGTCGGCTACAGTAGACAGTACTGCATGTCCACCTCCTATTTTTTCAGCCAGTACATCAACACTAAGGACAATCAACGAAGAAACAAAGTAGGCGAGCCGCTACAAGGTGTACACTTGGAAGAGACCTGGGAACACTGGATGGTTTCAGACTGATTAAATAATAGTTAAAGAAGGGTTTTGAAATTACAGTTTTATCGGCAAGACATTTCCCGGTGCAGACTCTGACCATAATTTATTGCTTATGAACTGCAGACTAAAACTGGAGAAACTGCAATAAGGAGATGGGATCTGGATAAAATGAAGGAACAAGAGATTATTCAGAGTTTCAGAAGGAGCATTAGACAATATTGGACCGAAACAGTGGGAAGGATTAAAACAGAACATGAATGGATATCTTTAAATGAAATAGTGAAGGCAATAAAAGATCAAACAGGTAAAAGGACACAGTCTAGTTGAAATCCTTGGATAATAAAGCAGATATCGACTTTCACTGAAGAAATGAGATGATATAAAAATGCAGCAAACGAATCAGGTGAGATGGAATACTGATACCTGAAAAATTATGCCACGTCAACATGCTTGGTGCTTGCCACAAACTCCAAGTCTCTACAAATGCTTGGCTACATTTGGGGAACTATCCACACGCTCGCGAGCGTGCTTGTTTGTTCTGGAGAAGCAGGCATGATGGATGTAGAGGTTGTGTCGGCCATGACCTTTGGCTTAAACCTATCTTTACTTAAAAGAGGTAAGAAAATGAAAAATATGGCAAAGGAGATGGTGGATGTTAAAAATTCATAGAAACTGTACCAGGTAATTGTTAAATTATAGCATCATTCATGTATCTATGTCATTATATATTTTCTTATGTGTATTTCATTCAATATAATTAGGCCTATGAGAAAATTATTGATTTAAAATTTGTGTTTGTGGAGAATTTATGGAAGAAAACTGTACTGAGCTTCATGAACCATCTGGACAGTTTGATAACTTCTGCAGGATGAGCTACGTGATTTTGAATATTTGCTGAATGAAATTTCACCTCTGATTTGAAGAAAAATACAGACTTCAGAGAAGCTATACCAGCTCAGTATCGTCTGGCAATAACACTGAAATATTTAGCATCTGGAGACATTTACAAAAGACTACACTATTTGTTTAAAATATCCACCCAGGCAGTATGAAAAATTATACCTGAAGTCTGCAGAGCTATTAATAACGTTCTGAAAAATGCAATAAAGGTAATGTGAAACATGTTTGATATTTTGTTTTTAATATTTTTATTAGTTTGAAGAGGTAAGTGTACAAAAATATTAATCGGTGCTCTGTACAATTGTTATTACTTATGCACTAGTATCACACTGCTCAAAATCTTCGTAAGCTTTCTCGAATGATTCGTTAATAATGTTTTTGTGTCTGAGGCAAGATTATTTCATCAGATACCGGTACCGGTATTACTGAAATTGTAGAGGTGGGCTTTGAAGGGCTGGATTGGGTTGAGTAAATAGTTATGATGTCATCTCTATTTCAAGGATGTGGTGGTGGTAATGGAGTGGAGGATCTTTCAAAATTGGAGATGGGATTGGTAGTGAAGGGGTCATGATTAGGGGTAGAAGGTTCAAAAAATGACATCTGAACACGTGCTGAGTGGTTTGGTACTACTGTATACCCACTTGACACTGATGATGGTCTAGAATATTGAAATGAATTATGAGGGGATGGTGTTTCAAACAAAAACGACCTCTGTTTAATTCTTTTGATAAATAAACCATCTATTTCATACATCACTAATTTCCTGTCATCTTGATGAAGTTCCCGCATCTTTTTGGCTAATAGCTTAGCACACAGATCACATTCATCATCTTCAGCATTTGCACTGGACACTGACTAAGAACATTCGTTAATTGATCAAATGCTGTGGCCATTTGCTCTTCTACTATATTCAATGCAGTGCGACGACGAGATTTCTCCTTAGATTTACTTGTAGATCATGAAGAAACCATAGATGCAAGAGTCAAGGAACCCGCCACGCTGTTATAATTTTCTGTCTCCTTGGCTTCATCCACCGTTTCTTTGCCAGCTGTTTCTGATTATCCTGATTGCTGCAAAAATTAGATTTTATTAATAATTCTACAGTACAGAAAATTATTTCAAATTTTAATTATTATTTTAACATTATATTTTCAGATGCCCTCTTCACCAGAAGATTGGATTAATATAGAAAGGGGATACAGCAGTAAATTCCCATATTATGTGCAGTCGTTGGATGGCAAACATAGTTATCGAGTGTCCACCTCATAGTGGAACTGAATATTTCAATTACAAGGAAACTTTCAGTATAGTGCTTTTGGCATTCGTCGATAGCAATTATAACTTTATGTTTGTTGACATAGAATGTCAATGGAGGATTAGCCATGGTGGTGTTTTTAACAATTCATTATTATGGCAAAGAATCTGCAGAAATGAAATGAACTTTTCCACACCATGCCCACTTCTTGGATCGAATAATAACGCAAATGTGCCATAAGTATTTTTAGCAGATGGTACCTTTGCACTCAGTACATATGTTATGAAGTCTTACCCTGGGCTTCATGACACTGGATCGCCAAAAAGAATATTTAACGAACAATTGTCTAGAACCCGGGTTGCAGTGGAGAATACTTTTGGCATTTTAACTTCAGTGTTCAGAATTTTTCGAAGACCTATTAATTTAGATCTCTAAACTGTGAAAGAAATTACTATGACACGTGTGCTACTACATAACTTTCTCGGAAAAAGTAGATCATCCTCAGAAAGATAGATTCGCCCTGGAACTTTGAATGTATGGGATAGTAATGGGAATCTGATAGTACCTGGTGCATGGAGGAATATAGAAGAATATAATGCAAAGCAAAATTTGCCACTTGTATCTCAAAGATCACCACTAAATGCCATCAAGTTTAGGGATGAATTTGCTTCATACTTTTGTTGGAGTACAAATGCTTCATGGGGAGTTCTGACTTCTTAATTTTGGAGCATGTACTTCATATTATAGAAACAGTAAAAATCAAAATCAATAGAGTCAAAAATACTGAAGTGGTTTTGCTTACCATATCTGAGTTCAAACCCATCTTGTTGGTATATATTTGCAGCAGAAATGATTCCATAAGCTGGTATGCAAATCAAACTGGTTTGTAAATACCTCCAACTCCTGAGGGAAAATAATTACTTATTATTTACATCATATACATACTTATTTTGTTAGTAACACAACTATTTTAGTAAAAATAAATATAGAACTATGAAAAGTATACACTTTGTTCCAATCAACTATTTATCAAATTTATTGTATATAGTATGTAAATATTAAAAAATAAAGAAATTTGTACCTGAGCCAGAATGAATAGAATCTTGCTTCTTCTTTAAATGTGACCATAAGAATATCCTTTTTGCTTTTAATCTCCTTGACAGGTTTCGTTAAAACTTCACTGAGACAACTCCAGGCATCAGCAACTTTTTTTTTGTCCAAAATGCAGGGTTCTGCTTGATAACATTCGATGAATTGTAAATTTCCTCATTGGACCAGTCACCGGTATTCATTTTCCCTGCTGTAGCCTACTTCTATACAAAGAGGAACGCACTTCTGTCCACAGCCAGTGCACAAACAATACTAGGTCCACAACAAACATGAGGATGCGTCGCAAGCGCTTGCCGCAAACCTCCTTTGATTTGCGCCAAAAAACCGACACCCAACCGGATCGACCACAAGCACTAGCAAGCCTACACAAGTCAAGCCAAATGTCCTAGCCACACATTTGAATTTGTGATGGCTTGTCGAGGTTTGACAAGCATGTGGACGTGGCATTACGTTGACAGAAAATGCAAAGTGGCTGAGCAGAAATGGCTAGAGCACCAATGAAAGGCTGAAGAAGCATACACAGCAAGGAGAAAGATAGACGGTGCTTAAAGAAAAAGGAAAATGACTTTACCAGGAAAGAGAATCAGCTACATGAATATTAAGACCTCAGATGGCAAGTCTGTACTAAGCAAAGAAAGGAAAGCTTTAAGCTGAAGATGGAACAAATATACACAGTGTCTACATAATGGAAATAAATTGAGGATAATGTAATATAAAGAGATGGCACAGTAGGTGAAAACACGGTGGAAGATATGATACTATGGGGAGAATTTGACAGAGCACTGAAAGACCTTTGGACCCTGCAGCAGACAACACTCTTTCAGAATTATTGAGATTCTTGGGAGAGCCAGCCACAACCAAATTATTCTATCTGGCTTGTAAAATACAGGAATGATTTACTTGCAGAAGAACAGAAAACTGGTAGAAGCAAACATCAGAGATTCTTGGATTCTGGATCAACATATTAACGCCCAAGGCAATACTTATCCTACAACTTGTCCTAGAAGACAGGTTGAAGAAAGGAAAAATATGTTTATATTTCTTGTAGATTTAGAGAAAGGTTTCGACAGTGTTGGCTGGACTACACTCTGAAATTTTAAAGGAAACATGGATACAATATATGGGGCAAAAGGTTATTTATAAGTTGTACAGAAATCAGACTGCTGTTATGAGAGTTGAAAGGGAAGCCGTAGTTTGAGAAGGGAGTGAGGGTTGTAGCCTATTTTCATAGCATGTACACTGAGCAAGCTGTGAGGCAAACCAAGGAGGAACTTGGAAAGGAAATTAAAGAAGAATTAAGAAGGAACAAAAACTTTGAGGTTTCTTGATGACATTGTAATCTTGTTAGAGACAGCAAAGGACTTGGAAGAGCAGTTGCACAGACCGGACAGTGTCTTAAAAGGAGGGTATAAGATTAACATCAACAAAAGTAAAATGAGGGTATTGGGAGGTAGTCTAACCAAATCAAATGATGCTGAGGAAATTAAATTAGGAAATGAGACACTAAGAGTGGTAGACGATCACCGAAGTACAGAGGATATAAAATGTACAGTGGTAATAGCAAAAAAAGCTTTTCAGAAGAAGAGAAATTTGTTAATGTCAAATACACACTGAAGTGTTAAGCTGTCTTTTCTTCAGGTATCTGTCTTGGGTGTCGCCATGCACAGGTGTGAAACATGGATAATAAGCAGTTCAGAAAAGAAGAGAATGGAAGCTTTTGAAATGTGGGGATATAGGAAAATCAAGATGATTAGATGGGTAGATTGAATGACAAATGAGGAGGTACTGAACCGAACTGGAGAAAAAAGAAACTGACCAAATGAAGGGAATGGTTGATAGGACACATCCTAAGGTATCTGGGAATTGTCAGTTTGGTAATGGAAGGACACACTGGAGGAGAGGGGAATGGGGGAAGGGGGGGATTAGGTTTGAATATAATAAGCAGGTTCAAATGGATGCAAGTTGCCATAGCTACGCAGAGATTAAGATAGCATGGAGAGTTGTACAAAACAGTCTTCGGACTGAGGGCCAGCACCACAACAACAACAACTTTTGTCACTGTAAAGCACCTACAATGGGAGAGCCAAAGTGGCTTGCAATGTTCACGTATACAAGTGATCTTAAACTGCTGGCTTTGAGAATGCCATGAGAAGGAGTAGAATGGAAGAGTTACAGGGTAATAAAGAAGATGACTAATGAATGCCTGCAAGGTGTAATTTGTGGAAACTTCAACTTTGCTAGTAACGTAAAAACTTACTATCTATCAATCACTTCAAGAATACCTCAAAGAATGATTTCTGAGAATACGAACTTAATGAAACCCTTTACTAAAATCTATATTTTCTCAAGAGCCTTAAATCCAATAATATCCTATTCTTATGTGTGAATTATCTGACAGAACGATATTACTACTTTTGATATGTTACAACAGTGAAGAGTCTTTGACTGTCATGAGGAGTATATCTGCACCAAAGGCAAACAATATGTCACAAGCAAAATGTGCCATAGGTTGTTCAGGTGTGTTCCATTATTACATATGTATTCCTCCTCTTTTTCCAGGTTAAGTTTCTGAGAACGATCTTCAGTGTTGCTGAGATCACAGCAAATAGGAATACTTCAATAATGATACTATTAATAATAATAAATAAGATTTTATCCTAAGTGGGACATTCTTACTTTTTGAATATGATTGATTCTAGTGTGCAGCCATGCTATGGGGGCCGACATGGTAGCAGCACACAAGCTAATTTACTATAACAAGAATGAATAATGTATCTCAATCCCATTTTCTAATGTGCTGTGGATAGTGTTCAACAACATGTGACATTTCTAGCTATTGCAGCCATGATTACGTCATTATTGATACAGCATCCTATGTGCTTCATCAGGCAGATGATATCATTAGAAAATACTGATTCGTGTGTGCAACCACAAAACTCAACATGTGTCAACATGGCACCATAGTTTGCTGGGTGCCTTTACTTAGCTGATATGGTATTGGAGGTGCAGTACTATACTAATCGACTGTTGAGGGGGTGCATGCACACCAGAACATGTAACTTGATTGTTTATTATTTGTTAAATAAATGTCAACTAGGAGTTTTTATATGTATGAAGGGTCTCTTATCAACTTAGACATGATGAAGTAGTAATGAAAATAATCCGACAGCTACATTTAAGAGATAAGATAATACTCTGAAGTGCCAAAGAAACTGGTATAGGCATGTGTACTCAAGTACAGAGATATCTACTTATGACAAGAAGTGTCTGGCATAGTAGTAAGATCGGTTACTGCTGCTACAATGCCAGGTTATCAAGATTTAAGTGAGTTTGAATGTGATGTTATAGTTGGCACACAAGTAAAGGGACACAAGGTAGTGTGAAGTGGGGATTTTAACATATGAAAATTTCACAAGTGTACCGTGAATATCAGGAATCCAGTAAAACAACAAATCTCCAACATCACTGCGGCCAGAAAAAGATACTGCTAGCACAGGACCAATGACAACTGAAGAGAATCTTCAGTGTGAAAGAAGTGCAACAATTCCACAAATTGCTGCAGATTTCAATGCTGGGCCATCAAGAAGTATCAGCATGCAAGCCATTCAACGAAACATCATCGATAAGGGCTTTTTGAGCTGAAGGCCCACTTGTGTGTGCTGCACGACGCAAAGCTTTCACCTCGCCTGGGCCCGTCAACACTGACATTGGACTGTTGACAACTGGAAACATGTTGCCTGGTCAGATGAGTGGCATTTCAAATTGTATCCAGCAGATGGAGTGTGCGGGTATGGAGACAACCTCATGAATCCATGAATCCAGGGTACTGTTCAAGCTGATAGAGGCTCTGTAACGGTGTGGGGCACGTGCAGTTGTAGTGATAATGGACCTCCGATGAGTCTGGATACGGCTCAATGGGTGACATGTGTGTAAGCATCCTGTCTGATCACCTGCATCCATTCATGTCTATGGTGCATTCCGATGGACTTGGGCAATTCCAATAGGACAATGCGACACCCTCAAACATCCAGAATTGCTACAGAGTAGCTCCAGGAACACTCTTCTTACTTTAAACACTTCCTCTGGCCACCAAACTCGCCAGACATGAACATTATTGAGCATATATAGGATGCCTTGCAACAAGCTGTTCAGAAGAGATCTCCACCCCCTCATATTCTTGTGGATTTATGGGCAATTCTGCAGAATTCATGGTGTCAATTCCCTCCAGTACTACTTCAAACATTAGTCGAGCCCATTCCGTTTCGTATTGCAGTACTTCTGCATGGTCTCAGGGACCGTACATGATATTAAGCAGGTGTACCAGTTTCTTTGGCTCTTCAGTGTAAATGAACAGCTCAAATCACTTCATGAATTGTCGAGTCATTATGAACAGTGCCCTGTTGTAGTGGCTTGTGCAACAGTGCCCTGTTGTAGTGGCTTGTGCAACAGTGCCCTGTTGTAGTGGCTTGTGCAACAGTGCCCTGTTGTAGTGGCTTGTGCAACAGTGCCCTGTTGTAGTGGCTTGTGCAACAGTGCCCTGTTGTAGTGGCCTGTGCATACTGTTGGTAAAGTTCAAGTCACACTGGTGGCAAATAGAGTTTAGTATGAGCAGGCTAGGCAGTTAGAGTTCAGATTTAGTTGGCAGTCTGTAGAGATGAATTTCTTGCTAAAAGTCTGTGAGCTATGTGGACTAATCAGATGCTAAGAAAGTCTTTATCTATTGTTTATTAGTGTGTGAGAGGCACATTAATTATACAGGGTGTTCAGAAATTATCATTATAAACTTCTAGGACTCATAGAGGGGAGTGAGTACATAATGTTTTGAATAGGAACTCATGTCCAGAAACATACTGTTTCAGTTCAACTATGGTTTCAATTAAGATTAGATTAGATTCAGTTTTCATTCCATAGACTCATAAATGATATGATTCTTGCGGGTGTGGAACATGGCAGAAAATATATCTTAACAAAAAAAAAAAAAAAAAAAAAAAAAAAAAAAAAAAAAAAAAAAAAATTTGAATATAATACTTAAAACCCTGGTCATTTGTCAGGAGATTGTCAAATTAGGTGAACGCAATACAGTAAGCTGGAACTGCTAATATTTACAGCATTAATAAACTGCCAGTTTGACACACTGTTATGCATTTTTAATAAATTTACCTCACACAAAATACCTAATCTTGACTAACCTTAACTCAACCTCATCTGCTTCAGGAATTGAATTGGGCATGATGCAGTATTATTATTAGGTAACAATTTGTAAGGAAATATAACAAAACATCCATTTATCACTTAAACATATTTGTTGATGTTAACATGAAAACATCAATCACATTCTGTACATGCAGTATGCTGATGTCTTTAATTCTGGAATAATATAAACATGTAATGTTTAAGTATTAATAGAGACAAATAAGCTTAAGTGATAAATGGAGGTTTCATTATGTTTCCTTTCAAACTGTTACCTAATAATTTTATTACATCACACCTAATTCAATCCCTAAACAGAAGCAGTTGAGAAACATCTGAACTGAAACTCTCATAACAGAAAACTACATTTCTGGACATGGGTTCCAATCCAAAACATTATGTATTCACTCCTGTCTAAAACTCCTAGCAGTTTGTAACGGGAATTTCCAAACATCCTGTAGGTTTACATTATTTTGCACATGGATTTATAGAATGCATACTGATGTGAACACGACTTCGCAATGACTTTATTTTTAACCAGCATTAACTTCATGAATAAAATAACTAGCACCCCTTTTGAAATCTCAACTACATTACTTAATAGTCTGGCTGAGCTCAAACAATCATAACCTTTACAAAACCACTGCACACAATTACAGAATCGGAACAAGAAAAATTCCACGAAATGGATATTTTGTTATTTCAAAAGAAGTTCAAGTGCAAATCTGTATGCTGAGCAATGCATGAAAAACTAAAAATAATGAACAAAATGATACTCTATTACTAATGAAGACAGATCAGTCAAGTCAAAAAGAATGAATAAGATTTGGAAAGAGAAGAAGAAGAAGAAGAAGAAGAAGATAATGATGATGAAAAAGTCTAGTTGATATTTTTAACACTTAGTGTATATTGACTGATTATAGTGCTCCAACATAGATGTAAACTATCTAAATAAATACAAAACATAAAAACCTTATGAATTGCCTGTTTAACTGCATCAGAAAAAAACAACAGGGTAATTCCATGTCAATTCCATGCAGAAAAGTAACATTTCAAACAAGACCATTTCAGGTTTCTCTCAAATTTGGTGCATCCCATGGTCCAGAATTTGTAGAGGTATATGACAGTTGTGAAGAAAGCTCAGAAACTGTGTGAAATTTACACGTGTTTGCTCAACATAAATGACTGTAATTCTGGTTCTAATCCAGATGCAATAATTAAACCTGTGTCATTGAAAAGCTAACGAGTAGAGCTTTACACTGGCATGCAACAAGGCAGAATTCTAAGAATTTTCACATTCAAGGTTATTAACTTAAACTTTGATCTCCAATATCTCAAAACACCACACCTTAAATTTTCTTGAAAGAGAAAAAAAAATGTATTCTGTTGTTCCAATATGCTACTATAAATGACGTAAATATCAAGCAGACACACCAAAGGCATCATGTCCAAGATTTATTTTGTCAGCATCAGTATACTACCAAAATGCAAAAGATAGCACATAAATATGTAACACAAATTATTACAAATACAATTCATACATAATGTTATGCAAAGGTATGTCTTATATTGTTGTAGTGGTATTATGAACCACTGACAGTGTTGCATCTTTTAAAAGGCAATAAAACGTGGTTATATCTCATTTCACAAATCTCCAATTAAAT
This sequence comes from Schistocerca gregaria, assembly GCF_023897955.1. Lineage (NCBI taxonomy): Eukaryota > Metazoa > Arthropoda > Insecta > Orthoptera > Acrididae > Schistocerca > Schistocerca gregaria. The sequence goes on from NC_064922.1 coordinate 197,904,760, forward strand.
TGTTAATGTTCACCAGATCTGACACAGGGAGAGTGTCCGTCCTTCCAATTAGTGTCAGTGGATTCAGTCTTGTGAAAATGTCACATCATCTAATAATACAAATGTATGGTTTGACAGGAAACACAAATGATGCTGATGGGCCAAGTGGCTGTATCTATTTCTTCATAAATTTATAAGACGTGTGCAACGCACTGATGACTGTCACAATACAGGAAATAAATCCATTTCTGTATGTTAACAGCATTTCATTCCCTATAGCAATCACAACTCACCTCTGTGCACTAAAGAAGCGGAATATGTCTTTGTTTTTACCATACCTTTGTAAACAGGTATTACACTATAAAGCTTACAACAAGTGGTATCTCTATTTGTATTTTTGAAATGTTCCTTCTGCCTGACTTGGTTTCAATCATGATGGGAAGCCAATGTACAATTGAAGACACACGAAGAAATATTTCCTTTGCTCCGCTAAGGGTTGTGGTGCCAAAATATGGTTTTCTTGCAGCCACATGAGGCTGGCAAATGTGGCTAATCTACACACACACACACACACACACACACACACACACACACACACACACACACACAGTACCATGCTGAAGGCAGTTAGATATTTGCACATATGACTTAGGGTGTATTTCATTAGAATGTGTGTCTCTGTAGTAAGCTACACATGCATGAAATCCCTGTACTTCACCCTGAAAGATGAAGTTTTAACTCGCTGCAAAATCACAAACAATACATACACACACTTTGAGTAGTTCTTTAGAGGTTTCAAAGATCTGTGTCTGCTGCTGGTTGATATACAAGTGTGCTATGAGCTGTTCTAAACTCAATGCAAACACCTCAATGAAATCTTATGACAGTGTTGTTATAGTCTCTAGAACTACCGAGCCCATAATTAACCAAAACTTATATGTAATTTTTTGGTATGTAATTTACACAGAATGGATCTCCCTCTCACTGGCAAGGACACAGTGCTTTGGCTACGACTCACAAAATTTTGAGAATCCAATACTTAATCAGTACCCTAGAATTAAGTGACAGTTAAAAAAAAAACCTTGAAGGGATTGCTATTAAACATGAGAGAATTTCCGAGCTGTATTAAATTGCAAAACAATACCTAAAAACTAAGTTGATTAAGATTTTGCAACACTAGCAGCACTTGCATCACATGGTTCTGTTATGATCACAGTAAAAACCACGTACATGCGGAATAGTTTTTTCACACAATGCCTTACATGGATTTGGATCAGGTATCACTAATATACCATATTCTGCAACAAACTGTTTTGCTCTTCATACCATATAATCTGAAGCAGAAAATTCTTTCGTGTGTTTATTTGTACTCCAGCTCTTTGGAAGTACTGTCAAAATTTCTATTTTGTTACACATGTACTCTTCTTTTTCCAACTGTTTCATGTAAGTATGCTGCAACACTGAGGCAACCATTTTCAATTTTTGTTAAGGGTACTTTTCCTCACACTGGAGCTTCTTTTTTCCTTCTTCTTAATCGGAGTTTCAACTGAATACAGAAGGCTAGAGATGAAACAATTCAATGCCCGATTCAATTAGATTTTATCTTCACTTAGCATGTCTGGAAGTAACCAGAATAGCTGAGTAACATTTACAGGTGTTGATGGGTTTTGTAATGTTTGCTTTCTACATTTGCTGCAAATTGGATTTACCTTTGCCTTACATGTAAGGTGGCACCACGTAACTGCAGGTATGGTGGTGTCATGTACTGGTAGAGAGACTTGAAGCGTACGCACCATTTGACGTTGCATAGCGCCAGCGTGGTTTCATGCCAAAAAGAAGGTGGTTACCTAAGTTATCCACTACCAAACATGCGGCCAAGTAAGCAGGAACAACAAGGAGCACTTCAATTTTTGGCGGCAGAGGGAGTTGGAGACTGTGAAATGTATTATCAATGAATGAAGGCTGTGTATGGTGAGTGCAGTCTGAGTCATTCAAGTGATGGACAATGACACAAACGATTCCTTGAGGGGAGCAAGTCACTGGGTGACGATACTCATTCTGGACATGCTCATCTTGTCATCACACCAGAAATGGTTGCAGAAGTGGATGCTTTATAGTGTTGGACAACCGCAGTATCACCATGGACGAGACCCATCGGTTACTGGGTATTAGCGTGGGCACTGTCCACACCATAATGCATCAACACTCGAACATTTGAAAAATCTGTGTACACTGGTTTCCCTACCAGCTAACTGCTGAGCAGCGCAATACTAGAATGGCACTGACTTTGAGTTATCTGCAACGTTATCATGAGGAGGAATTCGGCTTTCCATCGCGTATTGTCATAGGTGATGAAACATAGTGTCACCATTTTGAACTGGAAAGCAAGTGTCAGAGCAAGCAGTGGAAACATCTGACTTCACCATTTCCAAATAAATCAAAGGCCATGCACATCAGTTCTGGTAAGATCATGATGTTTTCCTTTATTGACCACAAGGGCCCAATGCTTGTCGAATTCCTGGGACAGAGATCCACTGTCAATGTCCAGTGTTATCAAGCCACTTTACAGAAGCGTAAACAGGCCATCAAGTCTAAACCCCATGGCATGTTGTCCAATGGAGTTAATGTGCAAACAGTTCTGACAACTATTTTTTTGTATGTGTACTGTGTATACCAATATATTTACGAGTTAAAATGGTTACCCTTACTTTTCAACACTGACCAGGTTTCATTTGAATGCCCCTTATATATTATGAGAATTTCCATGACCTTAAAATTTTGAAATGAAATCCATTTTTTATGAACTACTGCTAAATATTACTTCACAGTATATGTACACAGCATTTTGAGTAAACAAGCCACACCCACGAGACACGCTAATGATGACTGCTTGAAATAAACGTCTGACTGTTCACTGCATAAATATTCACCAGTTTCTCAAAGAATAGTGACTGCTATTGTCTGGTGTCCTGGAAAAACCAAGATACTTAGCTTCTAACTGCATTTTCTTAGTTAATGATGTGGATGAAATAAATTATTGAGCATGATGCCTTTGGTGTGCCATCTTGATATTTACTATATTTATAGCAGCATATAGGAGGAATGTAATATATTTAAAAAATAAAAAATGTGGGCTATTGTGAGGTATTCAAAACCAAAGGTTAAGGTCAATGACCTTGAATGTGAAAATTCCTAGAAACCTACCATGTTCTGTATCAATGATACAACTTCACTGATGCACCTGGATTAGAATCAGAATTACAGTCATTGATGTTGAGACAGACATGTAAATTTCACACAGTTTCCAAATTTTGCAGATCTGTAATTTTCTTCACAACTGTAAAATACCTCTGCAATTTAATAGTTTTTCAGCTCTTATCTGGATCGGTTGGGTTGAGGGCTTCATTGAATTTAAGGTGAATTATCCAAAAGTTTTTATTGAGAAATTATAAAAGACTTTTCCATTTGTGTTAAATATGCTACTTCTTAGGACCTACTTTCAGTGCAGCTACGGAAAAACAATACAAAACAGTTGTTTTAGATTTGCTGTTCTATATTGTTTTTATTATAAAAAATTAAAGCTTTTACTAAAAATCACTAAAAAAGGAATTAAATAGGATAGCTAAGGAAGATAACCATCAACTGAAGGTAAACAAAAACATAAGGACAATGCTGAAGTCTATGTAAGAAGTTTTCCATTAATTTCTTCATTCTCTCTACATCATGTGTGATGTCATTCAATGGAATAAAATTCTTACTCAGCTACTAGCTATCATTCTGTTGCTGGAACAAACAAAATAATACTACGTTTGTTTACTGATGAAGACTTACAAAGTTTCTTAGTCGCATGACATCTATATAGAAACAACTACAAGCTCTGAATAACAGCAATTCATCTGCATTCATATTAAATTCCAGTTCTGTACAGTAGTTGATCCAATCTGTGTAACTGTAAATCATTATCTATGTCAGTTTCCTGCAAAATTCTTTGATACATCATAGTAACATTTATGGGACAGTCTGTCAACATTTGGAGAAACACGCATATTAAAAATTGAAATATATAGTATTAATATTCCTCAATACTTATGATTCATAAACTGGCTTTTGGTTTTCTAGGTCAACATTAGGCAGCTTAGGACTGTTCAGTCTTAAGTTGTCTGTTGATGGCCTAGAAAGTCAAAGGTGGTCCACAAACAAAATAAATCTTGTAGAACATTAATACTGTATTTTATTGTTTAAGATATCAGACCAAGTTTTTCCACAAATCTAATCAGCACTCATATGGTACTTCGTATTGATTTTGAAAACAACAATCATGGGCAGACCATCTTGGTTTATTTACAAAATTCAAAGATCTGTGTATACAGGGGTTAATTGGATAACATTTGTATTGGTTTTCAGAGTGCAAGCCATCAAATAATAGCCAGTTAAGATAACTAGGTATGTAATAAACTGACTTCATGACAGGTAGATCTTAATATTTAGTTTCGGAAAAAAAAGGTGCTGGGACAGAATTGTTGGCAAATACTGACTGTCATGACACAAAGGGAGGAAAGAAGGATAAGTGCATAAGGTAGTAAATAAATAAATAAATCGTCATTCAATCTCAGCATAAAGAGTCCCACTTCTTGTGATAATGTGAGCGGACTGAGGTTTTCCAACGAAAAATTTCTCAAAATCTTTATGTATGTAAATATACCGAGTTATTAGACTGAATGGCTTACTTTCTGCAGGGCACCATTTACTGCTGCTATAACGTCTTTCACCGACGACTTCAATGTATTAACCCTGAGTGTTGTGAAGTGAGGTGTCGTCATCAACCAAGCCAGAAGCCTCTGCTTGTCATTCTGCAATTTATTTAGAAACGGCAAACAAACAAGATATCAAGTTTTTTATTATACTTTACATTTCTGTAAAAGAAGAAAGGTATCACTATAAAACTTACAGGGTTGTCACTGTATTCAAATTGATCTTCCAGGAAATCTTCTACTTCGCGGGAGTGAAATGGGCTGCAGGGAACCATGCTGTCATTTGTTCTGGTAATATCGGCCTGACAAGCTTACTATTCCACCGACGATGTAAGTACTACGCTATCGACTTCGGAGGAGAGGACATTCAATGACCATAGCGTCATTACAGTGTTTCACACCCGCATCTTGAATTCACTTTATGACCCCGCAGAACTGCACACTACGGATACGCCGCTATCCCTTATGGGAAAAACAATATCAATTCTGTCGCTACATTCTAGCGTCCACGCTACCTCCTCGTTCCCACTACATTTAAAGTATCCCGCTACCACATAGCTTCCCCACAGATTTCTATACAATATTACAAGGAGTCTCACCAGCAACGCTCAGTAAATGAAGTTCAAAGGAAAACACACGGGACGAAAGAATTATGTAGGGAACGCAGTCCCCCTTGGAGCAACCAATACTTTTACAAGTTTATCTAAGTTCTCGTATTACAGGGTTTGGTCATAAAATTCGCCACTTCTGTTTAATATGCGTGTTTTCTGCTACGAAAGATATCGCCGATTCTCTGCTACTTTTTTTCAGGGGTAAAAATTACCTGGAATTCTGTCGTACATTATAAAGTATTGCCGAACTCAGTTTTCATACTCAAGTACGAAACAGAAGTTTCAAATTTTACTCAAGTTACAGAAAGTGGAGAGATGTAAAGATTTCACAAAACTGATCAGTGAGTACTAGTTCATTACTTTTTAAGAGAAGAACGGGGAAATCACCACTCCACTCTCAATTATCTCTGCTGTAAGCCGCATGTGACATGTGTTTCTACGATGTGCCTTGAAATGGGTCGATCATGGCGTCGACTATTGTGTATCGGTGCATATAGATATGTGATTGTTGCTGATTTCGTTCAGCGCGGATTCAATTAAATCACTTGTGTACCTTTCTAAAAGACGTGTGTGCAAGATTTCACAAATGCTGAAACAATTGCAAATGGGCCTTCGCGCGTTTTTACTCCTAGCGTCAAGAGTATGGACCTGTATTTGTTTCTTACTGAAGAAACAGGTTAGAGCAGTAAGTACTAGTAGTTCGCTTTCGTGGTATTTTTACACCACCGACTGTGCTGTTCTCGTTAGTCGACGTTTTAAGCGTGTCGAACTAAGACATTGTTAAAAGCTTTGTTATTTTGTATTTCCTGTTGTCATTGCCATGCATATGAGCAAATTTTCATGGTCTCTCACCTTAAAACCTATAGTTGTTATGATTTCTTCGCAGGTTTAACCCACCCTGCACCAACAGTTGCTTCAACAATTAAATAATTGATTTGTTTAATGTGATACTTGTACTGATGGTCTGCACCAAGGTATTTTGTGTTATGATGCTTACTGCGAATCCCAGGCTGTGAATGAAATTTTATTACCCCAAAGTTCGCTGCATGTCAGTTTCATCTTGGAGAAATCCTGGTACTGAAATACGATTCACTGAATGTATCATATCGTGTAAATGGATGAAATTTAACTGTCTCTTAGAGACCAACTGAGATCACAACAGCAATTGGAGTGTTACATCATTCTGAAAACTTATTCCTCCATACACATATACGTATGCTTCATCTACAAAAATTAGTCTCCCCCAATGTTAGTCGTGCAAGATACAGATAGATGCAGAGAGGATTGTACTTTGGATTGTATTAGCCCAGCATAATAGTCGTAAGACACTAAATTAAAACTGTCAGGTTTACAAAGTGTGACTTTTAGGACTGACATGGATAAGGCTGATTATTATTCCATCCAGGATACTATTTCTTGCTGTAAGAATCTTTAAACTTCCTTGACATACATTTTAGATGCTTTAACATTGTATGCTGACTCTTTTGATATGTCACTGAGATCCTCACTCAACTATTGTGGTTGAGGTTTTCTTTACTTTTGCTTAAATCATTCCAACTCAACACTGAGCAGAATTGTTTAACCAAAAACAATTGTGTGTCTGCTTTTTGTGTTCCACTGGATTTAATCACATAGTTTTTTGGTCATTAAAACTTTTTTAATGCTCATCAGATGAGGTGGAGACTGTGAATCTGACTTTCAACTTGGATTGGTGAGGTAGTGAAGATGGTGATACATTTTCCTGCTTTGTCATCCCCATTTAATTGGTCCGAAACTTAATCTGGAACATCACGAGAACAGGTGATATGACATTTCCATGTCAAAGTCTTATTATAATTCTCAATTTCAACTATCCTGATGTGCAATGGAAACTACAGTAGTCATGTATTGTACATTTTCCATCATATTACCACAGATTGTTTTTGTGCCTTGGTTATCAAAGGTTTTTAGCACAGATTTGATTGAAACATTCGAAAGCTTTCGCTGAATCTGTACCTCCAGACAGTTTGGTTCTTCGTACTCATTGAGTTGTTTGGTCAACGGAAGCGTCCAGGTCCACCTGTCTGCTTTGACCTGTAATGTAAGGGTGTTGTGTGTGACGACATTATGGCGGGAGTTTATGACTTGGTTTTAGTTGTAGATGTCCTCTTGTTGTGTTTGATGGTTCTCTCCAGTGGTGTGTGTGTGTGTGTGTGTGTGTGTGTGTGTGTGTGTGTGTGTGTAAAAGAAAAATCCAAATAAGTTTGAAAATAACTTTTGTTTTGCTTTGTTTCTGGGTTTAACTATTTTTCATGTGCTTGTCATCAGGTAGCTCTTGTTTATGACTGGTAAGATGTCCTTGTAATTGAAGGGTATGTGGGACCCAATTCCATGTGGCCCAGCCGGGATGGTTATGGATTTGGTAAATCTGCAGTTCTGTAACTGTAAATGATGAGTACCACAAGCTTAGCATGTGTTATCAAAGCAGTGGACTGTTGTGATTTACAGGAAATGGAGGTATTGTTATAACCATGGGATCCTGAGATGACCTCAAGTAGGTATCCTCAAGGTTCTACACCAAATACGGTGCATAATTCATCTGACAACTTCAGCCTTTCTATCTTTGTCAAAGCTTTATTAAAAAAAAATTTAAAAAACTGAAAAATGACCTGTGATTCTCAGACATCTCTTCTGGCAAACGTACTCGCCTAATGCGACTGTAAGGCAGTACAGATACTACCCCCATAAATAGATTTAGCACCTGCCAATAGATCACAGTAGTGTTAATACAAGCCCTGACATCATAATTTTTAATCTCTATAACTAAATAATAATTAAAACATAAATGAATTGGAAGTTATGATAGAACACTTCTCAATATGTTTATCTATTATCCCGACAAAGGACTCACATAGTTGTATTAGACAGAACTTGGTAGAATCACATTAGAGAAATCCCTCCTCCACTTCCCTTCCTTTCCTCATAATCGAGTATCCCATAAGATACATCACTTCACTTGACCAAATGCAGTTTCATCTATTTTCATAATGTCCCCTGTCTTCTCCCCCCCCCCCCCCCCCCCTATTTTCTTCTTTGCTAACTGATATCTGTGTTATGTGCACCAAATTGTAGGGGAGCCCAGTAACAAAAATACAATAACATGGATCAATGTCTCGAAATTTTGAACCAAAGAGGCATCTTGGGTCAAACTTGTATTCTTGCCACTCCTGTGACCTTTAGCATAATCAAAAAGAGCACTACTCTTTTGTAGAAAAGAAATAATGGATGACATGTCCAATATTTCCTTATACAACATTCCACTGTTAAATTTAACCTAGGGATCCTTGTCGATAATCAGCGCAAGCAGTAGAACCACCTCGAAATTCTTTTTACTATTTACTGGCATTTGAAATTTACCTCAAGACTGACAAATCCAACAACACATCTTTGTGATGCCTTCTTCACACAAGCTAAGTTTCAAATATATCATGCATGTATTATATCACATGTTACAACATTGTAACATGACATGAGTCAAAGACAGATTTTGATTTCACAGCTAAGAAATAGTGAATCAGTGTAATTTATCCATCACACGAGTGTTTTCTCAACAGTGTTGTATCAAGGCTTGCCTGTTTTTATTTATTTATTTAATGTAGCAAATATTTCCAGCTGTAACCATGTAATGGAAGCCTCAGCTTCTCTGAAACATTCAAAATTTCCTGAACCCAGAATGAAAATTATTATTTTATATTTCACAAGAACTTTTATTTGTATTAACAGTAATACGAAATGAATAGATTGCTACTTACCACATAGAAGAACTTGAATTTCTATTAAGTATTTAAATAAAAGAATTAAAGAAGGCATGATAAAGCAGACTTTTATCAAAACTAATTTTCTTTTGACTATATTCTATTGCGGACAAATAAATTTGGAATGAGTTTGGTGATCATTTTCATTTTATTTGCAGAATACACATCGTATAAAGAAGCATGCAAACTCACAAAATGTTTACAAATTACATTTTCAAATCAGAACCATGAATGACTAATATTGACAGCCAGATTGCAGTGTGACAAGTATTGTCATATTGCTAAGGCACTATTTGTTAGATTACGCCATGTAGTAATTAATTAAAGAAATACTGAATCCCATCATTGTGACATTCTGAATCGATTAAAGAGTAAGAAGCATGAAAACTGATTACTATTGGCATAATGATGCTAGAAAAGCAGAAATGGCTGCACACCAACTGGAATGGCCTACCTTGCTAGTCAAAGTACATTGGCTTTGTACCTCGAAGGGACTAGGCCCACAACATGCACCTAGAGGAGACATCAAATACCCAGCATCTGCGTTGAGGCTAATGGACCACCATTTACCACCTGGCTTCAGCTGCTGATGGTGTATGTGGTATGCGGTTTCTTCATTGTTTCATTATCACTGGCATACTAGACCATTGATTTTCATGAATCATTCACTAACATAAAACCATTTGGGAGTCTTACAAAGTGTGACTTAGTGGCACTAAGTGTGTAACAAATGCATAATTCGCAGTAGAGATGGTGCTTACTGCCATCCTGGATACCGAAGAGGTCCAGAATTATTTTAGATCTACTACGGTAAAGGAAAGAATGCATTTTTGTAACTCTTCTTTTATAAAATTTTAAATGTGATGTACAAAAGGATGACTATAAATGGTCTAAGCAGGGGTACTCGTATTAGATGATCTGTGTTTAGTTACTTGTTTAAACAATTGGTTGGCGAAACAATGTTTTTTTTTCCGTTTAGTGAGGTTTTCAATTGAATGAAACAATCAAATGAAAGTTTTTTCTGCCATCACTGTAGGAAAGGTTTCACTACCTTCTGGATGTTAATGGTTCTACTTAATTTGAGACTACCAACTGAAACAAATGTTGGACAGTTATGTCCAGCATATGGATTTTCTCACTCGGTCTCCAAGTGGAAGTGTTTTCATGAAAACTCTTGTTCAGCCCTCTGGTCAAATACGAGCCATGAATAGTGTTCCAACTTATTTTTAGTGACAAGTAGTATCTACATTTAAAGAGAGGTCAATAGTCAGTATGCTACATTTGTAAAAGTTAAGCATTTTCAAAATTTATTTAAATATTAGTTTTTCATGCTTCTGAAATTAAATATAAATAAATTTACAAGTTTAACAACTGGTATTTCATTGTAAATTTATGTCACAATGGGCAATAATTTTTATTCAAGTTCTTTGTCTCTCTTTCCACTGGGTTGAACCTGTCACCGATAATTCTCTTTTGATAAATATCAGGGTAACAAAGTCACTATGAGCTTAGATATAAATTGATAGTAAAAGAAATAGCAATGCCAAGGAGGAGTGCTGTGTGACAAACAGAAGTTAGTAGGCATGTTACTGCATATGTAAGATGATGTCTATTAAGATTTCGTGCTATTCCCGTAAGAGTGATGTTAGTGGTGCCCCTAGAGGATACAAATAAGGTTTTCTTTAAATACACACTCTAACGGTTGTGAGGGTTAGTTACCTGTGAGATTGGATGTGGTGAGTCGATCTTAGTAAAGAATGCCTTTAAGGTGACAAAAATGCCATTATGATCTCGTCCCGAGTTTGAACAAGGTCATGCAATAAGGTTTTGAGAAGCTGGATATTCCTTCTGTGATATTACAGAAAGACGTAGCAAGAATGAGACACAGAAAGACTTGGCAAGAATGTAGCCACTATACGTGATTGCTGGCATTGGTGGTCACAAGAATGTACAGTTACAAGAAGACAAGTCTCTGGACGGCCACATAGGAGTACAGAGAGAGGGAAATCATTGCATTGTTCACTGTATGGCTCTGGCTCATTGTACTGCATCTGCAGCAGCAGTTTACACCACAATGACTCAATGAACTGTTATAAACTGGTTTGCTTCAAAGACAGCTCCAATCCAGATACCCTGTAGTGTGCATTCCACTCATCCCAAATCACAGGCATTTGCGACATAAGTGGTATCAAGTGAGTACTTATGAAGGGCAGGGTGGAGGTCTATTGTGTTTACTGATGAAGCTGGTTCTGCATTGGTGCCTTGCGTTGGTTAGGAAGAGGCCAGTTGAGGGCCTGCAACCAACTGTCTGCTTGGTAGGCACACTGGGCCCTCACCTGGAGTTATCATCTGGGCTGTGATTTCATACGACAGCAGGAACACTCTCATGATTATCCTATGCACCCTGACTCGAAGTTTTTACATCAATCTGGTGATTCGGGCTGTTGTACTGCTATTCATGAACAACATTCCAGGGGATGTTTTCTAGCAGTGCTCACCCACATACCACTGTTATAACCCAATATGCTCTACAGAGTGTTGACATGCTGCCTTGGCGTTGTCGATCACCAGAAGTGTCTCCAGTTGGGCACATGTTGGACATCAATGGATGGCAACTCCAGCATCATCCGCAAACTGCATGAATCATCTCTATGTCGACAGATCAAGTGCTTCAGACATGAAAGTCCATCCCACAAACTGACATCCGGCACTTGTGCAGCACAATGCATGCACATTTCCATGCTTGTATTCAACATTCTGGCAATTATACCTGTTGTTAATGTACCAGCATTTCACATTTGCTGTGACATGTCTTGCACTTACTTACATTAACCTCTGATCTTGTGATGTTAACCACTTACATATTTGCCTAGACAAATGTATTCCCAAAATTTCAAATTACTGTACATAAATAGTTTCTGGTGTTGTAGTTTTTTTCCATCAGTGTTTTTAAGCTTTTGGGGTAATTATAAATTATTATCATTGGATGTTCATGAGGTTTTGATTTAGTTTGTGTAACGCAGAACACATAGGCAAGTATTGATTTTTAATGAAAGTTCAAAATATTATTTAACCACTTTTCTGTTACAAGAGAAGTCCTAAGAGTTTTAATCAAACCATAGCTGTCAGGTGGTGGTACTGTAGGTCGTTTACTTAAATTTACTTCGGTAAGAGTTTAAAAGCACCATCTCGTCCAGGTTCTTAGATTTCAAGTGGTTCCTCCTCTTTGTAGAAGTGTCCAGTGTTTGAAAAAAGTCGCACTGAGGGAATTGAAGCAGCTGGAATGCACAAATACTTTGAGATAGTGTCAGACAAAAGATGACATGGACTGTGGTAATTCTTCTAACACCTAGTGGATCAGGTAAATCCTCCAAGTGTAGTATCTTTTTGGATTAGGGGAACTGCATTTCCTCTTGGATGTTAGTAAGTATCCATGATGCTGACTCATTTTTAGTTTTCTGTTCCATGAAATAGTCCAAATCTTCTTCTTATTAACTTGTGTTTCAACTGTCTGTACTTGAACAAACATGCCATCTACCACAACAGTGTCGTCGTTTGGAGTTTGGCTAAGCTGTCTCATGAGCGCTCTCGGCCATTTTCAGCACTTTCACATGCTCAAAACCCACGCTTTCTGAGCCTAAGTGATACCTGCCTCCATAGTTGTGGTTGTGTCAATCACTGCTCTTGGGTGTCCTTTAACCAATAGCACCACAATGGAGGATGTTGTGAACTGCTCCTCAGATGTTTATTCTATTAACTCAGAGGTTCTAGTCCAGGAAGGCAGTTGAAACAAGCCACTATCCTGCCATCATAGCCTCCCAGTCGACATTGGACATTGTCATTAAGATGACATCTTTGATCAATATTAAGTGCTGCATATAAGGAAAGTAGAGTTCCATCTGGTGGTTGGGACCTCCTATTTGAGTTATAATTGTCTTCCCACACCCCCAACTGAACTGGGCAGTCTACCAGTTTCACATTGGCTACAGTGGTGCTTTTGAAAACACCAAAAATTTTGCAATGTTTCTGTCACAAGGAACTTAGTGCTGCTGGTTCAGGATTGTTGACCATACATGGCAGTACTAAATTACATGAGTGTGTGAGTTATGCAAGACAAATAAACAACACTCGTTTTCTTTGCACATTTGTCAAAAGAGCAGACTGCAGTTTGTACTGCTGAGTAAAGTGTACTGTCACTGTCAGAAACCTTTTGTTGGTCCACAGTCAATGTAGCATATTTGGTTTCAGCCAGCTTATTGTGCATAACTTCCCTGATTTCAAGAATTGATCATTTAACAGTTTGTTCATCAGGTTCTTTCTTGAAGGCAAAGAATATCATGGTTCTAATGTCTTGACTATAGTCTGAATGAAATTACTTCATGCTTGACACTTCACACATTGGAGCTGGTTTCCTCCAATCAAAGCACTCAGTGTCATGCCTGAACCATTCGCTGTTGCCAAACTGCCACAAAAATTGGTCAGTTAACTTCCAAATACCTTGTCCAGCATTGTTTCGTGATAGGTTTGTATCCTGAATCATGGGTCTGGCACTTTAATTTTGCATTCCATCATATATGTATAACCACACTACAAACAACACATACACATAATTATGATAATGAAATACACATATTTCATACACGGCACTAACTAAACACTGGATCATTCCATGTCAAGTGGCCTAAGGTCCCCACTCGACCATCTCCAATTTTGATGAAATTTTTACAGGATATACATATAGACAGCTGCATAAGTAGTATGGTGGGGCCACTAGCCACCTTTTTTTGTAAAGGCTCGTTTTTTGACATTGTGACTGAAATGAATAAATGATCAACTTTGTTTTACCATTGTTCAGGATCCTGATGCCTGTTATGCTGAGACTTTGTGATCCTGATCAACTTTTTGGTTCAAATGGCTCTGAGCACTATGCGACTTAACTTCTGAGGTCATCAGTCGCCTAGAACTTAGAACTAATTAAACCTAAGGACATCACATATATCCATGCCCCAGGCAGGATTCGAACCTGCGACCGTAGCGATAGCTCGGCTCCAGACTGTAGCGCCTAGAACCGCACGGCCACTCCGGGCGGCCAACTTTTTGGGTACAGTAGCTTAGTTGTAGTACAAAAGCTCAAACTATGGTAAATTCATCATAGTGTGCTATCAAAGTGGCTCATAAATTTTGTCATAACAAATTTTGACTGTGCTTTATTGCCTTTTATCTTTTGAAAGAATAACTTTCTGAAGCTGATACTTTAGTTATCTGCAACCTGTCAGCATGTCATAAAGCTCTGCAAGTGATATCCAGATTGCTCAAATAATAACTGAGTTATCTGAGCTCACCTTGTCGATTTTTTATTTTTTATTATTTTTATTTATTTATTTTTTTATTTTGGAGACAGACCAGTTTAGTGTCAACAGTGTTTAGTGTCAGCAATGGAGTTTGGTAACGTGCTTAAACAGTCAGTCTGAAGCACACTGTTGTCTAGTTAAGAGTGTTCAGATGTTGTGTGTGCCTTTTTAAATTATGTTAAGCGTGTTATCATTACTGGATCAACATATTTTTTCGGTAATTATTTCAAGGTACAGGGTGACTTTAGAAATGTTTATCAGGTTATTTAATTTTTTCTGTTGTATTCTCAAGGAAGTTCCCATTATCTATGATCATTTAATATTTTGCAGCTGGAAATATACACCACTTGTACTTTATCTAATATTGAAACAAACGGCAATTGGAAGCTTAAATTTAATTGTAGTGTAATGGATATCAACGAGGTTTCAGTGCCATATGTCATTGGCCTTGCAGATAATTATGAAAATATACACACATCAACAAGGCTTCATTCCAATCAAAGAATTTTCAGTAGAGCAACAGGAATTAATAAACCAAAGAAGTGAGATATGTCTTACTGAAAAGCCACAAATATGCTTTCATCACAAAGCAATACTTGTGGACAAATACGACTTTCTACAGAGATCTTGTAATCCTTTTGGTGCAAAGAACCATTCTGTTAAAAAGGGTTTTCGGATTGTCAATGTGGAAACAGCAATATAATTGCAAGCCAAGACTAAGATCAGTGTGAAACCTGGTTAGAAGATCTGTCCAACTTGCAGAAAACAATTTTTAGCAAAGAAAGCAGAAAAATCACAGTCAAATTCAAACCAGTCAGAGGATTAAGCATATCCAGAAGTAGCAATTGATTCAAGTCTAACTGCTTTTGGGGTCTTCTCACTAAAATTTCAGAGGGTATCAAAAAGGGATGTGAAAGGTTACACAAAATGAAAAATAAGCAAAGCTCAAGAGGCAATTGCAAATAACATTGCTGCTGGTGGAGGATTCACCCCAAAAGATCTTCAAGCACCTAGTACAAACAAGACATGTCCCGATTGTGAAGATTAAAGCGTCTAATTAAAGAATTGAAAGAGAAGCTGCAATTGTCAAGGCAGCTTGAAAAATTGCAAATACTGACATTAGTACCACAAAGCTGGACTATAAAAAAGACAATGCAAGAATTTGGTGTTTCAGACAGGATGGTAAAAGCAGCTAGGAAGTTACAGGCAGAAAATGGTGTATTAGCTCTGCCAAAGAACAAGTGTGGCATGAAGATTCCAGATCCCGTAAAAGAAAGAGTGGTAACATTTTTCAGAATGAAGAATTTAGCCAAATTTGTCCAGGTAAAAAACACTATGTATGAATTGAAATAGAAGGAAAGAAAGTTTTGATGCAAAAATACTGTCTTCTGAATAATTTGAAATAAATGTTTGCTGCTTATTGACTTCAGTGTGGGCCGGAAATTAGCATTTCCAAATTTTGTGAATTGAGGCCAAAATGGTGCATCACTGTGGGTGCTGCAGGAACCCACTCAGTCTGTGTTTGCACTTTACACCAAAATGTTAAAGTGATGCTTGCAAGCACTCCAATCAAAGAAGATTATAAGAGTCTGACTGCTAAAACAGCGTGTGGTTTGGAATCCAAAGACTGCATGCTTGATCGCTGTGAAATCTGTCCAGGAAAAAACTACTGGAACAGTTTTTAGAAAGTAGTTTTGAAGACAGTGATCCAGATGATACCATTGAGGTCAAACAGTGGATGCACACAATTAGAAACCAAGCAGATGACCACAGAGGATTTTATTGAAGATCGGATTTCAAAAATTGACAAACTTTCCACTCATCATCATGTTACAAAGCACCAGAGCAATCACTATAAATGGATAAAAGAAAGCTGTAAGTCAACTGAACTGATTGTATTTATAGACTTTGCTGAAAATTATTCCTTCATTGTCCAGGGTGCCACTCAAGGTTTTCACTGGAATAACAGCCAAGCAACTTCACACCCATTTGATATGTACTTCAGAAATAACTTGGACATCAGAAGCACAGCTACTGTATAATAAGCGACAGCCTGAAACATGATGCAGTTGCTGTACATGCTTTTATAGTGAAATTACTAGAAGATCTAAAGTGACTCCTTGGAAAAATCACACAGATTTACTACTTCAGTAATGGGTCAGAAACACAGTACAAAAACGGATACTGGCAGAAGTAAAGCTGTGAGTACCGGGCGTGAGTCGTGCTTCGGTAGCTCAGATGGTAGAGCACTTGCCCGCGAAAGGCAAAGGTCCCGAGTTCGAGTCTCGGTCGGGCACACAGTTTTAATCTGCCAGGAAGTTTTTTACAGTACAAACACTTCAAAAATTTTCTGAGTCTCTGCCACCATCAAAGTGACTTTGGAATCTCAGTTGAATGGAACTTTTTTGCTACAAGCCATGAAAAATCACCATTTAATGGAATGGGGGGACCTGTAAAGTGCCTGGCAGCAAGAGAAAGCCTTCAAAGACCAACTGAGGGCCAAATTTTGACACCAACTGATTTGTTTAAATACTGTACAAAGAATATCAGAGGAATCCAATTCATTTCCGTTTCAAAAGAAGAAATTGAAACAGGAAAAACTGAGCAGAAAGCAAGTTTCATAAATGGCTGTGCAGTATCAGGAACAAGAGAGAATCTCCATTTTGTGCCATTAAATGAAAAGCAAGTTTGTATTAGAAGAGTATCCAATGATACAAATTTTTTGTGGCAAATGTTGGCCAGTGTCAAACAACAGATTCATTCATAAATATTACAGCCTTACAACCGGGCCAATATGTTGCCTGTATATATTATGGAAAATGGTGGATTGGTAATGTGTCTGAAGTTTCAGAAGAAGAAAACAATGTTTTAGTCAGTTTCATGCACCACAATGGATCTGCACATTCGTTCTGTTGGCCAGCTAGGCAGGATGCTTGTTGGATTCCAAACCAAGGCATTATTTCTGTCATTCCAGCTCCATCAGCAACAAGAATGGGCCGGCATTATAGCTTGTTAGAATCAACTGTAATTGCTATTAATAACACATTTCAGCAAATTAATAAGAACTGAAATATTTGGCTTGGAAACCATAAAGACTCGCACATGTATTTTTTAATGTAATATAAATGTAAGTTTATTTGCTACAAAAAGATTTATGGGCCACTTTGATGGCACACTATGATGAATTTACCGTTGTTTGACCTTTTGTTTTACAGCTAAGATATTGTACCCGAAAAGTTGGACAGAATCACAAAGTTTCAGCATGTCAGGTCTCTTAGGTCCTGAGTAATGGTAAATCAAAGTTGATCATTTATTCATTTAAGTCATGTTTTCGAGAAATGTAATGCAATGAAAATATAACTTTATTTTTTTCTTAAATGCAAAGTCTCCAAAATAAAAACTACTTTTTCTGATCAAACAAGGTGAGCTCTTTTCAATGGTGCTGAGAAAAATCAAATTTGAGTGATCCCTTTTGAGATATGACCTTTTGAAAGTGGGTCAAAATTGATGGATTAAATTTTTTAGCACACTTTGAACTTCGATAACTCAGTTATTATTTGAGCAATCTGGGTGCCACTTGCAGAGCTTTATGACATGCTGGCAGGCTGCAGATAACCAAAGTATTAGCTTCAGAAAGTCACTCTTTTAGCAGATAAAAGGCAATAAATTATAGGCAAAATTTGGCACGACAAGACTTATGAGCCACTTTGATAGCATACTATGATGAATTTACCATAATTTGATCTTTTGTACTACAACTAATCTACTGTACCCAAAAAGTTGATCAAGATCACAAAGTTTCAGCACGACAGGTCTCTTAGATCCTGAACGATGGTAAAACAAAGTTGATTATTTATTCATTTCAGTTACAATGTTAAAAAAAAGCAAGCCTTTATGAAAAGGTGTCTAGTGTCACCACCATACTACTTATGAAGCTGTAACTTGGCAGTGCTTCATGTAAGGTCTATATTTACATCCTGTAAATTTCATAAAAGTTGGAGATGGTCAAGTGGGGAACTTGTCTTAATTTAGGCCACTTGACATGAAATGACTCCACTACTGGATAATTTTGCAAAAGATGTGATTATCATAATCGCAGAGATTGGGCTACATTAGATAAGTTTCGCATCACATTGCAAGAAACAGAGTTTTTCAAGGCTGCAATTCATCATTGCGACTGGAAGGCCACAATCAAAAATATAACAGCTTGACTTTGTGTTGTACTTTAGCGCAGTGGTTAGCGTATTAACCTGTAATTTTGAAGCTTGTAGGTTCAAACCTCTTCAAAAGTTGTGAATTCTTTATTTGTAAATCGAATTGAAAGAGTTTGATTTTCATTTTTATTAAATTAATTGGTTTAAATGTTTTTCTTATTTTTTAATTCTTTGCCACAGCATTTTGACTTTTTTAGTTGCTCTTGATTTTCTGCCTATAATTCTTTTTTTTGTCTGGAACCTGCCTGTGCCATCTATAATCTGATACCAAGTGGCAATGAGGATTACTCATCGATTGGTAACTCGGCAGCTTGTGTAGCCAGTGAGAGAATACTTTAAGGTAACCAAAGATAGCAAGAAATTACAGTTTGCTTTTAGCACTGAAACTGAACTTTATCTGCTTTTTGTTTGCTCATAAAGGAGAGGTTTTGATAGCTGTGAACAAAGCAATCATGACTTCAGTTCTGCTGCAGATTGTTGATGACAGCTTTCTCGGATACATTACACATCATGAGTTTGCACTTAGTTAGGACATGAGTTTAAATTCAGGGTTACAAAATGTGTTTCCTGGTGCACTTCAGTCATTGATCATTCTCGCATTTCCAACATACCATGTAGTGGTCACTTCCGACATTGCTACACATGACACATTAACAGCATTTGTGAAGTGACTTGCCATGTTTGAGTGTTACCTATAAAAACGTGGTAGCTGGTGGCCAGTGTGGCAACACCATAGTGGCAAATGACCAACCTCAACTGTCAAGTAATTTTAAATGGACTATACTTGGTGCTGTCAACTAAATAAAATGGTAGAACCCCACCATGGGGCTCACAACTCTCTTGTGAGTATATGCTTGGCTACCATAGGCCCCCAACTTTTGCAGTACTACTTGCTTTCTTGTACTCCAAACCCGTATTTCCCTTTTCACCGGATGGTCTTTCTTGTGTAGACCTCAAATGCACCTGATATTTGATTTAGGACCCTGGTTTTCCATTTTCCTTCCAGCAGTCTCTGCACCTTTACATTAGTAAATACATGGTCCCCATTGTTGCGATTGACCAGCTACCACTTTTCCAAATTTTTCAGAACTGCGGATCATGCAAGGAAGGTAGACCAATTTGGTGTCTGTTCCACTTTTGTGCTTTTCCATCTTAGTGCCCTTCCTTTCTAGTAAGGTGGTACGCCCAAAACTCAGTATGGTAGCCATCCCATTGTGGGGGAAGGGTTATCAATTACATGCACGGTTGTAGCGTTTTGACTACGCAATGATCGTACTGTTGGTGCCTGAACTGAAACCTCACAATGTACCAAGTATGCAAGGAGTATGTGTTCATCTTAACTGGGGCATGGGGCCTCCAAGCAATAGAATACTGGCCAGACTGGGTGTCTTCCATTGGGAGAGCCCCCATTCAGAGTGTGTGGCACCATGGCAGATGACTGTCATCTGAAGCAGATAACACTTTCTCCCACTGTTGATCATATGGACCCAGCAGCCTCTTCATAAGGGAAGAAGTCTTCAATGTAGAGAGATGTGACGCCAAAATGTTTCCTTCCCTGACTATGCCGTGGGAGTAACACTGGACTAAGCGACAAGTAGAAAAATACTCTCCCCAAATACCTGCTTTGTACAGGGACAGATGAGTAATCTTGTTTTGGCCGCAAAGCCTTCATTCTTTGTAGAGACTGTAGAGGACAAGTTTGGGGAAGTTGTGGGTTGCTAGTGACAAGCTGGGGAACATACCAGTGAC
This sequence comes from Schistocerca gregaria, assembly GCF_023897955.1. Lineage (NCBI taxonomy): Eukaryota > Metazoa > Arthropoda > Insecta > Orthoptera > Acrididae > Schistocerca > Schistocerca gregaria. The sequence continues at coordinate 197,925,209 of NC_064922.1, forward strand.
AATTGTTCCCTTAATAGTCCAAATAAGGTTCAAGGCATCATTTTCCATCATGACCATCTTTTGTAGTCTGATAATGAGCTGCATGCCAACTTGGAGCGACATGGTGTACACTCTGTCTGCTGTGTACATAGGGGGTTAAAGGAGAATATGGTTGCTACTGGAACCTTCATTTTGGCCTTTGAGGGTGATTTGTTGCCTGAAATAGTCAAGGTAATGGTATACCAATGTGACATGAAGCCCCTGTCCTTCATGGCTACTGGGAATATTTTAAGAATCATGCCAATTATGATCGGATATCAGGTGGGGTTCGCAAATATGTTCTGAACTCTGTATGTTGCAAACATGTGCCTCTTGACACAACTTTGGAGGCTATGCCATTTCAGTATTTTACCATCTGTAGTATTTATCTCCCTCCCAATGGTATCCCTCAGAATTTATTGTCTGCATTGGTTTCTAAGCTCCTCCCACCTGTCCTAATCTTGGACAATTTCAATACCCATAACCCTTTGTGGGGTGAAACCATGATCACTGACCACAGGAAAGATATCGGAAACTTACTGGCTGAGCTTGACCTCCATCTCTTGACTACTGGTGCCTTCACACTGTTCAGTGTGGCATATGGAATTACTCGGCCAATGATCTTTCTGTTTGCAGCCCTGTTCTTCTCCCGTCCATCCACTGGAGGGTCCACGATAACCTGTGGGGTAGCAGCCACTTCCCAATCTTCCTGTCCCTCTCTCCACATCACTTCCTTGGGCGTCTATCTAGAGAGGCTTTCCATATTCCGAACTGGAATACTTCCACCTCCATTGTCATTTTAGCTCCCTGCTAAATGGAAGCATTGATGAAGCTGTCCAGAATGCAACAGCAGCCATTCTATTTCAAGCTGACAGCGATCCCATACTCTTCAGGGTTCCCTTGTTGGAAGGTAGTACCTTGGTGGCTCTGGAATATTGCCGAGGCCATTTGAGATCGTGTGTGGTCTCTCCAATGCCATAAGCAGCATCCATCAGTCCAGCACCTCATTGTCTTTAAACAGCTACATGCCCTGGTCAGCCACTTAGTGAAATGACAGAAGCAAGAGCACTGGGAATGTTACGTTTCAATCATAGGACCACAAACACCTCATTTGCAGGTCTGGGTGAATATCACACACCTCTGTGGACACCAGTATTCTACAGGTGTATTTGGTATTTCGTTGGACAGTGCTTTTTTTCACCGATTCAGATGCCTTAGCTGAACATTTTGCTCTGTGTTATGCTTGGGTCTCTGCATCTGAGAACTATCGACTTGCTTTTTGTGTCCTTAAACAGCAACTGGAGTGTTGCAGTTCACTACATTCCACATGGAATCCTATGATGCTAAATGCAGGGAGTGTGAATTCTTCAATGCTCTAACCTCTTGCCCTGATACAGCCCTTTGGTCAGACTGCATCCATAACCAGATTCTCGAACCACTATCAGTGGATTGTCAACGTCACCTTACCATCGTCAACTGTATCTGGAGTGAGGGTGCGCTCTCACCTCAATGGCAAGAAAACACCAGGTCCTCTGTTGATGAGCAGCTGTTGTCAAATTAGTCTCACCAATGTTCTCTGTAAGTTGGTCGGAGGCATTATGAGCCAGCGGCTGTGCTTCGGGCCCTTCTGGCTCCATCCCATGGCAGTTTTTGCCAAAGCTGTTCCACAGCTGATAATTTTATGTGCTTGGAGTCTGCCATCCAGACAGCTTTTGATCACTGTCAACACCTTATTGCTGTCTTCCTCAAGCTACAAAAGGCATATAACATCATATGGCGATGCCACATCCTTGCTACCTTACTGAGTAGGGTCTTCAGGGTCTGTTTCTGATTTTTGTCCATAACTTGTTGTCAATGCAAACTTTATGGGTTCCCCCCAGCGGGTCCGGGGGTTAGAATAGGCCCGAGGTATTCCTGCCTGTCGTAAGAGGCGACTAAAAGGAGTAGTTAGCGCCTGCGCCCGGAGACGGACGGTTCCACGACCTATATTTGCGGTCATTTTGGTTTGTTCACTCCTCCTGGTTTCTTCCTTCCTTTGGTTGGTTCCTTTCTTTGTTCTTCTCCATCTCACTGTCTTACTTACTCTTTCCCTTGCCTTCTTCTCCTTGCCTTCTCTGGTCTCCACTTCGGCGTTTGATACAGTCTGTCCTTCATTTCCCTCTCTCCTTTCTTTTTTCTCTTCTTCCTTCCTCCCTGTGCATGCCTGAAGGCCAACCTACGCGTTCGCACGCGTAGCCGGTGACGGGATAACGCGTTATTCCCCGCCCTGGGTAGAAAAGTAAGGCACACACGTACCCCCTGGTAAAAGCCAGGCCCAGGGAAGGGTGATTGCCTGAGCTGACACCTTCCGACCATGCCGATTGGTCCCTCCGTCCATTTCTTGGGAAGTGTGACCTGAGGTGTGAACAATCACCTAAGGCGGGAGTGCCCTCTGAGAGGGTCCCCACAAGGAAGGAGTGCACCATCGGAGATGCTGGCAATCATGGGGGATTCCTCCGCAATGGATTTCTCTTCTTCTTCTCTCTCCACTTCTGCCCACAAACGGAAACTTGATCAGCCACCAGTGACAAAAGTACTACCGCCTGCCCCACAGTTCCTCGTAGTTTCTCGATCTGAGGACGGAAAGGATTTTTCCTCTGTCAACCCTTTCGTTATCCAGAAGGGTGTAGATGCCATAGCCGGATCGGTCAAGTCTTGCACCAGGTTGCGTAACAGTACCTTGTTACTAGAAACTGAGAGCGCCTTTCAGGCACAAAATCTGCTTCGGGCCACACTTCTGTACACGTTCCCTGTCCGGGTGGAGGCTCACCGCACTTTAAATTCGTCTCGTGGTGTGGTATATACTAGATCACTCGACGGATTGACTGACGAGGAGATTCAGTCTTTCCTCGCTGAGTAGGGCGTGACGGCTGTCCATAGGGTCATGAAAAAGGTCAACAATGACCTTGTACCGACCTGGACACTTTTCTTGACCTTTGATAGTGTTCAGCTGCCGTTGTGCATCAAAGCGGGCTACGAGGTTATTTCTGTTCGCCCCTATGTCCCGACACCTACGCGCTGCTACCAGTGTCAGCATTTTAATCACACTCGCCACTCTTGTTCCAATGCGGCTAGATGTGTCACTTGTGGCAGGGATGCCCATGAGGGTGACTGTCCACCTCCGTCTCCTTGTTGTGTGAACTGTCACGGTGACCATGCATCGTCCTCCCGCGACTGTCCCATCTACAAGGAAGAACACTGTATCCAAGAAATTCGGGTCAAAGAGAAAGTGTCCACCTCGGCTGCTCGCAAGCTCTTTGCTAGTAGGAAGCGTACGCTGCTCCCAGCGGGGAACTACAGTACCATCCTCGCCACTCCTCGGACTACCAGGGAGGTCACGACGCAGACATGCGATCTGACCTTCAGCACTACGGTCGTCCGTTCGGCCAGTGCTAAGATCGCCCGGTCGACTCCTCTTCCTCCCGTCACCCTTCTGACACAAGCACCTTTATCAGATTCTGCCAGGACAAAGACCCAGAAGTCAGATGCACGGGCCTTCAAGAAGGAACCGTCTCGTGCAGACCTCCTACGTACCTCGAACTCTCAGCCATCGACCAATACTTCCACAAAACGACCTCCCAAGAAGGCTCATAGGAAGCACAGTTCTCCTTCCCCGCCACGGCGCATTTCTTCTCCTGCGCCACCCAGCGGTTGCCGCCCCAGGCCGTCATCCGTTTCGCCTGGCCGCACTGCTGGTAGCCGAACATCTGGCCGTTCACCAGCAGAGGAAGCTCCCCCCCCCCCCCCCCCCCCCCTGGCTATCTTAACAAGATGGCAGATGAACCTATAGAACAAATGGATGATGACTGTCCGCCTACTGCTAGCGGCGGCAGTGCTTGCTCGAAGCCGGGCCCTCAGCGGCCTTCGAGATGACCCCTTCTTGCATCTTCTTCTTCTCACGGTGGCACTTATTAACTGGAATATTCGCAGCATTCGCTCCAACCGAGCGGACTTGAAATTGCTATTCTGCTTGCACCGTCCACTTGTCGTAGCCCTCCAGGAAACGAAGCTACGCCCATGCGATCACATTGCCTTGGCACACTACACCTCTGTGCGTTTTGACCTACCCCCTGTGGCAGGTTTTCTGCTCATGGAGGGGTTATGTTGCTGGTCCGGGATGATATCTATTATGATCCCATCACATTGCACACCGGCCTGCAGGCAGTTGCCGTCCGCATTACTCTCCCCACTTTTACATTTTCCATTTGTACCGTTTACACTCCGTCTGCCGTTACCAGGGCAGATTATTGCCCAGCTACCTACACCATTTTTGTTAACTGGAGGCATCAATGCTCACCATCCCTTCGGGGCTCTCCAGCATCCTGTCAGAGGGGCTTCCTGTTAGCAGACGTTTTCAACCAGCTCAATCTTGTCTGCTTCAATACTGGCGCCCCTACTTTCCTTTCAGGCACATATCACACCTATTCCCATTTAGAGCTCTCCGTATGTACTACCCAACTTGCACGCCAGTTTGAGTGGTATGCACTTTCTGATACATATTCGAGCGACCACTTCCTGTGTGTTATCCATCTCCTGCATCATACCCCCTCTCCCTGCTCAACTAGTTGGAACATCTCCAAAGCAGACTGGGGGCTCTTCTCTTCCAGGGTGACCTTTCAGGATCAAATCTTCACAAGCTGTGATAGTCAGGCCGCACACCTCACGGAAGTCATTCTCACTGCTGCTGAATATTCCATCCCTCGCACTACTTCTTCTCCACGTCGCGTACCGGTCCCCTGGGGACTGCAGCATGTAGAGATGCTTTACGTGCTCGTCGACGTGCTTTCCGCACCTTTAAACGCCACCCTACAGTGGCGAATTGTATCAATTATAAACGATTACGTGCGCAGTGTCGTCGTATTTTTAAAGAAAGCAAGAAAGCCAGCTGGACTGCTTTCACAAGTACCTTCAACAATTTTACTCCTCCTTCTGTTGTCTGGGGTAGCCTGCACCGGCTATCTGACACTAAGGTCCACTCACCAGTTTCTGGCTTGACGGTCGCGAATGACATCCTTGTGGCCCCTGGGGATGTCTCCAATGCCTTCAGCCGCTTTTTTGCAGAGGTTTCGAGCTCCATTCATTACCCCCCTGCCTTCCTCCCCCGAAAACAGGCAGAGGAGACTCAGCCACCTAACTTCCACTCCTCGAATCGTGAAAGTTATAATGCCCCATTCACCATGCAGGAACTCGAAAATGCACTTGCCCGATCACGGTCCTCCGCTCCAGGGCCTGATTCTATTCATATTCAAATGTTGAAGAACCTTTCTCCTGCGGGTAAAGGTTTCCTTCTTCGTACTTACAATCGCATCTGGATTGAGGGACATGTTCCCGCATGCTGGCGTGAGTCTATTGTTGTACCGATTCCTAAGCTGGGGAAAGACAAGCACTTGCCTTCCAGTTATCGACCCATCTCGCTTACCAGCTGCGTCTGTAAGGTGATGGAGCGAATGGTTAACTCTCGTTTGATTTGGCTGCTCGAATCTCGACGCCTACTTACCAATGTACAATGTGGATTTCGTAGGCGCCGCTCTGCTGTTGACCATCTGGTTACCTTGTCGACCTTCATTATGAATAACTTCTTGCGGAAGTGCCCGACCGCGGCTGTGTTCTTTGATTTGGAGGAGCCTTAAGACACCTGTTGGAGGGCGGGCATTCTCTGCACCATGCATACATGGGGCCTTCGCGGTCCCCTCCTTCTTTTTATTCGTTCCTTTTTAATGGATCGACAGTTCAGGGTACGTGTGGGTTCTGTCCTGTCAGACACCTTTCGCCAGGAGAATGGGGTGCCACAGGGCTCAGTTTTGAGCGTCGCTCTCTTCGCCATAGAGATCAATCCAATAATGGATTGCCTCCCAGCTGATGTATCAGGCTCCCTTTTCGTGGACGATTTTACCATCTATTGCAGCGCGCAGCGTACATGTTTCCTAGAGCGCTGTCTTCAGCATTCTCTTGACCGTCTTTACTCCTGGAGTGTCGCCAATGGCTTCAGTTTTTATGCCGAGAAGACGGTCTGTATTAGCTTCTGGTGCTACAAATAGTTTCTCCCACCATCCTTACGACTCGGTCCCGTTGCTCTCCCATTCGTGGAGACAACGAAATTTTTAGGTCTTACATTTGACAGGAAACTTAGCTGGTCTCCACATGTGTCATATTTGGCTGCCCGTTGTACCCGTTCTCTAAATGTCCGCTGTGTTCTCAGTGGTATGTCGTAGGGAGTGGATCGATCCGTCCTACTTCGCCTATATCGGTCGATCGTCCGCTCCAAGCTGGGTTATGGGAGCTTTGTATACTCCTCTGCACAGCCGTCCATCTTACGCCGCCTCAACTCCATATTACATCGGGGTTTACGTCTTGCAATCGGAGTGTTTTATACTAGTCCCGTCGAGAGTCTTCATGCTGAAGCCGGTGAATTGCCACTCACCTACCGGCGCGATATACTGCTTTGTCATTATGCCTGTTGGCTACTGTCAATGCCCGACCACCCATCGTATTGTTCCTTTTTTGACGACTCTCTTGACCATCAATACGGGTTGTATATCTCTGCCCTGCTACCCCCTGGAGTTCGCTATCGTCGCCTCCTTCAACACCTTGACTTTTCACTTCCTGCAACCTTTAGAGTGGGCGAGAGCCACACGCCACCTTGGCTCCAGGCTCAGGTTCGCGTTCACCTTGACCTCAGCTCGCTCCCAAAGGAGGCTACCCCTGGTTCGGTATACCACTCCCGTTTTGTCGAAGTTCGTTCGAAGTTCATTAATATGACCTTCATTTATACAGATGGCTCTAAGACCAATGACGGGCTCGGGTGTTCTTTTATTGTCGGGGCACAAAGTTTCAAATACCGGCTACATGGCCGTTGTTCGGTCTTCACAGCTGAGCTCTTTGCCCTCTACGAGGCTGTTCTTTACGTCTGCCGTCACCGACATTCTGCTTATGTCATCTGCTCCGATTCTGTGAGCGCCATCCAGAGCGTCAGTGATCCATATCCGGTTCACCCTTTCATTCATCGGATCCAACGCGCTCTTCAGCAGCTGGTGGCCGACAGGTCTCCAGTTAACTTTATGTGGGTTCCTGGCCATGTTGGTATCCCTGGGAACGAAGCTGCAGATGCCGCGGCCAAGGCTGCGGTCCTCCAGCCTTGGACGGCTTCTTTGTTGTGTCCCTTCATCAGATTGTAACAGGGTCATTTGTCGGCGCATTTTATCGCTGTGGCATGCCGATTAAGCTGCACTTACGGACAACAAGCTTCGGGCCTTGAAACCTCTTCCCGCGGCTTGGACGTCCTCCTCACGTCCTTCTCGGCGGGAGGAGGTCGTTTTGGCCCGGCTACGAATTGGACAATACTGGTTCAGCCATCGCCATCTACTGTTGCTTCGCCGGCACCGTTCTGTCCATGTGGGCAATTGCTGACGGTCCGGCACATTTAAACGTCCTGTCCGGATTTTACTACACTGCGTCTTGATCTTGGCCTGCCATGTACTCTGGGTGCCATTTTAGTGGATGACCCAGGAGCTGCTGCTCGCGCTCTTCGTTTTATCAACTTGACACACCTGTCCAAGGACGTTTGATTATGCTGCTGATTTTTAATCCTATGCCTGCTAATACATCTTTTATAGTGTTGTTCTTTGTAGTTATTGTTTTAACCTTGTGCCTCTCAGTGTATTCCTAACTTAGTCAGGGCGCTAATGACCATTGTAGCTGTGCGCAAAAACAAAAAACAAAAAAACAAAAAACAAAAAAACAAAACTACTACTACTACTACTACTACTACTACTACTACTACTTTACGGATTGGAGTTTGTGCTTCCGACAGTATCTCCCGTATCCAAGAGAATAGGGTGTCGGAGGGCTCTCTATAAAAGTGTCCCTCTCTTTTTAATGGCCATCAGTGGTCTAGCTGTAGGGTCTTCAATATGCTGTTGCCCCTCCAGTGGGCATTTCTGAACACTGACTGCAGGATGCCACTCGATAGGTGCATTCATATCCCTCACCCACAGTTTTCAGTTTTCTGCTGCCAAGATATGCACAGGTGCTTCTGTCACTGTCATATTTTTCATCCACAAACAGAACTTTACTTTGGTGACTAGTTACTCTATGTGGTGGATACCTATTGCTTCTTGGGACAGTCTTTGATGTCTGGCTGATGTGGCTACCCCATCTTCGCCAACTTAAGCAAAAGTGCTGCTATACCTTAATACATTTTGCTCCCTCAGTAACACCAGAAGGGAGGCAGACCACACTACCCTTCTGCAGCATTACAAAACCCTCATCCTGTTCCATCTCGATTATGGAAGTATATGGTTTGGCATCACCCTCAGCTTTGCCGCCACTGGACCCGATACACCACTGTGAGGTCCGACTTGCTGTAGGAGCCTTCTGAACTAGCTCTGTGAACATCCTACCTGAGGAGGCTGGAATCCCTCATCTATCAATCAGGTGCCAAGAACAGCTGGTCAGTTATGTTATCCACATTTGCAGCTCCCCTAAACATCCAGACTATTGTGTCCTTTTTCCTAGTAGGGAAGTCCACCTCCCACAGTAGAGACTCAGAACTGCGTTTCAAGTGCAGTTTGATTATGGTGTCTCTGCTCTGAACTCCAACTTCCCCCACTGTTGCCTCTTGTCAGGGAGCAGTCACATACACCTCATGGTGTATATCCTGATCTCACATCTCTCTCAGTTAATCCTGTGAACTGAAAAATTCAGTTGACACCATGATTTTTCGCCACCTGTTCCTGGCTGTCCTCTATGGATTTCCAGGTTTGGAAGTGCTAAACACTGACGACTCAATGTTTGATGGGAGAACCTGTTTTGCGTATGTATGTGCAAGGTGCACTAAAGTATGCTTCTTGGTGAATGAATGCTATGTCTTCACTAATGAATTGGTGTCTGTCAAATGAGTCTTTAGCCATGCTTGTTCTTGCACTGTCAGTATGCTTTCTAACTTGCAGTGACTCCCTGAACAGACTTAAGTCTAGAAACCAGTGCTAAACTAATCATCCATTAGTCATGACCATCTTCTTCTGATGTCCATCAAGCTGGACAGCCAGTTGTTGTTTCAACCCTTGGTGGACATGTTGAAATCTCAAGGAATGAGCATACCAACTACTTAGCAAAGTTGGCTACCAGGATGCCACTTCTGGAAATGGAGCTCTCAGAACTGTACCTTTGGTTGGCTGTATCCCCTCAGTTGTTGGCTGTGTGGAACTCGGAATGCTTCACCCTGAACTCTCCAAACAAATTTAGGGCAATAAAGGAGACCACAACTGTGCTGTCCTCTGTCGACTATGCATTGGCTACAATTAGCTAATCCACAGCCACATTCTCCAGCGTGAGGACTCAAGTTACTGCCAATGTGGTGCCTGCCTGATGGTGGCCCACATCCTGCTGGACTGCTCAAATGTGGCTATTTTTTGCAATCTCTTAACCTTCCTGATATGCTACCTCTGGTCCTAGTGCACAGTACCAAAGTGGCTGACCTGGTTTTAAGTTTCATCTGTGAAGGTGGGGCTCTTGGCATCATTGACCGCCTAACAGGTTGGAAGCACACTTCTCGCCAGCTGTGGACCAGGGGTCACATGGCAGCTCTTCCTTGGCGGCCTGGCTGGCCCCTACGTTTCCCACCTTTATATTTTCCTTGTTCTTTTATGTTTGCAATTTTTAATGTTTTCTCTTTACTAAAATTTCATTATCTTGTCTGTGCTTCTTGTTTTCCTTTGTTAATGAGTAGTGAGGTGGTGCTGGTGGGATGCAGATGGCACGTCCCCCACCATGTACCATGCTCGGGAGACCCCCAACTGCATTCTGAGTAGAATAGCTCATCCCTCTCCTACCCTTCCTACTTCTGTTTGATTTATCTCTGTCTTATTCCATCTTACTTAAATTGGGCTTCCAGGATTTGCTTTTGTATCCTTCTGCTGAGGATTACTCCTGATTCAATGCACATTGAATGAAGGGACTTGATGACCTCATAATTTGGTCCATTTAACTCCAACAACCAACCAAAATGGTGGAAAACTCTCAGCCACAGTATCACTGAGTAGATTCTCACGTCTTTAATTTTACCACTAGATATTTTACCTTCACTGTATCAAAAATCATCTGCCTTGATATTTTTCATGGCACTTTTGGGACTGTAGCACCTGGACAATTGGGGGGGGATTAGTTTATTGCTGTTGGTTCAGTCGTAAAACTGCTTGTGAAAAAAGATTGCATATTGGACTTACCTTCACATCTGTGAATGTGTCAATAGCAACAGAGGAAGAGGCATACATTGTGGTTCCAGTATAGACATGGTGCCGGTAGTGGATGAACAAGTCGGCTGCCTGTTGTACCTTCTGACAAATTAGTCACAGATACAATGTTTAAAACTGGGTAGTGCTTCCTTTTCAACTCATCCATTAGATTATTTTATGGACCATGTAAATTTATTTACTTTTTATAGATCATGCCGGTCATAACATGTCCTTCAGTTTTTGTGTAAAGCTGTGTCAGGACTGAACATTTCACCATTTTTGATCCAGACACTCTACACTGGTGTCCAAAATTAAAGCAACAAATTTAAATGTTGCAATAACATGCAGACCATAACATCTCTGTGAGGCATAGTCCATATCAGTCCAGGCAGGTTAAGAAAAATCTTACCTTCATAGGCTCAATTGTTATTGAATTTAGCGCATGCCAAAATGAAGGACTAAGAGAGGAACACGTATTTTTTTGTTTTCTTCAAAAAAAAAAATTGCTAGAGATACAGTCCTTCAAAGATAACACTGTGCATACCATTTTGAAGATGCAAATTTTGGAAAAAATTTTAAATTATCTGCACAGTTCCAGATATTTTGTTGTTTCTTTATTATTATCTGAAAGATAATTGCTTTAATATTATTACAAAGAAATCCTCCATTTTGACTTATCTGTCAGTGTTCTTTTACTACAGCATTCTGAACTTTTTGTATACTTTATGGATTTTTTTAATGCCAATCCATAAAATTTTGATTTTTTTTTCTGTTTATTAATACCATACAGTTCTAAATTCTCTGAAAAGAAGAGCTCCCACTTTTAGGTTGAACAGGTTTTATAAACAATTGAAATTTTTACCATACATAAAACCTGTTTTATTATCACATAACAGGCTCAAAAAAAAAAATCAAAACCTAGCCTCATTTAACATAATTTTAGTTTTGAAAGATGAGAAAGAGAATCATTTTTCAACCATTTTAAATGTTTCCAAAATTTATGTGAAAGGTCCAAAGACTTAAAGGTTTCAATTTATACAACTTCTGTGGACACTGTTTTGTTCTGAATTAGCCAGTCAATGAACTAAAAATGTGTTCCACTGCTTCAGTATCTTCCTTTGATATAGAGTGATACCTTCCTGTTGAACAAATAGGAGCTGGAGCACTAAGTCTTCAAAACATTGTGAAGAGGAAGTGAGCACTGATGGCATTGTTCCTGTCCCTCAACTGGAAACCTATATCCAGCAGCTCATCGATGGGGTAGCATAAAGGTCACTACAAAGTCGTTTAACTCATAATTGGTTTCTACAATCTCTGGAATCCACCAGTTAGTCATACACAAACATCATTGTTAGTCAGGGAGATCAGTTGACTATGAATGTCATCACTTATGAGCAACATGATGCCCCCATGAAATGGAATGCTAACCTCAGGGGGAATGTCAAAACAAATCAGTGAGTCATGTGAAAGCTCAAAGTGATTGTGAGGGCACAATTTCGTTTCCTGAAGGCAGAGTACAAGGGGATGCTGTGATGCTAAAAGCAGAAGTAAATCCTCATTGTGGAACCGAAGGCCATGAACATTCATTGGAGGATAGTCATGAGGAGGAAGAGTTTTAGGGGTGTCCACTTGGTACTTGGTGGCCGCAGAGTGACAGCCAGTGTAGAGTTGCTACTACAGAGCACAGAAGCAGGAGGATTCTGCTGAATGGGGTCCATAGAAGCTTCGGCTTGCTTGTGTGGTCGGTCCGTGGAGTCCAATGCTGCAAAACAGTTGGTGGTGTGCACCGGCAAGACAGAGGCACGTCAACCTAAGGTACCAAGTGGCGACACCATCGAACAGGATCTTCGAGATGGCGAAGGAGAAGACCATTTGCTTTTGGTGTGGACTTCTTCGGGCCTTTCCAGTTACAAGAAGACTCTGGTCTTGTCTGACAGGAGGGACAGAGGAAGTATTCACGGGAGTACTCCTGTCCTTTCCTGCTTACTGGTTGCGTAGCTGGTGGCTTTGTCCCTTTAGACGAGGGTTTGATGGTTTGTTGCACAGAGGGATGGGGTTGTGAACCCTTCACCACCTTGGCTTCGTGAAGCAGCCCATGTTAACCTTGGCCTTCATTCGCTTCCTAAGGACACTACTCCAGCCTCGCTCTATCCCCTTCAGTTTCACAACCTTCACATGCAATTTTGCAGTAGTACCTTTGTGTACACTCATGGCTCTCAGACTGACCATGGTGTCTAGTGTGCCTTCGTCATTGGCACCTACATCTTTTGATACCGGTTTCCGGCAAACTGCTCAGTATTTACAGCCGAGCTCTTTGCCCCGTATCAGGCCACAGAGTACATTCGGCAATACAGAATTTTCATTTGTGTCCTCTTCTCAGATTCACTCTGCGCCCTTCATAGTGTACGTGCATGGTACACTGCCCATCCCTTAGTGCAGTGGGTCCAGGAAAACTGTCACTTGCTCATTCGTGGTGGAGCCATTGTGATGTTTCTGTGGGTTCCTGATCATGTTGGTCTGCCAGGAAATAGGCTGCTGACACTGCTTCCAAGGCTGCAGTCCTCGTACCTCAGCCGGCGGGAGGAGGTCGTTTTGGTCCGGTTATGGGTTGGACACTGTTGGTTCAGCCACCACCATCCGCTGACGGCTGCGCCAGTGCCGTTCTGCCCATGTGGGCAATTGCTGATGGTACGCCACATTTTAACGTCCTGTCTGAATTTTAATACATTGCACATTGATCTTGGCCTGCCATGTACTCTGGATGAAATTTTAGCGGATGACCCAGGAGCAGCTGCTCGTATTCTTCGTTTTATCCACTGGACAAACCTTTCTAAGGACATTTGATTATGCTGTTTTCTTTTAATCCCTTGCCTGTTAATGTGCCTTTTATAGAGTTGTCCTTTTTAGTTGCTATTTTAACATTGTGTCTCGCAGTGCATTCAGAATTTAGTCTGAGCGCTAATGACCACTGTAGTTGTTCCCCCTAAAGTACCTCAGCCCGATAGTTCATGTATTCCCTCCAGTGATCTCTGTGCTGCCATCTGTCAAGAGGTATTGTCCCTTTGGCGTCACCAATGGCCCTTCCTTCACAGGTATAAGCTCCAGTTTATTAAGCCTCTCCCAGCAGCTTGGACAATCTCCTGTCGGTCCTCCAGCTGGTAGGGGGTCATTTTAACTCGGCTGTGTATTGGGCACTGCCTTTTTAACCTTCGTCATTTGATAAGTGGCACTACCCCATCCCTTTGTTCACATTGTGCCCAAGTTTTAACTGTCTACCACTTTCTGAAATAATTCCCGTCTTTCAACCATTTATGTTCACACTTGGTTTTGCCGTCTGAGTAATTGTCTGTTTAGCAAATGACATGACGGCTGTCGCCCGCATTTTACTTTTTATCCGCTAAAGCAATATGGCAAAGGCCATTTAATTTTTGGTTTTGGACCTATGTTTCTGTTCAGTGTTTTTTAGCCCTTTTTCCACATCTCTGTTTTTAGCTGCATTCTGTTATGTCAATTGCAACTGGCGTATAGACGTTTTTTTAACTCCCCTCTCTTCATGTTCTATAGTTTTGACTTGTGCATGTATGACCCCAGTTGTGTTTTGCCCCCTAAAGCAAAACTAAACCAAACCAATACTTTTAATTTCAGTTGGCAGAACTCCCTACTTCATCCAGACGTCCTTCCTGAAAATTCCTTCGTGTCCTATCATTTTAACTTGGGTGTGTATTACCCCAGTTGTTTTTTTGCACCATAAATCAAAACAAACAAACAAGCATGTGAGGATTGTGGTATTAAAGGTGAATAGTTGACTTTGATTTGTTGGGATAGTTCTAGGAAAGTGCCACTCATCTGCAAAGGAGACTACATACGGGATGGGACGCTAATGTGAACTACTCTTGAATACTGCTCGAGTGTTTGGGATCCATATCAGGTTAGATTAAAGGAAGCTATCAAAGCATTTCTGAGGTGGGTGCTAGATTGGTTACTGGTAGGTTCGAACAACACAGAAGTGTTACAGAGAAACTTTGGGAACTAAGATGGAAATCTCTGGAGGCAAGGCAACATTCTTTTTGAGAAACATTATTTAGAAGATTTAGAGAACCAGCATTTGAAGCTGACTGCAGAACGATTCTGTTGCCTCCATCATGCATTGCATGTCAGGACGACGAAGATAAGATATGAGAAATTAGAGCTCACACAGAGGCATATAGGCAGTTGTTTTTCCCTCATTCTGTTTGCAAGTATAATAGCAAAGGAAATGAGTAGTAGTGGTCCCTTATGCTGTTAGATGGTTTGTGGAGTATCAATGTAGATGTAGATGATACTTTGTTAAGAATTGCCTTACATCTTTATGAACAATGACAATATTCTGAAAAAGCTTATGGCCACAAAGCCTTTACAAACGTAAATAAACAATACTGATTGTGCATATATGCTTTAGTTACAAGGAATAATCTTCAGAAAAGTGGCCTCTCATAAGTAGCATAATAGAATGAGGACTTTATGAAAACTTCTGTATTCTAACTTCTACATGTATTCTGTACTTTAGTTTCTGTATTACCTTTGTCTTGTCAGTGTATATTATCACAGCTACACAGTTTGAGAAACTTTTCATATCTTTAATATTTCCTATTTACTTAACCGCTGTAGTCTTTTACAACTTGGACAGCTATTACTCTGCGCGACATGGGAGTGAGTCTCTAAAGTAAAATATTTCATTGCTATTGAAATTACATTATACTACTTTCAGTTCATTTCCCAAACTTATCGGTCTTATTTCATGCCCAGTTTCTTTATTTTCTCTTCAGATGGTACCACCATGGGATGACGATCAGTTTGAAGGGAACAAATCACACCTGGGTTGTAGAAAGCCAGCACCATAACTGCACTTCATGCTTCAGCAAAACCATAAATCAGTCAAGGAAGTTAAAAATTGCTTAAATGTTGTTCATAAATGGAAACCAAAAATGGCTTACGCATTGACATATTTAATAAACATTCTAACTGCAGCAGTTGTATATGTTTATCGCCAGGAATGGAGACAGTATGAAATAGTGAACTACAATAAGCCAACACAGCAGACAACTGTGCCTATCTCTCACTGCATTGTAGCATACCAGCCATTTATGGGCATATTAGTGTGAGTCTGGGTTGTATGTAATCAGCAGTTCTGACAGTGAGCGAGTGCAAGATGTTGCCACTGAAATAATTCAATAATGCCAGTGTAATGTTGCAAGGCAGCTTAGCTTGCCGGAACAGCGAACTCACTGGTACTGCAGAGACTATTGTAGCAAGAGGTGAGGCAGATTTCCACACTGACAGAGACATTGGTGTTTTGAGATACATGACTGATAGTGGTGCATATGCACAAAAATGTGCCACTGCTGACTATATGTGCTGGATGTTCTTGTAACGGAATTATTAGTAGTCTTGCAGCCCACCCAAGATGACAGGGCTATGCAAGACAAGGACACCACATGGACCTGCCAGTAAGTCACCTGTTCAGAGCCATAGCAGGGCAGCAACTCTGCACTTAGTCCTTCCCCAGGTACGGGGGCTAGAATAGGCCCGAGGTATTCCTGCCTGTCGTACGAGGTCACTAAAAGGAGTTTCGCGTGTTTCAGCCATTATGGTCCCCTGTCAAGTTTGATCTCCATTCTTCAAAATTTTCCCAAAGAGCAAGCCAATTGGGGAAGGGCGCCTTACAAGGTGCATCGTGTCCATCTTGCATAGATATTATTAGCCCACTTCCTCGTTGTCGCATTGCAGTCCTGCCCATTCTCCATCTCTTGGGCGAGGACACCTTCCTGGGTGTGTTTTCCCCATGCCCTATTCAGTGTCAATTTCTGCATCGACAATGACCATGAACTTCTTTGCACCTGATATCTAGCATGGTAGCCAGTCCATAATGGCGGGGCCACCATGTGCCCTGTTGGTTGTAGCCCCTGACCACACAGGGATCTCTCTGCTGATGCCTGCGCTGTCAGCTCCTCACATATGCCAAGGGATAGATGCCCATCCCCCTGGGCCATCGGGATTCCCGGCAATAGCCATCCTGCCAGGTGGCCTTTGCTGCGGCTGGGTGGCACCCGTGGGGAGGTCCCCTGGTCGGAGTGGGTGGCATCAGGGTGGATGACGTGCGATGAAGCATAGTCCATCATCTAGCGATCATGAGCTCAATTCAGAGCACAGAAGTACGACCCCAGATTGTCCCCCTCCCTGGCCACACCATGGGAGGATTGTCAGGCTACGGATGGTTGTGGATCTTATTCGCACCGGTACCTTGTACGTTTGAGAGCTGATGAGGAATCTTTCATGACGATGAAGTGTTGGTTTTTTGTTGAGCGTTTAGAGGAAAAGTTCTGGGAGGTGGAGGACTTGTCCAAAATGAGATCTGAGTCAGTCTTGATCAAAACAGCATCCTCTGCCCAGTCACAGGAGTTACTCACTTGTGACAAGCTGGAGGATGTTTCTGTAAACATCACGCCCCATAAGAGCGTAAATATGATCCAGGGTATCATAATTCACAGAGACCTTTTTTTGAAGTCAGACAACGAGCTGCGCGCCAATTTAGAGCGGCAATGTGTACATTTTG
Organism: Schistocerca gregaria; assembly: GCF_023897955.1. NCBI lineage: Eukaryota > Metazoa > Arthropoda > Insecta > Orthoptera > Acrididae > Schistocerca > Schistocerca gregaria. The sequence goes on from NC_064922.1 coordinate 197,942,090, forward strand.
TCCGGCGTGTCGACTGGGGTCCAAAGGATAATCAGGTTGCCACTGGTGCCTTCATCTTGGCCTGTGAGGGTGATACATTTCCCAAGAAGGTCAAGGTGATGGTCTACCAATGTGCTGTAAAGCCCTATATCCCTCCCCCGATGTGGTGCTTTCAGTGCTGGAAGTTTGACCACATGTCTTCCTGCTGTACTTCCAGTGTCACATGCTGAGTTTGCAGGTGCCCATCACATCCCAATACTACATGTGCCCTGCCTCCCATCTGCGTCAACTGCGGAGAGCACCATTTGCCGTGCTCACCTGACTGCAGGATTCTCCAGAGAGAAAGGAAAATCATAGAGTACAAGACCCTGGACCGACTGACCTACACTGAGGCTAAGAGAAAATTTGAGCGCCTCCATGCTTTGTGCATGACATCGTCTTACGCCGCCACTACAACAGTTCTGGCACCATCAGTTCCACAAACCCAGGTCACCTCTCAGAGCCGGAAGACTACACCTGCCCCATTGATGGTGGGGGGAGGGGGGGCATTTCCTTCCCTGTCTCATTTTGGACAAGCCCTCCACTTCCCTGAACTTGTCCTCTAAATGCTCAACAAAAAACTTCGGGAGCAACACCACCCCCACACCCCATCCCACCACCACCAACCAGTGGGGACAGCCATCCCCACTTCTAAGCCAGAGAAGCGTATGTCTTCTTCGGCTTCTCTCGCTAGGAAGAGGTCCCTTGTGTCACTCCCTTCCCAGGTTTCATCTAATGGGAAAGATGACACCCACTAGTGGCTGAAGAGCCCAAAAGCAGGTGGTCGTAGGGCTTCATGGTCATCCTCAGTCCCGGAGACTGAGCCAATGAAGTCCTCCCACCCAGGGAAACCCAAGAAGCAGCGAGAGAAATCCAAAAAGAAAATCCCTAAGACCAAGGAAATTGTGGTGGCACCCACACCACCGCTACGTACAAGCTCTGCAGCTGAGGATGGTGAGGAGAGTTTATCGTCCGCTGAGGACCTAGATCTCGCCAGACCCTCTGACACAATGGGTAGAGACTGCTCAGGCAATAAGTCAGTGGCAGCAGGTGACTCTGAGGCGTAAATGCCTCATTGAATGTTCCATGCCTTCCCAGTCTCATGATGTCATCCTCTAGTGGAATTGCGGCGGTTTTTACCACCATCTGGCTGAGCTACGGCAACTATAGCTTTTCACCTGCTTTTCGCATTGCCCTCCAGGAAACCTGGTTCCCAGCAATGCGGACCCCAGCCCTCCACGACAGCTATAAGGGATATTACAGGAGCCATAGTGACTATAATCGAGTGTCAGGTGGGCTTTGCGTTTATGTCCTAAACTTGGTCTGTAGTGAACAGGTGCCCCTTCAAACCCCTCATGAAGCTGAGGCTGTCAGAATGACGAGGCAGGAAATAACTGTAATGTATATCTTCCTCCAGATAGTGCACTACCCCTGAATGTATTAGCTACACTGATTGATCAACTGCCTAAACCTACCCTACTTCTGGGAGTTTTTTGTGCCCATAACCCCTTGTGGTGTGGTACCATGCTTACTGGGCGAGGCAGAGATGTCGGAACTTAACTGCCGCAGTTCGACCTCTGCATCTTAAATACCGGGGCCGCCACATATTTCAGTGTGGCTCATGGTAGTTACTTGGCCATTGATTTATCAATTTGCAGCCCAGGACTTCTCCCATCTACCCACTGGAGAACACATGACGACTTGTGTGATAGTGACCACTTCCTCATCTTCCTGTCACTGCCCCAGCATCAGGCGCACGGATGCCTGCCCAGATGGGCTTTGAACAACGCGGACTGGGGAACTTTCACCTCTCCTTTACCGCTGAATCTCCCACACATGGTAACATCGATGTGATGGTTGAGCAGGTGACTAGCACAGTTGTTTCTGTGGCAGAAAATGTGATCCCTCACTCTTTAGGGTGCCCGAGGCATAAGGCAGTCCCTTGGTGGTCGCCGGATGTCGCTGAAGTGATTAAGGAGCGTTGGCGAGCTCTACAGTGACGTAAGCGGCACCCTTCCCTGGAGCACTTCATAGCCTTTAAACTGCTCTGTGCCCGTGTTCGCTGTCTTATCAAACAATGGAAAGAGGAGTGTTGGGAGTGATAAGTCTCCACCATTGGGTGCTACACGTCACCTTCCCAAGTCTGGGCAAAGATAAAACGTATTTTCGGGTACCAGGCCCCAACAGCTGTCCCTGGTGTCACCATAAATGGTGAGTTATCTACCTATGCAAACGCGATTGAAGAGCACTTTGCTTGAGCCTCTGCGTCAGAGAATTAATCCCCCAGCCTTTTGCACACTCAAACGGTGGCTGGAAGGGAACGTCCTCTATTCACTACACGCTGCAGTGAATCCTATAACGCCCCTTTTACAGAGTGGGAGCTCCTCAGTGCCCTTGCACGTTGCCTCGACACAGCCCCTGGCCCTCACCGCATCCACAGCCAAATGATTAAACATCTCCTTCTGACTACGAGCGACATCTTCTTGTCATCTTCAACTGACTCTGGTACGATGGCGTCTTTCCATCGCAATGGCGGGAGAGCACCATCATTCCGGTGCTAAAACCCGGTAAAAACCCGCTTGATGTGGATAGCTATCGGCCCATCAGCCTCGCCAACATTCTTTGTAAGCTGCTGGAACATATGGTATGTCGGCGGTTGGATTGGGTCCTGGAGTCATGTGGCTTGCTGGCTCCATGTCAGGGCGGCTTCTGCCAGGGTCGCTCTACCACTGATAATCTTGTGTCCATCAAGTCTGCCATCCGAACAGCCATTTCCAGATGGCAACACCTGATTGCTGTCTTTTTTTTACTTGCGTAAAGCATACGACACGACTTGGCGACATCGTATCCTTGCCACATTGTATGAGTGGGGTCTTCGGGGACCACTCCCGATCTTTATCCAAAACTTCCTGTCACTCCATACTTTCTATGTCCAAGTTCATGACTCCCATAGTTCCATCCATATCCAGGAGGACGGAGTCTCGCAGGGCTATGTATTTGAATGTCTCTCTATTTTTAGTGGCCATTAACAGTCTAGCAGCAGCTGTCGGGCCCTCTGTCCCACCTTCTCTGTATGCAGCCGACTTCTGCATTTCGTACTGCTGATCCAGTACTGTTGTTGCTGAACGGCGCCTCCAGAGAGCCATCCACAAGGTTCAGTCATGGGCTGTAGCCCACGGCTCCTAGTTTTCAGGTGCAAAGTTGTGTGTCATGCACTTCTGTCGGCGTCATACCGTTCATCCAGAACCTGCACTTTACCTTAATGACGTTCCGCTCACTGTAGTGGAGACATTTCAGTTCCGAGGACTGGTTTTTGATGCTAGATTGACTTGGCTCCCTCATCTCTGTCAGCTTAAGCAGAAGTGCTGGCAGCATCCTCAATGCCCTCCATTGTCTGAGCAACACCAATTGGGATGCAGATCGCTGTACACTGCTGCAGCTCTACAGAGCCCTTGTCCAATCCTGAATTGACTATGAGTGTGGTTTATGGTTCGGCAGTGCCTTCAGCATTGCATTTACTCAACCCTGTGCACCACTGTGGGGTTCGATTAGCGACAGGAGCTTTTAGGATGAGTCCAGTGACCAGTGTACTGGTGGAGGCTGGTGTCCCTCCACTGCAGATCAGACATGCGCATCTGCTCGCCAGTTATGCAGCACACAGCACACATTCATAGTTCCTCCGAGCATCCAAATTACTGCCTCCTTTTGCCACCCATGGCAGTCCATCTCCTGCATCGGCGCCCAGATCGGGGCTAATGATTGTGGTTCGCGTACGGTCCCTTCTCTCCGAACCAGACTCCTTCCCTTTACCAACTCTACTTGTGGTCCGTTTATGTATGCCTCTATGGTGTACGCCTTGGCCGCAGCTTCGTCTGGACCTTTTGCATGACCCTAAGGACTCTGTTAAGCCCGCCGCTCTCCGCTGTCACTTCCTCTCGATTCTTGACGTGTTCTGGGACTCTGAAGTCGGTTTACACCGATGGCTCATTGGCTGATGGTCACAAAGGCTTTGCATATGCTCATGGAGGATACATTGAGCAGCACTCCTTGCCAGTTGGTTGCAGTGTTTTCACTGCAGAGCTGGCGGCCATATCTCGTGCTCTTGAGTACATCTGCTCATGCCCTGGCGAGTCATTTCTCCTGTGTACTGAGTCATTGAGCAGCCTACAAGCTATTGACCAGTGCTACCCTTGCCACCCTCTGGTAGCATCCATTTGGGAGTCCATCTATGCCATGGAACAGTCCCGCTGTTGCGTGGTGTTTGTGTGGACTCCAGGACTTGTTGGAATCCCCAGCAATGAACTTGCTGACAGGCTGGCCAAACAAGTGACTCGGAGATAGGCATCACAGAAGCTGACCTGCGTTCTGTATTACACCGCATTGTTTTCCGGCTTTGGGAGATGGAATGGCATAACAGCACGCACAACAAACTGCATGTCATTAAGGAGACCATGAATGTGTGGAAGTCTTCCATGCAGGCCTCTCACAGGGAATCAGTTGTCCTCTGCTGGCTCCGCATTGGCCATACATGGCTAATGCATGGTTACCTACTCCATTGCGAGGACCCACCTCAGTGTCGCTGTGGCTCCCAAATGACAGTCGTCCACCTCTTGCTGTACTGCCCACTTTTAGCCGCTCTGCAGCAGACTTTTAACTTTCCCAGCACCCTGCCTTCGGTGTTGGGTGACAGTGCATCCACAGCAGCTTTAGCTTTACATTTTATCTCTGAGAGTGGGTTTTATACTTCTATGTAGGTTTTAGCACATGTCCTTTGTCCCTCTGTGTCCTCCACCCTAGTGTATTTTGGGTGGAGGTTTTAATGTCTTGCAGAGTGGCTGGCTTTCCCTTTTTATTCTCATGGTTGGCCAGCCACTGTAATCTGCTTGCATGCTTTACTCTCTTCTGTTTCTAGCGTCTCTCTGTTGTTTTCTTGTCCTCTTTTGTTCCTTTTAGTGTTTGTTGCCTTCCCTTCTTTCTTGTGGCTTTTTCTTTCTTTCTGTTTTGTGTTATATGTTTCGTCTATTCTCACACTTGTGGCATTGTTTTATTAGGAACAAGGGACCAATAACCTTGTAGTTTGGTCCCTTCTCCTGCCTTTAAACCAACCAACCAACCAACCAGACTTGGTACCGAATGAGGTGGCACAATGGTTAGCACACTTCACTCACATTCGGGAGGATGATGGCTCAAACAAACATCCAGCAATCCTGATTTAGGTTTTCTATGATTCCCCTAAATCACTTCAGGCAAATGCCTGGATGGTTTCTTTGAAAGGACACAGCCAACTTCCTGCCCCATCCTTCCCTAACTTGATGGCACCTAAGATCTCGCTGCTTGGTCCCCTCCCCCTGAACAACCAATCAGACAGGCCTGAATTGGTGCCACGGTGCAGCTGGCCATCCCAGGTCATCTTGCGCAGCAGGGGTAGTAGCTCGCACCCTGTGCATGCCAGCCATCGTCGACCATCGCTGGGTGGAAATCCCAGTGCTGTGCGCCTCCACCGCTGTGACACAACCAGGCATCTTCCTGTGTCATAGCAGATACACCATTGTCAAGTAGATGCTGTTGGCACAGGGACCATGTGGCTGGCTTACATAACGAGACCACAAGCGCTCAGACTATCCATGTCAGTATCAAGGCCATCAAGCCAACCAAACAGAATTCAGCAGTAGCCTGCCAGCGACCAGTGTATGAAGCAACAGAAACAGGTCAATAAAGAACTTGTTACATTCCAGCTGGCTATCTCTGGAGCCTCCAGAGCTCTCATCTCACGTCTGTCACCTACTTGTACCATACTGGCTCATAGTTGCCCCACCCCGCACTGGGGCCCTATAGTTTGGTATCAGAGGATGTGGCATCATCTTTACGCAGCATGGTGTCTGGACCATAACGTGTAGTCCTACAGTGTCAACACAGCGCAATGAGTTACGAACTATTTGGTTATGTTTTGGACAGTTTAATAGGCATGGGAGTGAGGTGTGACTATATTTGTAACTTGAAGAATATCTTGTTTAGGCCAGAGGAGTCAACTGACTTTCAAGAGTTTAAGGGTAATTGTGAGGAGCAGTATTTGGTGTCTTTATGAGGTATGTCGTGTAATTTATTTGGGTATACTGCACCATTCACAGAGACAGTGTCTCTAACTTGTTGTATATGTTGTCGACCTGTTCATATTGCAAGGCAATGCAGAGAGTCTAGGTGGACCCTGACATGACATAAGGACTAATTTGTGATTATCTTTTGGAGCTGTAATTTATTTTTGAATTATTATATTTAACGGGGTGTAAATGTGACGCAGTGGTATAGCTGAAAGGTTCGCCCAAGGTGAAAGCAGTATGAATATTGTTATAATAGGTAGCACAGCTGACAGTGGAAAATATGCAGCTACATGGGCAGTTGGTAGAAATGTATGAACAGTTAGTATTGCTTCTGGTTTCGCAGCATGAGGTAGATCCAGTTGCGTTAGGATTGATTGTTTCCATGTCCTGAAAATCATCTGAGGATGTGCAGTCAGGCAGTTGAGGTGCAGGCAATGCCTAGTGAAACCCAAACTATTGATAGACTCACCTGGCACCACTCCAGTGTGAGCCACGTCCTCCGCCATCAGTGCCTTCTCAAACCCCATGTTAATATGCCTAACAGCAACATTAAGATGAGGGCAATCATGACACTGAAACAGTTTCACAAAACACACATTTGTGCTACCATTTTCAGTAGCTGTCTTTTCCAGGTCACCACCTACATCATATTCCCTGTCCCTATCAGGACTCTTCCCAACTTCACCCACAATCACTACCTGATCCTCTTTCATAAAATTCCTGCACAACTCCCCTAAATTAACAGTCACTTGAGCCAACTCTGCACTAGTTTTCACAATGCTGGTGGCCTGGTACTCACTCCTCAACACTTGATGCAACTGCTGGCCTACACCTCTGCCATGTGAACTACCTAATAGCAGAACATTCTTCTTTCAGTTTGAGATTGCAACTGACCTATGGCCCTTAACTACTGGGGTCTGCTGCATGTTTCCTGCTATACCTACACCTGCACGTACAAGAGGATCCTCTCCACTAAACTCTTGACAGTTGGTCAGATCTGCTGGTGATGTGTAAAGCGTGTAATGCACAACTGTGTGAAAATCTCCTCCTAGCAGCCTTCTGACGAAGTGCCAGTTCCCATTCCCCTGCACTTTTCTCCCTCCTCATTCTGTCTAGTTCCTCCTTTACATTTTGGAACTGCACCTGAAGAGCACAGATCTTACACTTTTGCTCATCTGTTAACTTATTTATGCTACAAATTCTGCATTTCCAGGAGAGGATCTCCCTAGAATGCTCACTGGCTTCCCCGCTACATTCCCCCCAATGAAAATACTTTGAACAAATCTTACACAGTAACCCACTACTCACAAACCTACTTCTCACTCATGGTAAAATACTAACAATGACTGAAAAACTAAATGGATACATTACCTAAGTTCAGTTACTGTAGTAGAACAATTTAAAGAACTAGCAACAGTTACCTCGAATTTCGCTCTCTACTAAGAAAGCAACTACTTCTATTGTTGTTGTTGTTGTTGTTGTTGTTGTGGTCTTCAGTCCTGAGACTGGTTTGATGCAGGTCTCCATGCTAATCTATCCTGTGCAAGCTCCTTCATCTCCCAGTACCTACTGCAACCTACATCCTTCTGAATCTGCTTAGAGTATTCATCTCTTGGTCTCCCTCTACGATTTTTACCTTCCACGCTGCCCTCCAATGCTAAATTTGTGATCCCTTGATGCCTCAGGACATGTCCTACCAACCGATCCCTTCTTCTTGTCAAGTTGTGCCACAAACTTCTCTTCTCCCCAATCCTATTTAATACCTCCTCATTAGTTACGTGACCTACCCATCTAATCTTCAGCATTTTTCTGTAGCACCACATTTCGAAAGCTTCTATTCTCTTCTTGTCCAAACAATTTATTGTCCATGTTTCACTTCCATACATGGCTACACTCCATACAAATACTTTCAGGAACGACTTCCTGACATTTAAATCTATACTCGATGTTAAGAAACGCTTTCCTTGCCATTGGCAGTCTACATTTTATATCCTCTCTACTTCCACCATCATCAGTTATTTTGCTCCCCAAATAGCAAAATTCCTTTACTACTTTGAGTGTCTCATTTCATAATCTAATACCTTCAGCATCACCCGACTTAATTCGACTACATTCCATTATCCTCGTTTTGCTTTTGTTGATGTTCATCTTATACCCTCCTTTCAACACACTGTCCATTTCTTTCAACTGCTCTTCCAAGTCCTTTGCCGTCTCTGACAGAATTACAATGTCATCGGCGAACCTCAAAATTTTTGTTTCTTCTCCCTGGATTTTAATACCTACTCCAAATTTTTATTTTGTTTCCTTTACTGTTTGCTCAGTATAAAGATTGAATAACATCAGGGAGAGGCTACAACCCTGTCTCACTCCCTTCCCAACCAATGCTTCCCTTTCATGCCCCTCGACTCTTATAACTGCCATCTGGTTTCTGTACAAATTATAAATAGCCTTTCACTCCCTGTATTTTACCCCTGCCACCTTTAGACTTTGAAAGAGAGTATTCCAGTCCACATTGTCAAAAGCTTTCTCTAAGTCCACAAATGCTAGAAATGTAGGTTTTCCTTTCCGTAGTCTTTCTTCTAACATAAGTTGTAAGGGCAGTATTGCCTCACGTGTTCCAACATTTCTACGGAATCCAAACTGATTCTCCCCGAGGTCCGCATCTACCAGTTTTTCCATTCGTCTGTAAAGAATTCGCGTTAGTATTTTGCAGCTGTGACTTATTAAACTGATAGTTCGGTAATTTTCACATTTGTCAACACCTGCTTTCTTTGGGGTTGGAATTATTATATTCTTCTTGAAGTCTGAGGGTATTTTGCCTGTCTCGTACATCTTGCTCACCAGATGGTAGAGTTTTGTCAGGACTGGCTCTCCCAAGGCCGTCAGCAGTTCTAATGGAATGTTGTGTACTCCCGGAGCCTTGTTTCGACTCAGGTCTTTCAGTGCTCTATCAAACTCTTCACGCAGTATCGTATCTCCCATTTCATCTTAATCTACATCCTCTTCCATTTCCATAATATTGTCCTCAAGTACATTGCCCTAGTATAGGCCCTCTATATACTCCTTCCACCTTTCTGCTTTCCCCTTTTTCTATTAATACTACTAAACCACAACTGATACCTGTACACAAAATCTTCAGACAATTTCTTGTCTAAAACAGAAAATTCAAATGTCTACTGGAATACTCAACAAAACTAAACACAGTGAGCAAAAGTATTCCTGAAATATTTCACCAAGAAACATCAGCAGGAAATAACCATGCTGAATTTAACAAAAGCCTACAACACACAAACAACTGTATAAAACACAGTGGGTGAATGTTTCTGAAAAGTTATTCTACCATTATTTCACAGCACGAGACACTACTGGAAATTACTGCTAAATTTATGAAATGAATACAGTGCACAAACAGTTTTGATAGTACTTCAGAACTGCTACAGCTGCAACTGCGTGCTGTGAAATGTAAACACATGGTTTGATATTTCAAGGAAACATTGAATACTTTTAAATTTAATAACCTAATACAGAGCTCAAACAACTTAATCAGTACTTTGCATTAGAACCGCTACAGAGTACAAGCTTTTATTAGACACAGGAGCGCAAGTGTCGGTTGCCAGTAGAGGCTTTGTTGGTCGAAGGCAGTGGAACCCACCACATAGTAGGTTATATGGGATTGTGTATAATTTGAGACCATTGGGGTCAGTGGAAATAGATTTTTGTATAGGGGATATTCGATTTAGGCACAGTGTAGGTATAGTAATGAAAGTAGTGAAGATTGCAACATTAGACTTTTTATATCAGCATTGTGCTAAAATTGACATTTGACAACCTACAGTAGAACTTAGTGGAATGACATTCTAGCTAGGGGAAACTGTTGCCAGTGTAGAACTGTCACAAGGGGTATGTAGTGTATTGGACAAACTAATTGAGGTGCATACAATTGCACTAAGGATTGATTGAAATGATTGTGTGCCAGTAGGCACTGGAAAGTCACTTTGGTTGGATGTTGAGCCAGAACTACCAGTGGGTATGTTATGTACTGTAGAGCCTCTGGAAGAGAATGATATGCTGGATCCAGCAAGTTGTTTTATCAAGAGAAGTGTTGCACATATGAAAAAGAGATGCAGCGAGGGAGTGGTACCCATAAATATATGTAATTTTGACACTGACAAAGTGAAGGAAGGAGATGTTGATAGTGAGTTTCGACATTCCTGATGAAGACGAGTGGTGCACGAGGAATGTGAACTGCAAGCCACCATTAAGACAGCATTATGTAGGAAATTGGAGTAGACAAAGAGCAGATAGAAGAATTACTGTTCAAATTTGAGGATTTATGTTCTCCAGAGCGTCCATTGGGTGAGGGTACAAGATTTTCCAGTATTTTGTAGTCCAAAATTGGAAATAAATAATTTTGTTGTAGTATTTCCAGACATTAAGGAGTCAGTCATCTTGTGTGACGCATCTGATCCTGCTTTGATATGTGTTTCAAGTCAAGAGATGAACTATGAAGAGCAAAGTAGTCAAAGGTGGCAAAGAGTCTTCTGCGGCAGCCACACTGTCAAGGTATACCAATGACCAGAAGTTTATATCAACAATGAGTATATGAGTGTATTTTTTTTTTTTTTTTTTAAAAAAAGTTTGTTATTTGTTGCCTAGGGTGTCTCCTGTAACAGTGTACTTATCATCTAATATGTGTTGTATTTGAAGGTGCAGTGAAAACTTGTATTTGAAGGTGCAGTGAAAACCTTAAAAGATTAGTGTTGCCAAGTCCACATCCAGGGAACAAAGCACCAATGTATCAGAAACAGTATCACATTTATAGGCATCTATAGCCAATTATGGAAGATTTTATTAACTAGTGGTTAACTGATGGGATAATAGAAGAGTCCTAGTCCATGGGGATGCAGTAATCGTAGTTGTACCAGAGAAATCTGTGGATGATTCTAGACAACACAGATTCTGCTGTGATTACTGTCACCTGAACAGCAAGACTATAACAGATGTGTATCCCATCTTCAGCATTACTTATATCATCAGTAATGTGGGACAATGTCGGTACTTTTCATCCATGGATTTGAGAGTGGTTACCATCAACTGGAGGTTGTTGCTGAAGACAGCATTTTTGGTACAGTGTGGCACTATCCGTTCAAGAGAATGGCATTTGGATTGAAAAATGCACTGCTGTGTTTCAGGTGTTACTAGGCAGTGTGTCAAACCGCATCAGTGTCTAATCCAGCTAGATGATACAACCATATTCTCAGAATACGTGGAGCAGCATAGACAGTGTCTGAAGGAAGTGTTAAAGAGATTGTGGGCAGCATGTCGGGTGTTGAGCACAGAGAAGTGCCATTTTGTATTAGAAGACTTATTAGAGTATTCAGGCCATGTCATTAGTAAAGATGGAGTGAGGACAGGTCTGAGGCTAGTACAAGCTGTACAAGAGTCGCAGTGCCCATATCCATTAAGGAAATATAAAACTCTACAGAAAATTTTCGAAAGGGTTTCCTGACAGCAGGACCACTCTCACAAGTTGCTAAGGGTAGGTGTGAAATTCATGTGGATGGAAGAGTGTCAAGGTGCATTTGAACAATTAAAGAGAGTTTTGACATCCACTCCATTTGTAGTATTTCCAGACATTAATGAGTTTGTCCTGTTGTGTGATGCATCTGATTGTGCTTTGGTATGTGTTTTAAGCCAAGAGATTAATTGTGAAGAGCATCTTGTAGCCTACACATTGAGAAAGCTGAATGCAATGGAGAACAATTATTCAACATTACAGATGCAGATTTTGAGCTATATTTATGGTTTCACATGTTTTAGATGTTATTTTTACAGGAAAAATTTTTGTTAGTGACCAACTATGCTGCTTTGAAGTGGTTATTGGGACTGCATGGTCTATCTAACAGGCTGAGAAGATGGCCCCTGAATTTGAATGCAACATAGTACAAAAGCAAGGTGTGGAGGACTTGAATGCAGTTATATTAAGCAGGAAGGTAGCAGTGATGAGTGTTCTGGGTCATGGTCTTAGCAGAGTGGCAGGCTGTCTCAGCAGAGTGGCAGGCTGTGCACAGTGCTACCAGTGACGGGTAAACAGTGCAGGATGAATCGCAGATTAGCACATGTGACTGACTGTTGTGAAAGAGGATGAGACTAGGGCTGCAGGTAATAACACCAGCAAAGTTTGAGGAGATTTTAAAGGTAGCACATGATCATGTGTTACCTGGTTACAGAGGATGCAGAGTGATAAGTGGGAGGGGGGGGGGCAGGGGGTGGAGGTGGAGGGGGGGGGGGGGCACAGAGAGATACTGGTGGAAAGGAAGAAAAGCAGGTGTGTATCAATACATGAGGAATTGAGTGTACCATGCACTGTGAGCTGACTTGAATCATAAATGAGTACAGATGCAGAGGCTACCAGAAGCATCAGAATCATTTTAAATGTTTGGGGTTGATTTATAAGAGCCATTCTGTCACACAACAGCAAGAAACTGATTCATATTAACAATAATACATCACATTTTTCTGTACTTGGAGACAGTTGCTACGCTGAGCCAGCAGCCAGTGACACTTGCACAAGCAGTGGTTAACAACTGCTTTTGAATTTTTGGGTATGAGATACGATAATTTCACATTGGATTTATTGAAGAATCTGTGTCGGCTATTGCGTGTGAAGAAATTAAGAACTAGTCCTCTTCATCCACAGGCCAGTGGTAGAATGGAAACGGCTACATAGTAGCTTAACATTTTTGCAATAGTTCTATGTGAATGCACATCATACTGCCTAGGCTACTTATTAAAGGTATGTTGTGTCAACATATAATTAAAAAGTCCACATAAATACTGAGTTGTTGTCATATGAGGTGGTGTATGGTTGGAAAATGCCGTCAACATTAGATTTGATAAAGGCCAAGAAAGGTGAAGATGGAGAGTTGGTAAGCCAAGTTTGCAGAAACAGTATGATAAGTAAGGAAACAAGTGCAGAAGGTGAATAAAAAGGTATTAGTGAAGCCGGAGAAATCAGTGAAACGTGTGGCTAGTTTACTGCATTATAAAGTTGGACAGTGGGTGATGTTATCCAGTCTGTACACGCCGAAAGGGAAGATGAAGTTCATCACAAGGTATCAAGGACCCTATTACATGGTGCAGACTACTTCGCCGGTCAACATGAAGCTTCATTTGCCAGCAGAAATGAAATAGTACATGTTGAGCATCTGTAACGTTTTCGGCGTAGTCGAGAGTTGATTCCAGGAGTTTCACAGGTGGAGCCGGAGAAGAATGCAGGTGAAGGAATCACAGGAAGAGACAGGAAGATATGGTTCAGCCTGTTGACAATGTACTGTATGCTTTGAAATCAATATGATGAAGGATGTCATCATGGATTTCTTCTCTTTACATGTTTGCATATGTAAAGGATTGTAGTGATTAAGTTATGTCAGTGGAAATATTTTTCTGTTCTTTTGTTGTTTCTGAATGGGTTTGCTAGTGGCAGCAGCTTTCTGAGGAAGGCGGAAGGGTGATAGAAGTCCCTGTGGCTCAGGTTGCGATATATTGACGTTCAGCATGAAAGCCATAGTATTATTGCCTTTTGCCAACTGAACAGTACCTGTTGGGGGTTGTAGGCCTAATTACGGAACCTAGTAGAGAAAACCTTTGCTTCTACTACCATGTAGTATTAATAGAAGTGAAAAATGACTGAGCTCGATTGCATATTCTAATTCAATTGCCGGTAACTGAAAGATGTGCACAATTTAAGTGTTATGCCATTCATGTGTAACCATTGAAGTGGAGGGTTCTGGAAAAATTCATGCAGGTGAGAATCTACTGGTTGTTATTAATTTCAGAAGATAGTAGCAGGCACGCAGTAATGAGGGAGGAGGAGTTACAAAGTCGTCAAAGGGGGAGGTCACAGTGTGTCCAACCAGTTTAATACAAGCCAGCCAGAGAAAATGTACCATACAATTGTTCTTAGTTTGACAGAAGAGAGTAGATTGTCCAAGGGACAACGAGGAACCAGACTGCATTTCCAGCAAGTGGGTTTTCATTGGATTTACATCACTTATGATGACATGGTAATAGTGGCTATTTGTTACAAGCAGGGAGCTCAGAGAGGCCAGGTGGATTGAACTTAAGGGAAGTGGTTTATTAATCAAGAGGACTGCATGCGATGTAATGGGGCTAATCTTCCATCTACCAGCCACAACTATGGGAATCGTGCAAGTGAACATCTCACAAACGCAGTTGGCTAGATGTACCTTCAGAGTTATTTCCAGCACTGACTGTAACATTCCTAAATCAAACTCTAGAACCTGACCTAATCCATTTCCTGGGTTGACTCATTGCCGTTCAGGAAGAGCCCATTTCAATCGAGCAGTTAATGCAGTGCACATAGAGCAGTTTAGAGGAGAACAACTAAGCGTAACAATGACATTGAGTGCTGCATTACCAAGTGCCACTAACTCAGCTGTGGTTACCTTTTATTCTTTTGAGACATAGAGCCAAAAGTCAGCGTAAACCACCAATAGTCCAGACTGCAGTGGTCTGGACCCCTAGAACATAAGAAAGAATGACCGTAACCTTATAGTTGAACACAGAAAAAAAAATGCAAATTTAGGGCGAAGAGAAAAGGAAGTAATGGAACAAGCCATGAAGATTAAATTGCTAGAAACACAAAACAAGTGTGATAAATAGACTTGCAAGTACAGTAGTAGTAAACAGAATAGTAAGTAATATTGAATGCAGTATGTAATCCATATGCCCAAGTTTCCAGTTATTATTGGTTGTAAGATTTCTCTGTATTCAGTATGAAACATGTAATGTTATGTGAAACTGAGGGACAGGGTCTTGTTCATAGAGGACGGTAATGTTGCGTACCGATAACAGCTCTGACAGCGGGCAAGTGCGGGATGGTGTCACTATAATAATTCAATAAGGCTGACGCGATGTTGTGATGCAGGTTAGCCTACTGAAACAGCGATTGCAGTGGTACTGCAGAGACTAGTGCAGCCACTGGCAAGGCATATTTCCATGCTGACAGTGGCAGGGTGTTTGAGGATCAGTTGACACTTATGCACAACAATTTGCCACTTCTGACTAGAAGTATTGCACATTTTTGTAATAGAATTGTTGTTAGTCTTGCAGCCTTACTAAGATAAACAGGGCTGTGCGAGACAGGGGCTCCATGTGGACCAACCAGTAGAAGTCACCAGTTTGAGGCCACACAGGGAAACAGCTCTGTGTACTAAATCCCTCCCCAGACATAGTGGTACAGCAGAGCTGGCCATCCCAGGTCATCTCCTGCAGCACAACCAATTCTTGCCCAGAGGGCAGTGGATTGCACCCCATGCACATGAGCTATTGCCCACCATCACTGGATGAGTATCCCAGCATGTGGACCTTCACTGCCATTACACAGCTGGGGATCACTCAGGGCTATAGCAGACACACCATCATCAAGTACACACCGCTGGCTCAGGAACTGCACGTCCAGTTTATGTAATGAGACCGTCAACATTCTATGGACCATCCGTGTCAGCATCACAGGATGTGCAGGAAGCCATCCCAGCAGAATTCAGTGGCCAGCCAGCCATTGACCTGGTATATCAAGCAGTGCAGATGTGTCAACCTAACTTGTTACATTTGCAGCTGCAATTTTTCTTTAGTTCTCTAACTAAACACTTTCCAGCTTTTGTTTCATCCCTTTTTACTTATTTCTGTGCCATTGTGGCCAGCATAGCTTGTTATCACTCCATTGTGTTGTTTATCATGTCATCATGCCATAGATATAATTTTGGTAGTGAGTTAATGTTTCATACAGGTTATTTTAGTGGTGAACTATTCAGTTGTTAATGCCCCATGTCAGTGTGACGTTGCTAATACATAGAGAAAATTTAAATGCAGTGCGCTGTGAAACTTAAAGGTATATTTCACAATTTACTCAACTGTCTTGTCAACTAAGATCTTCCGAATTATGATGTGTTCTTTAAAATGGCATTTGTTATCGTGGATACTTAGGTATTACCAATCAGTGCGAGAATGAAGTAGAATATCCACAGCAATTATTGGGGCAAAGTAAAAAAACAAATGCATAACCTTGATAGTACTTAGTGGTGCAAACAAAGTACTAAGTTTGTTTACTCATTTGTGTAATAGATACTGATGGTGAAAGAAACTACAGGTGGAGAAAACACAATAGTAAGAGGGTAGGATCAGTGATAGAAAACCGAATATGAAGAAATACACTGACCAACTCGGGACCTTCGAGGCTTTGGCTACAGAATCTCTGAGAAGACACTTTAATCTGTCTGGTGTTTTATTTAATTCTGTTAATTAATTCAACTTATGGTACATTTTCCTATACAATTCTAATGTCAAACACAATGCTCTTTTTACATTTTGCAACTGCTCTCCCTTTCAGTTCTAGTTTTAAATCAAAAGAGTATGGATTTTCAACATAAACAGATGTAACTGTCATTTCAAATATCCCTCTTCATTAACCTGTCAAGTTATGAGTTCCCATTTTTCTACCAGAATCAGGTGTTTTAAACAAATCAACATTAATTACTGCATAACAAGAAATTATCCCAATTAATTTTAAACTGTTTACAAAATTTATTTACATATTTCTCTCACTGGTCATGCTGTTGTGTACAAAATTTAAATACCCCCTCCCAACAGAGTCGCGACATATAATACATTTAAAATAACTTTCTGCTCTTAATATTGAAAATTCTGCTTCTGTTTTCCTGAGGTCAGTTGATGAATGAGATGTACTAATGGATAACTGTATCTTTTCTTGAACTTTTTGTTCAGTCTAATCATTCATACGTTACTTCAATGTTGTCAAATTGGAAACTGACATAGCTACTTCATCTGAATCTTCACATTGATCGAAAACATTTAATCTTATGCTGATATCTGAATGTTGTTTTTACACCTCCGCAAATTGTTGTTCAGTAGATGCTCCAGCATGTTTTAGGTAAAAGTTTCTTAGGTGAAAATTCATATACGGTATCACATTGCTTAATTATCCCAGAATCCAGCTCATCTTTAAATTCAATATATCTATCTATATCCGAATGCCGCTCCAGCTACTGCCGGGACGGGTGCTGACGAGTACTCTCCATTTGGCTAGGTCCTCCCACCACTTTTCTTCCTCCACTTGCTGCCAGGTCACACCTCTCCTTTCAACAGGTATTCTCACTCCCATTTTCCACAGTGTTCTTGGGCGCCCTCTAGGTCTTTTCCCATCCATCTTTAGTTCTTCCATAATTTTGGGGAGAGTCTGTCCATGCATCCTCTTAACATGCCCATACCATCTTAATCTCTTTTTTTCAATTTCTTCTCTCATACTTTCTTGTTTGAGGTCCTTTCTAATCTCTACATTCCTTACTCTGTCCATTCTTGTTTTTCCCTTAACTGCTCTGAGAAATTTCATTTCCCCTGCTTGCAGTCTGCTCCAGTCCCTTTCTGTCATTGTCCATGTTTCTCCACCATAGGTGACAATAGGGATGTAATAATTCTTATACATAAGGAGTTTTGCTCTTTCTGAAACCTCATTATTCCAAATCAGATGTTTTATTGTTTGGTAGAAATTGCCTCCCTTCTGTAACCTCCTATTAATTTCGTTAGTTATTCTTCCATCCCTAGATATTTCACTCCCTAAATAAGTGAAACTTTCTACCACTTTGAGGGGTTCTCCATTCAAGGTAATATTTCAATTGATTTCTTTCTCTCTTACAAATACCATTACTTCACTCCTATCTTTATTTATTTTTAATCCATACCTTTTCATTATTTCCTTCCTCGCATCAAGCTGTAACTGTACATCTACCTCTTTATCACCCCATATTACCATATCATCTGCAAAAATCATCTTTTTGTCTTTTTCTTTTACTATATCTTCAACTGCCCTATTCATTCCCTCCATCACAACATTAAAAAGCGCAGGAGGTAGAATACTTCCTTGCTTAAGTCTTTGTCTTATTTTGAAGTATTCAGAGTTCCTCAATGGTGTTCTAATTCTACAATTGTGGCCTCTGTACACTGTCTTTATAACATTAATGTATCCATCTTCTATATCTATCTTCTTCAGTTCTTCCCAGAGTCTTTCCCTGTCAACTGAGTCATAAGCCTTTTCTCTGTCTGTAAAAACCATTATCACCCTTTTGTTATACTCCCAACTTTTTTCCATCAGTTGACGGATAGAAAATATCAGGTCGATCGTGCTCCTTCCTTTCCTAAACCCATGCTGTTCTTCACTCAGCTCCTTTTCTATCTTTTCACTTATTCGATTTAGTAAAATTCGTAGAGGGAGACCAAGAGATGAATACACTAAGCAGATTCAGAAGGATGTAGGTTGCAGTAGGTACTGGGAGATGAAGAAACTTGCACAGGATAGAGTGGCATGGAGAGCTGCATCAAACCAGTCTCAGGACTGAAGACAACAACAACAACAACAACAAAATTCTTTCAAAAATCTTGGCTGTATGACTCATGAGGGTTATTCCTCTGTAGTTTTTACAGACTCTTTTATTGCCTTTCTTGAAGATGGGAACAATGTCTCCTATTCTCCAGTCGTCAGGTATTTTACCATTTCTCCACACTCTTGATAGTACTCTATACAGCCACTGCATTCCCACTGGACCTGCTGCTCTTATCATGTACACTGATACTTCATCAGGTCCTGGGGCTTTCCCCCCATTCATCTTCTTCACAGCTTTTTCCATTTCTTCCCGTGCAATTTGTCCTAACTCTGCTTCCCAACTTCTCTCAATTTCTCCATCATTTGTTGTTTCCTCATGTACCTGCTCCTCAGCGTTTAACAGCTTCTTAAAATGTTCTTTCCAGAGATCTTCTATATTCCCTGGATCTTCAATAATGGTACCGTCCTCTGTTTCCACCTTTACTGGGCGTCTACAGGTGTGAAGACAACCTCTCGAATCCATGGACCCTGCATGTCAGTAGGGGATTGTTCAAGCTGGTAGAGGCTCTATAATGATGTGGGGCATGTATAATCTGTGTGATATGGAACCCTTGGTACATCTAGATACAACTCTTGACAGATGACACATACGTAAGCATCCAGTCTGATCACCTGCATCCATTCATGTCCATTGTGTATTCCATTGGACGTGGGCAATTCCAGCAGGACACTGGGATGCCTAGCAACATGCTTTTCAGAAGAGATCTCCATCCCCTCATACTCTTATAGATTTATGGACAGCCCTGGAGGAATCGTGTCGGTTCCCTTCAGCACCACTTCAGACATTAGTTGAGTCCATGCCACATAATGTTATGGCACTTCTGTGTGCTCACGGGGATCCTACACGATATTAGGCAGGTGTATCAGTTTGTTTGGCTCTTTGGTGTATTACCCATTACATTCTTTGCATTGCTGAACCCTCATTTCTGTGCCATACTAAGGCAGAGCGATGGATAGCCTAAATCATTTCTCCTTCTAGTATTGTATGTGTGGATTTTACTGTTGTTTTCAAACATCAATTGATTGTTGACAATTTCATAAGGAAATAAATGTACTGTAAGGCTGGTGTGTATAACAGGTTCTTGAGTCGACACCACATGTTATCCTTGTTACCTGCTTCTGTGTTGCAATAATGCTTTCCTCAGTGATGAGTTAAGACTGAACATGATGCCATCAGACATTAGTGAAAGAAAATAGAGAAAGCCACCTGTGAGCTTCAGAACTATAGACCTATATCTCTAACGTCGATCAGTTGTAGAATTTTGGAACACGTATTATGTTCAAGTATAATGTCTTTTCTGGAACTAGAAATCTACTCTGTAGGAATCAGCATGGGTTTCGAAAAACACGGTCGTGTGAAACCCAGCTCGCACTATTCGTCCACGAGACTCAGAGGGCCTTAGACACAGGTTCACAGGTAGATGCCGTGTTTCTTGACTTCCGCAAGGCGTTTGACACAGTTCCCCACAGTCGTTTAATGAACAAAGTAAGAGCATACGGACTATCAGATCAATTGTGTGATTGGATTGAGGAGTTGCTAGATAACAGAACGCAGCATTTAGCATGTCATTCTCAATGGAGAGAAGTCTTCCGAAGTAAGAGTGATTTTAGGTGTGTCGCAGGGGAGTGTTATAGGACCGTTGCTATTCACAATATACATAAATGACCTGGTGGATGACATCGGAAGTTCACTGAGGCTTTTTGCAGATGATGCTGTGGTGTATCGAGAGGTTGCAACAATGGAAAATTGTACTGAAATGCAGGAGGATCTGCAGCGAATTGATGCATGGTGCACGGAATGGCAATTGAATCTCAATGTAGACTAGTGTAATGTGATGTGAATACATAGAAAGATAGGTCCCTTATCATTTAGCTACAAAATAGCAGGTCAGCAACTGGAAGCAGTTAATTCCATAAATTATCTGGGAGTACGCATTAGGAGTGATTTAAAATGGAATGATCATATAAAGTTGATCGTCGGTAAAGCAGATGCCAGACTGAGATTCATTGGAAGAATCCTAAGAAAATGCAATCCGACAACAAAGGAAGTAGGTTACAGTATGCTTGTTCGCCCACTGCTTGAACACTGCTCAGCAGTGTGGGATCCGCACCAGATAAGGTTGATAAAAGAGATAGAGAAGATCCAACGGAGAGCAGCGCGCTTCATTACAAGATCATTTAGTAATCGCGAAAGCGTTACGGAGATGATAGATAAACTCCAGTGGAAGACTCTGCAGGAGAGACGCTCAGTAGCTCGGTAAGGGCTTTTGTTAAAGTTCCAAGAACATACCTTCACCGAAGAGTCAAGCAGTATATTGCTCCCTCCTACGTATATCTCGCGAATAGACCATGAGGATAAAATCAGAGAGATTAGAGCCCACACAGAAGCATACCGACAATCCTTCTTTCTACGTACAATACGAGACTGGAATAGAAGGGAGAACCGATAAGAGGTACACAGGGTACCCTCCACCACACACCGTCAGGTGGCTTGCGGAGTATGGATGTAGATGTAGATGTTTTATATGCTTGTTGTGGATTTCTGTACTCTTCTTTTTTGCATGTAAGCATTGTTTGTCTTGGTGTAATTTGACTGTAAAGATTGTTTAAGAAACCTATAGGCCTACATAATTATTTAACAATTGCAAGCATTTTCTAGGTACTGACAGTATTGTCAATAATATCAAAGCCACCTAAGACTGTAATAATAAATGTTATTTACCAGTGAACTTTATGCATATGGTCCTTCGTAAGTAACTGTGTGAAAAATTATTATAAAAAGAGTTTATTGTAGAAACATACTTGAATAATGTATTATTGGATGGAGTACGTTCCAGTGTTCAGTCAGATTGCTTCGATTTGAATAACTTCTGCTAAAAGTCCTGCTGTTGGTTTTGTTTAATAATGATTGCAATGCTGCAAGAGACTGCTTTATTTAATACAGTTTCCTAAGTACTGTGTTAGTGCCGTCCCTGTTTATCAAAGTGTCTCCACAACCAAAATATATTTTTGGGTTTGGAAGTCATTATTGAAATAAAGGAACAAAATCACTGCCTGGAGAAGTGTATCACTTATATTTTCTTAGACCGTGATTTGGTGTCTTCTTTGGCAATGAGTGGAGCAGAAAGCAACCCTGAAATTATTCCATGAAACATTTAATGTGTTTATACATTAATATGACAGAGGTTTAGGAACCAGGTTTTAAATTGTAAGACATTTCCAGGGGCAGATGTGGACTCTGACCCCAATCTATTGGTTATGAACTGTAATTTAAAACTGAAGAAACTGCAAAAAAGTGGGAATTTAAGGAGATGGGACCTGGATAAACTGACTAAACCACAGGTTGTACAGAGTATCAGGGAGAGCATAAGGGAACAATTGACAGGAATGGGGGGAAAGAAATACAGTAGAAGAAGAATGGGTAGCTCTGAGTGAGGGATGCAGTAGTGAAGGCAGCAGAGGATCAAGTAGGTAAAAAGATGAGGGCTAGTAGAAATCCTTGGGTAACAGAAGAAATATTGAACTTAATTGATGAAAGGAGAAAATATAAAAATGCAGTAAATGAAGCAGACAAAAAGGAATACAAACATCTCAGAAATCAGATCGACAGGAAGTGCAAAATGGCTAAGCAGGGATGGCTGGAGGACATATGTAAGGATGTAGAGGCTTGTCTCACTAGGGTTAAGATAGATACTGCCTACAGGAAAATTAAAGAGACCTTTGGAGATAAGAGAAACACTTGTATGAACATCAAGAGCTCAGATGGAAACCCAGTTTTAAGCAAAGAAGGGAAAGCAGAAACGTGGAAGGAGTATATAGAGGGTCTGTACAAGGGCAATGTACTTGTGGACAATATTATGGAAATGGAAGAGGAGGTAGATGAAGACGATATGGGAGATATGATACTGCGTGAGGAATTTGAGAGAGCACTGAAAGACCTGATTCGAAACAAGGCCCCGGGAGAAGACGACATTCCATTAGAACTATAGACGGCCTTGGGAGAGCCAATCCTGACAAAACTCTACCATCTGGTGAGCAAGATGTATGAGACAGGCGAAATACCCTCAGACTTCAAGAAGATAATAAAAATTCCAATCCCAAAGAAAGCATGTACTGACAGATGTGAAAATTACCGAACAATCAGTTTAATAAGTCGCGGATGCAAAATACTAACGCAAATTCTTTACAGACGAATGGACGAATTGGTAGAAGCTGACCTCGTGGAAGATCAGTTCGGATTCCGTAGAAATATTGGAATACGTGAGGCAATACTGACAATACCACTTATTTTAGAAGCTAGATTAAGGAAAGGCAAACATATGTTTCTGGCATTTGTAGACTTAGAGAAAGATTTTGACAATGTGGACTGGAATACTCTCTTTCAAATTCTGAAGGTGGCAGGAGTAAAATACAGGGAGTGAAAAGCTATTTACAATTTGTACAGACACCAGATGGCAGTTATAAGAGTAGAGGGGCACGAAAGGGAAGCAGTGGTTGGGAAGGGAGTAAGACAGGGTTGTAGCCTCTCCCCAATGTTATTCAATCTGTATATTGAGCAAGCAGTGAAGGAAACAAAAGAAAAATTCGGAGTAGGTATTAAAATCCATGGAGAAGAAATAAAAACTTTAAGGTTCGCCGATGACATTGTAATTCTGTCAGAAACAGCAAAGGACCTGGAAGAGCAGTTGAATGGAATGGATAGTGTCTTGAAAGGATGATATAAGATGAACATCAACAAAAGAAAAACGAGGATAATGGAATGTAGTCGAATTAAGTCGGGTGATGCTGAAGGTATTAGATTATGAAATGAGACACTCAAAGTAGTAAAGGAATTTTGCTATTTGGGGAGCAAAATAACTGATGATGGTGGAAGTAGAGAGGATATAAAATGTAGACAGGCAATGGCAAGGAAAGCTTTTCTGAAGAAGAAAAATTTGTTAACATCGAGTATAGATTTAAATGTCAGGAAGTCGTTTCTGAAAATATTTGTATGGAGTGTAGCCATGTATGGAAGTGAAACGTGGACGATAAATAGCTTAGACAAAAAGAGAATAGAAGCTTTTGAAATGTGGTGCTACAGAAGAATGCTGAAGATTAGATGGGTAGATCACGTAACTAATGAGGAGGTATTGAATAGGATTGAGGAGAAGAGAAGTTTGTGGCACAACTTGACAAGAAGAAGGGATCGGTGGGTAGGACATGTTCCGAAGCATCAAGGGATTACCAGTTTAGTATTGAAGGCCAGCGTGGAGGGTAAAAATCGTAGAGGGAGACCAAGAGATGAATACACCAAACAGATTCAGAAGGATGTCAGTTGCAATAGGTACTGGGAGATGAAGGAGCTTGCACAGGATAGAGTAGCCTGGAGAGCTGCATCCAACCAGTCTCAGGACTGAAGACCACAACATCAACAACAACATTAATATTATACATTCTTTTTTTTGTTATGTCCCCTGACATGTGTTCTGCCCATCAGTGCATAGATCTCCTGACTGCCCTTTTCATTTAGCTCCAGCAGCTTTTAAGGCTCTGTTTAGACTTAAATTCCTCTGATTCAATACTCTTAAGAGTTCTGTGGATGTATGCGGGGGAAAGTAACATCTGACTCTCTTGATTGAATGTGAACTCTTGTAATTTTTAATGGCAAGCTTCATCACGATGTAAATCACTATCCCATTGTAAGCCACTGCAGTATTATAATCATCTCAGTGAATTCCAGGATGTGGCCAGACAGTTGTATACATAATGTTTGTCCCCTGTGTCATGCTTGCAGGGTTAGGGTTCCTCTGCCTCATGACATCTGCCCTATAGTATCGACATTACTTCTTTGCTAACTAATTACAGTGACAGTGGAAAGTCCAGGATAGAATAACAACAATATGAGAAAATAGAATGCTACTCAGTGAAGATTGGGGGCCTGAGTTGCAGTCAGGCACAATGCAGAACTTTTAAGCTTTCGGACAAAAAAAGGCCTGAAATAGAAAACGCATTCATTCACACAAGAATAAGACACTCACACACGTGGCCACTGTCTCGGGGTGTTGGACTCAGCTGTGTACTGTTAACTACGTCTGATGTGAGCTACAATCTGCTGGGGTTGGCAGTAAGTGTGAGGAGGAGGCATGGGGCGAGAAGGCAGAGGGATAGCAGATTAGGAGTGAGGAAAGGTGTGCTGCCTGTGGGTGTGCACAGGGACGTAGTTGGAACAAGATGGACTACTAGATGCTGTTGGGATGTGGTGTTTTTAGGGAGAAAGGAAGGGGGGGTAGACTTTGTAGTAGTTGCTTTGAGAGAATAGAAGGCACTTGTAGTGATGGAATGGGAGCAATGACTGGGGTAGATAGATGGAGGACTGGGACCAGCAAAGGTGAGAACAGGGTGGGCACAAGAACAAAGGGTATGTTTGTACTGGTCCGTGACTGGCAGTACCCAAGATCGATTGACGACGACAGGGGATCATACTGTACCAACGTCTCTATGCCGTTACTGTAGAGCATCCTGTTGCGCAAAGTACTTAGGCCACCAGTCAACCACCACACCTTTAATTAGGTACAGTGTCTTATTTTTAACTGGATGTTAAGACTGCAGAACGCAATCTAATTGCAGAAGATTCCAGTTGGAGAGGAGCCTCTGATGACAACAAGAATCTAGCCCGCGCCGCAATCACACTGGCAATGAACCAATCTGACACGAAATCAGCCTTAGTACAATAAATTTTGGAGCCACTTCAACATCTGACCATGCAAACAGCCTGTCTGCCAAATAATGGGATTAACACCCTGCGTAGACATGACACCGAAATCGTACCAAGCCACGACAGAACTGCGAATAATCACTTAACAATATTCACTCGCCAATTATTACTGAAGTTAAGCAGTAGTGAATAAATTGCCCTATTTAATGAACCACTCTCGTTGTCTACAATACTGATC
Organism: Schistocerca gregaria; assembly: GCF_023897955.1. Lineage (NCBI taxonomy): Eukaryota > Metazoa > Arthropoda > Insecta > Orthoptera > Acrididae > Schistocerca > Schistocerca gregaria. The sequence continues at coordinate 197,967,616 of NC_064922.1, forward strand.
TCGTCAGAGCAACAAATTACTTTAATTTCAGTACCTGATTATCTTGCTTGATGATAAATGCGACATCCAACTAGCAATTGTTATCTTTCGCAACGAGTTTTTCACAACGCAGTACGTATTCTCTGACATAAACTCGGAACTATTTTATTACTTGTACTAAAATACCAATCTGTCTACCATCTTGAAATGATTATTCTGTTTATGGACACTTCCATCACTGCTGTTAGGAATTAAAAGATTTTAAATTATCCCTTAAATATTTTTCCAATTCGACGCAGCGATAATATGTAAGTGATGAGACTTCGCATGCGTCACAGAATAACGAATCTTTGTTAGTAGTTTCCCTTAATTGAAATCTTTCCTTTAATATTGAGACAATCTACTTTCAGTAGCCTATTTATAATTTCATTCGTTCAAGAGCCTTTTATCAAACACATTTAAAACACCACGTTATACGTGATATCAACTCCACTGTATCAATATCTCTAAATTACACTCTTTTATACTTCTGAAAATGATATAGATATATTCACACTAGATACCAATTGAATAGACTGGGAAGTTTCCTTTAACCCCAATAAAATTGGATTTATTTTCCTTCTAGGTATCTCAATACACGTTGGTTATCACCAGTGAACGAGTGCCAGCAAATATATTATCATTCCCCACAATACGGAAACAGGTAATAAAAAAAATCAAACAAATATCCTAAATGTCACCGCCACTTTTCAACTAACCTTAAGTTACAATTTAAAAGCAAATCTTGACCTCTTCAGGCATTGACCACACGCGACCCACTAAGTTCCCTAACATTTTAATCGGCCATTAATCACCTTGATTAATCAAGTTTTGGTTTCGCTACGTGTAGCTCGTTAAATGGTTCCTTCAATTTACTATCGCTTGTCTACTCAGTGATACATGCACACCATTACCGCATAGTGAAACAGGTCATCGTTCTATGACCCAACTCACTGTCTGCTGCAAGCTAGTGGTCTTGAAAATAAAACTATCAACACATGTTCAAGGCTTTCCCTTCTCGATACACACACGCACAATAGCCAAACCCCCTCAATAAAAACGACAAGCAACCCAATTACCCCTGGGCGCATCATGACCGCTCAACATACAATGCAGACAGGATTTCGGACACATCGATTCCACAAAACTCAGCACCTAACAAATCAATCTCTCAATTAAATCAGGCTCATGCGGGACTCACCCCAGCATATTTTACGAACGAAACTGTTCCCACAACTATAATCAACAAAATTCCGTGCACTCTCCCGAGACTTACGTGTCAACTGAGTAGCCTCACTATGCCACACAGTGAAATGCTATAAGATCAGACCTGATATATATACCACTATATACCACTACCACCACTAACTAACCCTTTTCGTTGTACAATAGGAACCATTTAAAACGAACAAACACGCAATGCCACGCCAACTTTTAACAATTAATGTAATAATCATCGATGCTGTCGATTCTTCGCAATAGTGGCCGGCTGCTGCGCGTTGCTCAGGCAGCATCTCTGGACGCAGCGAGGGCGATATGGTAGATCGCTGCAGTCGCGCATGCTCGCATGTGATAGACGCTCTCATATCATCTAGAACACAATTTGATTTTGGTTTTACCACATCATACACGTATATTAACCTGACCACCAGGTGTTATCATTGATTCATCACGCAGGACACTCAGCACCAGTGAGGGCGAACATACCTCGTGCATTTTGACACAGCACATGTTGCAGAGAGAATGCCCACCTGCACGTTTCAGAAAAGAAGGCATTTGTGGGAAGAATAGAGATGGTGCAAGCTGTGAAACAGTCACTGAAGTGAAGCACATCATGTTGGGTAACGTATTCAGCTCTGATGAGGGTTAGTATACTGCCACCCACCGAATTACACAATATTCTTGTCCATCCGTATTCCAACTCTGCTCCTAACCCCTTGTGTCATGCTGCTGCCAAACAGTGGTCAAGAGACATCTGGATCACACAGTCACTGATTGTGCTGCCCAACATGGCATTCTTCACCTCAGTGACTGCTTCACAGCACATGAAATCTGGATTCTTCCTACCAACACCGGCTTTTCTCAGTTGTGCATGTGGGACCTTTCTTTTCAATGTATCATTTGTTCCCATAACACCCTTGGCCTCAACCAGCACTAGTCCCTGTTCTCCACGTACCCACCCCCTCCTTCCATCTCAACACAGTGTCCCAACTATGTACTTAGCAGCGCATCCTTACACACCTCATTCCTGCACACTCCTGCAGGCAACACAGCACTTACCCCAACCATACCCTGCTACACCTCCCTCTCGTCCCCCTTGCATTCTCCTTCTTACCCTCACTACCCAACCCAGCAGATTGCTGCTTGCATTAGACACAGTCACAGTCTACAGTTGGGCCCCAGTATCTGGAGACAGTGGCCATGCGTGTGTATGAGTTGTGCTTTTGCAAGTATGTGTGTTTTCTATTTCAGAAGAAGGACTTTCTTGTTCAACCACTGAAATGTTTAGCAGTCTTTTTCATTGTGACTGAACACCTCCTCTATACTACTGTAATACAGTGATAGAATTGTTGTATATTATATGTTGCCTTGGAGTTAACGGCTGACTTTAGTAAAAGTTCATTATAATATATTGTAAAACCATATGTCATGTAACAACATCCATACCATCCATAACAAAATATAATGAATGTTAACTCTGCCCACAGGTTGTACAACATCAACCAGTCAAGTATGAAATTTTCCCGCTATCACCTTTATCCAGGCACAGGCTCAGTAAGTTCAGATCAATATTATGTGTTTCTAAATAGTATTATTTAATATTAATAGTAGTTGTGAAGTGCTAATCCATGGTACCTATCTCCAAACTGCTAGAAACAGATTAATGCTTGTATGTTCTGATTCATCAATAATTGTTTGCAAATGTGTAAAGGAATAAAATTGTAAAAGTTTAGATGAGTAAGACTGTTCATAATTACCATTGTTCAGAAAAAATCTTGGTTTTATTTGATAAGTAATGCTGATGATAACAGAAAGGAAGATAGTTAAAAAGGTTTGCGTAGGTTGTTGAGTGAAGCTCATAGTCTGTGATGCACCTTTTGTCAAAGGTTTTACTCTGTTCATGAAGTACTGAACGTTATTTGATAGTGCTCCTTATTTTTCCCTTTGAGTTTGGTAAACTTTGTCCTCGGTAGTGGACATTGTGAACAGTAATTGCTTATCTATATTTTACAAAACTAAAAACATAAGACATTGTGTGCTGTTATAAGCAGTCATATTATGAATAGGGCCAGTTGTCAAACTTTTTATTAAGGTCTGCATATGTTTGTGTGATGTCAAATAAAGTTTAGAAAACCAATATATGGATGTAACCTCCTCCATGGGGGTGTAAGTTTTCCCTGCATTCATTTTTTCGTGTATACCTATGAGAAATCAAGAACTAAAACCTAAAATCTCTTTGTGTTTAGGAAAATCCACATACAGGAAAAAACTTATTATTCTGTCCTGTATCTTGGAATTTTAAACTTACTCTATTTTCTGTTCTGTAGTAATCTGTAAAATGTTGTTATTCTCCTCATAACCATCCAAATTATTTGATAGGTGAAAAGAAAGAGAGAGGCAGTTTGCTGTCAGTGTCATAAGAAAGGTAGCACAGTGGGAATCAAATTGGTCTTCATGGTAAAGGCTGCTTGTCAGAACAAAAACGTACGACTCACATTGAATCTTTATTAAAATCAATAGTAAGTGTGTAAAATCTAACTTTATGGATTCTGGAAAGGCATTCTCTATTTTGTGCTGTTGCGATTTCCTGTTTTGTGCTGGGCAACAGACAGTTTCGTGTAGCACTGAGAGCAGTCACTATTCTCCATTCTTCCCAATCACAGACCAGAGGTTCGACACGATTGTTCTCTGTATGCTACCTAGAAAGAAAATGAAATGAGGTAGTGGGCAGTACTAAGGAACTGTTTGTTGTGGTGCAAGAGTTCTGATGCACACTTATAATTCCTCCCAGGGGGCTCACCACTCTTTGGTGAGTTCATGCTTGGCTGCCTTGGGGCCCCGGCCTTTGCAGCATTTTCTTCCATCTGTGCTGCATGTCTATCCTTTTTCTATTCTTTTTCCTCTCACTTGGGGAACGTGTCTTGGATGTTATTGGGAAGGTTCTCCATTGTCTGTCGCGTACGTAAGAACTGTCTCACCTTTGTATTTCGTTCCCTTTTCCATTCTTTGTTTCCCTTCTCCTCTCGTTCCTCCACTTTGACATTTGAGGTTCCTCTTTTCTTTCTTCCTCCTTGTGAACTCCTTATGGCCAACCCATGCGTCTGACGTGTGACAGGTGACTGGGTGATGTGTAATTCCCAGCCCTGGGTCGACAGATAGGGTTCGAACATACCCCTGGTGAAAGCCAGGCCCAGGGAGGGGTGATTGCCTTAGCTGCAACCTTCCCAAATTGCCGATTGTTCCCTCTGTCAGATGTTCGGGAGGTTTGACCTGAGATGTGAACCATCACCCGAGGCAGGTGCGCCCCTTGTGAAGAGGTCCCCCTGATGGAAGAGCATGCCATCGGAGACACTGGCAATCATGGAGAATTTCCTCATGATGAGTCAGTCATCTTCCGAATCAACGTCTACATAATGAGACTAATGATTCAAAGACCCCTCCCCCTGCACCACGATTCCTTGTGGTCTCACGTACTGAAGACGGTCAGTCCTTCACCTCGGTAAATTCATTTATTATTCAGAAAGGTGTTGATGCAATTGCCGGCCCTGTGAAATCCTGCTCTCGTTTAAGAAATGGTAGTTTGCTTTGGAAGAGCACGTCTGATTCTCAAGTGCAACAACTGCTTGCTGCCTCACTTCTCCACGGCTACCCTGTTCGTGTTGAGGCCCATAGAACTTTGAGTCTTCCCGTAGTGTAATTTACACTAGGCTGTTCGACATTCAAACAGAGGTCGAAATCAAATCTTACCTCTCTGATCAGGGCTTCATTGCCGTCCATCGTGTGATGAAAAAGGTGGATTCCTCCTTAGTTTCCACCTGCACTCTTTTTCTCACCTTTGATAGAGTGGTGCTTCCGTTCAAGATCAAAGCAGGCTATGGAATTATCATAGTCCGGCTGTACACTCCAAACTCGATGCGCTGCTACCAGTGTCATCGTTTCAGATCACATTAGACTGCCACCTCCTCTCGGGACTGTTCCATGTATCTTGCAGAGCAGGCTGTCCAAGACATCCGGATAAAGGAAAAAGTGCCTTACCCGGTCACTCGCAAGTTACTGGCTATTCACAAACCCTGCGTTGTTTCATCTGGCACATATTCTTGAAGGGGGGGGGGGGGGGGGGGGACCTTGTTTCACAAAGCGACTAGCACCCAGCGCACATTAGTCTATCGATTATATTCGAAGCTGATTTCTGAATGAATCATAAGTTGATTCGTGAATGCGTGCATAGTCTACATGATGTCTCTGTCAGGGGAATCCTTGTCGCATGTAGAAACGAACTTTCCTACAGACAAAAGGGGCTATATGAGCTGAGCGGAGTTAAGGCCGATAGGGTGAATGCCAACCACTGTCTGATGGTGTGGTTGATTGGGTTTGCGAATGATGAGCGTTGTTCTAATTACAAGCGACATCCATAGATTCAGACTACAGGAGTGGAAATAAACGAATAACAGGTAAGAAAGATTACGTATTACCTTCTCGGTGTATCCAAGAAACTGAAATTTTGACAGAAAATTTTTCGCCAGATCGCTATACTAGTAAGGGCCAGTTGTACAGTCCCCAGCTAGCAGCCGCATTAAGTTCTGTTCCGGAAGAACCGCGGAAAACGCGTTCTACGAACATGTAACTAGAGCTGACCGGAGAAAAATTGCGGGATAACTAAACCGGTGATTTTGGCAGAGTTAGTGAAGTTAACCTGCGAATAAGCTTTGACATTGGCAAGAATAATTACTAAATTAGTGATAACAAGACTGTTTGTTAGAAAGAAGAAGGAGAAGAAACGGGTACATCACACAAATTATAGAACAGTATGACGATTCCAAGTTTGTATAAAAATTTTGTACTACTACTTTTCGATATCATACTTGAGAACTGGAGGGTATGAATGAAGTGTGAAACTGTTTCCTAACGTAAAGCTTTTGGCTTGTAGTAGATCTGATAGGCATTTGATGTTGGTACATTGTGAGTTATATTCTGTCGTTCCAAAAAGGACCGTTTGTGCCAAAACAGTCTTGTTTATTTGATGTGTGTTACAATTGCTGCAGTATTAGAAAGGCCTATTTTGTTTTATCTAGCAGACAGTGACAAAATAGACGTAACAGATCCGGAAACAAAAAATAGTTCAAATGGCTCTGAGCACTATGGGACTCAAATTCTGAGGTCATCAGTCTCCTCTAACTTAGAACTACTTAAACGTAATTAACCTAAGGACATCACACACATCCATGCCCAAGGCAGGATTCGAACCTGCGACCGTAGCGGTCACTTGGTTCCAGACTAGCGCCTAGAACCACTCGGCCACCTCTGCCGGCATCAGATCGAGAAACCATTCCAGTCTTGGGTCCTATTTGTATTAACAGCTTTTTCAGTATTAGTCAATGACATTTCGACTTTTCATGTAGCAAAATATTTGACGAACTTTGATGAGGTAAAAGATTCTTTCGCAGAAAGGAAAGCACGCCATGTAAAGCTGTAGCAAGATTAGAGAGAAAAAATTCCAGGAGCTAAGGATTGAAGAAATGTGTATTGTCTTGCTTATCTCATGTCTTTACTGGGTTTATGTATCCTATATTTAATATTATGTCACACAAAGCAGTAAATTGTTAACTGATAGGGAATAAAGAGTGCAAATTTTCTGTAGAGTTCTTTCTTTCTTTCTGGACAGAATGTCAAACTGGCTGACTGTAAGCAGGAGAGGCACCGCAGGACATTTTAATTTCCACTGTCCTGAATATGGTTTGATGGCATCCATTACAAAATATACACGTTTCAATTCCACAGAGTGAAGTACAGTGACGTGTGATGGAGAATGCTGTGTCAGGAGGCGAGGCAGTGCACTTTGACACACTTACGACCAAATAACACGTGTTACATTTCCTCTCAAACACATATGTTTTATCCATCAAACTCTTCAGAAAGTTGTGCGCTACAAAATTAACGTGTTTTTTTTTTTTTTTTAAAAAAACGTCTTATATCAAATGCTCCAGTGAATGGCCGGTATTGCCCCGGTTCGGGAATATCGTAGATCCAGGGCTGATGCGCAGAGCAGTCTGAGTTACAGTAGGGAAGTGGGTAGTCTTCACGTGACCCATATTTACATTTAGTGATTTTGTTGTTTCCTCTTAGTTTACTGCTGTCACGTCAAATGAAAACAAAACAGATTTTTGTAGCCGGGAGCTATCAAGTAAATTAAAATACACTCACACAATTACGGAAAATCAAGCATTAATTGCCTTGCAGAACAATGAAGTCAGTTTTGTCGGTTTGCTAAAGAAATTTCTTTCATTAATCTTTTCCGCTGAGGTAGACAATATTTTTGAAACGAAGTGTTTAATTCCACATACTGTTCGCTGCATTTCAAGTGCAAGTTTTCGACTTCTAGCATGTATGGCATTATGCCATAATAAGGAACCAAACATGAGAGATAACACAGTACTGGTACTCCAAGAAAATTTACATCCCAAAAACCACATTGAAAAGCGTAATATTAGGTCGTGGTCTACTTCACTGGGAATCTAGACATACGATTGTGCACATTTTAGTATGGGTCAGGAAATTCCGATGCTCCTGGAGTATCCTCTGATGTCTTGCTTCTTTTATGATATATGTAAGAACTTCTAACGCTTTACACGTACGAACATATGGGCTCCCTACGACATCGTAGCTGCCCAAGCGCGGTGGCGCCTGTCATCTGGCGCTCTCTGGCAACTGCAGAAATGAACCTATTTCTATAAGGTCGCGGGAAAATATTGTGGATGGTGGTTTGAAAAGCGTTACCATCAAAGTATCATTCTGGCAGTTACACCGGAACCCCGTGCGAGAATGTACAATGAATTTCTTAAATCACAGAGCGTTTCACTCTCATTTAAACATAAACTCTTCGATGATGAGCCATTTAGATGAATTTTGAGCCCAGAAGATCAGAAATTTATGTTGTCGTTAAAAATTTTACTGGCACATTTGTGTGATATGTCTTAAATTGTAATAAGCGCATAAAAGAGCAACATTATACGTGAAAGCTTAGCCTCTCTTCCAGCATGTTAATCTTATAGACCAATATTATATGTGAAAGTTTTGCGTTTCGTGTAACAACACTATTTATATTAATTTAAACCATAAACTTTTTCTGTTTGTGTGTTCGCGCTACTTAACAGTGGTGTTGCTATTGGCTGACTACATCACGTGTCCTAAGCTCTGAATAACCTCTGTCATCGGCTGAGATCACGTAACATGAGCTATGACTGGCTTACGAAAGTGCATCGCAAATTTCGATTTCAGTGCTTCGGTGTTTGGTGGAATTCGAATTTATACTTTCGTAATATGCAGCGTACATGTTGCTGTACATCAAAGATCTTTCCAAAACGCGTTTTTTTTCCTGCGTATAGTTTTTGATAGCGTCAGGAAATTCTACGCCCGTGTATAAAACCATAATCATTCAATGGATTGATACGTTTTACAGTTCCAAGAGAAAATATACTGTCAATTAAGAGGGAAAAAGTATATTTTCATCCAGGATAAAGTGTATTTTTAACCGGGAAATCCGGGAGAAATCTGTGATTTTTTTTTCCTTGTCCACGTATACACCCTGCTTGTGCTCTGCCCAGCCTGCCCATTGTCTTGAGTGGTCCGTTCTTTCTGACACCTACTCAAGCGACCATTTCCTGTGTGCTGTCCTGTGTGCTGTCCTGTGTGCTGTGTGCTTGCTGACTCCTACCCCATCCATGTGCATGCCCAATTGGCAACTTACTAAGGCTGACTGGCAGCTTTACTCCTCCCTGGCGACCTTCGAAGAACAAGATTTCCCCAGTTGTGATGACCAGGTGGAATGTGTCTCAGTTGTTATCCTTACTGCTGCATAATGTTCCATTCCTCGCATTTCCTCCTTACCATGCCGTCCGTATCCCAGTCGCTTGGCGGACTGAGGCATGCTGCAACACAATTCGTGCACAGAGACCTGCTCTACACATGTTTGACCATCATCCTATGTTGGCAAACTTCATTCATTATAAACAGATGTGTGCAGAGTGTCATCATGTTCTTCGAGATAGCTATTGAGCTAGCTGGATTTCATTCATTAGTTCTTTTAACAGTTCCACCCTTTCCTCTGTCGTGTGGGCCAACCTTCGACAGCTCTCTGGGACCAAGAGCCATTCCCGATTTCCTGCCTCACAATAGCAGACGATGTTATCTTGGACCCAATTAGTATCTCCAACACCGTGGGCCACAATTTTGCGGAAGTTTCGAGCTCTTCCCACTATCACCCCTGCTTTCATCCATCGGAAACTAGCAGAGGAGGCTCGGGTGATACCCTTCTCTTCTCCGAATCATGAGTGCTACAGTGCCGCCTATACTATGAGGGAGCTAGATCATGCTCTCAGTTCATCCTGATCCTGTGACACAGCGCCAGATGCCATTCACATCCACGTGACATTCACCTCTCTCTTGTGGGCAAGCACTTCCTGCTAAACGCGTGCAACCACATCTGGGCAGAGGGCACATTTCCCGGACACTGGTATGAAGCCACTGTCATACCCATACCTAAGCCCTTCCTTCTAGCTACTGTCTCTCTCTCTTACCAGTTGTGTTTGCTAGGTGATGGACTGTATGATTCATGCACGGCTGGTATGGTGGCTCGAGTCTTGCAATTTACTGCCAAATGTACAGTGTGGAATTCGAGTGCAGCATACTACAGTTGACCCTCTTGTTACTTTATTGGCCCAAGGCATGAATGTTTTTCTGTGTAAATACCAGACTGTGGCCGTATTTTTTGGTTTGGAGAAGGCCTACACCACCTGCAGGAGAACTGGTATCCTCTGTAATCTTTACTCATGGGGCTTCCATGGTCGTCTACCCTGTTTCCCTTCAGGCATTTTTAAAAGACCGAGTTTTCAAGGTGCATGTGGATTCTGCCTTGTCGGACACCTTTATCCATGAAAATGGTATTCCTCAGGGGCCGTCTTCCGCTGGGCATCTCTGGCTCCCTTTTTGTTGGCGATTTTGCCATCTGTTGCAGTTCTCCAGAACCTGTCTCACTGAATGACATATTCGGCGATGTCTTGATCATCTTTGCTCCTGGAGCATCAACAATGGCTTTCATTTTTCCACTGACGAAACCGTCTGTATGAATTTCTGATGGCGCAATTGGTTTCTCCCACCATCTTTACATCTTGGGCCTATTACCCTTCCGTTCGTTGAAACTGCGAAGTTCCTGGGGCTCATGCTCGATGGAAAACTCTCTTGGTCCTCCCATGTGTCTTACCTGGCAGCCCACTGTACATGGTTGCTCAATGTCCTACGTGTCATCAATGATACTTCCTGGGGTGCCTATCGAACCACCCTCCTACGTTTGTACTGGATCCTTTTCCATTTGAAACTCAACTTTGGATGCTTTGTTTATGCACCTGCAAGTCCATACGTCCTATATCATTCAACACTATCCACCATCGTCACATCCATTTGGCCACTGGTGCTTTCTGCACTAGCCCGGTTGAGAGTCTGTATGCTGAAGCTGCTGAACTATCACTGTCCGACCACTGTGACTTTCTCCTCAGCAGGTATGCATGCCATTTGTCTGCCAGGTGTGGCCACCCATCCAATGCCTCCTTCTTTGATGATTCCTTTGATCGCCAGTATGGAGTGCATCCCCCTTCTCTGTTACCTCTTGGAGTCTGCTTTCGGTACTTGCTACGGTGGCTTAACTTCACACTAAATGCACCTTTCCCAGTGGGTGCGAACCCTTCACCACCTTGGCTTCGTGAAGCAGCCCATGTTAACCTTGGCCTTCATTTGGTTCCTAAGGGCACTACTCCAGCCTCCCTCTATTGCCTTTAGTTTCACGACCTACACATGGAACTACGCGATAGTACTATTTTACTAATGGCTCGCAGACTGACAATGGGGTCGGGTGTGCTTTCATCATTTGCACCCATGTCTTTCGATATCGGTATTGTCTGCTCTGATTCACTCAGTGCCTTTCAAAGAGTATGTGTGCTGTACACTGCCCATTCCTTAGTGCAGTGGGTCCAGGAAAACTGTCACTGCTCACTCTTGGTGGAGCCAGTGTGATGTTTGTGTGGGTTCCTGGTCATGCCGGTCTGCCAGGAAAGGAGGCTGGTGCCAAAGCTGCAGTCCTCGTACCTCAGCCCGCTAGTTCATATATTCCCTCTGATAATCTCTGTGTTGCCATCTGTCAGTATGTGGTGTTCCTTTGGCATCACCAATGCTTCTCGCTTCACAGGAATAAGCTGAGGCTTATTAAGCCTCTCCCAGTGGCTTGGATGATCTCCTGCCGGGAGGAGGTCATTTTAACTCAGCTGCATATTGGGCACTGCCTTTTTAGCTGTCATCATTTGACAAGTGGCGCTACCCCACCACATTGTGCACATTGTACCCAAGTTCTTACTGTCTACCACTTTCTGAAATAATTCCCGTCCTTCAACCATTTATGTTCCCACTTGGTTTTGCCGTCTGAGTTATTGTCTGTTTAGCAAATGACATGACGGCTGTCGCCCGCATTTTACTTTTTATCCGCTAAAGCAATATGGCAAAGGCCATTTAATTTTTAGTTTTGGGCCTCTGTTTCTGTACAGTGTTTTTTAGCCCTTTTTCCATATCCCTGTTTTTACCTGCCTTCTGTTATGTCAATTGCGACTGACGTATAGTCGTTTTTTAACTCCCCTCTCTTCATGTTCTATAGCTTTGACTTGGGCATGTATGACCCCAGTTGTGTTTTGCCCCCTAAAGCAAAACAAATGCAAACCAGTACTTTTAATTTCAGTTGGCAGAACTTCCTACTTCATCCAGACGTCCTTCGTGAAAATTCCTTTTTACTGAGAACTATTCAACTATTCTGAAAGATTATCTAGTTTTACTTGCCAGATTACAAGTATTACTGAACTGTTCCAATGCTATTGGTAGAATCCTCATCCGCTTCATTCGACACTCTTAGGTCAGAATTAACCATTGTCACAGAACTTCATTATAAAGGGAGTCGCGGTTTGACACTGTTTACTCTGTGGCTACCTGTAATGATTCAGATTCATCATAAGATGGTCTTTTTCTGCTGCATGGCGCCCAAGGGGAACCTCTAACAAAAAATCCAAATGCAACGAATCCAGAATCGGTACAATACTCTGATTGACACTAATAACTTAACTTAAACTTAATTGACTACCAAGTGACCATGATTTCTCAGTTACATCAGCTATTATGAGGTAAGTGTTTTATGACCACCTGAAATATTAAATTGCGTCTCTGTGCCCTCATAACTGACACCTATACTATTGAGTAACCCAAGTAATTTGTGACTGACTTATTATAACCACTATAGTAAAATTATATTGTGGACCATACCGTCTCAAAAAATTTATACACTGTCAAATGAATCTTGTAAGCTTCTGACATTAATGAGATGTAAAATTTTAAAAAACAGTAACTCATCACAGGTTGTGTGCTCTTGCTCATTTACATTTTCCCAGGCTAAGAACTGCCTAAATTAATAGTTGGTTAACTGTGTGCCATTATCTGAAAGTAAGTCTTTTGTTCTTCCCTATACCTAAAATAGTGGTCCCTGAGTGTAGTTGTTACTACACAGCTTGTAGCTGTCTTCATCAGAGATAATGTTACTAACTTTGACCAGTATTCAGTCACAACAAGAATACATGACATTCCTCCCTGCCCTGTAGGTGCTGTAGCTGTGTGTTGCAGAGCCACAAAAAGGTAACTCGATCATGAATGAGGTATTTACTGAACCAGTAAGTGTTGTGTACCAAATGTGACACAAAAGAAACAAGACTGGTATTGCTAATTAATGTTGTAACACAAATAGATTTTATTAGTGATAGTCATCTTCAGAGTAGGACACATTTAAACCCACACACTTTGTAACAAAAAGCTCTGTAACCAAAGTACTATGCAACTCTGCTGTAAAGATATAGCCAGAAATGGCCTTTTTTATTCTCGTAACAAAGAGTGTTCGTGTTAATGTCATACAACTGCTATAAACTGAAATTTCACTAGCCGTTGCCATTACTTGTGTGTTGAAAACTTAATATACTGCAGTGCAGCGACACACTTTCGATTATGTTCCCTCTGACACAGTAACTGTTGTTCACAATTAAGTATTACTATGACTGGTTATGGACTACCCTACCATTGGTGAGGCATTAAACAGCATGACACAGAATTTATGTTAAATTGTCCGCTCCCAAATTTGCACACAAAAATACATAAACAAAAAAACAAGAAGGGTAAATTTACTGAAGTACATTTTCATAAAGAATATTTCATTGAGCACATGTATTTGCAATGCTGGTTGAAAACACTGATATGCATACAACCCAGTAATATCTCACTGGAAGTTTTAAGAATGGATCCGCTACTGCTTACTGGTTGGGCTGGCAGGTACATGGAGGATGGAGAATGAGTCATTGCCTTACCCATGAATGCCCTCTGACACAAAAATGCATTTCCTTTGTTCAGTTTGTTGGGGCTGCTGGTTGAGTGCGGGTCTGTTAGAGCTTGTTGCTGGATTCTGCCTATGTGAAAATGGACATAAAAATGGAGCAACGAGTTAGTGTGAAATTTTGTTTTAAAACCGGGAGATTACCTTCCGAGTTTTATGAACTATTAAAAACAGCATTTAAAAATGCCCACGAATCATTTGAAGATGAACCACAGTCCAGTCGTCCTTTCACCTCAAAAATGAACGAACATTTGAAAGTTCACGACTTAGTGCGCTCTGATCATAGACTTACAATTAGGGTGATGGCTGATGAGCTTCATTTAAGTTGAGTCAATTTTAACTGAGGATCTGAACATGCGCCAAGTGTCTGCAAAGTTCATTGCAAAAATGTTGTCAAGTGACCAGAGACAATACTGACTTAAAGTGTGCCAAGTACTGATTAATTGGACTAAAAATTGGGCGGGGGATTGAGGCACAGTCGGTCAAAGGTGAAGACAATGTTGGCGTTTCTTCTCCGCCCCCCCCCCCCCCCCCAATTGTTCCGGTATTGTGCATCATGAATTGGCACCTGGAGGACAGGAATACTACAAATGTGTCCTTGAGCTCAAAATGGTGCAGATTAAAAGGCTTGCATTGTGGACAGATAGGAGTTGGGTGCTACACCATGACAGTGCTCTGGCTCATCGTGCCTTCTCCATAGTTGAATTTTTGACCAAATTCAACATTCCTGTGCTTCCACAACCACCATATTCCCCTAATTTGGCCCCTGCAGACGTCTACCTGTTTCCTAAACTGAAATTGTCACTGAAAGGGAAGCAATTTGACTTGATTAAAGACATACAGGCAAATATAGAGCGTCCTTAACACACTTCAAGAAAAATATTTCCTAAAGTGGAAACGCCATTGGAGTCAGTGTATTCAGTCAGAAGGGGACAATTTTGAAGGAGATGCATCACAGTAGCATCACCATTGTACAATTACAAGCCCACTCTTAAAACTTTCCAATCACACCTCGTATAAATTTGCTGGATAACACCAGTAGCCCTAATGCAATAAACACGTTGCTTGACTAACCATTGAAATGAGTGGCTTTTTTATTTCACTTTACTGAAGTGCTTTGGAAATGTGCTTAGAGTTGATCTGTTACTCATCAAATAACTGAAAGTTTATTTAATTAATCACTTGAAGTAAAGGCCCCTGTGAATAAAAATGAATAGGAACAATATTCATTAAAAGTAATAATAAAAATGTTTAATAGTTACAAGTTGTATACACATTTGCTTGTGTGAAATTGACACTGCCTCAGAGTTGTTACTATGCTAGGAGTTAGAGGAAATGCAATTCCGTTGCAGAACTGTAAATGTAATTCATTTCACTGTGATGTATCTGGTACACCTCCCAGAGTGTGTAGTATAATAAAAAGATAGATTGTGGCTTTTTAAATCTGTGGATGCATTGGAGCAGTACTATGCATTAGTGATGGTAATGTGGCCTTCATTGCAGATTCCCCTTCATAACAGATAATTGCGCTTCTGTCTTGCCTCCTCCAGCTGCCTCAGTAGTCTTCAGACTGTTCAGTACATGTAAGAGGGGGGGGGGGGGGGGGGGGGTTCAGTGTTTGTTGTCAGTAACTCACAATAACAATAATACAATTTCTGCAAATGTTTTGTAAATATAATATGTATTTCTGTGTTTACAGGTATTGTAAAACGTAAAGTACTAGTATTAGATCTTGATGAGACATTGATTCATTCACACCATGATGGTGTGGTTAGACAAACAGTGAAACCTGGTACTCCACCAGATTTTGTGCTTAAAGTTACAATAGACAGACATCCAGTGCGATTTTTTGTCCATAAGCGACCACATGTGGACTTCTTTCTGGATATTGTAAGTGCTTCTATGACTTGATAATTGTGTACTTAAGTGCTTATGTCATTGTACTGTGTGATATGTGTCAGTTGAAATGATAACTTAGTTTCAAGGAATGTTGGAAGAGATATAGTGTAGAGTTGTGTAAGCATCTAAAAGAAATTTTAATGGTTTCCTTCATAATAGGTATCACAATGGTATGAGTTGGTTGTATTCACCGCCAGCATGGAAATATATGGAGCAGCAGTGGCAGATAAATTAGATAATAATCGTGGCATTCTACAGCGACGATTTTACAGGCAGCATTGCACACCTGATTTGGGCAGCTACACAAAGGATCTCTCTGCAATATGTGGTGACCTCTCCAGTGTTTTTATCCTGGACAATTCTCCAGGAGCATACAGGGCATACCCAGGTTAGTTTTTAGAAAGGTGTAAATGATTAGATAACCAGCTGCTGAAAAATTAACGCAGTACCAACACAGAATGTGACCGATTAAATGGCAAAAGATTATTTTTACTCCTGCATAAGAAATTGTTAATATTACCAACTTTTAATTTTCCTGCTAAGGTCATTAGTATTACTAAGCATGATTACTTTATTTATTTCAATATAAATATACAGTATGTTGTTATTCTGAGTTCTGCATTAAATTATGCTAAATGGCAGTTTACTATATATTTTTGTTGGACCAAGTAATTTTTGGTGTGAAGATATAAGGGGCAGTCAAATGAAAATGAGACAGATGGAACAAAAAGTAAGTAAACTTTATTATTTCAGAAGTAATCATCAAAACTCTTAATCACCCAGTGTGAGATGTGGCAGTCAATGCTTTCATCAAAAAATGTTTGTGGCGGCCTAGGGATCCATGATTGTACCAAGGTATGCTTATTTTCATCCAAATCAAAACCAATGGCCTTGAATGTCTTTCTTCAGGGCTCTAAAAATATACAAATTGCATGGGGAGAGATCTGGACTGTATCGAGGATATGTAAGGGTTTCCCACATGTTACCAAGATTGTTTCAGTTATGCTGCAGAAGTTTCAGTTCTTTTCCATTGTAGCCCCCTCCACCCTGCTAGGTCACCAGCCCATGTAGGCAGTCCGTGTTGTGGGGCTGTTATGTATCCATTTGGCTGAGCCCTCTTGACAACATAGGGATACCTGAGCTGTTCCCTCCCCATGTATGAGAATGAGTGGTTGCTTGTCTTCCTGGAGTGTCACAACTCCCAGCAAAGGAGCTTTGCCAGGTTACCCTTGCTGTTGCTGGGTCTCATACATGGGGAGAGCCCCTGATCGTAGTGGGTGATATCAGGGCGGATGCTTAGCACATGAAGCATATCAAGCTGAAAAAATCTAGCTGTTCTCAAACAGTCATCTCTTCGAATGGTGAAAGATCATTAATTGCTGCTTTGTATGACACAGCAGCCTTCCCTTCCCTGGCTGCACCATGGGAGGAGGGCCCAACTCGCCGACTTGGGATGAAACACTTTCTTTGCGACATTGTCTGTAATAGCACGGATGGGGACACATTCACCACCACAAAGTCATTGTTTTTTTGTGAAAAATATCGAGGACAAGTTTGGTGAAGTGGAGTTTCTCAATAAGATGCAGTCAGGTTCCCTGTTGATCAAAGCTTCCTCTGCCACTCAATCTGCAGCTCTCCATGCTTGTTATCTTCTCGGCAATGTCCCAGTGCCTATTACCTCTCACCATTGTGGTCCAGGGACTGATTTTACATAGAGAACTCATCCTGCAAATGAATGATGAACTCCGGGCTAAGCTGGAGCGACGTGGCTTCGTTTCGTTTGGCATGTGCAGAGGGGTCGCAGAGACAACCGCACCGATACTGGCGCCTTCAGTCTGGCTTTTGTGTGGATACCCTCCCAGAGAACGTCAAGGTTATGTGCTACAGATGTGATGTGAAGCCTTACGTCCAATCACCCATGGAGTGCTTTCGGTGCTGCGTCCATTTTGGGCGTATGTCTTCCCGCTGTATGGCAGACCCTCTGTGTGGTGATTGTGGACACCCACTCCATGAGGGAAGCCGTATGTTCCGCCACTTGTGTGTGTCAATTGTCATGACTGCCACTCCCCTCACTCACCAGATTGCCCGGCTGACAAGAGAGATAAGATGATCCAAGAGTACAAGTCCCTGGATTGCCTCTCTTAAGCTGAGGCTCACCAGAAACATGAGACACTCCCCCCAGTGTCACCTTCTTTAACTTTTGCCACTGTTACATCCTTTCCCCCTCCCACCTCCCTCTCCCCCTCCCACCTCCCTCTCCCCCTCCCACCTCCCTCTCCCCCTCCCACCTCCCTCTCCCACCTCCCTCTCCCACCTCCCTCTCCCCCTCCCACCTCCCTCTCCCCTCCCACCTCACTCTGCCCCTCCCCCTCCCACCTCACTCTGCCCCTCCCCCTCCCACGTCACTCTGCCCCTCCCCCCTACCATGCAGTTCTCACGAACTCCCATCCAGGAGCCACTGCTCCTCCTCCTCCTCCTCCTCAGCCAAAGAAGTGCTCCCCCCTTCTTCAGGCCCCCGGCGGGTTCGGGGGTTAGAATAGGTCCGCGGTATTCCTGCCTGTCGTAAGAGGCGAAAAAGGAGTCTCAAACTTTTCGGCCTTATATGATGGTCCCCTGTTGGGTTTGACCTCCATCTCTCAAAATTTTCCGAAGAGCGAGCTGATTGGGGAAGGTCGCCTTACTTGGTGCATTGTGTCCATCTTGCGATCAGACCTTTCGCCAGCTTATACACCGTTGAACTGCAGTCCTGTCCGCTCTCCATCTCTTGGGCATGACTCTTTTTCTGCGTGCAGATACCACCTTGCACTGTGCAGTGCCTCTTTCTGCACCGACGGCGACCATGGACCACATGTTACCTAACATCCAGCACGGTAGCCAGTCCGTTGTGGTTGGGCCGCCATGTACCCTGTTGGTTGTAGCCCCCTGACAACACAGGGATCGCTCTACTGATGCCTGCGCCGTTAACTCCCCACGTATGCCAATGAGTAGATGCCTATCCTCCTGGGGTATTGGGACTCCCGGCAACGGCCATCCTGCCAGGTGGCTCTTGCCGTGTCTGGGTGGTGCCCGTGGGGAGGGCCCTTGGTCGGAGTAGGTGGCATCAGGGCAGATGACCCGCAATGAAGCGTGGTACATCGTCTCTCACTGGTGGCCAGCCGCCAGCAGTCTCTAAGCATTCTCGGGCTCAGTTTAACGCTCAGAAGTACGATCCGAAAACATTACCCTCCCTGGCCACACCGTGGGAGGAACGTAAGTCTCAGGATGGCAGTAGCAGTTATTCGCCCCGCTTCTTAGTTTGTACGAGGGCTGACGTGGAGTCTTTTTCTCTCCACAAAGGCTCAGTTCTTCGTCGAGCATTCAGAGGACAAGTTTGGGGAGGTGGAGGGCTTATCAAAAATGCGCTCTGGGTCGGTCCTGATACAAACGGCATCCTCTGCCCAGTCACGACGGTTACTCTCTTGTGACAAGTTGGGGGATGTTCCCGTTACGATCACACCCCATAAGAGTTTAAATATGGTCCAGGGAGTTATTTACCATAGGGATCTTCTTTTGCAGTCTGATGAAGAGCTGCGCCCCAATTTAGAGTGCCTTCATTTTGGCCTTCGAAGGGGATACATTACCGGAAAAAGTCAAGGTGATGGTCTACCGATGTGACGTTAAGCCCTATATCCCTCCCTCGATGCGGTGCTTTAAGTGCTGGAAGTTCGACCATATATCTTCTCGCTGCACTTCCAGCCACACATGTCGAGATTGCGGATGCCCATCACATCCCAATACTCCATGTGCCCCGCCTCCCATCTGTGTCAACTGCGGGGAGCACCATTCACCTTGCTCGCCAGACTGACGAATTTTCCAGAAAGAGCGTAAAATCATGGAATACAAGACCCTGGACCGTTGACCTATACTGAGGCCAAGAGGAAATACGACCGACTCCATCCTGTGAGAATGACATCTTCCTACGCTGCTGCTACAACACCTGTGCTAGCCCCGTCTGTTTCTCCAATTGTGGCAGGATCGGCGAGTAGTAAAACTCCTCCTGCCCCCTCGCCAGTGGGGGGCTCTACCCACCGGGTTGCTCCTGCGCCACCTACCTCAGGAGCAACACCATCCCACCCGTCGGGGATGTCCGTCCCCACTTCTAAGCCGGAGAAGTGTCCAACTTCTTCGGCTTCTCACGCTCGCAAGGGGTCCCTTGGGTCCCTCCCTTCCCAGGTTTCCGCCAGCGAGAAGCCTGACGACCAACAATGGCGTAAGTGCCCGCAGTCAGCTGGTCGTAGGGCTTCATGATCCTCCTCCGTGCCGGAGACTGATTTGATGAAGCCCTCCCAGCCGGTGCGACCCAAGGAACGGCGTGAGAAACCCAAGAAGAGCTCTCAGCCCAAGGAACTCGCGGTGGCAGCCATCCCACCGCAAGCTGACAGCTCTGCGTCTGAGGATGCGGTGGAGATTCTGGCGTCCGCTGAGGACCTCGATCTCGCCGGTCCATCAGATGCCATGGAAAGCACTATCACAGGTGCTAAACCGGAGGCAGCAGGTGACCCAGCGGCGTAATCTCCCTTCCCAGTCCCGTCAAGCCTTTCTCAGCCATGGACAACACCATCCTCCAGTGGAACTGCAGCGGTTTCTTCCACCATCTAGCTGAGCTCTGCCAACTTATCAGCCTTCACCCTTTCCTCTGCATTGCTCTGCAGGAAACTTGGTTTCCGACAATGCGAACCCCCGCCCTCCGTGGCTATCGGGTTATTATAAGAATCGGGCAGGGTGTCTGGTGGCGTCTGCATATATGTCCTGAACTCTCTTCACAGTGAGTCTGTACCTCTCCACACACCTTTAGAGGCTGTTGCTGTTCGGGTGTGGACGCCACAGGCTGTTACCGTCTGCAGTCTTTACCTTCCACCGGATGGTGATGTCACGCAGCATGTCCTGGCTGCTCTGATAGCTCAATTGCCTCCACCTTTCCTGTTACTGGGCGACTTTAACGCCCATAACCATCTGTGGGGTGGGTCAGTGGCAACAGGTCGAGGCGCCATCGTTGAGCATTTATTGGCGCAGCTCGATCTCTCGATCTTAAATGATGGTGCCTTCACACACTTCAGTGTGGCACATGGCACATACTCTGCCATTGACCTTTCCATCTGTAGCCCTAGCCTCTTACCGTCTGTCCAATGGATAGTGCATGACGACCTGTGTGGTAGTGACCACTTTCCGATCTTTCTGTCACTGCCACAGCGTCAGTCTTCTGGGCGCCCTAGCAGATGGGCTATGAATCAGGCTGACTGGGACTTGTTCTCCTCCACTGCCGCTATTGAGCCTCTCTCTAACGATGCCATTGATGCAGTGGTTCAATCGGTCACCACCGAATCTGCCATTCCCCATTCTTCTGGGTCCCTTCGGTGGCGGACTGTGCCTTGATGGTCGCCTGAGATCGCTGAAGCGATTAAAGCTCGCCGGCGGGCACTTCAGCGTCACAAGCGACATCCCTCAATCGACCACCTTATCGCATTCAAACGGCTGCGTGCGCGTGCCCGCTGCATTATCCGCCAACGCAAGCAGGAGTGCTGGGAGCGGTATGTGTCCACCATTGGCCTCCATGTCACTCCATCGCAGGTCTGGGCCAAGATTCGCCTCCTCTATGGCTATCGGACCCCTGTCAGTGTCCCTGCGCTCTCACTGAATGGAGCAGTACTGACTCCAACGTCATTGCAAACCGCTTGGCAGAGCACTTTGCTCTGAATTCCGCTTCTGCCAACTACCCCTTGGGCTTCCGCTCCATTAAGGAGCGGATAGAACGTCGGAGTCTTTCTTTTCGCACTCACCATCCTGAATTGTACAATGTTCCATTCAGTGAGTGGGAATTTCGAAGTGCCCACGCCGCTTGTCCTGATACCGCTCCTGGGCCAGATAGCATCCACTCTCAGATGCTGAAACACCTTTCAGTGGACTGCCAGTGACGCCTCCTCGATCTTTACAACCGCACTTGGGTCAAGGGTGAGTTTCCGTCGCAATGGCAGGAAAGTCTTGTTGTCCCCATTCTGAAACCAGGTAAGAACCCTTTGGAGGTGGACAGCTACCGTCCCATTAGCCTCACCAACGTTCTTTGCAAGTTGCTTGAACGGATAGTGAGCCGGCACTTGAATTGGGTACTGGAGTCTCGAGGCCTTCTGGCTCCGTCTCAGGGTGGGTTCTGTAAAGGCCGCTCCGCCGCCGACAATCTGGTGAGCCTGGAGTCTGCCATCCGTACTGCCTTTGCCCGCCGTCAGCATCTGGTTGCTGTCTTTTTCGACATGCAGAAGGCATATGATACGACATGGCGTCATCACATCCTTTCTACGCTTCATGGATGGGGTCTTTGGGGCCCTCTGCCGATCTATATCCGCAATTTTCTGTCGTTTCGTACCTTCCGCGTGCACGTCGCGGCCTCATATAGTTCCTCCCAAGTCCAGGAGAACGGTGTGCCACAGGGTTCTGTTCCCAGTGTGTGTCTGTTTTTAATAGCTATTAATGGGCTCGCTACGGCCGTGAGAAATACTGTCTCCGCTTCCCTGTATGCTGACGACTTCTGCCTTTACTACAGCTCTATTGGCATTGCAGCTGCTGAACGTCGGCTACAGGGCGCAATCCGCAAGGCGCAGTCTTGGGCTGTAGCGCATGGTTTTAGTTTTCCGCAGCCAAGACCTGCGTTATGCATTTCTGCTGGCGACGCACTGTTCACCCGGAGCCGCGGCTTTATCTTGACGGCGAGCTTCTTAAAGTGGTGGAGTCACATAGGTTTTTGGGGATGGTTTTTGATACCCGGTTGACTTGGCTGCTTCATATTCGGCAGCTTAAACAGGCGTGTTGGCGGCATCTAAATGCTATGCGATGCCTGAGCCACTCCAGGTGGGGCGCCGACCGATCTACTCTCCTACGGTTTTACCAGGCGTTAATCCAGTCCCGTCTGGACTACGAGAGTCTGGCTTATGGCTCAGCATCCCCATCTGCGTTGCGGGTGCTGGACCCAATCCTCTACAGCGGGATACGCCTTGCCACTGGTGCCTTCCGAACCAGCCCTGTGGACAGCATACTTGTGGACGCAGGTGTCCCTCCACTGTGGTTACGACGCCAACAATTACTGTCTGCTTATGCTGCCCATGTTTTTAGCTTGCCCGGGCATCCAAATTATCGTGTCCTCTTCCTGCAGTCAGTCGTTCATCTGCCAGAACGTCGGCCCCGGTTGGGTTGTCCGATCGCCGTACGTGTCAAACAGCTTCTTTCCTGGCTTGGGTGTTTCCCTGTTCCACCTCCTTTCCGGGCTCCTCTGCGTACACCCCCATGGTGTGTGCCTCACCCTTGCCTTCGGCTCGACTTGGCACATGGCCCGAAGGACTCAGTCCCTCCGGAGGCCTTCCGACGCCGCTTTTATTCCATCCTGGCCACGTATTAGGGCTCTGGCGTTGTCTACACCGACGGTTCGATGGTTGCTGTTCTATTCGGTTATGCACTAACTCTAGGAGACCATTCTGAACAACGTTCGTTGCCGTCTGGCTTCAGTGTTTACACTGCTGAGCTGGTCGCAATCTTTCGTGCCCTAGAGTATATCCACTCCTGCTCAGGTGAGTCCTTCGTTATCTGTAGCGATTCCCTGAGTGGTTTACGAGCTCTCGACCAGTGTTTCCCTCGTTCTCGTCTGGTGATGGCTATCCAGGAGTCCACGCATACTCTCGCCCGTAGCGGCAGGTCTGTGGTCTTTGTTTGGACCCCAGGCCATGTTGGTATACGCGGCAATGAAACTGTTGATCGCCAGGCGAAAGAGGCCACCAGTGCGCCATCTCTGGAGATTGGCCTCCTGGCGGCTGATTTGCGGGCAGTCTTACGGTGCAAAGTTCTCTCGTTTGGGGATGCTGAATGGCGCAGTCTGACCACCCCTAACAAACTCCGTGCCGTCAAGGACACGACGACTGTGTGGCGGTCATCCATGCGAGCCAACCCCAGGGACTCAGTCGTTCTTTGTCGGCTCCGCATTGGCCACACCCGACTCACGCTCAGTTATTTACTGTGTCTTGAGGATCCCCCTCTTTGTCGTTGTGGGGTGTCCTTGACGGTGGTCCGTATTCTGTCGGAGTGCGGCCTTTTAACCGTGCTCAGGCAGACTTTTGCAATGCCTGACACGCTCTCTGCTCTTTTATCAGATGACTCTGCCATGGTGGACTTGGTTTTTTTTTTATTCAGGCAGGGGGTTTTTATCCTTTAATCTGAGTTTTTTAGTGTTGATTCTGGCTTTTAGCCTCTGATTTTAAACTGAGTTTTTAAAGTGTTCTTGGTGGTTGGCTTTTCCTCTTTTTCTTTACGGTCGGCCAACCACCGTCACACTGTGCATTTTAATTTGTCAGAGTATTTCATGTCCTGTTTCGTCTGCTGTCTTTCCTGTTGTTCGTTTTTTATTCTCTTCGGGTGGTTTTAGTTTTTATGGAACAAGGGACCGATGACCATAGTAGTCTGATCCCTTTAATTCCACAAACCAACCAACCAACCCCTTCTTCAGCACCTGCTGATGATGCCACCCTCCCCCACTCTCTGGTGTCTCTCAGTCCAGAGCTTCCTACCATGAGAAGCACTATTTGTGCACCCTAAGGTTGCTTGCTCTCTTTCAGTTCTAGATCTTGCAGACACCTGTACTCCCTCTGTGCCCTGCCCTCCTCCACCTCCAAAACAGAAGAAGGAACTTAAGTCCCAAGGCAAGACCCCCCTTGGTGCCCTCAGAGGTGCCATCTCCCCCCTCACATCCTGAGTGTGACATCTTATTTAAGAATGACACCCCATCCTTGTCAGTGACAACTGACCAAGTGACATGACCACCTCTCGGCTTCTTCATGTCTAACCTGAACTCTCACCACACGTTCATCCAGTGGAACTGCAATGGCTACTATGGTCATCTACCAGAAATACAATGTTTTGTTTCCTCTTGTTCTGCATTCTGTCTTGCTCTTCAAGAAATGCTCTTCTGTGACAACCACACTCTTAACATCTTGTGGTTATTGGGCGTTCTGTTGGAACCATGCTGGCCCCAGGGTAGCATCTGATGGGATCTGCACTTTGGTTTACTTTGATGTAATTAGAGACTGGAACCCCTTCTATACCAACCTGGAAACAGTAATGGTTAGAGCACAGATGACTCTGGCAATCACCATTTGCAGTGTCTAGCTCCCTCCAGGTAGGCCACTTCGTTATATGAACTTTGTACCTCAATACAGCAATTCCCACCCACTTTTTTCTCCTTAGGGACTTCAGTGCCCACCACCTGCTATGGGAGAGTGCCATCTCAACAGGTAGGTGTCTCCTAATTGACGAACTTATTACATATTTCAATTTGTGTCTCCTCAATAATGTTTCCCCTGCCCACTTCAGTGCTGCTTAAGGCACCTTTACTGCTATCGATCTGACGATCTCCTCCCCTGCTCTCATGGCTTCCCTACATTGGCATGATCTTTGTGACAGAGAGCACTTTCCGGTGATTCTAATTGTTCCCCTGCTGCAGGCAGGCTCCCACATTGGGTATTACACAGGGCCAGTTGGCTTTTATATACGTCTGTTGTGCACTTCGGCACCTCCCTCTCAACTTGGACTGATGCGGTCATGCAAGACATCTCTGCCACTATTCTTCATGCTGCTGGCACTGCTGTCCCCTATCCGCAAGTCCCCCACCCCCTTGTCGACTGGTACCGCAGTGAACCAAAGATGAAGCAGTCGCTGTCTAGGAATGCTGACGGTCACTGCAGCAATTTAAACGAAACCATTCACAGACTAACCTCCTTGCTTTTAAGCATCTCCATGTTAAGACTCATTACCTTATTAAGCAGAGTATAAAGGAATGCTGGGAGCACTATGTTTCCTCCCTAGGGACGTATCCCTCTTCATCACAGGTTTGGTCCAAGCTCTATAGCCTTCCGGACCACATCCTCTTCCTATCTTGCTACCTTTCTCCAGCAGAAACACAGAGTTGAATAGACTACCCTCTGTTTCAGCCTGCACCACACTGAACCCTGTAATGAACCCTTCACCGAACAGGACTTCTTGCAGGCTCTTACCTCTTCACATGACACGGCTTCAGTCCTGGATTCCATCCACAACCAGATGATCCAACATGTTGATGTTCCCCAGATGCGACACTTCCTCAGGGTCTTCAACCGCATTTTGCTCACGGGTGCTTTCACATTGCAGTGGTGTGACAGTATAGTCATCCCCGTTCTTAAAATGCCCCTTGACAGCAAACACCCAATTATCCTGCTCGAAGGGGTGGTTACCTTCAGATGAAGTTGGGTATTCAAATCTCGGGGCCTTTCATCCAGTATCAACTGATCAATTACTCAGATTGGAAACAGCAATCCAGCAGGCTTTTACTAACCACTGGCACCTTGTCATGGTCTTCTTTGGCCTACAGACAATACAGCATGGTTCCATCACATTTTAGTTACCCTTCATGACTGGGACTTCCGTGGCCCCCTTCCGATTTTTATTTGCAAGTTTTTATCTCAATGGTTCTTTCGGGTTCAAGTTGGCACTTCACTCAGTGCCCCTCGGATTCAGGAGAACGGTATCCCAAAGGGTTCAGTGTTAAGTGTCACACTCTTCCTCATAGCCTTCAGTGGACTTGTAATTTCTGTTGTGCCTATGGTAACCTCGGCGTTGTACGTTGACAATTTTTGCAACTGGTACAGCTCCCACTTGTTAGCAACTGTTGAGTGCAGGCTCAAAGACGCCACGCGGTGGAGCGTGGGCCATCACCCATCACTTCCGGTTTTCTCCCTCCATAACATGGGTTATGCATTTTTTTTTATTTTTTTTTTTTATTTTTTTTTTTTTCATTGACTCACAGTGCACAGAGACGCACAACTTTATTTAGGTGAACAACCAGTTCCTCGAGGTTGTAGCACTTTCCCGTTTCTTGGGCTTTGTGTTTGATAAAAAAAACTGACATGGCTGTCCCATATTCCCTTCCGTGATTCCAGCTATGGATATGCAGATCTTCATCAAATCTCTCTTTGCGCAAAAGTGGAATAACACCTGCCACTCCTTGGAAGGAGTCCACAGTTTTATGCTGTCAACGCATTAGTCATATCGGGCTCTTGAGTAATGAACCACCCTCACAGTGTGGTTGTGGAACCAGACTTATGGTGTCCCATATATAAGTGGAATGTTCTCTTCTTTTGTACAACGGTGCTAAGTATAATCTTCCAGTTTCCTTAATTCTAATATTAGCAGACGATTCATGGCTGTCTGTACTGGTCCTGAGTTTCTTCCATGAAAGTGGTTTTTGTTTCCAGATACAATGTTTTACTTTACTCACGGAGCAGGGGCAGGGTGGTTGTGGTTGGATCTATCTTCATGTCTTATCGGTCTGGGACCCCATGACCACTCCCCCATGGAAAGACCATTCGTTTTTTCCAGTTTTTAGTTTTGTTCTCATCTTCTAAGCCTTTTACCGTGTGTATGTTTTAACTTAGTTATTTTATCATTTGACTCCTCTGACTGGATCTCTCCACTTTTAGCGGACCCTCTTTCTGTGAGTAACTTCAGAATCGTGGGACTGATGGCCTCACCGTTTGGTCCCATAAACTCTCTCAACTAATCAATCGTTCAGGACTCCAAAAATATAAAAATCACATTGTGAGGGATGTGCACTGTATGGAGGATGTGTAAGAAAGGGCTTCCCTTTTTGAAACAACCTTGGTTACATTTGGCAAACCCTATTACACATCCTCCATACAGTCAAGATCTGTCCCCGTTCAATTTCCATATTTTTGAAGTCCGAAAGAAAGACATTCATGGCCGTCACTGTGCTTTGGACAGGGAGGTGCATGCCTGGGTGCTATCATGGTTCCATAGGCAACCACAAAGATTTTGTCCAAGAAGGCTTTGATCATCTTGTCTCACAGTAGGATACATCTGTTAATAGGTAAGGTGATTACTTTTGAGATAATAAACAGTTAACTTACCTTCTGCTCGTTTTCATTTGACTGCCCCTTTAACTTTTATGAAGAAACGATTCCACCATGTATGTTAATTGATACAATGAAGCGTAAATCTGGATGGATGGGCAAATATTTGGGCTGCAACAATCTCTATATACACTCACGCTCATAAATTAAGGATAATTTCAGAATGTGGTGCTGGTTGATAAGTTGAAAAAACTGTCCTGAAACACATGTGCTACAAAACGCCAGTTTCATGTGCATGTACCCCGACATCAATATGGGATATGATCACCATGCACACATACACAGGCCACACAACGGGTTGGCATACTCTGGATCAGGTGGTCGAGCAGCTGCTGGGTGTAGCCTCCCATGCTTGTACCAGTGCCTGTCGGAGCTCCTGAATTGTCGTAGGGGTTAAGATGTGCAGTGATACGTCAACCAAGAGCATCCCAGGCGTGCTCAATGGGGTTTAGGTCAGGAGAACAGGCAAGCCACTCCATTTGTCTGATATCTTCTGTTTCAAGGTTCTCCTCCACGATGACAGCTTGGTGGGGCTGTGTATTGTCATCCATCAGGAGGAAGATCAGACCCAGTGCGCCCCTGAAAAGGCAGACATACTGGTGCAAAATGACGTCCCGATAAACCTGACCTGTTACGGTTCCTCTGTCAAAGACATGCAGGGGTGTACGTGCACCAATCATAATCCCACCCCACACCATCAAATCACGATCTCCATACAGGTCCTTTTCCGAGACATTAAGGGGTTGATATCTGGTTCACGCCAGATGAAAACCTGGCGAGAATCACTGTTCAGACTATACCTGGACATGTCCGTGAACATAACCTGGGACCACTGTTACAATGACCATGTACTGTGTTCTTGACACCAGGCTTTAAGGGCTCTCCTGTGACCAGGGGTCAGTGGAATGCACCTTGCAGTTCTCTGGGCAAATAAACCATGTCTGTACAGTTGAATGTAGACTGTGTGTCTGGAGAAAACTGTTCCAGTGGCTCCGGGTCTCTAGCAAGGCTACCTGCAATACTCTGTGGCTGTCTGCGGACACTGATGGTGAGATATCGGTCTTCTTTTGGTGTTGTACACTGTAGAATTCCCATACTGTAGCACCTGGACTCGTTTCCTGTCTGCTGGAATTGTTGGCATAATCTTGATATCACACTTTGTGGCACACAGAGAGCCCGTGCCACGACCTGCTGTGTTTGACCAGCCTCCAGTCGCCCTAGTATTCTACCCTCATAACGTCATCAATGTGTGTCCTTTGAACCAATTTCAACACACAGCCGCCGTTAGCACATCTGAATACGTCTGCACACTTACTCGCTGCACCGTACTCTGACATGCACCAACACACCTCTGCATATGTGGACTGCTGCCAGTGCCACCGTGCTACGATCGCAGGTCAGATGCACCGCATGGTCATACGCAGAGGTGATTTAAACCTGCAAATCGCCCACCAGAGCGTTGTTTCACCATGTATCAATATTATCCCTAATTTATGAGCATGAGTGTACAAAAGGCAGTGTCCCAACTGACTGACTCGCTCACTGACTTAACATTGCCCAGCCCAGACCACTAAGGATAGATACTTTAATGTGCAGTGTGTTTTGATCTTGTACTGCAGGCGACACTTAAGATGAGATTTTTTGAAATTCCATCCCTAAGGGCATGAAATATTTTATGAAAAAATTTCCTTATAAAAGTGGTGCAAAATCTATGAAAATTTGAATAAGGCTTCTTGCTAGGAAATTAAAAATATATGTTTTGCTGTTTCTGGAAATCCCCTCCCCCAAAGGGGTGAAATAGAAGATGAATGTTTTTCTGGAGATATTTAATTATGCCAACATTTTTGAAGGTAAATCCACGAAAATTTGCATTTGGCATCTCTTTTAGAAAAAATAGTTATAAAAATTACCTGTGAAATGTTGTATGAAAATATTCCAATGTATAAGCATTTTTAAAGCTAAATGTATGAAAAATTGGATTCTGCATCTTGGTTAGAAATGAAAAAATAAGTGGTTCATTGTTTGTGAAAAATGGGGCTAGATTGATTCACTGACTTCTCATTACCCAGCCCTGTAAAGGGCTTGGTGAGTGTGTGGATCTTACCCTGTAGGCATCACTCAGGAAAGGATTGTTTGAAATTCCACCCCTAAGGGAGTGAAATAGAGGAAGTAATGCTTCTTGAAAGCTAGAATTACAAAAATTTGTATTTGGTTTCTCAATCGGGGGGGAAAAAGTAGTGTTTCAGAGTTTTTGGAAATTCAACCTGCAAGAATGTGGAATATAGGAAGGAAATTAAAAGCTAAATCTGTGGGACTTGATGTTTATCTTCTTGATTACATATAAAGAAATATTTGTTAGGGGATGAAATTTTCTATAGAAATATCACCACAAGAAAGAAAAGGGCATAACTAACAAAAACCTAGGATTTCAACTTCCAGAATCACTTTTTGGTCAGAAATACGTTCGGAAAATATGGTGCTTTTATGGCCTTAATTAATGTGAAAATTATAGAAGGTGCTGCAATTTTTGCATAACATAAAAATTCAATTTAAAAAAAAATCCTTGCAGACCATACAGTCAGTGCAAGGAGCTAAGCTAGCCTCCTATAAAAGCCCTATGTCTGTACCACTGACCCACCTCAAACAGTATAAATAACAGTAGTTATAAATTAATAGATATTTCTGGGAATTATTACATATTTGTCCTTGGCACATTCTTCCAGAAGAAATTAATAGAAAATGGATTTGAGAACAACTAAATTCTGCTAAAACTGAAATTACATTTACTTTAAGAGACAACATGGATTGTAGAGATTTCAAAAATCCTAAGGCATTCAGAAAATTTTGAGTGTTCATATATTAATAAGGTGCAGAGGAAAAATACATAAGAAGCTAGGGAGAAACTCATAGAGCATAAAGTAAGAAATGTAAATTTATTTGAAAATCCACCAGATTTAACTAAGCAACAAGTTGGAAACCTAGAAACTTAAATCTATGAAGACATAGACAAAACGCAAGTAATTTACCAAAGATTATTATGGAGCAAGTAAAAGAAGTCACAATCATGGAGAAAGCAAAAGAGAAAAAAGTCTCAAATAGAACAAGAAGTGTGAGGGGTAGTTATAAAATTTCAGTTGTCATCCCAAAGAAAGCAAGAAAAGAAAACAAAGCTTCAACCAGTCAATTTGGTGATACCATTAGTTCTTCTTCACATATTCACCCTTCAGTGTGACACATTCTTACCAGTGTGGTGGAGACCTCGGTTGTACAAGTCTGCAGTTTGGCTGTTCGGTAAACATGTAATTTTCAAAAATCGCGTGATTGTCATTCAGGAAATGCCCATTATGCGATGGTTTAATCATTTGAGGAAAGTGGAAGAAGTCACTGGGTGCCATATCAGAGAATGCAGGGGTAAGGCAAAATTTGGTATCCCAGAGAAGCAGCAGTGCAGAATAAGCTGGAGCAGTGTGGAGCAAAAACACATCCTTGTACACCTTCATGCATTGCTTTGTCTTGACAGTCTTCTGTAAATTCATCAGGAGATTACGGCTTTATGCTCCTGTAACCATTTGCCCCTTAACAAACAAAATCTCTTAGCACCACACCATGGTAATCCCAAACTATACTAGATATAACTATGTTCTTTGATGGGTTGGTCTTTCATTTTTTCTTGGCAGTGATAAATCCTCATGTACTGCGCCCTTTGCTTCATTTTCTTGGGGTTATAATTATACACCCATCGCTCACCCATGATGATTAAGTAGCTGAACAAGTCATTTGGATTAGCCTGGAACAACTTAAATTTTCCGTTGCTGCTTCCATTCTGCATACTATTGAATGGATGTGAGCAATTGCAGAATCAATTGGATGGTGATATGTGTCTTACTCAATAGTCATGCCAGGAGTTTGAAATAGATCTGTGACTAGAATGAGATTTTCACTCTGCAGCGGAGTGTGTGCTGATATGAAACTTCCTGGCAGATTAAAACTGTGTGCCCGACCGAGACTCGAACTCGGGACCTTTGCCTTTCGCGGGCAAGTGCTCTACCAACTGAGCTACCGAAGCACGACTCACGGCCGGTACTCACAGCTTTACTTCTGCCAGTATCCGTCTCCTACCTTCCAAACTTTACAGAAGCTCTTCTGCGAAACATGCAGAGTCTCGGTCGGGCACACAGTTTTAATCTGCCAGGAAGTTGGTAGAGCACTTGCCCGCGAAAGGCAAAGGTCCCGAGTTCGAGTCTCGGTCGGGCACACAGTTTTAATCTGCCAGGAAGTTTCAGATCTGTGACTGATTTTTCACTTTCACTTCAGGCATGAGGTCCCCACATCTCTTGTGACTCTGTTTCTTCACAGAGAGGTCATCTGCAAATTAGTTGTTTTTCATCCAGACCTTTTGACCACACTGGAGGCATCTACATCACCTAACCACTGTGTCGTATGATGATACATTGTGGCTATACACTTCCTCCAACTCAAAATAGATTGCTGCAGCTTTATTCATTATCAATTGCACAAAACAAATTACAGGTAAGTACACCCTTTATCAGTCGGCTGCACCGTTTTATTTTGCCTCTTCTTGCGGCATGCTATCTTACTGTGGCACA
The DNA here is from genome assembly GCF_023897955.1 of Schistocerca gregaria. NCBI lineage: Eukaryota > Metazoa > Arthropoda > Insecta > Orthoptera > Acrididae > Schistocerca > Schistocerca gregaria. The sequence continues at coordinate 197,999,796 of NC_064922.1, forward strand.
GGGATTTCAGTCTGTGCCAGATCTATAGACACATACTGCGAACAAACAAAAGTTTGTGACAACCCCTCATACTGAGGAAAATGTGAGAGTTTCAAGTAAATGACAGTAAGAACGTGATAGAATATCCTAGACAAAATGAAACAATTTGGTATTGTTTTTAACGGAATAAGAGACGATACACTGCGAATTTCGTAAGAAAAACAGCTGAAAACAAAAGGACTAAAGAGAAGTCAAGTCAGAAATTTATATTTTACATATTTCACTTTGGTAAAGCAATGAAAATTTGTATTTGCCTTCTCTGCTAGAAATAAAATGTACAAATGTAACTGTTTCTGGAATTTCAACCCCTTAAGGGTTTCATTGCAAAAGCATTTTTGAAGCTAAATCTTTGAAAATTGAAGTTTTTCTTCTCAGTTGGGGATTAAAAAAGTCATGTTTCACTTCTTTTTTGGAAATTCAGCCATTGTCATTGTCGTCGTCGTGGTCTTCAGTCCAAAGACTGGTTTGGCGCAGCTCTCCATGCTTCTCTATCCTGTGCAAGCCTCTTCATCTCCAAATAACTACTGCAACCTACATCCATCCGAATCTACTCAGCATGTTCACCTCTTGGTCTTCTTCTATAGTTCTTACGCTCCACACTTTCCTCCAGTAGTAAATTGCTCATCCCTTGATGCCGCAGAATGTGTCCCCCTAACCGTTCCCTTCTTCTAGTCAACTTGTGCCACAAATTCCTCTTCTCCACAATTCTGTTCAGTACCACCTCATTAGTTACTTGATCTACCCATCTAATCTTAAGCATTCTCCTGTAGCACCACATTTCAAAAGCTTCTATTCTCTTCTTGTTTAAACTGTTTATCGTCCATGTTTCACTTCCATACGTGGCTACACTCCATACAAATACCTTTAGAAAAGACTGCCTGACACTTAAATCTTTTCAATGTTAACAAATTTATCTTCTTCAGAAACACTTTCCTTGCCATTGCCAGTCTACATTTTATATCCTCTCTACCTCGACCATCATCAGTTATTTTACTCCCCAAATAGCAAAACTCATTTACTACTTTAAGCGTCTCATTTCCTAACCTAATTCCCTCAGCATCACCTGATTTAATTAGACTGCATTCCATTATCCTTGTTTTGCTTTTGTAGTTGTTCATCTTATATCCTCCTTTCAAGGAACTTGGCAAACCTCAGAGTTTTTATTTCTTCTCTATGGATTTTAATTCCAGCTCCAAATATTTCTTTTTTTTTTTTTTTCCTTTACTGCGTTTTGCTCCTTGGTATTTTACCCCTCCACCTACAGAATTTGGAAAAGAGTATCCCAACATTGTCAAAATCTTCCTCTAAGTCTACACATGCTAGAAATGTAGGTTTGCCTTTCCTTAACCTCTCTTCTAAGATAAGCCGTAGGTTCAGTATTGCCTAGCCTGTTACAATGTTTCTACAGAATCCAAACTGATCTTCCCTGAGGTCAGCTTCTACCAGTTTTTCCATTTGTCTGTAAAGACTTCGTGTTAGTATTTTGCAACCATGACTTATTAAACTGATATTTTGGTAATTTTCACAGCTGTCGGCACCTGTTTTTTTTTAATTAGATTGGTGTTGTTATATTCTGCTTGAAGTCTGAGAGTATTTCACCTGCCTGACACAACTTGCTCACCAGTTGGAAGAATTTTGTCATGGCTGGGTCTCCCAATGCTATCAGTAATTCTAATGAAATGTTGTCTACTCCTGGGGTCTTGTTTCGACTTAGGTCTGTCAGTACTATTCAACCCCTAAGAGGATGAAATAGGGTCAGGTTGATTCACTGACTCATGATCACCCAACCCAAACTGCTAAGGCTAGAAACTTGAAATTCGAAGAGGGTGTGGTTATTATGTTGTAGGCATCACTTAAGAAGGGATTGTCCAAAATTCCACTCCTAAAGGGAGTGGCTTTCTTTTGTGCATGCTACCGCTGCTTACAATTAAAGAAAAGAAGAAGGAGGGGGAGAGGGAGAGGGAGAGAGAGAGAGAGAGAGAGAGAGAGAGAGAGAGAGAGAGAGAGGAATCAGCGAAAGAATGGCAAGAGACTGCTATTTGTTGTTACACGGCTGCTTTCTTTGATAATGATCAACAAGAACCAAATAATAGACTGCGTATGATAGATGATGATCTGAACGAGAGTTTAGCGAAAAATTTTCTCCATTTCAATATCTTTGCAGACCCTTCTTTAGTACATTACATTCTGCGCAGAAATTAGTCATCTCAGATTTAAAAATGTAGTCAATTGCCGTGCTTCATTCTGACTATATCACTATTATGCATAAGAATAATACAAATATAAACATGACATGATATGTGTATTCTTCCACATTTGCTGTTGTCTCACACTAGTTTGGTAGTTTATATTAGGCAGACAAGATTTAAATGAGATAGCAGCAAACACGAAAGAATGTATGGCAAAATGTTTATATTCATATTATTCTTATGGTGAAGAGAATACTGCACGCGATTCACAATTCATAAAAGTTCCTATTAGCAACCATCTCTTTTCACAGGTAGGAAAAAAATCAGAACTTGGAGTTGGCCATATTGACAAACATCCCAAACAGTCTTGCCAGTCGGATTTTCGTGGTACATTGAAATGCTGCTACATTCAAAGATGAAAAATATGGAATTTGTATTTACTTCGTTGGATAATACATGAAAATGCAGTGGTCGATCCTCGGGGGCCGAGAATAAAGGTCGCCTCCCACCCTTTTTTTGCTGGCGCAGAGGTTTTGGTACCAGTATATATCTTTGTGCCTGCAAAGCATGGCTGTGTAGCGCTACATATATTCAACGGCAGAAGTTAGTTGTGACGGCACCTACCAGCATTTTTCAGAACTTCCGCTTACTTTGCACTCGATTCTAAGCTGTAGGCGGTTTTTTGGATTACAAAAACTGGAAAAAAAGGTGTGGCTTAGATTTGAGTAAATACAGTATTCAGTTACTCTCATACCCCTGCATCAGGTCAGCAGGGGTCAAACATGGGGGGGACATACTTCTCAGCATAAGCGAGCCCAGGGGACCTCCTCTGCTCTCTGGGGTGAGGACTGGCCCTACTCATATACTTTTACTTCATTCTGTTATTTCTCATCTCTGGCATCAGTATTGCTTTCAGTGCCTCAGTTTTACCGCTAGTAGATACTATCAAGTTCTGTCGGTTTTCTGGCATGTCACTAACTCCAAATTGACTATCCCATGAAGAATGTACTGATGACCTCCCCTGTTGAGCCCATTAAATCCCACCTCAAGTTGGTTTCTAGGACTTTAGTGAGCCTCACTTCAGCTTCGTTGTGGCCACACTGGTCATCGACATATATGAAATTGTGGTGTTATTCAGTTCTTATTGCTAATCAATATACTTATTAAAAATGTTCAGCACAGTACTATGTGCTACGATACGTATTTCTTTGTTATGGTGCAGATCTGAAAAATGTGGAGTAGGAATTAAAATCAATGGAGAGTAAATGAAAACTTTGAGGTTTGCCAATGACATTTTAATTCTGTCAGAGACACCAAAATACCTGGAAGAGCAGTTGAATGGAATGCACAGTGCCTTGCAAGCAGGATATAATATGAACATCAGCAAAAGCAAAACAATGATAATGGAAAGTATTTGAATTAAACAGTCTATGCAGAGGGTATTAGATTAGGAAATAACACTTTAAGTGGTAAATGGGTTTTGCTATTTCGGAAGCAAAACAATTGATGATGGTCGAAGTAGAGAGGATATAAAATGTAGATTGGTTATGGCAAGGAAATCATTTCTGAAGTAGAGAAGTTTGTTAACATCGAATATAGATTTAAGTGTCTGGAAGTCTTTTCTGAAAGTATTTGTACGGAGTGTAGCCATGTATTGAAGTGAAACATGGACAATAAATAGTTTGGACAAGAAGAGAATAGAAGCATTCAGAATGTGGTGCTACAGAAAAAAAGGCTGAGGATTAGATGGGTAGATCACGTAACTAATGAGGTGGTACGAAGTAGAATGGGGGAGAAGAGGAATTTGTGGTACAACTTGACTAGAAGAAAGGATCGGTTGGTAGGACACATTCTGAGGTGTCAAGGGATCACCAATTTAGTATTAGAGAGAAATATGGAGGGTAAAAATCGTAGAGGGTGACCAAAAGATGAATACACTAAGCAGATTCAGAAGGATGTAGGTTGCACATGAAGAGGCTTGCACAGGATAGAGTAGCATGGAGAGCTGCATCAAACCAGTCTCTGGACTGAAGATCACAACAACAACAATAACAGCAGCAGCAGCAACAACAACAACAACAGTGCAGATCTTTTCACCAGAAATGTGATATTAAGCATATCATACTAGGATCATAAGTGGCTTTTCCGGTTCTTGGATAGCAATGACTTGCTTGTTTCCAGATGTTGGGTAGTTGGTCAATTTTATACTCATATTAAAATTACTTTGTGATTAAAGTTTTAGGAAGTAAAGTGGTGGGGGTCAGCTGCCAGCCAATCCTTATTCTTTCTCAGTTGCCATTTGCTCATTGTCTTGTAAGTTTTGTAGGTTCATATGGAGCCATGCTTCACATATCTGGCTGCACATTGACAAAGCTGTCCCGCCACTGCAGTCTGTCAAACACAAAGTTATTTTGTTTGGAGTATAGGCACCAGTAGCTGTTGTTTTGTTTTAGCTGCTCTTTTATGTGCTGAAGGCACTGGTTTGGTTGAAATTTAGTTTAGAGGTGTGTCATAGCAATTTCCATGGCTTCTGGCTGCATCTTCTCACATCTAGTTCTTTAGTTGTCTTTGTACCCATTTTTTCTAGTTGGTGTAGGTGCAGCTACTGTCTGTTAGGATAGACTGCCTTGAGCTCCTTTTTACAGCTATAACAAACCTGTTGTGGAACTTGGTTGCTGGAGTTGTTACAGTTACTGCATTATTCACTGGACTGTGGAACTTCTTCCAGTTTGCTTTTTGGAAGTTATACCTGCATTGAAATGGTACTTTTAGTGGAAGGACAATGTGCACTACTTGGCACATGGTTCACCAGTAATGCTGACGAAAAACCATTTAGACATTGCTGTGCTATATGTTAACCGATAAAAATGAGGTCTCTGTTTTATCTTCTTTGCTATCTTCGACTACTGTAAGATGCTGGAAGTTTGTTGTGGATCATCTCTAATTAATTTTATCACATTGAGTACCTTCTCATTGTTATCGTCTTCAAACAGGCCCAAAGAATGTTGTGTGATTGTTGTACACTACAATGACAATATTGTCTTTTTCTCTCTTAAAATTGTAGATGTTGGGAGAACACTACATTTGATGGTTTTTGTGATCATGTAGCCATATAGTTCAGTAGTCAGCTCTTAACTGTCAGATGTGTCACATACATTTGTTGAGTGGATATGTAAGTGTTTTTGGCAGATATGTCCATGTCATATTGTCTGTGGGCCTTTCTATCATTAGCCTCGTGCCATTTATTTTCAGTCCTCTTTGTGAGCTATTTCTGTGGGTCTCCTGTAAGCAAATGATATAACAGTTGTGTCTCTGGCAGAAGTCTGCGAATAGTTCTTTTTCATGTGGATAGTACGTCAGTGTTAATAGAGATAGCTGCTATTTTTGTACCAAAGAAATTTCATTTGTAAATCTGTCTCATTTGTAGGATGTTTCCAGAATGAAAGGATTAGCCATGTGACATTCAAATGAGTTGCAATGTCAGGTTAGAACTAATTCTTCAGGGAGTGTTAAGTTGTGGTCTCCTTTCTGTATGCTGGGACTGCATGCTTGAGACATGCATGGTACCTGACTCTCTTCACATTCTTCTACAACAGTCATTAGCCATCTCACAAATCCTGCACTTCTTGGAGAACAAAATCTGCATGTATGATCCAGGTTTGGTCCCTAGCGTGTGCCACCGTTTAAATCATTAAAGGAGAAAATATAAAAATGCAGTAAATGAAGCAGGCAAAAAGGAATACAAACGTCTCTAAAATGATATTGACAGGAAGTGCAAAATGCCTAAGCAGGGATGGCTAGAGGACAAATGTAAAGCTGTAGAGGCTTATCTCACTAGGGGTAAGATAGATACTGCCTACACGAAAATTAGAGACCTTTGGAGAAAGAGAGCCACTTGTATGAATAAGAGCTCAGATGGAAACCCAGTTCTAAGCAAAGAAGGGAAAGCAGAAAGGTGGAAGGAGTATATAGAGGGCCTATACAAGGGCGATGTACTTCAGGACAATATTATGGAAATGGAAGAGGATGTAGATGAAGATGAAGATGAAATGGGAGATATGATACTGCGTGAAGAGTTTGACAGAGCACTGAAAGACCTGAATCGAAACAAGGCCCTGGGAGTAGACAACATTCCATTAGAACTACTGACAACCTTGGGAGAGCCAGTCCTGACAAAACTCTACCATCTGGTGAGCAAGATGTATGAGACAGGCACTTAATACCCTCATACTTCAAGAAGAATATAATAATTCCAATCCCAAAGAAAGCAGGTGTTGACAGGCGTGAAAATTTCTGAACTATCAGTTTAATAAGTCACAGCTGTAAAATACTAACAAGAATTCTTTACAGGCGAATGGAAAAACTGACAGAAGCCGACCTCGGGGAAGATCAGTTTGGATTCCGTAGAAATGTTGGAACATGTGAGGCAATACTGACCCTACGACTTATCTTAGAAAATAGTTTAAGAAAAGGCAAGCCTACGTTTCTAGCATTTGTAGACTTGGAGAAAGCTTTTGACAATGTTGACTGGGATACTCTCTTTCAAATTCTGAAGGTGGCAGGGGTAAAATACAGAGAGCGAAAGGCTATTTACAATTTGTACAGAAACCAGATGGCAGTCATAAGAGTCGAGGGGTATGAAAGGGAAGCAGTGGTTGAATAACATCGGGGAGAGGCTACAACCCTGTCTCACTCCCTTCCCAATCTGTATATTGAGCAAGCCATAAAGGAAACAAAAGAAAAGTTTGGAGTAGGTATTAAAATCCATGGAGAAGAAATAAAAACTTTAAGGTTCGCCGATGACATTGTAATTCTGTCAGAGACAGCAAAGGACTTGGAAGAGCAGCTGAACGGAAAGGACAGTGTCTTGAAAGGAGGGTATAAGATGAACATCAACAAAAGCAGAACGAGTATAATGAAATGTAGTCGAGTTAACTCAGGTGATGCTGAGGGAATTAGATTAGGAAATGAGACACTTAAAGTAGTAAAAGAGTTTTGCTATTTGGGAGCAAAATAACTGATGACGGTCGAAGTAGAGAGGATATAAAATGTAGACTGGCAATGGCAAGGAAAGCATTTCTTAAGAAGAGATATTTGTTAACATCGAGTATTGATTTAAGTGTCAGGAAGTCGTTTCTCAAAGTATTTGTATGGAGTGTAGCCATGTATGGAAGTGAATCATGGATGATAAATAGTTTAGACAAAAAGAGAATAGAAGCTTTCGAAATGTGGTGCTACAGAAGAATGCTGAATATTAGATGGGTAGATCACATAACTAATGAGGAGGTATTGAATAGAATTGGGGAGAAGAGGAGTTTGTGGCACAACTTGACAAAAAGAAGGGACCGGTTGGTAGGACATGTTTTGAGGCATCAAGGGATCACAAATTTAGCATTGGGGGGCAGCGTGGAGGGTAAAAATCGTAGAGGGATACCAAGAGATGAATACACTAAGCAGATTCAGAAGGATGTAGGTTGCAGTAAGTACTGGGAGATGAAGAAGCTTGCACAGGATAGAGTAGCATGGAGAGCTGCATCAAACCAGTCTCAGGACTGAAGACCACAACAACAACAACAACAACATGCCACCATTCTCCACAGGGTACCTATGAACCCTAATTTGGAGGTAGCAGTCGTCATACATTGAGTGCAGACAAACACTTAGACAGATCTTCACAGTTTTGTTTCGTATGGCAGTGGGTGAATGTGTGAACGACATCGCTGTGACGTACACTAATGCAGTAGGCACCTTCATGCATTAACAACCCCTGTTACTTTAAAGTGATAATACTTGCACATTCTAAGCTTGAAATGGAGCCATATTGACAGATTGAAGGTGTACACACCATATTGTCCCGTTCATGAATGGGTACATTGCACACAGTACTGAACTGCAGTGAGAATGCAGATTTACTTTTACATCCATTATGCGGTTGGTTGTACAACCAATTTTCTGTGATCACAAGAGTATAAAATATACACACAAAAGATAAGTCATGAAAAGTCGGACGTACTCACTCAGCCTCCCTTAAGCCATTATCAAATGTCTGCGATATAGTCCCAAAAGTAGAGCCAGAAGATAAGACATGTTAGTGGATAACATTATGCTTATGTATTGCTGTTGCTGTTGTTGTTGTTGTTTAAAACAGCATGATATTGTTGATGTTTGTGTCACATTTAAAAATATATCTACCATGTACTTTTCTGCACTCTACATAAACATAACTTACAACTGGGCTGCTCGGGGGAACACAATGGTAAGCGCCATCGCCGTGTATTTTGCGGTAGATGGCTAATGAAACCACCTGTGGGATGCACAATGCAGTAAACTTACTAGTAGTTCCAAATTCACTCATCAGATGTCAGGGAGGAGCTTAATGGTAAGCGCCATTGTCCATCTGTTGCGGAAACATAATGGTAAGTGACAGAGAGAATGGCGGCAAGTAAAAAGATCTCAGAGAATATGGCTACAGTGAACATGGCAGAAGACGAGGAATATACTTCCAATTATACAAATATCTTCAAGAGGGATACAGAATACATTCCTAATGATTCAGATGACTCAGAGGTATGTTATTTTGTAAATATACTGTCTTTAGTACGTTTCACGAACTCATGGCAAGTGCATGTACATACCATTATGTTCTTGAAGTACAATTGATAATTATGTTCGCCGACAAGTACAGGATGTTTACAGTCCAGACACAGTGGTGCGAGATCATCAAGAAGGCGGCTAAGAAGAATCCATTGCTTGTATATAATATGAAAAGAGAGGATTTCTATCAAATACAACACTCTAAAGAAGCGTTTGTCTTCAGAAAGAAGACAGTTCATGGTCGAGATGTCAACCTAAGGGAGGTATGTAGGTGGAAGGTGACCTCCGAATATCCATCATCTTTATTCATCAGCGAGACATTGTGTCATGACATTTGGCATGAAGTAAACTTCAGGAAACGTGGAAACCAAAGACCAGTTCCTACGCTTCGACTTAAATACAGTGGGCCAAGGCTTATTGAAAAGAAGAAAGTTGCTGATGTCCTGTTGCTCCTAAATTACATACCTCCAGTCCACAATGGGTTTTTTCCTGTCACTAAAGCCAACAGTTTTAGATGAAAAAGCATTAGTAATGGGAGTGATGAATGATTTTGTAGTTTCAGTAAAGTGTTGAAGACTTAGAGTAAAATTTAATGTGTAATGTTCTATCACTATGTGTGGTTAATGGTGTATGGTAATGTAATAATTTTTGTATATTTCATTTGGTTTATTCAGTTCTGAGTTTCATTTATGTCTGTATAGTAAAAGATAGATGTTAGAATCACTACTGAATTAAAAGACTGTTCAAAAAAAATTATTCATATTTGCAGATCAATTGAAACTAGATGCGCTGTATCTCGAAACTGTGATTTTGGCGCTTACCATTTTGTTCTCCCGAGCAGATCAATTGCTGGAAACATGTATCAACCAAACAGCATGCTGAAACTCATCATTTTGCACAGGCACAGCTCGCACCAGAGAGATCCGCAGTCATGTGATCGCAGTCTTGTGTACATGTCGTTAATTCTTATTAAACTTCTTACATATTAGATGTTGATAATATTTATAATCATTGTCGGCATAATTAAACTTCCATTATTGCTGCAATGATGCTAGTGGTCTTATTACAGCTTTTTAAAAATAGCCTCAGTTTCTTACTTCTATATGTCATTGCTGAAAATAACCTCTCAGCTTGTCGTAACAAAAATCATAAAGTGTCACATTACTGTCTCTCTCTACTGCAGTAAAATAGTCCTTACATTTGATCAATCCCATATCGCATCTATCTGTTTGTTATCATGTCTAAAAATAAGCGTCTTTCTGGCATTATTTTTCAGTTAAGTTATCTGATGTGTTTGTTTTCCTAAAATAATGTATTGAAATAAATACTGTTCATCATTAGTAAAACTACAAATCTACTTCTTTGCGGGATGCGATACTGCGCTACAACCACCAACCAAATTTCATGGCACAAAGATGAGTAACTCTTGTTACCTAACTCATATAGCTCGTAAAATAGAATTAAAATTGTCGAAAATCATCTGTTACTCATTATTGTAGGAAAGTGGTGAACAAATGTGACTTCTTCAGTGAAAAATATTACCAGATACACTTATTTTTATACAGCAATAATGAATCTAAATCATTTTAGTATTTGACACTATTGTAAACAATTGGTAAAGTATTGTGAATACTTTTGTTAGTCCACAGATTAATGTGATGCAGGACTGATCAAATGTAAGGGTTGTTTTAGTATAGTAGTGATGATTTGTGTAATGACGACTAGCATGAGGTTATTTTCTGCAATGCCATATTAAACTGTGGCAATTTTTAAAAAGATGTACCGTACTAAGACCATGTAGCATCATTGCAGCAACAACAGAAGTCTATTTATACCTATAGTGGTTATAAATATTGTCAAAGTCCATCACATAAGAAGTTTAATAAAAACTAAGAACATATACAATGGGAGGCAAAAAGATTGCCCTGCCAAAATAATTTAGATTCCAAGAACAGAACGTTGTGAATGCCCAAGTGCAGAGTGCCAGTGTTCACAACTCTAGTGGTCTGTGGAGATTCAGCATGGTGTTAACATTGTCAAATAAAAGCAATATAATAATTAGGATACAGTATATGTCGATATTCCTTACAATTTAACTCATCATATAATTTATTTTAAAAATCGTTATTTGAGCACATAGAAAAAGTTGAAATATAAGAAATACTCATCGGTAGAATTACTATGACAACAATCGTTTCACATCCGATTCAATGGCTGAGTGGTTAGGCTGACAACTTACGAACATAAAGGATGAGCATTCGAATCTAACTGGAGTCAATTGTCAATTTCTTTTTTATTATTATTATTATTATTATTATTATTATTATTATTACTTAGACCTTTGGCTTTTCCAGGTTCCACATTCTTTCAGAAGATTCCATTTTATAATAGTCTAATCTTTAAATAGGCAGACAGATGGTCATAATAAAAATATTGAAAATTGATGTATTTATTTGCAATTATTTCGACCGCCACATGGTGTCTGTATAGTTTTCAGCTTAGAGAAACATATCAGCTGGTGTCATAGGTCTGCTTCACAGTGGCTGATGTGAATGTTAGCGAGCAAATAATTGCACTCTCTCTCTCTCTCTCTCTCTCTCTCTCTCTCTCTCTCTCTCTCTGCATCTGAGGCAGGACGTTATTAGGGTGTTGATGCTTCCATAGCAAGGAGATGGCCCAATTCAGAGATAATGGTGATGTAGCGGGATGTCCAATACCTGGAAGATGACAAGTCTCTACAAGGAGACTAGACAACAAATTGGTCAGTGTGGCCCAGGATGCGCCTTTGTGAATCATACAGGAACTAAGGAGAGTCTTGCATTTGTTGGGAAGTGCTCTAAGAAGATTATAGGACCATGGAGTCATGTCCCTGCATTCTCTTATTAACAAAGAACCATTGTCTGATGAATAAGGTGTGGATTGTGTATTCCTGGGAAGATGTCGATTGGAGGAAAGTCATTTTCTCAGACTAGTGCGCAATTGATTCCATGAGCAGAGGTCTTTTTCTTGTTTACAGTAATGATATGACACGTCCTTCGTGGGCAGACGTACTAGAAGCAGACTCAGAAGTGTGGAATATTGAGGCTGGATGTCTTACATGGGTGCAGGACTTAAAGAACATATCCAGGAAAGTTCAATTCAGCACACTATGAACATTTCCTTGAAAATTTAACCATCTGTGGAGCTTGGCTTTTGGTACCCTGAAGGACATCTCACTTACCAACACGATAATCATCCATCACACACTACCATTAGGATTCAGAGCCGATTTCAAGAGAGAGAATATTATTCGGTGCCTTCCATGGCCCCCCAAAATTACCTGGTCTCAATCCCATGGAGCATGTAAGGGCTCAACTTAAGAAGACTCCATGGGACAATAGGCGAGACCCTCCTCTGGGAACTGTGAATGAATGCCTGTGGGATTTGGTTTATTCTTCATGAAAGAGAGTTGCCATGGATGAGGATTTTTTTCCATAGATTTGTAAAATTTATGCCTCAAAGGATCCAAGCTGTTCTTGATGTCAATTGCATGTGGACTAATACTGAAACTATAGGTGGGGCCTACTCTTCATTTTACTTTATTCCTTTTTTTCTGTAAAAGGTCTTCGTAGTTATTAGGCCAAAAATATTAATTTCAAAATACAAATCTTTTTGCCACTATGAGAAGTCAGGTGAATATCACTCTCCAAGGGTGATTATTTTTGTTATGGGATTTCTGATTAATAACACCTTCGTAGGGAGACGATTTTTAGACATCAAGTTCGTGAACCATAATTAGTTATTTAGTGAAAAAAATATTGAAAAAGTAAAAATAAAGAAAATATAATTTAATAACAAAAAGTAAATAAGGCATAAAACATTTGCGACGCAGTAAAAGAAAGGGCTGAAGTGAGATTTGATCTGACACGTACAGCAGCTACCAGTACAGTAAGCGTACACATTGCCAAGGAGCTACCGATATCTTCATAGCATAATAGTTGAACAGGACTGCCATAGTTGAAAAATGAATATGAAACTGGAAACAGCAGATACTAAAAGGCACATCCACTCACTCGGGTAAACCACATGTAAGATGCCAATCAGCTGATAAATTTCTCTTATCTGAAAATTATAGACATACCAGTTGGTGGTCGAAGTAATTACTAATAAATACATTCATTTTCAATATTTTTACTACAACCATTTGCTGGTTTGTTTAAATATTAGAATATTATAAAATGGAATCTTTTGAAAGAATGGAACCTGGGAAAGCCTACAGCTGCACAGTTTGTACCAAATTGAGGTTTGAGATATTACCTGTACAGGTCCCCCCTCCCCCAAAAAAAATATGACTCCAGTTAGATCTCAATGCTCAAATGCTCACCCTTTGCGTATGTAAATCATCAGCCTATACACTCAGCCATTGAAACAGATGTGAGGCGCTCATTGTTGTACTAATTCTGCCGACGTGAAGTTATTATATTTCACTGCTTCTACATGCTCAAGTAATGATTTTCAGATGAAATTATACGATGAGTTAAGATACAATAAATGTCAAGACACTTTGCAATTTAAGTGTTGTAGCTCCGCAGACTGCTAGAGTTATGAACACTGGTACTTCTGAACTTGGGTAGGCACAATGCTGTTCTTGAACTCCTAAATTATTTTGGCTGGACATTCTTTCTGTCTCATTGTACACAAGACTGTCACCACGACTACAGCTCCCTCTGGTGATACTTTTGTCTCTGCAAAAGACAGGTTCTAGCGTGCTATTTGGTTGATGTGTGTTTCCTGCGATTGTAACAGCTCTGTCTATGTATGAGTGCAGAAGAGTACACAGTATGCTGCTAAACAAATGTGCAAGGGCTAGTAAGCTACCTACTGTAAGGTTTTTGCCTACACCATGTGTTGTGAAAGTTGTTCTTTATGCTGATTGGTACATGTAAGACCTTATCTGTAACATTCATCATATGTATGTGTGGAATGGTGTCTGTTCCCACATAACATAGAACAAACATTTTTAAATGTGACACACACATCAGCAATATATTGTCAGTTTAAACAACAGTTGTAATACAAAAGTGTAATGTTATCTGCTTAATATGTCTTACATGTTGAGTGTACTTTTGGTATTGTATCGCAGACATTTGATAATGGCCTAAGGTCGAAACTGGCCAGTAACGTAATTTACATGCATTTTACAGTAAAGGAATAAAACTGACCGCGTATGATGGCTAAAATGACTCCATTATTTAGACAATACATTGAGGCTGTGAAGAATTTGATAATATCAATGACCTCTGTGAGAGACTGCAGTGTGAAGAACAAGAAATTGTGTACATTCATCAGAGATTTTCAATGCAAAATGTCTCTAGGATGTAAAATTACAATCATTGTGGTAATCAACTAATCTAAATGCTACAATAATAATATAAATAATTAAATAGAGCCATTCGACACCTGCTGTGGATTAAGACCACCTTCAGGAGTTCATTGTGGTCGTCTACTACACACATCCATGTTGCTTCTGCCTGCTTACCAATGTCCTCCACCCCTCTGTCATTAAGCATTCATCTGATTTTATTGTTACCTGTTGTGTTCTACAACATATTCTACCCCTGATCTCTTGGTTCATTTTCTTAATAGATAAATGACCCTTGCATAATTCTTCGTTGTCTGCTAGATACTGCAACAGGCATGCAGTTGCTGCTTTCTACCCGCAGCCTTTGTGACACAATTACACGTCATCTGGTGAGATCCTTAGAACACATACTTTGTGTTCTTATTTATAATTTCAGTATCTGCTTTCTTTTATATTTATTTCCCAGTGCTACTTCTTCAATATATATAGAAAGAAACTTCCACATGGGAAAAATATCTTAAAAACAAACGGGAGCAGAAAGACTTACCTTAGGGAGAAAAAAGGATAGGTATATACTCGCGAGAGCGCGCGCGCGCGCTCGCGCGCGCGCGCACACACACACACACACACACACACACACACACACACACACACACACACACACAAGCAAGCAGACATATTTAAAGGCCTTTAAATATGTCTGTGTGTGTGTGTGTGTGTGTGTGTGTGTGTGTGTGTGTGTGTGGGCGTGCGCGCTAGTATATACCTATCCTTTTTTCCCCCTAAGGTAAGTCTTTCCGCTCCCGGGATTGGAATGGCTCCTTACCCTCTCCCTTAAAACCCACATCCTTTCATCTTTCCTTCTCCTTCCCTCTTTCCTGACGAAGCAACTGCCGGTTGCGAAAGCTCGTAATTTGTACACACACACACACACACACACACACACACACACACAAGCAAGCAGACATATTTAAAGGCCTTTAAATATGTCTGTGTGTGTGTGTGTGTGTGTGTGTGTGTGTGTGTGTGTGTGTGTGTGTGTGTGTGTGTGGGCGTGCGCGCTAGTATATACCTATCCTTTTTTCCCCCTAAGGTAAGTCTTTCCGCTCCCGGGATTGGAATGGCTCCTTACCCTCTCCCTTAAAACCCACATCCTTTCATCTTTCCTTCTCCTTCCCTCTTTCCTGACGAAGCAACTGCCGGTTGCGAAAGCTCGTAATTTGTGTGTGTGTTTGTGTGTTATTATATTGTGCCTGTCTACCGGCACTTTCCCCCTTGGTAAGACTTGGAATATATATATTTCTGCCGTTGTTCAACAATAAGATGCTGATGGAGTGTACTTTATTGTTAGGTTTATATCTAATTTTTTCTTTCAGTTTTACCGTGTTGCTTGGTTGTACTAACAGTGTTATCTTTCACTTGCCAGTTTGTACAAACTTTGGAAGACATAAAGGAGCTTGTGTGTCAATAAATTTCGTCCAAGTTTACAAATACCTCCATGAGACATGTGACATTGTACTCTCGTAATGGATGATTTTCGTGATGTGTGTTCTCCTACCAATTTACAGAATAGCCTGCATACCGTTTCCTTACTATATTAGTAGCAATCAACAATATAAAGCTGTCGGGATCTCTTTTAATCTTGTACATGAAGTGGATTAACCTGCTTTTTGTTGGCTGAAAAGAAGCTGTTTGGTGATTATATTTTCTGTATGGTGTTAAAAATGATGATAGTTTCTCTCAAAATTCTTCAGAAACTCGGATATATACAGTTGGCAAGCTATCAGATTGAGTTGATCTTTTAGTGGGATATAGTAATCTGAATAGTTCTTGCAATATATCTCTCTCTATTGTGAGTGGAACTCAGTTTTTTTACTAGCTTCTCAAGCTACATTTCTCTTCCCAAGTTAACACACACACACACACACACACACACACACACACACACACGGTTAATCTCTTCAAGTTTTGAGTGTTTTCTTTATAGGTATTTCATCCAGGAATCGAAAGAGTAATATATGCAAGAAGAATTAAATGTATCAACTATTTGTGTAAAATTGTAGATGCTTCACACTGATAGTGGTCAGATGTAAATGAAACATATATGTTGAAATTGTAGCTGAAAGATCTGCTTTAGATGTCATTTAAGGAAGAGCTTCAACATTTTTCATGTTTGTTACTATCTCATTAGAGCTTTTGTTGAGTGGATACTTACCTTTGTGTTGAATATGCGGAATATTGGAAATTGCATACAGTGTTGTTTGTATAATTTAGATCAGGTGTCTCCAAACATTTTAGCGCAAGGGTCACACTGGCGCTTCCACTAAGTCCCAAGCGACAAGACCTAGCTGTAGTCAAATTTTCTTGAGGCCTGATACTGTAATACTACTCAGAGCTCTTTGGTACAGTGGAGAAGTTTTCGGGAAGCTTACCACTGCTGCCAGTCTTCGTGAGCTGATACTGAGTGGCTTCGTAATAGTCATTATACAGTGAACTGATTATTGCGTGACCTTGAACTGTGGCCTTAATTTCATTTCATATACATTGCTACTAATATATACCACTCATGAAGGTCGTTGTAATGTGTTTTTATGAAACCTTGTTACTTCAGCACGTCTTTAACTTCACAACAAATGATCAGGATGTAGCGTGAGCTGCGTATGGTATCGGTACTGTGGGATATCTTTCCACCACAGCATTCCTCACCTCACGGTGGCAATAGTGGTTACCTCCGCTCCCTGTGGCCACCGCTGGCATGGTGGAAGAAAAGTTGGACAGAATATGTAGTTCGCCATACTGCCATACTGTAGTATAGAATTATCCACAACTTTTCATTTCAGGACTAGACGGTGATTGAGGTATCTATGGCACAGGGAGCAGGCTGCAATTTCTCTTTGCACTTACGGCAAATGTACACGTCATTTCATTTCTACAGTGAACCGATGTGTGTGCTGTGCCTTACATATTGTTACAACTACTTCAAACAATGCTAAATGTATAGTAATGTCATCTTCCAGATAGTAGAGAAGTTATGTGCAGTAGTACAGCACCGTCTTGGGAGTAGCGCCATGTGTGATCTGAAAAGCAAAGTATAGTGATAGTAGAGTATTTTGTGACTACAGTATCTTAATGAAGGCACAGTTTCACAGTAATTAATTAATTAATTAAAATTGCCTTGAAGATAAATTTGGTGCAATTCTTTGCTCAGAACCCTTGCTATTACAGTGAAACACCGCTTTTACTCTTTTCAAAGGACTTGAATTGTGTAAAACATGGGGAAATGTAAAATGTGGGAGATAACGATTTAATCTGTAAAAATTATGTATAGGATACCCCCTTGCATTTTATGTGTGATATATGTACATTACAAGCATCAAAAGACTTGTCAGGGACTTGTTTGTTATCTAATCAAGGTTTACTATCTAATAAAAACTGCTGATGTCGCTGGAACCGATAACTGTCTGGGAAGTAGGAATGTTTGACTCAATTTCACATGTCATAATTGGTGTTTTTGAAAGCCTGCAGCTGTCATTCATTATTTAAATAATGAAATACCACACTAGCTATGTATTTAGCACAAAGCATTACGAGAAATTTTCTCAAATTGAAAATATGTAAATAAGTATTCTATATGCTGTTTGAATATGTGTTATTCTGCGTCTCTTGCACTGTAGTCGTCTCTTGCACTGTAGTCGTCTCTTGCACTGTAGTCGTCTCTTGCACTGTAGGCGTCTCTTGCACTGTAGGCGTCTCTTGCACTGTAGGCGTCTCTTGCACTGGAGGCGTCTCTTGCACTGGAGGCGTCTCTTGCACTGGAGGCGTCTCTTGCACTGGAGGCGTCTCTTGCACTGTAGGCGTCTCTTGCACTGTAGTCGTCTTTTGGAGGTTATCAGGTACTGTGCCTCACCAGTTATGTAGAAACACCCCACACACACACACACACACACACACACACACACACACACACACACACGCACACACGTGCATACTATCACTCACGTTGTTTATTTGTGTAACATCACAAAACAATACATACGTAAATACTGCACTTGACGACAGGAATAAATTCTCGTAACTCATTTTGCTCAGCATGAATAAAATAAAGTATAACCGGTGCTGTGTTTAAACTAAAAACATTTGAGCAATGCAAAGTGAATGACGGTGTCAATAAAAGTGGAGTTATACTGTAATAATATTAATTGGCATCGTTTTGATTTGCAGTTGCATCAATACACAAATATTTTGTGATTTATCCAAGTAACAAGGCCGGTGTATAATTTGAAGTGAAACGATAAGTTTTCTCAAAGAATCCAATATAAAACTTCTTTATGAGACTAAACATTCTCAGAGGTATACCGAATTCACAGGATACCAACAGTTAGAAATATATGCGTCTCTGAAATGTGGTTTGAAACCTCAGCAAATGTTATTAAAGAATGTAAATGCTGAATAAGAAGAAGTAACTAGTGCTGGTTTCCATGTGGTTCACTCAATAGCAAATGTGGAAAACTATTTGCTGACACTGAATTTGTAAAGGATTGCATGATTGTAGCAGTTGAAATGTGTCCAGAAAAATCTTATTTATTTAAAAACACTACTTTGTCATCAAACACTGTGGCTCCAAGAGTAAATGATATTTCTGACTATATATTAATACAGTTATCTGAGAAATCTCGACACTTAAGTGTCTCTTTAGTTCTGGATGAGTCGACACTTGTTTCATATACTGCACAGATGTTAATTTTTATCCAAAGGATAAACAAAAATTATGAAGTCTATGAAGAGCTTCTTGGCATTTTTAGCATTCACATCCATGGCAGATGAAATTTTTAAATGAGCAGGAAATGCTGTTCATAAAAACATTCTTCAGTGGAAAAACTTATGGTGTAACACAACTGACGACATCAAAAACATCTGTGAAAAAAGTAAAGGTGTCTTTGCTCTTATGTCAAAGGCGGTAGAAAATGACAGTGGATCAAAACAATTAAACTTACATTTTCAAGCCTCCAGCTATTAATTACATAAGATCACATGCTATCAATCACTGTTAGTTCCGCAAGTTTATTGAAGGGATTGAAGAAAGTGACTTACCATGTTATACAATAATACCCTGGCTTAGCTGTGAGAGAGCACTGATTAGTTTTGTAGCTATGAGCAACAATCAAAATCCAGAATGAGATGTTCGCTCTGCAGTGGAATGTGCACTGTTATGAAACTTTCCTGGCAGATTAAAACTGTGTGCCAGACCGAGCATGGCTCACGCCCTGTCCTCACAGAAGAGCTTCTGTGAAGTTTGTAAAGTAGGAGACGAGGTACTGGCAGAAGTAAAGTTGCGATGACGGGGTGTGAGTTGTGCTTGGGTAGCTCAGATGGTAGGGCACTTGCCTGCGAAAGGCAAAGGTCTCAAGTTTGAGTCATGGTCTGGCACACAGTTTTAAGTTTTAATCTGCCAGGAAAGTTTACAACAATCTAAATTTTCTTGAATGAAAAGAGTCATTCTCTGGCTGAGTTACAAAACAGCGAGCAGTTAGCAGTTACCATTTTGTACAGATTTCACTAAATATATGAATGACCTTAATTAAGACATGCTACTGTCTGATTTGTTCACATATATTAAATACTCTCGCCAAAAAAATGTTTCCAGCATTTTAGTATATGCCAAACATTAATACAGCAAGTTACGGTAGATTTTGAGGCTGATTCTTTTGAGTGTTTTACAAATAAATTTTGAGTCCTGTTTTTCAGATTTTGATGCAATTACAAATGATACTGGATTTTCCAAAGCTGTTTTAACACCAGTGTAGAAAGTCTTACCCCAAAATTACATATGGAAATCATTGGTTTCCAATGTATCAATTTTTATAAAGATAAATATTTAAATTTATCATTGCTGGAATTAGTCATAGACTCAGTATAGTCCTGTCAGCTGCATAAGTTTGCTCATGGCTTTCTTCCACTTTCGGCACTGTGAAAAAACATATTCCAAAATGAAATACACGAAAAATATTTACAGACCAAATTAACTGAGCCACTGTTGATAATTTACACTAGTAAACTTGCTCTACAACTGCAAGCAATTGTAAATGGGAGTTTATAGCTACGTATAGTAAATCTCATTAATCATAACTGCAGTGCTTAATTTTATTATGTGAATTGCCTATGTTCGTCACATAGGAATGATAAATTTCCAGGAAAAAACAGTTAAAATGTTCAGTTACATTATATATGTCAGTTAATGTATATCTTAATTGGTAATAAAACAAAACAGCAGATTATTGCACATATTTTGTATGATTTATTTGCATTGTAAATTTCACATTTTGTACAGTGTTGCTTCACTTAAGGAACATGATTCATTCCTGAGCCTTTTGCTTGTTATTAATACTTGTCACGTGAAACACATTCTTCCCCACGAATTCATGTAGAATAGGTCAGTGCGTTCCACTCTGAAGAAATAGGTACTCGAAACACATTTATAATATGGCATTGTAATTTTTTATTTATAGTACAGTACGTCCAGTTTCAGAATAAAATTGTCTTAAGACATTTGTTCGTGCAATTGCTTCAAAATTTGTCGAAAAAAAACTAGCACGATTGTGAATTAAATTCATAGTATGGATAGCTACTGATTTATGGGCATCTTTTATGAATTTGTGTTAGTTAATGACGACAAATCGGAATTGGAATTCGTGAACAGATAGTGCAAGAGAAGGGATTACCATGTGTCACCAAAGAAAAGATCTTGCAAAATCATTGCAGAGCAATTGCAACATCGTTGTAGAAGACTGAGCTGTGGTATGAGTGGCAATAATTGCAGCGCGAGATGCATTGCGATCAGTACAGCTGACTGAATATGACATTGTTGGAGCTTCTGCTTTACATAGCAGTAGTTTATAGGAGAATGCATAACTTAGTTTCCATTTATAGTGGCCAGATCCAGGCCAGAAGATGGTTTTTTTTTAATGATTATTAAAAACTGAAAAAATTACACGAAAAAAACTGTGAAACATTATCCCTAGGCATGTCAGTTGCTTACATTTTATTCTACATGTTGTTCAAATCGCTCATTATAGGAGGTGCTCGATAAGTTAGGTTCAACTGTAATTTTAAAAAATATTATGGCAGGCCAAATACCATGCATGTCTGACTCCTTACCTCAGGCCTGTTTGGTGGTGTCCATGGGCCAGAGTTGGCCTACAGACTGTAATTTGGAGACCACAGATTTAAATGAGCTGCTATAAGGGTGTTCATGCTTTTTCTGTATCAAATGCAAAACTTCCTGTATTAGTATTTATAATTAATTGTTAATGGAAATAGGAACAAAGAGGTAAGAGATATGAACTAGGTGATGGGAGGATCTGGCAAAAAGATGAAAGGTTATTAAGATGACAATTTGAGTACAAGCTTTTATTATGATTTTTCTTGTTGGCCTTGGAGGAATATGCACTAGACTTTGATTTAATTTGTATCTTTAAAGCTTAGAGAGTTGAGAAATACGATCCTACTCTTGCAGATAATGCAATTCCAATTAAATCGTGGTTCTGTGATCCAATGGATACAGCTTTGCTGAACCTGTTGCCAGTACTGGACGCATTACGTTTCACCCAGGATGTTCGAAGTGTGCTTAGTAGGAACTTGCATCTTCACCGCCTATGGTAACACTTAGGTAAGTGTTAGAAATGTGAAACTTTCAGTAATCCTACTTAATGGAATGGCATTATTTTAGTTCAAGTTGAGTTTCAAATTATTTTCATGTTGTTGTCTCTGAAACAAATAGAGTTTTAACTGTTGTGACTCAATACATTTTTCTTTAAATTCATAGAATATGTGACTGTATTAGAGTGCTTTGTTTTGAAGTTAAATATGTATAAGAGCATCACATTCCTCAGGATGGCATCCTTAAGCACCGCACATATACACGCATTTTTCATGTTTATTAGAAGATATTTAAAATTATCGAAACAGAATGCCGATCATTTATACTTTCAAGAGACAATGAACTTAGTACTGCTGATAGACTTTTGCTAAAGTAGAACACTGCCGTAGTTTGTGAAACTTCCTTGCTTTCTGTGGAAAGAGATAGAGAGATAGGTTGGGAAAGGTTAAAAAAGGAGGGCAGGTCATTCAGACACCAGGATAAGGGTGATGCACACAACAGGTGGGTCCTTTCAATCTAGAAGAGTGATTGACCTGCCCTTTTTTTTTTGCAACCTTCATTAACTTGTGCATGTCTCTTTGCTGAGGAAGACCTAATGGCTCCAAAAGCTAACATGGTGTTGTGTCCTTTTCTATGTGTCTGTCGGCAGTACTATATTTTTCACTTCCTGAAGGTGAGTACTGCCCAGAAACTTTTTTTTCTTCTTTCCCACTAAATCGCCCAGTGTTCTGATGAAACCCAAGCCTTGCCCTGTGGCCTACTTTCTCTGTAACCACTTAATTGATAATTGTTAAGGGGCTTCACTTACCTATTTCTTCTTAATTGATAATTGCTAAGGAGCTTCATTTAGTTCTGATTTATTTCACCTCTTTTATTGAACAAGATATCTTTTGTTGGTCAGTGTTAAAATTTGTATAGTTTATGAGCAATATACGCTGAGGCGACAAAAGTCATTGGATAGCAATATGCATCGATGTAGATGGAGGTAGTATTATGTAAAAAAGGTTTAAAAGGGCAATGCATTGGTGGAGCTGCTATTTGTAGTAAGACAATTAAAGTGAAAAATTTCCTGTTGTAATTATTGCCGCACAACAGAAATCAACAGACTTTGAACAAGAAATGGTAGTTGGAGCTAAACGCATGGGCCATTCCATTTTGAATATCATTAGGGAATTCAGCATTCCATGCCAAGAATACAAAATTTCACTTATTACATCTCACCATGAACAATGCATTTGTCACTTAGCAACCAAGAGCAGCGTCTTGTGTGTATATTTATCTCTGCCAACAGACAAGCAACACCTGCAAATATCTGCAGTAATCAATGTGGGATGTACGGTAAATGTATCCATTGCAACTCTGCAACAAAATATGGCATTAATTGGCTATGGCAGCAGATGAGTGATGCAAGTGCCTTTACTAACAGCACAACATCAACTGCAGTGCCTTTCTTGGCCTCATGACTATATCAGAAGAATCCTGGACAGTGGAAAACTATGGCCTTGTGATATGAGTCCTGATTTCAGTTGGTAAAAGCTGATGTTAGGGTTTGAGTATGGCGCAGACCCCATGAAGCCCTGATCTCAAGTTGTCAACAAGGCACTGTGCCAGCAAGTGATGGCTGCATAATAGTGTGGGCCGTTTATACATGGAATGGATGTGTCCTGTGGTCATTGACGGGAAATGGTTATGTTCAGCTACTTGGAGACAATTGGCAGCCATTCATAGACTTCATATTTCCATACAAAAATGGAATTTTTATGGATGCAATGTGTTATGTCACTGGGCCACAGGGGTATTTAGGCAGCATGGAGGACTTCCAGTGACTTTTTGAGTCCAAGCCATGTTGAGTTTCTGCACTATTGGCAAAAAGAGAGATGACATGATGGCATGATTTTTGTCACCTCAGTGTATAATGAGGGTTATTGTAGTAATAAATTAAGAAATCTCAATAAGGATACCTTTTAGTTCAGTTCATTTACTGCTCCTAACAATTATATGGCCATGCGTGATTATGCTTTGATAAGCTGAACCCAGTTCCTTGAATACATTTGCAGAATATGAAAATGGAGTGGTGCTGCCTTCTTGTCTCTGATTTGTATTTTGAGGGTGACTCTATTTGTGGCATACAAATTTCCTTCTTCTTGCCTTTAACACGCAGAAGGCGTGTTCTTGTAAAGATTGATCATTGTGCAGAGTTTTTGGGGCAATATATTAAATTTTCTATTTTTGTTGATTTGAAGGGTAATTTAACAACTGACAAAATTCATATTGTCTGTCCTTTCTGTCAGTCATACATTATTTATTCTAACACTTATAAATGTTTCGCATTTGCAGGTGCTCCTGAGGGTCCTGTTTAGTTGCTCATTTTAGGTCCACTTCCCTCATCTGACTACATGGAATATGATGTTACTTTGTGATGTGAGACATTGGATGTTTGTTTACCAATGTTCCAAAATATACATTGTATGAGTGGTGATTACTGAAGCCGTTGTTGAATTTCATTGTGGTGAAATATGACTTTTATCGACTAAAAGTGCAGTAAAATACTTTTTATATTGAAAATTTGTTTTACATGTCAGAATGTTAATGATAAAAATCCTATCTACATTACAAGTAGTGAGAGAGTTTTCTCTCTGTCTTGTTTCTTCAATTACGATGCCATCAATGGACTTGTGTTTAATGCCACAAAAGAACTTACCTGCTGTGATGCATCTTCAGTGTCTATCTGGCAGTGATATTGCCAGCAACCCACAATGTGGATAATGTTTTATTGTAGATGAAAATGACTTGTTAGCGTGCACGTAGACAGGGATTTCTGTGTGAGTGAGTTATTTTCAGATAAAGGCCTCGGTAAGTTGAGAATTGAGTTGATTACTTAATTTGAAAGTCTGACTGTGTGTACTTATGCGCATCAACATTGGAATACCATTTAAACATTTTTATCTGATTGAACAGTGTATATCAAACCAGTGATTTATTGTATATGAAACCAGTGATTTACCACAACTGATATTTCTGGCCCCCATCTGTTGTATTACAGCTTCATATTTGATATATACCCTCACTCTTTCTATGTTAAGGTTGTGTTGACTGTTACTGTGGCCCAAGTAAAGAGAAAATGGATTTCTGTTTATATTGATGTTAATATGCACCAAAAATGTCATTGTACCTTTTTGCTAGTGAATTTTGTGTAAATGCAAAAGAGAAAGAAAGTAAACTAATTATATTTTGTGTTCACATGAGCTTAATAACTGGTTCCATTTGCTTTTGCTTCAGTTTGCAGTTGAATGTGTGTGTATTTAGAATCGTTACTTGGTAGCTTTGAGTGTGAAGTTTTATTATAATTTTTATTTTCCTTTAATGGCATTTTTGTTGTGTTATTTCTTCAGTAGGCAGTTATATAAAAAAATCTAGAGCATTCTAAGTAATATTATGTGGGTGTAAACAAAAGCAGCCTTGAGACATATAAAATGGGAAACTGTAGAAATGTATGGGGGGGGGGGTCATTTCAAAATTTCCAGGCAGTAAGTGAGGCTTGTCATGAACAGAGTATTTCCTTTTAATCTGTTGACAAGACAGTGTACTAGGAGACAAGCCTTTTCCTCAAGCAGTTTTTGTAGTTTCAGAATAAAGAACATGTTGCTTGTCATCTACGTCATTTTCAAAAAGAAGTTTTTACTTTGAAACAAGACCCTCTACTCTGCTGTATCCCATGGCCAGAATTCTGTCTGTGAGAGGAATGCTACAATGTGTGCCCTGTGCAATACTTTGTATTCTGTCTTTTAATCTCTTGAAACATTAGTATTTATTTTTTTTCTTAAATGGTCCCTAATTAATGCCATGATGTTGAAGTAAGTTGTTCTCTGTCCTACTTCATTTCTGGCATTACAGCTCTTCTCTGCCTTGATTTTTTTTGAATGTGTTTCTTTCTCAATAGTATTCCATCTCCTAGAGAATCTTGCAAGGGCATTTTCATACTAATCTCTGTAATATAGTGCTCATTTTGAGATAAGGTTTTCCTCTTTCAAGGTATGTCAATGTCACAATAAAATATAGCCCAAAGAAGCCTGTGAAGTATTCTAATAAATAAGTTTGGATTTTAAATTCCAATACTAAATATTTTTATGTTGTTAAAGCAGCAGCCTATGTGTGGTTAACTTGTGACAGTATATTTTTATAGTTCTATTACTTTTCACCTTTACACAGTCATTATACAAAAGCTCCAGAGTAAAATGGTATAATATCTATTGGTAAATGAAACTGTACTTGATTTTTTAGATGGTACCTTCATTCCCAAATACCTCATATTGTTACTGACCATTCCTTGCTGATTTTGGGAAACTTAGTATCTTCTGTGCATAATGATAGAAGCACTTTCCTATTACATTTCCTTTTTTTGTATTCTCTGGAGTAGTGCACTGAACATTTATAAATATCAGTTGTGGTATTCTTAGAAAATCATCCTCACCACAC
The DNA here is from genome assembly GCF_023897955.1 of Schistocerca gregaria. Classification (NCBI taxonomy): domain Eukaryota; kingdom Metazoa; phylum Arthropoda; class Insecta; order Orthoptera; family Acrididae; genus Schistocerca; species Schistocerca gregaria. The sequence goes on from NC_064922.1 coordinate 198,026,092, forward strand.
ACAGAACAGTGGAATGCTTTTCATGGTCACGTTATAGCAGGCATGGTTATATTTCTGTTGTCTGTATAGATATGTATTGCATAAGTACATGATCTCTTTGTATATAATGTTCCAAGATGTTACATGAATATTTATTTAAAATTGTGACATTTCAGCTGTAAATAAATCATACTGGGTTGGAACATAGTAGCATATATTAGTGTAATTTATTATGTGACAAAAGCATATTATGTATTTGAAGTCGTGTTTGACTTTGGATTTGTTATTTAAAGCACAATTTTTTAATGTAAATGTCCTTTCCCTGTATTAGATACCTTCTTTCATTAATCTCATGGTGCTCATTCAAGTACTAAACTTAAGGATGTGATGTTTTTCATGATCTAGTCAACAGGATAATAAATAGTCCATTCAGTTTTATACACAATGTAAATCTTTGTTTTACGAACAGCTTGTCATCTTAATGCATTGTTACCTTGACATGGCAGATCTTCTTTCAGTATTTGCTACAAGGTGCTGAAACTGAATATGGGGAGGCTAAAAAAGTAGTAAGAAACAAAGAAAATTTTACAGCTCTAGAGGCTGGAAAAGTTACACACGCTGCAGATTTAAGAAAGAATATGCTGAACTGCCATTCACCCTGCCCTCTTACCCCATCCTCTACCACAGGCTATCCGAAACAAATCCAAAGCTTTTTAACAAGTAGCAGCAAAGCTGCCTTTCATCACCATCCTGTAGTTTATCTTTTTGTTCACAGACTGATGTTTGGTAACAAATATATCACTACTATGACCTATTTTTAATTTTATGTGTTATATCTTTGTGCTGATGTAATGCATTATACTTCACATGACATTGGAATCGTGCATAAATTCATAATCCTTTGTTAAGTAACATATTACACTTACGATGTTTAGTGCAGGCGAGAAGGTTCATGAGAAACTGATATTTGCCCTCCCATTCCTTCCATTATTTGGAGATTACGTCATGTTGTTTCTCATTTCTTGAAGAAAAATGCAAAATATGTTTGAATGCTATTTTTCTCTGTAAACCCCTCAGCCCCCCTTTTTTTCTAGGAGTTGCAGCATAGACCCTGTATCAGTGGAATTTTTATTCACAGTACACAGATAATGTTGCACTGTGAAGAATAAGTTTATGGCTCTCTCTTAGTTCACTGCACAGGCCTACCATATGTTACTTGTGAAATGATTTAGGGGCTAACTTAAGAATTTCTTTTAGCATAGCTTTTTAAAATAATATTGAAACTGGCACAAATTATGTGTTGTCATCTTACATTTGCGTAAGTGGGATTGAAGTATTTCTAATTTGGAATTTAACTTAGGGTGAATCCTTTTTCATTGATAGTAATAGGTTAGTAGCTTTTTGATTTGTAAATGTGTCCTGTGTCAAAGTTACCAGGTTAAAAAGTAAAATTCTTATGTAAATATGTGTATTGAATTACCCTGGTGCTATAATGAAACGTGTGTATCTGTACAATGACCAGATGATGGCTTGATGTATTTCTTTGCATTGTAACATCTTTTGACAAGTGATCTTCAGCTAAATAGTATTCATGTATTGGAGCCTCAGATAAAAGTATTTTCTGTTATATCACTGGATGTTGTATGATCATTCATGGATAGTAGTGTGCCCTCAAGCAGCAGAAAACTGTAGTAGATGTGTGGTCACACTTTAAAATGTTCAAAAGACACTTGTAAATGATAAAGTGTAACATACCGGTGGTTTTCTTTTTCCATTATCTCGGAATAGCCATTTGGCTGTCACTTTCTATAAAGAGTACATTTCCTTTGTGATTATTGGGTTAGAGTTTAATTTACTGCCTTTGATAAAGACTGGTAAATAAAGGATTTTTTTCCTTTTTTTTTTAATTCTTTCTTGTGATTCACTAGCATAGATTCAGTATAAATTTATACTGTAGATCTAGAAGTTAAATCATTGCATTTTAGATTTTCCTGCAACATGCCTATGTGCCTCCTCCTCCTCCCCCCTCCCCCCCCCCTTTCTCTCTCTCTCTCTCTCTCTCTCTCTCTCTCTCTCTCTCTCTCTCTCTCTCTCTCTCTCTCTCTCTCTCTGACAAAAAATGTTCTATACCCTTTACCGTCAGTTGTCTTCCTCCTGCAAAATGTAAGATCATGCATTATGTCTCATGTCATGATACCCATGCATGGAATCTTACAATTTGGCAGCATTTGTTTGTAATTTCAAATAATGTACTGTTGGGTCCTGCATCAAAGTTGGTCATTCGGAAGTGCTTGTCCATATACAGGCAGATGTTTGAGGCATGAGCATGAGCATGAGCAAAACTGTCAATGTGCTAGACATGGTCCTACAGAGTGTACAGTCAAACTGTGCTGTTTCATTTATGCCTGAGAGTTCAAAGTCATTGTCCTTAGTTTTGTCAAATTATAATACTGACACTTTGTTACACATTTTAGAAACAGTATTTGATTTTCTATTTGCATAACACTTTTTTATATTAAGTCACAGTAGGTGCTGCGGTGAGCTAACATTTTTGTAGTTATTATTTGACATTTTCTTTATATGGCAAAAACGAAGACAGTATATTGAACTGTGTGGAACTTAGCTCCAGACAGTTGGAGGTATAAGTACAAGCAGAAACATTTTGTAACACTGGATTACACTCTAGCTCTGCATAAAACTGTAAATTTGTAAACAACTTTGTGTTAAGTTATACTGGATACAGATATCTTCTGTATAATTTGTAAAGTTTGAGAAGTAAATTGGAGAAATATAAATGATATTGTTTCCTTTGAAAATCAAAATTATTTTTTACCCATTTATGTAGTCCTCAACATATTACATTATTCATCACAATTTTCATACTGAAGTAAATTAGTGTATGGCACACAAAAGAAATCACTATGAGTTATTTGGTGTTGTGAAGCCAACAGAATGTAGTTAATGTGGTGTACATAGTTATATTCAAGAGCAATGATTCATAGGACATTCATTAACAAATAATTGATACAGAATTAATAAAAATAGTTATGAACAAAAAAGGAACTCTTTCTTGTTTTCTGCCAAGTACCAACAGATTATTTAATTAATATTATGCAAATTATTAGATTACTTCCAGTATTACAACCTCTGCACATGGCAAATTAAATCAAATTTGTCCACCAGATGGCTTTATTAGGAGATTATTCAAATGATTCTTACCAATAATGTACCAATGTAAATTCATCATGCAGAAATCTTTCATGAGCATAGAAATGTCGTACTAAGTATGTTTCAACTGTTTATAGTAATATGGGCTACTGCTAGTTGTAATGGCCTAGTCTTGGCTATATAGAAACTTGCAGGCTCCTGTGACCTTTCAGCTAATTTGGATACCAGATTAAATAACTTTCCTTTCATTCATCACTGAAAAAAATTGCATTTGAGTTATGTACATACCCAGCATTATAATTTTTTCGTCATAAGAGTAAACCTGATGTAAAAGAACAAAAACACAGTGATTGGTCGGCAGCCATAGTCCATGTAAACTGATGTTACACTCTTGTAAGTAGTTCTGTTTGTATATTAGGTATCTTATTACTACATTAAGCTAAATGAAACTTTAAGATATTCTAATATATGGTAGCCATCAACATTTTTTGTAATTGTTTTTCAGCAAAGTAGTTTTTATTTCAAAAATCATATACAGTCGTAGTCTCTGTACTGTTGTGCTCTGATTGTCGCACTGTATATATATAGGGTGAAAAAGTATGATGCTGATTTCTGCTCCATAGCGCAACACACAGGGGACACAGTCAAAAAGTGGTGAGAAACAGGTTGTTCTAAATGTTTTTCACAAGTCTTGGGAGAAAGTTGCCTTTAATCCAGAATTAATCCTTTTATCAGGTGTTCAAATATAGCTTTGGTTGTTCATTTTTTCATTAAATGTGGAATACATACATCTGTTAAATGTAAAATTCATCAAATATATGCTAATTAACAAATATCTAATCATTTTAATTAAAAATGCATGTCTTGTTTCTAATTGCATTTAAAATTCCAGATTTCATTGCAAATGTAAATTCTTAATCATCAGTATTTTATAAAAGATTGTCAGTTAAGATTATTTAAATTGAGAAATAATTACAAAGTAAATTCTTAGTATAAAAATGAAAATTAAATACTCTCTATATCCAGCATTTTGAAGCACAGATATGGTCTCAAACTAACCACAGTGATAAGCTTTGTGGAAACATGGAGAACAATCATTTTCACAGCATTGAGCATTCCATTTAAATTCCATATTTTCACGGTTGCCCCATACCTCTGTGACATGAACACAACATAACTGATCTGCAGCTGAGTTAAAGGATTTGTTGCAAGAAATAACAAGACATTTGAGCTGCCAGATGTACTGGAACTAACACACAAAGCCTTGGCACATGTCACTGTCGAACACTGGCAGGAAACATAATGGCATGTCATAAAAGAGGAGAAGGAAATGTTGCACTTGGGTGATGACTGACTGTAAATTAATACCTTACGTGGCTTCAGTATGCTTCATGGTAAAGTCTGTGCAATACACTTTTGCGTCACACATTTCTCAAGTAGAAATACTACCCTGTTTTTAAGTTAGGAATTTTCATCACAGTTGTTTTTAATTACAATACTATGATAGCTAAGAATGAGAGTGTGTTATATTTTGCCTCTAGTCCTCTTAAAAAGTGTGTGGTATTGTTGAAGTTTTGCCGAATATTGTTTCACTTTTTTAAAAAATTAAATGACATTCAAAACCTCTCCTTTCTCTTTTCACATCACAACTGCAACTGCACTACTGGTTCTTTGAACCAGCTGGCAAGCAAGTGCTGTCAGAGTTAATGCACTGGTAAAGCTGTTGTCCGCTATAATCACTCAGTCGATGTGTGCATAATGCACAGCATAAAAACATATCCTTACTATTGTACTTTACTGTACTGAAGACAGCTTGTCTTCTGCCTTTGTGAAATGAAATACAATGAGATTCCAGCAGATACGGAATAATACATGGTGTAATGTTTTATTAGGTTTATTCTTATGATGAACACAGTATATCAGCAATTGATTTGTCCTTGGTATTACTACAAATGAGCATTCCACAAAAATATTATTGAACATATTGTCACAGTTTTAAGGCTGTGTCTGCAAATTCTTTACTCTTCATCGCTGTCTTAACTGATGTTGCAACGTAGGTAACTTTGATTCAGTTAGCTGTGTACGTGTTACACTCAGTTTTTTTGCATAGCCTGTGCAGCTTAATTCACAAGAATAGTGATACTAGACAAGTTATTATTGGAAAATAAATTGTACAACCAATTGCTTCGAGACACTACACAAATCGAAAATTCATTTTGATTGTTGTATTCGTGTACAGTAGAAGCTTCAAACACATTAGAGTTTGCCTTTTGATGTCTTTCCATATTTGTTCAACAAATTTGCTTGGAAATAGTTAATCCAGCTATATATTAATTTATTTGTGCCAAGGCAAATTCAAAGAGTACAACTAATTGTCATATCACATTCATGTTGTAAAGTTTTTCATTACCAGTAACAGGGCCAACATAAATGTATATTTCTAAAAGTTTATTTTCACTATTTTTGTGGTAAAACTGAAATGAACCTGAGACTCAGTTTTTCCATACTCGTTCTCAAACTTTTGCAACTCTTTAATCGTTTATTGATGGTATGGCTGACCTGTTTCATAGTAACTTTCCATGTCTCTGCCTTCAGAAAATCCCTTTTACTATTCAGACATGCAAATCCATGTGCTCATCTGTGTAAACATCGAGCAGCATTTGAAAAGTTACTGCTGTTGATTTTAAGTTTCACAATAAACTTGACATTTATTCGCTGTTCACATTTAGTACAAGAGATTTCATGACAGAGCAAAAGAAACTATATGTTGTAAACTGCTCTTCCACTGCTATTTCATTGCTTGTCCAAAGAGACTTTTCACAGAAGCACAGATTAGCTCAAAGAAAAATAATAGTGTTGCATTAGTATGCTATGACAGTTCCTCAGTAATGGAAGCAATTTCAGATAGTGTGTTTTAGGTAATTTTCAAACAGCACTATTATAACAGTTTCACAGAAAGTTTACATCCACTACTAGTTGATACAAGAATCCAACAACGAGTACATGCTGAAAAGTCATGCATCAGAAATTTTTATGTGATAACTCTTAATGGTTTTTTAATTAAAAATGTTATTAACATTCTACATTTTATTCTTCATTTCTACATATTTGCAGCCCTCTGCCATTATTAATGCAATAGTGTCGGTGCATGAGAAAAAGAGATCATTCACACATGGAGCACACTCTCCTCAGCATGACAATGCCATACCATAGACGAGTGGTGCGACATCTGCAGCAATCTGATGCCTTGAGTTCACAGACACGATCATTCTCTGTATGGTTCCAGCCTAGCTCCATATCATTTCCAAAACCTGAAGGACACTTTCGAGGGCTACACATTGTTAGAGATGAAGCTGTGCAAGGAGAGTTGAGGCTGTGACTCTTGTCCACAAAGTCAACATTCTACAGTGACAGTATCAACAACCTGGTCTCTCATTGGGAGAAATTTGCTGGTTGCTGGGGTTGAATATGTTAAGAAATAAATATGTAGACATGGAGGATAAAGATACAGAATGTTAATAACATTTATTTTATTTAAAAAGCTTTGAGTTTTCATATAAAAAATTTGGACACAATACTTTTCTGCACGCCCTCATACAATATTTACCCTATTCTTACCCAATCCATTTTGCAAGCCGCAAGTCCACTGCCTTCCTTCACATGGAGCCTGTGTTTTTGGTAATTGCTGAGATTTGCCTCGAGAAATCTGCTGTCATTTTGCTCATCTACATCCATATTCTGTAAGTCACTGTGAAATGTTTGAGAGGGGGCACTACCCACTGCGTTTGCATATAGAGTACAGCAGGAATTACTTCTTAATGCCTTTATGCTTGCAATAGTTAGTCTATTCTTGCCTTTGTGATATGTATGTGGTTGATACTTAGGAGGCAGATAGTATATACATAGATTCATCACATAATGTGGCTTCATGAAACTGTGTAAGCACACGTTCACGGGATAGTTGTCATTGGCACCTGTATTCAAACACTTGCCAATTCAAAGTACTTCTGCATTTTTTTTACCCTCACCCCTAGCTGAAAAAAACCCACCACCATCATACTGTCATGCTTTGTATTTATTCTGTATCACCTGTTAGACCAATTTGGGTTTCACAATATTCTCGGATGGTTCACGTGAGTGTTTTGAATGCAATCTCCATTGTAGACATATTGCAATTTCCCAATATCCAATCAATAAACTGAAGTCTACCACCTACTTTACGTAGGTGTGAGTCTTACGTGCTTATTCAATTTTGTATGCTCACAAATTGTTACTGACCGATAGTTGTACACGTTGATTGATTCCAGCTGTCTCACTGATATTGTAGTCACAGAATATAATGTTTCTGAGTTCTGTGAAGCACACAATTTTACAATGCTGACCATTTAAAACAATTTGCCAGTCTTTGCCTCACTTTGAAATTTTAACAAGATCTGACTTGATGAATATTTGTGTAGCGTTTTTCCAATAACATTCACTTATAGACAACTGTGTTATGTCAGAAGTTATTATTAATATCATGTGCTAGGTAATTAATTTACAACATGAACAGTAAGGGTTCCAGTAAACTTCCCTGAGGGACACTTGAAGTAACTTCTACTTATGTAAATGACTCCAAAATAACATGCTACATCATCCCTCAAAATATTCATTTGATATCCCACATGATTGTATTTCTGTTAATTAAATTTGGTGTGGTGCTGAGGCAAATGCTTTTTGGAAGTCAAGAAATACTGTGTCTACTTGTGTCTTGATACTTGATTTTCAGGTTGTCAAATCAGAAAAGCGGAAGGTGGGTTTTGCGTGACCTGATTCTAGGTACCTCGTTATGATTGGGCTTAAAATACGAGGGGCATCTGAAAAATCTGTGCAAAGTCTGAGAGATGCCACCACCAGCATGTATTGAGGTCATGTTTAGTTACTAGTATCTTTGGAAAGAATGCACACCAAGCTTCAGCCATATTTGTCTATATCTTTGTGTTTGGTGTTCGTGTTAATCAAGGAAGTCAAGTGATTGTCAAAAAAATGGATTAAAAAAAAAAAAGTTTCGTGTGGTGATTAAACATTACTTTATGAAAGGCACAATGTCTTGGGAGACTGAAAGAGAAGCTAGATAAACATTACGGTGACTCTGCACCTTTGATTAGAACAATTTATAAGAGGTTTCAAAATTTTCAGAGTGGCCATACTAGAACAAGTAATGCTGAACGTTCCGGACGCCCTGTGGAGGTGATGCCTCCAGAAATCATTGATAAAATCCATGATATGGTGATGGATGACAGAAGAGTTAAGGTGCATGAGATTGCTAGTGCTGTGGGCATCTCAAATGAACGGGTACGTAATATTTTGCATAAATGTTTGGACACGAGAAAGCTATCCGCAAGATGGGTTTCGCGATTGCTCACGCTTGACCAAAAATTGAATCGTGTTACAAGGCTGTTTTGCAGCTGTTCTGGAAGAATTTGCAGGACTTTGGGTAAGTATTGTTTTGTCACTGTGGATGAAACATGGATACATTACTATACTCCTGAGACCAAACAACAATCTAAACAATGGGTTACCAAGGGAGAATCTGCACCACAAAAGGTGAAGACCATTCCTTCGGCCAGAAAGGTTATGGTGAATGTCTTTTGGGATTTGCAAGGGATAATCCTCATCAGTTATGTGGAAAAGGGTAAAACTATTACAGGTCCATATTATTTGTAGTTATTGGACTGTCTGCAAACTGAGCTGCTAGAAAAACGCCAGTGATTGGACTGCAAAAAGGTCCTTTTCCATCATGATAATGCACCAGCACACACCTCAGCAGTTGTGGTCGCAAAATTATTGGAAATAGATTTCAACTCATTTCCCCCACCCCATTCTTTTGACTTCGCTCCCTTGGACTATTATTGTTTCCCAATTTGAAGAAATGGCTGGCGGGACAAAGATTTTATTCGAACGAGGTGGTGATTGCAGCAACTAATAGCTAATTTGCAGACTTGGACAATTCCTATCATTCAGAAGGGATCAACAAATTAGAACAGCGTTGGACAAAGTGTACGTGTCTAAAAGGAGACTATGTCGAAAAATAAAATAGGGTTACACCAAACACGTAAGTAGTTTTTATTTTCTCACGGACTTTTCAAACTCCCCTCATATGTTCTAAGATTCTACAATGTATATTGATATTGAACAGTAGTTTTCTGGATTTCTTCTACTATCCCTGTTGTAGACAGGTGAAACCTGTGCTTTCTTCCAACTGCTGGGCACAACTTTGTGTTCAGGGGATGTATGGTATATTATGGTTAAAAGAGAAGTTGTGAATTCTGTATAGAATCTGACACAGATTACGTTGGACCATAGGGTCTTGTTCATCAACAAATTAGTGATGGGAGCTTTAAACTGGTGTAATATTTGTATAGCCCCCTTTGTAAGTGAACATCTGAAGGTACTCAGCACTTCTGCTTTTCATTTACTGCGCTCAGTTTCAGTTCCTCTGCCATGAGTGCCTTAGACTAACACTGATACAACAGATATTCTTTATATACACTATGTGATCTAAAGTTTCTGGACACCTGAATGAAAATGACTTACAAGTTCGTGGTGCCCTCCGTCAGCAATGCTGGAATCCAATGTGGTGTTGGCCCACCCCTAGTCTTGATGACAGCTTCCACTCTCGCAGGCATACTTTCACTCAGGTGCTGGAAGGTTTCTTGAAGAATGGCAGCCCACTCTTAATGGAGTGCTGCCCTGAGGAGAGGTATTTATGTCAGTCAGTGAGGCATGGCATGAAGTTGGCATTCCAAAACATCCCAAAGGTGTTCCATAGGATTCAGGTCAGGACTCTGTGCAGGCCAGTCCATTACAGGGATGTTATTGTCATGTAACCACTCTGCCACAAGCTGTGCATTATGAACAGATGCTCGATAGTGTTGAAAGATGCAGTTGCCATCCCCGAATTGCTCTTCAACAGTGGGAAGCAAGAAGGTGCTTAAAACATCAATGTAAGCATTCGCTGTGACAGTGCCAAGCAAAAAATTTAGGGGTGCAAGCCCCCTCCATGAAAAACATGAACACACCATTAACACCACCGCCTCCAAATTTTACTGTTGGCACTACACACACTGGCAGATGACATTCACCGGACATTCACCATACCCACACCCTGCCATCAGATCACCACACTGTGTACTGTGATATGTCACTCCACACTATGTTTTTCCACTGTTCAATTGTCCGATGTTTATGCTCCTTACACCAAGCGAGGCTTCATTTGGCATTTAACAGCATGATGTGTGGCTTATGAGCAGCCACTCAACCATGAAATCCAAGTTTTCTCACCTCCCACCTAACTGTCATAGTACTTGCTGTGGATCCTGATGCAATTTGGAATTCCTGTGTGAGGGTCTGGATAGATGCCTGCCTATTACGCATTCTACATCTGCATCTACATCCATACTCCGCAAGCCACCTGATGGTGTGTGGCAGAGGGTACTTTGAGTACCTCTATCGGTTCTCCCATCTATTTCAGTCTCGTATTGTTCATGGAAAGAAAGATTGTCAGTATGCCTCTGTGTGGGCTCTAATATCTCTGATTTTATCCTCACGGTCTCTTCACAAGATATATGTACGAGGGAGCAATATACTGCTTGACTCCTCGGTGAAGGTATGTTCTTGGAACTTCAACAAAAGCCCGTACTGAGCTACTGAGTGTCTCTCCTGCAGTCTTCCACTGGAGTTTACCTATCATCTCCGTAACGCTTTCGCGATTACTAAATGATCCTGTAACGAAGCGTGCTGCTCTCCGTTGGATCTTCTCTATCTCTTCTATCAACCCTATCTGGTACAGATCCCACATTGTTGAGCAATATTCAAGCAGTGGGTGAACAAGTGTGCTGTAACCTACTTCCTTTGTTTTCGGATTGCATTTCCTTAGGATTCTTCCAATGAATCTCAGTCTTGCTTTACCGATGATCAACTGTATATGATCATTCCATTTTAAATCTCTCCTAATGCCTACTCCCAGATAATTTATGGAATTAACTGCTTCCAGTTCCTGGCCTGCTATATTGTAGCTAAACGATAAGGGATCTTTCTTTCTATTTATTCACAGCACATTACACTTGTCTACATTGAGATTCAATTGCCATTCCCTGCACCATGCGTCAATTCGCTGCAGATCCTCCTGCATTTCAGTGCAATTTTCCATTGTTACAACCTCTCAATATACCATAGCATCATCTGCAAAAAACCTCAGTAAACTTCCAATGTTATCCACTAGGTCAATTATGTATATTGTGAATAGCATCGATCCTACGACACACCCCTGCAGCACACCTGAAGTCACTCGTACTTCAGAAGACTTCTCTCCACTGAGAATGACATGCTGCGTTCTGTTATCTTGGAACTCTTCAATCAAATCCCACGATTGGTCTGATAGTCCATATGCTCTTACTTTGTTCATTAAACGACTGTGGGGAACTGTATCGAACGCCTTGCGGAAGTTGAGGAACACGGGATCTACCTGGGAACCCGTATCTATGGTCCTCTTAGTCTCGTGGACAAATAGTGCTAGCTGGGTTTCACACGATCGTCTTTTTTGAAACCCATACTGATTCCTACAGAGTAGATTTCTAGTCTCCAGAAAAGTCATTATACTCGAACATAATACGTGTTCCAAAATTCTACAACTGATAGACGTTAGAGATAAGTCTCTAGTTTTGCACATCTGTTCGGCATCCCTTCTTGAAAACGGGGATGACCTGTGCCCTTTTCCAATCCTTTGGAACACTGCGCTCTTCTAGAGACCTACGGTACACCGCTGCAAGAAGGGGGGCAAGTTCCTTCGCATACTCTGTGTAAAATGGAACTGGTATCCCATCAGGTCTAGCAGCCTTTTCTCTTTTGAGCGATTTTAATTGTTTGTCTATCCCTCTGTCATCTATTTCGATATCTACCATTTTCCCATCTTTGCGACAATCTAGAGAAGGAACTGCAGTGCAGTCTTCCTCTGTGAAACAGCTTTGGAAAAAGACATTTAGTATTTCAGCCTTTAGTCTGCCAGCCTCTGTTTCAGTACCGTTTTGGTCACAGAGTGTCTGGACATTTTGTTTTGACATAAGACCAAAATTTCTTAGGATTCTCTGCCTAGTCAGTACATAGAACTTTACTTTCGAATTCATTGAATGCCTCTCGCATAGCCCTCATAACACAACATTTTGCTTGGCGTAATTTTTGTTTGTCTGCAAGGCTTTTCTATGTTTATATTTACTGTGAAGTTCACTTTGCTTCCGCAGCAGTTTCCAGCTCAGTTGTTGTACCACGGTGGTTCTTTTCCATCTCTTACGATCTTGCTTGGCACATACTCATCTATTGCATATTGTTCGATGGTTCTGAACTTTGTCCACTGATCCTCAACACTATCTGTACTTGAGACAAAACTTTTGTGTTGAGCCGTCAAGTACTCTGAAATCTGCTTTTTGTCACTTTTGCTAAACAGAAAAATCTTTCTACCTTTTTTAATATTTCTATTGACGGCTGAAATCATCAATGCAGTAACCGCTTTATGATTGCTGATTCCCTGTTCTGCAATAACTGTTTCAAATAGTTCGGGTCTATTTGTCACCAGAAGGTCTATTATCGCCACGAGTCGGATCTCTGTTTAACTGCTCAAGGTAGTTTTCAGATAATGCACTTAAAAAATTTCAATGGATTCTTTGTCCCTGCCACCCATTATAAATGTTTAAGGCTTCCAGTCTGTATCCGGCAAATTAAAATCTCCACCCAGAACTATAACATGGTGGGGGAATCTACTCGAAATATTTTGCAAATTTTCCTTCAGGTGCTCTGCCACAACAGCTGCTGACCCAGGGGGCCTATAGAGACATCCAATTACCATGTTCGAGCCTGCTTTAACCGTTACCTTCATCCAAATTATTTCACATTTCAGATCTCCATCAATTTCCTTCGATACTATTGCACTTTTTATCACTATAAACAAGCCTCCCCCCTCACTGTCCAGCCTGTTTCTGCAGTATAGATTCCAATCTGAGTTTAGAATTTCATTACTGTTTACATCTGGTTTCAGCCAACTTTCTGTCCCTAGTATTATCTGGGCATTGTGACCGTTTATTAATGAGAGCAGTTCTGGGACATTTCTATAGATGCACCTGCAGTTTATTATTACCACATTAATATTGTTACTCCCTGTTGTGTTTTGCCTACTACTACCTTGTCGTGTCTCAGGAGGCGTCTTGTCAAGTCTAGGGAGGAATTCTCTAACCTAAAAACCCCACATGTGCACTTCACACATACTCCGCTACCCTTGTAGCTGCTTCCTGCGTGTAGTGCACGCCTGACCTATTCAGGGGGACCTCACATTTCTCCACTCGATAGTGGAGGTCGAGAAATTTGCATCCCAGATCTCCGCAGAATCGTCTGAGCCTCTGGTTTAAGTCTTCCACTTGGCTCCAAACCAGAGGACTGCGATCAGTTCTGGGAACGATACTACAAATAGTTAGCTCAGATTCCACCCTGCGAGCAAGGCTTTCCACCTTCACCAACTCCGCCAACCACCCTTATGAACTGAGTATGACCTCTGAACCCAGACATTGGTGCCGACATGAGCAACAATTTGCAGCCGGGTGCACCCAGTGCCCTCTATCGCCGCCAGCAGGGCCTCCTCCACATCTCAGATCAGACCTCCCGGCAAGCAGACAGTGAACACTGGCCTTCTTCCCCGACCTTTCCGCTATCTCCGTAAAGGGCTCCATCACCTGCCTAACGTTGGAGCTCCCAATCACTAATAAACCCCTCGCCCGTGTGCGTGCTCAGACCTTTCTGAAGGAGCGGCCACATGTCCACTCACAGGCAGAGCAGGCGATGCCGCACGGCCAGCCTCCACATTGACCCTCCACCTTGTGCGCCGCTGAACCCGCCACTCCCCTTGGGGAGAGGGTGGCCCAATCGTGCCCGGTACCCGCGAAGATGTCTCAGCAGCAGGGAGCGTGGGTGAAGCTGGGGTTTACCATGCGGTGCACCAGACTCCCCACTGCCGCTACACTCCTAGGCAGCAGCCTTTTTAACTAGACTGCTAATTCACTAAAGACGGCTGATAGCTGACTAACTGTGGTTACCAGACACTTCTTGTTGAAAACAATGAAAATAAGCACTACCTTTCTCTGGACTGTATTCAAAACAAACACTAGCACTACCGGCACTACAACTGACTAAAGGGACTTTTTCTGACTGTATTCAAAACGAACACGAAATCTATGGAACACTATTATTAGCAGTCAAAAATTAAATCTTCCTAAAAGCAAAAACACACGGAAGAAGAAGTGACAAGTAAGAAAAATACAGTTAGTACTTATGTTAACGTAGCTCGCTGCACAGCAGATGTGAAGCAGACGGCAGTTACAATGACACTGACACTACTGGCACTATGGCTGACTAAAGGAACTCTCTCTGACTGTATTCAAAACAAACATGAAATCTATGGTACACTATTACTAGCACTCGAAAATTAAAGCTAACTAAAAGCAAAAACACATGGAAGAAGAAATGACAAGTAAGAAAAATACAGTTAACACTTAAATTAACGTAGCTCGCTGCACAGCAGATGAGAAGCAGACGGCAGTTACGGCCCCCCTTCAACTGTGGGTTGTCTATGTCAGTCAACAGACTAGGTCTACCTGTAGGCTTTTGTGCTGTATGTGTCCCTTCACGTTTCCACTTCGCTATCACGTCGGAAACAGTGAACCTAGGGATGTTTAGGAGTGTGGGAATCTCCTGTACAGACATATGACATGAGTGACATCCAGTCACCTGACCACGTTCGAAGTCCGTGAGTTCTGCGGAGTGCCCCATTCTGCTCTCTCACAGTGTCTAATGACTCCTGATGTCGCTAATATGGAGTACCTGAGAATAGGTGGCAGCACAATACACCTATATGAAAAATGTATGTTTTTGGGGTTGTTCGGATTCTTTTGATCACATAGCGCATAAGCAGAATTTCTTTGGGTTACCTAAATGAGGTGGCACAGTGGTTAGTACAGTTCAAACTCATCAGGATTTAGGTTTTTCATAATTTCCCGAAATCGCTCCCTTTGGAAAGGACACAGCCTTATTTCCTTTTCCCATCCATTCGTAACTTGAGGTTGTGCTCCATCTCTAATGACATCACTCTTGATGGGGCGTTAAATTCTAATCTACCTTCTTTCTATCTTTGGGTATGTGTGAAGTCTTTTGAGAAGATGATGCTACGGTAGTCATTTAAGTCCTCAGTCATTCCCCTTCTGACAGTCCAAAACATTTCATTTAGCATCTTTTTATCTACAGCACTATGCTTTATTTTACATCTGTTATGGAAAGGTTAGTTTTTATCTAGAAGTTTCTTTACAGATACTTCTCACCATGGAGGGGTCTCTTCTGCCATGAATTTGACACAGTGCCCCATTGCTGGTTGTTAACGAAGATATGAGCATATGGAATAAGTTCACCACTGTGGCATGCATTTGGCCTTGGCACCTTTCACACTAGCCTGGTTGAGAGTCTGTATGCTAAAGCTGCTAAACTACCACTGTCCTACTGCTGTGACTTTCTCCTCAGCAGGTATGCATGCTATTTGTCTGCCGTGCATGGCCACCCATCTTATGCCTCCTTCTTCAATGATACCTTTGATTGCCAGTATGGGGCATGTCCCTCTTCTCTGTTACCTCCTGGAGTCTGCTTTCAGCACTTGCTCCGGCAGCTTAACTTCACACTACCTTCCACTTTACTGGTGGGTTTGAACCCTTCACCTTGGCTTTGTGAAGCAGCCCGTTTTCACCTTGGCCTTCATTTGCCTCTTAAGGACACTACTCCAGCCACACTCTGTTGCCTTCAGTTTCACAACCTTCACATGGAACTTCATGATAGTACCTTTGTGTACACTGATCACTCTCAGACTGACCATGGTGTCAGGTATGCCTTCGTCATTAGTGTGCCCACGTCTTTCGATATCAGTTTCCGGCACACTGCTCAATAATTACAGCTGAACTCTTCGTCTTGTATCAGGCCATGGTGCACATTCGACGACACAGACTTTTCAATTGCGTCCTCTGCTTAGACTCTCTCAGCACCCTTCAAAGTCTACGTGAACTTCCCATCCTTTAGTGCAATGGATCCAGGAAAATTGTCACTCACTCATAGTTGGTGGAGCCACTGTGATGTTTATGGGGGTTCCTGGTGATGTTGGTCTGCCAGGAAATGAGGCTGCTGACACTGCTGCCAGTATGTTGTCCTCAATGGCCAGTATTCATCAGTGACAAGGGTATCATCAGGAGTGTCCAAGAGCAGTGTAGTGGGACCACTGTTGTTCTTGATACACATAAATGATTGGCTGACAGGGTGGGCAGCAGTCTGCAGTTCTTTTCTGATGATGCCGTGGTGTACAGAAAGGTGTCAAATTTGAGTAACTGTAGGAAGATACAAGACAACTTAGACAAAATTTCCAGTTGGTGTGATGAATGGCAGTTAGCCCTAAATGTGGAAAAAGTAAGTTAATGCTGATGAGCAGGAAGATTAAACCTGTAATGTTTGGATACATTATTACTAGTGTCCTGCGTGACACAGTCATTTAAATATATGGACGTAACATTGCAAAGTGATATGAGGTGGAATGTGCATGTGAGAACTGTGGTAGGTAATGCTAATGGTCGACTTCAGTTTATTGGGGGAATTTTGGAAAAGAGTGGTTTACCTGTAAAGGAGACCACATATAGGATGCTGGTGCAACCTATTCTTGAGTACTGCTCGGGTGTTTGGGATCCATACCAGGTTGGATTGAATAAAGACTGCTAGATTTGTTACTGGTAGATTTGAACAACATGTGAGTGTTGCAGGGATGGTTCGGGAACTAAAATTGGAATCCCTGGAGGGAAAGTGATGTTCTTTTCAAGAAACACTATTGAGAAAGTTTAGAGAACTGGCATTTGAAGCTGACTGCCAAATGATTCTACTGTTGCCAACCTACATTGCAGCATAAGGACCATGAATATAAGATACAAGAAATTAAGGCTCATTCAGAGGCACACAGACAGTCGTTTTTCCCTCACTCTTTTTCTGAGTGAAACAGGAAAGGAAATGACAAGTAGTGATACGGGGTACCCTGCGCCACACGCCGTACGGTGGCTTTCAGAGTATCTATGTAGATGTAGAATAGTCGCAAGGAGTAATTTATGAGGGCAGATCAGACAGGTAATGCCTTCTGCATCATAAAAATTTAAAAATGAACATGTAACAGCAGAATTAGTATCATCATAGCCTTAAATGTCCTCTACACGAACCAACCATTCAACGTAGACTCTAGCATTTGTATGCTTTTGTGTTATCATTGAACAAAGGCATCGAAATCAGTTGGCTTCTTAACCCATCATTTTAAAGTTGTTGTAATCACATCCATATCATTGAATCTGTAATGACATAGGCTGTCTTGCATAGGCCCAAATAGGTAGAAGTTAGATGGAGCAAAGTCAGGGCTGTAGTATGCATAAGGCAACACTAAACCAGCCCATTTTTGGAATTGCATGGGTTGTGTAATTTGGGGGCATGCATTATTTCCTCTTTAAGTTTCTTAAGTATGGTTACACAGGCTTCACCTTTATTTGTAAACTCGAATGTGTCCGTCCCCTCGAATCCTTTCATCAGCCTGTCCTTGACTGGCTTGTGTGGCAGATGTTGTTGGCCGGCCATAGTGCAGTTTCTCTGCAATGTCCGTTCATCCATGATCAAACTCCTTCATCCAACACTGCACATTATTGATGGTCATTACAACATCCCTGAACACTTTCTTTGTGGATGAGGTTAAAACAGCTTTAAAATTTTGGGTCAAGAAGCACAACCGCAAATTTTTCTAAACTGTTTTTTATGTCTGGTTTCACTGATGGCACAAATGTGTACAAATGCATGGTGACTTATGTTGCACAGTAGCATTGTGTTGAGGACAGTCCAGGCTATTTTCTGTACTAAGTCCACTGTTACATTTTCATCATTAAAATTTTTATGGCACAGGAGGCATTACTTTTTGAGCCATGCATAGCCAACTATTTTTCTAAACTTTTCTTCTGTACTCATGATTGGAGCTAAGGATTTTGAAGTTACTGCCAATTAAGACACTACTGCCTCTTTATTTACTTTGCTGAACATGTAATTCTTTCTACTAGTATTAGTTGCCACTTTTACTTCAGTAATCATTGTTACTACTACAGTTGTCTCATGGTCACTGAGATCAGTTTCAGTGTGGACATCCTCAAAGAGTTTAAGTGAATTTTTGGCCAATATTTGTGTCAACAGTGGGCTTTCAGAGTATCTGTTCTAGTTAGTTTCCAGAGAAAGCATGTAATATTGTCTTGCATGATGTTTTGTCACACCCATGACTTACAAAACAGTAATTATCACAATTGATCTTTGTTTTTATTAAAGTCTCCACCCATAGTAAGTTTTCTCCATTAACAATCTGGTTCATTTGTACTAGAGAGCTGAGGGTTTTTTAAAAAAGTTTTTAGTGTAGATTTGGCAACTGATAACCAGTAACTGATAGAAGGTCTCAATTCTAAGCCCACCCTGAATGCTGAGTCTTAATCAGTCTTGCATGCAGCTTTAATTTTTTACGATGTGAATTTTTATTTCTTGTTTACTGTAATGAACACCTCACCCCAGCTTCCCATTTTATTTTGATTTACACTTAAATTTAATATAAAAACACCACTGCAGTTAACTTCAGGCTTCATCCAGCTGTGTATCATTTAGCAGCCCATCACTATAATTTTAATCATCTCATCTGTGAGCATTATTTCTTTGGGTTTTCAACTAACATTTGGGGGTCTCGTACAGCTAGCATTATCTGTATTGAATGCAGCCACCCAGTCAGATAACCCTTGTGTACACCCCACCTACAGTCAGCTACATGACTACCAGCCTTGGCTGTGCTCCCCTGACCCGTTTAGGGGGATGCTACAGTTCTCAACACTGTAGTGCTGGCCAAGAAAGTTACAGAACCTATCAAATACTGCTTCAAGCCTTCCTTTCAACCCAGAAATAATGAGTCATAATTAGATCTGGGGCCTTAGCCCAGAGAATAGTCATTGTTCCTTCCAACTTACACCACTATCTGCACCTGATTGTATCCTACTCTCTCTATGACTGCCAAAACGGCCTCATCATATTGGATGAGGACCTGAGGCATACACACTGAGTGCACAAAATAATCCTTCTTATCCCCTGGTGTCATTGATCTATGGGGCACCATTTTATATACCTATACTTTGGAACTCTCTACAGTTAACAGGTGCTTACTCTTTTGTTTTCTTCCCCTTGGCACGGAACACAGCAGGCTTCCATACAGGTGAGTCACAATGGGTCAGTTTCAATTTCATTTGAAGTCAGCATGTCAATCCTGTTGGTAAGGGCAATGAGTGTAGTAAATTGAGTTCTTGTCTCCTATGCACAGGATACCTGTAAATGTGATTTGTAGTCCAATGTCTATTAGTGGTAGATTCTGTTTTGTGGTTGGCAGGAGAGCCAACACTGTGTTACTAGAGGAGGCAGAAAGGCATGCATTTTAGCTCACACAGGCTGGCGTGAGGTCTGGTACAGGACAAGGAAATTAGACTTTAGAAAAACGGACATAGCTGGTGGAATATTTAACTTTAATCCATTAATGATGAACGTCGCTCTTGACGATACGTGATTGACAATATCAATAGTAACTGATAATGGCACCTTGCTAGGTCGTAGCAAATGACGCAGCTGAAGGCTATGCTAAACTATCTTCTCGGCAAATGAGAACGTAAGTAGGCAGTGAACCATCGCTAGCAAAGTCGGCTGTACAACTGGGGCGAGTGCTAGGAAGTCTCTCTAGACCTGCCGTGTGCACTCAGTCTGCAATCACTGATAGTGGCGACACGCGGGTCCGATGTATACTACCAGAACGCGTCTGATTTAAAGGCTACCACCTAGAAAGTGTGGTGTCTGGTAGTGACAACACATTCCTCCCCCGCAAATCGGCGTACGGTTGTGGCATCAGGCTTCCGCCCACCGTGGGGAGGACCCCATGTTGACGTATGCGACGAGGTGGGAACCTAACAACAGGCGAGGCTGTGCCACTCGCACCCTGCCATTCGGACCGCGGGGAGCTAGGAAACGCCTGAAAACCTGCTCCAGGGTGCACGCCAACATGCGGTGTGTGCGCCCGTAGAGAGAGAGGAGGGGCCGAAGGGTTGACCTCCATCGGGCCGGGGCACCCGACGGGCGAAGACGACATATGGTAAGGAGCGGGCAAGAGTTCCATGTCAGAGGTCAACTGGTCACAGGAAGCGATCAGCAGCGCGTGACCCAGGGAGGCACCCAGAAGTTGCAGCAACGCGGGCGTCGCCGGCGGGAGAACAGGCGGCGGCGGTGGCGTCGCGTCGCCATGGGGCAAAATGGAAGGCAGCGTAGGTAACACCTGGGGCTGAGGCGAGCCAGTAGATGGGTTCCCGGGGTGCTGACCAGACGGCACCGTTGCTGAAAGCAGACGGCGAGCGTCAGATCCCGTGCGACAACAGAGACACAGCTGATTGAGATGCCGACGCACTTCACCAGAGGCCCCCAAAACCAGATACATAGTGGTGCCGAGGCAGCAAAGAATGCGCCCTTCGAGCCAACACCGTGAACATCGATAGTGGCGATAGTAGACAACGTCGCCTGGAGCAAAAGCATGTGTCTGCCGCTGCACAGGAACCTGATGTGGCAGATGTAGCAAAGACATCAAGGTTCGATGATGACGACCTTGAAGCAACTCAGCTGGCGAGCGACCATCTCGGGGCTGACAGCGATACGAGGACAAAAAGAGCAATAACGCGTCCTCCCGAGAATGCGACTCTTTCAACTTCAACATCCGTGATTTGAAAGTCCTGACCAATCGTTCAGCGGCACCGTTTGACTGTGGCGAAAACGGCGGACGTCAGATGTTGAACACCATTGGCCTTGCAGAATGACTCAAACTCTGCGGACAAGAATTGTGGGCCATTGTCGGAAACAATAGTCTGTGGATGACCTTCAATGCAAAAGGTAGTGGATAACGCTTGGATGGTGGCAGATGATGTCGTGGAAGACATCCGGACAACAAAAGGAAAATTACTGAATGAATCTACCACAACCAACCATCGAACATTCCAGAATGGACCAGCAAAATCGATGTGTAAGGGTTGCCAAGGGGAAGTGGCTTTTGGCCATGCAAAGAATTTCCGCAGTGGTGCTGATTGTTGTTCGCCACAAACCATGCAAGAAGAGCACATATTCGTAATCGCGGCATTGATTCCGAACCAAGTACAGTGCTGACGAGCAAGTTGTTTCGTTCTCACTATACCCCAATGTCCTTTGTGGAGAAGCTGTAAGACAGAGGACTGTAACGAACGTGGTACCACGACCCTGGACTGATCATTATCAGAACGCAACAGCAAAACACCACGTCTTACAAAAAGTCTCTCCTTGTGAGCAAAAACTCGGCGAACCAACGGGGCCCCAATCCATGACTCTGACAAGGGCATTGCGTAGCAACAAAATGCAGAACGGGAGCAAGGACAGGGTCGACAGCTGTGGCTGTAGCTACACGACGAAAATCAATCGGAAACGATTCAACCACGTCATCGGTTTCCGCATCAATGAACATGCAAGCAAGTTTGGAGGAATCGAATGCCCTATCCTCAGCAACAGGCAAGTGGGACAATGCATCGGCCTTTCTGTGCTTAGCAGTGGACTGATACAAGATATCGTAGTGGTAATGTGAGAGGAAAATAGACCAGCGAATGAATTTCTGCGCTGTACGTGGAGGTACAGGCTTGGTCGGATGAATAAGTGATGTCAAAGGTTTGTGGTCTGTGATTATGGTAAAGTGACGACCAAACAAGAAATCATGAGACTTTGTAACACCAAATACGAGAGCCAATGCTTCTTTCTCGATCTGTGAATAATTTCTTTGCGCAGACGAGAGCACTTTGGAGGCAATAGGGGGATCGTGCGATCCATCTTTGTGCGCAAGCACAGCACCGATCCCGGAATCCGATGCATCCACCATCAACAAAGTGGGCTTCTGGGGATCAAATGGCGTAAGGCAAGTATTGGAAAGCAACGCCGATTTCAACTGGCAAAACGCGTGTTCACATTCCGTTATCCAGTTGAACAGAACACCCTTACAGCGTAAGCGATGAAGCGGAGCTGAAATGGAAGAGGCATGCAGCACATTGCGGTGGTAGTAATTTATTTTTCCCAGCACACTCTGTAGCTGCTTCAAATTCTGCAGTGAAGGCAAGTCTTGTATGGCACGAAGGTGCGTGGGACTGGGATGTATGCCTTGTGCATTGATTACATGTCCCAAGTATGGCAAGTCACAAGCAAAAAACACACATTTGTCCTTCTGCAAGTGAAGACCATTTTGTTGCAAGGCCTGAAATAATGTTCTGAGATTGGCCAAATGTTCTTCTTCTGTCTTTCCAGAAATCACAATATCATCCAGATAATTTGCTGCAGTTGGGACCAACACACAAACAGATTGTAGATATTGCTGAAACAATGGAGGGGCGGATGCACACCCAAATGGCAGTCGTTTGAATTGATACAACCCAAGATGCGTGTTAACCATCAAAACGCGCTGGGATTCTTTGTCCACCGGTATTTGCAAGTACGCATATGCGAGGTCCAACTTCGAAAAATATTTACCCGGGCACAGTTTGTCAAAAAGATCTTCCAGGCGGGGTAAAGGAAAAGTTACAATCACTAGTTGTGGATTCACTGTTGCCTTGAAGTCCACACAAAGTCTCAACTTTCCGGAAGGTTTTGGCAAAATTACTAAGGGTGATGCCCAGAGAGAAGCCTGCACACATTCAATTACACCTTGTGATTCCAAATCGTGTAATGTTTTTGCGACCTTATCACACAATGCGTGAGGAACATTGCGCGCTCTGAAAAATTTCGGTTGCGCGTTTACTTTCAGTTCCAAATGTGCTTAATAGTTCTTAGCACAACCGAGGCCCGGTGCAAAAACGTCTGCAAATTCTTCATATAGACGAAGGCACCATCTGAAGGCACCATCTGGTTCACTGATAGGACCTGATTTACTATAGACAAGTTAAACAACTGAAATAAATTGAAACCAAACAAGTTTACTGCTGAAGAAGGACGTAAAATGACACAAGTTTTGTTTGTCCTTTGTATGTTGCAAGAAGGCTGCACTGTCCTAACACAGGGATCTCTTGCGGCACGCAACGGAGGTGTGCCCAGCAGTTTGTAAGTGTCTTGATTGATCAGTGAAACTGCAGCTCCTGTATCGAGCTGGAATGGTATCACTTTGCCATTAATGTCCAAGTCTACAAAAAGTTTATTGTCCTGCTGATGACAAGAACAACTGTCTCATACAACGTGAACTGACACTGGCACATAATCACTTGCGACTTGACGGGAGTTCCGGTGATGTTGACGCACACTATTTTTGGGATGAACACAGTCACTGTTAGAGAGAGTGGCACTGCGCGGAGTAGAATGAACTACATGAATTTCCATGGGCAAAGTTTCGCGAGCCTGAGTATCCTTGGTTCGATTCCGATTCCATCGCGACGCAAGGGGCCTGGAACGGTTTTGAGTTTCCGATCTGAGCTTTTTCTGCCAACACTCTGAACATGTCCTTTTTTATTACAATAAAAGTAAATAGCTTGGCGCACGGGCATAATTTGATCACTGCATTTGCTTGCCGGCGCGGCACACGTGGCTGAGAGCCTGGCGGCAGCGGCGCGTCCAAGCGCGAGGGCTGTTTACTGCTCCATGCAGCTCGCCCGGCGGGCCGGTTAACCTGACACACTGGTGGCGAAGTTTCAAATGATTCCTGAGCGAAGTCAAGTGTGTCCTGCCGATCCAATATGCCCATCACTTGTTGAAGGGAGGGATTTACTAGTTTCAAAATCTGTTCCCTTATACGAACATCAGAAATGTTCTGTGCATTTGCATCACGTACCATAGTATCTGAATAAGGTTGTCCACATTGACACTCAAAAGCACAATCCCTAGTAAGGCCCTGCAAGGTTGCAACCCACTCCCGATTAGTCTGACCTGCCGTACGTTTTGTACGAAAGAAGGTATACCGTTTGGCTACTACATTGACTGATTCTTTGAAATATGCATCTAATACAGACAAAATTTCTTCGTAGGACAGAGTTGCTACGTCGCCTCGGGGAAATAATTTGACTATCACACGGTACATTTGTACACCGACCGAAGACAACAAAAATGGCTGCCGCTCATTACCTTGAATTCTGTAGGCGGCGAGATGGAATCCAAATTGGCGTGACCACTCCATCCAGCTTTCCAGTGCAGCATCAAAAGGTCGAAAAGTTGGTGCAACAGCGTGTTGTCGCTGTGTTAGCGGTGAAGCGGCTGCTGCCGCATCGTTTTGCATCATACGTTGACCCTGGACGGGCTGTCCAAGGGCATCCAGTAAGGCCTGCGTCAGCTGATTCTGTAAGCGATAAAATTCGGACAGTACATCTGGAGATTGTGGCAAAGCCATTACACAAGTAAATCAGGGCAATATCAATAAGAATGCGGTTGTGCCTCGTCGCCAATTTTGTGGTTGGCAGGAGAGCCAACACCATGTTACTAGAGGAGGCCGAAAGGCACGCGGTTTAGCTCATGCAGGCTGGCGTGAGGTCTGGAACAGGACAAGGAAATTAGACTTTAGAAAAACGGACATAGCTGGTGGAATACTTAACTTAAATCCATTAATGATGAACGTCGCTCTTGACGGTACATAGTTCACAATACCAATAGTAACTGATAATGGCACCTTGCTAGGTCGTAGCAAATGACGTAGCTGAAGGCTATGCTAAACTATCTTCTCGGCAAATGAGAGTGTAAGTACGCAGTGAATCATCGCTAGCATAGTCGGCTGTACAACTGGGGTGAGTGCTAGGAAGTCTCTCTAGACCTGCCGTGTGGCGGCGCTCAGTCTGCAATCACTGATAGTGGAGACACGCGGGTCTGACGTATACTACCGGACCGCGGCCGATTTAAAGGCTACCACCTAGCAAGTGTGGTGTCTGGCGGTGACACCACATTCTGTACTTCCTGGGGAGGAGGCAGTATCCATGGGAGAGATAATGCCTTTGATATTTCTGATACACCCACTCACAACAGTGCCCAGTAATGTGACAGCAGTTTGAGGGGTGTCCAGCCACTTTCAGTCAGTGACTAACACGTCTCATGCCCGAGAACAGCAGTGGGGTTGCATTCTGACTGGTGTAATGAATTTTTGATCAGTAAACAAGTAGTGCCTAATTTGGCCAACTCTCAACCCATGATTTATAAGTGTCCCACAACTTTTCACTAGTGCCTCAATCTCGCTTTTTTTGTAAATGCTTCTGCATTAAAGAACTATTTTAATATTACTGCCTGTTGGGAGTATTTTTTGGCTTCAGATATGAATATTCTGGGGCTGTGTGCAGCAATGTACAGATACTCCCATAATCTCTGAAATCAAATAGATACTTTATGGGTGTTCTGCACATAATCAGCTACAGTGGTTGCTGTGTACTGCACTACCTAGCCATTTAGTGAGAGCCAGCAGCTTTCAATCCCATGTTGCAAATTTAAAAAATAGTTTTTCAAATCCTTCTTTGCTGAAGGTATTTCAGAAAACTGTTTTTTAACTGTGCTTCAGCAACACCAGTAACATAGCCATTGCTGTTGTGCATTGAAAGAGTTGATTGTATCTTCCACTTGGCTTTGTTCCAGAGATCTACAATCTAGAGCTGTTGATAAAATATCTTTATTTTTTCCACAAGATATCTGTACATATTGACAATATTTTTGCCATCGATATATCTGTATCAAAATGGCAATATTGAGTGTTGATATTTTTAGTTTAAATTTTTTTCACAATTTTCACTAAATATTTGAAGTTATGCCTTTGAAATCGTAGTAGAATATAATTTTAGTTTCACTGTGTGAAGAAGCCTTATCACTTTCTGAGCATTCATCACATCCAATCTTAATTCTGACTGCACTGGGAGGGTAGAAGTGTGAATAAAATTCACTTGAAGCTTCCCTAAGAGTCAGTCTCCACTTCTTCTAATCTGACTATTTAAGTGTAGGCCAAATGTGGTTTAAATTCAAAGAAACAGTATCAGTGGCATTTGAGAGCTATATAGCAAACAAATTACTAAGAGATAGTACTGATCCCCTGTGATACGCATAACGGGTCTGAACACAAGCAACAAAGAAATCATGCCAAATTTTTAAAAATGTAAAATCTCCAAGATTGGCAGAGTTTTACAGAAATACGAAATTTAGTGCAATCTTCAAAGCGAGATGCTTTCAATAGTTTGCACAATGAAACTCTATATTGACATCTGGCGGAAGATCCAAAGAGATTCTGGTTGTATGTAAAGTACACTCATGGAAAGATACAATCAACTCTTTCAATGCACAACAGCAATGGTTATGTTACTGGTGTTGCTGAAGCACAGTTAAAAAACAGTTTTCTGAAATACCTTCAACAAAGAAGATGGGGCAAGATGCAATAAATACTGCCAATGTGCAACAGCAATGGTAATGTTACTGGTGCTACTAAAGCACAATCACAAAACATGGTTTCCTGAAATTCCTTCAACAAATAAGGCGAAATAAACATTCCAGAATTCAAATCAAGAACCACCAACACAAGTAACCAAGCTGTATATATCCCAGTGTAGCAAAGCAGCTTAAATCACTATAAAAGGAAAGCCTATGGTCTAGATTATACATCAGTTATGTTTCATTCAGAGTGTGCTAATACAATAGCTCCATACTTAGTAATCATATACAACTGCTTGCCAATTGAAAGAATACCTAAAGACAAAAGTTGCGCAGGTCACACCAATACTCAGAAAAAGGAAATAGGAATAATCCGATGGATTATGGACCCATATCACTAATGTCAATTTACAGTAGGATTTGGAACATATACCACATCCAATCATTGTGAATTATGTCGAAGATAATGATTTATTCACAAACCAGCCAACAGAGAGTCAGAAAATATTGTTCTTATGAAACACAACTAGCACTTTATAAAGAAATGTCAAATTTTTTCCATATTTTTAGATCCCAAGAAGGCTTTTGAGACTGTAGCTCACAAGTGACTTCTAATCAACTTGCATATCTATGGAGTATCGTCTCAGTTTTTTGGCTTGATTCATGGTTTCCTGCCAGAAGGATCACAGTTTCTAGTAACTGATGAAAAGTCATTGAGTAAGACAGAAGCAACATCCGGAATTCCCTGTGGAAGTGCTGTTGGCTCTCTGCAGTTCCTGAGCTACATAAATGATTTAGGAGACAATCTCAGCAGCCTTGTTAGGTTGTTTGCAGATGATGCTGTAATTTGCCATCTTGTAAAGTTATCAGATGAACAAAACCAATTGCAAAATGATTTAGACAAGATAATCTGCATTGGTGCAAAAAGTGGCAATTGACTCCAAATAATGAAACGTGTGAAGTCGCCTACATGTATAGTAAAAGGAAAATGTTACATTTTGGTTACATTATAAATCACACAGATCTAAAGGTTTGTATTCAGCTAACTACCTAGGGATTACAATAACTTAAACTGGAATGTTCAATAGCTAATATTGTGGGGAAAGCATACCAAAGATTGTGATTTATTCACAGAACACTTAGATAATGCAATAGGTCTGCTAAAGAGATTACCATCACTACAATTGTCAGTCTTCTTGCTGTACGGTGTGGGATCTGAATCAGATAGAACTGACAGAGGACAGCAAAAAAGTTCAAGGAAGGGCAGCTCACTTTGTATTATTGTGAAATAGGGGAGAGAATGCCATGGATAAGATACACAAATTGGGATGTCAATCATTAAAACAAAGCCATTTGTCACTGCAGGTTCTCTCCATGAAATTTAAATCACCAACTTGCTCCTCCAACTGCAAAAATATTTTGTTTGCACCCACCTAAATAGGGAGAAATAATCATTTCAATAAAATACGAGAAATCAGAACTTACATGGAAAGATTTAAATGTTCATTTTTCCACATTCTGTCCAAGAGTGGAATGGTAGAGAAATAGCTTAAAGGTGGTTTGATGATCCCTCTGAGATGCACTCATTTGTAAATTGCAAAGTAATCACATAGATGTAGGTGTCAAAATTATTTCTCATCCTCCGTGCTACCCTGACCTGGCTCCTAGAGATTTTTGGTTTTTCACAAACATGAAAGAGATATTATGTGGTTGCATTTTCCAGGTGCATCAGTGATTTTCCAGTAGTCAAAACATACTTATAAATATGCATTCACAGTGCCCATGGAATCATGGCAATGACACTGTGAATGTGTACAACTTCATGGAGGTTCTGTTGAGAAATGACAGAAGTTTGAAATTGTTTGTGTGACTATTTTATCAAAAACCAAGTTAGTGACCTTAGAACCTGAACAGCTTTGTGTTTATTGGGAAGATGGATGGGTGTAGCATGCTATGGCCTCCCTGCACACTACTTCCTCAGTTCAGGAAATCTAGTCCTGCCATACAGCTTGAAGTGAAATCTTTTCTGCAGAAGAAGTAGTGTTCTGGGACTGAACAGTATTTGAGGTAATTTTGATTTCTCTGGTACTATTCTAAATGGTAGTTTGCATCAGCTTCTGATTGCTTAGCAACAGAACAACACAGCTTTCAATTATGAATATACTGTCTGGAGAACAAAAAATGACCACATGGTGAATATCAAGTTACTTGGTTTACATCCTCTATTGCTGTGTATGTAAGTGATTACAATTGCAATTCTCTGTGACTGTTAGAATGGCTGTCCAAGTGCATTACTGTTGCTCATGTTTTTACCCGGCTTGGTAGGGTGTATAAGGGGAGTGAACAGTGTTCAGATATTCAGCAGTCACTGTGAAGGACAAGGAGATGTTACATATTCATATGAGACAATGTTATCAGCACCTAACAGAGTTTGATATGGGTCTCATTGTGAATTGGCTGGTCGAATTGTGCAGTACCCAGATTTGAGCGTCATTCAGATGTGATGGTGGCCCAATGTTGGACTGCATGAGAGGGCAGGCAAACCTATTGTCAAACTTCTGGTTGACCATGTCTAACCACCACATGGGAGGATTGCAGTATTGTGCATCAAACACAATGTAACTTCTCTTCATCTGCACCTGCCATTCAACGCCGGTGGACTCCCTGCATAATTCTGTGTGATTCTGCACCACCAGTTGGACACTAGCAGCAGCCAGATAGGGGAATTACTGCTGCTGGTAACACCACAACGCAAACAGACACATTTGTGAGTGGTGTGGTGACCCAGAAGCATAGACAGGTGATGAATGGCATATGAATTGTTGTCCTACAGTTCCCCAGGTGACCATTGGCGGCAACATGGGGAGAGGTCTTATTCTTCCAATGCTTTGGAGAGGACACCTGTATTACATCTTGCATCATGGTGTGGGAAGCCATCGTGTGTGACACCCTTACCAATCAAATTAGTGCATGCATCCAGGCCAGAGGGAGGGCAACATCACACTGAAAAGTGGGGTCATACTGTTGTGAATCTGACTTGATTTTGTAATGACAGGCCACGGGGGTAGTAATTCAAGAACTCTGGTGGTACAACAGTACGTCACGGACATCCTGCATTCTCATGGATTACGTCTCATGCGACAGTACCATGGTGCCATTTTTCAACAAGACTATGCTTGTCCATACATGGTGCATGTCTGAGCACTGTCTGCATAAATCTGAGGTATTCCAGTGACCAGCAGAATCCTCAGATCTGTCCCCAACAGAACATGTGTGGGATCAGCTCTGACATTAACACTGACCATGTACCAGTTTCCATGACATTGAGGACCAGTTTCAATAGTTGTGGGCGAGCTTGCTTCAGAAGGGGATAAACAGGTTAATGACACCCTTACCAATCAAATTAGTGCATGCATCCAGGCCAGAGGGAGGGCAACATCACACTGAAAAGTGGGGTCATACTGTTGTGAATCTGACTTGATTTTGTAATGACTGAAATAACACCACATACCCTCTCCATCTGGTTAGTTTCATTTTGTTTTCTCTTCAGCTTCAGGGTGCTTAACTTGTTATGTCAGACACTGTATAGCTCATAGCTTATATCTCAAGGCTATACTTCATAAGGAAACATGTAGTGATAACAGCAGGTAAAATGAAGAGACTAGGACACAAGGTATATTATTATACATTGAACAAAGAATAGTGTTTTGGCAAAATGAAGAATAGTGTTTTGGTGAAATGAGCTGTGGCCTCTAATCAATCTTCAGTTGTGACTGGATAAAGAGTGAGGAATTAACCAAAACAACAGACAGCTGCCAAAACTTGTAGAATACACCACTGTCAATTTAAATGAAATAATAGTATGCCAAACAATGGAAAATCCAGGATGTAATGTTACAATATTATGAAAAGGAGAGTTGCTACTCACCATATAGCTGATTTGCAGATAGGCACAAGTGCTCCAACAAGCAGTACTTTAGCATCCCCCATCCCACCCCGCTATCCCTCCTCCTCTCCACCCCAGCCTCCTACTTAACCCCACCATTCAGTTGCTTCTCCCATCATGAGCTGCTGCTCGTAGTCTGGCCTCAGCAGCCAGAGACTCTGTGTGTGTGTGTGTGTGTGTGTGTGTGTGTGTGTGTGTGTGTGTGTGTGTTTTGTCTATTTCTGATCAAAGCCTTGTTGGCCCAAAGCTCTGAGAGCTCACTTTCTGATAATCTGTGACTCAACATCTCTGTTATATGGTGAGTAGCAACTATGCAACACCTACAATTTTCCAAAAAAGTTTTAAAGTTTATCACTAATCTACACCATAGAGTTAGGAGGAACAAGTATCAAGTAGACAAATCTGCGTCACAGCTATTCTTGGAAGATATTTATGTGAATACAGAGAAAAAATCTAGTATTTTAAGTTAATTGAGCTATAGTGGAGCAAAACACTGTCACTAGACTTCTGTCTGTGCAGAGACAAGAATTGCACCTCCTGTGGGCATGAGCGGTGAACAGATGTCGTCACTTGCTGTGGTGGATGTGTTATTTTGTGCAGCCTCTGACGGAAGGTCCACAGCGTATAGGATTAACCAAAGAGCCCATAGTAGCAATGAGCGATATGTAAAATGTATTGTATTTGATTACTCTATTGTATACAGACCAGAGAGGAGCAGCAGCCTGGTGCTCACTGTAAAGTACATTATATTAATGGTTAATCTGGCAATATATGGTTGAAATGATGAAACTCTGGTTATGAATACTTTATGTTCTTTTGGAGGGAAATGAGTTCTTTTTCTGGCTAATTCATGAAATCTTCAGATAAGAATGTCCAAGCATGACGAAGAAGATTATTAGCTGGGACTGAATAGCAGGACCAACTGTACAAGATAAATTTATAGGCGGTCATAGTATGCAGAAGATATCAGCAAACGAAATAATCTAAAAAAATGTTGTGTGTTATTCCTGGACAACGTACATAACTGGTAGGTTTGACATCTCCCTGTGAGCACTAGGCACACAAGAAGATGAACTTGGTAAGTCTGCTACTTGTAAATTTTCAGTGCTTCTCAAAAGCATGCAGTATACCCAAGACAAGTTTATGTAGCTGTTCTGGCTTTATGTCTCTTGGCACATGATTTTATGATGTATAGAAACTGTTCATCCAGTACACTTGTTCTTCCAATTTCCATGGCTTTAACTTCCACTGTTTTGCATCTTTCTCCTCTTCCCACTCCCTTTCCTTTCTCATTGTTTTCTGCCTCATTCTCACTCTATACCAATACTGCAATTCACCTTCCTTCAAAATGCATATGCAAGATGCACACCCAAAAGCTTTTTCTGTTCTGCTCCACTTCCTCAGTTTATGATTGATGTTAGAATTACTTCTGATTTTGCCATCTGTCTTGCCTTCTCCCAATACTTCTCTGACACTTCATTGTCTTAAAAAGCTTTCCCCTTCCCAACTGCTCCAAAGATTTTCTCTTTTTGACTCTCACATTTGTCAGTCAGCAGCCACTCAGTAGTGTCGCCTTGGGTGTTGAGATCTGCATTTTTTTGAAGAGAGAGAGAGAGAGAGAGAGAGAGAGAGAGAGAGAGAGAGACAGAGAGAGAGAGAGACAGAGAGAGACAGAGAGCAAGGAAGGAGAATCTGCACTACTACTAGAGAAAGAACTAATATTTTACATCTAATGTGTTTTCCGAATCCAGTTGTGCATGTGTGGCATTTCATAAGCAGGTGAGTGGTCAGCCTGTCCTCAGTTTTCAATCTTAAATCACATCCATCTTGGAATTTTTATTACCACACTACCTAAATGTAAGACGTATATTACCTAACAGTTATCATCAAGCTGTGGACTGAATCAAGTATTTTATAATAATATGCATCTAGGAACTGATAGCCAAATCCAAAAATGTCAACTTACATTAAGAGTTTCTTAAGAGAGTAGTTTTCCTGCTCAGTAACAAACAAAAATCTTACAGTGCTTAATTATAGTTGACTTTGGTGAATTGAGTTGTGAGCTGGTGAGCTGCTGTCCTATTACCTCGGTGGCAGAGAGTAAGGAGCATGGACACTCTGGGGTTAGAGGATGTGAGAAGTGTAATGTTTTATTGTCTGTCTTCCAGTACTAACAACTCATAGGTGTGCACAAATCAAACCAATCAGCTGCTGTGTGTAAATTTTGACATGTAAGTGATGTGGATTCATGAATGGGCATTACAAAGACAACCATCTTCATATGGGGTACATATTTGTAGTGAGGAATGTGGAACTAAATTAAGACTGTTGTAATACAGTGGAATGAGCAGAAGAAAAATGACATTGAAAACATTTGTGGTCATGTGTCAGTTTTCATAATGCATTTAAAGATAAGTACAATTACTGTTATTGATCAATTAATTATCCAATTGCAGTGTCATAACTTTGATTTTGTTGAGGGTGGCAGCTACCTGAAATAGAGAATAGTACTTGGGGGCCAGCAAAACTTACTGTAGCTAGTCTACTGGGGACTCATAACATTAATAGGAAGTCCAGTACCTATATAATCTGAGGTGTCACCCCACAGTGTTGGTATTGGGTCCTGAGAAATAAAGTTTGATGATCCTGATCTATAGCTTTTTTGATTGGTTTAATAAAAAGCTACAGCAGTTTCCACATAATTGCTCACTGCCTAAATGCTGTGTTGGAAAGCAAATTTATAGTGCATTTTTATTGTCATGAGGGCTACTCTGGAGTGAAACTGACCCATTATTAATAAACAGTAGGTAGTGTGTTTCAAACTGAGAGCTGTTCATTCGCTCCTAAACCTAACAAACCTCTCTTTTGTCTTTCCTTCCATGCACTAAAAGAAACTGAATTTTCTTCACAACCTAGATGACATACTCTGAGAGATCAAATATGAATTAAATGGAAAAGATTATCTGGAATTTTTTTAGGTAAACTGTGCTACAGAAGACATGCCTATTAAAGAAAATGAGAATGCCGCTATAAAAAATATGCTACTGTTGACCATTTCAGTGTGTTAGCCATTCACACCAAATGTTACAGTTTTAGTGCTTAATGCACGGCACTGTGTATCTAATTCAACATTTGTGAATATTTTTAACACTTTATTCACAATTTTGTCTTTAATGAGTGACATCTCATTTCTGCAATTGTAAAACTGATAACTATGTCAATATGACAGCCACTGACAATGTTGTTGTACCTGGCCATCAGTTCATTATTTCATAATGATTAAAATGCTTACATTGTAAATTCCTTCACAGACTCCCTCCCTCTCACAATACAAATTCTGTGTCCCTTCTAAAAGACTATTTTTACTAGTCAGAAACCTGATCTGGGAACTAACCAATCATCGACTTGATCACCATTTGCTAAAAACAAATGAACAACAACAAAGACTTCAACAGTTAAATTATGACATAATCAGCATGTTCTTTTCCAAGCGCTTCAATTACCTGCTGAACGTGATATATACCACAACAACAACATGTGCTCTATTTAGATTTTCCCCAACTCCCTTGCTGGCACCAGATCCTTTAGACTGCATAGGGAGAAAATTGTCCATCCAACATTTCCTCTACACCTACAATCCCCCTCGACTAAACCTCCACTAGTCCCGTTACTTGGTCATCCCTTCTCATTCTCTTTTCCATCTCCTTCCTACCCATCTCTCTCTCTCTCTCTCTCTCTCTCTCTCTCTCTCTCTCTCTCTCTCTCTCACACACACACACACACAAACACACACACACACACACACACACACAAAACCCCTCCTTGCTCTACACATTTCTCCCCCTTTGACTGCCCCAGACCTTCTCCTTCCCCCAAAAACTGAGTTATTCATCTGCTCCCTCCTCCTCACTTCCTCTTTACATATCTCCCATCTCTAAAAACTCACTGTTTATTAAAGCAGTTAAAACCTAACAGAGCAACAATAATTAAGGTAATGACAACCTCCCAAAGGAAAATCATAGCAGTGTCCATTCTTGTGAAAAGTGAGCTAGTATCATTATGTCATTGCTTATTGACAGAATATTAAGCCCCTTCAGAATAACAATCATACTGCTTGATCCACAGTATATTAATTAGCATGTACGGCATGGAGATGAGCCACATCCGGATCAAATCCGAGTGGTGAAATAATGACCGTTAGTCTGGTACATCAGCCAGCCTGATATTTGTGTTAAGGTAGCTTTCTACACCTTTCAGGTAAATACTGAGTTAGTCCCCAATAACTGCACCAAAAATATAACATACAAACAGTTAATATGTGATAACACACAGAACAAAGTTTACACTATTTACTGACGCAAATGGCATGCAGCCACACAGTTAAAATTAAAATAAATTTGCCAAATCAAGAAAACCGTGGACCTCATTTGACAGGATGAACACCAGGAAAGAGAGAGAGAGAGAGAGATTGACAATATTGATAATGAAAGGCAGAGCAGTGCCTCTTTTTGACTTGATCACATAAACATTAATATTATTGATGAGGGCACCATTATGCCAGACAGGATCTAATCTCTAAGGAAGTATATCATTTGGTTATATTGTAATTAATTAATAGATTACTCAATCTAGAACATAATTAAAGAATTTAGGCATGGCACTTTGCAAATGGATAAGTACATTGTAAGCATTTACAGCACTGAATAAGGTTTAGAAATAATATTCGTTAAAAAAGAAAAAAGTCTAGAATCCCTCCAACACTACAAAAGGATATTAAAAGTTACTGGTGAAATAGATAGCTGGCAACATGGTGCAGTGCTGCCATGCTGTACTCTTAATCAGGAGGAATCAGGATCCTTTCACTATATTTTTCGGCCACTTGTCACACAAACAGCACCGTTACCAGTCTAGATGAATTAGAACTGGTATGAGGTGGTCATGTGACCCTCCCATGCTAACAGAAGTCATGACACTGAAGTGGTGTGTACGTGCCAGTTGGCTGCACGGAATCAGCATAATAAGATGGATCAACGTGGAGATGTGAGAGAACAGCAGAAAGAAGCAATCGTATTTCGACGTACCCGTAACCACACCTCGAGCAGTGTCACCAGATTTGTTAATGTAACAGCACGGGCTGTCCACTTTCTGCAAGACATGCAACAGACAACAAGAACTGTAGTCAAAAATTTCCCAGCCGACAGCAACTGGAAACAAGTGTCACTACTTATCAATGAGAATTGGTTTCACACCGAACAGGAACTGCGACTGACAGTGCGTGCAGGTCCATCTCAGCAAAGTTTCCAGTCATCATTCTGAACAGAATGCATGCAATGGGCATTGGAGTTGGGTACCTGACAAAAGGCCGTTGCTCACAGTGTCACATAAAGCTGTATATCTCCAACACAGAACTGACAGTAGTTGACTGGAGGCACGTAGTGTGGCATGACAAATCACGATTCTACATCTTTCCAAATGATGCAAGTCATGGGCATGGCATCACCCAATGAGATGTTTAATCTGCAATGTGTGAAGGATACAAAGGGTTCCGAAAATTAAAGTTCCAGTTTCAAACTGCTGTAAAAAGGGAACCATTGCGCAGAATGACATCAAATTTGAATAGCACACATGTGGGGGGAGGGGTGGTGGTGAATAACGAAAAATTTACCAATATATGGCACTATAAGCATCAGAATATGCCCTCTAACAGAAGTGTGGCACACTGCTGTTCCTCTGTTTGTGTCTGATACACCCAACATGGCTGTCCCCATGAAGGATTGTGTGCTGCTCTTTTACAAGAATGGTGATAGTGCAACTGTGGCCCTGCAGAAGTTATAAGACACTCAAGGGCATGAAAAAAGGCATTGGTCTGACATCTATTAAAGGACTGGAGAAAATGATTATAAAATTTAGAATGACAGGCTCTTTTGAACTGCACTGCGGCAGAGGTGGGAAGGAGTTGATTCAATATCTGTGGAAGATGTGGCCATAGCATTGCAGGAGGGGTGGATCAGTGGTGTGCAAACATGCAGTGCACAGAGAACTGTCTGAATGCCTATGAGCCCAATGCATAAAATCTGTATGAAACATCATGCTTTGCTATCCATACAAAATCACCCATGTTCAGGAGTTGCTTCCTGCTGACCTGTCAGTGAGACAAATGTTTGCTCTGGAGTTTCTTGCTTACATGGAAGTACACAATGAATGCCCATCGAACATTTTGTGGACAGACAATGCCCATTTCCATCTCCAAGAACATTTCAATATGCAGAAGTGCAGGATATGGGCAATGCAAAATCCACATGCACACCAACCACTTCTTTCTGCAAAGATGACTGTATGGCACCTGTTGAGAGCATCTTTTATTGTAGAGTCATGTTTTTTCAAGGAGTTGAGTCCTTCAGGTCTGTACTGTCATTGGTAAGTGCACCAATGTCATTCCAAACCTTCAGCAGTGTGGATGTTGAGTAGGATCCTTTTCATGCAAGATGGCAAACTGAAGGCACGCATTGTGTAACACCTTCTGAGCATTACCCCAGAGACACTGCTGTTTCTTGATTTCAACTTGCAGCATAAATCAGTGGGCAGCATACTGAACACATCCTCCGCCAGTCTCACAACAATTAGAAACCAATGTTTTGTTTTGTTTTTTACTTTTTATATGGTTTTTGGCCTCAGGACAATTAAAAATCGATTTCTGTCATCTGATGTGGTACAACCTTGTCATGGTGAATGGGCTTATCTAACAGCCACAACTATTGACAGCTGAACTTGTGCAGTCATGAATGTTAGACAGTATGTTATAAGGTGTTTATTTATTCAAAAGGAAATACTGCTCTCGAAGTCAATAATTATTCCAGAAGAAAATGTGCCTGTTGTTGTAGCAAGTGTAAATATCCACTGCATCAGAACAAAACTGAACAATTTATCCATCTTTGCAGAGCAAGTCAAATCCAATGTTTTATGCATCAGTGAAGACTGGCAAGTGTAGCAAGAAGGGTATCAGAATGACTCACAATGATAACTGCACGGTATCATAAAACAACTACTCAATGTGTGATGTGTCTTCATGCAAAAAATACAGCCTTAGTGTACAAGAAATTTACCTAAACAGTTTTATGTTCACCTGGATTTAGAGATGGCTGCATTAAAATGAGTTAATATGTTATTATCTGAACGCTAAAAGAATCTACAGGAATGAAGTAGCAGCAACCATCTATCTAGAGTTCAGAATAGAGTTGCCCTAGATATCTAAAAACTAAATACAAGAAAACCTTATTAGCCTTTCTCTCTACAATTTACAGTTGGACTCAGGTATGTAAATTACTCATAACTCTATGTTTGTATTAAACAGATCTTGACTTTTGGAAAATTCAGAATGGAATGTAACAATATTATGAAAACTCACTTTCTGACAGTCCTTTTATTGTGCCTGTCTGCAAGTCAGCATCTTTGCTATATGGTGAGTAGCAACTATGCTTTTCTTAATATTGTTAGATCTTGACTTTTTTCTGTAGGTGGGCAGCTGATAGTTGTTTGTGTGAAGCATTTGATAAAAACAGCAGCTCAGTAGAGCAAGAGATGCAACAGTGGGTTTTTCACAGCAGCAGTTTTTCTCCAAATATATACAAATAAAAAGCAGTTCTCATAGTTATCTGTGGAAGACAAACAGAACTAGTCACAAATTATTGTTTACTAGCTGGCAGTGACTGCTTCTGACTACTGATGTTTAACTTTACCTATTCTACATTCTTGTAGGGTCATCATGATGGAATTTGTGAAAAACCATGAAACCCAGCTTCCCCTTTACTCACATGACATAATGAGAACTACGGATGAAGGACAACAGGCTGATTCCATATTTCTAGATTTCCAGAAGGCATTTGACACAATGCCCCACTGCAGACTGTTAACAAAGGTACTAGCACGTGGAATAAGTTCACAGATATGCGAGTGGCTAAAAGACTTCTTAAATAACAGAACCCAGTATGTTGTCCTCGACAGCAAGTGTTCATCAGAGACGAGGCTATCATTAGGAGTGCCCCAGTGACGTGTGACAGGACCGCTATTTTCTATATACATTAATGATTTGCTGACAGGTTGGGCAGTGTTCTACGATTGTTTGCCGATGATGCTATGGTTTACAATAAGGTGTCAAAGTTGACTGTTAGAAGATACAAGATGATTTAGATAAAATTTCCGGTTGGTATGACAAGCGACAGCTATCCCTAAATGAGGAAAAATGTAAGTTAATGCAGATGAGTAGGAAGATCAAACCTGTAACATTCAGATACAGTATTACTAGTGTCCTGCTTAACACAGTCAAGTTGTTTAAATATCTGGGTGTAACATTGCAAAGCAATATGAGGTGGAACAAGCATGTGAGAACTGTGGTATAGAAGGCGAATGTTCGACTTCGGTTTATTGGGAGAATTTTAGGAAAGAGTGGTTCACCTGTAAATGAGACCACATATAGGATCCTGGTGCAACCTATTCTTGAGTGTTTGGGATCCATACCAGGTCTCATTGAAGGAAGACATCGAATAAATTCAGAGGCAGGCTGTAGATTTGTTACAGGTAGGTTCAAACAACATGTGTTACGGAGGTGCTTTGGAAACTCAAGTGGGAATCCCTGGAGGGAATGTGACATTCTTTTCAAGAAACACTATTGAGAAAATTTAGGGAACAGGCATCTGAAGCTGAACAGTTCTACTGCCACCTACATACATTGCATGTAAGGACCCTGAAGGTAAGATATGTGAAATCAGGGCTCATATGGAGGCATACAGACAGTCATTCTTGCTTTGCTCTATTTGTGAGTGGAACACAAAAGGAAATGGCATGTTGTTGTACAGGGTGCTCTGCACCAAACGCTTGGTGGCTTGCGGAGCATCTATGTAGATGTAGATATGAGTGAATGAATAATTAGGAAACGCACTGAATCTAATGGTGGTTTAAGCAGAAGGCGGAGAACAGATCAGCACGATATTGCAGATACGCTAATTAGATGTTAGATCATAACAAATCATGGTGAATGAACTAACTGTGTTTCTCATGTACATAATTTCACAGTTCAGTTTGCTGGATGATGCAGATAGGACATTCTTTGGGTAGCCTTTCTAAGCACCTAGTTACAAGGAAACCAAACTGTCTGAGGTAACATACAACAAACAAATTGCATATGGACGGATATGTAAATAAACTCTCAGAACAACAGCCTACAACAGTCTTTACCACAATTCCATACAGAGAGGTAAAGAGGTGTAAGTCTAATTCCCCTAATTTTTACGTAACGATATCATCTGTAATGCCCACAAACCGCATCTGTGACACCCATGAACCACTTCATTTGTGGACAAAGGGGTCCAGCTGAGTTCTAGCCTGATGGCCAATTTAAGGTGTTAAATGCACATACAAACCTTTAATACTGCCTAAATTAGTCATTGGCTGGAGCAAAATTGTTACTCAGAATCTATAAATGAAGTAGTGAATAGATAATTTCATATAGAGTAACACGGACATATGACCCTTTAACTTTCATGCAAACCAATATGCCCTTCATTTTATTTCTCCACAAGCATCCTCCAATTCAGACAGTATATGAATCTGTCAATTTTTATACATATTTGCCCACTCTACAGCTACATTCCAAACACAAATAATATAGGAAAAGCACTTGAGATTATGTGAAAACACGTTTTATGTGAAATCATAATTTGCATTATTTTCTAAAATCTTTCAATGTGACTGTATCAGGTGACATCTATTAGCTACCATTTTTACTATGTATAATCTTCTGACTTTTATATGATAACCTTTATTCTCTGTTGACTTGGAGTGTCACTCACATACTAACTAGCACTAAATCCAGCTTCTAAGTTTCCTGTGTGGATTATTCAATGACCTGTGGCAAATGGCATTGACAGTACATACACTTCACAACTGTTACTGTGCCTCACAAAACTTGCCTAATCATAAAAATTTATAACACAGAACTTACAGTACACACACAAGCAGTCAGGATTGACATTGTAAATCACCGAGTTTTCAGATACTGGATAGAAGTTGTTAATCTCGTTTGCCAGCATTATCTTTTGCTGTCAAACGGATTTCAAGGATTTTCTATTTTTGTGAATACATATCATGGGATGATAATGCCATACTTCTCCTTCACATATGCAAACCAAATTTCAATTTAAAGTGTTCCAATAGTATGTCGAAAAATAATAAGTTGGTGTAGTTGACCAACAAGCCGAATCTACACACTATAAAATACTGCCTGTCATTTCACCATCTCACTGATCAGTGGATTTTTGTAACATTGAAAACACTGTGGTTTGTGATATTATAGGCCTAGTGGTGTTATTGGTAGAAATGACTACAGATATGACAGGAGCACACAGAAACTGACTTTTCAGTACATCCGTTCCAGATAGTTACGGTACCAATAAACACAGAAAACAATGAAGAATGGGAATAAGGTGGGCAGCTGCAAAAAAAAAAAAAAAAAAAAAAAAAGGGACGCAGACATTTATCTTCTGTATGTAACTTAGTACCAGAATCTTAAAATTATTTCAGGATGCAATGAAGACTGAGACAAAACTTCATTAACATGGAACATTCAATGTTTACTTGTAAACAGAAATCTCTAAACATTTCAGAAAAGCCGATCTGCAGTTTGGATTTCTAAAACAGCGACGCTACTACTGTTCTTTCTTGAACTACTGAAGTATTTATTTAAATATTTCCATACTGCATCTGGTATTAAAACATTAGCCAACTCCATTTTATTGAATTAATGGCTAGTGTAACCTAAAACAATTATTGGATATCTCAATGTTATAAGTCAAATACATATTCTAAATTTAACCTATCCAGAGGCATAAAGAAATTTTTGCAATCACAAAGTGAAACTCAACCCATTAATTTTTTTTACTTTTCCCATATCATACTTTCATTCATACACTACGAAGTTTTTCACTCTTTTCATAATTTTATCTGTAGTAATACAGTAATCATTGTACTATTCAAAGTTTGATGTGATATATTCCTACAGCACCTCTTTCAAGCATAAGAGATCAAATTAAACAAGAACCACATTGGAATGTACACAAACTATAATAATTAGGTATAACTTTCTCCAAAAAAAGAATCTTGACTGTGTTTATTAACAAAGTAACAGCAGAAACGAACAATAAGTTTACAGTTGTAGATAGCTGTAGTTTCTTGGGCTGCAGTTGCAGAAATGACAAAAACAAATCTCAACATTAACATTCAACTTGAAAGGAAAACAGTCCTTTGACACATTAAATGTTGTCACAATAAATCATAAAAATAATCCAAGCCTTGACCAAGTTCCCAAATTGAAATACCAGCTCCCAATTCTTCTGCAAGTTTCAGTCTTAGATGAACAGAATAAAGAGTGGGGTAAAATACGATATATTTTCCTGTGTCTGTTTTTACTTCAAACATATGTTCACCAGACACTTCATCAAATTTAATTTTTCCACGCAACTGTTTCAACAGAGAGATGTATTCATGGTTTATGATTGGTCCTCCACCTGTTGTTGTATATGCAGCGCCGTAAAAATTCAGTCCAAGTAGTATAAGCGATCTCCTCGGATCATCTGCCTCCGGCACCAACGTTTCAACAGACTCTCGAATCCACGATAAAGGGCTGTTTGGACCTGGTCTTCGCACACTTGAGTAATCGTAGGTCATCAGCGAAAATGCGTCCACAATGTCGGCTAGTTTATCAAAATGCTCCTTAGTGAAACCAGACCTGGACGTTGGTGGGACAACCAAAATTATCTGCATCTTTTGTTCCTTCAATTTTTTAACTAGTATTAATATCAAATACACTAAAGTTTCCGGGCGAATAATGCCAGCTGCTTGGTTCCAAATTTCCAGGACCAACCCATCAAAATTCCAATCCCTTACACACTTTTGTAACACTTTGCATAAGTGCTCTCTCTCTGTCTCACTTGACAATAACGATGCATAATCTTCTGGCGTCCACCCATCGAAAAGGATTCGTGGAATAATTTTCAGGTCTGATTTTCTTTTGACTACATCCTTCATCCAGTTTTTATCTACGTCGTGCAAACCAGTGACTTCGTATGCCTTGTCTTTCCTGCGAATCTGAAGCCACACCGGCGAAATGTAAGTAAATTTAGCACCAAAAATCTTTGCAATGTCATATCCATGACCATTCCATGGGGTAACGTACCCTAATACCCTGCCTTTAAAGTTTACTTTCTCCGTATTCTCATAATAAGCTTGATATTGTGAAAGAACTGACTTCGGTTTCGGGTCTTCTACGACCAAATCCCTTTCAAAAACACTTGTTGATACCGGGCCTTTAGCTGCTTTCAGTTGATTACTTTTAACTTTTTGATTTGAGCGGGATAATGTACAGTCTGCCACAGTCAGAGTCAGATACAGAAATAATAAACACTTCATTGTAATAATATTTACAATAATAAAGTCACATTTTCAAAACTAAACACACTACTCTCATTCGTAAACACTTCAACACCTGGGGCAGGGAGATATGAAAGCTCACCAGAGTAGCCAACATAACAAATACAAGGCCGCTTTTCCTTAGGCATTAAAAACTGGCACATGCATCCAAATTTCGCCGCATACAGGAGCCAATCTGAAAGTTTGTAGGCACAGTTTTCCAAACGACGTCAAATTCTATACATCTACATTAATACTCTGCAAGTGCAAATGTACGTTGAGTGCATGGCAGACGTGCCTGCTATGCAATAGGTTCTAGGAGTAGTAGTTTATTTGTTCATGTCTCGTATTTTAAAACGGTAATAGACACACCTTGTTCATACAGCCTTAAACAAAATATGCGACTGTTTGCAAATCAGGTAATCAACAGAAACACAATGCAACTAATGACCAGCATCACCTACACACGATCGTACAGATAAAAGCACAGAGTGTAAAAAGTTATACAGTTACTTCTTCTACTACAGGTACAAGGCAGTAGTTTTATAAAAAGTGAAA
Source organism: Schistocerca gregaria (assembly GCF_023897955.1). Classification (NCBI taxonomy): domain Eukaryota; kingdom Metazoa; phylum Arthropoda; class Insecta; order Orthoptera; family Acrididae; genus Schistocerca; species Schistocerca gregaria. Next base: position 198,069,764 of record NC_064922.1, read on the forward strand.
ACTTTATTTGATAACAGAATTAACACTAATACACAGCATCAAAAACGTATCTTTCCAGTCAAATTTTGCATTCTTTCCTTCTGCATTCTGAACAATTGTCTTGGTCTTCCTCTCTAACTTATCGAGGCTATTGGTTTCCACAGTGTATGAAACAGAAAAGAAATCAATAGGAATGTTCTCACACAAAAATAAGCACATATAATGAGTAGTTGCTCGCTTGGATTCATATACATTATTTTATTCTGAATATTTAATGTCGCGCTTCAATACAGTCTTTAATACTGTTTGGACACAAATAAGTGTTTTCCTTGTTGGTACAGCGTTGTATGTAGCTGCTGGCTCGTTCCTTGTAGCTGAAGCTAACACTCCTTGAGATCTGTCATTCGGTGTAACATCTGACGTATTTGCCTTTTTCTTTCAATCCGGTCGACCTAGTTGATTCTCTAGAAGTAGAGGTCCTGCTAATCAGTGCCTCTGAAAGCCCCTGCGAAGTGGAGGAAAGGTTTGTCTTCTTCACGTTCTGCAGCTGTTATTGGAGCAAAAGATGATAAGATCTATTCACACCACGAAAAATCATGTCCACTATTTTCCTTTTACTAACATATAATTCCTTAAATGGGTGTACAGACCATTGAAGTGATTCGTAAATTAGAGTAGAACACAAATTTTAATGGTACATACGCCTAGAAGGCTCATCATGACGTTTAAGATTACAATAAATTTCATTCCTGGTGAGTGTGGTTGCTCTTTGATGGCCAAGTCATCGTCCAGCTGCGACGCTAAATCATAAAAGGCCCCACCCGCAACAGGTGACGCCGTTTATTTGTCGTCATACCTTGTCGTTTCCTCGTATTCCATACGTCCTGTTTTATGTCTGCACCTATGAAAACAAAGACACAGACGCACTCCGACTTAGTCCCTAGTTAATATTATTCTGTCATGGTCATCTTGTACTACATAAGAAGCGTGAAATGTCATTTGCTTAAATGACATATAAGACTTAACAATGATCCTAAATAATATCCATTTCTTCACATCTAGTGTTACTACCCTATCATTAAGTGTAACACATTGTGAGGAAATAATAATTAGGGCGGGAGGTTCAAAATTCTTTGGTATCGATACTGATAAGAATTTAAACTGAAAAAAAACACGTTTTGGAACCCCTAAGACAACTTGGTTTAGCACTTAGAATCATTGTAAAAATGGGGAAAGACAAATAAGCATTTTGACATATTTTTCTTTCAATAGTATCATATGGAATAATGTTCTGGGGAACTCATCTTAAGAAAGAAACTCTTCATTGTGGAAAAACATGGTGTAGGAATAATATGTGGTGCTCACTCACTATCATCTTGTAGACATCCGTTTATGGAGTTCCACATGCTGACTACTGCTTCACAGTATGTTTGGTTATGAATTTGTTGTAAGTACTCCACTACAGTGCAAAAGGAACAATGATGTACATAATTACAATACCAGAAGTAAAAAATTACACTTATTACTCGACCCTGAAGCTTGTGTTCTTCACAGAAGGGGAGCAAATGTGGCATCAAAATTTTTAAATTACTTATCCAGTGATCTCGTTGGCTGACAGCAAAGTGAAATTTGGCAACAAACTAAGAAAATTAGTGAGAATAACATACTGTCAAAGTCACCGTTTGGGTTTCTTAAGGGTTCTGATATTGAGAAAGCTATTTACACTTCCAGCGAAAATGTCCTTAATTCATTGGACAACATATTCTGTGACCTGTCAAAGGCGTTTGACTGTGTGAATCACAGCATTCCTTGAAGTAAATTAAAATATTATGGCGTCACTGGTAGGGCTGCAAAGTGATTTCAGTCATATCTTACTAATAGAAAACAGAGGGTGTCATTACATAACACTTCAGCAGTAGGCAATCAGACATCATATGACTGGGAAGAAATTACATGTGGTGTCCCCCAAGGTTACATACTAGGTCCACTACTGTTTCTTGTGTATATTAATGACCTGTCAACTGTTACATTACCAGATGCCAGGCTTGTCTTATTCGCAGATGATACAAACTTTGCTATAAATAGTAAATCAAATATAAATTTAGAAAGGGCAGCTAATCAAATTTTTACTGGCATTAATAAGTGGTTCATAGCAAATTCACTGTCATTAATCTTTGAAAAGACCCTCTATATGCAGTTCAGAACTTCCTAGAGATTTCCTTCTGGTGTGTGTATAAAATATGATGACATGGAAATAGGAGAAGTTGAGAGTGTAAATTCTTGCGATTACAACTTGATAATAAATTCAGTTGGGAGCAACATACTAACGAACTGCTAAAGCGCCTAAACAAGTCTGTGTTTAGAATGCAAATGATGTCAGACATAGGAGATATAAATATAAAAAAACGGAATATTTTGCTATTTTCACTCCATTATGTCATATGCTATCGTATTTTGGGGTAACTCCACAAACAGGGAAAAACTTTTTAGAGTACAGAAACGTATAATAATAGTTATGACTAGTGTAAATCCAAGAACAGCATACAGAAACGTATTCAAAGAACTAGGCATATTAACTACAGCTTCTCAGTATATTTATTCCTTAATGAAGTTTGTTGTAAATAATACATCTCTTTTTCCAACTAACTGCTTAGTACAAAGTATCAGTACTAGGAATAAGAACAATATACATAAAGATTTAAGATCACTTACTCTTACCCAGAAAGGAGTCGATTATTCAGTAACGCACATTTTCAATAAGTTACCAGCAACCATTAAGAGTTTAGTTTCAGACAAGGCACAATTTAAACACAATTTAAAAGATTTTTTGGTGGCCAATTCCTTCTATTCCATCCATGAGTTTCTCAACAAGTGCAGTAGACCATTTTAATGAAAATTTATTATACTTTAATTGTTGACAATACTTGGTTGTAACAGCCAAGTAACTACCTACTGTGTGAATGATGGATGTATGGAAAGCAGATGTAAGTCTTAAATCCGCAAATAGTGGAAGTTTAATGTTAAATCTTGTACATAATCTGACTGTTCTTAACTGAGGATCACTTAAATGAATAATTTACTTTAATTTTTGACAATACTTGGTTGCAATAGCCAAGAAACTAGCAAATGTCTGAATGATGGATTTAATGAAAGCAGATGTAAGTATTAAACCTGTAAATATTAGAAGTTTAAATTTAATTCATGTATATAATTTTACTGTTTATTGACTGAGAATCATTAAAATTAAAGAAACACAAGTTTTTCTAACAACATTTTTGTAATGTGTGTATCTGACATGTTCCACATCCAGGAGGATTCCCTCTTTTATGGGTCTATGGAATGAATAATTAATCTAATCTTATTGGTAACTACTTCTATTCTGCAGAAGTCTTTCTATTACTGTAAGGCATAAAAGGGGAGGCAGGAACTGCAGTCTCACATCTGTGTATCTTTTTTCGTTTTGAAAAAAACCTTAAAAATATTAAAAATGATATCCTATGTACAAATTAATTTGCATAGTGAATGTAAAACAACTCGTTCCACATCACTACGATCTATCATTCAAAATCATCCATGGAACATATAACTAATTTATTTCTGAAGAGTGGTGTATTTTCTACGTTTTTAACTGTGTTAGGAAGTTTGTTGTATAAAAAGTGATCAGCATTAAATTGAATTTTGTCAATTAGACGCAATAATCTTCCTTGTATGCATAATGATTTCCATATCTTGGTTTATAATTATATGTCCATACTAACAATGCAGATGAGTTTAGTATTACATGCATGACAGCTTTTAATATATGAGATATGCCCAAAAATACACTGAATAATTTTATTAGAAACAAAGTAATAAGCTTACATAGAATTTGGTTTAATATTCTTCAAAGTATTGTCTTTGGCTAGCAATTCACTTATCCCAACATTGAAACCATGACTGGAAGAATTACTGGAAGGCATCTTTTGGAAGGACATTCAGTTGATAAGTTGTGGCTGTCTCAATATCAGGAATGGTGTCAAAAGTTTTCCTTTAAGCACAGTCATTTTTGGGAAGAGCAAGAAATCTCATGGTGACAAGGCAGATGTGGACAAACTTTTTCCAGCCAACAACTCATGAATGAAAAGAAAAGCTTAGCATCGTTGTTTGTTGAAGTAGGAAGCCATTGGTCCATTTTTCTGGTCTCTGTCTATGTACACAGTTTCCCATATTTGGCAGGCCATTCTTGTAAAATTAGGCTTTTAAATTTTTAGCCTTTGGAACGAAACCTCATCATACTATGCCCTCAATATCGAAAAAATTAGCGTTACTTTGATTTTCGATTTTGACTAATGTGCTTTTTTATTGCAAGGAGATTCACTGGTTTTCCATAGAGATTTTTTGTATTTTTGTCTCAGGATGATACCGATAGACCCAAGTTTCAGTTCCAGTTATAATTTTGGACATAAAGTCTGAATTCGAATGAAGAGAATTCTGCAACTCCTCGCAAACTGACACGATTTTCGGGTCTACTGAAGCACAGTATACAACTCGTTGGCTTTGACCAATGACGTCATAGGTTGCTCATATATATTAATGTCTTTACTTTCCAGCCATAGACAATAAATTGGTTGTCTGCTGCAAATAAACGCGATCAGCGTACATTTAAAAAAATTGAATGTGGTTTTAAAAGTCAGCGCTAGATATTACGTAATTTTTTTTGTGAACATTGATTTAAGTAATTGGTTGTTTGCAGTTGGTTCGGTAATTAATTTCATTCTTAGGTAGTTTGAGATAATTTGGACTAATAGTTTTTTATTTTAGGAAAATTTTTAGTTCTTAATTTTCGTAAGTAGGTATGGATTTATTTATTCCAATGGATCTGGATAATTTAAAGGAGACTATGGGCGTAGACATGATGGCCACGATTCTATTTTTACGAATGTATATTCTTGTTGCCGACTACATTCGATATCGTAAGTGTGGCGAACATATGCACCTGACAAGTGTGTCCACTAGCCATACTCACTACTTATTAACATGGCGCTGAAGCAAAGATCGGTTGTGGCAGTCCATTAGACGAGGAAAATGCTTCGATAAGTCTAACCTCGCCTACAGGGATATCATAAAAATTACATACTGTTAGTGTTTGAGGTATCCTGTGTAGCTGTGTGTGCATATATGTCATGTGAGCGAGCGTACAGTTGTAGATTGGCACTCTTTTTGTAGGGAAGTTTGTGGGGAATATTTAAAGTATAGAGGGACTTTGTGGGGCCGGGTGTTATAGTCGAATTCGATGAGTGGCATTTTGGCAAAAGGAAGTACAACAGGGGGACCCTCTGGTAGGATTATGGGTTTGGGGGGCTGTAGTTTCAGGTCAAGAATGTGATGATGTAGTCTTTAAATTAGCTCCCAATCGAACGAAGGACGTTTTGGTCACATTAATTGAATATCATCTTGCAGAGGGTTGCGTAGTGATATCAGATGGTTTTTCTTCACATAGGGATTTCGGGAATAGGGGTTTTCAGCATCTTGTCATGAATCACAATATTGAATACAGATCTTCATCAATTAGAAGTTGTACCATTAGTATAGAAGGTTATTGGTCAGCTATAAAATTTGTTGTAGGGAGGGGGAAACGACGTATTTCGCACTACTGAGTGACTTAGATGAATATTCATGGAGGCGTAGTGAACCCAATACATATTGTCCATTTTTTATGTTGTACTGAATTAGTCTATTTTGATGTATTTCTTTGTCATATTATACTGTTCTGCATGGAGTATGGAGTACAAATTTTGCAGCTGTTGCTCTTCCTCCCTTTCCCAGCACTAGTATTACTACGATTTTTTCGAGTGTATGCTAGCACTACTGAAGGTGGAAAGACGGACATACGTAAAATTTGTAACCCATACTTCAGTTGACGTATACAGGTCAACAGAAACACGGGATACCCGTGCTAGCTACACCAAAAGAGCGACGTATGTAGCACCGATGTGATTTAGCTATATAGGATAACTGAAGAACAGGATACTAATGTAATGTACGCGGTATTTTTCGCCTTCGCTAGCTCTAGTATCCTATCCTTCATTTGACCTAGATAGGTCAGTTGAAGTACAGGACAGATACAAGATAAATGTCGTTATTTCCCATTCACTAGTACTAGTAACCTATTCTTCAGTTGACCTATGTAGCTCAACTGATGAATGGGATACAAATTTCACTGCTGTTGGTTTTTTTTGTCGTCGCTAGCAAAAAAAAGTGTCTCATACTTCACTTTACCTATATAGCTCAACTGAAGTAGGCTACAAATTTTTTGTGTGTGTGGCTTCTTTTCACCTTCACGTAGTTGAAGTGGGGCACAGGTATCCAGTGTTATGTACTTCGATTTCCTCGTCTTTGTTAGCAGTAGTATCCTATTCGTCAGATGACCTATATAGGTCAACTGAAGTATGGGATACAAATATTATGTATGTAGATCTTTTTTGCGCCTTTGCTAGTAGTACTACCTATGTAAGAACAGAATGCTAGCAATAGCGGAGACGAAAGAAACAACACCTGTATAATTTGTATCCAGTACTTCAGTTGACCTATATAGTTCAAGTGAAGAACGGAGACGGAAACGAAGAAATCGACATATGTTAAATTTGTATCCTGCACTGCAGTTAACCTATACAGATCGTTTGAAGTTCGAGATACAACTCATACATATGTCAACTGAGGAATTCTATGCTACAGCTAATTCTATCCCTTTTTTTCCTAATTTTTTTTTTACAGAAGTACTAGGACAAATCAAGCGATACCCTTAATATCAAGGTCGAAATATTACTCGCCTTGATATATGTCCACCATACTTTTTCTCACCTGTACTCCTTTGTTTCTGAACACTCCTCTCAGCTGTTACATCTGTGTAATAAATTACCTCTGGCAGATTCTGACGTTATTGGTCAAAGCTGACGGGTTGTATACCATTCTTCAGTAGACCCTGATTTTCTCACTTAAAAGTCTGGGAACAAACCTTTCACCCGCTTGTCTCATTAGCAAATTATCAGTTAAATTGCTGTACAGGGATAAATACGAGATGGTAAGTTCTTCAGTAAGCTCTTGAATAGTTATTCGTCTGTATGAACGAACAATTTTTGCCGCCTTTTGTACGTTTTCTTCTGCTTTCGAATTTAATGGATGTCCAGATCGTTACTCGTCTTCTGTGGACTCATTTCCACTTTTAAATTGCTTCTGCCACTTGCAAACAGTCTTCAGAGCTATAGCATTATCGCCATACACCAGTTTCAATATTTCATGAGTTTCTTTGGCACTTTTTTGCAACTTGAACTTAATGTTCACGAATTGCTTTAAATCCATTATGTGCGACAGACGGTAAACATAACCTCACTCTGGCATCTCAGGCTGCTGACTGACAATGTTATAATGTGTTCCAACTTGTCACTGTGTGTGTCAATAGATCAGGCTATGACTCATGGATCACACTATGGGGCAAATTACACCAAATGGTTGTAGTGTCAGGAGTTGTATTCGTTATATATTTTGATCAAATTTTCTATATGGTGCATGAACAGTTAATATGCGTAATCCTGTGAATGAATTTTTCCAGGCTTGTCTTGTTGGCAAATTAGCTCTGCACCATCTGCAATTTCACCAATCCTTGAATATCTGTACCTGCAACAGTACCGATGACAGATGGTTTGTTAGGTAAAGGTATCATGAGAAAGACTGTCTAAATTGTGGCCCTTTTCTGCGATTGCGAGCCAAAATGGTAATCTTCTATTATTAATATTGCAAAAATTAAAGAGGGCATTTGCATGAATTTGAAATTAAAGCATCTCTCAATAGCGTGCTTTCATCTCATTATTTCACAAGTGTCAATCACCAGCAGAATAATAAACACTGCTAAATGAAAAGGCAGATGAAACACTTCGGTGATCTTCAGATCACACCTGACTTGGATGGCAGGCAAAGTGGTTTGGCTGTAAGATCAGAGCTAATTCGGCAGTGTTGGATGACAGATGTGTTGTCTGCTGCAGTATCAGTTAACACTTAATTAGCAATGTCTTGCGTATAAATCAGAGCTGGTTCGGCAGCGTCAAAGAAGAGACATGTTGTCTGCCGTGATCGGTGTATTATAACATGGATGTGACGTTGAGAACAGAAATATGGAGTTCATTAATTTGTTGAAGAACAGAAATTATTTGTGACTCTAAAGTGGAGTGTAACTGCGCAGTTTCTCATATTCTGCCAATAAAAAGCGAGTGGCACACCTTATAAATAAATTGATTGGAAATTTAATCATTTCTAAAATAACAGTTCCTTGCAAAGAGTTTCTTACAGCCTCAAGATTACAGATTCACGTCTATGTGCTGCTTTCTGTGCAGGGGTCAGCAACTGTAAAAGATTTATTAGAACTTATGCATTCCAGTTACGACAGTGGAAGCAAATAGGCGTCTAGCGTGTATTGCAACCTTAGTGCAAATGAGATCCGTGACACATCATGTGTGGTAATGCAGAGGAGGTATGAAGGAAAGAAATGTTTTTCAGGGAAAGGGTTTATCATATGCATGTATATATCATATCTCTCGAACTCCCTCTTTTTCAATTTGCCGTAATTTCCACTTAATTTGTTCAGAACATGCAAAGATGTTCTGTCAGAATGGGGGTGTTAGCTGAGGCTTTAACCACAATATGAGGTCAAAGACAAAGATAATGGAGGTGATAATCGAAAGCTTGAGTTTTTGCTCTAATTTAACGTGGCAAGAAAATGGAGAATTTTTTATAAATATGTTGTCCACTGATTCATGTAACGCTGATTAGCAATATTACTGGCACCATTTGGATCTCCGTATTCATTTCCTTCCTTCTTCCTTTATGGTAATAATTAGTTTAAGTTTCCCTTATCAGCCAATCATGTAATTGCCTTGTGACAGCATGTGATTCGTTTATTTGCAATTTCGATATGACATTTTAAGTTCTTCCCTTGTCTTGATACCAGAGTTTGTAATCCATTTCTAACTATGATTCCTAATTAAATTACTATATACTTATATAGTAATGTATAACTAAACTGAATTTGGAAGAGATCGCTGCATTCCATGATCATTAGGATGTCATCCTCCAGTTTGTGATTCTGGTAAAGAGGGTAACATGATTTATTTGATTAAAAAAGACACAAATGCAAGAAAATCATTTGCAGACAATCGAAGACTTATTGTTAGCACTTTCTCTACATCTATATTTAATACACACTCCACAACCCACCATACAGTGCGTGGAAGACCGTACCTTGTACCACTACAAGTCATTTCCTTTCCTGTTCCACTCCCAAACAGAATACCTCTATATGGGCTTTAATTTCTCATATCATATCTTCATGGTTCATGTTGATGACAGTAGTATTGTTCTGCAGTCAGCCTTACATGCTGGTTCTCTGAATTTTCTCAATAGTGTTCATCGAAAAAAAAAGCGTTGTTTTCCCTCCAGTGATCCCCATTTGACTTTTCCGAAGCATCTCAGTAATACATGCATGTTGGTTGAACCTACTATGAACTGCTTCGATGTCGTCCTTTAATCCTACGTTGTGTGTATTTTAGACACTGAAGCAGTACACAAGAATAGCTATACTAGTGGCCTTTAGATAGTACTACACTTTCGCACAATTCTTTCACTAAATTGAAATCAACCATTCGCCTTTCCTACCACTGTCCTCACATGCTCTTTTCATTTCATATTACTTTACATCGTTATGCCCAGATATTTAAACAATGTGACTGTGTCAAGCAGGACACTACTAATGCTGCATTCGATCATTACAGGTTTGCTTTTCCTACTCATATGCATTAACTTACACTCCTCTACATTTAGAGTTAGTTGTCATTCGTCACAAAAATTATAAATTTTGTTTAAGTCATCTTGTATCCTCCTTTAGCCAGTCAATGACGACACTTTACTGTACACCACGGCATCGTCAGCAAACAACTGCAGATTGCTGCCTACCCTGTCCAACAGCTCTTTTACGTATATAAACACTCGCCATCAAGGACAACGTACTGGGTTCTATTACTTAAAAAGTCTTAAATCCACTGATATATCTCGTAACTTATTCGATATGCTCGCACCATCCTTAACAGTATGCAGTGGGCACCATGTCAAATACTTTTCGAAAATCCAGAAACATGGAATCTCCTTGTTGCCCTTCATCCACATTTTGTAGTAAACAATGTGAGAAATGGACAAGCTGAATTTCGCATGAGGGATGCCTTCTAAAACTGCACTGATTCGTGGGCAGAAGCTTTTCAATCTCATGAAAATTTATTATATTCCGTCTCAGACTACATTCTAGAATTCTGCAGCAAATAGATGTTAATATCATAATTTTTCAGGTCAGTTCTTTTACCATTCTTATATGCAGGACTCATCTGAGCTTTTTTTTACAATCACTTGGGACTTTGTATTGGCCGAAAGATTCGCGCTAAATTCCATTCTTTTTGTAAAACCGAATTGGCATTCTTTCCAGATCTGGCAGCTTATTTGTTTTCAATTTTTTCAGTTGTTTCTCTACGCCAAGGATGCTTATTAGTACGTAAATTGGTTAAACAGCAGTATGTTTGTGTGATTCTGCTCTATAAACGATTACATAAACACGAAATTCAAAAATTTTGCTTTCCTTTTGCTGTCTTCTGCTGCTACAATGAGTAACTTGATAGAAGACTTAGACCTGCTTAGTGATTTTACATTGGACCAGAATTTTCTCAGGTCTCGACCAGATCTTTTGTTAAGGTATGACCTTGGTAGTTGTTGCATCTTTGCACATCTGTATTTTAACAGTTGCACGAATCTCTACTAGCCTTTGCGTCTCGTCATTTGGTAGACTCTCTTTTGAACCAAGAGTACAACTGCCTTTGCTTTCTACGCATTTTCTGAATTTCGTTGTTAAACCATGATGGGTCTTTTCCATCCTTAATTATCTTAGTAGGCATTTTCTTCTCCAGACCACGATTTACAGCCTTCTTAAACGTTTCCCATATTTCGTCTACATCCAGCATATTGGAACTAAATGATGCCAGTTCAGTGTCTAAATGAGATCCTAACAACTTCTTATTTGCTCTTTCTAGCACAAAAATTTTCCTAGCCCTCTTGACTGACTTGTTAACTTAAGTAAGCATAGTCAGTACGATGGTATAATTATCACGAATCCTTATCTCTATGCTGACGCCGCGGATAGGGTCAGGCCTGTTTGTAGCTACAAGGTTTAAGATATTACTATTGCATGCGGGCTGCAAACTAGCTGTTAAAGACAGTTTTCGAAAGATGTGTTCAAAAGTACTTCATAACACTGTCTATCTGTCTGTAGCCCCTGCAATGTATCCATAGATGTTGGTTGGTTGGTTGGTTTGGGGAAGGAGACCAGACAGCGTGGTCATCGGTATCATCGGATTAGGGAAGGATGGGGAAGGAAGTTGGCCATGCCCTCTCTGAGGAACCATCCTGGCATTTGCCTGGAGTGATTTAGGGAAATCACGAAAAACCTAAATCAGGATGGCCGGACGCGGGATTGAACCATCGTCCTCCCGAATGCGAGTCCAGTGTCTAACCACTGCGCCACCTCGCTCGGTTCCATAGATGTCCCAGTCCATATACAGTAGACTAAAGACACGTCCAACTAGTATTGCATGATCTGGCTATTTTTACACTAATGACCATAGACTTCCTTTGAAAGAGTCTAAAACTGTCAGAGTGGAATTGGGTGGCCAGTAAAAACATCTAATTAACTTGATTTCACCTAAAACTATTATATGCAACCGTGTAACTCCTCTATCACACTCAATATTGACCTCAATAGAGACAATACTTTTGTCAACTGGAATGATGGGAGATTTATTTCAGAGCATTACATATTTGTTTCACATATACATTTCACAAGCCATATCTCAAGTTCTGAAGTTCCTGAAGCACTGATCGAAGTCCTAGGGGTGAATGAAATAAGCATGAGTTAAATATACACTTAATTGAGTTCTTATTAGATATGAACAGGCTCCAAAACTAAAATATATTTTAATGAATTAAAGAGGACCTGCTTTCTTGCAAAAACAATTTTTGTTTTATTTAATTGTCAGACATGTTTCACCACAGTTGTGGAATTCCAGTGTTTTTTCTTATATTTTTTTCTGAAATGTATACATACCAATTTTACGTTGGTCAGGAGTAGTTGACATGCGATTTCGTTGTTGCTTTGGTAACATGTACCCTTTACCTTTTTTACATTATGTGTACACTATAGCTGCCAACATAAATCAGGATCAAGTCTATATTAATATGCTATATCGTCAGCAACATGAGAATGTTAGGCCAACGTCTGAATTGAATGTTGATTTAGAATATTACCTTTAAACTATTACTTCCAGTAAAATAGTAGTATATGCTCCTTTTCTGACTCATACCATTGCTGTAGTTGACTTGTTCTGAACTGTATTTGCTTCTCATTTCCCTGCTAAGTATGTTGTTGTTACTGTTTTCATGTTCAAAATAATTTTTGTGTATATGCAAAATTTCAGGAGGTTTCGATAGGTCGTGTTTTGGTTTTTTAATATCGTTTTCTTACCTTTTCTCGTACTTGTTGAATTCTCGATGTTATCAAGTTGCCTTGGCACCTTTCATTGTACACTTCTCAGATACTGGTACACTCTTGACAGTACATTTTTACATAAATTTGTTTCAGATTAGCAGGTACGAAGTCTGAATTTGTTCCTGTGTGTTTTCATTTTGTGTGTGTGTTTCGTTTTGTTTCTTTGATAGTTCACTTCATGTGCTGAATACGCTGTGGTGAACTTAGGATATATATTTTTAGCAAGAACACAACTTTTAGAAACAGTGATTTTCTCCGTTTAATATTTAAAAAGATGGCACATGGCAACAAAACGTCATAGAGTAAAAGCATGAAAAAGAAACTCTTAGGAGCAAAGAGCTTCACACAACACAAAACACTACTCTAGGAGAAAACAGGAAACACAAATGTCTGGTTTCATTACTTGAACACTTCCCCCTAAATCAAACTGTGGTGCATAGAACAACCACGTCAAAATACATTAGTTACTAAGTCCTACCATGGTACATATTGTTCTAAATTTGCTTGATTTTAAAGCGTTTGTAAACATGTCACCAAACTGGTTTTCAGGACATACATGTCCCACATTGATGTCCTCATTTTACTATAGATCCTGCACAAAATAATATCGTACTTCGATGTGCTTAGAACGTTTGTGGAACTCTGGATTTTTCACTAATTTAATGGCACTTGCATTCTCAATGAACAATACAGCAGTGTTTCATTTTCCACTGATCTCCAGTAGCAGTCTGTTAAGTCAAACTAATTCCTTGACTCCTTCACTTGCAGCAATGAACTGCACTTCAGTGGTAGACAGTGCAACTGATTTCTCCAGTTGAGATGTCCATAATACAGCCGTGTCGACGATCATTGAAACAAATCCGTTTGTGGATCGTCTTGTTTCAGTGTTGCCAGTGAAGTCAGCATCAGCATAGACACGAAGTTTACCGCCAGACGAAGTATAGACGAAACCCAAGTCTGTAGCACCATGAAAATATCTGAAAATTCGTTTTACAGTTTTACAATAAGAAGAAATTGGTTCAGCCATAGATTAAGCAACTTTTGATTCGTCAGAAGCGAGATCCGAACGAGTAGAACATGACAGGTACACTAATGTCCCCACAGTCGAACAATAAGGAATGTTGCTGTTAGGAGTATTGCATTATCACAGGGAGTTTATATTGGTTTCGAATCATCCATGTTAAAACGATGTAGAATCTTCACTGTGTATGCTTGCTGTAAAATAAACAAGTCATACTGTCGTTGCTCTATTTGCACGACTAAAAATAAATCTAAAGGAGCTACTGTTATTTTGAATTCTGAGTTTAACATATCTAAAAATGAATTCACTGCACTTTTAGTTGTTCCCACAGTAAGTGCATCATCGACATAAATAGCAAAGTGCAACTTTTCTGTTTTGTAGAATGTAAATGCAAGTATCTGCTGTAGAACTAATAAAGCCATTTTTTTCATGATTGACTGAAAATTATGATTCCAGCAATGAGGTGATTGCTTATGTCCATACAATGATTTCTTGAGGCGACAAACACGACCTGAGCCATCATCGAAACCTTCTGGTTGAGTCATATATATTTCTGTATCCAAATCAACATACAGAAATGCAGTTCTAAAGTCGAAACATATTGCACACAACCAAGTGACTGTGTAATCGATCAATTGACTCGCCAGGTCTATATTTCATACGAGTACTAATCGATTGTCGATAACACGTTTACGTATAGGTTGCCAAGTCCCAGGTATCATTTTCTTCGAATGTCTTCATTTCTTCTTTCATCACATTAAAACATTTATTGAACTACTACTTTCCATAGCTTCGTTGAAGTTTGTTAGTGCAAGCTCTTCATGGATTGCTTTTGTCAGGTATACAAATGCATTTGCTTCTTGAGATTGGTGAGGATGGTATCCTAATTCATAGGTTCTAAATTTCACTGGGGGACATGTTTTACGAAATGGACGTCAATTTGGTATCTAATTCGAATATTCTTGGTCACAAGTCCCAATTTCATCAACAGTAGATTAACTTTTCTCTCCAGTTTCTTCAATTCCAACCCAATCAAATTTCATTTGTACATAGCTTTTCTGGTTGAAAATCAACATTATCGTATTTCATCACATGAAGTTTGGATGGAATCTGTACTTTGTAACCAACTTTTTCATTCACACAGCCAATGAAAGGGTGAGGTATAGTTGTCATCAACGTTAGAACGAAATTCCTTTGGCAAATAAAAGTAGCATTTTCATCGAAAAATGCATAGATAGCTGAAACTATCAAACACTTCGCCAGTACACAATTGGAAACGTTTTTTACCTTCAACACTTGACTTCCCAGTATGATTGAGTAGGAAAACAGCTGTGTCACATTCATGGGCCCAAAGAGACTTAGGTAACTTGCTAGATGTTAACACTGAGCGAGCTAATTCAATTATACATCAATTTGCTTGTTCAGCATCGTCATTTTTCTCAGGAGTGTCTAGACACCTAAGACGAAACTCAATACCATGGTCCCATAATACTGCAATTGCCATTTTACAATTAAAGTCTACTCCTACATCCGACTGAAATACTTCTACCTTACGACCAATAGCATCACACTCTTTCAAAAATGCTTTCAAATTTTAAGCCACTTCCCATTTATTTCGCACGAAATATATCCGAACGTAACGAGAATAATCATCTTTGAAAATCACATAGTAACGAAAACCATTTATAGTCAATAGAGATAGGCCCATTTCATCTGCATTGATCAACTCATCGACAGTTTGTGGACGATTTCTGCAATGGCTAAATGGTTTGCGGTGGAATTTACTAAGAACACATCCATTAAAAAGACGATATGCTATCAGGGCACTTAAATGATATAGCGAAGTGAGAGAGCACATCTCGTATTTGATGTTTATCTTTATGACCGATCCTCTCATGCCACCACTGTAGTTGTTCTTCTAAAGAGAAGTTAATCATTACTTGTGAATCGGAGGACAGACTCGCATGTTCATAATACATACTGAACCAACTAGTCGTTCTGCCATGACTATTTCACTATGTTGACGAATGATAATACTTTTACTATCGTAAGTCACATTATGTCCACGTCATGCAACTTGACGAACAGATCTTCTGGTAAACCTTCTAGGATGTGAGGTCATGGTCCATGAAACTTTTCAGCTCCTAACGTTTCGTCCAGAGCTGCGCTGGGAACAGAGATTTGTTGTTGTCTGATATCAGGTACATACCAGAAGCAAAGCAGGTGCCAACTTTCTGTTTATGAATATTTCAGTATAAATACTTTCAATCTCAGGTACAAAAATAACTTCATTGCCAGCTATCCATACACATTGTGGAATCGGAAGCTTTTGAAACATCCCGAAATGCCTTTTGGTGAAATACATTCCTGGAAATGGAAAAAAGAACACATTGACACCGGTGTGTCAAACCCACCATACATGCTCTGGACACTGCGAGAGGGCTGTACAAGCAATGATTACACGCACGGCACAGCGGACACACCAGGAACCGCGGTGTTGGCCGTCGAAT
Organism: Schistocerca gregaria; assembly: GCF_023897955.1. Classification (NCBI taxonomy): domain Eukaryota; kingdom Metazoa; phylum Arthropoda; class Insecta; order Orthoptera; family Acrididae; genus Schistocerca; species Schistocerca gregaria. The sequence continues at coordinate 198,085,884 of NC_064922.1, forward strand.
GGCGCTAGCTGCGCAGCGTTTGTGCACCGCCGCCGTCAGTGTAAGCCAGTTTGCCGTGGCATACGGAGCTCCATCGCAGTCTTTAACACTGGTAGCATGCCGCGACAGCGTGGACGTGAACCGTATGTGCAGTTGACGGACTTTGAGCGAGGGCATATAGTGGGCATGCGGGAGGCCGGGTGGACGTACCGCCGAATTGCTCAACACGTGGGGTGTGAGGTCTCCACAGTACATCGATATTGTCGCCAGTGGTCGGCGGAAGGTGCACGTGCCCGTCGACCTGGGACCGGACCGCAGCGACGCACGGATGCACGCCAAGACAGTAGGATCCAACACAGTGCCGTAGGGGACCGCACCGCCACTTCCCAGCAAATTAGGGACACTGTTGCTCCTGGGGTATCGGCGAGGACCATTCGTAACCGTCTCCATGAAGCTGGGCTACGGTCCCGCACACCGTTAGGCCGTCTTCCGCTCACGCCCCAACGTCGTGCAGCCCGCCTCCAGTGGTGTCGCGACAGGCGTGAATGGAGGGACGAATGGAGACGTGTCGTCTTCAGCGATGAGAGTCGCTTCTGCCTTGGTGCCAATGATGGTCGTATGCGTGTTTGGCGCCGTGCAGGTGAGCGCCACAATCAGGACTGCATACGACCGAGGCACACAGGGCCAACACCCGGCATCATGGTGTGGGGAGCGATCTCCTACACTGGCCGTACACCTCTGGTGATCGTCGAGGGGACACTGAATAGTGTATGGTACATCCAAACCGTCATCGAACCCATCGTTCTACCATTCCTAGACCGGCAAGGGAACTTGCTGTTCCAACAGGACAATGCACGTCCGCATGTATCCCGTGCGACCCAACGTGCTCTAGAAAGTGTAAGTCAACTACCCTGGCCAGCAAGATCTCCGGATCTGCCCCCATTGAGCATGTTTGCGATTGGATGAAGCGTCGTCTCACGCGGTCTGCACGTCCAGCACGAACGCTGGTCCAACTGAGGCGCCAGGTGGAAATGGCATGGCAAGCCGTTCCACAGGACTACATCCAGCATCTCTACGATCGTCTCCATGGGAGAATAGCAGCCTGCATTGCTGCGAAAGGTGGATATACACTGTACTAGTGCCGACATTGTTCATGCTCTGTTGCCTGTGTCTATGTGCCTGTGGTTCTGTCAGTGTGATCATGTGATGTATCTGACCCCAGGAATGTGTCAATAAAGTTTCCCCTTCCTGGGACAATGAATTCACGGTGTTCTTATTTCAATTTCCAGGAGTGTATGATGTGTCGTACCAGAGTCAGCAATCCAAGAATCTGCTCTATCAGAATTAACATGAAACGACAACTTAGTGGCTAGAGTTGTTCTTGGTTAGCTGACCATTTTTAAAGTGGATCTCGAAATATTGTCGTTAGCTGTCGCTTTTACTTCTTCTATGATCATGCGCTTTCGGCAGTCTGCGATAATATGTCCAGCTTTCTTGCAACACTTATATGTACGACTTTCTTTCTTCTTCGACTTACTCCACTCTGTTGCAAATATCTTGTTTTTGATGTTGCTCATTCGATTTTGATTTTGCGTAGGATGTACCAGCTGCCTGTGTAACTAGCTAATTATCACTTGAACGCGAATTCTCAATGAGACGCTTTTCCATCTGCTCAGATTCAGCAACATGATACCAAGTCGACCTGTAAAATTAATATTCGGATCCTAATGTTTTGAAAATACGGTGGTGAAGCAGCGAAAGGGATAAAGTTGCATTTGGATCAACTTTTTTCAGTTTACTGCATACGTCATGGAAAATTTCGCAAATAGCGACGTGTCTTTTGTTATAGATGTGACGCCATCCTTTGATGGTTCAAAGAAGCAATCAAACAACTTATATAACCGCTCAATGAAGATTGTTCATAGACTTACACGAGGATGTCCCAAATTTCTGTTGCATCAGTCTTCTTTCGTACATGAATAGCAGGCGCCTCTTCAAGATCTGTTCCAACGATACAAGTTGCCCAAACATTATCCCGGTGCCGGCGCCGATATGTGTCGGACTGAGTTTACCATCTATAAGTGAATAAAGAGAATTTTCCTTCAAACAAAGTTGGTCTGCCATTTCCATGTTTCCTACTGATCTTCACTTAACAAGTTGCGATTATTTGTAGACTGCTGTCATCATTCAACTAAAGCATTGTATCTGCCATTCCACAAATCTTGCAGTCTCACAAATATCCTAGTGAATGGAAAAATAGTCTAGCGAACAACCACTCTAAGGCCCGTTTCACACTGGGACACTGGTGATGATCACCAGTGACGGTCACCAACAGAGATACAGTCCTTTGAACTGGAGCAGTCACACTGGGTCACTTCACTGCCACACTGAACCACTGTGATGCAGCAGTGACTCACCCTCACCACATGTGACAGACAAGGTCACAGCAGTCATTGCCGGACATGCATTAGTTTGAATTGGAGTGTTTGCATTGGGACATATATCACAGACACAGCGCTGCATATTTGCCAACGGACAGGCAGTCGTTTTTGAGACAGCGGCGTGAAATATTCAGTGTACATTATACTGTACACAGTGTAGCCATAAGTTTAGAGCGCCTTATGGTCTGAAAAATACAGTTAAAACATTGCTCTTAATTATAGTTATATACACAGATGTGGCTACTAGAATAATGAATTTTATTTATTTATCATAACATGATTGAGGTACAAATACCTGACACTCGATAATTTTAATTATAAGTTCCATTCAGTCCAGTGAATGCAACGATGTGCCTTGTTACAATTAACATAGTAATAATAGTACAATGCACATCACAAATACAACGCCAGATGAACAATGAGGCCTAACCATATTAATGTTCACATAACATTTCTAGCAACTGGATTTTTTTGCACTGCCAAGGCGCTTCGCCTTCAGGGATAACGAAGTAGTTTGCGAAGTCCTCTCTGACACTGTTCACAACATTTCCTCCACGGACTAAGCAAGGTGATATGTCCTGCAATCCTTGAATAGTTAACATATCTTCAAACTCTATTCCATTGCGATTGCGCACAAAGTTATGGAGGAGGCAACATCTCTTTACCTTCTCGCTCTGGACAGTCTATGATTGAACACCCGTTTTTGAACGTCTAAATACTTTCGCCCAAAAGCGCCTATAATAAATTTTGACAAACCGAAACCTTCATCACCTACTAACATGAATGGCATAGGTCTCTCAAAAGTTAATGACAGTGGTTTGGGTGCAGGGAAATCTAGCGTACCATCTTGTATTTTTTATTTAACACTGAATTACTAAACACAGTTGAGTCAGAAGATTTTGCATACGCTCCAACGTCTATAAACAGGGATTTGTACTTCGAATGACAAACAGCCAACGACACAATAGAGAAATAGTTCTTACAGTTATAGTAGAGTGAACCACTGGAAGTGGGTATTATAATTCCGATGTGCCTTCCGCCCACTGCACCCATACAATGAGGAAAGTAGGCGCTCTTATGGAATAACTCAACTGAGGTAAGCCATAGCATTTTGGGAGGTGAGGAAAACATTTTGACCTCATTTTAGGCCATAGGAGAAAGCAAACGTCTTGTATAATATACCAGATAGTTGATACATCAGGTCTGTATTGAACGTGCAAGTCCATCATGGATGATCCAGTCCCCAAGTATCTTCAGCAAAAAGATAAAGCGTATAAAGCAGAACTACGAAAGTATACAGTTTACAGACAAGCTCACACGCATATGCACACGTAGACACTAAGGATAATCTTGCAGTACTATGATGGTTTTTATTTGTTGCAGGGACAATCCTTTAAAGGGGGTGGAGGAACTTACGGGCCAGTTATACCACAGGGCTATTAAGATAAATGACCAAAAAGAGTGGTTCTGCAGCAACTGGTAGGAAGAAATACATCTACTTCGATTAGCTGTGATTGTTAACAACCGACTGTAAGAGCACTACCTCTAGTATTGAGAATGATGATGATAGTGACAGATATGAGTTTGATGGAGGAGAAAATTTAGACCAGGAGGCACGTGAAAAAGCTGTTGTCGGACTGCAAGAAAGGCCACATGAAAAGGAGGGTCTTGGAGAAGAACATGATATGCTGTACAACATTTTGATGCGAAAGTACGCCACAAAACATAATTCAACACAACAAGCAAACGAAGATAGGTTGTTTATGCAGTCTTTAGTTCCTGAATTAAACAAAATTCCTCGTCATGCAAGAATGAAAGAGAAATCTGATTTGATGAAAGTCAGTACTGATGCCCAACAATTTTACAGCGCTTCCACTTCGTCCCAAACTTGATTTGTACTGTTCCAAAATTACGCTACTGAGGGTCTGAGCCAAAAAAATATCCTTTCAGGATGAGAAGATTTATCCCAAAATATACCTTATGACACAAGCGAATAAAAATAAGAAAAATAGTCTAACTTTTGTCTTGAACGATCACTTAGTTCAGATACCATTCGAATAGCAAAAATGGCAGCATTAAGTCTTTGAAAAAGATCCTGAATGTGGGCTATCCATGACAGTTTACTATCTATCTGAACACCAAGAAATTTGAACCATTCAGTTTCACTAATCATATGTCCATTCTGTGAAATTAAAACGTCGACTTTTGTTAAATTGTTTGTTAGATACTGTAAAAACTGTGTCTTACTGTGATTTAGCGTTAGTTTATTTTCTACAAGCCCTGAACTTATATCATGAACTGCACTATTTGAAACAGAGCCAATGTTGCACACAACATACTTTACTACCAAGCTAGTGTCATCAGAAATATTTTAGAATTACCTGTAACACTAGAGCGCATTTCATTTATGTATATAAGGAACAGGAGTGGCCCCAACGCTGATCCCTGGGACACCTTCCATTTGACAATGCCCCACTGAGACCATACATCACAGCCAGTCTCAACAATGCGAATGATGACCTTTTGCCATGTGTTGTTAAAGTATGAGGTGAACCAATTGTGAGCTACTTCCCAATTCCATAATGGTCCAACTCCTGGAGCAGTATTTTGTGTTCAACACAATCAAACGTCTCAGTTAAGTCAAAAACTGTGCCTAGCGTTCGAAAAATTTTGATTAATCCATCGAGTACCTCACAGAAAAAAGAGAGTCGTTAAACAACTTCTAAAGCCGAACTGTACATTTGATAGCAAATGATGTGATGTAAAATGGTTAACTTAAAGAAGGAACAAGATATATTATGAACATTTTCATAAAGCAAAGCAACTAATACATTATTAACATAGGAAAGGGATATATGGCAAGCATGTTCATGGAGAAATTAATAATTGTTGCCATATATACACACACAACATTACAGTACATTATATTATATTGAATACTTTCCTTACCTGTTCTTTTCTACAACTGTATGTTTTCATGTGTTTTGATAGCCATCTCAAATCTGATATTGTTTTTTCTCTGCCTTGCTGTTGCTATGGGACACACACATGTGTTTCCATAAATTACGACTGTGGACAAAAATTTTCCTATCAACATTGCAGAACACATTGTACATTTGATCCGCATTTAAACTTATGAATGAATATAAACTATGCAATACACGACTCATATAAGAATTTTTTATTTGGTGAGTGTAACCTCTGTTGACATTGGCTTACTGCAAAATGAAGCAAGTATATTTGGAATGGAAAGCATTTTAGGTTGGAGAAACAAGCATTTGTGTTCTCATTACGTCACAAACTTGAAACTGGCGTCCTCCATCTTAAGTAGCCCATAACATCAGGTTCACCATATTCATAACTCCATGGTTCACCATGATGATACTTCCCTGTGACGTGACACTGACATGCCCTGAGACTAACGAGAAACTTAGGCTATGGCACACACGTCATAGCATGTGACTCTGCAGATCTTGACATCAGCCATCTGCCGGTTGAGAGTGAATAACTATTACCGACAACTTTAATAATTCCTGACTTTGTGTTTAAATGCATGCGAGTTCTCAATAGCACATAACAAAACGAAAACTTTAGTGGGTACTGTTGACCCCAGATGTGCCCATGCCCAGTTTGGACCATGCCAGGTGCTTTGACTGTGTAGAGATGTAGTTGTTTGATCAGACTGCCAGTTTGCATTGATTACATTTGTACTAATTGATCCAATCATAATCTAAAGTACAAAGGAATCACATTTCATTCTTAAGTGGAGTCATACAAACAATATTTTCTTTTGTATACACGAGTTATGGTTCCACTGTACCTCCCCATTTAAAAAAAAAAATTCTGGCTAGAACAGCTGAGGCAGTGGTCATGTGTGTGTGAGTTTTGTGTGTATAATTGTATGAATTTGTATGTGCGCTTTTCTTCCTTTCTGAAGAAGACTTTGGCTCAAAACTTACGCGAACACTCTTTTCGTTGTGCCTTTATGCTGCTCGTCATGTCAGTATCAAGCTATCAGTTTCACAGTGTAATTATCCTCTCATGAAGTTTGTTGTAAAGAACCCACTGTGCTTCAGCAGGAACAATGATACACATAATTACAACACCAGACAAAAAAAGACATTCATTATGCCACATTAATGTTGTCTGTAGCACAAATATGGGGTGAAAATGCTGAAACTAAAAGTTTTATCAGCCACTCAGTGATATAAAATGCCTGACAGAGAGCAAAGTAAAATTTGAAACTAAATTGAAAACATTTCTCTTTGAAAATTCCTCCTATTCAGCAGGAGACTATTCATTATTGTACGTGTATATAACGATGGACAGGAATCACTGGCTAACATGTCAGTCTTTAATTAAAAAACATAAACACTAATAAATTATCAGCATGGAAGCATATTTACGAAAAAAATTGCTCATAATACAAAATGACGCTTTCCACATCATTACGATTTATCATGCAAAATAATGCATGGGACATGGAAATTACTATCTACATATTGGTGTATCACAGAACGAGGTATAGACATACAGCTATGAAAAGCTTCAAATTAAATTCAAAAATAAAATGAAGTAAATGATCACAAAGTAGACTTGCATCCCAATTGCCATATGTTTAGTTATTCCTGAAAAACTGTCAGAGTTACTGGCAAGAAATACTCCAGTAAAAGACACAAAGAGGCTACTGTTGGGAAGGTAAGCCTATATGTCACAAAGATTTGGCTACTATTACTAAAAAGGGACTTACATACATTTTAAAGCAAAATACCCATTTTATTTGGTCTACTTAATCACACCCTATAACTCTGGAAAGAGTTTTAAAAATTTTATTTGTTCTTTTTGTACTTTGTAATTTTCTGTTACTGGTCACACACTGAATGGCATATCATAGCAAAAGTTTCAAAGTGAGGAGATATTTAAACTACAGTGTAACTAATGCACTGGCAATCAAACAAGAACTCTAGTCTGCATTTGGGTATACGTCTATGCAGTTCTATTTCTTTGACACTTCAACAATCATTTACTTTGTTCACATGCATGATCCTGGCTTGTTTCTTTCCCCATTGCACACGGTTTTGGGCTAGCAAAGGACACGTAGGTATTTTCCAAACGTCAGCGTTAACAACGTTGTGCATGAGTTGAGAGCGTGCAGGGAACCCAGAACATGTACTCTTCCGACAATGCACGATGGTCTTAGTATGGGATGAGACATGTAACTTAATTTTTGAGGTATTTGTCAGTAATGAGGCACCCACTGTACTGTACTGTACAGTTCTTCAACTGTGACATCACAGTCTATGTTACTCGGTTATGAACGTGATTGAGAATAATGCGTCTGTCGATGTAGATGTCACATCCACACATACTAAAAATTCCAAATTTTTAGAAAAAAAATTTCTGCTTTAATTATGTCTAAATGTAATTTCTATTCTGTGATTATCTTCTGCAGTAGTTGCTGCCCCAGTGCGTTTCTTTGTCCTCGTTCAGCTGTAGCCAGTTTGTCAGGTGTAAAGCGTCTCCAAAGCTTTCCTTCACACCGTTACATTGCTTCTATTAAGGCGGAGGATAGGGCATAGTAGAGGAGCCAACAGTTTCCTCTGCACCGTCCCATTCTACTGCTACTCCTACCCCACAAAGCGGAGACTGTGCACCAGTTTTTGTCCAGAGAGTGGATCACAGTCCTGGATTGCACACCATATTCGCCAGAATACTGTTATGATGCAATTATGGTCATCCAGGAAAGCTGTACTGCAGTACTAAATGTATCTCCAAAAAAGGGCTAGAACGATTTTATCAAAACACTTTTAAAACGTTTTCAGCTATGTTTTCATACGGAGGGAGACTGACCATCTTGAATAACTAGAGTGGTTTTGTGAACACAATCTGTGACTTTTATTTTTCAGAGCCACAGTCCTAACGGAACCGGGAAACACTGTTTATAAACATTCATCCATCCCGGGAATAGAGAATCTCGACGAGTTTTGCCTCTTATCGGCACTGATACTTAGAAAATATCAGGTCTGGGAAGTCCCAAACGATCGAGAACATTTTAGTTTCACGTATGAATTCGGAAACCTAATGGCAAAAATTTATTTTTGTGTGATATAATTAAAAACTTTTTTCCGTTACTTGTGCTGTGAAACCTTACTTCATGCCAAATCTCGTAGCTCTAGGTCAAAGGGAAGTACTCTATAAATTTTAACGAGTGATTTGCGAGTGTCAAAACATGCGACATACACGGCTGTATCTTTTGACTGCATTGACTTGCAAAGTTAATTTTATTACACCGCCAAGGAACCATAGACCTTAGTATGTTACACAAGTTTCAGCTTGATAAGTCTACCAGTCCGTGAGAAAAGAGGTCTTAATAGACGGACAGACAGACAAGCCATACAACAAACGACAAAATTTTTTTTCGTGCGATACAATTACAAATAAACATTTCTCGGATTTTTTTCCTGTGCATGTACCGCGTAAACTTGCTTCTTCCCGAGTTTCGTGATCCTAGGTTAAAGGGAAGTACCCTATACGTTTCGATGTGTGCGAGTATCGACTCCGGAAGAAGAAGATGTATGAAAATAGTGTAACTGCGTCTTCTTGTGGGTAAAATTAATTTTAAGTTTGATGAGAAATAAATGAATTTTTACCTCCCAACCTCTGTGTATTTTTTTTCATCCTGTTCCCCGTTTAACAGGGTACATCTTAACCCAGATACTATGTCTGTGGTTTTCTTCAAGCACAGGATATGTAATTTTAGGCATGTTTGCTATGTGGATTTGCAAGTGGACACCTCCTGGCCCCATAACCCAATTCGTGCTGCATGATGGAAGTAATTCCATACAGCCATTCTATATTTTTTTTTGTTATCTTCCATCTTAAACTTCACCTCCTTAGTAGCAATCAGCTTCTGAAAAACTAATGTCGCCTGTGACCTGCACAGCCTTTATACAAATACGTACATAACGCAATAGGGGATAGGTTTTTTTCTAAATAACTACAAAGACGTATAATAAGGAATTTTTTCATTTATTCAGTTCACGCAAATAAGACTCAGTTCTTGAGATTACAGTTGAATTCTTCAGGTTCAAGATAGATCTTAAGGTACAATTTCACCCTGCTATTCCAACGCAGGGATACTTGTAACTTATGTATTACAACAGAAACACTAGTCGAGAATTTTTTTTTACAATTTGTTTTTCTCAGTAGCACTGGATGAGAATGTTTACAATTTTTCCAGATATATAAATCTACGCTAAACATTAATACGGAGATACTACAATTAAAATCCACAGTCTCAGTAGCATATCATTTACGATAATTCTGATGAATGGTGCACACTTACAATGTAATCTCCATAGCCCTAGTAGTAAAGGTTTTTACAATAATAATAACAATTCTGATGGACTGTGAGCTTTATAGATATATGTTGTTGTGGTCCTCAGTCCTGAGACTGGTTTGATGCAACTCTCCATGCTAATCTATCCTGTGCAAGCTCCTTCATCTCCCAGTACCTACTGCAACCTACATCCTTCTGAATCTGCTTAGTTTATTCATCTCTTGGTCTCCCTCTACGATTTTTACCCTCCACGCTGCCCTCCAATGCTAAATTTGTGATCCCTTGATGCCTCAAAACATGTCCTACCAACCGATCCCTTCTTCTAGTCAAGTTGTGCCACAAACTACTCTTCTCCCCAATTCTATTCAATACCTCCTCATTAGTTATGTGATCTACCTATCTAATCTTCAGCATTCTTTTGTAGCACCACAATTCGAAAGCTTCTATTCTCTTCTTGTCCAAATTAGTTATCGTCCATGTTTCACTTCCATACAAGGCTACACTCCATACAAATACTTTCAGAAACGATTTCCTGACACTTAAATCTATACTCGATGTTAACAAATTTCTCTTCTTCAGAAACGATTTCCTTGCCATTGCCAGTCTACATTTTATATCCTCTCTACTTCCACCATCATCAGTTAGTTTGCTCCCCAAATAGCAAAACTCCTTTACTACTTTAAGTGTCTCATTTCCTAATCTAGTTCCTTCAGCATCATCCGACTTAATTCGACTACATTCCATTATCCTCGTTTTGCTTTTGTTGATGTTCATCTTATATCATCCTTTCAAGACACTGTCCATTCCGTTCAACTGCTCTTCCAAGTCCTTTGCTGTCTCTGACAGAATTACAATGTCTTCGGCGTACCTCAAAGTTTTTATTTCTTCTCCCTGGATTTTAATATCTACTCCAAATTTTTCTTTTGTTTCCTTCACTGCTTGCTCAATATACAGATTGAGTAACATCGGAGAGAGGCTACAACCCTGTCTCACTCCCTTCCCAACCACTGCTTCCTTTTCATGTATCTCGACTCTTATAACTGACATCTGGTTTCTGTACATATTGTAAATAGCCTTTCGCCCCCTGTATTTTACCCGTGCCACCTTTAGAATTTGAAAGAGAGTATTCCAGTCAAATATATATATATATATATATATATATATATATATATATATATATATATATATATATATATATATATATATATATTTAAAAACTAATCTGTCTTGGATGGCTAGAGGCAGGTGAAAAAACTTAAAGAACTATCCTGTTTACAAGATGCACATAGTGCGTAGACATTGTACACTCCTGGAAATTGAAATAAGAACACCGTGAATTCATTGTCCCAGGAAGGGGAAACTTTATTGACACATTCCTGGGGTCAGATACATCACATGATCACACTGACAGAACCACAGGCACATAGACACAGGCAACAGAGCATGAACAATGTCGGCACTAGTACAGTGTATATCCACCTTTCGCAGCAATGCAGGCTGCTATTCTCCCATGGAGACGATCGTAGAGATGCTGGATGTAGTCCTGTGGAACGGCTTGCCATGCCATTTCCACCTGGCGCCTCAGTTGGACCAGCGTTCGTGCTGGACGTGCAGACCGCGTGAGACGACGCTTCATCCAATCGCAAACATGCTCAATGGGGGCAGATCCGGAGATCTTGCTGGCCAGGGTAGTTGACTTACACTTTCTAGAGCACGTTGGGTCGCACGGGATACATGCGGACGTGCATTGTCCTGTTGGAACAGCAAGTTCCCTTGCCGGTCTAGGAATGGTAGAACGATGGGTTCGATGACGGTTTGGATGTACCATACACTATTCAGTGTCCCCTCGACGATCACCAGAGGTGTACGGCCAGTGTAGGAGATCGCTCCCCACACCATGATGCCGGGTGTTGGCCCTGTGTGCCTCGGTCGTATGCAGTCCTGATTGTGGCGCTCACCTGCACGGCGCCAAACACGCATACGACCATCATTGGCACCAAGGCAGAAGCGACTCTCATCGCTGAAGACGACACGTCTCCATTCGTCCCTCCATTCACGCCTGTCGCGACACCACTGGAGGCGGGCTGCACGATGTTGGGGCGTGAGCGGAAGACGGCCTAACGGTGTGCGGGACCGTAGCCCAGCTTCATGGAGACGGTTACGAATGGTCCTCGCCGATACCCCAGGAGTAACAGTGTCCCTAATTTGCTGGGAAGTGGCGGTGCGGTCCCCTACGGCACTGCGTAGGATCCTACGGTCTTGGCGTGCATCCGTGCGTCGCTGCGGTCCGGTCCCAGGTCGACGGGCACGTGCACCTTCCGCCGACCACTGGCGACAACATTGATGTACTGTGGAGACCTCACACCCCACGTGTTGAGCAATTCGGCGGTACGTCCACCCGACCTCCCGCATGCCCACTATACGCCCTCGCTCAAAGTCCGTCAACTGCACATACGGTTCACGTCCACGCTGTCGCGGCATGCTACCAGTATTAAAGACTGCGATGGAGCTCCGTATGCCACGGCAAACTGGCTTACACTGACGGCGGCGGTGCACAAATGCTGCGCAGCTAGCGCCATTCGACGGCCAACACCGCGGTTCCTGGTGTGTCCGCTGTGCCGTGCGTGTAATCATTGCTTGTACAGCCCTCTCGCAGTGTCCGGAGCAAGTATGGTGGGTCTGACACACCGGTGTCAATGTGTTCTTAGTTCCATTTCCAGGAGTGTATTTACAGGGTACACATATGTAACACATAAATAAATAAATATACTACCATTTTTTCAGTTTATGCCTTTTTAATAATTTTTTATTTATTTTTTAACATTTTTTCATACACGAGATGTGCACATATATAAATTTTTCTTTTTTCTTTTTCTTTTTTTACCTTTTTTCCACACCATGTTGTATGTGTGTGTATATACACGTTTACAAAGTACACACAAACATAAGCACGCACGCACGCACACAACGCATACACACACACACACACACACACACACAAACAAACAAAACGTACTTATACTATGATGAAAGGGTCATCCTACTACTCTGCACACACACACACACACACACACACACACACACACACACACACACAATCTTTCTCTCTCTCTCTCTCTCTCTCTCTCTCTCTCTCTCTCTTTCTCACTCATTCTCTCACTCTCACTCAGTGTCCTCCGCCCTTAGTTTGAGTAGGGGAGAGCTTCAATACCCTCATTATAAATGACCCTTTTATCGTCATGAGGCGACAGGCGGATTTTATACTGCAGCACAGAGTACACCTCGTTCTTCTAGATCGAATACTACATCTGCATTAGATGGATACGCTGCAAATCACATTTAACTCCTGCCAGAGGGTTCATCGAGCCACTTTCGCAATTCTCTATTATTCCAACCTCGTATAGCGCGCGGAAAGAACGAACACCTATATCTTTCCGTACGAGCTCTGATTTCCCTTATTTTATCATGGTGATCGTTCCTCCCTACGTAATTCAGCGTCAACAAAATGTTTTCGCATTCGGAGGGGAAAGCTGGTGATTGAAATTTCGTGAGAAGATTTCTCCTCAACGAAAAACGCCTTTGTTTTAACGCTATCCATCCCAAATTCTATATCATTTCAGTGACACTCTCTCCCCTATTTCGCGATAATACAAAACGTGCTACCCTTCTCTGAACTTCTTTGATGAACTCCGTCAGTCCTATCTGGCAAGGATCCCTCACTGCACAGCAGTATTCTAAAAGAGGGCGGACAAGCGTAGTTAGGGGGTCACCTTAGTAGATCCGCTACATTTCCTAAGTGTCGTGTCAATAAAATACAGTCTTCGGTTAGTCTTCCCAACAACATTTTCTGTGTGTTCCTTCCAATTTAAGTTGTTCGTAACTGTAATTCCTAGGCATTTAGTTTAATTTACGGCCTCTAGATTTGATTGATTTATCGTGTAACCGAAGTTTAACGGATTCCTTGTAGCACTCATGTGGATGACCTCACACTTTTCGCTATTTAGGGTCAATTGCCACTTTTCGCACCGTACATACATCTTTCCTAAATCGTTTTGCAATTTGTTTTTATTTTCTGATGACTTTACTTATCGATAAACGACATCGTCATCTGCTCATATTGTCTCCCAAATCGTTTATACAGACAAGGAACAGCAAAGGGCCTGAACACTATCTTGGGGAACGTGAGAAATCACTTCTGTTTTACTCGATGAGTTTCCGTCAGATAATACGAACAGTGACATCTCTGACAGTAAATCACGAATCCAGTCACATAGCTGAGACGATATTCCGTAGGCACGCAATTTTACTACAAGCTGCTTTTGTGGTACAGTGTTAAAAGCCTTCCGGAAATCAAGAAATACGGAATCAATTTGAAATCCCTTATCTATAGCACTCAACACTTCGTGCGAGTAAAGAGCTAGTTGTGATTCACAAGAACGATGTCTTCTAAATCCGTGTTGACTGTGCGTCAATAGACCGTTTTCTTCGAGGTAATTCTTAATGTTCGAACACAATATATGTTTCAAAACCCTGCTCCATATCGATGTTACTGATGTGGACCTCTAATTTAGTGGATTATTCCTACTACCTTTTTTAATATTGGTGTGACGTGCGCAACTTTCCAGTCTTTTGGTACGGATCTTTCGTCGAGCGAACAGTTGTATATGATCGTTAAGTATGGAGCTACTGTATCGGCATCCCCTGAAAGCAACCTAACTGATATACACTCTGGACCGGAAGACTGATTTAAGTTTTTTCACTACTCTGGGGGTATCTACTTCTATGTTAGTCATGTTGTTTGGCGCACTATATGCGGCGGCTATGGTGCAGCACTGTGAACACCACTGCACCGGCACCACAAACAGTCTTTGATAGAGAGGGCTCTCGATGCCATATGACGAACACCTTTAACCCGCCTTCCAATGTGCGATATGCGTACATTTTTGATTGCAGACCTACAAACTCCATAATTGGCAATCCATGCACCTTATCTTTCATAAGGCCGATAACCTTCTTGTTCTGTGGAACAATACCATAAGGATTATCGGCCACGTATGAGGACGCATCGAATCCATTACTGTAGTACCTCATTAGTCCATATGTATCGCAGTTCCTCGCCCAATAGATGAAGCTATCTGTACCCATATGAAGTAATTTAGGCTCTGCAAAATGAGTATTCGCAAACTCATAATGAAAGCAGTACATGTGGAGTTTGGACAGGTCCAGTATGCACATCCCCTCATAAATATGCTTCGAAAACTCTACTGCAGTCTTCACGATCTCCACAGCAACAAAGTTCTTATTCAATTGTTCAGTAAGGTCACCCGCTTAAAAAAAATGGCAATGCATTTTATCACCTCATAACTCCCATCCCATTCGGTTCTAATCAAAATTTCACATTGTTCCCTCAGATTCTCCATTGCTTTACCGAAAATTGAATTATTCATTAATTTATAAAAATCTTTCTCAAAGTCACACGTCGGGGAAGCACTCTATCTCGTTTTCAAATCAATATGTTCCTTAAAATAGGGGGGACAGCTTGAAGAAGATAGCGGGTGATTCAAACCAGCTCCATACCCAAGCTGAGACAATGCTGGAGATTATGATAATGAATGATGTATCTCTACTTATTCACAAGCGTTGTCATCAGTTTTGGGGTGGAGCCTCCTCGGGGAACTAGTTGCTCTGGACACAGTGGGAAATCATGCCAACTAATAGGGTATGAGAGTTCTGCCTCCACCACATATTCCACATCACAATCAGTTGCCATACCCCTCATGATTTTTTTCACCAATCCCCTGCATGTGTTTCTGGGCACCCATCGAAATTCCCCAATCGGCAATGATTGCTGCATGGTGTGCCCGTATAAGTTATTTACATCTGGATAAATTATGAAATTCAAATCAAGGGATGCGTTCAACCTGTCATCCATCTGTGAGTTATTTTCCTTCTCGTGCCTATGGACATGTTGGAAAAGTTCCCCACAGATTTCTCCCTCAAAGAAAAGAAGTACTTCAGCATCAGTCAATAATTCGATATTGCTCTTAGTTTTCTTGAGCATTGTGTCCCAAGACAACCAAGGTGCCGCGTAATAAAAGGCAGGATCCAGAAAATATGTGGTCATACATAAACTCCGGAATTTCTCGAAAACGTCCACAAGCGAGCGCACGCATGTGTCCATATAAGGCCGTGGATACTCTATTAAAGTGGAAATGTTGAATTCCCACCAGGCATTGATGGCATGCTTGTACTCTGCATCCATTATGGCATCGCCGGTAAGGTTTCTGGAGAATGCCGTTATGTCGGGTAGCCTGGTTTCATTGAGTTTCGCCATACTATCCACATACTCATATGGGAAAACCCCCTTCCTAGTCACAAGTTAGAACTTTTCCTCATTGGGAAATGCAGTTCGAGTGATGTTCATATCGCCCAAGGTAGAGTTTCAACGAGTTTCTGGAGTGGCGCCTGTATAAAATGTAGCATGTTAAGGAAGTGGAACGTAATTCTCGGCGTCAATCGTTTGGAGAAAGAAATGTGTTTCTCGACGCTGTCAGGTAGGACACTGACCTGATCTTTCTCCATGTCGAAATCAGCCAAGTGCTCAGCTAGAAATACCCACTTAAATTATAGAAGAAACCGGGTATGTGTCTTGGTAACTGGTACTTCAAATTGCACGCATTGTGAGCTGCACCACAGAACTTCCACGTAAGATGACAGTGGTCCCTCCAAGTAGTTTCCACTTTTCTGTCTAACGGCAGTCCACAAATATGACAGTCAGCTGCGTTATTGTACAAATTTTCATTTTCCTTCGATTTGGTCATGGGAACATTGTCGCTGTAAAGCTTATCAACCTCCCATGAAAGTTTTCCGAGCTCAATGAGCAACCAGCCTGCAGGATTATCCCTGACATAAGATTTGTAGCGGTTAAGACTCGAATCATCAGACGGTACATTTTGGTACGCTGCCGCAAATCGTACGTTTTTTTTTTTTGTTGTAAAAGTGGTATATGAGGTCGTGGTATCACCTTCACAATGGGTCGCAGGGGCGAGGAGGCATTCAGAGTCGGCAAAGTGGGCATTGCTCCTGATGGTGAGCATTTTTAAACTTTATGAATTGAGTTTTCCTCAGTAGACGTAATAGCATGTACTGGGTCCTTGGAAGCGCAATCCACTAGATGCGCCGCTAATAGGAAAAATAATTGAGGCATCTTAAACAAATCTGCCATTTACTATTATGCTTACTCAGTTGGGCAGACAGGAGTCAGGACATGTCTTTGATCCACACATGTGTGACCACTCCGTCTTCAGGCCACGAGTGGCCTACCGGGACCATTCGACCGCCGTGTCGTCCTCAGTGGAGGATGCAGATAGGAGGGGTGTGGGGTCAAGAATGATGGTATTCTTGACCGGAGCCGCTACTATTCGGTCGAGTAGCTCCTTAGTTGGCATCACGAGGCTGAGTGCATCCCTAAAAATGGCAACAGCGCATGGCGGCCTGGATGGTCACTCATCCAAGTGCCGACCACGCCCTACAGCGCGCCTAACTTCGGCGATCTCTCGGGAACCGGTGTATCCACTGCTGCAAATTCAGTGTGTGACCAGTAACAGAAATTTACAAAGTACAAGAAAAAGATAAAAGTTTCACGTTCCAGCATTATGTTATATGATTAAGTAGACCCTGTAAAATGGGTATTTTGCTTTAAAATATATGTAAGTCATTTTTTTAGTAATAATATACAAACCATTGTGACATATAGGCTTACCTTCCCAACAGAAGCCTATTTGTGTCTTTTACCGGAATATTTCTCGCCAGTAACTCTGACAGTTTTCAGGAATAACTTAACATATGGCGATTGGAATGTAAGTCTACTTTGATCATTTACTTCATTTTATTTTTCAATTTCGTTTTGAGGCGTTTTAGAGATGTACATCTATACCTCGGTTGTGATATAAGAATATGTAGATAGTAAGTTTCATGTTTCATCTATTATTTGCATGGTAGAAGGTAATGATGTGGAAAGAGTCATTTTGTATTATGAGCAATTTTTTTTCGTAAATATGCTTCCATGCTGATGATCCAAACACAATGATAATTATCACCTTCAGAGAAGAGTAGCATGTTTACATGCATGTCACGCTCACGGGCAAGTTTTTAGAAATGGAGGGGGCTGACGACAATATGATTGTTCTGCTCATCTTACTTGCTTTACTTCTGGAGGCCATAAACGTGACCCGATATTGCAGTATTTATCACCTCTAATTTAGGTACGTCCTGGATCTTGACGGGGAACTCGATGCCATTAAAGTTATAATATTTATGAATCTAAAGGTACCTACCTTCGACCTAATCCAGCAAAGACGCGGACTTGTTTATTTCATCTAAACAACAAGGAAGCAAACAGGGAATTACAATTGGAATGGAACTCAGTTGAACTTCAACACTATCTTGGAGTCACGTTAGATCGAACATTGTCTTACAAGAAACACGTAGAAAAAACTAGACCGATAGTCAACACACGGAACGGCATAATCCGTAAACTTACCAACTCACACTGGGGAGCAAACCCTGAAATTCTACGTGCATCATCCCTGGCATTGTGCTTTGCTCCAGCTGAATATGCATGCCCCGTATGGAGAAGATCGACACATGCTCAGAAGCTAGATGCAGCACTGAATGACTCATGTCGATTAATTACGGGATGCGTGAAGTCTACAAACCGTGATCTCCTTTATATGTGTTCTGGAATAGCCCCCCCCCCCCCCCCCCCCCCAAGATCAGACGGCAAACGTTGGCGATGGCCGAACGAAGCAGGCAGTGCGAAGATAGAAGACATCTCCTGTACGCACATCAGCCAGCGGAGGCAAGACTTAAATCTAGGAAAGACTTCATAAAAGTTGAAAGTCCACTAACCGAAAGTCAGTCTACAACTAGAGAATCAATGTGGAAACAGAAATTGGATAAAGGCAGTCTGAAAAGTTGAAACATTAAAGAAAAACTTCCTGCTGGATCACAATTGGAATGGAGAGTCTGGAAGAGTCTAAATAGACTTAGATGTCAAATGGGAAGATCACAGAATAACCTGATCAAGTGGGGATACGCCGAAGAAGAGCCCTGCCAATGTGGAGGAAAACAAACCATGACACATCTGCTGACCTGTCCATCATTGCTGGCCCCATGCACTTTCCAAGACCTGTGGTTGGCCAACGACGCTGCAGTGAAGTGTGCCGAACACTGGAGAGAGATATGAACCTTGCTTTATACAATAATGACGACTTACAATATGTGAAGATCATGAATGTATAACTATCATTTACTTGTATTTGTAATCTAGTATATATAGCGTATTAATTAATTACAGATGTAGCTCAGACACGATTAAATAAATAAATGTGCACTCTGGATTCTCTTTAATATTTCTTTCGCAAGCCAGGATTGACCATGCAAAACAAGCCTGATCCTTTCATTTTTGACATTAATACACGCCCTGTTATTAGCTATATCTTTAGGTAACTTTATATAGCTAGACCCTCCATTTATCGGATCATAGACACGTGTTTGGATATTCAAGTGTAGCATTTAATGGCGGGATACCGAGGATCGTTGACTACCTTGAGGAGCTCCTTTTCCATGGCAGAAAGGCACGCCGTTAGGAACAATACAGGGTCGCTGTAGCCTCCTGCCTAATTTTCGATCCTCGTGAACGAGACTCGCTCCTCAGAGACGTCTGCAATCACTGAATATTCTAACTGCAGTATGTTGTCAGTGACGTGATGTCCTTCACTAAAAGGATGGGAGAAGGAACTGCCACTAGCCGCAGGATCATCTCTAACACCATAGCTACAACTAGGTGACGAAGCTGCCTGCTGTGATGTGTCGAGGGGTATGTGCTATACCTCACGAAATAGGCACGGACGTGATGGCGGAGGAGGGGGAGGAGGAGACGCTGCAGAATCAGTGCAGAGCGAGCAGTCGGGTTGCTGCAGCGAATGTCGGACATTTGCCACGCCGGACATTTGCTACACTTGCCCCTTCGCCAGGTAGCAATCCCTCAGGTAAGGGACGCCCTTCTTCGTACTTCTGGTGCCCGTTTTCAGACTGCCGTCTCGACATTTTACTCGATACAACCAGTTCGTAAGGGACCTTCTTCTTCGACATCTTGGCGAAATACAGAGCTTCTTTTCCGAAATCGAAATATTTATATCTTTTGGGAAACGAAAGCAGTTCCGACGATTGTGTCAGTATGTAATTAGTTCTGCCAAGTATAAATATAGATCCCTCTGTCTGTACAGTAGCTTCCTTTCACGCTTACTGATGGCGATAGAAACAGTCCATCGCCATGGGAGCAACAAGAAAGGAACGCTGTAAGCAGAATGTGAATGTACGCTAATCATTTCTTTTTGATGGCTGCATTTGTGCCTACTTTAATTACTACAACTGCATGCTCAAAAGACAATAACGAAAGAAGAAATAAGTATGTGAATGTTTGAAAAGAAGAACGACATACTCCATATTAATATACTCAGATTTTACGCGGGATTCTCAGGTAAATGCAATTGCAGACCGGGAAGAAATGTCCAACGTAGAACCAGCAGAGTATGACGACATGTCTCCATCAGGTGACGAAAGTGAATGGAAGACTGCGGCAGAATGAAATGTAGGTACTACTGGTACAAGAAGAACCATCAGTGAGACTGGCAAACCAGAATCACGAAAGAAATGAAGAATGATGGAATGTCGTTCACCTATTCCGGAAAGTGATTGCAGTGGATCTCAGTTTGAGGCACTCATGCAATTCATGCAAGAGGCAGAAAGTAAGAGAAAAAGAGACGGGAAGAAGAGGAGAAAAGACACAAATTAGACATAAGAAAGGTCATAGACTGTGTAAGGTGTCAGGCAAATCCAACACCTTCCATGAACACCCTGACATGATAAGCAAATCCAGTAGTATATCACATAGCTCCGAATAAATCGTGACATTAAATTAACCAAAGTAATACGAGTAACGAGTGAGCAAATGGAATACCACAGACTAACACAAGAATGACTAAAAGCATGTCATACCTTCCCACCGTGAGACAGATGCAGTTCCGAGGGGAGAAACGAGAACAGAAGCCGAGAGCAGAACCGTGTTAAGCTAAAAGGCCCTACGATAAGGGACGGACTGGACACCCACGTCGCCAGCCTACCGCTAAGACCACACCACCCACACGTTTTAACATGAGACTTTTTCGCGTGTCTTTTACGTTAGGACCACCCCCCAGCCCATGTTAAAAGATAGAGCCCTCCAGAAGAGCAGTATAGATCTTACAATAACGATAAAAGGATCACACCAGCTGCAAGTTTTAGCGTGAGACTTTTTCGCGTCTCTGTTACGTTGCAAACTTTAAAAACATTGCCCCCACCACGAAACGTATAACGTTTCTCATTGGATAGACAGAATTTTTGTAGGCGGAGCTTAAGGTTAACATTGAGACCCTGACTGGTCAGATGACAACACAGCCAGGTAGTTTTTTTTAAACCAACTTCGGTAAATTGTAGTAAGGAGAAGTTAGAGGTGAGTTAGTTCCGAAACGGCGAGCTGGATGGCTGCTGCGCCGGCCGTTGCCGCCCTGAAGCTGCCGAAGCACCGACAAGGTAATGAACGCACGCGATGCCGCATTTTTGAGCGCATAAGGCTTCACTCAAAACTGCAGAAGTCTCATCTGTCACACCCCCTTTTTGCGTAATGCTAGTGTCGATCGTTAATTAAAACTCATGGTGTTCATATTTGCCACTTGAAGTAAAGATCTGAAACGCGATGATTTCTCTGTTATATAATTATTGAGAAGCCACATCAGCCACTGTAATTTACGACAAGTTAGATAAGTAATTAAAGACAATTGAGGGTCACTGTAGACCATTTTGATAGTTTTCTCTTTTGTGAAACTTAATTTAAACCTAGATTATAGATGTGATATGGCATATGTCATCCTTAGATCCATTGTAGAACTTGGAAATCCATTCAGGGACTGTTCGTTCACATTTTTGTTGAACGCAGTTGGTTTTTACCATCCTGTATTAAAACACTTCCTTTTATCAATAGTGCAATTTATAAATAATGTTTTATGAATAGAATAAAATTTCCAATGGTTAACTTAACTGCTTTTTCGACATTATTTTATCAGCTAACTAAAAATAGGAAAGCCTTGAACCCCTTCCACTTCATTTAGTTAGTATTAAGATTATTTTACAGGGAGTACAGTGGAGCTGACGCTGTGATCATTAAGTATTTGGTTATATCATCGCTAGTCTCACTGAACTCTTCTGAACTCTGCATGTCATGTGTGGTCTGGCGTCTCCTTACCAGCAACAGGTCCCAGGTTCAAACTAGTCAATTCCCTAAAAAACACGCTCAGAGCGTCGTTGCGCGAAAGTGGTTGGGAGACACGATATAGAACAAACAGACACCACCATGAATGTTAGAACTGTATAGATAGACTCAAGACAGAGACCGTAGAAATCTAAGAAGAGTTGGAGAATGTCAAGAAAACGACAGCAGAAACGTGTGAGGTCGAGGACCAGGCGAAGCACGATGCCGAAACAACGCGATTGGTAGCGCAAGTAGCACGAAAGGACGCATCAGTGGCCAAAGAACAAGTTAAACTGGTAAGAACTGACGTGTGTAAGACAAAATAGGCACTTGCAACGCTCCAAAAGCAAGGCAAAAAAAAAAATTGCTCAAGAAACACAGGAAAAAATGAGTGAGGCGAATCGAATCGAACAGATAAAAATCAAACAGGTCGAAATCTCTGAAGTTAAAGATCCGAGTCGCCGCGCAACAAAACGAGTTGGCTAAGGACGTTCAGCAGGCACGTGAGCAGGTCGCGCAGTTGCAAACACAATCTCGTCCGGTAGAGCGCCACCGAGAGCACCACAGAACTGAAGAAATGGTTTTGGGACTCTCCGAATGAGGAAACACCCCCTGCACATGGGCGAATGAGCAGGAATATGATCCTGCCGCGGCGAAACGCGTAATAGAACATGCTCCGTTGGTAACACGCAGCACGTCAGAGACCGAGCCGGAAAACAATTCTACACGTCTACGGAGGTCAGAAGCGTTATTACCTGAATCTGACAACATCGAGAGGACACCATAACAGTGTACGAGGATCGTTGGGGCACGGATACATAGAATCACGCGCTGCAGATGAGAGGGAAATTCGTACGGCGGATACGTCGAACCTTTCGACCATAAACCTTTCTTGACCAACCAGAATTTTCAAGTCTACAAGGAGGCTAACAAAGTATTACATCCAAAGACCTGGATGACACAGTACGATCACGTGCTACCAGAATCAAGGCCACTTAAGTACAAGCTCCACTTTATCTGTGGTTTCTTAAAAGGATCGATTGCAGAATACATGCGCGGTGTTGCGGGGAGTTTTCGCTCCTACCCAGATTTTAATGGACCACTCTTTAGCACATACTGGTCGCAAGACACACAGGGAAGGATAAAACAGGAGATTATATCAGGAAAGAACTCAGAAGCTTCAGGATTCCGCAGTCCTGTCAAATTCTTCGAATCCCGGGTCAATAAGAACCGATTCTTGGAACAACCATACAGTCCCAAGGAAATTATAAGGCACTGCTACATTAAATTACCTTTACTAGCGGCAGCTACTCGTCGGTAGATGCAGCGATTCAATCGAAGCTTTCAAGAGTGCGAAAATCCTGAATTTGCTATTACATTACACGGTAAACATTTTTTTTTTTTTTTTGTCATTTGCTTTCCGACTGTTTGTCTGCACTTCCATCTGTTAAGAGCCCTTTTTTTCAGGAACGGTTTGACGGATCAAGTTGAAATATACAGGGTGTTTCAAAAATGACCGGTATATTTGAAACGGCAATAAAAACTAAACGAGCAGCGATAGAAATACACCGTTTGTTGCAATATGCTTGGGACAACAGTACATTTTCAGGCGGACAAACTTTCGAATTACAGTAGTTACAATTTTCAACAACAGATGGCGCTGCAAGTGATGTGAAAGATATAGAAGACAACGCAGTCTGTGGGTGCGCCATTCTGTACGTCGTCTTTCTGCTGTAAGCGTGTGCTGTTCACAAGTGCAAGTGTGCTGTGGACAACATGGTTTATTCCTTAGAACAGAGGATTTTTCCGGTGTTGGAATTCCACCGCCCAGAACACAGTGCTGTTGCAACGAGACGAAGTTTTCAACGGAGGTGTAATGTAACCGAAGGACCGAAAAGCGATACAATAAAGGATCTGTTTGAAAAATTTCAACGGACTGGGAACGTGACGGATGAACGTGCTGGAAAGGTAGGGCGACCGCGTGCGGCAACCACAGAGGGCAACGCGGAGCTAGTGCAGCAGGTGATCCGACAGCGGCCTCGGGTTTCCGTTCGCCATGTTGCAGCTGCGGTCCAAATGACGCCAAAGTCCACGTATCGTCTCATGCGCCAGAGTTTACACCTCTATCCGTACAAAATTCAAACGCGCCAACCCCTCAGCGCCGCTACCATTGCTGCACGAGAGACATTCGCTAACGATATAGTGCACAGGATTGATGACGGCGATATGCATGTGGGCAGCATTTGGTTTACTGACGAAGCTTATTTTTACCTGGACGGCTTCGTCAATAAACAGAACTGGCGCATATGGGGAACCGAAAAGCCCCATGTTGCAGTCCCATCGTCCCTGCATCCTCAAAAAGTACTTGGTCTGGGCCGCCATTTCTTCCAAAGGAATCATTGGCCTATTTTTCAGATCCGAAACGATTACTGCATCACGCTATCTGGACATTCTTCGTGAATTTGTGGCGGTACAAACTGCCTTAGACGACACTGCGAACACCTCGTGGTTTATGCAAGATGATGCCCGGCCACATCGCACGGCCGACGTCTTTAATTTCCTGAATGAATATTTCGATGATCGTGTGATTGCTTTGGGCTATCCGAAACATACAGGAGGCGGCGTGGATTGGCCTCTCTATTCGCCAGACATGAACCCCTGTGACTTCTTTCTGTGGGGACACTTGAAAGACCAGGTGTACCGCCAGAATCCAGAAACAATTGAACAGCTGAAGCAGTACATCTCATCTGCATGTGAAACCATTCCGCCAGACACGTTGTCAAAGGTTTCGGGTAATTTCATTCAGAGACTACGCCATATTATTGCTACGCATGATGGATATGTGGAAAATATCGTACTATAGAGTTTCCCAGACCGCAGCGCCATCTGTTGTGGACAATTGTAACTACTGTAATTTAGAAAGTTTGTCTGCCTGAAAATGTACTGTTGTCCCAAGCATATTGCAACAAACGGTGTATTTCTATCGCTGCTCGTTTAGTTTGTATTGCCGTTTCAAATATACCGGTCATTTTTTAAACACCCTGTATATCACATACGAGTACGTAAAAAGTCGATGCAGTCAGAAGATATGGCCTTTATGTCACGTAATTTGATACTCGCAACCTCATTCATTACAACCAACAGGGTACTTCCCGATGACCTAGAATCATGAAATTTGGCAAGCAGTATGATTTCAAACTACAGGTGAAGGAAAAAATTAGAAAATTGTTATTCGTAACTACATCATACAAAAAGTATTTTGTCATTTGTTATCCGAGTTCAAAATTAAAACGTTCTCGAAAGTTTTGGAGTTCCTGAGACCAGTATCTTGCCAGAATCAACGCCGCTAACAGGCAAAAATCTCAAGATTCTCGATTTTCGGCATGGCTGAACTGTCTGTATACACAATGAAGTTTATACGGAACCTCCAGTGCGTGAGTCTTACTCGCACCTGGCCGATTTATTATGATTATTTAAGTATATTCAGGTTTTGTTTATTATAATAAGGGAGAACCTCTTAATACTGAGCTATCACCACACAGTGGAAAGTTCAGTTTAGCAGCAGCTTTTGCAGAACATTTGAATAACGAGAAATAGTTTGTCATTGGCTTCGCACCGAATGAAGTTCAGCGAAGCGGTTCGCGCTATGCAACTCAGTCTTTAGTGGAGAGGTCCAACAGCAAGATTGCATGGATTTCAGTGCTCGTTCAACGACGCGACTCTGCGAGCAGAGTAGAGTGTGACTGAGCTTTGGAATTGTAACCTGATTTTGTGCAATGCATACAATAATTTCTACCATGTTCATAGTGTGCAAAGATTACATTTGAGATTAGTAACTTAACGCGTGACTCTTTCAGGCTTTTATTTTACCACGCGATAGAATGAAATACATTTGACACCTCAGTGAACTTCAGAGCTTATCATTTCAATAAAAGTGAGCTTTGGCCAGTTTATTCGTAGTTCCATTACAGTCTCACAGAAAGAGCAGCAGACTCACCATCTACGTACCATTTTTGTGCTGTGTCGGGAACATTAATTGAAAACTACAGTCTAGCGAAGATTTCAGAAACCCTGTGTTTTGCTTTGATGAGCAGGACGCATGTAGGGCCCTTAAACGTCTCCAGTACAAATTTGCATGTCACCTATGGTAGCACTGGGATAGGAATCGCAAGCATACTCGCTCTGATGACTGACTTAACGTCAACGATTTTGTGAATTTTAACAGCATAAAATAAACAACTGCGTCGTTGTTTACATCAGGCCTTCTGACTACGAAACTACTGTGCGCGTGAGGGTTACGTTTGGATTGAATTGTCAACATAATTAGTTTTAGCGTATTGTTTACAGAAGTCATTTTTTGTTCATTACTCTCACGGGCACCTTTAAATTAATAGTGTCAACGAAATAGCCGACTATGTAGGTGGCGTACACCCCAGTCGAATTTAGGAAATAATTGGTGTACCATTCGCTTGTATGTGTGAACAAGTGCTTACAATGGAGGGGACTGATGGGGACACAAGAGAACAAGCATAGCGCGCCAATTCTATGAACGCTGTGTTATTGGTTCTCTTTGGCGCAAATAATCACCACACAGCTTTTGCGTGATGTAACACAGCCGAGACTAGAAACTGCGATGTGCAGATGGTATTATTTTGCATTTGCATGGTGAGCGCGCTGTTTTTAATGAAGTAATCAGAATTACGTACGAAAAGAGGAACATAGGTTAGAGTGGTATCTGTAGAGATAGTGCACTTGATGTTGTACTGCAGTTCCAGCCTTCCTTAGCGTTATTCCAAACCTTTGCACAGACGTCGGTCGACGATTTTCAATGGTGTCTCATTATAATTGAGGAGGAAATTTCAAAACAGACCACTATTTGTCGATGAGCAACATAATCTGAAGAAAGGCTAATATTTATAACTGGGGATATGGATGTAGTTCTTTTATGGCATCTCAGTAGCTGACGTGTGATATATGATCAAAAGTACCCGGAGAAGTATCAGTGCACTTTAATAACGGGCATGTCCACACTTCACCTTTTTGAGTGCTTGAAGTCTGTTGGGAACACTGTCAATGATGTGTCTGAAGGACTATATCCAACAATGCCGGCCCAGTCTTTTCCAAGAGCCGAAACAGTGCTGGATGATCACAATCCCTATGAATGCGGTTGTTCCTTGGTGTTTCCGTTTTTCAATCAGTGCACCAAAAGACAACTTGGACAGCTTTATAAAGGTCGAAATGTCTCTGCTGGATTTGTTGCTCTGGTGATGTCCTATAACTAGCCTATGTTCCTGAAGTCACTGAGCTCTCCTGACCGGCCCATCTGACGCCGCTGCTCCTCCACTGACAACACAGGCCGATGCGAGCCATTACTCTTAACCTCCAGTTTAATTAGCGAAGCAACATTGCATCTTACTTCCAAACAACACGGACACTTCAATATCGTACACGCAACGCTGAGGTCTGCACCAAAGTCGAAGTCCCAAGTCATAGCAAAGGTGTTTCTTTCATGGGGTTCAGGTCGTGGCTCTGGGTAGACCACTCCATTTCAGAAATGTTGTTCTCCACAAGTCATTGCTTCTCTCATGCTGTTTTACGACAGGGTGCGCTTTCGTGTTGATACTGTCAGTCATCGTCTACGAACTGTTCCTCTACTGCTCACAGTTCACAAAGCTGTGAAATGTGTTCATATCCCTCTGTATTTAACATTTTCTCAAGAACAGTAATGGGTCCATACTCTAACCATAAGAAACGCTCCATACTGCATCACCTCCTCCGTGGTTTATTCTTGACTCTACATATCATGGCAGGTAACGATTCCCAGGTGCCGGCCGCGGTGGCAGTGCGGTTCTGGCGCTGCAGT
Organism: Schistocerca gregaria; assembly: GCF_023897955.1. Classification (NCBI taxonomy): domain Eukaryota; kingdom Metazoa; phylum Arthropoda; class Insecta; order Orthoptera; family Acrididae; genus Schistocerca; species Schistocerca gregaria. The sequence continues at coordinate 198,113,855 of NC_064922.1, forward strand.
CCGGAACCGAGGGACTGCTACGGTCTCAGGTTCGAATCCTGCCTCGGGCATGGATGTCTGTGATGTCCTTAGGTTAGTTAGGTTGAAGTAGTTCTAAGTTCCAGGTGACTTATGACCTAAGATGTTGAGTCCCATAGTGCTCAGAGCCATTTGAACCTTTTTCTTTTATTCCCAGGCATTCACCAAACCCAAACCCTTCCATCGAATTCCCACAAGATAAAGCATGATTCGTCACTCCAAATCAATCATTTGCAGTCATCCGCTGTCCAGTGGCGCCCCTCTTTAAACTACACTGAAGCGCCAAAGCAACTGGTACAGGCATCCGTATTCAAATAGAACGATACGCATTCAGGCAGAATACGGCGCTGCTGTCGGCAACGCCTCTATAAGAGAATAAGTCTCTGGCCCAGTTGTTAGATCGGTTATTGCTCCTACAATGGCAGGTTATCAAGATTTAAGTGAGTTTGAACGTAGTGTTATAGTCGACGCACGAGCGATGGGACACAGCATCTCCGAGGCAGCGATGAAGTGGGAATTTTCCCGTATGGCCATTTCACTAGTGTACCGTGAATACAAGGAATCCGGTAAAAAATCTAATTTCCGACACCTATGCAGCCGGAAAACGATCATACAAGAACAGGACCAACGACGACCGAAGAGAATCATTCAACGTGGCAGAAATGCAAGCCTTCCGTAAATGGCTGCAGATTTCAGTGATGGACCATCAACAAGTGCAGGGTGCGAACCGTTCAACGAGACGTCTTCGATTGGGCTTTCGGAGCCAAAGCCTCACTCTATCCTTGATGAATGCGCGACACAAAGTTTTACGCCTCTCCTGGGCCCGTCAACACCAACATTAGACTGCTGACGAATAGAAACATGTTTCAAATTGTATCGAGCGGTATGGAGACAGCCTCATGAATCCATGAACGTGCATGTCAGCAGGGAACTGTTCAAGTTGGTTGAGGCTCTGTAATGGTGTGGGGCTTGTGCAATTGGAGTGATATGGGACCCATGATAATCTATATATGACTCTGACAGGAGACACGTACGTAAGCATTCTGTCTGATCACCTGCATCCATTCATATCCATTGTGCTTTCCGACGGACTTGGGCAATTCCAGTAGGACAGTGCGACACCTCACACGTCCAGAATTGCTACAGAGTGTCTCCAGGAACACTCTTCTGAGTTTAAACTCTTCCGCTGGCACTAATCTCGCCAGACATGAACATTATTGAGCATATCTGTGATGCTATTCAGAAGAGATCTCCACCCCCTCGTACTCTTACAGATTTATGGACAGCCCTGCAGGATTCACGGTGTCAGTTCCCTCCAGCACTACTTCAGACATTAGTCGAGTCCATGCCACGTCGTGTTGCGGCACTTCTGCTTGCTCGCCGGAGTCCTACACGGTATTAGGCAGGTGTAACAGTTTCTCTGGCTCTTCAGTGTATCTCAAGCGTCACTTAGTACTGAGTACAGACATGTGTAGCTTATGATGAGCGTATAACATTATTATTCAACCAGTCATTGAATTCATAAAAAAAATTTCATTTAAAATTTGTCGTAATATAACTGTGGTATGCAAAGACTTTGTAAAGTGTGATATATGTGGTGTTAGAATGCTTTGTCAATGTATGTTTGTAACTTAAGTAAAGAAACATGTGAAATGTATAAATTGCTAAATAATATTTTGTCATGGATTATTGAAATGAAAATGTTCGTGTAGTAGTTTTATATATTTGTGCATAGTGGCATTTGTATAACATGGCACATGTTTAGGGACAATATGTAGGATATGTGTTATTTAAAAGACGGAGTGATTTTTGTACCGTACGAAAATTACTGTGAGAAGCGTAAAGGTAGCTAGGGTGTTTGATACGCTAACTGCAGGGAGAGCGAGAACTAGAGGACACAGTGTGTAGCCAGCAGTGAAAGAGCCAACACTCACACGGAGCAGGCGATGCCTTGTCTGGAATTCTTGCACGGTAGCCTCGGATGACTGCTGCATTATTCCGGCTTTGGTACAAGTTGCTGGACGTTAAAACAATGCCAATAAGAATTAACTAGTCCACACTTCAAGAAACTTGTATGCCGTACCATGTGGCCGCCATTATTATCCGCCACACCCAACGACTACAGCTAACAGGACACAGACTGTATAATTAGACCTGTAGAAGTGTTCCAAGATGCTACTCCAGGCGGGTGCAAAATGAATGTGCGCAACGGAAAATAATAAAGGCTAAATGAAGATTTGGTCCTATCTGACTACCCCTGAAGCAGATCTTAGAATCTCTTAATTCTATAAATCACAGTCTAAACATATATGAATAATGAAGGCAACTAATCCTTCTAAATGATAAACGTTGTTCCTGCTTATATATTTATTGTCGATTAAAAAGAACCTTTATATTACAATGTTTACATTTCCTAAGTAAATTACTGATCAATTGCCCAACTCTGCCCCCTATTATGAATGTGCGGTCTAATATCAATAACGCGAAATGACTGACGTCATCTACGTACCAAACACTAGAAGACACTACTTTCAACGATGATCTACGGTGGTGTGGAACCTCAGTGGAAATAAAGTAACGTGATCACAGCTGTTTAGCTTTTATAGCCCTAATATGCCGAAGCAATTTTCGATATCACCGTATGTATTCCGTCCGGTGCGCCGAAGTGATGGTTCTTGTACTCGTCTGCGACAATGGAAGAACTCCAGCCACAAATAAACTCTTTCAAACACTAGGACGGCAGAAGGCGGTCCTCTTACTAATATACTCTAATACTGTCTTCTCCTCTCTGTTCAACAGACGAGAAACGCGAACTCCCAGCCACAAGGATGGAGTTCAGATAACGTCTCAAAGTAAGTATAGGCAGAGGAAGTGCTCTCAATTACTGAACGCTGCGTACTCAACGACGACTTCCAACCCGGAGGTTAAGTCCAGAATCGTATAGGTTCGCAACAGTACAGTGCCTAACTCTTCTAACGATAAACTCTCCTGTGAGCAAAGACAGCAAGTCCGTCCGTACCAACGAGCGACCGTCACACACGGGCGCTCACAACAGAAGATCTCGTCTCTCCACTGCTGGCCTCCCAGCAAGGCTCAGCTCCCCACCAACGTAATTCCGAAAACGAATCATATTCCCGAAACCACGGAATATTATCCCTCTCTAAAGATTCTTCCGAACGCTGACCGACCATATTTTAGTCTTTTGTCGTCCAGCGCGGAAAGTTTGCGAGGAAATACCTATACTCATACAATGGTACGCTTCTGAGCAAAAATCCTTGGAAATAACCCAGCCTGCTTGGTTTCCGAGGTGCCGCTTCTTCGTTCCTCTCACCTGCAAAGTTCGGAAGTATTATCCGGTTGAAACTTCCAGGCAGATTAAAACTGTGTGCCGGACCGAGATTCGAACTCGAGACCTTTGCCTTTCGCGGGCAAGTGCTCTACCGTCTGAGCTACCCAAGCACGACTCACGACCCGTCCTCACAGCTTTACTTCTGCCAGTACCACGTCTACTACCTTCCAAACTTAAAAGAAGCTCTCCTGCGAACCTCCGCAATCGTTATATTTGCTCTACAACTGCTTCTACACGATAAAAATTTTAAAAATATGTAAGGTGTATGTGTTGATGTGTTCCATTATAGTTAAGTGTAATTACTGAGTGTAAAAAAGAATTAGTGGTAGAAAGAATTAATGTAAAAGACTATCGTAAAAATAGGCAGTTGTGATATTTGTCGCTGTTAATGGGCATTATGAGCGTAAGCTAACTCGTTTGACATAACAGTGAGAGATGCCTTTGTAATCCATTGAACAAGCAAAAAATTAACAATCATCTGCGAATAACTCTAGGGAATGCTGACCGATAGCATCGAAAACCACCGATATCTCGATAATTAACACTTACTGACATTTTCGTGTCTTGAAAATGACTGGGGTGTACATGTGAAAACACCGGATTTCTGACGAATTTATTCAGCTGCATTCTGGCTTGTTTTTAGAGCATACGACATGGTGAGAGGAGCTTAACTTCTCCTTGGGCAATATGTTGAACATTATAGTTTGTATAATTCAAAGGCTACAGAGCCCTAATCGAAAAGACTAGGAAGTTCTCATTATTATGTATGCAAATGAATTTTGAGAAATACAGTTTTTAAACGACGCTTCTTTAATACTAAGAAATATTATTACTTTGTACCAAAGTCTACATCGTAATACCATCCTCACTTCTATTTGAGTCTGTTTCCGAACAATCTGACTGTAAAGTTACGATGATAGGTTCAAAGCTTATATACATCATCACTTCCCTGTCAAATTCTTCTTTCTGTAGCTTTTCAGCATGCTGCACAGGTTGTGCCAACGCTACAGGCGGGAATTTGTCTACTGCCTCATGCACAAGCTATTCAGTGCATGTCATCTTGAATGTTTTGTTTTTTCTCCCACATAGCGTTAACTCTTTGCCCAAATTAATTCCATGAGGCGACACTGGCTGTGACATGTGAGTAAACGAAAAACTGGTTGACCCCATCCACATGCAAGGAAGTCAAGTTTGTATGTTCTGTTTCGTGACTTGTATAAATTAACGAGCTGCAGAAGATCAGCACGAGTCTGGTTTATGCTGTGCTCAAAACTTTCATTTTTAAGCCAGGGAAAAATATCCGCTTTTCTGGTGCTTTAACTTGGTGTTTTCTCTGTAACGGGTAACCGACTTCGAAGCAGGGTATGACAAGAACTGTGAACCACATCACAAAACTGACAGCGTTCGTTCGCGAATGGTATTCACTGCAGTTTTTCTCACACGTAAATACAAGTTAATTCTAAGAAACAAAACCAGAAGAAGAGTCAGCATGCAGAAAAATTATTCGAGAACCCATTCCTATGACAAGTTTAAAACTGCCAGTACCATCACTCATGTTCCAGCAGATTTCGGTGGAACGATTTTAATTGACGCACGTTTCATCACTGCTGAAATACCTCCTTCTCTTGTATCGTGAATCTTTATATGGGATGCAGTTCTTGCTGCATCTATGTCACTTGTCTGAACTAAATACTCTCTTCTTAACATGTCTGGAACCAGTGTTTTTTAAAATTCTTTGCATTGACGAAGCACTTACCATTGAAGCTAATATTCTCCTGCATAATTGTAACACGTTTTGTGATGTTGGGTAGTCATCATTCAATTTGAGCAGTTTAAAACATCGTTGTTAAAACCATCCATTTATGTTAAAGGTTGCTTGCGATTTCGATGATTTCCAGGCCACATGAAACCAAAATTTTCTATGGCTCCTACAGCTCTGACACTTTCGTTTACAATTTTCTTTAGAGTTCTCTTGCCGAGGCCACATAGTTCTGGAGTCAGTTCTTGTGTCTTCGAGCGTCATCAGTAGGAGGCCTGCTTTCAAATTCACTTTTGAGAAAGTTATAAATGCGGTAAATAATCCCCCACGCCTGCTTGTGAATCACTTCACATTTACTGCTGTCACCTGACTTTCTTTTTAATCGCCCTTTTACATTTACAGATACACACTCACAGATATACTGCTGGAAGAAAAAAAATTGATAGTCGAATGAAAAATTCTGTTGTCGCGAAGTACAGCAGCAGTGCAGCATGTAACTAGCTGTAAATCGAGCACCTGTTCACAATGGACGGAGAGGTTACACGACACTAACATCCCCGTAATGGACTGGCCTACACAAAGTCCTGATCTGAATCTTATAGAACACCTTTGGGATGTTTGGAACGCCGACTTCGTGCCAGGCTTCACCAACCGACATCGATATCTCTCCTCAGTGCAGTACTCCGTGAAGAATGGGCTGCCTTTCCCCAAGAAACCTTCCAGCACCTGATTGAACGTATGCCTGCGGGAGTGGAAGCTGTCATCAAGACTAAGGGTGGGCGGACAACATACTGAAATCCAGTATCACCGATGGAGGGCGCCACGAACTTGTAAGTCATTTTCAGCCAGGTGTCCGGATACTTTTGATCACAGCATGGATCTGCCAACTCAATCCACTTCGACTCACTAAAGAGAAGTATTTTAGAAAATCTATATCATGACCCTTGTACGTACTGCGATGGAATTTTAACGGAAGTAGTACGTGATAATTGGGGGGAGGGCCAGAGTTTCCCAAAATAAAAACTACGACCTCTTCTAAAGTTATACATGTTTTTCTGATGTAAGCGATAAAACAAAACCCAGAAACTTAACCAGAAGTGTTTTCTCATGCAAATTGACGAATGGTGAGTGTGTGGAAAGAAAGTGGCTTCTACAGGGTGTTACAAAAAGGTACGGCCAAACTTTCAGGAAACATTCCTCACACACAAATAAAGAAAAGATGTTGTGTGGACATGTGTCCGGAAAAGCTTAATTTCCATGTTAGAGCTCATTTTAGTTTTGTCAGCATGTACTGTACTTCGTCGATTCACCGCCAGTTGGCCCAATTGAAGGAAGGTAATGCTGACTTCGGTGCTTGTGTTGACATGCGACTCATTGCTCTACCGTACTAGCATCAAGCACATCAGTACGTAGCATTAATAGGTTAGTGTTCATCACGAATGTGGTTTTGCAGTCAGTGCAATGTTTACAAATGCGGAGTTGGCAGATGCCCATTTGATGTATGGATTAACATGGGGCAATAGCCGTGGCGCGGTACGTTTGTATCGAGACAGATTCCCAGAACGAAGATGTCTCGACAACAAGACGTTCGAAGCAATTGATCGGCGTCTTAGGGAGTACGGAACATTCCAGTCTATGACTCGCGACTGGGGAAGACATAGAACGACGAGGACACGTTTGGGCAGGCATTGTTGGTGATGTCTTTATTGGGCCCCATGTTCTTCCACCTACGCTCAATGGAGCACGTTATCATGATTTCATATGGGATACTCTACCTGTGCTGCTAGAACATGAGCCTTTACAACTACGACACAACATGTGGTTCATGCACGATGGAGCTCCTGCACATTTCAGTCGAAGTGTTCGTACGCTTCTCAACAACAGATACGGTGACCGATGGATTGGTAGAGGCGGACCAATTCTATGGCCTCCACACACTCCTTACCTCAACCCTCTTGACTTTCATTTATTGGGGCATTTGAAAGCTCTTGTCTACGCAACCCCGGTACCAAATGTAGAGACTCCTCGTGCTTGTATTGTGGACGGCCGTGATACAATACGCCATTCTCCAGGGGTGCATCGGCGCATCAGTTATTCCATGCGACGGAGGGTGGATGCATGTATCCTCGCTAACGGAGGACATTTTGAACATTTCCTGTAGCAAAAGTGTTTGAGGTCAAGCTGGTCTGGTTTTAATCGACACACAGGATGCTCATTTAAAGCAAGGTTTGGAATCATACGAGGAAGTTAAACGTTTTGGTTTCCTATCTCAGTTAAAACGAATTGATTCTGGCTAACTGAGATATAGCTGCAAAGGATTTGCAGAAATCTATCAGTAAGACATTAACGCAAATGAGCTCATATCAAACTGTTTTCATTTAAGGCAATACTTAAGAACATTTCAAACGAATTTCCGGAATTGATTATGTCAGCTTTACATTCTCTAATAAGTGTAACTAAAAATAGAAGAAACTTTACCGAATGTACAAGTTGCTACCACGATATTTCTTTGTCTAATGATAACCAACTGCAGTGTAGAGCCTGCATTTTCACAACTAAAGAAAATAAGAAATGAATTACGAATGACTACATTACAGCAACGACTCATTAATTTATCAGTCATGTACGGAGAAAGTAACACCCTTCAAAAATTGAACGTTGAGGACATAATTGAAGACTATGCATTTCAGAAATCTCTAAAGAAACCATTAATTCCAATGTATGCCCAATTAGTAAAACCAATCACTTATATTCGGTCTGTATAATGCCAACCAGTCCTCTTGGGTAAAATATTCCGGAGGTAAATAGTCCGCCATTCGGATCTCCGGGCGGGGACTACTCAGGAGGACGTCGTTATCAGGAGAAAGAAAACTGGCGTTCTACGGATCGGAGCGTGGAATGTCAGATTCCTTAATCGGGCAGGTAGGATAGAAAATTTAAAAAGGGAAATGGATAGGTTAAAGTTAGATATAGTGGGAATTAGTGAAGTTCGGTGGCAGGCAGAACTAGACTTTTGGTCAGGTGAATACAGGGTTACAAATACAAAATCAAATAGGGGTAATGCAGGAGTAGGTTTAATAACGAATAACAAATAGGAGTGCGGGTAAGCTACTACAAACAGCATAGTGAACGCATTATTGTGGCCTAGATAGACACAAAGCCCATGCTTACTACAGTAGTACAAGTTTATATGCCAACTAGCTCTGCAGATGATGAAGAAATTGATGAAATGTATGATGAGATAAAAGAAATTATTCAGGTAGTGAAGGGAGACGACAATTTAATAGTAATGGGTGACTGGAATTCGTCAGTAGGAAAAGGGAGAGAAGGAAACATAGTGGGTGAATATGGATTGGGGCAAAGAAATGAAAGAGGAAGCCGTCTGGTAGAATTTTGCACAGAGCATAACTTAATCAAAGCTAACACTTGGTTCATGAATCATAAAAGAAGGTTGTATACACGGAAGAAACCTGGAGATACTAAAAGGTATCACATAGATTATACACTCCTAGAAATTGAAATAAGAACACCGTGAATTCATTGTCCCAGGAAGGGGAAACTTTATTGACACATTCCTGGGGTCAGATACATCACATGATCACACTGACAGAACCACAGGCACATAGACACAGGCAACAGAGCATGAACAATGTCGGCACTAGTACAGTGTATATCCACCTTTCGCAGCAATGCAGGCTGCTATTCTCCCATGGAGACGATCGTAGAGATGCTGGATGTAGTCCTGTGGAACGGCGTTCGTGCTGGACGTGCAGACCGCGTGAGACGACGCTTCATCCGGTCCCAAACATGCTCAATGGGGGACAGATCCGGAGATCTTACTGGCCAGGGTAGTTGACTTACACCTTCTAGAGCACGTTGGGTGGCACGGGATACATGCGGACGTGCATTGTCCTGTTGGAACAGCAAGTTCCCTTGCCGGTCTAGGAATGGTAGAACGATGGGTTCGATGACGGTTTGGATGTACCGTACACTATTCAGTGTCCCCTCGACGATCACCAGAGGTGTACGGCCAGTGTAGGAGATCGCTCCCCGCACCATGATGCTGGGTGTTGGCCCTGTGTGCCTCAGTCGAATGCAGTCCTGATTGTGGCGCTCACCTGCACGGCTCCAAACACGCATACGACCATCATTGGCACCAAGGCAGAAGCGACTCTCATCGCTGAAGACGACACGTCTCCATTCGTCCCTCCATTCACGCCTGTCGCGACACCACTGGAGGCGGGCTGCACGATGTTGGGGCGTGAGCGGAAGACGGCCTAACGGTGTGCGGGACCGTAGCCCAGCTTCATGGAGACGGTTGCGAATGGTCCTCGCCGATACCCCAGGAGCAACAGTGTCCCTAATTTGCTGGGAAGTGGCGGTGCGATCCCCTACGGCACTGCGTAGGATCCTACCGTCTTGGCGTGCATCCGTGCGTCGCTGCGGTCCGGTCTCAGGTCGACGGGCACGTGCACCTTCCGCCGACCACTGGCGACAACAGCGATGTACTGTGGAGACCTCACGCCCCACGTGTTGAGCAATTCGGCGGTACGTCCACCCAGCCTCCCGCATGCCCACTATACGCCCTCGCTCAAAGTCCGTCAACTGCACATACGGTTCACGTCCACGCTGTCGCGGCATGCTACCAGTGTTAAAGACTGCGATGGAGCTCCGTATGCCACGGCAAACTGGCTTACACTGACGGCGGCGGTGCACAAATGCTGCGCAGCTAGCGCCATTCGACGGCCAACACCGCGGTTCCTGGTGTGTCCGCTGTGCCGTGCGTGTGATCATTGCTTGTACAGCCCTCTCGCAGTGTCCGGAGCAAGTATGGTGGGTCTGACACACCAGTGTCTATGTGTTCTTTTTTCCATTTCCAGGTGTGTGTATAATGGTAAGACAGAGATTTAGGAACCAGGTTTTAAATTGTAAGACATTCCAGGGGCAGATGTGGACTCTGACCACAATCTATTGGTTATGACCTGTAGATTAAAACTGAAGAAACTGCAAAAGGTGGGAATTCAAGGACATGGGATCTGCATAAGGTGAAAGAACCAGAGGTTGTTCAGAGTTTCAAGGAGAGCATAAGGGATCAATTGACAGGAATGGGGGAAAGAAATACAGTAGAAAAAGAATGGGTAGCTCTGAGTGAGGGATGCAGTAGTGAAGGCAGCAGAGGATCAAGTAGGTAAAAAGACGAGTGCTGCTAGAAATCCTTGGGTAACAGAAGAAATATTGAATTTAACTGATGAAAGGAGAAAATATAAAAATGCAGTAAATGAAGCAGGCAAAAAGGTATACAAACGTCTCAAAAATGAGATCGACAGGAAGTGCAAAATGGCTAAGCAGGGATGGCTAGAGGACAAATGTAAGGATGTAGAAGCTTATCTCACTAGGGGTAAGATAGATACTGCCTACAGGAAAATTGAAGAGACCTTTGGAGAGAAGAGAACCACTTGTATGAATATCAAGAGCTCAGATGGCAACCCAGTTCTAAGCAAAGAAGGAATGGCAGAAAGGTGGAAGGAGTATATAGAGGGTTTATACAAGGGCGATGTACTTGAGGACAATATTACGGAAATGGAAGAGGATGTAGATGAAGACGAAATGGGAGATAAGATACTGCGTGAAGAGTTTAACAGAGCACTGAAAGACCTGAGTCGAAACAAGGCCCCGGGAGCAGACAACATTCCATTAGAACTACTGACCGCCTTGGGAGAACCAATCATGACAAAACTCTACCAGCTGGTGAGCAAGATGTATGAGACAGGTGAAATACCCTCAGACTTCAAGAAGAATATAATAATTCCAATCCCAAAGAAAGCAGGTGTTGACAGATGTGAAAATTACCGAACTATCAGTTTAATAAGTCACAGCTGCAAAATACCAACGCGAATTCTTTACAGACGAATGGAAAAAATTAGTAGAAGCCGCCCTTGGCGAAGACCAGTTTGGATTCAGAAGAAATGTTGGAACACGTGAGGCAATACTGGCCCTACGACTTATCTTAGAAAATAGTTTAAGAAAAGGCAAACCTACGTTTCTAGAATTTATAGACTTAGAGAAAGCTTTTGACAATGTTGACTGGAATACTCTCTTTCAAATACTAAAGGTGGCACGGGTAAAATACAGGGAGCGAAAGACTATTTACAATTTGTACAGAAAACAGATGGCAGTCATAAGAGTCGAGGGGCATGAAAGGGAAGCAGTGGTTGGGAAAGGAGTGAGACAGGGTTGTAGCCTCTCCCCGATGTTATTCAATCTGTATATTGAGCAAGCAGTAAAGGAAACAAAAGAAAAATTCGGAGTAGGTATTAAAATTCATGGAGAAGAAGTAAAAACTTTGAGGTACGCCGAAGACATTGTAATTCTGTCAGAGACAGCAAAGGACCTGGAAGAGCAGTTGAACGGAATGGACAGTGTCTTGAAAGGAGGATATAAGATGAACATCAACAAAAGCAAAACGAGGATAATGGAATGTAGTCAAATTAAATCGGGTGATGCTGTGGGAATTAGATTAGGAAATGAGACACTTAAAGTAGTAAATGAGTTTTGCTATTTGGGGAGTAAAATAACTGATGATGGTCGAGGTAGAGAGGATATAAAATGTAGACTGGCAATGGCAAGGAAAGCGTTTCTGAAGAAGAGAAATTTGTTAACATCGAATATAGATTTATGTATCAGGAAGTCGTTTCTGAAAGTATTTGTATGGAGTGTAGCCATGTATGGAAGTGAAACATGGACGATAACTAGTTTGGACAAGAAGAGAATAGAAGCTTTCGAAAAGTGGTGCTGCAGAAGAATGCTGAAGATAAGGTGGATAGATCACGTAACTAATGAGGAGGTATTGAATAGGATTGGGGAGAAGAGAAGTTTGTGGCACAACTTGACTCGAAGAAGGGATCGGTTGGTAGGACATGTCCTGAGGCATCAAGGGATCACAAATTTAGCATTGGAGGGCAGCGTGGAGGGTAAAAATCGTAGAGGGAGACCAAGAGATGAATACACTAAGCAGATTCAGAAGGATGTAGGTTGCAGTAGGTACTGGGAGATGAAGAAGCTTGCACAGGACAGAGTAGCTTGGAGGGCTGCATCAAACCAGTCTCAGGACTGAAGACAAAAACAACAAACAATGCCAACCAATAAAGTCACTTACGTTTTCATTCAGCTTAAGGGCCCCATACCCCAAGTGTCCAGGGGCTTTTGCATGGTGTAAGACGGCCTTGTTTTCAAAACTAAAAATAATTTAATCAAAATATCGGCATGCATGCCATAGGATCCTACCAATATGTTCCCGAAGGCCGCGCATAAAAACGGTATTTTCCGGTGCTCATACCTCTGATTCTATTGGTGATGGATAGCCCGGGTGCTAGGGACCATTTGTATACCCAAAAGAATGACCATCTTAGTGTCCACCCTGCAGTAAGGGTCAAAGTATGAATATTACACACTTCCTCCTTCTTAGGAGAATGGGGCAAATGGACCGATTCGTTTTGCGTTTGATGCGGTCTGAGGTGGGCGTGATGGGATTTATGGAGGCAACATTAGTTCATGGACGTTTCCTTGGAAAAACCCCAGATATGTTCCTTTCACTAGATTTTTGCCGTCACCAGCAGAGTAAATCCAGACCAGGATTCCAATAAGGTTACACAATGCAAATGGATGTAATTTTTACGATGCACTCCTAAATCTCGACCTCGAACAACCTTGAAAATTTTCTCCATATCGAGATACAGAGGTTCAAAGTTACCCTACTTGTAAACGTAAAATACGCACGTAAAATCCGGTATGAGGTGAAAACGTATTTTATAATGTGGTGTAGCACGAAGAAATATGCTGTGAAGTATCTCCATTATCATCTGGAAACCCTATGTTGTAGTAGTGATGTACATGTAAAATTTATTTTCACGTAATATCCGGTCTGAGGAGAAAAATTAGTTTTGCGTTATTTGAATACTACATAAGTAAACCACCTAAATTTTATTGATTAATACATTTCTTTTCAAGCCCCGCTGCAGCGAAGAAAAGAAGACAACTAGCGGAAAAATGCTCCTATGAGACCACAAAAAATCCGAATATGTTCCTTTTTATTTAACAGACTGACTGAAAAGTGGGGCTCTAGCTACCTCATTCTACTTTGCTCAGCACCTTTAAAAATTTTCCAAACGTTTCGGGCTGCGAATATAATCGCGCTTTATATTCTGAGAGAGAAGAAGACAATGGCAGTGACAAAGAGACGAAAAAGTAATAAATAGTGGAAGTCAGTAGACAGTCACTGTGTTATAGAAAGATCGAAGGAGACAATGGCAGTGTGAGAGAAAGAGAGGGACGCAGTGGTAGTGGACCATAGTTGACAGTAACAGAACAGTGCTAGGAAAAGAGTGAAGGAGAGAGAAGTAGGTTAGAGCCAGTGATAACGAGAGACGGAGTACATAACAACGACAATGAGAAAGAGAGAGATAGTGACAGTGAGAAAAGACAGCAGTAGTAGGAAGAAAGAAATGAGGTATTAGCAGTAAGAGAGCAAGAGGGTGGCGGTGAAAGAGAGAGGAGGCTGTAGCAGCAAATGCTTCAAATGGCTCTGAGCACTATGCGACTGAACTTCTGAGCTCATCAGTCGCCTACAACTTAGAACTAATTAAACCTAACTAACCTATGGACATCACACACATCCATGCCCGAGGCAGGATTCGAACCTGCGACCGAAACGGTCTCCCGGCTCCAGACTGCAGCACCTAGAACCGCACGGCCACTGCGAGGGCGGCTGTAGCAGCAGGACAGGACGATGGGGTCTGTGGCTGTGACGTAGGAGACAGTTAGATGGTTTGGGCTTGAATGAGTGAGTGAGAACAGAAAACTGGGAGTGGATGGGAATCAGCAACTTGCAGTGAGTTACAGCTACGGTAGCTTGTGGTAGTTTGATGTAAATGGTATGTTGAAAAGAATGCAAATATGTTCGTATACCAAACTTTTTGGGAAAAATTTTAAAGGTGCCGAGGAAGGTGCAATGAGGCAGCTGGTACCCACTTCTCGGCCTGAGACAAAAAAAAAAAATAAATAAAAAAAAAAACGGAAACATACTCGCACTTTTTGTGCTTTGATAGGAGCACTTTTCCTCTGGTCATCTTCTACTTAAGAATTTATAATACATTAATGGTGTGACATATAAGACAGTGACAGTATATTGTTTGAACTCTTAGAAAGCGAAACAAATTACTTACTCATCTTCGGAGATATCGCATGTGATAAACAGGAACAGATAAGGTTCTGTTTTTGATTTGACCGCCACAATGCCATTGACATGCTTAGCATTTCACTAACATACTCAAGAGTTCCTAAGCAGCTTGTGCGTGATAATGCGAACATTATTATTGCATTTAGACAATACAGTAAAAAACTCTCGGGTTTCAATGGATTAAATACGTAATGTTGAAATCTCGCCAAATATGTTCTTCTTGTTCATACAACACGGGGAACAAACGTTGGTCGACACAGACGTGAGTTTAATGAATTTCAAAACTTTTATTAACTTGTGACAGCAAATAGTTCGTTCATTCATTATATCACCAGCAGAAAAATTCTCTTCTCAGAACACAAAAGTCTAATATGTTCCTCTTTAAAAGACTCTAACAGAAAAGTGAGGAACCAACAGCTCCAATCCTCTCTCCGCCTTCCTCATCAAAAATTTTGGTATGCGAACATACTCGCGCTCTTTTAACACACAACGTTCTAAATCGGTACAGCCAGTTTCTCCTTGTAGTTAAGTCTTCACACTCCGCATCTCCCTCTCCTGCCTCTATTTGTCGCTCTCTCACTGTCTCCTTTTCCTCCCGTTGATCTACAGTGAGTGCAGGGGAACTGTTTCGCCCGTACCTGACCTCTCGCCAGCACTGCGTCATGTCCGGCACCATAAAGTCACAATGGAGGTAGACAGTATCAGGTATCCAGCAGGGTTCAGTATTAGGTCCTATACTACTTTCATTATGTGTCATCAGTTTCATTCCACTGCAGATATCACGTGTACACTGATGACTTGCGTTTGTATCTATGTGCAAAACCAATAAGCCGGCAGAGCTGGCCGAGCGGTTCTAGGCGCTCCAGTCTGGAACCTCGTGACCTCTACGGCCGCAGGTTCGAATCCTGCCTCGGGCATGGATGTGTGTGATGTCCTTAGGTTAGTTAGGTTTAAGTAGTTCTAAGTTCTAGGGGACTGATGACCTTAGAAGTTAAGTCCCATAGTGCTCAGAGCCATTTTGAACCAATAAACCTGAAGACAGGTATCGAGATCCTCAATATTGAACTGTGTGCATTTTCAAAACGGGCACAAAATACAAGGCTAAAGCTCAGCCCATCCAAAACCCAAGCCGTACTAGTTGGTCGTCCTAGGTTCATTAGCCCGAAATATCGGGAATCCCTACCATCTTTACTCTAAAAGGGACAAAGATCAACTTCTCTCCCTCAGCAAAGATTATAGGAGCAATAAGATAAAAATCTAAATTGAACTGAGCACGTAATGGCAATGTGCAAGAAGGCATCACCATCGCTCCAACCTCTACAAAAATATAAAAAGAAACTCTTCCCTCTTGACGTGGAACACAGACTTGTATAAACACTTAATTTCCAATTATTGATTACAGCGCTGTTATCATGCAAGGTCTTTCTCAGGAAATCTCACAGCGCCTGGAACTGATAATGAATGCCTGTGCCGATCTACTTGCGACGTTGTATTGTTCAAATGGTTCTCAGCACTATGAGACTTAATATCTGAGGCCATCAGTCCCATAGAACTTAGAACTACTTAAACCTAACTAACCTAGGAACATCACACACATCCATGCCCGTGGCAGGATTCGAAACTGCGACCGTAGCGGTCGCGCGGTTCCAGACTGAAGCGCATAGAACCGCTCGGCTACAGCGGCCGGCTGCGACGTTGTATTCTTTGATCATATTTCACTATCATATGCACAGCTATCGTAGCACCGTGCTAACAAGCCCAGAGATTTCCATATGCTGCCTCTTCTCTCCTGTCTTTTCAACATACACCGCCCATCTCTCTCCTCAACCTTAACACTCTAGTCCGAACTATATGGCAGAAACGCCCGTTCCTATCAAAGCAACATTCATTCTGTCCATCATTCAGTCACTTTCTCGAAGTTCACCTCAGTACCAGGAACATGATTCTGGAATGAACTCGCACGTTAAAAGAACGGAATAACATCTCAACCTTCAGAAGATAGTTAACGACATACCTACTGAAATAACAATAAAGACTACCATTGTTCCAGTACGCACTACGTACCCCTGCATATCCTCCTTTCCATCCAGAACTTCCTCATTTCTGCGTATTTTTAGCTTTCCCCAGAATTCGATATATTAGAAGTAGCTATTTTGTACGCTTATAAATTCTTTTTATATGTCTGCCACTATCATTATTGTTATTATTATCAATGTTATTATTATTATTATTACTATTACTGTTAGTGGAAGCAACAGTAGTACAAGGACTGCCAATATTAACTTTATTTGTTCAGTCAGTATTATTTATTCATATTGTCTCTATAGACACTCAAATCTATTAATACTATTTTTATATTAAAATTGTTATTTATTAGGTAACTTTATTGTAAAAAAGGTACTGTATGCTTGAAAGCCTGGTCCTATGCAAGTGGGGGCATGAAGACACTAATCAGATCGGGTTAAATACATAACTGTATCCGACTGTTACTGTCTCCCCCCTCACAACTATTTACATTCTTTCACAGCCAGTTTCCACCATACATCGGCAGCTCAAAAATTCTGGGGCGTCTAACTGGCGTTTCCCCCGATATCCACACATTTAAAATTTGTCAGGAATGTGCTCTCCCTTATACCTGTATGTTGAAGTACGCCGGTATGTGAGAGTTCAGAGCCCTCAAGCCTAAGTATGATCTCCACTCATCTGCGTTCTTCATTTACACTGTCTCCTCCTCCTCCCCCCTTCCCCCCTTTACACCCTCTGCTTCTGTCTCAGTCCATCTCCCTTTCTCTATTGCTACCAGTGTCTGTTTCTGACTCTCTTTTGCACCCACTCCTATTGTCTTCATCCATCTCTCTTTCTCTGGCACTTTCTGCTACCATCATTGTCTCTTCTCTCTTTCTCTTCCACTGGCACTGTATCCTCTCTCTTCCACTCTCACTGTCTCTTTGCTACTTTCTTTCAGCACAAAAATGCGAATATTTTCGCATGAAAAACTTTTTAGTGAGGAAGGCGGACTGAGGATTGATGCATCTGGTTCCCGACTTTTCTATCAGCCTCTTTTTTCTGCTCCGACAGGAGCAATTTTCCACTATTTGCCAGCAGCCTGGTATGCCGTTTGTATGAAACGAATTCTGCAGGTCAGCAAATTTTTGACTGTTTATTTCTGTGCTTCGATACATTTATATATTTTCAGACAAATAAACAATAAGCAAGTAAGTGTAATATAAGGTTAACAAAAATAATTTGCTTTACATTTTTTCAGTATAGTTTGCTCACAGATCGCAATTCATCGAAAACCCAGGGCTTATGTTTGCTTCTTAAAAGCCTGAAATTGTTTTACGATAATTTTACTGAATTTGCAGTCTTTGCAGTTTTACATAATTTTTGACAATCATTTTAAGTTCTTTTCAAGCATGTTAAGGTACTTTTTAGCCCTTTTTTGTCACTGCAGTACCACTTTAGGAATGTATGTATAGGCTTTAACTTAGGCACATATGTATAGGCGTCAAGTGCCCATTACGCAGAGACAGCAAGTCAAAGTTTCATTGTTGAACAAAACGCTGACTAAACCATAGTTTGGTAGCCGAAGAACCATTGGGATGACCCTATGATCCTTGCCATGTGCTCAGTACGTAATTTCAAACTACAATTACGTGTCAGACGGGAGAGACGTGTATATTTTACCTGCAGATATGCGGTAATTTTGAACCGATAGACCTCGATAATGGATAATACTGCCGAGAAATGTTTCAGGGTTGCCCGAGAACAACATCTTAAGCACATATCTTAAAAATATCGGCGATCTGCCATGAACAGAAATTATAAAGTAGCTATCCCCAGAATTGGTACTATCCATACCCAAAAATCACGGTTTTTCCGGGTTTTCTCAGGAGCGACCAAGCTTTTACAAATCACCTAAGGTCCACTCTAGAACACACCTAATGAAAAAGAACCAATCGATTTCCTCAATTTGCCTCGGCTGGACGAAGTGTGTAACATTTAAATTCTGACCCTGTGATGTAGGATAGCTACAGTATGCCGATCTTTCGATAGGTATACAGATGGTTTTTAGGCCAAATGAGGTCCAAAACACTTGACTCCTCCCCTCTGTGATCTGTGCAACCCGAGATATGACCCTTTGAAAAATTGCATTTTCGTGCGCGGCATTTCGGAACGTAAAGTTACCGTGCAGTGTCGTACACGGACTGTTTATGGGTAAGTTTATTCTCATATATATCAGTTTTCTCCAGAAAGAGTATCGTTACACTAATTCTGAGAGTAGCTGACCCAGGTAAGAAAATTAGTTTATGTAGTAGTCAATGACAGATATGTGGACAGCAAAGCACCCACTGATACCACATCAGGAACATTATGTGCACACAGGCAGCCTGCAAATTCAGCTAATGACGACTGTCTGCCGAATAAATCGGAGAAATTTATAAAAACTGCGTGAACAGATGAATAGAACGAAACGAATGAACGTCTCATGAAACTAAGACCAGATTTGTATAAAAAATGTTATTTTATGATAGATCAAGACCCGAAATTCTCTCGACTGAAATTCTCTCGACTGCATGTAAAATTCAAAATTATAGAGAGAGAGAGAGAGAGAGAGAGAGAGAGAGAGAGAGAGAGAGAGAGAGAGAGAGAGAGAGAGGGTAGATATGAGCCAGTAGAGTAAATATATTTTATCAATCTCCAGTGCCAATTTAAATGTGCAGAAACACTATATGCAACAGAAATGTAACAATCTTTGCGTTACGGGAGCGTTTTCAAGGACAATATTTTCATCTTTTCTGCCACTATCGTTTCAGTCACGACATTTGGAAGTTCCTTCGTTGTTGATGATAAACTTCCTCTTGCATGAATCTTCGAAACGCATCAAGGAAGAAAATAAAAGTGGGTCACGCAGATAATTGCTTTAACTTGATTGTTTTTTTTTTTTTTTTTTTTTCCTTTTGCGCCCATGTCAGTATACAACACACATGTAGCTGTCTAAGCCTTGATGTTTTACGCGTGAAATGAAACATTTACGCTTGCAATAGTACCTGTAATATATAAAATGCTGCTTGCTTGATACTGCAATTTATTGTGCAAAATTACGTCAGTTAACTCCTATACAAGAGGAAAATTAAAAGGTCACAACATAACGTTATGAAGCCCACAGAGATAATATGATGATATAGAAGCCGAAAAACAGCCAGCCACCTCCCAGCTGGGGTATTTTCGTCCGAGAGATTTTTCCTTCAGCCATTAACCTTTCAGACTATCTGACTAGGGCAGGAAAATTAGCTTTGAGAGTCGTCAGCTGAGAGATATCGGAATAGCTACAAAACCAACTGACACTGCATTATAAAACGATGTGCCGACAGAAAACTTAAAGAATTCAGTCAACCATACAGTGACCAGAGGAGTGGAACAAATGAATGGCTTGTAAAGCTAGAATGATACTTGTGTAAAGTAAACTCATTTATGGTCGATCATCACCCAGTACTCTCTGGACGACTTGTAGGTCCGACAGTTACTCCTTCGTTGGCTTCAGACAGATGTGGAACATTTAGCAATGACTTTGTTGGACAGTGTAAATTCACTACATGCGGCAGATGTAAATACTAAGCGATGCGTATCAAGCAAGAGAAATGTTTGAAAGAAATATTTTTCTTTTTTCTGTTAATTCAATTTCACTTTCGACATAAGACAGGTCCACAACGATTGCATAACCTCACACTCAAATTGCAATACCTAGTAGTGAACATTAGATTGTTTCGATCCTCCATTATTATATTTTTTTGGTGATATGTTACAATACAGTATCACCGGTCTGTTGTGGTCTAACTGTGTTGGTGAGGCAGTAAATTTATCCAGAGGGCAGTGACTGCGTCACTGCAATTCACTTTGGAGGTGTGGCAGTGGGACTTGTAGTCCCGTACCATCCTCTGACGGTGACAGTACTACATGAGTCAGGCAGAAAAATTTAGCCTAACGTGGGCAGGTATGATTGGAAAATACTGGACGTAGAATGGGGGCTAGTCCCGCCAAAGGATGCGTCCGTGGTGGGCGTGCCAGACCTATCGTTAGCCATGGTCGGAATCCGATTCCTCTAGGATGGTTAGGGGAACCGGATGTCGATGCCAGCAGCATGGAAGTGTGGTCCCAACGTGGCGTAACCCATGGACAGTGTCCCGCAGGGCATCCACTTTCTCATGGAGCCGCCGCGCGTTGTTGCGTATGGTCGTCTTTAGGGGGACGATATCCGCTTCCTCGTGGAGAGTGACAATCCTCGTGAGTGGCGGGGCGTGCAGGCTCCACCTGAGCACCTTGTTCTGCAGGCGCTGCAATGTCCGCATCCTGGTGACACTAATCGTGGCCCATGCAGCAGATCCATACGTGAGGGCAGGCAGGATCACTGTTCGGTAAATGCGGAGCTTGGTATGCAGGTTAAGTTCCGTAATGCGAAAGAGCGGGTACAAAGCCCTGGTTAGCTTTTGCCCCTTGTTGGTGACATACTCTGCATGACAGTGGAAGAGCAACTTGTGGTCCATCTGGACCCCGAGATAGGTGGTTGTCGGGGACCAGGGCACCTGCACACCTGCAATCGAGATATTGCGGCGGAGGACTGGGCGCCGTTTCGTGAAGTAAACTGCCGTAGCTTTGGCGGCATTGAGAGCTATTTTATTTGTCCGGCACCAGGTGATAGTGGCGTCCATCTGTCGCTGGAGGCGGGCGACGACGCCGTCAGTAATACGGCCAGTGGTGTATAGTGCTGTGTCGTCAGCGTATTATACAAGGTGGCACTCGGGGATGACCGGCGTATCATTGACATAGATATTAAAAAGAATGGGAGATAGCACCGATCCTTGCGGCCAGAACGCATTCCCCGTTGAGCCACTAGGAAAGTCCTACCACGGAGGAACTCATCCACGATCTTGACATAAATATCCGGTATAGGGGTCTGTGTCAGCATCTTGTGTACGAGGTTGTCTTGCCAGGTCTTGTCGTAGGCGTTTTGCAAGACCATAAAAACGGCAGCTGTCGACTTGGCAGTGTTGAAGCCTTTGCTGATGTGTTCAGTGATCCGTAGGACCTGAAGTTCAGCAGAGAGGTGCAAAGTGAATCCAAACTGTTCAGGACGGATCGTCCCAGCTGCTGCAAGAGGTTGGGAAAGTCGGTGAAGGATCACAGATTCAAGGACCTTTGCCATAGTGTTTCGGGGGCTGATGGGCCTGTTGTAGACGCCATAGCATCAAAGCTAACCGCGAGAGATGCCGGCCCCACCAAACCAGTTACAAATTAAGAGTCTTTCATGCTAGGAGTGGCATCCCCAATGCCACCCCCTCCCCTGTCACCCGTGCCCTCTTCAGGAAGTTCTTCAACATCGTCCGACCACAGTGGCTGCAACACCATGCTGTGTAGCTGATCGACACCTAAATCTCCCTCACGTACGTCGTCTTTGGTAGAGGTAGACGCAGCGCCATCCATCGACGCGACCTGCTGCATCTGTGGTGCAAGAAATAACTTGGCACTCGTGGTATGGGAAAGTGAAACGTCTACACCACTTAGATCCTCAGCAGGCGCAGCATCCATGCCGTCTGATGAGATGTCGCCTTCTTGACGGGCCGTGTGTAGGAGGCAATCGTCAGAAGGGGTCCGCCGACGTCGCTTCCGTCGTCGAGGTGAACGTTGCTTTCGAACGTGGACATCCGTATCCGAATGTGGGAGGCAATCCAGAGTCGTATCACCTTCCGCTAGGAAAGCCGCGGTTGGGACAATGTTCGAGTCCACGTCCATCGCGTTCTGAATGTTACGTTGCGTCTGGAGTCCGTGGGACTGTTGCTGCTGTTGTTGCTGTGGACGGGTCGACATATGGGTTGGAATCGGGGGTCCTTCCTCTTCCTCCCTTGGTACTTCTGGAGTCGATGGGTGTGGCTGATCGCCCGTTTCGTCCTCAACTATGGTGCGCATCGTCGTCTGAGCGTACGTGAGGGGCAGGATTGTCGTCCCCGTC
This sequence comes from Schistocerca gregaria, assembly GCF_023897955.1. NCBI lineage: Eukaryota > Metazoa > Arthropoda > Insecta > Orthoptera > Acrididae > Schistocerca > Schistocerca gregaria. The sequence goes on from NC_064922.1 coordinate 198,136,224, forward strand.
GGGGAAACAGAGTCTCCCACTGGTATCTGCGTAATTCAACGTTGTAAGCAGCTCGATCGAACATGGCCTTCCTGCCCACATCCGGAACAGGTACGCGGCTGACCGTCGTACATGATGATTGCACGACAGCCACCGATGGGGACTGTAGGGTCCTTGAACCTCTTGGGGATCGCAGTCAGCTTGGCTTGTTTCCACTGAGGGGGGAAAAGGCCAGATGTGAGACAACAGTATAAAATCTTGGTGAACAAGATAAGTGGTGTGCGGGGGAGGTGGCAAAGATGTTCATTTAAAATTCCGTCCAATCCAGAGGCCGACCAACCACGTTTCCGTCGAAGCATGCGCTGAATTTCTGCCATGGACGTAAGAAGGGAGGCACACTGGGGTGGGCAGTTGCGGAAAACAGCAACAGCTGTCAGGACTTCATGTTCTTCCTGTAGTTCGTTCAGAGAACGGTCCTGGACCAGAGGGAGGTTTTGGGCCTCGAACGCATCTGCCAGCATTTCCACAATTTGCAGGGTATCATATGACAAGCCCACTGCTGTGCGAATAGGATGGCAGTCGCTGGCTTAGAACGCCGCAGGGTGCCAATGACAGCCCAGTTAGATTTTTGGTGGAGTAGGAAAGTGGACATCCTGTCCTTCCACTGTTCAGACCTCCATTCAGCGAGCCGGTGGCTGAATTCGCGTTGGAGGCGTCTCATTTGGCGTTTGTCCTGAGGGTCACGAAATTGCATCCACCTCCGGCGGTAGCGGTTCTTTTGCACCTTCAGCTCTCGTAACAAAGGGGGCAAGTCGTCCAGGGGTGTTAAATTTCGAGGTGCAGTGGAGGTGGAGAGTTTACCACTTTCTGTACTTTGGCGGTAAGGTAATCCACAGCATGGACTATATTGGCCGGTGTTGTCAAATCGAGGTAGTGTGGAGTGGTGTTATTAAGTACCCTGGCAAACTTGTCCCAATTGGTGAGGGTCGCAGTGGAACGAACATCAAATGAAAGGGCAGCATTGGTGAGGTGCAAGACTACTGGCTCATGGTCAGAGGCCTTCACCTTCCAGTGAAAACTGAGGGGTGATGTTTTTGATGATGGCCACATCCAGAACGTCTGGCTGGCAGTTAGTACGGACTGGGATATGGGTAGGTTCGTGGGGGATATAGACAGGTAGTGCTAAAGTATCCTCCAGGTCAAGGAGGAGCCGGCCTTTGGGATTAGACACGCGAGAATGCCAAGCTGGGTGCTTGGCATTGAGATCTTCCCCAATGATGAGTCTGTCGAAGAATGACAATGTGCGGAGGTCTGCTTCCAGCAGTGGCTTGTTTGGGCTCAAATACGGTGCTGCAAAGGTAATGGCACCAAGACGTGTGGAGATGGTAACCGCTGTGGCCTCTATGTGTTCCATTGGCTGGAGAGTCTCTTGGGTATGGACAAGAGCTTTGTTGAGGAATACAGCTGTGCCTCCACAACGGCGGTCAGAGCGGTAACACACCAAGTTGCAAAGGCGGAAATCGTCTGCCGGTTTGAGGTGTGTTTCTGCGACCAGTAAAACATCCACACGATAGTCATAGAGGAAGGTGTTCAATTCCGTCTTCATACGTTTTATGCCATTGGCATTAAAAATGCAAGTGACAAGATCCCGAGGGGGCTGGTGGTGGATTGGAGGTCCATTCGCCACTACAACAATATTTGACTAAACCTTTCCACTAGGGCGATGACCTTGGAGAGCCCGTCCTCCGACTGACGGATTTTTTGTGCAGTGTCACGAATAACAGCCCGGATGTGGAGTTTCGTGAAAAAGGAGATGACCTGGAGGATTTCGCGCATGTCCGCCCGAAAGGACGCATCAGTCTCCACCACTGGGGGAGGGTCCCGGGTGGTCTGCTTGCCCCTACGGCGCGCAGGTGCAGGTGTAGTAGTAGGCAGAGTGCGGGTAGGGACAGACGGTTGAGATAGAGCCACAGATGGACTGGAGTGGGCTGCAGCTGGCTCCTGGATTTTGTGAGCAGTGGGAGCCGTCACGGAAGACAGACAATGAGGAGAAGGCCGAGCTGCAGCAGCAAAGGATGTCGTGGGAGTCTGGGCAGGAAGAGTCACAGGAGCCACCGAGCCATCTGGTGCCCGAGTGGCTGGTACCAGGGTGGCTGTTGAGGACAGTGCACCAGGCTGACCCCACAAAACAGGATAGTTGGTCACATCCCGTAGCGGTGGGTGAGATCGATTTGTTCTTGGTTACTTCTTGGGCGGATGAGACGACTTCAGTACCTCCTGGTAAACAAGGCACCCCCTCCAGATTGCCATGTGGTGGAGATCGCGCGTCGTTCCCAAGCATGTAGCATAGGAAGGTTTCTCTAAAGCAGAAAGTGGGCAGTTCTCTATCAAATGAGGGCCAGCAAACGTAACACCACACAACGACAAAGAACAGTAATTACCAGCCTTCCAATAGCAGTTCACAGTTACTTAAAACTGTTGAAATGAGTTTTTCGACTGCGAGAGAAGAGACCCAAGCAGCTCTTGCGGTGTAACAGTAAATGCAATTCTGATACCTTCAGACCATTGAATGAGAACCAGATACTGATAGTAAATGAGAGGTAAGTGGACGACCATCGTGCAACAGTTATCTAAATAATATTGCTGAATATGTATTTTCACTCTGTAGTTGGTGTTAGTGTTCAGAAGCTATAAGGTTAAAAATGTTCCTCTGTGTGATGTAGTGTACAATTTCCAGTACACTCCACTGTGGTTAGCTGAGATCGTATTTAAATGGAGGTTTGTATGTAAATGATTCAAGATACTAATAAGTTGATCATTATTAATGTCAGACCTACTGCTACAGTAAGTGAGGAATGTTTGCACACAAGTTTTACTGGAAGCTGTTAATTTCTTCTGGATTGTTAATCTGAGTGTTTTTGATATATATCGCAATTGAATTTTATTTCTTTACCATTTACACATCTAACTTTTCCAGTAGTTCCACTCGAAGTTAAATAGCTATGTTCAATACATACCGGTATTTAAGAATTATTGTACCATTATATATTTATACGTTTCACTCAGGGTTTTTTAAATGTTACACCCAGAAACATCTCTTGAGCAATTTCTTCCACCTTGCAGATTTTACTGTTGCGTACACAACTTTAAATTCAGAAGATATTACAACTGACGTGATAGTAAAACGCAATTAATCTTATCACACCAAGTTAACGCAGGAAGCCGAACCGAAAATGATATGTCACATTTTCCACTTGGAATGTACCATTTCAGATTCCAACGCAATATGCCTATTGCATTAACCTTCTGCTAAAACATGTCTGATCAGCATGTGTTTAATAAGAACATTGGAGAGAAAATCAGTCGCCATCACGCGACATCCAGTTAATGACACTTAACAACGTATGGGCCTCAAATGGTCTAAGGAGAGAGAGAGAGAGAGTCCAGAAACTTCTGCTGGTTTCATAGTCATTTTTTCAGAAATGACAAAACAAGTAAGAGACCCACTTTCAATAACCATTTCTTCTACACCTTTAACTGTACATAAAATCAGTTCCACAGTTTTAGTGTCGTATATTCTATAGGTCCTACAGCTGCATACCTTCAGTTGCTTAAATTCTTAAATTGTTAACATGAAGCAAAAGACACACTTTCAAAAATGATTTCTTCTATGCTTTTAACTGTGCCTAAAATCAGTAGCAAAGTTATAGTGTTCTATATTCGATAGGTCCTCCAGGCAGATTCCTTCGGTTGCTTCGTTATCTGACCTCTCTAATTTAATAAATTCTTAAATTGTTAACATGAATAATATACTCAATGCATGGCGTTATGAAGACTACAGAGAGAATATGTAGATATATAAGCCGAACAACAGGCAGCCACCGCCCAGCTGGGGTACTTTCGTCCGAGAGGTTTTCCCTCAGCCATTAAGGCAATTGCCAGGATTTGGCTTGAAGGAAACCTAATGAATTTCTTCCTCTGGACTATCCATCAAAAGGCATTTACAAAAGCTACAAAATGAAATGCTAAATTAATAGCGTCACAACAGCACAAATGAGAACTATTGGCTGAAAAAGGCTATGGTCTCCTACAGCTTACCACAGCCTCAAATCATGAATAGACAACAATGTTCACACGATTATTTACGCAACCACGACTAACACAAATGCTGTGTTATCAATTTGACTTTGCACCTCTCACAATCGCAACTGAAAGAAGAAGAACAATATATCTGTAACAACAACAAACCATACAAATTATATACAAATTATGGTGTCTGAGCTACAGTAATAGTATGATGTGTCAAGCAAAGAAACATTTAATTAATTTGACATCGATATTGTACACTACTATTAAAAACCTCTGAAATATGCTTATCACCTCCGAGACAGGAGAAACATTCTTCCTCGTGACGTACATATAAATGCAGATCTGGTACCTTCAGACTATTAAATGACATCAAAATGCTGATTCCAGAAAATAAGTTAGTTGAAGATCAATGTTCTATAGTCACATACATAAAATTACTGTATGTTATTTTTAATGAGTGGTTAATGTTAGTTTTCAGTAAGTGAAAAGTGTTACTACCCGTAATGCCAAGTGCAATGCGCCATGCACTTAGCAGTGATTTGCCCAATATGTATTTAGACGTAGGTTTGGATGTAAACGATCAATGATACAAATTGGTACATTGCGATTACAATCAGTATCACTCTTACACTAAGTGAATAACGTTTTCGCACATGTTTTGCCGGAAGATTATTCATTTCCCATGTGTTGTTAACCTGAATGCTGTTGAAATGCTTCTGAATTCAATGTTACTTTGTTCACTACACATGTCATGTCGGTAATTGTGGAGCATACAATTTACGTGCTCCCTGCCGCCGTTGGATAAGCAGCTGCCAGCAGCAAGTCGTATACCCCTAGCTTACTTATTTGTTGTTGTTGTGGTCTTCAGTCCTGAGACTGGTTTGATGCAGTTCTCCATGCTACTCTATCCTGTACAAGCTTCTTCATCTCCCAGTACCTACTGCAACTTACATCCTTCTGAATCTGCTTAGTGTATTCATCTCTTGGTCTCCCTCTACGATTTTTACCCTCCACGCTGCCCTCCAATACTAAATTGGTGATCCCTTGATGCCTCAGGACATGTCCTACCAACCAATCCCTTCTTCTGGTCACGTTGTGCCACAAACGTCTCTACTCCCCAATCCTATTCAATACTTCCTCATTAGTTATGTGATCTACCCATCTAATCTTCAGCATTCATCTGTAGCACCACATTTCGAAAGCTTCTATTCTCTTGTTGTCCAAACTACTGGAAATTGAAATAAGAACACCGTGAATTCATTGTCCCAGGAAGGGGAAACTTTATTGACACATTCCTGGGGTCAGATACTTCACATGATCACACTGACAGAACCACAAGCACATAGACACAGGCAACAGAGCATGCACAATGTCGGCACTAGTACAGTGTATATCCACCTTTCGCAGTAATGCAGGCTGCTATTCTCCCATGGAGACGATCGTAGAGATGCTGGATGTAGTCCTGTGGAATGGCTTGCCATGCCATTTCCATCTGGCGCCTCACTTGGACCAGCGTTCGTGCTGGACGTGCAGACCGCGTGAGACGACCCTTCATCCAGTCCTAAACATGCTCAAGGGGGGACAGATCCGGAGATCTTGCTGGCCAGGGTAGTTGACTTACACCTTCTAGAGCACGTTGGGTGGCACGGGATACATGCGGATGTGCATTGTCCTGTTAGAACAGCAAGTTCCCTTGCCGGTCTAGGAATGGTAGAACGATGGGTTCGATGACGGTTTGGATGTACCGTGCACTATTCAGTGTCCCCTCGACGATCACCAGAGGTGTACGGCCAGTGTAGGAGATCGCTCCCCACACCATGATGCCGGGTGTTGGCCCTGTGTGCCTCGGTCGTATGCAGTCCTGATTGTGGCGCTCACCTGCACGGCGCCAAACACGCATACGACCATCATTGGCACCAAGGCAGAAGCGACTCTCATCGCTGAAGACGACACGTCTCCATTCGTCCCTCCATTCACGCCTGTCGCGACACCACTGGAGGCGGGCTGCACGATGTTGGGGCGTGAGCGGAAGACGGCCTAACGGTGTGCGGGACCGTAGCCCAGCTTCATGGAGACGGTTGCGAATGGTCCTCGCCGATACCCCAGGAGCAACAGTGTCCCTAATTTGCTGGGAAGTGGCATTGCGGTCCCCTACGGCACTGCGTAGGATCCTACGGTCTTGGCGTGCATCCGTGCGTCGCGGCGGTCCGGTCCCAGGTCGACGGGCACGTGCACCTTCCGCCGACCACTGGCGACAACATCGATGTACTGTGGAGACCTCACGCCCCACGTGTTGAGCAAATCGTCGGTACGTCCACCCGGCCTCCCGCATGCCCACTATACGCCCTCGCTCAAAGTCCGTCAACTGCACATACGGTTCACGTCCACGCTGTCGCGACATGCTACCAGTGTTAAAGACTGCGATGGAGCTCCGTATGCCACGGCAAACTGGCTGACACTGACGGCGGCGGTGCACAAATGCTGCGCAGCTAGCGCCATTCGACGGCCAACGCCGCGGTTCCTGGTGTGTCCGCTGTGCCATGCGTGTGATCATTGCTTGTACAGCCCTCTCGCAGTGTCCGGAGCAAGTATGGTGGGTCTGACACACCGGTGTCAATGCGTTCTTTTTTCCATTTCCAGGAGTGTATTTATCGTCCATGTTTCACTTCCATACACTGCTACACTCCATACAAATACTTTCAGAAATGACTTCCTGACACTTAAATCTATACTCGATGTTAACAAATTTCTCTTCTTCAGAAACGCTTTCCTTGCCATTGCCAGTCTACATTTTATATCCTCTCTACTTCGACCATCATCAGTTATTTTGCTCCCCAAATAGCAAAACTCCTTTACTACTTTAAGTGTCTCATTTCCTAATCTAATTCCCTCAGCATCACCCGACTTAATTCGACCACATTCTATTATCCTCGTTTTGCTATTGTTGATGTTCATCTTATGTCCTCCTACATAGTTTAATTCTTAATTTCCTTGCGTGTTTTTGGGTACTTGAATTGTTTAATTTATAAATTTCGGGCGTATTATGGTATTTGAGAGTTGTAGCATCGCACTTTAGTACCTGAATAGTGTAAATTCGCGTAGCCGTCTGTCTTCTGTTGTTTTGAACGGCCAGTGTCGCTTGGTCACAGCCAGTGTGCTCCCTGCCGCCGGTGGATAAGCAGTTGGTAGCATCAAGTCGTATACCCCTAGCTTACTTATTTGTTACATAGTTTAATTCTTAATTTCTTTGCGTGGTTTTGGGTACTTCCATTCTTTAATTCATAAATTTCGGGCGCATTATAGTATTTGAGAGTTGTAGCATCGCGCTTTAGTGTTTACTTCGTAGATTCTTACTTAAATTGCGCGTGAGTTTCGTATAGGAGGTGTAATTTCGAGGTTTAGTTACTGTAATCGTAAATTCAGGCAGATTGTAGTGCAGTCGTTAGGCATTTGTACACGTTATTTCATACATTCTTTGCATGTTTCTCTTGCGTATTCTAGGTACGGACACGTGTTTCAGTAACTTTTGTTAAACATCGATTAGAATGGACAGGGACTGTGATTGCAGTGTTCAGATGAGGGCTGAGTTGGCATCCCTTCGCTCACAGCTGCAGGCGGCGCTGACTTCGGTCGCGCAGCTTAAGGCTGTTGCCAATGGGCACCACTGTGGGGAGCCGGACTTGGATATTACAGGGATGTCAACCTCGTCCCGCCTGTCCCCAGATCGGTCTGCCGCTGTGGTTGCCCTGGTTGCTCCCCACAGTGGGGCTGAGCCCTCACCTGGGGTTGATTCGGAGGTCATTCCAATGCGTGGCAGGCAGCGAAAGACGTCCCTGGAGGCTGATCAGAAAGCCTCCCCAGTGCATCTGACGAACAGGTTTCAAGTACTGTCTCTGGCTGAGGCAGATGCAGCTGCCTTCCCTGTTTCAGAGGATGATTCTCAACCTTCAAGGTCCAGGCAATCGCCGATGGTGGGCTTCTTGGTAGTTGGGAGCTCCAATGTTAGGCGCGTAATCGGGCCCCTTAGGGATATGGCGACTAATGAGGGGAAGAAATCCAGTGTGCACTCTGTGTGCATTCCGGGTGGAGTCATTCCTGATGTGGAAAGGGTCCTTCCAGATGCCATGAAGAGCACAGAGTGCAACCAGCTGCAGGTGGTGGCACATGTCGGCACTAATGACGTGTGTCGCTTTGGATCTGAGGAAATTCACTCTGGATTCCAGCGGCTATCTGATTTGGTGAAGGCTGCTGGTCTTGCTTACGAGATGAAGGCAGAGCTCACCATCTGCAGCATCGTTGACAGAACCGACTGCGGATCTTTGGTGTAGAGTCGGGTGGAGGGTCTGAATCAGAGGCTCAGACAGTTTTGCGACAGTGTTGGCTGCAGATTCCTTGACTTGCGCCATAGGGTGGTGGGGTTTCGGGTTCCGCTGAATAGGTCAGGAGTTCACTACACTCAGCTGGCGACGACACGGGTAGCGGAGGCTGTGTGGCGTGGACTGGGAGGTTTTTTATGTTAGAAGGCCTCGGGAAAGTATGGGGTGGGCTGTAATCTCAAAGGGTGCATGGCAAATACAGGACGTGCTTGGATCAAGGAACAGTCGGAATTGTAGTTGTAAATTGTTGTAGTTGTGCTGGGAAAGTCCCTGAGATACAAGCGCTAATAGAAAGCACAGAAGCTGAAATCGTTATAGATGCAGAAAGCTGGCTAAAGCCTGAAATAAGATCTGCAGAAATTTTTACGAAGTCTCAGACGGTGTTTAGGAAAGACAGATTAGGCAGAATTGGTGTGGTGGAGTGATTTTGTCTGTCAGTAGTGGTTTATCTTGTAGTGAAGTCGAAGTAAATACTCCGTGCAAATTGGTATGGGTGGAGGTTATACTTAACAGCCTAACTAAGTTAATAACTGGCTCCTTATACCGACCCCCATACTCCGATGATATAGTTGCTGAACAGTTCAGAGAAAATTTGAGTCTAATAACATTAAATACCCCACTCATACGGTTATAGTTGGTGGGGACTTAAACCTTCCCTCGATATGTTGGCAAAAATACTTCTTCAAAACCGGTGGCAGGCAGAAAACATCTTCCGAGATTGTCCTAAATGCTTTCTCCGAAAATTATTTCGAGCAGTTAGTCCACGAATCCACGCGAATTGTAAATGGTTGCGAAAAAACACTTGACCTCTTAGCCACAAACAATCCAGAGCTAGTAGAGAGCATCATGACTGATATAGGGATTAGTGACCAAAAGGTCGTTGTAGCTAGGCTCAATACCGTTTCTTCCAAACCCACCAGAAACAAACTCAAAATAATTTTATTTAAAAAAGCGGCTAAAGTGTCACTAGAAGCCTTTCTAAGAGACAATCTCCATTCCTTCCGAACTGACAATGCAAATGTAGACGAGATGTGGCTCACATTCAAAGATATAGTAGCAACAGCAATTGAGAGATTCATACCTCATAAATTGGTAAGAGATGGAACTGATCCTCCGTGGTACACAAAACAAGCCCGAACGCTGTTGCAGAGGCAACGGAAAAAACATGCAAAGTTCAGAAGAACTCGAAATCCCAAAGATTGGCTAAAATTTACAGACGCGCGAAATTTGGCACGAACTTCAATGCGAGATGCCTTTAATAGGTTCCACAACGAAACTTTGTCTCGAAATTTGGTAGAAAATCCGAAGAAATTCTGCTCGTATGTAAAGAACACAAGCGGCAAGACGCAGTCAATACCTTCGCTGCGCAGTGCCGATGGTACTGTTACCGACGACTGTGCCGCTAAAGCGGAGTTATTGAACACAGTTTTCCGAAATTCCTTCACCAGGGAAGACGAATGGAATATTCCAGAATTTGAAACACAAACAGCTGCTAGCATGAGTTTCTTAGAAGTAGATACCTTAGGGGTTGCAAAGCAACTCAAATTGCTTGATACGGGCAAGTCTTCAGGTCCAGACTGTATACCGATTAGGTCCCTTTCAGATTACGCTGATACAACAGCTCCCTACTTAGCAATCATATACAACCGCTTGCTCACCGATAGATCTGTACCTACAGATTGGAAAATTGCGCAGGTCGCACCAGTGTTTAAGAAGGGTAGTAGGAGTAATCCATCGAACTACAGACCTATATCATTGACGTCGGTTTGCAGTAGGGTTTTGGAGCATATACTGTATTCAAACATTATGTATCACCTCGAAGGGAACGATCTATTGATACGTAATCAGCATGGTTTCAGAAAACATCGTTCTTGTGCAACGCAGCTAGCTCTTTATTCGCACGAAGTAATGGCCGCTATCGACAGGGGATCTCAAGTTGATTCCCTATTTCTAGATTTCCGGAAAGCTTTTGACACCGTTCCTCACAAGCGACTTCTAATGAAGCTGCGGGCCTATGGGGTATCGTCTCAGTTCTGCGACTGGATTCGTGATTTGCTGTCAGGAAGGTCGCAGTTCGTAGTAATAGACAGCAAATCATCAAGTAAAACTGAAGTGATATCAGGCGTTCCCCAGGGAAGCCTCCTGGGACCTCTGCTGTTCCTGATCTATATAAATGACCTGGGTAACAATCTGAGCAGTTCTCTTAGGTTGTTCGCAGATGATGCTGTAATTTACCGTCTAGTAAGGTCATCCGAAGACCAGTATGAGTTGCAAAGCGATTTAGAAAAGATTGCTGTATGGTGTGGCAGGTGGCAGTTGACGCTAAATAACGAAAAGTGAGAGGTGATCCACATGAGTTCCAAAAGAAATCCGTTGGAATACGATTACTCGATAAATAGTACAATACTCAAGGCTGTCAATTCAACTAAGTACCTGGGTGTTAAAATTAAGAACAACTTCAGCTGGAAAGACCACATGGATAATATTGTGGGGAAGGCGAGCCAAAGGTTGCATTTCATTGGCAGGACACTTAGAAAATGCAACAAGTCCACTAAAGAGACAGCTTACACTACACTCGTTCGTCCTCTGTTAGAATATTGCTGCGCGGTGTGGGATCCTTACCAGGTGGGATTGACGGAGGACATCGAAAGGGTGCAAAAAGGGGCAGCTCGTTTTGTATTATCACGTAATAGGGGAGAGAGTGTGGCAGATATGATACACGAGTTGGGATGGAAGTCATTACAGCATAGACGTTTTTCGTCGCGGCGAGATCTATTTACAAAATTTCAGTCGCCAACTTTCTCTTCCGACTGCGAAAATATTTTGTTGAGCCCAACCTACTAGGGAGGAATGATCATCAAACTAAAATAAGAGATATCAGAGCTCGAACAGCAAGGTTTAGGTGTTCGTTTTTCCCGCGCGCTGTTCGGGAATGGAATGGTAGAGAGATAGTATGATTGTGGTTCGATGAACCCTCTGCCAAGCACTTAAATGTGAATTGCAGAGTAGTCATGTAGATGTAGATGTAGAAGATGGGTCATTACAAATAAAGTGTCTTAACGTGAGAGTAGGCTCATTTACAGATTTTATGTCTTCAACTGATAAAGAATCCTATGTTTAGAATGCTACATATTCAGCAAATATGTTTTTTTCTTACTGATAAAATATTAGGACTGACGATGGTCCTCACAGACGTGGATTTAATAAATTTCCTAACGTTTACGAGTACTAACATGCGTCAGATCAATAGTTTGTTCAACTTTACTCTGACATACATCCGTTCTTTCCGCCAAGGACCTCGTGTCATAACTACACTTCCATTCAGACTGAATCGGTTAAGAAAATTAGCTTTTAAAGTCGTCAGCTGAGAGATATCGGAACAGCTACAGCACCAATAGACGCTGCATCAAAAGACGATGTGCCAACAGAAAACGAGCATTCAGTCAACATTCAGCTTCAATGAGTGAACGGCTTACAGAATAAGCAGGTAATTGCATAAAAAATTCAGTGGCCATTGGAATGAAACTAATGAACGGCTCGTAAAGCTAGAATGAGACTTGTGTAAAGTACACTCATTCATTATAGATCAGCACCCAGTGCTCTCTAGACGACTTGTAGGTCCCACAGTTACTCCTGCGTTTGCTTCAGACAGACGTAGAAGATTTAGCAATGATCTTGTTGGAGTGTATTAATTCACTGCATGCTGCAGACAGACGTAGAAGATTTAGAAATGATCTTGTTGGAGTGTATTAATTCACTACATGCGGCAGATCTACATTCTACGCGGTGCGTAAGAAGCAGAGAACTGTTTCAAAGAAATATATTTCTTCTTTCTGTTAATTCAATTTCACTTTCGACAGTAGACAGTTCCATCGTTGCAAGCCCTCATTAAGTGTCTTGCAATACGGAAGCGTAAGTACAATTTATTTTGTAAGAAGTGAATTAACTGCTAAACCAGAAATTAAGTAACGATTTGATGACGATACACCCCAAATTTAAAATCGAACAGTGAACAACAACGCGTAATTTTGTGCGGAAGAACTGGTGTGAAGGCATACTGAGGTACATCAGTCGCCAAAACCTAACATTTCTTCGTATTAGACGTGACTACCGAAGGGACTAATATTAAGCAATTTTTCAACGTGAGAAACGCGTTTTGACATTTCTGAGAGCATATGAATATGACGCCTGTCGCCGGCCGGACTGGCCGTGCGGTTCTAGGCGCTACAGTCTGGAACCGAGCGACCGCTACGGTCACAGGATCGAATCCTGCCTTGGGCATGGATGTGTGTGATGTCCTTAGGTTAGTTAGGTTTAATTAGTTGCAAGTTCTCGGCGACTGCGTTTCTCGACTGCGAGAGAAGAGAACCTAGCATATCTATCTGTGTAACAGTAAATGCAATTCCGATACCTTCAGACCATTAAATGAGAACAAAATACTGATAGTAAACGAGGAGTAACTGGAAGACCAGCGTGCAACAGTTATCTAAATAATATTGCTGAATATATATTTTCACTCTCTAGTTGGTGTTAGTGTTTGGTGGCTATAATGTTAAAAATGTTCCTCTGTGTATTGTAGTGTACAATTTCCAGTACACTCCACAGTGGTCAGCTGAGTGCGTATTTAAATGGAGGTTTGTATGTAAATGATTCATGGTTCTAATAAGTAGGCCATTATTAGTATCCGACTCACTGCTGCAGTAAGTGAACAATGTTTGCACACAAGCTTTGCTGGAAGCAGGTCAGTTCCTTGAGGGTTGTTAATCTGAGCGTTTTTGAAATATTTCTGAACTGAATTTTATTTTTTTATCATTTACACTTGTAGCATTGCCAGTAGTTCCACTAGATGTTATATGTTGTTGTTGTTGTTGTCTTCAGTCCTGAGACTGGTTTGATGCAGCTCTCCATGCTACTCTATCCTGTGCAAGCTTCTTCATCTCCCAGTACCTACTGCAACCTACATCCTTCTGAATCTGCTTAGTGTACTCATCTCTCGGTCTCCCTCTACGATTTTTACCCTCCACGCTGCCCTCCAATGCTAAATTTGTGATCCCTTGATGCCTCAAAACATGTCCTACCAACCGATCCCTTCTTCTAGTCAAGTTGTGCCACAAACTTCTCTTCTCTCCAATCCTATTCAATACCTCCTCATTAGTTATTTTGCTCCCCAAATAGCAAAACTCCTTTAGTGCTTTAAGCGTCTCATTTCCTAATCTAATTCCCTCAGCATCACCCGACTTAATTCGACTACATTCCATTATCCTCGTTATATAGCTATGTTCAATACATACCAGTATTTAAGAATTATTGTGTTGTTGTTGTTGTCTTGAGGCCTGAGACTGGTTTGATGCAGCTCTCCATGCTACTCTATTTTGTGCAAGCTTCTTCATCTCCCAGTACCTACTGCAACCTATATCCTTCTGAATCTGCTTAATGTATTCATCTCTTGGTCTCTCTCTACGATTTTTACCCTCCACGCTGCGCTCCAATGCTAAATTTGTGATCCCTTGATGCCTCAGAACATGTCTTCTTCAGAAACGCTTTCCTTGCCATTGCCAGTCTAAATTTTATATCCTCTCTACTTCGACCATCATAAGTTATTTTGCTCCCCAAATAGCAAAACTCCTTTAGTGCTTCAAGCGTCTCATTTCCTAATCTAATTCCCTCAGCATCACCCGACTTAATTCGACTACATTCCATTATCCTCGTTTTGCTTTTGTTGATGTTCATCTTATATCCTCCGTTCAACTGCTCTTCCAAGTCCTTTGCTCTCTCTGACAGAATTACAATGTCATCGGAGAACATCAACGTTTTTATTTCTTCTCCATGGACTTTAATACCTACTCCGAAATTTTCTTTTGTTTCCTTTACTGCTTGCTCAATATACAGATTGAATAACATCGGGGACAGGCTACAACCCTGTCTCACTCCCTTCCCAACCACTGCTTCCCTTTCATGTCCCTCGACTCTTATAACTGACATCTGGTTTCTGTACACATTGAAAATAGCCTTTCGCTCCCTGTATTTTACCCCTGCCACCTTTAGAATTTGAAAGAGAGTATTCCAGTCAACATTGTCAAAAGCTTTCTCTAAGTCTACAAATGCTAGAAATGTAGGTTTGCATTTTCTTAATCTATTTTCTAAGATAAGTCGTAGGGCCAGTATTGCCTCACGTGTTCCAACATTTCTTCTGAATCTAAACATCAATTAAATTCAATATTTCTTCTGTTACCCAAGGATTTCTACTAGCCCTCGTCTTTTTACCTACTTGATCCTCTGCTGGCTTCACTATTTCATCCCTCAGAGCTACCCATTCTTCTTCTACTGTATTTCTTTCCCCCATTCCTGTCAATTGTTCCCTTATGCCCTCCCTGAAACTCTGTACAACCTCTAGTTTAGTCAGTTTATTTCCTTAAACTCCCACCATTTTATATTTGTACGTTTCACTCAGGGTTTCTTTAATGTTACACTCAGAAACGTCTCTAGAGCAATTTCTTTCATCTTGCATGTTGCGTTCAAAACTTTAAATGCAGAAGATTGCACAACTGACGTAATAATAATACGCAATCAATCTGTTCACACCATGTTAACGCAGGAAGCCAAACCGAAAATGATATCTCTTGTTTTCCGCTTGGAATGTAACATTTCAGCTTCCACCGCAATATGCATATTACATTAACCTTCTGCTGAAACATGTCTGATCAGCATTTGTTTAGTAAGAACTTCGGAGAGAAAATCAGTCGCCATCATGTGACATCGCTCTAATGCCACTTACCACCGCCTGGAGACATGGTATTGGCCTCAAATGCAAAGACAGAGAAGAGTCCACAATCTTCTTCAAGCTTCTTAGTCATGTTTTCAGAAATGACAAAACAAGTAAAAGACGCACGTTCAAAAACGATTTCTTCTACGCTTTTAACTGTACATAAAATCAGTACCACCACAGTTTTAGTGTTATATATTCGGTAAGTCCTACAGGCAGATACCTTCGGTTGCTTCGTTATCTTCCTGCTCCTGTTTATTAAATTCTTTAACTGTTGACATGAATATTATACTGAATGTGATATGGTACATTATGCTACTCGAGGAACACTGGAGTAGAGGAGATGGGTTACCAGCCATAAATATCTCTCCTGCTTAGAATCTCACAGTGCCCTCAATTCATCCAAATATTCATGACACTCTCTTCAGCGTCTAAAACAAGGGATGTGTGTACCGGTTTGGAATGACATATAGTACATAGCGCCTAACCATGTCTGTAGGGTTAGCAGTAAAACGATCTTAGCCCACGACTGCTCGTTGACTTGTATGAAAATCTTGAATCATTGGGAAAATTAATAGTCGCAAATGACATGCAAACAGCTGAGACCAATAAAACCTAATATTATGCTACAACGTACGTCTTCCCAAGCATGAAAATGCGGTATAATGTAGCCCTCACTGTACTGTCGCACTTGGATGACTTCTCTCAATGTGTGAGGACTACGAAAGCTTCTTAATTTACTTTGTGGAAGTTTGAAGACAAAACACGTTTTACGAGAAACGTCTAACTGAACAATTGGGCCAACAAATATCTTTATATCTATTGTTACCTTTTATCCAACTTATATATGGGATAAGCTTAATAACACCTGATAGTTTATCATCTCGGGCACAACCTCATATTTTTTGAGGAGGTAGTTGGAGAGTTTACGAATCAGTATTACTTTTCGGTTCGTTGTAAGTTCATTGAGCGAAAATGTTTCGCGCATCTAAATAACAGTAAAATGAAAAGAAATATTAATTTTGTGAACTAACCAAATACCTTTACAAAACTGTATAATTACTGCAGATGACAGACTGCAGATCCTATAAAGATTACCGTAACCCTGCTAGTGAGAAACAAAACAACTTCAAAAGATAAAACGATTATTTCGGGTCTAATTGTTCACTCACGAAGTTTTTCATAAAATTTGTGGTTTGAGTACCCAACGAAGACTGCACTATTGATTGCATATACGTATATGTTGGAACAAGTTTGTATGTGAAACGTAATGCAAGAAGATTTGGTGGTTTATACACTGAAGCGCCAAAGAAACTGGTACAGGCATGCGTATTCAAATACAGAAATACGTAAACAGGCAGAATACGGCGCTGCGGTTGGCAACGCCTGTATAAGACAAAAAGTGTCCAGCGCAGTTGTTAGATGGATTAGTGTTGCTACAATGGCAGGTTGTCAATATTTTGAGTGAGTTTGAACGTTGTGTTATAGTTGGCGCACGAGCGATGGGACACGGCATCTTAAAGGTAGCGATGAAGTAGGTATTTTCCTGTACGACCATTTCACGAGTGTACCGCGAAGATCAGGAATCCGGCAAAACATCAGATCTCCGACATCGCTGCGGCCGGAAAAAGATCTTGCATGAACGGGACCAGCGACGACTGATGAGAATCGTTCAACGTGACAGAAGTACATCGCTTCCACAAACTGCTGCAGATATCAATACTGGACCATCAACAAGTGTCAGCTTGCGAACCATTCAACGAAACATCATCGATTTGGGCTTTCGGAGCCGAAGATCCCCTCACGCACAACACAAAGCTTTACGCGTTTCCTGGGCCTGTCAACACTGATGTTATGTGTTGATGACTGGAAACATGTTACCTGGTCGGACGAGTCTCGTTTTAAATTGTGTCAAGCGGATGGACGTGTGCGGGTAATTGAGACAACCCCATGAATCCATGAACCTTGCATGTCAGCAGGGGACTGTTCAAGTTGGTTGAGGCTCTGTAATGGTGTGGGGCATGTGCAGTTGGAGTGATATGGGACAAATGATACTTTTATATATGACTCTGGCGGGAGACACGTACGGAAGCATCCTGTCTGATCACCTGCATCCATTCATGTCCATATTGCATTCCGACGAACTTAGGCAATTCCAAGAGGGTACTGCGACACCCCACACGTCCAGAATTGTTACAGAGCGACTCCAGGAACACTCTTCTGAGTTTAAACACTCCCGTTGCCCACAAAACTCCACAGGCATGACATTATTAAACATCTGGGATTGTTGCAATGTGCTCCAGGAACACTCTTCTGAGTTTAAACTCTCCCGTTGCCCACAAAACTCCACAGGCATGACATTATTGAACATCTGGGATTGTTGCAATGTGCTGTTCAGAAGAGATCTTCACTGCCTCATACTCTTACGGATTTATGGACTGCCCTGCAGGATTCATGTTGTCAGTTCCCTCCGGCACTGCTTCAGACATTAGTCGAGTCCATGCCACGTCGTGTTGCGGCACTTCTATATGCTCGCGGGGGTCCTACACGATATTAGGCAGATGTACCAGTTTCTTTGGTTCTTCAGTGCATAAACAGGCGGAAACAAGTTCTTGCAATTTGTCTACAGTAGCAGATGCTCTTACAGCATCAAACTCAAAAGCTGATGTCTTTCTCGCTGTTTTAAAGTTTTGTACGTGTTAGAGACAAGAAGTTATGTTCGGTGGAGTATCTGGTTCATTCATTTTTCATCAAGTGAGCAGTCTGTCGAGTTCATTTGTAGTTGTGTTTCATCTTTTGCACACTTTTCCCGCCGGTTTACTGAACATATGGCCCTCCGTGCCGGATTTGATGACATTATCGGCCAATGTCATGCGCGATTCATCCATCTAGGGTCAGAACGCGACACTTTATATTTTTTGGTTTCCATTGCTAATAAACACACATAATAGCGCTTTTACATAAAAGTTTTAAATATACCCTAAGACAAAGGAAAACGACGCACCACGAAGGAGTTATCCGAGTGGGACGGAGATCGGTAGATGTAGTGCACACGTACGCATAAACAAATGATCACAATTTCAGAGAAACTGCGTTCAAGAGAAAGGGCTTCAAAAACTGAGCAAGTCAATAAGGCGTTGGTCCACCTCTGGCCCTTATTCGATTTGTCATTGACTGATAGAGTTGCTTGATGTCCTCCTGAGGAACATCGCGTCGAATTTTGTCCTCTTCGGGCGATAGATTGCCAAAATCCCGAGCTGATTGGAAGGTTTTGCCCATAATACTCCCAATGTTCCCGATTGAGGAGAGACCCGGCGCCATTTCTGACCAAGGTATGGTTTGGCTAGCACGAAGACAAGCAGTAGAAATTATCGCCATGTACGGGCGGGCATTATCTTGCTGAAATGTGGGCCCAGTACAGCTTTCCATGAAGAGCAACAGAACGAGGCGTAGAATATCTTCGGCTTACTGCTTTGCTGGAAGGCTGCCACAGATGACAAACAAAGAGGTCCTGCTTTGAAAAGAAATGGCACCCCAGATCATCATTCCTGGTTGTCAGGCAGTATGGCGGGCGACAGTCATGTTGGTATCCCACAACAGTCCGGGACGTCTCCAGGTCTTCAGCGTGAAATGTCACTGACTGGAGTAAAAGTGTCTTCAGTGATGAGTTCAGCTTCTAATTGTGTCACAGGCCTCAGGCAAGAAGATCTCTGTCTGGGTGGATCTAAATGTCCCCAGCTGCTCATGGGAACACCATGGTGAATCAGTTTAATACTTCCAGTGCCAAAGCAATAAGTGTATCATCTGAGAGTACTCACACCCAGTAATCTAAACGACTGAGGGAGGCTAGTCTTCCTGAAAACCAGAATGTATTTAGTAACAGGGCTCAAGGAGAATAATCAGAGTGCGTTTCTGTTGATCAAGAGGAAGGAGGGGACGTTTGGAAAAGTGTCCCCTTCCTGTATTCACGAAATATTAAAATGGCTTGCTGGAACCTTGACGTCTATTAAACGACTGTGTAATGGTTCCTTTTTGTTCAAAACTAACAAGTCAAATCAACTGGAACTTCCTCGAATGTCTATTTCCTGCCTTTTTTCTCTGAATTTTTCTCTGTTCGTTATTTCTTCTATGGAGATATTTAGTTTCTTGAGGTCTTCCATGGTTTCCTTTGCCCACTTAGTTTTCATCATATTACTCATCACTATGTTAAAAACCTTCTTGATCAGTCTATTTTCTTTCATCCTATAAATGTTCCCATAGAATTTAGACGTTCTTTTTCTGATGTTCTCTATAATTGTCTCTGTTTGTTGGTACAGTTGTTTTGTCGGTCTTTTTATCCAGATCCTGTTTCTGAACTGGCCCATAGATCTTCCTCAGAATTTTCCTCTCTTGCTTTTCCATTTTCTTGATTTTCGTTCTACCCCTCATCACTGTCGCTTTTGAGGTTTACAAGACTACTGTTTTGTAATGTCTTAATTTGGCATTAACGAAAAAAACTTCTTTTGTTGTAATGGTTCTATGTAAGACTGTCAGCTTTTTGTAGCTTTGCAACCCTTTTTTCATTGGCTGTATAATCTGTATAATCTTTCCCACTTTCTACTTGTACTATCTTTCCATACTTTGTTACCAATGGGTTTCTGTCTGTGGATTTTGTGTCCATGTACTCGGTTTTTTCATACGAAATTTGTAGTCCTGTTCCTTTGGATTCTTTTCTGTTATTTCTTATGATGGCTATATCATCGGCAAAGGCCAGACATTTTATGTTGATAGTTCTATTTTTGTGTCTCCCCATCTTTACCCCGTTTACTCCTTTGACCCATGTCCAGGTTATATTCTCAGAAACTGCTTTCAATAAAATGGGTGACATGTCATCTCCCTCTCCCGTCCCTGTCTTGATTTCGAACGGTTCCGAGATCTCTCCCATGAACTTCACTTCGGATTTTGTATTTGTTAATATTTCCTGGATTAGTTTCCTGGTCTTGTTGCCTACCTTCTTTTCTTCCAGTGTACTGAAAAGTGTTTCTCTGTCTATGGAATCGTAGGCCTTCTTGAAATCAACAAATGTTATTGTGGTTCAAAAATGACTCTGAGCACTATGGGACATAACTGCTGAGGTCGTCAATCCCCTAGAACTTAAAACTACTTACACCTAACTAACCTAAGGACATCACGCACACCAATGCCCGAGGCAGAATTCGAACCAGCGACCGTAGCGCCGCGCGGCTTCAGACTGTAGCGCCTAGAACCGCTCTGCCACTCCGGCCGGTCGTTATTGTGGTGTTTCTGGACTTTCTCGTTGTTGATATTGTTCTCAGGCACCAGATCTGTTCACTGCACGATCTTCCCTTCCTGAACCCTGCTTGGTATTCTCCGATATGTGGATCTATCTGATGTTCTAGGCGATTTAACAGAGCTTTGAATAGAATTTTGTATGTCGCAGGCAATAACGAAATCCCTCTATAGTTATTAGAGTCTGTTTTGTCTCCTTTCTTGTGGATGGGGTTTGTTAGGGCTGACTTCCATTCTTCTGGCACCTTTTCTGTTTCCCAGATGTTTTTGATTATTCTGTGTATTTTGGGTGTAATGTTTTCATGGTCTAATTTCCATACTTCTGCTATCAGTCCATCTTCTCCAGGTGCTCTGTTATTTTTCAATAATTCTATTATTTTCACAATTTCTTCTTGTGCTAGGGGTTCAGAGTCCTGGGTAGGTTCTGGTTTCGTAAACTGTAATCTCTGTTTTGTTTCATTGCAGTTGAGTAATGTGTCAAAGTATCGAGCTAATATTTCATAGTTTTTCTTCTGATTTGTCTCCAGTGTTCCAACTTGTCTTTTGAAGCATAAGCTTGGAAGTTGATAGCCTGTCATATTTTCTCGGAATATTCTGTAAACATTCCGTGTGTTGTTTCTGGTGAAGTCCTCTTCTATCTCCTTCAACCTGCTGTTTCCTTAACCTCTTTTTTCTCTGCGGATTATTTTTGAAGTGTTTTTCTGTATCCTGTTGATTTCTTTCAATTTTTCTTGTATTCTGTGGCTGTTAAATTTTTTCCAGGCTTGTATTCTGTCTTCTGTGGCTCTTTCTCATGTGTTGTTCCACCATCGATGTTTCCTTTTTCTCGGTGGTTGCCCCAGTTTTATTAATTCTCTCATGTTTTCTGGCAGTTCTGTCCAGTTGTTGCTGTTGATTTTCGTAATTTCTTCTATTATTTCTTTCTTGTTTAGTTGCAGGTACTCTGGATCTGTTGTAAAAGGTCTGTTGGTTCTCTTGACTTGTCTGTTCGGCATAAATTTTGCTTTGATTTGGAGAAGGTGGTGATCAGACCAAAAAACTCCTTTCCTGAGTCTTACATTCATTATTTCTCTAGCGTTTTTTACAGATATTGCTACGTGGTCTATTCTCCTAGAGCATTGTAGGGGGATTTCCAAGTTACTAGTTTTCTGTATGCTTTCTGGAAGCTCAAAATTCCTGCAGAAATTTATCAAGTTCTCTCCAGTTTTGTTTGTTCCCTTGTGCGCCGTATGTTTTCCTGTCGTGTCTCGGAATTTTCTTTTCTTGCCTATCTGGGCATTCAAATCACCTAGTAATACGTTTACATGATTCTTGGGGATTTTGCTGGTAGCTTCTTCCAGATCTTCACAGAATTCGTCTGTCATCACTGGGTTCTTCTTGATATAATTATTTGTCGGGGCATGTGCCCCAATTAGTGTACAGACCTTTTAACAAACCGTATCGTGAGTGTTTAAATTTTTTCTATGTACTACAAATACTGTTCCAAAGAGTTTGAGACTACTTCTTGGAATGGCTACGGCTGGTTTCTCCTTATATATTCCTTAATTTTCCGAATCAAAGTGGTTCTCATCTGCGAATCACGTTTCCTGTATTGCCATAATTTTGATATTGAATTTATTCATGGTGTTCCAATTTACCTGGCTACAGTATTGTCTTTGTGTTGAGTGTTCCCATGTAAAATATTCTCTTTGTCCTTAGGGTTTTTGAGAAGTTCCAATTCTTCTCTTCATGACGTGCCTGAACCCTGGAATCCGATGATCAGGTCTATTACCAAGTCTTCTTGACTTGGTTCCAGGGTAGTGGATTCTTTCCCATTGGTCTGTCATGATTATTGGTTGTGTTTAGGTTTTGGTGCTGAAATTACGAAGGATTTCACATAATTTTTACTGGAGTTTTGAGTTCCAGAAGATTCAAACACAGCCGAGCTCACAGAACCAACAGACGCTGACCACAGTACCGGTGGCTACCACACAGACGTGTCTGGATTTTGGGGCTTCACTTGTAACCCTAGGCAGGGGCCCTCACAGGGTGCAACCATCCGGAGTCAGATGGACCCAGGATTCTTTACGCGATGTTACTCCTCCCCCTCCTCCTTCCTCATCACTTGCGAGATGGGGTCCCGGGCTTGGGAACGGCAGTGTCGGAGTTGCTAGCCTCTCTTCGTTTATTCGCTTTTAATTACGCAACTGGAGGGGAGCTGAATTAGTTGAACTGGAGTCATGGTATCATAGTGACTGTATGAGCTGGTTTCAGATCCTCTTCTTAACCTTTTGTAACCTAACATGGTTCTGAGTACATTAATTTGCTTTATTTGCTATCTGTCAAAGTGAGGACTGCTATGAATGTGAGACAGGCGACTCGTAGCGAGGACCGGCAAACGAGCTCTGCAGAAACAGGAGGTTGGTTGGTTGGTTGATCTGGGCGAGGATACCAAACAGCGAGGTCATCGGTCACATAGGATTAGGGAAGGATGGGGAAGGAAGTCGGCAGTGCACTTTCAAAGGAACAATTCCCGCATTTACCTGAAGCGATTTAGGGAAATTACGGAAAACTTATATAAGGATGGTCGGACGCGGGTTTGAACCCTCGTTCTCCCGAGTGCGAGTTCAGTGTGCTAACCACTGTGCTACCTCGTTCGGTAGAAACAGAAGGAGAAGAAATTGCAGGTGTGGTGCCCTTACCCTATCGGGGGATGAAATTCGCTTTACTGATCAGAGTGTAGGTGGAGAGCCCATTGTCTACTCAAAGGATGGCTTGCGTGTCGGCCGAGATAAAAAAAAAAAAAAAAAAAAAAAACCTTCGTTCCAGAAGATGGAACGCTGTCAGCGGAGGTACCTGGACAGATAAGCATCTCGTGGCTTTCCTAAAACACTTGACAAAGCAGCTCTGACCTACTTAACGTTTGGACGTAAGAGCGAAGTCAGCAACTAGCCTCGTAGAAAGCTATTTAAGATTTTCACGGGGCCTGAATATGAGGCTAGATGGCAGTTGAAAAAACACTGACTGATGTGTTAAAGGTGATGTAAGGAGAACACAACACTCTGGCAGGAACTTTTTTAGAAAATAGGTGAAGAAATTCTATTTATTAGCTCGTTGTCGTGTTTTGGCACTATATGTTGTAAAAGAAAAAAATTGAACCATTGGTGGGCTTTAGGAACTTTTTGAGAGGGTTGGAGGACGTGTTTTCGTTCACGGGAAGGCAGGAGCAAGCTGCTCGTCAGAGTGTTGAGAAATATCAAGAGTTGCACTCAGTGAGGTGACGTGGAAAGGAGAAGTAGAGAGGTAGGTGCGGAGAGAAATAGGTGAAGGAGACACGGACAGGAGTGAGTGGCTAAGTTTTGCTGCACTCTCAAGTCTCCACTCTGTTCCCACTACAATGGAAGTTATGGTAAGCATAGCTAGCAACTCCGGCATGTAAGGACAAGCGAGACTACTGTAGTTCAATTTCAAGATAGCTTTCAGTGTCTCATATTCGTCAGTGCTACCTCAGATCTTTAGGAATATTGGGTGCTGGTTCCGGAAAAGCACTGTAATGATCATAGTCAGGTTACAGTACCTTCCACAGAATTCGATGCGACATTTTTAAGCAACTCCACCTCATTCGGTAATTTTGCCAACTCAGAGCTTTAGTTAACAGTTCTCATAGCAAAGTATAGCTTTGTAAAGTTCATCACATAATTCTTTTTTTTCTGAATTATATTTCATGTATCTTTTATAGTAAACCATAGGGTATACTTAAGTCTTGATTCCATTATCACATCTATTTGCTTTCAGTGATAAGTATTATGTCAGTTGCTCACCTTCAGATTCACTAATAAGGCCTATAAAAATTAAAGCGTGTGTGATTTCGTTGGTTACATTAAATACAGCATTGAATCTCAAGTGTTTGCTGGTTGAGTCATGATTAATTCGGATCTAGCTAGATTTCTCTTTCACAAACATGGGTTTTGCAAAGGTTAGTGCTATAACGTTTATTCATTCGTCGGTCCCGGTCTCTGCAAACACTATACACACATTGTTTTGGAACACTACACACACTATCAGCTGACATCAGGACCATTTTATGTACTGAAACTTCCCATTTGCTATCCTGAAAAACTGAGTCCCATCCTTCTGTAACGCGTGAGATGTTGTGCTCAGAAAGAGGATACGTTTACACATTGAACCGCTACGCGAGTTAATTTTTATAGACTATAAACAAAAGGTAAAAATAAAGTGTGTAAGTCATGTGCGGAATGACAGACATTTTATTACTATTGTTATAATTTATATGTGCCACATTTCTTACCAAACCCTTAATCGGTGTTATCCAAGTAACTCAGTAATTGTAGAAAATGCAGGTTAACAAATACTTTTTAACTGCCTTTTTAAATAAGTTTTTTTAGTAATTCTTGTAATCTACTTTGTTAGTGTATTGTACAGTTTTATTCTTTGGTAGAAAAAGCTGTTTCACGTTTTATGTTTCCTCGTTCTTGGTAAATGGTATTCAGTCTAGATCTTGTTCGATGCTCACGCATAGAGCTGTTTGCGCGGTAATTATCAATGTTATTTATGTTGTCTAAAATTGATGATAAATATACTTATACACAGCAGTTAAAATCCCCAAAGTTTTGATTAGATCTTCACAATGAGCTCGACTGCTCTTTTCGGTTATTATTCTTATGGCCATTTTCTGCAGTTTGAAAGCTGTGTCCATGCTTTGTGCATTTCTTCATCAGAAAATAATTTCGTAGTAAGGAACTGAGACTACGTATGAATATTAAGGAACTAAAAGATGCTAACTGTTGTGCACTGATGACGGGACTCTAAGGGCATAGCATGCTGATGACATTCTAGTTGCCAATATCTGTATGTGTTCACAACACTTCAGTTGAGAATCAATATTCAATCTAAAATGTTTACATTTGCTGCACAGGCTGTAGAGGTATCATCTGAATTTTACTTTGAAGTGCTATTTTTCCTCTTCAAAATGAAATTCTTGGGATCTGTTTTCTTTATGTTCAATACCAGTTCATTTCTTGTAGACCAATTATAAACTCCCTTGACAGCTTCACTTGCTTTCTCTACAAGAACTGCTCTTGTTTTCTCATTGACTATAATGTTGCTGTTATCACCAAAGAGAATTTGTTGATCAACGCTCTGGAAAACCATTGATGTGTATCAGA
This sequence comes from Schistocerca gregaria, assembly GCF_023897955.1. Classification (NCBI taxonomy): domain Eukaryota; kingdom Metazoa; phylum Arthropoda; class Insecta; order Orthoptera; family Acrididae; genus Schistocerca; species Schistocerca gregaria. Next base: position 198,161,885 of record NC_064922.1, read on the forward strand.
TACTGGTCCTAATTTGCTACCCTGAGGAACACCTTTATTAATGTATTTTGATTCTGGTAGGTGTTTTACTAAAGGTTTAGACTTATTTCAAATACATGTTACCTTTACTATTTGGACCCTATCTACAGGATTGTCGGAAAAGGTGTTACCACTTGTATGGTACTCCATAATTTTAAATTTTCTTTTGTTGCAGACTAGATATGTCCACCGAACTTGCTTTGGAAGAGAGAAGGAATGTAGCAGCTTGGAAGGAATTTTTTGGAGCACTCTCAGTTATAAGAAAAAATTTCAGCTATGATTTTGTAAGGATCCTCCAAGAATTTAACTATCTCGACTGCATGAGAAATTTGGGTGGACCGGGTGTGTGACCAGTGACTGTTAACGAAACAGTGGAGGCTCAAGAAATGTTCAAGAGGAAGATAACCTCATAAATGTCCGAGGCATAATGATTAGGAGCCCAGGAAAGTCAAGTACGAAAGTAGCACTGGAAACGGTAATCGCGCGGACAGGTGTCTTTAAGAAATCTTACAGCCAGGCTCGAACTGGAAATGAAGCCATACCACATTCAAATGACACAGACACTACCCGATGCTGATAAAATTGCTCATCTATGAGCTGCAAAAGAGTTATTAGAAATGACACACCTCGGTGCTATTGATGTGTTCTTTATGTCGATTGAAGCCACATTTCGTACCAGCGGCAACGTAAATAAGCAGAATTGCGCCATTTGGAGTACAGACAATCCGAATGAACTAATAGAGCACACTCGATCCTCTCCGAAAAATTTCGTAGATTGGAGTACATGGTCCATGTTTTCTTAAAGATCATACTGTAAAGGGAGATTCTTACGTAGATATGTTGCAGAATTTTGTTGTTGATAATCTTCCCCTCCGTATTGTAACATCAGATTACTTCCAGCACTTCCAGCAAGATGGTGCACTGCTACATTAAAGATTCGACATTACCTGAATGAAACATTTGGCAGGGGGCTGATTGGAAGGGATTGACCTGTGACGTGGCCCCCGCGGACGCCCGATTTGACGCTATGTGATTTCTAGCTATGCGTAATGCCGAAAGAATGCGTGTATGTCTTAACAACCTAAAAGAACGCTTAACACATGTTGTCCGCTCTATACTCACAGAAATGTGTGAACGAGCTGTATGGTGCAAAGACTGCACATGCACTGTGAACCAATGAGTACATGTCGAAGAAGTGCACCAGCTTCATTTGGATCTGTGTACATATTGTGTGTATTTATACTAATATAAATAAAATAAAATAATAATAAACAATAAAATAAAGTAAGTCAGTCCCATGTATTGTAACTGCTAACATCTTTTTGGACAACCCTGTAGCATGTGTGATCGAAAACAGTGATTACCTACCTCTTGCATTCCTAATGGTCCTGGCTGTTTTAGTAGAATCTTCTTATCAAGTGTACCAAAAGCCTCGAGGGGATAAAAAAATATGCCTATGACACGATCGTCTTTATCAACAGCATAAAGGGTAATTTTTGTGAATTCTACTGTGGCTGATTCTGTACTTGTACCATTTCGGAATCTAAACCGTGATTCACTTGTATTTTTTCAAGTAACTCAATAAACTGTCATTTACAATTGATTCTATTACTTCTGAACATGGTGACAGCAGGGAAATAGGCCAGTAATTTTCTATGTCTCCTGCGTTAAATATTTTGGAAATTTCCCTGAAGCAAGGAACTCATTTACCATGTTGTTAAGGTAGACGTTATACTGGCGGACAGCGGTACAGGTAATTTTATAAATCGATCTCCGACACAGGCAACGCATGAAGCCTCTTTCAATCGGAGGAGGCACATTCATTTTAACGCAGTTTTTGTGTTTATAACCAGAACGCGCGCTTAACGCCACTTTATTAAATGAGCGGCTGGGGGTAACAGAATGGTAAGCGCGTCGCCGTGTATTTTGCGATAGACGGCTACTGATGCCACCTGTGAGGTGCACAATGCACCATACTTCTTAGTAGCTCTAAATTCACTCAACAGATAACAGGGCGAAGCTTATTGGTAAGCGCCAGTGTCCGTCTGTCGTGGAAACTTAATGGTAAGCGACAGAGAAAATAGACGTAACGTTAGCGACAGCCCCGGACGATGCACAAGTCCCTCCCAATCACCCCCCTCAACACCAATCCATATCTTAAGCTCCGCCCATGGTCTGCCACATGTTCCAACATCAAAGTTGTTCGTATCACAGATATGCCAGTCATAACAAGGGAGAAAATCAGTAGTTAGTACGAAATACAGTTTTTCCAGTACCATTGTCAAAGAATTAGAAATATGTTATTTGAATATGCGAGTTGAAAAATCATCAATAAGAAAGAAAAAGAAAAATGGTATCCACACTGTCTTATTTACTTCATGAGCTTTCATCTGAACTATATCAAATAATATGATATTTGTTAACTGCAGTGAGCGCACATTTCCGTCACCTCGAGTAGTATAAGAAATTCTGTTCGGAAATATTAATTGGTAGTATCGCTAAGGATTCTGTCCATTATCTCGATTGTCTAAAGTCAATGTTGTGCATAAACAAGGCAAAGTCGATGTATTGGTTTGTTTCTGATTACCTCATTAAGACTAAAGAATATAACAGTGGAATAATGTAGAAATGCGTAATGCAAACAGTCAGATATTTATACAATGACATTCTTCATTAATATTTGCCTATGTAATGGGTGAATTTTTCCTTGTGAACTCTTATGACTGCTTGCTTATAGCAGACACGAGATTACTTTGGGTTCTTCTTCAGTGTTTGAGAGCTTTAGAGCTGCCTATTGCGAAACATCCGGCGGGGACAGAGCCTCTCCGTCGATTCTAGGTCCCTGGTTAACATAACATAACATACTTCCAGTGTACATAATTTCGTCAATGTCATTCCAACACATCTTATCGTACTTTAATGTGTGTTAGATATCAGTTTTGAGAGCACTTGGCCACAACAGTCACGATTAGGTACCCCGTGTATGGTAACTTTATTGAGAGTGCATATCCAAGTTTCATTTTGACAGTATTGCACAAACTGCTAAGAAGTACTAACAGCACAACAATGCTAGTATGAACAACCGCAGTAAAACAAAAAACGATAAACGAAAACACGACAGCGGCGAGAACTACCGAAGATCATAGTGATGCGCTCTTGGTTGGTGGGGCAGGGGCGGTAGGGGGGGGGGGGTAGGTGTGGAGGGGGGTAAATGGGCGGGGCTTGTGCAAATGTCCGGGGCTGTCGCTAACGTTTCCTGAAAATAGCAGCTAGTAAAAACAACGCGTGTACTTTTGTAAGATTATGACTACATTGAACATGACAGAAGATGAGTATACTTCCAGTGAGACCACCCGGTTGGCTGTGCAGTCTAACATATAGCTTTCCGGGCGGGAAGGAGTGCCAGTCCCCATCACAAATCCGCCTGGCGGATTTGTGTTGAGGTCCGGTGAGCCAGCCACTCTGTGGATGGTTTTTAGGTGGTTTTCCATCTGCCTTGGCAAATGCGGGCTGGTTCCCCTTATTTCGCCTCGGCTACACTATGTCGGCGATTACTGCGCAAACAAGTTCTCCATGTACGCGTACACCACCATAACTCTACCAAGCAAACATAGGGGTTACATTCGTCTGGTGTAAGGCATTCCCTGAGGGGTCCACCGGGGGCCAAACCCCACAATAACCCTGGGTTCGGTGTGGGCCGACGGAGGGGTGAAGTGGACTGAGGTAGTCGTTGTGGGGTTACGGACCACTGTGGCTCCAGCGGGGACGGGGCCTCTCCGTCGATTCTAGGTCCCTGGTTAACATAACACAACATACTTCCAGTGATACTGATATTTCCGAGAAGGATCCAAAATACATTCCTGATGACTCAGTTGACTCAGAGGTATGTTAATTTGTAAATATATTTTATTCAGTATGTTTCAGGAACATAATGGTGAGTGCATGCACATACCGCTGTGTTTCTGAAGTACATGAATCTTGAGGTTATATTAGAATCATGTAGGTTGCGTTAGGTACCAGGAGATGAAGAAGCTTGCACAGGATAGAGTAGAATGGAAAGCTTCATCACACTGTCTCTGGACTAAAGACCAAAACAACAACAATTAGAATCACTACTTCTTCTGATTAAGTGGAGTGTATATGCACATTTTTCATGTATATTATTACGAGAAATAATATCAATGGTAACAATAACAGTAATTTTTGTTGTTATACTGGTTAACAGCGAATCAGATCATATTGCGCAAACCAATGAACGGTGTATTGTTGCTGCATAAACAAGTCAGGAAGGGGGACTCGAAGAGACAAAGAAGACATCGCGGAAAAGGCTGAGGTTTGATTCTGAGCGCAAAATTAAACAGAAGAGGCGTAATTTGGGCGAAGAATATGTTTCGCGTGCATGAGAAACTGTAAGTAAAAACAGTGTGAGACCTAATTACCAGTGACCTAGTAAGAGTTTCGATAAAGTAGGAGATTCAAATGTGATGAAAACGTTCAAAACATTTTGGGAAATAGGTGATTTTAACGTTCAAAATGCATTTTTATTCGGTGCAATGAAATATAATGCTGTTGCACGTCGTCGAAAAGTAGTCGGTGAATCTCGGAGAAATTTTACTATGTCCTACTGTGTAAAAGTTGGCGGCAGTGATGTCAAAGTCTGCAAGGAAGCGTTGGTCTGCATAATAATCGCGGTCGCGTGGAAAGTATAGGGACGAAAATCTCATCGGGATTGAGCGCTCCACCCCAGGACAAATGCGGCAAGCATTCGGTGCGTTCACATGTTTACTCTGAAACAACTGTCAACCATGTCACGGAACACATCGACATAATACCGAAATACCAGAGCCACTACAGACGCTCAAGCAATGTGGCAGATTGTACCTTGGCGCAGACTTAACAATCGCCTCCTGTTATGATCACTGTAAGAATGCCTTCTGCAAGGAGATGTCCTATGATCCTGAATCTGCAGACAAGAACATGCGAATTTTCATTGAAGAATATAACATGGGAGTAAAGTCACCAAAGAACAATGCGTGTAAAACTTGTGACATGCTAAACGTGAAAATTGAGAGTGCTGTTGATCCTCAGCTGAAAGCAAGTCTTGACTGCCAGTTGGAATTACACCAATGTCGCGCAGAGGCAGGCTAACATTGGAATCCAGCAAAACGAGCAGAAATAGACAGCAATCTTAATGTTGTGACTTTTGATTAGCAGCAGACCCTCCCAGTTCCAAAGTTAAGATGTGGGCCAGCTTTTTATGGTTATATAACCTGAATGTTGATGAGTGGCAAGAACAAACGGCACTGCTTCTTGTGGAATGAGACTACTGCTGCCTGTGGATCAGAGAAAATTTTAAGCTGCCTTTTACGTTACTTTGGGGAAAACAACATAAAAGGAGAGACTCTCATCGCGGTATCTGATAACTGCAGTGGCCAAAATAAGATCTGGGAAATGGTTCTGTTGTGGAAGTATCTAATATCAAATGAAAGATTTCGTATGATTGAACACCACTTCCCCGTTAGTGGGCACGCGATGTTGTCCTCTGACAGAGATGTCGCCACAATTGAAAATTACTTTTGCCGGCAAGTACGAGTTGTGTACAGTCCAGATTAGTGGCTGGACATCATCCAGAAGTCAGCTAAGAAGAATTCATTTTTTGTGTACAATATGAAAAGAGAGCTTTTCTTTCAAATAGGGCACTCGAAAGATGCATTTGTCTTGAGAAAGAAGACACATGATTGTCGAGATGTCAACCTAAGTAATGTATGCAGGTGGAAGGTTACCTCAGAATTTCCGTCATCTTTATTCATAGGCGAGACATTCTGTCAAAACATCTGCACGAAATAAGTTTCAGAAAACGTGGAAGGCATGATCTGTTCCTACATCTCGACTTAAATACGACCGGCGAAGACTTACTGAAAAGATTAAAGTTGCTGACGTCCTGTCGCTCGTAGATTACATACCTCCAGTCCACGGATTTTTCCTGACACTAAAGCCAACTGTTTCGGACAGATAACACGTCATTGATGAGTGTGATGAATGACAATGTAGTTTGAGTAAAGTATTGAATAGTTACTGTAAATTTTCATAAGTAATTTTCTATCATCATGTATTTTTAATGATGTGTGGTTAGAAACACGTAATCACATCTATACGACCATAATGTAAAACTTTTTGTATATTTCATTTGTTTTAGTCAGTTGTCAGTTTTATTTATTTCTGCATAGAAGAAAACAGATGTTAAAAGCACTACAGAATAAAACCAATGTTCGAAAAAAATTATTCAGATTTATAGGACAATTCTAACTTTAAGTGTACCGTATCTCAAAACTACAATTTCGGCGCTTACCGTTGTGTTCCACAGAGCTGCTCAAATTGAAACAAGAATTTTATCTTTAGGGCGGTTGTTGATGGCGGCCTCGATCTGTGACATGGAAGCAGCTCCTTTGCGGTGCAGCACGTCGATATAATACTTTGATACTGAAGCAGCTGCTCTGTGGTGCGTCGGCATTCACTTTGTGCCGGGTTGCGCTATTTTTATAAAGAATGAATTTAAAGAAAATAGACAGATTTTATTGTCACTCGTCATAAGTTGTTGCGATCTCGTATGGAGCTGTTGTTAATTTGTTTTGTTATTGTATAGGCTTATAGCTTTTTTTTTCTTTTTTTTTGCACCGATGTGGATCCTAAAAAACGTGAAGATGTTACTGAAATTAGGAAATTTTTGACTGAGGGGACTGAACAATACTGTTTTACGCTGCCTGATAGGCCTGGAGCTGTTCCAGCTTGCCTCTTATACAACAAAACTGTCATTCTTGTTACAAGTGCCAAGTTAAAGCGACGCCGCCAAACAACCCATCAGCAGTCTCATAAAAATTTTCTTCTGAGTAGTGAAACTCGCCAAGGAAAACTCCAGACACATCCAGCTTCCTCCTAAAAAAAGCACGGTCTTATTACATCACTCTATGAACGGACACGAAAAATCCGTTTCCTGTGCATTGGATGCTTAATAAACACCAGAAGGCATTTTCAGACTAACAGGTAGTGAAAAAATTTGTGTTGGATGTGGGTGCAACCCTTTTTGAAGAGAAAAAGGACATAGCTGCCGCAGTTCAAGGTATTCTGTTGCCGGCAAAAAGTGATACAAGAACAAGGGAAATTTTGACTGCAGACTATAAAACAGTGGGGACAGACAGAAGAAGCCCTAGTACTTGATAACTGGTGTGACGTTGTTGAGAAAGAATAAATGTCTACTTTCTTCCGATTTTTGGATACTGAAGCTAAAGCATTTAGAAAAGAACTGCTAGCAATATTGCCGTTGTAAGGAAAGGCTCAAGGAGAAGATTTATTCAAGAATTTTGATGACTTCACTACAAAATCAGACATTAGTTATGATAAAATTGTGTCTCTTTCAACTGACGGCAACCCCGCGATAATCAGCAAAGAATCAGGTAGAAGAAACCTGGGCTACTATCTTATCAGTTTCCTTTGTGGAAAAGTTAGTAGCACTCTGAAAGAAGTAACGAACAACTTGATGAAGTTGATTAATTTTGTGAGATCTCGTTTTGCTCATTAGGACAAACAGTTCAAAGAGTTTGTATACGATTATGATTTGGAGCATTCTGACTTACTGCAGGATTGCAATGTTCATTGGCTAAGTAAAGATCAAGTAATCGAACGTTTTTGGCAAATAAGAGAATAAATGCCGGCCGGAGTGGCAGTGCGGTTCTAGGCGCTACAGTCTGGAGACGAGCGACTGCTACGGTCGCAGGTTCGAATCCTACCTCGGGCATGGATGTGTGTGATGTCCTTAGGTTAGTTAGGTTTAATTAGTTCTAAGTTCTAGGCGACTGATGACCACAGAAGTTAAGCCGCATCGTGCTCAGAGACATTTGAACCAACCAAAAGAAGAAATAAACTACCTCTTAGCAACTTGGGTACACAAGAAGCAAGTAGGCATCTGGAGTGCCTAGCAAACGAAGGCTTCACATAAGCTGTGGCTTTCCTGAAAGCCACTGTGAAACAGTTAAATGTCTTCAGTATCGAACTCCAAGGAAATGGGAAATTAATACGTGACTGACACAAAGTGTGTCTTCTTTTCATCGCAAGCTGGATCTGGTCTTTGAAAAAGAGATAGCAAAACAAGAATTTATTCACTTTCCAACAGTTCTTGAAAATAAAAATAAGTCTTAAATAGAAATTGCAGTAACTTCAAATCTTGTGTCAGATCTGAGGAAGGATTTTGCAGCGAGATTCCAAGACATCGCAGAGAAGAAGTTGCGATTCTTAAAATCGCTTTCTGAAGCTTCTCCAGTTGCAGAATGGACTGATGTGGCTGCTAAGAAGCCCTGCCTTTCAAAAGCATTTACTCCAGTAGACTTGCAGGCAGTTCCTTGGTTACTCAGCAGCATGATTTGGATGCATGGCTCGGAATGTTTACTCTCCCATCAACCATATTTAATCTTTAAGTGAGACATCACCTGCAATATAGTTAGCTATGAGAGGTGCAAAAGGTAATACACATTCTTTCTTTTGGTAAGTACTTTCTTCTCATATATATTGTTCAACATTTCAATCTGCACATTGACTTAAGAACGATCTTTTTGATATATGAAATCTTGTAATATGTTGTTCTTTTGTGGTTACTCAGCAGGTTGTTTTGGCTGTATGGATGTGAACATTTACTCTCTGAAACATCATTTATTTTGGGGATGAGTCATCACCTGCACTGTAGTTAACTGAGTGGTGCTGAAGTTAATACATCTTCTTACTTTTGATAAAAAGTTTTTTCTATTATACATATTTAATAATTAGGCCCTTCCATTTCAGATAAATATTATCTTTTTGATATACAATATGTAGTAACAATTTCGTCATTCAGTGGTTATGAAGGTGGTTGACATGGCTACATGGCTGTGACCATTTACTCTCCTACTGACTGCGTTTTTGCCGCAAATGCGACACAGCCCTCACCATTGTTAGCTATGAGAAGTGCAGAAGTTAATTCACCCTCCTCCCCCCCCCCCTCTTTCCTCAAGTACTTTTCTCTTTTATATGTTTTTTAAAAAGTAGATTCTAGAAGTTCACATAAATATGATCGTTTTCATGCACCAAATGAGTTAGCAAGTTCATCCTTCTGTTGTGACTCATCTGGTTGATCTGGCTTCGTATCTGCAAACATTTACTCTTCCATGTATTGCATTTTTCTTGCAAATAAGACATTAGCTGCACCATAGTTAACTATGAGATATGTGCAAGTTAATATATGTTCTTTCTTCTCTTGTATATTTTTTGGAATTTGGTTTGTAGTGACACGCAATAGTGAAATGTTTGTTTTTATCTATGAGCAACTTTCTTAGGAGCAGTCTGATGCTGGGTTTCTCATGAGCTGTAACACTCGTATTTTCTGCTGTATTTCTGCTGTATTAGTGTTTAATAAATGTATTTCCATCTTAATGTGTGTTATTAGTGATGAACATTATATTATCTGCATTAATAACCACAGCGGTGACCCCAACGTCAGTTAGTAACATTGGAACTTGTGAGTGTCTTTTGCCTTTGTTGTGTGTGCTGTGGTTCCCATTGTTCATGGCCAAAATGAACCGTACTATTCCTTCTGATTTGGACTTCTCCATGTCTTCAGTGGTGTTTGACCTACCTCATCACTTATGGCTAATGCAGAACTATGTGATTTTGTTTCATGTGTTTATGATGCCACCGAGCCTGGCTCATCCGGCACAGAATGGCTGTTCTTCCCTACTGCTGTCCATGCCAACCACATTGTACTAAGCGGCCTGCCCACCAACCTCACCCATGTAAAGGGCTTTGCCAAGTTGTTCCATGCCATATCACCAGACCACGGACATAGTTGGAGCTACAGAGCCCTTTCGGTGTGTTCACAGCTTGCTGCCTTGTTCCACTCGGCTCTTCATTCAGCAGTGTTCAATGACACTTGATCCCCTGCCTCAGTGAGCTCTGTCACATGGTTTGGTTTTTGCATCTTTACTCAGCAATGCTGGTCACCTCTGCCATGCCAGTTCACCTGCATGCTCACCAGGCATCACATTTCATCTGTTTGACATCAGCTTTACCACAAGCTTTAGTGACGACGTCGACCACCTCTGCCATGTCTACACGTGCATTTTTTGTGCCAGCTGCCTCCGACTATGGCACCACTGCCATGTCTACAGCTACTTGGCTCACCGCTGCTGTCCATATGCCTGGCACTGCTATTATGAACTACAGCATTCTTTCTCTGCCCACTGCTGCTTCTCCTTGCACCATCCTTCAGTGCCCTTGAGGCACTCTGGATCATTTAGATTCTCGGACTTCCTTACGAGCTACAGCTGCAATTGCTGCCCCTCTGGAGTCATGCCTCCATTTCACTGACCAAGCATTCACTATTATTCACCACAACCAGCACATGTCTCAAGCACCGTAGCCAACTGCAGTGGTGGGGGGAGTGTCCTCCCCCCACTATGCCCTTCCTCATGCAGCCACAGCTGTACCCATCTGGGACAGTCCACCATTTCTACATGGCTGCCACCTGATGGCCTCCAGCCTGCACTGCCAGTGTCAACAACACAATGCACACCAACTTCAGCCAGCCTTTGAGTGCTGAGCAATGATCTGGCCCATCAGTCTCCATTGCCCCCTGCCTGCACTTCTTAACTTTCTACACTGTTGGTTTCGCCAATGTTTGGAATCATGCTGGCAACTGAAAGCCTCTGTGCAGTCACCCAAATTCTGGAGATGGTCACGTTTAGGTGGCATGTCCTGTTTCAATGCTACGTGGCCTTACCAACACAGTTGCAACAGCATCTGCTTCAAGTACACATTCACCGCCTCTACGTGTATGACACAGCATCCAGCTTCCACTTCCTCGAGGATACAGGAGCAGATGTCAGTGTCATCCCTGCCACCGTGATGCCTATTGATCCCTTTCCAGCTTTGTTACCTATCGCTGCTGCAAACAAGTCATATGCCACCATTCACGGCTCTGTCAGGTTATCACTCTATCTTTCCCGCAATAAGCTTTTCTCACAGACTTTTAATGTGGCAGAAATAGATGAACCAATGATAGGGTTGGACTTCCTCTGACACTGTGATCTCTTGTCTGACCTTCAAGCTGCTGCACTTTGCCATTCTTCGGGTGCCTTGATCAGCTGTAATGACAACAATGTGCTGCACCTGATGCCTGTTCCTTCAACCCTGCAGGTGGCAGTCCTCACAAAATGCTCTACACTGACCTCTCAGATCATAACCACACTCTCCGAGCTCTCATGTGAGTGCTCTCAGACAGCAGGGAGGGGCTCCAATTTGACACAATGCTTCACACCAAGACACGTTCAAGCTATGCTGTGCTAAAGATATTGTCAAAGACTCATTTGATGTGAGTATCCTGCATCCTTCAGACAGGACCTGGTCCTTGCCAGTACACCTCATGTTAAAGAAAGATGGTATATTCCATATATGCGGTGATTACAGACCCCTAAACACTTGCACGATCATTGATAACTACCCTATTCCCCACATCCAGGACATCACACAGTTACTACATGGGGGCCAAGTGTTTACAGTGCTCAACTGCCATAAGGCATACCACCAACTTCCCATGCACCTACCCATGCATCTAAGACTGCTGTCGTTATGCCATTTGGGGTCTTTGAGAAATAATTCATGCTTTAAGGCCTTAAAAATGCCTCCCAAATGCGGCAACGTTTTATCAACTCACTGTTGTTTAACTTGCTCTTTGCCTGTGTGTACCTTGACAATATTCTCGTGTTCTCATCATCTGTCAATGAGCATCAGCAGCACCTTGAACAAGTTCACATAGCCTTGGAATCGAACAGCATCGAGATGAATCATGAAAAGTTGCAGCACCATCACTTTTCTGGGTCATATCATTTCATCTGATAGGTGACCTCATTCTCAGTTTGCCTCTCCTGGAAGATTATTCTGAACTAAGACACTTTCTACACATGATCAGTTTTTATCACTGACACCTCCCCTATGCAGCTTCCACACAGATACCTTTGACTGTCGCATGGATGTGGAAGAACACGTCAGGCATACAGTATCTTCCTTGGCAAACAACATGATTGGTGTTTCCAGCTATCTGAAGACTGCGCTTTCTGAGGCTGTTCCCTTGCTGACCCCATCCTGGGAGCACATGTGCCCCTCACAGCAGAAACCAGTGATACGGCCATCATCACCATACAACAGCACATGGGTAACACTATGGAACCGTCCACTTCTTCTCTAAGAAACTGACAATGTCTCAGTGCAAGTGGTCGGCATTTGATCAAGAACTTTTAGTGGTTTATGAGGTGATCAGATACTTCTGTAACGATATCGAAGGGTGTCCCTTCACCATATATGTGGACCATAAACCTCTTGCTGACATCATTTGCAACCTGTCTCAGGATCTCCCTCCTCACTGGCTTCACCACGTCAGCATCATCTGCCGGTATTCCACAGATGTGTGATACATCCACAGGGCAGAGAACATGGTGGTGGACTGCCTTTCATGGCTCAATATTGTAACCATTCTTTGAAGACCTGGCATGCCAGCAGGCCACTGACACATCAATTCAACAGCTACATACCAACCGATCAAGTTAACTCGCACTTGAAATGTGCAAACTTCCTGGAGCGATGACACCAGTGTTCTGTGACACATCAAGAGGCACATTATGGCCAGTCATCTTGATGGAACTCTGATGTGACATCTTTGATTCCTCACTCACAGAAATCCTGTATGGTGAGCCACTAATCCTGCCCACTGAGTTCCTGGACAATGTCCTACCTTCCTCTTGAGACTCTTTGCTTGCCCTAGTCGAGCATGTCTGCACGAACATCTCTCACCATCAGACACCACCGCCAAAGCCTCACACCATTCCACATGTGTTCTTCCATAAGGACTTAAAATATGTGGCTTCGGCATGTTATGGCACAATTCCGTCTGTGCGACTCTTCAACCCCCCTGCTCAGGGCCACATAAAGGGCTCACTATGCTCATCACACTAAAACCACTTGAACCCAAAAGGCTCACCTGAGGCACTGGATCCCCTATCTCCCCAAGATGATGCCCCCTCGGATTTCCCCTCAGTGCATGGTCATGAAGACAATGCTGCCACTGAACCGACACAAGCTGGGCCTCTTGTCTCCAGAGCCAGATGTCGTATTCAAGTGCTCCAGTGGAGTGAAAACTACTGTGTTCCACTGCAGTCAGTCCCCTATGCACCACCACAACCACCACAGGGCTTCCGGACAACCTCTCCACCTTGCCCTGCACTTCCAGAAGGGGTGGGGGAGGGGAGGTGGTGTGGGGAGAGGTGCCTGTCACAACTATAGATAAGTAAAAAAATGTGTTTTATCTGTGAGCAACTTTCTTGGCACCAGTCCAGTGATGACATTCTCACATGCTGTAACAATCATGTTCTCTGCTGCATTGTGTATAGTTGTTCAGCGTTTAATAAACGTATTGCCACCAAAATCTGTTGTTAGTGACATATGTGATCTTAACTGTGTAAATAACCAAAGATTCTTCAAGTTCCCTTAATGTTAGCTTTTTGATTTACCAAATGTAGTAACAAGATCATCCTCCTGTGGTTACCCAGCAGGTTGATCTGGCTGTATCACTGTGAACATTTACTCTCCCATTGACTATGTTTTGCTACAAATGATGCATCAGTTGCTCCACAAATAATCAAGATATGTGCACAAGATTGTACATTCGCCTTCTTTTGATAAGTCCTTTCCTCTGTTATACATTTTTAAAAATTAGGATCTATAATATCACATAAAATAAAGTTTTTCATATATGACATGTATCAGAAAGCTCATCCTTCTACGGTTATGCAGCAGCTTGATGTGACTGCATGACTGCAAGATTTACTCTCCCGTCAACTGCATTTTTGCTGCAAATGAGACAACACCTCCATCTTAGTTAACTATAAAAGGTTCAGAGGTTAATACACCTTTATTTTGGTAAGTACATTTCTCTCCTATACAGGGTGCTACAAAAAGGTATGGTCAAACTTTCAGGAAACATTCCTCACACACAAATAAAGAAAAGATGTTATGTGGACAAGTGTCCGGAAACTCTTAATTTCCATGTTAGAGCTCATTTTAGTTTTGTCAGTATGTACTGTACTTCCTTGAACCACCGCCAGTTGGCCCAATTGAAGGAAGGTAATGTTGACTTCGGTGCTTGTGTTGACATGCGACTCATTGCTCTACAGTACTAGCATCAAGCACATCAGTACGTAGCATCAACAGGTAAGTGTTCATCACGAATGTGGTTTTGCAGTCAGTGCAATGTTTACAAATGCGGAGTTGGCAGATGCCCATTTGATGTACGGATTAGCACGGGGCAATAGACGTGGCGCCATATGTTTGTATCAAGACAGATTTCCAAAACGAAGGTATCCTAACAGGAAGACGTTCGAAACAATTGATCAGCGTCTTAGGGAGCACAGAACATTCAGCCTATGACTTGTGACTGTGGAAGACCTAGAACAACGAGGACACCTGCAATGGATGAGACAATTCTTTGTTCAGTTGATGATAACCCTAATGTCAGCGTCAGAGAAGTTGCTGCTGTACAACGTAACATTGACCATGTCACTGTATGGAGAGTGCTACGGGAGAACCAGTTGTTTCCGTACCATGTACAGTGTATGCAGGCACTATCAGCAGCTAATTGGTCTCCACGGGTACACTTGTGCGAATGGTTCATCCAACAATGTGTCAATCCTCATTTCAGTGCAAATGTTCTCTTTACGGATGAGGCTTCATTCCAATGTGATCAAATAGTAAATTTTCACAATCAACATGTGTGGGCTGACGAGAGCTGTGAACGTTTCGGCAGGCATTTTTGGTGATGTCTTGAATGGGCCCCATGTTCTTTCACCTATGCTCAATGGAGCACGTTATCATCATTTCATATGGGATATTCTATCTGTGCTGCTAGAACATATGCCTTTACAAGTACGACACAACATGTGGTTAATGCACAATGGAGCTCCTGCACATTTCAGTTGAAGTTTTCGTACCCTTCTCAACAACAGATTCAGTGACCGATGGATTGGTAGAGGCGGACGAATTCCATGGCCTCCATGCTCTCCTGACCTCAACCCTCTCGAGTTTCATTTATGGATGCATTTGAAAGCTCTTGTCTAAGCAACCCCATTACCAAATGTAGAGACTCTTCATGCTCCTATAGCGGACGGCTGTGATACTATACGTCATTCTCCAGGGTTGCATCAGCGCATCAGGGATTCCATGCAATGGAGGGTGGATGCGTGTATCCTCACTAACCAAGGACATTTTGAACATTTCCTGTAACAAAGTGTTTGAAGTCACACTGATACATTCTGTTTCTGTGTGTTTCCGTTCCACAATTAATGTAATTTGAAGAGAAGTAATAAAATGAGCTCTAACATGTAAAGCAAGCATTTCCGGACACATGTCCACATAATATATTTTCTTTCTTTGTGTGTGAGTAATGTTTCCTGAAAGTTTGGCCGTGCCTTTTTGTAACACCCTGTATATATTTTAAAACTAGGTTCTGCAAGATCACAAAAAAACATTATTGATGATATACTAGATGTAGTAACATGTTTGTCCTTCTGCAGTTACCCATCAGGTTGTTCTGACTGCATGGCTGTGAACATTTACTGCCCCATCAACTGTGGTTATGCTGCAAATGAGGCATCACATGCACCATAGTTAACTATGAGGAGTTAGTTAGTAACACGTTCCATGGATCATTCTGTATGATACATCATAATGATGTGGAATGAGTCATTATGCATTCACATTGGAAATTATTTGCACATGTGATTACATTCTGTAAAACACACACACACACACACACACACACACACACACACACACACACACACACACACACACACACACACACACACACACACACACACACACAGAAAAAGAGAGGGGGGGGGGGGGAAGAGAGTTAATAATTCATATAACCACATTTTACATATTACAATAATGTTGGCAAAGAGAAGCTTTCACAGTTCGTTATAAAACTTTACTTTGCTTTCTGTCAGACATTTTACATCTCGGGGTAAATGATCAAATATTTTTATTGTGCTAAATAGAGTCTTAACGTAATGATCTCAGTGTTCCTCTTGAATTCTAGTAAATTATTGACACCTAATTTCACGAGGGAATAAATATACTGTGAAGCAGTAGTCAGACTGCCAAAATCCTTAAACATATGTCTTGTTACCTCAAAACATCATTCCGTATCACATATGTCAACTTACTGATATGTTTCTCCCAATGATTCTAAGCAACAATATGGCTGAACTAAGTTGCTTTAGGAGTTCCAAAACACATTTTTTCCTATTTAAATTCTCACCAATATGGACCTCTAAGAATTTTAAAGTTTCCACCGTATTTATTATTTCCTCACCATGTGTTGCACTTATTATTGGTATAGTTCCTCCATAAGTGCAGAACTGAATATTTAGGGTCTTTTTAAAGTAGAGGGGGAGATCATTTGCAGAAAATGAGTCAATGGTACTTTTAAGATCTGTGTTTATCAGTTTTTTGTTTCTGTTTGTATGATTGGAGTGATTATAATACTGATGTCATTGGCAAAAGAACTAATTCTTCTTGTAGTAGACTAAATAGAAAATTGTTTAAATAGGTGAGGAACAGTAGTGGATCTAAGATTGAGCCTTGGGGAACCCCATATGTGATTTCTCCCCAGTCAGAATTATTTGTTAATTTATGTAGGAGAATGCTGTGATTCACGTAGCCAATTGCCTTAGAGGGGTCACAGAAAACACCAAGCAGTGCTGTTTCATTATTTAACACCTTTAAAATCTGGTTAATGAACATGTAAATGGCATTCTCAGTTGTTTCTAAGGTGAGATATTACTCTAGAATACATAACCTTCTCAGAAATTTTGGATAATGATGTCAGCAGCGAAACAGGTCAGTTAGCATTGACATCTCTCTAATCACCTTTCTCAGAGAGGTGTTTAACAATGACATATTCCAGTTTAACTGGATAAATGCCTTGAGTTAGTTATACATTACACATTTCAGAAAAGAAGTTGTTGATACATTCATATGATTTAATTTTATGAAAGTAACATTTTCAACATACTGCTGTGAGTTTGCTCTTGAACTGTTTTCCCCAGGCTTTATTGTATTTAACAAATGATTATTGAATGCATTTACTACCTGTGACTCATCATTTATAGATCATCCATTCAGTTCGGTAGCGCTGTTGTGTTGTTTTGTGACTTGTTGTCCTGTCTCTCACTTCACTACATTCCATACTGTCTTAAGTCTGTTGTTGGAAGTACTGAATCCTGACATTATGTGGTTAGTCTTTGACTTTTTTTAAATAACCATTCTTAAAATTTTGAGTACTTTTTGTAGTGTGCAGCTATTGCAGAGCCCTGCTTGTTCTTGCCAAATGATACTTTTCCCTTTTCCTTTCACAAGATATACTTTAATCCCTTTAGTGATCCATGATTTTTTTATCTGGCTGTTTAGTGTCCTTTCTGACTAGCTTATGTGGAAACCTGTTTTCAAGTAATGAAATGAATAGATTAAATTTTATGTTAGCATTTCATACATTATAAATTACATCCCATGTCATCTCCTGTAAACTATCCTTAAAAACATTTTTGTGGAGTCATTAATTATTCTAACTTATTTCCACCAAGTAGTAACCATAGTGTAAGGTGCTATGTTATTTATCCTAGCTAAGTGTGCATCATGATCAAAGAGACCATTTGTCATAGGATAAACAGTTATTTTCTTACCTCGAGCTTCATCAAAGAAAACATTATCAATTACTGACTTGCTGTCTGTATATTGTTGGGTCAAAATAAAGTTTCTGTATCAGTTTTCCTATCAGAATCCTTTAGAAAATCTACATTGAAGTCACCAAAGACTATTAACTGCTTGCTGCTGTCTGACAGATAGCACAGAAAGGAATTCAGAATCCTCAAATAGTTCAAGATTTCCCAGTGTGGATCTATATTCAGTAATAATTGAAAGTGAATAATTTTTCAGCATTAATTCACAGGCACACAAACTTCTACATGCTGATCACTACAAAATCTACTTGTCTCAATGTTTTTGAGCTTGTGTTCCATCTTAATTTATGCAAAAACTATTTCTTTTCCTATCTTGTTTCTGCATGAGTAAGCTGCAACAGAATAACCTTTCCTGTGTAAATTATGTAACCCTGTGGTTATGTTGCTCAGACAGGCACAGGATGTCTATCATTTCAGAGCTCTATAAACTGTTCAAACAGACAAGAAGCACTTCTACATTATGACGCAATGCTCTTATATTTTGATAAAATAAGCTACTTACTTTTCTGTGCATTATTAAGCATTTTGTGGGACTCTTCTGTTATTTTAGGGTTCTTTCTAGCCTAAAAAAGTGCCCCACAGACACAAGTAACCACAGGGATCTTGCTAGGAGTGGTGGTGGTGGCCTCCCATGTATTATCTGGAAGGAGGTCGATCAACCTATCTGCAGAAGTTAATGCATCTTCTTTCTTTTGATAAGTACTTTCCACTCTTATAAATTTTTAGAAATTAGTTTCAGCGATTTCACATAAAAATGAGCTGTTTGATATTCATAATTTAGTAACAAGTTTGTCTTTCTATGGTTACTCAGCAGGGTGATCTGGCTGCATAGCTGTGAATACTTTCTCTCCCAACCACCACATTTGTGTTGCAAATGAGGCATCATGTGCACTGTAGTTAACTATGAGAGGTGCAGACATTAATACATCTTTTTTTTGGTAATTACATTCTTGTTTTATGGATTTTTAAAAATTAGTGGCTTTCAAGTTCACATGAAATTGACCTTATTACTATACAATATGTAGTAGCAAGTTTGTTCTTGTGCAGTTAACAAGTCTGTCCTTATGTGGTTACCCAGTAGGTGGATTTGTGTGGGTGGTTGCAAACATTCATTCTCCTATTGGCTGGGGAAAAAAAATTAAATACCATTACAGGTATGCACACTTCCCACTGCTCTAATTGGAATATGATATCATTGTCAGCTCACTCTCGAGTAGCGCATGGAGAGAAAATGGACAATGCTGTGATTAAACTCGAAATGTTTACCCTACTCTTACAGTAGCTTTAAAATGTTCTTGGTTTTGTGAAGCAGCTGCACCATTGTAAATTATTCGTTGGATTGTGTGTCTTGAAAGCTCTGTAACACTGTTAGAATTGCATTATTTTGGTATATTCCCATTTGAGAGAAAAAAAGGCTATGTATTTCTTGCAAAAACCTATGCCTTCAGTGAAGAATCTGATACCATTATGCCATCGTATATCTAGCATATCAATCATAGGAATATGATAAAGGAGATTAGGACATGTACAGGAACATATTTATTGACAAGCATTGAATACTGATGAATGCAGGTCTTATGTCTCTGAATTTATTTATGAATTCCTCATATACTAAACATGTAACAGTAAGACTTCCTTGGCAATTAAAAACTTAATATTGAATAGCAATCATAGAGGAGATTAGCATGTATGCAGAGGCATACAGACAATCATTTTTACTTAATCATTACACTCGTGAGCGGAAGAGGAAAGAAAACATCATTAATACAGCTACGGCATAGTCCGCACCTTGCAGTGGTTTGCAGAATATGTATTTAGATGTAGACTATAGTAATCTGCAAAGGATTGACAGTTGGTGGAAGTTGAAAATGCATGTAAATAAATGTAGCTATTGGATCTAAATAGCCGAAGAGATCTGGCACTGTTCCAGTATGTCTGTGACCACAATCACTATAAGCAGCACCAGTCATAAAATACTTTAACATAAGCATCTGCTCAGTTGTGAATTTACTCATCTACATTAGTGTGCTATTTTTCTCATTCCAATAGCTCTCTACTTACCCAGCAATGGTTAGAGGGCTAGACAGCCTTCTAACTAATGGAACATAGCTTTTGCAATGTGATGGGATTTTGAAAGAATTAACAGGAGTTTATGAACTGTCTGGGGGCATTTTGAGCCAGCCTTCATCATCAAAATCAGGTAGGTGCAAATGCCATATAGCAAAGACTGGAAGAGTCATGAATTGTGAGAATATTGAGGGTAAGTGATCCTCTGACAAAAAAGCGTGCTGGCAGGTGAGTTCTATACCATATCATGTACGTGTTGTAAGCGAACATATTACTTCCTGCTATGTACATCTCACAAAGTGACTACATTGAGAAAATTAGGGTCCAATATGAAAGTTTTTATCAAGAGACAGTCAGCAGCAGAAGTTCCATCTTTTGTTTTCTCAGTAAATAAGACAGATTCTTCTGTGAGTTTTGTCTGTCTACAAATGGATAGACTGACATTTTAATAGTCAGACTAAATTTAATTTATTGACTAGTAGATAAAATCCAATAAATGAAATTGTGGAATTACTCTGCAGCATAAAAATTCTGACCAATAGTCAGACATTCTTTCCACTTGTAATGCACGGATGGTATTAACTGCAGGTGAAAAACAAGTACGGTTGATGACTCCTAAAAATGACAAAGTGTATGTCTGATCAGCACAATAGCAAAACATAAAACAAGGAGAGAGGAATCTGTTATCTATTGTAACAAGAGCATAATTGGACCATGTTCTGTCAGAATAAGCAAAAATAAGTAATGGAATTGTCAGACTACTACTGGACATGAATTTCATAAGATGTGTAGAGTCATATAACTTAAGAAACATGTACAAACTTTGTGCCACATAGAACTGATTATGTATTCATTGTGAATGGTGTACCAACATGCTGTTTAGGTGTATGCTGTGGACTACCACAAAGACATGTTTTGTATTGCCACAGAGAAAACAATTTTCAGCGTGATGAGGTATTGATAAAGTCTCATTTATGGAACTAGGAGAGACATTATATTAAAAAATTCTTAGAGTATGTGCATGTGTGTAAGTAGTGTGGCTGCTGTTGGCTGACTGGTCATGCCATACTGCAGTGCAGCAGTGCACCACAGCAGCAGAGGTAGGTGGGACAAGCAGTGGCATGGGACATGTGTATGCAGTGGACCAGCAGTTGCACAGGGTAAGTGTCCAGATTTTTTTTAACACTACAAATGATTAGAAGGGGTGGAAATTTGTGCTTGTGGTCTGTTTCAGTACATAGGGCTAACACAGTTACTCAGTTTTCTTTAACTGAGATACGTATGGATGGATGTTGCTCACTGAGGCTGGCTGCAGTGCAGGACCGATGTACCACACTATTACATTCCCCTATCTCCCTCTTGGTGCTAGGTAGGTGGGCAGGATGGGGAAGGGGTGGAGCGGACCACACAGCCCCCGGTCAAGACAACTCAAGCTCTGTACTCATAACATTTTGTTTATCTGTGCCATGGGGACAAGTTGCCTTCAGACTTGCTGCAGTGGTGGTGCTCCTGTTGATGACTACATAATGACAGTGTAGAGACAGACTGGAGCAGGACAGGTCCTGTCAAATTCTTTCTTCCAGTTTTAAATAAAGCAAGTAATAATAGCCCTCTATACACAGCCTTGGTGATACCAAGACAAGCACTTTGAAGCCTGCAGTGCAGTGAGATAGTAAACACTGTGAAAAACACCAAAATTTATTGTTTATTTGTACAGTTTTTAGTGGAGCATATACATTCCAGCCATAATCTTTTTTACAAGTCCACCATCTTTATGTGAGTGTGTTAATTGTGCCTGTCTGCAATTTGAAATGTCTTCTTTACAGTAAGTAGCAATCTGTCTTTTCATACATTTTCGATGTTCCTACCTGGAGTTTCCATTGTTTGACTGTGTAATTTGTTAGATTATTGAGATGTGGTGATGTGGTGATTGTTTGACCAATACTTTTTACATGTGTCTTCCTGAGAAAAAGGAGCTATTTGTGGAGAAAAATCTATAAAATTGTAGTTACTTTGGTGTGTTGTCTTAAAAAATTAGCAAAATTATTTATGCAACCCATATTTACATGTATCCTCTTCAAAAGTTTGTGAAAATAGCAACATACTGTGTATACACTCATATTTTCTTAAAAAGTGTGGGGAAATCAGTAAAATAACAATGATAAAAAAATGGGCCCAAAACCATAAATAGTGTCATAGTTTGCAGAAAATAGTGTTGGATGCCAAACATTCACAAAAACTAGGTCAATACCTGTGGGTACTATGCTATGTTGGAAATTTTCAATATCATCTAAATTTACTGATGCTGTTGCTCCATTGAGGCCCACAGTAAAAATGCCAATCTCAGGATGATGCTGTGGAGCAGTAGGGAGCACTGGTGGTAATGGTGCAACCAATAGAAGCACAGAGGGGGGGGGGGGCAGGAAGATATCATTTATTTATTGTAAATTACTATCATTAAAAATTACAGTTACCATTTTATGCTAAAACCACTGAACAACTAGGTGAAAGATGAAGCCAAGGGGGGGCCATCATGCCCAAAAATTATGATAACTATCATGACAGTAATTGCCCATTGATTAGGGCCTAGATAAACAAAACATGCAACCATATGAACAGTTTGTTTACATAAGGATCATTAAATTAGGTTAGCACAACTGGCTGGTTTATTTGCAATAATGCCCCCTATTGGCCAGAACTAGCACAGCCTCATTACTAATGAATAATTCTGTTTTCACAAAACCATGAAAAACATTATAAACTATCACAAAATTCATTCAAGTTTTCTGTGGGAGGGGCATTATGACACAAGAGATTAAATCACCAGACCAGATTTTAAGCAGTCCACAATCTTAAGTCAAGGACTAGTCACTGTGGAGATGGCAAAATTGTGGGTGCACAGTGGCAGTACATGTACTCTGGATCTCTCCATATGTACTGATATTGTAAAAGTTTGTGAAGCAAACCTTTACTGGTATCAAATTCCTTTATATGGATGTAGTTTGTAGATCACAACTGTTTCCACAGATAGCCCTGCCTTCAATTGGCTAGGTGATGCTTGTGACCAGACTGGAGTAAGTGATGGTGGGAGAATGTATGGGATAGAGCTTGCATCTAGGTCTATTGCAGGAGTATGAGCCATGAGGAGCAGGGGAGGAGTAGGGATGGACAAGGATATTACATAGACTTGGTAGGCAGGTGTTACTGTGCTCCCAGTGACAGTACCTCTGTTCTCATGGACCAACACTTTCAGCCTATTACCTATGCTCATATATAAATGACAAAAACCATTTCCTCCATGTACTCTCCATAGTTCCTGTTCCTTTATCATGCAGCATCCTGTTCATCACTGTTGATGCCACCTCTCTCTACACTAACATCCCTAATGTCATTGCCATCTCTTCTCTGGTTACCGTGACCAACTGACTCCTCACCCACAATTACTTCACCTTTGAAGGCATCACCTACAAACAAATCTGTGATACACATTCCTATCATCTGGCCATAAAGGAGCACCTCCTCCTGACTCATTATGAGCTGCGACTGAAACAACTGAATCACATCCTCTGCCAGAGTTTCAACAACCTCTTCCCTACCCTTCCTACCCTCTCAAAGTGGTATTCTGTCACCCACCAAACCTATGCAATATCCTTGTCCAGTTCCACTTCATCCCCGCAATAGATCTAGACACAAGATCTGTCCCATAAATCCTCCCACCACCCCCTACTCAAATTCAGTCACATGCATGACCTATCCCATCAAAGGCAGGGCTACCTGTTAAAGCAGTTATGTGATCTACGAACTAAGCTGCAGCCACTGTGCTGCTTTCTACAAAGGCATCACAACCAACAAGCTGTCTGTCTGCATGAATTGCCATTGCCAAACTGTGGCCAAGAGACAGTTTGACCACTCACTTACTGGACATGCTGCCCAACACTATGTCCTTCACTTCAATGACTGCTTCACAGCCTGTGCCATCTAGATCCTCTCTACCAATGCCGGCTTTTCTGACTTGCGCAGGTGGGAACTCTCCCTGCATTAATTCATCATTTATTACCATAGCTTCATTGTTCACCATTCAAGACTGGATAGACTATCTCAGTGGAGAACAAATTAACACAAGTATGCATAATAATACAGAACAAATTTGCATAGCACTTAATGACGTATTGAGTTAGAGCTCTTAACAAGTACATGTTTACTTCATTTCATATGGTAGTGCAATGTTTAGGGAGTTCAGTTTGCTGTTCCACTGTCAAAGACCTCATTTAAACTGTGTAGTGGTTTTTGGTAAAGAGTTTGTCACATCTTTCCTCAAAATTTCACCAAGTCCAAGGACTGCATTTTAATATTTTGATGGTTGAACATTTTAATGGCTGTTGATGGAATACTGTAGTGTATCATGGGGAGATGACAGCTTGAGATGTCTATACCTTCTTTACTGTGTATGTTGTAACTGTGGACGTCACTCCTGTTGGTGAATGTTCATGATTTTCTTTCACATACACAAAACAGGTGAAGACATACTGAAAATTGTCATCACTCCTAGACATGTGAAGATGGGTTTGCTGTGCTACAGTTTCCTGCATGGTGTAATGATCCTTTTTGCCCCCCCCCCCCCCCCCTCCCTTTTTTTGGAGATGTTTATTGCAGCCTGTAGAGAGAACCCTGTAGTGACAGTCACAGCTGATACAGCTGTAGAACAGTGAGTGATATACCATTAGGAGATACTGTTCAGTTCACATGCTTCAGTTTCCTCAAAAGGTATATGGCTCTTGACTGTTTGTCACACACATATGCAGTGTGTTCTTGCCAAGTTGTTTACTATACACCATGTTACCCAGAAGCTTCAGAGTTCCGCATCTTTTAGGTATCCTTTGTCACCAAGTTCACATCTCAATATTTCCATTTTTTATTCATTTATTTTCATTTTCTTTATAAAAAACCATTCCTTTGTAGTATCATACAGAGAATATACTAATTATTGAGCGTTGCTGGCATAAATACCTTTCCAGTACAGATTTATGTCATCTGCTAATTGCAAGTACTGTCCATGAGAGCTTAAGTCAATTACAAATACTAGGAGCAGGAGGGAGCCCACCACTGATCTGCCATATTCCAACTTCCATTCTCATGATAATGATCCTTGGACTGATAAATGTGCTTTCTGTTTTACAAATAAAATTTGTTGGGTTGCCAGAACAGTGCTTCCAAATCCATATTTATTGAGCTTATTTATGAGTACTTTGTGTGGAATGCAATCAAATAACTTATTAAGGATGCAAAATGTCAGTCCTACTGATTCTTCTTTTTTCTCAAAATTGCTTTATCCTAGTAACCAGATATAGTGCTACTGCTGGTGTTGTTGTAGATTTGCTTTTCCAGAAGTCATGTTGTGCATCTGTCAAGAGTTCATTAATTTCAAAGTAGTGTGATATTTGGTCTTTCACTGCAGTCTCAGTGACTTTAGTGAACATTGAGATAGGTCTGAAGTTTGCTAATGTGACTGAGTCACTGTTTTTATAAACTGACACTGTCCATGCAGATTTCAGAAAGTCTGAAAAAGCCCAGCAGTGAAACACTTATTAATTACCACAGTTAATGGTTCAGCAATTTCATAGATAGTTTTCCTGAGAGCACTAGTAGCCATCCAATATATATATCTTGACTATCAGAAGGTTTAAAATATTTTACAATCTTTATTATTTCAAAAATATTTTACAATCTTTATTATTTCATTTGTTTGCAATTCCATCCAGTTCATCATTGTGCATCTTTCGTCATTTGTTACAGTAGCTGCAGGATTTATACTGATGTCTGGGACTGTACTTATAATGTTTTCCACAATGTCAATGAAATAACTATTAAAGTCATCTGGACTACACTTGCTTAAGGGAGAAATGGTTTTCTTATGTGTTCATTGATCAGGTCAAAAGCTGCCTTGCAAGGGTTGTGAGCTCCTTTGATGAACCAATCATTACTTTTCTTTTTGTCTTCTGCTACAGCCTTCCTATTATGTCTTTTTTCTTGTAAATACCCGCTGTCAAAGACTTCCTTTGCACTTTGATCTGTTGCTGTTTTGTCGTGATCATGTAGCAGCAGTACTATGGATTTTAGTTTTTTCATTTCGTCAGCATTCCACGTTTTTTTCTTTCACACTGTGACTGTGTTGTGTCATGCTCATAGATCAATTTTTGGTCTTCTGTGGATAGATTTAGTCAAAATTGGCTTTGATGATCTGGAAAAACACTTTAAATGCACCAGTCATGACCATTTCCTGCCATCCAGGCTGCCACTTTACTGCAAATACTGCTGTCTGAAAAGCAATTAATGTTTCCTTATTTATAACACTTTTTGTGAAAATGCATAATTAGAATGCCACATAATAGTTAGTTGACTTTTATCTCTCTTTTTATATAGTTCCATTAGTAAGGCATAAGTCGCACAGTCAAGATTCCATTTAGTTGAGAAAATTTTCAAGATTGGCATTTGGAGAACGATATACTTAGACAACAATTATATTGGGATCTAATAACTCTTAAGCAGCCAACTCTAAATCTTGGTTCTCAGAGTAGCTTTTTGAATCAATTTCTTTAATACTGAATTTTCTGTTGGCATATATATATATATATATATATACCACAAAAGAAAGCAGTTTCTCTGTGCCATGGACTTAACAAGTTTAGGTGTTCAACAGAGTTGCAGTACTCAGCTTCTTATGCTGATAACCAGTGTTCACATAGACACAGCACATCTGGCTTCACTTCTTCTATAAAGAATGACAACATATCACGTCTACAAGACATTGTACACTGCCACTGCTCCTAGCTATAGGAATGTGGGTAATGTGTCATCCGTTTTCACTTAGTTGCTCTTTGTATCTCTTTCTCAAGGGGAGCCTATTTAACAGGGATATGGGTCATTCTTTGGAATAAAAAACACCTTAACATATTTTTGGGCTATTTAGTGCTTTCCATTACTTTATCTCTTAGCTCAAAGTCAACACTAAATTTCTAACTGTTATTGAGACCCTTAGTTTCAAACTTCTCAGGTGGAAAGCTGTTATGTTGAGAAAATATCTTTTGCAGGGAACTAATGGCATCTTCTGACATTGTCCCACTTCTGACTCTGCTCAGATGAAACCAAATCCTTTTTTCCTTCTTGTTCTCTTGTACTGACTATTGGTTGAGTCATACTTTTCAATTTGGCATTCTGTGGTGATGAGTGTGCATTCTGGTTGGCACTCTGTATTGCACCTTTGTACAAATGCTTATATTGTCTGAAAAGTTCAGTGCCTAAACTCTTTTGGCAGGCTCCACAATGAAACTTTGTTTTTTTTTGAACATGTCACAGCATGAGCTTCACTGTTACTTAGACCTGCACAATCATTATGGAACAGTTTACTACAGCAAAATCCATACCACTATTCCCATGCTTTAAACTGCTTTTTTGGCCTTTATACATAATTAACTATCATCACTCACCACAATATTGGTCACATGTATCATACTTTCCCATAACCCCCTCCCAATGGATTTTCCATTGTTCGATTTCACAGGTACTAGAAGTAGAGATAATTGGACGTAAACAGAATGAGGCTCCATGTCTGAAGTCCCTGAGCATCTGAATACATAATGAACTGAGATGATATGAGCATGAAAATGAATTACTTAAAAAGCATATTTCTGCCTACTTTGCACTTAGAAATCTCACTTGCTGTGCTGCCCTGCAGACAGGATTGCTAACGAACTTTGCATACATAAGCTCAGCATTATCTTGTGCTATAATATTTTTGGTCAATCCAGCTAGGGTCAAAAAAGCATTTATTCTACGTAAACATGCAGAAAGATACATTATGTAAAATTGATAACCAAACTGCTTGCAGAAGGTGCCTCAGGGAACTAGTGATTCTTAAACAAACATGCCACATACATTTACTCAAAGGTATTTGTGGTTAATAAGGATGAGCTGAGCTGTGCTATTTGCAGCCACAATATTAGAAGTAAAAACAATTTCCATAAAGACTCTGAACTAGCTAGGATTCAAAAAGGAGTTTTATATTCTGATGTAAAAATCCATAGCAGGCTACTGCTAGCTGTTTTCTTGAAACACACAAACATATATAAAGTTATTCCCTTAACTATCAGTATGAGTAGATTTGCACTAGTCATAATTGGTTGTTAGTATACTGAACAGAAATTTCAACTGGAATTGGTCAGATCATATATGGGGATTCTTGTGACTCTCTGATCATTCAAAGTGCTGCTGCGCAATTACGCGCATCCTCTACATGCGGTGCTGTCTGCCAGCCATGCAGCAGCTGTGCCCCCTAAGTGGCCAGCCAGCCAGCAGCCTCTAGACTTGGATTTAGTGCTCATTTGAAGGTTACCGTGTTCACATGTCTTGCTTTGTCAACTTGTGTTGTGTCGTTTTGAAATATATGTGTTCAACTTGACGTTATAACAATTGGTGACAAGAATGGGATTTTTCCTTTTTCATCGTTGACCCACAGGATTCCATGGCTACTGTTGAGCAACTATTGCAAGGTCTCGTTGAACAGCAAACGCTTCTAACATCGGCGATTCGCGATTTTGTTGTGGCGTCAAATGCGGGGCGTTTCTCGTCATTGTATATACCTCCTTTTCCTCCTTATGACAAGATGGTGGAAGACTGGTCTGATTACAAAAAATGTCTCCAACAGCACATCTTGGCATTTCATGTCATGGACGAACAAACATGTACGTCTCTGTTCCTTTCATGGATTTCACCTCAAATGTATTGGTTGTTGTCACAATTGGCTCCTTTGAAAGATCCTGCATCTTTGTCCTTTGCTGAAATGTGCTCACTTCTGTCTGTCTATTTTCAGAAGCAAACTCATGTGGTAGCCTCTTATGTTGCCTTTTATCATTGTCAAAAACAACCGCACCAATCCTGTTGCGCTTGGGCTGCTGAACTTAGCGGCCTCAGTTGAAAGTGTCAATTTGTTCCTGACATTCACAAATAATTCTATGCCGATTCCATGGTATGGGATGCTATTATCCAGTCGGTGCCGGACAAAGAAGTTCGGCAACGTGCCCTTCAGTTGGCAAATCAGACTCTAGATGAAGTCCTATCCATCGCGCAGTCTTTTGAAATTTCTCGCGCCGCTAAGGCGCAAATAGAGGCATGGGGTGACATAGGGGAAATACAATCTCTGTGTGCTGTTGATGACACGTGCGGTGCGTGCCCGCTGGCAGACGTGGCCGCAGTACGCTCCCACGCACAGCCTCGGCCTAACTGTAAACAACCCTCTAAGACACTGCAGCAAAACTCCCGGCAACTTCCTTCATGCCCGTGGTGTTTTACGAAACATTCATGGGAGGGCTGTCCCCAACGTTGGGCTGTATGTCACAATTGCAAAAAGAAGGGTCATGTGTCTGCCGTTTGCAAATCCGACTGCATACATGATGTTCATGACTGTGACGCTGATTCTGCTTCTGTGTTGTCTGTCAATTGCACTTCTTCCTTTTCAGGGAAGTTATTCCTCACTGTCCAAATCCTTGGTCACGATCTTCGCATGCAGGTGGATACTGGTTCTGCTGCCACTATAATTAATTCTCAGACATATCTTCAGTTGGGTTCTCCACTCCTCTCACCTGTCACTCGGCAATTACGGACGTACAATAAACAGAAGATTTCTCTTTTGGGACAACTTAATTCTGAGGTATCTTACAAATCCGTCGTTCGCACTGTTCCCATATTTGTGGTCGACCAGAGTAACACAGAGAATCTTTTTGGTTTTGATGCCTTTCACGTTTTTGAGTTCTCCATAGATGACTCTGTCAATATCGTCTCTGATGTTATTCCTTAAGCTCAATTGGATTCCTTGTCGACGGCATTTTCGTCCCTTTTTTCTCCTGGGTTAGGCCATGCACACGACTTTGAAGCTCATATCACGCTCAAACCCACTGCTCGGCCTAAGTTTTTTCGGGCTCGGCCCATTCCTGTGGCCCTTCCTGATTGGGTAAAACGGGAGCTGGATCGTCTCACTACTTCAGGTGTCTGTCGTTGTTGTTGCTAAGCCCAATGGTGATATTCGTCTCTTTGGCAATTTTATAGCCACTGTAAATGTGCAATGACTCATCAACAAATTACCCTATGCCCCGACCTGAAGAACTGTTCACTAAACTTGCGAGAGGGCAGTATTTTTCTAAAATTGACCTGTCAGAAGCTTATCATCAACTTCCTCTTGACGCTGCTTCCCGGAAGTTTCTGGTTCTTAACACGCCTTGCAGCACTCCATCAGTACCAACAATTGCCATTCTGGGTTGCCAGCGCCCCTGCTCTCTTTCAGCGATTCTTGGAACAATTATTGCTCCCTGTCCCTGGGTGTATAAATTACATGGACGACATTGTTGTCACTGGATCCACCACTGAAGAACATCTTCAGAACCTCTGCACACTTTTTCATGTCTTACAGACAGCCGGTGTAATCTTCAGAAATCACAATTTTTTCAGGCATCTATCACATACTCGGGGCTTCAACTATCTCGGGATGGTATTCATCTGCTTCAGGAAACTGTCGCTGCGATCGATGCCCTTCCTCGCCCTACATCTCTTAAGGAACTGCAGGCCTTCTTGGGGAAAATAGCATACTATCACAAGTTTTTACCATCTGCTGCTTTGGTGGCTCAGTCGTTGCATCGCCTGTTGCATAAAAACGTGCCTTTTCACTGGTCCACATCATGCAATGCGGCTTTCCAGAAATTGAAAACTATGCTGAAACAGGCCCTGTGCCTGGCTACTTATCAACCTGGCCAGCATCTTGTTCTAGCGACAGACGCCTCTCAATATGGTGTCGGTGCAGTCCTTGCACACCGTTTTTCTGACGGCTCTGAACAACCCATTGCTTATGCCTCCAAAACGCTCACGGATGCCCAACAAAAGTATTCTCAAATTGAAAAAACAGCTTTGGCCATTATTTATGCTCTTCATAAGTTTGGTGTTTTTCTCTATGGATCTAAATTTCATCTTGTTATGGATCACAAACCACTTGTTTCCTTGTTTCATACATCATCATCACTCCCGACAACGCTGCACACTGCCTCCAGCATTGGGCTCTTTACTTGTCTCGTTTCAATTATGAGATTCATTTCTGGCCGACGGCTCAACGTGCGAATGCTGATGCACTGTCTCGCCTTCCCATGGGTCCTGATCTGGCATTAAATAGGGACGAACTTTTGTGTTTCCACCTAGATGTTGCTGAGCAGCAGGTTGTGGATGGATTCCCCATCACCGGGGACCGGCTGGCGGCTGCTACCGGTTCTGATCCTACCCTCTCCCAGGTTTTATGCTGTATTCAGAAGGGTTGGCCAGATCGTCCGTCCACTAAGACTTGTGACCCAGTGCGAAACTACTACGCTTTTCGCTACCGCCTCACGGCTAGGGATGGTTAGGGATGGTGTTATCCTCCTTTCCATTAACAATGCTTCGCCGCGTGTTGTGGTGCTTGCATGCTTCGGTCTTGCGTCTCCTTCACCAAGGGCACTGGAGTGTCTCTCACACAAAATCTCTGGTGCGCCATCATATGTACTGGCCTGGCATTGACTCTGAAATAGCACACATGATCGCTGCCTTTGGCCCTTGCATGCTCAGCCCAATTTAGCTTTTCAACTACTATTACTCACTGACTCTGTGCCGAGATTGAGAAGTTGATATTTGTTCCATTTGGGATAAATGACGGTAGCAGTTCCCAGTATTTTGGGGTAATGAGCCTGGAATGACCGACCAGAATCATTTATGTTTTGGATAGACTGAGCTACAATCCTTCATTCCTTGCCCATTCTGATAGTACATACAGGCCAACATTGAACTTCTCAATAATTATCTTTATGTTTATTGGCTTTGGATTTAGCTATAAACTAGGTCATCACCATATATGTGGTATTTACAGCAGGACAGAAGTTAAGACCTCACTGACATACAATGTAGAGAGTATAGAACCTGATACTGAATCCTGAGGAATGCTCCACTATGACTATGATGCTGGACAAAGCACATTGTACACAAGATGTCCGACAGGAGCAAAACAGTTGTCTTGCAGTTTTAGAGGAATTTAGACTGCAAGTAAAATATCTAAATCAACAGCATCAAAGGCTTTGCTCAAGTCACAGAAGCATAAGTGCAAACATTGTAAAGACTATTTATAAACCAACAAAGAAGCTCAAGGAGTGTCTCATATCCGCAAAAAAAAAGAAAAGGGACCCACTCACAATGTTGGGAATACACCACATACCATGCACATGAGGAAAAGTTTATGTTAGAATGACTGGATAATCAATCAACACCAGTTACACAGGACGTATGTGGCATTGCAGGTTGGGGCAGGTGCGGAAATTGGCCTTAGCAGAACACGGCATGCTATGTGCGAGACTCACCACATAGTAAAATTTGCTGACATGGAGATTCTGGCTGTAGGGAACAGCTATCATACCCTCATGTTCAGAGAAATACTCAACATGAGAATAGCTTCAATATGAATCCTCAAGGTGAATGGATCCTGGATTCCAATGTTGCAGTGAACGACCATTGGAGGTAGCAAGAGGATAACCACACCAGAAATGACCACAGAAAAGCCCTTGGATGTTGGCACACCAGGCACATATAATCTGCAGTCACAAGTTCGTCGTCAGTCCACCACCAGCAATGGATGGTGAAGCTTTGAGGATGCCATCCACTTGTCTGGTGAAACATCAGAAAGATTATCAAACTAATGTTGGCTAAAGAACCCAAGACAGAAGCCAACAGGCAATTTGTCACGCACATGTTACTCTTCTCTTGGGTATATCTGGCAAGCTTTTGGTAATCTTTTACTTTCATTAAAGCAGACTATGTGGTGCAATGTTTGCAGAAACCTGACTAGTATTCTTTTAGTACATTGCAATGTAGTTGGTTGGCTGTTTATGGACCTTATAATATGAAAACAAGATGGTCACAAGAGCGTGCTGTGGCGACATTCTTTTTAGGTAATAGCTTAATAAATCACAGCTTTTAGGTCCGAAGTAAAAAATATATGGTAAATTCAGTAGTTTATTTATCAAACTCAGAGTTACCTTGTTTTATGATTTTGTGTACAAAACAATGGCTACATCAAGAATTCACAGCCATGGATTTCCACCAGTTACCTTCTGATCTGTGATAGAAGAGGATGGTTGTTATAATTGATGAGAGTTGGTACACACAATTATTTCGGAATCATTCTGTTTTTCTTTTACAGTACAATGTCTGTTCTGTAAATGATACTTTGGCGGTGATCATCAAATTTAAAATCAAACAAGTACCATACACCAACTCCCACAGCATTAACAGAGTGTACAATACTGTATTAATCCAGTTTGTTAGGAGTGTGAAGAGACATCAGAGAAAGACATAATTATATGCAATACATAGATGTACGAAGGAGAATTGTCAAACATATTGCTAATTAATCTGGTTTTGGAACCTCAGTGTTGTCAGGATATACGAATTGGAAGGAAACTGATTTTATTAAAAATGGCAGGACAGGTTAGGGAATCACTGGACAACCAAAAATCAGAGGTTGAATGGCTGGATATTACACTTTTCATGTGATTTACTGTGAAGATCTAGAGTGGTGTTCCAATGTCAGACCCAAGAAAAGTGGTGAGTTCAAACAAGAAGCAATCTATGGATTTCTGGCATTGTGCATTAATTGCAGGATAGCAACTTTTGTTGATCAGTTCAGTATTGAAACAGCCAAAGTTGCAATGTTCATTTTTTATTTAGTTGATGACAAGTTTTGAATTACCTAAACCCATTTTCACATCATCCTGACAGAAAAAACAGTATATAAATGATGTCAAGATTATATATATATAATAGAAAGAAAGATTCCACATGGGAAAAATGTATTAAAAACAAAGATTTCATGACTTACCAAAAAAACACACACACACACGTGTGTGTGTGTGTGTGTGTGTGTGTGTGTGTGTGTGTGTGTGTGTGTGTGTGTGTGTGTGTGCGCCCACGCGCGCGCTCGAGTTTACACCTGTCCTTTTTTTCCCCCTAAGGGAAGTCTTTCCGCTCCTGGGATTGGAATGACTCCTTACCCTCTCCCTTAAAACCCACATCCTTTCGTCTTTCCCTCTCCTTCCTGAAGAAGCAACCATCGGTTGCGAAAGCTAGTAATTCTGTGTGTGTGTTTGTATGTTTTGTTCATTGTGCCTGTCTGCCGGCGCTTTCCCGCTTGGTAAGTCTTGGAATCTTTGTTTTAATATATTTTCCCCATGTGGAAGTTTCTTTCTATTTTATATATATATGATGTAAATAAAATAGATTAAAAACAAAGATTCCAAGACTTACCAAGCGGGAAAGCACTGGTAGATAGGCACAAGCAACCGTGGGTTGCGAAAGCTCGAAATTTTGTGTGTGTGTTTTTTTATTGTGCCTATGTACCAGCGCTTTCCCATTTGGTAAGTCATGGAATCTTTGTTTTCAACATATATATATATATCCCTGCTGGAGAGCCACATTCAGAGTCTGACCCAGTCCCGCAGTTTTGGGGTTCTTCTTTGAGAGGTTCTGGGTTTGAGGGGATGAGGAAGTGGCTCTGGTTATTTGCTTCTGTACCAGGTCGGGAGGGTAGATGCGGGATGCGAAAGCTGTTTTCAGGTTGTTGGTTCAGGTTCTCCAGCAGGGATACGACTTCCTAAAATCCTGCCCCAAAATGAGATCCATCCTTCATGAAATCCTCCCCACTCCACAAAGAGTGTCTTTCCGCCCTCCACCTAACCTTCGTAACCTCTTGGTTCATCCCTATGAAATCCCCAAACCACCTTCCCTACCCTCTGGCTCCTACCCTTGTAACTGCCCCCGGTGTAAAACCTGTCCTATGCACCCTCCCACCACCACCTACTCCAGTCCTGTAACCCGGAAGGTGTACACGATCAAAGACAGAGCCACGTGTGAAAGCACCCATGTGATTTACCAACTGACCTGCCTACACTGTGACGCTTTCTATGTGGGAATGACCAGCAACAAACTGTCCATTTGCATGAATGGACACAGGTAGACAGTGTTTGTTGATAATGAGGATCACCCTGTGGCTAAACATGCCTTGGTGCACAGCCAGCACATCTTGGCACAGTGTTACACCGTCCAGGTTATTGGGATACTTCCCACCAACACCAACCTATCTGAACTCCGGAGATGGGATATATCCTCTCTTCTCAATATCCACCAGGCCTCAATCTCCACTAATTTCAAGTTGCCGCCACTCATACCTCACCTGTCATTCAACATCATCTTTGCCTCTGCACTTCCGCCTCGACTGACGTCTCTGCCCGAACTCTTTGCCTTTACAAATGTCTGCTTGTGTCTGTGTATGTGCGGATGGATATGTGTGTGTGAGCAAGTGTACACTGTCCTTTTTTCCCCCAAGGTAAGTCTTTCCACTCCCGGGATTGGAATGACTCCTTACCCTCTCCCTTAAAACCCACATCCTTTCGTCTTTCCCTCTCCTTCCCTCTTTCCTGAAGAAGCAACCATTGGTTGCGAAAGCTAGAAATTTTGTGTGTGTGTTAGTTTATTGTGACTGTCTACCGGCGCTTTCCCGCTTGGTACGTCTTGGAATCTTTGTTTTCAATATATTTTTGCCATGTGGAAGTTTCTTTCTATTTTATTTACATTATTAATTTGAACCCAACAATTACGTTTGTTATTGTCTCTGTTGCATTTCGAAATCTTTTCTATCATCTTACTTTCTCTTTTCGTTTGTACAAGTAGTTTCACTTTGTGTTCACCTTCCCTTTTTCCGTAATCTACCATACATTTTATCCTGCCTAATCATACTCAATAATATGTAATTTACTTCCAAACCATAACCTAAAAACTTCAACGCTTTCTACATTACCGCTGCTATAAAATCCACTGTTCCAAGTTTACAAACATTTCGTGTAAACTCGTGAATACTATTTCACAGCTTCAGTTCCTTTCACCCATTAAACAACCATCTAAGCTATTTCCAAAAACTTCTGTTTTATTTCCATTCCCGTTTTTCCCACATAACTGATCATTTTTTAGCAGCTTCCCACAGGTTTAAACGTTATTATTTCTTCGTCAAACAATTGTTAGCCTCATTTTCGTAACCTGCCAGTACATAACCAGTCCTTTGAATACATTTACACGCATTTTTTTCGAAATTTTCCTAAATGTCCCCACCCTTTAACGTGTTTTGGACACAACACAACTACCTAACCTTTGCACCCATTGTTGTTCACCAACCTAAGTTCAGCACAGGATCAACATAGCTCATCTCAAACCAACACTTTTCCGACTTTTTTCACACCTTTATCTCTCCCTATATATATATCTATTTATTTTCACTTTAACCTCACGTTACCCTCTCCACCTTCTAACACCATGTGAACCTCACAACATCCCTACAACGACCCCATTAAATTTTATTTACATTACCTCCGCAAACATGTCTTCACCCTAGCCAGATTACGATCCCATATTTTATTTACTCAGGCTTGTCTGACATTTGGCATTACCCCCAAAGGCCTCATACTTAAAGTTCCCATCTCTGGCTGCAATCCTTCTTTCCATCAGTCCTTATACCAGTTCCAAACTGCACAATCCATAGACCTCACCCGCCTTATCCTTCTCCTATACATCGACTCGGCCAATGAACACACCTGTCAGCTCCTATCCCAAATCAAAGTCCTCAATCTTTCCTCTCCCACATCCACACCAGCTGTTCATAGCATCCTCCTACAGGCCAACTGCAAATTAGAACAGCATGCCACCCTCCACCTCAAAATACTATCCAATCTCCTGGTTTCCCACCTCCGGAAAGGCAACTCACTCACCCTCCACAACCTTTGCAACAAACCTCAACCTCCTCTCATTGCACACAGACCCAGTCTCTCCCATCTACTCAGTCTCCCACTTCCAGCTCTACTCCCCCCAACACCTCAAAATTCTAGTCAACACAATCTGGAACCACAACACCCCAATTCAGTAGTTAAACTTTCCTCCAAACCTCTCTCCCAATCCGAAACCTCTGTCCTATCCAAAGGCCTCACCTTCAGCCCCACTCCCAGATTCAACCAAACTGCCCTTGTCAAAGATTTACTGTCCCACACTCGTAGTCTCTGCTGGAAATATCACTTTGCCACGAAGAAAAATAATCCTGATCCCACTCCTAATGATCCAACTCCCCAAGACACTATCCAAATTGAACCCTGCCTGGAACAGTTCCGTCCTCCATCACAGCGGGACCCACCTCCTCTTCCCCAAAATCACCCTCTCCAAACCTTCCAGGAATTTCTCACTTCCAGCCTTGCCTCTCAATCTTTGTTGAAAAACCTTAATCCTACTCCCAACATCACCACAGCCGAAGCCCAGGCTATCCGTGATCTGAAAGCTGACCGATCCATCATCATTCTTCCGGCTGACAAGGGTTCCACTACCGTGGTACTTGATCGTTGGGAGTATGTGGCTGAGGGATTGCGTCAGCTTTCAGACAACTCTACATACAAAGTTTGCCAAGGTAATCCCACTCCTGATGTCCAGGCGGAGCTTCAAGGAATCCTCAGAACCTTAGGCCCCCTACAAAACCTTTCACCTGACTCCATCAAACTCCTGAGCCACCGACACCTCGCACTCCTACCTTCTACCTACTTCCTAAAATTCACAAACCCAAACATCCCGGCTGTCCCATTGTAGCTGGTTACCAAGCCCCCACAGAACACATCTCTGCCTACGTAGATCAACACCTTCAAGCCATTACATGCATACTCCCATCCTTCATCAAAGACACTAACCACTTTCTCGAATGCCTGGAATCCTTACCCAGTCTGTTACCCCCGGAAACCATCCTTGTAACCATTGATGCCACTTCCCTATACAAAAATATTCCGCACGTCCAGGGCCTTGCTGCAATGGAGCAATTCCTTTCACGCTGATCACCTGCCACCCTATCTAAAACCTTTTTCCTCATAACCTTATCCAGCTTCATCCTGACCCACAACTTCTTCACTTTTGAAGGCCAGACATACCAACAATTAAAGGGAACAGCCATGGGTACCAGGATGGCCCCCACATATGCCAACCTATTTATGGGTCGCTTAGAGGAAGCCTTCTAGGTTACCCAAGCCTGCCAAACCAAAGTTTGGAACAGATTTATTGATGACATCTTCATGATCTGGACTCACAGTGAAGAAAAACTCCAGAATTTCCTCTCCAACCTCAACTCCTTTGGTTCCATCAGATTCACCTGGTCCTACTCCAAATCCCATGCCACTTTCCTTGACGTTGACCTCCATCTGTCCAATGGCCAGCTTCGCACATCCATTCACATCAAACCCACCAACAAGTAACAGTACCTCCATTATGACAGCTGCCACCCAATCCATATCAAACGGTCCCATCCCTACAGCCTAGGCCTTCGTGGCAAACGAATCTGCTCCAGTCCTGAATCCCTGAATCATTACACCAACGATCTGAAAACAGCTTTCGCATCCAGCAACTATCCTCCCGACCTGGTACAGAAGCAAATAACCAGAGCCACTTCCTCATCTCTTCAAACCCAGAACCTCTCAGAGAAGAACCCCAAAAGTACCTCACTTGTGACAGGATACTTCCCGGGACTGGATCAGACTCTGAATGTGGCTCTCCAGAAGGGATACGACTTCCTAAAATCCTGCCCCGAAATGAAATCCATCCTTCATGAAATCCTCCCCACTCCACCAAGAGTGTCTTTCCGCCCTCCACCTAACCTTCGTAACCTCTTGGTTCATCCCTATGAAATCCCCAAACCATCTTCCCTACCCTCTGGCTCCTACCCTTGTAACCGCCCCCGGTGTAAAACCTGTCCTATGCACCCTCCCACCACCACCTACTCCAGTCCTGTAACCCGGAAGGTGTACACGATCAAAGGGAGAGCCACGTGTGAAAGCACCCACGTGATTTACCAACTGACCTGCCTGCACTGTGATGCTTTCTATGTGGGAATGACCAGCAACAAACTGTCCATTCGCATGAATGGACACAGGCAGACAGTGTTTGTTGGTAATGAGGATCACCCTGTGGCTAAACATGCTTTGGTGCATGGCCAGCACATCTTGGCACAGTGTTACACCGTCCGAGTTATCTGGATACTTCCCACCAACACCAACCTATCCGAACTCCGGAGATGGGAACTCGCCCTTCAGTATATCCTCTCTTCTCGATATCCACCAGGCCTCAACCTCCGCTAATTTCAAGTTGCCGCCGCTCATACCTCACCTGTCTTTCAACAACTTCTTTGCCTCTGTACTTCCGCCTCGACTGACATCTCTGCCCTTACTCTTTGCCTTTACAAATGTCTGCTTGCGTCTGTGTGTGTGTGTGTGTGTGTGTGTGTGTGTGTGTGTGTGTGTGTGTGTGGGCGCGCGCGCTCGAGTTTACACCTGTACTTTTTTTCCCCCTAAGGGAAGTCTTTCCGCTCCCGGGATTGGAATGACTCCTTACCCTCTCCCTTAAAACCCACATCCTTTCGTCTTTCCCTCTCCTTCCTGAAGAAGCAACCATCAGTTGCGAAAGCTATTAATTCTGTGTGTGTGTTTGTGTGTTTTGTTCTTGTGCCTGTCTGCCGGCGTTTTCCCGCTTGGTAAGTCTTGGAATCTTTGTTTTTAATATAAAATGTTAAGTTTAACCATAAACAGGGACAGAACAAAAAGTAAAGTTTGTTCTGTCGCTTCACTGTTCGTGGTTAAACTTGACATTGTTGTATGTTGTAATGTCACACAATTTAATATGAACAATTTTATTAGTGAATCTACTGAATGACACTGTACACTGTATGTAGGAATCTAAACCACTATAAAGCAGCAGAGAGAGATGAATAATAAATCTCTGATTTATATAAAATTTTTATTATTATCTGGAATATTTATTAGTCTGACTATTTTTCTCATTAAGGTGATCTTGACATTACCACAGCTCTATAGATATATTGTATCAGAAGAAATAAAAGAGCTCATCTCAACTGATTAATAGGTGAGACTAACATTATTCTTCTACAATTAGCATCTCATAAATATCTAGAGTGATCCAGATATCTACTTTGACGTTCATTTGGAGAGAAATTCATTTGGAGAGACTGAATGATTCTTTACAGTCTCAAGAACTCATCATCATATAGCGTTAACAATGCTTTACCAAGGTTTCGTGACTTAGCATGTTATGTAAGTGACAAGTTTAGTTAACAGTACACTTGAAACCCAACAGTAGAAATCAAAATGATGTCCAAATAATATTCCAACAAACCACCATAAAACACGACAACAATATAATGTATATGTATAATCTTGATATGGTTTTTAAGAAAACAAACTGCCTATTAGATCCGATGATGTACCAAAAACCAAGCACAGATCTGACGCAGCATATCACATGGAAGACGACTTCATTAATCAAGGCATCATCTCTTTCAGCAGACATACAGAGAAACCTGCACAACACAGAAGCCCTGCCATGTCATCTGTATGGATTACCCAAGATCCATAAAAACAATGTTCTGGTAAGACCGATTGTTAGTGCTCCTGGCTCACCGACGTATAAACTGGCAAAACACTTGGCCCCTCTGCTCCAGCCACAGGTG
The DNA here is from genome assembly GCF_023897955.1 of Schistocerca gregaria. Taxonomy (NCBI): domain Eukaryota; kingdom Metazoa; phylum Arthropoda; class Insecta; order Orthoptera; family Acrididae; genus Schistocerca; species Schistocerca gregaria. The sequence goes on from NC_064922.1 coordinate 198,202,487, forward strand.
GGGAAGACCGACACATAAATAAAGGACTCAGGACATTCCATTGAGAAACTGAAACTCGCACCAAACAACATTATAGTCAGCTGTGATGATGTTTCTTTGTTTATGAAAGTGCCACTCAGTGACACTCTGCATGTGGAATGGTGATTTCTACAAACAGCTGGAAGGAGTCGCCATGAGTAGTCTTCTTAGTCCAGTGGTGGCCAACTCCATGGAACAATTCGAAGCACAGGCACTGAACTTGGCGACTTGCAAACCTAAAGTGTGGTACAGATGGGTTGATGATACTTTTTTGTGTGGAGCCATGATGAAGAACAGCTCGGTGACTTCCTATGACACTTGAACAGCCTCCATGCCAACATAATCATGGAAGTAGAAAAGGACAAAAAACTGCCATTTCTAGATGTGCTGGTCACAAGGGATGGCGAAAACCTGTGACACAGCATCTATCGAAAACCGACAAACATGGACTGATACCTGCAATAACTATCAAACCACCATCCAAGCCGGAAAAGACACATGATTAATACGCTCGTAATGCGAGCAGGACGAGATGTGAGCCACAGGACGTCAGACGCGAAATGCAACACCTAGAAAGTGTTCTGAGGAGCAATGGGTACTCCACAAATTATATTAGAAGTGTAAGAGAGCCAAACACTTGGTGAAGTAAAGAATCAGTAAAAGAAATGTCAGATACAGCCTTTCTGCCATACATTCCCAGAATGGACAGAATCGGCCGTATATTGAGCAAACATGGCAGAAAGACGATTTTCAAACCAACAAGGAAGATCAAACAACGTCTTAGATCCACAAAGGAGAAAAGGGACCCACTTGCAATGTCGGGGACATACCCTATTCCATGCACATGCAGAAAAGTTTATGTCGGGATGACTGGACAATCAATCAACACCAGCATCAAAGAACATAAGTGACGTTGCAGGTTGAGGCAAGTGGAGAAATTGGCCGTGGCAGAGCATGCACTGAGTGAGACTGACCACATAATAAAATTCGCTGACACAGAAGTTCTGGTTGTAGAGAAGCACTATCACACATGCTTGTTCAGAGAAGCTGTAGAAATACAAAAACACGCAAACAGTTTCAACAAGAAAGAGGAAAGCCTTAAGATGAACGGGTCCTGGCTTCCCATACTGCAGCGAAAGACCGCCGCAGGTAGCAAGAGGAGAAATGCACCGGAAATGACCACAGAGAAGCCTTCTAATGTTGGCGCGCCAGGTACATACCGTCTGCGGCTGTGAGCTCGGCTCCAATTCACCACCGGCAATGGAGGGTGAAGATTTGTCAATGCCAGCCACTCCTGCTGGCAAAATGTCAGTAAAATCATTAGATGAACACCAGCCGAATAACCTGAGACAGAAGCCAATAGGCAGTTTGTCAACAAGTGGCTATGAAATCCTTAATTTTGTAAACACTGTTGTCTGTCTCAGTTGTTTGAAAATGGGTTCAGGTAGCCCAGAACTAGTCAAATTAAGTAAGAAGTGAATCTTGCAACTTTGGCTGTTTCTATATTGAAGAAGTATTCTAATTCTAAGCCTAATGTCACAGCCGGCTTGATGTGTTACAGAGTGGAAAAATGAATGTGAAATAAGGAAGCCTTTCAGAGGCACACTATAGCTGATGAAAATTTTGCAAAAGAATTTTAAAATCTCATTTCCTTTGACAAGATGACTCCAGATCAAGTTCAGAACGCTGATGAATCTGGTCTAAAATCAAATGCTATCCAGCTAGACATTTGCTTCGAAGTTAGAGATTTTCTGTAGAACATTTTATTTGCATTTTTTATTTATTTACACATTTTCAGTAGGACCAAATTTTGGAGCAAATCGCCAAGGTCATGGAACGTGTCAGTACATGAAATTAAAAAATAAAAGTAACGACAAATAAAAATAAATGTTTATGAACCCAAAATGTCAGCCCATAAGTTTAAGTAAATGCAATCAACAATACAATAAGAATCAACTTAATTTTTCAAGGAACTGCTCAACAGAATAGAAGGAGTGACCCATGGAAATAAGCTGAAAGTTACCCCAAAATATAATACCTATCAATATAAGGGAATGAAAATAAGCAAAGAAGACTAATTTGCATGTCAAACTGTCACTCATTCCGGTACCATTCACATAGTAAAAATGGCAATATTAATTCTTTGAACAAGATCCTGAATGTGGGCTTCCCATGTCAGCTTACTATCTACCTGAACACCTAGAAATTTGAACTGTTTGGTTTTATTAATTGTATGCCCGTTCTGTGAAATTAAAATGTCAGGTTTTGTTGAATTGTTTGTTAGAAACTGTATAAACTGAGTCTTACTGTGATTTAGCATTAGTTTATTTTCTACAAGCCATCAACTTGGGTCATGTACTGCACTATTTGAAACCGAGCCAATGTTGCACACATCATTTACTACCACGCTAATGTCATCAGCAAACAGAAATATGTTAGAAGTTACCCGTAATTCTAGTGGGCATATCAATTATATAAATACGGAACAGGAGTGGCCCTGTCACTGATCCCTGGGGCACCCCCACTTGACAGTACCCCACATCACAGCCATTATCAACATTGTGAATAATTAACTTTTGCTGCCTGTTGCTAAAGTAAGAAGGGAACCAATTCTGATCTACTCCCCGTATTCTGTAATGGTCCAACTTCTGGAGCAATATCTTGTGATCAACACAATCAAACACCTTAGTTAAATAAAAAAAATATGCCTAGCATTCGAAACCTTTTGTTTAACCGATTGAGTACTTCACAGAGAAGAGAGATTTTAGCATTTTCAGTTGTTTAACGACTTCTAAAGCCAAAACTATACATTTGATAAATAGCAAATCATGTGACAAAATTATGAATTATCCTTACATACACAGCCTTTTCAATAACTTTTGCAAACACTGATGGCATAGAAATAGGTCTAAAATTATCTACATTATCCCTTTCTCCCTTTTTATAAAGCGGCTTTACTACTGAGTACTTTAATTGCTCAGAAAACTAACCTTTCCTAATGGAAAAATTATAAATATGGCTAAATACAGGGCTAACATGTGAAGCACAGTACTTTAATATTCTGCTAGATGACTCTCCATAACCCTGAGAGTCCTTAGTCTTCAGTGATTTAATTACTGGGTCAATCTCCCTCTTGTCTGTATCACAGAGTATTTCAGACATCAATAACTATATTTTTATTTAATCCTTTCATGGTGGATGGGTCATATATGTCCCACTAACTGAGTGCCAGTTCGAGTGTCGGGATGTATGTTACCCAGCTCTGCACGGTGCTGCCATCTAGGGACGACTGTACTGAACCTGAGAAAAAAATCGGGACTGCACTGCAAAGGCAGGAGTGCTAGGTGTGCAAGGTTCGCAGAAGAGCTTCTGTAAAGTTTGGAAGGTAGGAGACGAGATACTGGCAAAAGTAACACTGTGGGGATGGCATGTGAGTCGTGCTTGGGTAGCTCAGTTGGTAGAGCACTTGCCCGCGAAAGGCAAAGGTCCCGAGTTCGAGTCTCGGTCCGGCACACAGTTTTAATCTGCCAGGAAGTTTCATATCAGCACACACTCCGCTGCAGAGTAAAATCTCATTCTGAGAACAAAAGTTGTTTGCAGTGCTTGTGGTGTACCACTTTGTGCCACACCATGTTTTTTCAAGTGTCATGGAATGTAAAGTTTTGTAGGAATTGGTCATGTATCATGGAAACTGAAATGTAATGAATATTTTTTACACTGGCTCTACAGAAATAAAAACAATTACATGCATGTATAATTTGTAGTTATTTTATTCTCCACAAAATCCAGTTTATGGCTAAAAAAATAAAATTACAAAATCAGTCAGCAGAAAAGGTATCTCGCATTGGTTCCTGTTGTGAAAAAATGGAGAACTTAAATATTTTGGTGGTGAAAATATAATAATGGGACTGACAAGAAAATGTTATCACCTTAATATTTTAAAAATCTGTAAAAAATGAATTTTATCCATGAAAGGGTTAATCCACCAGCAATGCTCAGAAAATATACTGAACATATCTGATTTATCAGTAACAGAAATATTTTACTGGGAATTGACTTTATATTGTCGACCTTGTGCTGCTGACCTGACTTCCTTAACAACTGACCATATGGTTTTAATTTTATCCTGTGAATTAGCTATTCAATTTGCATATCACATACTCTGACTTCCTAGTAACATTTTAAGCACCTTACAATACTGTTTATAATGGGCTACTGTAGCTTGATTGTGACTAACATTTTTATATAATTCCCACTTTTGTTCTACAAGATATCCTTATCCCACTAGTCAGCCACTTGGGCTGCCTATTACTGCTAGTACCCCATTTAGAACGTTCTAATTGAAAGCAACTCTCAAAGAGCATGAGATGTGTGTTAAGGAAAGCATTATATTTATCATCTATGTTATCAGCACTATAAACATCCTGCCACTTGTTCCTTGATAATGATTAAAAAACTATTCCTGCTGGGTTAACTTTCCTACATAGTTTGTAATTAAATATGACACTGGTTTGAGTACAAAAGCCTTTTAGTGTTAACATTTGTGCATCATGGTCTGAAAGGCCATTCACACTTTTACTAACAGAATGCCCATCTAGTGATGAAGAATGAATAAAAATATTGTCTATTGCTGTGCTACAGTTCCCCTGCACCCTAGTTGGAAAAAACAATCTTCATCAGATCATATGAATTTAGGGTATCTACCAACATCATTTTTCTTGCACCATCATATACAAAATTAGAACTGAAGTCACCACATAACTAATTTCTGGTGCTTCCTATGAAGTGAATCAAGAATCCTCTAGTTTACTGAAGTGCATGGCAGGGGTATGGGGGGGGGGGGGGGCGCAGGGCAGGCAGAGAGAGAGAGAGAGAGAGAGAGAGAGAGAGAGAGAGAGAGAGAGAGAGAGAGAGAGAGCCTGTGTATGTGCTACAATTAGTCTAATTTTGTCTTCATCATCCCTATGGGAGCAATACATAGGACAATGGAGGACATCTGTAGGTTCTTCATGTAATATGGTTCCTGAAGATTCCTAAGAAGGCTTATACAGGATATTTGTATTTAAAGGAGTCTGCCAGTTCAGATTTTTCAACATTTCCATGACTCCCATGAGAGAAATGAACCTGTGGTTTGTGCCATCTTCCTTTGTATAACAGCATGTTCAGTATCATCTTTAATTGTTTGGTATGGATTCCACACACTATAGCAGAATTAAAACAATGCCTTGCAGTAAAAATGGGAAAACCTTTCTTCTGTTAATGGGGAAATAAAATATGTGTGTGTGTGTGTGTGTGTGTGTGTGTGTGTGTGTGTGTGTGTGTGTGTGTGTGTTTTTATGGCCTTTAACTTTTAGCATCTGAAATTTTCCCTAAATTTCCGATTACCTGGATTTTTTATAATCCTTATGACTTCTAGTCCTACCTGGTCCAGATCAATGAAGTTGGACTCTTCTACATAAAATGAAAGTGCATTAGTAGATCCAGTGAAGTGGAGTATTCAGATACAGTATACATAGACTGCCAGAAAGTGGTTTCTGAAACATTTCTTATTTGCTTGTACTTAGCTGGAACACAATTCTTGTCAAAGTACCACCTGGGACTGGAACAACTAAATCACATTTCTCACAGTATTTCAACTACTTATCATTCCCCTCACAACAAAATTCTGACACCTACCCTTCCTTGTCCATCCCCACTCTGTCCCTGATCCCCAACTCAATGCCTCATATCCCTGCAATATACCTAGATGCAAGAGCTGTTCTACACATCCCCTACCACCTCCTCCAGTCCTGCCCAGGCATCTCCTACCCCATCAAAGGCAAGGCCACTTGTTGAAGTACCCATATGATGGGCCAACTTAGCAGCAACCACTGTCACTTTCTACATGAAAATGGCTACTGTAGAGCTATCTGTCCACACATACGGCCACTTCCAAACTGGCCATGCAACACCTGAACTAACTATTTGTTGAACATGCCATCCAACACAAGGAGTTCCACACTATTGACTGCATCACAGCCTGTCCTGTCTGGATTCTCCCCATTAACACAAATGTTTCTGAATCATGCAGGTGGGAACTCCTCTTCAACAATCCTTTGTTGCTGTAATCCTCCTGGCCTCAAGCACCTGCCTATCACCTTCCCTGCTCCTTTTCCAGCACTACACACACTTTCTATCCCTCCAATGAACCTACATATTGCTTTCCCCTCTCCCCTTTCCTTTCCTTCTCCACCTTGCCCCCCACCCCCCTCTCACACCCACCAGAAGCTGCACCATGTACTCTTATCTTCACATTGTCCCTGCATGCTTCCACAGGCAGCAGTAGCATTTTTCCAACCCCCTACCCTCCTATCCCTCTACTGTACACCAATACCAAACCCAGCAGAGATTCCTGTTTACCTCGGATGCAATCAGTTGGGCCTTAGCACCAAGAGATGACTGCCCTGTGAGCTGGTTTTGATTGTGTACAAGTTTTCTTTGATGACAAACTTTGTCCAATAGCTGAATATACATTGCTTAAATGTTACAGGACCATATATATCAGCTTCAGGTATGTTAAATCCAGTTTGATACAAGTGGTACTTGTGGTCTTATTGCATAGCCTGTAATTTTTGCTTTCAACATATCCAACAACTAATGTCATTTGCCATCTATCAGCTTTGTTATGCATTACAGTATCAGGTGACTACTCAGAAGGAAGACTGTACCAGTGTAGCCTTTTTTTCCAGTGAGGCACACAGAGGGTAGTAGTTGTTTAAGTGTTGTGTTCAACCAAGCACATGCAATGTGATGTCTTAAAAATTCAGTGCAAGTTGCAAGGGCAGTTTGATCCAAGAAGGATGGATTCTCCATCTTGGTGCCATAGATGCCAATTATTCTCCCTCTGTCATCTATAGGCTGTGGACATGCTACAGGGAGACATATTGGTTCCCAAGGTGAGTTTGATAATGTGAACAACACCTTACAGCCCCATCTGAAGCCTGTTGTATTACAGCATCATACAGCTACTGCCAGAACACTGCAGGACAATCTCAGAAGTGGTGCAGGAGGTGCTATGTCCAATCAGACTGTATAAAATAGGGTACAAGGAAGGATCTTATGATCCAGACATCCTGCTTAAAACCCCACTGCTTGACAGGACATCTCAGCTAACCTGCAGTTCTACAGTTCCCATGTCAACTGGCAATTTTGACACTGGCATGATGTGTTATCCAGAGATGAGTCCAGATAGCCTGTGTGACATGGTGACAGCTATGTTCATGAGTGGAGAGAGTGTGGTGAGATGTAGCTGCCAAATGTTGTCCAGGAAATTTGGAAATTCAACCATGGTTCTGTGATGATGTCGTGAGGCATCAGTATTGACAGCCATATATATGTTAATGCCCTTGGTCATCTTACCGCCAGGCAGGACATCAGACACATCGTGTTGGACTATGTGGTGGCTGCTGCATATGGTACGAGGACTGAATTCCATCTTGTGCACGAAAACACTAGTGCCCATGGGGCGGACATCACTAGAGAAGTCTTGCGAAGCCTGGTCATTGGAGTAATAGAATGGCCAGCAGTGAGTCCTGGGCTACACCCCAACAAGCATGTATGGGAGACACTTTGCAGGCATGTTGGAAAGTGTCACAGAACAGGATGATCACAAACTCTCACTGAAGAATGAAAATGAATACCACAGAGTGACATTCGTAGACTTGCACAGATGATGCCACATAGATGTCAGACAGTGATACACACTCAAAGAGGGCATACACACTACTGGAGCTTTCTAAGTCCAATGAAAAGCACCCAAGGTGATTGACAGGTGTCAAAATCAAAGTGGAAATAATCATTCAGACATTTGAGTTCTTGTTATGTAACTAGTTTTTGTAACCGCCCCGTTAAATTGTTGGAAGCTTAGTCAGCCAGTGTCTTAATTTTGATTTGAGAGTTGTTAAGGTGGCTGCATAAGTATTTCGCGTGAAGTGCCGTTGTGATGCAGGCAGAGGTCAGTTGTGGAAACTGAGCCACTGGATACTATAAGTAACGTTATAGAATATGCCGGACTTACTTCACAAAATAAGATCATGTACATTTGCAAGTAAGTGGTTCAAAATAAGAATGAATACTGTAAAGGAAATCGATCATGAATATAGTCCTGTCAGTACACACTCCATTATATTTGAATGTACGTTCGAAATATAAGCACATACATTCTAAGTACTACTATTCCCCATGGCCTAAATAAAAAGAATTGATTAAACTGCATTTATTCATCTAAGGAGGAAAATTGTCAGACTTTCAAAGTAAATGAAAAGACAGACGGCATGTTCTGAATGTCGTGGCAAACACATCGAAATTGACATCCACGAAGGGAAATAAATTAGGACATTCACATATCTCGTTTGTTGAACAGCACCATTGTTAATACTGTCGCCTCCATTTAAATTCTCCATATAAAATTATAATAATAATAAATAATAATAATCTCCCAGAGTTACAAGAGTTGGAATCCATGGTATTTAATCAGAAAATCATACTGACCATGAATTGCTTCCATTGTATAACACCATTTCTCTTTAAAATTACACAACACATCTTATCAGGACAGGATAATGAAAGATAACTAATACTGAAACTAATTAACGAAGAATGTAAAGTTTCTTTTGATCATCAGTGTTAAATTCTTTTTACACTAATCTTTGGTATGAGTAATACTTTCTACTTATCAATAAGAAAAATTATTAAGTTCCTTTACATTGTGTACATAATTTGTAAAAGAAAGCTATACTTTGATAACACACCCAGTCCTTGGTTATTGCTCAATAGTGTGTGGCAGATGCCCAAAACTATATTCACCTAATTATTTTGAGTAATGTATCCCACAATCTTATATTGTACCAGACTGTGGGTCAATGCCCCCTCTTTGTGGTAGGTAACAATTTAGCCTTTCCATGTTTTATCCCATTCTGGATTTTGAGGTTATAGCCAAATACATTTTTTAATTTTTATTGTGAAAACACAAAAATGGATTCACCACTGTGTATTGATATACAAGAAAAGAAAAATTAATAGCACAAGTGGAATTATTTTATGTCAGTAATTTTGCTAGTATGAAACACAGGTAAAGTCCATTACATGCAGAGTCAACTTTACTGCAGAAAGCAGTGTTATCTCTGATTACATTACTAGAGAAAAAAATGATGGAACATGTTTGCTACACAATTTACAAATATGCATTATGTGAATTGTTATAACTTCACTGGCCATATGTACCTTCAAAGTGCACCACTATTAATATTATTGTCTGTAACACACAAAAAATGAGTAACCATACCCCCCAACTTCTGGATTTGAGTACTTTCACTAATAAGTTTTACTGAGTGAATAGAAAAATACTGAGATACAAGAAACTGCTTGGAAATATTGGTCCTTCAAGTATGTTAACTATGGTGATTGTGAATATTGTCAAGTTGTGACTTTAGTTTATGCTCAATGGCCATCACTGGAGGAAGCCAAGTAATCACAGAATGCAACACCACCTCACCTATTATAAATAACACAATATTCATATAAACATTTATTAGATTATTTATTCATTTACAAAACTGATCTTGCAAGACTCAGAACATGTGTAAAGTATGATATAAAATGAATTCACTTAAATAAACTGATGAAGGCACTGCACCCACTGAGCAATGGGCAACATGTTTAATGTAATATACAGTATTTGAAGAATAAAACTTTGATGGAAGCCTTCAATTCATTCCATATTTTGCCACAAGCTCTTCCACTTTCTTTATATAAGCTTCCTTTGCTTCCTCTTGTGACATTCCCTTCTTTCCATTCCATGCATCCCACTTGGCTTTGCCTTTAAAATCCAACATTCCTGGACGATCTGTGAAACAAAAAAACAACAATGACAGGCTACTGTTATACATGCTCTTTGCTTCAGACAAGGAAGAAACAAATTCTAACAAATTTTTATTTCTTATGTTATGCTTCCTTACACCATTAAAAATGTGTGTTAGCCATACTACTACACAAATAAAACTGATATATTGCAGGTTGTGTGTGGGAACAGAGTTCCAAGATGTGTACATTAAATGGAAAATGTTGTAATTCTGTAATTACTGCAAACTTGGGTATCTGCTTATAAAAAAGCAAGCCTGACAGCAGTTTCATAATTTTTTAACAATTTTCTGAATGAGTTTTTATAAATTCCTTATTTCCATCACTAATACGTAGAATTTAGCAGTGGCACTGTAATGTAAACAACTTTTCATGCAATCACTAAAATCTATAAGCAGATATGTTCTGTATGCAATAAATTACAGAAAAACACAATATGCAAATTATCAAGAACTTATAATTGTAACCCTCAAATTATTTTTTATAATTTGTCCCCTTCTGTCACACCTTGAAAGACTAGCTTGGAGATGCTCTGTAAAACAGTTACTTCCTACTTTAACTTCAGGTAACTGTTTTAATAAGAGATTCAAAATGTTTGTTTTAAGTAAAACAGCTGAAATTTTTACAATAAACTAAGCTCCAGGCCCCAGTGGAATACCTGTCAGAGTCTATACTGAATTTGCAGCTGAATTAGCTGCTCTTCTCAGTATAATCTAAGATACCTCTAGCAAAAGAACAGTGCCCTGTTCTTGGAAAAGGGCAGAGGTCACACCTGTCTACAAGAAGGGTAGTAGAAGTGGTCCACGAAACTACCATCTGATATCCTTGAAATCTATTTGTTGTATGATCTTAGAACATATTCTGAACTCAAACATAATGAGTTATCTTTGAACAAAATGACCTTGACAGCAAGCAGCATGGTTTGAGAACATCGATCATGTGAAACCAAACTCTCACTTTTCTCACAGGACCTACTGAACACTTTGGATGAAGGCAACCAGGTAGATTCAAGATTTATTGATTTTCCAAAAGCACTTGTCTCAGTTCTGCACCTATGCTTATTGCCAAGAGTACAATCATGTGGGGGCTATCAAGTGAAATCTGATTGGATTGAGAACATTTTGTTAGGGAGAACACAGCATGTTATATTGGATGGAGTCATTGTCAGATACAGAAATAACTTTGGGTGTGCCCCATAGAAGTGTGTTGGGACACTTGCTGTTTGTGTTCAATATTAATGATCTTGCAGACAATATTAATAGTAAAATCAGACTTTTTGCAAGTGATGCAGTTCTCTATAATGAAGTAATAGATGAGAGAAGCTGCATAAATGTTCAGTCAGATCTTGATAAGATTTCAAAGTGGTGTAGAGATTAGCAACTTGCTCTAAATTTTCAGAAATGTAGAAGTGCGCACTCCACAAAACGAGGAATAGGAAAGTAAGCAATTTTCGGTATCAGCTGCATTACAACTTTATGCAGTATCAGCAGTAATGAATGAATGAAAATGTCTTCCATGCTCACCAATTTTAGATTCCCATTTGTGTTTTGTCATGTTCTTTTGGACACATTCAGAAGTGCAGACACCATGCATTCATACAAGTTTTTGAACTTTAGTGTTTCAGGGAATAATTCTCACAGACACGAAATAAGTCTAAACAAATGGGTGAAAAAATAAAAGATACTCATGTGGGTTTCTTTGTTATTGAATTCACAGCCACAAGGTTCTAACAGATGAACAAGAAGTAACCTTTTAGTAGGACAGTGTGAGCAAATTTACATTTAAAAAGCTAATAAATTTGCATGGGTACCAAATTCTGATATTTTCCTGATTTTGATATATTTGATATTTACTATCAACAGAGGTTTTCCTCCCTTTGCTTGGATATCAAAGCTATTTCACAGGATGTTGTATTTTTTGTTGAAATATAATTTTTTTCATTTTTGTGTTTTCAAATAACAGGTTATGGTAAAATTGTTTGGTACTAGCTCCATTTTATCCTTCATAATTTTAATGTTACAACAACAGGTAGGAATAAACAGTTATTAATTTGTGTTGACTTAAGCACAAAAATTTATAATCTAGTTGGTTATAATTTCAAGGAATTTCTCCACTATATTACCACAAGTGGATTTTATATCCTGCTCAATATCCATTCTGTCACATGTCTACCTTTATTTCTTTACATACTATCAAATAACATTTCTGTAATTTCACTAAAGGTATATTTAAGCCTATAACATTTTATGGCCAACAGAGTTCCTGTTTCAACAAATTTTATTCTGGAATGTCAAACATGTTGAAATGTTATGTAAATGTCGCATTCAATTACAGAGTGGTTGAACCATAAATTTCATTCAAGAGTTGTAAACTGGCACCTTCAGCAACAATAAGTGCTTTTTGAAGGTCATAATACACACTAATGCTGAAATCCATACCAAAGCCAGAGATCAGGAACACAGAACAGGCAATTCACAGTGTGCCCACGAAAGCAGCCAATCTTGTTCAGCACCTCCAAATATCAGAAAATTTCCAAGCTTTTGCAAGACCTAATGTAAAAGGACTTTAGAAGGAAATGAGATTAGAGGTAGTGAATATCACTGCTCATCTGAACTTGCTACAGGTGAGATAGGCATACGTAACGTTATCTGTTAGAACCTCTTCCATTGTTTATGCTGCCAAAAGTACACAAGGGAGGAATGCCCCTACATCCAATATTAAACACTATCAACACACTGTGGCATGGATAGTTGGGAGTTAAGGGACTAAACAACAACAACAACAACAACAACAACAACAACAACAACAACAACAACAACAACCCCTCAGGCAAAGATTCATTCAGCCAGAATTTGGGATATCCACTAGGGAAGTTACCAGATGAGTAATGTATGTAGGAGAGGTAAAAATCAAGGCACTAAAGGCAATACTGATGCCATAGCTGAGAAATCATTTATAGAGAAGTCAAAGTATATGTTTTGGGCCAGTCCATAGAACACGCAGTATCTCTCAGCTCTGATGTGACAGAAACCTCACCTGCATCCGACCCCTACCAGCCAGATTAAGAAAGACAGTTGCAGAGTAGATAATCTCTTCTAGTCGAGAAATTCAGAACACTAAAGGTGAACAAGTTTGAAATGCTATGGAGCTGCTGGAACATCAACAGTGAAAAATACAATATAAACAATTAAGGAAACAGCTGGGCATCATCCAGTGCTCTGCATGCATAGTGACAAGGTCAACTCTCAGCTACCCCACCTGATAAATCTGTGATGCTGAAGAAGAGGACAGCACCCATTATTCACTAGAGTGCAGCTCTTAAGAGAGAAAACAGTGAAGCATCGAAAGTGGCAAACTGCATCTAAATGCAATGGAAACAGAGGAAAAAAGGAATGACAGAGGCATGACAAGAGGCAGCTGGATGAAAAAGGAGACAGTATCAAAAGTTTCCAGATCAGCATGTAGCAAGAGTTGCCCCAACCCCAACCATCCCACACCCACTCAGAAGATAGTTTAAAATGTTATGTCTGAATAAAAAACACTTTCACGAACTGCGAATAAAAACACTTTCACAATGAAAAAGAGAACCAGTCCAACATTCCCAAGTCATTTACCAATATGTGAGAGAATATCAAAATATTAGACTTGGTATGGATAGCCAGGAGGAGGAAAGAATCCCATCACAACCACACTGTGGGGGTGGCTAGTTTCATAAAATGAAACTATGGGTTAGTCTGGTGTGACTGACAGAGGCAACATTCAACAGTGGATTCTGTAGAGGGAAATGGTAGGAGGAGAGCTATGCAACAATAGTCTCATTTATAGTAGGATGTTATTACAGTAGTAGTAGTAGTAATAGTAGTAGTAGTAGTAGTAGACCACAAGTTCCAGAGGCATTATTTGCACCCACAAACCTAGAGCTGCTATCATCAAAGCAAATTTAGGGTGAATAGTTGCTTTTCTCATCAAACAGTGTCATTCCCTGGGATACCCACATGACTTGGGAATTGGAGAAAGACAACCAATCAGGCTGTAAGATTAAATCCAGAGGAAGACACAACTAGCAGGTATCTCAGGGTGACGAGTGGCCTAGAGACTGCTCATTGAGTAATTACATGTTAGAACGTGGTCAAGGGGTACCCATTTAATTAAGTGAAAGGGACTGCTAATGGCCATCACCACCATTATAAAAATACTGCATGTTCCCAGTAGCAAATGATGTTCTTGATCAGTGGTAGCTTTAAAATGTATCTCATCCTATCCATGGTTTTAGGTCCATCTGTGTGAAAAATGGTAACACCCTGACACACTCAAATAATATGAATGTAAATTAACCAAAATTTGTGGTTTAAATGGGGGAACAAAACAAAAGCAACCATGATTAACATCCTATGAATATGTAAGATACAGTTGGGGAGTAAAATTGTAGCACAGGAAAGTACAGCAATGGCTTGGGGCACCATGTTTGCCACAAATGTACTCACAAAAACAGTTGAGAGGGGAGGGGAGGGGGAAGGGGCAGTGCATGGACTGGCCGAACACCCACACACCCAACCACCTACCCACCCAACTGTAGGAGGCATTATGAAGTGAAGTGTGCTATGACACCAGAAAAAGAAATATACTTGGCATGTTTTGAGGAGACTGCTGTTGAAGCCACAGACTTCAAACCTATGTATTTCAAAACACAAATTGATAACTATGAGGCCACATTGCAGGGAGGCCCTGGATGAATTTGGCAACACCATCCATGAGAATAACTTTATGTAAGTAAGGAAAAAGCATTGCCATCCAATCCATAACACCTGAGTACAGAATAAGCAAGGTGACAAGCAGCTCTATTTGTACACAGAAAACTTATGCAAACAAAGCGCACACAATTTACATATGTTTAGCTGCCACCACCCAACTCAACACACCAATGTTTTTGAGAACTTGTCAAATAGTGACTAAGAGGTCCCACCTACTGAGCTGCAATGCTTTATAGGTGTCTTCTGGGGGAATAGTTACAGTGATATTGCAAATCAAGGCAATATAAATAATGCCCAATTTTCAAACACAGGGGGAACAACTGACAAACATTTCTGCCATACATGGGACTACCAATCTTCCAAACACTGCAGCTGATTGAAGATCTACTCAGCCCAGGGAACACTTTGGGGGGGGGGGGGGGGGGGGGGGGGGGGGACTGCATACTTGCCTAGTATAGCCTTCAATATACACTGATCAAAAGTATCCGGACACCCAAAAACATATGTTTTTCATATTAGGTGCATTGTGCTGCCACCTACTGCCAGGTACTCCATACCAGTGACCTCTGTAGTCATTAGACATTGTAAGAGGAGAATTGGGCACTCAGCAGGACTGACTTCGAATGTGGTCACATGACTGGGTGTCACTTGTGTCCTACACCTGTACATGAGATTTCCACACTCCTAAATCTCCCTAGGTCAACTGTTTCCTATGTGGTAGTGAAGTGGAAATGTGAAGGGACACATACAGCACAAAGGCATACAGCCTGACATCTGTTGACTGACAGCCTGCTGACTGTTTAACAGGGTCATAATGTGTAATAGACATCTATCAAGATTATCACACAGGAATTCCAAACTGCATCACAATCCACTGCAAGTACTATGACAGTTAGGAGGCAGTTAAGGAAACCGCTTTCATGGTCTAGCGGCTGCTCATAAGCCACACATCATCATGCCGGTAAATGCCGAACAATGCCTCACTTGGTGTAAGGTGCATAAACATTGGACAACTGAACAATGGAAAAACGTCATGTGGCATGACAAATCAGGGTATACAATATGGGGATCTCATGGCAGGGTGTGGATATGGTGAATGCATAGAGATCATATGCCAGCGCATGTAGTGCCAACAAAATACAGAGGCAGTGGTGTTATGGTGACTGGTTTTCATGGAGGGGGCTTGCACACCTTTTTTTTGGAACTATCACAGCACAGGCCACATTGTTTTGTAATCACCTTCTTGCTTCCCACTATTTATTCGGGTATGGCCAGTAAATCTTTCAGTACACTAGCACCTGTTCACAATGCACGGCCTGTGGCAGAGTGGTTAGAAGACAATAACAACCTTGTAATGGACTGGCCTTCATAAAGTCCTGACTGGAGTACTATAGAACACCTTGGATATTTTGGAATGCTGAATTCATGCCAGGCGTCACTGACCAACATTGATACCTCTCCTGAGGGCTGCACTCCATGAAGAATGCGCTGCCATTCCCCCAAAAAACCTTGCAGCACATGTGCAACACAAAGAAAGGAGTTAAAAATGTCAGTCCCAATTAACATAAAAGAAGACAGCTAAAAACAGGCACATGGAAAAGTGCTAAAAAGGACACCATACAGAAACAGAGGTCCAAAACTAAAAACGAAATCGCCTTCACCATACTGCTTTAGTGGATAGAAAGTAAGATACAGTCGACAGCCCACACATTTGCTAAAACGACCAATAACTCAGAAGGCAAACCCAAACAGGAATGTAATAGGTTAAAAATGGGCATTCCATCAGAAACTGGCACACAGTTGAAACTTGAGTGCAGTGTGTACAAAGTGGTGGAGTAGAGCCACTTAACGAATGATGGTGGCTAAACAGGCAGTGCCCAATACACAGCCAAGTTACAATAATCACCTCTCTTGCAACACAAGAGCTTAACAGAGGGAATATGGGTACTCGCGGGCTGACGTACGAGGACTGCAGCTTTGACAGCAGCCTCGTTTGCTAGCAGACTGATGATACCAGGAATGCACAGGAACATCACAGTGGCTCCACCAAGAGTGAGCAAGTGACAGTTTTCCTGGTCCCACTGCACTAAAATATGGGCAGTGTAAGTGCAAATAGACTTTGAAGGGCACTGAGTGAGTGAGCAGACTATGCAATTGAAAAGGCTGTGTCGCAGGATGTGCTCCATGGCATGATACAAGGCAAAGAACTTGGCTGTAAATACTGAGGAGTGTGCTGGAAGCCGATATTTAAAGAGAGATACCAATGACAAAGGCACAGGCACACCCATCCCCACCACCATCAGTCCGAGAGCCATAAGTGTATAGAAACGTTCTATTACAAAGTTGCATGTGAAGGTCTTTAAACTTAAGGCAACATCTGAGGCTGGAGTGGAGTCCTTAGGAAGTGAATTAAGGTCAAGGTTAACATGGGTGTTAACATGGGCTGCTTCGCAAAGACAAGGTGGTGAAGGGTTAACACCCACTGGAAAAATTGCAGGTAGTGTGAAGTTAAGCTGCTGGAGCATGTGCCAAAAGCTGATGCCAGGAGGTAACAGTAGAGGGACACACCCCATAGTGGTGATGAAAGGAATTATCGAAGTAGGCAGCATACGATGGGTGGCCACACATGGCAGACAAACACCATGCGTACCTGCTCATGAGAAAGTCACAGCGATAAGACAGTGGTATTTCAGCCGCTTCAGCATACAGACTCAACTGGGCTGGTGTAAAAGGCGACCATGGCCAAACGAATGCCACATTTATGAATTGTGTTGAGTTGGCGTAAGAGGGATGGGCATGCAGACGCATAAACAAAGCACATCGTCGAGTTTTGAACAAACAAGTGACCAGTGCAAACAAAGGACAGTGGTTCAATCACACAGTTTCAACAAATGGACGGGGCAACAAGCCGAAGATGTAAAGATGGTGGGAGAAACCATTTGAGTCGCTAGAAATTCATACAGACTTCTGTCAGTGGAAAAGTGAAAGCCACCCTGATGCTCCAGGCATAAAGGCAATGAAGACACCGCCCAGTGAGACAGGTCAGTTGGGATCTGCAATAGATGCCAAAATCGTCAACAAAAAGGGAGCTGAAGATTCCCAGTGGGTGACAGGCCATGACAGGGTTAGTAGCGATAAACAGGACGACACTTGGGATGGAACCCTGAGCCATGCCGGTTTCCTTGATTAAGATGTCCAACAAGGCAGAATCCACATGCTTCTTGAAAACCAAATCTTGTAAAAATACAAGGAACAGGGCAAATGGCCACAGAAACCCACGTGTAAAGAGTACAGAGGTTACCAGTTCTCCACTAAGTGTCCTAGTCCTCCTCCAAATCAAAAATCATGGCCAGTCTGGGATTTCCACAGAAAACCAGCCATGACATGGGAAACACACACTGTGCATTTGTCATTCTATTACAAGACTTGAGCCACCATACCAGCCATGTGTTCCATCACCTCGCAAACACAGCTGGTAAAAGAGATGGGGCGGTAGCTAGAAGGTAGATTTTTATCCTTACTGGGCTTAGGTATGGGTAACAGTGGCTTCACACCAGCATCTGGGAAATCTGTCCTCTACCCAGTTGCGTTTATACATGTTAAGCAGAAAGTGCTTGCCCACAAGAGGAAGGTGCTGCAACATCTGAATGTGGAAGGCGTCCAGCCCTGGAGCAAAGGATCGGAATGAACATAGCATGTAGCACTCACGATTCGGAGAAGAAAAGGGTATCACCCGAGCTGCTTCCGCTTGTTTCCAATGCAGGAAGGCATGGTGTTAGAAGAGCTCAAAACTTGCACAAAATGGTGGCCCAAGGTGTTGGAGATAGCAATAGGGTCCACAATAACATTATCTGTTACTGCAAGGCTGAAAGATTGAATTCACAGTACAAGGGGACGCAGTGATGCTAAAAGCAGCTACTACAGGGCACGGCAGCAGAAGTATCTTTCTCCATGGGGTCAACAGAAGCATCAGCTTGCATATATGGTCAGTCCATGAAGTCCAACGCTGAAAAAGGGTTGGCAGTGCACACAGGCGTGAGATGCTGGCCGGGCTAAGGTACCACATGGCAACACCGTCTAACAAAATCTTCGAGTTGCTGAAAGTTAAGACCGTTTGCCTCTGAAGGACTTCTTCCAGCCTTTCCACTTTGAGGAAGACTTGGGTGTGTATTGACTGGCGGGATGTAGAAGGTCATCATGGGGGTACTACTACTGACCTTTCCTGGCTACTGGTTGTGTAGCTGGTGGCTTCGCCCCGTGAGGTGAGAGTTTGACAGTGACACAGCTGGAGGTCACATGTCTGTGGCCATGTCCTCCTTGGAGCAAGGGGTAACAAGAACAGAACTATAGGTGCCAAATGCGAGGACACTGAGTTTGCGACTAGCCAGTTACTTGCAAGCTACTTTTTCATTAACCCCAATCTCTTTGACAGCCCACTCATCAAGATACACGGAACAATTCTGATAGGTGGTGGCTTGGCCACCATTGCAGTTGATACAGTGAGGAGGAGGGACAGTCGCCCTTGTGTGCATCTGTACCACAGGTTACACATTTGGCTGGCCGTCAGGAAGACAGTTTGGTTGAAATGATGACAGTGGTAGCAGCACATCACAGTCTGAATTTCATAGCCTGCTTTGATCTTTTACAGCAGCAACACTATGAAATGTGAGGAAAAAAGTGTAGGTGGGCACTAAGGAGGAATCTACCTCTTATTATTCAATGGACAGCAATGACCCCTGTTCAGAGAGATAAGATTGCATTTCGGCCTCCGTTAGACTGTCTAGCAGCTTGGTGTGAATTACATCACAGGAAGAATTCAAAGTTCAATGCTTGAGAATCAGACATTTTCCAAAAGCAAAGTACCATTCCATAAACGAGAGCAGGGTTTCACAAGGCAGCAACTGCATCAACACCTTTCTGAATAATGAATAGATTTACTGTTGCAAGGCACTGACCTTCAGTATGAGAGACCACAAGGAACCATGGTGCAATGGGAAGGAGCTTCGAATCACTAGCCTCGTTACCTTTACATTTGGTAGACTGACTGGGAAGATGAATCCGTCACTGCAAGAAAATCCCCGATGATGCCAATGTCTCCAATGGCATGCTCCTTCCAACTTGGGGGAGGATCCCTTCACAAATGTCTGTATGTCTTAGGTAACTTCACACCTCAGGCGATCATCCCCTCCCTAGGCCTGGCCTGTACCAGGGGGTATGTAGGACTTCTGAACACAGGCATAGGAATTGAGGGAAACCACGGAGGGAGGGAAACCACGGAGGGAGGGAAACCACGGAGGGAGGGAAACCACGGAGGGAGGGAAACCACGGAGGGAGGGAAACCACGGAGGGAGGGAAACCACGGAGGGAGGGAAACCACGGAGGGAGGGAAACCACGGAGGGAGGGAAACCACGGAGGGAGGGAAACCACGGAGGGAGGGAAACCACGGAGGGAGGGAAACCACGGAGGGAGGGAAACCACGGAGGGAGGGAAACCACGGAGGGAGGGAAACCACGGAGGGAGGGAAACCACGGAGGGAGGGAAACCACGGAGGGAGGGAAACCACGGAGGGAGGGAAACCACGGAGGGAGGGAAACCACGGAGGGAGGGAAACCACGGAGGGAGGGAAACCACGGAGGGAGGGAAACCACGGAGGGAGGGAAACCACGGAGGGAGGGAAACCACGGAGGGAGGGAAACCACGGAGGGAGGGAAACCACGGAGGGAGGGAAACCACGGAGGGAGGGAAACCACGGAGGGAGGGAAACCACGGAGGGAGGGAAACCACGGAGGGAGGGAAACCACGGAGGGAGGGAAACCACGGAGGGAGGGAAACCACGGAGGGAGGGAAACCACGGAGGGAGGGAAACCACGGAGGGAGGGAAACCACGGAGGGAGGGAAACCACGGAGGGAGGGAAACCACGGAGGGAGGGAAACCACGGAGGGAGGGAAACCACGGAGGGAGGGAAACCACGGAGGGAGGGAAACCACGGAGGGAGGGAAACCACGGAGGGAGGGAAACCACGGAGGGAGGGAAACCACGGAGGGAGGGAAACCACGGAGGGAGGGAAACCACGGAGGGAGGGAAACCACGGAGGGAGGGAAACCACGGAGGGAGGGAAACCACGGAGGGAGGGAAACCACGGAGGGAGGGAAACCACGGAGGGAGGGAAACCACGGAGGGAGGGAAACCACGGAGGGAGGGAAACCACGGAGGGAGGGAAACCACGGAGGGAGGGAAACCACGGAGGGAGGGAAACCACGGAGGGAGGGAAACCACGGAGGGAGGGAAACCACGGAGGGAGGGAAACCACGGAGGGAGGGAAACCACGGAGGGAGGGAAACCACGGAGGGAGGGAAACCACGGAGGGAGGGAAACCACGGAGGGAGGGAAACCACGGAGGGAGGGAAACCACGGAGGGAGGGAAACCACGGAGGGAGGGAAACCACGGAGGGAGGGAAACCACGGAGGGAGGGAAACCACGGAGGGAGGGAAACCACGGAGGGAGGGAAACCACGGAGGGAGGGAAACCACGGAGGGAGGGAAACCACGGAGGGAGGGAAACCACGGAGGGAGGGAAACCACGGAGGGAGGGAAACCACGGAGGGAGGGAAACCACGGAGGGAGGGAAACCACGGAGGGAGGGAAACCACGGAGGGAGGGAAACCACGGAGGGAGGGAAACCACGGAGGGAGGGAAACCACGGAGGGAGGGAAACCACGGAGGGAGGGAAACCACGGAGGGAGGGAAACCACGGAGGGAGGGAAACCACGGAGGGAGGGAAACCACGGAGGGAGGGAAACCACGGAGGGAGGGAAACCACGGAGGGAGGGAAACCACGGAGGGAGGGAAACCACGGAGGGAGGGAAACCACGGAGGGAGGGAAACCACGGAGGGAGGGAAACCACGGAGGGAGGGAAACCACGGAGGGAGGGAAACCACGGAGGGAGGGAAACCACGGAGGGAGGGAAACCACGGAGGGAGGGAAACCACGGAGGGAGGGAAACCACGGAGGGAGGGAAACCACGGAGGGAGGGAAACCACGGAGGGAGGGAAACCACGGAGGGAGGGAAACCACGGAGGGAGGGAAAAACAAAATTGAGACTTGTTGCATCAGTGGCAGACAATATTTCCAGTAACATCCTAGACATTTCCCCCAAGGAGGAGAAAAAGACATGCAGCACAGAAGGGATGAAACACTGGGCAGGCTGGAGCCCCCTGGGTAGCCAAGCACAAACCCGCCAAAGAGTGACGAGCCCCTTGGAGGGGCGGGGGGGCTGTGAAAATAGAAGCTTTTATCAAGAAGAAGGGGAAGGGGGGGACAACACCATATTGAACTCCAGCATTACCGATGTAGGGTGCCACGAAGTTTAACGTCTCTTTCAGTCATATGTCCGGATACTTTTGATCTCATAGTTTAAGTCTGAAAGTGGTACATCAAGCAGCAAAAGCTGTATTCTACAAAGCTGCTTTGAGCACTCAAGTACATTCAGCCAATGGAAAGCACCTGTTGTGTATCTTCCTGTAGAAACTGAAAAATACGTTTTGCTGTTTAACTGTAGAGGACTCTGGTGTTAGTTTGTTAACACAATTACTGTTTAGTCATCAAATTTCGACAGGCTGTATCTTTTGCAATTATTTCTTTGCTATTAAATGATGAAGCCTTTGCACTTCAAATTTAAGAGCAACTACTTCACAAAAATTATGTTTTTTAACATCTATAGGTATGTTTTTAGAAAGGGATAAGATGGTATACAGAGTGTCACTTTTAATCCAGTAAATTCGTAAGAAACTGCCATCCACATAGTATCTTTTGCTATGTTATATAAATTTGTGTAGAAAGTAATGAAATGTTACTGGAACCAGTGTCATACAGTTACTCATCTTTGCCTGAAGAACCAATTTAGGCATTAATCCAAGACTCAATCAGTAATTAGTTGTCTTTAGTCAATTTTACATGCTCTAAAAGAAAATAATGATAATAGTTTTGTGAATGAAGCCATTGTGTAACCACTTCTCATTTACTTTGACTGCCGCACTCATGTACCACAATTTAACACACAAGAAAGGTTCTGGAAATTCATGTGCAGGTTTGAGTGTTGACTGATTGAGGGTTTTAATCGTTACTACCCTGTAACTGCAGTACTTTAAGTTCAAGTACTAATTAATGATATAAGCATATAATTCCAGTGACTTGTTGCTGGACTGTCTCAAGATACGGAAAGTTATTTTTCAAGCAAATGCATTATGTAACATGTAATTGATCTCACCTGTGTTAACATCTCCAACAGAGCCTTGTTTAAAAAGTGCATAAATCTCTAGGAGCTCTGCATCTGTGGGAGTGGACTTCAACTTCTTGACATCTTCAGCTGCTTTGTTGAATCTCTGAAATAATTATATTTTTTTGGTTTAAACTCAGATTCATTTCTCCAATGAATAAATTATAAACTATTGAATAGATACATCTACACAGACATGTATTCTAATATTGTCAGCCTAGTGAAAAGAATTTGAAACCATTGAAACAATTTTTCAACCTTGACTGTCTCAAGAAATATGTAAAGGTTTTACTTTGTTACAAAGTTACTTTGTGACTGGTAGTGGTAACTTAAAAAACCTTTACGTACCTAGTGAAAAGATATTTAAATAATTAAAGTTAATTGAATATGATTATTTACCATAATTATTAACGAGGATATACTTTTCTGTGCAATGTGGCAACAATTTTTATTTGCACAAATCTGTGACTCATTTAAATGACTAGACGAGTTGTGAAAATATTGCACACAAATATGGAATTTCCAACTAACTGTGCCCCAAAAATTATAGACACTATATTGTTTTGAATTTATGGAACAACCGGCTGCAAACATTTATAGCATTTCCAGTGAGACTTTACTACAGGCCAGCTTGGTACATGTGAAACTTTTGAAAGCAGACTTATTATCATCACAATTTTATATTTGTTTTATGAATTATTTGATCGTTACTATGCAGTATTGTTCTGAAAAAGTGAACAGTATTTTGCACCAAGAACAGTTTCCCCACATATCTTTTGCTAGAACAGCTGAAAACTGACGGCAAACCCAAGTGGGACGTAAATGGTTAAAGATGGGCATTCTGGCTGGAAATGGCACACAGTTAAAACTTGGGCACAATGTGTACAAAGTGGTTGCGTAACACCACAAGGTAAGTGACTGGCTAAAAAGGCAGTGCCCAATACACAACCTAGTTAAAATTACCTCCTCCTAGTGGGAGCACCGAGGGGTCACCCAAGCCACTGGGAAAGGCTTCAGCTGGTGCTTATTCCCATGAAGGGAGGAGCAATGGCGATACCAAAGGGACACTACATCCTGACAAATGGCAACACAGGTCATCGGAGGGATTATAGGAACCAGTGGGCTAAGGTACAAGGACTGCAGCTTTGGTAGTGGCGTTGGCAGCAGCCTTGTTTCCTGGCAGAACGACGTGACAAGGAACCCACGTAAACAGCACAGTGGATCCACCAAGAGTGAGCAAGTGACAGTTTCCCTGGAGCAGTTGCACAAGGGGATGGGTGGTGTAAAGCACACAGACTTTGAAAAGGCACCGAGTGAGTCTGAGCAGAGGACAGAATTGGGAAGCCGGTGTCGCCGGATGCACTCTGTGGTCTGACACAGGGTGAAGAGCTCGGCTGTAAATACTGAGCAGTGTGGCAGCAGCCGATATCGAAAGATGTGGTCACGAATGATTAAGGCACACACTACACCACAGTCAGTAAGAGCCTTTGGCACACATGAAGGTACTATCGTAAAGTTTCATGCGAAGGTGTTTAAACTGCAGGCAACAGTGTGAGGCTGGAATGGTGTCCTTAGGAAGCGAATGAAGGCCAAGGTTAACATGGGCTGCTTCACGGAGCTCACTGGGAAACTGGAAGGTAGTGTGAAGTTTAGCCACTGGAGAATGTGCCAGAAGCTTATGCCAGGATATAACAGAAGAGGGACACACTCCCATACTGGAATCATTGAAGGCAGCAGCATCATAGGACGGGTGGTCACACGAGACAAATGGCATGCGTACCTGCTGAGGATAAAGTCACAGTGATAGGACAGTGGTAGTTCAGCAGCTTCAGCTTTCAGACACTCAACTGGGCTAGTGTAAAAGGCACCGGTGGCCAAATGGATACCACAATTGTGGCTAGTGTTGAGACTGCATAAAATGGTTGGACGTGGAGATGCCTGAGGCACCCACAGTCAAGTTTCAAATGGACAAGGGACTGGTACAAACAGAGGGTGGTTCGATCTGGACCCTAGGAAGGAACATTGAGGACTCACATGACACTGAGTGACTGCCTACAGCAGGCTGCCATTTAAGACCCATGGGAGGACCAAGAGTGTTTCCTATAGAGCATGAGACCCAGGAATTTCTTAATTTCAATAAATGGAAGAACAGACCCAAGATGTAAAGATGGTGGGAGAAACAAATTGCACAACCAGAGATTCATACAGAGTTTCTTCAGTGGAAGAACAGAAGCCATTGTCAATGCTCCAGGAGTAAAGACAATCAAGACAGCACTGAAGACACTGCCCATTGAGAACTGCAATAGATGGCAAAATCGTCACCAAAAAAGGGGCCAGAGATGCCAGGTAGACAGGTCATGATAGGGTTAGTGGTGATAGCAAAGAGGACGATGCTCAGGACAAAGCCTTGAGGCACACTGGTTTCCTGGATAAAGGTGTCCGACAAGGCAGAACCCACATTCACCTTGAAAACTTTTAAAAATTCCTGAAGGACACAAGGCAGGCAGCTACAGACACCCTATGTGTAAGGAGTACAGAGGATACCCATTCTCCAGCAGGTGTCGGGCCTTCTCCAAATGGAAAAACTTGGAGTGTCTGGGATTTCCACAGAAAACCATTCATGACATCAGCGGACAAAGTGACAAGATGCTGAAATGCGGAACACCATGCTCAAAATCCACACTGTGCAGTCGTTAGTAAATTGCGGGACTCAAGCCACCATACCAGCCGGGCATGAATCATGCTTTCTATCACCTAGCAAACACAGCTGATGAGAGATGAGGCAGTAGCTAGGTTGTTTATCCTTACTGGGCTTAGGTATGGCTCTGATGGTGGCTTCAAACCAACATTCAGGAAATGTGCCCTCTGCTCAGATGCGGTTGTACATATTAAACAGAAAGTGCTTGCCCTCAAGAGGAAGGTGCTGCAACATCTGAATATTAATGGTGTCTAACCCTGGGAGCAGAGGATCAAGATGAACTGAGAGCATCATCTAGCTTCCTTATATTTAAGGCAGCATTGTAGCACTAGCGATTCTGAGAAGAGAAGGGTATTGCCCAAGCCGCCTCCACTTTTTTTATGGAGGAAGCCATGGTGATAGTGGGAAGAGCTCGAAATTTCCGCAAAATGGCCCACAGTGTGAGATAGCAATAGGGTCCACGATGAAGACGTCTGTCCGTTACTGTCCGGAAAGAAATTAGCGAATGCCTCTTGGTTCCAGAGAGCCATCAGACGTTGGCCCCCACACGACAGAGGAATGGGTGAATGAAATATAAATAGCTCATTCGCTATCCTGAAGAAAACGATGACACTTTGAATGCATATATTTATAATGATTGTATCGCAAATGCCACAGTCCACCAAGGGACTGGGACACGGTGAGCAAAAGAGAAAGTGCGAGGATTGTAACGTTCTCGCAGCAGGAAGGATAATGTTTGTGAGAGATTCCACCTGCTCATCACAAATGGGGAAATCTTTGCCTTCGAAGGTTGTCAGGGAGGAGTAAAGCCACCAGCCAGCCTTAGTAAGCTGCCATTTTGGAGTGCACACGGTTGGGGTAGGAGTTAGCATATGGGTATCACATGGGATATGGTCACTTGAGTAGGAGTCTGAACAGACCACTCAAGGTGCAGGGAAAGCTGGGCAGTGCAGAGGCATTTGTCCAAATGGGACTAGGTGTGCGAGTAGTCTGAAAGGAATGTGGGCGCTCCAGCATTTAGGGCAGAAGTAGTTTAACTGTTGATCAGCCAAGAGGGCACCTCTGACAGGTTCAGAGAGAACCTGAAAGGGGATGATGTGCATTAAAGTCATCAAGTAGCAGAAATGAGTGAAGTGGCTGTCTAATAAGATGAAAGAATTTCACCCTGGGGCCATCTAATGATGAAGGGATATAAATGGCAAAAAGCGAAAACCTCAGATGAGGAACGAAAAGGTGAACTGCAACAGCTTGAAGACTGGTAGTGAGATGGGTTGACTATGAACGTCATCCCCTATGATCAGTGTAATGCCCCCACAATATGGAATGCCGACCTCAGGGGAAGGTCAAAACAAATCAGGGAACAATGTTAAAGGTCAAAGTGGTTGTGAGGATACAATACATTGTTTCCTGAAGGCTGATTACTAGGGGATGCTGTGAAGCTAAAAGCAGTCTTAAATCCTCTGTCAGACTGAAGGCCATGAACGTTCCATTGGCGGATTTGTTGGTTTGGGGTATAAAGGGACCAAACTGCAGGGTCATCAGTCTTTTCCTGACACAAAGAAGGTGCAAGGTAAGGTAACATCGAAATTTAGTTAAAGTGAGAGGGATTAAAAGAATGGGGAACCAAACACAGAAAACTAAAGAAACGAACAAAAAATGGGGAAACTTATCACAAGAAGAAGCAGAGGAAGATATTAAAACCAGATAAATTGTCTGGGCTGTCTGATCACAAAAATAAAAGAGGATGAGCCAGCCACTCTGCAACACACTAAAATGTCCAGCCCAAAAACACGAGGCGAGATGAAAACACATAGGGGAAAGACGAACTCCAAGACAAACAAATGCAAAGGAAGGGTGACAGAGTTAAAATGGAGGGAGGGTGGAGGCCTCGAAGGCCAGATGCCCACCCTTAGATGGTACAATAAAAACCACCTCACAAATAGAACTTAAAAACTAAATCTGCTGTTCAGGCATTGTCACCCAATACCGTAGGTAGGGTGCTGGGAAGTGTAAAAGCCCAGCGCTTTACATACTAGCAATAGAAATCAAATCAGTGAAGGGGAAGTTCATACAGTATCCCTTTCGGGAAGTCCACGATTATGTACGTACAGCGGGACGGATCACAAGGTTCCTTTGGGATGGCACATTTGACTTTTCATGCAATCAACAATGCTCCGCGGCATATCTATGTCATTCACCACCATACATTTGTGTTTCTAATGGAGTATGAATTGCTATTAAGACATTTCATTTAACTTTAAGTTTTTATTTCAGAGGCTGCAATACCACTATATAGGTTCGACTGCAGTTTTCTAAAAGAATGTGTGTTAATATCTGCTAGGGCTTAAGATGGTGCCCTGTTCTTCCCGCTTCTGCAAACTTTTAAACGTGCATTATTTCCGTCTTACACGGAGCTGCCTTACATTTAATTCCTGTTTCTTTTGCAGTAACAGAGGTAGTTAAGCTATTTCAAGAAACAGCTAACATGATAATTATGGTCTTCTAGGAAAACGTGTTCTTTGGACTTTGCATTTCAAAACATCACTGATTTTTGTTAATCACATACGCCATACATAATGTTGAATATACAATTGGTGAATCTGTTCAACGTTTGTTTTAAACGTCTTTAGAAGCACACGATGCAGTGCTTATTACAATGATACGAGTAACATTGTGACTTAATTTAGCATTGTGGTAATTTATGTACGCAATGATATTTCACAGTATGCAACATTTAACAGCTTTTGCCACAACTCCATTTGACATCCCACAGCAGCGGAAATAATGCACAGAAAAGCTCACGAAGTCTGCTTGAGTAAAATTATAACAGTATTATTTGCCCAATTAAGAGGCCCGTGCATTAAATGTTAAAAATTGGATACGAAATTTCTTCTCATCTTACAGCTTTCTACATAAATACATTTTATACCACTATCATGTGAAAAGAGTTTAAATTTGGTATGACGGTCACTGAAATACGTCCATCGTCTGCTCTTATCAAAGCAGAGTGCGGATTTCAGCCAACGAAAATTCGGGCTAAGTGCACCTCTTGCTGAGAAGTGGCAGTGATTAAATTGCTTTACAAAATTAATATCTGCAGATGCAGATTTCGTCACAGAGCACTATTCACAGGTATATCGCAGATAGCTGCAGTCATGCAAACCTAACGATAACCTATATTCTTTATAATTTCATCGTTTACTGCATTAGTTTGTAGCGATTTAATGCTACAGAGGAATTACCATGGTATGCGGTCTCCCAAGTTGTTCGGTGCGCAAAAGCTTGTCTAACAAAGGAATCCTTTGAGTACGAGGTCGCAAATTCAATCTTTAGTAAGAGTCATTTGAAAGTAGTGTTAACAGTTACTACAGGAAAAATATTAGCTGCTAGCGTGTCACTGTGTGCATCAGGAGTGAGACAGAAAATGAGTGTCCGGGATGTGCAGAGATCAACCTATGGGTTGTATTGATTACACTTCACAAAATGGACATCGTCGACATTCAAGAAATGTTCAGAACAAACCATTAAGTTGCACCATGAACACCAAATGAAAAACGTCGCACTACAGTGATCACGAAGTTTCGCAGCATCAAGATGGAAGGCGAGCACTTTGGGAGTTTCAAACCGTGCACAACTTTCAACTAGGTATCCACTCTTAAAGGACGCATATAGAATATTGGTGTAACATGGTAATGAGAACTGATGGAATGTGATAGCATGCAAACTAAAGCGAAACAGTCTGTTGGAGCTTATCGTGAAACTGGCTATCTTCTAAGATGCAGCCGTTATGTTTTATAGACACGGAAAAAACCAAGCTGAATTTGTCCAGTCGTTCCAGGTGGTGGAACTGCAATGTCACTATTCAAGAGGGGTAGTTTGCTGTAAGAGAGTATCAGTTTCACACGCAGACCAGGAATTAAGCAAAAGCGAGTTATTTTGACCAGTCATTGGGCAAAAGCAGCTCATACCTTACTTTCAGTTCTCTTGTTTCCATTTTTCAACTCTTGCTTGCTGTAACAAATATTTCCTACTGATCTTGCAAGATCACGCACACGAGAGATATCGTAGGAGGGCAAGCACCAACTTCTTGCAACACAACTTTCCAGCCAATTTACAATCCAGATTACCAAGTCGGGAGTATTGCATACGAATGCTTAAGGCACTGATGTTAGTTGATCTTGATAACTTTCTTGGTACCTCTACTTTACAGGGTTCCTTCCATGTGCATTTCCCCTTCGAATCCAGATTGGTCGGAAATGAAAAATTCCGTACTGAAAGTTTTTTCTCCCACCTACAAATTTTCGGGCAGATTCCGCTGTTTTTTGTGCATCGTCAGGTTGGCGTTTTCTTTGGAATTTTGTTATCATACGTCTTTCAGTTCTGTAGCATTGAAGTCACGCAGCCATGCCCGCTTCCCCTGAAATCACTTATCTATGCCATGGGTGATTTGATGCGCATAACGTAAATAACTTTTGCACTTCCCGTAAATTGTTTGGAGCATTCTTGAAACGCGCAAACAGCTGTTTACAAAAAAACAAGTGCGCCTTGTCCTCTTCACATCAGTAATTTTTCTTATGCACTACTCTGTCACACTGCTGCAGACTTGTTCAAAATTGTTCACAATTTTTTTATTATGCAGCGGATGACCTTTGATATACTTAATTATGTTTAGAACACGCTCCTTGGACGAAGATGGTCCTTTGCTACATTTAATTTTACTGGAAACTATTTGTGACTCCTTGTCCGACAAGGATGATTAACTATGTGGCTCTACAACTGTTTCGATATCACTAGCTTCAGGACGCATCGAAATCTTTGTGCTCCCCATATGCATTGCCCACACAGTTGAATGTATACAAAACCACGCATTCTATCGACTTCTTTCAGTGACACTAGTATTTCGTTTGCCACGTCTTTCCCAGCCTGCGAAATTCCTTGGGTTCCTTCTGACGAAATGTCAAATTCAGCAACTGCTGTTTTACATATAATGCAATGTGTGCTTCGTTTAATGTTGACGCTGACGCTTTACTGACTGGCCTTGCCCTTGGCCCGAACGGGGGGGATTTAGCTTGTGACAGACAGCCTTTCCTCCTATTCCTTGCTTGAAGGGTTAAGGTGTTTCCTGACCGAGGTCTGTTCTCGCGTGTTCGTTGGTTAATCCTGGCTGCTAGCATGCAGGCATGCTAGTGGTGAGATTTGTGATTTTGGGTCTTTTTCCCTTCACGCGTGGCATGGTGTATTGCTGCCTCCAACTCCGCTGACAGCTTCCTCTCGCCGTCGCGAACCTCCTTCCGTAGCAGCATGACTGCATCTTCCAGGATGTAGTACCAGTCGCACGGCGTGAAGACGGGGTTTGCGTTGATGTGCAGATCCTCCTTTGTGGCGAATTCTAGTTTGATCGCCGATTGTCCATGTAGTTCAAGCGGCCCATGCGGCAGTGATATGTTCTGTTCCCCTTTGACCTGTGCGAAGAGGTATGGGTTCTTGTGAGCATTGTAGCGCCCATCCCGCAGCATGGTGGCGATCTTCTCAGCTGTCTGGGAATGGTATAACGTCGGTGTGAAACTTCCCAGCCTCTTTCCGAAGTCTCTTCTGAAGTCACTGGAGCTTCGGCAACAACAACAGTGCGATATAGTTGGTGTATCCCTTTTGGATATTAGGAAATTAAGGTTTTTAACCAGGAAAATTGTGGAGAAATGTCACCGTCTTGACGTCGAGGTATCTACCTTGTTTATGAATGACACATACTGACCGCTTCGTCTTATACGTGAATTTTGTTTTTGATGTTCTATTGAATTCTGAGACCGGGACAAGTTTGCTAGGTTAGTAAAAAGACTTTCGTTGTCTCATCTCACAGAAAAGTAAAGCTGATGCGTTACCTTTGCATTGTAAGCTTTTTATAAACGTTGACAGTATACTAGTTCCATTCTGGATTGGGAAATATATCCAAGCAGTATTGTTCAGGATACGCTCATCTTAGTAGTTTCAGGTTGAATTTTTCGAGGTATACATAAAATCAAACGACGCACACACAATGGCGAAAGAAGCTTAAAATTTATGTACTATTTCTCACTACCCAATATTTAGAGACGTATTGCTACATTTTTGTAGAGCAGATACGAGTCTGAAGAACATCAAAGTATTGGTTTCGTGCCTAAGTTCGTATAGCTTTTCCTTAACGTGACGACAGATACACTTGAGACTTCAGTCAATGATATTCTCCTTATCTATTTAAAACAGTCTACTGCCAACGCTGGACTGAAATTTCAGATTCCGCGACTGTACGATTTACATGGTTTTGAGGCAAAGAACTCGTCGAGCCATGTTCGGAAAGGAAGTTCCTTGAAAGTTATTAGATATCACGCAGAAAAGGTGAAAATCTGAGGGCGCAAGATAAGGCGAATAAGGTGGGCATTGAGTGACAGGAAAAAGACCGCCAGGGAGACCCAAGCAGCGTTGGAGGGAGGGACTCCGTGAAGATTTAAAGAAAGTGTCAATAGGTGTGAACGGATGGCGGATAGCAGCAATGGACAGAATACAGTGGAGTTGGAAACTTGTAGATGCGTGCAGTCCACTGGGCCTGATCACGTAGTAGTAGTAGTAACTTCCCAATCCATCTCTTGTGTAGTGTTTTTAGCAGAATGCGGGCGGGCGTTATCGTGGATTAGCATCACAATATGCACTCTTCAAGGTAATCGTGCTTTGACTGCATGTAGCAAGACGTCTCAGCTGTTGACAAATGGCAGAAGTGATGGTTAAACCTCAGGGAAGGAATTCATAATACATCACAGCTTCGCTATTCCACCAGATGCATGACACTTGTTCGCTTAAGATCTTTGTGCTGGGAGTTGGAGCTGTTTCGGCCCAACCATTCTCCTCCTCCTGTCAGCATTAAACCACCATTTCCCGTCGGGAGGTGGGGAAGGAGAGGACGGTGCCACGTCCATGGGAGTCTCCCCGGTTTCCTGTACTGCTACAGGTTCCGGGGCGACGTCAGTTTGAATGGGAACGTCCGTTTGCGGCGGAACGTCCATCTGTGTCATGTCCACCCCTGCTTGTCGACCACCGTAGAGGTGGCGTCGGGGGCAGGTGTCTTCTTCAGCATCATCCTCAATTATTCTCGCAGCTGTTTAAGCTCCCGATGAACGGCGATGAGCTGCTTCTGCGTGCCTGCCCTCTGCCTCCATTGCAGCTTTGAGAGCAGCCACTGTGTCGGTGTCGGCGCTGGGCGGGGCGGGACTCTAGCCAGCCTCGCCGACTTCTTGGTAGCGCGGTCCTTTTCCCCCTGTGGAGTGGGATTGCGGGGCCGCAACCTCTGTGTTAACCTTGACACTGCTATGCTTCGTAATACCACCACTACCACCACTGTAGCACTGTAGCACTGTTGTGAGGTACTCTCCGACTAAGTTCATCTACGCTCTGTAGCCTCATTCCGTGCTCATCGCTGGATACCTCCGGGTCCCACCCCCTGTTGCCATTAGCAGTCAATATTGCGGCTGCATGGTAGACATCAAATGCCGTAAACAACTTGGGCTTTTGCGACCTAGCACTCAAGGGTTTCCATGTAAGTGTTGCGTCTTAAGATACTGGGTATGGGTGTGCTTCATTGTGCAGTACCTGTCTGTGCCTGGCAACCAAATACGTTTGTTTCGTATTGTCAGCGATGTTACTAGACTGGCGAACCATAAGAAGGAATTTCCGTGCCTAATCGGTGGCGTCTTTACGGCAGTGGGACTGACTACGACGTTCGGCGTCGACGCTTCGGTGTTTGTGACATTCAGCGTAGTCACTATGACGTGATATCAACGCACATAAGTCATACTGAAAATCGTCACAAATTCATTCAACTGATTTACTAGCGGCGGGACTAGCAAAATATTAGGTTTACAATATGACTATTGCGAAAAAAAATTAAGGTTCAAAATCAAAGTTGGTGATCACCGACAAAAGGAAATGTATTATGACCAACGGCATAGTCACTTGGCCGCAAGGGGATGTCGCGCGTCGATGAAAATCTAGCAGCCGTGCGGGATACTTCATGGTTGTGTTGACAATAGGGAGGCAAGAAAGTGAGAGACACGTGCTCGATAATTTTTGGCAAGTAGTGATGCCAAACAAGTACTGTGTTTCCAGAGTTACGATTTTATTGCTTGGTTCACTACTGGAACATTTTTATTTGTTTGTGTGTGTTCCGTTTAGGCAGCTCCACGATTTTCAAATGCTACCCTATCATTCACGTATGAACAATTAGGTTAGTGCATATGTTCGTTGAGTTTTCCAACTTATTTCGATTGCTATTCGTTTATTCATTGCTGTTTATTTGTAGTTCACTGTTGCTACTTGAGTTTACATATTGTCATTTGGAGGTACTGTGTGGAGTTATGGACACTAGAAAATTGAGTGTCCAGTGGAGAAATCTAAACAGTTCCGACATGTTCTTCTCTTTAATATCCATAGATGGTTGACTGCAGTGGAGGCAGCTAGAAATATGTGCTCCGTATATGGTGTAATGCCACTGGGCAGAGCACGTCAAGAAATAGTTCTCTCATTTTAAGGAGGAACGTTTTGACATTAGTGACTCCACGTCCATGAAGACCTTCGGAGTTTGATGAGCGTTTAAACGCATTTGTCGACAATGATACACATCAGTGTACTCTAAAAATGAGAAATGTGACATTGATAATTCCACCACCGAGCGACGTTTGCACGCCATGGAGAACGTTCAAAAATAGCGTGTATGGTCTAAGCCGAAATCCTAAGGAATAAGTGGGTGGGCATACGCGCATCTGTTTTGCTCGTCATCACTTGGCTCGTGAACAACACCGACCATTCCTATCTTTTTTTACTAGCGACGGGAAATGTTGGCTTAATGCTGACATGAAGAGGAGTATGGTTGGGCCGAAACAGCGCCAACTCCCAGCACAAAGATCTTACGCGAACAAAAGAAAGTGCCATGCATCTGGTGGAATAGCGAAGCTGTGATGTACTATGAATTGCTTCCCTGAGGTTTAATGATCACTCCTATTTGTCAACAGCTGAGACCTCTTGCTACACGCACTCCAAGCACGATTACGTCCGCCCGCATTCTGCTAAAAAAGCACTATACAGGAGGTGGATTGGAAAGTTACTACTACTACTACTACTACTACTACTACTACTACTACTACTACTAGATCATGCCCAGTGGACCGCACACATCTACAAGTTTCCAACTCCACTGTATTCTGTCCATTGCTGCTATCCGCCATCCGTTCACATCTATTGACACTTTCTTTAAATCTTCATGAGTCCACCCCTCTAACGCTCTTTGGGTCTCCCTGGCGGTCTCATTCCTGTCACTCAACACCCACCTAATTCGCCTTATCTTGCGCCCTCAGATTTTCACCTTTTCTGGGTGATATCTAATAACTTTCAAGGAGCTTCCTTTCCGGATGAAAAGGCGCTCCGAACATGGCTCGACGAGTTCTTTGCCTCAAAACCATGTGAATCGTACAGTCGCAGAATCCGAAAGTTCAGTCCAGTGTTGGCAGTGGACTGTTTTAAATAGAGAAGGAGAATATTATTGACTGAAGTCTTATGTGTATCTGTCGTAAACTTAAGGAAAAGTGATACAAATTTACGCACGAAACCAATACTTTGATGTTCTTCAGACTTGGGTATGCACTACAAGAATGTAAAGATACGTCTATAAATATTGGGTTTAGTGACATAGTACATGAATTTTCAGTTTCTTTCACCATTATGTGTACTTTGATTTTCTGTAGACGTCGAAAATTCAACCTGAAGTAACTCATGTCAGTGTATCCTGAACAATACTGCTTAAATATATTTCCCAACCCAGAGTGGAACTACTATACTGTCAATGTTTATAAAAAATCAATGCAAAGGAAACGTGTCAGATTTCACTTTTCGGTGAGATTAGACGAAGACAGTCTTTACTAATATAGCAAATTAATACGTCTCAAAATTCAATGAAACAAAAACAAAATCCACGTGTAAGACGAAGCGGTCAGTATGTGTCATTCATAAACAAGATACCTCGACGTAAAGATAAGGTGACGTTTCTCCACTATTTTACTGGCTGAAAACAATTTCCTAATAGTAGCCTAAAGAGTTACACCAACTCTTAGATGGCACTGCTGTTGTTGCCGAAGATCCAGTGACTACGGCAACGATTAGCTTGGGTGATGGAACGTACGAGCTGAATGCGTCAGTCATCGAAACTATTAGCCTGAAGCACAATAACTGGACTAAAATGTGTACCCCTCCTCGAAACAAGAGTTATTTCCTCACCGTATAGGCTGAAACTAAAACAGTGAGTCTATCGCTGCTAATCTAACTGCGCTGCAGCTGCAATCTCTCACCTCGTCAAGGGACATGATTGCTCAGAGTCTCCTGCCTTCCTCTCGGTTCAGTCTTCCGCTGTAGTCCTGAAAGAAATAAGATTGTCGCTCGTTAATTTTAAAAGCTTATACTGGGTGTAAAACAATTACGCATAGAACTCTCAAGAATGTTTAGAGAACATGAAATGGAACACATTCTTACATGACAGTGCCACAGAACCACGGTTTCCCCGCATGAAGTTTTGACGTAAGGGATGTCCAGATAATGTTTTCTAACTGCCATCTAAGTTATACTATTTTACAGATACTGCTGAAAATATCAACCAGTGCACAACTAGCATCTATGTGCCAATGATAGGTAGTTGGACACTCCATAACTGGTTGCCCTTTTAGCTAAAGCTGCAGCCATTATTTTGAGTGTGTTAGTCGTAAGCACTCAGATGGCAGTTGTGAATTAATATAAGTGGACGACATTTTCAGCAATATCTCGTACAATATTCATCACACAGCAGTTCCAACACCATCTCTGAGCATCACTAATATCGAAACCTTCATGGATACCTGGCAGGAAAACGGTGAAACTGACTTGTTAGATATAAAAATGCTTTTTAGCTCTTTTATACACTTTGCATTCCTAGCTAATTTTTACTATTAAATGTTGTTGTTGTCTTCAGTCCTGAGACTGGTTTGATGCAGCTCTCCATGCTACTCTATCCTGTGCAAGCTTCTTCATCTCCCAGTACCTACTGCAACCTACATCCTTCTGAATCTGCTTAGTGTACTCATCTCTCGGTCTCCCTCTACGATTTTTACCCTCCACGCTGCCCTCCAATGCTAAATTTGTGATCCCTTGATGCCTCAAAACATGTCCTACCAACCGATCCCTTCTTCTAGTCAAGTTGTGCCACAAACTTCTCTTCTCCCCAATCCTATTCAATACCTCCTCATTAGTTACGTGATCTATCCACCTTATCTTCAGTATTCTTCTGTAGCACCACATTTCGAAAGCTTCTATTCTCTTCTTGTCCAAACTAGTTATCGTCCATGTTTCACTTCCATACATGGCTACACTCCAAACAAATACTTTCAGAAACGACTTCCTGACACTTAAATCTATATTCGATGTTAACAAATTTCTCTTCTTCAGAAACGCTTTCCTTGCCATTGCCAGTCTACATTTTATATCCTCTCTACTTCGACCATCATCAGTTATTTTGCTCCCCAAATAGCAAAACTCCTTTACTACTTTAAGTGTCTCATTTCCTAATCTAATTCCCTCAGCATCACCCGATTTAATTGGACTACATTCCATTATCCTCGTTTTGCTTTTGTTAATGTTCATCTTATATCCTCCTTTCAAGACACTGTCCATTCCGTTCAACTGCTCTTCCAAGTCCTTTGCCGTCTGTGACAGAATTAGAATGTCATCGGCGAACCTCAAAGTTTTTACTTCGTCTCCATGAATTTTAATACCTACTCCAAATTTTTCTTTTGTTTCCTTTACTGCTTGCTCAATATACAGATTGAATAACATCGGGGATAGGCTACAACCCTGTCTCACTCCTTTCCCAACCACTGCTTCCCTTTCATGCCCCTCGACTCTTATGACTGCCATCTGGTTTCTGTACAAATTGTAAATAGCCTTTCGCTCCCTGTATTTTACCCCTGCCACCTTTAGAATTTGAAAAAGAGTATTCCAGTCAACATTGTCAAAAGCTTTCTCTAAGTCTACAAATGCTAGAAACGTAGGTTTGCCTTTTCTTAATCTTTCTTCTAAGATAAGTCGTAAGGTCAGTATTGCCTCACGTGTTCCAACATTTCTACGGAATCCAAACTGATCCTCCCCGAGGTCTGCATCTATCAGTTTTTCCATTCGTCTGTAAAGAATTCGCGTTAGTATTTTGCAGCTGTGACTTATTAAACTGATAGTTCGGTAATTTTCACATCTGTCAGCACCTGCTTTCTTTGGGATTGGAATTATTATATTCTTCTTGAAGTCTGAGGGTATTTGGCCTGTCTCATACATCTTGCTCACCAGCTGGTAGAGTTTTGTCATGACTGGCTCTCCCAAGGCCGTCAGTAGTTCTAATGGAATGTTGTCTACTCCGGGGGCCTTGTTCCGACTCAGGTCTTTCAGTGCTCTGTCAAACTCTTCACGCAATATCGTATCACCCATTTCGTCTTCATCTACATCCTCTTCCATTTCCATAATATTGTCCTCAAGTACATCACCCTTGTATAAACCTTCTATATACTCCTTCCACCTTTCTGCCTTCCCTTCTTTGCTTAGAACTGGGTTGCCATCTGAGCTCTTGATATTCATACACGTGGTTCTCTTCTCTCCAAAGGTCTCTTTAATTTTCCTGTAGGCAGTATCTATCTTACCCCTAGTGAGATAAGCCTCTACATCCTTACATTTATCCTCTAGCCATCCCTGTTTAGCCATTTTGCACTTCCTCTCGATCTCATTTTTGAGACGTTTGTATTCCTTTTTGCCTGCTTCATTTACTGCATTTTTATATTTTCTCCTTTCATCAATTAAATTCAATATTTCTTCTGTTACCCAAGGATTTCTAGCAGCCCTCGTCTTTTTACCTACTTTATCCTCTGCTGCCTTCACTACTTCATCCCTCAGAGCTACCCATTCTTCTTCTACTGTATTTCTTTCCCCTATTCCTGTCAATTGTTCCCTTATGCTCTCCCTGAAACTCTGTACAACCTCTGGTTCTTTCAGTTTATCCAGGTCCCATCTCCTTAATTTCCCACATTTTTGCAGTTTCTTCAGTTTTAATCTACAGGTCATAACCAATAGATTGTGGTCAGAGTCCACATCTGCCCCTGGAAATGTCTTACAATTTAAAACCTGGTTTCTAAATCTCTGTCTTACCATTATATAATCTATCTGATACCTTTTAGTATCTCCAGGGTTCTTCCACGTATACAACCTTCTTTCATGATTCTTAAACCAAGTGTTACCTATGACTAAGTTGTGCTCTGTACAAAATTCTACTAGGCGGCTTCCTCTTTCATTTCTTAGCCCCAATCCATATTCACCTACTATGTTTCCTTCTCTCCCTTTTCCTACACTCGAATTCCAGTCACCCATTACTATTAAATTTTCGTCTCCCTTCACTATCTGAATAATTTCTTTTATTTCATCGTACATTTCTTCAATTTCTTCGTCATCTGCAGAGCTAGTTGGCATATAAACTTGTACTACTGTAGTAGGTGTGGGCTTCGTATCTATCTTGGCCACAATAATGCGTTCACTATGCTGTTTGTAGTAGCTTACCCGCATTCCTATTTTCCTATTCATTATTAAACCTACACCTGCATTACCCCTATTTGACTTTGTGTTTATAACCCTGTAATCACCTGACCAGAAGTCTTGTTCCTCCTGCCACCGAACTTCACTAATTCCCACTATATCTAACTTTAACCTATCCATTTCCCTTTTTAAATTTTCTAACCTACCTGCCCGATTAAGGGATCTGACATTCCACGCTCCGATCCGTAGAACGCCAGTTTTCTTTCTCCTGATAACGACATCCTCCTGAGTAGTCCCCGCCCGGAGATCCGAATGGGGGACTATTTTACCTCCGGAATATTTTACCCAAGAGGATGCCATCATCATTTAATCATACAGTAAAGCTGCATGTCCTCGGGAAAAATTACGGCTGTAGTTTCCCCTTGCTTTCAGCCGTTCGCAGTACCAGCACAGCAACGCCGTTTTGGTTAATGTTGCAAGGCCAGATCAGTCAATCATCCAGACTGTTGCCCCTGCAACTACTGAAAAGGCTGCTGCCCCTCTTCAGGAACCACACGTTTGTCTGGCCTCTCAACAGATACCCCTCCGTTGTGGTTGCACCTACGGTACGGCCATCTGTATCGCTGAGGCACGCAAGCCTCCCCACCAACGGCAAGGTCTATGGTTCATGGGGGGGTACTATTAAATATCGGCCTTAATTTGAGAATATTGGTTCAGGGCACTAATGTGTGATGAAAAGAAAATCGAAAAGTTTGATATATGGTATTATAGAAGGATGTTAAAAATTAGAATAAGGAATGCGGTACTACGAAGCCGAAGAAAGGAACATGTGGGAAAAAACTGGTGAGGAGGAACTGGACAACAGGATTTGCGTTAAGGGGTGAAGGAAAGCTTCCATGGCACTATCGGGAGCTGTTTTCTAAAACGTGTAGGGGAAAATAGGTAGGAATGAAGAGGTTGACACAAAACGAATTCGTGACGAGTCGCCTCAAACGAGAGGGAAGACTTGAAAAAATTTGTCTACTCAGCTTTTTAACACTCCGTATATGCCGCAACGAAGTGAAAACGAAACAGGATTATGTAGGACATTAATGTTTTAGAAAAAAACTTTAAGGACAGTCTACTTATGAAGAACAGCCTACATTTTTTATGACAGTTGTATTAACACTTCATTACATACAGGAAGCCCGTTAATTAAACAATAAATCAGTGGCAATAAAAATGTTAAAAGTTGATTGCGACTCGCGAGGACTATCTTTGGTTTCAAAATTCTAACTATGTCGAAACCATTTCAAATATCAAAACACACAAAAAGCTAAGAAAACGTCACTTGGTAGTGTGTTGCTGTATATTGGCAGTACAGCTAGCCAATCTGAACAGCTTAAAGCCCCCTCCTGACATTTATTGGAGAGGCAGCTCGAAACTTCAGAAAGCCGTGAAACATTCCACCTTTGCTCACGCTAATACCATTTGTCACAGTCTCTGGTCATATTCGACTGAAAGTACTCATTCAGTAATGGATTCCAGGGACATTGATGGTACAGTTCACCAGCTGTTACAAATAGTCCCAAACATTTTCTATAGAATTAAGATTGGGTGTTTAGTGGACTAGTCACGGTAAGATCCAATGCATAAGTCTTCGTCAAGCCAGGAAAGCGTGTGTGCTGCTTTCTGAAGAAAGCTTTTCTTGGAAGACAGGAATGTCCACAGCGTATTTGTCATGGAGATGTACCAGAAAGAGCACAATGTGTTCGTGTTCACAGTAATCTGAATGAGTGGGGTCAAGTTATGGTACGAAAAACACCAAAACATGACGGAACCACCTCTGGGCTGAATTACACCACTAAGTCAATGCGGTTTAAAGGGGGCCCCTCATTGGGCCATTCGTACATCCGACGCCATGCAGCATTTGAAGAGAGGTCACTGTGCGCTTCCACTCAGCTACTGCCCAGTTTGTTTTCTTTGGCCCTTGGAAACGTGCAGCTTTATCTGGCGGTATTAGAAATGACCTTTTGCGAGGTACGAGACAATGTCCAATGCATGCAGCTCAGCTGACTGAAATGGACTTTCATCCACAGGTAACAGCATTTTCTTTTTTGAAATTGGCTGCCATCGACATGGTGCGAAAAGCTTCGGTCCCTGTCAGTTGGGATCTTTCTAAAATTACATTCTTGCGTAGTATTACATGGCAGAAAGTATTACATGGCAGAATGTCTCACGATTCCTTGTGCACAAGTTTAACACTTTGCGTTGACACACCAACTTCATTCACAGGCTTCTTTCTGCCGTGCTATTATGTCTTCGTGTCGACCCATCTTTCAGCGCTGATGCAACCAATTGGCAAATGCCTCTGTCAACATCTACATAAGTACTCCAGTTCATTCTCAAGTGACTGACAGAGGGTTCTAAATCGATTATACAGATCAGCACCAGTAGAGGGTGTGTAACCCTTCATTGGGGAATGCAAAACATTACTTGTGTTTTAGTGCATGACTTTCCGTCAACTGCTACACACTGTCGCCTTGCTGACAAGCAATCACGAATCCAGCCACACAACAGACGATACTCGGTATGCACGCAATCTGAAGTCCCTTGTAAGGAACGGTGTCAATATTTAGGAAATCTAGAAATATTTGAGGTCCCCTTCGATATCACTAATTACTTCATGACAAAGAGCTAGTTATGTTTCTCAAGGCAGATATTTTTGAAACCCTGCAGCCAATAGAGTTTTCCTCGAGGTAATTTATAATGTTTGAACACAGTGTATGTTCCGAAGTAATTCTGCAAATCGATGACATGGATACCTGTCTAATTCATCTGATTACTATCACTTCCTTTATTATTGGTCTTTAGGTATGGATCTTTGGTGTAGTGAGCAGTTGTGTATGACTTACATATGGAAATTTTATATCGGCATACTCAAAGGAATTTGGTATACAATCTGGTCCAGAGAATTTAAGTAATTTAAGACTTTGCTACAGCGAGGACATCTACTTCGAAGTTATTCATACTGGCAGCAGTTCTCGATTCGAAATCTGGAATTTTAACTTCGCCTTCTTTGGTGAAGGAATTTAAGGGAAGGTATTTAGTAATTCCGCTT
The DNA here is from genome assembly GCF_023897955.1 of Schistocerca gregaria. Classification (NCBI taxonomy): domain Eukaryota; kingdom Metazoa; phylum Arthropoda; class Insecta; order Orthoptera; family Acrididae; genus Schistocerca; species Schistocerca gregaria. Next base: position 198,244,840 of record NC_064922.1, read on the forward strand.
CATTGATACTCATCACTAACATTGCCGTGTGTGTGTGTGTGTGTGTGTGTGTGTGTGTGTGTGTGTGTGTGTGTGTGTGTGTGTGTGTGCGCGCGCGGCTTAGTGTCCAGGTCCAATGTGCCGGCCAGTCTATAGATGGTTTTTAAGCGGTTTTCCATCGGCCTCGGCAAATGCGGGCTGGTTTCCGTTAGTCCGCCCAGGTTACACTATGTCGGCGATTGCTGCGCAAACACTCCAGCCACGTACGAGTACACCATAATTACTCTACCACGCAAACATTGGGGTAATACTTTTCTAGTGGTGGGGGAGGGGGGGGGGGGGGAAGGGGGACTCCATAACAATAACACCAGGTTCGGTGTGGGACGAATCCTCTCCGTCGTTTCTAAGTCCCCAATTCCTTACAACACCACAACACATTACCATGAAAGTAACAACGGAATAGACCGCAAGGCACGCTTATTAGAAGATGACCGGTTTCTATCACATTATCTTCAGACTTACGGCCATACTGGTTGTCATGGCTGTGCATGGAGCAGCACCCGCTGAATGGCAATAGCTGTTCCGGCTCCATTCACATTAATTTTCGATAAATTTGGCTGAAGGTCTGAAGAAGTAATTATCAAAACCGGTCAGCTTGATAAAAGTGCCTTGCTGTCTAGACTTATAATTATTTTAAAAATATATTGTGATCGCTGATATCTCCAATAATTTTATCAAAAACATTACCATGCCTATGGCTTTAGATATGACCAAACTGTTTTTGGATTTTTGGCAGATTTCGAGACAGTTTCGTTGTGTAATACATTACAAGCACCTAAGTTAACCCTAAATTTCGAACTTCAGTGAAATTTCTCCCATCTTAGGCATTTCCTTTAAATTTGGCATGCTTTGTCGTTTCTTCCACAATAGTGTTCTGATCCGTTGTATCATGGTGGGTCAGTTTTGTCTCATTTTTATTTGGTTTAAACCAGCGATGAAGGTCCGTTGGCTGCCGAGTACCAGTTCTACACCATTTACGGAACTCCAAATGGGCCAGTGTCTTAAGGGGTGACGAATGGGACTGGTGGAAACGTCTTTAATTGGAAGCGGTATTCCAAAATCTTCACTCACTTTATTAGGAAACCTTGTGGCAAGAACTTCTGCCCTATTCTTATAGTCGTGGGTAACAGGGCTGAAATGGACGTGCCGCTACCGAGACCGGTCGCAGCTTCTTGTTAGCTACTTCCGGTTGCTCCTGTTCACGCTGACGTCATCCTTTCCACGACGACGAGAGATAGCGCCCTGCGAGTTGGCGCTGACAGACTACCGCCTCCAGCTGCCCCTACTGAATTAATGCCCCGTACGTTTACGGATGGAACCACCTTCCCGTAGAAGGTTCCTGCTGTATATTTTCTTGCACCACACCTAAACCATAGAACGTATCTGAGCATATTACGATATTTCTACTCTGGTGCTCTTTTATAATTTCTATTTCGTGTGATGAATGGCTGCTTCCTCTAAATGTGAGAATATTTAAAGTTACTGCAGATGAGTACGAAAAACCATATTGAAACATTCGGACACTTAGCAGTGCGCTGCTTGACAGTCACGACGATTAAATGTTTAGACGAAACGCTGGAAAGCGACATGAAATGGAACGAGCACGAAAGAGCAGTTGTAGGGAAGGCGAATGCACATGAGCCACACTGTCTTAGAACTCTTCCAGTTAAGTGTGGCTCATGTGCAACGGAAACAGCATACAGAACACTACTGCGACCCATACTTGAGTACTGCTAGAAGGAAGACAACGAATTAGTTGAGATGCGTGCTGCTGGATGTTGCCGAAGACATACTTTTCGCGGAAAACTAATCAGAAAGCATAGAGAACCGGCACTTTAGACAAACGTTAAGATTCCACTCACTGACAGGTATCTTGAGGACCATGAAGATAAAAGAAATCTTGTCTCGTACGGAAGTATGTAGGCCGTCTTTCCCTGGCTCCATTCGTGGGTGGAACAGGGAAAAATGACTAGCAGTTGAAGAAGGTACCCTCCGCCTAGCACCATATGATAGCTTGAGTAGTATGTGTATCTAATAAGAAATAGAAGGTGAGAGTCTAAAGGAACTAAATACCTGAACGGTATGAAACAATCGTCTGGACATCTGACTGAAGTGTTAAATTTTAGAACGTCTTGTATAACAACCAGTCAGTCCGTCCTTGCCCACACTGTATAGGCCTACACTCCTAAAGAAAACGCTCCAGTGGCATGAAGATGTCAACCAAAGACTAATATTTTCAACAATACTTCAGCTATTCTTATAATTCGCTGGAGTACATGGGAGATGGTACCTTTTATTGTACCATATTATATGGTTTCTTGCTGCACCATTCATGGAGTGACGAATAACTGCTTGAAGGCTGATTAGTTGCACTATTTTATATCTTAGATGTGTAGCATATTCCTTGTCTGCTCTTTGAAAGTCGGTTCTACAATATGATTCTTTAGAAGTCACACAGTGAGCCTGTTGGCTTCAAATAGACGATAAAGGAACAACAGATCGCAGAGCTCCACAAAAATGGGACATCTGTTCCTGTGGGCACTCAGCAGAAAATATGTTGGCTGAAGAAACATGAAAGAAGTAAACGGCAGTGGTTGAAGTTTTCCTTTAAGTGAGGAGTATAAAATGTTTTGACTTTTTCAGAAAACGAGGGCGTCGGCCTGCTACAAGATGTGTGTCCACCGCGAGAGCGCAAATGCTACGGGGAAGTGTACTTTGATCCACAGGAGACGTGTGAAGTGCTACGTGCATACAGGGCAGCCGTGAAGACCACGCAGCGCAATGCTGTGAGGAGTAGAATTGTAACTGCGGAGCTCCCCAGGCTGGCCCAACAGCTTAATGCTGATGTCATGTGCATTCAAGAGCCCTACTATAGAAATGGGTAATTAAGATGTCCCTCTCCACCCGAAGAACTTAGGTAATAAGAGAGAGAGGCTATGACTGCTACAGTGATAATGGACACCAAGTGCCAGACTACGAAAATCTCAGTCGTGCAATGGACATGTTTTAAACAGCAGAGATCATCAAAGGAAAGGCCGCTGGTCCTGATGGAATACCAGTTCGATTTTACACAGAGTACGCGAAGGAACTTGCCCCCTTCTTGCAGCGGTGTACCGTATGTCTCTGGAAGAGCGAAGCGTTCCAAAGGATTGGAAAAGGGCACAGGTCAACCCCGTTTTCAAGAAGGGACGTCGAACAGACGTGCAGAACTATAGACCCATATCTCTAACGTCGATCAGTTGTAGAATTTTGGAACACGTATTATGTTCGAGTATAATGTCTTTTCTGGAGACTAGAAATCTACTCTGTAGGAATCAGCATGGGTTTCGAAAAAGACGGTCGTGTGAAACCCAGCTCGCGCTATTCGTCCACGAGGCTCAGAGGGCCTTAGACACGGGTTCACAGGTAGATGCCGTGTTTCTTGACTTCCGCAAGGCGTTTGACAGTTCCCCACAATCGTTTAATGAACAAAGTAAGAGCATACGGACTATCAGATCAATTGTGTGATTGGATTGAGGAGTTACTAGATAACAGAACGCAGCATGTCATTCTGAATGGAGAGAAGTCTTCCGAAGTAAGAGTGATTTCAGGTGTGCCGCAGGGGAGTGTCATAGGACCGTTGCTGTTCACAATATACATAAATGACCTGGTGGATGACATCGGAAGTTCACTGAGGCTTTTTGCAGATGATGCTGTGGTGTATCGAGAGGTTGCAACAATGGAAAATTCTACTGAAATGCAGGAGGATCTGCAGCGAATTGACGCATGGTGCACGGAATGGAAATTGAATCTCAATGTAGACAAGTGTAATGTGATGCGAATACATAGAAAGATAGGTCCCTTATCATTTAGCTACAAAATAGCAGGTCAGCAACTGGAAGCAGTTAATTCCATAAATTATCTGGGAGTACGCATTAGGAGTGATTTAAAATGGAATGATCATATAAAGTTGATCGTCGGTAAAGCAGATGCCAGACAGATTCTTTGGAATAATCCTAAGTAAATGCAATCCGACAACAAAGGAAGTAGGTTACAGTACGCTTGTTCGCCCAATGCTTGAATACTGCTCAGCAGTGTGGGATCCGCACCAGGTAGGGTTGATAGAGATAGAGAAGATCCAACGGAGAGCAGCGCGCTTCGTTACAAGATCATTTAGTAATTGCGAAAGCGTTACGGAGATGATAGATAAACTCCAGTGGAAGACTCTGCAGGAGAGACGCTCAGTAGCTCGGTACGGGCATTTGTTAAAGTTTCGAGAACATACCTTCACCGAAGAGTCAAGCAGTATATTGCTCCCTCCTACGTATATCTCGCGAAGAGACCATGAGGATAAAATCAGAGAGATTAGAGCCCACACAGAAGCATACCGACAATCCTCCTTTCCACGTACAATACGAGACTGGAATAGAAGGGAGAACCAATAGAGGTACTCAGGGTACCCTCCGCCACACACCGTCAGGTGGCTTGCGGAGTATGGATGTAGATGTAGATGTACAGGCAGTTGTGAACTGGCGTCACCCTATGCCCCATTCTCCTGTACAATTCAACCATACACAGAGATGGTACAAAATATGGCACTCTACTGAAGAGGGAAGAAGATGATCATTGCATCCGACGTCAATGCCAGATCCACCTTTTGGCGTTGTGGTCGGACTGATGACTGAAGTAGATAATAGTATACAACTACGGGAATACAAACTACACTTTTTCACCTAATCTAACCACAACTCGTGGAAGGGAATACCACATGCGTAGCGTAACGCGTTGGGCTATGGCTTACGAGGTACAGTAGCGGGCAAGATCTGGAGCTGATCCATGGACTGGATTCACCGCCGTTGTCTCAGACTAACGTCCGGTCGTTTCTCGTCTTTTTCATTACGACCTGTTTCGCAAATGCCAGGCGAGTCTCCTCGCCCACCCATTTCCACCTGACATACACAATACGTACACAGCCGAAGTTCGCAAACAAAGTGCGGATATTACAGAATTCGTTCACAGATTGCGAACAAGACGTCGCTCCATAAGAAGTTGAGACGAAGTGAGACTACGTCCAACCACATCAACGGTGAATTCGGTATGAATGGTACTGTGACATTTACTGCACTTTTACAATGCATTTTCCGTGCATACAAATCAGATACTAAATATAAAAAACACGGCGTTCTGTCTTTTCCTGTTACATCTGTAGTATGCACAGTATTTGCTCCAGGTCTCAGCTTCCTGCAGCACTGCAGGTTTGATACACTTTTAGAAGAATCGAGCCAGAAGTGTTCCATTTATCGTATGATTTTCAATTCTTTACATGCACTGAAATAAATTGCCGTAACATCACAACACGTTCATTTCGATGTAGTTTAAGAGGTATCCAAGTGCTATGGCAGGTCAAAACAAATGAAATTCAAACATTTGAACTTATAGCCGTACTCATATGCAAAGCAGATTCTTCAAAATTTTAGTCTGGTCGTATAGTAAATTGTGACTCACTTTCTATGTCAATCATTCGACGACGTATTAACAGAAATGGATATAATATGACTTTCACAGCAGGTTTAGGCAAATAGATGTAAATATAACACGCTTTTAGTTAAATCTGGCCTGATTAAACACTGGAGCTGAAGTGAGAGCGCTACGGTACTTTTCGAAATCCAGAGCTCTACCGTATGTGATATTTTACCTCTGCTGATTGAGATACTTTACGTGCTATTTTAATTGATCGTGGACATCACTAGAATTTTTTGCCAGCAACTGAAATCACTTGCTCTCGGGAAGAGTTTTTAATAGTGAAAAATATCAAACTGCACTGTGTTCTTGGTTCGACGATGAAGCCTAGGTCATTCCATACCATCTAACTGGATGAGCGAGCTTGTTCTCGAAGCAAAAGAACGCAAGTTCTACATTCTGGGAAAATTCCGTAAAATCTAAACAAGGAAATATCTATTTCTTCAAGAATCAAACGTATTTTCAAAAGCAATGTTCACCGCCTATTTTGCAGTGTTCATTACAAGTGAGTTCTCCTCCTCAGGGTGGTAAGAAATACTAAAAATATTATCTGATATTGGCATTATTCACTGCGCACGAATTATATTAAGAATTTACCTAGGAAGCTATGCATCGTTAAACCAATGAAGAACCTCGCAATTCACAATTTACCTTCAGAACTCTGAGGTCCACTGGCGTCCCCATAAATTTATCCAAGGGTGGGTAAGATTCTAAAATCTACGTTTATATGTAAATTTCGACTAATTGGAAAACTTGCTGGGCTCTAAGAACTTAATTTGGACAGAAAGTAAACGTAATGCGTTGGGCCCTAAAATACTGATTTCACGAACTACAGGTATCTTTAACTTTTGATAGCGATCCATTGAATATGTTTTTCAAGATATTTTCGTACATAACAGGCAACCATATTCCATCTGCAAAGTCCACTTTAACAATATTAAATCCATCAAAATACGAAATAAAGCTAGAAATCATTTGCAAAATCTATTTTTGTTCATATCTCAATATTAAAAATGAATTTGAAACTCTTACTGGATATCAGCAAAAATAACCAGCAAAAATGCTCCCGTTTCATACTCCTTTTAGTTGAGAAACAAAATTAATGAAAGAGGCTTACTCGGCTTTGGTACTATTTTGCTCATAAAACTCCACGTCTAATTATGCCAATGGATTTCTTTCGTTATTTTCATGACCTTTTCAACACTGCCATAATAAACGCTCAACATTTTGAAAGCTGTATTTTCTGTATTTGGGTAATATGTTACCTTGGGCCAATATTCGACGAGACAAATGTATTAAATCTTATGAAACAATCTTCGAATTGACCGGTAGAACGACAATTAAGAACCAACGACGGAGCCAATACCGCACTCGCCTTTTCCGTTTGATACGTCCTTCTGCAGTCATATCGAATGAACAGCACACCTGGTAACGCAATGGCTCTACGACGCGCTATGTCTGAAAGATTGATGACCATTTCGGCAATGTTCCTCTGAGGTTCGTATCAGCCAAGCCAAAAATAACGCTGAAATAGCCGCGGCGCTAAGGAAACTGTACGAATTACCATGAATATCCTGATAACCAAACGGACCTTTTGTAGTGCTTGCTAAAGGTGCACTTTTTCCAGTCTTAATTGGGCAGTGCTAAATTTAGGGCTTAGTTGCATCACAGACAACTTCCAGAAAAAGGCTGAGAATCTTACGATGCTTAAAATTTCAGGAAATTACCTTTCCTTGCCATCCCTTAAGGGCGCCTATTCCGGAGACCTATTTTTAACGGAAAAGTTATTTTTTAACTAGGAGTTTAATGAAAACCTGTCAGTTAAGCTGAAAGGAAGCTTCAGCAAAAAGTACCACCACTAAGAGAACAATGGCGTCGCACCATAAAATCTCTCGACAAAACTTATCTCCTCGCGAACTGATCTCTCATACTGCCCCGCTTCGACAGACTTGTGTCAGTTTGAACAAAACCAATACATGTTGCAAGTATAGACAGTGCTAGCTGTCGGGAAACTTCGAAATTATTTCGTGAATCACTGTAAAACAGTCTAAGTCTTCTGCATTTGATATTGCCTTGTAAGAACGTCTTTTCTAAATTACTGTTCTCAAAATGTGGCCAAGGAACTGGTGGTAGTCAGTGGCATTGGGAGGTAATCTGCTTTTGGTAAGTTCTTACTGGAAACAATGGTTTTTATTTTCGGCCCTTCATGGTACTAGAGATCATCCTTCAGCACATCTCTCAGACGCCTGTTCGGCTCTTGTCACTAGCTGGGACGGTCCAAGTCTCACAGGTCTTAGGCGCATACCTGTTTTCTTCACTGTGCTTCAGTTAGCATCACGATTTTAAATTGCAAGCATGACTTATGTCCTAACACATAAACTTCTGTTGATTGTTCCACGGTTTTTAAATGAAACCGTCGAAATCAGGAAAACGCAGCGGAAATGTTTCAAGCGAAGATTACACTATTCTATGAGACGACTAAATCGCCCGTAACAGATGGCTTGTCACTTAGCATTCATTTATCTTGCCAGCGTTAAGAGTAATGACCGACTCCTTGCCTCACCTGATCTTCTGGGAAGTAACACTTAACACCTACCATTAGGAACTCCGGCGCACAACCACACACGCGTCTACGGGCAGTGCCTCAATCCTAGCAGTTATGTACAGTAAAACGCATCGCACGCACGCACACACACACACACACACACACACACACACACACACACACACACACACACACACACACACACACACACACACACACACATTTTCCAACTGGTTTCAATTTGTTTGATCATTGGAGGAGTCCGCAACGCAGTGTATACAAATAATGGCAGTCCAAGAATTAAATATTGCATAAAGAAAATTCAGTCATTAAAAAGTGTGTCAGACTGAATCACCATTAGGGTGTAGCGCATGTAGACAAATGCTTGTTTTGATAACTGCACACATTTTACCGTTTAGTTCCTACTTCAAACTTTTTCACATTTATTTCTACAGTGATTCAGAAAATTCGAGGAAATTATTATTGTCCATTACCAGCAATTAAATAAAGGTGGGAAAATAGCGCTTTATATGAAACTACGCAGCAAATGAGCATAGCTTACAAAACCTTTCGGATGCCAAATGCAAGTGCGCGTCCTTGCGCTTATTTATACGATACGTTAAAAAGTTTTTCCCAACCGATTCGTTCTTGCGAGCGCGCGGTTAGAACGTACTTCTTACACAATGTACCAGTCCCATTTACACACCGTTTTATTAGTGGATTGCACCCTGGAGGAATGTCGTACCCTTCTACATGAGCCTGAATTGCTCTAATTTTAGCATCTTTAACATTACGTGCCTTGTTTTAAGTAATAGTACGTATCTTTATTCGTATTGGTACTTGGGCCCTCGGCATTTTGTGAGTGTCTATCTGAGGTGTTCTAAGACTTCCTTGGAAAGTTTCCCAATGGAAATCAGAAATTTCTGTAACTCTTACAGCCACCAACTAAACCAGTGATGAATCATTTAGTCCTTGTTTCAACCTTTTCTACCTCTTTCGCTTATCCAGTTTAAGGTTTCCAGATCTGCAAGCTTTACTCAGAAATTCGTAGAACGAGGGTTTTTCAGGAGACTGCTTATGTACGGATTACTCCATCGAGTTCTGAGAGTAAATCGAAGAAGACTAAAGTAATGAGAAGCAGCAGAAATGAACAGCGAGAAACATACGGTACTTGATCACAAAGTAGATGAAGTTAAGGAATTCTGATACCTAAGCAGCAGAACAACCCATGACGCACGGAGCAAGGACGACATACGTAGACTAGCACTGACAAACAGGTTATTGCGCGCCACAAGAAGCCCACTGCTACCAAACAAAGGCCTTAGTATGAGGAAGAAACTTCTGAGAATGTACGTCTGGAACACGGCAGTGTATGGTAGTGAAACATCGACTGTGGGAAAACCAGAACAGAAGAGTACCGAAGCATTGGAGATCTGGTGGTACAGACTAATGTTGAAAATTCTGTGAAGGTAAGGAATGGGATTCTCCGCAGAATCGGAAAGGAACATGTGGAGGACATTGAAAAGGAGGAACAATATGGTAGGACGTTTGTTAAGCCATCGCGGATTACCTTCCGTAGTACTAGAAGGAGCAGTAGAGGGTAGAAACTGCAGAGGATGACAAACTGGAATACTTCGACCAAATAATTTACGTATGTTGAAAATGCTACTCTAAGATGAAGAGGTTGGCACAGAAGAATTCGTGGCGCGCCGCATCAAACCAGTCAGAAGACAATGAAAAATGTTCTGCCGATAATCATCTGCCCTCCCCACAGATAGATTTATGTGGCTGTTGAACTTAAGATTACTCCAGACAACTCATACATCAAGGTGATTTCAGTAATTGTGTGGCTGCCCCAGCTGTCTTCCACGACTCTTGCAATCCCAGGAGGCGAAAATAAACAACTTGCCCCAGTTGGCAGGCACGGTAAATGTTAACAGGCTGACAGGATTTTAAATTTATTTCCTACTCCGTATTCAATCGTGTAACGCATAACATATGTTTCTATTTGCAGAGTTTTGCCGATTTGGTTGGTTACGGGGAAAAGATGGAAAGATGCCTACACCAGTAAGAAATAAGGAATAAAAATATCTATATTCTGAAATAACCTTAAGCAAAATACAAAATTTGGCTGAAGGCAGCCTTCACTGACATATGCACTGCAATAAAACACGGCGCACATGTATTTAACGCAAAGCTCGGTACACTACGATCAAGCCGGGGAGAGAGTACTGGGCCGTAGATAGCTGAGCAAGGTTACGAAGGGGGAGATTCCAGAACTCCCTATCACATGAGTGGCCGCGTTGGTTTGCGGTCAATGCGCGATCTTCTTGCAACGGCGAGCTAGTTTACTGAGTTCTGATCGTGATAAGTGGCTCCACTGCTACCAAGGGAAGGCACTAAATGTTTAACGAGAGGCGGTAGCTGCTGGCCCGACACCAAACTAATGAACGAAGCGAGACGTACGCGCCACATTCCTGTACGCTTCCGACCGAAAAATAGAGCCGTTGTCAACTATGTGAGAGGGCAGAGGCCAAAGACGCTCTACAGACATATAGGCGCTGACCACGTCTTTTGCAGCTAGAGGTTTCTTATTCCAGCTCAGTTCCAACTGACGAAAGACTTCTCACTGAATCCCTACACCCTCACGAGGAAGAAGATTGCTTAAGATCACCTACTTTTGCTCTTCGTATAACTGCCAGTCTTGGAAACTAGTGAACTAATCTCCTGACATAATTCGCAATTTTCGCCCGTGTACTATCGAATAATTTTCTGGGGTAATTCCAAGAAAGCCCTGACTGCAGAAAAGCGAGTAGTAGGAATAATAATTAGCTGTTAACCCACGGCCGTCAGATTTATCTCTTCAAGGAGATTGGCATTTTAATTGCACCATCTGAACACGTATTCCCTAATGAAATTCGTCAAATAATTCATCACAATTTAAGAATATTGATATCCACACATCGACATCGATACTCAAAATCACATTTAAGTGCCTGGCAGAAGGTTAATCGAATAACTCTCACAATTCACTATTATTCCAATATCGTAGAGCGCGCGCGAACAACTAACACCTACATCTTTCTGTACGAGCTCTGACTTCCCTTATTTTATCATGAGGATTGTTTCCCCCTATGTAGGTCGGCATCAATAAAATATTTTCTCATTTGGAGGAGAAAGTTTGGAATTTCGTGAGAAGATTCCGTCGGAACGAGAAACATATGTTTTAATGATTGCCACTCCAATTCACGGATCATGTCTGTGGCACTTTCTCCCCTATTTCGCGATAATGCAAAACGTGCTGCCCTTCTTTGAACTTTTTCGATGTACACTGTCAATCCCATCTGGTAAGGATCCCACGCCGCGCAGGAGTATTCTAAAAGAGGACGGATAAGCGTAGCGTAAGTAATCTCCTTATTACATTCTTACATTTTCTAAGTGTCATGTTAATAAAGCGCAGTCTTTGGTTCGACTTCCGCACAACATTATCTGTGTTCCTTCCAATTTAAGTTGTTTGTTATTGTAATTACTGGGTATTTAGTAGAATTTACGGCCTTCAGATTTGATTATCGTGTAACCGAAGTTTAACGGATTCCTTTTAGCACTCATGTAGACGACCCCGCATTGTGTGTTATTTAGGGTCAACTGTCAATTTGCGCACCAAACATTCTTTTCTAAATCGTTTTGCAATTTGTTTTGATCTTCTGATGACTTTACTAGTCTATGAACGACAGTGTCATCTGCAAACAACCTAAGACGACTGTTCAGATTGTCTCCCAATTCGTTTATATACGTAATTAACAGCAAAGGGCCTATAAAACTACCTTGGGGATGGCCAGATATCAAGTTTGTTTTGCTCCACGACTTTCCGTCAATTACTACAATGTGTGACCTCTGCAGGAAACCATTAATCCAGTCACGTAACAGACGATATTCCATAAGCACGCAATTTCACTACAAGCTGCTTATGTGGTAAAGTGTCAAGTCTTCCGGAAATCCAGAAATACGGAATCGATCTGAAATCCCTTGTCAATAGCACACACTTCATGCGAATAAAGAGCTAGTTGTGTTCCACAAGAACGATGTTTTCTAAATCCATGTTGACTGTATGACAGTTTTCTTCGAGGTAATAATGTTCGAAAACACATGTTCCAAAATCCTGATGCATATAGACGTTAATGATATGGGCCTGTAATTTAGAGGATTACTCCTAATACTTTCTTGAATATTGGTATGACCTGTACAATTTTCCAATCTTTGGGTACGGATCTTTCGTCGAGTGAACGGTTGTATATGGTAAGTATGGATCTATTGCATCAGCATACTGTAACCTAATTGTTATTGTCTCTGTACCAGAAGGCTAGCTTTTATTAGGTGATTTAAGTTGCTTCACTATTACGAAGTTATTTACTTCTACGTTACTCAGGTTGGCAGCTGTTCTTGACTCGAATTCTAGAATATTTACTACTTCGTCTTTTGTGAAGGCATTTCGGAAGGCACTGATTTTGTCTTGCCACTATCATACTTCACATAGGACCAAAGCGGCAGGTGGATCAAAACAAAATGTCCAGACACACTGACCGAAGTACTGAAACAGATGAGACTTTTTCCAAAGCGGTTTCACATAGGAAGACTGCACTGTAGTTCCTTCTCTAGATTATTGCACAGATGACAAAATGGTAGATACCGAAATAGATGACACTGTGATAGGAAAAACAAAATCGCTCGAAAGAGGAAAGGCCGCTGGACCTGATCGGATACCAGTTAGATTTTACACACAGTACACGTAGGAACTTGCCCCCTTCTTGCAGCGGTGTACCGTAGGTCACTACAACAGCGTAGCGTTCCAAAAGATAGGAAAATGGCACAGGTCATCCCGTTTTCAAGAAGGGACGTCCAACATGCGCAGAACTATAAACCTATATCTCTAACGTCTATCATTTTAGAATTTTTGAGCACTTTTGTTCGAGTATAATGACTTTCCTGGAGACTGCACGGGTTTCGAAAAAGACGATCGTGTGAAACCCAGCTCGCGCTATTCGTCCACGAGACTCAAGAGGGCCATAGATACGGGTTCCCAGGTAGATGCCATGTTTCTTGACTGCCGCGAGGTGTTTGATACAGTTACCCACAGTCGTTTAATGAATAAAGTAAGAGCATATGGACTATCAGACCAATTGTTGAAGAGTTACTAGATAACAGAACGTAGCAGGTAATTCTCAATGGAGAGAAGTCTTCCGAAGTAATAGTGATTTCAGGTGTGTCGTAGAAAAGTTGCTATTCACAATATACATAAATGACCTTGTGGATGACATCGGAAGTTCACTGAGGCTTCTTGCGGATGATGCTGTGGTATATCAAGAGGTTGTAACAATGGAAAATTTTACTGAAATGCAGGAGGATCTGTAATGAATTGACGCATGGTGCAGGGAATGGCAATTTAATCTCTGTGTAGAAAAGTGTAATGTGCTGCGAATACATAGAAAGATCCTTTATCATTTAACTACAATATAATAGGTCAGCAACTGGAAGCAGTTAATTCCATAAATTATCTGGGAGTAGATATTAGGAGTAATTTATGCCCGACAGACTCGTTGGAAGAATCCTACGGAAATGTAGTCAGCAAAAGGAAGTAGGTTACAGTACAGTATGTATGTATGTATGTGGATGTAGAATCACTATTTGTTGCCGGGTTTTCGAGACAGTTTCTTTTTGGAAGCTGTTTTAAGCATCTCGCATTGTAGTTCGCGCTGAATTTCGGCTTCTGTAAAAAATCGCCAATCTTGGGGATTTTGCGTCTGTTTAAATTTTGCATGTTTTGTTATTTCTACAATGGTGTCCTGGCCCGTTCTGGGTACCAAGGAGGATCAGCTCCGTCGTTAATTTGGTATAAATCTCAAATTCTGCCGATACTGTTTCTTCGAATTCAATCCAAATACTGTCTACACTTATGTTGTTAATTTGGAAGGAGTGGATATTGTCTTACGAAGACCTAAGGTGAATTTTTGTCTGCTTTTTTGAATACGTATATTTTTCGTTTATTTTTGGTGGTTACAGTATTCAGTCTCGCTACAACCACCCTGTTTTCTCTAATCCCTGTACCCGTTTGATTCTCGTTAACTGAGGATTATTTGTTGCTAAGAGGTCAAGGGTGTTTTCACAACCGTTTACTATTCGCATGGGCTCTAACTGCTCGAAATAATTTTCAGAGAATGCGTTTAGTACTATTTCGGATGACGGTTGATACGTACCTCCGGAATTAAACATGTATTTTCGACAATACATCGAGGGTAAAAAAGTCACCACCAATTATAATCTGAGTCAGGTATGTGTTTGAAATCAAACTAGCTTTCTTTGAACCTTGCAGCAATTTTATCATCTGTATTAGGTCGGTAAAAGCATCCAATTACTCTTATTTTATTCCGATTGCCAATAATGTCTGCCCATACTAATTCACAGGAACTATTACTTCAATTTCACGACAAGATTAGCTACTAACAGCAACAAACAAGCCACCGCCAATCGTGTTTAGCCTATCCTTTCGGAACACCGTTAGGTTCTTCGCAAATATTTCGGCTGAGCTGATTTCCGGTGTTAGCCAGCTTTCAGTGCCAGTAACTATTTGAGCATCAGTGCTTTCTATTAGCGCTTAGAACTCTGGTACTTTCCCAACGCAGCTACGACAATTTACAACTGTTATACCCATGATGCCTGTATCTACGTTCTTCCTCTGTTCGGCTTGCACCCTTTGTGACTGAAGCCCTTTTGTTTTCTATAGAGCCTCTAACCTAAAAAACTAGCCCATGCCGCACAGCCCTCGTTACATATGTAGCTGCCTCTTGCATGTAGTGGACTCCTGACCTATTCAGCAGAACCCGAAACATCCTTTGGCCCAAGTTAAGGAATATGCAGCCTACGCAGTCTCAGAACCTTTTGAGTCTCTGACCCTCTACTCGACTTTGTACCAGAGGTCCGCAATCGGTCCTGTCGACTATGTTCTAAATAGCCAGCTTTGCTTTCATCTCACAAGCAAGACTGGCAACCTTTACCACTTCTGTTAGCAGCTCGAAACCAGAGAGAATAACTTTTGATCCTAAGTGACATCTTTGATCCTTACGTAAGCCACCACCTGCAGTTGGCTACACCCTGTGTTCTTCATGGCATCCACAAGAGGCTGTTCCACATCTGAAATTACTTCACCCAGTACGCACACTGAGTGCACATTGGGTTTCTTCCCCTTCTTGGCAGACATGTCCCTGAGGGGCCGCATAACGTGCCTAACGTTAGAGCTTCCAACTATCAACAATCCCACCATCTGATTGTCCAGGTCTTTAAGGGTGAGAGGTTTCCCCTGAAACAGGACAGGCGGCAGCATCTGGCTGAGCGACAGTGTCAGCCAGACAGCACCTGGAACCTGTTTGTCCGACTAATCGGCGAGGCCTTACATGCAGCCACCTGGATAGTTTTTCGCCACCTGCTACGCCCCCACAGCGACCTCCCACTCGACGGCAGGTGAGGGGTCAACCTCAGTACGATTAGTAACAGGGCTGGCCACCGGTGAGGAACAGTTGGAGGATTGACATGCTGGATGTATGTTTGATTCCCACGGCTGGACCACAACAGTGGTGCCCATTCACTGCAGCCTCAAACTGTATAACCAAAGCCATCAGCCTGGAGCTGAGAGCGAAGTGTCACCAACTCACCTCACTTCCACACAACAATCACAGTGCCTGTCCATACTGATGACTGTGGGAAACTAAACTATCCAGATAAATGGACTATCAGCACATGCTGCAGTACTCTACTGTAGACACTGACGAATATGTAGGAACTGTCTAATAAATTAGATCAATACAGAGATTTAAAAACCAACTACCGAAGAGCTCACGTGAAATTAATTTTCCTTGATAAGCAACTTTTAATCTGTCACAAAACCCGTTTACTTTCCGACGCAAACGAAAACGCGAGAACTGAGTCTATTAGATATCAAATTAATATATCACTAACTGCAGTGACTTTTAGTAATTTAACAACTCCTCTCTAAATGACGGCAGGCAAAATATTTCCACATTTCGGTTCCTTGGTAGCTTAGGAATCATTTTCATGAACTTCCTTCTCAGAAATTTCGTGAACGCTTTAAATCGTGACTGAATATTCAAAGTTATTAATTACTGAAGGGACCTGGATCTGTCATCCGACTGCTCATCAGTTTCTGCTCCACTCTGCAGCCTGAAGTGACAGCCCACATTCCCGTCTCCTCACGTGGCGGTTGGTAAGTTTCGTCCTGTTACAACTGATCGGCGGTGGTGGCATTAACGAAATCATCTTTTTGTGTGTGCACATTAGATTACATGTACTTGTGGTAGGGTCAGTTTATCTAGGCACAATTCACTGATCAGTTTTCCATGTGACAACTTCCCTATTACAATTATTAACGAAGTCTCAGCAGACAGCACGATTTAAGATATATAGTACCGCAACGAATGGCCTGATGTTCATGGGTAATCGCTTTGATCACTTGCAACTGCTAAAACAGTTTTTTTGGCAAAGAGGTAACAGACCAATGCGCTGAGCGTCACGCACCATACAGGACAATTTAGTAAAACTGAACTAATAGTTCACCCAAGTAGCCGTCTATGTCAAGACGACGACTTCATCTTTCTGCTAGACAAAGTCGCTTCATCCTAGGCAGCAGTAATTTTCTTCAATCGGAAGACTGGTTTGGGTCACCTCTTCATGCGGATTTATCTGACACTCCTTTTTATCTCTACAGAGATTACACACTATATCTATCGGAACCACATCCATACCTCTACACCCCTCCTACCATAGCACCATTGTCTGAATACGGTACTGCTGAAACTTCAGTGGAAACGTTCACTAGAGAATCTGTGTATGAAGTGATTTAGAGTTAAACAGTATAAAACTAGTCGTAGGAAAGTCAGAGGCAAGATTCACTCAGATTGATCAGGAAGCTTAGTCCACACCTGAAGGTGGCAGCTTACATAACGATATGTTTAAAGGGGCGTCAGCCTCTCCATTTAATGAGAAAAACATAAAATTGAAGTGAAGAAGTCTGGGCTTTGCTGCTCCAACCATTTAAGCAAGTCAGCATTTAGAAGGGCCATGACAGTTTTAACACGATAGGTACAAATCTAGCATCTTGCACAAGAGGCACAGCAAGGTGAGGGAGGAAAGCAACCGGCGGTCGCATGGAGATTTGGGGAGGAGGGGGGGGGGTGTTTACCCGCCGCACGGAGAGGCTCTTACCCTCACAAAACACTTTCACATAATTTCAGGAGAAGCAACAACTAGGTAGTGGCTGTATCATCATCCGCAAGCATCTGAGGTTATGAGGTACACAAAGCTGACAGCATGCCACCGATCGGCGAGCAGGGCGCACTCAACAAAGAACACGCGCTATCGTCAGTAGACTACCGCAGCTGCAGTGAGAACACACTCGACGCAGAAGGAACTCGTGGGTGAGTCACGTGGCCGATGCGCAGTCGGCACAACACAATGGCATCTTTCCGAGAGGCCTGGATACATGCCACGCCTGGTAGCCTACAAAGCCCTTTACTTCCCCGTCAGTCTTTTCAGTCGCGAGACAAAACGGAGAAGATCCAAGAAAGGTTAGAGTTTTTCCTCACCGGTTCTATTAGTAAGGACGAAAGTGTGAACACCAATGGCAGATGCTACAAGGGGGCATTTGCGACAAAGTGTGTTTTACTGTCAAAATTCAGGAAGCACACGTTCGTAGAACTGCCAACCAGTATGTAGCGTTATGCAAGGCATATGTCGCGAAAAGGCCATGAACACAATTAGGAAGATTCGAACTCAAACAGGTCTATCTACAATGGTCGTTCCCGCACACCCAAATGGCTGGAGCAGGCAAGGGGGAGGCGAAGGAAGGTGGGATATTGCATAAACGATCCTCCCCACATATCGGAAGGTGTTGCGCGGATTATAGATGTAGATTCAGCTATCAGTCAAATACGTAACATTTATCATTGCAAAAAATCTTTCAAATTTTGGTCCACAAACAGGAGTCAGACCATGAAATGACACTTCCAATGGTTGGAGTATCATAGAAAAAACATGTCGCCTTTTAATTTTTTCACGTAACCTTTCTTGCTCGAGGAAAAAAGATGGACACAAAGCTGGTACGACGAAAACAGGACGACTATGTAGTTTACACGGAAATCAAAGGAGAAGCTTATGTCAGTATCTTTTAGCCCGTAGAACATTCCTTCCAAAAACACTAAATAATGCAATAGTTGGCACTGTTTCAAATGCTTCAGAAAACGGCTAAAATTTTCGATGGCATGTAACATAAAATGGTGAAGATTTTGATACCCAATCTTTCAATTTCTAACCACGAAGTATTTACTATGGATATCCGTAGATATTGCAGCATATCAGGATCGGCACAAACTTTTCTATTCAAATCCGTTATTACTGCCGATATCCGCTTGCCGGAAAGGCCTCTGCTAATAGACAAGAACAACAGCTATAAATCAACCGACAAATTGTGGATGTGCAGATCGATCCTCAGTGTGAAGGCCAATTAAAATCCGAGGAAAAGAATTCCGGATAAGATTTCTGTTGAAGTATGCGTGGATGAATCGTCCGTGTCCACTGCAGACGTTCCCCGTGGCTATGCTACCGAAAATATTTGCTATGTTAAACAACTTCTGCACCAGTAACACAGAAAGGGCGAATAAAAATCTTCTGACGTTTACTAGCTTTCCACACGTGCCATGCAAGTACAAAGGCTAATTATGTTCAAGATACTTAACACGTTTGAGAATAATGTTCGTGGATAATGAGCGATGGTGTTTGTGTTGATGTTAGTCGTTCGATGCCCGTCGATTATACAGGATGTCCCACAAGGACTGGTCGGTATTCAGGAATACGACAAATGATCATTCGAAGCAAAAACGTCTATTAAACATGGGTTCTAGAATGTTTAAGTACTACTTTTCGCTACTGTGAAACATCTACTGAAATGCTCATAGGCCTTCAGATATCCACTCTAGAGCCCTTGTTTACTAGACTTTTGCTTCAAATGATCGTGTCATGCCTGAATATTAACCATTCCTCCAGGGACACACTAGAACAACTCGGGCCTCAGTTCGAAACCATGGTCCATATTGAGTGTGGATCCACTGCATCATGGACAGAAAAGCAATCACGTGAAACTATTTGGGTTTCCTGGAACTTCAACGTTATGGAAACTCAGCCAGTGAAACGCAGTTTCTAAGAAACTGCATGGGGATGGGACAGGATACACATTTTTGTTGCAGAATTACCAATCACGATTACTCATTAGCAAACGATTCTCTTGTTTCAATTACGGCAAGGAATTTTCTCACGGAAACTATTTTTGATATAACAGTGGAATTGTATGACAGCTGAAAAGTTGGAAGCGATGAATATCACAGTAAGACTCAGTTTTTACAGTTTCTAACTCTCAATTCAACAAGAACCGGTATTTTGATCAGAGAGAATGGGCATATTATAAGCGAGACGGAACAGTTCAAGTTCCTGGGCGTTCGGATAGATAGTAAGCTGTTGTGGGAAGCCCATCTCCAGGATCTTTTTCAGAAACAAAATGCTGCTTTATTTACGATTAAAACAGTATCTGAAATAAGTGACTTCAACACGAAAAGTTGTCTACTTCGCATATTTTCATACGCCTCTGTCGTATGTTATTTTTTGGGGTAATTCTTCTGATTCAAAAAGGGTATTTTTGGCTCAAAAACGGGCTGTTCGAGCTATATGTTGTGTAAGTTCGAGAACCTCTTGCCGACCCCTACTGAAGTCTGAGAATTCTAACATTGCCCTCACAGTATATATTTTCTTTAAAGTCGTTTGTTAGCAATATTAGCCTATTCCCAAGAGTTAGCAGCTTTCACTCAGTTAATACTAGGCAGAAATCCAATCTGCATGTTGAATGCACTTCCTTGACTCTTGTGCAGGAAGGAGTGCAGTATTCTGCTGCATCCATTTTCTATAAGCTACCACAAGAACTCAAAAATCTTAGCAGTAGACCAAACTCTTAAGTCTAAACTGAAGAGTTTCCTCATGGCTCTCTCCTATTCTGTCGAGGAGCTCCTGGAAGAGCTGAAAAGTTAAGCAAATTCCAGTGTTAAATTGTTGATTTTCTTTATTTAAACTTACGACTTGTCACCTGAATGTTTTTTATATTTCATTTTATTTGTTTCTAATATCGTGTTATAATTTCATGTATTGACTCGTTCCATGACCATGGAGACTTCTTAATTTGGTCCCACCGAACAATAAAATAAAAAATATCTACAAGAGGACAACATGTTCTCTTGAAAAGAAGATTTCCTTTCCCTAAATATTAATTTGGAAAGAACGGTTATTTTCCAGCTATGTCATCTCTAACGACGTTGAATTGTCTTACAATCTAAAATAATTTTTCAGCTCACGTATCACAGCTTGGCAAATAGTTCAGAAAGTACGTCCATGCAGATAGTATTAAATATGGAGTCAAGGCCCATTTAAAGCCAATATTTACAAACGATTTTACTACTTTAAAAGTAAATCTTATCTTGCGACAACAGATGGAAGAGATAATTTCGTAACACGGGATTTCATGACTTCTGAATATCGGCAAGATATTTTTCTAACGCTCCGTGACTAAGTTAAAGGAACATTAATTACCTTTTCAACATCCTGTACGAGTGTATGACGATCATCGGTGGTCCCTGTAATAAAGAGTAAATACCACCTGAAACGGAACATTGGATCAAAAAGCGAGGGTAGCTGTATCCAGTTTGACTCCGAGCTTCGAGAAGGTGCTGTGAATAAGCTCAGCTACACCATTAATCGTATTATTGATATAGGTGACACCGTGGAAATTTTAAGTCAGTCTCATTATTGTATTTGTAAACTAACCTAATCTCATCAAGAGCGCACTAAGTTAGAGAAGCCATATTTTGACTTAGGGCGCAGCGAAATATTTCCAATATTTTGCTGGTGATGCGAACCAGGAAAAGTTGGCAGCCATTGCTCTAAGGTTTCCCTTAGAATGTAGGAGACTAGACAAAGTTAAAATGGTCTCTTCGGGTAATTCCCGGGTGTCTGGTAACTGCGTGAATGAAGCGATGCCCCGTCAGTCACCCACGTACCAGCGCAACCAAGTCCCGCCCCTACAGAAACAGTTGTGAATTATTAAGCGAGCACAGTGAGGGGGTCGATGCTGCGAGCAAACTTCCCAGCGACGTGTAACAGGTGGGGGCGCACTGCAAGCGTAGCCGAGGCAGTTTCTGAACAAAACGGCAGCGAAATGGATGAGCTAATTGGAGTTTGTGCAACTCTCCTGCATTTGGATTCCAGGACCAAAAAGTTACTAAGAAAAAACTTGGCTGCGAGTGTACATTCTTTTTTAAGCACGCTAACTGCTTCCGAAACTAGCTTATGAACTGATTCTGGCTATATACCTTATCCAGCACGCTAAAACACGTTTTTGGATACACCATTGAAAAGCAATTTGTCCGAAAAATTACTAAGACCAATACCAATATTAAAGTCTGTATAACACTTACAAACAGACTGGCGATCCCCATTTTTTTCTCACCAGATTTTGGCTACTGGTGTTTCATGCACAAGTCTGATGTACATCTTTTAAGGGTAATTCTCATCGATATGCTTCGTGGTATCAGGTGATCGAAGGACTGAAGGAATTCATTAAGGCAATTTGAAATGAGAACGAAAAGTCTATTTTTATATTTTATTGTAGTTAATCAGTTGCTGAGTTCCTGCCCACGAACAAGGAAACAAGTAATGAACCTTCAAACAATTTACAATTCGTAAGGAGATACGGAGAAAAATTTTATGGCTCAGTACGGCAGTTCTTCGAAGATAGCAGTGAGAACTTTTACATTTCAGATTTTTTGTGAGACTATGTATACAAATTTTTTATATTCTTCAAATGATAAACTTGTGTGACGAATGTCAGATGTGCTGTTTCCCCGCTTAGGCTCAATGAAGAGTTTGACGCTGGTTGTATTTAGAGACGGTATTCGAACTGTGTGATGAATCTTGTTTTAGACATGTTGCCAAGCACCTATGATGATTTAATCGGCGGATTATAAAGAGTTTCGTGTACGAGACACCGGTAGAGACTACAAGAGAACTGATTGCGCAATTTGGTTGACACTGCAGCCATTATTCATAAGACACCTGGCTCTTTAGAGTTAGTCGACAGGACAGATGCCTTCTGTGCATTAATGTTAACGAACGTTTTCAGCGACACCTCTAAAATAACATTCATCAGACGACAGTATGAACACGGTCCCTGATCATGATAATTACCGTCAAAATTTTGTGGACTTACCAGTTAACGGTGCACCTACGACATTTGTCAAGTTTTTTATCTCCTCTAAGCATGCAAATATTGTATTTGGGGTACTTTTACTCCCTGTATAGTACTTCGTGTCTCCCAAAGCTCTGACGAATCTGTACAAGTATATCTGCAATTGCAGAAAAGAAGCCGAAAAACAAGATATCTGTACAAGATTCACATACTTTAATCTGTCTTGTTTGCGCACTTTTACATTCTTTTAACCAACAAATTGTGGCGCTTGTACTGCTGCGTGCCATGTTTCAAGTTGGATAGATTAATTACGTACGTCTTTTGCAACTGTAATAAGAGCAAACGCATTTCGCTTTATTCTAAATCTTCTCCAGTGTTCGCTGTAACAATTTAGTTTCTCCGCTCTAACAATTTCGTTTACTAGGATCATGAACAGTTCGCGCACGTTACTAATATAACTAGTTAACTGTTTACTTGACTCAACAGAAAACAGTAACGATGAGAATTAATACCGTTTATAATTGTGAGCAAAGCATTCTAGCTGTTCATGATGTTAGAAAACAAAATTGTAGCACACAAACATTGTTACAGTCAGCACTGAAGATGAAGCGAAACGCGCTTGGTCTCAAGACTCATTCCAACTGCAAAAGACGCTAATCTGTACAAGTATATCTGCAATTGCAGAAAAGCCGAAAAACAAACATTGATTCTCTACTCTGATTTCGTTAGTTGGCACAACGGCACTTTCGGTGTCAAACAGGAAGGAACAGAGGAGATGAGATTATATATAAACTGACAATGTCAACATTGGTCGGCAACAGGATGGGCAAATTAGAACTGCTTACCACAGTTACATTGCAACAATGATGGAGACAACATTATTTCGGCCACACACTACCTTGCAAAGGCACCATTATAGAGAACCAACCATCACACATCGGGCAATTCCGGGACTGTTACAGGAACCGCCTCACGTGTTCATATACACCTTTATGTCAGCAGCATTTTATTGCAGGTTGGCACCAGCCATCGATGCTTGTTACAGTGTTTGCCCTGGAGCTAAGCCATTGCCCAAAACATTAGTTCTGCTTGCAAAAGTGAAAATGGGTACCAACAATAATTCTTCTCGCGAATCATTCTCTAATAGATTGGGATGGTGGGAGGGAAGGGTGATTCTGGTACATTAAATTATCTTCTCACTACTGAATGGAACTGATATGTTAGAATCATACCAGAAGTAATGTTCACTGCGAATATAGTTTTCTTAGCTTAAGCTTTTGACTTTGAGAACCTCTATAAAACGTTAAAGAGTATATATGTCTAAGCCGTCACAAATCAGCACAGTTACACTAAATTACATTCACCTCAGTTCCAGCACAAACACGTTACAGTTACGGGAGACATGCAAACATGCTCATTCAGAAACACTTCCCCGCCAAAAAAAAAGGTAGACTCAGCACATGATATATTTTTGTCTCCTTTAGAAGCCCAGTAGCTCAAATCACAACATTTAACTTCTAGAAATAGTAGAACAGACTAGCGTTCTGACAGCGCACTGTTCAGAAATCCAGTACCACCGGGTTATCAGAAGCCGCAGTAGGTAACAAAGTTCATGAATTTACTGATAAAAATCTAACTTCACTACAATCATGGCCCTGCACGACAATCCGAACAGTAAAAACTCCTTCAATGGCTAACAACTGACTTGCGTTAAATGATTAACAACACAGTTGCTGTTCAGTCCTTTTAAACGAAATCCGAAACCTGAAAGTTCTGAAGAATACAGAACACTGCGAAACAAGATGAAGCAAATACATTCGCAGTGCCCAACGCACGCAGCTCGTTTCGTTATGTGCAGCGATACTAGCTTACATATTGCTGAAGAATCTCCGTAGTTCGATTGTTGGCACGAAATTAGCAGCAGTTTTAGGCGCCATCTGAGGAATTCCCGTTTTTTTTAGCGCCACATTTGCTCAAGTTAACTATTTAGCAATTTTCCGAAAGCCTGCCAAGACTACTACCGAAATATTTGTCACTCGAGTTCGTCTCTAGTAGTGATATTTGGGGATGTGCGGACTGTCATACAGCAGCAATGAAAATAGTGGGAGAAAGTGTTTCGCCGCTATATTTGGTTGTATACTTCTTGCGGTTATAAAGTAACACACAATCTCGCGTCAAATTTCTGAGTTTCGCAGTTCAGTTCATGAAAGTGATTAACTCCAGGAATTAGTTACAAAGGTCGATTAAAACAAAATTTCCAACTCAGCCAGCGCAAAAAATATATGCAATTACCGACTAGGATCCTACGTAGTCTAGTATGTTGTCCTCATTCCTGAGACTGGTTTGATGCTCGTCTCCATGCTACGCTATCCTGTGCAAGCTAAACTGGTGACCCCTAGACGCCTCACAACGCATCCTACCAACCGATCCCTGCTAGCTAGCCACAACTCCCCAGTTCTGTTCAGTACCTCATTAGTTACAGGGTCTACCCATCTGAGCTTCAGCATTCTTCTGTAGCACTATAGCTTCTATTCTCTTCTTGACTAAGCTATTTGTCGTCCATGTTTCACTTCCATGTTTATGCTTTGCTGAATACAGGCTTTTTTTAGAGCGTCGATTAATAATCATTTGTTTATAATTTTCTGGCCGACCAAAAATATTACGAAGGAGTATTAGACGACGTTTTGATAGATGCCTGTATTCAGCAAAGCGATAGCTGGTGCAATAGTCTGTCGTAAGAGTGAACAGAAAGACACGGGGACCCCTCATTTTCTCCACGTTAGGAATAACTACGCGATGCTCAGATATTCAATAATACATTTTATGAACGGATTAGAAGTCACCATTTCAGAATTTGTTATAGTTCCTGTTCAATAAAGTACTGCTGTTCTATTACTGATCTGTGCAATGCAAATTTCAAACAATAGAGTTTCAAACGATTCTAGTCCGCAATTTCATACTTCGAATCTAGTGCTAGTGTTTTTTTTTGCAATAATTACTTCCTAACTCGTGTTGAAAAATAATCCTTAAAGGCCCCGTGCAAGAGCTTCGACTTGACCTAGGGTTTATTTCTGTTTAAGATATATTGCTCTTGCGTTGGCCGAGGTAATAACACCCTGTCACGCAAGCAGCGCTGCTATTGCCACAGGGGCGTTGAGGACAAAGCCCGAAGTACGCGCGCAGACCTCGAGGCTATACGCTAGTGAATGAACAAGACAGCCTGAATCACAAACAAGGTAGGGATCTACATGGATACTCTGCAAATCACATTTAAGTGCCTGGCACAGGGTTCATCGAACCACCTTCACAATTCTCTATTATTCCAATCTCTTACAGCGCGCGAGAAGAATGAACACCTGTATCTTTCCGGACGAGCTCTGATGGCCCTTATTTTATCTTGGTTATCGTTCCTATGGAAGTCGGTGTCAAAATATTTTCGCATTCAGAGGAGGAAGTTGGTGACTAATTTCGTGAGAAGATTCCGTCGCAACGAAAGATGCCTTTCTTTTCTCAGTCAGTACTATCTGGTAAGAATCCCACACCGCGCAACAGTATTCTAAAAGTGGACGGACATGTGTAGTGTAGGCAAGTAGGTCTGTTACATCTTCTAAGTGTCCTGCCAATAAAACGCAGTCTTTGGTTAGCCTTCCCACAACATTTCTGGTATGTTCCTTCCAATTTACATTGTTCGTCATTGTAATACCTAGGTATATAGTTTAATTTACAGCTTTTACATTAGACTGATTTATCGTGTAACCGAAGTTTAACGGATTCCTTTTAGCACTCACATGGATGATCTCACTTTGTTATTTAGGGTCAATTGCCAATTTTCGCACCGTACACATCTTTCCTAAATCGTTTTGCAATTTGTTTTTGTCTTCCGATGACTTTGTCGATAAATGACAGCGTCATCTGCAAACAAACTAAGACTGCTGCTCAGATTGTCTCCCAAATCGTTTATATAGATAATGAACAGCAAAGGGCTTTGAACACTACTCTGGGGAACGCCAGAAATCACTTCTGTTTTACTCAATGACTTTCCGTCAATTACATCAAGGCAGTAAAGTTCCCACAGCTGATAGCTTAATGTGGACAGTCTTATTTTGTTATGTTTACAATAACTGACAACCACGCGTACTCGTTTGCTCAAACCATACATGAAAACTAAATACAGTGCAAAAAACATTTACACGTTTATAAAAGTCTAACTATACTATACGTATTCCACGCAAAAACCTTTCACAACATCTCTGCAATATTAGTTTAGCACAATACTTTATCACATTGAGTAATTGCCAGCGGTGCTGGAATTTCTTCTAGCTTTCTTTTAGATATAGAATCAAAAATGTACCAAGTTCGAATCAATTTACTGCTCATATACCACATTTATGTCTTCGAAAATACCAACCTCCTCTTCCCTCCTCGTCCCACAAAAAATATTGCAACTCCTAGCACTCAGCCTAGAGACCTCTGACATTTAAACTAACGTCAGATCTTTTCTATTGTTTTTTGGTGTCATTCCCTTTCCACCCATACTCATTTCCAGGACGTGAAATGTCATCTAAACAGTCACCAATCGACCTACTGTATCTGTCTTCTTCCTTC
The DNA here is from genome assembly GCF_023897955.1 of Schistocerca gregaria. Classification (NCBI taxonomy): domain Eukaryota; kingdom Metazoa; phylum Arthropoda; class Insecta; order Orthoptera; family Acrididae; genus Schistocerca; species Schistocerca gregaria. The sequence goes on from NC_064922.1 coordinate 198,271,875, forward strand.
TTCAGTTCAGAGACTGGTTTGATGCAGCTCTCTATGCTACTCTATCCTGCGCAAGCTTCATCTCCGAGTAACTACTGCAACCTACAACCTTTTGAATCTGCTTAATGTATTCATCTGTCTACCTCTACGATTTTTTCCCTCCACGATTCCCTCCAATACTAAATTGGTGATCCTTGATGCCTCAGAACGTGTCCTATCAACCGGTCCCTTCTTGTCAAGTTGTGCCACAAACTCTTCTTCCAATTCTATTCAGTACCTCATTAGTTACGTGAGATACCCATTTAATCATCAGCATTCATCTTTAGCACCACATCTCGAAAACTTTTTCTTCTCTAAACCTATTTATCGTCCATGTTTCACTTCCATACATGGCTACACTCCACACAAATACTTTCAGGAAGAGTTCCTGACAAATCTATACTCTATGTTAAATTTCCCTTCTTCAGAAACGCTTTCCTTGCCATCGCCAGTCTACATTTTATGTCCTCTACTTCGGCCATCAGTTCTTTTGATCCGCAAATAGCAAAACTCATCTACTTTGTATCGATTCCTAACCTAATTCCTTCAGCACCACCTGACTTCGTTTTGCTTTTATTGATATTCATCTTATAACCGCCTTTCAAGAAACTGTCCATTCCATTTAACTGCTCTTCCAAGTTCTTTGCCATCTGACAATTACAATGTCATCGACAAATCAACGTTTTTAGTTCTCCATGGATTTTAATTCCTACTCCAATTTTTTGTTTTTGTTTCCTTTACTGCTTGCTCAGTATACACACTGAATAACATCCGAGATAGGCTACAACCCTGTCTCACTCCCTCCTCAACCACTGCTTCCCTTTCATGTCCCTCTATTCGTGTAACTGCCATCTGGTTTCTGTACAAGTTGTAAATAGCCTTTCGCTCCCTGTATTTTCCCATGCCACCTTCAGAATTTGAAAGAGTATTCCAGTAAATACTGTCAAAAGCATTCTCCATGTCTACAAATGCCAGAAACGTAGGTTAGCATTTCCTTAACCTACCTTCTAAGATAAGTCGTAGGGTCAGTATTGCCTCACGTGTTCCAACATTTCTACGGAATCCAAACTGATCTTCCCCAGTCTGCTTCTACCAGTTTTTCAATTCGCGTTAGTATTTTGCAGCCGCGACTTATTAAACTGATAGTTCGGTAATTTTCAGACCTGTCAACACCTGCTTTCTTTGGGATTGGAATCATATTCTTTAAGTCTGAGGGTATTTCGCTTGTCTCATACAGCTTGCTAACCAGATGGTACAGTTTTGTCAGGGCTGGCTCTCCCAAGGCCATCAGTTGTTCCGACGGAATGATGTCTGCTCCTGGGGCCTTGTTTCGACTTAGGTCTTTCAGTGCTCTAACTCCTCACGCAGTATTATATTTCCCATTTGATCATCTACGTCTTCCATTTACATAATATTGCCCTGAAGTACATCGCCCTTGTATAGACCCTGTGTATAATCCTTCCACTTTTCTGCTTTCCCTGCTTTGCTTAGAACTGTGTTTCCATCTGAGCTCTTTATGTTCATACAAGTGGTTCTCTTTTCTTCAAAGATCTAATTTTCCTGTAGGCAGTATATCTTACCCTTAGTGATATATGACTACATCCTTACAGTTGTCCAATAGCCAGCCCTGCTAAGCCATTTTGCACGTCCTGTCTCATTTTTGAGTCGTTTGTTTTCCTTTTTTCCTGCTTCATTTACTGCATTTTTAAATTTTCCCCTTTCATCAATTGAATTCAATATCGCTTCTGTTATACATGGATTTGTAACTGCCCTCGTATTGTTACCTTCTTGATCCCTGTGGCCTTCATCTCGAAGCTACCCATTCTTCTGCTGTATTTCTTTCCCTGTATTTGTCAGTCGTTTACTAATGCTCTCAAACACTGCCACCTCGTTCTTTCAGTTTATTCAGGATTCACCTCAAATTCCGACCTTTTTGCAGTTTCTTCAGTTTTAATCTTCAGTTCATCACCAATAAATTGTGGCCAGGGTTCACATCTGCCCCCGGAAATGTGTTACAATTTAAAACCTCTTTCCTAAATCTGTCTTACCATTACATAATCTGATATCTTCCAGTGTCTCCAGGCCTCTTCCACATATATAACCTCTTTTCATGATTCTTGAACCAAGTGCTAGCTATGATTAAGTTATGCTCTCCGCAAAATTCTATCAGACGGCTTCCTCTTTCATTCCTTACCCCTCCCCTCCACCCAGTCCATATTCACTTACTACGTAGGCGTTGACTTCGTGCCATCTTTGCTACAATAATGCGTTCACTATGCTGTTCGCAGAAGCTTATCCGCGCCATTATTCTTTTATTCAACATTAAACGTGCTTCTGCATTACCCCTATTTGATTTTGTATTTATTACCCTGTATTCACCTGACCAGAAGACTTGTTCCTCGTGCCACCGAACTTCACTAATTCCTACTGTAATTTTAACCTATCCATGTCTCTTCAAATTTTCTAACCTACCTGCCCGATTAAGAGATCCGACATTCGACGCTCCGATCCGTAGAACGTCAGTTTTGTTTCTCCTGATGACATCCTACTGAGTAGTCCCCGCCCTGAGGTCCGAATGGGGGACTATTACGTCCCGAGTATTTTACCTAAGAGGACACCATTTCACAATACGTTAAAGCTGCATGTCCTCGGGAAAAATTAGGGCTGCAGTTTCCCCTTGCTTTCAGCCGTTCGCAGTACCGGCACAGCAAGGACGTTATAGTTAGTGTTACAAGGCCAGATCAGTAAATCATCCATACTGTTGCCCCTTCAACTACTGGAAAGGCTGCTGCCCCTCTTCAGGAATCACACGTTTGTGTGGCCACAACAGATACCCCTACGTTGTGGTTGCACCTACGGTACGGTTGGTTACCTGTATCGCTGATGCACGCAAGCCTCCCCACCAAGGTCCATTGTTCAGAGGGGGAGGGGGGGAGGCGGCAATCAACCTAGTTCACCGAAAACTGTCTATTCTACACTAATATCTGTCGTTTTCAGACATTTTTAAAAGTCACCAATTTCTCATTTTCGCCGTAGCGGTGTTTGGCGTACTTGGCCCATACAGTATTTTTACCAAATAGTCACGTGTACCAAATTTGGCTGAAATGTCTGCGTTCAAAGCTATGCTGGGATTCAGTTTTTAAGAGAGCACGTGTTGAGCAAGTCACAAAGCGCTGGGAATTTCAATGCAATCTGATGAATCTTATGTGACGTGGCTATCCCAGTTGCGACTTTTTCGTCAAAAGCGTGATTGTGTAGTGTTATTTCGTTGTGACTAAGAGCTGTTAGAATTTATAGCTGTTCAGGGATCGCAAAGCACTCTCTTAAAAGAAACGGATTGGAATTACCATTGATGTTAAATAACTAATCGTCTTACTGTATATACAAGTCATAGTTTAACATTCTTACCAACAATCTCGCAAAATCTGATCGATTTATTTCATATTTTCTCTCGATACTCTGATGCAATGATGCCAATGCTTATCGATCGTCAAATTACCCGATTTTATCTCCATATACCATTCGTTTCAATAATAGTTACAGAAATGTTCCATGGCGCAGAGCTGTGGTATGGACTGCTTATATATGTTGTCGGCTGAAACTAAATATCCTTCGCCTTCTGTTCCCCTTTTGTAGGGATCAGTGCTACTATTGTTCAGTTTTCAGTCTGTTCATACGAGCCGTTTCCAAGTTTTTGAGGGTACTAAACACTCGTTTCACCGAGACATTGGAGAAGGGATAACAAGACGACATGAATTAAAAATATGTCTATGTAAATGCGCTGTCGGTAGTTTATGTGTTCTATAGCTGAAGATGGCTCATCCATAACATTTCGAAGATAGGCAATAAGTGCGTTATATTGTTCCAGTTCACTATCTACTCACGATTTGACAGACATGTCGAGTTGGAGAAGGACAACATTATACGAAAAACATTTTTTAACTGTCCCTCTTACCAGAACATCTACTGAAATGAGAACCCAAGTTTGTCAGCAAATTCCCGACGCCTCTTAGGTCAAACATGTTTTTGAAGCACGAAGATGAATCATGACACGAGTATTAAATATAAGCTACATGTCGGAAGTCTTTCTACGCTCGAAAATACCGAATGGTGCTCTCTAACCATAACCTTTGATTTCAAAGAATTCATCATTGCCTTGTATAATATGTCAGCAGTATACGACAAAACTTCGAATATATCAAGGAAACTCGTTCTGATCTGGCCTGAATCCATATTAAAATACACGACTGTATAATGCACACTGTTTAGTACCAGATTAGTAGTTTCATCCATAATCAGTGAAAAAAGGCGTACCTGAGTGCGTTCATCATACAAGGACTGAATTTGACTTACCTAACAGTCTTCGTAGCACTTTACGATTTCGTGCTCTTTAAAGCAATCTTCTGATTAACTGTTTAATCAGGAAAGACATTCTTGCAGAGAGGAATCAATGTGTCCAAGGTATTGAATGGTAAGTTATTCGCAGCAAAAAGCGTTAATTTTATTTCTGCTCCTTTCATGTTGTCGGCATTGCTACCTAGCATTGAAGATACCGTATATTAGAAGTATATGCAACCGATTTGGTTTATTAATATGTTAAGAAAACTGCGCCTCGAAATTTCAGATTTAGGTGATAAAATACTATCACATACACTGATTAAGTCTAGTCCATCCCTCCGTTTGTTGATCATCCGTTACGAACAAATTCACTCAGAGGAGCTAACTAGGAGTCACCGAATCAAATTGTTTTGAATTTCTTTGACTTCCCATTCGAATGCGATGTTTAGGCAGAGGTAGCACTATGGTACTTTTCAATAAGCTGAATTTATAAATTAGGAGTTAAGAAAATTAGACAGCACATTTAGGAGGAGCATGCAGATTGTCTACAGATTTCACACCGACACTTGCTTTACGCAACCACTTATCCATTTTAGTGTAATAAATGCATTATAGTTTAATAATTATCAGAATAATCTAGCAGTGTGGTAAAACCGTGAGAATGCCATCACAAGAAAAAAAATGACGAGTACCGGTATACTTTCTAAGAGTTGCGACACATACCAGTTCGAACAACAGCCGAAGCAAGAGCAGGGAAACCGGGGAATTCCCGGATACATTGCACAATGTAACATGCGTCACAATCCTGAAATTCTCTTACCGCGTCTGTACTCCCATATTAAACGGGTAAAGAATGGTTGGACAAAATATTTGGTGCCAAACTACCCGTAAAATACCCACCACAATTTACCGTACAATCGGGTAATAACTGCTCAGATGAACATATGCTACCACTTTTTCAAAGATAATGTACAGTTTTTCTATAAAATCAGACTGCGAGAAATAAAATGCAGTGCTGTGAAAAAGAGTGATTTTGTTTCCTCTCTCGCAGTCAGTTTGAACTGCAATAGCAGGGCATGCAAACTATTAGTGTTTGTCCCACATACAACGCGTGTTTCTGAAGTACCTACCGTATTGTACTTCCGCGGCTGGAATTTGGCAAGCTATCACAGCCATTCGCCGCGCTTACGTTTGTATTTGAAATGCCTCCTCCACTAGAATTCCGACGACTGAAATAAGCCCTGTATTCTTCTTAGCGCTGAAGGCGTGAAATCGTCTGAAATATGTCACGTCAGTGAAATGTATGGCGAAGACATGAGTCATGGGATGGTACCGAAATGAGCAGGAGCTTTTCAAGGTGGCCGTACGAACGTGTATGACAGACTAAGTGTGCGACCTTCATTCCTGACGATTTGTGGCTGAAAGTTTATGAAAAGTGGAAAGAACCTTCGTTATGATGAGTTCCTTCAAGTGTCAAGAAGTGTGATTTATTCAGTGGTGGTTTAATCAGGCGGCAGATATCTGAGGGAACACGCCTCGTGTGTTCTTTCTCCTATAAAAACACTAAGTTCAAACATAACTTCTACACACAATATGGTGTTTTCTTCGCCTCCGACGGTTATACAGGAAACTGGAAAATCGTATTTATGGCTTATGACTAGAATAAGCTGACTGAATCCGACTTGTTACGAAATTTTTAATCTCACCCAATTTTAGTTTAAAGCTATGTGAAATACTGTCATTGAAGCTACTGTCCTCGAAGATCCTGCAGCTGGAGATGTCGATACCATGCTCAGTATAGAAATGACTCCGATTTACCCATTCGTTTTAAGCGATTTGTTCCTAATTAAGGTTTAGTTTTCAATAATAAACGAATCAAGGCCAAAAGTGGGGTACAATATCAGGATCACAGAGGGTGCAGGTGGTGATTGCGGTGGGGGACAGGTTCAGCAGTTTAGGATATACATGCGATTCCCATACATATTCAACTATTGGAAAGCATTCACTATTACAGCGGTGATTAGAGTTTTGAAACTTGGGCTGTAGAACTGATGGAAAGTTCGTAGAAATATTCACGATACACTGGGCTGCATCTGAGTTATTTATGAAACAATTACAAGCATTAATAAGTTTTTCCAACTTCTAAAGCGAATGATGCACCGTAATATTAAGTAGACATCCTAGTTTAAATGTTCAGAGCAAAACTGTGGTGCAACTACATTCGAGGCCCTTGTCATTCCATATAATCTAAATCTCCCTCAGCTAATCTATATCAAGAATCAGCAGTGCTGCTGTTTACATTTCCATACAAACATCTAGAAAGTTAATCTGTTAGTATAAAACCAAGGTATGAAAAAGGAGCTGAGGAGTAATAAATTAGCAAAGAATTATATTAGCACACTGGAAAGACTTACACAATCCACTTGGCGTCAGAAATATTTAATGAATTCCATAAGGTAAAATAGTTACGAAGGAATGTTTCAAAACAAGTTTATTACAGTTATCACTTTTTAATTTATTTTTTAAAGTATTTGAGGAGATACGGAGACCAACGGCCACAGTGGCTAACAGTTCGTTTTTCGTAACACTTTTTCGTAGTGGCGTTCGTAATACTATATAGCAGAAAACCAAATTTTTCGCAACAAGCCGGATAACTAACAAAATGACGAGCGCGGACTTCATTTTAAAATCGATTTAAAATTGAAACTGGGAAAATTAAGGCACAGAGCAGCCAGGAGGTCTATTCTAAAAATTCTTAAGATCGCCTTTTGTTCTAAGAATAATTTTAAATTGTGTCAACGTCTCGTTTCCCATACGTTTTATCGAGCACATTTAAGAACCGCCGGCGGGCCGGATGCGGCCAACGGGCCCAAACTTGGCGACCCATGTTAAATAGTTGAAACTGATAGGTGTAACCGTTCACGTGTGGCAGGTTACACCCAAGTGAACTATTGCAGTGACATCGGTTGCGACCGGATCACCGAATCGGTCGATCGGGTGTGGAATGCTTTATACACGTTATAGAAAAACAAGAAGTCGAATCGAGAAAACCTTCCCCAATAAACATAGGACGAAAATCAAACCATTTTATAACTATAGCCATACAACGGCAGCCAATAGGCGACAAGCGCGCGGGACAGTATGTATTTACACCTTGCGTTTCGCTAAAGATACCGGTTTCAGCTGGTATTCAACGCCACGAACACTAAAAATTCCTACCCATGGCTGTTTACATTGGACGCGAATTGTCTATGACGTTTACAGGATAAGATTCGACAAATTAACTACGTTAAAAGGTCTGAAGGGCGTAAATTTTGCTATTCTCGGAGAAAATTAATGAACTTTTGTTGTAATAAGAACAGCAGATCAGTAAGTGCGAACTAAAGCAATGGTGAAAAAACAATTTTGAACACTTTCCCTTTATGGTTTTTCAACAAATGACGGGAAAAACTTCAAGCCCGTTTCTGATTGGCTGTTATTCCACACCGGCGCATTTCTTATGTTAATGTGAATAATTTTTCTCTACCAGAAGTTTCTCATTCTGCACTAACACTATTAGCAGGTTCTTTTCCTGCACTGCGAATACACAGATGTTATAGCGGTTTTCAGACTGTCTATTGGGAAACAAATGGAACTACTCGTATATATTGCGAGATATGTAAGAGCACTACCATGAAGTACTATCTTTCTCAATTCGTATATACTCTCAACTGTTGAGTTAGATACATACATGACCAAGTCGAGCTCTTGGCTGGCAATTACGTTCGAGCCGCCCCAAAGACAACAGTTTTCCATGATTTATATAATTTATCATGAGGTATTCTCAAAACTTTTGGAACTGTTGGCATCCAGTCAACTTTTCCCGTCAGGTAGCTGATAATGCTCCTTGAAATGCCAATAACCTCAGGTTGGGAGGCATGTTTATACAAAATATAGCTATTATGAGCTTCAAAGCTGAGCCTAAGGGAGTCATATCAACCTCCACGTGATTTTCGCCGTCCGCTGCTTACAACGAAGGAGAATCTCGATAGTGGCTGAACTTTAAATCGCTATATGAATGTATTCTGCTTCGATTTTTCAGTAACCGACTTTCAATATTAATATTTTGATTGTGTTAAAGGATCATTGTTTTTGGCATCGGCAATCCTATCCTTTGAAAGTGCACTACAATTGTGGTGGTTACTCAAACCATTTGATAAAATAGAGGCACTAAACACTTGTCGGTGCTTTCGATTGCTACCGATCTTACTTGCTGAAGTGCGTTATTTGCAAGTTTTTCTTTCTTGAGGACACCAACGCTTTTTCGCAAAGTGTGCGTGAGAACTGCAAAAACCCTATTTTGAGACAACTGAACGGCACAATCGCTACGACTCCAGCAGTCTAGAATTGGACCACGTATTCGCATCCTTACCGATTATGCAAACCACGACACAGACAGACAGACAGACAGACAGAGAGAGAGAGAGAGAGAGAGAGAGAGAGAGAGAGCGCATGCGCTCTCGCGTCCCGGAGGCAACTTGAACCGACTAGCTGCGTAGCTAAGTAACGAGTTCCCTAGGGAATGTGGCCGCACGCTACACTTGACACCTCAGGCGAAAGGTCCCCACTGTATAGGAGAGGGAGGAAGGGAAGGGAAGGGAAGAAGAGACGCAGCATGCACCAGGGCTAGCAGCTGCTAGGCTACTGCGACACAATTCACTGGGGAAAGAGTTCACATATCCAATCCTCGCCGCACCAAAGAAGAGTCCGCTGATTCCTTTTAACTTGTCTGAGACGCTAAAAACATTGTAAGCTTTATCGTTTTCAAGGTAGCGTCGGGTTAGTTCTTAGGGGCTTTCCCCCGGCCAGTATTTATTGAGACTGCCAGTTTGTCAAGTCAAATTGAAGCGACTCAATAATATAGTCAGCTGACAAGGCGATTTTATAAAATAAAGTTGCCGATCGCCCATAAGAAAACGTTTCGGCAATTATTTTAGTTATCAGTAGCAAGAAACAAGAGAAAAACGAGAAAGATGGAGGGCCGGAGAATGAATAAAAAACGGAGTGATATGTCTCAAGTCATAAGTATTATATGGATAAGCTATTTTAAGACGAGTCGTGCATTCTACGATAAATTAATGTTTACGATCTAAAGCAAAAATACATTGATAGGCAATCGCAGTCAACGAGACATTAAGGGTAATCTTTACGTTTCAGAAGACAGGAAGATTACTCAAATGCCTGAAATTTAGTGCTGTATTATCGGCAAACAATATTAACGTAATTGTTGTTGAAGCCTTTGAAGCAACTATCTACTGTGCGAGGATATGTTCATGTACTTAATATAAAACTGTTTACGTTTTATTATTTGGTGAGACTGACATGCATTTCGCACATCTCTCACTAGTCACTGCGTATATCTACGGTATATGACGTAGTACAACCATTCTTCGACGCTGCTGTGAAATTCAAGGAATTAATGATATTTTCAGGTTAATAAAGAAAAAATGCCTTAGTGAATTCTCCATCGCTCATCCTGAAGTGTTACATGCATAGACCTACAAAAAAAGGACCGAGTGAGAAACTGAGGTACAATCTGTACCAAGAGTACCTCAAAACAACACTTTATCGCCGTTTGCCTGAATCACGAAACAGTCCATCCGAATGTTGAATATTGTTAAACTGTCAATACACCATCTCACTAAGTACTTATTGACAATACTGAGAATATTTTGGTCCATTAATACAGCTCGTCACTGTCAATATGCTCCTTCATATCGTGAATGTAAGACTTAAAATTAAGATGTCAGTTGTTTCGAACTGTGTAACACCACAAGAAATTTTATAGGTGACAAAGTTATGTTCCAGAGAATTGATGGTTATCCTTTCAGTATTAGTTACAAGTGGATTATTTTGATACTTAAAAGCAAACAATTATACAGGTTTTGGTATAGAATATTGTTTCATTGCAATCAGCCACGTAGTGCTGGATTTGGCTAAACGAGAAGTTTATTTGAATCACGTGACCACTTCCTGAGCCTACGGGAGAATTTTGTATTGAATAAGAACCCCGGGTGTACACTAGATTCCAGGAAGGGAAAGTGAACGTGTCAGTGCTAATACATGGAGACGCTATGGGGACAATCATTTCTACTAATGTATCAAGTCTGATCAACACACGGAGTTATGATAGTTCCTTATTTCGTTCAATCTCGAAACTCTTTGACGCTCCTTTAACCAGTTTTCCATTCATCCTTTTTCTCTAGTTGCAACAGAGTACAACAGTTATCACAGCAACATTTCTAACCCCAATATTATTGAGCAGTTTAGAGTGAATTTCAATAATATTTCACTATATTATTGATCGTCCACGACGCGCTTTGCTTCATAAACGCGAAGGAAGTCTGTGAGGCAGCCTCGCCCCATCCGTGAGCAAAGAGCGTGCCTTTCGTAGCACAAGTTAAACATTCGACGAACTGCAGCTTTTTTTATCACCACTGCCACTTCGACACGAACACTGCATAGAAAACTATGTAGCAAACATTAACTTAAATCACTGTACAGATACTAACTTTGATAGTTCACTGTACAATCAACTGAAGGCCTTTCGCCCAATTTACAAAGAACTGCGCGTAGCTAATAAATTACAGGGAAGCATTGCCAGTTAAAAATCATTGGAGCTCTTAGTGTTCGTTGAGCGACTACTGGAAATATGATTGCTTGAAAGCAACACAACCAAAAGTTTAACTAGACTGCCGCACTGCAGTTTGGCAACTTCACAGCGACTCAAAACCGTCAGTTCCAATCTTCTTCCCCCTAGTATCAAGTACGTGAAGAGCCTGCGTGTGCTAAAGCGCCGGTGTACGGCGACGTTCAAACCTCGCACGGGTTGTGGACGCACCCGCTGGCAGTGAAGTCCTGGCCTTGGAATTTCTGCCACAGCAGGATGCGCACCAAACACACGCTATTACAATTTCCTTTCCGTCCACGAGGGACACGCTAGCAACACAGCACCCCGCGCATCGCAAGTGTGACAAACACACACACACACACACACACACACACACACACACACTTCTTCCGAAAAACATTGCATCCAACAAGAGTTATTTAATTTTCTAAAAATCGCAGTAAAGTAGCTAATAGTATGTGTGGCCCGCCTTCATACAACACTTATCTCAAAACTCCTTGATGCAAAAGCTTTTAGCCCCAAACTAGTTTCAATTTATCCCTCAGATGAGTCTTATTAATCTATTACTTACACGTCAATACTTTGGTTACTTGTTTAGACAACCAGTATGTCCTGTGCTATTATTGGTTAACCAGATTGTCAGTGATATTTACTACCACGTTGTATACTAGACACATGGCCAACAACTGCGCTTTGATGCACAAAGTGAAGTTCCTGGAGCAGCCACATAGAAACAGAGGCAGACATGACTTGCATTATGAGAAAACGCTATATCTAAGTAGTATCGCATAAGGAATATCTAAGTGAAATAAAAAACGAGGGCCAGAAAGCGCCGTAACAAGTTTGATGATCAAGGTAAATATATTCTGGAAAATGGTTCTGTCTTGGCGGTAAAGCGTCAACATCAAGGTGACTGCATGCATCATTTTACGCACACTGATCAGCAGATCTCAAATGAACAAGAATTTATGGTAGAAGTATAGTTTTACACTGGACAGGCACGTACCATGTTCCGTGTACGGTGTTGCTTATTAGCTGGTGTAAATTTGTCATTTCTCGTTGACTCCGCAATAATTATGGTCTGTGTGACCCATTAAATATATTTTCTCTCAAAGCATTATAGCTGCTTTTTGAACACGCTCAACCGGAATTTATAGAAATCCACACCAACGTCGCGAGCGGTACAAGATCGCATCCACAAGGTAGCATTCTGAGGGCAGGGTAATGTGTTGCCTTCTCCCCATCCCACTCCCAGCAAATCTTCCACTCGTGCACATTTAACTTGCCACAGTAGACTAAAATGTTTAAATACAATAATTTGTTTACATCAGTACTTCGCGCATCTATGTTACTTCGTGCATCTAAGTATCAGAACCTCGAAATATAAGCCAGATAATTTTTCAATTCAAAAAGTATTCGCCCGAAAAATTCGGAACATGCACCAAGCAGTTAATTTAAGATTTGTAATAAACATAGCTGACATAATTTACATAAAATTATATTGAAGAGTGCAGTCAGCAATATCAGTATTTCATGTGTTTAGACTGAACGTACGCCTGAAGACTGGGTGTGAGCTTGTAAATGCAAATTTTTCAGTAGTTTACACCGACCTTCGAGAAGTCTGCCTTAATTTCTGCTTGGTGGAGACGTCTTTTCCTTTGTCTTCCTTTATTCCTGCGGCTTTTTTTTTTGTTTTGTTCTACCTGTGGGCTGATACTAACCATATCTGATTTGTCAGTGTTAGCAGGAATCGTCAAGCCTGGGAATGTTCGCGTTTACCTGGCTGGAGTATTACCTGTTAGGCCTTAAGCCAATCCACGAGGCCAGGTCCTCAGATGAAAGTATCCTGTGTCAAAACTTGCATTTATAGAATTCTCTCCCACTTCCGAGACTTAGGTCTCATACCACTTTATTCTCCGGAAGTTTTGAAATTTGAAATCTACATGTAAAAATATAAATTCTGTGGGGGAGAGAGAGTAAACTTCTCCACAATATGCTTTCTTGTAGGCCAAAGTCCCATGTTTCCTCCTAAATCGTAGGTGTTAACGCGTGATAAGCGTTAATGCACGAACTTCTGCTTCTATGCCCATCACCTACACCTCTAGACTAAAATTACCCCTAATGGGGAGCGTGGCTACACTATGTGCCTTTCGTGCTTTTCCATTCCTTGAAACATTCTCTGAATTAAAGAAGCTGAATTCTTATTCAGTTCTTTAGAAGCGACAGATTCCCATTTCAATAATTTATATTAATACCACAGAAATTATAAAGATTTTTAGTGGTGGAACTAACCACTACCTATATATAAGAAGCCGTTCAAGGCATTTTAACAGTGGGCAATCACTCCAAAGGCATTAAGTGAGTTTTTTTCTTGTCAGAGCTTTCGTGTAACCATGTCAAAGCTACTCCGCCTGGGAAGCCAGGACAATATCCAAAATTATATATCGATTAGAAAATGACAGCGGTAGTACATCCAATTAGTACACACGGCTCTGCACTATTCCGGTAAGTAAGTGCTTTTGGCTCAAGGAAGTCTTTCCACTTATACTACAAAAACTAACATTTCGGCAAATTTGGATCATCAGCGATTGTTTTAAACATGAGAATTAGAAGTGCCAGCTTAAATGGCAGTTATTTTCTTCCTATTGGTCAGGTTGTCTGCTGAAATGGTCTACGGCATTACTGGCCGGTAGACAGCCAATTTTATGGATTTATGCTGGATGTGTAGCAAGTTTTCTGGGAGGATTTCATAATGTTGCAACACCACGTTGCTAAATCCTACAGCAAGACGATATCAACTGGTATCCAAGGGAAAGATAAATTCCTGTTAAAACGTAATTTCTAATCTTTTAGAAAAACGGATTTATCGATTCATTCACTGGCATGTTCATCAAATCCAATCATGACCAAGAAACTTCAGGAATTTGGAAAGTCAATTTATACATCAAGTAACTGAAGCGGGCACTGCAAGCTACTAGTGCAGCATCTACTAGCAACAAGTTAGTTCTACACTGGTAACGTTGACAGTTATGAGAAACATTGTTCTAGAATCTTTCTGAAAGTTACGGTACGATGGTTAGTGAAATGTTATCCAAATGCAAATATCCGTGTGTCTACAATTGACTTTTGAGCGGCTATGTACCATCCACAATAATTCCATTAGAGGGCGCGTGTGTAGAGGTTTCATTTAGAGTAAGTATGTTACGAACAGCTGTAAAAAAAATTACCAGTGTCCATTTAACATTAATTCATTGCGTCCAGACCACGAACTGCCAACTTCAACGGTATTCTTCATCCGTATTCTGAATTCACAGATAGAAGACCAGAACTATTCAAGTGACAAGCAACGACACTAGCAGTTACACTCAGTACTTTTGGGTCTTGGTATCTGCTTAGCACAATACTTTTGAGCGCCCAAATAAAAGAACGGCAGAGTTAATTCACCTTTCTGGCTAACGTATGAATGTAATGTCAAACTCAACTGCAATATCATTCGCTGGTGATTCTAGAACGCAATTGATTGGCGTTCTGTTAACGACAGAGCGTTAAACTTTGGTTAAACAACAGAATTGATACTTATCATAGCATAGCATTTAGTGCGGAAACCTTTCAATTTCGTTATTATACACGCTTTGCTCAAAGTATGACTTAGTGATATGTGGGTTGCAACGGATATATCAACTCGTTTATGGAATTATTTCCGCCTCTCCAGCTATCTCTTGGTCGACTGGTGTTAAATAACGTAATCTAACACGTGTCACTATTAACGAAAAAGTTTCCCGACATAATGAACCCACGTCGCGTGAACACCTTTACTGTTAGCAGATCAGCAAAAACGTGTCCTCGACTGTATACACAAATTGGCATCATGTTAACTTCAATACTGGCCGAATTCTTCAAATTCGGTTTCACTTCAATCTGAAATGCAAAGTATAATTCGTATCTTCGCCGGCGTGCTCTCCGTCAGACTTCGAAAAGAACACGCCACTGTCACGTTACATAGTGACTAATGACACTCAAACGATTTATGAACTAGCAGGTCACATGCTTATCCAAGGTCGCCTGTCACCCAGATTCAGTCAGTCACATGAGAGCAGAGACGTGATCAATACTTCTCACGAATGTCACATGCGACGCACTGGTCGGCACTTTGCAGTTAATTGATCTTTGACTCATCTCCCGACTGTTCAGGGCCACGTGTCTGTCCGATGTCCACCAGCACACGTAACATGAAGGCATCTCATTGCATAACTGTAGTTACTCTCTAGGCTTCATGCCATATTATCTACAACCGAGAGTTGGTTAAGTGCACGTTAGTACTGCAATAACACTGCAGGAAAACTTTCGAAGATTCGTTGCCACTTTCAGTAGCTGTCTCGAAAGAACACACTCCTATTTCTAGAATAATATGACCTCACTACTCATATGTTGAATTAGGCATCTTTTATTTCTTGGAGTTTATTTCACAGTCCTTTCACTATAACTGACAGGACGAAATTTAAAGAAAAATCTCAGCTACAGCAAGCAGTGTATAGTAACTGCTGTGGCACGTCGTAGAAAACCTATAAACCTGTACTTACAGAGTTCACATAAATGATGGGGGGGAAAAAATATCTGTGTGTGTGTGTGTGTGTGTGTGTGTGTGTGTGTGTGTGTGTGTGTGTGTGTGTAAACAAAATCTTACATGAATACACACTGCAAATCAACTATTTTGCAAAGTTTAGTCAGTTTCAGTGTTTTGGGTTGACTTATAGGAAACGCCCAGTTTTCGAATAACAAGTCGCTACAGAATTGCACTTGCTCCATATTCTTGGTATAAAGCACTAATATAGTGTGCTCTACGTACACAGCTAAATGCCCTCATTATCTTGGGTACCGCTTGACGCGTCATTACACAAACACTTCACAGTTTATGGGTACTTACAGCTGTAGGTCGGTGGCTGCTTTTCCGGTGCCGGTTCTGTGCGGGTTGATACTCACGCTCGGGTTAAGTGCTAACGAACAGATCGACGCCTCATGTGCACGCGCACATCAGCGCTACGAGCGGCAGCGGCGAGAACCACTAGAACAAGCGAGCGCCGACAGTGGGCGGTTCTAGGCGCGAGATTCCAACAGCCCGTAATGATAGGGTAGACGAGTTCCTGTGCATAATTAATACGCAGGCCACAGGTGCCGCACAATAGCACAGCTGGCATGGCCGGAACTTTTCCGTGACTCAGGCGGTAGACAGTACTGGTGTTCAGCCGCTGTGCACGGATTTGTGATATAAAAGCACGGTATGAAAACATAGAGTGTGCATCATCACCTCAACCATGTCTACACAGATTTAAGTTTGGTACACTGCTGGTTATTAGTTTTCATCCTGAGATTTTAGTTATCACGACGTTAGTCAATAAATGGAATGCCGAACGTACATTGTACCTTATTAACAGATATACTACACCAAAAGTTTTTGAAAAGTCAATACAAATTACGAAAACTAGTCATCACAGTTTTTTTCAAAGTACTCTCCTTTAAATTTTGTTCACTCTTGCAACCATACAAGTCACTTACTGAGTGCTCCACGTTATGCTTTTTAATTCAGCAACACACAACAGTTCAATAAAAGTATTTCCGGGGACTCAGTAGTCAAAACTTCTACTACTACTACCTCTTTCCCTTTCTCTCACTAACTGTTCTTAAATTTTATTGTTGTGATCGTTCTGCAAGAAGTAGACGGTGTGTGTGTGGGGGGGGGGGGGGGGGATAGATACATAGATACATGACGCATTGTGTATTGAATTTATTGAACTTAACGGAAACGAGTGGTAATGCTACAGTAAACAAGAACAGCGGCGATTGAGGGAAATGCATTGCAGTGTCAATGCTTTCAGGTCTGCTATGCATATACTATCAACCTTGATCACACGCTCTGAAGATAAGCCGACAGAAGCGCCCTCTCTTCCAGGTGCAAGAATATTGTAGTCGACTAATGCCCGGTCCTCCCGTTGTACTTTTCTGTGCGCTGTAACCCTCGCTTGCTGAATGCAGAAACCGGAGAAGAATGGTGCAGCTCTTCTTTCGAGCTTCTCCCATCTCTTACTGTCATCCAACTTGACATTTGTGTGAGTCTGATGAACATCAGATTGCCATAAATGGTTTCTTACTCTCTTATAAGGGTGGAAGACCATACTTCAACGTCGCTTCGATGATGATGTCATTAGCGACAGAATATAAGCTCGGACTGGGGAGACAAACTGGCCGTGCCCTTTAAGGTACCATCCTGGCATTCGTCTTAAATGTTTTAGGCAAACAAAGGAAAACCTCAGTCTGGGTGGCCCGATGGGATTTTGAATCTCCGTAATCGCGAATACGAATTCAGTGTCATGCAAATGCGCCAACTCGTTCGATGTTCTTTTGGGGGAGAGGGGAAGGAAATTTCACACCGTTAGATCTAGCTTGGAATTTGGATGTGGGAGACTGGATTAAAGACTTGTGAAGAAAAGCTTGCCTTTTGCAGTAGTCTTAGAAGAATGGTAGAATGGGACCGAACACATCGCCCCCTTTAGCCACTTCTGAACTCATTTGGATGACTCAGTAAGGCATGCTCCATCACACTTGTGATTACAGTCATATCTCTTTCGAATGTGAATGTGGCAAATAATCCTACAGCGATGAAAAAATTTCACGTCATTACATTCTCTACATTCTTCCCTTTCTCGTTTTAGTAGGCCATACGTCATCAGGAGACTGCCACTCATGACAGCTGCCTATCACATCCACCTCTTGTCACTATTTTCCAAGCTTGATACCATATTTTTAGAAAAGTATCGAAGTCTGAACAATACTATCAGACTTTTGGAAAAATATCATTCACACTTTCCCGAAGATAACAAAGGCAGCAGTGCGAGATTAGTAGCACATCAGTTTAACAGCTCATGTATCTAAGTTACTGACAAGAATATTATACAGAAGAAAGGAAAATAAAATTGAAGATGTGTTAGACTATCAGTTTAGCTTTTGAAAAAGTAAAAGGTCCAACGAGACACTTCTGACGTCGCACTTGATCACACAAGCGTATTCATAGCATTTGTCGATCTAGAGAAAATGTTCGACAATGTAAAATAGTACAAGATGTTCGAAATCTCGGAAAAGTAAGTGTAACTTTTACGGAAAGACGGGTAATATACAATAACTGTAAGAACCAACAGGGAGAAATAAGAATGGGAGACGAAGAATGAAGTGCTCGGATTAGAAAGGGTATAAGACAGTCTTTCGCTCTTACTGTTGAATCTATACATCGAAGAAGCAGTGACGGAAATAAAAAAAAGGTAAGGAGTGAAATTAAAATTCAGAGTGAAAGGGTATCATTGATAAGA
Organism: Schistocerca gregaria; assembly: GCF_023897955.1. Lineage (NCBI taxonomy): Eukaryota > Metazoa > Arthropoda > Insecta > Orthoptera > Acrididae > Schistocerca > Schistocerca gregaria. The sequence continues at coordinate 198,290,259 of NC_064922.1, forward strand.
TTAGCTGATGATACTCCTAAGTTGTATAACTGCATTATACACACTGTGCAGTCTTACAATACATTTATTCACTTCAAATGACTCAAATGGCTCTAAGCACTATGGGACTTACGTCATCAGTTCCCTAGACTTAGAACTACTTAAACCTAACTAACCTAAGGACATCTCAGACACCTATGCCAGAGGCAGGATTCGAACCTGCGACCATAGCAGCAGCGTGGTTCCAGACTGAAGCGCCTAGAACCGCTCGGCCACAGCGGCCGGCCATTTATTCACTCCCGGTTTCGATCATGGACCATCTTCACAATGGAAAAATATATGTTGTGACAACACTGTTGGGCCTGAAAAATGGTGCTGTGCACTTTCTGCTCTTACATGTTTTCAACGTAGTTTTCTGCTTGATAAAGCCTTTATTACAGCGTTAAGTATCAGCAAGTTTCCAGGTCAGCAATGGGGTATACTTTCCTGGTTAAATAGCATGTATGCCGTGTGAAGTTGTCACAATAGATATTTTTTGCACTGTGAAGATGGTTCATGACCGAAACCGGTAGTGAATAGGTGCGTTGTAAGACAGGACAGTGTGTATCAAGCACGTCTCCAACTACATCGATGCTGTTGACATTGCTGACTCAACGAAAGTGAGGAAGAATTGTAGGACCTGTTGAAAGGCATGAAGAGTGTAATGAGCACACATTACGGATTGAGTGTGAAACGAACAGAAAGTAGTGAGGAGTTGCAGAAGTGGGTTATCGATAGCCTTAACATTAAGATAGGGTATCATGAAGCAGACGAACCGAAGAAATTCTGCTACATTGTGAGCAAAATAACACTCGACGGACGAAGCAAAGCCGGCCGCGGTGGCCGTGCGGTTCTGGCGCTGTACTCCTGAACCGCGGGACTGCTACGGTCGCAGGTTCGAATCCTGCCTCGGGCATGGGTGTGTGTGACGTCCTTAGGTTAGTTAGTTTTAAGTAGTTCTAAGTTCTAGGGGACTTATGACCTAAGATGTTGAGTCCCATAGTGCTCAGAGCCATTTGACGAAGCAAAGAGCAGAAAAGCACAGGAAAAGGAGGCATTCTTGGTCAAAAAATATTTACAAGTTCCCAACATCGGTCTTAATTTCAGGAAGAAATGAGTGAGAATGTACTTTTGGAGCTCAGCATTTTATGGAGGTGAATCACGGACTATGAAAGATCGAAAAAGAACTGAATCGAAGCGTTTAGGACGTGTTGCTATGAGGGATGCTAAAAATTGCACGAATTGATAAGAAATAAAGAGTTTCTCTGCAGAATTGCTGATAACACATAGCAAATACTGACAAGAAAGGTCAGGATGACGGGATATGTGATAAGATATCAAGGAATACCTTCCATGCTCGTCTTGCGGTAGCGTTCTCGCTTCCCGCGGAAGGGGTCCCGGGTTCGAATCCCGGTGGGGTCAGGAATTTTCCCTGTCTCGATATGACCGGGTGTTGTTGTGTCGTCATCATCATGATCATTCATCCCCATTACGGTCGGAGGAAGGCAATGGCAAACCACCTCCCCTAGGACCTTGCCTAGTACGGCGTTGCGGGTCTCCAGCATCGTCCACTACGCTCCTTGGAGTATGGGATCTCATCATCATCTTTTGAGGGCGCTGTAGTGGCTACAATCTGCAGGGGAAGATACTGATTTATGTCCACCACATAAATGAGATGGTATTGTTGCAAGCATTACTCTGAGATGAAGAGGTCAGCGCAGGAGAGGAATTTTGTGGCGGGCCGCTTCAGTCCAGTCAAATGACTGATGACAAAAAAAAAAAAAAAAAGTCGTTGCACGCTACTCTAAACACGAGACTTCTGTTCCTGGCGTAGAAGGTTTGCTGCCCTTACGTCGTAAAGATTTTCATGTAAGGTAATGTAGATGATGGTCGATTCTGTCGAAGCGTTGCACTGTCAGTGTTGGTATTCTTCACTCGTTCCTCGAACACGAAACGAGTTTGACATTGACGTCTCTACTCCTACATTCCTGACTGTGGTGGAATTCTCTTTCCCGGTGCTATCAAGAATGCTGTGAGTGGGGAACGGCAGTCGTTATGCTTACGTACGAGCCTGGGGTTCTCTCTTTTCTCTGTTGTAGCCATTACGCGAACAGTACGTTGAAGTAATATGTGGCTTAACACTTCTTGGAACCTATGTTCTCCGAATTTCGACGGTAGACCGCTCCTTCATGTACTACTCCTGTCTTGTAGCGTCTGTCACGGTAGTTTGATAAGCATTTCCGAGACAGTCCTGCTCTTACTAGCCGAACCCACGACAAACGCGCCGTTCTTCTTTCCATCTTCTAGGCTGACGACAGTACTCAAGACTCAGTCAAACGACAGCTACCTCTTTCTCTGATGAACTGGATTTCCTTATGATTCTTTAAATGAATAGCAGCATGGCATCTGCTTTCGTACAACCAGTTTTATGTAATCGTTTCACTTTTTCTCTCCGGACAGTTACTTCCAGATATTTTACGAATATTACAGGTCCCAATGATTGGTTGCCAAACGTGCGGTCGGACAACAATGCGCTCTTTCCGCCTATTCATGCGCAGCATGTTATGTGCATTTATGCTGAGGCTCAATTTCCAGTCCCTGTACTTATGATCGATCCGCTGCTGGTATCCCTGTACTTTTCTGGCGGTGCGACTTTCCTGTGCACAACATTGCCATCCGTGAGTAGCCACAAGGATCTTCCGACGATTTACTAAACTAACACTGAACTCCCTTGAGGAGTTCCAGAAAATACTTTTACATTTGACAATTGCGCGTCATTACGGATGACGTTCTGATCTCTTTGTTCTAGGAAGTCCTGAATCAAGTCACAAAGGTGATCACACATTCATTGGGTCTGGCGATGGGTACACACATCAAAAAAAGTTTTGCATCACCCTGGTTCCCAGAACTCCTGAAGATAGACGTTGACTTTGGATAGTGTATCACAGACACAATCCCTTTGACTGTTCAGACATGTCACTAAACCCGCCCAAAGATGTGGACAACCATTCATGAGCAGCTCCTATTAGACGGAAGGGGTCCGACAGCCGATCAGTTCCAGTCATTCCATCAGGAAGGAGGTACACGGTTCGTGTTATCTGTAGTTCAGCCATGCCTAGACGATCAATACTGCGGTTCGACCGCGTCACCATTATTCCTTCGTTCGAGGAAGGGCTCTCAACAAGGGAAGTGTGCAGGCGTCTCGGAGTGAACCAAAGCAATGTTGTTCGGACATGGAACTGTCGATGACATGCCTCGCTCAGGCCGCCCAAGGGCTACTACTGCGCTGGATGACCGCTACCTACCAGATTATGGCTCGGAGGAACCCAGACAGCAACGCCCCCATGTTGAATAATACTTTTCGTGCAGCCACAGGACGTCGTATTACGACTCGAACAGCGCGCAATTGGCTTCATGATACGCAACTTCACTCCCGACGTCCATCTTTGCAACCACGACACCATGCAGTGCGGTACAGATGGGCCCAACAACATGCCAAATGGACTGCTCATAATTGGCATCACGTTCCCTTTACCGATGAGTGTCGCATGTGCCTTCAACCAGAAAATCGTAGGAGACGTGTTTGGAGCCAACCCGGTCAGGCTGAACGCCTTAGACACATTGTCCAGAGAGTACAGGAAGGCGGAGGTTTCCTGCTGTTTTTGGGTGGCATAATGTGGGGCTCACGTTCGCCGCTGGTGGTCATGGAAGACGCCGTAATGGCTCTACCATACGTGAATGCCATCCTCTGACCGATAGTGCAACCATATCGGCAGCATTTTGACGAGGCATTAGTCGTCATGGACGACAATTCGAGCCTCCATCATGCACATCTTGTGAATACTTCCTTCAGGTTAACGACATCGCTCGATTAGAGTGTCGAGCATGTTCTCCAGACATGAACCCTATCGAAAATGCCTGGGATGGATTGAAAAGGTCTGTTTATGGACGACGTGACCCACCGACCACTCTAAGGGATCTACACCGAACCGACGTTGAGGAGTGGGACAATCTGGACCAACAGTGCCTTGATGAACTTGTGGATAGTATGCCACTGGGAATATAGGGATGCATCAATGCAAGAGGACGTGCTACCGGGTATTAGAGGTACCGGTGTACCGGAGAGTACGGCAATGTGGACCACCACCTCCGAAGCTCTCGCTGTATGGTGGTATAAAATGCAGTTTGTGGTTTCCATGAGCAATAAAAAAGGCAGAAATGATGTTGATCTCTATTCCAATTTTCTTTAAAGGTTACGGAACTCTCGGAACCGAGCTGATGCAAAACATTTTTTGATGTTTGTATATTGTATCTCGACTCGTAGTGAGAAATCGTTCAATGCTTGGGAACCTTCCGGTTTCCTCTCGGTTGGTCCATACGTCTTAATGTCTTGTAGGTCACCGACGTTCTACAGCGATGAAACGTCTAATAAAAGTGTTAATCTGGGTGATATTATACGATGAGTCACATACTAGTCCGTTTCAAAATTTTCAGTGTCTTCATGCACATTCATACTCTGCAAACCTCTGTGTAGAGCATGGCAGAGAATACGTCCCACTGTACCTGTTATTAGGGTTTCTTTCCGTTCCATTACAGTATGGGGGAGAACGGCAGGAAAGACTGTCGAAACATCTCTGTGTGAGCTACAATTTTTCTATTCCTGTTCCTCCAATCCCTACGAGAGCGCTGTGTACGGTTTTTGTAATATATTTTTAGATTCACCTCTTACAGCTGGTTCTTGATACTTTTTGAGTAGCCTTTCTCTCGGTACTTGTGGAAGTCCATCCTTCTTGAGGATGAGGGAGAGCGACTGACAATATAAGTAACGAAAATAAAAAAAACCACAGCCGTATTTTCAAAGTATTTATTATTCAGGCGACCAGTTTCAATGCTACATCTGTGCCATCTTCAGGTCCTACTATTAACCAAATAAGTACTTCCAATTGGCTCATATATCATAGGAACGATACAATAAATAGGTGCCGTGTGCAGCTATTCGTCAAAATTTTACTTTCTAAACGTGTAGTCACTGTAGTGACGATGTCCGGAATAAAAACTCCTGACGTACAATGGTCCACGGGACATAGTTATTGTATAGGTCCTACAATACATGAGCCAATGACTGGAAGTATTTATTTGATTAACAGTAGGACCTGAAGATGACACAGATTTAGCATTGAAACTGGTCGCCCGAATAGTAAATACGAATCGAAAATACGGCTGTGATGTCATATTTCCATTACTTTTTCGAAACACTTTCCGTCGGTCTTCAAATGACTGCCAATTTAATCTCATCAGCACCTCCGTGACTCTCCCCCATTGGCAAAACAAACCTGTCATCATTCCTGCTGCCCTTATTTGTGTACATCCAGAATCGCCTATTAAATCTGGATGGTGCTGTTCCCACAAACTTGAGCTATATTCTAGGATGGGTCGCCCAAATGTTTTGTAAGTCACCTCGTTTGTAGACTGATTGCATTTCCATAGTATTCTACCAATGAACCGAAGTCTGCCACCCACTTTACCTATGACTGAGCCTATGCGATTGTTGTATTTCGTATCCCAACGGATTGTTTCACCCATTTTGCTGAGGCACGTCTAGTGTTACTTCTACATCTGTCGATGAGTCTCTCCCCAATATAACGCGCTGGGTCCTCCTTACCAAGAAATGTTCAGCTGAATCACAAATTTGGCCTGATACCCTCATACGATCGTATTTCCGATAGCTGTGGTACTGAGTCAAATACTTTCAGGAAGTCATGAAATACTGCTGCCTTGTGCATGGCTTTCAGAATGTCATGCGGTAAAAGCGCGAGTTGGATTTCACACGATCGACGTTTCGGAAATCCATTTTGGTTAACTTAGAGTAGGTCATTCTGTTCGAGAAACCTCATTAAGTTTGAGCTCAGGATGTGTTAGATGATTCTACAACAGATGGATGGTAGTTTTGCGGATCACTTCTACCCTTCTTGTAGATGAGTGTGACCTGTACTTTCTTCCAATTAATGGGCATGGACTTTTTGTTCCACCGATGTATGCTTCCACTCATTTCTACGAAGCTTGCCATTAAATGTCTGAATGATGCATGGTATCAGCCTTATTTCCTTTCAGGAATAAATGCGTCATGAACAGCATATTAATATTCCGAGCGAGAGAGACGTCTTACAATCTTGAGCGTATTACAAGTGCAGCAGCGCAAGATGCGTAGGCGACATTTTAGGTTGGGACCGAGACTTAAAGAGCGGTGGATGGGATTGATTACGTTCGCCACTAGTGGAAGTTATCACACGACTGAAGTACGGGACTAGCAGTTACTCTCCCCCCTCCATTCAGATCGTCAAGGGTGGCCCACATGTAGCTTCCTCTACTGAACTTAGCACTTGTGATTGACGCCTTTCAACAGCGCAAGGAAAATGGCTCAAATGGCTCTGAGCAGTATGGGGCTTAACTTCTGAGGTCATCAGTCCCCTAAAACTTAGAACTACTTAAACCTAACTAACCTAAGGACATCACACACATCCATGCCCGAGGCAGGATTCGAACCTGCGAGCGTAGCGGTCACGCGGTTCCGGACTGAAGCGCCTAGAACCGCTCGGCCACAGTGGCCGGCAGCGCAAGGAAAGCACAAGTTTTGTGCATATGTGTTGTGCTGACATTGGCACACGGGTGTCAAAACTCGTAGCTTTCCGCAAGTGATGCGAATCGCGCTCGCTGTTTGACCGGCAATAGCCGAATGTGATCGACCTATTTGCGGAATGCACATATGGTTGAGAGCTATGTTTCTCTAAGTGTTGACTACGGGAAATAAGGCAAACACTCATCATAGAAGGCAGCAATCTTATCCTAGCACTCGTATAAACAATCAGCTTTTTTTTTTCTTCAGTCACGATTCTTCAATTCGGTTCGGTCCGTATCGACTGCATCCTGCTGCCATTGTCAGGATCTTTTATCCCAGTGATTGTATGGTTCGATGTTTTGGCCACTGTCAGTGAAGAATAATTACTTTCAGCGAGTTCTGTGTACAAATAAAAAGGAAGGAAGGAAGACAAATTTTTACTGTCTCGTCGACGACGACGTCGTTACTGACGAAGCACAAGCACAAATGGGGGAGGATGAAGAAATAAATCACCACTGTCGTTTTCCAAGGAACCGCCCAGCATTCGCCTTGAATGGTTTACGGCAACGACGAAGAACCTAAATCTGTGTGGTTCGAAGGGGGTATGAACCGTGACTTTTCCGAAAATGAGTCCAGTGGTTACTGTCTTAGAAAAACACTGTGGCAAATGAAATACCAGTTTGTTGAGATGAATGCTAAATAACGGCAATAAAAATAATAGTTCGTGGATGATATTAAACTATATACCGGTGAACCAAAACATTATGACGACCGCCTTAATAGAGTGTTGGTCCAGCTTTGAAAAGCATTGCAGCAGCAGCAGCATTGCATGGCTTGGCTTCGTCAAGTCGTTGCCAGGTTTGTGCTGGGATGTGGCACCAGGCAGTTATCGTCCACTTTCCTTAATGACACATTTTTTCCAAAATATTCGAACAAGTGATGTACTCAAGAGTAGTTGTGCACTTTAAGTGGAAGCAGTCCACTTCTCACATCACAGTTTGGTTTCCAGAAGCCTTGCACGACTGAGAATGGTACTTATTCATCCAAGAATCAAAAGCACAAGCCTTAAGAAATATATATCGCCAATTGGTATTTTCTGTGACCTTTTCACGGCATTTGGCGGTGTAGATCATGGTTCCCTCTTAGAAAAAAACAAGCTGGGAATGATGGTTTTTCACATAGCTGGTCTGAATCATAATCACCAAACAGAATGCATAAAATTGAGTCGAATAATTCAGAGAATGTCGGAAAGGTAGAAAAGTTTATTGACTGGGGTAGGGAAGGGGGTGGGGAAATTACAACAGCGTACGGTTTTGGGTCCACTCCTTATATACAGTGATGGAAAAAAGTCGCAAGACCAAGAGGGAGTTGCGCGAGATAAACGAAAGTTGGTAGGCATGTTTCTACATCTTAAAGATGATGTCTATTCACATTTCGCGACAGTCGCTTGAGAATGGGGCTGTTAGCGCCACTATGATGATACAAATCAGGTTTGCTTTAAACATACGCTCTAACGGTCGTGAGCGTTAGTTACCTTTAAGGCTGGACATGGTGAGTTGATAATAAGAATCCCTTTAATGCAACAAACACGCCATTGTCAACACCTCACCGAATTTGAGACAGGTCGTGTAATAGGGATAGGAGAAGCTGGGTGGTCCTTCTGCGATACTGCGGAAAGACTTTGTAAGATGGTAATGTCAATTTGATTTTTGTATGTTATCGACGTGTTCGTCAGAAAGACAGCAAGTTACGTTTCTGTTAAACAATATTTGGTCTTGTCTTGGCACAGTATTTGCCTCTGCACAGTTTGATACTTTCTTAGTTGAAGTATGGTAGGTGATGAACGCATTCAGTAATGCTGTGTTGACTTGGGATGGTATCTGTTAGATGAAGAAAGATTTATTGTAAAGGACAGCAAGGATTTTTTTTTAAAAGATATGTTTTCAGGTAAAACTACAGCACTGCGCACCTAGTTTGTAGAAATTATTATTGGCAGCTACTTTGTTCATTTGCTAAGAGCTGAGAGAAAGACTATCCCATTTCCTTCCGGCATTTATTAACGTAATAACTAATTAAACTGTTTGGATTTTCTAGAAATTCTCTGTTAACATTCCACCCTTTTTAAACCATTGTTCACTTTGTTAAGCATAGTATTGTTCGGACCAGTGTTGTGTGTGAAGTTTACGCGAAGTTTTACTCTGTCTCTTTCTGTACATACTTCATTCTAAAATCGTTGTCTTGGAATATCATTTCATAGGAATAGTTCCTCTCCTCATCTCCATGTTTCTCATTCCGCATTACACATTCCACCATGTGGTTTTGCAATACTTTGAATACAGTTTGGAATTTTCATTTAACAATAGAAATCTAGCTTAGCCGTTGCCTGCTTGCTGTTTGCTGTTGTCCTTTTGAGAAATCTGCAACAATTTTGTCAAGGCGCGAGGTACATGGAAATTTTGATTAGGGCCAGATAACTGTTTTACTTCAGTTGCGCATTTAATATAAAGACAAGTTCTATTCACGCCAGTTACAGTTCAATTCGAATTACGTTCTGTTAAGTGAAAGGTTAGCTCAAACGGTTCAAATGGCTCAAAGCACTATGGGACTTAACATCTGAGGTCATCAGTCCGCTACAGTTAGAACTACTTAAACCTAACTAACCTATGGACATCACACACATACATGCCCGAGTAAGGATTCGAACCTGCGACCGTAGCAGCAGCGCTGTTCCGGGATGAAGCTCCTAGAGCCGCTCGGCCACAGTGGCCGGTCAAAGGTTAACATATGAGTTTTAAGTTGGACAACAGTTTATGGGTACTTTAGTAATAAGTAGACTTTCATAGAGTGGGAGGTGAAGTTGGGCTAAATTTCATAGAAATATGATGGGGAGGTTACTATATGACAAGAATGTAGCAACTGTACATAATTGCTGGCAGCGGTGGTCACGAGAATGTATGGTCGCAAGAAAACCGGTCTCCAGGTGGTCAAGTGGCACTACCGAGAGGGAAGACCATGGAGTTCGGTGTATGGCTCTGGAGCATCGCACTGCATCTGAAGCAACAATCCGAGCCGTAGTTGCAGCAGTGACCCAACGAACTGTTACAAATCGGTTTCTTCAAGGGCGTCCTATAGCGTGCGTTCCACTGACTCGAACCACCCCCATTTGCGACGTCAGCGGTGCCAAGCGAAAGCTCAGTTGAGTGCAGGGTGGAGGTCTGTTGTGTTTTCTCATGAAATCTAGTTCTGCCTCGGTGCCTGTGATGGTCGTGTGTTGGTTAGAAGGATGCTAGTTGAGGCCCTGCACCCAACCTGCCTGTGTGCTTGACGCACTGAACTGACACCTAGGGTTATGGTCTGGGGTGCGATTTCGTATGACAGCAGCAGGACTCTTGTGGTTATCCGACGCACCCTGACTGCTACTTTGTTCGTCAGTCTGGTGATTTGACCTGTTGCTCTGTCACCCATAAACAGCGTACTAGGGGATGTTTTCCAACAGAATAACGCTAGCCCACAGATCGCAGTTGTAACCCAACATCATCTACAGATTGTCGACATGTTTCCCTGGCCTACTTGATCATCAAATCGGTCTCCAATCGAGCACATATGGGAATCATCGGGCGAGAACTCCAGCATCATCAACAAACAGCATAAAATGTCCTTGTATTGACAGACCAAATGCAACAGGCATGGAACTCCATCCCATAAACTGACATCTGGCACATGTACAACACAATGCTTGCACGTTTGCATGGTTACATTCAACATTCTGGCGGCTACGCCGTTTATTGATGTACTAGCATTTCACATTTCAAATGGCTTCTCTCGCACTTACCTATGAACTTGCAATGTTAGTCACTTAAATGTGTTACCTAGACAACTGTATTCTTGTAATTTCATTACTCTATGTTAATTATTTTTGGTGTTGCGATTGTTTTCTGTCATTGTATATGAATGACTTTCAACTTAACATTCAACAAGCAAAACTGGTACTTTTTGCAGACGATACTAGCGTTATAAGGAATCATGTAGAGAGAAAGCAACAAAAGAGTTAGCAAATGATATTTTCCAAATAATTATTAACTGGATTCTCTGAAAGTAGACACCATAAATTTTGAAAAACACACTATATTCAGTTCTGCACAAGACATATAGTCATAACAATAAATGAGGTAGTACATGACAAGGAGTTGGTAAATACAGTAGAATGCTCCAAATTTTTGGGCGTGCGTATTCATAAGAGCTTGAACAGATAGAGGAATATTTTTCAGTTTCTCAAACAATTAAATTTGGCTACTTTTGCTCTTCGTATAATTACTAATCTTGCAAACAAACATATCAGCCTCCTGACATATTTTGCATATTTCCACTTAATAATGTCTTACATAATAATTTTCTGGGGTACCTTATCACTTAGAAAGAAAGTACTGATTGCTCAAAAACGAACAGTAAGAATAATACGCGGTGTTCACCCACCGACGTCATGTAGGCACCTCTTCAAGGAGCTAGGAATTTTAACTGCGGGAAGGAGGATGTATGTCATGCGCTTGAAATATATTTCTCACAAAGTAATATTAAATTCCATACGACTGATGGGTTGGGAACACAAGCGATCTAACATTATAGCCCGTTTTAAGTGCAGAACGTTGTAGCCTTAGGAGTGCGTGTGCTTATTTTCTCTTTTACCAGTACCTTCCAGGTACCGATCCTAGACTCTAGAACAGTTATTTAGAGTTCGTAGCTTGATTGATTTACGTAAAAATGCGTAGAACTCCATCCGTCTGGAGCTCCATCGCCTATAAAAATTATTCCTTTCTTGTTCTTCTTAACTGTCCGCTATTACATCACGGCACTTTGAAATCTGTTACTATACATCGATAAAGAGTGCTAAGCTCTTCGACATGGACGCATCTCGAGATGGGTGAGGGCTCGGAAAGCTCCATTCATTCACGAGAGGTGGAGTGTAGAGGTCTTCTTCTGGTCGGTTGCAGATTAATTCGCTAACGGTGTTGCATGGCAGGTTGGTCAATGACAAGACGGAGGGGATGTTCTGTGAGTCCCATACGCAGAGAGATCATAAATTAAATACTATGCTCGAGGTGATGGAAATATGTGGAGCGCTGTCTGGTATACTTTGATGATTTACGTGTTCGAGAATGAACACTGAATGGATGTACTCCACAGTCATCTATCCATGTTCTCACTGATACTCGCAAAGTGGAGAACGGGTGGTTTAGCCATAACAGTAAAATTGGGGAACGTTGCTGTCATATCACTGGCCGGTGCTGAAGTTAGTGTAAAATTGTTCGCGCTGTCAACTGTGATTGTTATTATTAGAGTACATCAATGTTGTCTTTTCCATCCCATTCATGCACTGGTTACCACATAATCATTGACCGATATTGGTTGTTTGAGTTGGGAAAAAAGTTTTGGTGGAAGGACAGCAGCTTGTGGGGTGGATAGCACCAAAACACTGATTGTGTATGTAAGTGCAACATGAGGAATCAGTAGAAAGGGAATGCAGAGTCATCAGCTATTCCGTGAGTGTGAGAAACGAGTCTAAATGCAGAGCTCGTGAATCACCTTAGGACTGTATTTTGGTGACCTACGCCAACGTGGCAAAACTCTTCCAGTTTGTTTATGTTGTAACTGTCTTTTATTTAAAATCAACACATGTGTGCCATGCTATGCTATCCGTTGTAAGAATATGCAACGTCTAGTTTCCTGCGAAAGGTCGTCGATCAGAACTTCTTAATGTCAGTTTAGAACCTGACATTGGCCTCTAAGTCGTGGCAGAAAAACGAAATGTTTGGCATTGTACAAAAGCGTGTTAGAAAACAGTGTTCGAACCAGGACCAGATAGAGCATCTCTTGCGACTTAGTATAGTCTGTGGGATACGATCATTCGCCTAGAGTATAGGTGAACAAACTCTGTCTAACACACACACATATATTCGCTAATGAAATTCGTCATAAATAATCTATCACAATCTGAGAAGGAGAGTGCTGTCCATGCTACAACACTTGGGGGGGGGGGGGGAGGGGATGACATTTAGTACCCATTGTTAAAGCTGTCAGTGACTCAGAAAAGAGTTCGTAAGTAGCAAAAAAAAAATTTGATGATTTGCTCACTAACATAAAAATCTGACAGCGAAGCAAGTTTTAAATATAATTGAAAATCGTTTTTCTTGGACCGCTCCTTCTGTTTCATTGACGAATTTCTCATTAAAAACTAGTAGCCAGTAAAAAAAGTGAATGTATTTGCATGAGTAGGACTAAAAATTATACTGAGTTCTTGTGTTATTAATGTTGACACTAAACATGTATATATGCTCTGCAAAATGACTCGTTCCACATCATTTCGTTAAAGTAATCGTTTAAATGATGTATGGAACATGTAAGTAACCAACCAACCAGATATCTACGCATAGGTCACAATTCCCGATAATTACGAGCCAGTTGTTTGTGGGCACGAGCTGGCGCTCTCTGGCGTTCCAGGTGTGTTCCATTGTGTTCAGATCGGACGATTTTGGTGACCAAAGTGAGTTTACTATTATGCTTCTAAATTATTCTGGCACGATTATGGTCATTTGGTACGCATAGTTACCCTGTTCGAAGATGCCATCTCCGACATGGAAGACATCAAGCATGAGGGAATTCAGGGGGTTTACAATAATTTTCACGTAGCCAACAGGTATAACGGTGCCTTCGATTACTCCCACTCTTCCCGTGAATATTCCCGTAACATAATACTGTCCCCACAGGCCTGAGTAGATGAGGTGGTGCCTGTTTCGAGGAGTCATTCACCTAAAAAAAAGATAACCTGACTTCAAATAATTAATTCAAAAGAATTGCCCTGACTAAAAAGAAATCCTAACAGTAACCTATACATTTCATTAAACACTTACCTCACAAAAATCTTCATTACGCGAACTACTGCAACACAGCGAGCATCAATACTGCCAGCTAAATAAAAGTTTCTAACTACTAAAGCCACTAACTGCTAATAGGCATGTGGTTGCCAAAGGAAAGATTTTGTTGCAAACCAAATAATGTATTTTTTTACCTTAATAGTGTGACATCCAGTTCAAACACGAATATAAATCGTCATTTACATATAGTACAAAGGTATATAATCATGAATAATATTCAGTCTCCAAGTCGAACATGTACAGATCGATAGCCTATACTAACACTTCAGACCTCTACCCTCCATCAATGCTAACTTCTCACATCTAACACCCATCACTGCTGGCCGTTCACCTCCAACCACCCAACAGTACTTCTATTACTGCTGGCGACTAACTTCCAACTGCCCATCACTACTGGCGATTAACTTCTAACAATGAGTCCAACCAGCCACAGAAAGCGCAGTCAGAGATCCAGTGCAAAGCGCTACACAGCGCTGCGACCACAGAAGCAGCCCACTTAAACTTCATGCAATGAAAGTACGTCCACTTGTTATCATAAATGCAAACTGAATGGCCACTTGCAAAACCCAGCAGAGTGGACGACTGGACAAGTGCCTAACACGGGCACTGATATATTGCAAAATGGCCAAAAGCTGTTAATTATTAAAATAAACCACAACTTCAGTTGTATATGCCGATCATAATGTGCCGCCAATAGGTTTAGTTATAATTAAAACTGCTTTTCGTAAAAACAGCCGTCTGGCTTCGTCCTACACAAAATAATACACATATCAGATGTGACATATGTGGCCAGTAACAGAAAAAAACATGCAACTGACGGAAAAGATTCATGTGTGAATAGAAACTGAGAAAACTGCGCCTAGATGGCGCTGATACACACCGTGGTCTATAGCAGCAGCATACAGCTAATGAGACTGTACCACAAGCAAAAATCGAAACATTTTCATAACATAAATCCTGAAGACAGTGAGTGAGAGAAAGCATTAAACATTTTTACAATAGGACAATTTGGGTTATGAAAATTACGTGAGAAGTGACGTGATTTTACTGATATGCACAGCATTTTATTGGGAATGCTTATGAAGAGTTTAGAATTCAGAAAACAGTATAGCAGCTAAATGTAATAAAAATGTTAATTCGAGCACAGGAAGAAACCGTCAAAGAAATTTTTATTTATTTTTTTGTTTTATTTTGTGTCGATTCATTCTTCTCAGTGCAGCCAACCTGCAGTACTCCCATTAGTTATACTAACAGGTGGTGGCCGAGCGGTTCTAGGCGCTTCAGTCCGGAACCGCGCGATTGCTACGGTCGCATGTTCGAATCCTGCCTTGGGCATGGATGTGTGTGATGTCCTTAGGTTAGTTAGGTTTAAGTAGTTCTAAGTTCTAGGGGACTGATGGCCTCAGATGTTAAGTCCCATAGTGCTCAGAGACATTTGAACCATTTTTTTTATACTAACAGGAGTAAGTAAGATATATCTCAGGGGTATACCAAAGTAAAAAAAGCATTATGCATGTTCATTTAATTATGTACTGAAAGAAATTATTTTTCCTTTCATAATTTAAAACTGATTAATATATGTGGATTAAATTGTTCCAAGTGCCAATAACGCGTATCTAATTAATCTGCCCTACCGCTGCGGTAAGCCTGCCATCACTTTGGCGCCACCAGACAAAAACTTGGAAACCCCAGAAATCTGGGTCAAATCGGATTATTTTCCCGCACGCACATAGCCTGCAGACGGGAAATGGCCAATGGCCACGATGTACCGTGGTAAGCGGGGACGTGAGAGGGGGAATGTTTCCTCGTTTGCGTTTCAGTGCTGACGACACCAGCGGATGCTCGCCTCCTACCGATCGGCGCATGTAAAAGACATACGAGATCAACAAGGACTAGTTCAAACGTAGTACTCATTTGCAGTAAGGAATATTAACGTAAATTAAGTCAGTTATAATATAGCTCAGTGAGTGTAGGCAAATGACATTTAAAATAATCACTTGACGGAAGGGAGTGCCGGCGTCGCGGTGCATGCGATCGCTGATTGACGTCGACTTCTTATTGTCTCAGTAAAGAAGTATGGAAAGCACTGGGTATTTCAAAATGATATTTACAACTTTTATGAAACGTCCCCTTAGAACAGTTATATAAGACTGGCCTATGTGAAACGTCCTCTTTGAACAATTATACACGAATGTGCTTAAACAGACACACAATATCTTTGGCGCAACGCAATCTGACTTTCAAAAATCCATACGAAAGAATGGCCCTGACTAACATTAACCTATACGTTTCACAAATCACTTACCTCACAAAAATCTTCGTTACTCAAGCTACTGCAATACAGCGAGCGCCACTACTACCAGCTAAATAAAAGATTCAAACTACTGAAGGTACTAACTACTGATAGGCATAGTTAGCAAATGAAAGATTTTAATACAGAACAAACAATGTATTTACCTCAATAGCCATAATATATATATCAGTTCGTGACACCAATTCTTACAAATTTCAAAACTCCGCCATCTCTCTCCCCACGTCCACCACTGCTGGCGGCTCACCTCCAACTGCGCAACGCTACACGCTGTTAGCATCCAGCTGCCGCTGCCCAACACTACAATGGCAGACAACAATGCAGACTAAACACAGACTGCACACGGCACAGCCAGTGATTTTTTCATACCGAGCGCTATGTGGCGTTACCAATAAGAAAACCTAAACAGCTACTTACACTTTGGTCATACGTATTTCATAAATGGGGAGAAGTACAGGCATGCGATTTGCGGCGTAATATTCATACGCACCAAAGATTGTAGTAGCCCCGTACCGAGTACACCGCGCTAGAGTTGCCATATTTTCTAGACGCAAATTCGAAACACATTTAAAAATTTTGATAATGCGAAAAAGTCTTAGTTGAATGTAAAAGTTGTTAGCTTCAATATTAGTGATTATTGTTTGTTCTGGTGAAAGACATTCGGACATATGTGACTTTCCATCTCTGGCAATAATAGTATTCTGATTGAGAGAGAGAGAAAAAAAAGCAGAAATCAATTACTCTTCCTACAGATCAGGAAAAGATCACTTCTCAAGTAACTGACTGCGAGTTTTAAAATACTCTTACGTGTCCTAACAACAATGCTGCAATGCTCCTGTACGCAACAGACAACTTACCTCGTCTTGCCGCTGTAACCGCGTGACCAGCAACATAATAAAATACATCTACATCATACTCCGCAAGCCACCGAATGGTATGCGGCGGAGGGTACTTTCGGTACCACTATCTGACCCCTCCAAACCTGTTCTACTCGCGAATAGTGCGTGGGAATAATGATTGTCGGTAAGCCTCTGCATTGGCTCTAATTTCTCGAATTTTCTCCTCGTGGTCAATACGCGAGATGTATGTGGGGAGGGGGTGGTGGTGGTGGGGGGGGGGGGGGGGGGGGAAGTAATATGTTGTCTGACCCTCCTCAAAAGTGCTGTCCCGAAATTTGAGAAGTAAATCTCTCCGTGATGCACAACGTCTCTCTTGTAACGTCTGCCAGTGTAGTTCGTTTAGCATGTCCGTAGCGCTCTCTCGGCAGTTAAACGATCCCGTGACGAAACGCGCCGCTATTCGTTGGACCTTCTCTATCTCGTCTATCAGTCCTACCTGATAGGGATCCCAGATAGATGAACAATACTCAATAATCGGGCGAACAAGCTCCTTATAAGCCACTTCTTTCGTGGATGAGTTACATTTTCTTAAGATTCTTCCGATGAATCTGAGTCTTGTGTCTGTTTTTCCCACTGTTTTATATGGTCATTCCACTTAAGGTCGCTCTGGATAGTTACTCCTACATATTTTACGACAGACGTTGTCTCCAGCTGTTTGTCATCAATAAAGTAGCTGTACAGTAGTGGATGTTACATTTATTTACGTTCAGGGTCACCTGCCAGAGTCTGCACCATTCATCAATTCTCTGCAAGTCGTTCTGCAATTGCATCTTTCAGCACGATCGAGCACCTGTTCACAATGCACGGCCTGTGGTGGAGTGGTTACACGACAATAACATCCCTGTAATGGACTGGCCTGCACAGAGTCCTGACCTGAATCTTAAAGAACGCCTTTGGGATGTTTTGGAACGTCGACTTCGTGCCAGGCCTCACCAACAGTCATCGATACCTCTTCTCAGTGCAGCACTCCGTGAAGAATGGGCTGCCATTCCCTAGGAAACCTTCCAGCACTTGATTGAACATATGCCTGCGAGAGTGGAAGCTGTCATCAAGGCTAAGATTGGGGCAACACATATACTGAACTCCAGCATTGCCGATGGAGGGCGCCACATACATGTAAGTCATTTTCAGTTAGGTGTCCGGATACTTTTTATCGCATAGTGTACATACATATTGGAAATACCTTATTTTTAGAAATTTACGTTTATTCACATCTCCATGAATTAAAATACTTTATTACTGTAAAAACATTGCCAGTCCTAGCATTGTTCACGTATAACCGAAAAGGCTGAAAAAGTATGTAAATGAAAACAATTTTCCCCTTAGACTGAGTGAAAACAGTCATATACCGGCCGAAATCGACAGAGACTTGGGCCCATCGATTCTGTCGCAGTTAATGATACCACTCTAACCCGCCGGAAGTTGGGACAGCAGTATCATTTAATGGAAGACTGTCCACCACACTACAAAACGGTCTTAAAGCAACTGCAGAAATTGAAAACTTCAAGAATGATTGAAACCACAAGATAATAATCGATAAAGAAATGTGTTGTAATTGACCTAGAACTGATCAATAGCGACGACCTTGACACCTTCCTCATAGACAACGCAGTACAAAGAACTCACAACTTGCAGACCACCTGCAGTGGGAAGATGGCCGATTGCGAGCATTTGGCAGATGTGGTAGAGGCCATGAGGGAACAGATAGTTGAGCATATCGTCCATGTAGTAACCTCGGCGACTGGTGTTCTGCCAAAACCAACTGTGAAGAACCTATGACAGCTAAAACTGCATCCTTCCCTCTGTCGGCAAGTCCAGAAAGCATCTGGAAGGAACACATGCACAGTATTTCCTGACATATTAAAGCTGTGTGCCATACCGGGACTCAAACCCGGTTTTGTAACCTTTCACGAGCAAGAGATCTACGTACTGAGCTACCCAAGCACGATTCACAAACCCACCATCACAGTTTTACTTTCTACAGTACCTCATCTCCCACCTCTTAAAACAACACAAATTCTCTCGCGTAGCTTGTGGGAGTAGCGCTACTGGAAGAAAAGAAACTGTGGAATTGGAAATGTTTCCAGAATGAGTTTTCACACTGCAGCGGACTGTATGCTGATTTCAAACTTCCTGGCAGATAAAAACGATGTGTCGGTCCAGCGGAAGTAAGCTTTGAGTGTGTGTTTCACGCTTGCCATAGCTCAGTCGGTATTGCACTTGCTTATGAAAGGCAAAGTTCCCAGGTTCAAGCCCCGTTCTGGTGTACCGTTGTAAATCAGAACTCTCAGCTGAAGGGTGAAAATTCATTCTGAAGATCTGCAGAACAGTTGATAGGGTTATTGGGAGAACATGATCAAAATAATGAAAAAATGAAATGTCGTGAGGGTAGGGCCCCCCGCCGGCAGTCTTTTGAGTTGGCGCCACTTCGGCGACTTGTGTTTCGATGAGAATGAGTTGATAATTAGGAGAACACAACACCCAGTCATTGATCGGAGGAAAATCTCCAAGCCAGCCGGGAATCGAACCCGGACCGTTTGGCATGACATTCCGTCGCGCGAACCACTCAGCTACTGGGGCGGACATTAACATAGTGATAACTTCTTATTAAAATGTTATAACCTGTAAAAATGAGTGAACCAGTAAACAATAGCAAAAACAATGACAATAATAATAATTATAACAATAATAATGATAACAATGAGACATAGGAGGATGTTGACTCCTTCTGTTCTCTGAGGGCTTACTTCTACATCTACATCTACATCTACATCCATACTCCGCAAGCCACCTGACGGTGTGTGGCGGAGGGTACCCTGAGTACCTCTATCGGTTCTCCCTTCTATTCCAGTCTCGTATTGTACGCGGAAAGAAGGATTGTCGGTATGCTTCTGTGTGGGCTCTAATCTCTCTGATTTTATCCTCATGGTCTCTTCGCGAGATATACGTAGGAGGGAGCAATATACTGCTTGACTCTTCGGTGAAGGTATGTTCTCGAAACTTTAACAAAAGCCCGTACCGAGCTACTGAGCGTCTCTCCTGCAGAGTCTTCCACTGGAGTTTATCTATCATCTCCGTAACGCTTTCGCAATTACTAAATGATCCTGTAACGAAGCGCGCTGCTCTCCGTTGGATCTTCTCTATCTCTTCTATCAAACCTACCTGGTGCGGATCCCACACTGCTGAGCAGTATTCAAGCATTGGGCGAACAAGCGTACTGTAACCTACTTCCTTTGTTGTCGGATTGCATTTCCTTAAGATTCTTCCAATGAATCTCAGTCTGGCATCTGCTTTACCGACGATCAACTTTATATGATCATCCCATTTTAAATCACTCCTAATGAGTACTCCCAGATAATTTATGGAATTAACTACTTCCAGTTGCTGACCTGCTATTTTGTAGCTAAATGATAAGGGACCTATCTGTCTATGTATTCGCATCACATTACACTTGTCTACATTGAGATTCAATTGCCATTCCGTGCACCATGCGTCAATTCGCTGCAGATCCTCCTGCATTTCAGTACAATTTTCCATTGTTGCAACCTCTCGATACACCACAGCATCATCTGCAAAAAGCCTCAGTGAACTTCCGATGTCATCCACCAGGTCATTTATGTATATTGTGAATAGCAACGGTCCTATGACACTCCCCTGCGGCACACCTGAAATCACTCTTACTTCGGAAGACTTCTCTCCATTGAGAATGACATGCTGCGTTCTGTTATCTAGGAACTCCTCAATCCAATCACACAATTGATCTGATAGTCCGTATGCTCTTACTTTGTTCATTAAACGACTGTGGGGAACTGTGTCAAACGCCTTGCGGAAGTCAAGAAACACGGCATCTACCTGTGAACCCGTGTCTAAGGCCCTCTGAGCCTCGTGGACGAATAGCGAGAGCTGGGTTTCACACGACCGTCTTTTTCGAAACCCATGCTGATTCCTACAGAGTAGATTTCTAGTCTCCAGAAAAGACAATATACTCGAACATAATACGTGTTCCAAAATTCTACAACTGATCGACGTTAGAGATATAGGTCTATAGTTCTGCACATCTGTTTGACGTCCCTTCTTGAAAACGGGGATGACCTGTGCCCTTTTCCAATCCTTTGGAACGCTTCGCTCTTCTAGAGACCTACGGTACACCGCTACTTGTCAGGAAAAGCTGACTTGCACAAACAAATATACTTGAGGAAGCATGTAATGAACATCTCTCTCTGCCGTGTGAATATCTACTAATTGCAACAGCTGTTTGGGTGAGTATTGAATCGGTTGTTTATTGTAGGGGACTGTCCCTGCACTTACATGTGCTTGTAAGTAGCTGTCTTTTCCGGAGCAGAGACCGGACAGGTCGTGCTGTACTAGTCCTAACCGAAAAAGTGATGTGCGTTCTGGTTCTGTCTCATGGTTTTGACCCATAAACGTATAACTAGCGGTGAGAATAAGTCGGAAAGAGGCCATAGTGCTACATTCAGTCACATTCTTCTATTCCTTCAGTGGCTCTCGCACGTTTCTTTTCTTCCACTTGTGTATCACTCATGGTCTGTCACATGGTTCTTACAAATGATTTAAATGGCTCTAAGCACTATGGGACTTAACATTTAGGTCACCAGTCCCCTAGACTTAGAACTACTTAAAGCCAACTAACTTACGGACATCACACACATCCATGCCCGAGGCAGGATTCGAACCTGTGACCGTAGCAGCAGAGCGGTTCGGGACTGAAGCCCCCCAAAACCGCTCGGCCTCATGGTTTTTACATCTAAAAGAGCTTGCTGAAAAGTAATACCTCCGAATTATTATGTGAAAAATCTTCAAGCTTTTTAGATAAAACAAACTTTTTTAACTTGCACTCCATGAAGTAGTTTCGTTTCTTTCGCCAAGTTAACGTTAATCAGATTTTCAAAATAATATTTCGTAGTGGGCACTAATTTAATATTTACAGCTCACTTACCCCATTATTTAATTTACGCACCGTCTGCAGCAAAAACGTGTGGAGCGCGCGCCACGAGAGCGCATGCGCATGTGCGTCGTATGTGTACGTGTATGTGTCTGGGTGGGTGGACGGGTGTAGGGAAGAAGGGAGGAGAGCCGGATGCCTAGCCCGTTGTTTTAGTTTCCTAGTTGAATACAATCTATTAAACAAACTTCTAAAAAATAAAAAAAATAAATAAATTGCTACAGAAGTCTCATTCGATCTCTGTCTCAAATTTATTTACACAAGTGTTTTATCAAGCATGAGGGTATTAACAGATTGCGTGTGGTGTTTCGGACGTTAAAGCATTTGGTGTACTCCACCGTATCCGAGTTCCATAATGCTACTAACACATAGTTACAACATAATCATATTGGCAGACACATAGAGAGTTGCAAGACTTTCATTAGGGCTCGATAGGTTAGGGTGATAATGAGTCAACGGAATAAAATGGGTGGACTGAGACCAGAGAACAAAAAGAGCCATTCCATCATTTTCCGTAACCAGTATGCCAATAAAGCAATGGTCACTTGCAATCGGCAGCTCCTTCCCCTTCCAACAGGCTGTAGGAATGGGTAACAAGAATCGTTCCACCACGACAACCTTGAAATGTTGCTAAGGCCACTCAAGTTTCGTCACATGGCTGTTTCGATCAGTGTAAGCACTTCCATCCATGACCGTATTTACGTGCAGGCTATACGGGCTGCAGCCTACGAACCCATACCACAAAGGGTTTCCCACCACAAACGTTCAAAGTAACACAATATCTTTGTTTTGATATTTAAGTCAGCGTCCACTTCTCGAACCCCTCTCAGGTTGCAGTCAGATTTCCAGTGGCCGCAGGTGATATTTCAGTTAACAAAACTGCTCAGACCTTTATAAAAATGGTGGAACTTTGGCAGTTTGAAGTGCGTGTGATTTCGCGGGAAACTGATATCTTCAATACTAATTTCATCCAAAAAAGAGCCATGAAATATTTTACTTCACAATGCCTTTTTGACCTCCTCAAGATGCAGGAAACTTTATTCCTGAACGAGATATTATGGGGAATGTGCAAAATGTATTAATAATCACTGTATCTAACAAGATAACACGTTGTCTCGTGATGTCATAAATATCAGTGGTTAGCACAATGGACTCGCATTCGGGAGGACGACGGTTCAATCCCGCATCCGGCCATTCTGAGTTAGGTTTTCCGTGATTTCCCTAAATCGCTCCAGGCAAATGCGGGGATGGTTCCTCTGAAAGGGCACCGCCGACTTCCTTCCCCGTCCTTGCCTGATCCCACGAGATCGAAGACCTCGCAGTTTGGTCTCTTCCCACAAACAACCCAATCAACCATAAATATCACGCGACATCTAGTGGGAAATTCAGAAGCCAAACTAACAACGCTATTTTTAAAATATAAATGTATTCTTATAGAATATATTTTTACTGTTGTAGTAAAGTACTACAACAGTACTACAAACGGGAAATAACTCCAAATACTCATCAACATCCCCATTTCAACATTGAGGGCTATATCCGTTACCGTAGGCAAATCACTACAATGTAATAGAAAAATAAAGCTGTTACTGTAAACATATATATATCTTCTTCTTCGCGGAAGGATCACTTAGGACCACGCGTAATAAACATTTGTTGGCCTTCCTTTTCGCCTAGTATTCCTTCATAAACAACGAATGGGCTAGCTTTCGTTGCGTAGACCACGTATGTCGGTTGGTTTTTCTCTCTTCTTCCTAAAAACCCCGTGTGTTTGTCATTTTTCTGATTTCATTTCTATCATGTAGATTTGGAGACCCTAATTCTCTCAGGTCGTTTTCCGTCTGTTTGTACCAGTTCGGTCTTGTAGATTTGTTCTTTAAAAATGTATGGATTTTGTGCACCAGATGGCAGTCATAAGAGTCGAGGGGCATGAAAGGGAAGCAGTGATTGGGAAAGGAGTGAGACAGGGTTGTAGCCTCTC
The DNA here is from genome assembly GCF_023897955.1 of Schistocerca gregaria. Taxonomy (NCBI): domain Eukaryota; kingdom Metazoa; phylum Arthropoda; class Insecta; order Orthoptera; family Acrididae; genus Schistocerca; species Schistocerca gregaria. The sequence goes on from NC_064922.1 coordinate 198,313,976, forward strand.
CCCGATGTTATTCAATCTGTATATTGAGCAAGCAGTAAAGGAAACAAAAGAAAAATTCGGAGTAGGTATTAAAATTCATGGAGAAGTAAAAACTTTGAGGTTCGCCGATGACATTGTAATTCTGTCAGAGACAGCAAAGGACCTGGAAGAGCAGTTGAACGGAATGGACAGTGTCTTGGAAGGAGGATATAAGATGAACATCAACAAAAGCAAAATGAGGATAATGGAATGTAGTCAAATTAAATCGGGTGCTGCTGAGGGAATTAGATTAGGAAATGAGGCACTTAAAGTAGTAAAGGAGTTTTGCTATTTAGGAAGTAAAATAACTGATGATGGTTGAAGTAGAGAGGATTTAAAATGTAGACTGGCAATGGCAAGGAGAGCGTTTCTGAAGAAGAGAAATTTGTTAACATCGAATATAGATTTATGTATCAGGAAGTCGTTTCTGAAAGTATTTGTTTGGAGTGTAGCCATGTATGGAAGTGAAACATGGACGATAACTAGTTTGGACAAGAAGAGAATAGAAGCTTTCGAAATGCGGTGCTACAGAAGAATGCTGAAGATAAGGTGGGTAGATCACGTAACCAATGAGTAGGTATTGAATAGGATAGGGGAGAAGAGAAGTTGGTGGCACAACTTGACTAGAAGAAGGGATCGGTTGGTAGGACATGTTTTGAGGTATCAAGGGATCACAAATTTAGCATTGTAGGGCAGCGTGGAGGGTAAAAATCGTAGAGGGAGACCAAGAGATGAATACACTAAGCAGATTCAGAAGGATGTAGGTTGCAGTAGGTACTGGGAGATGAAGAAGCTTGCACAGGAGAGAGTAGCATGGAGAGCTGCATCAAACCAGTCTCAGGACTGAAGACAACGACAACAACAACAACAACAACCTGTTTGAGGCCATTCTTTCTAAGTGCCCCATGAATTGGATTCTTCTCATGCTCATTGTGCCTGTTATTTTGGAGATATTTTTATATATTTCTGCATTGGGTCTTGGATAGTGCACACCATCTTTAGTTCTTGGTCCTAGGATTTTCCTCATTATCTTACGTTCTTTCACTTCTAATTCCTCTTTGAGTGTTCTGTGTTGAAAGTTTAGTGTCTCAGATGCGTAACGAGCTTCGGGTCTAATTACTGTTGTATAGTGTCGTATTTTGCAGTTAGTTTTTGTTGTAAATGTTTTTTTGTTAACTGAAACGCCGTCTCCGTTTTCTGGACTCTTGATCTGACAGATATCTTTTCATTTCAATTTTCTGCAATCCATTCACCTAAATATTTAAATTCTTTTACTTGAGAGATGTATTTATTACCAATTTTGAGATCAGAAGGTGCATCTTTGATGTCAGTCATAAATTTTGTTTTTTCAAATAAAATTTCTAGTCCTATTTTAGCTGCCTGTTCTTGTAACAATTCTAGCTGTTTCTGTGCCTCGGCAATGTCTTGTGCGATCAGTGCCATGTCATCAGCAAATGCTAAACAGTCTAATTCTACGCCCATACGTCTTGGTCCCGGTCTGTGTGCCGGTGCACCTGCTTTTCTCCATTCTCTAACAACTTTTTCAAAAGCACAATTGAAGAGCACTGGGGACAGTACGTCCCCTTGTCGTACACATGTGTCTATTTCAAATTCTGTGCTCAATTCTCCCATAAATTTTACTTTGGATTTGGTCTCCGTGAGTGTTTCTTTTATGATGTTTGTTGTCTTTTGATCTAGTCCAAATTCTGCTAATACTTCAAAAAGGGATTCTCGGGCTATACTGTCATATGCTTTTTTAAAGTCGACAAACGTGATGAGATAACTTTTGTTTGTAGTACTATGTAAATATTTCATTGAGTTTTTCATGTTAAGGATTTGTTCTACGCAAAATCGACCTTTTCTGAACCCACCGTGGTATTCGCCTAGTTTTGAATCCAGCTGAGGTTCTGCGCGGTTTAGTAGGGCTTTAGACAGAAATTTGTATGTTATTGTCAATAAAGAGATTCCACGATAGTTGTTGGGGTCTGTTTTACATCGTTTTTTTGTACAGAGGATGTATGGTTGCAGTCTTCCAACCTGTGGGTATTTTTTCAGTTTTCCAGATTTCATGTATAATTTCTTTGAGTTTTGCAATAAGGTTTTCTCGTGCATTTTTCCATAATTCTGCGATGATTTGGTCTTCTCCTGATGCTTTGTTATTTTTCAGTGACTGAATTATCTCTTTAATCTCTTGTAAACTTGGTGGCTTTCAGTCTGGGATTCGTTGTGTGTGATGGAACTCAAATTTTTCTGCAGGCTTTTCACAATTCAGTAATTTAGAAAAGTATTTTGCAAGAATTTCACTGTTTTCGGTGTTCGTATGGGCAATTTCCCCATGTTCATTTTTGAATTGGAGTGATGGAGGAGAGTAATTTGTTAATTTTTGTTTGAATATTCTGTTGAAATTTCGGGAATTGTTTTTCTTGAAATCATTTTCTATGTCTTGCAATTTTTGGTCTTCGTGTGGTTTACGGACTTTTCGTATTGCTTTTGTGACTGTTTTCCTGGTATCTTTGAGATCTTCCAGGGTCTTTTGATTTTTGTTGCACAACCAATTTTGCCACGCCTGTTGTCTGAGATTTATCAGTTGGTCACACTCATCTGTCCACCATTGGTGTTTACGTGTTCTTGTTTGCGGTGCTACAGCTTCAGCTGCATTTAAAAGTCCCGCTAGCAGTTGTTGCCAATTTTGTGGTTTTAAATGTTGTGTTTCTTTTGTAAATTGTTCATTGCCATTTATCTTTTGTACATCATATTTACCGTGTGGAGATTTCTTAGTGAATTTTCTTTTTTCTGGAATGACATCTAGGGAGAATTTTGTTGGGTAATGGTCGGAATCTAGGTCTAGTCCATTAAGGACTTTAAGTTTCATGATTTCTACTGTATTTACGCGGGAGATCATTAGCTGATCCAACTGATATTCACCTAGTAATGGATTAGGTGAGATTCAAGTTTTCGGTTTCGAGGCTCTTTTCTTGAAAAATGTTGATTTGAAAAATAGATCATGGTTTTTGGCAGATTTCAATGAGTCGCATGCCATTCCGGTTGGTCTGTGTATGCCCTGACCATTTACCTACCCAATATCGATATTTCTTTTCTTTACCGATTTGTGCATTGGAATCTCCCATAAGGATTTTGACATGGTTATTTGGGATTTTTTGGAGAATATTATCTAATTGGTTCCAGAATACTTCTACTTCTTCTACTTTGTTTTTGTTAGTAATGTTAGTTGGCGCATGTCCGTTGATAAGGGTGTATATCTTATTAGCTGATTTTATTGTCATCGTGGAGAGCCGACCCGAGTAAGATTTGAAAGTCGCGACTGAATCAAGTATTGATATATCCACTATAAATCCAGTTCCAAATTTTCCAGCTTTTCCTTTGTATATCCTGTATCTTTCTGAATCAAAAGGATTTTCATCTGGATATCGTGATTCCTGAAATGCAATAATTCTGATTTTACGTTCTTTGGATTTGTCCAGGATGTTTTTTAGTTTTCCTATTTTTAAGAGAGAATTTACATTAAATGTCATTAGCCAAATTCTAGATTTTGGTTTGATTTTGTTATTACGGGGTTTTGAGGTGCTCCGATTTACCTCCACACACACTTCTGTGGTCTCCCCAGAATCCGAATAGACCACTTGCGGTTTTTCAACCGTGGGATTTGATCCACTGGGCTAATTTGTCTTTGAAGGTGCTGTATCCATGTTGATTTATTTGGTCTGGGTTTGTGACTGAAATTGATTTCAGTCTGGTTAACCTCAGAGTTCCACTTATGAGTTTTATAGATCAGCCGCCACTAACATGTGGAACAGACGCTGTAGGGTTACCGCCACTAACCTGTGGAACCGTCGTGCCCTTCGTCCAAATAACGTTGGACGATAGCTTTTATAGTATCACAAAAAGCAAGGTTGCCTCTTCCGCCAGTTCTGCCGTACCGATGATCTTCATCTCAGCCTTCACTGCCGTTGAGGTCTTCACCGTGTCCCTGGCAAGGGGCCCTCACGAGGTACTGTCACCCGGGCCAGGTGAACCAAGGTTTTTTTTATGAGATGTTACTCCTCCCCCTCCTTCTTTTTCAACCGGTCTTAGGACCGGCTATGGCGCAATATATATATATATATATAGTGGACCGCTTAAAATACAAAATAATCGCCATAAAAAGCAGAAGGAATAAAAGCGCAAGTGCCATTATTTTCATTTTTTACATCTCGTCGATCATAACTGATCATTAACTGTTCCTTCCAGTAACCGGCAATCTTTTATCAATTCTTGTGTGCCTGTAGCAGTCAGTTTACCTGTCTCAACAAGACACCTAAGCATGGCGTCTGCAACTGACTGCACCAGCAACGAAAACGTCTCTTGACAGCAGAACAACTCGGGTCCTAGTGTGTTGGGGCTCTGCTTTAGGTCGTTATTTAAATCCTTGGGTTTCGGAGAAAACGACTGACTGCGCCGACAGCACTTCTTTTAGTGTCCACCATAACTCCAAAACTGTGCTTGTTTTCGCAGTTTTCTTCTTTCGATCATCTCTATTTTCTCTGTCAGTCCTATCTGGTACGGAAGCCACTCTTAAGAGCAAAATTCAAGAACTGATCGAAGGAGTGTTTTGTAAGCAACTTTCTTTGTCGATGGACTCTACTTCCTGAAGTTTCTTCCAGCGAATGTCAGTTTGGCATCTGCCTTACTCGCAGTTAATTTTGTGTGTTCGTTGCATTTCAAATCGCTCGGTATTTGTTGTGAGTTTTTTTGTATATAACAGTATCACCGGCGAAAAGCCCAATTGAACTTCTGACCTTGTCTACTAGGTCAGTTACATATATTGTGAAAAGTAATGGCCCTATAAGATTCCTTGTCGGACGTCCAAAGTCACTTTTAAGTCCGAAGACATCTCTCCATTCAGAATGACGTGTTGCATTCTGTTTGGCAGACTTTCCCGTCCAGTCGCACAGTTGGTCAGATATTCTGTACGCTCATATTTGATTGATCAGGCGGCAGTGCGGAACTGAATAGAATACCTTCTGCAAGTCAAGGAAAACGGCATCTATCTGGCCGCCTGTACATACTGCTTTCTGTGTCTCTTGCACGAACAGACCGTACTTGCCGGAACCCATGTTGGTCCCTACAGAGATTTTCGGTCTCCAGAAACGTCATAATAAACATGTTCCAAAAATCCGCAACTGACCGATGTCACAGGCTCATCTGATTCCTGAATTACAATGATGACCGGCAAAAAGTGTGGACAATACCTATACACCGGGACATATTTAGGGTTTATTTGTTATCTCTCATCCGCCACTCAAAACACACGAAACCACGATCCAATTTTGATCAGAATTACTTCGTAAAGGAATATATTTGTGAGTTTCAAAAGCTTGTTAGTCTCTAACCTAATTGCGATGTGGCGATATTGGGAACTTGAATTAATTCTCACTGTTTGCTGGACAGATGGTTCAAATGGCTCTGAGCACTATGGGACTTAACTTCTGTGGTCATCAGTCCCCTAGAACTTAGAACTACTTAAACCTAACTAACCTAAGGACATCACACACATCCCTGCCCGAGGCAGGATTCGAACCTGCGACCGTAGCGGTCACGCTGTTCCAGACTGAAGCGCCTTTAACCGCACGGCCACACCGGCCGGCTTGCTGGACAGAAAAAACAAGTGTATTCTAATAGAATGACGTAAGATAATTTACTGAAAGAAAAAAAAAATTCTTCACTTGGTTTGCAACATGTGGTTTGGAACTGACGTGAAGTAGAGTGGCTTTGTCATGTCTCTGAGCATATTGTGTACGTTTGTCTTTAAGTGCGCCATTCAAACTGAGTAATTATGCTGTATAGCGTTCAGCTTGACCCGGGAGCAGCAGCTGATGCTACACCGACCAGCAGCCGTTTTGTCACTCACCTCAAAACTGTTGTCTTTGATTTTTCGAAACCAATCTGTACACGTTGTTTCAGACAGAGCATGTTCTCCATCCGCTTCCACCAGCTAACGATGACTTTCGGCAGCAGATTTGGTTTAAATGGCTCTAAGCACTAAGGGACTTAACATATGAGGTCATCAGTCCGCTAGACTTACAGTTACTGAAACCTAACGAACCTAAGGACATCACACACATCCATGGACGATGCAGGAGCGCGGTTCCGTACTGAAGCGCCTAGAACTGCTCGGCCACAGCGGCCGGTCGCAGCAGATTTCTTGAGATAAAACCAGAAGAATAACACTTCCCGCAAAATCCGAAATACTGAAGGCACTGCGTAGGTGTGTTCTTTTCGGTCCACTTGAAAGTCACACAAAGATCTGAAAATCTTACGTTTCTACTGTTAAACAGGCGTCGTGTGGCTGCACTTAAACTACTGCTGCACACTCTTCGTGAACTGCGAGAATTAATTTAAGCTCCAAGTAGTTTGCCACCCCTGGAATGTGGTACCACAGATAATCTTCATACCTGTAACTAGCAGCGCATTTTAATAAAGTCTGTACAGCTGCAAAGAGTGTTTCCAAACATGTCTTTCATCAAACGTATCAGATAAATCCACAGACTGATATGGAGGGATGAATGGCATAAATTTAGAAGGCGTTTGGTGCTTGCTGAGGATGCGAGTGATGGAGCAGTTGCTGAAAGCAGTGACGCCGGGCAGTCGCCATGTTGCTGTAGTGGCTGTCACCTAGGTGGTAGAGGACTGAGCAGATAGGATTAGCAAATGTACGGAAAGCTCAGGACTAAAAGGGGTGGTGTTGAGAGTTGGCGCATGGAGTCGTCAGGATCACTGTGTGTAAGTTGGACGACCAGGGAATGGAAGGGTAAAGGTATGTTAGGATTATGTAATGACGAGAGGGAGCTTATTCAAATTACATTGGGACTGTGTATCTAGAATGTCAAGGTCTGATGGTACGCCTCAGGTTATATCACTTGTTTGCATGATTATGTTTCCATAACTTCTGTTCCCTCGCTGTACCTGCACTGACATCCATACTCTGCACAGCACTATGAATTGCATAGAGAAGCGTACTTCACATAGCACCAAATATATGTGTTTGTTCTCACACCACCACATATGTAGTGCTAGAAGAATTAGTACTTAGGATTTATACGTCTTTAATTAGTTGAATCTCGATTTCGCAAGCTCTACAGAGTGATATGCCGGGGACTGTATGTAGTATCTAGACTCATCACCTAATGCTGATTCTTTGAACTTCGTAAATAGGTTTCAGCTAAATGGTTGTTGTCTATCTTCAAGACATATTTCAGCGTTTCCACGCAGCTCTGCCCTGTCTCGAACAAACCTGTGATAGTTCATACTGTCCTTTGTGGATGTTCAGTGTACCCTGTTTGGTATGGGCCCCGCACACTTTTACTAACGAACCGAAGTCTGACAGTTGTTTTACCTAAGACTGAACGCCATTTCACATCCCCACAAACTGTGGACACCGGGGAATTTGTAGCTGACAGGTCTAATTGTGTCTCGTTGATATTGTAATAATAGAAAACTGCATTTTTGAGTTTGGTGATGCACACAGTTTCACATTTATGAACATTTAAAGCGAGTTCCTATCTTTGCGCGACTTTCAAATCGACAACTTACGTGTTTAAAATATGCAACCAGTGGCTTTTTTGTTGAATTTTGTAATCATTTATTTCCTGCACCGTTAACTGGTTTTCGAGCCACTGCCTGCTCATTATTAGATGGAGGTGTTACAGTAACATTATATGGTGGACCATGGGTAGCTCCACGCAATGACTGTGGTGTCAGCGGAACTGAAGAAAATTTACTTTTGAATGCATGATGGGAGTGAACAGTGATCAATGTGTCACAAATATTTTCTATCAAAAACAGGCTTGATCACAATTTATTTATTACGGTGACCGATTTCGACCACTACTGTGATCATCTTCAGACCAATGAGTAAGAACCTCCTGCTGGATTCTCTCACTGGTCTGACGATCACAGTAGTGGTCGAAACCGGTCGCCGTAATAAATAAATTGTGATCAAGACTCTTTTTGATAGGAAATATGAAGAAAATTTATTTACAGGCAAGAAAAGTCATTAAGACGAAAATAATTGTTATATTTTAGTACAGACAATACAACGTAAGTATTCTAAAACGTAAGTTTTTTCCATTTTAAACATTTTTCGTTACCGGTAACCAAAGTTCCATTATTTTCGGCGACGCCACGATCACTGCTTCCAGCTGCATATGGTCCACGGTATAGTGTTCCTGTAACACCTCCATGTATTGAGTAGCCTGCAGTGGCTGGACACTACTAAATGGTACAGAAAATAAATCTGATCAAAATTAAAAAAAAACTGCGATTGCTTCCAACTCATACCCACATTAATTGCCAATTTATGTCAAAGTACTTTACCACTGTTAATTGCATAATTTTCGAAAGTTTAAGGCCCGTTTCACACTGCGACACTGGTGACGGTCGCCAGTAATGGTCACTTGTGACTGTGGTGAACACTCTCGGATCACTGGTGTCCGATACCGCAGGTATTGCCAACTAGTTAGTTAGTGAAATGGAATCGTACAGAGGTAGCAACTAAATTTCGCTAGTCTTTTATGGTTCGTAAAATAAGGTATTAAATTTGAAAAAAAGGACATAAAACTTACCAATTCTGTATTTCTTGTCCTTGCTCTTCTCATTGAAATCAGGCACAAACTTCGTTATAATTTCTTGCCTCGCACTCGTTTTCATCAGTTTTCGCTATAGTCATCGCTTTTCACATCCCAAATAGCAGGACGGTATTCTACTTCACTAACAAAATGTTCCGCGTTAATCAAATCTAAACTCAGGAGTACAGTGTGTACAGTGTAATGTACAATGAAATTTCGCGTCATTGTCTCAGAAATGACTGCCTGTCAGTTGGCAAATCTGCAGCGCTGTGTCTGTGATCAATGTTCCAGTGTGAACACTCCAGTTCAATCTAATGCATATACGGTGGTGACTGCTGTGAGCACAGTGACCTTGTCCGTCACATGTGGCGAGGATGAGTCACTGCTGGGTCACAGTGGCTCGATGAGACATTGTAGTGTTCCAGTGTGTACGCTCCAGTTCAAACGAACTAAGATGGTCACCTTCGTCGGTGGCCGTCGCTAGTGGCCGTCACCAGTGTCCCAGTGTTAAACGGGCCTAAGATAAGTGTTAATATTTTCTGCCTGGCCGTCTATATACGAGGCGTGTTTTTTAAGTAAGTACCGTTTTGAAATTAAAAAAAGACGTGCTAAGAGATCTCAATAATTTTATTTTTACATGAAAGCCTGTATCTTAATCTACTTTTCTACATAATTTCCGTCAATATTGAGGCACTTGTCATATCGTATCATTTTTTGAATACCCTCCTCACAGAAGCCTGCCGCCTGACTTGTTCATCACTGCATCACCACTGTTTTGACTTCGTCATTGACTTCGTCATCGTCATCGTCTTCGTGGTCGCCTCATAATGAGACAATCAATGCAGCAGTTCACTGCAAGACATTGCACAACCTGTGCCGTTCAATTCAAATCAGAACAAAAGACGTGGCAAGTTGAGCAAGGGCATCGTTTTGCTGCAAGACAATGCCCGTCCGCATGTGGCGAATCATACCAAAGATCTCATCACATCTTTTCGATGGGAAACTCTAGATCATCCTCCGTATAGCCTCGATCTTTCACTTGAAGAAACACCTGGGCGGTCAGCGTCTTCAGGACGATGAGGAAGTCAAAACAGTGGTGATGCAGTGGTTAACAAGTCAGGCGGCAGACTCTATGAGAAGGGTATTCAAAAACTCGTACAACGTAATAACAAGTGCCTCAATATTGACGGAAATAATATGGAAAAGTACATTAAGGTACAGTCTTTTATGTAAAAATAAAATTGAGATATCTTAGCATGTCTTTTTTAATTTCAAAACGGTACTTACTTAAAAAACACGCCTCGTAGAACATGAACAGATATTGTCTCAACACAGTTCTAGTAACAAATACTGTTTCATATGTAGTTAGAAAGAACTACTGTTAATAAGCGCTAGTGTACTGAGTCAAATTCTTTTTGCGTGTCTAAATTGATACACATCTAAGCTGGGATTTTTCGGGGTGCACTCGGCCTCGTGATGCCAATTGAGGAGCTCCTCGACCGAATAGTAGCGGCTCCGGCCAAAGAAAACCACCATAACGATCGGGAGAGCGGTGTGCTGACCACACGCCCCTCCGATCCGCATCCTCAGCTGAGGATGACACGGCGGTCGGATGGTCCCGATGGGCCACTTGTGACCTGAAGACGGAGTGCTTTAGCTGGGATTTCTATCAGACCCAGACAAGTCGTGAGGCTTGTAGTCCTTTAAGATGTCCTGTGACGATGTCTTACCTTCTGAAGCGTCGACCAATGTAGAAAACAGTGGTTGGCCGTGTGATCTGCAGTTGCGGCGTTGAGTACGCAATCCGCTTGGGTTGAGTCGTCTGTAGTTCAATACGAGCGTCATTTTGTGTTCGGTGAATCATCATTGCCGCCGCCATGAAACGTCGAATATTTCGACCGACGTCATACTGTGATATGTGTGAGCTACCTTGATTATTAGTCGCATGGTCTTGAGACTGGTACATACATATGTTGCTTCACAATTGTCTACCGAGCGAGGTGGCGCAGTGGTTAGCACACTGGACTCGCACTGGGGAGGACGACGGTTCAATCCCGCGTCCGGGCATCCTGATTTAGGTTTTCCGTGATTTCCCTAAATCCCTCAAAGCAAATGCCGGGATGGTTCCTTTGAAAGGGCACGGCCGACTTCCTTCCCCGTCCTTCCCTAATCCGATGAGACCGATGACCTCGCTGCCTGGTCTCCTCCCCCAAAACAACCCAACTTCATAATTGTCTACAGTTTTTACACTAAAATGGCTGCCACCCTTACCTTTTTTGGTGTATTCGTTAATTTCTTATGTGGCCTGTGTTCCTGTGAGAAACAAATGAATAATGTGGAATAATTGACGTATCGGACAAGCCATGTTTGAGCTGCAGACCTGTTGTCGTTCCCTGAGTCATGGCCACACCATTACAGAAAAACGAGAAATTGAGGTTCCAAAATGTACATCATGGTATGCTGATATCGATACAGCTGTTACTGCGCATTGAAAGTTGTAGTGTGTTCAGCAGCTCGGCAAGTGGCTTAGTGTGATACTGATGGTAAGCTGCAGCAGATTTTCAGATCCTAAAGAAAATCGTTTTCCCGCGCCTATGTTCATGAAACACCTTCATCTGAAAGATCTAATAGCAATGTTATGGGGGCTCGCAGTGATATGTGTCATACATAATTGTGTTATATGAATTTTTGTATCTGAATCGATTGTGGGCGAGCATCGATGTAAACTGCATCGCAGAAGTTAGCTAACATCTTTGAACTGCGCGAGGGTGCAGTAGGACCAGACATTGTTTAGCTGTGGTAGAGACGGTGTCATAGTTTAGGTGTGTGAGAGTTAGGCTGATGATGTTAACCTGTGTTAGTGACGATGCCAGGGCAATATTATGCTTCAAATTTAATGTGTTAGCTTATTATTTTGTTCAATCGACATGATTATAAAACTGATTTGTGAAGGAAGAAATTTAATGGAATGTCAGGTAAATACAATAACAGTGTAATTTTTTTCACTATTGCTGCGCCATCGAACGAACTTGGTTACTGTACTCAAAGTTGTTAGCTTTGAGAGCTAGGAAACTGTATTGTTTGGATGTTAAGAAGTTCATTAAATTTAAAATCTGCCTTGAGCACTTTGTCTCAATAAAAAAAAAGAAGAAGTTATTTCTGCGCATATTTCATTACTAGCCTTTTTCTTACAAGTCTTTTTAATGGATGACCAATCAAGTATGTTCGATTTGCAATTAACAAAGAACTCATTGCACCTCTCGAGTATCTCTGTATAGATACAATAATTTGCACCTTTAGCATAGCGGCGCGCAAGACAGTAGTACTGCAACGTATCCAGATTTGCGCAGAATAGAGGTAAGGAGAAAAGATTATCATTTTTTTTATTTGTTCAATCAGGACCAACTTACGTTATTTACACACAGTTTTTGTGATCAAATTTTGCAAAGCCAATTACTCTAGGTTTCATGTCAAAGTTAATTATTCAGGCAGTTTATATTCAGAATTCTCGCTGTCAGATTACTAACTTTTACAGTATGAAATATTTCCCTTTTCGTTATGACAATTGTTTGTCATTACGGTGCAGCTTTGCTTTCACTTAACGACTGTTGATTTATTATCGCAGCTCTGGCATACAATCAGAAACAGAGCACTTCAGTTCATATTTTTATTACTCCAGATAACTTCAGAAGGTTCAAATGGCTCTGAGCACTATGGGACTTAACATCTAAGGTCATCAGTCCCCTAGAACTTAGAAGTACTTAAACCTAACTAACCTAAGGACATCACACACATCCATGCCCGAGGCAGGATTCGAACCTGCGACCGTAGCGGTCGCGCGGTTCCAGACTGAAGCGCCTACGACCGCTCGCCCACTCCGGCCGGCCCAGATAACTTCAAACAGACCCAGGTGCTAGTATTCTGAATGTTAAAATGATTGGAAAATGTACATTAGGCCTTATCTTTGACTAACTCATGTGCTTAGAAGACAACATTAACAAGAAGAAACCACTACAAAAATCCCGTCGGTGGTGTGAAACTAGCTGGCTCTAGTGACAGTACCGTAACATATTTCTCAGTCTTTTTTTTTCCTTTTTTCTTTTTTCTTGACCTTGTCGTGACGGGGTCTGCACGTTACTCTGGATCTGTGCAATGTTAGTGGTAGAGACGAGTGGATGCTCTTCCTCTCACATATTACCAACTTGGGCTCCCTCTGCTCCCCACTCCCCAGCCTGGTACCGTGTGAAAAGAACTGGACTCTTCAATAGGTACTATCTCAAACAGCCCGCACTACCCAAGGGGTAGAGGACGGAAGTATGAAAAAAAAAAAACAAACAAGCAAACAGTACACCACTATGTCCATCACACGACCCAGAGCAAGGCCGGTGCAAACATGGCCGAAACGTGGGGTTTCTCCATTATCTTAGAACATCATGCTGCTCTACATTCAGAGAACTTAGTTTAAGGAATTGCAGTCCGCTGAGGTAAGTGTAGGGCGAGGTTTTTAATGATACTTGTTCGGGACAGAAAAGAAACTATGAACGATAATAAGTGATTATTTTATTTGGTTATAACAAAAACATTGGATCACTTGTACTTGGGCTCGAGCGTGTCCCTGACGAATGTAATGTACTTCTCCTTGGCCTCGTCCTGAGACATGCCCTTCTTGCCAGACCATGCCTCCCACTTGGCCTTGCCTTTCAGGTCCAGCATCCCCGGTTTCTCTGAAACAAACCAATCACAAATAATTCAGAACAAGCATTCATAACCCCTCTCGTACGCACACGTCCACGCGAACAATATGCAGTAACATTAACCACTAATCTAAAGCTCGGTTTACACTGGAGCGAACACAAGCGAATGAGCATCAGCGAATGGTCTCTAGTGCAAACTGTAGGAACAGCATTCGGCCACGTTCGATTCGCATTCGCTGGTGCTCGCTCGTGTCCCAGTCGTCGTCGGTCATTCAGCGAACAATCAAAGGAAGTTCACACCTTCTCTGCTTCGAAGCTAGTACATTCATCTGATGTTTTGCATACGATTTGCTTTAATCGTTGAAATGAGCTGCGTGAGTGATGAGTGGTCGGAAGTGAATGTAACGTTACTGAGAGAATGATGTACAGGGTGATCGGAAACATCCGTTACAATCTTCTAGGACTTCTAGAGGGCAATGATTAGCTACAGGCGTTTGAAAACATGTTTGCCAGGTAGGTGCGCGACAGGGCATTTATAGCCGGGGATGCTTGCTTTGGATCGGCTGATGTCATTTGACGTTTACCTTACCACTCTGTCCTCGTTCGAGCTTCTCCCACGTGTCTGTATTAGAGGAACGTCTTTGAATACACGTTTGGAGAACATACCGACATGAGCCATCTGTATGGCGCAGCTTACGGTAATGGAAGAACTACTATTAGCCTTTCTTAAGATCGCTGTCCAAAACGTCCGTCTACATCGCATACCCTTTTCCCCACAATTACGCAACGGCTTCGAGAAAAGGGTAACTTCACTGTCAGCAGGTGTGACTGATACTTCAAGGCGAAGCTGCACACCCTAAATGAAAGAGGCCCTACTGGAAATAACAGTGTTTGTGAAAACTAAGTTTCCTCTTGCAACACACTGATATGACGTGAAGATGTGCTGCTATGGTAATTGCTCCTACACCGACGTTGTTTGTAAACACACACACGTGCGCTATTTAGGTGTAGAACGCCGCACTCTAATGGATTGCAGCATGGCACTTGAAAGTAAAGCACCAGTAGGGACGCATTAGAGACGTCAGTGGAACAGTAGGGTAAATATCCACTATTCCACGAAAGACAGTCGCGACCAATGTTCGGATCAACATCACGTTAGCTGCAGAAGGCTTGTCAACTAGGAAAGTTCCTCGACTTGTGCACCGGAGTAAAAGTGGTGTCGTATCGACGTGGAATCGGTGAGAATTGACAGGTAGTGCTCAGGGCTTCACCGCGCAGGCCGTCCTTTCTCTACAGGTGCGCAAGATGATCTTATCTACGACTTTTGAGTCACGGGAACCGTTGGCTGAATGCTCCAGAATTGAATTCAGCGGTAGAAGATGTTATAGGACGTGCATCGCATCAAACCAATGACTCCGTTACAAATGGGCAAAAAACAGTGCACAATGGACGCCCCAGTATTGGCGCCTGGCGTTGTTTACGGACGAATCTCGGATCTGTGTGTATCCTGACAATCGCAGACAAAGTCTTTGGAGACAATCCGGTAATCGAACGCCTCCAACACTGTGTCCCACATGTGCAACAAAGTGGTGGTAGAGTGATGTACTGGGATGGTATTACATGGGGCCACCGAACACCTCTCGTGATTGTTGAGGACAATCTCACTGCTCTACGATACAGGGACCAGTTTCTGCAGACAACAATGGAACGGCATAGCCAACACTTTGTTATCAATTTCGTCCTGATGCCTTGGTTCAAATGGCTCTGAGCACTATGGGACTTAACTGCTGAGGTCATCAGTCCCCTAGAACTTAGAACTACTTAAACCTAAATAACCTAATGACACCACACACTTCCATGCCCGAGGCAGGATTCGAACCTGCGACAGTAGCGTTCACGCGGTTCCAGACTGTAGCGCCTAGAACCGTTCGGCCACCCCGGCCGGATACGTCCTGATGGATGATAACTCGCGTGATCATGAACCTGTTGCCGTGAACAACAGAATGGAGTCAAAATAAATAAATAAACCAAGAGAGAACATTAAGAATGGAAGACCAAGAATGAGATACTCAAAGTGAAAAAGGTGTGCCGGTGAGCTGCTACCATTAATCTACAAGCTCCTATCATTAATCTACGCATCGAAGAAACAACGACGCGAACAAAAGAAAGATTCAAAGGTGGGATTAAAACGTATGATGCATGGATGTCACCGATTCAAAGGTGAGATTAAAATGCATGATGGATGGATGTCACTGACAATATTCGCTGATGACATTACTATCCTCGGTGAAAGTGAAGCACAGGACATGCAAAATAGCAGTACCTACGTTATTAAGGAGTACAATGCAATGTTCCTTCGGATATGCATGCACGTCCGAAGGAACAGGCACTCCAGCGACTATAGCCGCCAAGAAATACAGGAAATGTATTCGCAGTTTAGAATATGAACCACCATCGACTGTATATTGGAATGATGACGAAACTTAGTGCCAGACCGTGACACGAACCCGGATTTTCCATTTTTCGCGAGCGGTCACCTTAACGGCTTCGGCTATCCGTCAACGAATCACGGCCAGATCCAGACTTCCATATGTCGTCGTATATGTGTAACAACTTGCACCCGTACGTTACGTATATTCTCGTCTAGGAAGGGCGTGGTATTGGTCAATAAATACGAAATAGCAGTGCCTATGTTATTAAGAAGTACGATGTAATATTCCTTTGGACAAGCATTCTGTATTTATTCGCCAATACTAGGCCCTCGACTCTCAATAAATATGTCGTCCTTGGACGGTATATACGTAACGTACGAATCCAAGTCGTGACACATGGGTGAAGTCGTATGAGAATTTGTGTGTGGCCGTGATTCTGGCATGGATAGCAGAATCGTTTAAGGTAACCGCTCGTTTAAAACGGGAATTCGGTTTTGAGTCCAGGTTCGGCAAAAATTCGCAATTGCGAATACATTTTCTGAACTACAGAACCAGCTCAATGGAATGAACAGTCCAATGGGTACAGAAATGGAGAGAGTAAAACGAAGAAACACGTAGCGGTTGAGGTGTAGCAGAAGTAAGATTAGCGACAAACTGGTGACCACGAAGTAGACGAAATTAAGGAATTCTGCCACCCTCGAAGCAAAATACCATACGACGGACGAAACAAAGAAGACATAAAAGCGGAATAGCACAGGCAAAGAGTATTCGAGGAGAAAACTAGTCTACTAGTATCAAATACCGGTCTTAATATTAAGAACAAATTGCTGAGGATGGTTGGAACTGCATCAGGTACTTTGGTAAAGCAGGGCAAGAAGAGAATCGAACCATTTAAGATGTGGTGCTACAGAATGATTCTGAAAATTAGTATCAAATATCGGCCTTAATTTGAAGTAGAAATGGCTAAGAATGTTTGGAGCACAACAGTATATGGAAGTAAATCGTGTACTGTAGGAAATAGGAAAAGAAGATAATCGAAGCGCTGAAGATTTGGTTCTGCAGAATGATGATGAGTATTAGTGATAAGGAGTGTGGAGTTTGTCGACAGCATTGGCAAAGAGAGAACATATGGAAATCATTCAGAAGAAGAAGAGAGAGGGTGATAGAACAAGTTTTAGACATCACTGAATGAAGTCCATGATACTAGAGAGTAAAAACTGTAGAGGACGACAGAATGGAATAGATCCAACAAATAGCTGAGATGAAGAGTTTGATGCAAAGAGAAGTTAATGGCTGCGGGCCGTATCACAACAGTCAGAAGACTGATGGACCACTCTCTTCCACAGTACGCCCTAATGAGGCGCTGAATATGAGAAACGGCAAACGTATTTCTCATGTCCAAATAATTTCCTGCTTCAGGAATATCGATCCTGTCAGAGTTTCGGAGATATTTTATCTGCTGAAGGGTGACGAAGTGCTAGATGTGTGATGAAAGTTAGTGTGATAAATGTTCGTTAGCGTACATACAGGCACCACAGCCAACTTTGAAAATACTAAGTAAATTCAGAGAAACAATGATCGATGAATAGTTTTAACTATTCTTTTACCTCCACCATAAGCCTCGCATTGGGATCTTGAGAAAAAGGTAAGCAGTTACGGTGCGAATACAGGCAGTTAGTCACAGTCATTTTCCCCTCGCTCCTTGCCTGGTACAGATGGGCATTGTAGCGGAATGTGGGCATCGCCAAATGATGTTCTAGCCTCTAAAGATAATGTCTGATGTGGTCGTAGGAAAGTCCCAGGAATGCTGCAGAGGAAGTCAGTTGTAGAACAGGAACAGACTAGTGATGTACCTTTCATAACAGAGAGGAACTATAAAACTGCTCATGATTAAACACTAGTACATATTCAAAAACGTAAAAGCGCAAATTCTGCTTACTGTCTTCTCTGTTTGTAAATAATTAAAAGAATGAGGGAAATGAAAGAGTATAAAAAGGAATAAGAGTGAAAGAGGAATGTGTATTAATTATCATTGTTAATATGATTAGATGCGGTCTTCTTCCCTTCCTTTTTCCTCGAAACATTTCGGAAGAACTGTTAAATGGGACTTGTGAACTGTTTACCACATCATATTACCTAAGGATTACCAAAAAGAGACAAAAATAATGATATCACTGAGAAGGGGCAGGAAAATGCATGTCAACAAGATGAATAGCAAATGTGAGGACGGCACAAAAAAGAAAGTTATAAGAAATATTTTCGCGTTAAGGACTTAAACAAAGGACTAGCACTTTAGTAACAGTCTGTGCAACATAATGTTTGGTGCAATATATACAAACGCAATGCGTTCATCGTAGGAACTAGGAAAGACGAGACTGGAAGAATGTGAAATGTCTGTTATAGAGATGGACGAGTAAAGTACAAAGTGAAGAACTGTTAGCTCGGAAAGAACAAGTTGATGGTTAAGTTTATCAAAGAGGTTGATGAAGTGAAATGAAGATTACTAACAATATCAGTACCAATTCACAAGCTCAAGCTAACTAAACTGGCGATAGAGATGACTGTAAAGCCTGTACCATAAGTCACACATGATAGGGGAGACTTAAGACTGGATCATGTTTAACATATTATTAATGCAGGAGGAATGAAGACACGAAGATCAGGTCACAGTCTAGGGAAAACCTAGGCGTACGGCGTGGTCATACGAGTCGATTTAAGAATGTTGACAACAATACACGCGGAGTTTAACACGACATTTAGACACTACTCCCTTATCAACATTGATAGCTTTGGAAGTATGGAAGCCTTTCTATAATTGATGAAATGTTCATAATGACCATGACCAGATACAAATAGTGAAGGGTGATTTCTCGCATACTAGCTGTACAAAAATGCTAAGAGACATATTGACTCTTAAAAGTTCCTGGCAGATTGAAACTGTGTGTCAGACCAGACTCGAAGCCGGAACCTTTGCTTTTGGAGGGAAAATGTTCCACAGACTGAACTATCAAGGAACACCTTACGAATATGACCTCGCAGCTTTATCAGAACCTGTCTCCCACGAAGGCCCGCAAGGTATGAAAGCGAACTTTTGCCATGTTTGGTAGGTAAGAGATACTTGCTACTGAAAGTAAATCAGTGTGGGCATGTCACAAGGTATGAGAGCATTGCTTTCATCTGCAACAAATTTGAGCAAATCACATCACCAATAGCACGTTTTCACCTTTTTTGCAGTACATGTAAAATTTTTATTCTAGGATACCATCAATTGGGTTGCAATTGTAACAAATTTCCTGTTTAATTTACCTAAATTTATCTAAAACAAGATCAAACAATACATCAAAAAAGCACAGAGAAAATACTTGGCACGAAGAAGTTGAAATCAAATTATTTTGTTGGAAACATATTTGTACTCTTTGGATACAAAATCAGCACTGTTGCTGTCAGTATCATTTTTTAAATTCTTTGCATAAAGTAAATTGTTCGAAGGATGCGCTGATAATGAATAAGCTGACTATAAACATTTGTACAACATTGTAGCTCTTTGTATTCCAGCACAGTGAAAGACTATTGGGGCCAAAACAACAGATCAGTCGAGAGTGCATTTGTCAGTGAAAGGCAAAGGTTCTGGGATTAAATACCGGTGTGGCGCTCAGTTCTAATCTATTTAAGTTTAAAAATCAGCGCATACTCCACTGTAGAGTGAAAATTCATTCTGCCACAATGAGGGTTCTTAGTCAGTGACTTTTATTGTGGCCTAAACATATTTTCGTCTATTGCGAGCCATTAATAAGACATCTATCAAGTTTCTTTCATTTCTGAATATCCTGGAATGGATGGAGATCGTTTATCAAAACTAGGTGGCTCGTGTTTTGTTTGCGGTAATTATTGCAGATTCGTATGCTTTATCATATCTGAAACACTCAGCGTGTTTTGGAACCGTTTTCTGACCCTTCTCCCGTTTGACCTATGTAAAACAATTTTACGCAATCCATTATTTATAGCTGTCTTATAGTCTTCGTTTTATGGTTGAATTATTCTGGACTCAAAGGGAATTTATAGACTCCAAGAGTGAAGATTTTGTGAGTTTGTATGCATAGACTTCAAGGCTATAGATGCGTATGAGGTGTCTGGATTTTTAGAGACAAAGAATGGTGTGTTGTAAACTACAGATACTACAATGTCCTGATAACTGCTAGCCCGGTTGCTATTGTGAAATTTGTGTGCGTTGTTAAATTTAGCATTTAATGTGTTAAACCTTTCAGGGGAGTTTACAAGCAAAAAGCTGCAAATTTTTGGTATTTCTCATTTGTCCTTCGTAAAATGGTATATAATTTACCTTTCTATGGTGCATAGAATTTCTTTTTAAATTTTATTACATTACTTCATTATCTGTGAAACGGACATGCTTGTGGTTTTCACCGACGGATAGAATGTATACAGCGCTCAATGTTAGGTATCCTGTTGTTTACAATAGGGTCCGCCTGGCCCCACAAAATTCACACTCTGGCTGGTAAAAGAATAAATGGTCTTTAGCTGTATTATGGAATGGTCTCCCGGAATAACAGAAATGATTATAAGGTATGAAAGAAACTTCCTCGGCCACATACTTCCACAGACACATAACAGGACACCAATACATTCACATTGTTCCTTTGGACCTAAATCATGGAGTACATTCTGGACTGCTGATGTTCAGGAGCGTGTTTCGAGCACAAGGATTCTTTTGCTGAAGTTTGTATGGCAACCATGACGCCAACTTATAAGGGCATTATTTTATTGGTTGATTTCTTGGGCATTTTTAATCTCTTTTGTATTATTTAATTTCTTTTGTCTACTAACACAATTTGTTGATTACTGTTGAGTTGCGCTGTCTCTGCTGCAAGTTTAATTGAACAAATCAGCATTAAATACTGTTTTGGTCAAGTGATGGTTTCAATATATTTCAGACCTTCCCTGTACTGGCTGCTCATTATTGTAGAGGTATGTGTCTTATCTGACACCAGAATGAGATTTTCACTCTGCAGCGGAGTGTGCACTGATATGAAACATCCTGGCAGATTAAAACTGTGTGCCGGCCCGAGACTCGAACTCGGGAACTTTGCCTTTTGCGTGCAAGAGCTCTACCAACTGAGCTACCCAAGCACGACTCACACCCCGTCCTCACAGCTTTACTTCTGCCAGTACCTCGTCTCCTACCTTCAAAACTTTACAGAAGCTCTACTGCGAAACCGCCAGGAAGTTTCTTATCTGACTCTTTGTGACCCTAACAATTTCAACACATTGTGTGCTTCGACATTTTAAGTGCCTATAAATAACAGTACATTGTAGTAGCATCAAATCATAGTTATAGGGTTCGGCCACCATAAGGATCTGTCATTCTACACTACTGGCCATTAAAAATGCTACACCAAGAAGAAATGCAGATGATAAACGGGTATTCATTGGACAAATATATTATACTAGAACTGACATGTCATTACATTTTCATGCAATTTGGGTGCATAGATCCCGCAAAATCAATACCCAGAACAACCACCTCTGGCCGGATGGCGTGTACAGGTACAGCTGCCCATGCACCTTCAATACAATACCACAGTTCATCAAGAGTAGTGACTGGCGTATTGTGACGAGCCAGTTGCTCGGCCACCATTGATCAGACGTTTTCAATTGGTGAGAATCTGTAGAATGTGCTGGCCAGGGCAGCAGTCGAACATTTTCTGTATCCAGAAAGGCCCGTCCGTACAGGACTTGCAACATGCGGTCGTGCATTACCTTGCAGAAATGTAGGTTCTCGCAGGGATCGAATGAAGGGTAGAGCCACGGGTCGTAACAATCCCAAATGTAACGTACTGTTCAAAGTGCCGTCAATGCGAACAAGAGGTGACCGAGACGATTACCAATGACACCCCATACCATCACGCCAGGTGATGACGTTTTGCCATTCTTGCACCCAGGTTCGTCGTTGAGTACACACTCGCTGGCGCCCCTGTCTCCGATGCAGCGTCTACATCTACATCTACATATTTATACTCTGCAAGCCACCCAACGGTGTGTGGCGGTGGGCACTTTACGTGCCACTGTCATTACCTCCCTTTTCTGTTCCAGTCGCGTACGTTTCGCGGGAAGAACGACTGTCTGAAAGCCTCCGTGCGCGCTCGAATCTCTCTAATTTTACATTCGTGATCTCCTCGGGAGGTATAAGTAGGGGGAAGCAATATATTCGATACCTCATCCAGAAACGCACCCTCTCGAAACCTTGCGAGCAAGCTATACCGCGATGCAAGGCGCCTCTCTTGCAGAGTCTGCCACTTGAGTTTGCTAAACATCTCCGTAACAACACGCCGCTCTTCTTTGGATCTTCTCTGTCTCCTCCGTCAACCCGATCTGGTACGGATCCCACACTGATGAGCAATACTCAAGTATAGGTCGAACGAGTGTTTTGTAAGCCACCTCCTTCGTTGATGGACTACATTTTCTAAGGACTCTCCCAATTAATCTCAACCTGGTACCCGCCTTACCAACAATTAATTTTATATGATCATTCCACTTCAAATCGTTCCGCACGCATACTCCCAGATATTTTACAGAAGTAACTGCTACCAGTGTTTGTTCCGCTATCATATAATCATACAATAAAGGATCCTTCTTTCTATGTATTCGCAATACATTGCATTTGTCTGTGTTAAGGGTCAGTTGCCACTCCCTGCACCATGTGCCTATCCGCTTCAGATCTCCCTGCATTTGACTACAATTTTCTAATGCTGCAACTTCTCTGTATACTACAGCATCATCCGCGAAAAGCCGCATGGAACTTCCGACACTATCTACTAGGTCATTTATATATATTGTGAAAAGCAATGGTCCTATAACACTCCCCTGTGGCACGTCAGAGGTCACTTTAACGTCTGTAGACGTCTCTCCATTGATAACAACATGCTGTGTTCTGTTTGCTAAAAATTCTTCAATCCAGCTACAAGGGTAATCGCAGCCACGGTCTCCGAGCTGATAGTCCATGCTGCTGCAAACGTCGTCGAACTGTTCGTGCAGATGGTTGTGGCCTTGGAAACGTCCCAATCTGTTGACTCAGGGATCGAGACGTGGCTGCACGATCTGTTACAGCCATGCAAATAAGATGCCTGTCATCTCGATTGCTAGTGATAAGTGGCCATTGGGATCCAGCACGGCGGTCCGTATTACCTTCCTGAACCCACCGATTCCATATTCGGCTAACAGTCATTGGATCTCGACCAACGCGAGCAGCAATGTCGGGATACAATAAACCGCAATCGCGATAGGCTACAATCCGACCTTTATCAAAGTCGGAAACGTGGTGGTACGCATTTCTCCTCCTTACACGAGGCATCACAACAACTTTTCACCAGGCAACGCCGGTCAACTGCTGTTTGTGTATGAGAAATCGGTTGGAAACTTTCCTCGTGTCAGCACGTTATAGGTGTCGCCACCGGCGCCAACCTTGTGTGAATGCTCTGAAAAGCTAATCATTTGCTTATCACAGCATCTTCTTCCCGTCGGTTACTTTCGCGTCTGCAGCTCGTCATCTTCGTGGTGTAGCACTTTTAATGGCTAGTAGTGTATGAGCAGCGTACCGTCAAAGACATTCGCGTAGCTCACAAATATCAAAACGAGCTGGAGGTTCTCAGTATATCTTAACACATTACTGATGAGCTGCCTGCTCCAATCTCATTTTGGACAGACACCTCAACATGCCTGTTCCTTTCACACATATTTCTCCTTAGCCTTTGTACTTCCAGGCATACTTTTAACTTGTGTTTATATGTAAATAAGTCACGCTCTTTCACGTTCTGAGGTTACTTATTTCACTACAGTTTCTTGTGTTGCGTACTTTACTTAAATGATTATTGTATGTAACTGGAAGATGTACGAACGTCACCTATATCTGCACTCTGATATTTTATTATTCTTATTTTTTATTTGGTTAGTGAAGGTCTGTGGGAGATCGTACCAATAGCGACATGATTTGTAAGTTTCACCCATTATTTAAGAATTATATGCATTTAGTTTATGCTTAGGTTACAGCTACACGCCCTTTTTTGGCCTGTTTTGTGAGGTACATAGTTTAATAGTTTTCAGTTTGTATGTAATAGAGTCATGTTCACAATTTCTAAAATACCTTTGTTTTTATGAAGGACCAAGTGGGATAAGATGTTAGTAGAGGCATCAAGCCAAGAGGAGTGTTAGAGGCATCGAAGTGCAAAATTAGTGTTCAAGGTGTACCATAAATACTAGCAAGAACTCATTCAGGTGAAAGTATACGAGGTAGGGGGCGGGGTACACAAAATGGTATGTCGCTCGTGCAGAAAAATGCGCTCAAGCTGGCGCTCCTTACAGATCTGTTGGTGGCTCTGAAGCCGAAACTGATTAGGTGTTCAAATAAATTAAAATGTGATCAAGATTGCGAATTTATTTAGATACAAGTCACCAGTCTCCTCAAGGATGACAAAGTGAACTCATTTCGTGTAAGCGAAAGATGTTGGAAAGATATTACATGTAAATGCAAGTAAAGAATAATGCCTCGCGAACTCATAGCAGACTCTTCTCAACTGCGCGTCTGTCACAAGATAATCACCATCGAAACAAGATGAGTTGACAGACATTGTAAAGTTTCCATCTTAGTTGTCGCTTATTCACTTTATTAAAATTTGCACAATTGATCAACTTCAGCATTACAGGCCATTTTCAAGTACAGTCTACAAAAAACAGAACAATGAACAAGTTTATATTTAGCATATTGACATATAAAAATATTTTACAAGGGAGAGCGTAAAAATTGTTTACTTACAGGTGTCAACATATTGTATTACCATCCGATTATTAAACGGCAGAAATAGCAGTTCTGAGAGTTAGCACATAATGTGCAAGTGTCAAAAATAAAAACAGAATGTTTATTCAGTGCAGTAATAGTTATTCTTGAAATCAATGCCACGTTATACTCTTATGTCACTGTATGCGCTCGCTTTACTTGCTAAACACGAACTGTAATTCCTGGGGAAGCAGAAACAGCAAAGATAGAGCAGTTTAAAAGTGTGTTAATATGTCGATGAATGTGTCACATGTATACATACTACATCTATGTTGTTATAAACGCATTAGACGGTCGAAACTTAAACAAACAATTCCAGTGTGGACAGCAAGACGAAGCATCAAATGCATCTGCAGAATAGGGTAAAGTTAGAAAAGGACAAAGGATTTCTTTATTGGATTTTGGACGTAAATTAATTAAAATATTAGTTTGCCAGATGGTACAAAATAATAATAAGATGACAGAAGCAAGTGACTACAGTTACGTATGTATAACTACATCCGTATATGAAAAATGTTGTTTGTCTTCGATAAAATAGGATGTAGAATCTCAACGATACTTGCTTCCCTTTTTGCGTTTAATTAAATTGTCCTTCATAATTTCAAAGTTTCGGTTACTTGTATATTCGTACAAAGATTGACTTTATCAAAGGAGGCAAATCTACCTTCCTCTTGGATGTGGATGTTTCTGGTTTGGTCGCCCAGTTCTTGTGAGTTACGAATTCTACGTTTTTCTCTAAATGTGTGCAGCTAGCTCATTTATCAAACTATTCAATTTTGTATTTGATAAATACGCAAGACTAACTATACCAATAGCTATGAGTTGAGTCGAAATTTCAATAATCAGTTCAGCTCATAGTGTAGGGAGTCCTAGGGTTCATTATTATGCACTCCTCACAAAAATTAAATTGCTCTTAATTGCTTTTCTAATTTGGGCATTAAATTATTTACTTGGATTGTGGTTAATTTTTGTATCACAGTTATTGTAAAAGAACTGATGAATTTTCTTTTCATAATCGCTAAACAGTATAATAATTAAGGTATTGCCTTTGTTAGCTTCAGTTTCTACGACTTGCCTTGTTTTTAATTTATTGTTAATGTCACATAGAGTACTTCGTTTGTGCATTTGCTCGCTAATGTAATTAGCACCACGATTCTCCTGTTTTGAAATCATTCTGGCGATTTTACGGGTGATGTCGTTTTGCTACGGTGTTGAGATTTGTAGCCATGGAGGTACGAAAAGGAAGGGAGGTGGCTCTAGTCGTATTCCAGAAAGAGCGCCCAATCAATGCCACGTTATACTCTTATGTCACTGTATGCGCTCGCTTTACTTGCTAAACACGAACTGTAATTCCTGGGGAAGCAGAAACAGCAAAGATAGAGCAGTTTAAAAGTGTGTTAATATGTCGATGAATGTGTCACATGTATACATACTACATCTATGTTGTTATAAACGCATTAGACGGTCGAAACTTAAACAAACAATTCCAGTGTGGACAGCAAGACGAAGCATCAAATGCATCTGCAGGATAGGGTAAAGTTAGAAAAGGACAAAGGATTTCTTTATTGGATTTTGGACGTAAATTAATTAAAATATTAGTTTGCCAGATGGTACAAAATAATAATAAGATGACAGAAGCAAGTGACTACAGTTACGTATGTATAACTACATCTGTATATGAAAAATGTTCTTTGTCTTCGATAATATAGGATGTAGAATCTCAACGATACTTGCTTCCCTTTTTGCGTTTAATTAAATTGTCTTTCATAATTTCAAAGTTTCGGTTACTTGTATATTCGTACACAGATTGACTTTATCAAAGGAGGCAAATCTACCTTCCTCTTGGATGTGGATGTTTCTGGTTTGGTCGCCCAGTTCTTGTGAGTTACGAATTCTACGTTTTTCTCTAAATGTGTGCAGCTAGCTCATTTATCAAACTATTCAATTTTGTATTTGATAAATACGCAAGACTAACTATACCAATAGCTATGAGTTGAGTCGAAATTTCAATCATCAGTTCAGCTCATAGTGTAGGGAGTCCTAGGGTTCATTATTATGCACTCCTCACAAAAATTAAATTGCTCTTAATTGCTTTTCTAATTTGGGCATTAAATTATTTACTTGGATTGTGGTTAATTTTTGTATCACAGTTATTGTAAAAGAACTGATGAATTTTCTTTTCATAATCGCTAAACAGTATAATAATTAAGGTATTGCCTTTGTTAGCTTCAGTTTCTACGACTTGCCTTGTTTTTAATTTATTGTTAATGTCACATAGAGTACTTCGTTTGTGCATTTGCTCGCTAATGTAATTAGCACCACGATTCTCCTGTTTTGAAATCATTCTGGCGATTTTACGGGTGATGTCGTTTTGCTACGGTGTTGAGATTTGTAGCCATGGAGGTACGAAAAGGAAGGGAGGTGGCTCTAGTCGTATTCCAGAAAGAGCGCCATTTTAAGTAGCCCAAAACAGTAGCAGACTAATATTGTTTACGAGTACTTCTTGTTCATTACCGATGTCATGTGCGCGGTAACTATTTTAAATACTAAGAATTACAGAGCTTACATGAATAATTTAGTGCCAGGGATGGCAATTTCGAATGTTTTTCTGTTCTTGAATGCGTATTTGCTGTAGTAATACGACCCAGAGTGACGTCACAGTGAATGCGGTGAACCTAATATTTTGGGCTAGCTAAGATAGTGGCTTCAATTTGTGAAGTAGCCACCATACCTCCCATGTCCATGGTTATACCATACCAATTCGATACTCTGCGGTAATATTCTTTATCATACTACTCCGTAATTTTGAGGGCATTTTAAATTTTTAAGGATTTGTTTAATAGGTCTGTTTCTGCGTTAGTGAACTGTATACGTCAGATTCCTTGCTTCTTTAAAAATCTGAAGTTACTATTATATGATCTATCTTCACTGTATTTGTTACACTTATTCCTTTCTGTAAGCTGTGTACTTTTATTTTTGCGCCTGGTTCTAATATACTTACAGACAACATGAGCAAAGTCATTAATTAACGTAAAAAAATATCGGTTTGGAGGAGCGACAATACTTCCCCTAATTTTAGATGTGACACATAAATCTGGTGATCAAATTGTTATTTATACTTAAATTTAGCACGAACTTCGTATTTTAACCAGAGCACTTTACTAGACTTTTTACTAGAGAAGTTATCTTTGTTTTAGGCTTAATTTTACGACTGAAAAATTTAGGGATCATGTTTAGTTTAGCACACTGTTTACGTAATCTAATGGACTCAGTTGTTTTTAACAGTTTAATCTTCGTCTGTTGGTGTAATACTTTACCCCTCGCCAAGTGGGGCAGGATCAGTCATTTTCTTCATATAGGGTACCACAGCCCTCGATTGTTGATGGAATTTTAAAGCAAAGTAACAGATAATAGCGTCGCAGCCCACCTGTGTTGTTGTCGCCGACGGTGGCCTGTTTGAAGAGCGCGTACAGTTCAAGCAGCTCCTGGTCCGAGGGCATCTTCGTCAGCTTCCTCACATCCTCGGCTGCCTGGTTGAAGCGCTGCCACAGAACAGAAAGCTCTTTTCAGATGTCTTAGCAAATGGTATCCAGCACTAAACAAGTACTCATTCATCGAAAATGATTACCACTATTCTCTCGTTCGAGGCTAAAGCTAAAGATCATTAAAAAATATATTTTCAAGGTTGAAACTACTTTAGTACCTTCAGCGCTTATGAATTTAGAATGAATGCTTATTTATTTCATCGTTCACTGGTAGTGAATAAAGATGAATCTACTTAATGCACATAAAGAACAAGAACGCGGTAGTATCTGATCAGTGGTGAACATCTGAAGAGTAAGTAAAAGCTGTCGTCAACTCAGGTTGGTTGGACGGTCGCAGTGGAGATACGTTCAAACAGCTGTGGTTCTAGCTGCACCATGTGAGTACATCTACCAGTATGTTATGCACATGACGAAAAACATTAGCAGTACTCACAAACAGTAGAATTCGTGACCATGGAACAAGATGTTTAGGTACTTTGGATTAAAGGTCACTCAGGTATTTTGTATAACGGAACTAATGACCTGTAGGCCAGGGAAGCTGCCCGTATCCGGAACCCTCTTACAAGGGGAGACCACGACGTTTGGAACGCGGATTTACTGCAAACTTCGTACACTCGTAGTACTCCATGAGGACGACAAAATGTGTAAGCAGTAGCGCGTACTTCTCAAGCGTTGTTGAGAAAATCAGAAGATAATTTCGGTCGTCAAATATATTCCTGCGCGTGGCCATTTTTACCATCAAGCTCCGGCAGCCGAGTGATTAGCGTTCAACCAACGTAATCGCTGTATCGAGTCCTGACCGTCAGTTTCGTTTTATTTTCAACACAGTCATTTTCTTTGCTATTTATATTACAATCGATATAATGGGAAAAATACTTGTAATCGGATGAACTTTCATTAAATTTACAATGCTATTTGGTAGTCTACAAATTTTTATTACCACAAATAATGTAATATTCATAACTTTATATTTTTCATGTTTTGGCGAAAAATACCACCCTGCAACTCGTTCTCGTAACGTCGAAAGCGACAATTAATCGTACATCTTCCGAAAGCCGTGTGTGCCGGTCAAAACTTGCAGTTAACAGGTAGTTTCGGCTTTCTTCCAGGTATAAGGGATTTCTCAAATCACAGACAAGCATACATTTTCAGTAACACTTTATGCGTTTGGTCGTTTACTAGTCGATTGTTATGAATATTATATTATTTGTGATAATAAAAATTTGTAGACTGCCAAATAACTTTGTAAATGTAATAAAAATTCATCCGATTACACGTATTTTTCCCGTTACATCATTCGTAATATAAATAGTAAAGAAAATGATTGTTTTGAAAATAAAAAAAAGAAACTGACGAACGGGTATCGATCCATCGACCCAGCGATTACGGGGCTTGAACGCTAACCATTTTTTTTCCATTTTGTTCATTGTTGATCGTTGTGTTCGGTCGTTGCGGACGTCGCAAGACATCCAGTTCCAGTTCGGTGGGTGATCCTTCCACTCAGTTTTTTATTACAGAGGCCAAACGGCTCTCTGGCCGAACACGCTGAGCTACCATTCGGCTGCCTCCGCTTCGTGGAAAAAAATGGCCACGAGCAGGTATATATTTGAGAACCGAAATTATCTTGCGATTTTCTCAACAACGCTTGAGAAGTACGCGTTACTGCTTACACATTTTGTTGTTGTCTTCATGGAGTACTACGAGTGTACGAAGTTTGCAGTAAATCCGCGTTCCAAACGTCTTGGCCTCCGCTTGTTTGATATCAAGTTACCTAACATCGACATATGACTTCATATTAAAATTGATGCCATATCCTAGTGGGAAGAAGACTGGAAAACATCAGCTGTATGATTCAAATGGCTCTGAGCACTATGGGACTTAACATCTTAGGTCATCAGTCCCCTAGAACAGAACTACTTAAACCTAACTAACCTAAGGACATCACACACATCCATGCCCGAGGCAGGATTCGAACCTGCGACCGTAACAGTCTCGCGGTTCCGGACTGAAGCGCCTAGAACCGCATGGCCACCGTGGCCGGCACATCAGTTGTAAATGAAGGAAAATATTATCGTTGGATACAACCCACATATCCAGCTAAGCATGGTTTCACAACATGTCTGTAAACCGCAGACTTATCTCTGCAATCACGAGGAAGAGATTTACTCGCAGCAGTTTGCGTTTATTTCGTCTAAGAAATTCTGACATTGATGATTGCAGGAGGTCAGATGAGGAGGACACTAATCATTTAACCTTACCCTGCTCGAAGTACTAATCAACATAGAGAACAATCCTTTTTCAGATCTTAACAATCTCAGGCTTCTATCCCCAACAAGTACTATTAGTTTTTAATAAGGACTGATAGATAAGTGCTTCGATGTCTGTCAAGACTTATTTTAGTGGTCAATTTAAAAATCTGACTATAGGCCCTTAGTTAAAGTGCAACCTCTCTTTTTAAAGAATGTCTAGCGTTTATAAATTAGCGTTGGTGTGCCTTTGTTCACACAACACAAAAAATAATGTTTAGTTGTGTTAATGAATCATGGTCATGTCAGAGTTAAAGAAATACCAATTTCAAATGTTACTGGATAGTGTACTCACGCTGGAGCCCAAATAATAAATAATGGAAGAAGAGCAATTCTAACATAAATTTACCAATAGTAAACAAACAAAGAGCACAAAACGGAATTTGTCACAAGGAAATAAAACTATACAATACGTTGTCCAAGGAGATCAACGAATCAACTAATCTGAGCCATGTGCACGGAACCACAAAACTTCTCATATCAGGAGTTAAAGAGAATTTAAAGAACCTTCCGCCAGAGGCATATATTTTACAATATCTTACCATTGTGACTCTGAGCTGCAAAATCCTTCTCTGTGATTGTGAAACAGCTTTGCTACGGATTATCGAAATATAATAATGTGTTAGACGCTAAAATTCGTTATCGACGCGAAAGGAAGAAACGTTTGCAACGATAAACAACGGCTGTTGTAACGCCTCTTCCGGTTATTAAACGAACTAGTTTCGAACAGTCGCAGATATGGCGTCTCTTGAGAAAAATATGTGAACTATATGGAACTCTTGGGATCCTTATTTTGTAAACAGTACTAAAATGTTGATTTATAGAGATATTTTTTCTAGAGGTTCATGGCGTGCAGTTTTATTCGGGATTTGTTACGATTTTAATAGCACAGCTTAAACTGCTGCTAGGAAAACGATCATCAGTGATAGTTACTCTCACTATCGTAGCTTTTCCTTCGATATACCAACCAAAAATTAGGACGTATATAAAAATTTTATATTTTCTTTTTACAACGAAGAAAAGGTAGATTTATTAAGTATTATTCACATTTGTCTTGTTTGTTCAGGCCTAATACATAATAAATAAATTATTGGGATTCTTTGAACAGTTAGGCTATAACATTTTTTCCGTGGTTTACATCCCGTTAACATGCTGCCATCTGTTGGTCCACAATGGTAGTCAGTTCTCTCTCTTTCTACAGAGTTTTCGGAAATACCGTTGCAAACTTCTAGGACTTGGCGAGAGGAAAGAGCACTTAATATTTTGAACAGGAACCCATATTACGAAAAGTCAGTAGTTGGACAAAGTTTCCGGACATGGATTCCTATTCAAAATACTATTATGTGCTCCAAGTCCTAGAAGTCTGTAACGGGAATTTCCAGACAGCTGAATTCCAATTCTTGTCAATGTTAGTGCCAGCTGCCAGCAGCATTTTTTACTTTAGAATTCACTCGTTCAGAGGCAGGTTATGTAGCTTTCACGAAAATAAATCGTGTACAAATAGGAGTCTCAGTTCGTCATGACACTTCAGTAAAATCAATTTATATAAATTAGTTTTCATTCAATATTCCGTGTGGGGCCCAAAGCTTGTTAATTTAAATGTATTGGAACTGACTCCTGTCCCGCTGGTTTACACTCAGTACCGACGATTCTATTTCGGTAAGCGGTGAAGTAACGTGTACAGAAAGCTTTTAATATATAATTTTTTTTGATTGTTTGGTTACTTAATCACTTGCTTTTAAAACCTAAACTGTCGCTTGTCGGAAGATTTTTTTTATTTTGAGAAATATTTGTCATCATTAATTAGTTTTCCTTGAATTTCTTAGACATGTAGTTTCATAATATGAACCATTCTTGCTAATACTGTACATCTCATTGAATTCATCTGGTCATCACATTTCATCCAGTCGTTTGATTTCTTCCACTCCCACGCCATTGGTCGTTTCGGCATCCTGATCCTAACTCAAAATTCGCTATTAAAAGGACACCCATTTATAAACGTTGATGAAAAGTCGAGCTAAAAATTTTCTATTGGTACTCAATATAAAGCAAATATCGGAACGGCAATAACACTAATGACAGGCGATAACAGATTGCAGTCAACAATAACGACTTAACATCGGCAAAACGATTGAATATTTCAACTCAAAATTGAAAGTGCCAGAATGCGTAAACTGTTTTCATTCCGTTGCTCTTACAGAGTGGTTTCACTCAACAGAAATGAATGAATAGTAATGCTGTCGTCAGTTGGTCCGATTAACTGGCAATTAAATAGGATCTTCTGTGTACTCCCCGTTATACAGTGCTGTCGCAGGAAGCGATGGGTAAACTTATGGGGCAATGGGTTGACGAAAGAGGATGTGTGTTGTAATATATCTGACGTGTTAACAGAGAGCAAGTAAATTTAAGCTTACACATATCCGTCGATCCGTCCCGAAAAAGTGCTTTTACTGAGATTGCTACATTTGTAACAGGAAAAATACAATTCCATTACATATACCAAACGGCGACAGCACATGCCAGATTTTTGAAACAGCGGAGGACAACGAAGAACTAGCTATATGTAGTTTGTGTGGGTGGTCTTATACCACATATGGAGGAATGCTTAACCCCCAACTATGCCACAAAGATTATTACAATGATGAGGGGCTATGAAAATAACTAAGCATTTAAATACGAAAAAGAACGAATTTACATCAACACTTCTGAAAATAATCGTATGCAAATGTATCGAAAACATGTAACAGGATAAATATCTGCATCTATGTAACTCAGCCACATTCATAGGTCGGTCGAGGGGGGGGGGGGGGGGGGGGCAGGTACCAGGCCTGTGGGGTGACAAAACTATGCAGGTTCCGTGGCTCGAGTTCAGAGTTATTTTTTTCGCCATTTCTTTCTAAGAACTGAAAAGTTCAGTATTATAGTGCACCGACAGGTTTGTGCAAGAATCTGAAACACGTTGCAAAACCATGGTATTTATATCAGATCGTTTTGATATTTTAGAGCCCTGCGGTCTGATTAAAACGTCAGAAATTGGACTTCCCGACCGTAAAAAGTTCAGTTGACAGTAAAGATGTGATTTCTCACACCGCGCCTAAGATTTCTTCAAGCTTCTGAAGTCCAGAAGTTCGAATGGATATCTTAGTTCGTGACTGAGTATGGATTTCCTTCTTCTCCCAACCTTATTTTCAAGTTAACATTCTTCTAAAGTTCGTATGTTTCGGTAGCGTCATGTGAGAGCAGTTTTTCACGATTTAGGTTCACATGAATCAAGAATTATTTTTCCATTCATAAAAACTGTTTAAAAATAGTTAACAATATACTTTACTTACTTAACCACTTGCGTGAAATTGTTGCCTTTCCCCTAAAAAAAATATTTGATATTTTTGGGGGTTCGGGAAGGTGACAAGTTAAAAAATCGCACCGGATGTCAAACTACGCTCTTACGCTTCTGGCCATATGACAATTTCGTATGTCTGTGAATACAATTGTGAAGATAAAATGCTTTCGAAGTTAGTACACACCACCAGGAATTTTGTTCTATTCTCAACAATAAATTGATTCACCGAGACAGAGATACTCGATTTAATTCTTTTGTGCAGACGTATTGAGACACCTCAAATTTAATGTAATTTATACCACTAGTAAAATGGTCTCACAGTCTTATTTGTAAATGTTGTTTAGCTCTACTATGAATTTAACTACTAGTTATCAGCTGTCACTGTACTAACTTATGGAGATACATAAAGCGATCGTCTGGAGCTATTAAACTGGAAAGAAAAACTCGCATAGTTTCATCTGAAGGAAAGTAATTTCATGCCTGCATCGCGGTTGTTAATAAGGTTACGATAATAAGCTGTTCGCTATGTAAAAGAGGCCCTAGTGACTAAGCGTGAAAATGAAAATAGATTATCGGTGTCTTTAGCGTAACAAAAAGTATTTAAAGTGAAATAGATGCCTCGTCCTGTGTGTAGGATTCGAGGAAGAACGGAAGCCCGACGTCATGGAGACGGCGGCTATTTAGAACTCTCTGACCCCCTCCCCTCGCCCCACACCCTCCAACTCGCCGTTCTGTTCAAGGGTCCGATAGAAGTTGTGCGAAGGCTCCGTCTGTGGACAAACTGTTCTGTGAGCAGCGCTACAGGGAACACCTATAAATGTGTGTTCGAAAATTGTGGAGGGTAAAATGTTTCCTGTTCTACATTAAGCCCTTTCTGCGTCCTTGTATTCGTTCAAGACCAAATTCTTTTTTCTGCTGATCATCTACACGATTCCTAATATGTAGTTCCGGCACTCTCCCTTCCAGAATGTGTTTCCGCTTTATCTGTCATAAAGGATTTTATTTTATAGTTAATTCTTTTTATGCTATAACACATTAGTTTCATATCTTTCTCTCGTGTAGCACTGCGTCGTCACGTTGTCTGATTTTTCTGCCGTCCATTTTGCACGCAATCGAAGACTTAAGTATCTGTACTTAAATCGGCCTTGTTGCATGTGATGTCCATGACGTGGCTCTCTCACCTTGCTTCCATTCTACATTTTTTTGATCAGTAAGTTATCATATGACAGTCGCGCTTGTATTCCACTGTACTGGTTAAGATTTGTATTAATTAACTCTTTTCTCTTTTCATTCCGAATCTCACAACGTATTACCCTGTTAAAAACACCAAGCTTCTTTAACGCTATGGTGTTCACATGCTGAAATTGTGAACAGGATTACATCTGATAATATTAATCCCAATGTCCCTTTAAATGTAGGATATGGAGGATTTGATACGGTGACTGTACTAATGACAATCACCTAAGACATGATTATAACGCGAGAATGTAAAAATACGCTTGAGAACACGTTTCAGTTACCAAAAACTTAATTGTTTTGCACTAGATACAGCAAAAATAGCTGTTATCGTCTGACGCTTTCAATGAATGTTCTTCAATGGAGGTGAAATATGTACACATCAGGGAACCTGCGCTTGACTTTGGCACTTAAATTGACAGTATTTGAAATAAGTGAAATCGTTGGAATAAGTGTAGTTGGCGACAATAACATGTGTTTGTCGTTTCGGAAAGTGTATTGTTTCAGAAAAGTAAACTTGTACGACGGGCAGAGATAATGGCCTATCGCGTTGGTGACCGTTATTACATATGACAATACTGTATACAAATTATCTACTTCAAAACTATTTTAAAATAAATAAAATAGTATTAACAGAATCTTCCGTCGTTTATTGGTAAAACAACATTATAATAAATGAAAAGCACCAGTTTGCTTTTCATTTATTATAAATAAAATGATATTTGTAACAAGACAAATAGAAAGGGAATCTCTTACTTGTGATTAATAACTTATCTTCGTAAAGGTATGAAGCTGGGCATCGATGATCCCCTTTTGCCTATGATAGTTAAAAGTCTCTTACGTTAAAATTTTCCGCAAATAGTAAGTTTTAGTGCAAAATCGGTATGTCAAATGCTGGTTAAAAAAATCTTTCTAACGATACCTCATTTATCGCTGAACGATTAGTACGGGTTGATAAAAAGGGATGTTGATTTGAGAAATGATATATTAACGCATCTTTTTGACACGAGCCTTTCCTTTAATGTTGCAAACACTTCGATGTCATCCTAGAAACATTGCAACCGATTACAGCCTGCCGAACTTCTGATGTCTCATTGTGGGAAATCTATTGTATTCCTCACCTTTGTGGCGCAAGTGAACTCTCACGTGCTATCCATGGCACACAATGGCCACGGCCGGATGACTGATAGGCTAAGCGTTATAAGCTACTGACCTCCAGAACACCAATCGGTATAAAAATCCAATAATCGAATTTCACGAGCAGTGGAAGGAGTTGTACGTAGTCATCGCAATGAATTGAGAATTATCCCATCTTTCTAAAAATATAAATAAAATGTTGTTACAATTAAGCAGTATCATTAATTCATTATTTCGGGGGTTTAATAAGAGACATACTAAAACTAACTATCATTTACCTTCCATTATTTAAAAAATGAAAGCGTTCACATATAATGCTCTTTCATTCTAAAGTTTCGTTAGGCGCTAATGTTGTTGATGGCTGGGAGACTTGGTTGGGTAATACCAGTATCTAATTGCACTCAGGTGTCATAGACTCAGAAAGGTTGGGAATCACTGGCGTAAAGGAAAACCAAATTGTGATGCCTGCCGCATACACATTTAGTGGTGCAAATTTAACTGAACTTGGTAACTTCTGACACTAAGAAACACTTCTCTGTATTAATGTGTCCCTCACACTGCTTCTCGCTAATTATACGTCAGACGTATGCTGTCATGCAAGATATCCTTTTACGATACTGTGTTGGAGAAATGCTACTTGCTCGCAGATACCAGTACGACAGAATTTACAAACTTCTGGGTTTTTGGTCGAGTGCCACACGACATCGATAGTAGAATCCCTGGATTCTTAGCAAATTTCTTGAAAAACACGATACTTTTTTGACCAGCAGGCTATGGATAAAGATCAAAATCGGAAGTGTTCGCGTGTTTAAGCGTTCGTAGAACACTACTGGTGTTATTTCTTTCGTTTGGTCGTCTACAACGCTAAATTGGTATTGAAATCTAAAAATATTATATCCTAACTTATAGGAAAAGGGTCTTTTTTTTAGAAGACTTTACGGTTTTCCTAATTGTTGCCTATTGCTTGGTGAGATTCCTTTCTTTCATCTACTTCTATATCTATATTGTGAGAGCCACTTTACGGCACGTGGTAATTGTGTGTTGTGAAGATGTGTACTTGCTACAAGCTAAAAACTGAGAGATAGCGATGGTTGAGTAAGGAGTTTTCCGAGTGCAGTCACACAGTAACAGATCTCATATGAGTGACGTTGGAGTGAACTGCCTTCTTCGATAAAATGATATTGACAACCGCTATCAAGCGGGAAGCGTAGCAGCATAGGAAGTGCATCGGTGTCACCGATAGTGTGTTTTCTTCACCAATCATAGCACAAGGCAGCAAAATAGTGAGGGAGTGAGGAGCACTTAACTCATCCTTTCTTTCGACTTCGCAGAAGGATGAGAGGAAAGTTTCGTCTCAGTTACGTTAATCCTTTCTTTTTATTTATTTTTCTTTGTTTTTGGGATGTGCTCATTCGGCCATCTCAGTAGTGGAATGTCAGTTATGACGATACGTAGGTGAGGAATACACGACATCCACTCCTCGAGCGCAGAAAATCTCCGGCCCGGCCGGGACTCGAACGCGGGCCCTTTCGGTTATCGATACGCCGCGCTGATCGCGTAGCTTCTACCGAGGCGGCCTAAGTTAACCCTACAGTTTGGAGAAGGAAGAGGAAGCGGACGAAGCCAGCATCTCTTTGACAAGTCACACTGTTTGCGGGGAAATTTTGTCGTTCTGGTTTGGTCTCCACTCACGCAGGGTTGAAGGGCAGTGTCCTCTCTCTGCTGGAGACGCAGAAAACACATTTTTCGAGGGAAGGGAATGCAGCAAGTGAACTTGCAATGGAGCGGCAACGGATCGCGGAGGAGACTGACACGACTTCACACACGGAAGATACAACAGGGAATCTCCCCATCGCACACTCCTCAGATTTAGTGGTAAGCAAGCCCGGTGGGGATCCCGTCAAAACCTGAACAGAGATAAAGCATGAAAACAGGAAGAAGGTATACTAAACTTTGAAGAAAAAGAAAAATAGAAATAGTGAACGGTCGAAGGACAAGAAGTGCAATTTACAAATGCCTAAAAGAGCAACGGCGTCGTGGTTAACATCAGAGTGCCCTCTCTGTAATACAAAACTGAGAGAACGGATCAACGATGAACTTTAAGGGGTGTCATGGAAGGTCAACCCCGAACAAATACAACGAAGAATAACGAACAAAATGAGATAAAAAAAGACGGTCACGGTGGTGGACTGCCACGCGGGTGAGCCTAGTTCAAACCTCCCTTGCGCTAGTTTTCTTTTTTTTTCCCGCTGTTCGCTGTATTCAAATGTGTGTGTGTGTGTGAATGTGTGTGTGTGTGTGTGTGTGTGTGTGTGTGTGTGTGTGTGTGTGTGTGTCGTAGTGTAAGATCCGTTTGCAACAGCGAGGTGTAAGGAAGGTACCTGTAATGACAGCTGATTCTGCAAAACTACTCAGTTAGGAGTCGAAAGATGGTACGCATTCGAATGGGAATCGCAAACGTTTTATGACAAGGGGACAAATCAACCAAATACTCCACAGGAAAACACGTCTAGTATATCATACAAGGCATTAGTGACAGTACATGTGTCATATTACAGGAATCTCTTACTGACGCACCTAATTAGTACGACTGATGAGTGAGTGAGATATGCCTCCTTGTCTGATTTAGGTGTTCATATGAATGTGAACATTTTTCAAGGAAATGATGAAAACATAATAGTTTCTCACATAAGCTGCAACATATGAACGTAACAGTCTCACAGTCACACAGTTTCTCTGACTCTGTCAAAACATATGTTTCTGGCGTTTCTGAAGTTGCATTCCGTTTTGGAAAGTTTTGACTCTTGAATTCCTTTGTTGTAACATAGTTCACATCCATCTACTTGTTGCTTTTATTTTTATGAGACCTCTTTGTGGTATCTCGCCAGCTCTCACTATTCATCACGTACTTGCGACGGTAGCGTGTTCTTACCACATGACGCATATTCTACAGCCAATGTATAGTATGACAACTGCCAAGACCACAGAAGGAGAACATACATTTCAATGACCGTACGGAAAACTCATAATGTTGTGAAAAAAAGGAAACGCTAGAGATTTGAACACGGGTCACACACTTGGCAGTCTTCCACCGTGACCACTTTTTTGGTTTTTCTTTTTCTATTGATCTCATTTTGTTCGTCAAGGTCGTTCTATTTGTTCGACGCTTGTTATTGCACGTCTTGCCCATCAACCGTTCACTGTTTCTGTGTTGCTTCTTTTTTCACCTTCAGCAAACCTTCTTTCTGTTTTCATGCTTGATCAGTGTTCAGTTTTTGATTGGCTGTCCACTGAGCTACCTTACCCCTAAATCTGAGAGGTGTGCGATGGGGAGTTTTCCTTGTGAGTAATAGGCTAATATGACCAGAGAACCAGGAAGTGAAAGGGAAATACAGTGAAATGAAAAATATACAGATGTATCAGGAGCTGCAAGTGTGTTCACTGTAAGTAGTACAATGTCCAGTGTTGTGATGCGGAACTGTGACTTACATTTCGGTGGATTTGAAATGCTAATGAGTCACACAGATCTGAAGAGTGGATAGCAGACCACATGGGTTAGATACTGGAATTGGTGAAATGTGTGAAGTAACTGTAACAGAGTGCCAAAAAAAGGAAAAAGTAGAAATGTTCAAGGAATACTGAACACTGATCAGTTTAGAGAGTAAAGAAAGGGGACAGCTAGGTTAATTGGAAGAATCGAAAGAGATTCTGAAAAGAGAAAACTTGCGGAAACCGAAGAAAACTTTTGAAAAAGTAATACTCGTGATTTTTATTAGACATTTAAGGGCAGACTGAAAGGAGACAAAACCCCATGTGTCTATTTCATAAACGAAAATGACAGGCTTCATTAAGCCACATTGAAAATTTCGAAATACTTTCAAAATATTTGGATCAGTTTCTTAATTACCAGAACCAATCCATAATGTGGAATTCTCACTCATAAAATCTAGAAGACGATTTACCACTGACTATCAAAGAGATCCAAGAAGTAGTTAAAACCCTGAAAAACAATAAAGCTATTGGAGAAGACTATTACAGCGGAACTTCTGAAATGGTCTTTAGCAAAAATAAAAAAAGAGCTACAATTAGTCTTTGAAGAAAGCTAGAGAACAGAAAAATTCCATGAGAGTGGAAGATCGCCTCGATACATCGCCAACTAAAATTGTTTTGCTAGTAGGTGCGTATAAAGTATTTTCCAAGATCCTACTAAACAGTGCAGAAACAGTAGGCAGTCAACATCAAGGTGGTTTTATAAAGGGCGTATCATGTTCTGAACAAATATTTAGTCTGAAGTCCATGATTTGCCACAGATTGTGGGATTCAAAAGATATTTTAGTATGTCTGCTGATTTCAGAATGCCATTACTTTTGTTGACAGAGACAGTATACATAAAATATCCCGAGACTTTGGCATAAAGTCTAAATCAGCAAATCTTATTCGTGAAACATTTGCAGTCTTAGTATCTAAACTGGAAGTCAGCTTTTCGAAATGAACACAGGTTTACGGTAAGGTAATGGTCTATCTGCAATTCTTTTTAATTGTGTTCTAGAAAAATCAGTGAGAATATGGAATGAAAAACTTAATGAGTAAGATTTCACCAATGAAGTTTGGAAGAGGAAACGAGAATACTAGAATACACGTCTCGAATTTTGAGATGACCCATGTTGTAATAAAAATTAACATTTAGAAGAAAGTGGCAGAAGAATCGGCTTCATAATTTATGCAGGATTAAATAAATATTTAACAAGGGTTAATGCACCGAAATTACTGAAAACAACTACTGGCGAAACAGAAAAATTTTGTAAATTTCAGTATCATGGGGAAATAATCCAAGAAAATGGTTTGTAAAAAGCCGAAATAGATGAAGGATGCATAATGC
The DNA here is from genome assembly GCF_023897955.1 of Schistocerca gregaria. NCBI lineage: Eukaryota > Metazoa > Arthropoda > Insecta > Orthoptera > Acrididae > Schistocerca > Schistocerca gregaria. The sequence continues at coordinate 198,355,032 of NC_064922.1, forward strand.
GCATATAGTGTAACTAAAGACCTTTAAAATAAAAAGTGCCCGTCTAAAAATGCAAAAATAAGGTGTTACAACACAGTAGTGAAAGTAGAATGTCTTTCGTTAAATTACGATCTAGATAAATTAGAAATAACGAAGGCAAATGTTTAGGAAAATATTATACAGACAGAAAATTATGGAAGGCTAAAAACTACGAAATAACGATGGAACTTATCAAAACACAGAAAACATGTCAGAAATAACGAAGGAAAGAAGAGTGATATTTTTTGGACTGTAGACTAGCCAAAAGGATATTCATATATTTATGGTATAATAAGTCAACAATAAACTGGATATATAATACAAAAAAGATTGAGAAAAAACAGTTGTAAAAGCTGAAGAAACAACTGTCAGAAAATGATAGGAAAAAAGTAATGGATACACAAGGATTTCAAGGTAGGAAAGGGAAAATAAAATTGATATTAAATTGTCTGAAGAAAGTGAAAAGCCATACTGAATAGACGAAAAAGTAGAAAAGAAAAGAACAACGTCAAGCAGATGAAACTGGCTCGTGATCCTTAGTTGGCTTATTCGAGGATAAAAATAAAATTAAAAAGGAAGGCTGTCGCACTTGGAAAGAATTCTAGTAGAACGAATGGTAAGAGAGACATTGGCAGACCAAGGAGGCATTGGCAAGTACTTTCACGGTGACCGAAACAGGCGGATCGCCTACTTTTTGAAAGAAGAAGAAGTTGTGAGAAAGAGTGTGTTCTAGCTGAGTAATTTAACATTGTTAACATTACTCCTGCAATTTGTTCGATAGTTTAAATTATTTGTTCTTGGAAGCTGGAAGAGTTCGTAAGGACCAGACAGCAAACCCAAAGTTTCGAGGTTTGATCTGCAGTCGATCGTACGATTTCTTTTTCTGTCACTTTTCTCTTCTTTCACCTCTGCTAATAAAGTGTTGATCAGAAAAATTCCAAATTGCACAGCGGTTCGAAATCGCTGTTAAACTATAGGTCCCTCTACAATTGAATGGGTAAGTCATTTCAAAGGCCGTTGCACGGCAAATGCATGGCAACTTCAGTAGTGGGATGCATAGCACAGCACTGCTTGTGTAAACTAATCTTCAGCTTGAGGACAGATTTACTTACCGCGAGAAATGCATGTTCAACGTAAGTGGAGATGTTAGCCAAGCCTGAAGGTTGCGCTGTTGTACACTACTGGTCATTAAAATTGGTACACCAAGAGGAAATGCAGATGATAAACGGGTATTCATTGGACAAATATATTATACTAGAAATGACACGTGATTACATTTTCACGGATTAGGTGCATAGATCCTGAGAAATCAGTACCCATAACAACCACCTCTGGCCGTAATAACGGCCTTGATACGCATAGGCATTGTCAAACAGAGCTTGGATGGCGTGTACAGGGGCATCTTTAACACGTACCACAGTTCATCAAGAGTAGTGACTGGCGTATTCTGACGAGCCAGTTGCTCGGCCATCATTAACCAGACGTTTTCAGTTGGTAAGAGATCTGGAGAATGTGCTGGCCAAGGCAGCTGTCGAACATTTTCTGTATCCAGAAAGGACCGTACAGGTCCTGCAACATGCGGTCGTGCATTATCCTGCTGAAATCTTGGGTTTCGCAGGGATCGAAACTGGGTTCACCCGAAAAAATGATGTTTCGCCATTCGTGCACCGAGGTTCGTCGTTGAGTACACCATCGCAGGCGCTCCTGTCTGTGATGCAGCATCAAGGGTAGCCGCAGCCATGGTCTCCGAGCTGATAGTCCATGCTGCTGCAAATGTCGTCGAACTGTTCGTGCAGATGGTTGTTGTCTTGCAAACGTCCCCATCTATTAACTCAGGGATCGAGACGTGGCTGCACGATCCTTTACAGCCACGCGGATTAGATGCCTGTCATCTCGACTGCTAATGATACCAGGCCGTTGGGATTCATATTCTGCTAACAGTCATGGGATCTCGACCAACGCGAGCAGCAGTGTCGCGATACGATAAACCGCAATCGCGATAGGCTACAATCCGACCTTTATCAAAGTCGGAAATGCGATGCTACGCATTTCTCCTCCTTACACGAGGCATCACAACAACGTTTCACCAGGCAACGCCGGTCAACTGCTGTTCGTGTATGAGAAATCGGTTGGAAACTTTCCTCATTCCAACACGTTGTAGGTGTCGCAACCGGCGCCAACCTTGTTTGAATGCTCTGAAAAGCTAATCATTTGCATATCACAGTATCTTCTTCCTGTTGGTTGAATTTCGCGTATGTAGCACGTCATCTTCGTGGTGTAGCAATTTAAATGGCCAGTACTGTATGTATGCATGGACGGCACCTGTGCAATGTCCTTTATACGTTGCTAGCGTCAGTTACGGTGAGAAAGTGTTATGTGTAGTTGTAAGTGCATTATGTCGGAGTTAAGTGGGTTCTAACGCAGGCAAATTGTCGATGCTCGTATGGTGAGGGCTTTCGTGGGTGCTTTCGTAACGAAGGGAGCCGAAGTGTTTCGTGTTTTAATAGTCATTGTATCGAAGATATATACAGCAACAGGGAAAGCGACAGAACGCCATCCACTAAGTTACAAAGTCAACACAAGTGTATGTAGAGCTATAGTGGCAGTCACTGAAGAGGATGACATCTGCAAAAATCACTGCAGAAATGAGTGTAGCACTCGCGAACCCTGTCAGCATCAAAACAACACGAATGGAGCTCCTCAAGCAGGGAACTGCAGTGCGAGCTGGAATTACAAAACCACTTATTGGTGATACAGATTCCCGTAACACGAAAACATGGTGCGGAAGCAATAATATTTGGAGTATGGAGCAATGGAAGAAAGTCATTTGGTCGGATGGGTTTAGTTTCACACTGTATCCAACTTCTGGCTGAGTTTACGTCCCAAGATTGAAATATGGCGGAGGGTTCGGGATGATTTGGATAGCCATATCGTGGTGTTCCATGGGCCTCATGGTTACTCTGCAAGGTTGCATTAATGCCAAAGATTATCTGACCAATTTGATAGATCAAGCCATTCCCACGGTAGAAGTGATTTTTGGGCAATGATGCAAAATTGCAGCGGTGTACCGTAGGTCTCTAAAAGAGCGTAGCGTTCCGAAGGATTGGCAAAGCGCACAGGTCATCCCCGTTTTCAAGAAGGGACGTCGAACACATGTGCAGGACTATAGACCTGTATCTCTAACGTCGATCAGTTGTAGAATTTTGTAACACGTGTTAAGTTCGAGTATAATGACTTTTCTGGAGACTAGAAATCTACTCTGTAGGAATCAACATGGGTTCCGAAAAAGACGATCGTGTGAAACCCAGCTCACGCTATTCGTTCACGAGACTCAGAGGGCCGTAGACACAGGTTCCCAGGTAGATGCCGTGTTTCTTGACTTCGGCGAGGCGTTCGGTACAGTTCCCCCACAGTCGTTTAATGAACAAAGTAAGAGCATAATGACTATCAGACCGCCGGCAAGAATGGCCGTGCGGTTCTAGGCGCTACAGTCTGGAATCGAGCGACCGCTACGGTCGCAGGTTCGAATCCTGCCTGGGGCATGGAGGTGTGTGATGTCCTTAGGTTAGTTAGGTTTTATTTACTTCTAAGTTCTAGGCGACTGATGACCTCAGAAGTTACGTCGCATAGTGCTCAGAGCCATTTGACTATCAGACCAATTATGTGATTGGATTGAAGAGTTCCTAGGTAACAGAACGCAGCATGTCATTCTCAATGGAGAGAAGTCTTCCGAAGTAAGTGTGATTTCAGGTGAGCCGCAGGGGAGTGTCGTAGGACCGCTGCTATTCACAATATACATAAATGACCTAGTGGATAACATCGGAAGTTCACTGAGGCTTTTTGCGGATGATGCTGTGGTATATCGATGGGTTGTAACAATGGAAAATTGTACTGAAATGCAGGAGGATCTGCATCGAATTGACGCATGGCGCAGGGAATGGCAATTGAATCTCAATGTAGACAAGTGTAATGTGCTGCGAATACATAGAAAGAAAGATCCCATATCATTTAGCTACAATATAGCAGGTCAGCAGCTGGAAGCAGTTAATTCCATAAATTATCTGGGAGTAGGCATTAGGAGTGATTTAAATGGAATGATAATATAAAGTTGATCGTCGGTAAAGCAGATCCGAGACTGAGATTCATTGGAAGAATCCTAAGGAAATGCAATCCGAAAACAAAGGAAGTAGGTTACAGCACACTTGTCCGCCCACTGCTTGAATACTGCTCACCAGTGTGGGATATGTACCAGGTACGGTTGATAGAAGAGAAAGAGAAGATCCAACGGAGAGCAGCGCGCTTCGTTACAGGATCATTTAGCAATCGCGAAAGCGTTACGGAGATCACAGATAAACTCCAGTGGAAGACTCTGCAGGAGAGACGCTCAGCAGCTCGGTACGAGCTTTTGTTGAAGTTTCGAGAGCATACCTACACCGAGGAGTCAAGCAGTATATTGCTCCCTCCTATGTATATCTCGCGAAGAGACCATGAGGATAAAATCAGAGAGATTAGAGCCCACACGGAGGCATACCGACAATCTTTCTTTCCACGAACAATAAGAGACTGGAATAGAAGGGAGAACAGATAGAGGTACTCAAAAGTACCCTCCGCCACGCACCGTCAGGTGGCTTGAGGAGTATGAATGTAGAGGTAGATGTAGAATGATGATGTTGTGTTCCAAGACGACAGGGCCCCTGCTCAAACAGTTGGCAACGCCCAGGACTGGTTATGTGACCACGAGGATGATTTGTCGCATCTCCCCTGCTCACCACAGTGACCAGATCTCAATGTTATTGAGCCTTTGTGGTCTACTTTTGAGAGAAGTTTGCGTAACCGCCATCCATCTCCAGAATGGTTACTTCAACTTGCCACCATTTCACAACAAGAATGATATAAGGTTCCTAGAAAAATCAATCAGGGCCTTTGATTATCTTTTCCGAGAGGACTGGAAGCTGTTTTGAACGGAAACGGTTTTCCTACACCGCGTCAGACATAACGTTTTGCGTGTTTGGTGTTTCCATGTTTTTGGCCAACCCCTATAACTTATGCATTAACCACATACATTCTCATAAATTAAGGATAATGCTGATACATCTTGAGAAAACGCTCTGGTAGGCGGTTTGCGGGTTTAAATCACCTCGGGTTATGACCAATAGGTGCATCTGACCTGCGGTCGTTGCACTGTGGCGCTGGCAGCGGTCCACGTATGCAGAGGTGTGTTGGTGCATGTCACAGTACGGTGCAGCGAGTAAGTGTGCAGACGTTTCCAGACGTGCTAATAGTGACTGTGTGTTGAAAATGGCTCAAAGAGCACATATTAACGACGTTATGATGGGTAGAATACTAGGGTGACTGGAGGCTGGTGAAACACAGCACGTCGTAGCACGGGCCTTTCGTGTGCCACAAAGTGTGATCTCAAGATTATGGCAACGATTCGAGCAGACGGGAAACGTGTCCAGGCGCTACAGTACGGCACGTTCACAGTGTACAACACCACAAAAAGACCGGTATCTCACCATCACCGCCCGCAAGCGGCCACGGACTACTGCAGGCAGCATTGCTCGGGACCTTACCGCAGCCACTGGAACAGTTGTCTCCAGACACACAGTCTACAGACGACTGTACACACATGGTTTATTTGCCCAGAGAACTGCAAGGTGCATTCCACTGACCCCTGGTCACAGGAGAGCCCGTACAGCCTGGTGTCAAGAACACAATACATGATCATTGGAACAGTGGTTCCAATTTATGTTCACGGACGAGTCCAGGTATAGTCTGAACAGTGATTCTCGCCGGGTTTTCATCTGGCGTGGCCCAAGAACCAGATACCTCCTTGAAAGGGACCTGTATGGAGGTCGTGGTTTGCTGGTGAAGGGTAGAATTACGATTGGTGCATGTACAACCCTGCATGTCTTTGACAGAGAAACTGTAATAGGTCAGGTGTATCGGGACGTCATTTTGCACCAGTATGTCCGCCATTTTATGGGTGCAGTGGGTCCCACCTTCCTCCTGACGGATGATAACGCACGGCCCCACCGAGCTGCCATCGTGGAGGAGTGTCTTGAAACAGAAGATATCTGGCTAATGGAGTGGCCTGCCTGTTCTCCACACGTAAACATCATCGAGCACGTCCGGGATGCTCTCGGCTGACGTATCGCTGCACGTCTTCAAACCCCTACGACACTTCAGGAGCTCCGACAGGCACTGATGCAAGAATGGGAGGCAATACCCCAGCAACTGCTCGACCACCTGATCCAGAGTATGCCAACCCGTTGTGCGGCCTGTGTACGTGTGCATGGTGATCATATCCCATATTCTTGTCGGGGTAGATGCGCAGGAAACAGTGCTGTTTTGCAGCACATGTGTTTCGGGACGGCCTTCTCAACTTATCACCAATACTGTGAACTTAACACTTGCGTGTGCCCTATGTGCCTATGCCATTAGCGCCAGTTTTGTGTAGTGCCACGTGGTGTGTCACCACATTCTCCAATTATCCTTAAGTTATGAGCATGAGTGTATACTAGTGAACACTAGTACGAGGTACTACTTGGATATTGGTAATAAGTAATGTTTAGTACTGGGAGTAATACTGTGATGTTCAAGTCACCACTCCATCTGTACAAAGGAGGTATTAACATTATGGTAGAATACGTAAGTGCATTGGTGACGACCGCAAGGCCAGAAACTATTAAATTATCTGTACATGCAAATTTTGGCAGCTTTAGATATGATTTCGTGCTGTTGTAATTGTGACATGTCTAGTTTTTTTGAGGAGGGGGTCATCAGTTTACTGACTGGTTTTATGTCGATGCCACGAATACCTCTCCTGTGTCATCTCAGAGTTGCCCTTGCAACCGACGTCTTCAGCCATTTGTTGGGCATATTACAGTTTCGTTTTTCTCCTACAGTTTTTAGCCTAACAGCTCCCTCATGTATAATGGAAGTTATTCCTTGATGTCTTTACTCATGTCTTGTCATCCTGTCCCTTCATCTTGTGAAGATGTTCATTTCTTCCCGATTCTACCGATAATCGCTTCATTTCTTATCAGCCCACCCAGTTTTAAACATCCTTTTAAAGCACGAATATCAGACTCCCTGATTCCGTGTATGCAGGAGTTTAAATAGGCGCCCCGTAACCAAGTCCCTCGTCGCGTTCCATGTTTGCTGCAAACAGAAATAAAGATGTTCAGAGGCGGATATGGCTAAACCGTTCGGTAGATTATGCTGAGTGGAAGTTACAGCGGTCGGCCGCTGTTGCCGTACGGTTCTAGCCGCTTCAGTGCGGAACCACACGGCTGCTACGGTCGCAGGTTCGAATCCTGCTTGGGGCATGGATGTGTGTGATGTCCTTAGGTTAGTTAGGTTTAAGTAGTTCTAAGTCTAGGGGACTGATGACCTCAGATGTTAAGTCCCATAGGCCTCAGAACCATTTGAACCACTTTGATGTTAGAGCACAGTGTCACCGCCAGTTGCTTTCTGGGAAAGGTATGTTGATTTTAATTTGCCATTACTTTACTCCGCTGTAATTGCTACTCTTGAGATAACGGAAACGATGACAGCTGCAGGGTGCCTCAATACAACAAAACTGCTACAAGTCAAAGAACCGTGAAAGACCAAATCTTGTAGAAAGTAGACGCTCCGCAAGGAAGTGGGATACGGAAGTACCAAGGATTGAAGAGACATGCTTGACGTTCTCTGAGGCTATAGATACCGCGATAATGAATAGCCCAGTAGATAGTTCAGTTGAAGAGGAATGGATACCTTTAAAAAGGGCAATCACAGTAGTTGGAAAGAAAACCGTAGGTAGATGCAAGACATTTGGCAAGAAATCACGGATAACAGATGAAGTACTTGAAGCTCACAAAGAACGGGTACAAAAATGTTCAGGGAAGTTCAGGAATACAGAAATACAAGTCACTTAGGAGTGAAATAAATAGGAAGCGCAAGGCTGTATGAAAAATGTGAAGAAATTGAAAAAGAAATCTTTGTGGGAAGCACTGACCATCATATCATCCACACAATTCCGAAGATAGCATGAGCCGACAAGTGCAAGAATTATCACAATTAGCTTGTAGCTCATACATCAAAATTACTCACAAGAATGCATGAGCCGAGATGTGCAAGAATTATCCACACTCAGCTTAACGGCTTATGCATCAAAGTTGCTGACAGGAATAACAGACAGAAGATTTGAAAATTGAGGATGTGTTTGATGGTGATCAGTTTGGCTTTAGGAAAGGTATAGTCATCAGAGAGGCAGTTCTAATGTTGCAGCTGATAATGAAAGCAATACCGAAGAGAAATCGAGACACGTTCATTGGGTTTGTCGACCTGGAGAAACGTTCGATAATGTGAAGAGGTGCAAGGTGTTCGAGATTCTGAGAAAAATATTGGTAATCTGTAGGAAGACTGGTTCAAATGGCTCTGAACACTATGGGACCTAACATCTGTGGTCATCAGTCGCCTAGAACTTAGAACTACTTAAAGCTAACTAACCTAAGGACATCACACACATCCATGCCCGAGGCAGGATTCGAATCTGCGACCGTAGCGGTCACGTGGTTCCAGACTGAAGCGCCTAGAACCGCGCGGCCACACCTGCCGGCGTAGGAAGACTGGTAATGTACAACATGTACAAGAATGAAGAGGGAACAATGAAACTGGAAGACTAAGAGCGAAGTCCTCAGATTAAAAAGGGTATAAGACAGGATTTAGTCTTTCGCCTATGCTGTTCAGTCTATATATCGCATAGGCAATGAGGGTAAGGTTCGTGGGTGGAATTAATATTCAGAGTGGAAGGATATCAATGATAAGATTCGCTGATGACATTGCTATCCTCAGTGAAAGTGAAGAAGAATTACAGTATGTGTTGAATAGGATGAACAGCCTAACGAGTACAGAATGTCGATTGAGAGTAAATCGAAGGAAGAGGAACATAATAAGAAGCAGCATAAATGAGACCAGCGAAAAACTTCACATCTGAATTGTGGATCACGAAGTAGATGAAGTTAAGGAATTGCGCTACCTAGGTAGCAAATTAACCCATGACGCCCGGAGCAAGTAGAATATAAAAAGCAGACTAGCACTGGCAGAAAGGACATTCCTTGCCAAGAGACCTCTTCTAATGTCTAACATAGGTCTTAATGTGAGGAAGAAATGTCTGAGAATGTACGTTTGGAGCACAGCATTGCATGGCAGTGAGACATGGACTGTGAGAAAACCAGAAGAGAAGGGAATCGTAGCCTTTGAGTTGTGGTGCTACGGAAGACTTGAAAATTAAGTAGACTGATAAGGTAAGGAATGAGGAGGTTCTCCGCAGAATCGGCGAGGAAAGGAACATACGGAAAACACTGACAAGAAGTGACAAGATGGTAGGACATATTTTAAGACATCTGGAAATGACTTCCATAGTACTATTGGGATCTACAGAGGGTCAAAACGGCAGAGGCAGACAGATTGGAATATATTCAGCAAATAATTGTGGACGTTGGTTGCAAATGCTACTCTGAGCTGAAAATGTTGAAACACACAGGAGAAGAATTCGTGGCTGGCCGCATCAAACTAGATAGAAGAGTGATGGAGATAAAAAAAATAAATAAAAAAGTGATATCTGTAGGAGCACCTTTAAGATGGATTTGTAATAAAACCTAAAGCGATGCATAATGGTTTGTACGTCTTCTCTATAGTCTGCAAGCCACCTTACGGTCATGTCGGAGGGTATACCAATGACAGTTACCCTCTTTCCTGTGCGGGTCGCGAATTATCTGTGGTAAGAATGATATCGGTAAGCCTCTATGTGGGCTCGAACTCCTCTGATTTTATCTTCACGGTCTTTTCGCGAGACACACATAGCAGAAGGCAATGTGTCTGTCTACTCTTCTAGGAATCTTCGCTCTCGGAACGTAGCAAACAAACCACACCGTGATGCAGAACGACTCTTGCAGCGTAACGAAACGCGCCGCTCTTCTTTGGATCTTCTGTATTTCATGTGCCAATTCTATCTGGTGCGTATCCCATACTGACGAGCAATATTCAAATATTGGTCGAAAGATTGTTTTGTAAGCTACGGGGTGTTCAAAAAGTCCACAGTGCCGTATGATTGATAGCCGCGCGTGCCGTATGCCGCACGAAATGAAACTCAGTGAAATAAGGTTATTAATTTATTGAATATTCATTTTTACTTACAAATTTTCACATTAAATGTTGAAAGCGTCCCACCTGTTGTTGAATGCACAATTCAATTCATAATTTTTTCATAATGCGGGGCCACAGTCATAATATATGTCTTTAAAGTCAGTACCGCCATTAGCCTTGTTTATTTGCAGTGTTACATTTAAACGATCATGATTTCGGCTTTAAAGTGCCATTATCAAGTATTTTAAGTGTTATACAGTGCCTAAGATGGCATACTGTCGTATTTAAAGATGGTACACTCAGTGATAAAACAAAGTAGGCTTTACCAGAAATATCGACCCTTAGACAACGTGTCCAATAGTGTATTTTCAATACGACAGTATGCCACCTTAGGGACTGTATAATACTTACAAGATTTGATAATGACACTATAAAGCCGAAATCATGATCGTGTAAATGTAACACTGAATATAAACAACAGTATAATGGCGGTACTGACTTTAAAGAAACTATTCAATTCGTCTAATCATGTTTCCAAACACAAGCTGTTACATTTCTTCTGTAACAGAAGCAGTGAGAGTGGATTTTGCAGTTTTCAATTCGTCGATGGATTTTGGACGGTTTTTATAGATAGTTGCTTTCGCTGCACCCCAGGAGAAAGTCAGGTAGTGTTAGGTCAGGCGATCGTAGAAGCCAAATTCCCCGTGAAATTATGCGATCACCAAAAACATCAGCAAACAGTGACGTTGAAAAGCGAGCTGTATGCTCGGTTGCATCATCTTGTTGAAAATAACCGTTCAGTGTTTCACTTGACACAAGTTCTCCTATGAATGGGTACAGAATTCACTGCAGTATTGTTGTGCGTTTATTGTTTCGTTGAAAAACCCAGGCAGGCGCAGCTAACAATCATACGGCACAGCGGAGAGACTTATTGAACAGCCCGTAATTCGTTTATTGTTGGGCTACATTTCTTGAGAATTCGTCCAATGAGTCTCCGTCTGGCATCTTATCCGTCCTACTCGCGATTAATTTTATGTGGTCGTTCCATTTCAAATGGCTCTGTACACATGTTCCTTGGTGTTTTATGAAAGGAACCCTCCCATCGATTATTCTGCAATTGTGTAATTATACAATAAAAGGTTATTCTGCCTATGTATTCACAATATGGTTCATTTGTTTATGTTAAGAGCCAGTCTCCCCCCAAAAAATGGTTCAAATGGCTCTGAGCACTATGGGACTTAACAGCTGAGGTCATCAGTCCCCTAGAACTTAGAACTACTTAAACCTAACTAACCTAAGGACATCACACACGTCCATGCCCGAGGCAGGATTCGAACCTGCGACCGTAGCGGTCGCGCGGTTGCAGACTGAAACCGCTCGGCCACAGCGGCCCGCCTGAATGACACAGAGAGAGCATTGACCTGTAATTACTCAACATTGACTGAACACTTTGGAAAGCTAATAGTGAAGCACGAGTAGTAGGTTTAACCAGAAAGAAAGGGACTGGCAGATTACGACGAGTCTTACCGCATGGCTGGCGCTGCTGGTCTCCGTAGTATCGCAAAATCTTCGCGATTGTCAAACGACCGAAACGGCGATCGAGTCCGTAGCAAAGAAACGTTAAACTTCACTGCACCATTTGGGAGCGTACCTATAGAGAATACGTGGTCGCTGGCGAGACGGCAGGTGGTCGTTCTTTCAGTAAGGCTGCAGACCGGCCAGGAGAAGCGATGTTCAGATATTTTGTTAGGTTTGCCGGCACCTCAAACTAGTGTTCCCACGATTGAAAAAAGTAGTTATGGTGCCAACTTGCTGAGTAGCCAAGCGGGTAGCTGTCGCCTGTGGGCGTTAGAACTGGCGGTTTACTGTTTGCCCCCGAGGTTTCCTAACCTGGCGCAGCCTCGCCCGTTGGAACGGCGGACTTTCCTGTGTTAGTGCACGTGTCTGGGCAAACAAGAAGCTCCGTTTAATCTAGAATCTTTTAACGGTCGCCGTCAAATTGAACAAATTATTAATTTCTGTCTAAATGATGGCAGCCAAAACCTGTTTACAAAACAGATGTCCGTTCCTCTGTGTGTAGGGTATTATTATTACAAGGTTTTCTTCCTTTTTGTAATTGTAGATTCCTGGTTGAATCCTTAGACACTTCGAAACAAAATCTGTAAGTAGGCTGTTTAAGTTTTTATGTTGGTACCGCCACGTAGCGCTCTATATTAAAATCATTGAGGGTGCTGTGTGAAGTCTGTGGCTGGTTTGCATTGTTGGAATATTTGCTATTGTGGTGTTAGGCAGCTGGATGTGAACAGCGCGTAGCGTTGCGCAGTTGGAGGTGAGCCGCCAGCAGTGGTGGATGTGGGGAGAGAGATGGCAGAATTTTGAGAGCGGACGATCTGGACGTGTTTCCATCAGAAAGAGTAAATTTGTAATACTGTATATCATGAACTAATATATATACGATGACTTTTGAACGTTATTAAGGTAAATACATTGTTTGTTCTCTATCAAAATCTTTCATTTGCTGACTATGCCTATCAGTAGTTAGTGCCTTCAGAAAATATAAACTTTAATTTAGGTGGCAGTAGTGGCGCTCGCTGCATTGCAGTAGTTCGAGTAACAAAGATTTTTGTGAGGTTCAAATGGTTCAAATGGCTCTGAGCATTATGGGACTTAACATCTGTGGTCATCAGTCCCCTAGAATTTAGACCTACTTAAACCTAACTAACCTAAGGACATCACACACATCCATGCCCGAGGCAGGATTCGAACCTGCGACCGTAGCAGTCGCGCGGTTCCGGAGTGAGCGCCTAGAACCGCTAGACCACCGCGGCCGGCTTTTTGTGAGGTAAGTGGTTCATGAAAGGTATAGGTTATTGTTACTCAGGGCCATTCTTTGGTAGGGATTATTGAAAGTCAGATTGCGTTGCGCTAAAAAAAATTGTGTGTCAGTTTAGTGTTGATTAGAATAAGTAAAGAGAGTAATGTCTGAGTACGTTCAGTTTTGCTCATCTGTTTGAATAACAAATGACGTAAGGGGTTTATCTGCACAGTAATTCATTAATTTTTCTAAGGGGACGTTTCAAATTGATAAGCAAATTATGCATACAGGAGTGGTTGCTCCTCATTAAAAGGTCCCGAATGTGTCGCCTGCTTTCATATTCATCAATTACTTCTCGACGCTTCCTTTGCTTACGGCCTTGCGCGCTGCCCTCGCTCTCGTCGCGACATGTGGCATTCTTGGGAGCGTTCGTAACACAATGTGTTACAAATTCAGAACGACAATACAATCACGCACTTGGTCTGATATTCTGTACGCTAGTATTTTCCTCATTAGGTGTAACTGTACCAATGCCTTTCGGAAATTAAGGAACACGGCATCCACCTGGACCCATGTATGTACTTGATTTAAATTAACTTTTTAAAATCACTTGCGCGGTTGATTGCTGTATTAAATTATAAACCTTATTATTCCGTTTTGAATCCTGCAGGACTGTCCATAAATCCGTTAGAGTAAGAGGGGACGGAGATCTCTTCTGAATAGCACGTTGCAAGGCTTCCCAAATATTCTCAATAATGTTGATACCTGGGGAGTCTGGTGGCCAGCGGAAGTATTTAAACTCAGAAGAATATTCATGGAGCCACTCTGTAGCAGTTCTGGACGTGTGGGGTGTCGCATTGCCCTACTGAAATTGCCCAAGTCCGTCGGAATGCACAGTGGACATGAATGGATGCAAGTGATGTCACCTGTCGGAATCGTATCTAGACATATCAGGGTCACATATCACTCCAACTGTACGCGCCCCACACCATGAAAGAGCCTCCACCAGATTGAACAGTCCTCCGCTGATATGCAGGCATTATAAATTCATGAGGCTGTTTCCATAACCGTACACGTCTACCCGCTTGATACAATTTGAAACGAGACTCGTTAGACCAGGCAACCAGTCATCAACAGTTCAATGTTGTTGTTGAGGGGCCCAGGCGAGGCGTAAAGCTTTATGTCCTGCAGTCATCAAGGGTACACGAGTACGCCTTCTGCCCCGAAAGCCCATATCGATAATGTTTCGTCGAATGGTTCGCACACTGACACTTGTTGATGGTCCAGCATTGAAATCTGCAGCTATTCGGGGCTGCACTTCTGTCACGTTGAGCGATTCTCGTCAGCCGTCGTTGGTACCATTCATGCAGGATCTTTTCCCGGCTGCAGCGATGTCGAAGATTTGCTGTTTTACCGGATTTCTGATATTCACGGTACATTGGTGAAATGATCGTACGGGAAAATCCCCAGTTCATCACTATCTCGGATATGGCGTGTCCCATAGCTCGTACGACTATAACACCACGTTGAAACTCACTTAAATCTTGATAACCTGCCATTGTAACAGCAGTAGCCGATCTAACAACTGCGCCAGACACTTATTGTCTTATACGGGCGTTGCCGACCGCAGCGCCGTATTCTGCCTGTTTACATGTCTCTGCATTTGAATACGCATGCCTATACGTGGCTTTGGCGCTCCACTGTAGTACCGCAATAGTGAATACCAGTAGTAAGATGTATAGGGGTAGACGTAATACCGATCGTTTATGTAAATTCAGAGTAGGTGCTTTGCTGTCATCTTTTGACCACCGCTTAGCCAGAGTTTGAATCCCAAACTTTACAGGTTTTCCACGGTTTCCCATAATCGGAAATATAAGCTAGACCGTTCAATTACGAGGGCTGCTATATATATTTCTGGCCTAGGCAACACTAAGTGTTGCCAGGTGCAATCTGACATTTCCATTGGAAAGTTTGACATTTTTTAGCATAAATGTACTCAGAACTTTTTGACTTACGACATTTTTTTTTTCTTTTACAGGGACCTGAAGAAATCAATTTGGCACAAAAATGGAATTAACTCGTGAACATTTTCGTGCGATCATTTTTCACAACTTTCGACGTGGATTATCACGACAAGAGTGCATCGATGAACTTAAATCTTTGTATGGCGACGAAGCACCATCCTATAGCACTGTGAAAAACTGGTACAACGAATTCAATCGTGGCCGACGCTCGCTCAAAGACGAATTCCGTGAAGGTCGTCCAAAAACAGCCGTTGTGCCAGAAAACATCGATGCCGTATGTGAACTGATAATGCAAGACCGTTATGTGACATACCGTGAGATAGAGGCATGCCTATGCATTTCTCCCATCAGCATACATTGCATGAACACTTGGCCGTAAAAAAGGTTTGTTCTCGTTGGATCCCGCACAATTTGACAATCGCTCAAAAGAAAGCTCGTGTGGATTGGTGTAAAGAAATGCTGAAAAAATACGATCGCGGTGCTTCAAAAGACGTTTATAAGATCGTCACAGGTGACGAATCATGGATCTATGCGTATGAGCCCGAAACAAAACAGCAATCGACCGTGTGGGTCTTCCATAGACGAGCCAAATCTAACGAAAGTTGTTCGTGGAAGAAGCACTTCGAAGCAAATGGTCGCCTGTTTCTTCGGCAAAACTGGTCATGTGGCGACTGTTCCGCTTGAGCAACGTAGGACGGTCAATTCTGAGTGGTACACCACCATTTGTTTGCCTGAAGTCTTCGGAGAAATTCGAAAAATGAACAAGACGAATCATTGTGCACCATGACAATGCGAGCTGTCACACATCGGCTCAAACCAGCGCCTTTTTGACCGGCCAAAACGTCGAAGTGATGGGTCATCCGCCGTACAGCCCTGACTTGGCACCCAATGACTTCTTTTTATTCCCACACATCAAGAAAAAAATGCGTGGTCAACGATTTTCGTCGCCAGAAGATGCTGTGGCAGCATTCAAAAACCATGTTTTGGAGGTGTCTCAATCGGAGTGGAAAAAGTGCTTCGAAAATTGGTTTGAGCGCATGCAAAAGTGTATAAATCTTGATGGAGAATATTTTGAAAAACAATAAACCATTTTCGTTGATAAATATTCGTATTTTCATTATTAGGCCAGAAATATATATAGCAGCCCTCGTACTCTCCTGTCATTGCCCAATACCAACTTGCGCTGCTCCATTCATCACCTCGATGTCACGTGGCTTTTGATTTAATAGAAATTCCCCAACATTTACTTACTGCTTTTCTTGCTGCTATCACACCGATGCTAAAATCAAAGTGGTGTTCTTCGCTGTATCTTTGATAGCTGCAGATTTTATTTTGCCACTAATGGTTTCAGAGCTGTAGCGAAAACTAAGCAAAAGACGAAGCGAATCATTTTGTTCGATTTTATTTTATTTGTTGTCTTTTTGTTTCTCTGACGATCCTTAGCCTTTAAATACTTTATGAAAGAAAACATGTTTATCACAGAAACAAAATTTTAGTGACTTTGCCGAGTACAACATGGGATAATGTAATTAAATACCAAGATGCGTGCTTGAAAAAGACTTATGATCGAAATTAGCTAACTCCTCGATTTAAATGAGGAACGCTCACATTAAAGCCTGCTACGGATGATATTTTCTTTGATAAACGGATCTTTATATTCGAAATCTTTGACTGCGAGATGGAGATCTGTGTTTTACAACCAATCTCACCACATCCATTTGATATGTCCGCTCAGTGTTATAAAAACTTGGACCCTGTATGAAACTACTTATATTTCAAGCCTGTTACAAGGGGAGCCGAGATTACTGCCTGCGTCTAATCTGTATCGAGCAGACTTATCGATGATAAGATAGCTCTGTGTGCGTCAGGCGGGTTCCAAAAATACGGAGACGATAAGCGCCGATGCGCCTTTCGATGTAAAGGTCAATTAACGCTGCCCTTCAAGAAACAGAACTTACGAGCATTGCACAATGCATTTCAAATGGAAGCAAACACATAGAATTTCAACTGAACAGAACGCCACCGTCCAGGATTCTTGGAAAGAAACTTTGTACGTTGACGTCATCTGCTAGTCTTAGATGTTAAAGTGTTTTGTTTGCACTGCGTAAGGTTACACTAAGAGACTTCATTCTCTTGTGTCTTAATTTGCATTTTTATTGCTTAGTTTGTTCTCATTACATATTGCGAAGTTTCCATGAGGACACGATAAATTTAATTCGCGTACGCACTGACTAAACAGATTAGTATACGAACGCCTGTTATTATTTGTTTATTTACGGGAAGAAAGAGCCTACACTGAGCGTAAATAAGGAACAGATCCATTGAAGGAAAATATAAATTTTTACCTATATTTGACAATTAAAAAGAATATTGGCTTCTGTCTCGCGATCTTCGGCCGAAATTTGTTTGAAGATTTTTCTAACGTTTCACCAATACGTTTGGCTGGCATTGTCAAAGCTTCACTCTCTACTGCTGGTGTCCGCAATTACGGGGAAAAGCATTGACAATTCCAGCCAAACCTATTGGTGAAACGTTAGAAAAGTCGTTAGACAAATGTCGGCCGAAGATGGCGAGACAGAAGCCAAGTGGATGATTGTCAACAAGTGGCCACGAAAGACTCAACAATTTTGTAATTAAAAACAAGTCAAGACACAGAAGACAAAGCAAAAATATGATGTCTACTATATTTGAAATATTGTTTGTTGGATAACTGTTTTCATATCGTGTGCCACAGCCATAAATTTATTAGAACAATGCTTTTTCCTACTTGGTTGTAATATGACGACAGTCGTTTATTTCACACTATGAACGATGTGTCGTCCGCAGCTCATAGTCTAGTGGCTAGCGTTGCTGCCTCTGGATCACAGGGTCCCGGGTTCGATTTCTGGCGGGTTTGGGGATTTTCTCTGCCCGCGGACGGGATATTTGCGTTGTCCTCATCATATCATCATCATTCGTGAGCGTGGCAAGATCGGACTGTGTAAAGATTGGGACTTTGTTTGCGCGCTGATAACCGCGCAGTTGAGCGCCCTACAAACCAAATATCATCAACGATGTGGGAGCAGGTATATTTACATTACGATGACAGACGTACGAGGGAACTGCAGAAAATCAGTTAGACATGACGTCTCACGCAAAGACCATTGCGCAACAAGAGCGGCGAAATATCAAAGGAGAGTACATGTTATTTGTTTCTTGCTGACACAGTTTTGCTGCGGTACGGATAATAGGTGCGTCACAGTGCGGGGAGGTGAATTGGCGCGGCAACGCTGAAACGTACAACAAAGTTTAAGTGCGCGTGACAGTAGGATTTTTGTGGACAAGACGTCTACATTGCACACAGATTCAACGTTAAATTCTGACGATATCCAGACCAAATCCAATGTCGCATCCAGCCTTAGTGAAAATAGTGCCAACAATTCAACCAAGGCCGCACAGACGCGGGTGATGCCGCTAGGATTGCCAAGGTCCGGAGGAATGCACAACAGACATGAATGGATGCAGGTGATCAGACAGGATGCTTACATACGTGTCAGAGTCATATTTAGACTCATCAGGGGTCCCAAATCACTCCAACTGCACAAGCCCCACACCATTACAGACCCTCCACCAGCTTGAACAGCCCCCTGCTGACATGCAGGGTCCATGGATTCATGATGTCTCCATACCCGTACACGTCCGACCGCTCTGTGCAATCTTAAACGAGACTTGTCCGATCAGGCAACATGTTTCGAGTAATCAACAGTTCAATGACGGGAATGTTGGGCCCCAGGCGAGGCGTAAAGGTGTCATGCAGTCACCGGAGGTATGCGAATGTGCTTTCAGTTCTGAAGGCCAATATTGATGAGGTTTCGTTGAATTATTCGCCCACTGACACTTGTTGATGGCCCTACATTGAAATCTGCAGCAATTTGCGATAAGTGTTGCACATCTGTCACGCTGAACGATTCTCTTCAGTTGTCGTTGGCTCCCTTCTTACAGGAGCGTTTTCCGGCCGCAGCGATGTCGGAGATTTGATGTTTTACCGGATTCCTGATCTTTACGGCACACTCGTGAAATGGTCGCACGGGAGAACCCCCATTTCATCGCTGCCTCGGAGATGATGTGTCCCATCGCTCGTGTGCCGACTATAACACCACGTTCAAACTCAGTTAAATCTTGATAACCGGCCATTGTAGCAGCAGTAACCGACCTAACAACTGCGCCAGACACTTGTCTTATGTAGGCGTTGCCGACGGCAGCGCCGTATACTGCCTGTTTACGTAACTCCGTATTTGAATACGCTTGTATATGACGGTTTCTTTGGCGCTTCAGTGTATAATCAAGCTGAAACCTTCCGGTGTCTCCAGGTCTCTTCCAAGTATACAACCTTCTTTCATGATCTTAAACAAAGTGTTAGCTATAATTAAATTATGCTCAGTACAAGATTCTTCCAGGCGGCTTCCTCTTTCATTCCTTTCCCCCAGTCCATATTCACCTACTATTTTTCTTGTTGTTGTCGTGGTCTTCAGTCCTGAGACTGGTTTGCTGCAGCTCTCCATGCTACTCTATCCTGTGCAAGCTTCTTCATCTCCCAGTACTTACTGCAACCTACATCCTTCTGAATCTGCTTAGTGTATTCATCTCTTGGTCTCCCTCTACGATTTTTACCCTCCACGCTGCCCTCCAATGCTAAATTTGTGATCCCTTGATGCCTGAAAACATGTCCTACCAACCGGTCCCTTCTTTTTGTCAAGTTGTGCCACAAACTCCTCCCCAATTCTATTCAATACCTCCTTATTAGTTATGTGATCTACCCATCTAATCTTCAGCACTCTTCTGTAGCACCACATTTCGAAAGCTTCTATTCTCTTCTTGTCCAAACTAGTTATCGTCCATGTTTCACTTCCATACAAGGCTACACTCCATACAAATACTTTCAGAGATGATTTCCTGACACTTAAATCTATACTCGATGTTAACAAATTTCTCTTCTTCAGAAACGATTTCCTTACCATTGCCAGTCTACATTTTATATCCTCTCTACTTCGACCATCATCAGTTATTTTGCTCCCCAAATAGCAAAACTCCTTTACTACTTTAAGTGTCTCATTTCCTAATCTAACTCCCTCAGCATCACCCGATTTAATTTGACTGCATTCCATTATCCTCGTTTTGCTTTTGATATTCGTCTTATATCCTCCTTTCAAGACACTGTCCATTCCGTTCAACTGCTCTTCCAAGTCCTTTGCTGTCTCTGCCAGAATTACAATGTCATCGGCGAACCTGAAAGTTTTTATTTCTTCTCCATGAATTTTAATACCTACTCCGAATTTTTCTTTTGTTTCCTTTACCGCTTGTTCAACATACAGATTGAATAACATCGGGGAGAGGCTACAACCCTGTCTCACTCCCTTCCCAACCACTGCTTCCCTTTCATGCCCTCGACTCTTATAACTGCCATCTGGTTTCTGTACAAATTGTAAATAACCCTTCGCTCCCTGTGTTTTACCCCTGCCACCTTCAGAATTTGAAAGAGAGTATTCCAGTTAACATTGTCATAAGTTTTCTCTAAGTCTACAAATGCTAGAAACGTAGTTTTGCCTTTTCTTAATCTTTCTTCTAAGATAAGTCAAAAGGTTAGTATTGCCTCAGGTGTTCCAACATTTCTACGGAATCCAAACTGATCTTCCCCGAGGTCCGCTTCTACCAGTTTTTCCATTCGTCTGTAAAGAATTCGCGTTAGTATTTTGCAGCTGTGACTTATTAAACTGATAGTTCGGAAATTTTCACATCTGTCAACACCTGCTTTCTTTGGGATTGGAATTATTATATTCTTCCTGAAGTCTGAGGGTATTTCGCCTGTCTCATACATCTTACTCACCAGATGCTAGAGTTTTGTCATGACTGGCTCTCCCAAGGCCGTCAGTAGTTCTAATGGAATGTTGTCTACTCCCGGGGCCTTGTTTCGACTCAGGTCTGTCAGTGCCCGGTCAAACTCTCCACGCAGTATCTTATCTCCCATTTCGTCTTCATCTACATCCTCTTCCATTCCATAATATTGTCCTCAAGTACATCGCCCATGTATAAACCCTCTATATTCTCCTTCTACCTTTCCGCCCTCCCTTCTTTGCTTAAAACTGGGTTTCCATCTGAGCTCTTGATATTCATACAAGTGCTTCTCTTCTCTCCAAACGTCTCTTTAATTTTCCTGTAGGCAGTATTTTTCTTTCTCTTCCTTTTCCTACTATCGAATTCCAGTGCTCCACGGCTATTAATTTTTCGGCTCCTTTTACTATCTGAATCATTTCTATTATCTCATCATACATTTGCTTAGTTTCCTCCTCGTCTGTGGGCATCTTGACTTTTACTACTATGGTGGGAGTGAGCTTTGTGTTTGTCTTGGCTGCAATAATGTGTTCACTGTGCTCTTTATAGTAGCTTATCCAAATTCTTATTCTTTTTTTATTTACTCATTAAACCTACTCCAAAATATGAGGCTGTAATTGCCTGATGTAGTGTTATTCTGTTCTCTGAGTGACTCGGTGTTTAGGGGACTAATTAGAAGAATTTTACTTATATTGCATAATCCATTTAAATATGACACGATCACAAAAGTGCTAAATGCATCGAATGTCAGGTTTCTTCAATTCATTGCATCGTCTTACAACAGCCTTAACTTAATTTCGTATCCCTTGCTACAAATTTATACCGCTTTTGAAGGTGACTGCCACTATGATGCACATTCACGAACCTGAGTGCGAGGCAGACACACCCATGAGTGCTCGGTACTGGAAACACTGTCCGAACAAGACTTGTAAGGGTCAGCAGTGTAGACCGACCGGTGTGTCATCCTCAGCTATCAGGCGCCAGAGGGTGCGGACACTAAGCATGTGTGGTCAGCATACCGCTCTGCCGACGTTGTCAGTTTTCGTGACTGGAGCCACTTCTCAATCAAGTAACCAACCAACATTAGCTCGTGGTCGACTCACCAAAGCGAGTTAAAATGAAGCTCATCTTAAAAAATTATTATCGCCGAAGGTACTCTTGTTTGTTACTGAGCGATGTTAAGAAACAAAATTAGATGATATCTTCCCACCTTTCCCAGTATCCAAGCATATCAAGGACCCACTGCAAGTTCGAATGTTGTCGACACCTTGCACCAGGCATGCGTCTGTAACCTGCAGACCTGATCTATATACTTAATCTCGTGGGCCACCTCGTCACATGAAGCGACAGCAGAGCTCTTAACGCTAGAAGTCAAAACTGTAGCTTCAGTGACGTTATGTTTATGGAGTATCGCACCTATATGAATGGCACTCATTTCCCAATATTCCACGCCAGCGAATTATGCCTCGCAACACGCGATTTTGGGAGTTCATTCATTATTTTATGTTTACCCAATCTGCAGATCTTTGTATTTATTTACGCATCGTGAACATTATGTTCTTACAACGTTTTTCAATAGTTGTCTTAAGAACTTCTGTTGCAAAACCATGTAGCACCTTGCTCTCTCCCACGAATTTCTTCTGCGGACTGGATTGAAAACCATCATGGACCAGATACTGGGTAAGAAATCAGTCTGAAATCCCGATGGGCTGTTACTATTTGCCCAAACCTGGGGCTAGCTCTTTTCATTTTTGCTGCCTGGGATTACAAGAGCTGTGGAAGAGAATCGTTGCTGCCGTGAACTGACAAAGCGTGCCCGTTCTAAGCTGTAAGTGACCTTTCGCAGCATGTTCAGAGAGTGAACACTACAAAAACTACTCTGGAGACACAGCACACTCTGCTTAAACGCAGCCGGTCGCGGTGGCCGTGCGGTTCTGGCGCTGCAGCCCGGAACCGTGGGGCTGCTACGGTCGCAGGTTCGAATCCTCCCTCGGGACTACGGGACTGCCCGCATCTCGTGGTCGTGCGGTAGCGTTCTCGCTTCCCACGCCCGGGTTCCCGGGTTCAATTCCCGGCGGGGTCAGGGATTATCTCTGCCTTGTGATGGCTGGGTGTTGTGTGATGTCCTTACGTTAGTTAGGTTTAAGTAGTTCTAAGTTCTAGGCGACTGATGACCATCGATGTTAAGTCCCATAGTGCGCAGAGCCATTTGAACCATTTTTCTAGGGGACTGATGACCTCAGATGTTATGTCCCATAGTGCTCAGAGCCATTTGAACAATTTTTTTGAACCAGCGCGAAACAAATGCGTGTATACCCTATGGGTACCAATCCTTGTCCTGATGGCGGACCCAGTGCTTCACTATGATTTCCTCCTTATCGTCCTCAAAATGTCTTCCACGAATGGCATCCTTTAATGGCCCAAACAAGTGGAAGTACAAGGGGGCTCGCTGTAACATGTCAGGTGTGGCAGCTGTGAATGGTCCCCCGACTGCTGTAAATCGTGGGACTTCAACCGCCTTCTGGTGACCTCACCCCCTGTGCCCAGCGACTAACTGTACTTCTGTCGACAGCAGATGCTCCATAGACTCTGCACAAGCGTTTGCGAATATTCACCACAGTTTCTTCTCTGCAGTGAGAAATTGAATGATGGCACGGTGCTTGTAACGTACATCACCTACAGACGCCATTTTGAAACTGTCCTCCAGCTACTCTATCTGTCGGAAGCAGTGTTGACGGAAACTTGACGCGCTCTCTCAGGAGACTTCAGACAATACATAGTAACGGTTCGCATTCGTAGCGTTGTTTTCGAACTGAAAAAGAGTGCGGTGCATTACTTTCTCGCCGGCCGCTGTGGCCGACGGTTCTAGGCGCTTCAGTTCGGAACCTCGCTGCTGCAACGGTCGCAGGTTCGAATCCTGCCTCGGGCATGGATGTGTGTGATGCCCCTAAGTTAGTTAGGCTTAAGTGGTTCTAAGTCTAGAGGACTGATGACCTCAGATGTTACGTCCCATAGTGCTTAGAGCCATTTGAACAATTACTTTCTGGGCATCTCTCTTAAATAAGATATACTAACCATCCTCGAGTATCAGTCTATTGGCGAAAACCGTATCAAAATCCCCGCAGTCGTTGCTGAGATTAGCCTCTACTTACTGACGGCAAAATGCGGCCAATAGCTGATTCGTGATAAGTTTAGATTCTGGTCAAGGTTTGTGGGTCTCTAGAGTTATGCCGGCTGTTTAGTGCTTTTCCCGACAGATACCGCCTCTTTTGTAGCTAACGGGCTCACTAGATGTCACTTACCGACACCTGTGGAACAGGTAACAACCAGTAAGGCCCCGATTTCTTACAGGATTGAACTCCCATGCATGAAAAAGCTTCATACATCTCCTTATATTACAAAGGAGTTAATGTGTTGAACATTTGACTCTAACCATGTAAGCGACATCCGTCTTAGAAAAGGTTCTAAATTTTAGAAATAATTCAAAAGCCAAGATCGCTTAAATATTGTCTACTGGATAACCGGTTTCAGCACACTAAAGGTGCCATCATCATTTATAAACCATTTGGATATGACAATATATGAGGCAGACCAGCTGATATAAAATCATTGTCACAAGAATTAGGAAACAACTGCTCTCCTGGTCATTCTTTTCCAGAAGATACGTAAAACCGAAGTCACAAGATCAAACTATTTGGTAAATGACCACTGCTCGACTGACAGCGGTGATTCGGCTCTGACCTGATTCCTCATCCACCCTCTTCACCACACATTGCCCCAAATGAGTTTTTCCTGTTCCCTAAACTGAAACTTTTGCTTTGCTGGGAGGTAATTGTCATCAAATGAAAAAGTGATAGTTGCAGTCAACGAGTATTTTGCAGTGTTTTACAGAACCTACTTTTACGAGGATTGTATATCCCTCAGTGGAAACTATGTCGGAATGTAAGGTGACTTGTTTCAAAATGTTCAGATGTGTGTGAAATTGTATGGCACTTAACTACTAAGGTCATCAGTCCCTAAGGTTACACAATACTTAAGCTAAATTATCCTAAGGACAAACACATACAACCATGCCCGAGGGAGAACTCGAACCTCCGCCGGGACCAGCCGCACAGGGAGACTTGTTTACGAAACAAAATGTTTTCCTTGTTTTTTTGCCAGACTCATCAAAAGACCATAGTATACCCAATAATTTTACTAGCAAACACTGCAAATGCAGAAGCACCAAATCCAAATGATAAATATTCACATGCAGATTTGCAAATGTTAATATTCACATGCAGATTTGCTCCTCAAAGAAAACCCTGATGATAGCGATACATTCATAGCTGGATTCCTTACATACGGCCGAGCAGTACCCCGGAATCTGATTTATGATACGATCATTATGAGGAAATGTAGCAATTTCTCCAAAATGGAGATAACCGTTAGAATCCGCTGAACTTTTTATCGGATTCTTCTCCTCCAAAGAGGTGCCTTGTTACAGAAGACTTCTTTCTTTGCGTCGGTTGGCTACTATGCAGGGAAACTCTGAGGAACGAATGCATAATTTGCCTTCTACTGTGTATCCCAGACGGCAAAAAGTGGCCACTGCCTTTCTCAGCAGTTGGCAGGAGACCAGGGGAACTTGTCTAGGAGAGGGCACTCCAGTGTAATAAAAGTCCTGCTCACGGCCATGTCGTTAAGATCTTACTGTATTACTTGTCTTACCAGCGGCTGCTGTTGCGCGAACGGTTATCGCATTCGACTTGCCGCCTAGAGTGTCGTTACGGCTTTCCTGTTCATTACCTTGGACAGAGACACGTAATGTCGCCCGCGATAAAGCGTCAGCCTTGATGCTGCAAACAATCATCGACATCGCCGTGTGGCAAGAAGACATTGCAACCTCCTTGCATTGTCACTCCGACTGAACTCTCATGACTGCCTTAGCCTCTCAGATGCGGCTTGTTTAACTCGAAAACTTTCTCCAACCGTATCTATAGCGTAGAGGTTAAATTTAGGTCCGAAAATAACAACACAGTGTCCGCCAATCTGTAACCACTGCCTGTTTATTATTATTATCATAACTATTACCATTAGTATTATTGTTATTATTTAAACTTCCTGGCAGATTAAAACTGTGTGGCGGACCGAGACTCGAACTCAGGACCTTTGCCTTTCACGGGCAAGTGCTCTACCCACTGAGCTACCCAAGCACGACTCACGCCCCGTCCTCACAGCTTTACTTCTGCCAGTACCTCGTATCCTACCTTCCAAACTTTACAGAAGCTCTCCTGCGAACCTGTGAGGACGGAGCGTGAGTCGTGCTTGGGTAGCTCAGATGGCAGAGCACTTGCCCGTGAAAGGCAAAGGTCCCGAGTTCGAGTCTCAGTCCGGCACACAGTTTTAATCTGCTAGGAAGTTTCATATCTGCGCACACTCCGCTGCAGAGTGAAAATCTCATTCTGTATTGTTATTATTAGTACTATTTCTCCGTCTACATCGACATTCCGAAAACCACCGTACGGTGCGTGGCAGAGGGTACCCTATACGACTACTTGTCATTTCCTTTCCTAGTTCAATCTGAAATAGAGCGAGGAAGAAACGATCATCTATATGCCTCCTCATGAGCCCTCATTTCTCGTATCTTAGCGCTCCTTACGCGCAGTGTATGTTGGCGGCAGCCAAATCATTCGGCAGTAAGTTTCAAACGCCAGTTCTCAAAATGTTCTCAATAGTGTTCTTCGAAAAGAAGATTACCTCCACTCCAGGGATTTCTATTTAAGTTCCCGAAGCATCTCCATAACACTTACGTGTTGTTCGAATCTACTACTAACGAATCTAGCAGCCTGCATCTGAATTGTTCCGACGTCGTCCTCCAATCCGACCTGATATGGATTCCAAATACTCGAGCAATATTCAAGAATATATCGCACCATCGTCTTATATGCGATCTCCTTAACCACACTTCCCTAAAATTTTCCCAATAAACCTAAGTCGATCATTCGCCCTCTCTACGGCAGTTCTCGCATGCTCGTTCTATTCCGTCTCGCTTTGCAACTTTACGCCCAGTTATTTAAACGACTTGACTGCGCCAGTACACAACTAATGCTGTATCCGAACATTACAGGTTCTTTTTTTCTATTCTTTCGCATTAACTTACATTTTCCCACATTCATGAAACCAAGTAGAAATTTTGTCTAACACGGGGACCCTCCGTATTGCAAATCACGGATTTTGATGCGCTTCAAATATGTTGTAGAGGCACTTACCCTGAGTACCTGGCTATCCGGTTTCTTAGCGACAGGCCTTGGTTTTTGAAAATAATCGATTTTGAAGTTCATTACGCGATTTGTACACCCGTAATATTACGTATATTCCGAGCAAGTCGGTGTAGCGCAGCGGTAAAGGTTCACGGCTACCGCGATGGAGGTACCGCATCCGAATCCTGTTCGTGTACTTTTATCTTTTTTTTTCCTTCAAAATCTACCGAATTTTTCAATTTATTTCAAAGAATATCAACACGGTGTAAGGTGTGTGAAATTATAAAAATATATTCAGTTATTAATTTTTTCTGTCCTACAATGTTACAAAATCTTATTTTTCATCGTGCACATTGTTTGATGTGCCAGAACAATATTGTAAGTGATATTTATCATAGAAACAACCGAAGCACAAATTTTTGCAGCACCACGCGCATTTTATGAAAGCAATTGTCTTGCAGGTGCACGGTTTCTTCGTGAGCAATACCGGGAAACACAATTCTTTTGCATTAAAAAATATTTCTCTTTCATCCGCCAATTTCAATGCGAACCGCGCGTATCTAATCATGCTTTCAAAATTAGGTGCACTGAATTAATGTAGGATTAGCGAATGTAATTTTATCGAATCAAGTCGGGAGCATTCTGAATAATTTTCGTGAAAATTTTCACCTGTCTGTAAAAATAATCATCGCAGGGCTGGCAGTAAGGACTGCACTTTGGTGGGACCACTTTTAGGGCGCAGGTGCTCGCTTTCCTTTCATCAGTGAACAGATGATCGTATAAAGCTGAATCGGTTTGCCCTCCCCACGAATCGATAATGTACAAAAAATTTTGTATCCGACGTACGGAAGAATTACAAAACGCAAAAATTATTCGTACAGCAGTTTCGTGAACTTACCGTATTTCGTACAGGACACGACTAAATTTCTGTATTCCCCAGTTAATTTGTCTACTGGTTTTTGAACATTAGGACAAAATTTTCGGGACGGTTCTTGCACACATAAAAAAATATGGGAGCAGGATTCGAACACGGTACCTACAGCGTGGTACCTGTGAATCTTTACCGCTACGCTACGCTGACTTGTTCGGAATGTATGTAAATGTTACGGGAATACAAAGCGCGCAATGAACTTCAAAATCGATTTTCTCAAAAACCTAGGCCCGTCGCTGAAAAAGCGGATAGCCAGGGTAAGTGCCTCTACAACACATTTGAAACGCATCAAAATCCGTGATTTACAGTATGGAGGGTCCCCTTGTAAGTCATCTTTATCTTCCTACAGTCACTCAACTTCGACTCCTTCCGTACATCTACATGACTACTCTGCAATTCACATTTAAGTGCTTGGCAGAGGGTTCATCGAACCACAATCATACTATCTCTCTACTATTCCACTCCCGAACAGCGAGCGGGAAAAACGAACACCTAAACCTTTCTGTTCGAGCTCTGATTTCTCTTATTTTATTTTGATGATCATTCCTACCTATGTAGGTTGGGCTCAACAAAATATTTTCGCATTCGGAAGAGAAAGTTGGTGACTGAAATTTCGTAAAAAGGTCTCGCCGCGACGAAAAACGTCTATGCTGTAATGACTTCCATCCCAACTCGTGTATCATATCTGCCACACTCTCTCCCCTATAACGTGATAATACAAAACGAGCTGCCCTTTTTTGCACCCTTTCGATGTCCTCCGTCAATCCCACCTGGTAAGGATCCCACACCGCGCAGCAATATTCTAACAGAGGACGAACGAGTGTAGTGTAAGCTGTCTCTTTAGTGGACTTGTTGCATCTTCTAAGTGTCCTGCCAATGAAACGCAACCTTTGGCTCGCATTCCCGACAATATTATCTATGTGGTCCTTCCAACTGAAGTTGTTCGTAATTTTAACACCCAGGTACTTAGTTGAATTGACAGCCTTGAGAATTGTACTATTTATCGAGTAATCGAATTCCAACGGATTTCTTTTGGAACTCATGTGGATCATCTCACACTTTTCGTTATTTAGCGTCAACTGCCACCTGACACACCATACAGCAATCTTTTCTAAATCGCTTTGCAACTGTCGGATGACCTTACTAGACGGTAAATTACAGCATCATCTGCAAACAGTCTAAGAGAACTTCTCAGATTTTCACCCAGGTCATTTATATAGATCATGAACAAAAGAGGTCCCAGGACGCGCCCGCATCATCAGCAAACAACCGCAGATTGCTGCCCAGCCCGTCCGCTAAATCATTTATGTACGAGCATCAGTTCTACCACACTTCCCTGAGGCACGCCTGATAATACCTTGTCTATGATGAACACTTGCCGTCGAGGACAACACAATGGGTTCTATAACTTAAGAAATCTTCGAACCACTAACATACCTTCGAACTTATTCCATACGCTCGTACCGTCGTTAATAGCTTGCAATGGGGCACCGCGTCAATGCTTTCCGCAAATCTAGTTAAATGGAATCCGCCTGTTGCTCTTCATCCATAGTTTGCGGTATATCATGTGAGAAAAGGGCAAACTGAGTTTCGCACGAGCGATGATTTCTAAAACCATGCTGATTCATGGACATAAGCTTCTCAGTCTCAAGAAAACTTATGATATTCGAACTGAGAAAATGCTCAAGTATTCTGTCGCAAATCGAAGTTAGGGAAATTGGTCTGTAATTTTGAGAGTCCGTTCTTTTACCCTACATGCAGGAGTGACCTGCCCTTTTTTTCCAGTCTCTTGAAACTTTATGCAGGGCGAGAGATTCGCGATAGATAAGGGACCAATGCTGTAGAGTTCTCTCCGTAAAACGAAACTGGTGTTCGGACCTGGTGTTTTATTTGCTTTTAAATCTTTCAACTGTTCCTCGTGTGGTTGAATGGTCTGGTGCAAGTCTTTCTGTAGAGACGCCACTTCGGCGACTTGCGTGTCCCTAACCTACCCCAGTTATCCAACCTGGAGAAAGGGGACCTGCAGTTTGACGTGGAATCCGAACCACCCCTCGTTTCTACCAGCTGCTCACGTCGTGAGAGGTGCAGACTGGGTTAAAAAGCAAACTGAAAAATCTGTGGTCTGAGTGGCTTCGATCACGCTACATGTCGGTTTCCAGGTACGGGCTCTGCGGCTAGACCACCAAGCGTCGATTGGAAATTTATTAACAACGCCAGTTTCTCTTGAAATGTCAAGGATTTCCATATTGTCATCTCCAACGAATTCTTGGTTGCAACCGTACTTTTGTTCAGGCTGTTGGGAACATTGTGAAAGGTTCTGGTTTTAATCTACGAATACTTTTTAATGATGCCTTTCTCTTTGAGTGTTGTAACCTCTATCCACCTCCTCAGCATGTCAGTCAGTTATCAGTTTAGAATAAAATGCAAGCAGTGAAGTATTCAACTGTGTTCAGCGATGGCTCGCCTAGAGGCACTGTGTAACTGCAGCACCCCCTATTTCCACTTGATATTATCTACAACACTTAATAATATTGTGAGTCTCTTTTATGTACTTCCATTTTTATACTTGTCCAATATTTAATCCATACATAGGATGGAGCAGTGCGCCCCACAGTTTGTACGGTGTATTGTTAGGCTGTTGTGCACAAGCTGCAAGCAAGGCTGAAAACAGGACAATGCACTGTCGCTTCCGCGGTGCCGACTGCCGAACCCTGGCTTGCTGGCGCTAAGTACACTACTGGCCATTAAAATTGCCACACCACGAAGATGTGCTACAGACTCGAAATTTAACCAACAGGAAGAAGATGCTGTGATATGCAAATGGTTATCTTTTCAGAGCATTCACACAAGTTTGGCGCCGGTGGCGACACC
Source organism: Schistocerca gregaria (assembly GCF_023897955.1). Classification (NCBI taxonomy): domain Eukaryota; kingdom Metazoa; phylum Arthropoda; class Insecta; order Orthoptera; family Acrididae; genus Schistocerca; species Schistocerca gregaria. Next base: position 198,385,935 of record NC_064922.1, read on the forward strand.
TACAACGTGCTGACATGAGGAAAGTTTCTAACCGATTTCTCATACACAAACAGCAGTTTACCGGCGTTGCCTGGTGAAACGTTGTTGTGATGCCTCGTGTAAGGCGGAGAAATGCGTACCACCACGTTTCCAACTTTGGTAAGGTCGGATTGTAGCCTATCGCGAATGCGGCTTATCGTATCGCGACATTGCTGCTCGCGTTGGTCGAGATCCACTGACTGTTAGCAGAATATGGAATTGGTGGGTTCAGGAGGGTAATACGGAACGCTGTGCTGGATCCCAACGGCCTCGTATCACTAGCAGTCGAGATGACAGGCATCTTATCCGCATGGCTGTACCCACGTCTCGACCCCTGAGTCAACAGATGGGGACGTTTGCAAGACAACCATCTGCACGAACAGTTCGACGACGTTTACAGCAGCATGGACTATCAGCTCGGAGACCATGGCTGCGGTTACTCTTGACGCTGCATCACAGACAGGAGCGGCTGCGATGGTTTACCTGGGTGCACGAATAGCAAAACGTCATTTTTTCGGATGAATCCAGGTTCTGTTTACAGCATCGTGATGGTCGCATCCGTGTTTGGCGACATCGCGATGAACGCACATTGGAAACGTGTATTCGTTATCGCCATACTGCCGTATCACCCGGCGTGTTGGTATGGGGAGCCACTGGTTACACGTCTCGGTCACCTCTTGTTCGCATTCACGGCACGTTGAGCAGTGGACGTTACATTTCAGATGTGTTACGACCCGTGACTCTACGCTTCATTCGATCCCTCCGAAACCCTACATTTCAGCAGGATAATGCACGATCGCATGTTGCAGGTCCTGTACGGGCCTTTGTGGATACATAAAATGTTCGACTGCTGCCCTGGCCAGCACATTCTCCAGGTCTCTCACCTATTGAAAACGTCTAGTCAATGGTGGCCGAGCAACTGGCTCGTCACAGTACGTCAGTCACTACTTTTGATGAACTGTGGCATCGTGTTGAAGCTGCATGGGCAGCTGTACCTGTACACGGCATCCAAGCTCTGTTTGGCTCAATGCCCATGCGTATTAAGGCCGCTATTGCGGCCAGAAGTGGTTGTTCTGGGTACTGATTTCTCATGATCTATGCACCCAAATTGCGTGAAAATGTATTCAGATGACAGTTCTAGTATAATATACTTGTCCAATGAATACCCGTTTATCATCTGTATTTTTTATTGGTGTAGCAATTTTTAAGTTCAGTGGTGTAGTAGGCCTAGGTACGACTCTGACAGGCGACCCGTACGTAAGCATGCTGTCTGATGACGGACTGACGGACTTGGGCAATTTAGCAGGACATGACGGCACCCCACACGTTCAGAATTGCTACAGGGTGGCTCCAGGAAACGTCTTCTGAGTAAACGCTTCCGCTGGCCACGAAACTCCCTAGAAACGAATATTGTTGTGCATATCTGGGATGCCTTGCAATGTGCTTTTCAGAAGAGATCTCCATCCCCTTGTCCTCTTACGGATTTATGGACAGCCCTGCAGGATTTATGGTGTCAGTTCCCTCCGGCACTACTTCAGACATTAGTCGAGTCCATGCCATGTCGTGTTGCGGCACTTCTGCTTGCTCGTGGGGGCACTACGCGATATTAGGCAGGTGTGCCAGTTTCTTTGGCTCTTCAGTGTATGATGTAAGTGTAAAACAGTTGCACCAGGAGGGATATCTGCTAAGCTCACTTGCACCGCTCACTGTTGGGCTGAGGAACGTGACGTTAAGTTATCGTTCCGTCTAGTGTAGCGACCCAACATTTGACTGTGTCATTCCGTTGACCCCAGCGTGAATCATCCCCGATGCCAGGAACGGAATTCTCCACTGCGGTGGCGGTTGGCGGCAACGTCCTAGAGCGCCGACTCATTCGGCACGGAGGCAGCCGGGCGGCTCGGGAGGTCGTCGACTCCCCGCAACCGGCTTCGCCCTCACCGTCCTTGCGGTGAGCGGGTACGAGGTACGGGTGTTGGTGCAGGAGGAGGGGACAACGGCGGCCGCCTCACGCTGCCTGCTCCACTGCTGCTGCGGGGCCGCCGGGAGGACATGAAGCGCTGGAGAGACCTCGATCGCCGTTCGTATTTCCGGTAGACCTGGTCACATGAAATATACGGGGTGGTCCATTGATCGTGACCGTGTCAAATATGTCACGAAATAAGCATCAAACGAAAAGCTACAGAGAACGAAACTCGTCTAGCTTGAAGGTGGAAACCAGATGACGCTATGGTTGGCCCGCTAGATGGATGGCGCTGCCATAGGTCAAACGGATATCAACTGCGTTTTTTTAAAAATAGGAACTCCCATTTTTTTTATTACATATTCGTGTAGTACGTAAGGAAAGATGTTTTAGTTGGACCACTTCCTTCGCTTTGTGATAGATGGCGCTGTGTTAGCCACAAACGTATAAGTACGTGGTATCACGTAACATTCCGCCAGTGCGCACGGTATTTGCTTCGTGATACATCACACGTGTTAAAATAGGCCGATGCCAATTGCGGAAAAGTCTATATCGTGTTGATGTATGGCTATTGTGATCAAAATACCCAACGGGTGTGTGCTGTGTGTGCTGCTCGGTATCCTGGACGACATCGTCCAAGTGACCGGACCGTTCGCCGGACAGTTACGTTATTTAAGGAAACAGGAAGTGTTCAGCCACGTGTGAAATGTCAACAACGACCTGCAACAAATGATGATGCCCAAATAGGTGTTTTAGCTGCTGTCGCGGCTAATCTTCACATCAGTACCAGACAAATTGCGCGAGAATCGGGAATCTCAAAAACGCCGGTGTTGAGAATGCTACATCAACATCGATTGCACCCGTACCATACTTCTGTGCACCAGGAATTGCATGGCGACGACTTTGAAAGTTGTGTACAGTTCTGCCACTGGGCAGAAGAGAAATTACGGGACGATGACAGATTTTTTACACGCGTTCTAGTTAGCGACGAAGCGTCATTCACCAATAGCGGTAACGTAAACCGGCATAATATGCACTATTGGGCAACGGAAAATCCACAACGGCTGCGACAAGTGGAACATCAGCGACCTTGGCGGGTTAATGTATGGTGCGGCATTATGGGAGGAAGGATAATTGGCCCCCATTTTATCGATGGCAATCTAAATGGTGCTGTGTATGCTGATTTCCTATGTAATGTTCTACCGATGTTACTACAAGACGTTTCACTGCATGACAGAAAGGCGATGTACTTCCAACATGATGGATGTCCGGCACATAGCTCGCGTGCAGCTCAAAAATGGTTCAAATGGCTCTGAGCACTATGGGACTTAACTTCTAAGGTCATCGGTCCCCTAGAACCTAGAACTACTTAAACCTAACTAACCTAAGGACATCACACACATCCATGCCCGAGGCAGGATTCGAACCTGAAGCCGAGCGGTCGCGCGGTTCCAGACTGTAGCGCCTAGAACCGCTCGGCCACCCAGTCCGGCAGCTCGCGTGCGGTTGAAGCGGTATTGAATAGCATATTTCATGACAGGTGGATTGGTCGTCGAAGCATCATACCATGGCCCGCACGTTCTGACGATCTGATGTCGCCGGATTTCTTTCTGTGGGGAAAGTTGAAGGATATTTGCTATCGTGATCCACCGACAACGGCTGACAACACGCGTCATCGCATTGTGAATGCATGTGCGAACATTACGGAAGGCGAAGTACTTGCTGTTGAGAGGAATGTCGTTACACGTATTGGCAAATGCATTGAGGTTGACGGATATCATTTTGAGCATTTATTGCATTAATGTGGTATTTACATGTAATCACGCTGTAACAGCATGCGTTCTCAGAAATGATAAGTTCAGAAAGGTACATGTATCACATTGGAACAACCGAAATAAAATGTTCAGTTTAAAAAACCTACCTGTCACCAACTGTTGGTCTAAAATTGTGAGCCATATGTTTGTGACTATTACAGCGCCATCTGTCACAAAGCGAAACAAGTGGTCCAACTAAAACATTCATATTTCTTTACATACTACACGAACATGTAATAAAAAAAGGAGGTTCCTATTTCAAAAAACGCAGTTGATATCCGTTTGGCCTATGGCAGCGCCATCTAGCAGGCCAACCATAGCGTCATCTGGTTTCCTCCTTCAAGCTAGACGAGTTTCGTTCTTTGTAGTTTTTTCGTTTGACGCTTATTTCGTGAGATATTTGTCCCGGTCACTATCAATGGACCACCCTGTATATCCATTCTCTACAAACCACTGCTAAATGCATCGCAGGCGGCTCTTTCAGTTGTACCGGTTATGAGGGATTCCACCCGTTCCATTCTCACACGGAGCGCGGGAAGAATAATTGCTTAAACACCTTTTTGCTCTCTGTAATTAGTCTAGCCTTGTCCAAGCGACCTCTGCGGGAACGGTACGTAGGAGGTTGTGCAGGATGGCCAAGATAAGGCGGCCCATGTTGTACTGAATGTAGTGTTGCTATATCTAGGTGGGACCTCGTCTGGACTCTGAGATAGGGTTGTAGAAATGAAGTAAAAAGTTTAATTAACACAATTACATAGAACTTCTTACGGAAGCAGTGGTTTGTACACTATATTTCTCGGATGATTTCACCTTTTTCAGCAAGTCTTTTTTCCCTTTTAAGTATTAATGAACCTCCACGAAAGTCAGCTTGTTGTCAAATTGGAACTGTGTAAGAATGATTCCACAGTCCCTGGCAGCGGTCGTTTTTTTTCATCAGTCCAGTAGGCTGACTCAGCGAAAATACTCTTCCCACAGTAGCGTTATGTGCGGGAATAGAAAAGAAATGCTCACATAGTTTTAGCGTTTGGCATTAGCGATCAGGATTTTCGGTTTCCTTAAAAAAGTAAATCCAACCTTTCTCCCGCGGAGTGTTTAGACTTCCGGTATTCCGAGTCACGCTTAGTTTCTGAAGAGGGAGCTCTCCAGACATGTATATTACTGAGACAGTTGTCGCCTGAAATTTTCACGCCATTTTTAGTCAGGTATATAGCAGTAGAATTTTGTACAGAGCACAACTTAGTCATAGGTAACACTTGGTTTAAGAATCATGAAAGAAGGTTGTATACGTGGAAGAACCCTGGAGATACTAAAAGGTATCAGATAGATTATATAATGGTAAGACAGAGATTTAGGAACCAGGTTTTAAGTTGTAAGACATTTCCAGGGGCAGATGTGGACTCTGACCACAATCTATTGGTTATGACCTGTAGATTAAAACTGAAGAAACTGCAAAAATGTGGGAAATTAAGGAGATGGGACCTGGATAAACTGAAAGAACCAGAGGTTGTACAGAGTTTCAGGGAGAGCATAAGGGAACAATTGACAGGAATAGGGGAAAGAAATACAGTAGAAGAAGAATGGGTAGCTCTGAGGGATGAAGTAGTGAAGGCAGCAGATAATCAAGTAGGTAAAAAGACGAGGGCTGCTAGAAATCCTTGGGTAACAGAAGAAATATTGAATTTAATTGATGAAAGGAGAAAATATAAAAATGCAGTAAATGAAGCAGGCAAAAAGGAATACAAACGTCTCAAAAATGAGATCGACAGGAAGTGCAAAATGGCTAAACAGGGATGGCTAGAGGACAAATGTAAGGATGTAGAGGCTTATCTCACTAGGGGTAAGATAGATACTGCCTACAGGAAAATTAAAGAGACCTTTGGAGAGAAGAGAACCACGTGTATGAATATCAAGAGCTCAGATGGCAACCCAGTTCTAAGCAAAGAAGGGAAGGCAGAAAGGTGGAAGGAGTATATAGAAGGTTTATACAAGGGTGATGTACTTGAGGACAATATTATGGAAATGGAAGAGGATGTAGATGAAGACGAAATGGGTGATACGATACTGCGTGAAGAGTTTGACAGAGCACAGAGACCTGAGTCGAAACAAGGCCCCCGGAGTAGACAACATTCCATTAGAACTACTGACGGCCTTGGGAGAGCCAGTCATGACAAAACTCTACCAGCTGGTGAGCAAGATGTATGAGACAGGCAAAATACCCTCAGACTTCAAGAAGAATATAATAATTCCAATCCCAAAGAAAGCAGGTGCTGACAGATGTGAAAATTACCGAACTATCAGTTTAATAAGTCACAGCTGCAAAATACTAACGCGAATTCTTTACAGACGAATGGAAAAACTGGTAGATGCGGACCTCGGGGAGGATCAGTTTGGATTCCGTCGAAATGTTGGAACACGTGAGGCAATACTGACCTTACGACTTATCTTAGAAGAAAGATTAAGAAAAGGCAAACCTACGTTTCTAGCATTTGTAGACTTAGAGAAAGCTTTTGACAATGTTGACTGGAATACTCTTTTTCAAATTCTAAAGGTGGCAGGGGTAAAATACAGGGAGCGAAAGGCTATTTACAATTTGTACAGAAACCAGATGGCAGTCATAAGAGTCGAGGGGCATGAAAGGGAAGCAGTGGTTGGGAAAGGTGTGAGACAGGGCTGTAGCCTCTCCCCGATGTTATTCAATCTGTATATTGAGCAAGCAGTAAAGGAAACAAAAGAAAAATTTGGAGTAGGTATTAAAATTCATGGAGACGAAGTAAAAACTTTGAGGTTCGCCGATGACATTGTAATTCTGTCAGAGACGGCAAAGGACTTGGAAGAGCAGTTGAACGGAATGGACAGGGTCTTGAAAGGAGGATATAAGATGAACATCAACAAAAGCAAAACGAGGATAATGGAATGTAGTCCAATTAAATCGGCTGATGCTGAGGGAATTAGATTAGGAAATGAGACACTTAAAGTAGTAAAGGAGTTTTGCTATTTAGGAAGTAAAATAACTGATGATGGTCGAAGTAGAGAGGATATAAAATGTAGACTGGCAATGGCAAGGAAAGCGTTTCTGAAGAAGAGAAATTTGTTAACATCGAATATAGATTTAAGTGTCAGGAAGTCATTTCTGAAAATATTTGTTTGGAGTGTAGCCATGTATGGAAGTGAAACATGGACGATAACTAGTTTGGACAAGAAGAGAATAGAAGCTTTCGAAATGTGGTGCTACAGAAGAATGGATAGATCACGTAACTAATGAGGAGGTATTGAATAGGATTGGGGAGAAGAGAAGTTTGTGGCACAACTTGACTAGAAGAAGGGATCGGTTGTTAGGACATGTTTTGAGGCGTCAGGGGATCGCAAATTTAGCGTTGGAGGGCAGTGTGGAGGGTAAAAATCGTAGAGGGAGACCGAGAGATGAGTACACTAAGCAGATTCAGAAGGATGTAGGTTGCAGTAGGTACTGGGAGATGAAGAAGCTTGCACAGGATAGAGTAGCATCGAGAGCTGCATCAAACCAGTCTCAGGACTGAAGACCACAACAACAACAACATATAGCTGTGTCTTCAATCATCACCCAATCTGTGGTTTCAGATAGCGTTATCCAATCAAACACTTGATATTTATTAAAAGAAGTAGCCCATTTCCTTAAGTAATAAAATGGTACGTATAGAAAGTCGTTCTCTCTTCCTCAGATTTCGAAATCAAATTAATTATTTCTTGGTTAGGGTTCTCAGTCTTTAATTTGTTCAAAATATTGGTTTGCACGCCAATAAAATAGGCAGTCTTCCTTACATTCAGACATCTTCGAGTACCGATTAATATACAGGTTGGTCCATTGACAGTGACCGGGCCAAATATCTCACGAAGTAAGCGTCAAACGAAAGAACTACAAAGAACGAAACTCGTCTAGCTTGAAGGGGGAAACCAGATGACGCTATGGTTGGCCCGCTAGAAGGCGCTGCCATAGGTCAAACGGATATCAACTGCGTATTTTAAAATAGGAATCCCCATTTTAATTACATATTCATGTAGTACGTGAAGAAACACGAATGTTATAGTTGGACCACATTTTCACTTTGTGATAGATGGCGCTGTAATAGTCACAAACGTATAAGTACGTGGTATCACGTAACATTCCGCCAGTGCGCACGGTATTTGCTTCGTGATACATCACACGTGTTAAAATAGGCCGATGCCAATTGCGGAAAAGTCTATATCGTGTTGATGTATGGCTATTGTGATCAAAATACCCAACGGGTGTGTGCTGTGTGTGCTGCTCGGTATCCTGGACGACATCGTCCAAGTGACCGGACCGTTCGCCGGACAGTTACGTTATTTAAGGAAACAGGAAGTGTTCAGCCACGTGTGAAATGTCAACAACGACCTGCAACAAATGATGATGCCCAAATAGGTGTTTTAGCTGCTGTCGCGGCTAATCTTCACATCAGTACCAGACAAATTGCGCGAGAATCGGGAATCTCAAAAACGCCGGTGTTGAGAATGCTACATCAACATCGATTGCACCCGTACCATACTTCTGTGCACCAGGAATTGCATGGCGACGACTTTGAAAGTTGTGTACAGTTCTGCCACTGGGCAGAAGAGAAATTACGGGACGATGACAGATTTTTTGCACGCGTTCTAGTTAGCGACGAAGCGTCATTCAACAACAGAGGTAACGCAAAACCGGCATAATGTGCACTATTGGGCAACGGAAAAATCCACGATGGCTTTGACAAGTGAAACATCAGCGACCTTGGTACAGAGCCGAGTGGAGGGTCTGAATCAGAGGCTGAGACGGTTCTGCGACCGTGTGGGCTGCAGATTCCTCGACTAGCGCCATAGGGTGGTGGGGTTCCGGGTTCCGCTGGATAGGTCAGGAGTCCACTACACGCAGCAAGCGACTACAAGGGTAGCAGGGGTAGTGTAGCGTGGACTGGGCGGTTTTTTAGGTTAGATGGCTTCGGGCAATTACAGAAAGGGCTACAGCCTCAAAGGGTGCGGGACAAAGTCAGGACATGCGGGGACCAAGCAGCGATCGGTGTTGTAATTGTAAACTGTCGAAGCTGCATTGGTAAAGTACCGGAACTTCAAGCGCTGATAGAAAGCACCGAAGCTGAAATCGTTCTAGGTACAGAAAGCTGGCTGAAGCCAGAGATAAATTCTGCCGAAATTTTTGCAAAGGCACAGACGGTGTTTAGGAAGGATGGATTGCATGCAACCGGTGGTGGCGTGTTTGTCGCTGTTAGTAGTAGATTATCCTGTAGTGAAGTAGAAGTGGATAGTTCCTGTGAATTATTATGGGTGGAGGTTACACTCATCAACCGAGCTAGGTTAATAATTGGCTCCTTTTACCGACCTCCCGACTCAGCAGCATTAGTGGCAGAACAACTGAGAGAAAATTTGGAACACAGTTCACATAAATTTTCTCAGCATGTTATAGTCTTAGGTGGAGATTTCAATTTACCAGATATAGACTGGGACACTCAGATGTTTAAGACGGGTGGTAGGGACAGAGCATCGAGTGACATTATACTGAGTGCACTATCTGAAAATTACCTCGAGCAATTAAACAGAGAACCGACTCGTGGAGATAACATCGTGGACCTGCTGATAACAGACAGACCCGAACTTTTCGAATCTGTAAGTCCAGAACAGGGAATCAGTGATCATAAGGCCGTTGCAGTATCCCTGAATATGGAAGTTAATAGGAATATAAAAAAAGGGAGGAAGGTTTATCTGTTTAGCAAGAGTAATAGAAGGCAGATTTCAGACTACCTAACAGATCAAAGCAAAAATTTCTGTTCCGACACTGACAATGTTGAGTGTTTATGGAAAAAGTTCAAGGAAATCGTAAAATGCGTTTTAGACAGGTACGTGCCGAGTAAAACTGTGAGGGACGGGAAAAACGCACCGTGGTTCAACAACAAAGTTAGGAAACTACTGCGAAAGCAAAGAGAGCTTCACTGCAAGTTTAAACGCAGCCAAAATCTCTCAGACAAACAGAAAACGATGTCAAAGTTAGCGTAAGGAGGGCTATGCGTGAAGCGTTCAGTGAATTCGAAAGTAAAATTCTATGTACCGACTTGACAGAAAATCCTAGGAAGTTCTGGTCTTACGTTAAATCAGTAAGTGACTCGAAACAGCACATCCAGACAATCCTTCCCGGCGGAGTCAGGGATTTTCTCTGCCTCGTGATGGCTGGGTGTTGTGTAATGTCCTTAGGTTAGTTAGGTTTAAGTAGTTCTAAGTTCTAGGGGACTGATGACCATAGATGTTAAGTCCCATAGTGCTCAGAGCCATTTGAACCAGACACTACGGGATGATGATGGCATTGAAACAGAGGATGACATGCGTATAGCTGAAATACTAAACACCTTTTACCATAGCTGTTTCACAGAGGAAGACCGCACTGCAGTTCCTTCTCTAAATCCTCGCACAAAGGAAAAAATGGCTGACATCGATATAAGTGTCCAAGGAATACAAAAGCAACTGCAATCACTCAACAGAGGAAAGTCCACTGGAACTGACGGGATACCAATTCGATTCTACACTGAGTACGCGAAAGAACTTGCCCACCTTCTAACAGCCGTGTACCAGAAGTCTCTAGAGGAACGGAAGGTTCCAAATGATTGGAAAAGAGCACAGGTAGCCCCAGTCCTCAAGAAGGGTCGTCGAGCAGATGCGCAAAACTACAGACCTATATCCCGGACGTCGACCTGTTTTAGAATTTTAGAACATGTATTTTGCTCGAGTATCATGTCGTTTTTGGAAACCCAGAACCTACTCTGTAGGAATCAACATGGATTCCGGAAACAACGATCGTTTGAGGCCAAACTCGCTTTATTTGTTTATGAGACCCAGAAAATATTAGATACGGGCTCCCAGGTAGATGCCATTTTCCTTGACTTCCGGAAGGCGTTCGATACAGTTCCACACTGTCGCCTGATAAACAAAGTTAGAGCCTACGGAATATCAGACCATCTGCGTGGCTGGATTGAAGAGTTTTTAGCAAACAGAACACAGCATGTTGTTATCAATAAAGAGACGTCTACAGACGTTAAAGTGACCTCTGGCGTGCCACAGGGGAGTCTTATGGGACCATTGCTTTTCACAATATATATATCAATGACCTAGTAGATAGTGTCGGAAGTTCCATGCGGCTTTTCGCGGATGATGCTGTAGTATACAGAGAAGTTGCAGCATTAGAAAATTGTAGTCAAATGCAGGAAGATCTGCAGTGGATAGGCACTTGGTGCAGGGAGTGGCAACTGACCCTTAACATAGACAAATGTAATGTATTGCGAATACATAGAAATAAGGATCCTTCATTGTATGATTATATGATAGTGGAACAAACACTGGTAGCAGTTACTTCTGTAAAATATCTGGGAGTAAGTGTGCAGAATGATTTGAAGTGGAATGATCATATACAATTAATTGTTGGTAAGGCAGGTGCCAGGTTGAGATTCATTGGGAGAGTCCTTAGAGAATGTAGTCCATCAACAAAGGAGGTGGCTTACAAAACACTCGTTCGACCAATACTTGAGTACTGCTCGTCAGTGTGGGATCCGTCCCAGATCGGGTTGACGGAGGAGATAGAGAATATTCAAAGAAGAGCGGCGTGTTTCGTCACAGAGTTATTTGGTAACGGTGATAGCGTTACGGAGATGTTTAGCAAACTCAAGTGGCAGACTCTGCAAGAGAGGCGCTCTGTATCGCGGTGTAGCTTGCTGTCCAGGTTTCGAGAGGGTGCGTTTCTCGATGAGATATCGAATATATTGCTTCCCTCTACTTATACCTCCCGAGGAGATCACGAATGTAAAATTAGAGAGATTCGCACGGAGGCTTTCTGACAGTCGTTCTTCTCGCGAACCATACGCGACTGGAGCAGAAAACGGAGGTAATGACAATGGCACGTAAAGTGCCCTCTGCCACACACCGTTGGGGGGCTTGCGGAGTATAAATGTAGATGTAGATGTAGATATTTCGGGACGGATGGCAACTCTAACAGACCGTGATACTTGAAGCTATGTGAGTGTTGATGTTTCTTAACTCGAGGGCGGCGTTCGAGTGGGGTCATGTGATGTATAAAGGCGATTTAGTGATCAGTGCTGCGTTGTCGATAGTCAGCTTGAAGCTTCTTGTGAATGCAATGCGGCAGAATGCCTTTTTCAATCGAACAAAGAGTGTTTATTGTTGAAACTTCTTTTGGATTTAAATCTTTACAAGGTTCACAATACAATATCCAGACACAGCTGCACCTGCAAAAAGTATTATGCAGAAACTGATGACTGAAGTTAGAGTAACAAATGGTTCAAATGGCTCTGAGCACAATGGGACTTAACTTCTGAGATCATCAGCCCCCTAGAACTACTTAAACCTAACTAACCTACGGACATCACACACATCCATGCCAGAGACAGGATTCGAACCTGCGGCCGTAGCGGTCGCGCGGTTCCAGACTCTAGCGACTAGAACCGCTCGGCCACACCGGCCTGCTCTCAAGTGTATATAACGGAACTGTTGCAGCCATTCATAGTGCAGCTAGTGGGGAAAGAACGAGAGAGTTCATTTTTTCTAGAAGATGGCGATACGGCGCATCATATTTCACGGTTTTCAACGTCATACGCCCATTAAGCTTTCGGAGGAGAAAATACAGTTTCCGCAGATTTATGGCAACCCACATCACCGGAGTTTTCTACATGTGATTTATTATTTATAGGTACTTTAAAAGGTAAAGTCTTCAGTAACAATCCACATACAAGAGTTGGAAATAACATTCGCAATCGATTGCAGAAATCACACCAAATGCACTGACAAAAGATTCCAGAATCATGTTGACACATGCTGAGTTGCGTATCAAAGTTTATGGTGAACATTTTCAGCACTTTCTGTGATCTGTTGACTTACTGAATGTGATTACGTTGTTTTTCATAATAATTTACTGTCGGTATTTACAATTAATGACTGAATTGTCGGTATTCTGTTTATAAGACAGGGGCCTCTTCTTTTGGCTACTCTGTGCTGTATTCTAGAATTCTTAAAGTTGTCTCTTGAAACGTTGCATATACTCTTTCTAGGGATAACTTGCGTTTATCTGCAAGAGTCAGTCCCTCTACCGGAAAATTAGGCCTAAGACCAAGACAAGCGGAAACGTACTTTGGGTTCGAATGGTTCAGATGACTCTGAGCACTATGGGACTTAACTTCTAAGGTCATCAGTCCCCTAGAACTTAGAACTACTTAAACCGAACTAACCTAAGGACATCACACACCGTAGCGGTCGCGCAGCTCCAGACTGTAGCGCCTAGAACCGCTCGGCCAATCCGGCTGGCCGTACTTTGGGGCAAGAAACATTAACACAGGTCAACTTGGACACATTGTTGTTGTACTGGGATTCTTATGAGCCTTGTGAGATGTGTTTTTAGGCTTCTTGTTTTACCTTATTGTGTCTTTTATATTTTGGTGATATTTGGGTGTGAGTCAGTTGAGTATTTGTAGGCTGTAATGAAAAATCGGTTCAACATAGTGCGCTAGATGTTTATTTTTATGTGTATAGTTTTAGGACCGCATACTCAAGTTTCTCTCGTGTTCGTTCACGCTAATCGGTTTTTACTCGCTTAAAAATCCCATTTCCAGGCTACTGCACTGCACTGCATTGCTTGTGTCAGTCATTTCTACATCTACATCTACATGTTTACTCTGCAATTCACACTTAAGTGCCTGGCAGAGGGTTCAAAGAACCATTTTCATACTACTTATCTACCATTCTACACTCGAATGGCGCGTGGGAAAAAGAAACACGTAAATCTTCCCGTTCGAGCTCTGATTTCTCTTATTTTATTATGATGATCATTTGTCCCTACGTAGGTGGGTGTCAACAAAATATTTTAGCACTCGGAAGAGAAAGTTGGTGATTGAAATTTCGTAAATAGCTCTCGCCGCAAAGAAAACAGCCTTTGTTTCAGTGACTGCCACCCCAACTCCCGTATCATATCAGTGAGACTCTCACCCCTGTTGCGCAATAACAACAAACGAGATGCCCTTCTTTGCACTTTTTCGATGTCCTCCGTCAATCCTACCTGGTAACGATGCCATACCGCGTAGCAGTATTACAGCAGAGGACGGACAAGTGTAATGTAGGCTGTCTTTTTAGTGGGTTTATCGCATCTTCTAAGTATTGTGCCAACAAAGCGCAGACTTTGTTTCGCCTTCCCCACAGTATTATCTATGTGGTCTTTCCAATTTAAGTCGCTCGTAATTGTAATTCCTACGTATGTAGTCGAATTGACAGCTCTTAGATTTGTGAGAGTTATCGTACACCCAGAATTTATCGGATTTCTTTTAGTACCCATGTGGATGACCTCGCAGTTTTAGTGCCAATTGCCACTTTTCGTACCATAGAGAAATTCTCTCTAGATCTTTTGTAATTGGAACTGATCGTCTGATGATTTTACTAGACGGTAAATTACAGCGTCATCTGCAAACAATCTAAGGGGGCTGCTCAGATTATCACCTAGATCATTTGTGTAAATCAGGAACAGCAGAGGACCTATGACACTACCTTGGGGAACGCCAGATATCACTTCTGTTCTACTCGATGATTTACCGTCTATCACTACGAACTGTGACCCCTCGGAGAGGAAATCACAAATCCAGTTACACAACTGAGACCATACTCTAGGCATGCAATTTGATTAATAATCGCTTGTGAGCAACGGTATCAAAAGATTTCTGGAAATCTAGGAATATGTAATCGATCTACGGTGGTTTCGGCTGCGATCGTTGTCCGCGAAATTTTGAAAGTATTAGGATGGGCTTTATTGATATTAGAGTAATTTTTCTTTACGTCCGTGCAAAGGCGTGCGTAGAGAGGTTGTGTGTGTGTGTGTGTGTGTGTGTGTGTGTGTGTGTGTGTGTGTGTGTGTGTGTTTGTGTGTGTTTTTCCATTCCTCCACCACCGCGTTGATAACCTCTGCGAGTGGGTGCGCGTGTTTTAGCACCTTTTGTGTGAGGTTTCACAATTAACTTTGTCTGCTGAACAGCGTTTTGTTGCAGAGCTGTTAATGTTTTAAACTATAACCTATACACGGCGTGAGTAATGTAGCGCGTTTTATTGCGTCATGAAAGCTTTATTATGATATTCGTTTTGTTGCGAAACATTGTATTGTTTGCATTACATTAGGAAACTCTCGTATGCACGCATACCTTGCAATAAAATGAAAGGAGAGAATACTGGTTTGCAGAACTTAAGGAAGACATTAACTATCGCAATATGTAACACCGCCAAGTAACACAGCTCGATTAACCTTGGACCGTACATGGAAGGAGCTGCTACAGTGTAATACAGAATGTAATTACACTACTGGCCATTAAAATTGCTACACCACGAAGATGACCCGAAATTTAGACGACAAGAAGAAGATGCTGTGATATGCAAATGATTAGCTTTTCAGAGCATTCACACAAGGTTGGCGCAGGTGCCGGCACCTACAACGTGCCGACATGAGGAAAGTTTCCAACCGATCTCTCATACACAAACAGCAGTTGACCGGCGTTGCCTGGTGAAACGTCGTTGTGATGCCTCGTGTAAGAAGGAGAAATGCGTACAATCATGTTTCTGACTTTGATAAAGGTCGGAGTGTAGCCTATCGCGATTGCGGATTGTCGTATCGCGACATTGCTACTCGCTTTGGTCGAGATCCAATGACTGTTAGCACAATTGGAATAGGTCGGTTCAGGAGGGTAATACGGAACGCCCTGCTGTATCCCAACGGCCTCGTATCACTAGCAGTCGAGATGACAGGCATCTTATCCGCATGGCTGTAACGGATCGTGCAGCCACGTCTCGATCCCAGAGTCAACAGATGGGGACGTTTGCAAGACAACCATCTGCACGAACAGTTCGACGACGTTTGCAGTAGCATGGACTATCAGCTGTGAGACCGCGGCGGCGGTTACCTTTGACGCTGCATCACAGACAGGAGCCCCTGCGATTGTGTACTCAACGACGAACCTCGGTGCACGAATGGCAAACGTCATTTTTTCGGATGAATCGAGGTTTCGTTAACAGCATCATGATGGCCGCATCCGTGTTTGACGACACTGCGGTGAACGCACATTGGAAGCGTGTATTCGTCATCGCCATACTGGTATGGGATGCCACTGGTTACACGTCTCAGTCACCTCTTGTTCGCATTGACGGCACTTTGAACAGCGGACGTTACATTTCAGATGTGTTACGACCCATGGCTCTACCCTTCATTCGTTCCTTGCGAAACCCTACATTTCAGCAGGATAATGCACGACCGCATGTTGCAGGTTCTGTACGGGCCTTTCTGGATGCAAAAAATGTTCGACTGCTGTCCTGGCCAGCACATTGTCCAGATCTCTCACCAATTGAAAACGTCTGGTCAATGGTGGCCGATCAATTGTCTCGCCACAATACGCCAGTCACTACTCTTGATGAACTGTGGTATAGTGTTGAAGCTGTATGGGCAGCTGTACCTGTACACGTCGTCCAAGCTCTGTTTGACTCAATGCCCAGGCCTATCAAGGGCGTTATTACGGCCAGAGGTGGTTGTTCTGGGTATTGATCTCTCAGGACCTATGCACCCAAATTGCGTGAGAATGTAATCACATGTTAGTTCTAGTATATTTGTCCAATGAATAGCCGTTTATCATCTGTATTTCTTCTTGGAGTAGGTATTTTAATGGCCAGTAGTGTAAAAGAAATCCCAGTTTTATTCAAAGGATACATGGAAGTGCTGTGATTCATGATGGTTCTCCGAACATTATAAAAGGCGGGACGTGGTGCATGCTCTGCAACGTGCTCTCATGCTGATCACAAGGCCGACAAGTAGTTCTTGTGGTTGGACGTTCCTTTCGTCCTCCAGCACTTGTCAACGCCAGGATGGTCGCTGGTGCATGTGGACTCGCTGCAAAACATCTCCGAAACGCATCTCTCACGTCTTCAATGGGATTTAGGTCGGGGAAACGGACAGGCCAGTACATTCGCCGAATATCCTCCCGTTCCAAGAGTTCCTCCAGCTGCGCTGTTCGATGTGGTAGCTTGTCGTAGACCATAAAAAATCAGGACCGGTTGCATCCCAAAAATGATGCACATGCGGAAGGAGCACAGTGTCACTATAGTGATGACCGGTGACTGTACCATGTTTAAAGATTTGGAGGTCAGTAAGCCCATGCAACATTATCATTGCCCACAGCGTAACACCTGCACCACAAAAACGATCATGTTTCTCCAGTGCTAGACGTTCCCTCATATGTCGAGAGGTGGGAACCATAATGCATCCAGGAACATTGTCGAATATGACGGTGCGGTGTGCATAACGTTACATGAACGTGCTGACCTCCAAATATTTGAACTCCGAACACTCACCCGTCAATATCATTGTGACACTGCACATGTCTTTTCAGGGGTCCAGTCGGCCTTGACTTCATTTTTATGGATGACAATGAACGACCGCAACGAACAGCGCTCGTGGAAGAGATCTTGGAACCAGAGTGTTTTCGGCGACTGCATTAGCCTGCCCAGTCCGCCGACTTAAATCCCATCGGGCTTGTATGGGATGCGTTGCAGAGAGGTAGTACAGTGCGTCCATATACAGCAGCGACCACCTAGTAGTCAGCCGCGCTGGTAGAGAACTGGAACAACCTACCAACCTTGTAATGAGAAAAAGACCACGTCGCAGAGCGCGCCTTGTCATCCACGGTGACCACATACCCTATTAAGTATCAACTTCCGCCTTTTGTAATTTTTCAGGGGAACGTCACGAATCGCAGTGACTACAGTGTGATTATTATCTTTGAATAAAAGAGTCATTTCTGTTCGTCTCTCGCCGTATTTCTTTCATTTGGCCTCTGTCATTTCTTCCTACGTGTGGTCCCACTTTGATCGAGCCATCTTACAGGAACTGGGCAGTGACACGTCACGCGAAAGTTACTTTCGTCCTCCAGTTTTGCACACCAGTACGTGCGATAAATGAACAGCGAAAAAAACTATATAAATCAGCCATACCTGGTGCAATGAGAAAATAATCGCCGGCCGAGCGGTTCTAGACGCTACAGTCTGGAACCGCGCGACCGCTACTGTCGCAGGTTCGAATCCTCCCTCGGGCATCGATGTGAGTGATGTCCTTAGGTTAGTTAGGTTTAAGTAGTTCTAAGTTCTAGGGCATTCATGACCTCAGCAGTTAAGTCCCATAGTGCTCAGAGGCATTTTTTTTTTTGGAGAAAATAGTCAGTGAAAAAGAGTGGGAAAGGTAACTATATATCGCCGAGTCTTTAGATACGTAGGCACAATGAACTTTCATCTGATGCATATAATGGTAAAGATGTGTGTGACTAGGAATGCATTCGCGAATATTCAGTGTGCTCTCGATTCTGTTGAGATCGGGAACAGATCTATCTCAAAGAATCTGCGAGAATATGACACTGAAATGTTTGTATACTCTGTACACGCACACATTTGTAATACTCAGTCTACATATTCTGCGCCCAATAATGCCAACACGCCATCCATCCAGTCTTCTTTGTGTGTATTATCGTATGTGCATTTGGTTATTTTTTACATGGCTTCCTGTTTGGTTCTACAATGTAAGTGTTGTTCTCTTTGCGCCCAATGTGCATCATCATTTCGTGTACTAGCTTAGATTGCCGGACTGATCGCTTGTAACAGCAGATGTGTAGTACTTAATTTGGCCTAGTTGTAGATGAACGTATTGTTGGCGCCCAAGCCCACAAGCCCTCCAATGACAGCAACACTTAATCAGACTATTTCTACATCAATTCCCTTAAGAATCATGTAGGCACTGAGTAGGGACACACACAAAAAATCTCACCCTAAGTGATACCACCAGTTCTCCTTGATGGTCACGAAACACTCATTGTTTTGTTTTGTTTTGCCTTAGGGCGCAAAAAACATCTGGGGTCATACGCGCCCAAGTCAGAACTATAGAACATTAACACAGCAAGGCGTAAAAACGACTATACGTCAGTCCCAAATGACAGAATAGAAGACAACTAAAAAGAGGCACGTGGGAAAAAGGCTAAAAAAGACACTATACTGAAACGGAGGTCCAAAACTAAAAATTAAATGACCTTCGCCATATTGCTTTGACGGATAAAAGGTAAAACGCGATCGACAGCCTGCACGACATGTGTGCTGTTTACTGCCCATCCCTTAGTGCAGCGGGCCCAGGAACACTGTCACTTGCTCACTCTTGGTGGAGCCTGTGTGATGTTTTAATCTGCCAGGAAGTTTCACTACTATCGTCTGCTGAGCCCCTACTAATAACACGGTTGTCATGGACAGCAACGATTTTCGAGACACACTTCACCTACTCCTGAAACATTCATTGTACAGGGAGACGTTGGATGTGACAACACAACTGACTAGATAATATTACTGAAGGGAGGCTGAATGCTCGCCAGTATGTGGTAAGAAGGCAAACCTTGTTGTCATACCGTTCATGATCAAGATACAAAATAGCATATCCTAGCAGGGCAGTGCAAGACCTTGGATTGCAATTCAGTACGTAAGACGTGAGGAATCCACAGATCCTAGATAGATGTGTCTGGTCCCCTGATTTCTCACTTACAGAGCACGTCTGGTATGTGATGATAACATTATTTTCTTGTCATACACTCCTGGAAATTGAAATAAGAACACCGTGAATTCATTGTCCCAGGAAGGGGAAACTTTATTGACACATTCCTGGGGTCAGATACATCACATGATCACACTGACAGAACCACAGGCACATAGACACAGGCAACAGAGCATGCACAATGTCGGCACTAGTACAGTGTATATCCACCTTTCGCAGCAATGGAGGCTACTATTCTCCCATGGAGACGATCGTAGAGATTCTGGATGTAGTCCTGTGGAACGGCTTGCCATGCCATTTCCACCTGGCGCCTCAGTTGGACCAGCGTTCGTGCTGGACGTGCAGACCGCGTGAGACGACGCTTCATCCAGTCCCAAACATGCTCAATGGGGGACAGATCCGGAGATCTTGCTGGCCAGGGTAGTTGACTTACACCTTCAAGAGCACGTTGGGTGGCACGGGATACATGCGGACGTGCATTGTCCTATTGGAACAGCAAGTTCCCTTGCCGGTCTAGGAATGGTAGAACGATGGGTTCGATGACGGTTTGGATGTACCGTGCACTATTCAGTGTCCCCTCGACGATCACCAGAGGTATACGGCCAGTGTAGGAGATCGCTCCCCACACCATGATGCCAGGTGTTGGCCCTGTGTGCCTCGGTCGTATGCAGCCCTGATTGTGGCGCTCACCTGCACGGCGCCAAACACGCATACGACCATCATTGGCACCAAGGCAGAAGCGACTCTCATCGCTGAAGACGACACGTCTCCATCCGTCCCTCCATTCACGCCTGTCGCGACACCACTGGAGGCGGGCTGCACGATGTTGGGGCGTGAGCGGAAGACGGCCTAACGGTGTGCGGGACCGTAGCCCAGCTTCATGGAGACGGTTGCGAATGGTCCTCGCCGATACCGCAGGAGCAACAGAGTCCCTAATTTGCTGGGAAGTGGCGGTGCGGTCCCCTACGGCACTGCGTAGGATCCTACGGTCTTGGCGTGCATCCGTGCGTCGCTGCGGTCCGGTCCCAGGTCGACGGGCACGTGCACCTTCCGCCGACCACTGGCGACAACATCGATGTACTGTGGAGACCTCACGCCCCACGTGTTGAGCAATTCGGCGGTACGTCCACCCGGCCTCCCGCATGCCCGCTATACGCCCTCGCTCAAAGTCCGTCAACTGCACATACGGTTCATGTCCACGCTGTCGCGGCATGCTACCAGTGTTAAAGACTGCGATGGAGCTCCGTATGCCACGGCAAACTGGCTGACACCGACGGCGGCGGTGCACAAATGCTGCGCAGCTAGCGCCATTCGACGGCCAACACCGCGGTTCCTGGTGTGTCCGCTGTGCCGTGCGTGTGATCATTGCTTGTACAGCCCTCTCGCAGTGTCCGGAGCAAGTATGGTGGGTCTGACACACCGGTGTCAATGTGTTCTTTTTTCCATTTCCAGGAGTGTACTTTAACGGGGGCTTGTCTTCAAAAACTGACACAGCTTGTGTTACAGGTATGGTAAGAAATCTCCCCAATCCCCCCTCCCCAAAGATGATTCAGTGGCGACAAACAATACAAGAGCGTGCTCTTCTAGTTGGAGGTCACATCTCATACTGATGGTGACTGATATCAATTCCGAATGGAATGAAAGTTTAATCAATTAAATGCCCTCTATGTTATGAACGTTTCCCTAGAGTTTGATAATTATCGGACTCCTACCTCAAAGTGTAACACTTTCCATTCCGTCGGTGTATCATCCAAGAATACAGTCATCGAAGAAGGCATGCATGCTACATTAGCTATAGATTTGTCAGTGAAATGTGTAGACAGTAACGGAGAAACGAAATGTAGTCTACTCGTACAGTTAAGATACAACGAGATGTAAACATAATACAAACTGTAGCAGTAACCTAGCATTCACATACTCCAAATACAAGAAGCTTCTATCAATTATATTCTCACAGAAAATCTGTCTAAGTGCTCACTGAGAATAACGCGACTATAATGTAGCAGCCGGCCGCTGTGGCCGAGCGGTTCTAGGAGCTTCAGTCTAGAACCGCGCTGCTGCTACTGTCGCAGGTTCGAATCCTGCCTCGGGCATGGATGTGTGTGATGTCCTTAGGTTAGTTAGGTTTAAGTAGTTCTAAGTCTACGGGACAGATGACCTCAGATTCTAAGTCCCATACTGTTGAGAGCCATTGGAACCATAATGTAGCATGTCGGGGTAAACAAACATGTAACTGAGTTTTGCCTTTGTGTAAACAGGGCACAAAAGTAAAATGAAAATTTTACCTGATAGCATTACGGTAAATTGATTTGCTTTTTTACCCGTCAGCGAGCGTTTAATAATGTTTATAGCACAAAAATAAATATGTATAATTTTTATAGCGCAAAAATAAATATTAACTGTAAAAATGTGCGATCGATATGGTCTTTTGAATTTGCTATCAAACAGGAAACATTTGACGCTGCTAATAACACATACGTGTTGTGCGAAATAAATAATGAGCATCCCAACGTCAGTAAGTGCGCTTCACCAGGAAGTAGGCATCACTGTTTACTAATATTTGTACGTCTTCTGGTGACTCCGGACGTGACGTGCTCATTCTCTCCCTTGGAGACGTGCTGCTAACAAGAATTGTGGTGTTGGATGTTTGTAAACTTACCTCGTCAAGGGTTGCCATTCTTGATGCCGAGAGGTGACACAGTGACCTGCAAAAAGAAACAATTGCTTACGTAAGAGGCGATATCCGAGACTCAGTGCCGACTCGACAAGGCTGACTGCGGCCGATTGCGAGGCGTGTAGGCCTGGCGGAAATTGAAGCTCCAGCACTAATGTCGGCTGCTGAGCTCGTAATAGGAGCACGGCAGCCACGGACAGTCAAGGTGAACCAGAAGCTTTGTAAATGCCATTTAACTCTATAAAAGCTATCGTTGAAGAGTTGTCTTCTCCGTACAGCAAACATGTGAATTGTGTACCTTGAGCCAAAAAAAATTAAAAAGAAAATTGAAAAATATCGATCAAGTATTTTATGAACCGATCTGTCTAAAAATAAGTAATAATATAGATTACAGAAACGTTTGAGACACCTTATTTGCTGCAGATTCACAGGTGCGTGAAACGTTTCTCTATTTTTAATTCTTATTTTTTTGTTTTGTAAATAAAACTGCCTTTTCCTGCTGCTAGTTACTTTCTTTATCCCATACGCGTTTCGCCTTCTCCTGTTCTAAGGCATCATCAGTGGGATGATTTGCTGATCTGCGTTTCCTCACATCTCGTTTGGAGGTCGCACTACCACTTTTATCATGCGACCTCCAAACCAGATGTGAGGAAACGCAGATCAACAAATCATCCCACTGATGATGCCTTAGAACAGGAGAAGGCGAAACGCGTATGGGATAAATAAAGTAACTAGCAGCAGGAAAAGGCAGTTTTATTTACAAAACAAATATACTTGCTTCTGAGGATGGCCACACAAACAAACTTGTTTATTTCTTACATTTAGACAAATCGTTCCACAAAATATTTGACCGATTTTCATTTACTTTTATTTCCAAGTTTTGTTCAGAAAGTATGGTCTTATTGACACATTTGCTTTCCTAGTTTCTTCCATTCTTGAAATGTCCTTGATTAGGAGGAAGCGTTTTTGACAGATAATACCACACCAATGTAACTATTTGTGTGCAAAATGGCTAGCCCTTGAAGAGATGAACTTTTTGGCACTTCATTTACACAGTTAGCAGTAGTTACTCGTGAAATACTTCAATTTGTCCTCGAATCACTAATTAAGGATTTTTTAAATTATCGTCGTTATTTTCAAGCAATTATTATTATTATTATTATTATTATTATTGAAAAATAGACATCACGATGGTCAGTTTGATATCCCATTTTTCCATTTCCAATGCTTCGTTTGGCTGTGAAAATTCGGACAAAAACCTGTTGTTTAATTTATAGTGTGTCTACTTTCAGGCTGCTCAAAAATTTGAGCAAATAAATGTAAGGCAAAAATTCATGGCAGAAATTAATGACAGTTATGTAGGTAGGCGAGACACACCCAGATCTCTACAACATTTTCTGGAGCTTGCAAGGGTCGCGTATTGTCAGAATTTTACTACGTTCCACGTGATGTTCTAGTGACGGGATCAGTTGCATGAGGTAGTTGATGGATGGGCAGCCAAGAGAACAGACATGGGGCAATCTCCATGTTTTAACGTATGAAAAATGTGCTACTAAGTGGTGGGATATAAGGGGGCATAGCTGTCAGCCGTGACCAGTGGACTGAATACCTAGCCACTGACTGCATTAACCGACGGCCGGTCGAGGAATTATTTATTTTCTGGCTTCCGGCAGCTAACGGCCATTTAGCCAACTTAAGGTTAAATAAGAGACATAGTACAAACCGTAAATTGATGACATACGAGTGATACAAGTATAACAATATTGACGATTAATGTTGTTGTAGCGACACAAAAAAAATAAAGATACACGTATCCGTTTGACAAAGATATTGAAGTTGCTCTGTATGAATTTTACACGGGGCCAGAAGTTAGCAGATAAAACGAGAAAGTAGTAACACTGGAAATACGCCTGTTCAGAGCCTAAATTGAATAACTATACATATAAAACACATTAACATGACAGTTAAGGTAGCTCCCAGTGCTGATCTAGGATGGTGCGAACACAAAAGAGAAAGATTACCGACGGCTGCCGCTGAAAATGAATATGAAACATAGAGAAATTAATATCTGTTCTGATGCGTCATTATTACTGTAAAGTTCTGGCAGCGCCTAGAATGCTTGTCAATTGAACTCTGATTGTAATTGCTGAACTTCATAGTTAGTCACGGATTGGTTGCAGCAAACTTGTATTAGTTATGAGAAAATATAAGAGCGTTATTGTTAATTGCTATTGGTCGGTATTTAGTAGTACACATACACTCCCGGAAATTGAAATAACAACACCGTGAATTCATTGTCCCAGGAAGGGGAAACTTTATTGACACATTCCTGGGGTCAGATACATCACATGATCACACTGACAGAACCACAGGCACATAGACACAGGCAACAGAGCATGCACAATGTCGGCACTAGTACAGTGTATATCGACCTTTCGCAGCAATGCAGGCTGCTATTCTCCCATGGAGACGATCGTAGAGATTCTGGATGTAGTCCTGTGGAACGGCTTGCCATGCCATTTCCACCTGGCGCCTCAGTTGGACCAGCGTTCGTGCTGGACGTGCAGACCGCGTGAAACGACGCTTCATCCAGTCCCAAACATGCTCAATGTGGGACAGATCCGGAGATCTTGCTGGCCAGGGTAGTTGACTTACACCTTCTAGAGCACGTTGGGTGGCACGGGATACATGCGGACGTGCATTGTCCTGTTGGAACAGCAAGTTCCCTTGCCGGTCTAGGAATGGTAGAACGATGGGTTCGATGACGGTTTGGATGTACCGTGCACTATTCAGTGTCCCTTCGACGATCACCAGAGGTGTACGGCCAGTGTAGGAGATCGCTCCCCACACCATGATGCCGGGTGTTGGCCCTGTGTGCCTCGGTCGTATGCAGTCCTGATTGTGGCGCTCACCTGCACGGCGCCAAACACGCATACGACCATCATTGGCACCAAGGCAGAAGCGACTCTCATCGCTGAAGACGACACGTCTCCATTTGTCCCTCCATTCACGCCTGTCGCGACACCACTGGAGGCGGGTTGCACGATGTTGGGGCGTGAGCGGAAGACGGCCTAACGGTGTGCGGAACCGTGGCCCAGCTTCATGGAGACGGTTGCGAATGGTCCTCGTCCATACCCCAGGAGCAACAGTGTCCCTAATTTGCTGGGAAGTGGCGGTGCGGTCCCCTACGGCACTGCGTAGGATCCTACGGTCTTGGCGTGCATCCGTGCGTCGCTGCGGTCCGGTCCCAGGTCGACGGGCACGTGCACCTTCCGCCGACCACTGGCGACAACATCGATGTACTGTGTAGACCTCACGCCCCACGTGTTGAGCAATTCGGCGGTACGTCCACCCGGCCTCCCGCATGCCCGCTATACGCCCCCGCTCAAAGTCCGTCAACTGCACATACGGTTCACGTCCACGCTGTCGGGGCATGCTACCAGTGTTAAAGACTGCGGTGGAGCTCCGTATGCCACGGCAAACTGGCTGACACTGACGGCGGCGGTGCACAAATGCTGCGCAGCAAGCGCCATTCGACGGCCAACACCGCGGTTCCTGGTGTGTCCGCTGTGCCGTGCGTGTGATCATTGCTTGTACAGCCCTCTCGCAGTGTCCGGGGCAAGTATGATGGGTCTGACACACCGGTGTCAATGTGTTCTTTTTTCCATTTCCAGGAGTGTAGTATTAATTGGGATGGATGGGCAGCGTAATGTGTTCGGTGAGGATATTTCAGTGATGCTGTGCTGAATTTAACGGCGATGACTAAGTTAATGATTACTTCGCGAGTTATATTTGATTTATTCTGGGCAAGTGGAATATTCCTTGACTATTGTGAATTTTTCCTGACGTGTGGTTAGAATAACAAAATTTTATACACGAGTACTTCTGATCAGGCAGGATAAACGGAAAGCAGGACCTAGTAATGAGTAGCAAAAACCGTTTATGGGCAGGGGATTATATTTTTGTATAATTTAGCCCCTGGTTTGTGTTTCACCTGAGGCTCTTACAGTGGAAGCCCTCAGGTTTCAGGTAGGTCGGACGGTCGACAAAACTACTACACCCGTGGATAATAGATGTCCGACAGATAATGGAATCGCCACAAGCCATAACTATATTCTAGTTCGAAATGGTCGCCTAGAGGTCAAATTGACGTTGCGAGGCTGGTTGCATACTGTGTGTCGCCACAGCCCTGTCAATTTCCTCCAGAAAGACAGCATGCAGTTCTTTTGTTTTCTGCTCGGTGTACCTACGAGCCTTAATTTGTAGGTAAAGATCACCTGCGTTCGAAACTTCACGCTCTACAATCTCTCAAATTTTTTGAAACGTCATTCTGTTATAACCTGTACAATGTTATTTTTGTAGCGATCTGTTGACAATAAACTATAATACACCCAGGCCAAATAGTGAAACTTCTGTCTCAAATTTACGTTTGCAATTTAATCAGTGAGACCAAGTGCGGTGATTAAGAACTAGTTTCTCCTCTCTGTCATGCTCATATACATGCAGTACCTTCCGAATTGAAACCACGCTGTGACTCAGTGGATATTTTATCTCTAAGTTTTTCCAGTTTCCTTCGGTTATTCACGGCTGGTATTTCGGAGTACACAACTCTATTGTATGCAAACAATCCACGTGCGCTGCCCTCATCGCCTGGTCGTTTACATATAGTGGGAACGGACAAGCTGCTTCACACTTCCTTTACACCTTTATAGCGTTCTCTAGGTTTTTATTGGACATTCATCAACCAGAGCAACTGAGTGGCTACTCTCAATCATAATTTTCTTTATCCCAATCAGTACGCCACGAGCTTGTGTATCAGCTGAAAAAGTAATCTAGTGTCGAAAGACTTTGCGAAGTCTAAGCGTATACATGTGTCGTCGTCTTCGTCTATCATTTGTGAGGTATCGTTTGTGAAATATTAAAACGTTAATGATATAGCTTTAGGATCGTCAGCATATCTTCTTATACACATATTCCATTCAGACACATACTCTGCAAACCAGTGTGATGTGCGTGGCAGAAGGTACGTAGCATGATACATCTTAGAGTTTCTTCCCGATCCAATCGTATACGGAATGTGTAAGGAATAACTGTTTGAATACCTCTGTGTGTTCTGTAATTAGCATTACCTTGTCTTCAAGATCCCAAAGAGAGCGATACCTAGCGAGATGATGAAAATCTCTCGATCCTTCACTTCACATGGTTCTCGGAATTTTATAAGTAGTCTTTTGCGGGATTCTTGCGTCTATCCTCAAGAGTATGGCAGTTTCCTTTTTTCGATATGTTGGTGAGTCACACAAATCACGCACGTGGAAGGGCACACCTGGAATGCAGAAGTGATTGCGTGTTCCTTCCTTCGCAGACTGACTGCATTTCCTCAGTATTCTTCCAATGCAACGAAGTTTGCCGCCTGTCTTACCTACGATCGAACCTACTCGGTCATCTCATTTTACATCCTACAAATTATTTACTCAGGTACTTTTGTGAGTTTACTGATTCTGACTGTCACTCACTGTAGTTTTGCTTATATAGTACTATGGTTTTTGTTTTCGGTTTTGCGACTTGCATCATTTTACGTTTCTGCGCATTTAAAGAAAATTGCCAGCCTTTGCACTACTTTGAGATCTTATCAAAATGTGATTGAATATTTCGGTAGCTTTTTTCGGACTGTACATCGTCTCCGAAAAGTCTGAAGTTACTATTGGCTTTGACGTCATTAACATAATACATGAACAACAGAAGTCTCATTATACAGGGTGTTCAGAAAGTCTCTACACAGTGCCGTATGATTGTTAGCCACGCGTTCCGTATGCCGCAGTGAATATACCGAAATGAAACTCAGTGATATACAAGTTATTAATTTATTGAATATTCGTTTTACTTACAAATTTTCACATTAAATGTTGAAAGTGTCCCCCCCTGTTCTTGAACACACAATTCAATTCGTCTAATCATGTTTCCAAACACAAGCTGAAACATTTCTTCTGTAACAGAAGCAGTGAAAATGGATATTGCAGTTTTCAACTAATCGATGGATTTTGGATGGTTTTTATAAACAGCTGCTTTCACTGCTCCCCAGAAGAAAGTCAGGTGGTGTTAGGTTAGACGATCGTGGAAGTCCCTGTGAAATTATACCGCCCCCAAAAGATCAGCAAGCAGTGACATTGAAACGCGAGCTGTATTCGCGGTTGCACCATCTTGTTGAAGATAACCATTCAGTATTTCACTTAACACAAGCACCCCTATGAATGGGTACAGAATAGCACTGCAGTATCGTTGTGCGTTTACTGTTCCGTTGAAAAATACGGGACCCACAATCCGACGTCTAGAAATTGCAATCCAAACTCCTATTTTCACAGAATGAAGTGGTTCCTCATGAATACACAATGGATTTTCAGTACTCCACATACGAGAGTGTGGTGTGGCCTAATGGTTTTAGACGCTTCAGTATGGAACCGCGCGACCGCTACGGTTGCACGTTCGAATTCTGCTTCGGGCATGGATATGTGTGATGTCCTTAGTTAGGTTTAAGTAGTTCTAAGTTCTATGGGACTGATGACCTCAGATGTCAAATCCCATAGTGCTCAGAGCCATTTGAACCATACTAGAGTGTTGCCTCCGGGAAAACTGAATTAAATGTTTGACGAACTGAAACTGTGTATTTACCGTCAGCTTTGAACACTTGTCCGACTAAAAACACACGTTCTTCAATGGTTAGCATTTTAACAGTGACAAAAACGAAACAAACGAACGAAGGAACTAAACTTAAACGTTCACGTCAACACTTAATGACACACACCAACGATACTACTGACGCTGGCTGAGATAAATGGAACAGTGGAATGTTGGGAGAGTTCACTTGAAGGTAAGTAATCCATGTAGGTGAACAATCAAACGGCACTCGCGGATAACAATCATACTGCACTACGGAGAGACTTTTTGAACACCCCGTATTTCACTGGGACACATTTTGAGTTAATTCGTATGAACAGGAACAAAAAAATTGTTCAAATGGCTCTGAGCACTATGGGACTTAACATCTGAGGTCATCAGTCCCTCAGAACTTAGAACTACTTAAACCTAACTAACCTAAGGACATCACACACATCCATGCCCTAGGCAGGATTCGAACCTGCGACCGTAATGGTCGCGCGGAACACGAACAACTTCGCTTCTTCCCAGTCATATGGTGGATGAATTGGGGTAAAACCGGCAGGATGTCACTATAAAGTACTTTAAAGCAATGATAAAGTAATGCGAAGAGTGTGGTAAGTGAAGGAAGAGGCAAAGCCTCTACAACAATCCTACACTGCCAAGTCACATTAAATGACCACCTGTCAAAGCCTGAATAGCCACCTTTTCCAGCGTGGGCGGTTCCGAGACGTGCAGGAAGCGAGTCAGTGATGTTCTGGGTGATACAGAGCCATGCCGACTCCAGGGCCGCCCTGGGTTTCTCGGTTGAGGGTCGATGGTGCGAACAGCCCGATCGAGGTAGCCCCCCAGATTTTCGACTGGGTTTAAATCCGCAGAGTCTGGTGGCCGGGGGTGTACAGTAAACTCGTCTGGTGCTCTTCGAACCATGAACGGCACTGCGAGCTGCGTGACAGATTGCATTGTCGTGCTGGTAGGTGGCATCGTGTCAAGGAAAGTCAACTGCATGTAGGAGTGACCAAGGATAGATGCGTACTTGTGTTGATCTATTGTGCATTTCAGAATGACGAGGTCGCCCAGGAAATGCCACGAAAATATTTCCCAGACCGTAACACTCCATCCTCCTCCGACATGGACATTTCCGAAGACTGTTGCAGGGTGTTTTTTTCAGACGGTTCACACCGATGGAACGTAAAACGTGATTCGTCTTTGAAGGCCACCTGCCGCCACAGTGGACGTCCGGTTGCGGTACTGGCGTGCATATTCCAGCCTTTGCCAGCGATGACCAGCAGTCAGCATGCGTACGTGGACCAGGCTGCTTTTGCTGAGGGCCATATGCAGCAACGTTCGCTGAACGGTCGTTGAGGAGACACTGTTGTTAGCCCCTTGCTCCATCTGGGCGGCAAATTGCTCTACAGCTGCATATACACTACTGGCCATTAAAATTGCCACACCACGAAGATGACGTGCTACAGACGCGAAATTTAACAGACAGGAAAAAAGCTGTGATATGCAAATTATTAGATTTTCAGAGCATTCACACAAGGTTGGCGCCGGTGACGACACCTTCAACGTGCTGACATGAGGAAAGTTTCCAACCGATTTATCATACACAAACAGCAGTTGACCGGCGTTGCCTGGTGAAACGTTGTTGTGATGCCTCGTGTAAGGAGGAGAAATGCGTACCATCACGTTTCCGACTTTGATGAAGGTCGTAGCCTTTCGTGCGGTTTATCGTATCACGACATTGCTGCT
This sequence comes from Schistocerca gregaria, assembly GCF_023897955.1. Classification (NCBI taxonomy): domain Eukaryota; kingdom Metazoa; phylum Arthropoda; class Insecta; order Orthoptera; family Acrididae; genus Schistocerca; species Schistocerca gregaria. The sequence goes on from NC_064922.1 coordinate 198,416,444, forward strand.
CGCGTTGGTCGAGATCCAATGACTGTTAGCAGAATGTGGAATCGGTGGGTTCAGGAGGTGTAATACGGAACGCCGTGCCGGATCCCAACGGCCTCGTATCACTAGCAGTCGAGATGGCAGGCGTCTTGCATGGATGTAAAGGATCGTGCAGCCACGTTTTGATCCCTGAGTCAACAGATGGGGACAACACCATCTGCACGAACAGTTCGATGACGTTTGCAGCAGCATGGACTATCAGCTCAGAGGCCATGGTTGCGGTTACCCTTGACGCTGCATCACAGACAGGAGCACCTGCGATCGTGTACTCAACGACGAACCTGGATTCTGTTTACAGCATCATGATGGTCGCATCCGTGTTTGGCGACATCGCTGTGAACGCACATTGGAAGCGTGTATTCGTCATCGCTATACTGGCGTATCACCCAGCGTGATGGTATGGGGTGCCATTTGTTACACGTCTCGGTCACCTCTTGTTCGTACTGACGGCTCTTTGAACATTGGACGTTCCTGCCCGAGGCAGGATTCGATCCTGCGACCGCAACGGTCACTCGGTTCCAGACTGTAGCGCCTATAACCACTCAGCCACTCCGGCCGGCGCAAAACGTCATTTTGTCGGATAAATCCAGGTTCTTTTTACAGCATCATGATGGTCGCATCCGTGTTTTGCGACATCGCGGTGAACGCACATTGGAAGCGTGTATTCGCCATCGCCATACTGGCGTATCACCTGGCGTGATGGTATGGGGTGTCGAATTGACGGGGCACTTTGAACAGTGGACGTAACATTTCAGATGCGTTACGACCCGTGACTCTACCCTTCATTCGATCCCAGCGAAACCTCACATTTCAGCAAGATAATGCAAGACCGCATGTTGCAGGTCCTGTACGGGCCTTTCTGGATACAGAAAATGTTCGACTGCTGCCCTGGCCAGCACTTTCTCCAGATCTCTCACCAACTGAAAACGTCTGGTCAATAGTGACCGAGCAACTGGCTCGTCACAATACGCCAGTAACTACTCTTGATGAACTGTGGTATCGTGTTGAAGCTGCATGGGCAGCTGTACCTCTACACCTCATCCAAGCTCTGTTTGACTGAATTCCCAGGCGTATCAAGGCCTTTATTACGGCCAAACGTGGTTGTTCTGGGTACTGATCTCTCAGGATCTATGCTCCCAAATTGCGTGATCATATAATCACATGTCAGTTCTAGCATAATATATTTGTCCAATGAATACCCGTTTATCATCTGCATTTCTTCTTGGTGTAGCAATTGTAATGACCAGTAGTGTATATTCGCCCATACACACCTCTGCAGCCATCGTTCATCCCATGATCCACCACAGTTGCATCGGCCCCTGTTTTGGATGGTGACATTTTGCCACGCACGGTATACTTTAGCCACGGCGGCAGTGAGCAGTGTCAAACTTTTACCGGTTTCGGAAATTCTTCCTCTCTTGACCAAAAAGACATTGGTCCTGTCCTTTTGCACGGCAGGTAAATCGCTGCGTTTCCGCATTATGATCACGACTGCGCTGTTTCCCGCATCCCCCCGGTACCCCTCATACGGGATGAATGTCTCAAAAGTTGCTCATCCGGATAAGAGGACAGGTCGCGCAGAACCAGTTGCTAGGTCCGCCGGATCTCCAGATTTTAAACCTGGACATTTACCTTTGGGGTCGTCTCAAGGAACTCTTCTATAGTGCTACAACTGAGGATGTGGCACAACTACAGCAGCGAACTGGAAACGGCTGTGCAGTGTCCAGAATGAGATGAGCGGAGCCTGCAATATTACGAGAGCCGTAAGAAGAGCACGCCACTCTCTTCGAATACATGGATATCATTTTGAACAAGTGGGGTAAAAATATAGCACGTAGTTAAGCTGAACTTCGGGACCCTTATCTCCGCTTTCTGAGAAGAACCGATTTTTGAAGTTTGTGTTGCACATTTGATCCCTACTCTACCGCATAATCCTGAAATAACGCAATTTCAGACAAGGCTTTATTTTACGTTTTATTCTTCTTCTGATGCTTACATTACACCCAAGAAACACTTACCGTTACCTTTGACTCCAAAACAGGCAGTGGTCACATTAATGTGACTAAACCGTGTATCACAGCGGTTGTATTAACATCTCCTGCAATTAATAACCATTGTGATCGTCGATGGAAAAGGTGCCACTCCCCAGCAACTAACTGACTTAAAGACCAAGCTGGGACTTGACCCTGACTCACTGAGATACCAGGGCAGAAGCTCATCATCATCATTTCCTTGGGGTTTTTGACCCACTTCAACGCAGGGTCAGACTTGTTACTATGGATTTGCCGTTGTAAGTTGCGGAGTGTGGCCGGATGCCCTTTCCGTCGCTACCCCGAACCATCCGGGACGGAATTAGTATACTCCATCTGTCTGAGTCTAGTGTAAGCCATGAAATAGTGAGAACGTTTTCAAATGTCTCCAAGTCGTAAAACTGAGGCGAAACGTGGGGACCAGCCGTATGTTCACCTACCGGTACGTGGAAAACCGCCCAAAAACCACATCCAGGCTAGTCGACACACCGCCCTCGTCGTTAATCCACTGGGCGGAATCGATCCATGCCCGATGCGTCTTCCCGAGTCCAGGAAGCAGCGCATTTGCGCTATCGGGTACCCTGGAGGGTAGGGGAGAAGCTCATGAATATAGTAAATAGTCTACAGATCAACTGCAGCTTAAATACCGGTTTTTGTTATTCATTTTGTTGCTCTAATGTCTACTGCATACAAAATACGAGACAGCTATGATAAATTAAATGTAAATGTCGTGTGACTAGTGCTTTCCGTCGGGTAGACCCTTGGCCGGGAGCAAGTCTTTCGATTTGACGCCACTTCGACGACATGCGCGTAGATGGGGATGAAATGATGATGATTAGGGCAACACAACACCCAGTCCCTGAGTGGAGAAAATCTCCGACTCAGCCAAGAATCGAACCCGGGCCCTTAGGATTGACATTCAGTCGCGCAGACCACTAGACCACTCCTTTTTTTTAAATATATATTCTCATTTTGTTCGCTTTCGTTCGGTGCATCTGCTCAGCGCAGACGTCGTCAGACACCCGTTTAAGTTCGTCGTTGATCGATTAACTCAGTTTTTTTTCTTACAGAGGGCAGCTAACCCTCTGACCGAACACGCTGAGCTACCGTGCCGGCTTTGTATTCGTAGTCTTGCTCTTTACCACTTTGCCACTACGTAACGGCTGAGCACTCAGCTACCGGGGGCAGACTACAGCTATTATGATTTGAGAAGACCATATAGAGCTTCAGTCAGTGCTCGCAGACTCCTCTGGCAACACAGAACTGTTCATTACTGAAACTAAGGCGCACATTACCCTGTAAAAAATCTTGATCAGACATCTTTTATACAAACTAGATTCTAAAATATTTGGCAATTTATTGGGCTATTTTTTGATATCGTCTACGAAACTTGGACGCTCATCGTAGATTGTGTAAAAGTTATGTCAAAGGTCTTTTATGATGTAACACTGCGAACGTCCAAAATCATCATCAACAGCTTTTTTTTTTTGAAAAAATATATTTTCTCAATCGGAAAGTTCGTCCGAACACGACAGTCCTTTATTAAGATATTTTATGGTCATACAGGAGGTGACATGCCTTTGCGTTACCTCAGCCTTTAAACTGACTTATCAGGCTTGTTAGAATGGGACTTACAGATTAACGTGAACCCCAAACAACAGTTCAAACTGAACTACTCGCAGAGATGAAAGAAACGATATGTGACTGAAAAATCTTAGCATTCATTAGGGATCGAACTTCGAACCATAAGAGTGAAACCTTAACAGAATACCAACTGCCTATGTCAATGATTACTCCTATCCAGCTTATACACCTACATCCGTACTCTCCAAACCACTCTTAAGTGCATGGCAAAGGGTACTTCCCATTGTACCATTTATGAGGGTTGCCCAGAAAGTAAGTTCCAATCGGTCTCGAAATGGACACCACAGTGAAAACCAGAAACGTTTTATTTGCAACATTTAGTTACACCTTCCACCCACTTCTCTACATAGTCGCCGCCACAACTTCGAGTTTTGTCGTAATGCTGTATCAACTTTCCAATATCCTCGTCATAGAAAGCAGCCTCCTGTGCTTCAGCCAGTTACCTGCACTGGTTTGGAGCTCGTTGTCTGTGGAAAAATTTTGTCTTCATAGCCAGTGGATCTTGCGAGCAGAGATGAGACTCGGGGAGGGGGGGGGGGGGAGGCAATTACGAACTGTATTATGGCTGATCAAACACTTCTAATCGGAAACGCTGCAGGAGCGTCTTCATTGCCCCTGCAGTGTGCGTCCAAGAATTGGCATGAAGAAGGAACTGGTCGGCAGTTGTGTTATGTGGGCTGCATGACACAGGCGAAATCTCTAACCAGGCCCTAGTACTTGGCGAAAGACGCTATTTCCTTCGCATCTTTACGTGCTCACTGTTCACTCAAAACTGAAAAGAGCGTCGCGACACGATCTACGGGCATACTAGAGACACTGTCCAACACATCCGTGCAAAGCTTTGCCGAATTTTCCCAGTGGTTTCCAGTTCGCGACCAATTGGAACTTAGTTTCTGGACAGCTGTCGTATTTGGGCTTCTTCCCGTTTCGTTCACGTATGGAGCGCAGGAGAAACGATTGCGTAAACGTCCTTTGTGCGCGCTGTCATTAGTCTAATCTTGTCTTCACAATTGTTGTCGGAGTGACACGTAGGGTGCTGTAAGAAGGAAGAAAAGGAGAGTAGTGTGTAACTTAGAGACGGAGCACACTCTCTGATTAAGGAAGGATTGGGGTACAAATCGGTCGTGATCTTTCAAAGGAACCATCCCGTAATTTGCCTGAAGCAGTGTAGGGAAACCATGGGAAACCTAAATCATGACTGCCTGTGAGATTTTTGATACAGAGTGTTGAAGTACATTTCTGGATTCATCACTGAATGTTGGTTTTTGAAACTCTGTAAGTAGGTTTACTCGGGATAGTTCGCGTCTGTCTTCAAGTGTCTGCTAGTTCAGTTTCTTCAGCATCTTCATGACACTCTCGCATGAGTAAAACAAAGCCGTAATCACTCATGCTGACCTCCGTGTAGCTCAATATCCACTGCAAGTCATCTTGGGTACGGGCCCCACACCCTTGAGGCAATATTCTGGGATGGGTCGTGCGAACGTTTTGTAAGCAATCTCCTTGCATTTTTCCAGTATTCCACCAAAGAAGGGACGTCTGCTACATACTGTACCTACGGCTGAGCCTGTGTGATCTTTCCGCTTCATATCCCTGCAAATTGTTGCGTTTAGGTAATTGTATGATTTGACCGTTTGCAGTTGAGACTCGATGATATTGTTGTCATAGGGTAATTTTTTTTAATGAAGTGCTTAATGTTTGCATCATTTTGAAACTACATCAAAATATTTCCGCTTTCTTAAGATAGTATCACGCTGCAGATAAGTGCATCTCTGATAAGTCTTAAGTTTATATTAATATTGTCGGAAATGTCATTAATAAAGAACACGAACAGCAAAGGCCCTAGCACGCTTTTCTGGGGCACTTCTGAAGTTACTCGTACATCTATCGATGACTGTCCAGCCAAGATAACGTACTGCATTCTTACTACCAAGAAATCCTCGATCAGATTACAAATTTCGCTTAAGAGCTGATAAGCTTGCACTTTAGGTAATAAGTACTGTCCACCTCCATAGGAGTGTTCAACGAGGCAGAACGCGGGTTCGATTACCAGCTGGGTCGCACATTTTTCTCCGCTCGGAGACTGGGAGTTGTGTTGTCTTCATCATCATATCATGCTCATCGACACGCAAGTCAACGAAGTGGCATCAACTAAAAAGACTTAAACCATGCGGCTGGTCTACCCGACGGAGGTCCTCGCCAGGTGACATTTATTTTCATAATAAGCGTTATGTGTGGTACTGAGTCAAATGCTTTTCTTCAGTCAAGAAATATTGCATCTACCTGAGTGCCCCGATTCAGGCTTTCAGGATATAGTATGTGAAAAGCGTGAGTTGCGTTTCACACGATCGATGTTTTCAGAAGCGATATTCTTTTTTAAATAGTCACCACAACAAATCTAAAGACGAACACCAAACGCCATTGAACAAATCCAGGTCTCACATCTTAATTCCATAAGAAGGTCCTGTTTTCTATTGGGTACTTATACTGTGTTACTTCTCAGAGGCGGTGCGAGGAGTACAAGGAAGCGAAATGAGAATGACCAGGGGGAGTTTCCTTACAAGAAAGAGCGAGGGTGGACTTAGGTAGCTGAACGAGTGTCATTAGTGTCCCCTGAGAGATGGAAAGAGTAGTCCTCCACAGACGGTGGAGAAGGTCTTTCGTTTCAGAAAGGATTTCTTGAGGATTCTTAAGGTTTTTTAATGGCCACAAGACGATTACTCACTGATCTACCGAGTGTAAACGACGTTTTCTACAACAGACTGTCGATGTTGTCAACACTATCTCCTATGTCTGGGACTGACAGAAGAGTACAAATTCTTACATTTCTTCCTGAACTCTTAACTCTACATTTCAACCAACATCGTCCACTCGCTACTTGCACAGAATACTCATCCGTGTTTTCCTCACAGCCATTTGTTTGTTGGCATCCACGCTGGACTCTCTATGGAAAAGTACGGGCCACGTCAACTGGTAACTCACCTATATCTGTCCTGCAGGTGCTAAAAAAGAACGAGTCGTATGGAATTGCCGGCCGAGAGTCACTGAAGAGTTGTTCAGCCACCTAAGTGGAAAAGTTATCTTCCTCTTGGCATGCTAACAACTTTCCTTCGCCAAGTGCAAGCGTTTGTCTTCATAACAAGAGCATGTTTTAAGTAGTGTTATTATTGTGGTGTTCATTACTGAGCTAGAGGATGAAACTGTGCATTGGCACATAGCATGTTCTTTTCATACGGTTCTAGTCCGGAGCGTAACACACAATATTGGAGCAGAGTTTGATAATGAGAAAGCTTTCGCCAGCAATCTGCTTTACTGCTCAAATATCTGTGATGAAACTTGTCCAGTACTTAACTGACTAGTCGTGAGCCATGTAACAGTCATGCGTTGCCGATCTCAGCGAAAGAGCGTGGCAAGTAAAAACATCGGAGCTCATGCGCAGAAAAAGTGCGGCTGGATTCTATCATTTTGATGCTAAAGTAACTGTATTACTACCTTTCACCTTGCCCATAGTCGATAACGTGATAGCGCTTTGGCACTTGGCCCTGACGTAATCTGTGCCAAATCTACACGTATTTGCTTCATTACTATCTAATCTAACATCCATATTTTCAGCATCCTTGGAATGCGTTTAACCTTGACGTGTTATTAATCAGTGAGGCTTCATGTAAATTTTAAGTGATATGTACGTGGAGAGAGCGACCTAAATTAGAGGCCAGTTACTGAGACTACTCATGGGTGCATTTATCCACGAAATTACGTTGTCCAATAAGGAAAGGCTGGTCACGTCAACAAAATGAAAAGATGGCGGTTCGACGGCGGGTTTAGCGACTTGATTTCTGGAGCCGCGAGGCGGAGGGATACAATCGAAGAAAAATATACTCACTAGTTTCTGTTTCAGAATACAGTGGGAACAGTGAAGCTATCCAGCGTCCAGAAATAGTGCTACCCATTTCTTTTTATTGCTCCTTGATCGTCGCGGAAAATGGAGTCTTGTTTGGGTGTAAGTAATCGTCTCCACTAGCCATCAAGGGATCACCAATGGTATTGGAGGGCAGCGTGGAGGGTAAAAATCGTAGAGGGAGACCAAGAGATGAATACACTAAACAGATTCAAGAAGGATGTAGGTTGCAGTAGTTACTGGGAGATGAGGAAGCTTGCACAGGGTAGAGTAGCAAGGAGAGCTGCATCAAGCCAGTCTCTGGACTCAAGATTACAACAACAACATGATATCTAGAAATCGATATCAACTAAAGGGGTGAAAGGATAACACAGATGGATCCCGCTGCAGTTGCTGACTTCACTACTGCACAGATCAAAAACTGCTTTTCAAATGGCTTTCCTTCTCGATCTTGCTTTGCGAGATAACCAGATAGCCCAGTGAGAGGGTAGTGGTCTTTGCACTCCAGACAAAACTAAAATTTCCTTTGCTTTTTTAAAACAACTTTCATATAAATCTACAAGACAGCAACTCGATGGAAGACATGGAAGACTACGTCTTGAACGAAGTTCCTTCAGAACTAAACAGGGTGGGTCTAAGGCCTAAGTGACGCAAGCAGCCGCTTGGACGTCAAGCTCAGAGGGACACTAGGAGCACCCTAGAGCAAAAATTGTAGAGGTCTTACCAAGAGATAACATTACCAATAGATAACCTTCCTTCGGAATTTCTAAAATCGTTGGGGACGGTATCAACCAAATTACTATTCAAGTTTGTTTGAAGAATCTATGAGTCTGGATACATATCATCAGACTTCCGGAAAACATCATCCATTAATCCCGAATCTAGCAAGGACAGATAAGTGCGAGAACTATCGCTCCATCAGCTTAACAGCTCATAAACCCAAGCCACTGACAGAAATAATATACAGAAGAATGGAACAGAAAACTAGGTATCTGTTTGATGTTTAGTTCGGATTTAGCTAAGGTTAAGACACTGCAGAGGTTGTTCTGACGTTGCGCTTGATAATGGATCCAAAACTTAAGGAAAAATCAAGACGCGTTCATAGGAAGTAGCGTTCGACAATGTAAAATTGTGAATGACGTTGGAAGTTCTCCGGAAAATACATGTAAGCTATTGAGAAAAATGGGTTACATACATTACGTACAAGAAGCAAGAGGGCAAAATAAAAATTGCGTTCTCGGGTTACAAAGAGTATAGTCAAATGCTGTCTTTCGCCTTATTGTTCAGTCCACACATCGAAGAAACAATGGTGAAAATAAATGAAACGTCCTGGAGTGGGTTTAAAATCCAGGTGAAGGGATATTAATGGTTCTCAGTGAAAATGAGAAAGAATTGCAGGACCTTTTAAAAAGAATGAAGAGTCGCCTAATGAGCACAACTGTGTACTGGAAGTAAAGAAAGACAAAAGTAGCGAGGAGAAGCAGAAATGAGATTAGTGTTATACGTAGCAACAAAATTGGGGACCACGAAGCAGACGTATGCAATTCTGCTGCTTTGGAAATAACACGACGGGCGACGCAAGAAAGATATCAAAAGCAGACGAGCACAGAGATGAAGGCTATTCCTGAGGTAATTTAAAAGGATGTTGAAATTTAGGTGGATAAGAAATGAAGAGGTTCTCTGCAGAGTCTGCGAAGAGAGGAACATACGGAAGACATTGACAAGGAGAACAGGATTTATAGGACGCCTGTTAATACGTCGTGGAATAACTTCCATGGTGCTTTAAGGAGCTTATGGGATAAAAACCGTATGGGAAGACGGAAGTTGGATTGTATCCCATAAATAATTAAGGACCTTGGGTGACGATGCTACTCTGAGATGAAGACGTTGGTCAGTGGCAGGAATTCGTGGCGGGTCACATCAAACCAGAGGACTAACAGAAAAAAACAGGAATCAAACTTATGATGACGGAGGGTGGGGAGTTAATCGCTAAATATTATGTTGCTTTTGTGGGAAAATTTCCTACAGTGTGGGAGCATTCTTTTCAGTAACCTTTGCATCGGCTGTTGACAAAGCACTGTATTGGTACTTGCTAGGGTACCAGAAAGTTGGACGAATGTTGCCTACTGATTCTGCTGTTGTGTGCAAACACGAACTCTGGGTCTGAGACATTATTATCGAGAGTGGTAGCGGGCGAACAGGTGTTGAGAGTAGTCGGACACAGAGAGACATGGAGAGATGTCGCATCAGGAGAAGTCGCAGCCTGCGCTGACCGTGCTTGTAGCCCCATAGGAGATTATAGTATTAGAGAATTTTTGGTAGTTTGCCTTTTTTGTTGCACGTGGTTGTTGCTTGCGTACATACTAGCGGGATTTTATCAGATTTGTGTATGCATACGTTGAAAGTAATATTCACATATTTGTTGTGACCAGCTGCGTGATTGATTATAGACAATTTGGAATAATTAAGGTTTCTGCTAGTCAAACTGTCCAAGGAAAAAAAGGGTTTTCAATTTTTAGAATATAGTAAATTAAGAGTTTTTATTGAGTCCTTCCCCTTTTTTTTGCACTGCTTAAGGCTTGTTGACTAAACCCTTCCGGAGCATTTAATTTCTATAAAAATAAAGTAAAGGAACAATTTCAGCAGTAGTTGCAACCATGCATTGCACTCTGCACGGATCGCAGCATTTCTTTTGAATAATTTTAGCGGCTGATCCCGCTCCCTCGGGCATGGGTGTGTGTGTTTGTCCTTCGGATAATTTAGGTTAAGTAGTGTGTAAGCTTAGGGACTGGTGACCTTAGCAGTTAAGTCCCATAAGATAAAAAAAATAAAAATAAAACAATTTTAGCACGTTGCTGAGAATATTCTTGCAGCTGCAGCGGATAGACGAGGTAAATTGTCTGCTGCGTGCAGGGGAATTGCACTATAATTGTTAGGAGAAGTTAGAGAATATTTTAAAAATGCGGTTAGATACTAGAGTATTGATTTCTCATGATTTATAGGAAGAGTAATTAATTTCTGTTTTTGTTCTCTATCAGAATACTGACATTTCAGATAGCTGGAGATTTCAGAAAATATTTAAATACTGACATGTCGGAATAAGGGTGTTCATAACACAAATTGTAAGGCTACATATGCGATTTTATGATAACTAGATTGCCTTGCAATTTTTACAGAAAAAATATAGAAAACGGTAATATTGTCAGAGATACAGCTTTACACATTTCCGTACGTCTTTCTCCAGGCTAAAAACAATTATAGTTTCTAGATAACAAAAGTTTCATACCATATGTAAGAAGCCGAAGCAAACTTGGATGTTGTTGTAAATTTATGTATAGGTATGATCTATTTACATATTTCAAATGATTGTTTAAATAGAATATCAAATTCTACGATACTCCCTCTATTTACCATATCCTTTGGGCTAGATTCAACTACTAGGATCGCGGCCGCCATTACGTTTTTTTCCGATGCGTGCTATGTCAAGGATAGTAAGATGAGGCTGGCATCAACTCCCTGTAAAGGTAATGCTGCATCCCTTCCAGCATTTTAGCGACGCGGAACCAGTTTTACAGGTACGCAACCAAGGCTTACCTTACATCGGCAAGCGAACGAGGACGTAGCAAACCGGACCGAATTCTGACGAAGGTTAAAATTTCCACTATTTGAGTTTGGAAGGTAGGAGAGAATGTGTTGGCTTATGGTTCACGACCACACTATGTTCAGTGCTCTCAGTTATGGTCCAAAAATCTCTACAGAGTATCAGATTTATGTCAGAAAATAACATTGGTAGCGATCTGTCCTTTGGACTGGAACGTTAGGTTTGGTGAACTAGCGCGTCGGGTTGAATTTTCTCCCATCTCCTCATATCAACGCAAGAATACTAATAGAACACAGTAGTTACGCTTTGAATGTTGTGATCTGCAATGAATAGTTAGGGCAGGAAGGTGAGCCTTTAATCTCACGTCGACCGCTATGTTATTAGAGATGAAGTTCATTGACGCATGGGACAAGTATTAGGAAGGAAATCGGTCGCGTCCTTTTCAAAGGCACCATCACAGAATTCGTCTTCAGCGATTTAGGGAAAACACGGAAAACCTAAATCCGGATCGCCAAACGAGATTTGAAACTCACTCTTTCCTAATGGGACTCTACTATCTTAGCCACTGTGTCATATCTATTGGTACGAACGTTCTTCAGTTTTTCTTTTTCTTAATTTTCTTATTCGTTGTATGTTACGACCCGTGTACTAAGAGTAAAACAGTATTTAGCCAAAATGACTTTTGTCGGTAAGTAGTGGGTCAATCCGTAATCAAGTCTGGGGACAGTCACTACGAACTCTTCAAAACGATTCAGGAACTAGAGGAGAAAAATCACTCCATTAACAGTTTGAACCGTCCGAAAAGGAGAAAACGGGATAAGCACCTGCGGTATTTCATAAGACGACTTTCGCAAAAACAAGACATTCCGGAAACAGACCCGTATCAGTGTGTGTCGCGCCTCTTCATGTTTTTAACTCACTCTGTAGGTGCCCAATCTGGGAACTGATTGTGACGCGACGAACTTCACTCAACACGGTTGTTCTTGTGGGGAAAACCCTGACTAAAGGCAATTTACTGATTGAAACTAAAACTGATGCACACGGAAGAGCCAAAGAAACTGGTACACCTGCCTAATGCCGTGTAGGGCCCATGCGAGCGAACAGAGGTGCCGCAACACGACGTGGCATTGACTCTGCTAGTGTCTGAAGTAGTGCTGGAGGGAACTGACACCATAACTCCGTAAGAGATGGAGATCTCTTCCCAGATACGCTCAATAATGTACATGTCTATGGAGTTTAGTGGTCAGCGGAAGTGTTTAAATTCAGAAGAGTGTTACTGGAGCCACTCTAACAATTCTAGACGTGTGGGTGTCGCATTGTCCTGCTGGAATTACCCAAGTCTGTCGGAATGCACAATAGACATGACTGGATGCAGGTGACCAGACAGGATTCTTACGTACGTGTTACCTGCCAGAGTCCTATCTAGACGTATCAGGGGTCCCATCCGCTCATAATTACAGAGCCTCAACCAGCTTGAACAGTTCCCTGCTGACATGCTGGGTCCATGGACTCATGAGGTCGTCTCCATACCCGTACACGTCCATCCGCTCGATACAATTTGAAACGAGACTCGTCCGACAAGGCAACATGCTTCCAGTCATCAACAGTCCAATGTCAGTGTTGACGGGCCCAGGCGAGGCGTAAAGCTTTGTCTCATGCAGTCATTAAGGGTATACGAGTGGGTCTGCGGCTCCGAAAGCCCATATCGATGTTTTTCCGATGAATGGTCCGCACGCTTTGTTGACACCCCAGCATTGAAATCTGCAGCAATTTGCCGAAGGATTGCACTTCTGTCACACTGAACGATTCTTTTCAAGTCGTTGGCCCGTTCTTGAAGTATCTTTTTCCAGCCGCAGCGATGTCGGAAATTTGTTGTTTTACGGATTCCCGATATCCGCGGTACACTGTGGAATGGTCGTACGGGAAAATTCCCACTTCACCGTTACCTCGGAGATGCTGCGCCTCATCACTCGTGCGCCGACTAAGCACCACGTTCAAACTCACTTAAATCTTGATAACCTGTCATTATAGCAGCAGTAACCGACCTAACAACTGCGCCAGACACTTCTTATATAGGCGTTGCGGGCCGCAGCGCCGTATTCTGCCTGTATTTGAATGCGCATGCCTATACCAGTTTCTTTGGCGCTTCAGTGTATAATTATGAAAGGCAACGTAGAAACCATGCGAGGGTACTCCAGTACATCTATACTCCGCAAGCCACTTTGTGGTGGATGGCGGATGGTGCCTTGTGTAACAGTGTCAGTTTCCATATTTACTGTTCCAGTCGCGAATGCACCACGCGAAGAACGATAACTGGTCAGCCTCTGGGTGATCTCCAGCCATCTTGGTCTTCCCGCAAGGTACTCCTACGTAGGAGGAAGTAATATGTGAGTTGACCCTTCTAGGCACTTACACTCTCCGAGTTTTAGCAGTGGACCGCATCCTTATGCAAAACGCCTCTTCTCAAGCGTGTGCCACCTGAGATGAGTGAGGATCTCCGTACTGCTTCCGCGCTTCTTAAGTGAATTTGGAACGAAACACGATGCTCTTCTTTGGGCTTCTCTATTTTCTTTATCGATTCTGTCCGGTGTGGATCTCTTACTAAAGACCAATAGTCAAATGTTGATCGCACGAGGGTTTTGTAATGAATCTTGTTTGTGGTTGCACTACTCTTCCCGAGGATTCTCCCAATTTATGTGGCCGCTCCATTTCAGTCGCTCCATACGCGTACTTCTAGATAATTAATGACTGTGATTGCTTCCAGTGTTGCAATCGCGTAATCACAAAACAATAGGTTTTTTTATTTATGCACAGTACGTTACATTTGTTTATGGTTTGAGTCAATAGCCAATCCGTGCACCACGCGTCGACTCTGTCGGTCCTCCTGGGTTTCTCTACAACTTTACAGAGTTGCGACTTCCCTGTATACAACAGCCTCATCTGCGAAAATCCTCATGGAACGATGTTATCAACTATCCATTACATACGTTGTGAATAGTAATGATTCCGTAACACTCTCTTGCAGTACGCCCGGTTGCTTTTACGTCTGAAGATTTGTCTCCGCTAAGAATGTCATGCTGTGCTCTATTTATTACGAACTCTTCAATCGAATCACACAGCCGGTCTGATGTTCCGTATGGTCGTATTTTTGTCATTATGTGACGCTGCGGATATGTATGAAACGCCTTCTGGAAGTGAAGGAGCACTGCATCAACATGGGCACCACTGTCTACTTTCTGGGGTTTCGTGGGCGAACAGAGTGAGCTAGGTTTCACACAGCCGTTTGTGGAATCCATGTTGATTGCTAACGGTTTCTAGAAATATAGAAATGCCATAGTACACGGCATTAAATTTGTTTCAGAATTCTACAACAGTCCGACGTCAACGATATAGGCTAGAGTTTTGTGCCTCTGTTCGAATATACTTTTTTGAAAACGGGAATGACGTACGCTTTTCCCCAATCACTAGCAACACTTCGCTCCTGTCCACCGTACAAGCATAAGTGAAGCTGAGTTCATGATGTAGATGTTTCCAGAACGTAAAAATGGAAACAGTGGATACAGGTAGTTGTCTGGAAGCAGATATCGTGAAGCTGCCTTCTGTCCATTTTTTATATGCCTGGAAAGTGGAAGGGTAAGAGAAGTTCGCTGGTGCCAGCGCAAAAGGGATCGCAAGGTATTCCTCAAGGAAAGCTGGTTCAGTGGAAATACTACTATGATGTGGTAGGCTAGAAATAGTCGTCGGTCGTTGATAGCCAACTCACAGAGTCCGACCCACATCGGGTAACAGGATGCATTCATTCCCAGGGAGGTGACGTATGGGTCCCATCATTCTGTCTTCAGATACTTAATTTAAAATAAAAAATAAAAATTACCTGTCCACTTCCGGCAACAGTTTGAAGATTGAGACTAACTGTCAAGGAGCCTCGCTTGAATCTTTGAACACCTGGCTGGTGGTCTCTGATCGTAAACGGAAGTTCCTTATTCCACCACGGCATCAACCATCGGTGACGAAGGCCCTTGGAGACTGGCTTCACGTAATAGTAGTGCCGAAGATTCCAATTGTTACATTTCAAAGATCATCGTCAATAAATTCAGATGCTTAGAGAACGTTAGTGACGTTGGAAATGTGTGTTCCAGTTTGCCTTCTGGAATGCCCGAAGGTTTGGTGGAGGAGGGAGGAAGGAAGGGAGGCAGGGGGAGAGGTTTGTCAGGACTGAGAAATGGTCACTGTCACAGACATTATTATGTGCAGCCCACTGTGAACGGTAATAGGATGACTAAGTTGGACGAGCAAAGTGCAAGATCAACGAGTGAGAACGAGCCATGTGCTACGTTGGTATATGTAGAGTATCTGTCATTGAGATAACACAGTTCAAAATCATCAAGCAACTTTTTGAGGAGGAGATTCCTACCAGCTTGTCTTGAAGTCCTCCATAGAGGGTTACGCTCATTTAAGTCCCTAAGATGGAAGAAAGGTGGGAAGGAGTTGCTATCTGGTAGCAGACATATATTACAAATTACGATAACAACGGTGGTTCGAACCTGAACAGCCACCATCTCCAAGTGTGTTTTGGGGGGCAGCCGTTCGCTATAGACATTCGACTGAACCAACGTACAGTGCAGATCCATCTGGACACCCTGTTGGGATACGCACGATTCCTACGGTGAACTTCGTATAAGTTGATCTTGGAACAGATATTAGCTGAAAGATAGGTTTAGTGCAGGGCCATAAAGCTGCAGCATAGAAGTTTGTTACTTGATGGTCTACAATGTGATCAAGAACTGTGCCCCACGATGTCTCTCCTCCCTGTTTGTCTACACTCGCTTTGAAAAAAATTTTTCACTAGCGGAATTCGATATGGCTACTTCCATGAAAAGTTTCAGTACAACAACGTGCATTAGCAAAAACTTATTCGGAGGCATACCATACATTACACCAAATACAATAATCAGTAATATACTCTATGGGTAAGTGCTTACGTCTGTGATACTTTCTTGGGACTCTGCCACATTATTCGCCTGAAATCTTTTTAATACATTTTCGGGTTTCGTTATTTCGTCTTTCATTACCGAGAATGGGTAATACGTAGCCCACCAACAGTTTGAAAGACATCCACTAGCTCATAGGTCACGCGGGGTAACCGCGCGGTCTTGGGCGCCTTGTCACGGTCCGCGCAGCTTCCCACGTCGGAGGTTCGAGTCCTCCCTCGGGCATGGGTGAGTGTGTTGTCCATAGCGTAAGTTAGTTGAAGTTAGAGTAAGTAGTGTCTAGGCTAAGGCATCGATGACCTCAGAAGTTTGGTCCCATAAGACCTTACCACAAATTTCCAAAATTTCCAAGCTCATAGCCTGACACGCGGACCATAACGTTAACGTTCGCTGCTCTCAACTTCACTTTATTGCGAAATTTTTAGTGTACTTAATTTTGTATCAGGTACTTTATTTACTTTTCCGTGTTTGTAGAGAGGATAACTTTGAGATAATAGCAATAGCTATGTAAGCACAAGGTTTTTGTTATCAACAGTCAAGATATCGAATTGGCTTTGACGTGTACGCACCGGGTAGGCAGCTTCAACGACATTAGCAAACACCAGGCGTGCCTTTGCTCCACTGCAGTCCGCTGGCACGCCTTTGAAGTATATCTCTGATTTATTTCCTACGAAGTGATGTAAGAAACACTGTCGACGAATGTCTCGCTTTATCACTGCCTTGTGAGTGAGACTATTACAGGAATGGTGTCGCAAAAAGAAGGGTCCAAATTTGTTTATCGGTTGAGCAGTCTTCTACATGTGTTTTCACGAGGATACTGTGTTAACTGTACGTAAAGTAAGTAGCAGGAACGGTATTTATGACCAAACACCCCGAACGCGGTGGCATGGTTAAAGTAATACGTGCAATTCGTGCTCCAGTCGCCAATGTTCCTCCAACCAATCGCGAACAGTTATGGCCCGGTGATATGAAGCATTGTCATCTAGAAAAGTTTCACCGTTGTTTGGGAACATGGAGTCTATGAATTGCTACAAATGGTCTCCAACTAGCCGAACATAACCATTTCCAGTCAACGATCGGATCAGTCGGGCCAGAGGAATCAGTACTTCCATGCAAACACATATAAAAGCATTGTTCATCAGCTTGGGATCCTTACAAAATGGAATTAATAGAATGGATGGAGAAGATCCAACGAGGACGTCGCGTTCCGTCAAGGGATCGTATACTGAAATGAAGTCATAGGATAGCGATATGCAAATATACAGATGGCGACTGTATGGGGTACACAAGGTATAAAGGGGCAGTGCATTAGCGGAGCTGTCATTTGTACTCAGGTGGTTCATGTGAATACGTTTCCTACTCGATTATGGCCACACGTCAGGAAGCAACCAGATTTTGAGGGGGAATCACAGACGGAGCTAGAGGCAAGGGGCATTCCACCACACCATTATGGAGCGACCACCAGCTTGCACAGTGCCCTGTTGACAACTTGGGTCCCTGGTTTCGTGGGGTCTGCAACACACTCGAACCTTAACATCGGCTCTTACCAACTAATATCAGGACTCGTCTCACCAGGCCACGGTTTTCCAGTTGTCTGGGCTCCAACCGAAATGGTCACGAGCACAGGAGTGGCGCTGTAGGCGATGTCGTGATGTTGTCAAAAGCAATCACGCCATAGGCCATTAACGCCATATTTTGCAGCATTTTCCTAACGGATACGTTCGTCGTGCGTCCCACGGTTATTTCATGTGCACTGTCGTTCGTCTGTTAGCACTGACATAGCGCTCGCTAAGTGAAGGCCGTCGGCCACTGCGTGGTCCGCGGTGAGAGGAAATGCCTGAAATTTGTTTTCTCGCCGGCAGTTGTGGCCGAGCGGTTCTAGGCGCTTCAGTCAGGAACCGCGCTGCTGCTACGGTCGCAGGTTCGAATCCTGCCTCGGGCATGGATGTGTGTGATGTCCTTAGGTTAGTTAAGTTTAAGTAGTTCTAAGTTCAAATGCCCCCCCCCCCCCCATGAACCATGGACCTTGCCGTTGGTGGGGAGGCTTGCGTGCCTCAGCGATGCAGATGGCCGTACCGTAGGTGCAACCACAACGGAGGGGTATCTGGAGAGGCCAGACAAACGTGTGGTTCCTGAAGAGGGGCAGCAGCCTTTTCAGTAGTTGCAGGGGCAACATTAACCAAAACGGCCTTGCTGTGCTGGTACTGCGAACGGCTGAAAGCAAGGGGAAACTACAGCCGTAATTTTTCCCGAGGACATGCAGCTTTACTGTATGATTAAATGATGATGGCATCCTCTTGGGTAAAATATTCCGGAGGTAAAATAGTCCCCCATGCGGATCTCCGGGCGGGGACTACTCAGGAGGATGTCGTAATAAGGAGAAAGAAAACTGGCGTTCTGACGGATCGGAGGGTGGAATGTCAGATCCCTTAATCGGGCAGATAGGTTAGAAAATTTAAAAAGGGAAATGGATAGGTTAAAGTTAGATATAGTGGGAATTAGTGAAGTTCGGTGGCAGGAGGAACAAGACTTCTGGTCAGGTGACTACAGGGTTATAAACACAAAATCAAATAGGGGTAGTGCAGGAGTAGGTTTAATAATGAATAGGAAAATAGGAATGCGGGTAAGCTACTACAAACAGCATAGTGAACGCATTATTGTAGCCAAGATAAATACGAAGCCCACACCTACTACAGTAGTACAAGTTTATATGCCAACTAGCTCTGCAGATGACGAAGAAATTGAAGAAATGTACGATGAAATAAAAGAAATTATTCAGATAATGAAGGGAGACGAAAATTTAATAGTAATGGGCGACTGGAATTCGAGTGTAGGAAAAGGGAGAGAAGGAAACATAGTAGGTGAATATGGATAGGGGCTAAGAAATGAAAGAGGAAGCCGCCTAGTAGAATTTTGCACAGAGCACAACTTAATCATAGGTAACACTTGGTTTACGAATCAT
This sequence comes from Schistocerca gregaria, assembly GCF_023897955.1. Classification (NCBI taxonomy): domain Eukaryota; kingdom Metazoa; phylum Arthropoda; class Insecta; order Orthoptera; family Acrididae; genus Schistocerca; species Schistocerca gregaria. The sequence continues at coordinate 198,435,603 of NC_064922.1, forward strand.
GAAAGAAGGTTGAATACGTGGAAGAACCCTGGAGATACTAAAAGGTATCAGATAGATTATATAATGGTAAGACAGAGATTTACGAACCAGGTTTTAAGTTGTAAGACATTTCCAGGGGCAGATGTGGACTCTGACCACAATCTATTGGTTATGACCTGTAGATTAAAACTGAAGAAACTGCAAAAATGTGGGAAATTAAGGAGATGGGACCTGGATAAACTGAAAGAACCAGAGGTTGTACAGAGTTTCAGGGAGAGCATAAGGGAACAATTGACAGGAATAGGGGAAAGAAATACAGTAGAAGAAGAATGGGTAGCTCTGAGGGATGAAGTAGTGAAGGCAGCAGAGGATAAAGTAGGTAAAAAGACGAGGGCTGCTAGAAATCCTTGGGTAACAGAAGAAATATTGAATTTAATTGATGAAAGGAGAAAATATAAAAATGCAGTAAATGAAGCAGGCAAAAAGGAATACAAACGTCTCAAAAATGAGATCGACAGGAAGTGCAAAATGGCTAAACAGGGATGGCTAGAGGACAAATGTAAGGATGTAGAAGCTTATCTCACTAGGGGTAAGATAGATACTGCCTACAGGAAAATTAAAGAGACCTTTGGAGAGAAGAGAACCACGTGTATGAATATCAAGAGCTCAGATGGCAACCCAGTTCTAAGCAAAGAAGGGAAGGCAGTAAGGTGGAAGGAGTATATAGAAGGTTTATACAAGGGCGATGTACTTGAGGACAATATTATTGAAATGGAAGAGGATGTAGATGATGACGAAATGGGAGATACGATACTGCGTGAAGAGTTTGACAGAGCACTGAAAGACCTGAGTCGAAACAAGGCCCCCGGAGTAGACAACATTCCATTGGAACTACTGACAGCCTTGGGAGAGCCAGTCCTGACAACACTCTACCATCTGGTGAGCAAGATGTATGAGACAGGCGAAATACCCTCAGACTTCAGGAAGAATATAATAATTCCAATCCCAAAGAAAGCAGGTGTTGACAGATGTGAAAATTACCGAACTATCAGTTTCATAAGCCACAGCTGCAAAATACTAACGCGAATTCTTTACAGATGAATGGAAAAACTGGTAGATGCGGACCTCGGGGAGGATCGGTTTGGATTCCGTCGAAATGTTGGAACACGTGAGGCAATACTGACCTTATGACTTATCTTAGAAGAAAGATTAAGAAAAGGCAAACCTACGTTTCTAGCATTTGTAGACTTCGAGAAAGCTTTTGACAATGTCGACTGGAATACTCATTTTCAAATTCTAAAGGTGGCAGGGGTAAAATACATGGAACGAAAAGCTATTTACAATTTGTACAGAAACCAGGTGGCAGTTATAAGAGTAGAGGGGCATGAAAGGGAAGCAGTGGCTGGGAAGGGAGTGAAACAGGGTTGCAGCCTTTCCCCGATGTTATTCAATCTGTATATTGAGCAATCAATAAAGGAAACAGAAGAAAAAGTCTGAGTAGGTATTAAAATTCATGGAGAAGGAACAAAAACTTTAAAGGTTTGCAGATGACATTGTATTTCTGTCAGAGACAGCAAAGGACTTGGAAGAGCAGTTGAACGGAATGGACAGTGTCTTGAAAGGAGGATATAAGATGAACATCAACAAAAGCAAAACGAGGATAATGGAATGTAGTCAAATTAAATCGGGTGATGCTGCGGGAATTAGATTAGGAAATGAGACACTTAAAGTAGTAAAGGAGTTTTGCTATTTAGGAAGCAGAATAACTGATGATGGTCGAAGTAGAGAGGATATAAAATGTAGACTGGCAATGGCAAGGAAAGCGTTTCTGAAGAAGAGAAATTTGTTAACATCGAATATAGATTTATGTATCAGGAAGTCGTTTCTGAAAATATTTGTTTGGAGTGTAGGCATGTATGGAAGTGAAACATGGACGATAACTAGTTTGGACAAGAAGAGAATAGAAGCTTTCGAAATGTGGTGCTACAGAAGAATGGATAGATCACGTAACTAATGAGGAGGTATTGAATAGGATTGGGGAGAAGAGAAGTTTGTGGCACAACTTGACTAGAAGAAGGGATCGGTTGTTAGGACATGTTTTGAGGCGTCAGGGGATCGCAAATTTAGCGTTGGAGGGCAGTGTGGAGGGTAAAAATCGTAGAGGGAGACCGAGAGATGAGTACACTAAGCAGATTCAGAAGGATGTAGGTTGCAGTAGGTACTGGGAGATGAAGCAGCTTGCACAGGATAGAGTAGCATGGAGAGCTGCATCAAACCAGTCTCAGGACTGAAGACAACAACAACAACAAGTTCAAATGGTTCAAATGGCTCTGAGCACTATGGGACTCAACTGCTGTGGTCATCAGTACCCTAGAACTTACAACTACTGAAACCTAAGGACATCACACACATCCATGCCCGAGGCAGGATTCGAACCTGCGACCGTAGCAGTCGCACGGTTCCGGACTGCTCGCCTAGAACCGCGAGACCACCGCGGCAGGCCGGTTCTAAGTGTAGGCCACTGATGACCTCAGATGCGCTCAGAGCCATTTGAACCATTTTTTGCTATTCTCGGCACAATCTTTACACTGTGGATATTCCTCAACGGTTTCCGAAATGCAGTGTCCCATACATTTAGTTCCACCTACGATTCCGCGTTCCAAGTTTGTTAATCCCTGTCGTGCGGCCATAATCGTATCGGGAACCTGTTCTCATGAGCCACCTGAGTACAAATGACAGCTCCGCCAATGCACTGCCCTTTTTTACCTTGTGTACTCAATCCCATGACTTTTGTCACTCCAGTCCACCATTCCATGACGGACCGCAACGTTCTTCGTTGGAACTTCTCCATCCATTCTATCAACACTACTTTACTAGGATCCCACAATGATTATCAATGCTCAAAATATGATATGGTTATTGATAAGAAAAAGGGAAGGGAAACCAACAATATCGAAAATAAGTATACATACACTACTGGCCATTAAAATTACTACACCACGAAGATGACGTGCTGCAGACGCGAAATTTAACCGACAAGAAGAAGATGCTGTGATATGCAAATGATTAGCTTTTCAGAGCATCCACACAAGGGTGGCGCCGGTGACGACTCCTAGAACGTGCTAACATGAGGAAAGTTTCCAACCGATCTCTCATACACAAACAGCAGTTAACCGGCGTTGACTGGTGAAACGTCGTTGTGATGCCTCTTGTAAGGAGGAGAAATGCGTACCATCACATCTCCGACTTTGATAAAGGTCGGAATGTAGCCTATCGCGATTGCGGATTATCGTATCGCGACATTTCTGCTCGCTTTGGTCGAGATCCAATGACTGTTAGCACAAGATGGTATCGGTGGGTTCAGGAGAGTAACACGGAACGCACGCCGTGCTGTATCCCAACGACCTCTTATCACTAGCAGTCGAGATGACAGGCATCTTATCCGCATGGCTGTAACGGATCGTGCAGCCACGTCTCGATCCCTGAGTCAACACATGGGGACGTTTGCAAGAGAACAACCATCTGCACGAACAGTTCGACGACGTTTGCAGCAGCATGGACTATCAGCTCGGACACCAGGGCTGCGGTGACTCTTGAAGCTGCATCACAGACAGGAGCGCCTGTATGGTGTGCTCAACGACAAACGTGGGTGCACGAATGGCAAAACGTCATTTTTTCGGATGAATCCAGGTTCTGTTTACATAATCATGATGATCGCATCCGTGTTTAGCGACTTCGCAGAAAACGCACATTGGAAGCGTGTATTCGTCGTTGCCATACTGGCGTATCACCTGGCGTGATGGTATGGGGTGCCATTGGTTACACGTCTCGGTCATCTCTTGTTCGCAGTGGCGGCACTTTGAACAGTGGACGTTACAGTTCAGATGTGTTACGACCAGTGGCTCTACCCTTCATTCTATCCCTGCGAAACCCTACATTTCAGCAGGATAATGCACGACCGCATGTTGCAGGCCCTGTACGGCCTTTCTGGATACAGAAAATATTCGGCTGCTGCCCTGGCCAGCACATTCTCCAGATCTCTCACCAACTGAAAACGTCTGGTCAATGGTGCCCGAGCAGCTGGCTCGTCACAATACGTCAGTCACTACTCTTGATGAACTGTGGTATCATGTTGAAGCTGCATGGGGTAGCTGTACCTGTACACGCCATCCAAGCTCTGTTTGGCTCAATGCCCAGGCGTATCTTACCAAGGCCGTTATTACGGTCAAACGAGGTTGTTCTGGGTACTGATTTCTCAGGATATATGTACCGAAATTGCGTGAAAATGTAATCACATATCAGTTCTAGCATAATATATTTGTCCAATGATCACCCGTTTATCATTTGCATTTCTTCTTGGTGTAGCAAATTTAATCGCCAGTATTGTAATACTAGTTAAGTGTATAAGTGCATAAGCCGGCCGCGGTGGTCTCGCGGTTCTAGGCGCGCAGTCCGGAACCGTGCGACTGCTACGGTCGCAGGTTCGAATCCTGCCTCGGGCATGGATGTGTGTGATGTCCTTAGGTTAGTTAGGTTTAAGTAGTTCTAAGTTCTAGGGGACTGATGACCATAGCAGTTGAGTCCCATAGTGCTCAGAGCCATTTGAACCATTTGAACCAAATAAGTGCATAATATATTTGTCCAATGATCACCCGTTTATCATCTGCATTTCTTCTTGGTGTAGCAAATTTAATCGCCAGTATTGTAATACTAGTTAAGTGTAATATTGGATTCACATTTGCTCGATTCCTTTAGGATCAATTCCCATGCCAAATAGTTCGAGAACTTGTTTTCAGTCTTTCATTAAGTATACCGAGCGATGTGGCGGAACGATAAGAAACTATTTTTGAAGGACCGGGATTAGTCTCACTGTCGAAACACCCAGATTGTTAATGTTACTTCCGTCAACCGATTAACACGAACATGTTAAAAACAGATATGAAGACTTACTCGAAAAAAGAAGTGGTCCGTATTTATGGTAGATTTCGGTTTCTTCTGCCCAATCAAAAAATGCTTGCCGATTGAATGTGGGAGCGTAGATGAAGGGATAGTGCATTGAACAAGAATACAGTGACACACCTACCCAGTAGCGTATTGCCGCCCCCCTCCACCCCCTTCCCCCCTCAAATGGTTCAAATGGCTCTGAGCACTATGGGACTCAACTGCTGTGGTTATTAGTCCCCTAGAACTTAGAACTACTTAAACCTAACTAACCTAAGGACATCACACACATCCATGCCCGAGGCAGGATTCGAACCTGCGACCGTAGCAGTCGCACGGTTCCGGACTGCGCGCCTAGAACCGCGAGACCACCGCGGCCGGCCCTTCCCCCCTCCCCTTTTCGTAAACAGAAAGTAAAATTAAGGATGACCATCCCGTCGAGGATGAGTCATTACAGATTTAGCTCAAGCTCGGATTGCCTTATTACAGTGCCGTCTTGCCCACCCATTATAAGGTTATTACATAACGAAAATCTCCTCTACAAAAATCAACATGGATTGCGCAAACAGAGATCTTGCGAAACTCAGCTCGCTTTTTTCGTCCATGAAATATAAAGCGTCCTAGACGAAGTCGCCCAGGTTGATGCCGCGTTCCTTGACTTCCGCAAGGCAATCGATAGTTTCACACTGTCATTTAGCGAACAAAATATGAACTTACTGAGTATATGTATTTGTGATCCTAATCAGTACTTCCTTATAGAAGAAACTCAACATGCAGTTAATCTAACAAAATGGACGGGTGTCAAGATAACTTCGGGAGCAGCCGAAGGTAGTGTTATTAGGGCGTTGTTATTTATATTTATGATGTTCTTCCAACTCCGCCCGAACAGGCCTCTGAGAGCGCAACGATACCGACCGACCACCATGTCATCATCAGCCCGAAGGTATTACTGGACGCGTATGTGGAGTGGCGTAGGGTCAGCACAACGGTGTCCCGGCCGTTGTCAGTTTTCGTGACCTGGAGCCGGTACTACTCGGTCAAGTAGCTCCTCAATTGGTCCCACAAGGGCTCAGTGCACCCCGATTGCCAACACCGCACGGCAGACCAGGATTGTTAGCCACGTCCAACGGAGCTTAACTTCGGTGATCTGAAGGGCGGTGTGTCAGTCGCGGCATGTCCGTTGGCATGTAATAATAATCTAGTGGATGCAGTTGCTGGACGATGCTATTGTGCATTGCAAAGGTGCAACGCCGAAAGAAGTAAGAAGCGAAATGCAGAGAGACCTGAAGGAGATTGACGATTGATAGGAAGTTGATCCTGAAGTTAAATAAATATAACATAATGCTCATAACTTGGGCAAAGATTCCAGTACTGCTCGATTCCACTGCTGTCGACAATCGCTGAAAACTGTAATTACCATAAAATGCGTAATAATAACCATTTGGAGTGACATAAAATGGAATGCTCTCATGTTATGTTATGTTATATTAACCGGGGACCTAGAAATGACGGAGAGACGCCGTCCCCGCCGCAGCCACAGTGGTCCACAACCCCATGACGACTACCGCAGTCCACTTCACAGCTCCGCCGCCCCACACCGAACCCAGGGTTTTTGTGCTGTTCTGCCCCCGGTAGACCCCCCAAGGAACGTCTCACACCAGACGAGTGTAACCCCTATGTTTGTGTTGTAGAGTAATGGTGGTGTACGCGTACGTGGAGAACTTGTTTGCGCAGCAATCACCGACGTAGTGTAGCTGAGTCGGAATGAGGGGAACCAGCCCACCTTTGTTGAGGCAAATGGAAAACTGCATAAAAACCATCCACAGAGTGGCCGGCTCACCGGACCTCGACACAAATCCGGCGGGCGGATTCGTGCCGGGGACCGGCGCTCCTTCCTGTCCGGAAAGCCGTGCGTTACACCGCACGCCCAACCCGGCGGGCTAATGATCTCATTAAAAAATTGTTGGAAAACCTGATGCCAGGCTGAGATTCATTGGGAAAAATCTTACGGAAATGTAATTCATGCACGAAAGAAGCGACCTACAAAACGTTCGTTCGACCTATTCTTGAGTACTGTTCTGCTGTCTGGTACCCTTAACCATGAGTATTAACAGAAACAGAGAAGATTCTGTATCTTCAATAAGACAATAGTGTTCTTCGTCGCTCCAAAACCAAGTTGGCACGATTTGCGAAACACCCTGCCGACATTACGGTGCTCACGTGATTACCCAGGTCGCCTGATGCTGATTGAGCATACCTATGACGCCATCTAGCGAGATGTGTACCCCTTGGATCCAGTTCCAGCCAGCATATGTGATTTATGGACGGTTGTTGGCTGGTTATGCTTCACAATGACTTTCCAACCCTTCCAGTGTTTCGAGGAGTCAGTGCAACATTGCGTCCCGTCGTCATCAGTCCTACGTCTAAATTTACACATGTACTCGCCAAGTACAAGGGTACTTCTGGTACTACTATCTGATCGTCCCATCCCTGAAACATTTATGAACGACAAGTGAGAAAGATTTTTGGCATGTCTCCGTATGAGCTCTAATTTCTCCTCTTTTCTCGTCGTGGTCATTTCGCGAGACACATGTTGGGGAAAGTAACGTGTTGCCCGAATTTTGTTGGAACGTACGCTCTCGAATGTTCAACAGTGCACCTCTCCATGATGCAGAACGCCTCTCTTGTAGCGACTGCAACAGGAGGGTTTTTTTTCCCACCTCCGTAACGCTCTCGGGCGGAGTAAACGATCCCGTGACGAAACGCACCTCACTTTATTGGTCACAGATCAGAAGGTGCAACAACTTTAATCCGGAGAGCAACGATGCCCATAATGGTACATGCAAACGGGCGCTTGATGCTGAAAGGTAGCAGAGAAATAAACTAACAGTGAGTCATGCACTATCTAATGAAATCAAGAATGCTGCCAATATTCTTGCATCATAGACATCGATATAATCTCTCGCAGTATATTGAAGTTCCGTGACCTTGTGCCGTCTCCACGGCGTAATTCGGCCTGCTAAATGAATTAACTCTCGGTCTACAGATAACTTCTGACAATAACGACGGAAGAAGTCTGAATAGAAATCTGACGCGGCTACAAGTGCGCGAAGCATTTATTCAAGAATGTCGCGGCGATATTACGTGTACATGTAATTTAATTCTCGGCGATGCCCAACTGAATCGGATCATTCTGGAAGTCAAGGACCACAACATGAACCTGTGCTCCACTCCTTACCACCTTTTGGATCTTGTGAACGAATAAAGCAAGCTGCGTTTCACGTAGTCAGTGCTTGCTGAAATCATATTCGTTCTTGAGTAGGAGTCGTTTCGTCTCCGAAAAAGAAATCCTAGACGAACATAATATACAGGGTGTCCCAGGAAGAATGATCAATATTCAGGGATACGACAGGAATGTACATCTGAAAAAAAAACCTTCAGATAGACATATTCCCTATTCCGAATAGTTTCCAAGACAGAACATATTTAGTCCACATTTGTTTTTATGCCATAGTGGCGCTCATGTATGTTTCTTACCCACCAAAATTCTTTGATGTTTTACTCTAGCCGAAAGTACCCCGTTGCTCTCTTTGCTCAGTTCGATTCCCGCCCGGATCGGGGATTTTCTATGCCGGGGACTGCGTGTTTGTGTTCTCCTCATCATTTCATCATCATTGGGGAAAGTGGCGAGAATGGACGCTTAAAGGATTGGAAATTTGTAAGCGCGCTGATAACCGCGCAGTTGACCGCCCACAAACCATATCATCATTATCGTCTTTGTTCGGAATGTCTTTCTACCATTTAACTAGCCCTTGGATGAGTTCATGATATGTTGTGAGTGAAGTAATGCGAGATGTTGAGAGTATATCAGACAGATGCATCGGTTTAACTTCGCCTGTACAAGCGCTGAATAAAATGCCAGACATATACACTAATAAAGAATATGCAGGTAAATGGTGTGGTATCGATAGCTACAATGCCGCAGCGTAATTAAGAGTTCTTAGGTTGGCACTACGCCACAGACACCGACGGCAGCGCCCTCTAGCCGGCGCTGTGCAGCTCTACGAGCACCGCTCCAGATTCAGTCCATTTGATCAAGAGCAGACGAGCAAGCAACTTAGCTTTTACTTCATAGGAGGCTAGCCAGGACAGACTTTGCCTTTGTTGCTTCAATGATAGTTCGTCCAACTACTAGTAACTGTTAGCTTTGATACGTGAACGGCTTCGCACCTACGCGCTCATCTGTCCGCAAAGTTAAGTAATACTATAATTTGTGTATGTTCATACACCAGTAAAAGAGCTTTAACGTATACGCAGTACCGAAGTACTTCAGTTTTTCCTGCCCCTACTCGCGTCCTTCACTCTCGGCCAATTTTGCAGAAGCAATTCACAGGAGCAGAACCAGGCGCCGCCTATCCAGGCGGGATGCATAAAAGGTGTATGGTTACAGCTTCTGCGGTGGTGGTATTCCTGCTGCTGTCGAAGAATACCGTCGGCACTTTCCGATGTGTCGAATTCCTGAACGTAGAATTTACCGCGGTTTTCAGCACATTTCGTGAAACAGGTATTCTTTCATGTTCCCAGTTCTCTTCAGAACGTGTAGTTCAACAATCTCTGCAGGAACAACACATTGTTGGAATGGTGCATTTAGTCCCGCTACCAGCACATGACGACTTTCTGCACGAATCAGTGTCCAACGAACATATGATGGCGAATATTACATGCGGAAAGCTTGTACCCGTTTCCCGTACAGCATGTCCACAATATTCTCATTGGTGACAGTGCCATTTGCTTCCATTAGAATTATTCACCGGCGGAACCACGTTTACACGGAAAACAATAAACAACACAAATGGAACCATTGATCGCTGCAAGAAAATCCATAGGCTGAGTTCGTTTTTCGATCAATGTTTGGTGCGGTATGATATGCAACATGCTGGTAAAAAAGGGGAAGTAAATTCGGCAATTAGGCCCTAAAGGTCACGCGATAGTTGACTGACTGTCGTGTCATCCTCAGTCAGTTACCTTCGGAGGAGGTATGCGGCCAGCACATCGCACTCCCGGCGGTTGTTAACGTTTCCACTCTGGAGCCGCTACCTCTCAATCACGTAGCTTCTTCATTGGCATCACGAGGCAGAATTCATCTTGGTCCAGTCCGTCGTGTAGACCCCTCGGCTCCGGAGGCAGACTAACATGTTGATAGGTGCAAAAATGGTTCAAATGGCTCTGAGCACTATGGGACTTAACTTCTGAGATCATCAGTCCCCTAGAACTTAGAACTACTTAAACCTAACAAACCTAAGGACATCACACACATCCATGCCCGAGGCAGGATTCGAACCAGCGACCGTAAAGGTCGCGTGGTTCCCGACTGTAGCGCCTAGAACCGCTGGGCCACCCCGGCCGGCTGTTGTTAGGTCCATCCATTTTAGAAGCTCGAATGAAGATACGGAATCACTTGCTTTTTTCTTTTTTGAGGGGGGAAAATTCGTTTGTTGAGCACTTTGATGACTTTCCTTTCCCCACGCATTGCAGTGTACTTCTGCAAGATGAATATTTTACCAGACATTTGAGTTAACATCTCGAACACACTTACTCTAATCACTGGACTAGCTGTGGCTGTACAGCTAACCGGCCACCAAGATCGCCAGTCCGTACGCCGTTAAATTTTTGTTCGTGTGGTTGGACGAAGTCTGATGTGGACAAACGAAAGGTAGTGAACTGCTCGGCCGCACGATGGCGATGCTGCCTCCATTAGGAAACCTGTACTGGCATAAATAACATGTTCTCCCAAGAATGCACAAATGCATTGAAGCTGTCGTTGCGATGTCCAAACGCTTATTACGAACTGCACAACAGCTGTAATGTGACGTGTACGATAATACTAAGGGGTGCATGTGTTATGCTTATTTTAATTGATTGCAAAATGCATGTTTTAATATTTTCTAACTGCTGTGCACATGTGAACCTGACAATGTACTGAATCATACATAGAATAAATAGCAATGGACATTAAATATGTTTTATCTCGGAAATCATTCGAAACTGGTTACACGTCCATATGTAGCTTTCTGCTTCAAATGATCGTTCCTGCCATATCGCTGAATACTGAGCATTCCTCCGGGTGCAACCTGTGCATTCCATAATTATACAAGAAAATAACGCCATTGAGATAAGTTTATATTTCTGACCTTCAGTCTTGCGAGCCTTCTTACATCTTGCAACGACCTCTGACTTTTTTTTCAGTCGCGTATTTCGCTTCGTTCTTCCAACGGCCTACGGCAGCCGGATGTTAAAAGAGGGATTTTATTACTTAAAAAGAGGTGCGAAATTGTATACTATAATTGGCGCAGTGACACATGCCTTTTATATGACAGCAAAGTGCAGTCTGTAGTAATACTCGACGCAGACAATGAACAATGTTCGTTAGCAGGTGAAATAAGTCAGCACTCACTAGTAATAAAACCTATTAGCAACAAGTTCCTGGTCTGAAAAATTGACAAGCAAGTGTCTGAGTTATAAACCCATATTTAGTGAACCAATAAATATTTTCAGATAGTGAATTCCGAGTCGAAGTAAAATTGGTAAAACTTCTTGGACACTACGACGACAACACGCTCGAAAACAGTTTTTGGTGCACCAAAACTGTCTTTTGGTGAAAGGTTAGTAGAGAATATCCATTATTGCTGAAGAATTATTTAGGAATGTTGGCTCCATTCGAAAACAGGGTCCGTATGTATAGCAGAATTTGGACTATGCTACCAATGAAAACAGAAGAGTGAAACTGAATGCATTTGGAGTGTGACTATAGTTTTACATCTAATCTATGCTACACAAGCTACCTTACGATAGGTGGAGGAGGATTGTTTGGTGGTGGGTACTTTCGAGTTGTAATAGTTCGCAGGGAGAACGATTGCAGGTAGGCCTCCATGTGTAATCGAATCTCTGTAATTTCACGTCCATGGTCTTTTCGCGAGATATACACAGGAGAAAGCAAGTACTTTGCTCGACCCATCCAGGGACGTACGCTCTCTGAGCATTGGCAGTAAATCCCCTCGCAATGCAGAAACCCTCCCTTGCAGCGACTGCCACAATTTGCATGAAGGTGAAGCATTTGCATGAAGTCGAAATAAAACTGAATATGAAAATAACGATTAGTACTTTCCAGCATCATCTGTATCAGTAACTCGTTATTTACAGTTCTAATAAAACACCCGTTTCCTTTGTTTATTCTTTAAAAAATTATTAAAATTCGAGAACTTGTTCAGTCTAAACTTTAGGGGTACATTTTGTAAGGGTATTGGCTGACATCTAATATCTGTCAGAGTTAACGATCTTAGAAAGGTTGGAAAGCATTATGTTACAGCCTTTTGCTACATAAAATAAATGCGTAGGTAAGAATTAATTCTGGAGTACCCGTCTTCGGATCTCTTTTGGAACAACACTGTCTGCCATCCTCAGTTAGAATTTTGCGAAGTTCTTTAGAAGAAAGAAACTTATCTTTTAAAGGCGTGCTCCTGTGATTTGAGCTCCGAAGCGATCTTCGAGATTTATGCGCCTCTGGCGAGAAATTTAAGCCACATCACAAGCATGAGCGTATGGAATATGTAAACAAATATGTTCCTATCGTCGCCATGATGAATCTTTTTTCATAAGCTGTTCGACAAATAATCGTAAGTGCCATACAGATCTGATTTTAGTTTCGCTATCTGCATACGCCTGACTGTAACGCGACGTACTGCTACAGCTACATTTTGTACAACAGGCCAAAGTAGTAGCCCACACAGAACAACAGATGAAGCTGTTTGTGAGGTGGATTTGTGGGCCGGAATGTCGCCTCTGTAGCGTATAGTGAGAATGGTGATCACAGAGATGGGAGGTGTGGAGCGCTAACTCACCTGTCTGTAGCTTAGAGTTCGTCGCGGGCGAACGGCGGTAGTGAGCGGACTGACGCTGCAAGCAGAGCGCAGAGCTGTGGCTGGATGCGGCGTGAAGAGGGGCGGAGGGGAGGGGGAAGCTGCTGTGGAGGGGGTACGCCGTCAGTGCCCTGGGCCTCGCTAATCACACGAAATCCGCCCGCCGCGAGTGTGCAATCCCAAAACGCCAACGGACTGCTATTCCACGCTTGTGCCTGAGTGACGGGTCAAAACACGTGCATGTTGAAACACGCCCGTCGTCAAAGAGCGAGTGCGTATTGAGGGTCCACTTAAAATACAGGTATAGCTACACCCCATATCTACTCCAGTGAGAGAAGGGAGAAAGCATGGTTAGCAAAATGAGATTTTCACTCTGCAGCGGAGTGTGCGCTGATGTGAAACTTCCTGACAGATTAAAACTGTGTGCCGGACCGAGACTCAAACTCGCGACCTTTGCCTTTCGCGGGCAAGTGCTCTACCAACTGAACTACCCAAGCAAGACTCACGCCGCATCCTCACAGCTTTACTTCTGCCAGTACCTCGACTCCTACCTTCCAAACAGAAGCTCTCCTGTAAAGCTATCCCCCAGGCTGTGGCTAAGCCATGTCTCCGCAGTATCCTTTCGCAGGAGAGCTTCTGTAAAGTTTGGAAGGTAGGAGACGAGGTACTGGCAGAAGTAAAGCTGTGAGGACAGGGCGTGAGTCGTGCTTGGGTAGCTCAGATGGTAGAGCACCTGCCCACGAAAGGCAAAGGTCCCGAGTTCGAGTTTCGGTCCGGCACACAGTTTTAATCTGCCAGGAAGTTTCATATCAGTGCATTCTCTGATGCAGACTGAAAATCTAATTCAGGAAACATCCCCCAGGCTGTGGCTAAGCCATGTCCCCACAATATGCTTTTTTTCAGAAGTGCTAGTTCTGCAAGGTTCGCTGAAGAGCTTCTGTAAAGTTTGGGAGGTAGGAGACGAGGTACTGGCAGAAGTAAAGGGCGGGGCGTGAGTCGTGGTTGCGTAGCTCAGATGGTGGACAATTGCCCACGAAAGGCAAAGGTCCCGTGTTCGAGTCTCGGTCCGGCACACAGTTTTAATCTGCCACGCTGACACGGTAGGTCAGGTGTTCGGTCAGGGGGCTACTCACCCTCCGTAATAAAAAAAATTAAAAAAAAACAAGAAAGGAATCAACGATCAAGTTGAACGGATATTTTGTGACGTCCGCCCAGGCCAAACGCAACGAGCAATACCGAACAAAATGAAAACTAAAAAAAAATGTCCCGGCCGCTGCACCAAAAAAAGGATGGTAGAGCACTTGCCCGCGAGAGGCAAAGGTCCCGAGTTCGAGTCTCGGTCCGGCACACAGTTTTAATCTGCCAAGACGTTTCAGGATGGTTAGCGTTTAATGTCTCGTAAACGAATGGGAGAGGTAGCGAGCTGGAGAGAGTAAAAACTATAGGGTAAGGATGAGATTGGAATATGTCCAACAAGTAGTTGAAGAGTGGAAATGTCATCGTTATAAGTGCAATTTTTTCACAAAATGCGTTGTGAATGTGGTTTCTTTGCGTGTCCATAGCCTTGTTCCTTACGCCAAATGATGGAGAAAATGTTTCAAACATTGATTACAATGGTGTGCCCTCTTTGAGTTCCAGGTGCCATGCGTCAAGGTTTCTTCCAGTTAGCTGATGTACAGTTCGTAAGCTTTTGTTTGCATTAGTAAAACATTTTTTGTAATGGAAGAAGACAGCCGGCCGCGATGGTCTCGCGGTTCTAGGCGCGCAGTCCGGAACCGTGCAACTGCTACGGTCGCAGGTTCGAATCCTGCCTCGGGCATGGATGTGTGTGATGTCCTTAGGTTAGTTAGGTTTAAGTAGTTCTAAGTTCTAGGGGACTAATGACCAGAGCAGTTGAGTCCCATAGTGCTCAGAGCCATTTGAACCATTTTTTTGGAAGAAGACAACTAGGGTTTCAGAAATAGTAAAAAATGCAAAACTGTGTGATCAAAGTGTCTGACACTCACTCATCTCGAATAGCTATTAGAAATTCTTATTATGAAATATAATAATGCAAAAATATCATTGTAGTCAAAAGATGAAAGACCGTTGATGATGGATGCCGTGCCGTACTTCATTTTAAAGACCAGCCATGTTTCTCAGCTGCGAAACGGAAACACCTCTTGACCATGTTGCCATTTCTTCCTCAGCAGTACAGGGAGTTCGGCAATAAACTTAAAATCTTTCTTCTTGGCACTTACGATCACTCAATGGTAAGGTACCTAGAACGTTCTTAATAAACTATTTACTTTCTCATGGTTCAAATGGCTCTGAGTACAAAGGGACTTAACATCTGAGGTCATCAGTCCCCTAGAACTTAGAACTACTTAAACCTAATTTACCTAAGGACAGCAGATACGTCCATGCTCGAGGCAGGATTCGAACCTGCGACCTTAGCAGTCACGCGGTTTCAGACTGAAGCGCCTAGAACCGCTCGGCCACAGCGGCCGGCTTACTTTCTCATGTGTCTTATTATTTTTGCTGTGATGAGGTGAGCAGCATAATTTTGTCGTATCAGAATAGCTTGTCAATTTTTTGGATACAAAATAGCTGTGTACAAAAAAATATCCGTCGTTTTCATTCTCCTGACAAATGTTAGATTTGGCACACAGAACGTTTGGTATTTCCACTCTGCGGTTGAGAATGTTGGTTGCAAGTGCTTCGCCGAGGTGCTGAGATTGACACAGAGGAGGAAGTCGTGTCAGGCTGCATCAAACCAGTCACAAGACTGAGGATCAACTGCCCGGTTCCGAAGAAAGCGTTCATTTTCTGCCGATTGTGGTGCATTTTGATACAGTTTTCTGGTGTTGTGACGTTCCTATAACTGCATCACCCGCGAACTACCTCATTAAACTGTCGACTTTGGCTGCAATCAAGAAAAGTTCAAATGTGTGCGAATTCCTAAGGGACCAAAATGCTGAGGTCATCGGTCCCTAGACTAACTTATGCTAAGAATAACACACACACACATATGCCAGAGGGAGGACTCGAACCTTCGGTGGGAGGGACCGCGCAATCCGTCACACGGCCCCCTAGATCGGGAGGCCATTCCGAGCGGCTGGCTGCCATCACTTATAAGTAGTACTCAGGAAGCAATTTTTTTGCCTGACGATTTCGTCCGTTAAGAACGACGTGTTGAGTTTTGAAACATCCTGACGATTAACACTGTGTGCCGGACTGAGACGCGAACTCGGGACCTTTGCCTTCCGTGGGGAACTGCTCTACCAACTGAACTACTCAAGCACGACTCCCGACCTGTCCTCACAGCTTCAATTCTGCCAGTACCTCGTCTTCTACCTCCCAAACCTCACAGAAGCTATTCTGCGAACCTTGCAGAACTAGCACTCCTGGAAGAAAGGATATTGCGGAGACATGGCTTAGCCACAGCCTGGTGGATGTCTCCAGAATGAGATTTTCGCTCTGCAGCGGAGTGTGCGCTGATATGAAACTTCCTGACAGATTAAAACTGTGTGCCGAATCGAGATTTGAACTCGGGGCCTTTGCCTGAAAATCTCATTCTGGTGTTGAGTTTTATGTGCTATGAAGTCCTGAGTCCATAGAAAAAGTTGATCCAGTATTGTATAAGCATGTATTTCTGTCGTTATGAGTCAGTGCGGAACTGCATCGAATCTCTTCCGGAAATAAACGAACACAGCATCAACCTTGGTATCTAATGCCTTTATGACGAACAGAGCGAGCTGAAATTCGCAAGGTTTCTATCGAAGTCTGTAGAGGCGAGTTTCGTTTTCAAAAAGTTAATTTTACAACATAATTCGATAATTCTACAACAGATGTGTCAGTCAAGTTCTACATTTACGATCACGACTCTGCTTGAGAACGGATATGACCCCCACCTCATTTTTTTTCTTTCTTTGATCGGTGGGAATCATTCGTCGTCACTCAAGTGACCTTCTGCAGTCAGTAGTTTCACAGACTTCCGTGACACTTAGATGAGCTGCATACATCAACTTTTTTAGTAGTGTCCACAGACAATAATACGAAGTACTGAGGTCGAGGGAAGATGGCAATCTATCGAATAAATAAACTGGTCCTACCACACTTATCCATAGGCCATAGTAGATGTCATTCAGTGCACCTCGAACAGTGTGAATGAAAAATGCTGGTGGCCCATTATGCATAAACCACATGCCTCTTCTTACCTGAAGGGGTATTTCCTGTAGCAAACCTGAAAAAATGTTCCGATAGTGCAGACAGCATATGTCTGATGTGCTGGGAGAACATATGTACGTACCACTCACCTACAGCTGAAGCCCACACATTTATTTCAGACTATTGCTGCTGCCTACGCTGAATTAGACCGTGAGGAGTTTCGTCTACAAAAGCTAGTAGTTAAAATTTTGTTATTCCAAATCAGAATTCGACAGCGACGAGGATCGTGGCCTATCGAGACACCCGTTTATCGTACCGCGATATTGCTGTTAGCGCTCGTCGAGATCCGAAGACTGTCAGGAGGACCATACTCAACGCCATGCAGGATCTCAACGGCCCCATGCGTTAGCCCCTGAGACAACAGATATATTGTTTCCTCTGCTGCGCAGGATTATACAGCTACCTCAGATACATTGAGTCAGGAAATGTGTTTGTTTCGATCAAGACGAGTGTCCGTACGGACAGTGTGTCAATGTGTGGAGCACCACGGACTCTCAGCACGGCGAATATCGTTGCTGCTTCCCTTGACACGGCTGCAGAGACACGTGCGTCCAACGACAATACGGGCACAAACGTGGCACCGCATCGTCTTTTCGGGCGAGTTCCGATTCTGCATACAGCATCACAATGGACGTACCCATGTGTGGATGCTCTCGTGTAAGGAACTGACCAGCACCCATCTTGATGGAATAGGTGCTCAAGACGATTGGTTCGCATGGCTGTACTCTATCTTTGGATCTTGTGGCGTTGTCTTTCAGCAAGATAATGCCCGACAGCATGCAGTCCGTGCTATCCTGACCTACCTCGATAAAAAGCGTATTCGTTTTATGTCGTGGCTAGGGAGTTCTTCAGACGTCTCACCCGTTGAAAACATCTGTCATGGCCTGCCGAAAGATTGGGCTTCTCGCCATCTACTATTAATGATGAACCCTCACATAGAGCTGAAGCAAATGGGGTATCTGTACCTGTCATCCAAGATCAGCTCCATTCGATTCCAATCCGAGTTGGAGCGTTTTCACTGCCAGAGGTGGCAGTTCTATACGGTAAATTTCTCACTTTGTGCACCACCAAATCACCTATCAATTTGAATATGTATTCTTTCTACTATATTGCATACATACACTACTGGTCATTAAAATTGCTACACCACGAAGATGACGTGCTACAGACGCGAAATTTAACCGACAGGAAGAAGATGCTGTGATATGCAAATGATTAGCTTTTCAGAGCATTCCCACAAGGTTGGCACCGGTGGCGACACCTACAACGTGCTGACATGAGGAAAGTTTCCAACCGATTTCTCATACACAAACAGCAGGTGTCCGGCGTTTCCCGGTGAAACGTTGTTGTGATGCCTCGTGTAAGGAGGAGAAATGCGTACCATCACGTTTCCAACTTTCATAAAGGTCGGATTGTAGCCTATCGCCATTGCTGTTTATCGTATCGCGACATTGCTGCTTGCGTTGGTCGAGATACAATGACTGTTAGCAGAATATGGAATCGGTGGTTTCAGGAGGTGTAATACGACACGCCGTGCTGTATGCCAACGGCTTCGTATCACTAGCAGTCAAGATGACAGGCATCTTATCCGTATGGCTGTAACGAATCGTGCAGCCACGTCTCGATCCCTGAGTCAACAGATGGGGACGTTTGCAAGACAACAAGCATCTGAACGAACAGTTCGACGACGTTTGCAGCAGCATGGACTATCAACTCGGAGACCATGGCTGCGGTTACCCTCGACGCTGCATCACAGACAGAAGTACCTGCGATGGTGTAGTCAACGACGAACCTGGGTGCACGAATAGCAAAACGTCAAAAAAAAAGGGACTTAACTTCATTAGTCCCCTAGAACTTAGAACTGCTTAAACCTAAGGACATCACACACATCCATGCCCGAGGCAGGATTCGATCCTGCGACCGCAACGGTCGCGCGGTTCCAGACTGTAGCGCCTAGAACCACTCGGCCACTCCGGGCGGCGCAAAACGTCATTTTGTCGGATAAATCCAGGTTCTGTTTACAGCATCGTGATGGTCGCATCCGTGTTTTGCGACACCGCGGTGAACGCACATTGGAAGCGTGTATTCGTCATCGCCATACTGGCGTATAACCTGGCGTGATGGTATGGGGTGTCGAATTGACGGGGCACTTTGAACAGTGGACCTTACATTTCAGATGCGTTACGACCCGTGGCTCTATCCTTCATTCGAACCCAGCGAAACCCTTCATTTCAGCAGGATAATGCACGACAGCATGTTGCAAGTCCTGTATGGGCCTTTCTGGATACAGGAAACGTTCGACTGCTGCCCTGGCCAGCACTCTCCAGATCTCTCACCAATTGAAAACTTCTGGTCAATGGTGGCCGAGCAACTGGCTCGTCACAATACGCCAGTCACTACAATTGATGAACTGTGGTGTCGTGTCGAAGCTGCATGGACAGCTGTACCTGTACACGCCATCCAAGCTCTGTTTGACTCAATGCTCAGGCGTATCAAGGCCGTTATTACGGCCAGAGGTGGTTGTTATGGGTACTGATTTCTCAGGATCTATGCACCCAAATTGCATTAAAATGTAATCGCATGTCAGTTCTAGTACAATATATTTATCCAATGAATACCCGTTTATCATCTGCATTTCTTATTGGTGTAGCAATTTTAATGGCCAGTAGTGTACAATAATTAAAATTTGATTATTTCCTTCCCTTCCTAATGTTGCACTCTTAATTGCCAACTGTATAAATCCTCTTCGGTTTCGATAGGTATGGGAACACAATTGCAGGGATTAGAAATCAGAGCGCAGTAACTGCCTTCTGATTAGATGTTGTACAATACTGCTTCCTGCGATCAGACGTTGCTGCAAAGCCGTCAGTCTGTCTGGATGTGCGGCACGGTTGCACCACTACTGGTAATATTTCCTCCTTCGCTCTTCACATCCGGCCTTTTGTGCGTCAGACGCTGTAACCCGTTCTGCTCCGTGTGTTTCAGAGTAGTGCCATCACTGCAAGAACGGAACGGAGTGCCACTATCTTTTTTAAAGTCGATTTGTCGTTAAAAAACGAGGGAACAGAAGGAGAGATGTCGATTGCGGCCTACGTGTGGGAACTACGAGTATGATAACCTTCACTTTGAATGGGTCAGGAAAATTAACGAAAAATATAGACAGGCATAATCGACATCTAAAATGGCTCTGAGCACTATGGGACCCTACTTCTGAGGTCATTACTCCCCTAGAACTTAGAACTAGTTAAACCTAACTAACCTAAGGACAGCACACACATCCATGCCCGAGGCAGGATTCGAACCTGCCACCGTAGCGGTCTCGCGGTTCCAGACTGCAGCGCCTACAACCGGACGGCCACTTCGGCTGGCATAATCGACATCTGATCGGCAGTTATCTTACGTAAGGATTTCAAACAGTGCTATCCTATCGTTTGTGTCCGATTTTTACAGGTAACTAAATAAAGATGTTAAATACAGTTTTCCGTAATTCCTTCACGAAAGAAGACGAAGTAAATATTCCAGAATTCGAAACCAGAAAACCTTTTACCATGAGTGACATAAAAGTAGATGTCTTAGGTGTTGCGAAACAACTCAAATCAATTAAGAAAGGCAAGTCTTCCGGTCCAGATGGTATACCACTCAGGTTCCCTTCAGAGTATGCAGATACAATAGCGCCTTTCTTAACAATCGTATACAACCGCTCAGTTGACGAAAGGTCTGTTCCTACAGACTGGAAAGTAGCACAGGTCACACCAATATTCAAGAAAGGAAATGGAAGTAACCCACTGAACTAAAGACCCATATCATTGACCTCAATTTGCAGTAGGATTTTGGAGCATATACTGTACTCGAACATTATGAATCACCTTGAAGAAAATGACTTACTGATACATAACCAACACAGATTGAAAAAATATCTTCGAAGTAATGAGAGCTGTCGACAAGGGATCTCAGATCGATTCCATTTTCCTAGATTTCCAGAAGGCTTTTGATACCGTTCCTCACAAGCGACTATTAATCAAATTCCGTGCATATGGAGTATCGTAACAGTTGTGTGACTGGATTCGTGATTTCCTCTCAGAGAGGTCACAGTTCATAGTGATAGCCGGTAAATCATCGAGTAGAACAGAAGTGATATCTGGCGTTCCGCAAGGTAGTGTCATGGGCCTTCTGCTGTTCCTGAATTATATAAATTATCTAGGTGATAATCTGAGCAGGCCCCTTAGATTGTTTGCAGATAACGCTATAATTTACCGTCTAGTAAAATCATCAGACGATCAGTTCCAATTACAAAATGAACTAGAGAGAATTTCTGTATGGTGCGAAAAGTGGCTATTGGCACTAAACAAAGAAAAGTGCGAAGACATCCACATGGGTACTAAAAGAAATCTGATAAATTTTGGGTATATGATAAATCGCACAAATCTAAGGGCTGTCAATTTGACTAAATACCTAGGAATTACAATTAAGAGCAATTTAAATTGGAAAGACCACATAGATAATATTGTGGGGAAGGCAAAACAAATAGAAGATGCGACAAACCCACTAAAGAGACAGCCTACATTACACTTCTCCGTCCTTTGCTGGAATTTTGCTGCGCGGTGTGGGATCCTTACCAGGTAGGATTGACTGAGGACATCGAAAAAGTGCAAAGAAGGGCAGCTCATTTCGTGTTATCGCGCAATAGCTGTGAGAGTATCACTGATATGATACGCGAGTTGGGGTGGCTGTTACTGAAACAAAGGCGGTTTTCTTTGCGGTGAGATCTATTTACGAAATTTCAATCATCAATTTTCTCTTCCAAATGCGAAAATATTTTGTTGACACCCATCTACGTAGAGAGAAATGATTATCATAATAAAATAAAAGAAATCGGAGTTAGAACGGAAATATTAAGTCGTTCCTTTTCTCCACGCGCCATTCGAGAGTGGAATGGTAGAGAAGTATTATGAAAATGGTTCGATGAATCCTCTGTCAGGCACTTAAGTGTGAATTGCAGAGTAACCATGTATATGTAAATGTAGACATCGTCTATTAACACTAATCTACTGTTACGTTGGGCAATGAGTATGCTATTGCGCCCACGGCAGACTGGATAAATCCAGGCAGAATTTGCAGCAACGTCCAACTTCGTGCTGGTTGTGAATTTCAGACGTGTGACGGAAAACTCCTGCAAACCAGCTTAGAACTGCATCGAAGCTTACGAGCACATCAGTGTCTTGTAGTGGCATCAGTGTCTTGTAGTGGCGTCTACATCTATAACTATTCTGAAGAGCCAAAGAAACTGCTACACCTGCTTAATATCGTGTAGGACCCCCGCGAGCATATAGAAGTGTCACAACATGACGTGGAATGGACTCTACTAATGTCTGACGTAGTGCTGGAGGGAACTGACACGATGAATCCTGCAGGGCTGTCCATAAATCCGTAAGAGTACGAGGAGGTGGAGATCTCTTCTTAACAGCACGTTGCAAGGCATCCCAGATATGCTCAATAATGTTCATGTCTATGGGGTTTGGTGGCCAGCGGAAGTGTTTAAACTAAGAAGAGTGTTCCTCGAGCCACTCTATAGCATTTCTGGGCGTTTGAGATGTCGCATTGTTCTGCTGGAATTGCCCAAGTCAATCGGAATGCACAATGGGCACGAATGGATGCAGTTTATCAGACAGGATGCTTACGTGCGTGTCACCTGTCAGAGTCGTACCTAGATGTGTCAGCAGTCCCCACATCACTCCCACTACACACGTCCCAAATCATTACAAAGCCTCGACCAGCTTGAACAGTCCCCTGCTGACATGCAGGGTCCATGGATTCATGGGGTTGTTCCATACCCGTACACGTCGATTCGCCCGATACAATTTGAAACGAGACTCGTCCGACCAGGCAGAACATTTCCAGTCATCAACAGTCCAATGTCGGTTTTGACGGGTCCAGGTGAGGCGTAAAGCTTTGTGTGTTGCAGTTATCAACGGTACTCGAATGGGTCTTTCGCTGCGACAGCCCGTATCGACCCTGTTTCGTTGAACGGTTCGCATGCTGACATTTGTTGATGGCCCAGCACTGAAATCTGCAGCAATTTGCGGAAGGGTTGCACATCTGTCACGTTGAACGATTCTCTTCAGTCGTCATTGGTCCCGTTCTTGCAGGATCTTTTTCCGGCCGCAGCGATGTCGAAATTTGATGTTTTACCGGCTTCCTCATATTCATGAACCCTCGTGAAATGGACGTTCGGCAAAATCCTCACTTCATCGCTACCTCGGAGATGCTGTGTCTCATTGCTCGTGCGCCGACTGTAACATCGCGTTCAAACTCACTTAAATCTCGGTAACCTGCCATTGTAGCAGCAGCAACCGATCTAACAACTGTGCCACACAGTTGTTGGCTTATGTAGGTATTGCCGACCGCAGCGCCGTATTCTGCCTGTTTACGTAACTCTGTATTTGAATACGCATGCCTATACCAGCTCCTTTGGCGCTTCAGTGTACATTTACATACACATTGCGCAAGTCATCGTACGGCGCACCGCCGCTATTATTCACTTCCTTTCCAGTTTCATTCGCAGACAGAGCGAAGGGAAAACGACTATGCATATGGCTCCGTGCGAGCCCTAATTTCTCTGGTTTTATTTATCCTTACTTGAAACTTATGTTGGCGGTGCTAGAATCGGTCTCAGTCAACTTTAGATGCCGGTTCTCCAAAATTTTTCAATAGTGGTTTGCGAAAACAATGGCGTCTGCCTCCCAGGGATTCCCTTATAGTTCACAAAGCATCTCCGTAATACTCGAATGTTGATCGAGCTTACCGGTAACAAACCTAGCAGTATGGATCCCAAACACTAGAGCAGTATGAAAGTGGGTGGCAATACACGCGGTCGTCTCTACAGATGAACCACACTTTCCTAAAATTCTCCGAATAAACCGAAGTCGACCATTTGCCTTCTCTACTACAATCCTTTCTTTATTTTAATTTTTACTTGTGTGCATTAGCTCACAGCTTTCTACATTTAGAGCAGTCTGCTATTCGGTGCGCAGATGAGAAATTCTGTCGAAGTCATCTCGTATCCTCCTACAGACACCTTCCCATGTACTAAAGCGTCATCAGCAAACAGCCCCAGTTTCTGCTCACCCTGTCTCTCAGATCATTTATGTATACAGAGAATAATAGCGCTCGTATCACACTTCCCTTGGGCATTCCTTAGAGCCCACACAGAAGCATACCGACAATCCTTCTTTCCACGTACAATACGAGACTGGAATAGAAGGGAGAACCGATAGATGTACTCACGGTACCCTCCGCCACACACCGTCAGGTGGCTTGCGGAGTATGGATGTAGATGTAGATATAGATACCCCTGTTTCTGATGAACACTCGCCGTCGAGGACAAATTACTGGGTTTTATTACTCGAGAAGTATTCGAGCCACTCACACATTTGGGAACCTGTTCTGCATGCTCGTACCTTTGTTAACGTCCTGCAGTGGGACACCGTGTCAAGCGCTTTCTCGAAATATAAGAATATGAAACCATCCTATTGCCCTTCATCCATGGTTCGAAGGATATCGCCCGCATCTCGTGGTCATGCGGTAGCGTTCTCGCTCCCCACGCCCGGGTTCCCGGGTTCGATTCCCGGCGGGGTCAGGGATTTTCTCTGCCTCGTGATGGCTGGGTGTTGTGTGATGTCCTTAGGTTAGTTAGGTTTAAGTAGTTCTAAGTTCTAGGGGACTGATGACCATAGATGTTAAGTCCCATAGTGCTCAGAGCCATTTTTCGAAGGGTATTACGCGAGAAAAGGGCAAGTTGAATATCGCACGAGCAACGGTTGCTAAATCCGTGCCAAGTTTTCCGTCTCAAGGAAATTTATAATGCTCGAACTGAGAATATTTTCAAGAATTCTGCAGAAAATCTATGTTAATGATTTTGTGGGTTCATTCTTTTACCCTTCTCACGTGCAGGAGTCACCGTCCCTTTTTTCAGTCGCTTGAGACTTTGCGCTGGTCGACAGATTCGCGATAAAGGCAAGCTAAGTAAGGAGCCAATGCCGTAGTGTACTGTCTACAAAACTGAATTTGGGTTCAATTCGTACCAGGAGGCTTATTTGTTTTCAACTCTTCAAGTTGCACACTATACGCCAGGGATGCTTATTACAAACATCAGATTGATCCGCCTTTACGCTTTGTATCTCTTACCGCTCCGGCAGATTTACAAGTGATTCCCTGGCAAACAGTTTCATGCAGAACGGCGAAAACATTCTTGACGAATTTTTTCCATGAAAGCAGCTGCCGTCGAAAGGCGGGTTCGGGTGGCAGTCATTTAAAACAAAGGCGTTTTTGGGTGCGGTGAGACCTATTCTCATCCAAATGCTAAAATACTTTCTGTTGGCGCCCACCTGCATGACCACCGTAATAAAATAAGAGGAATAAGACATCGATTCTGTAGGTACATGATATAAACATTTAAATAAGTTCAACTGCAGTTCTGAACAAAGTAGAGAAGCATGTACAATGGTTTTGGACTTTCGTCAATCGTCGAGAACATAGTTCCAAAAATTAGCAGAATTCCTTGAGAAAACTCTACCATAGATTTTAGATAAACAAGACCAATTTCTTTATCAGAACCAAGGTGGTTCAGATGTCCGCGCTATCCTGTAAGAACAGTCAAACTTGCACAGTACATTCAATGTTATGTTCATACGATATACCAGACATATGGCACAAGCATCGATTTAGAGTACAGAACTCAGAGTCACTTGCTGACCTCAGTTAAATCCCCTGTTTTTCTTTTCGCACTTGACTGAAATGTGTCGTTAAGTTATATACTGAACAGAAAATATATAAGCTGAGTAAGTTGAAAATGCAGCTTCAGTTCGTTATAATTCCGTCCCCATAGCTGAAAGGTCAGCGTGACGGACTGCCGTCCTAAGGGGGGCGGGTTCGATTTCCAGCTGGGTCGGGGATTTACTCCGCTCAGGGACTGGGTGTTGTGTTGTCTTCATTATCATTTCATCCCCATCCGGCGCGCAGGTCGCCCAATGTGGCGTCGAATGTAATAAGACCTACACCACGGCGGCCGGACCTTCCCCGTAAGGGGCCTCTCGGCCAATCACACTCAAAATGGCTCTGTGCGACTTTAACATCTGAGGTCATCAGTCCCCTAGAACTTAGGCCAACTTAAACCTAACTAAGCAAAGGACATCACACACATCCATGCCCGAGGCAGGATTCGAACCTGCGACCGTAGCAGTCGCGCTGCTCCGAACTGAAGCGCCTAGAACCGCTCGGTCACAGAGGCCGGTGCCAATGACGCCAAACGCTCATTTCCATTTCATTTACATTTTACGATG
This sequence comes from Schistocerca gregaria, assembly GCF_023897955.1. NCBI lineage: Eukaryota > Metazoa > Arthropoda > Insecta > Orthoptera > Acrididae > Schistocerca > Schistocerca gregaria. Next base: position 198,461,986 of record NC_064922.1, read on the forward strand.
AAAGACGTTTTAACTCTCACTGTCGTGCGTTGACAGTTCTTGCTCCAAAATAATTTGCAGCCTTGCACTTAAATATACAGGGTGTTACAAAAAGGTACGGCAAACTTTCAGGAAACATTCCTCACACAAAGAAAGAAAATATGTTATGTGGACATGTGTCCGGAAACAATCACATCAGTCATGGAATGGAAACACACAGCAACAGAACGTACCAGCTTGACCTCAAACACTTTGTTACAGGAAATATTCAAAATGTCCTCCGTTAGCGAGGATACATGCATCCACCCTCCGTCGCATGGAATCCCTTATGAGCTGATGAAGCCCTGGAGAATGGCGTATTGTATCACAGCCGTCCACAATACGAGCACGAAGAGTCTCTACATTTGGCACCGGGGTTGCGTAGACAAGAGCTTTCAAATGCCCCAATAAATGAAAGTCAAGAGGGTTGAGGTCAGGAGAGCGTGGAGGCCATGAAATTGTTCCGCCTCTACCAATCCATCGGTCACCGAATCTGTTGTTGAGAAGCGTACGAACACTTCGACTGAAATGTGCAGGAGCTCCATCGTGCATGAACCACATGTTGTGTCGTACTTGTAAAGGCACATCTTCTAGCAGCACAGGTAGAGTGACCCGTATGAAATCATGGCGGTGAATCGAGGAAGTACAGTACATAATGACGAAATTATATATATATATATATATATATATATATATATATATATATATATATATTTTCTGTGTATATAAAATATAAATGTGAATGAATGATCTGTGTGTAGCATAATAATAGTAACGTGTTGTATGAAATTGTCTTTTGAACAGATACTGTGAATTATTTGTATCACAGATATTCTACCACCATTTCTTAAACTGTAAAAGTGTTAACGCAGACTTCGGTGAGCTAAATGATTTTAATCACTTCTTTTGTTGAAATTACGTTAACGTACAGATACGATATTGGACACCAAAGCAGAAACAACACATGAACATGATCTCTTTTGATCTCAGGGTTTGAAACTTTAGGGGCCTGTATGTATAGTTATTTGTATCGCACTGGTTTGTTAAGTTTAATTTCATGAAGCATATTTAGTTATAGCTTTCTCTTAATGGCGCCTACGTGAAAAACAACATACTCGATATTAATGGCCCAGTACGGTAAAATTTACATCATAAAATGAAAATAATGATGGAGATGCCTTACTACCTTCATAAATACATAAAATGAATACACTTTATCAGTAATTTCTGGGGTAGAAGAGCCGTAATTATCAAAAATAGTTATATCGGCCATAACAGTGGACAACAACGAGGTAAGATAGAAACTAATAAAACTTTCAATAACTGCAGGAAATGACACAATTCTCTTGTAAATAAAAGATGTTTCAATAGTAACAAATAACATATTGTATTCTGAATACGACTTTGATAAATTAACAATTGTTACACTTATCACGCACGTCTTAATATGAAACGTAGGAAGAGTGCGTCTTGCAAGGTAAGCGGCACTACACGGAAACGTACAATGTCTTCTCTTTTATCAGACAAATGGATGTTAACAGATTATATATTGTCGTCTTTAATCATTGTCTACACAGATAATAAATCGTGCTTATTGTCTTTGTCCTTTTCACTCGAAGCTCTTTACATGAGAAACTGTCAATGTTTTTCAAATGTTACAGAAAAATATTAAATCCTTTTCTCAAGTATATTCACAGGAAAAATATGCCAGGAGACGGCACAACGTACAGGCTGCTTCAAGAGGAATAATAAAGTTCTTACGAGGTGGTAGTGGAGACTAATTCCAATAAAACATTCTCTATACCAGGGGTTCAGTTTTTGTCGGTTACAGCGATACAGCCGGTTAAAGAGATAACTTTTCATTTTACGTGTTGATTCTGCAATTGCTATCAGTGTATTTAGCGATTTCCATTTTTTTTGAAGTTCGTAGCTGAATTTTTCAACTGTGGTTCTGATTTGTTGGCCAGTTCTGCTACACCGTTCAAGCATACCACAGAGCACGTCAGAGCTCAGAAAAGCAATAGCTCACACTCACCATTTACAGACCACCTGATAGCAAACATCCACCACCCAACAAACATTGAAACTAACTTATACATCCTAAAAACTAGTAGCAGCGTATATCAATAATTAACTTTAGAAGAATACTATCACATCCAAAAATCAATAACCCAAGGAAAGCAAGTACTCAATGAATACACATCACTGCGCAACAAACCCCTCTTCGCCACAATAGAAGAACTATACAAATAACACCCACACCAAAACTACTCATGGGAAAACGAATAAATAAAAATAAAATAAAAATCTTTCTACCTCTCCCTCCCTCCCTCTCCCTCCCTCTCTCTACCTCTATCTCTATCACTCCATCATTCTCTCTCTCTATCTCTCTATCTCTCTTTCTCTCTCTCTCTCTCTCTCTCTCTCTCTCTCTCTCTCTCTCTCTCTCTCTCTATCTATCTATCTATCTATCTTATCTACCTCCCTCTCTGCTCCAGTACTTAACACACGCTCTCAAATCCGCACAAACTATACACTACTGATGCCAAGTACAATTCAAACTCGCTCGCCTCACCCAGCAAAACACGCTACGAAAAAAATGAACACCACACAGCCACGACATCACGCATCACGTAATGGCAGCGAAAACTCCGCCTATGTTTTGAAAAATCGAAAAAAGTGCAGTGGCAAGCGACCATAGGTTAAGAAGTAAGCCTATTTACTTCGCCAACAACACAGGAGAACGCACCACAACTTCACAGCTGTACGTTACACACAAAAAACGTGATACAGAATCAATTCCGGTTGTAAATGCATAACAAACAGAAAATAAATTACGTTTTGCTGTTTGCAGATGACAAGTTGTATATTGTGTAGCAGAACAGCTACCAAAATAAATGCACAATAACAGCATGTAAGGTATGTTAACTAATGCTTACATCCACTTTTCGCCAATTAAGCTATAAATGGAACTTTTACATAATGTTGTAAACAACACAAATGTTAATATGTATCAACAATTTTACAGTTAAAAATAAAAATTTAGCCCACTGACGATAGCGTAAAAGTGCTGAAACATGTATGGGTGAAACAAAACAAAAAAAGGTGTCTTGCATAAGGCAGAACTTCTCATCCCATTTTCGTTGCACAGCACAGCAAGAAGAACTGCACCACAAGATGATTATTCGTGCCTCATGTATTTGTAAATAGTTTGTGTTTAGTCACTACATTCGACCGAGTCACTAGTGAGTGCTAGCGCAGCTGGACAATGGATAGCAGGTAACCGCGGTCCGATGACTCCTAGCGGTTCCCACGTCCCTGCGAAAGAAGAGCAATGAACGCAGTTATGACGTGTAAGCTCGTAGCTCACGCGCCCTGAACGTTAAATGACGAACGTGTTTATTTTGATGTATGAATATTCATTTAATCGTGAATAATGAGTGAGTCACCAACACTTATCGGTATTCATTACAGTCTGAATGAATCCAAATCATTATGCAGTGGTGAAGTCCTAGTCCCTCTGTTACACATAGGTTTTACATTTCCGTCAGCGGGCGCAAACACTTTTGCCTCCGGTCTGGATTGTAATGGACTCGGCGAAGCAACGTGCAGCGGCAGCCATTCATTGGAGGAACGGCAGCGACGAGTTCCGGCGAAACAGCACGGATACGCATCCAGCAGCATTGGCACGACACTTCTGTAAGCTTAGTACCTGCTCTGGCTATCCTGCTTCCTGTAATTTCCATTCGTTGTAACCGTTGCTTCTGCTGTTGCTTGCCACCGCCAACTTCCTGTGATAGACAAGGTTTTAAGAAAGAAACATGTTACTATACTCTCGGTGGCGAAAGAAAGCCTCACGAGGCTGTTAAAGTTTTCAAACGAATTCGACGTACATCTACATCTACATTTATACTCGTCAAGCCACCCAACGGTTTGTGGCGGAGGGCACTTTACGTGTCATTGTTATTACCTCTCTTTCCTGTTCCAGTCGCGTATGGTTCGCGGGAAGAACGACTGCAGGAAGGCCTCTGTGCGCGCTCGAATCTCTCTCATTTTACATTCGTGATCTCCTCGGGAGGTATAAGTAGGGGGAAGCAATATATTCGATACCTCATCCAGAAACGCACCCTCTCGAAACCTGGACAGCAAGCTACACCGCGATGCAGAGCGCCTCTCTTGCAGAGTCTGCCACTTGAGTCTGCCAAACATCCCCGTAAAGCTATCACGCTTTCCAAATAACCCAGTGACGAAACGCGCCGCTCTTCTTTGGATCTTCTCTATCTCCTCTGTCAACCCGACCTGGTACGGATCCCACACTGATGAGCAATACTCAAGTATAGGTCGAACGATTGTTTTGTAAGCCACCTCCTTTGTTGATGGACTGCATTTTCTAAGGACTCTCCCAATGAATCTCAACCTGGCACCAGCCTTATCAACAATTAATTTTATATGATCATTCCACTTCAAATCGTTCCGCACGCATACTACCAGATATTTTACAGAAGTAACTGCTACCAGTGTTTGTTCCGCTATCATATAATCATACAATAAAGGATCCTTCTTTCTATGTCTTCGCAATACATTACATTTGTCTATGTTAAGGGTCAGTTGCCACTCCCTGCACCAAGTGCCTATCCGCTGCAGATCTTCCTGCATTTCGCTGCAATTTTCTTATGCTACAAGTTCCCTTATACTACAGCATCAGCCGCGAAAAGCCGCATGGAACTTCCGACACTATCTACTAGGTCATTTATATATATTGTGAAAAGCAATGGTCCCATAACACTCCCCTGTGGCACGCCAGAGGTCACTTTAACGTCTGTAGACGTCTCTCCATTGAGAACGACATACTGTGTTCTGTTTGCTAAAAACTCTTCAATCCAGCCTCGCAGCTGGTCTGATATTCCGTAGGCTCTTACTCTGTATATCACGCGACAGTGCGGAACTGTATCGAACGCCTTCCGGAAGTCAAGGAAAGTGGCATCTACCTGGGCGCCTGTATCTAATATTTTCTGGGTCTCATAAACAAATAAAGCGAGTTGGGTCTCACACGATCACAATTTCCGGAATCCATGTTGACTCCTACAGAGTAGATTCTGGGTTTCCAGAAATAACATGATACGCGAGCAAAACACATGTTCTAAAATTCTACAACAGATCGATGTCAGGGATATAGGTCTACAGCTTTGCGCATCTGATCGACGACCCTTCTTGAAGACTGGGGCTACCTGTGCTCTTTTCCAATCATTTGGAACCTTCCGTTCCTCTAGAGACTTGTGATACACGGCTGTTAGAAGGGGGACAAGTTCTTTCGCGTACTCTGTGTAGAATCGAATTGGTATCCCGTCAGGTCCAGTGGACTCCTCTGTTGAGTGATTTCAGTTGCTTTTCTATTCCTTGGACTCTTATATCGATGTCAGCCATTTTTTCGTTTGTGCGAGGATTTAGAGAAGGAACTGGAGTGCGGTCTTCCTCTGTGAAACAGCTTTGGAAAAAGGTGTTTAATATTTCAGCTTTACGCGTGTCATCCTCTGTTTCAGTGCCATTATCATCCCAGAGTGTCTGGATATGCTGTTTCGAGCCACTTACTGATTTAAAGTAAGATCAGAACTTCCTAGGATTTTCTGTCAAGTCGGTACATGGAATTTCACTTTCGAATTCACTGAACGCTTCACGCATAGCCCTCCTTAGGCTAGCTTTGAGATCGTTTAGCTTCTGTTTGTCTGAGAGGTTTTGGCTGCGTTTAAACTTGCAGTGAAGCTCTATTTGCTTTCCTAACTTTGTTGGTGAACCACGGTGGGTTTTTCCCGTCCCCCATTGTTTTACTCGGCACGTACCTGTTTAAAACGCATTTTACGATTGCCTTGAACTTTTTCCATAAACACTCAACATTGTCAGTGTTGGAACAGAAATTTCGTTTTGATCTGTTAGGTAGTCTGAAATCTGCCTTCTATTACTCTTGCTAAACAGGTAAACCTTCCTCCCTTTTTTTATATTCCTATTTACTTCCATATTCTGGGATACTGCAACGGCCTTATGATCACTGATTCCTTGTTCTGCGCATACAGAGTAGAAAGGTTCAGGTCTGTTTGTTATCAGTAGGTCCAAGATGTTATCTCGACGAGTCGGTTCTCTGTGTAATTGCTCGAGGTAATTTTCGGATAGTGCACTCAGTATAATGTCACTCGATGCTCTGTCCCTACCAACCGTCCTAAACATCTGAGTTTCCCAGTCTATATCGGATAAATTGAAATCTCCACCTAAGACTATAAGATGCTGAGAAAAGGTATGCGAAATCTATTCCAGATTTTCTCTCAGTTGTTCTGCCACTAATGCTGCTGAGTCGGGAGGTCGGTGAAAGGAGCCATTTATTAACCTAGCTCGGTTGTTGAGTGTAACCTCCACCCATAATAATTCTACTACTAACAGCGACAAACACGCCACCACCGGTTGCATGCAACCTATCCGTTCTAAACACCGTCTGTGCCTTTGTAAAAATTTTGGCAGACTTTGGCTTCAGCCATCTTTCCGTACCTATAATTATTCAGCTTCGGTGCTTTATATCAGCGCTTGAAGTTCTGGTACTTTACCAACGCAGCTTCGACAGTTTACATTTACAATACCGATTGCTGCTTGGTCCCCGCATGTCCTGACTTTGCCCTGCACCACTGGAGGCTGTTGCCCTTTCTGTACTTGCCTGAGGCCATCTAACCTAAAAAAAACAGCCCAGTCCACGCCACACAACCCCTGCTACCCGTGTAGCCGCCTGCTGTGTGTAGTGGACTCCTGACCTATCCAGCAGAACCCGAAAGCCCACCACCTTATGGCACAAGTCGAGGAATCTGCAGCCCACAAGGTCGCAGAACCGTCTCAGCCTCTGATTCAGACCCTCCACTCGGCTCTGTACCAAAGGTCCGCAGTCAGTCCTATCGACGATGCTGCAGATGGTGAGCTCCGCTTTCATTCCGCTAGCGAGACTGGAAGTCTTCACCAAATCAGATAGCCGCTGGAAGCCAGAGAGGATTTCTTCCAATTAACAGCGACACACATCATTGGTGCCGACATAAGCGACCACCTGCAGATGGGTGCACCCTGTACCCCTCATGGCATCCGGAAGGACCCTTTCCACATCTGGAATGACTCCCTCCGGTATGCACTGAGTGCACATTGGTTTTCTTCCCCTCTCTTGCTGCCATATCCCTAAGGGGTCCCATTATGCGCCTGACGTTGGAGCTCCCAATTACCAGTAGCCCCACCCTCTGCGACCGCCCGGATCTTGCAGACTGAGGGGCAACCTCTGGAACAGGACAAGCAGCCAAGTCCGGCCGAAGATAAGTATCAGCCGGAGACAGAGCCTGAAACCGGTTCGTCAGACAAACTGGAGAGGCCTTCTGTTCAACCCTCCAGAATGTCTTTCGCCCCCTGCCACACCTCGAGACGACCTCCCACTCTACCACAGGTGAGGGGTCTGCCTCAATGTGAGCAGTATCCTGGGCAGCCACAGCCGTAGTCCGATCGGGGGATGCGTGGCACGAGCTGGCCGTCCCCGACAAACCCCCATCCGGACCCCCACAGTGATGCCCATTGGCAACAGCCTCAAGCTGTGTGAGCGAAGCCAACACTGCCTGAAGTTGGGAGCGAAGGGATTCCAACTCAGCCCGCAACCGAACACAGCAGTCGCAGTCCCAACAGGTAAATCGGACACTTTGGTTATTGCTGTGAGGCTAGAACAGTTACCAAAAAGCATGAAGTATGAAGACGCACATACACAGTTCGAATTGTTTGAAGACGTAGGCATACATGCTGAGGACAAAGAAATCTTTGAAAAGATAATATCCGAGGTTTTGAATAAAAAGAGAGCAATTCAGTTGAATCACGCCATCGCAGGTGATAAGGTTTCGTCATGGGCTGGATTTGCCTTGATTGCATGGAAACGCAGCATCAAGATGCTCAAATTAAAACTGCCATCAGTTAACGGTGATATGATGTGACACTTTTGCGTATATCACCATTCATAATGTTGAGTTACAGGACACTGCGAAGTATTATCATTTGCTCGGTTCATTATCAGGCGAAGTACACAACATAATTTCTCACCTTTCGATAAATAACACTAACTACAAGGGGACCCGGCACCGTGCGTATTTCCTATCGTTGACCATTTTAACATTAGTACACAGTTCTCAAAAACTATTTGTTCAAATACAAAAACCACACATTCTTGTTCAAGGACTTGAGTACAACCTAACACAATTAAAAAAATTCGTCGTTATTTCCACAGATTATTCACTTTTTGGTTTCCTTAAGTTAGCGTTTTAATTTGGCTTGTAACAGGTACAACAGTTTTTGTTTGATTTCATCGGCACACCTAAAGAAATTCTTAACACTAACGACGATGACAAAGGCAATTGCAAGTGAACTCGATGCGCTACAGAATGGGACTCCGAATCATGTGCACTTGTTGATTTCATTACACCTAGATGTCTCTTCACAAGACATAATTACGTCACAGCTCCCCACAAAAAGCGCTGAATAGTCTACAAGAGCAGAGTTTGAGGTCCATATCTCAATTCGAATAGCTTTCCGAAATTCAGAGGAACGTGCGCTTTTTTCGAAAACAAATAAAAGTCATTAGAAATCGTCAGGAACACAGTACCACCACATAACAGCATACCTGGTAATAGATAGCAGAATACCTCCAACGCCAAGCAGATTATATGTTCTAGGCAGACGTATGTCGTTACTAGTGCTGAATGTGTAGTGCTAGGAATTTTAAATGCCGCACCTTAATTTTTTTGCTATCAAAATGCCCAAATTAGCTTGTCTTGCAAATAAAACATTAAATGAACATACCTAATTGAGTTTTGGCTGCGCCATTTTGCACCTTTTCGTAATATGAACATCTTTTTCCACTTGTTTAATATCTTTTGTATTTTTGCCACATTTTGTTCCTAAAGAAATAAAAATATGAACGTTACTGTAAAGGCTTAGGAACGAAGAAGTTTCCGTTTGCGAAGCTTGGTTTATCGTAGTTCCTCAGTTCGCGGCTAGAACCGTAGGCTCCCTACATTGTACTAACGGGGTTGTAAGAACGACTCTGGTGAGACTGCCGGAGTTGTCAGTATTGCATAGGTGACGTTACAAAATTCGCTTTGACTACTGTAGGCTCCCTTTGCCTTGTTGGATAACTGGGGTACGTTGACGACACACAAGTCGATGAAGTGCCGTTAAATTCAAAGACTTGCACCAGGCCAGTCAGGCAAACGAAATTTATTTATTTTATTTTCATGTGTTAACAGCGTCAGTAATAGAGTATGCCGAAACAGGAAGTGAGCTCCCGGGAATATGCCCAATGACTTCTTGAAATTAGCCACATTTGTGGCATGTGGTATTCCTGTTTCCGCCAACCCTATTATGAAAACATATTTGCAGAAATATAAAGGGAAGTCTGTTCCAAATCAGAGCTCCTCGAGAATCATACGTTCAGCCTCTGCACGAAGATAAATTATAAGCGATGAGGCCAGTAATTTCTGAAAATCCGGTATATGTTCTACCAGATGAAACCAGTGATATGCAAAATAGGTATTTACTAAACATTTTAGTAGCACCCCTGCACGGACAACAAGTGAAACCCAAGCTGTTGAAAATCTACTTGGTGAATAAAACAAACAACGCCATTGTGATGAAAAGTTTCAATGATGCAGGTGATGTATCATGGCCTGAAGGAATACAGTATGATCGAGTGTGGCTAATACTTACGGATCAAGCATTTAGCATCTGCCAGCCTGAAACCTATGTTCTGTAATCTAAGGCACACGACTTGTGTTGCACATGAATTGCATCGAGTCTGTGAAACACTAAAAGATGAACATTCATATGCAAATACATTTCTGTCTAGCACAAAGAAATTGCTAAAAGTGTCTCCTGCTAGGATACAAACGTATGCTGAAATTGCAGATCTTCCTGTTCCAACTTGTAGATTGGGTACTTGGGTAAAGGCAAGGTATACTTATTAGTAACCGTTTTGAGGCTATATGTGAGATGTTATACCGAATGATTTTTCAGCTGTGAAAAAGGCCAAAAAAGTTGCAGGTGAACAGAAGTTGCAAGATGAATTTTTAATTGCGTTTGGTTACTCTTTCTTGACAATTGCCACTACAAATTTGGAGGAGCAGTATCCTCAGACAGGAGAAAATGGACTGTTCTGGTGGATGAAACAAATATTACGGAGATGCTTTGGAAACTCAAATTGGAACCCCTGCAGGGAAGGTGACGTTCTTTTCGTGGAACACTACTGAGGAAATTAAGAGAACCGGCCTCTGAAGGTGACTGCAGAATCATTCTACTGCCGCCAACGCACACTTCGCGTAAATACTACGACGATAAAATAAAAGAAATAGGTCTCGTATGGTGGCGTATAGACAGTCGTTTTTCCCTCACTCTATATGCGAGTGGAACATAAGAAAGAAAGTGACTGGCTGAGGTACAGGTTACCCTCGGCCACACACCGTACGATGGTTTTTGAACTATGTATGAAGCTGTAGATGTGAAGGAAGCTCTGGAGGGTACTACAAGGCAGGTACTAGAACAGAGCTTAGCCAAAAACCCGTTTATTGACTACGTTACAGCAAACAGGGATTTCAGATTTCGACTGCCAACAAAATATACACTACTTGTATCTGTTTACGTTGAACGATCCTTTTCTGCGTACAAGTATTTAGGTAGTGACTAGAGATGGAGCCTCATTGAAAGTAGCATCGAAATCTTAAATTTCATCTGTTTTAACGCTTTTATGGACATACGATTGTAATATTTTGTTCTCGGAATTCTTTTATGCAGATTTTTAATACGTGGTAACACGAGAGAATTTTGTGTCATAGATGATAGAGAACTGGTTTTGATGATGCTTGTATTAATATTAATATATAAAATCTGCGCCTTTTCTGCACTTTTTTCGACTAAATTATAGCATATTCGTCACACCTTTTTAACCAAAATTTTCCACCCAAAATTCCTATGTCACTCCTGTGCTACCAACCTTACGTGTTGCGTTAAGGTAGAAAACGCGAAGCCTTTGTAACGCGCAACAGCTTGTGCTACAGTTATCTAAAGAGCGATCACAGAGCTTCTAATTGCACATCGATTAGCTGTCTTGCTCGTGGGAAACGACACTATATGTTGCTACACGAAGAATTACAACACACACAAGATGAGAAATGGAAGGATTGTCCGACTGACACGCAACACGAATACAATGCAAAAAAAAAAAAAAAAATCTATCTAGGACATGGAGTCGCAGTTCACTAAAGGTCAGACCAGGCAGACGGGAGCTCCTAGCACTGACGTGAATAAACGTACGAGATAATAGTGGTAAATGGCAGAATCCTCGTGCTCTATTAGATTCTGGTTCGCAGTCATGATACATTTTCGAAGTATATGCACAGCAGAGCGCCAATTCAAGAAATACACATTCATGTTCATAAATTAAGTTGCAGAATGTGCTGCCACACAACGCTGCACTACACAAAACTGGCGCTAATAGCATAGGCACATAGGGAACACACACGACACAGATCTGTCAGTCCACGGTAGTGATGATAAGTTGAGAAAACCGTCCCGAAACACATGTGCTACAAAACGCCACTGTTTCCTGCCCATGTGCCCCGACACCAGTTTGGGATATGACCACCTTGCACACGTACACAGGACGCACAACGGGTTGATATACTGTGGATCAGGTTGTCGAGCAGCTGCTGGGGTATAGCCTCCCATTCTTGCACCAGTGCCTGTCGGAGCTCCTGAAGTGTCCTAGGGGTTTGAAGACGTGCAGCGATATGTCGACCGAGAACATCCCAGACGTACTCGATGGGGTTTAGGTCTGGAGAGCAGGCAGGCCACTCTATTCGCCTGATGTCTTCTGTTTCAAGGTACTCCTCCACGATGGCAGCTCGGTGGGGCCCTGCGTTATCATCCATCAGGGGGAAGGTGGGACCCACTGCACCCCTGAAAGGCGGACATACTGATACAAAATGACGTCCCGATACACCTCACCTGTTACAGTTCCTTCACGACATGCAGGGGTGTACGTGCACCAATCATAATCCCACCCCACACCATCAAACCACGACCTCCATACAGGTCCCTTTCAAGGACATTACTGTGTTGGTATCTGGTTCCTGATTCACGCTACGTGAAAACCCGGCGAGAATCACTGTGCAGACTATACCTGAACTCATCCGTGAACCTGGGACCACTGTTCCAATGACAATGTACTGTGTTCTTGACACCAGGCTTTATGGGCTCTCCTGTGACCCTGGGTCGGCTGAATGCACCTTGCAGGTCTCCGGGCGAATAAACCATGTGTGTCCAGTCGTCTGTAGATTGTGTGTCTGGAGACAACTGTTCCTCCGTGGCCGTCTGTGGGCGCTGATGGTGAGATATCGGTCTTCTTGTGGACGTCCCGTACTGTAGCGCATGGACATGTTTCCAGTCTGCTGGAATCGTTGCTGTAATCTTGAGGTCACACTTTGTGGCACACAGAGGGCCCGTGTACTGTATTTGAGCAGCCTCCAGTCACCCTAGTATTCTACCCCTCATAACGTCGTCAATATGTGTTGTTTGAGCCATTTTCAACATACAATCACCAGTAGCATGTCTGAAAACGTCTGCGCACATACTTTCTGCACCGTACTCTGACATGCACCAACACACCTGTGCGTATGTGGACTGCTGCCTGCGCCACCAGCCGCTATCCTTACCGTTTACAGACGATTCAACACCTTCGAGAAGAAAGTTAATACTGAAAGTCGATGGTTCGAATTCTGTCGGTGGTTTACTGGAAATAACCGAGTGATCTCTCACACCGGTGGTCCGTCGAAAAGCCACATTCCTTTGTGGAGGCAGAACTGTTCTCTGTAAATGTGCGGTGTGTTACGACAGACAATCAGGTGACTGGGCCTCTTGTGTTACCACATCGTGTTTCAGTGACCTGTTATCTACATTTCCTTGAGAACGAGCTCCCAGCATCAGTGTAAAAGGTTCCTTTTGGCTACAGGGACGGGTATGTTCTTGCAGCATTACGAGGCTCCTGCACATTCTAGCCTCGCGTGACGCTTCATCATCCCTGGATCTTATCCCTTTATATTTTTGCCTGTGGGGGTGCTTGAAAGTCTACAAAAGAAAAGTAAACACAATAGACAAATTGATCGTTCACATTATAGAGAGTGTCGCCGTCAGAAAGTAAATTCGAAAGTGTATTTAATTTGTAAGTTGAATTTATGAAAATAATCTTTGAACCAAGTCATTTTCCACTGTCCGCCCTCCGGTAGTTGATTGATAGTTCCGGTTCAGCCGCGCTAGCGAGTGGTTGCTGTTAACTGCTGCGCTGCACTTGCGTGTTTACATCGCTGTACCTGGGCTTCGCCGAGTGCTGCCCAATCGTTAATCTCCCTGTTCGTTCATATTCCTTGTGATGTGATCGCTCTTTCTGGTCTTGCTACTGCTATTTGGAATTTCGGTTGTTTAACTGAAATTTTGTCGCTGGATTAACCATAGCTACAAACCTCAGGAAGAATACCCTGGTATTTGCTTTTGACAAGGAATCCCGTTCTGTTCAGCCAACATCCCTGGAAACAGATGACTGGATTACACAGGTAATTGGTTTCAATTCTGAAACCGTCCATACCTGGCAACTGGATCATGAAAAATACGGTGTTTTTACGATAGTGGGGCTAGAATGTGTGGTAGTCTCGTAATGCTGCAAGAACATAACCGTCCTTGTAGCCATAAGGAACCTCTTACACTGATGCTGGAAGCTCGTTCTCAAGAAAGTGTAGATAACAGGACCCTGTAACACGATGCGGTAACGCAAGAGGCCCAGTCACCCGATTGTGTAGATTTTGTGCGTAGAAATAGTTATAAAAGTAAGGTTTCCATCTATAGGGCGGACATTCATTACAAAACTATTCGTGTCTTGAATCCTCCTATTGAAATTGAAAATGGTAAGATTAAGGTAGCTCTTTCAAACTACGGGGACGTTAAATCAATTGCAATGAAAGATGGTCGCCTCGCTTTGAACTGCAGTGTTCCAGCGGGGTCTGCTGAGTAGAGATGGACGTCAAGACGAAAATTCCGTCTCATATGTTTGTGGGTATAAGGCACAAATTGTTTAAACAGGTCACGTAGCTACATATCATATATGTAACGAAATCGGCCACTTCAGACAGAAATGTCTGAAGTGAGTTCTTAAAAGTAATTTGATGCAACGCCAGAAGCTTACCTTAAATCATCTGTTACCAAATAACAGCTCGGATAAACTGGTTGAGGATGTTAACGCAGCGGACCAAGCTGATGTCTCCCTTCACGGTAACAGTCAATTTCCCCCGTTAACAACAAAGGGAAGCCCTGTTACCACTACTCGTGGAACTGAAATGCAACCGGAAAAACGACCTCTGGAGTCAACTGATAGTTGTTCAGAGGACGAGCTGTCCTATCTAACTCCCTCACTTCGCAAGCAAAAACAGTACGATGAGGAGGCAGAGGAGACGGAAGGCAAAATGCGAATGGAAACTAATGAACAGAAAGATAATACACGTACTGTACCATAAAATGAAGGGGTGTAATCAGTACTAATTTCAAGAGAAAAAAAACAGGTGCAGTAGCCGATTGCAAAGATCAGCAGCTACCTGTGAATAAACAAATTCAGGGAGGGGTTGCAAAACTGCTGTCTCCATTTGTTTCCCTCGATCAGGAAGTAAATGATATTAATAAAGGACTAGAAAATTGTGGCCAAACTGAGATCACGGTCAACACCGCAGGGCAGGCGCCGGCAACAGAAATTGCGAAAGCGTCTGCTGCTGCTCCAGATAAGCCGAGAAGTAAAATACCACCGCAAGCAAATAAGAATGTAGCTCGTAACCAAGGGAAGGGAAAATCCGGTAAGGGCGACCGAAGCCCAAAGAATGTTCGGCCCGAAACGGTCCTACACGAATCATTGGAGGAAAAATCAGAGAGTTTAGCTTTACTTCCGCCAGTAACTCGTCTCCTACTTTCCAAACTTCACAGAAGCTCTCCGGCGAACCTTGCAGAACTAGCACTCCTGGAAGAAAGGATATTGCGGAGACATGGCTTAGCCACAGCCTGAGGGATGTTTCCAGAATGACATTCTCACCCTGCAGCGGAGTGTGCGCTGATATGAAACTTCCTGGCAGATTAAAACTGTGTGCCGGACCGAGACTCGAACTCGAGACCTTTTTCCCTTTCGATGGCAGGTGCTCTTGCCCCCAAAAGGCAAAGGTCCGGAATTCGAGTCTCGGTCTGGCACACAGTTTTAATCTGCCAGGAAGTTTCACCTATGACACTGTTGCTCGTTCAGCACCACCCAGGAGTCACGTGTAGGGTAATTTAGGTTATACCAACGGACTTGAGCAACGAGCGCTACTGAGGGAGGCCAAGAAAATCTTTGCATCACCCTCTCTACCTCTGCAACAGGAATTCTGTCATCTGCCACAGCAAAGATTGCGATCAAGAAGACCAGCAAGTTTTACTGCAGGACGACTCATCGCGGATGGTTTTGTTCTAAATGAAAGCTGGAAGCATGAATGGTCAACAAAAACATTGGGAACAAGAGCCCATCGCCTTGATCCCACAAAGAAGCCTAAAGGTTTTGACTACTGAGGAACTTCTGGTGTCGCTTCAACAGATTAAGGACTGGACATGGTTGTTGTAGCTACTTCAGGTACAAATGGGGCTGCATCAGTTCACCAATGTGTGAATGTAATCAAGAAGAGCAGACAATTGAACATCTAGTCCAACGCTGTCCACTTCATTCATACCATGGAATTCCCGACGACTTGTTCAATCTCACACCAAGCTTAATAAATTGATTGAAAAACACGGAATTAAGGTTTAATCTTGTCTTATATTATACACTACTTGCCATTAAAATTGCTACACCACGAACATGACGTGCTACAGACGCGAAATTTAGCCGACAGGAAGAAGATGCTGTGATATGCAAATGATTAGCTTTTCAGAGCATTCACACAAGATTGGCGCCGGTGGCGACACTCACAACTTGGTGACACGAGGAAAGTTTCCAACCGATTTCTCATACACAATCAGCAGTTCGCCGGCGTTGCCTGGTGAATCGTTGTTGTGATGCCTCGTGTACGGAGGAGAAATGCGTACCATCGCGTTTCCGACTTTGGTAAGGTCGGATTGTAGCCTACCGCGATTGCGGTTTATCGTATCACGACATTGCTGCTAGCGTTGGTCGGGATCCAATGACTGCTGGCAGAATATGGAATCGGTGGGTTCATGAGGGTAATACGGAACGCCGTGCTGGATCCCAACGGCCTCGGATATAACTATCAGTCGAAACGACAGGCATCTTATCCGCATGGCTGTAACGGATAGTGCAGCCACATCTCGATCCCTGAGTCAACAAATGGAGACGTTTGCAAGACAACAAGCATCTGCACGAACAGTCCGACGCCGTTTACAGCAGCATGGACTATCAGCTCGGAGACCATGGCTGCGGTTACTCTTGACGCTGCATCACAGACAGGAGCGCCTGCGATGGTGTACTCAACGACGAACCTGGGTGCACGAAGGGCAAAACGTCATTTTTTCGGATGAATCTAGGTTCTGTTTACAGCATCATTATGGTCACATCCGTGTTTGGCGACATCGCGGTGACCGCACATTGGGAGCGTGTGTTCGTCATCGCCATAATGGCGTATCACCCGGCATGATGGTATGGGGCGCCTTTGGTTACACGTCTCGGTCACCTCTTGTTAGCATTGACGGCACTTTGAACAGTGGACGTTACATTTCAGATGTGTTACGACCCGTGGCTCTATCCTTCATTTGATCCCAGCGAAACCCTTCATTTCAGCAGGATAATGCATGACCGTATGTTGCAGGAACTGTACGGGCCTTTCTGGATACAGAAAATGTTCGACTGCTGCCTTGGCCAGCACGTTCTCCAGATCTCTCTCCAACTGAAAACCTCTGGTCAATGGTGGCCGAGCAACTAGCTCGTCACAATACGCCAGTCACTACTCTTGATGAACTGTGGTATTATGTTGAAGCTGTATGGGCAGCTGTACCTCTACACGCCATCCTAGCTCTGTTTACACAATGCCCAGGCGTATCAAGGCCGTTATTACGGCCAGAGGTGGTTGTTCTGGGTACTGATTTCTCAGGATCTATGCACCCAAATTTTGTGAAATTGTAATCACATGTCAGTTCTAGTGTAATATATTTGTCCAATGAATACCCGTTTATCATCTGCATTTCTTCTTGGTGAAGCAATTTTAATGGCGAGTAGTGTATGTATATTGCATAAAATCAGTTGTCTTATATCAACTGTATATTGTATAAAATCACCATACGATTAAATCAAAGTTTCCCCGTAGCAAACTAGTACAACAGCAACCAGAACAACGTGGCTTGTTATCGCTTATAGCAGGCGCTACTCCCGTCGACAGGTGGCGTCCCAGTCATCAACAGGAAGAGCAGACAGTGCAGGACTATTTCTGCACAGTCTACACGCCCGACATTCTTGACGTTTCCTGACTTGTCGGAGACAGGCTGCAATATGTTCCTCCAGCGTCGACTCCCATCCACCTACAGGCTGCCGCCATCCTCCTGCCGCCAATACTGCTTCTCCTGCATGTGCACCTTGCAACCATGTAAGCACTGCAACGGACTTCAGTTCGCCAAGAGTCTCCATCTCAGATCTAAAGCGCAGTCCCTTTGTAGTCAGCCGTCCTCATTCGCTGAAGTCGTCGGTCTGCGAGGTCGTTGGTCTCCAGTGTCTTGGGTCTCCAGTGTCTTGGGTCTCCAGTGTCTTGGGTCTCCAGTGTCATGGGTCTCTGGTATCAAAAAGCTTCCAGGGGACAAGGGCTGCTGTCCTGTGGTGGTTTCATACTCAATGAAGTCCTCTTTCCACCACCCCCTGGCTCCTTTAGTTTTCTTTGGTCTTCTCAGTTTTTACAGGACGTTTTGTTCCTCATCCATTACCTGATGCCTACATCCCTTTTCCCTCCCATTCTTAATGCATGTCACGGCAACGAGTGACAGACGAACCCTTTATTCCTTTCCTCCGCCATCTAACTATCTCTGCTCCCAAATATGCTACAGCATTTCCCCTTTCCCTGTTCTACTTCCCCACGTCGGATCTTAGGCAGTTCCGCTCTAAGCGGATTCCTGTGGTGTTTCGCCCTTCTGCTTCTTTATTCCTTCTTTGCTGCATCTTCCCTGGGTTTCTACCATCGGTCCTTCCAAAACATCCTGCTCTTAATCTGTCTCTTTTTCAATCCCACCTGTTCTTGTCCACCTCGCTGTTACTGTCGCCACCACGCTGTCCATGATGGCTGTATGGCGACGTCTCTCAATCTTGTGAATCGGTTGCGGGGTCTGGAATGCAGCTGCCTCAGGCTCCCCAGACACGAACAGACACTCCACGTCTCCAGGTGGAGGCCCCAGCCCTGTGTGGACACACATCGACATCGCATCTTCTTGCATTACTCACACGTTACCATTTCTCTCCCTGCAGGAGCCGATACACAAGCTCCATTGCAACAACTCGATCCCTTCACCATCTCTTTCGCCAAGAGGGAAGGAGGATCTTCGGTAGTGAGCAAGATGGTTCTGCCATTTTCTCACCGTGGACGAAGGGATGTGGTATCTGCATCTGCTCTCTTACGTCCACAATAGTTTCCGAGTGGCAAGTTAGCACAACAACTATAATAACAACACAACTTGTTATCGCCAGGAACATCGGGACGCCACCACTGCAGGCCGACAGGTGGCTTCCCAGTCGATAACAGGAGTTGCGGGCAGTGCGGAACTATTCCACACCGCGAGTCACGTGCCTGAAAACAGTCCACACTGTACATCTCCAACTCGGCAGTATTCAGAGCAGTGCATGGCCACTGGAAGTCATTTTTGGGCCTTACGCCGGTCAATAGGGCCGTCCGCTCTGCGGTTCCTCATTCAGGGTAACTTCCATCCAGCACCGGCTATCGCCAATCTGACAATTCCTTCTTTTGGCAGACTCCGACTCGCAGATCTAGGCGCTGGATTACGCCTCACTGTTCGGGCTCCATCACACAGTTTGAGTGAAGCCTGGTGATATCTCTTTTAGTAACTCCCTAGGTAGTTACTTGCTTAGTGGTATGCAGTTACAGGAAGAAATAACACTATCAAGAAACTGTACAATCTATGTGAGTTACATAGACTGTATAGTTTCTTGACATATTTCTTCCTGCGACTATATCCTGAATAAGTCTGTTATTATTGTCGATCTTCTGACCGCTTTTTTATCTGCATGTACCGTATTCCAGTCCATAACAATAATGAGGAGCATTAATAAAAATAATAACAGGCGGGAATGAGATTTTCACTCTGCAGCGGAGTGTGCGCTGATATGAAACTTGCTGGCAGAGTAAAACTGTGTGCCTGGCCGAGACGCGAACTCGGGACCTTTGCCTTTCGCGGGCAAGTGCTCTACCAACTGAGCTACCCAAGCATGACTCACGACCCGTCCTCACAGCTTTACTTCTGCCAGTAGCTCGTCTCCTACCTTCTCCCGCGAACCTGGAAGAGTACTTGCCCGCGAAAGGCAAAGGTCCCGAGTTCGAGTCTCGGTCCGGCTCACAGTTTTAATCTGCCAGGAAGTTCCAACAATAACATCGATTAGTTTAGCACTCTCAAAGCCATGAGTAGCATTACCAGGAACATATAAGATGATCAAAGAGGAGAAGATTGAAAATTACGGTGACAATAGCTGCTAAGAAGAATAGACTGTCACTGGAGGGCTGTGTAACGAGGGGAGGAAAATAGGAGGGGGAGGGAATGTTGGCAAGAGTGAGGTACAGACGAGTATGTGAAAGAGATAGCTATTGTAATAGAAGGAGGACCATTCGCTATCTTTCGCAATTTGAAAGGAATTTAATTTCTCTTATTTTTTATGGAAGATCATTTTAAAGTTGAGTTCATGATACAGAAAAGATTTTGAGAACATAACTGTGTGATATAGAGAGGATTTTACTTCGTTGAGAACGGATGTGCTATTTAGACAGTAGTTAAGAGTTGAAGATACATAAGAGGGATAACAATGACTGAGGTGATGGAGCAATCACAGGGCATGATAGTCTCTACAGTTATTGACATGTAGACATGATAATTGCTTGTAACCAGGAGTGATACGGTCAAAATAACGAGCGCCACAAATGTTCTCACACTAGTTCCAGCCGGCATAAGTTCTTATTCGAAAGTCCTTGAGGAATAGGATCACAATAATGAAGATAGGAGTGTTAATGATTCCATAACTTTCTTTCAAACTCGGGAGGCACTAGATTCATTGAAAGAATGATTTTTTAGAATCTTCTATTTTTTTCTTTCCTTGACTATACGTGCCACGCGAATTTTTAATTTTATTTTTTCTCCAGTGACACCGAACTGCGATAAAAATTCATTTGTTCTACCAGTTTTAGATAAGCAACATAGCGCATATTTTTATTTGTGTAGATAAACCGTTTTTAAGTCGCAGAAACATTTACGTGTTTTGTGCTTTTGGACAAATTTCAGTCTCGTTTCATTGTACCACTAAGACATTTTTGAGACAACTTAGAAATTTGTCAGAGAAAAACGCTTGCAACAAAAGATTCACTTCACCCCACTCATAGACTGATCGCACCGATCGAGTAAACAGTGAGACGAGCGCCGAGGTAAAGTCTTACGTGGAGGAGAAAATGAACATTTGTCTATCCACTGTCTCAGCCGGATCCCTCTTCCATTACTACTGTAGGCGGAGCACTGCGTGTGCCCATTACATGAGCCGAGCAATCGGCCGAATGCACACTCTGGACTCAGCACTCGGCAGCAGTAATGAGACCTTTTAAGACAAGGGACTCATATTTTGGCAGACAGCGATCCAAGTCTCCGCCCAGCCATCCTGATTTAGGCTTTCTGTTATTACCCTAAATCGCAGTGGCGGCTGTCGGGGTGGTTCTTATAAGAGGTATTGTCCGTGTTCCATCTCTAATGACCTTACCGTCGATGGGACGTGAAACACTGATCTTACATCCTTGGAACAGGAATGGATGGAAAGTGGGAGGGAGATTGTAATACTCTACACTACACACACGCACCATACAGTGAATTGTGGAGTAGAGATGTTGATCACTGCTATCAAATATCAAAATGGTTCAAATGGCTCTGAGCACTATGGGACTCAACATCTATGGTCATCAGTCCCCTAGAACTTAGAGCTACTTAAACCTAACTAACCTAAGGACATTACACACATCCATGCCGGAGGCAGGATTCGAACCTGCGACCGTAGCAGTCGCGCGGTTCCGGACTGAGCGCCTTAACCGCGAGACCACCGCGGCCGGCATCAAATAACACACGAAATATGTATCACGCCATTAGAAACGTTTTATTTATTTTTTGTTTCTAGGTAGATAAAAAATTGCGTAAAGAAAGGGTGTTAAAAAGAAGTTACATATTCGCACAGCAGGTAGTGTTAGTAAAAAGTAAAAGAAAAGTTCCTGTAATGAAATGTCGGGAAGCCAATACCTTTATAGATATGGATAAATCCGTTCTTACATTCCATATGTTACGTAAAAGTAGACACTGTAGGCGTTGCTGCATGTGGCTATCAAACATCCAGACACATCCTTCAGTTCTTCTTTGTAATGAATCTCGCGCTCTTTCAAATACATCTGGCTCTATTCGGATTGCGTCGCACGCATTGGTCACACGCTCATGTAACGACCGCACATTGTTGATGTGTAAGGCATACACCGATGCCTCTAAATGTTCCCACAGCCAGAGATCCAACGAATTCAGTTCCGGTGAACGAGGAGCCCATGCTACCGAACCTCCTCGACCAAACCATCGCCCATGAAATGTTGCTGTGAGACACCGTCGCACGATCCGTAGAAAACGGGTTGATTCCCCGTAGTGCATAAACCACAGTCGTTGTCTTTCTGCAAGCGTTAAGTTCGCTAGTAGCACTGGTAATTCGCCACGTAAATTACTGCAATAGTAAGACACATTGTTTGTGACAAGTAATATTTGCAATTGTCAATACATATTGGTTTCATAATATATAATTATAGGAACTTTTCATTAGTTTTCACCAGTACCACTTCATGTAGGAATAGGTGACCCTTTTTTTAATTTAAAAAACCTGTAGACCAGTGGTTGCCAATCTTTCTTAGACCATTACCCCCGAGTGCAAGCAGATATTAGCTATTAGTCCCCCCACCCCCCCCATATACTCACATTATCACCAATTTTAGCACCTAACTAAGCCATAGATTGAAAGACTTTTCTTGGACCACTTTTATTTTTAAAATTATGAAAGATAAATGATGTTTAGTGCGTGTGTGCGTGTGTGTGTGTGCATGTGTGTTAGAATGAATGGAAAATGAATTCGTGGTGCAGCGAACGTGCTACCCACAACTACTTCTCAGATAAGAAAGCCAACTATCCACAGTAAGGATAGACACTTGTTACAAAACATACTTCTCGTGCATTACCCCTCTGCATTGGGGCACTTGCTTGATCTGCGCTCTGCAACGCCATTTGAAACTAATGAAGTTAGAATCTTTGCACTATACTTACTGTTCATAAATCACTTTTTTTGCTGCACTCCATACTTCTGAACAGACAGAAATTAGAAGATTTCAGGCTGTTAATGGGTTGGGTTGTTTCGGGGGAGGAGACCAGGCAGCGAGGTCATCGGTCTCATCGGATTAAGGAAGGACGGGGAAGGAAGTCAACCGCGCCCTTTCAAAGGAAACATCCCGCCATTTGCCTGGAGCGGTTTAGGGAAATCACGGAGAACCTAAATCAGGATGGCCGGACGCAGGTTTGAACCGTCGTCCTCCCGGACGCGAGTCCAGTGTGCTAACCACTGCGAAGCCTCACTCGGTAGCTGCTAATGCTTTGTGTCTGACCACAGCCACTAATAGTAATAGAGGTAATAATAATAATAATAATAATAATAATAATAATAATAATAATAATCCCATCGGGCGCCTCCCCAGGTGGCGGATAGGGGAAAGCTTCCTAGATATAGGTGGTACTGGGGAAATGAAATACCCAGGGCGGACCAAAAACCAATAAACCCTGTGGTGTCTGTTCAGCTTCTGGCGGCCAGTGGTCAGCGTCTGTTCCTTTAGTTGAGGCGGCTGCACAAAATCTTCTCGAACTCAAAAATCGAGTCGTATACCTGTGGTCTCAACAGAGATCACCACAAAAACTAAAATTCAACTGGAACGCATGATGGAAAAGACGACCATAGAGTCACTACCCCAGGCACCAGTCGATAGACTGGATTCACCTGATCATCGGATTCTGGGGGATCAGGGACACAATGCGGAGAAGAATCGGAGCTTCTCAAAAACTGCTCAAAACGAAACGTAAAAATTTTATTGGTACAATTAATGTGAACACCCTCACTAAAGCAGGCAAATTAAAGCAACTTACCAACGCAATGGGAAAATTTAACCTGAAAATCACTGCACTGCAAGAGACAAGATTCACAGATGAAGGACACTTTAACACAGAGAATTACAGGATCTACAAGGGCAAACCTGCCATAAAAGTAAGAGACAAACTACCACTTTTCGGAACAGGATTCGCCGTACACACTTCTGTACTCGACTCAGTTATTGTATTCAAGTCTCCCAATGAAAGAGTCTCCCTGTCATCAGTAAAATCAGCTAATAAAGCATACACTCTGATCAATGTGCACCCTCCCACAAATCACTACAATAAAATCTACCCTGAAACAGTGGACAAATTCTGGGAAACGCTAGAAGAAACAACAAATAAAGTACCTAGGCACCATGTGAAAATCTTAGTAGGCGATTTTAACGCACAATTAGGGAAGGAAAAAAAAATCAGAGATACCACTGGACCCCACACCAAACACAAACGTACCAACAAGAATGGTGAAAAACTAATCGACTTCTGCAGAAACTTTGCACATAAAATAATGAGTACCCAGTTTCAAAGACCTGTTCATAAATTAACCACATGGAGATCACCCAGTCTTAGACAGGGTGAATACCAAATAGACCATGTCGCAATTTCCAAAGGAAACATAAAAGAAATTCAAAGCATCAGAACCCGCAAAGGTGCCTTTGAATCAAATCATCATCTTCTCGAAACAAAAACAAAATTCCAACCTAACAGAATGCTAAACAGGCCACCCAAAAGTACCAGATCCGTAATATCTGCAACTCAACAAAGAAAAAATTCTCATGCAAATTAATCAGGAAAAATCAACAGACTGGAAGAAACTAACAGAGAAAATTCAGGAAGCCCTCAAATTAGGACAACCCCCTCGTAACAGGAAACATCGCTGGTGGAATGCAACCTGTGATGAGGCAGTCGACAACCGAATAACTGCATGGAAAAAATTTAGCAGTCACAAAACTCAAGAAAAATGGGAGAACTTTCTTAAAACCCAAAAACAGGAAAAACGGGGATATGGCAACAACAGACTCTCTGAAATCCAGCAGGATTTCATCAAAAATAATACAAGAAATTTTTATAAGACTTTCAGAGAAAACTTACAGGGATACCAAGCGCCTAGCTTGTGCTTCAAGAAACCCGATGGCTCTTTGGAAAAACAATACGAAAAATAACTGCAAAATCTTAGCCCAATATTTCAGTTCCCTCCTCAACTGCGAACCACCTCAAGAAAAACTTCTCTTCTCCAGTATTCACACACCCAGACTCACATGCCCCGGATCTTGAAGAAATTATGGAGATAGTCAAGCAGCTGAAAAATAAGAAAGGACGAGGAGAAGATGGGATCATTGCTGAGTTCTGGAAACTAAACGATCCTATACTTATGCAATAATTACACCATATAATGTCAGGCATATGGATAACGGAGCAGATACCAGAGGATTGTAAATGCGCTCTAACTCACCCGTTACACAAAAAGGACGACAAGACAAACATGAACAATTACAGAGGAATTTCCCTGCTTCCAGTTGCTTACAAAATCCTTTCCAAAGCGCTTTTAAAAAGGATAGAATCCCAAGCAGATACACTAATTGATGAATACCAGGCCGGATTCAGAAAAGGACGCTCATGTGCGGAACAGATCTGGTGCTTAAACACAATATTACAAATGAGGAAATGCAGAAACACAGTAGTTACATTCATCGACTTCAGGAAAGCATATGATTCAGTGGACCGTGGAACCCTGTTTAAAATCATGGAAGAATTTGGGATCGACCGAAAGACACGAAAAATCACAGAACGGACACTTACAGGAACAACGGCCAAAGTGAAATTTTTGGGGAAGTATCAGAACCCTTCGAAATAAAATCTGGAGTCCGACAGGGGGACGGACTATCCCCAATCCTTTTCAATATTGTTCTAGAAAAGATAATCAGGGAATGGGAACCTCACGTAAAGGGTATCCAAATTGGTATCAAGAAAGAGAACCGAATTAAAGTCAAGTGCCTTTCTTTGCCCGACGATATTGTAATTATCACCAATAACAGAACAGAAGCGATTCACGCAGTGGAAAAACTACATGAAATTTTACAAAAAACCGGACTACAGATATCTTATGAAAAAACCCAATATATGGTAAGGCAGCCAGAAAATAAATCCCTTTTAATAACAAAATATGGGAAAATTGCACAAGTCTGCCATTTTAAATACCTCGGTGAAACTATACAGTCCTCAGGATTAAACCGAATTGCTAATGAACAAAGAATCACCAAGCTCCAGAAGGCCTACAAGCTAACATGGACGCATTACAACAAGAAGTGCAATTTCGACAGACGCAAAATTAAGGCACTGTACAACAGTGATTCTTCCAGAAGCAATCTATGCACCTGAAACAATGGTGATTGATGGTCATTCAAAAATTAAGGAAATACAAAAGCAGGAAAGAAAAATTCTCAGGAAGATTTACGGTCCAATCAACAAAAATGGGATTTGGATGAAGAGACTACAAAACGAACTCTATAGAAAGATCAACATAGTAACAGATGAAATCAGAAAGCGCCGAGCCAAATTTTATACACACATCTACAGGATGGAAGACTCCAGAACAGCAAAGAAATTATTCAATATTATAACAAGGAGTAAATGTGGCACAGAATGGCTGAAAGAAGTCCAGAGGGATTTACAGCAGATCAACATAAAAAATCTCTAATATCGCACCGAGTGCCGGCATAAAATCACAAGTG
Organism: Schistocerca gregaria; assembly: GCF_023897955.1. Lineage (NCBI taxonomy): Eukaryota > Metazoa > Arthropoda > Insecta > Orthoptera > Acrididae > Schistocerca > Schistocerca gregaria. The sequence goes on from NC_064922.1 coordinate 198,488,250, forward strand.
TGAAGTTTGGGGAAAGAACATCGCATCAGCCTGGTAAAAAATGGACAGAGGAACGGAAGAAGGAGAATTCTGAGAGGATGAGGAGGTTTTGGGAAGCAAAGAAGGAAAACATCCGAAGATGAAATTATGAATTCAAGTTCAATAGCTCTCCTAAACGGGAACAATCGTTATAATAATAATAATAATAATAATAATATAAATATGGCTTTTGGAACAGACAAATGTAAGAAAAAAGCATAGTCAAGGGAAAAAACACTAAACAAGAAGATTACATATTGGATAACCACAGCGACTGCATAGAAGCGATGGAAAAAAACAGATACTAGATAAATATCTAGGATACAGACAAAAAAATAGGAATAGATAATACAAATATTAAAGAAGAACTAAAAGAAAAATATAGACAAAGACTAACTAAAATACTGAAAACAGAATTGACAGCAAGAAACAAGACAAAAGCTATAAATATTTATGCTATACCAATATTGACATACTCATTTGGAGTAGTGAAAAGGAGTGATAGAAACCTAGAAGCACTCAATACACTTACACGATCACAATGCCACAAATATAGAATACATCACAATCATTCAGCAACAGAAAGATTCACATTAAGCAGAAAGGAAGGAGGAAGGGTATTTATAAAAAAATCCTACATTATGGACAGGTAGACAATTTAAGAAAATTCTTTATAGGACGAGTAGAAACTAGCAAAATACACAGAGCAATCACTCATATAAATACATCGGCTACACCATTGCAATTTCATAACCAGTTCTACAACACTTTAGATCACATAACATCAACAGATACGAAGAAAGTAAATTGGAAAAAGAAAACACTACATGGCAAGCACCCTTATCATCTGACACAGCCAAACATCGATCAAGTCGCATCCAACACATGGCTAATAAAAGGCAATATATACAGTGAGACGGAAGGATTCATGATTGCAATACATGATCGAACAATAAACACCAGATATTACAGCAAGCCTATTATTAAAGATCCCAATACCACAACAGATAAACGCAGACTTTGCAAACAACAAATAGAAACAGTAGATCACGTCACGAGCGGATGTACAATACTAGCAAATACAGAATACACCAGAAGACATGACAATGTAGCTAAAATAATACATCAACAACTTGCCATACAACATAAACTAATAAAACAACACGTTCCCACATACAAGTATGCACCACAAAATGTACTGGAGAATGATGAATACAAATTATACTGGAACAGAACCATTATAACAGATAAAACAACACCACATAACAAACCTGACATCATACTGGCCAATAAAAAGGAGAAATTAACACAACTAATCGAAATATCCAGACCCAATACAACAAATATACAGAAGATAACAGGAGAAAAAATTGAAAAATACATCCAACTGGCTGAGGAAGTCAAGGACATGTGGCATCAGGATAAAGTTGACATTATACCAATTATACCATCAACTACAGGAGTCATACCACACAATATCCACCAGTACATCAACGCAATACAGCTACATCAAAACGTATTTATACAACTACAGAAATCTGTAATTATTGATACATGTTCAATTACCCGGAAGTTCCTAAATGCAATGTAACATATACCGTACAGTTAAAGGAAGTCATGCTTGATCAAGGTCCGCGTCACTTTCCATTTATAACCAGACATAACGTCTGAGAAAGGAAAGAAATAATAATAATAATAATAATAATATGTAGACCACTGTAGCAGCCCTTTTGCAGTCACAGGTGTGTCGCGGTGTCAATTCAATCATTTATTTGTTTCGAAGCGAGTATTGAATCAATTTCTGGACTACTGCATGTCCTATCTATAGCTTGGAGAAGCCATTTTCTTGAGATATTTAGCATTTGTTACGTCTCACTTTTATCATAGGCGATGTACTGGCAAAGCACAACATATGATTGTGGCTGGTGGACTATGTGGGGAACCTGTAGCCTCCATCGTATTAATGCCACTAATTGAGAAAAAGTAAGTATTGATAGCTTACAAAATCGATATTATAGACTTACAACATTGTGATAATAGTAATGTTCTTTCGAAAACAATTTAGTTTCATGACTGAAACAGAATCGAATCGTTTAGTTTTACCCCCAGGTTGGGAACTACTGCTGTAGGCCGTGGTGCAAAATAATCGCCCTTTTATAAAATGCCACCTAGTGGAAACATTGTTCCTATATATTGAATCGTTTACGACGTCATATTTGGGTTATTCAAGTTTCGTAGGACAGCGTGTTAAATGCGTCTGCCAGGAGTAAACGTGATGGTAATGTTAATTATGTAGCTTTTTGGATAGAGGTGCCTCCGTCCTTGGAGTCGCTCTGACTGCCCTGGACCAGGCTGCTGTTGAGTCACGGTCGCTGTCTTGCAGGACAGTTGTAGCTGAGCACCTGACGAGGTACCGGTTCCAGCAGGCCGCATCACACGGTCGCCTTCTTGCTGCCACTTCTTGTTTATCGCGGACTGCTCGGAGTCCAGTAGACTGCCTCGCTCGCTTGCTGCCGCAGCAGGTCCCTCCTGGAGGACGCTTTCGGCATCAGAGACTTCCCGCATAAATAGCGCCCTCTCTTGACACATTTCAAGCCATAAGTCATTATTCCTGTGTGTGTGTGTGGGATTGAAGGGACCAGACTGCTAAGGTCATCGGTCCCATTATTCCTGTCAACAAGGACACTTTAAATATCAGCACACGTACAAAATTGTGAAGCATATTTTTGTATTTGTTTAGTTGTATGAGTACGGTAGAGACAGATGATGATGTACTGGGTTGATTAAAATTTCATTGTGTCTGACAAGTTCCCCTTAGTTGTCCCTGCCGATGTGGTGTCGCGCAAATAGTCATTTCTCGACCTTATCCTTCCTTCATCACCGTCCTACGTACTCAAAATCAGCTACTCCTGCTTCACCTATTCCACCCCACTGCAGATGGGCCTCGTGGCTCTGTCCTGTTTCTCCCTCTTCCTTTCTGTAGACATTCCCAAACCACCATCCCCCCCCCCCCCCAGCCCACCTACCTCTTACAATATGCTGACAGCACCTACTACCTAGCTATTCACCAGACCCTCCACGTCTCCCAAGCCTCGTTCCATCCGTACTTGAATCTCCTTGTCGAGTGCTGTAATACCGGAAACTTCAAGATAATCCACAGAAAAGTGAAGCCTCCATGTTTGGATGCATTGTAATAAGCATCCCTCTCGTAGAGAAACAACTGAAGGAGTTGAAAACAAATAAGCCACCAGGTTCGGATGGATTCCCAATTCGGTTTTACAAAGTGTACTGTACTGCATGGGCCTCTTACGTAGCTTGCATTTATCGTGAATCTCAGGTCCAGTACTAAGTCCCAAGCGACTGGAAAAAATCACAGGTGACTCTGGTGTGTGAGAAAAAAATGGTTCAAATGGCTCTGAGCACTATGAGACTTAACTCCTGAGGTCATCAGTCCCCTAGAACTTAGAACTACTTAAACCTAACTAACCTAAGGACATCACACACATCCATGCCCGAGGCAGGATTCGATCCTGCGACCGTAGTGGTCGCCCGGTTCCAGGCTGTAGCGCCTAGGACCGCTCGGCCACTCCGGCCGACGGTGTACGAGAAGGGTAAAAGAATGAACCAGCAAAATTACAGACCAATATCCCTAAATTGGGTTTGCTGCAGAATCCATCAACGTACTCTCATTTCGAATATAATAAACTTTCTTGAGACTGTGAAGCTTATGTCCACGGATCAGCATGGTTTTAGAAAGCATCACTCGTGCGAAACTCAGCTTGCCCTTTTCTCACATGATATACTACGAACTATGGATGAAGGGCAGGCAGGGTACATATTTTCAGATTTCAGGAAAGCATTTGACACGGTGCCCCGTTGCTTGCTCTTAACGAAGGTACGAGCATATGGAATAAGTTCGTAGATATGTCAGTGGCTCGAAGGCATCTTAAGAAATAGAACCCAGTATGTTGTTCTCGACAACGAACGTTCATTAGAGGCAAGGGTATCGTCTGGAGCACCCCAGGAAAGTGTGATAGAAGCGCTGTTGCTCTCTATATACATAAAAGATTTGGCGGACAGAGTGGGCAGTTATCTGCGGTTGTTTGCTGATGAGTCTGTGGTGTACGGTAAGGTGTCGAAGTTGAGTGACCAGGAAGATACAAGACGACTTAGACAAAATTTCTAGTTGGTGTGATGAAGGCAGCCAGCTCTAAGCGTGAAAAAATATAAGTTAATGCGGATAAGTAGGAAAATTAAATCTGTAATGTTCGGATGCAACATTGATAGTGTCCTGCTTGACATAGTCATATCGTTTAAATATTTGGACGTAACGCTGCAAAGCGATATAATGTGGAACCATCATGTGAGAACTGTGGTAGGGAAGGTGAATGGTCGACCTCGGTTTATTGGGAGCATCTCAGGAAGGAGTGGTTCACCTGTAAATGATACAGCATATACAACGCTGGTGCGACTTCTTCTTGAGTTCTGCTCGCGTTTTTGGGATCCGTACTAGATCGGATTGAAGGAAGACGTCGAAGCAGTTCAGAGGTCGGCTATTAGATTTGATATCGGAAGGATCCGAACAACACGTAAGTATTACGGAGATGCTTCGGGAACTCAAATGGGATCCCCTGGAGGAAAGGCGACGCACTATTCGAGAAAAACTATTGAGAAAATTTAGAGAACCAGCATTTGAAGCTGACTGCCGAACGACTCTACTACCGCCAACATCCACTACTGGCTATTAAAATTGCTACACGAAGAAGAAATGCAGATGATAAACGGGTATTCATTGGACAAATATATTATACTAGAACTGACATGTGATTACATTTTCACGCAATTTGGGTGCAAAGATCCTGAGAAATCAGTACCTAGAACAACCACCTCCAGCAGTAATAACGGCCTTGAAATGCCTGGGCGTTGAGTCAAAAAGAGCTTGGATGGCGTGTACAAGTACAGTTGTCCATGCAGCTTCAACATGATACCACAGTTCATCAAGAGTAGTGACTGGCGTATTGTGACGAGCCAGTTGCTCGGCCACCATTGACCAGACGTTTTCAGTTGGTGAGAGATCTGAAGAATGTGCTGGCCAGGGCAGCATTCGAACATTTTCTGTATCCAGAAAAAACCGTACAGGTCCTGCAACATACGGTCATGCATTATCCTGCTGAAATGAAGGGTTTCGCAGGGATCAAATGAAGGGTAGAGCCACGGGTCGTAACACATCTGAAATGTAACGTCCACTGTTCAAAGTGCCGTCAATGGTAACAAGAGGTGACCGAGACGTGTAACCAATGGCACCCCATACCATCACGCCGGGTGATACGGTAGTATGGCGATGACGAAAACACGCTTCCAATGCGCGTTCACCGCGATGTCGCCAAACATCCATCATGATGCTATAAACAGCACCTGGATTCATCCGAAAAATGACTTTTGGCCATCGTGCACCCAGGTTCGTCGTTCAGGACACCATCGCAGGCGCTCGTGTCTGTGATGCAGCGTCAAGGGTAACCGCAGCCATGGTCTCCGAGCTGATAGTCCATGCTGCTGCAAACGTCGTTGAACTGTTCGTGCAGATGGTTGCTGTCTTGCAAAAGTCCCCATCTATTGACTCAGGGATCTAGACGTGGGTGCGCGATCTGTTACAGCCATGCGGATTAGATGCTTGTCATCTTGACTGCTAGTGATACGAGGCCGTTGGAATCCAGCACGGCGTTCCGTATAACCCTCCTGAACCCACCGATTCCATATTCTGCTAACAGTCATTGGATGTCGACCAACGCGAGCAGCAACGTCGCGATACGATAAACCGCAATCGCGATGGGCTACAATCCGACCTTTATCAAAGTCGGAAACGTGATGGTACCCATTTTTCCTCCTTACACGAGGCATCACAAGAACGTTTCACCAGTCAACACCGGTCAACTGCCGTTTGTGTATGAGAAAGTTGGAAACTTTCCTCATGTCAGCACGTTGTAGGTGTCGACAACGGCGCCAACCTTATGTGAATGCTCTGAAAAGCTAATCATTTGCATATCGCAGTATCTTCTTCCTGTCGGTTAAATTTCGCGTCTGTAGCACGTCATCTTCGTGGTGTAGCAATTTTAATAACCAGTAGTGTATTATTTATTGCTTATATGTCTCGTTCGATGAGTAGTCGAGACATAAATTTTAGCGGCAAAGATGCTATTTACAGTAAGCAGGCAGTGTGAACGGGTCGAACGGTAAAGGCTATACACTAGTAGCATCCGACCACGAGTAGAAGAGCAGACGGCCGTCTAAAAATGAAGTAATTGTTAAAAGTAATGGTATCCCTCTACATTTGTTTGTTAAATTGTTCCTAAATGGTTTCGTATGGCTTTAAGTCAGTCGTGGATGAGCCTTTGTTGGGGAGAGTCAACACAGAAGTGCCTGGCTGGGCTTGGTATTTTCAGTATGGAGGACATGTAAATAGATATTGCTAGCAATGTTGGTATTAGCTGCACAGAAACAGTAGCAGTGGCAGTGTGGAATGGATTAATTTTTTTGGTAATAGTACGGACTTATTCGGTACTGCTAAAAGATAGATACTGCCAGTTCAGTTGTGAATTCATGGTAAATGGTTATTGCGGTATACAACGGAAGTAACGACGGAAATCTGGCTTTTGTTATTGCGTAATAGGAGAAGATAAAACGTGAGGGTATTTCGTTGGAAGCGAGTATTCAGTAGGGTAGACTGTACAGAAACCAGTCTGTGGTTGATGAGTTGCCATTGCAACGAGAGATCATGTGCTGTTCGGAACAACTACCTAAATTCGTTTTTGTGTGCTCCAGTTTTGCAGACGCATTTATTGTTGGGTGTTGTAAATGTTGTTTGGTGTAGGAATTCGGCACCCTCTAATGTTATTGAGTGTTCAGCGTAGGAATTTGTGTAATTATACACAGACTGAGGTAATAGTGTGGTTCATTGTAATTGAAATGTTTATTCATTTTCACTTTAGTGATAGGGATTCGGAAGATACAAGTAGTATTTTGCTACCACTAACTAATTTAGAAACATTATAATTGGTTGGTCTTACAGCGTAAAGTTTTCCCCGCTGAGTGCCAAGATCTTGGCTCGAAAGTTGTGTAACAATTGGTTGGAACCATCTAACAGACGAATCTTTTCCTTTCGATGGGTGACTTTGAGATAGGAACAGATAGTGGGTGGCGATGAGCCAACATTTGAAGAGGCTTAATCTTACTTTAATCTGTTTAAATGTTGTGGTAAAAACATTGATAGGGGTTTAGAGTTTCGTGGTCACTCGTTCACCGTCGTCGACTGCTTCTACATGTGAAAACAAATAAAGCTATGGAGCATTAAACTGAAATGAAACTCTGAATCTTGATTTATCCTCTAACAGGAAAGAAATGTACAACATATATTGTCTCTCCAAAGGAAGTAAAGAAATTATCGAAACGGAGAAATGTTAAAATTGTCAATCAGAGACGTTCTTTGATGCTAACATTCAATTGTGCGAAGTCACAAAACGCTAGAAAAGTTGTAGTTTAACAGCAAATCTGCTTTTCTTCTTCAAGATTACGAAATATTCAAATTAGTTTCTCTAACTGAAAGATAGGGAATAGAAGTAATAGTACAGAATAAACCCGGAAGAGAAATAAACGAAATAAGCACGTAGCAAATATACTGATTTCAATACGGGGAGAAAAGAAACAAAATAGATAATTTGCAGTGTGATAATTTTATCGCTGATTGAGCGATTTGGTACATCTAGGCATTTTAAATTTCTTGACGGTAATAAATGACGATATTCACGCCTTGAAATACAATGTATCATAAGCAATCAGTTATCTGCTAGATATATACAGATAATAACGTAGCATTGCGGGCAGAAGGTAGTTGCTGTTGGGTAATTAGCTGTAATATATAGCTTGATTTCATCTCACATTAACGTGAATAGCAAGGATGTAGATGAATCCACTGCGTATGTAGAAGTATCTTCCTGTTAGCATTTCCGTAAGAGGGTTCATTTATTATTCAAATACTTGATGTGAAGGAATTACGCTAAGATTCCAAATTAATTATTAAATTATAACAATTAATTACGGTGAGATGTGCGCTGTATTAACACTAAATGTGTAGAGTGTACAACGTCAATCATTAACTGCAAAGTAGTCGGTTCAGTTAAATACATTCTGAAAGCTGGTTATATGCTAGTAAAGAGATGTTGTCTGGTTAGGCTTTATTGTACCGGCCTTAATAATAATATTAGAATCCATGATAATCTCACGCTTTCACGAATACTAACATGGTGTGTTAGATCAATGGATTTTTCTGATCGCTGTCAGTTCGAATGTAGTGATGTAACGAATTGTTTGTACAACATTAATAACTTGTTAATCGTGCTGATAACCCTCTTCATCTACGTCTACATCATACTCCTCAAGCCACCTAATGTTATCTGACGGAGGGTATCTTCAGTTACCACTACCTGATCCCTCCAACCCTGTTGTTCAATAGTAAAACTCTCCCTGGTGCACGATGTCTGTCTTGTAATGTCTGCCAGTGGCGTTTGTTTAGCATCTCCCTAACGCTCTTTCACCATCTAAACGATCCCGTGACGAAACACTCCGCTCTTCGTTGGATCTTCTCTATCTCCTCTCTCAGTCCTACCTGATAGAGCTCCGAGATAGATGAACAATACTCAAGAATCGGGCGAACAAGCATCGTATAAGCCACTTCTTTCGTGGATGAGTTACATTTCCTTAGGATTCTTACAATGAAACTGAGTCTTGTGTCTGCTTTTCACACTATCTGTTTTATATGTTCATTCCACTTAAGGTAGCTCTGGATAGTTACGCCTAGATATTTTACGGCAAACATTGTCTCCAGCTGTTTGTCATCAATAGTGTAGCTGTACAGTAGTGGATTTCTTTTCCTATTTATGCGCAATATGTTGCATTTATTGGGGTTCAGGGTCAACTGCCAGAGCCTGCACCATTCATCATTTCTCTGCAGGTCGTTCTGCAAATTCTTACTATCTTCTGGCGTTGCTACTTTGCTATAGACAACTGCAACATCTGCGAATAGCCATAAAGAGCATCCAACGCTTTCTATAAGATCGTTTATATATACTGTAAACAGCAACGGTCCTATCACACTTCCCTGTGGTATTGTTGATATTATCTTTACATCTGTCGATTTTGTTCCGTTAAGAGCTACATGTTGAGTTCTATCTGCAAGAAACTCTTGAATCCAATCGCAAGTCGGCTTCGACACTCCGTAAGCTCGTATTTTTTTCATTAAACGGCAATGCGGGACGGTGTCAACTGCCTAACTGAAATCAAGGAGCGGCATTAACCTGAACGCCGTTGTCCATTGCGCTATGGATCTCATAGAGGAACAGAGCGAGCTGAGTTTCGCAGTATCTCTGTTTTTTGCGGAATCCATGTTGACTTTTATAGAGGAGATGTTCATTTTCGCCGGCCGCGGTTCTAGCGGTTCTAGGCGCTCAGTCCGGAACCGCGCGACTGCTACGGTAACAGGTTTGAATCCTGCCTCGGGCATGGATGTGTGTGATGTCCTTAGGTTAGTTAGGTTTAAGTAGTTATAAGTTCTAGGGGACTGATGACCACAGATGTTAAGTCCCATAGTGCTCAGAGCCATTTGAACCATTCTTTTTGTTCATTTTACAAAAACGTCGTAATTCTAGAGCATAAAACATGTTCCATAATTCTACAACAGATTGACGTCAACGATACAGGTCTATAATTGTGTGGATCTGTCTTACGGCTTTCTTGAAAACGGGAATGTCATGCGCTTTTTTCCAGTCATTATGTACCTTTCATTGTTCAATGATCCACGATAAATTACTGATAGAAGGGGAGCAAGTTCTTTCACATAATCTTTATAGAATCTTATAGGTATCTCGTCTGGCCCTGACGCTTTTCACCTACTAAGCGACTATAGCTGCTCTTCAATTGCGCGATCGGTTATCTCAATATGTGCCATTTCGACGTTCGTATGACGATTGAAAGGGGGGACAGTATTACGATCTTCCGCGGTGAAACAGCTTCGGAAGACCGAATTCAGTATTTCGGCCTTCTCTCTGTTATCTTCTGTCCGGTGCCGGTGTTGTCGCTGAGAGAATGAATAGATGATTTTGACCCTCTTACTGATTTTACATACGACCAAAATAAAATCTCTTAGGGTTTTTACTCAGGTCGGTTGACAACCTCTTACTAACCTGAGGACATCAGACAGATCCATGCACGAGGCATTATTCGAACCTGCGACCGTAGCAGCAGCACGGTTCCGGACTGAAGCGCCTAGAACCTTTTGGTCACAGCGGCCGGCGTCTTACAATCAAAGTCATTGAACACTTCTTTCGTTGCTCTCATTACGCTCATTTTCGCTTCGTTCAGCATTTGTTTGTCGGCTAGGTTTTCACTTCTCTTGAATTTGAGATGAAGTGCTCTTTATTTACGTAGCCCTTTTCCGACACGGCTATTAAACCATGGTGGATTTTTCGCATCCCTTAAAATCTTACTCGGAACGTAATTGTCTGGGGAATTATGAACGATGTCTTTGAATTTTTTCCATTTGTTCTCCACACCTTCGTCCTCATCACCGAATATTTGATGATGACTGCTGAGATATTCTGAAATTTGTATCCTGTCACCCTTGCTGAGCAAATACATCTTCCTATCTTTATTTACATTCCTTGTAGGTCCTGTCGTCGTAGATGCTGTCACAGCCTTATGATCACTGATACCTTCCTCTACGTTAACTGATTCGCTAAGTTCAGGTCTGTTTGTTGCCAGGAGGTCTAAGACGTCACTCTCATGAGTTGGTTTTCTAACTGTCTGCTCAAGGTAATTCTCTGACAAGACATCCAGTGCAATGCCACACGAATCCCTGTCTCTGACATCAGTTTTGATGGCATAACACTCCCAATATATACCTGGAAAGCTGAAGTCACTCCCTGTCACAACGTCATGACCGGGAAAATTTCTAACGATACTCTGCAAGTTATGTCTGAAGCGCTCTACAGCTGCAAACCCTGACCCAAGTGGTCTATAAAAGCATCCGATCACCATAATTGACCGTTCTTAGATACTCAATTTCACCCAGGTTATTCACATTCGGAATCCGTAATAACCTCAGTTGACTTTATCGAATAGCGATACTAATTCTGGGACCTTTTCTTGGATGCTCCTGTAGTTTACTAAAATAATATTAATCTTTCTATCTCTGATCTGCGAGGACAAATATTCTCTGAGGTTACTGTGTCTGATTTAACAGGCAAATCGTCTTTGATCCCAAGGGAGAGGTTCTCTAACCTAAAAAAGCCCCATGTGCACGCCACACGTAATCCGCTATCCTAGTAGCCGTTTCCTGCGCGTAGTGCACGCCTGACCTGTTGAGGGGAACCGACCTATTAAGGGGAACCTTACAATTCTGCACCCGATAACGGAGGTCGAGAAATTCACATCCGATACCGTCGCAGAATCGTATAAGCCTCTGGTTTAGACCTTCCACTCTGCCCCAAACAAGCCTATTTGTGCATCGCACAACCACAGGGTTAGATAAGTTACTATAGCAGCTTATTCGTGGAAAACTAATATGAGAAAATCAGGAATTATTACATATATTAAGGCAAAAAAGTTCAAGAACATTGAGACGAGTAGAATTAGTAAGGATCAGCGCGTAGAAGTGTTTGCTTGTGAATTAATACGGAAAATAGTTCACTTTTAATTTAACGTACATAGGTCCCCAACGGGAAAATTTGAACTGTTTATGAGGAATCTGGATTCCTTACTGTGCTATCTGTCAGAGAGCAGCAAGCAGTTAGTAGTCTACGGTGACATCAATGTAGATTTTCTAAGGAATTCTGATAGAAAAAAATGATCTGGAAACCTTCTGTGGATCCTACAATTTGATCTCAGTGATTTACTTCCAGACTCGGACAGATTAAGACCGTAGGATCCTAACTGATAATGACTTCTTTTGGTAAGCTCAGAGTAAGAAAACAAGTGTTTATCCAGTAACTAATGTTATCTTGGATCATGATACACAGTAAGCTAGGATAAATAACATAATGCCTTACCGTATGGATACTCGTCAGTGGAAATCAGAATAATAAATGACTCTCCGACAAATGTTTTTAAGTATAATTTACAGGAGATAACCTGGGATTAAATTTGTAATGAACCAAATGCTAACGAAAAATTTAGTCTACTCTATGATAAATTAATATCATTATTTGAAAATAGTTTTCTGCATAAGCTGATCAGAAAGGACACTAAACAGCCGTGTAAAAACCACGGATGAATAGAAGGATTAAAGTATCTTGTGAAAGGAAAAGGGTTCAAATGGTTCAAATGGCTCTGAGCACAGGTCATCAGTTCCCCAGAACTTAGAACTACTTAAACCTAACTAACCTAAGGACACCACACACATACATGTCCAAGGCAGGATTCGAACCTGCGACCGTAGCGGTCGCGCGGTTCCAGATTGTAGCGCCTAGAACCGCTAGGCCACCGCGACCGGCAAGGAAAAGGGAAATGTATCTTTTGGCAAGAACCACTAAGGACCCATCAATAATTTCACACTACAAAAATTACTCCAAATTACTAAGAAAGGCTATTAACAATCAAGGAACAAGCATATAATTACAAAAATCAGTAATTCCGGTAACAGACTAAACCTATTGGTGGGCGCATTCAAAATACCATGAGTGGGCGCCTTGCGATTTTTACGCCACAGCTATATAAGATTTTTAATCTTAGGAAAAATAATCTTCATATAATCGGTACTTGCATCATAACGGAGAAAACATAACATTACATCATATGGCTCTATAAAAATAATCTTTCATTTATATCTTGCCTTCACAATTGTCTATTATCGTCATTGTAGTTTCTAAGTCTAAGTCGCGTAACTGTGGAAGTGCTGTGGAATGAGTACATCTGATCTACAGTGTCATTTCCTTTGGTAGCACTGTAGTCCATATTCAAACTCGAGTTCTTAGTCTCTTGATCTGTTACATTTGTGCTATGCATTGTCGATAAAAAGAATTACAGGTTTTTCCTTTTAGGAACTGCAGAGGCCATTCAAATATCATCTTTAAAACCGGAAAGACATGATTGGACTTCTCTGGCTTTACTTGCTTGGAATTCTGGAGAAATTTCCGTCTTACCTTCTATCATGGTTCTCAAGAAAGTCACTCCTTTGCCGAGGAGATTTTCAGACAGAGGGTAGCTGTTGTAGTAATTGTCGGTCGTAAGATTTCTGTTTATTTTTCTAGATTGGTGTCGGCATCTGCTTGCCACAATAAATTTTTTAAGTTCAGGTTATAAAATGTCTTGGCATCACAGAAGGCATACATTTTGATGACATATTTTGCAGGCTTATTAGGGATATGCTGTACAAATCTCCAGCGTCCTTTGAAAGGATGCAACATCTTGTCAGTAGTGGCAAACTCTCTGACCATGCAGTAAAAAATACAGCCGTTGATAAATTCTTGATGGAAGTCCCGGATGGATGCCAGTTTGTCACTTTGTTTTCTCTCATTCCGGGTGCCCAAGTCATCGATCCTAAGAGCTCAAAGCAGAAATCGAAAGGGCTTATAGTTGAAGAGAGCTCGTAAAATAATCATTCCTATGCCATCTGGATCCCACAGTTCACAGTAATTCGTGCGTCCTCCTTTCTTTATACCTATTAAAAATAATGGACCTAAAAAGAGTCTTTATCTCTGGTTTTGTTGTGTTTCTGCAGTCTTGTTCTCTCTGACATTGAATTTCAACTTCTGATTGTAGCAGTTTGCATTTTCCGCAATGTTATCATCGCATCAGTAATAAAAAGGTAACACGCAACAATTTCTTTTTCTGCAATTTTAGCATTTGCCTTTGGAGCCGACAAAACGTTTAGGATGTTCTTGGCTTTGGTTTTAGGAGAAGAAGGGAAAAGGTCACGTATCCAAACAGTTTCATCTTTTGCTATGTAAATAAGGTAATCGCCACTATGCAACCATATGGTCATCTGTTTCCTCTGTTGACTGTTCGGTGTCACTACTGTGGTTTTTTCTTCAATAAATTCCTCTTCCAACTCAGATTCACATGAATCTCACAATCTTGATAATTCTTCTTCTGACAGTTATCGTAATACTTTCTCATAGTCTTCAGAACGCACAATTTGACAGTGCCTGTAAAATGCTTTTACTTTCTATTTCCACCCTTTTATGAGTCCAGATGAAACGAATGTATATAACAGCAAGATATTGTTGCAAAACAAGATCCAAGATTGAAAAAAAAATAATGCAAATTTCATTTGAGAACTTTTATTCGATTTGAATATTCACATAAAAGCAAGATTCATTTGAAGCGGAAGAAAAACACAAGCACTTCACATCACAAAGATCGTAGCAGTAAGCACATCATCAACACGACATTCATTTTTCGAACAACAATAACGACCCAACTGCTGTAAGCGTGAATTGCGCAAATGTAGTAAATGGTGACATCTGTTATTAATAATAATAACAAATACGTATTTGGACGTGCACTCAACTATAACGCTATCTCTTGTACTAACAGAAAATTAAATCTTGCCGGCCGTGGTGGACGAGCGGTTCTAGGCGCTTCAGTCCGGAACCGCGCGACTGCTACGGTCGCAGGTTCGAATCCTGCCTCGGGCATGGATGTGTGTGATGTCCAGAGGTTAGTTAGGTTTAAGTAGTTCTAAGTTCTAGGGGACTGATGACTTCAGATGTTAAGTCCCATACTGCTCAGAGCCATTTGAACCATTTAACTGCCGCAGGCTAGAAGTAATGTAGTGAACTGGAGGCAGGACAACCAGCCACAGAACAGGATAAGACCACTACTGAACAGAAATGATGGGCTGTAAATGTTGAGTCACAGGTTGGAAGTGTATGTGATAATCATTTCTTAAATATAGTACGAGTCATAGGGACAAACTGTTCATGAGGAAAATCGCAGCAGTATGTTGAAAATGTAACTGATAATATTCTGTCATATCAACGTGTCACTAACTTCTCGTCCTGAAATTAAAAAAAAAAAAAAGATATACATTCTCTGAAAAATAAAAGCTCATCTGGTTTTGATGGTTTTTCCAATGGCAAAGTAAGGAATGTTCCCATATAAAAACTCTGCTCTTATCTGAACTAAAGGTACAGGGTGTTTAAAAAATGACCGGTATATTTCAAACGGCAATAAAAACTACACAAGCAGCGATAGAAATACACCGTTTGTTGCAATATGCTTGGGACAACAGTACATTTTCAGGCGGACAAATTTTCGAAATTACAGTAGTTACAATTTTCAACAACAGATGGCGCTGCAAGTGATGTGAAAGATATAGAAGACAACGCAGTCTGTGGGTGCGCCATTCTGTACGTCGTCTTTCTGCTGTAAGCGTGTGCTGTTCACAACGTGCAAGTGTGCTGTGGACAACATGGTTTATTCCTTAGAACAGAGGATTTTTCTGGTGTTGGAATTCCACCGCCTAGAACACAGTGTTGTTGCAACAAGACGAAGTTTTCAACGGAGGTTTAATCTAACCAAAGGACCGAAAAGCGATACAATAAAGGATCTGTTTGAAAAATTTCAACGGACTGGGAACGTGACGGATGAACGTGCTGGAAAGGTAGGGCGACCGCGTACGGCAACCACAGAGGGCAACGCGCAGCTAGTGCAGCAGGTGATCCAACAGCAGCCTCGGGTTTCCGTTCGCTGTGTTGCAGCTGCGGTCCAAATGACGATAACGTCCATGTATCGTCTCATGCGCCAGAGTTTACACCTCTATCCATACAGAATTCAAACGCGGCAACCCCTCAGCGCCACTACCATTGCTGCATGAGACACATTCGCTAACGATATAGTGCACAGGATTGATGACGACGATATGCATCTGGGCAGCATTTGGTTTACTGACGAAGCTTATTTTTACCTGGACGGCTTCGTCAATAAACAGAACTGGCGCATATGGGGAACCGAAAAGCCCCATGTTGCAGTCCCATCGTCCCTGCATCCTCAAAACGTACTGGTCTGGGCCGCCATTTCTTCCAAAGGAATCATTTGCCCATTTTTCAGATCCGAAACGATTACTGCATCACGCTATCTGGACATTCTTCGTGAATTTGTAGCGGTACAAACTGCCTTAGATGACACTGCGAACACCTCGTGGTTTATGCAAGATAGTGCCCGGCCACATCGCACGGCCGACGTCTTTAATTTCCTGAATGAATATTTCGATGATCGTGTGATTGCTTTGGGCTATCCGAAACATACAGGAGACGGCGTGGATTGGCCTCCCTATTCGCCAGACATGAACCCCTGTGACTTCTTTCTGTGGGGACACCTGACCAGGTGTACCGCCAGAATCCAGAAACAATTGAACAGCTGAAGCAGTACATCTTATCTGCATGTGAAGCCATTCCGCCAGACACGTTGTCAAAGGTTTCGGGTAATTTCATTCAGAGACTACGCCATATTATTGCTACGCATGGTGGATATGTGGAAAATATCGTACTATAGAGTTTCCCAGACCGCAGCGCCATCTGTTGTTGTCAATTGTAACTACTGTAATTTCGAAAGTTCGTCTGCCTGAAAATGTACTGTTGTCCCAAGCATATTGCAACAAACGGTGTATTTCTATCGCTGCTCGTTTAGTTTGTATTGCCGTTTCAAATATACCGGTCATTTTTGAAACACCCTGTATGTAATGCAACACTAACTTAGACATATTTCCATAGAGACTGAAATATGCCGGTGTTAAAAGCCTCTTTAAGAAAGGTGACAAGATAGATGTCAACAGATACTCACCTGTTTCACTGCTTACATCATTTTACGAAATTTTTGAGAAGTTGATGTATTCTAGAATAGTATCTCGCTGAAGCAACAATAATATCCTCAGTGAATGACAGTTGAAGTTTAAGAAGGGTTGTTCTATTGAGAACGCCATTTACATGTTCACACACCAGATGTCCCAAGCATTAAATAATAAAATAGCACTGGTTGGCATTTTCTGCGACGTACCTAAGGCATTTGACTGCCTGAATCACGGTATTCTCCTAGATATACTTAAGTTTTATAGGACTGATGATCTAGCCAACCAATGGATAACGTCTGACCAAAACAATGCAGGAAGTTGTTCTTAGTAATTCAAAAAACATACTCTGGGGACATAATTCTGGCTGGAGAGAAATCACATATGGAGTTCTTCAAGGCTCAATCTTAGATCCACTGATGTTTCTCATATATGTAAACGATCTTCCGTCCAATATGCAACAAGCAGAGTTATTTCTTTTTGCAGACAACACTAATATCGTAATGCATACAGAAACAGCACCCTCAATTTCAAAAAGTCAGAACATATTCTGCACATCTAGGGGCACTACATCAATGAAAAGTGCAACACATGACAAGGCAATAATAAATAGGATAGAAATATCAAAATTCTTGATTGCCAGTATTGATGAGAATTTAAATTTGAACCAGCACTTTATGGAACTCATAAAACAACTTAGTTCAGCAACATTTGCACCTAGAAACATTGTAAATATTGGGGAGAGACAAATCAGTAAGATGACATTTACATTCGCATCTACATCTATACACTGCAAACTACCGTGAGGAGCACTGCAAAGGGCACATCCTACTGTACCAGTTATTAGGGTTTCTTCCTGTTCCAGTCATGTATGGAATGCGGGAAGAATGATTGTTTGAATGCCTCTGTGCTTGCAGTCATTAGTCTAATCTTATCTTCATCGCCAGGACTCAACTACTGGAGGGAACACCAAATTCTAACCACATCACCAGGTGGAAGAGCAAGCTACCACCTGATATCCCTGTAAAGGGTGAGCTATCTCCAGGAAATGACTTGTCCTACCCTATTTCAAGATAGCTCTATCGCCTTAGGGTGGGCGTTCCTCTTTGCAAGACCAACATGCGAAAATGGGGCATTCTTCCAGCTGATGGAGATACATTATGCGAGTGCGGAACAACACAAGACCCGGCCCACCTGCTAATTTGTCCTCAACTTGAACAACACTGCACAACACAGGACCTGATCGAGGGAAACAAAAAGGCCATCGGAGTTGCTACCTTCTGGGAAATGCTGACCAGACACGGAAATGAATGAATGATACCTATGTGAGCAATACATAGGAGACTGCAGTGCATTCTCAGAGTTATCACTTAAAGCCAGTTCTTGAAACTCTGTTAATAAACTTTCTCAGGATAGCCTATGTCTATCTTCAAGAGTCTTCCAGTTCAGTTTCTTCAGTATCTATGTGACAGCCTCCCATGGATCAAATGAACCTGTGACTATTCATACTGCCCTTCTGTGTATAGGTTCAATATCCCCTGTTAGTCGTATTTGGTATAGGTCCAACATACTTGAGAAATATTCTATAACGAGTCACTTGAGTGATTTGTAAGCAATCTTCTTTGTAGACTGATTGCACTTCCTCCGTATTCTACCAATAAACTGAAGTCTACAGCCTGCTTTACTCAAAACTGAGCCTACGTGGGCATTCCATGTTATATCCCTACGAAAAGTTACACCCAGGTATTTGTATGAACTGGCCAATTCCAACACTGACTCATTGATATTATTTTGTGAAGTGCATTATTTTACATTTCTGAACATTTAAAGCAAGACTTTTGCAGATGATGAAGGTATCTATAATGAAGTATTATCTGAAATACGCTGCAAAATATTCACTCAGATCATGATAAGATTCCAAGGTGGTACAAGTTGTGTTTCACACGATCGATGTTTCCAGAATCATTCTGTTCGAGATACCTCATTACGTTTGCGCTCAGAATGTGTTATAATATTCTATAAAAAAATCGGTGTCGTATTGTAGGATAATTTTGTGGTTCACTTCTATTACCCTTCTTGTAGACGGGCGTGACCTGTGCTTTTTTCCAAGAAGTGGGCACAGTATTTTGTTAGAGGGATCTACGATATTGTCAGCTGAAGGGTCCACTCAGTTTGAAATTCGGCATAGAATCTGACACGGACACGGGCCATGGAGCTTTGTTCTATTTTAACTGTTTCAGCTGTTTCTCGACACCATTGACACTAATACTATTTTATTCATCTTTTCAGTGGTACAAAGATTAAATTGGGGCAATTTACATCTACATCTACATGGATACTGTGCAAATCACATTTAAGTGCCTGGCAGAGGGTTCATCGAACCACCTTCACAATTATCTATCATTGCAATCTCGTATAGCGCACGGAAAGAATGAACACCTATATCTTTCCGTACGAGCTCTGATTTCCCTTATTTTATCGTGGTGATCGTTCCGCCCTGTGTAGGTCGGTGTCAACAAAATAATTTCTTATTCGGAGGAGAAAGTTGGTGATTGGATTTTCGTGAGAAGATTCTGTCGCTACGAAAAACGCCTTTCTTTTAATGATTTCCAGCCCAAATCCTGTATCATTTCTGTGACACTCTCTCCCATATTTCGCGAGAATACAAAACGCGCTACCTTTCTTTGAACTTTTTCGATGTACTCCGTCAGTCCTACCTGGTAAGGATCCCACGTCACGCAGCAGTATTCTAAAAGAGGACGAACAAGCGTAGTGTAGGCAGTCTCCTTAGTAGACCTCTTACATTTTCTACGTGTCCTGCCAATAAAACGCAGCCTTTGGTTAGCCTTCCCCAAACATTTTCTATGCGTTCTTTCCAATTTAAGTTGTTCGCAATTGTAATACCTAGGCATTTAGTTGAATTTACGGCTTTTAGTTTAGACTGATTTATCGTGTAACCGAAGTTTAACGAGTATCTTTTCGCACTCATGTGGATGATCTCAAACTTTTCATTATTTAGGTTCAACTGCCCCTTTTCGCACCATTCAGATATCTTTTCTAAATCGTTTTGCAATTTTTCTTGATCTTCTGATGACTTTATTAGTCGATAAACGACAGCGTCATCTGCAAACAACTGAAGACGGCTGCTCAGATTGTATCCAAAATCGTTAATATAGATAAGGAACAGTAAAGGGCCTATAACACTACCTTGGGGAACGCGTGAAATCACTTCTGTTTTACTCGATGACTTTCCGTCAATTACTACGAACTGTGACCTCTTTGACAGGAAATCGCAAATCCAGTCACATAACAGAGACGATATTCCATAAACACGCAATTTTACTACGAGCCGCTTGTGTGGTACAGTGTCAAAAGCCTTCCGAAAATCCAGGAATACGGAATTGATCTGAAATCCCTTGTCAATAGCACTCAGCACTTCATGTGAATAAAGAGCTAGTTGTGTTTCACATGAACGATGTTTTCTAAAGCCATGTTGACTGTGTGTCAATAGACCGTTTCCTTCGAGGTAATTCATAATGTTCGAACACAATTCTCCTAGGAATTAAATTGGGGCAATTCTCTTGGGGATTAAATTGGGGAAATTCTCTTGGGTTTTTCTTTGTAAAAAAAAAATTGGAAACGAAGTTCAACATTTCAACTTATCCTTTGCTACCCTCGATTTCAGTTCCTGTCTCATTCGCTAGGGAATAGACACTAACTTTGGTCCCACTAACAGTCTTTACAAATGATCAGTATTTCTTTGGATTTGGTAAAATATCATTTGACAATTTTCTGCTATAGTAATTATTGGAAACATCACACATTATTGTCTTGACATCCAAAAGCGTTTCGTTCAATATATATCTAGAGCCCTACGCTTTTTTTACACCTATTATGCAGTAATCTCTGTTTATTTAGAAGTTTCCTTACAGTGACTGTACACCATGGAGACTCCCACCGATTATGGACTGTTATACTGGGTACAACTAATCTTTTAAACTTGAGTCATAGTGCCTCTAGGGGCTCCTGACCTGTGCTGAAAGTATCAACTTCCTCATTAAGATATGACGCTATTGATTTTTTTATCTAGTTTACTGAACGTATATACACTCCTGGAAATGGAAAAAAGAACACATTGACACCGGTGTGTCAGACCCACCATACTTGCTCCGGACACTGCGAGAGGGCTGTACAAGCAATGATCACACGCACGGCACAGTGGACACACCAGGAACCGCGGTGTTGGCCGTCGAATGGCGCTAGCTGCGCAGCATTTGTGCACCGCCGCCGTCAGTGTAAGCCAATTTGCCGTGGCATACGGAGCTCCATCGCAGTCTTTAACACTGGTAGCACGTGAACCGTATGTGCAATTGACGGACTTTGAGCGAGGGCGTATAGTGGGCATGCGGGAGGCCTGGTGGACGTACCGCCGAATTGCTCAACACGTGGGGCGTGAGGTCTCCACAGTACATCGATGTTGTCGCCAGTGGTCGGCGGAAGGTGCACGTGCCCGTCGACCTGGGACCGGACCGCAGCGACGCACAGATGCACGCCAAGACCGTAGGATCCTACGTAGTGCCATAGGGGACCGCACCGCCACTTCCCAGCAAATTAGGGACACTGTTGCTCCTGGGGTATCGGCGAGGACCATTCGCAACCGTCTCCATGAAGCTAGGCTACGGTCCCGCACACCGTTAGGCCGTCTGCCACTCACGTCCCAACATCGTGCAGCCCGCCTCCAGTGGTGTCGTGACAGGCGTGAATGGAGGGACGAATGGAGACGTGTCGTCTTGAGCGATTAGAGTCACTTCTGCCTTGGTGCCAATGATGGTCGTATGCATGTTTGGCGCCGTGCAGGTGAGCGCCACAATCAGGACTGCATACGACCGAGGCACACAGGGCCAACACCCGGCATCATGGTGTGGGGAGCGATCTCCTACACTGGCCGTACACCTCTGGTGATCGTCGAGGGGACACTGAATAGTGCACGGTACATCCAAACCGTCATCGAACCCATCGTTCTACCATTCCTAGACCGGCAAGGGAACTTGCTGTTCCAACAGGACAATGCACGTCCGCATGTATCCCGTGCCACCCAACATGCTCTAGAAGGTGTAAGTCATCTACCCTGGCCAGCAAGATCTCCGGATCTGACCCCCATTGAGCATGTTTGGGACTGGATGAAGCGTTGTCTCACACGGTCTGCACGTCCAGCACGAACGCTGGTCCAACTGAGGCGCCAGGTGGAAATGGCATGGCAAGCCATTCCACAGGACTACATCCAGCATCTCTACGATCGTCTCCATGGGAGAATAGCAGCCTGCATCGCTGCGAAAGGTGGATATACACTGTACTAGTGCCGACATTGTGGATGCTCTGTTGCCTGTGTCTATGTACCTGTGGTTCTGTCAGTGTGATCATGTGGTGTATCTGACCCCAGGAATGTGTCAATAAAGTTTCCCCTTCCTGGGACAATAAATTCACGGTGTTCTTATTTCAATTTCCAGGAGTGTATCTTGTAAGTAGGCTGTTTAGGTTTTTTTAGTGGTAACGCCACGTAGCGCTCTGTATGAAAATCACTGGCTGTGCTGTGTGCGGTTTGTGGCTGGTTTGCATTGTTGTCTGCCATTGTAGTGTTGGGCAGCGGCAGTTGGCTGTTAGCGGCGCGTAGCGTTGCGCAGTTGGAGGTGAGCCGCCAGCAGTGGTGGATGTGGGGAGAGAGATGGCGGAGTTTTGAAATTTGTAAGAGTGGATGTCATGAACTGCTATATATATTATGACTATTTAGGTAAATACATTGTTTGTTCTCTATTAAAATCTTTCATTTGCTAACTATACCTATCAGTAGTTAGAGCCTTCCGTAGTTTGAATCTTTTAATTAGCTGGCAGTAGTGGTGCTCGCTGTATTGCAGGAGTTCGAGTAACGATTTTTGGTGAGGTAAGTGATATGTGAAACATATAGGTTAATGTTAGTCAGGGCCATTCTTTTGTAGGGATTTTTGAAAGTCAGATTGGGTTGCGGTAAAAATATTGTGTGTCAGTTTAACCACAATCATGCACATTTTTTCTAAGGGGACGTTTCAATCTGTGTGCTTGTTTTAGTTGCTCTTTGTACTTCGGTAATCTCATTGTTGCCACAGCCTCATCATGGTCACTGATACCAGTTTCTGTGTGGATGACCTCAAAGAGGTCAGGTCTATTAGTTAAGAACGAAGATGAAAGAACGCAAGAGCAGAGAAGGCTGTGAGACGTCAACCGATAGTACTCTGACTAGGACCGCACCACGACAGGAGCGGCCTCTGTCCAGAGAGAATATAAGCGCAGCTGCTGCCAGCCTCCCCTGAACACCAGTAGACCCGGACTAGAAGAGAGCACTAGAAGAGCCGTCATCCTAGCTGTTAAACTGAGAATTGTGCCTTATATAAATTGCTTGTATGGCCTTTGATATAGCGAAGGACACTGGTTATTTGAATGTCGCCATTTACTTGCGACCCAAAATTAAGTATTGTCAATCTACTTTAGTGTAATAAAAACCATTAATGTGATTTGCTTGAATTGTGTAGCTAGTCAAGAAAGCAGCAGCCTTTAGGCACCCTATAAGAGACGAGTGGGCAGGGCACCACACTAAGTACCTGTACTAGGTTGTTTCCAGAAAAGCCATTTCGTAACGTTTCACAGGATGTCTTATCTCGCCCACCACTAACAAAACTGTAATTTTCCCAATTCATTGTGGATAGTATAAGTCTCCACCAGTGATTACAGTATGATAGGGGAATTTACGTGCAAGTGAACGGAGGTTTTCTCTAAGATTTTCACTTACATCAGGAGATGAGTCTCATGGGCGACAACCGAGCGAGGTGGCGCAGTGGTTAGCACACTGGACTCGCGTCCGGGAGGACGACGGTTCAATCCCGTCTCCAGCCATCCTGATTTAGGTTTTCCGTGATTTCCCCAAATCGTTTAAGGCAAATGCTGGGATGGTTCCTTTGAAAGGGCACGGCCGATTTCCTTCCCAATCGTTCCCTAACCCGAGCTTGCGCTCCGTCTCTAATGACCTCGTTGTCGACGGGACGTTAAACACTAACCACCACCACCACCACCATGGGCGACAGAAGGATCCAGTTATCATTTTAAGCCCACCCCTAATACTGAGTCTTGCCCAAACAGTTTCACATGCAGCTTCAATTTCTATCTCGATCGATTTGAATTTCTTGTTTACTGCAACAAATAAACCACCATCTTCCCAGTTGACTATCCTTTCGATATACACTTAAATGTTCCACAAAAATTTCACTGCTTCCAATTTCAAGTTTCAACCAGCTTTCAGTACCTAGCGTCATGTGAGCTTCACTGCTTTCTATGAGCGCTTCAAACCCTGGCACCTTCTTGCGAATACTTCGGCAATTTATCATTAAGATTTTAATAATCTCGCCTATGAGAGTCTTTTGTTCCGATCTTACACTGATACTTCTGGGTTTCCTTCAGCTATAGTTATCTAGATTGGATAGAATATCGCCTAATCAAAAATAAAAATAACCTTGTGCGCATCCCACACACTGTCAGCTACCTGAGTAGCAGCCTCTGATGTGTAGTGCACACCTGACCCATTTAAGGGAACCATACAGTTGACAACTTTAAGGCGTAAGTCCAGGGAGTCAGGGCCTAGCTTGTCACAGTACCTCTGGTCTGTGATTCAGTCCTTCCACTCGACTCAGAAACATAGGCCCACGGTCAGTTATGGGTACAATGCTGTAAGTTAAGAGTTTCGTTGAAACCCCATGCACAAGTCTGGTCTTCTCAACCTTTTCTGCCAGTCGCTGGAATGGCGCAAGTATTACCTTGGAGCCCAGACAACAGGCATAATTTGTTCCAACGTGCGCCACAATCTGGATTTGGTTGCACACTGTTCCGTCAACGCCTCCCGGAATAGCCTCTTCAACATATTGAATGAGGCTTCCAGGCGTACACACTGAGTGTACCTGGTATCCTTTCCTGTCCCTCGCTGTCATTTCCTTAAGGGGTACCATCATCCGCTATATGTACGAACTGCTGACGATAAATGCATCCCTACCATTTTGCGTTCACCTCCTTTTGACAGCGGACAAATCAGGTTTCGACAAAACAGCTGATGTGAGTCCCATTGGCTCAGTTTCGGTTTCAGAGAAAGACAGCACCTCAGACTTGTTGGGTAGGTGGATCAGCACAACACCTCGAATCCTCCCTGGTCCCCCCGTCTGTCTTGTACAGGACGCCTAGATCTACCATTGACACGCTAGTCACAGTCAAGTGGACGAGTAATGACAGATCCCGTACTTTCTGCAGAGGAGACAAGATCCACAGGAGAGGATGTGCTTGACGTACGTGTGGTACTGGTATCACAGATGCAATGGAGAAATAACTTAAAATTAAGCCCACTGATTATTTTTCAATTTGTTGAGCTAAAAAGTTGCTACTTACCTGTAAGAATTGAAAAAAAGTACACAAAATGTGATTCCTATTAAGGCAACACAAAACCTTTGGTAAAAATCCCTAATTTCATAAAACGTTTTGAGGTTAATTACAGTTGTTAGCAAACTCGGAAACAGAGTTTTTGCATATTTTCATTCAGTAATGTCATATGGAATAACGTTCTGCGATAATTCATCTTTAAGAAAGAAAATCACTCACCCATTATCGTTCTGTAGACATCTGTTTAAGAAGTTGGGCATTCTTACTACTGCATAACAGTATATTTATTCCTTTACGAAGTTTTTTGTAAGCAGTATACTACACTCCCAAAGGAGCAATGATGTACATAATTACAATACCAGAAGGAAAAATGATATTCATAACTTCGCATTAAGGTTGTCTTTAGCAATGCAGCAACAAAATTTTTTATCATTAACCCACTATTATAAAATGTCTGACAGACAGCACAGTAAAATTTGAAAGCAAACTGAGAAAGTTTCTCCTTGACAACTCCTTCTATTCCATAGAATTATTTATGTTACTGTAATGCGCAAAATGTGGTGAAAACGACTTACTTAACTCACAACATCTGTATATCTTTTTCCTGTTTGAAACAAAAAAGAAAATGCTTAAAAATGTTCATTCTGTAACCGTATGTGCAAATTAATTGAATGATGTGGATGTAAATTGACTCATCCCACATCATTACGATATGTCATGCATAATGATCCAGGGAACACGAAACTAACTAAATAACTAACTTGATAGCAGTTGAATAGAAAAAAGCAAAACAAAAGATATAAGTGGCATCACGTTCATACATCATCTCGTTGATTGCAAAGTTATCTTCATTTATCGATTTAAACTTCAAGAAACCGGAGACCATGCCTAAGGCACCGCCTACAATTAGAGTCAAACCGCCTCAATGGACGGTTGATTGCTCAAGACACCATGTTGCTAAGTAGCAGTAGCGCCCGGACTGTGTGAAACACTTCTGGAGTTTTTTTATGCACTTTTTAGCTGCAGCTTTTACTATCACGTCAGTTGTCTCTTGGATGGAATAACACTCTGAGTGGTCAACAAGAACCCATCTCCAGATCATCACACCATATCACTCTAAAAAAAGTGTACATTACTGCTATTACTGTAGGCTTTGACTACGCCATTTATAGTGATAGCTTTTCAAGTCAATTTTAGTTCTGGTACCTTGATAGTGATTACTGTCGTAAATCCTCTCCGTCTAATTCATATATTGTTTTACATACATGTTTCTAGGCCTCAATAACGAGAATCCTAATAGAATATAGTATCTAATCCCATAATTTTTCATTATAAGAATTTTTACGTTTACAGATTGCCTCCCTATCTCGTTTTCGTTTTACAGAGACACAAACTTTTTACAGACAGTGTCTCAGTTGTCCCTAAAAGAGTACAATCATTATATAACGTTTGGTAGCAGTATCTAACAGGTGATGATCACTTTAGTCATCCTATGAGCAGCTGTGCGAGAAGTAACTATCAACATTGGGGACAAGTAGTAAAATCACTGTTCAAGTAAATTCTTTGGAAAAGGAAAATTTCATGAGTTTGAGACTTGTTTTACATTAGTCGCCAATCTTAGAGTAGGTGACAGAATTCTTCATGCATAATGCACCCATCAAAACATTCCCAGAGTGCTTGTGCATGACATTATTTTTGACTCTAGCTTTGGTTTCGTTACATGAGATGGTTGATTGCTATTTTGCATAACAAAACTTACAACTATATATACCCTGAAGCGCCAAAGAAACTGGTGTAGGCATGCGTATTCAAATGGAAATGGAAATGCCGTGTGGCGAAGGCCTCCCGTCACGTAGACCGTTCGCTTGGTGAAGTCTTTAAAGTTGACGCCACTTCGGCGACATGCGTATCCATTGGGATGAAATGATGATGAGAAGGACAACACAACACCCAGTCCCTGAGCAGAGAAAATCTCCGTCCTAGCCAGGAATCGAACCCGGGCCGTTAGGTATGACATTCCGTCGCACTGACCACTTTTTTCCTTTTTATCGTTTTGTTCGATATAGTTTGTTGCGTTTGGTCTGGGCGGACGTCACAAGCCATCCGTTCACGATGATCGTTGATTCCTCGATTCAGTATTTTTATTACAGGGAGAACTCAGTCCTCTAACCGAACACGCTTAGCTACCGTGCCGGCAGCCACTCAGCTACCAGGGGCGGACGCGTATTCAAATACGGAGATATGTGAACAGGCAGGATACGGTGCTGCAGTTGGCAATCGCTACATAAGACAACAAGTGTCTGGCGTCGTTGTTAGATCGGTTACTGCTGCTACAATGGCAGGTTAACAAGATTTTAGTGAGTCTGAACGAGCGATGGGCATAGTATCCCCGACGTAGCGATGAAGCGGGGATTATCCCGTACGGCCATTTCATGAGTGTACCGTGAATATCGAGAATCCGGTAAAACATCAAATCTCCGACATCGCTGCAGCCGGAAAAAGATCATTTAAGAACATGATCAACGACGACTGAAGAGAATCGTTGAATGTGACAGAAGTGCAACCCTTCTGCAAATTGCTGCAGATTTCAATTCTGGGCCATCAACAAGTGTAAGCTGCGAACCATTCAACGAAACATCATCGATATGGGATTTCGGAGCCGAAGACCCACTCGTGTACCCTTGATTGCACGATACAAAGCTTTACGACTCGCCAGGCCCCGTCGACACAGACAACGGACGATTGATGAATGGAAACACGTTGCCAGGCCGGACGAGTCTCGGTTTCAAATTGTATTGAGCAGGTGGACGTGTACGAATATGGAGGCGCCATGGACCCTGCATGTCAGCAGGGGACTGTTCAAGCGGGTGGAGGCTCTGTAATGGTGTGGACCGTGCGCTGTTAGAGTGATATGAGGCCCCTGATACGTCTAGATACGTCTCTGACAGGTGACGCGTACATGAGCATCCTGTATGATCACCTGCATACATTTATGTCCACTGCGCATTCAGACGGACTTGGGCAATTTCAGCAGGATAATGCGACACCCCACACGTCCAGAATTGCTACAGAGTGGCTCGAGGAACACTCTTCTGTGTTTTAACACTTCCGATGGCCGCTAAACTCCCCAGACATGAACATTATTGAGTATATCTGGGATGCCTTGCAAAGTGCTATTCAAAAGATATGTCCATCCCCTGGTACTCTTATGGATTTATGGAAAGCCCTGCAGCATTCAATTCCCTCCTCACTAGTTCAGACATTAGTCGAGTCCATTCCACGTCGTGTTGCGGCACTTCTGTGTGCTCGCGGGGGCCCTGCACTATATTTGGCAGGTGTACCAGTTTCTCTGGCTCTTCAGTGTATGTATATGGTAATTCATAAGATAAATATAAGAAAATTCTTTGCTATGGCCGTGTCGTTTTTCCAACATTATAGTAATATTCTGCATTCTATCCTTATTGGTAGTACAGTAAGTTTCATTCGTGGGCTCACTCATCACCATGTAGTTAACAAGTTTTACTTAATTTCCGAGACAGCGGAGATGTAGTTAAATCATTTAGCTTAAATGCTATCCTCACATCATTTCCAGTAACTGAATGCATATATTGGCAGAAGTTATAAAATAAGATGAGCATAGGCTTTAGTAATGCGATTGCACTAATTACAGTGACTATAATTTTCTGCTCCGTTAATACTGTTAAGAAATTAGGAATGTAAATTACCACGACTCATTAAGTTTTAGTTTTTGTAGATGAATTGCCTTGGCTGCGAGTATATCATAATGTATATGTAATACATAGTGAAATGTTATTGATGTAGCAACGGCAACTAGGAGATAAATGACTAGTCTCCCATTTAAGTGAAAACGCGCACTTGATGTGCCAGAGAACGTTTGCATAGTAGACCACTGTGACCTAATGTTAAGTACCAGTTGGTTATAATTAAACTTTCCCTATTTAACACGTTATAACACGAAAATTAACGTACGATGACCAAACTTGGTAGCATTAAAGTCAAGGGCATAGGGAAGAGAAATAATGCAGAATGAATTCAAGTGAAACACTTTTAATGTGTTGCTACGGTACATCATTCCATTACATACCGGTACCATTACTGCTACAAAAGTGCTCAATATGGCTCCCATCAGTGTCCAGTAGAGTCTGAAAGCGCTGGATTGCATTCTGCACAGCAGAACGAAGCGGTTCAGTAGGTATGCTGGCTGCCTCTCTTCATACGCTGCTCTTCAGGCAGCACATTTGTGAATGTTCCCCTGGTAAACCCTGTCCTTCAGGTAGCCCCACAACCAGAAATCACAGGGAGTGAGATCAGGTGATCGTGCCGGCCATGCATTTGGAAACGATAGGCTGTCAATTCGATCGTTTCCAACTGTGTTTCGGAGATGCAGGTGAACTTCACGAGCGATGTCCAGTGAAGCCCAGTCCCGCCTATAAACTATTGAGTTCAATGCATCTCTCTCTCCTGCAGGGCGGGTATGACATGCTGGCGAAGCATATCGAAGCAACGCTAGCCACTCATACTGCACGTCTTTGGTTCCTGAGCTCCAGCCTGGTCAAAAAAAAAAAAAAAAAAAAAAAAAAAAAAAAAAAAAAAAAAAAAGGACCAACGAAGAACGTAGCCGTGAAGCCACACCATACGGTGACACATTCACCGTACAGAGGAGCTCCATGCACAGTCGCTGGTGGTGAAGATACTCACGCTCGGCAGTTCTGCGTGCTCATTTCACCTGTCAGAGAAAAATGAACTTCGCCTGCCCCTAGGATGGTCCAGGCCCAGCCCTCGTCAATTTCAGTCCTTGCGAGAAAGTGGAGAGCGAAGTCAACACGTCACTGTGCGCCCTGCACGATATTTGGAAAAAATGTTATCTAAACCAATAATACAGGGTGATTCAAAAAGAATACCACAACTTTAAAAATGTGTATTTAATGAAAGAAACATTATATAACCTTCTCTTATACATCATTACAAAGAGTATTTAAAAAGACACTCGAGCAATATCAACCCGATACTCCCAACTCGTTCCACACTCTCTGTAGCATATCAGGCGTAACAGTTTGGATAGCTGCTGTTATTTCTCGTTTCAAATCATCAATGGTGGCTGGGAGAGGTGGCCGAAACACCATATCCTTAACATACACCCATAAGAAAAAATCGCAGGGGGTAAGATCAGGGCTTCTTGGAGGCCAGTGATGAAGTGCTCTGTCACGGGCTGCCTGGCGGCCGATCCATCGCCTCGGGTAGTTGACGTTCAGGTAGTTACGGACAGATAAGTGCCAATGTGGTGGCGCTCCATCCTGCTGAAATATGAATTGTTGTGCTTCTTGTTCGAGATGAGGGAACAGTCAATTCTCTAACATCTCCAGATACTGTAGTCCAGTTACAGTAGCACCTTCGAAGAAAAAGGGACCAAAAACTTTATTGGCTGAAATGGCACAGCGCCTCAAGCGAACAAATGTACAACTAAATGAAACTTTATAGCTCCCTTAATTCGCCGACAGATAGTGCTTAGCTCTGCCTTTTGTCGTTGCAGAGTTTTAAATTCCTAAAGTTGTGGTATTCTTTTTCAATCACCCTGTATATTTAACGCCCCCCAAGGGTGGAAGGTAGTGGTCTGGAAGGTCAATACAAACCACACTCAGAGGTTTTGTAGTAATATCGGATGCAGCTCCACCCTGCTACCCAAGTTCGAAGGTTTTATGATTGTAGAAAACATTATTGGAAAACAGCAACCCGCCACTTAACTGAAATTAGTAAAAAGCATTCTCGATCACAGTTATTTACTAAAAATATGAACGGTTTCGATCTCTAGTCTTGTAGGCATTCTTCAGATAATGCAGCGTAAAGATAGAAATTAAAAGTACTGATTTACATAGGTAAGTGGGAAAACATGAAAAAGAAGTTATAATTTACCTCATGTTTTTGTTTTTTATGGAATTTCCATATCTTAGCCAATTTTCATCTTTTAATGGTGAAATGATAAAGAATCTCACAAAAGTACTTGGTTATATTAGAGGTAACAATTTCTTGTATGTAAAAGAAGCAGATTTGATAAAATTAATTACCATATTAATGATTTTAGCTGTTTTCCATTTTTGTAGCTGATATTTATACCTTTTTAACATAATTTTTCACGTCGACATTACTTCTTGCTTCTAACTTTGGTTTCAACTTAGTTTTCATCAATTGGTCTCTTTATCGCAAACATCAATCAAGGTGTTGCTATTGACTACAAAGTTTCAACACACTGCCGTTGCTTCTGTTAGCGACGCCACTCTCTTCATGTTTGACGGTGGGTAGCGGCCAGTGTCATGAAGACAACACACGGCGTCCATCGAATACATCTCTGACAACCGAGAGCCATTTCAAGCGCGATGTCTCCATGCAAACGGCCCCCTTAGGCATTATAACTGATGCCACAAGACGGCGCTCATATACTTCCGTATTACATTGAAGTATTTTTAACACATAAATTATACTAATGTTAATCGTTAGATAGGTACTTTCTTAAACTATTATGGATAAATTATTGCTGACTTAATAGCTGTTGTTACGGAAACAATGTCTTCTTACAGTATTCCTAACTATTGCCTCCAGACAGCGTTCTGGGTTGCAGTTTAACCTATCATGTTGACTTATTATTTAATGTTTTGTAAAACTAATTTTAACGTTTACGACATCCATAGGGTATGAAATTCCTGTTTTTTAGACGTTTACAATTACATTTATGTACACTTTTAAAAATACACGTTCAAATCTTAGCATAGGATATGTAAATCAAATCTTAACATACGACACGTAATTCACTTCTCATTGGCTGACGCCGACATCATGCAGCCATGCGCGCCCTTTTTGATTGTACACACATCAAAAAAAGGTTTTGCATCACCTCGGTTGCGAGAGTTCCGGAATCTGTACAGAAAATTGGAATAGAGATCAACAAAATACCATTTCCGCCCTTTTTATTGCACATGAAAACCACACATTGCATGTTGTACCACCATACAGCGAGACCTTCAGAGGTACCACCATACAGCGAGACCTTCAGAGGTAGTGGTCCAGATTGCTGTACACACGTACTTCTAATACTCAATAGCACGTCCTCTTGCATTGACGCTTGCCTGTATTCGTGGTGGCATAGGCCTACTATCCACAAGTTCATCAAGGCACTGTCGGTCCAGATTGTCCCACTCCCCAACGGCGATTCAGCGTAGATCCCTCAGAGCGGTTGGTGGGCCACGACATCCATAAACAGCCTTTTTCAATCTGAAATCCTGAAGGAAGTCATTCACGAAATGTGCACGATGGGGACGCGAATTGTCGTCCATGAAGGCGGTCGGGGTGGCCGAGCGGTTATAGGCGCTACAGTCTGGAACCAAGCGACCGCTACGGTCGCAGGTTCGAATCCTGCATCAGGAATGGATGTGTATAACTTCCTTAGGTTGGTTAGGTAAGTAGTTCTAAGTTCTAGGAGACGAATGACCTCAGCAGTTAAGTCCCATAGTGTTCAGAGCCATTTGAACCATTTTTGTCGTCCATGAAGACGAATGCCTCGCCAATCTGCTGCCGATATGGTTGCACTATCGGTCGGAAGATGGCACTCACGTATCGTACAGCCGTTACGGCGCCTTCCGTGACCACCAGCGGCGTACGTCGGCCCCACATAATGCCACCCCAAAACATCAGGGAACCTCCACCATGCTGCACCCGCTGGACAGTGTGTCTAAGGCGTTTAGCCTGCCTGGGTTGCCTCCAAGCACTTTTCCAACGATTGTCTGGTTGAATGCATATGCGACACTCATCGGTGAAGAGACCGTGGTGCCCACCCTGAGCGGTCCATTCGGCATATTGTCGGGCCCATCAATACCGCGCTGCATGGCGTCGTAGTTGCAAAATGGACCTCGCCATGGACGTCAGGAGTTAAGTTGCGCATCGTGCAGCCTATTGCGCACAGTTTGAGTCGTAACACGACGTCCTGTGGCTGACCGAAAAGCATTATTCAACATGGTGGCGTTGCTGTCAGGGTTCCTCCGAGTTATAATCCGTAGGTAGCAGTCATCCACTGCATTAGTAGTCCTTGGGCGGCATAAGTAGGGATGTCATCGACAGTTCCTGTCTCTCTGTATCTCCTCCATGTCCGAACAACATGCGAGCAAAAAATGGTTCATAAGGGCTCTGAGAACTATGGGACTCAACTTCTGAGGTCATCAGTCCCCTACAACTTAGAACTACTTAAACCTAACTAACCTAAGGGCATCACACACATCCATGCCCGATACAGGATTCGAACCTGCGACCGTAGCGGTTGCGCGATTCCAGATTGTAGCGCCTAGAACCTCTCGGCAACTTCGGCCGGTCAACATCCGAACATCACTCCGAGACGCCTGGACACTTCCCTTGTTGAGAGACCTTCCTGGCACAAAGTTGCAATGCGAACGCGATCGAACCGCGGTATCGACCGTCTAGGCATGGTTGAACTACAGACAACACGGGCCGTGCTCTTTCTTCCTGGTGGAATGATGGAACTGATCGGCTGTCGAACCAAATGGTTCAAATGGCTCGGAGCACTATACGACTTAACATCTGTGGTCATCAGTCGCCTAGAACTTAGAACTAATTAAACCTAACTAACCTAAGGACATCACACACATCCATGCCTGAGGCAGGATTCGAACCTGCGACCGTAGCAGTCGCGCGGTTCCTGACTGAGCGCCTAAAACCGCGAGACCACCGCGGCCGGCGGCTGTTGAACCCCCTCCGTCGAATAGGCGCTGCTCATGCATGATTGTCTACATCTTTTGGCTGGCTTAGTGACATCTCTGACCAGTCAAAGGGACTGTGTCTGTGATACAATATCCACAGTCAACGTCTATCTTCAGGATTTCTGGGAACTGGGATGATGCAAAACTTTTTGATGTGTGTATTTAACCCGTGGCTGTTCAGCCGTCAACATCAGCTATTCTGTGATGGCGGTCAGCACAGCTGTTCCAAGCGCTGTTCGGATAGGTAACGATACATCATTTTAACTTATATTCTTTTTAATGTTTTCTGACTTCCCTATATAAAGCAGTCCTTTTTATTTTTACAGTGCGTTGTCTCAAGATGGCCTACTACTAGAGGCCGAAACCGGCTATATTTTTAATAAATGATTGTCCTATCGAGGCTGTTTTTTACTCATTTTCTCGAAAGTTTTACCTTCTGACGGAGTAGACAAGCTTTCAGATTTTTTGTGCGTGTCTAAATATATTTGGGAAATAGCAGTATAGGTTCAATTTCCTTAAGCATTTCTTTGCGCCGTAATCATCCCATATATAATGAGTACGCCGTACAAGAGTATATTGATAGGCGGCAAAAAAAAAAAAAAAAAAAAAAAAAAAAAAAAAAAAAAAAAAAAAAAAAACCACACACACACACACACACACACACACACACACACACATATATATATATATATATATATATATATATATATATATATATATATATATATGGCAGATACGACATCTCTCATGTAAACAAGTCACCTTCGTATAATCAATACTGTTGTTGTATCTTGGGATTATTCCGTTGCTGAAGAGGAAGCTTCACTCTACTCTACCTGGGATCGTTACTTTGTAACTCCTCCTTGTTCTTAGAAAATATTACTTACTCACAGATTTTTTCACCAGCATAATTTTGCATTCGAAAGTTTGTTCTAACAGATATTAAATTAGGGTAATCCCCGAGGCAATGACGATAAGACGCCAACAATGATATTGTCACTTCCTTATATGTAAACGATCTCGAAATCAAGTAACTGAAGAAACACTGTCCAATGGGCAAGAAGACGATGTAGCAATTTGCAACTCAAGTCTCGATGATCACAGTAAACCTTGACATGTCTCACACGCAAATAACGGAAAAAATTTTTAAAAGCCCAGACAATAGTCGAGGTCTCTAGTTTAGTTGCAGAATATCCTCACCCGCGCTCAGACAGAGTCCTAATGGTGAAGCTGATTATCCTTCTTTCAGATCATTGTTTGTTGGGTATAAGTTGAAATAGGCATGCCCCCAGCCAAGAAAATGAGGCATCAAGGCAAAAGTCTTCTGACAAGTCGGCGTGATGCAATATGTCTGAGTGAACTAACGCGTGCTTTATAACCTCAGTCCTCCTTGCAACGCTCTGTCCAGAACCACGGACTATTCTTCTTTAAAAGGACTGATAAGGTATTGCTATTCAACAACTGAAGTGGCACAGATCGGCTAAAAAATGAACATAGCCCTTTATAGTCTTTAGTTGTCACTTGTTCCTCGGAAACGGAAAGTACTTACTAGGACTCAATTTCTCAGGATCAGGTGTTATAACCTTAGATGAAATTACACGACCTAGGAATTACTTTGATAAATTTGTGGTAAGTCCAGCAGATGAAAATTTCTGTAATGTTTTTCTAGCAGTTCAATGTGTTCTTGCTAGGTAAGAGTGACAATTAGGATGTCCTCTACATACATAGTTATTTTATACAATAATTCTGGCCCAAGCACTGTGTCAAATGAGGCTATAGAGTCTCCTGAACTAACGTTCAACCCAAGGGGCAACACTCGGTATTAGTAATATCTTCCAGCACAGATAAATGTACTATATTTCCTCGAGTCCTCCAAGAGCAAAATCTGCCTTTTGAAGATAGCGTGTCGATGCTAGATGAACGCGTAACACCGAAAAACTTCTGTAGTTGGTCCTCCAAGTTTTCAAGGCACGTTCCCACTGGTCAATCATACGATCTGTTTCCCTTGTGTCGAGTACGAGGTGTAATTTCCCATTGGGTATGACCACTGCAAGAAGCGGACTTACGGGGAGAACAAAGGCTCGATGACTCCCTACTCTAATGTGTGTCGCATTTCTTGACTCACAGCCTCTCTCTTCGAGCACAGAACTAATGAGGAGTTTTGACAGAAAATTACATGGGATTTGGGCCCCATGCGGAATTCATAGGTTACAGTAATGACTGGCTTCTTATCAAATACATGAATATCCTTTGACAGTAAATCTTACAATTGGTCCTGCAGTTGGAGAGTAATATCGGTGGACTGTTAAGACTGTATCCTGAAGTAATTTTTCATCTTCACAACTCGAAGAACTGCTATGAAATTATCCATCAGTCAGTAACTGTCTCGTTTTGACAATACTTATTATGACGCTGAGGAATGTTGATTAAATCCACTGGGGCTGCCTTCTAATAAACTCGAAGGTAGCATTTACTCAAGTCTACGTGAATTTTGACGCACTTCTCCCTTAAGAACTCAAGTACCAAAATAGATGTTTCTATCAAATCCTCTATTGCTAAAAAGACTATGGCTGTGGATTTGGATTATTACTGGTTTCGACTTACTACCTGCTGCACCAACGATTCCTCAGTTTTGAACTGGGTAAGTTGGTAGCTTTCGAATTTTACTTATTTCATCAAACAACACTCTAGACATAACATTGATCATCGCCCCAATGTCGAGTAAGATAAAAGTTGGAATAGCTTCTGTAGTAGCTTTTATACGAGCTTGCACTGTTTCCCTTGAACCTTCAGCACATGTGCGAAAATTATCTGTCAGTTCGTCTTTAAAATCTACAACTTCATTATACCTTAACAAGTGATTGCGTTAATCAGTTTCACATCCACTCCATCTTATGGCCAACATCGGGGGTTAAATGTAGCTGACACAAGTTTGTTGAACTAGCCACCACAGGACAAGTCTCATTTGTGACGTGGACAGTATTCACTGTGGCATTTTGATTACACCAGTGATTGTCAATATCACGATTTATTTCAGCATTCTGTTGCACGTAGGTGTTACTATTTCCATTAAAGGGTATCTGAGTAAAGTCACTGATTGTTTGAATTACGAGGATTGCCCAGAAACTAATAAATTGCAGTTTTTTCTTTCAACGATTCTTTATTGAACATAATGAGAATTACACACACAAAAGAATGTTGTTTTATCAACACACCCTATTTTCCCATGTAATCTCCAACCCGTTCTATGGCCTTCCTCTAGTGCGAAACAAGGGCCTGTATGCCCTGTCGGTACCAATCCTTGTCCTGCTGGCGGAGCGAGTGCTTCTCTATGTGAATCATCTCCTCATCGTCATCAAAACGTCTTCTCGAGTGGTAATGCATCTGCCCTTGTGAATGACATCAGCTCGCTGCACCATCTCAGGTGTGACAGCCGTGGATGGTCTCCCTGACCGCTGCAAATCGTGGAGATCCGCCAACCCCCCCCCCCCCCCCCCCCCCCCGAATGACATCACCCTCCGTGTCTAGCGAATATTTCCCATAGTTTCTTTCTCTGCAGTGAGAAACTCAATGGCGCGGCACGTTGCTTGTAAAGTGCATCGCCTACAGGTGCCATTTTGAAACTGTCCTGCAGTATGCTGAGAGTCGGAAGTGACGGAAACTTGGGACGCTCACTCAAGAGACTTCAAATAATACATAAGTAACGTTTCGCATTCGTAGCATTGTTTTCGGCTTAGAAAAAAAAATGCGGTGCATTACTTTCTGGGCAACGCTCGTACTTTGTGTTGTACTGAACTGTGGTGTGTTTTGAGCATTGGAATACCACTGATTACTTTTTTTGTGAATATTCCGGGCGTGTACGCGGTTGGTGCGTCTCATCGGTCTTTCTCCTGATTTGGAGGGTCAGTATTTACATAACCACTTGCACCCGATACCTGAGGACTGGCGACGGGGCAACAAATACAGAGCGAGAGTAAGCTGATCGGTCGAATTGTTGCCATACTACTGACTCAGCGGCGTTGCCAAATTCATTCCATTCCCATTCCTATGATTATTTCCATTATTAACCCTAGCATCTTCATTTATTAAATCAGTGGAGTCTAGTAAAGATAAATAGTATTCCAATTTGGATTCAGGTACCTGCACTAGCTTTTCGCTAATGAGACTCGACAACTTGCTTGTCACAATGTGTAACGCGTCTTTATCTAATATACAGTAGTGGCATTAATTCTGGATACTTTGTAGAGATTCAGTGTATATTCCATTCAGGAGCTTATTTTAGTTGAAATATACAATATAATTCACAGCAAATTTTCAGAAAACATTTTTTAAGTCCATTATTTGAAAATTAAAATATAAAAATTTATTTAAATATTTAAAGGATCAAACAAATTACTTACAACCCACCAATTTTAGAAAGTTACAAATTACTTGGCACAAAAATTATTACAATATTTCTTAGTAATTTGTGAGATATCCTTTTGGTTTAATCACTGCCTCGACTGAGCGTGGCATAAAGTCCACCAAATGTGGAGGACCTCCTGGTTTGATCATTCTGAACCACGAACTGACAATGGCCTCTAGGAGCTCCATCTCATTGATGGGATTCTGTCGTGAAACGATGATGTTAAGCCTTGACAAGAAGCTCTCAAATGGGTTGAGGTTGGGACTGTTACCAGGTAATGGTAACACACTACTTTGATGTTCACTGGAGCATTTCTTATTGATTTCCACAGTATGAAAATGCGCACTATTTTGCTGAAAGATGCACTGATGGTTGTTAACTTCAAGCAAATCACGGATAGAGGGAAGCAATTTCAACACTGGGACTTCTCCTAGGTACTTTTTACGATAACGTTGTCCTGTAACACTACCATACGTCAAGTGCCATGACCCACCGTACAGTCCCTCACCATGACACTTTATAGTGGCAGCGGTGCACTGAGGCAAAAGTTTCCGCCTGTCGACGACGAACGAACAACTCCACCATTTCCAGAGACGCTGCTATTACTCTTGTCACTCTAAAACACTCTTGCACAGTCTGTTTGCGTCCATTCCCTGTGCGCTAATGCCCACTGCACCTGTTTCTGCTTCTGGAATTTGTTCAGATAAGGCTACTTTGCTGAAGTTCTCGCTCGCAAACCATTTTCACAAAGCTCCTGTCTGACGATTTGATCAGAAACTCTAACTCCCGAAGTCTCCAAGGTGTCATTTATGTCTTTTGCAGTACGTTGACGATCTTGCAGAGAAACACGGCAGAGAGTACGAGAGTCTTCATTAGTCAATACTGGTTTTCTGCTGGTTCTGGGAGCAATTTTCATTAACCCATGCCGGTTGCAAACATTCCTTGCACCCGACTTTGTAGTCCTGCACCTGATCTTTCTGATATATCTGGGTTCGTATAACCTTCTACACGAAGTGTTAATGTCTTACTTCTTTTACTTGGTGATCGATCAGCATGTTTCGGTTCAGGAGGTATCGTCTTCAGTACGTGATCCGTCTCAACTCAGCTCACATTAAAGAAACCTTATACTTGAACAACAACAATGTATTGTTACTAACGGAGTTTGTTGCTCTACATGGTGAATAGGCAGAGGCTGAGGTTGCACTCGCGGTTATGTTGATGCCTGGTCTGGTGGGACCTGTACTTCCTCACTGTGACCACTATGAGAAATCACAATCGTGTGTTGAGATGGTTGTTCGATTTCAGTCGGTATTTCTTGAGCAGTTCTTGGTACCTGATACATCCCTTTCAGAAGGTAGGGTGATTCTCGCCGCGATTGGCGCACGTCAGTTTCTCTGTTTTGGGAAGTTTGCACTGTGCTGAAGTGTGGTGACCCTGCAATGGATGCATCACGCTGGCAGCCAGCAGAAGTTTGCGGTATGTTCATAGTGATGACAGAATTTACACAGATATTACAAGTTTCCACTCGAATCCTGGGGTAAAATTAGAAACAAAGATCGTTTATTTTGGCACTGTCCTTGCATTTCGGAAATCTCAGACGTGAGCTGATTGTAAAATAAGCTGCTTTGTCTTCTCGGCCTGATTTTTATACTGATGGGCGTTGATCACATTAAGCTCAACTCACTGGAGTGCCTTCAGAACTTCCGCAGCTGGTATCTGCTCTTGATAACAAACTTCAGTTCTCGATTTTTGGGTGACTGGTGGATAAAGAAGGAAATTTTATTGAGCGCGAAAGACCTAAGAGCTTTATGTTGATCAGCAAAGGTGTCAGATTGATATTTGATACGATCTTTTTGGTATATCGCCTTGAGCTCACCCTCCAGATGTGTCTTCAAAGCTTTGTTGGGTTGTAGGCAACTTGATGTGTGGTAAATCGTGACCATTGTAACAGCTGCCACCCGGTGTGGCCGAGCGCTTCTAGGTGCGACCGCTATGGTCGCAGGTTCGAATCGTGCCTCGAGCATGAATGTGTTACTTAGGTTTAAGTAGTTCTAGGGGACTGATGACCTCAGATGTTAAGTCTCACAGTGCTCAGAGCCATATGAACCATTTTTTTTTTTTTTGACATTTAATTCACAAATTTCTTCTTCTTTCTGCACTGATGTGCAAAACCAAATCGCAGAGATGAGTGATGGTTTATTCTAACAGTTGAGTAATGTTGTGCACCACTTCCAACAGTTAGCTCCACATCCTTTCATAGAATTGATAGGCATATGGCTGCCAGCTTTGCCGACAGTCTAGACCCTAGAACAGGCCACATACTTCGTGAATCAAGTATTCATGCAGCCCACGATTCTCGGCCTATTTTATAATAATATGCATCTAGCAACTAACAGCTGAATCCAAAAATATCAGCTGACATTAAGAGCGTCTTAAGAATGCCTACCTATATATACTCAATAATACGTAACTTACTTCCAAACCATAACCAAAAAAAATTTTTACCGCTTTCAACACTACCGCTGCTATAAAATCCACCATTCCAAGATTACAAGTATTTCTCGTGTAACCTCGTGAATACTATTTCAAAGCTTCAGTTCCTTTCACCTATTAAACAACCATTAAGGCTAGTTCTAACAACTTTCGCTTTATTTCCATTCCCGTTTTCCCACAGCACCGATCATTTTTAGCAGCTTCCCACAGGTTTTAACGTTATTATTTCTTCGTCAGACAATTGTTAGCATCATTTTCATGATATGCCCTCACATAACAAATCCTTTTAATGCATTTACACGCAGTTGCACGATCAAAGGCAGAGCCACTTGTGAAAGCGCCCAGGTGGTTTACCAACTGACATGCCTACACTGTGAAGCCTTCTATGTGGGAATGACCAGCAACAAACTGTCCATTCGCATGAATGGACGCAGGCAGACAGTGGTTGCTGGTAATGAGGATCACCCTGTCGATAAACATGCCTTCGTGCACGGCCAGCACATACCTGTCCTTTTTTCCCCCTAAGGTAAGTCTTTCCGCTCCCGGGATTGGAATGACTCCTTACCCTCTCCTTTAAAACCACATCCTTTCGTCTTTCTCTCTCCTTCCCTCTTTC
The DNA here is from genome assembly GCF_023897955.1 of Schistocerca gregaria. Classification (NCBI taxonomy): domain Eukaryota; kingdom Metazoa; phylum Arthropoda; class Insecta; order Orthoptera; family Acrididae; genus Schistocerca; species Schistocerca gregaria. Next base: position 198,529,844 of record NC_064922.1, read on the forward strand.
CTGATGAAGCAACCATGGGTTGCGAAAGCTTGAATATTTGTGTGTGTGTTTGAGTGTTTTTTATTTTATTGTGTCTATCAACATACCAGGGGTGGCTAGAGGACAAATGTAACGATGTAGAGGCTTATCTCACTAGGGGTATGATAGATACTGTCTACACGAAAATTAAAGAGACCTTTCGAGAAAAGAGAACCACTTGTATGAATATCAAGAGCTCAGATGGAAACTCAGTTCTAAGCAAAGAAGAGAAAGCAGAAAGGTAAAAGGAGTATATAGAGGGTCTATACAAGGGCGATGTAATTGAGGACAATATTATGGAAATCGAAGAGGATGTAGATGAAGATGAAATGGGAGATATGATATTGCGTGAAGAGTTTGACACAGCACTAAAAGACCTGAGAGGAAACAAGGCCCCCGGAGTAGACAACATTCCATTGGAACTACTGACAACCTTGGGAGAGCCAGTCCTGACAAAACTCTACCATCTGGTGAGCAAGATGTATGAGACAGGCGAAATACCCTCAGACTTCAAGAAGAATATAATAATTCCAATCCCAAGGAAAGCAGGTGTTGACAGATGTGAAAATGACCAAAGTATCGGTTTAATAAGTCACAGCTGCAAAATACTAACACGAATTTTTTACAGACGAATGGAAAAACTGGTAGAAGCCGACCACAAGGAAGATCAGTTTGGATTTCGTAGAAATATTGGAACACGTGAGGCAATGCTGACCTTATGACTTATCTTAGAAGAAAGATTAAGGAAAGGCAAACCTACGTTTCTAGCATTTGTAGACTTAGATAAAGCTTTTGACAATGGTGACTGGAATACTATCTTTCAAATTCTGAAAGTGGCAGGGGTAAAATACAGGGTGCGAAAGGCTATTTACAATTTGTACAGAGACCAGATGGCAGTTGTAAGAGTCGAGGGGCAAGATAGGGAAGCAGTGGTCGGGAAGGGAGTGAGACAGGGTTGTAGAGCCTCTCCCTGATGTTATTCAATCTGTATATCGAGCAATCAGTAAAGGAAACGAAAGAAAACTTCGGAGTAGGTATTGAAATCCATGGAGAAGAAATAAAAACTTTGAGGATCGCCGATGACATTGTGATCAGAGACACAAAGGGCTTGGAAGAGCAATTGAACGAAATGGACAGTGTCGTGAAAGGAGGATATAAGATGTACATCAACAAAAGCAAAACGAGGATAATGGAATGTAGTCGAATTAAGTCGGCTGATGCTGAGGGAATTAGATTAGGAAATGAGACACTTAAAGTCGTAAAAGAGTTTTGCTATTTGGGAACAAAATAACTGATGATAGTCGAAGTAGAGAGGATATAAAAGGTAGACTGGCAATAGCAAGGAAAGCGTTTTTGAAGAAGAGAAATTTATTAACATCGAGTTTAGATTTAAGTGTCAACAAGTCGTTTCTGACATCTGACATTTCACTGTTGATACTCATTAAGTGTTCAGACTCATTTAGCTTATTCTTAAATCCCTTTACATTATAAAAACAGATATTTGGGGCAGAGTAATATCCCACACCAACTAAAGTATTTCCATGGGAAAATTCTGGCGCTGTTTCAATTGTGGCAATTGAATATTCTGATTTGTTTATACCATTACTGTATGTCTAAACCTTAACTGAAGTTGTTAAGTTTCACTGATGTGATTGACACTATTGCTGATACCTCTGGTAATGATGGCTCCGCTGTTTCTGCTCATGATGACATCAGTCCCACACTTGGAACTACCCTCATCGCCTTTTCTCTGCTTGCCGTTATTTCATTTACGATTTATACGTAAAATCATTTCCTTCATAATTCATGTGCATTTCATGCCTGGGATGCTGGCATCTGTATAACTTGACTACCCCCCCCCCCCCCCCGCCCCCTCTCCTCCCCCGCAGGGGGCTTGTTGCCCTTTGGCAGGTTTGTGCTTGGCTACCGTGGGCCCTCAGCCTTTGCAACATCTTCCCTCTTCCATGCTGCCTGTCTATCGTCTTGCTATTCTTTTTCCCCTCCCTTGGGGAACATGTCTTGGGGTGTTTTTAGGAATGTTCCATATTTCCCATAGCTGACATGAAAACAGCCTCACCACTCTTTTTGGTTTCTTTTTTTCCTTTCTTCATTCACCTTCTCCTATCCTTCCTCTGTGCCAGCATTTGTAGCTTCTTCTTTTCTTCTTCCTCTTTCTGCACTCCTGAAGACTGGACCACGCGTCTGGTGTGTAACAGGTAATGCAAAATTCCCAGCCCAGGTTGGCAAGTATGGTCTGTATGTACCCCTGAAACAGGCCAGGTCCAGGGAGGGGTGATTCCTGAGCTGCTAGCTTCTCAAACTAATGATTGGTCTCTCTGTCAAGTGTTCGGGAGATGTGAACTGACTTGTGAACATTCAGCTAAGGTGGGTGAGCGCCCCTCTGACTGAGGGGACCCAGTTGGAAGGAGCCCACCATCGGAGATGCTGGCAATCATGGCGGATTTTCTCACAATGAGCCAATCATCATCTTTGCAGTCCATGTCTACCAAACATAAAAGGAATGAAGCTCCTGATTCAAAGACCCTCCCTGCTGCACCATGGGTCCTTGTGGTTTCACATACTGAATTTGGTCAGTCCTTTGCAGCAGCAAATCCATTACTAATACAGAAAGGTGTTGATGCAATTGCGTCCCTTTGAAATCCTTGTCTCATTTAAGCAATGGCACTTTGCTTTTGGAAACTACATCTGATTCTCAAGCATAACAACTGCTAAGCATTTCCCTTCTCTACAGCTATCCTGTTTGTGTTGAGGCCCATACAACTCTGAATTCTTCCTGTGGTGTTATTTACACTAGGCTGCTCAATGGTCTGACCAAGGCAGAAATCCAGATGTACCTCTCTGATCAGGGTGTCATTGCAGTCCAGTGGGTGATGAAGAAGTTAGATGCATCCTTAGTGCCCACACACACTCTTTTTCTCACCTTTCATAGAGTGGTGCTGCTTGTCAAGATCAAAGCAGGCTATGAAGTTATCACATTTCGACCACACATGACGACCCCAATGCACTGCTACCAGTGTCATCATCTCAACCACACTCGAATGTCTTGTTGACACCCAGGCAAATGTGTAATCTGTGGTGGGGATGCACACGATACCGATTATCTGTCTCCTTCTCCACACTGTATCAACTGCTGCCTCCTCTCAAGACCCTCCCATGTATCTCAATGAGCAGGCTGTCCAGGAGATCAGCGTAAAGGCAAAAGTGACTTACCCAGCCACTCGCAAGTTATTTTCTAGTCTGAAGCCCTGTGTTCTACCATCTGGTACTTAACAGTACTGTTCTTGCTACATTTTGCTCCATGAAAGACAGGGCCTCACGGACATGCAACCCCAAATTCATTGCTGAGGTTGTGGAATTGCCCAATGTTGTGGTAGTATTGCTGTCTCCTTGTCCAGCTGTCCAAGAAGCCACCAAATATTCACCTCCTGGGCAAAGTCACCTGCTACACTACTGGCAGGGTGGAAAGGATAGAAGGAATACTCCCACGAAGACTTCCTACATCCTTCTAGTCATCACACATCTTCCTCTGCCAACTAGAATGGCTTCAAGAAGTCAAACAAACGCAAACAGACCTCTCTTTCACTGACTCGGAGATTCTCTTTGACGGTGTCGCCATGTGATATCCTCACCTGCTGAGCTCCATGTCACTGGTGCACAGCACCAACCGTTTTTCTGCCCTGGATTTTGCAGATTGACAGAGGGAGAGTGTCAGTGCCTCTGTACATCTCATGAAGCAGGGTCCTCCAGGCTTTGCACCCTGTAGCAGTGAGAATTTGAAGGCTGGCACTCGACAGCTGCTGAGGTGACACCCGTTCATTTCGTCCCTCCTCGCCTTTCCTCATTGTGGCTCTCCTTTAAGGGATTTTTGTAGTCTTTGATCAAACAAAGAGGATTTATGGCTGGTCTTAGCTTGTTCTGTGCCTCCAGGAAACAAAATTGTATCCTCATGACCGCTTTGAGCTCTCAAATTTCTTCCCAGTCCATTCTGACATTCTATCTCATGATGGAGTCATGCTGCTCATATGGGATGATGTTCATAGTCAACCCATCTCCTTGACTACATGCCTTCAAGCTGTTGCAGTTCGCCTTTTCCTTTGTACCGTTTACATCCCTCCATTGTTTGATGTCACCAGAGCAGACTTCCTGCAGATCACTGGGAAGCTACCTCACCCCTTTCTACTGCTCGGTGACTTTAATGTGCACCATCCCCTTTGGCATTCTTCCAGAACCTGTTTGAGAGGTGCCCTCTTGGCTGATCTTCTCAATCAACTTAACCTTCTCTGCCTTAACGCAAGAACACCCACATTCCTTTCAGGCTCCTTGCACACCTGTTCCCATTTGGATCTATCCTTTTGGACTGCCCAGCTTGCCCATTGTTTTGAGTGGTCTGTTCTCTCTGACACATACTTGAATGACTATCTCCCATGTGCTATCCATTTGCTGACTCCTACCCCCACCTATTTACACACCCAAATGGCAGCTTACTAAGGCTGATCAGTGACTTTACTCATCGCAGGTGACCTTCAAATAACAACATTTCCCCAGTTGTGATGACCAAGTGGAATATCTTACAAATGTTATCCTTACCACCACAGAACATTCCATTCTTCGCATTTCCTCTTTACCATACCATGTCCTGGTCCCTTGGTGGGCTGAGGCATACCATGACACAATTCCCATGAGGAGACATGCTCTCCATGTTTTTAACCAGCATGGAAAACTGCATTCATTATAAACAGTTGTGTGCTTAGCATTGTCACGTTCTTCAGAATAGCAAAACAGCTAGCTGGATTTCATTCACTAGTTCTTTCAACAATTCCTTCCTCTTCCACTGTGGGAACCAACCTCTGGTGGCTCTCTGGGACCAAGATCCATTACCCAATTGCCAGCCTGACAGTAGCACACAATGTCATAGTGGACCCTATTGCTATCTCCAACACCTTGGGCTGCCATTTTGCAGAAATTTCGAGCTCCTCCCATTATCACCCTGTCTTCCTCCATTGGCAACAAGTGAATAAGGCTCAGGCGACGGCCTTCTCTTCTCAGACTCATGAGTGCCACAATGTCACCTTTACTATGAGGGAGCTAGATCATGCTCTCAGTTCATCTCGATCCTCTGCCAGACAGTGTTCACATTCACATGTTGCAACACCTTTCTCTTGCAAGCAAGCACTTTCTGCTTCATACGTACAACCGCATCTGGGCAGACAGCATGTTTCCCACACTCTGGCATGAAGCCACTGTCATACCCATACCTATGCCCAGTAAAGACAAACACCTTCCTTCTAGCTACTGCACCATTTCTCTCACCAGTGGTGTTTTCAAGGTGATGGAATGTATGATTCATGCCTGGCTAGTATTGTGGCTTGAGCTTCACATTTCACTAAACACGCACAGTGTGGATTTCGAGTATGCCATTCTACAGTTGACAGTTTTGTAACTTTACATGTCGTTAATGGGTTTCTGTGGAAATCCCAGACTGTGGCTGTATTTTTCGGTTGGTGGATGACTGGTATTCTCCATTCTCTCTACACATGGGGCTTCCATGGCTGCCTGCCCTGTTTCCTTCCAGACTTTTTAAAGGACTGAGTTTTCAAGGTACATGTAGGTTCTACCTTGTTCGACTCCTTTATCCCGGAAAATGGTGTGCCTCAGGGTTCAATCCTGAGCATCATCCTCTTTGTGATTGCCATTAACCTGTCTCCTGCCAGGCATCTTCAGGTCCCTTTTGATTGATGATGTTGTGATTTATTGCCGTCCTCCACAGACCTGTCTCATTGAGCAGCTTCTTCAGTGATGTCTTGATCATCTTTACTCATGAAGCATCGACAACGGCTTTTCTTTTTCCACTGACAAAACCATTTGTATGTATTTATGGTGGGACAATTGGTTTCTTCTACCATCTTTACATCTTTGGCCTGTTACTCTTCTGTCCATTGAAACTATGAAATTCTGGGGGCTCATGCTCAATAGATCCTCCCATGTGTCTTACCTGGCAGCCCACTGTATGCAGTCCCTCAATGTTCTATGTATCCTCAGTGGTACTTCCTGGGGAACAGACCAAACCACCCTTCTCCATCTGTATGGGACCCTTGTCCATTCAAACTAGAGTATGGGTGTTTCATTTACGCATCTGCACATCCATCCCTCTTACATCATCTTGATACTATGGCATCTGTTTGGTCACTGGTGCCTTTTCACACTAGCCTGGTTGAGAGTCTTGCAGAAGATGCTGCAGTACCACTGTCTTACTGCCATGACTTTCTCCTCAGCAGAAATGTGTGCCGTTTGTCTGCCATGCATGGCCACCCATTCTGTGCCTCCTGTTTCAATGACTCCTTTGATCACCAGTATGGGGTGTGGCCCTCTTCACTGTTCCCCCTGGAGTTTACTTTCATCTCCTGCTCCACCAGCTTAACTTCATGCTACCGGCAAATTTCCCAGTGGGTGTTAACTTAACCCTTCACCACCTTGGCATCATGTGGCAGCCCATGTTCATCTTGGCCAACATTTGCTTCCTAAGACACTACTCCAGCCTTGCTCTATCACCTTCAGTTTCATGGCCTTCACATGGGACTTTGCAATAGTACCCTTGTGTACACTGATGGCTCTCAGATTCACCGTGGTGTCAGGTGTGCCTTCATCATTGGCACTGATGTTTTTCAGTATAGACTTCCGGCACAGTGCTCAGTATTTACAGCAGAGCTTTTTGCCCTGTGTCACACCACATAGTATATCAGGCGACACAGGCTTTTTAATTGTGTCATCTGCTCCGACTCGCTCAGTGCCCTGCAAAGACTGTGTGTGCTGTACACAGTCTATCTCTTAGTACAACAAGTCCAGGAAAGCTGTCACTTGCTCACTCTTGATGGAGCCACTGTGATGTTAATGTGGATTCCTGATCATGTCAGTCTGACAGTAAATGAGGCTGCTGACACTGCTGCCAAAAGTGCAGTCCCTGTACCTCACCCCACTAGTCCTTACATTCCCTCTGATGAGCTCTGTGCTGCTGCCTGTCAGCAGGTGGTGTCCCTTTGGCACCACCACTAGTCCTCCCTTCAAAGGAACATGCTCCAGGTTATTAAGCCTCTCCCAGCTGTTTGGACGACCTCCTCTCAGCCCTCTTGCCATGAGGAGATCATTTTCGTTAGGTTGAGCATCGGGCACTGTTTTTTAGCCATTGCCATTTTTTAAGTGGTGCTCCCCCACCACTTTGTACTCACTGTGCTCAATATTTGATGGTCCACCAATTCATGATGGAATGCATATTTTTTAACCCCTTACATTCCCGTTTGTGTTTGCCACCTGAGTTCTCGGCTGTTTTAGCAAATGACGTGCAGGCTCTCAACCGCATTTTGCTTTTTATCCATTGTAGCAATATGGCAAAACCAATTTAGCTTTTAGTTCAGGATCCCCATTTCTCTATGGAGTATTTTATAGACCCATCTCCACATCTCTGTTTTTAGCTGTTTGCTCTTCCATTGTTTACGATTAATGTGTAGTTGTGTTCTGTAGTTCTGACATGGGTGCCTATGACCGTAGCTGTTTTTGTGCTCAAAAACAAAACAATAATTTGCCCATATTGAGGACACTGCATTTACTGAACAAAGAATACATCTGTTTTATTTTAATGTTATTCTCTATTTTTTGTTCACATACAATTGATTCATTGTCACATCTGTGTGGTAATGTTGCAACATTGTACTACATTGTTTATTAAGTTCTATGAACTTCTTTAGTTCTGCTAGACTGTTACCCGCTTCATTGTTTACATCATTTGTACCTGTTACACACACCACATAATCACTTTTTGTCAACAAGGCTCACCCCCACACTCTTTTGTTGTTGCTCCTGGCTTAAAAGTATGTGTTATGTAGCATTTCCTGTGTTCTTTGAAAAGTCTTGTCATGTTTTTACTGTGGCTGTCTATTAAAAATAATATACTACTGTCATATTTGTGACGTACATTTTTCCATATTCATTTCATGATTATGTGGAATGGATTATATGAACAGCTTCTCATCATCACTGTTTTTTCCTAATGCTGAATCCATACTTTTTTTACCACTGTGTTGACATAGTTGGTTTCAATGTTCATTTTCAGTTACCGGTATTGGTTCAGTCTCATCACTCATGGAAAAAGGTTGAAATTTGTTTTTAATTGCCAATCATTCGATGCTTTCACTTACTGGTGATTTATTTTGTGTTCAAAGTTTTGTTTTTATATGGTATTTTAGTCTACTCATTTGGATTCTTAGGCAGAAAAGAAGTGTACTTTTGTTTGTCCCACAGTTCATTCATTTCTTTTCAATGTTTTGACATATCACTGCTCAGTGCACTAATGATTAACTGAATGCTAGAAACACGCACATTTAACTTCGTGATTTCACTCCTACAATTTGCAGACACTTTACTTTTACTGTCATTATTTTCGTTTTTTTTTTTTTTTTTTTTTTTTTTTTTTTTTTTTTTTTTTTTTCAAAAACTCTTGCCTTCTGTGATACTAGATGATTATACCATCATAGTAAGAGACTTCCGACAAACAGCTAATTTTTTTCAATGAATGTGAGTGTACTGATCTACAGGAGCTCACTTTTCAGAATTTAATGTAGTCCGGATGTGCACTTCAACATTGTCTAGAGCAGTGGTCAGAACACTTGTATCTTTGTAGCAAGTAATATGCAATCAAATTAAGGCTATTTTAATACAGTGCAATAAGTAAAATAAGAATGTCATTCAAAACATCATAAGAGATACTTACTTAAAAAATAATAATAAATAAATAAAAAATATAAATAAAATAAATAAATAAAAATAAAAAAGATAAAAAAGGAAGCATAATACAACAGATAAAACTGACTTCTAAACAATTTTATATACAAATCTATCACCCATCTTTCTGTCCCTTTGTGACAATTTTGAATTAATCAAGTTATTTTATTTAAAACCATCTCTGTCCTGTTAATCTGACCCAATACAAAAGACCAATGGCCAATTGTAAACTGTCACCAGCAGCTGCTTGGAATTATTTCACATACTAGAACATCATGATAAAAAAAGTGCCCCAAAATCAGAAAAAGAAACATGTCATCCTGTTGCGATAGCACTGGCCACAGTACACACTTAGGTATAGAAAATAGGTCACTACATAAGGCTTCAGAAAATGCATGCAGTTGCAATATATTATTTTCTTTTTCACTTAAAAATATTTGATCTGATACCTTACAATATGTAGATTCAAAATGTGTTAGAAGTAAGCTTCTCTCAGTAACCATGGTTTTGTGAAAATTGAATTTATCTTTGAATGGCCACTTTACCCCCCCCCCCCCCCCCCATGCCCCTTTCCTCTCTTCTATGCAGCCTGAGGTGTTGGTCTACAGTGTCAATATTGGCTTTTAAGCAAAACAGTTTAATGACCACTGCTCAAGATAATGTTGAAGTGCACATCCGGACTACATTAAATTCTGGAAAGTGAGCTACTGTAGATCAGTACACTCACTTTCATTGAAAAAAAATTAGCTGCTTGTTGGAAGTCTCTTACTATGATGGTATAATCACCTAGTATCACCGAATGCAAGAGACTGTTTCCACAGAAGAAAACTGCAGTCTGCATTTAAACTTTACATCAATGATTCCACCTATCTAAGGATACATCAACATCACCATATCAAAGATTTTCAAATACTGGCACTGGATAAAACACATGATCCAACACCACACCAACACTGATGCATTTTCATGTGCACTTGTTTAAGCTGTAACTGTCTGTCAACAACATTAATTGTGATTATGTGATTAGCTTTGAAAGTTCTCCTGCAACTGGGTGGGTGATTTATCAATAGCTGTTAACATGTGTTTCAGCAGGAAATTATGGTTTAGATCTCCTTTTTATTATTAACATAGAATAAGTTTGTTTCTTCTCAGTGCGGCGCTGCACACTGGCCTCATCTGTGCCTCGTGTTGCACTTTGGGGGTGAGGGTTGGCACATGCTGGCTGTCGCTCAACACACATATATCTCATGCCAGCTAACATTTTGGAGAATACAGGCACACACATAATTATTTCAGAAGTAAGTTTGAATGTACACCATCTGAGTGTATTTTTACACACCTCATAGGCATTTCTTAGTATAATACATCTTAGTTACACACACACACACACACACACACACACACACACACACACACATGTATATATCAAAAATATTAAGTGTCATGTAATATTTTGTGTAGTGTAATATCTTGTATAGACACCTTTTATTAACTTGACACATTCCACTTCATTACGAAGCATCGTATTCATGATCTATAGAACAAGTACTAATCTAATCTAATCTATTTGGACTAGGGACAACATGCCTAGGTTCTAATGTATGCTGGCAACTGCTCTATTATGGAAATGTAATTATGATACTTCGGCAGTGTTCCGCTTCAGGTGATGATGATGTGCCTACTCACGGAACTCAGAATGGCTGGGTTAGGGTATACCTAGTAACCCTTGATCTGAGGAACAGGTGATAGCAGGTACTCATAGAATACTCCAATAATACAAATACTCATAGTAAGCACATTTTAGGTGGAAAACTTTATAGGAATGATGTTCAGACTGTCATTCAGTGACATGGGATCAAAACTTCACAGGTAGTATTCCTCCTCCTCCTTCTGCACTGGTGTTGTTGAACATGACTGGCACTATCAAGATTAGATTAGATTAGAATAGATTAATACTTCCTCCATAGACCATGAATATGACACTTTGTAATGATGTGGAACATGTCAGGTTAATAAAAGATGTCTGTTCAAGATATTGCATTACACAAAATATTGCATGACACTAATGTTTAAGCTAGTTTTTTTCCCCTCCCTTAATTTATATCTAAAAATTCTGCCAGTTAGTAGGAGGAGTTGTCATCTAGAAATTCTTTTAATTTATTTTTAAATGTTGGTTGACTATCTGTCAGGCTTTTGATGCTGTTTGGTAGGTGACCAAAGACTTTTGTAGCAGCATAATTTACCCCTTTCTGTGCCAAAGTCAGATTTAACCCTGCATAGTGAAGATCATCCTTTCTCCTGGTGTTATAGCTATGCACACTGCTATTACTTTTGAACTGGGTAGGATTATTAACAACAAATTTCATAAGTGAATATATATATACTGTGAGGATCCCTAGATCCTTAAATAGATGTCTGCAGAATGACCGTGGGTGGGCTCCAGCAATTATTCTGATTACATGTTTTTGAGCAATGAATACTTTTCTACTCAACGATGAATTGCCCCAGAATATAATGCCATATGAAAGCAGTGAATGAAAGTAGGCATAGTAAGCTAATTTACTGAGATTCTTGTCACCAAAATTTGCAGTAACCCTAATAGCTTATGTAGCTGAACTCAGACGTTTCAGCAGACCATCAATGTGTTGCTTTCAGTTTAACCTCTCACCAATGGCCACACCTAAAAATTTTGAAAATTCTACCTTAGCTACAGACTTCTGCTCAAAGTCCATATTTATTACTGGAGTTGTGCCATTTACTGTACGGAACTGTATATACTGTGTCTTATCAAAATTTAAAGAGAGTGCATTTGCTGAGATCCACTTAATAATTTTGTGAAAGACATCATTTACAATTACATCACTTAGTTCTTGATTTTTGGATGTTATTACTATACTTGTATCATCAGCAAAAAGAACTAACTTTGCATCTTCATCAATGTGGAATGGTAAGTCATTAATATATATCAGGAACAGTAAAGGACCTAAGACCAAATCCTGTGGGACCCCGTACTTGATAGCCCCCCCCCCCCCCCCCCCCCCAGTTTAAGGAATAAGCTGTTGTTTTAACATTACATGAATCACTTATTTCAGCTTTCTGCATTCTTCCTGTTAAGTACAAATTAAACCATTTGTGCACTGATGCTCTCAAACCATAATAATTTAGCTTATCTAAAAGAATCAAAGTGTTGAAAATGTGTGAGCTTCAAACTGTGTACAGCATCTGAACATCTCACGGGTTCCAAGCAAAATAATTAAGATGAGTGAATGTTTAATTATAATCACCATGTACTTGTGCATTTTTAGTACAATAAATCTCAGTTATGTGAATATCAGGAGTAGGGGGAAGCTGTTTTTATGGTTGATAAAATGAAGTGACTGTCAGACGCTGCTCATATGTCATGGTGCACTCATGCACACTGGCAGCGTCTCAAAGAACTGCTGTACAATGCTTTGCTTGTAGAAAAGTTGCAACATGCGTGTATGCTAGGGACAGGATGATCATGTACACAGAGCTTTGTCTCAATAAGTTCATAAAATTGTGTGATGCTGTGAGTGCAGAAAAATCACAGCACTAAGGCTAGGGAAATGTTGGAGAACAGGCTAATGCATCGTGATACTGATCTCATAATTGTGTTGGTGTGACACCAGTGTCACATTGGTGTGATACTGGCAGTGCGTCAGTGCAATGCTCATGTCGCATCAGTGTGACACTGGCATTATGTAATCCTGACTGATCTGAGTCAGCAATTTGAGCTCTACTCACTGCCACAAAGGGCAGCCTAGGGGAGGAAGCTACTATTAACTGCCAACAGAATCTGATCTGACTGAGGAACAGTTTCAATGGGTATTAGACGTTCTGTGCGAGTGTTAGATGCCCTGTGCTGATTTTCAAATGCTTTCAGATCTAGAGTGGAGAAAAGATAGACCATATGGCCCATGGTAAAACACCATATGACTCAACAGCTAGTCAGCCCTCGAACAGAATATCACCAACAGGATGACAGGTAATCCAGAAGGATTTGGAGAAAATGCTGCAAGATGACATTATTGAACCTTCAGAGATTCCTTTGTCTTCTCCTACAATGCTCATGAAGGAACAGGATGGCACATGACCTTCCTGTGTCAACTACATACAACTGAACAAAATCAAGAAGAGTGATATCTACCCACTGCCACACACTGATGACACTCTAGGTTGCTTGAGAGGAACAAAGTATTTCTCAAGTATAGGCATGCAGACAGGCTTTGGCAATGTGAAATTGACAAGGCTTACTGATTAAAGACAGTTTTTGCAACTCCTGAAGGCCTCTATAAGTTCAAAGTTATGTTGTTTCCACTACATAATGATCCAGCCACCTTCAAGCTATGATAGACAACCTACGTTGACATCATAAATAGATGACATGACTCAGATATCTGGATGAAACTGGTGTTTTCTCAAAGAAATCTGAAGAACATCTAACCACTTAACAACTGTGTTGAAGTGTGTTCAAACTGCGGGTCCCTGACTGTATCCAAAAGGTGTCACCTCAGCACCAAGAAACAAAACTTTTGGGGAACTTACCTAGTGGTGATGAAGTCTGTCCTGAGCTAGGAAAATACAATTACAGTGTAGTTCTATTACAGATCCAGGAAAGTGCTATAGTTTATGCTACTGGAGTACTCTCCAAAAGTCCAAGAGGAGCTACTCTTCAACTGAGAAAGAATACCTTGCCAGTTTGTTTGAGCCATCAACAAGTTCTGGCCACATTTATTGAGCAAAAATTCACTACTGTGACAGACCATCATTCTCTATGCTGGCTGACTAGACTGTAGGATCTACCAGGTTGACTTGCAAGGTGGACACTGAGGCTTAAGGAGTACAGCATCATACTGGTGTACAAAAACCAGAGAAAACACAAGGATGCCAACTGCCTTTCAAAGAATTTGTTAGTGGAATACAGCAGTATTAAATGGTGAGGGGGAGAGAGGGAACGGGAGAGGGAAGGTTGCTTGTCATTCCAACCTCCAATTCATCTACAGCCAGCCATCCTAAAGTTTTTCCATCTTTCTCCAATATCTGGTCGCCTGTGATTTGTTAATACTTTAGACAGAATCAGACACAGGTCTCACTGACCAGGTCTAGTAGACACTTTGTTATGAGGTGTGTTCACAAAATAAAGTCTCTAAGGCACTGGAGTCATGAGGAATGCTTTTACATGAGATCCTGCAATGCGGGTGCGCAGCTTGGCTACTCCCCCCCCCCCCCCCGCTCCCCTTCAAATCCCCAGCAGCCTAAAATCACTGCAACACTTAGTCTTGACTGAGCAAACTTTCACAATGGAGCTCCCCCTCACCCTTCCATTGAGGTGTGAGTCGCATGCAGAGATACACTTTTTGTGTGCCAAGGGCACTAACCTGATTGACATTAAAATCATCAGTTATGGAGAGTCTATGGGCCACATGGTATGGACATCAAAAATGTGCTAAAGTGTGTCATACACTTCAAGGATGGACAATCAGATGTTCATGAAGAGTGTTCTGGTCAGCCTTTGGTTCTGGCTGAACTTATGCATCATGACATTCAAAATCGAATGAGGGGAATGCTGGATAACGCAGTGTCCATTCTTTACGAAAATACTCGTTCCCATACTGCCCATGCAGCAGCCAATCTCCTGGCCCAGTTCAGATGGGACATCCTTGTCAGTCCCCTCTACAACCCACACTTTGAGCCTGTGATTTTCATCTGTTTCCTGAGTTGAGGTTTCATCTGAGTCGAACACATTTTCAGACCAATGACGAGTTGAAAAATGAGGTTGAGTGGTACCTGTGCAACAAGGCAGGAGAGTTCTATGTCAAGTGTATACAAACAATCCGCAGCATATGTAAATGTTCATCAGTCATAATGGAGAGCATTTAATAAAATAGCTAAGTCCAGCCTTTCCATCAATGTAACATTCATTGCTAATAAACATGTTTTCTACATGAAAAAAAATTAAACTTTATTTTACAGATAGTTACCACAGTAAGGAACGGTGTGTGATGGAAGCACACGCTGAAATTACCTACAGGTTATCTGGCACTAATTCTGCCTCCAGCAGCATTATACTACCGAACTGGAATTGATCTTTTGGGATGTTCCTCAAGTTGACGAATAGGCATCAAAAGATAATAGTCTCTACTCACAACTTCATCCACTTCAGAGTCAGAAAGCTGTGTCAACTGCGAAAGCTCAGAAAATTGCCAGAGAGCACCCTGTATGATGATCAGTGCTCATGAAAAAGTTTTCCTGTCGAGTCTGGTATCAGAGATAATCTGACATCCACTCACAGGATACAACTGCCTACCACCCACAGACGAATGGTTTCCATAACACATTAATAAGACATTGGCAGGTATGGTCTCAATGTACATTGACTTCAGTGATGTTATGTAATTCTGTATGTTTATTGCTTTACCATTCTTATACGTAGGAGTGATCTGTGCTTATCTCAAATCACACAGGACTGATTGATGCACAAGATATTCTTGTTAAATATGAGGTAGGAAAGAGGATCACTCCACAAGGCATTTGATGCAACATCCAACTGGAATTCCTTCAGGGACTATAAGTAACTAGCTTTAAGTAGTCTTAATCATTTTTTCAATACTGGTGTTTTTGTGTCAATATCTGTCATCTGAGAGCCTGTGCAGCAGTCAGACATTGGTATGGGAGTATCCTCATGTGGAGATACATTTTTAAAATGAGAAATTTCATATTTCTGCCTTTTGTCTTTAGTTTCAACAGCAGACTAATCTATGGCAACTGAATGGGAGGTTTAACTGGAAAACATATGCAGCTGACAGCGAATAAATATTCTCCATACTGATTCCTTGCAACTGCCACAGAAATCTAAATGAAGACAAAACAGGATAACAGTTCAAAGCTATGTGGGAACACTGCAAATGTCTACAGGACCAAGCACCATTTATTATTTTACACTTTTCATGACCATCTATTGGATTCAAACACCAGCTCCACCTAGCTAACAGATCCACTGATGGATACACAACCTGCTTCAATGTCAACCAGTAGAGTGGTAGCATATGGGCATACAAGCCTTCCCAGTAAGGTGGCGTAAGGCCATCACGTTGAACGTAGATTATGTTGAAAGCTAGGGTTTTGTAGCCAAGAGATTGGGGAATAATATGGAGTATTCAAATCCTGAATAAAACCAACCTGCATTCAGAAAAAAAAGTGTCGCATTACTTATTCAATGCCCTTTGTATTACAGGAATGATCAATGTTATTCAGGAGCTGACTCACAATGAGCAAACAAAACACTGCAAAATGTCAGTCATTTTATTTTCTGGCTTTTGTTTAAAGCTTGATAACCATGTATGACATTTTTTAATCTTGCCCATAGAACACAAATGCTATACATCATGTAAATGCTCATACTTCATCACATCTCGTAACACTTTATTCAACTAAAATGTGTCACCAGATTAATCATCAGGCCTGGTGATGGCTTTCCTGAATGTGAGTTATTGATCGAGTGAAAGTGTCTCAGTTCATAATTGTATAAGCATACTACTACTGTGGTGATTTAATGTCATTATTCCTGTAAACATTGCAAATATTTTAGCCACCTTTGATACTCTATTAAAGTCTCACACAGAAGACCAGTGCAACATTTATTTACAGGCTATCTAGGCTACAGCATAGGGGCCCGCATCACAAAAATTCAAAATAAAAAGTGACTTTGTTAAAACTGTTGTGTGGGCCTTCTTATTATCACAGAAGATGTTGACATAATTATTCAGTATGGGTTTATTCAGTTGATTTCCTCAGTGGACAGCTGCCTTGCCTTCACCTCTCAAAACCTGCACTCCCTCATGTCCATTTCCTAGTAACATCCGGTCAAATGCTTGGCACTTCTGTCAGAGAGATAATTAAGATTTTTATAAGAATGGTTAACAGAATTTTATCAGTTTGAAATGAGTTCACTTAGTTACTTGTTTATTCGTAGGTTAGTATAGGTAATTTTCAAAATGGTGTCAGACATGCCATGTTAACTGAAAATGGAAACAATGTTGAAAAACTAACTAATTCAGGAATACACAATATTGTCTTTTACACTGTTCACCTGTATCATGTCACTGGTTTCCCCACACTTCAAACACATTATGGTTCTTGATGCTATATTTATCATTGTACTGATATCTTCATGTTTTCCCTTTTTTTGTGTCATCACTCTTCTGACTGGTTTGATGTGGCTCACCATGAATTCCTGTCCTTTATCAACCTTTTCGTCTCAGACTAGCAACTGCAACCTATGCCCTCAATTACTTGCTGGATATATTTGAATCTCTGTCTTCCACTACAGTTTTACCCACTACAGCTCCCTGTAGTACCATGGAAGTTATTCCATGATGTTTTAACAGATGTCCTATCATCATGTCCCTTCCTCTTGTCAGTGTTTTCCATATATTACTTTCTTGTCGATTCTTCAGAGAATCTCATCATTCCTTGCCTCATCAGTTCACCTAAATTTCAACATTCTTCTGTAGCAACACATCTCAAATGCTTTGATTCTCTTCTACACATCAAAATAAGATTTTGCATCACCTTGGTTCTGAGAGTTCCAGAACCTGTACAGAAAATTGGAATAAAAATCAACATAAACATCACTTCCACCCTTTTTATTGCTTATGAAAACCACCATACGGCGAGGCCTTCAGAGGTGGTGGTCCAGATTGCTGTACACACTGGTACCTCTAATACCCAGTAGCATGTCCTCTGCATTGATGTATGCCTGTATTCATTGTGGCATGCTATCCATAAGTTCATCAAGTCACTGTTGGTCTAGATTGTTGCATTCCTCAACAGCGATTTGGCGTAGATCCCTCAGAGTGGTTGGTGGGTCACATCACACATAAACAGCCCTTTTGAATCTATCCCAGGAATGTTCGATAGGGTTCATGTCTGAAGAATATTGTGGCCACTCTAGTCAGCGATGTCATTATCCTGAAGGAAGTCACTCACAAGATGTGCATGATGTGGGCGCGAATTGTCATCCAGGACGACAAATGCCTCGCCAATAAGCTGCCGGTATGGTTGCACTATCAGTCGGATGATGGCATTCACGTATTGTTCAGCCATTACAGCGTCTTCTATGACCACCAGAGTTATATGTTGGCCCCACATAATGCCAACCAAAACAGCAGGGAGCCTCCACGTTGCTGCACTTTCTGGACAGTGTGTTCAACCTGACCAGGTTGCCTCAAAACACATCTCTGACGATTGTCTGGATGAAGGCATATGCGACACTCATCGGTAAAGAGAACATGATGCCAATCCTGAGCAGGCCATTCAGCATGTCATTGGGCCCATCTGTTCGATGCTGCATGGTGTTGTGGTTGCAAAGACAGACTTTGCCATGGACGTCGGGAGTAAAGTTGCACATCATGCAGCCTATTGTGCACTGTTTGAGTCGTAATACAATGTCCTGTGGCTGCACAAAAAGCATTATTCAACATAGTGGCATTGCTTTTAGGATTCCTCCGAGCCATAATCCTTATGTAGCGGTCATCTACTGCAGTAGTAGCCCTTGGGTGGCCTGAGCGAGGCATGTTATCAACAGTTCCTGTCTCTCTGTATCTCTTTGTTTGAACAACATCACTTTGGTTCACTCTAAGATGCCTGGCCACTTCCCTTGTTGAGAGCCCTTCCTGGCACAAAGTAGCAATGCAGATGCAACTAAACTGCGGTATAGACCATCTACACAAGCCGTGTACCTCCTTCATGGTGGAGTGACTGGAGCTGATCGGCTGTTGAACCCCTGTCTAATAGGCGCTGCTCATGCATGGTTGTTTACATCTTTGGGTGGGTTTAGTGACACCTCTGAACAGTCAAAGAGACTGTGTCTGTGATACAATATCCACTATCAACGTCTACCTTCAGGATTTCTGGGAATCAGGGTAATACAAAACTTTTTTTGATGTGTGTATTTTAATTTTCTGACATCCCATTTTTCCCTGTCATACAATTCTGTGCTCTGAACAAATATTCTCAGAGCTTTCTTTCTCAAATTAAGGCCTAATCTGACATTAGTACCCATCTTTCGGGATCAATTCCTTTTTTTCCAGTGCTAGTATGCTATTTATGTACTCTTTGCTCCATCCCTCAAGGATTATTTTGCTACCTAGGTAGCAAAATTCTGTAAGTTCGTCTACTTCATGATCCCAAATTCTGACGTCAAGTTTATTATTGCTCTCTTTTCTGCTACTTCTCATTACTTTCATCTTTCTTTGATTTATTCTCAGTTCTGTACTCATTAGACTGCTCATTCCATTCAGCAGATCCTGTAATTCTTCTTCATTTTCACTGAGGATAGCAATGTTATTAGTGAATATTATCATTGATATCCTTTTACCAAGAATTTTAAGCCTACTCTTGAAGCTTTCTTTTATTTCCATCATTGCTGCGGCAATGCACAGATCGGACAGTAGGGGTGAAAAACTGTCTTTTTAATCAGCACTTTGTTCCCTCTTTGTTATTGTACAAATTGTAATTACCCATCTTTCCCTATAGCTTATCCTGTTTTTCTAAAAATGTCGAACATCTTGCACCATCTTACATTGTTGAAGGCTTTCTTCAGGTTGACAGATCCTATGACGGTGTCTTGATATTTCTTTGGTCTTGCTTCCATTATCAACTGCAACATCAGAACTGCTTCTCTCATGACTTTACCTTTCCTAAAGCCAAACCAATTGTCATCTCATAGATCCTCAATCTTCTTTGCCATTCTTTTGTATATTATTCTCATCAGCAACTTGGGCGCATGAGCTGTTAAGCTGATTGCACAATAATTTTTGCATTTGTCAGCTCTTGCTGTCTTTGGAATTATATGGATGATGTTTTTCTGAAAGTCTGATGGTATATCGCCAGTCTCATTGGTCCTACACACCAACATAAAAACTTGTTTTGTTGTCATAGCCCCCAATGATTTTAGAAATGCCACTGGAATGTTATCTCTCTCTTCTCCCTTATTTGATCTTAAGACATTCAGAGCTCTATTAAATTCTGATTCTAATACTGGATTCCTTATTTCTTTCCTTTTAACTCCTGTTTCTTTTTCTGTTACTTCATCAGACAAGTCCTTCCCTCATAGAGGCTTTCAATACACTGTTTCCACTCTCACCTCTGCATGTAACAGTTGAATTCCCATTGCACTCTTAATGTTTCAAACATTGCTTTTAATTTCATCAAAGGTTATTTAGATTTTTCTGTATGCTGAGTCAGTCCTTCCAACAATCATTTCTTCTTCAATTTCTTCATATAGTCACTTCATTTTAGCTATTTCCTGCACTTCCTCTTTATTTCATTCCCAAGTATTTCTGTTTTCCTGAATTGTCCTGAACGTCCTTGTACCTCCTTCTTTCATTGATAAGTTCATGTATTTCTTCTGTTACCCATGGTTTCTTCACAGTTACCTTCTTTGTACATATGTTTTTTCTCCTCTACTTCTGTGATTGCTCTTTTAAAGATGTGCATGACTCTTCAGCTTAAGTACCTATTGTGCTGATCACTATAGCAGTACCTATATCCTCAGAAAACTTCTCTTCATTGCTTAATACTCCCATATCCCACTTCTTTACATATTGATTCTTCCTGAAAAGTCTCTCAAACATCAACATGCTCATCATCATTATTAAATTGTGATCTGCATGTACTGCTCCTGGGTATGCCTCACAATCCATCATTTGATTTTGGAATCTCTGCCTGACCATAAGGTAATCTATGTATCAATCACATCATGAAGAGATATGGTTAAAATTGCAGACAGAAATCCTACAGAGCATTGTGAACAACCCAAATACATTAGAATTTTTAGTTATACTCATATCAATGCTTTCAGACTACAGCTGTGTATTCTAGAATGGTCCAGCTTCCTATCTCAGTTTACAAAAGCTGATGAAGCTTTTGACAGGTTTGTCAATCTAATTTCCAGTATATTTAATAACTGCTGTACCAAAGTATTAAAAAGATACAAGGGGAAACAGATCAAAAGTAGTCATAGAAGCTAGCATCAACATTTCACACCTGACCTCAAAAGATTAAGAACACAGGTTATCCATCTCTGTAATAGATCAAAGAATAGTGACAAAGAAAGATTTCAGTACCTTCAATTAATGAAGAGATACAGAACAGAAATTATAAAACAGAAATGAATGGCAAATGACAATTATCAGCAATCACAAAACAACTGCAATACAGCTTGGAGAGTTATCAAACCAGAATTGAGTAATACTAATAGAACTACTGGTGATTGTACCAACAATTTCTCTTAGTAAAACACTGCATGTATCAATAAATTTGCATACATTTCACCTACAATGAAACATTGACAAACGCTCAGTATGGCTTCAGGGAAAATTCATCTACATTGAAAGCTGTTGAAAATATTGTTTCAACAATATCAGTCACTCTGAAGCAAAATCATCTCTTGGTGCCCTACTGATTGACCTGAGCAATCAGTGTTTTAGTAGATAAATTGAGGTGCTATAGCATCTGAGGTACAGAACCAACTCTTCTAGAATCATATCTTGATAATATGAAGCAGAAGGTACACTTTAATGGAATGATATTTTGATTCCTAGATGTTTCTAGAGATGTGTCTCAAGGTTCCATATTGCGACACATATTGTTTATGATCTATATTAATGATTTACCCCTATCATGCCATGTAAATCTATTCTGTATGTTGATTATACCACTTTCATTGCAACAGGAAATTATAAAGAAGAGTTAAAGGAACAAAACAAAACCAACTTAAGAAATTGTAGTATGTGGTTTAAAGACAAGGAATTAATGTAAACCAGAATAAAACTGAAAATGTAATCTTTAGTTTATGCAGTGCAAAAGTGATTATAAGTCTGTTAAACTTCTAGGTGTACGTTTGGATTGCAAATTAACCTGGAATATCCACAAGATTCTCTATCACCAAGAGTAATATACCTTTGAGCATGTGCAAGTCAAAACATGATACTCAGCTCTTATTATGCATTCTTTCATAGTCACAGAACATACTGTACACTGCTTTGAGGCAGCTCCACTGGGGCAAAAACAGTTCATCTGCAGCAGGAAAAGGATATCAGATGTGTAGCAGATATTTTCAAAAACAATGTATCTTGTACACCACTTTTTAAGAAACTGTTGTCATGACAGTCTCATCAATATTTACTCTTAGCTGCCTAGTCTACACAAAAGAAAACCAAGAGAGTTACAAATTAAGGCAGTCATTTCATTGTCACAATACATGTTATAAAGAAAAGATTGACCAATCCAAAAAAAAAACCTATAAATACAAGTATTCAGTACTCTGCCACCAGAAGTACACACTACTTCATTAAAAACCTTCAAAAATGGTCTATAAAACTGGCTTCAAAAGAATGCTTTCTATGTTACAGAGGAATTTTTTAACTGTGAATAAGAAGATCTAAAATTTTAATTTAAACTCATTATATGTTCGTATGAAAATCTACAGTTTCTTCATTATTACTATATGTATCATTATGTATTGTCCATGTTAATACCAATTAACATCAACAGTGTACGCAAAATGCCCAAAGTTGAAACAAAAACTGTAATATTCCTAGGCCTTCCAGCCTTCTCCAAGTATACTTCCTCCACTAGTGATTCTTGAACAGAGTATTCACTATTACTAGGTGAAATTTATTGTAGGACTCGATGAGTCTTTATCCTCTCCATTCCTATTGCCAAGTCCATATTCTCCTGTAACCTTTTGTTCTACTCCTTCCCTAGAACAGCATTCCAGTCCCCCATGACTATTAGATTTTAATCTCCCTTTACATACTGAATTACTTTATCAATATCCTCATATACCTTGTCTTTCTTTTCATCTTCTGCTAGTGCTGTCAATAGGTATACCTGAATTATTGTTGTTGGCATTCATTTGCTTTTGATTCTGATGAGAATAACTAGCACTGAGTTGTTCAGAGTAACTTACTCTTTGCCTTACCTTACTATTCATAATGAATCATACTTCTGCTATAACATTTTGTGCTGCTGTTGATGTTACACTACACTCATCTGACTAGAAATTCTTGTTTTCTTTCCATTTCACTTCATGGACCCCCACTATATCTACAGTGTGCCTCAGTATTTCATTTGTCAGATTTTCTAGCTTCTATGTCATGTTCAAACTTCTGAAATTACACACCACTATTCATAGAACATTATCTGTTTGTTGGTTATTTGATTTTTTTGTATCATGGTCACCTCCCCCTTGGCAGGGCCCTCCCAGAGATCCAAATGGGGGACTAGTTCAGAATCTTCTGTTATATAGAGATCATCATGACACTTTTTCAAATACAGGCCACATGCCTTGTGAATACATATTACGTGTCTTGAATGCAATGATTTTCATTGCCTTCAGCATCCTTATGATATCGATCATTGCTGATTCTTTCACCTTTTAGGGGCAGTCTCCCACCCCAAGGACAAGAGAGTGCCCTGAACTCTGTCCATTCCTCGTCCCTCCGTGACAAGGCCATTGGCAGAATGAGAGTGACTTCTTATGCTGGAAGTCTTCAGCTGCCATTACTGATGATTTTTATTCAAAATTTCAGCAGTGATGAGGTTTGAACCTGGCACACAGGACATTTTGATTAGTTGTCAAAGACATTACTCCGAGATGGTGGGCTGTGTCCCTATGACTCATCTGATAAAGCTGAATAAGCACTTTAATACAACAAATGAGATTCTGAGTCAAAGAAAAGTTTAATGAATCTTACCATAAAATTCTATGCTCAGGATCTCTGATAACAATAACAATTTTGTGTGGTTAAATTGCTTGGTACAATTTGTTCAGCTGAACACCACTTTGGTTTCTTGTGTGTCCCTAATCTACCCCAGCTCTCCAGCTTGGGGAAAGAGGACCCGCAGTTTTATGTGGTTTCGATTCCATGTCCTAACATTCTTGCCTGAGGGTCATCTATGTTAATATAATTACCATGTGGTAAATGTTTCACCAAGAAAAAATTCTTTATTAGAACCCTGTGCCACATTTACTTTTGTATCCTGTTTTTCAGATATGTTCTGAACCAATGATTGGCAATTCTCTTAATCCTAGTGATTCTAGTTTCTTTTTACTAGTGTTTTATGGTCAAGAGTGTCAAAGGCCTCTGATGGATCTAAGAATTACCCATGACACATTAACCTTTGTCTTGTGCATCAAGTGTCACTCGTAAACTTTGCTATGGTTCTTTCTGTGCTTCAACTACTCTGGAAACAGAACTATGCTCCACCAAGGAAGTTACTCAAGCAGTTCATATGTCTGTCTTTCATAATGAACTGTATTATGTGTCAGGATGATGACAACAGAGAAACAAGTCTGCAGTTTTCTACATCTTCTGCATCACCTTTCTTTAGTGGAAGCATAACTCTTGCTTGTTTCAAATGCTCTGGAGAGTTGCTTGAGCTGAAAGACTTATTTATTATGTCAGATAATGAGGCTTGTGTATTACCTAGGAACATACTGACACTTCATCTATGCCTGCTGACTTCTTAGTTTTTAATTTTTGTATTGTTTTCCTGTCTTAATGCTCTGTGATGGGTAACAACATCCTTGTATTTGCCACATAATTTTTTACTGGAACAGCATTTGATTTTGTGAATTTTTGCTATATTTCTCTGTGACACATGAAAAATATTCATTCACAAATTTTTCTGCTTATTGGTTTTTCACATTTCCTTTTCTGCCTCCATATCAGCTGTTAATTACACTAGACTTTCTACTTTTCATTTCCCTTTCTTTCAATCCATCTTTAGTTCTCACTCTGTTGTTCTACAATCCCTAGATTGAAACTGGCAGAGTGCTCACCCTTGTACTATCTGTGACTTCCTACTACTACGCCTTCTCTTTCATCTTTGTCATCTTGGCCTTAGAGCAGGTGGATTGTTCTCAACATGGATTTTGAGTGAGCTGCCCTTCCTTGCCACACCTATCCCTCTTTCTTCCATGAGGATGGAACTAACATTTCTGAAAGCTAGGATTTTTTCTTCTACTTTTAAATGTATCTATTGCATCCTGAAGGTAATTATGGCCAGACATTCTGACCCATTGCAATTTTATAGATACAATTTTATAGTACGGGCAACATTAATAGCAACAATAAAGTGATTACATGCAGGTTCTTTACAAAACTGTTCCATTGCTTGTTAAGGGCACTGTAGTAAAATGACAGGCAATCCAAAGTGGATTGGAAGGTAAATATACAAACCATATTATGTTAATTACAAATTTTTATCACCATTTTATGAATAAAATAACAGTACATTACATAAGTGAAATGGGCAAGCACATTTGTTCTCTGCTTTATTTGAGAGCATAGTAAATGGCCTAGCCTTATGAAGTCATTGCCAACATGTCACATACTGGCATCTCAATAACCACCGACAGGAGAGGTTCTGTTTCTTGTTGTTTGACAACAAAAACACGTACTTCATCAGAAATGTTCAGATCTGACACACACTCCACTATTGTATCAAACTTATATGCCAGACTTGGAACAAGCATAGGCACCTGAAACAAATACACTATGACTAGGACTACTCTATAGTGTTTATAATTCAAGTAATTAAAAAAATTTGCTTCACCTGCTTATCACATTGCTAACTTACTTTGTGCATATTTAAAGCTACATTAGATAACTGAAGCATAAGACTAGAAAATAACTCTTCCTCAAATTAAAAGGCTAACTGATACAAACACCCATAATATCCACTGTTTCAGTTGCGGAATAAATAAATTGCACTGGTGTGCATCATGCTGAAACCAAAACCATAATCATAAGTACTGCTCATTGCTTCATGTATCTGCACTGTTTTGATAAAGAGTGTCTCTAGACCTCCAGGAGCTCCGTCATTTGTGGCTTGGTAAGTTTGGTGCATACAGGTTTTCTGTGCGTGTATAGGGGGCGGGGGGAGGGGGGGAGTTGCCAATCATTGAGGACTCTAATCTCTGGGCATGTTTCAATGACTGATATCAGATGTGACAATGGAACATAGTGTGTCTTTTCTTAACTGCTTGTATTGTGAGGATGCAACAAAACTCTATTTACAAATAAATGGTATAGCTCAAGTAGTGCTGTGCTTTGGGGGGTTGGTTGGCTCTTGAGTTGAAACAGGCATCAGCTGGCAACTTCTGCAGCACTTGCTACAAAATAGTTGTATTAGGCTTGTGCAGATAATGCTGGTCTCTGTCTGGAGCCACCTTTATTTCCCTAGCAGCTTGTGGGACTTCTTTAGACCCTGTCCAACAAAAGAACTTATAGAGTATGGGGCAAGTACTGTCAGCAAATCCTGTAATATCATATAGAATAATTGTAATGAAGCAGAGCTAATAGCAGAGTTGGACAGAAAGATTCCACATCACCAGAACTATTCTCAGCAGTCCTACACTAAGTTTCCAATATGTCTGAAAATGCAAATTTACAATCAGTGTGTATTACCAGTTCTTAGTAATGAAAGGTAGATATGCCCTTTTAATGTGCAAACACTCTAAAATGGTGATTTGTGCAGTGTGTAAGGATCGATGAATGTTGGGAATTTCCAGGAGAAATAAGACAATAAGCAAAGTGATCAGGGAATTAGTGGAGTGGAAGATATAATGACTGTATTGAAAACAAAATGGAATTGGGCAGCACATGTAGCTGGACAAATGAATTATATATGGACCAAGGAAGTTCTTTGCTTGATTTCAAGAGATAAGAAAACACCAAAGTGATGACCTAATGGAAGGTGGGTAGATGACATAACAAAAAATGTGGGAGCATTATGGATCTATGTTGATGAAGACTGCGACAGGTAGAAAAGTCTAAAGGCAGGCCTAGTGGATGTCAAATGGCTGATAATTATGACATATTATAGTAAATTGTAAGTCTCTACCAATATGGTTTTAGTTGTGAAGAGTGAAGGAGGTTCCGAGGTGTCCCTTTGTTCATTCTATATACAAATTGCTATAAATGGAACTACATGAATTTGCAGTACTGAGCAATGATCATTCTGCACATAACTTAAGTAATTATAATAAAGTCACAATCACACAAAAATTTATTTGTTGTTACTTTTTACTTTTCATTGCATTCACCATCAAAACTCTAATACACAGCATAAAATAATTAAATGAGAATAAAGAAGCATACAAGACAAGGTTACAACAGAATACCTAAAGTCATAACAAATAATGATTGTCCAATTAAATTTTTAACATAATAATTTAAGTACGGAACTGCTGGGACACTTAAAAACATCAAGAGAGTGGTAAACAGTACTCATACGATAGAGAGCACATCTCCTTGTCAGGTCACTAAGCTTTTGGAAGCAACATATCTTGAGGAGTTTCCAGACATGATATGACTTAACTGTAGTTAAGGTGTGGCACATGCAAAGGTATAACAGATGTGGATAATGATGAACTAAAGCTAAGGCAGAACAGACAATGCTGATGTTTTGGATGATATTCAACAAACCAGCCCTTCCAGAATATGTCACAGATTGCGTCATGCACCTTACAATACACTCTTATACTAAAAATCAATTAGAATGATGCAAATATGAACATTTTGGTCATAACAAGTTGGCATATAAGGGTCAAGCAGCATGCAACAAGTCTGTAGAAAATGAGCATGATGCAAAAATGTTCTGCTCATTCCCAGACAACTGTGTCTATTACAATGATTAATGTCCTGCAAGGAGTAGAGAAACCTCCTTTGTTCAGAAGAATGTAAGATATGAGAAATAACAGTTTCCAAATCGATTCCAAACACTAGTGCACAGAAGTCGTTTGAGAGAATGCAACCACTGACTTTTTCAGTAACTGCAACAGTGAGAAAAGTTAGTGTTATCAGAGCAAAATGCCTCGGACCTTTGGAGGTGACGGAGTCCCATCTCTAATTGACAAACCAGAGACTCCTAAGATACAACTCGGCAAACAAATGGTAATGAGATGGGGAGCTATTAATATCAATGGGGGCTACTCCGGGAAGAAGGTAGAGCTGGCAGAGGCTGCAAGTAAGATGGTGTTGGACGTTTTAGCTGTTAGTGACATTCGGGTAAAAGGTAAGAAAGAAGAGGAAGTGGGAGAATACAAGGTCTACCTGACATGAGGCAACACAAGAATAGCACAATGAGGTGTAGGGCTTTACATCAGGAAAGAAATGGAACCCAGCGTAGTTGCAATAAGGTATGTAAACGAACAACTGATGTGGATAGATTTGACAGTGTCTAGCAGGTAGGAGAAAATATGATCAGTAGTGTTTCAGATTTTGATGTACAATGGGATAGGAATGATAATGGAATTAGGATCACATTTGAGGAAGTGGAGAAAATGGTCAATAGATTGCAGTGCAATAAAGTGGCTGGGATGGATGAAATTAAGTCGGAACTCATAAAATACAATGGAATGTCAGGTCTTAAATGGCTACCCAGAATAACTGAAATGGCCTGGGAGTCAGGACAGGTTCCATCAGACTGAACGAAAGCAGTAATCACACCAATCTTTAAATGTGGAAACAGAAAAGATTGTAACAACTACAGAGGTATCTCTTTAATCAGCGTTGTGGGTAAAATCTTCTGAGGTATTGTTGAAAGGAAAGTGCAAGTATTAGCTGAGGATAAATTGGATGAAAATCAGTGTGGGTTTAGCCCTCTTAGAGGTTGTCAGGACCAGATCTTTAGCTTACGGCAAATAATGGAGAAGTGTTATGAGTGGAACAGGGAATTGTATCTATGCTTTGTAGATCTAGAAAAGGCTTATGACTGGGTTCCTAGGTGGACGTTATTGTCTGTTCTACGAGATTATGGAATAGGAGGCAAACTTTTGCAAAGAATTTAAGTTCTTTACATAGATAGTTAGAGTTGATGGTAAACTGAGTTCATGGTTCAGAGTAGTTTCAGGGGTAAGACAAGGCTGCAACCTGTCTCCACTGTTGTTCATATTATTTATGGATCATATGTTGAAAACAATAGACTGGCAGGGTGACATTAAGATATGTGAACACAAAATAAGCAGTCTCGCATATGCGAATGACTTAGTTGTGATGGCAGATTCGATTGAAAGTTTGCAAAGTAATATTTCAGAGAGATCAGAAATGTAAGGACTATGGTATGAAGATCAGCATCTCCAAAACGAAAGTAATGTCAGTGGGAAAGAGACATAAACGGATTGAGTGCCAATTGGGAGGAACAAAGTTAGAACAGGTGGACAGTTTCAAGTACTTAGGATGCATATTCTCACAGGATGGCAACATAGTGAAAGAACTGGAAGCGAGGTGTAGCAAAGCTAATGCAGTGAGCGCTCAGCTACGATCTACTCTCATATGCAAGAAGGAAGTCAGTACCAAGACTACGTTATCTGTGCACCGTTCAATCTTTCGACCAACTTTGTTGTATGGGAGCGAAAGCTGGGTGGATTCAGGTTACCTTAGCAAGAAGGTTGAGGTTCCAGATATGAAAGTAGCTAGGATGATTGCAGGTACTAGTGGATGGGAACAATGGCAGGAGGGTGTCCACAATGAGGAAATCAAAGAAAAACTGGGAATGGACTCTACAGATATAGCAGTCAGGGCAAACAGGCTTAGATGGTGGGGTCATGTTACATGCATGGGAGAAGCAAGGTTACCCAAGAGACTCATGGGTTCAGCAGTAGAGGGTAGGAGGAGTCGGGTAGACCAAAGAGAAGGTACCTGGATTCGGTTAAGAATGATTTTGAAGTAATAGGCTTAACATCAGAAGAGGCACCAATGTTAGCACTGAATAGGGGATAATGGAGGAATTTTATAAGGGGGACTATGCTCCAGACTGAACGTTGGTGGTGGTGGTGGTGGTGGTGGTGATGGTAAAAAGGTTGATATGATAGCTGTACCACTTAATTTTAAAAACTTTTAGATCCAAAGACTGAACATGGATTAGTAATTTGTAGAAATTTTTGATAGGATTCACTTTGTGAGAATATTCAGTTCTTGCCAGCCTGTGCATTGACATATCAGAATTAGACTTAGCTCTGGTGTAGTGTTCATGAGTTTTCATATACATATACAATTGTGAGTATTCTGAGACTGGAAAAAAAGACAATGACAGTGCTTTTGTGCATGACTTTCTTTTGTATTTTTAAAATATTCTTGATGTGGGGGGGAGTGTCCCCATATAATCAGACCACATGGTGTATTTGACTGGAATGGTCCAAATTATGCCACCATAAGGTACTCCAAGCTCACTAAATGAGGTATGACACCATAGATATTTTTTCACATATATGATCGATAGGTTCCTCCCAGCAGAGTCTGGAGACAATGTAAATACCTAAAAGTTTTACTGACTTATTTTCTACTTCATTTGACATTTCCACTAGAAGTTGTTGGGTTTTATTGCAATAACACAATAGTTTATTAACTGCAAACCAGTCCAAGGCCATATCAAGAATTTCTTTTGTGGTGCAGTAAGTAGTGTTGTATCATCAGCATAAAATATGATAGAGTGAGCTATGTTATTAGGCAAATCATTGATTGCTACAATGAAGAAGAGGGGTCGGAAATAGATCCTTGTGGAACAGCAGAGCTGATTTCCATTGAGGAGGAATTAACTTTTCTGTCCGAGACAAATTGTTTTCTGTTGCTTAAATAAGAACAAGGCACATGAAATGTGCTCCCATGCATCCCACACAACTCCAGCTCTCCTAGTAGTATGTCTACAGGAATGCAATCAAATGCTTTGCTTGGATCACATAATAGCAGTGATACCATGTTATTGTCTTCAAGAGCTATTAAAGTTTGATCCATAATTTCCACAACAGCCACTGTTGCATTTCTCCCCTTGAGAAAACCATACTGATTGTTACACTTTTTTCATTGTAGCTGCTTATTTGTGTGTAAAGCAATGCCTCAAATGACTTTGATAATATTGGCACAATTGAGACTGCTTAGTAGCTTTGGGGAAGTTGTTTGTCCCCTTCTTTAAAAACTGTGATAACTTTTGACACCTTGAGTGATTCCAGAAATACTCCAAATTCTGCAGCAGTTCTTCAAGCCAAGCCCCATGTGCAATTCATGCTAGCAGAATCTTGCTACTGTACTTTATGTTTTTTTTCAAAATCAACCAAATTTTTCAATTTTATTTGAAAGAATATCAACAAATTTGTAAGGTGCGTGAAATTATAAAGATATATGAATACACCATCTAGCATGATCTCTGTGAATTCCATTGCAATTGGCGATGAGATATGTATGGCAATACAGGATCTCTTTGCCGAAAGACGGATCATTATTGATGATGAAATGACAGATTTCAACAAAGAAGATGAATTGGGAGAATATGATGCAGTAAGTTTCACTTTTTCTTGAATATTTTCTCTTTTGGACGAATGAAAAAAACAAATACGTTCCCAAAGAGTACGTTTCAGAACTGACAGATTATGTGCCTCTGTCCTACAAGGAAAAGGCAGCTGCTTTTTCAGCAGCTCATCCTAAATGAAGCTTGAAAAGTCTGCAGTCTCACGGAGTTTTGTGATTGGAACATAAATCGATATTATATCGATGGAAAGATGATGTAAAATGAGGTGGAACTTGTCTCGATAAATGGACAACCATTGATTGTGAGACATATGAAAGGTTCGTCAAAGTGAGGCAGAATTTGGAACAGGTAAATCATATTGACATGAAGTATATGTCTACTATATTGTAAAAAATGAGAATGGCTTGTGAAAATAATACAAATTTTTATGAGGTCAGGTGACAACGAGAACTCTACAGCGGTAGGCAATGAACACTGCTCTTCCCATTTTATTGGAAAACTTCAATTTCGTGGCTGGCCATGCTTGGGTTGAGTGGTTCAAGAAAAAACATAAGATTTGGCAAAGAAAAATCAGAAAGTTCATCAGCTCTAAAGAATCTGCGACAATAGACGGAGTTTTAGCAGCTGCTGAACAATTCCGAAGAATACTTACGGAGAATTTTGACCTTGACTTCGTTAATCAACAATGATCAAACTGGCTGCCAGTATCAGGCAACTTATAATAGATCACTTTTGGAAAAAGGAACGAAAACCGTTCTCATCCGTAAAAAAGATTTAAACAAGACTACTCATTCTTATATGGCCCAGTATGCCATAACAGCCTCAGGAAAAGTGATTCCATATGTTTTTTATGTATGCAAGAACCGTCCAGAAAATTTGGTCCTAATGTTAAAAAACGAGTATACAAATTAACTGGGAAATACAG
Organism: Schistocerca gregaria; assembly: GCF_023897955.1. NCBI lineage: Eukaryota > Metazoa > Arthropoda > Insecta > Orthoptera > Acrididae > Schistocerca > Schistocerca gregaria. Next base: position 198,561,918 of record NC_064922.1, read on the forward strand.
AAATGTAGTCGTGTCCTCCATGAAATCTGGCAAGTTCACAAAACCGGTGTACGAAGAATTTTTGCGTCCTGTAATTCTTCCTTATGTGGGACAGACAAAATTTTTGTACAATATTGATCTGTGGGGAGGGAAAACCGATTCAACTTTATATGATCAATTATTCACTGATGAAAGGAAAGCTAGCACCTGCACCCTAAAAGTGATTCCATCAAAGTGCACTCCTTATTGCCAGCCCTGCAATGTTTATTTTTACCGACAGGTGAAAATCTTCACGGAAATTATTCAGAATGCTTCTGACTTGATGAAAGACAATAGAGAGACCGCTTCCAGGAAAGATTTGATAAAATTACATCTGCTAATCCTACATCAATTCAGCGCCCCTAATTTTGAAAGCATGATTAAATATGCATGGTTCGCATCGAAATTAGCAGATGAAAGAGAAATCTTTTTGAATGGAAAAGAATTGTGTTTCCCAGTATCACTTATGAAGAAACCGTGTGCCTGCAAGGTGGTTGCTTTTATAAAATGTGTGTGGTGCTGTGAAAATTTGTGTTTCGGTTGTTTGTATGATAAGTATCACCCACAATATTGTTCTGGCACATCACACAATGTGGATGCTGAAATATAAGATTTTGTAATACTGTATGACAGGAAAAAATAATAACTGAATATATCTTTATAATTTCGCACACATTACACTGTTTGTTGATATTCTTTAAAATAAAACTGAAAAAATTTGGTTGATTTTGAAAAAAAAAGTAATTAATGAGTGGGATTCGAACATGGTACCTCCAGAGTGATAGCCGTTAACCTTACCCCTGCATTACCCTGACCTTTTCAGTGCAGATGTAATGTTATGGATATAAAAGGCACACAATAAACTCTAAATCAGATTTTCTCAAAAACCAAGGCCTGTTGCTAAAAAACTGGATAGCCAGGTCCTCAGGATAAGTGCCTATACAACATATTTGAAGTGCATCAAAATCCGTGATTTACAGTATGGAGGGTCCCCTTGTTAGTGCCATCATTTTGGTGTAATTCAGTAACAGATATGTATAACTTAATTATATTGTGCTACTGAGCTCGCTGTAGTTGAACAACATCGTCACTTCTTCTGCCAAGAAATGGTAAAAGAAAATTTTATAGGAAACTCTACTCAGTCTGTAGAGAATATAGCTGTTCCATAATAAATCACTGCAGATCCCAACTTCCTCACCTCAAAACCCTTAAATCAGCACTTCTCAACAGCATTTGAAAGATTGTTTATTGGTTAAATAAACTTCCATCTCATGCATGAAATTTAATGACAGAATTTCAGTGTATGAAGAAGTTCGATATTAGGTGCAACGTACCTCAATGAAAGGTCTCTCCACAATGTACATTTTGTCATCACAGTGTACAACAATGAATAATCCCTTTAGTGGCACATCTTTAGACATATTTTGAAGCATAAAGACTAATCTGAATTTAGGGCCCAATCCTAAAACCTAAAAGCAGAAATATATGTCATCTAGTTAAAATGAGCACAATAATAAATGTAACATGAAGTAAAAATGTAAAACAAAACAGACAAACAGCTCAATTCACCATGAAGTTTTGCAGAAGTCAAAAGTTCCAGCAGTTATATAATGCCATGTTCCACTTTTGGGATTTATTATGTCGTCAGTTTCTTTTTGCTATTTAACTGTTTTGAAAATTATTAAAAGTTTCATGAGACAAAATCTGTGCAAACTTTTACATTTTCTATTTTTACATAGTATTTGGGTTCAAATCCATATAATCTCACTGAAGTATTACAGTTGAAATAATGATAAATATGATATGGGGGTTATGGGAATTAATTCAAAAGGTTATGGTAATTAATTCAAAATTTCTCTACAGCCATCCACATCTGGGTGTTACAGAATTTCACTAAATTTATCAGAAGTACCATCCAGGCATTTTGCTGAAGAGTGCATGGCCAATTTTCCTCCCTTCCATATACTATCTGAGCCTGTACTCAACCTCTCATGACCTCATTGTCAACAGAACATCTTTCCCTATTAAGGTCTCAGTATCTATGTAACTGGAAATGATGTAGAAAAGAGGGAAGAACTGGCCCCAATTTCTCATGAAACTGTCATAATTCTCAATTTTAATGATTTTGGGCAACAGCAGAAAATTTAAACTTAAACCAGAATGTCCACTGAGGTTTCAGATCTGCTCCTTCCAAATGGTAATTTTGTACTGTAACCACTGTATCACTTTGCTTGGGTCCATACATTTTACTTACATTATGCATTGCAATGCATTTGATATCAATATATTTTCTTGAATACTACGGTGTGTAAAAGGGCAATTACAATGTTTACAAAAAGTAGACGTGTGTAATTTTTTGTAAGTAAAGTGGCAATGTGGATACCTCAGATTCTTGTACCAACTTAGTAGTTTCATATAAACGAACAGTTTTTGTAATCTTTAAATTTAAGTTTGAAACTGATAAGTTAATTACTGAGGTTCTAGATTTTTCACTATTTCAGATTGTGATATGTAATACAGCAGTTGAAATTTATACTTAAAACAAGATTTAAACTTTCAAAATCAAAAGATGAAATTGATTGATGATATCAAAAGTCTTCAAAATACATCTTCATTTTTACTAAAAATGTATTACTCTTATCATTATTTTCTGCATAGATCAGAAGTCTTTCTGTGGAGCAATACATACGTGGGCAGTTAACTTGAGTGGTTCTTTGCTTGAAACAGGAAGAGAACAGCTCTGCAAGGCTTGCACACATGCCCTGGCTGCAGTGAGGTGCATTTGAAATAAATTATGTTGGAAAGCCTGATGTATCTCTGAAATGTTAAATAATAATAGCATATAACATCATCTTGTATTTCTATGTCTTAAAAAAATTGAAAAATGAAAAGAGTGGAAAAAATAACTGACATATATATGCATTAAGTGACGTAATTCCAGGTGATGCATGTCATACTAGGCGTAGTACACACTGTAATGTGGAAATGTTCAGATATCTTGTAACTACATGCATAAGAAATTTGAAATATTCCATCAAATAAAAATCAAGCAAATTCATTCATAGCTCAGTTGACCACAATTAAATGGCATTGTTCTACATGTCTTGGATAAATTAAATTTTGGCGGCCATTTTCTTTGATTGGTTTAAGTTTGTTTCCTTGTAAATATACTGCAATAACAGATATTAAATCTGCAAATAAAACTTTGAATGCATACAATTTGTTTCTGTCTCAATTTGGCGTCCTATAATAGACAAACAAATTATTTCCTTGAAAATGCTGTGTGTAAATGTATCCAAAGATGTAAGCCATCAAAACCGGTTACTAATCCCTTGTATTGTTATTTTGGTTTTCAGTCCAAAGATTGACTTGGTGCAGCTCTCCAGATTGGCTGATACTGTGCAAGCCTCTTGATCACCAAGTAACTGCCTGCAGCCTGTATCCATTTCAACCTGGTTGCTATATTCATGCCTACATCTTCCTCAATAGTTTTTACCATGCCACACTTCCCTCCACAACCAAACTGACTATTCCTTGATGCCTCAGGATGTATCCTATCAACTAATCCCTCCTTTTAGTCAATTTGTACCATAAATTTCTTTCTTTCCCCAGTTCGGTCCAGTACTTCCTCATTAGTTATTTGATCTATCTATTGAATCCTCAGCATACTTCTATAGCATCACATTTCACAAGCTTTCATTCTCTTCTTGTTTGAATTGTTTATCATCCAAGTTTCGTTTCTGTACAAGGCTACACTCCAGACAAATACCTTCAGAAAAGACTTCCTAAGACACAAATTTGTATTAGATGTTAACAAATTCCTGTTTTCTACATCCCATTCTACAAGCCACCACACAGGCATTGCTAAGAGTACTTTGTACCATTACAGTAATTTCCTTTCCTGTTCCATTTGCAAATAGAGTGAGGGAAAATGACTGACTATATGCCTTTGTATGAGACTTAGTTTCTCTTATCTTCTCTTCAGGGTGCTTACACAAAATTTACACTGGAGGCAAAACAAATTTCTGTAGTCAGTCACATTTATTTTAATAAATTTTCCATGTAGCGGACAGTTTACTAAAACAAATAATCAACCTGATAATAATAAACTTTCTACACAGTGGAAGTTTATGGATATATCATCCATAAAATGTTTTGGCAACCTGCAGCACTGTCTAGCAGCAGAGGACAGGAAATAATTTTAGTTTTACTAATACCACTTCAGTCCACAGTGATTCTTATCACATTTTGACAGTCACAAATATAAGATAATAGCTGAAAACCTTATAAATGACTCATAATGTATAGTTTATATGAACTCACAGCATAAAATAACAAATTTGTAACAGTGGCATCCAGTAATCCATATTAACAAATAAGCAAATAATAATCTCCTGCCAGTGGCTCTTATTGGCTTCCACATTTGAACCAAAGTCAATTTAATGATTAGTTACTTAAGAAACTAACTTGTAAGCCACACGTGTGAAGGATACACATACCTCTGTAACACTGACGCTCACGCATTGTTTGTTCAACAAAAAGCCTTGTCTTCTTTGGTATAGGAACTTTAACTTGTTGTCCTGGCACAAACCCATCGGTGGTTGTCTGTGTCACAAAGTTTGCTGTTCTTTTAAGAATTTTCACCATTAGACAACCAGCTGAAGTGACAGAAATGTTATGGTTAAGTGCACAGTTTGCAATGGTTAAGTACACAGTTTTTCCAAAAATAATGTTTCAGCCCATAGATTACATTTTGTAAAAGTGATTTTATTTCCTTGTGATTGTAATTAATTATTTATATTAGTGTTAACTTCATACCAAAATTGAAATTATCAAGGTATGGCCCAATCAGACAAACTGTATACCTGGTGATTAGGCAGCAGTATCTTCAGCAGTGATTTGACAGAAAACAGGTAGTGTACTAAAGGAAAAATAAAAATTAAACACTGAGTAGAAACTTTTAGAAGGAGCATTATTATCTTACCTGCAGAATTAATAAAAAATAATAATAATGAAAGGTGCTCTGGACATATAACACATACAGCACATACAGGGTGTCCATAATTAAAGTTCCAGTTCCAAAACACCATGGAAAGAGTTCTGCTGCTCAGAATGATGTCAAATTTGAATAGTGTATTATTGGCACAGAGGGAAAGTCATAAAAAAAAAATTAATGACAAAAATTTTACCAATAGATGGTGCTGTAGGCATCTTAATGTAAATGGGGTTAGCTACAAATACCAGATGAATCACAATACAATGGATATGATTTGAATTGCATTTAGCACCATCCGTACTGTTCAATGTGCATCACTGCAGAAGTTCAGCAGTCAACATTGCGGCACTGTTAGTTAAGTAAGCGCATCCACCATAGCAAGGTTGTACCACATTGGATGGGAAAAATTGGTTTTTAACTGTCCTGAGCCTGGAAATTGCGCAAAATGCAAAACTACATCAGTTTATAACTGGCGTGAGACTGGCGCAAGACGTGTTCAATACTTTGCCTGCCACAAGCTGAAATCAAGAAACAGCATGTTCCACAATAGATCAGAATGTCTCAGGGGTCGTGTTCAAAATGCACTTTCAGTTCAGCTAAGTTCGTAATTGGAGCACTCAACACAGCATTATCCAAATAATCCCACAGCCAAAAGTCACAAGGATTAGGATTAGGTGATGGATCTAGATTAGCCACTGGCATGGCTGTCAGCAGAGCCCGTGGATTACACAGAGGTTGGAGTGCCATGAAGCAAAATCTCTTGAACCGAATAAAAGAAGATACAATCTAAGAGTCCTGATAGAGTAGTAAATGTGAAATTGTTAAACATAGACAACTGATTGTGAAAAAAGTAATGCAAAAAATAAAAATAAAAAAAGTGAGGGAGTGATCATATGAATATGAAAAGGAGGGAAAAAATAACAGAAGAGGTCAATGTAAGTTGTGACCAAGTGCGTGGGTAATATCAGATCTGTGCAGTATAGAAGCTACCATCTGTATAAAACACTGGATACATATGGAACATGAACTCAAATCCTAATACTGCCATCCTGATTTAGCTTCCTGTGGTCTCTCTCAACCTTCTGAGACAAAATCCAAGATGATTTGTCCAACAAAAATGATGGAAACTTTCTGTCATGCTTCCTAACAAAATTAAGCTAGAGCCCCTTCTCTAATAATTCAATATCAGTTTATATTAAACTCTAAGCTCCCACCCCACCTTCAAAGTTCTTAGGTACTGGTTCTGAGAGTATGAATGCATTCACCCTTCTGGTGAAGCACACATCAAGATCACAGCTATTTGGTGGGTAATGTTCCTGGCACAGGCACAATGCTAGCAAGTTGGACAGTGCAGGCGCAGCTGTGAATGGTGAATATCACAAAGGGACAGGCTTCTACAGGCAGGTGAAGATTTCATTGCCTCAAAAACTGCGAGAAACTCAACATCATATGCATTCCAGTCACATTGTGACCCTAAGAGCTTCTATAAGAAGAAACTGTGTGGCTGATGGCTACTCACTAACACATTGTTGAAGCACTGTGCCTATGGCAGTTCGGCTGGCATCCACAACCACAGCAGTTCAGCATTGTGCACAGGGTGAGCAACCAGCAGGGCTCTTGTGAGGCTCGATTTGGACTCAATAAAGCTTCTCTCCATTGTGTCTGTCGAGATAACAGGTGTCCTTCCCTACAAGAAGGGGCCATATAGTGCCACAGTTAGTGGTTCCAGCCCTGCAACGGCCTTAGACAGATGGTGCCATCATGCTTAGTCTTTGACCATCTGTGGGCATGGCTTGTTGAAGACCACTTATACTTTATCCAGTAGTGGCGTGGACCTGCTTATGTGTTGTGTCACACCTACTGCAGAATGATGGCATCTGAGTGTCTGCCACCTGCACAATTAAAATGTCTGTGGCTCCTCCCAAACCGTGGCTGGGCCTAACAGTCAGTGAGTAGACCGTCAGCGAGTGATGGTGGTGGCCACTCCAAAACTTCAATTGTTTCCTGCAGCAGGCATCGGCATGCACCCTGCAAAACTACATTCTGCTTGAGTGACCCAGCCAAGCACCCAACCAGGTAATGTGGAGATGTGGTACTCTCCACATCAAAGAGTTAAGTTTGCACCAAGAGAGCGGTAGGCAGTGACATTGCCAAAACAGAACCAATGAACTTCACAAAAGCCCCTACCACTGTCAGCATTGAATCTCCTGTCCACCACTGTTCTTCAACCAAGACATTGCGCCCCAGGGATCAGAATCTACCGGATTGGTAAGCCTGCACTTTATCATTGTTTCAGTGATTGTAGCTAGGATAACTTTTTCATTACTCATGCTTGGCACAGACTTAGTGTTCACAATGAGTGTGCTCCTTAGTGGTTTGTCAGAAATTTAACTTTTGTTATACCAGTTATATTCTTCAGCAAGGGAGTTGATTATTTGTTTTCCAGTTATTGACATTTTGTAAGGCTGTTTTGTTTACTGCAATATTAAAAAATAGCTCTTCTTGCAATAGTAAATTTTCTGAAGACATATTTAATCTCTGTGGTGTTAACTGATTAGTTCTGGAAGACAATTTAAGAACTATTCTTTTGTGTTATTGTTAATATTTAACTAAAGGCACAGACCTGTGCACATTCATCATAATTGCCTCAGTAAATATTTTTTGAGTTTAGGTTACATGTAGCATTTATGTCAGACATAATACTATCGTTGATTAAATGCACTACACTCAGTTTCTGTGACCATGAATATACAGTTCAGTAGGTTAATAATGATTCCAGCCTCTCTTAAGCATGGAAAGATGGTCATTAGTTGGTGGTGGTGGAGTTTGGGTGACTTCAAGAATACCATTGTGTAATCGAAGTACAAGAAACAACATGGCAAGATTCGTAAGACACTGTCCAGGAAACACTGCCAGGTCTCAGCAGCATTCCTAAGACCAAATGCCATATACATGCTCTCTAAAAGTGTAAAGGGCAAGATAATAGCTGGTTTCTAAATGTTTTCAGATGCCACAGGAATCTGTGTGAACACCTTCGCACAGTCAATTTTGCTAAATATAAATGAGCAGCCAAGATGTGTCTAAAATCCTGCAGATGTGGTTCTGCAATTGGTCCCACATCATTTACAAATTAACAGCACAACAGTCCCTGCATGGTCACCATGAGCTGTCTTTCTCAGGGACTAAGTGCAATGCAGAGGACCATGGGCTGCTTGATGGTTGATCAATGTCATTTCTGGCCTTGAACCTGGCCTTTGTAACAGTGAGGCTACTGGGCGCAAGTCAACTTGTACAGCATGAGGTGGGTGGACCAGGTATAGTTACAATGTAGTGGGTCGTCAAAGGTTTGACATCTCTCAGTGCACCAGGCAGGCAAGTGAGCTCTAGAAATTTGTCCATCATGTCTGTGTCCCATCCTGGGGGGGGGGGGGGGGGGGGGGGACTTCATTGGTTTTGGTTTTATGTTGAAGCAAGCAGCTTGTCACTTATGTGAACCTATCAAGTTTGTTTGTGAATGAATCAGCTGGGCATTTGCAACACTGGCTAGCAGCTTGTAGTTGCCAAGGAAATACACACTCAGGATTGGCATGCTGACTTTAGCCAAAGTAAATACCCACACCAATGGGTGGCACAGTCCAAGGTCTGAATTTCAATGATGTGTGCCTTTTTTGTGGTTGAATTATTTGCCATCATAAGAAACAGTGCTTTGTCCTTCCAGCAGTCTCTTAGCATAGACAGAGGGGAAAACAGACAGACTGAAACCGGTGTGAACAAAGTACTTCACACTGCCAGGCTGTTCCACTCTGCAGACACACCTGGGTATTGCACTGCAGCCAGATGTCTTGGTGTGGTTGCAGCTGGGATTTGGGTGCGAGCAGGGAGGTCGACACTTTGTCACTCCATTGCCGAAGTTGGCATGTTACCTGCAAAAGGCCACCTGCCAGCTCATCTGATGCTGGAGGAATACTACTACAATGGCTGGTACTGCATTGCACGTTGCATGATCCAGTTTGGTGGCAGCTGGAACTGCTACTGCTGCAGTGCCTGCCGCCCTCTGGCTGTGAGTGTGCCAAATGGTTGACCAGCGAACTTAGTGCTGCCACCTGTGCAGCCAAGATCTGAACTGGGTGGTGCAGGTCAGCATCTGCGGAGACAGTCGTTGCCATGAAGTGAAAACTGCTGGTGGGGTGATGGTACCATACGTTGCTGCAGCAGTGATAGTGGGCACTTTTACCATCGTGTCATGCACCCAACCAGCCGAATCTGTAATGGCACCCAGTTGCGTTTCTGTCTGTGCGGCAATGACCACTTGCGATTGTGCTGGGAGGCTGGGCACCCAGATAGCATGCAACAGTGAGTCTGGAACCATGTTTGACCATCTGAGGCTCCGCATATGGTGAATGTACTAAGATGGCCTCCTGTTGTGGCATTCCTCTTGGCGCAGCAACTGATGAATCCCTTGTTCCTGCGATGACGAAATTCATTGGTTTTACTCCCCCTTTATTCACTTTTATGAAGATTGCATCAGCAGGGTGCTGATTATGCCATACAATTCAGCTGCACTATCTTGGTCTAGATAGCTCATGATGTGTCCAAATGTAGCAAAGTCACAGGTGACGTTATTGCTCAGGGAAACCACCTTCACTTAGCCAGACCACATGATTGGGTCATGGGCCCAAAACATTGGCAGCCTAATCATCACCCATAAGTTCTGTGCTTGCTGGAAGTCCCATAACAGAAGGCTGTGTTGGTGTGGTCAAACTTCGCACACAGAAGTTTTCCTGAGCTGGCTCTGGGTGGGCAGAGTCCACACATGCAAAACACAGTTTATAAGCAAAGACGTAAGTGTTAGGCCATTCGCAGTTCTACAATCACATGCCAAGGTTCGTAAGACACCAAGTGTTTAACCTACAGATCACTTTTCGGTCACCAGTGAAGCTGAATTGCGTATTTTTGTTGCTTACAAGACAGTCGTACAGTCAGCCAGCTTTAGTCCCCCCCCATGCACTATGTTCAGGATGTAGGCTGTGGTGAGGATAAATGGTGAAGAGCATGTCTGCCAAGTAATGCATTTGATTTAGCACATTTGAGTACATGACCAGCTGAAAGTGATTTCAGTTTGTAATATTTATGCACTGCTGATTGCATGACCGCAGTAATTAGCATTAGCCCAAGTTATGTTTGAACACTGATCCCACAGGGTACAGACTCCTCAGTGATACTAGTGTGTCGCATGAACATGAGGCTGTGGAAAAACAGTGGTTGCATGTACAGACATACGCGTGAGTGGGGAGCTCATGTTAAACTTGTTGCAAGTGGTCGGCAGCCTGTAGGAAACAGAATATAGAAAACCTGTCTGTAAAGAAATGTCATTCAGCTCACACTGTTGTTGCTTTTTGATGACTTGCACCCATGCATGCCATAATGTTGCCAGCATTTTGCCTATCAGTAAGTATGCATGCCAGCGGACACCTGAAGCAGCTAGCTTGTGCTGCCTGTGAGCAGCTCTGGTCTGTTCACACAATGTTGCAGCATGGCTGCCACAATGTAAACATGAGAAACAGGGTTCACACATAAGCTATCTGAAATAACAAAATATTTGTGAAATGCATTCAGGATCTAAAACATTCATTTTCCTCCCTAGTTGGACATAAGTACAAAAGTAACTTTTGCATCTGTCAGCATAGCTCGATGAAACTTGCTCCATACATAGAAAAGAACTGCAACAGTATTGTACACAAGGTAAAATAGAAATATGCAATAGGATGAAGAAAAACAACACTTTTAATTGAAGACAATAATTACACTGATGTTACCATGAATTATGATGGTACCCCAGACATTACAAAAAATGGGACATGTCTACAATAGCAAGTGTGATCACCGTCAATGGCAATGCTTGCACTACAACATGCTCCTGTGCAGGCCACAAAGATGGTTAAGGAGTTCTTGTGGAGGGAGGGGCATTCCATTCCACCACCAGAGTAGATGACAACTGCTGAATGGTTATTGGTGCATGTGGATGTGCTGCAGCATATCTCTCCAACACTTCCCACATGTATCTGGAGGGATCTGAGCCGGGAGAACAGCCAGGCCAATTCATTAATTGACTATTCACTTTTTCCAACAACTTTTTCTCCTGCACCGTTCAATGCTGTCACACATTGGCATCCATGAAAATGAAGTCACACCTGGACCACCAAAACAATCATCTTCAACCATGTTCGTGGGTGCCTTAGGTGTTCCCACGTCTTGTCATATGAGGATGCATCCAGAACCCTTCTCTGACTGAAACCATTCTCATCCAGGTAAAGCCCATGATCCCACTACTAGTTGGTCCAGTCCCTATGTTCTTGGCACCATCCCAAACAATACTGCTTATGTGCTGGTGCAACAGAATGTACAGGTTGTCACATAAGGAGACCCCCTCTCCCCCCATTCAGACACCAGATCACTGTGGAGTGTGACTTGCAGTCCTGTTAAATGTGATGCAATTACATCTGCTGTTTGGTGTGGGTCCCTTCTCACCCCCTGCATAGTGTAGCAATCATTTACTACTGGAGTTGACCATGGTCAACAACCTTATCTCATTTGGGAAGCTGTGCCTGTGGTTTAGAACATTCCCCATACCCATGAAGAAATGATGTGAGCAATAAAGAACACCAGTGTGACACTTGTCACACTTCCTCCTTCTTCCAGTATCCTGATGAATCTTTCCCATGTGAAGTCATTCAAAAGTTGTCTCTGAGCCATGTTATTATGGTCATGCTGATCTCATGCCGTGTGACGTCCAGTTTTCTGTGCATGATTGGGAGGCCTCTGGCAATATGATCCTGCACTTTCATCCATGTCCACTGAGTTCTTGATATGCTGTTACTTTACCTACCTTGTCCTTCAGTTTTGCGGAGCAGTGTATATTTTCCAAGTAATATTCAGATGGCTGTCTTACACGGTTGTAAACAGTTTTCTTTTTGACAGTAATTGGACATGTTATAATGAAATAGGCACAGAAAGTGTTAAAAAGTTATTCCACTACCGTAATCTGCAACATTTTCTGGATGACATATGGGGGCCGTAAGTCAGTTGTGGAAAATGTGCTTGGGCCATAAATACTAAATAAATGAAAGTACAAATTTATTATCAATACAGAAATACATGTAGAGTTCAATGAACTTACAAAAGATGCTCAAAGAGGTTTCCATACTGTTCTAAGCAAACACTGCATTTTTTCAATGATAATTTACAAATTTTGTGACGTATCCTCAGGGACTGTAGGCTTCCAAATTCTGATTGGATTCATTTCTTGAAATGCTCAATATTAAGTACCTTCATGGAATAAAATTAATTTTTTACACTGCTAATCCATTCACCAAAGCTCACAATAACTCCATAAGGCTGTTCTATTCTGTTGCCATATCAGCTTATTCTAAACAGGCTGCAGATGTAGAATTTCAGTAGACACAGATATGTCTGTTCATGATGCCATTCAACCTGAAAGTCACTTCGTCACTCCAAAGAATGCTTTTCTAAAATTTAGCCTTGTAGTAAAGTAGACCTATAAAGTCCCAATTTCAGCCCCTTCAGAATCCTTATACACTTGTTTTTGCTATTCCATATTCCTTCGAAGATTTTCTCTGAGATTGAGTCAGTAATTGCACAAAAGCCTGTCTGACAATATTAAGGTCCTCGTCTGTAATAATGGACACAGAATTTTGCCTACCCAAATGAGGAATTTCCAATATTAACCCATTCTCTTCACCTCTTAAATTTAATTTGTGAATACCTTGTCAAGATGAGAGTTGGATGTTTGGAGACCATTTCACAGACAAATCACAAATGTCACTGTAACTATGGTCATATTCCATAAAGTTTGCAAAACAAATATATGCTATTCTATAGTTAACTTTCCATTCAGTGTTTCTCAGGTAACAACACACACATCTCCTAAAACTGCTACTGTTACCTGTCTTATGGATACTACACATTAGTCAAGTACAAAACTGACTACCACTACACTACACAAAACAATGTCTAGGAATTGTGAGTGACAATTGAGTTATGGCCCACTTTGTACATTAATTCATGTCTCAGACTGCAATGAAGACTCTAACTTCTCTAAAGAGTTTTCAATTACACATTCATTTTCCTTATCCCATGCATACTTTGTGAATTGTGTATTAGGTGAAAGTTTATTATATCAACTCTAAAGTTGTCTAAATTGGTGTAAATGTGATCTATGTAGCTAGAGGTGCTTTTACTTAGTCTAGTTGGCCCATCAACTCTGTATGATAAAACATAACTATGCAGAATATCATTTAACTCCCTAATCTTAAATATGCTTTACAGAACCTATATTAAAATCACCAGCTAAATCCATACCCATGTTGTTACATTTCCTACATGCAATGTCAATCATTTTTCCATGTTTTGTAAGAAATCATCAACTATGTTACTAGGAGAGCTGTACAAACCTGCAACAATCAAGGGTATTTTGTTTACGATAGCTTTATTCCTTAAATTTCAAATATTGCTTCTACAATGAGTTCTGTCACGAGATGCAGTTTTATGAAATTTAGGTGGTCTTTAGATTACATGGTAAAGCCACCATTTTTACTGGACAGAGTATAGCTGTCAGGTTTAGTCACAGTGATTAAATAATGTGACAGGCTATGTACAGTACTGTAAGAATGATCACATCTACATTTTCCTCACTTAGTGTTTGCTGTAATTGTATGTACTTGTCATTTAGGAACTGAATATTTTGATGTAGCACTTTAATGAAACCTATTTGTTTTTATTTCCTCAGGATGTTTCTACCAAATGCCTACCTTTTCATAACTTTTCTGTGATGTATGAGTTTTAGATGCTGCAGAATTATAGACATTTTTCTGTTTACTGTGTAGTTTACAGCCCCCAACTGGTTCACCTGTTTATATTTTTGCAGATATACATTTTACTTGAAGATGCAGTGTCTAGTATGCTCAAATGAAAACCATCCCTTACTAAATATTTATTATTTAATTTTTTGGTTGATGAATGTTGCTTTGATGCTGTTGCATTGTTTTCTCATGCCACTGCTGATTTTGCAAATGTATTTCTCACTTACCAACATCCTATTTACAATATGCATAAACACTTTTTGCTAATGAATCAAGTTTCTAGATTTATTGATAAGTTCTAGTTTACTACTATTTCATATAGAACCATCGCATCATGACTGAATACCTTATTATAATATTGTCTGGATTGCACTGGATTTATTTTTGCACCCTGTTTTCAATGTTGCAATATTTTTAATGTAATTGTGTTAGCTAGTTCTAATCTCAAGATAAATGTTGACTTAGCAGTCTGGAACTAGTACATTTTTCAACAGAGCATCACCTATCATCAGATATTTCTTCACTAATATGGTTTCATCTCACAATTTTGATCCTTCAATATCAACACCATATTTTTTCTTTTATTGTGTTTCACTGTCTTCTATTTGTATTTGAATACTGCTTTCCTGAGTAGTTCATTTGTTGTAATGTCATCAGAAACACTGGCCACTATTTGTTTACTGTCAGTCACAATGAGTTTGGTTCTTTCTTTTTGCAAACACAAGACATTGATTTGCTTCCTAGATTAGCATTTATTTTCTTTAGTGGTAATATTTCAATTTCAAGTGTTTCTATGTTGCTTTGCAGTAATTTAATAGTTTCATCTCTTGAATTCACTGCACTCTGTAATTCTGCTGTTTCTATCTGTAAACAATCACGGCATGTTTAAGGACAAACATTGCTTACGAATTCCAGAGTTATTTCTGCACATTCTTCACATAGGCAGAAATTATACTTAAAATGTAAGATAATTTTGATAACATGTTTTTCTCATTTCTTACATGTCAAACTTTTGAACTTGTGGAACTTCGGTGATAGCAAATGACAGATAACACAGTGGTAGAGAGAATACAACACACTTTATTTTATAGAAACTCGATATATACAAGAATACATGACATAACACATTTGAGTCACGGAGTGAACTGCTGCTACCATCAACTGTCAGACATAAGAATGCATGTAGTTTTCTCTGGCCAGCGATGCTCATATTCCCACAAACTTTGACTTTTTGATGAGAGAACTGCTTTGGCACACTGTTTCTTTGATGCCATTTTCTTTCAAACTAATTTTTCTTGGACACACACACACACACACGCACACACACACACACACACACACACACACACACACACACACACACAGTGGGATGTGAAATGAACGAAGTGGAAATGGTGGAAATGGTTACTGTAGCCAACTTCTGTAAAATTTACAACAAATTATAGCTAGTGCTGTTCAGCCCAAGCAGACTATAATGGGAATTACTTCTAGGGCATTTTATGTTCATTTGCTATTGGTACTTTGGAAGGGAGCAGGGTGTTAATTACATTTTCTGTGAGTCTCAAGTGAACTGAAATAAGAGTTTACTGTTATAAGTGTTTAAGTGAAAAGAGATTTTCATACATGAAAGTACTGATATCGTTTGTCAGAGTAGTTGGTGAATTCTGACTAAACTTCAGTGCCACTAAAAGAAATAAAGCCATTATTTCAATGGCAGTTAATTTTCCCTTTCATCACAATATTAGGAAGGAAGTATGTGACACTAGCTGTGGTATGAGATGGAGTGAATTTTGAGATAGATTTCACTATAAAAATGTTTGGGTACAGCTATTAGATTAGTTTTTCATTCCATACATCCATGCTGAGGAGATCCTCGTGGATGTGGAACATGTCAATTTTTTTTTAAAGCTGAAATAACAATGATAATAGTATGAATATATACAATGCATCATTTGTTTCTATTAAAAAAATTCATCAATGGAGTAGAAGGAGTTGACCACTAGTAAGTCTTTCAGGCTCCTTTTAAACTGATCTTTATTTGTAACTAAATGTTTTATGTTTGCTGGCAAATTATTGAAGATAAGTGTTCCTGAGTAGTGGACCCCTTTTTGAACTGAAGTAAGCGCTTTTAAGTCCTTGTGCAGATCATTTTTGTTCCTTGTTTGACTTGAAGAGTTACCCCAAAATATTATACCAAATCTATCTCTGAGCTTTCTATTATAAATCAACACACTTATTCCAGTAAGAAGACTTGCTCAAATGCAAAAGAAACTCATTATGAAGTTGCAACATATGTTTAGTAATCAGTGTGTAGTAAGTAAACAGGCTTTGCCTTAGTTGTTCACATTCTGAGAAACTAATAATACTGAGACATGTAACTGCTCAAAAATAAGTTTTTAACATACAACATAGTTGAGTATAACTTTGTAGGCTTTCCTGGCACAATAATTCTTGAAAGTCTCTTCGGGTTTGCAGCCGGATCCTAAAATCAACTTGACTCAATATTTCAGCGATACAACTGGTTGCCATCTTCATGGAGAATGCTGCTTATGCTGATGAGCCCCGCAGAGAACTGACGCTAGGCTGCAAATCGATGTCTTATACAGGCCACCATTCAGTACGAGGTGCATGCACCGCCCATCACGGTTGCTGCCCTCCAAGACAGGGAGTGGCGCCGCCCTTAGTAGACACTGGCCGCAACGATATATTGCACTCAGGGCTGCACAGAAGAGCCTATATAGGACGTCAATTTGCAGCCTGGCATCAGTCCTCAGCGGGACTCATCAGCAGAAGCAGCATTCTCCATGAAGATGGCAACCAGTTGGATCGTCGCAATATTGAGTCAAGTTGATTTTAGGATTCAGCAGCAAACCCGAAGGGACTTTCAAGTAGTTGAGTGTATTTTAGCAAGAGAAATGTAATTAAAAAAAGAACTGTCATAGCATAAGCTGAAAGAACAGAAAACTGGTTTTCACTTTTACACAGGTTTCTTAAAAAGCTTGACAGACTAAACAAACTGGTATAGGATAGGAAAGAATGCCATGCTTCACCCAAGATCAGTGTCAACACCCAGTTGTGCTGCTAGCAGGGAACACGGCCATGCAGTAAAACCCTTTGGGTAGTGGAGCACTCTATCAATAAAAAATAATGAGGAAGAAAGAAAAAGATATGTAAAGTACAAAAGGTAAGTGATGTTTCTTAAAGTGCAGTGTTAAGAGAGTCATGCCTGTTGAGGAGAGGAATTTAAACAAAGTCAAACAATGATTTGGGATGCAACAGAAAGGCAGAAGTAATTGAAATCTCATGGTCGTGGGAGATATGTACATATTCCTTATGACTTACTTTTCAATTTTATCTCCCACTAAATTAGATTCTTACTTTCAATATATTTCTTAATAAAGGAAGAACTGATTACTCTTCTTACTGTTGCCATTCACTTTGCTGTAGTTATCTCATGTGCATTCAGTGGTTTGGCAGCATTGAAACACTCAACATGTAGCGGAGGAACAGAACTTATGTACTGAAGCGAAACATAACAAAAATAAAGTAAAATCTAGTCTCATGGTTACTAAATACTTACCAACAGTAATGAGAACTAAGCTGTTCTCCTCCTGTCCAAACCGACCGAACCTTAATGCTGCGACAGTGTCAGGAGTTGCAATAGTATCAACAAGCTGTTGACCAGAATATAGTTTAACCAAGCCACCTGAGAGAGCAACTGCCACTAAGCAGAGTCCTTGCTGAGGCAAATGAACACTGCCAATTGCTGTGATATTCTTTTCCATTTGTAGCTTCCACTGTCTGCGTCCCTATGATAAATATCTGTTGTATTTATTTACTAGCCAAACTGTGTAAGACCATGTGAATCAGAGCTACTCAGACATGAAATAAATCACTGAATTTGAGTAAGTACCAAAGCACTGACATAAAATAAAGAAACTAAGTAAGTAAGGAAAAAACGAGAAAACAAAAGACTTCTGATTGCACATACAAATAAATAACATATTACATACACTAAATTCCATGTGATCTAATTTTGCTGCTGCTGTTTAATTATACCCTTGTTTGCTTTAAGCAGCAAATGAGACTTAACATTCTGTAAGAATATGTTATAAATTTGTACCTACAATACCTACTCTGAGTTCTTTCTGTAATCTCTCTCTACACACTTCTTGAGTCATTGGGTATGGTGCCTTTCCTTTTATCATTTAAACCCAAGTGAGGTGCTGCAGTTGTTAAGACACTGGAACTGCAGTTTAGAAGAGCAGGGTTTCCTTTCCAGGAAAAAATGACTATCTATATGCCTCCATATGAGCCCTCATTTCTCTTATCTTGTCCATGTGGTCCTTACACAAAAAGTACATTGGTGGCAACAGAATCATTCAGCAGCCAGCTGCAGGTGCTTGTTCTCTAAATTTTCTGAATGGTCTGTCAAAAAAAGTTCTCTTCCCTCTAAGGATTCCCATCTGAGTTCACTTAGCATCTCTGTAACACTTGCTTGTCGATGAAACCTACTTGTCACAAATGCCTCTGCATTGCTTCCATGTCTTCCTCTGATCTGACCTGGTGGGGATCCCAAACTATTGAGCTGTACTCAAAACTGGGTTGCATAAGTGTTTGATACTCAGTCTCCTTTTTAGATGGGCTACACTTTCCTAAAATTCCCCCAATAAACCAAAGTCAAGCATTCACCTTTCCTACTATTGTCCTCTTGTGCACATTCCACTTCATATCACTTTGCAGCATTGTGCCTAAATATTTAATTGACATGACTGTGTTAACCAGCACACTACTAATACTGCATTAGAATATTTGAAAATTGTTTTTATTACTCATCTGCATTATCTTAGATTTTTATACATTCAGAACAAGCTACCATTCATCACATCATCTATAAATGCTGTTTAAATCATTCTGTGTCATTCTACAATCACTCAACAATGATACTCTGCTGTATA
Source organism: Schistocerca gregaria (assembly GCF_023897955.1). Classification (NCBI taxonomy): domain Eukaryota; kingdom Metazoa; phylum Arthropoda; class Insecta; order Orthoptera; family Acrididae; genus Schistocerca; species Schistocerca gregaria. The sequence goes on from NC_064922.1 coordinate 198,580,769, forward strand.
CTATAGTGTTATCAGCAAAGAGTTGTAGTTTTCTGCTCACTGTATTAATCATATCATTTCTATATATAGAATGGACCTATTACACTTCCCTGGGGTTCTCCTGATGATATCCTTTTCTCTAACGAACACCCACCATTTAGAACAACATACTGGGTTCTATTTCTTAAGAAATATTCAAGCCACTCAGATATGAGAACCTAATCCATTTACTTGGTACACTGTGGTACACTGTGTCAAACATTTTCTGGCAATCTAGAAATATGAAATCTGCCTGATGTCCTTCTTCCATGGTTCACAGGATGTTGTGAGGAAAAGGCAAGCTGAGTTTCATATGAATGATTCTTTTTACATGCATGCTAATTTGTAGAAAGAAGCTTTTCTGTCTCAAGCAAATTCATTATATGCAAACTTAGGATATGTCAAAGAACTCTTTGCAAACCAACATTAAAGATATTGATCTGAAACTTGGCAGATCTGCTCTTTTACCCTTCTTATTTACAGGAGCACCTAAACTGTCAAAGCAAATTGGGATTCAATCTGGACATGGTGACTTATTTGTTTTCAACTCTTTCAGTTGCTTGTCTGCACTAGGGATGCCTATTACAATGTCTTCCAAATGGGATCTGTGCAACAGTTGAATGACGGTATATCTGTATGATTGTCCTGCGTGAATGATTTCTCTAATGCAAAATTTAAAAATCCAGCTTTCCTTTTGCTGTCTTCTATTGACACATGAAACTGGTTGATGAATGGCTGGATAGAGGCCTTTGACTTGCTTAGAAATTTTACAGAGGATCAGAATTTTCCTGGGTTCACAGCTAGATCTTTTGGTAAGATATAATGGAGGATGTTGCTGTATGCTTTGCACATTAATATTATTAAACAAATGCTTAAAACAAATGCCAAGATGGTCCCTTCTCCAATCTAAACTTGTTTACCATAAAAGGACAAACTGATTTCCTTTTCCAACGTAAACTTGTTTATCATATCTCACTTTTAACAGATTCTTGAAACCCTTACTGTTCTTCCCTTTGTTAATTATTTAAACCAGTTCACAAAGTTTTATTGTTGTCATTTGACCTTAATTGTCACATGAAACATTTATTATTGCTCTTAGATTTAAATAACTGAACATTGTTGGCACTGAAAATAAGTTGATAATGACTGTTGTATTATGATCTTCAGTCTTTGTTGAGAGCTTCAATGTGGTCAAATAATTATACATTTGACATCAACAATTCTAAGTCAGTCCTTTGATACAGAAATCAACATTAAAGTTTCCATAGACATTGAATTTATAGTTAACACTGCATATCCTTATGACTTAATTTCTCTAATTTCTTAACAAACTTTAAGCTCACTAATAAAACATAAGCTATGGCCAGCTGTTGGCCTGTAACTGCACTTGTGTGTGTTTGCAAATCTACCATTGAGGCACAGCATTCAAAGAGCTATTTAATAAAATATCCATTATGGCTTAGAGTCTAGGACTTAATTCCTATTTCTGTATATATACTCAGTCCCTCTTTCCTTTTCCTGGTTCTCCAGTAATATGAGTTAACTAGTATCCATCTGGATGTATCAGTTCAAATTGTGATCTACAAGTGATGAACTGATAAGCATATCATCTGTTAAAACTGTACTCACCTTTTCATTTTCCTGTAAAATTTGGTAGCTCTTCATTAGTTGCTCAACCTACCTCTCTGATATTCAGTATTATTCTCTAGCACAACATTTCAGAAGCTCCTATTTTCTTCTTGTCTCAATTGTTTATCATCCATATTTCATTCCTATACAGGGCTACATACTCTAGACAAATACCTTCAAAAAAGTCTTCCTAACACTTAAATTGATATTAGATGATAAAATGTTTCTCTTTTCCTGAAACACTGTTCTTGGTATTAGCAGGCTTGTATCCATAAAAGCGTAAAAACAGCATTATTTTGCTTTACCAGTAGTAACTGTAACTATATTTTGTCAGCAACTGTGCTCTTAAAAGGAATTTATGCCAACAAGCTAAGTAAAAACATCAGACACATCCCTCAGTCGAAACATTCAAATGCAGGTCATGGAATATGATGTTACCAGTCAAGGGGTGTGAATGCCCCTTTCTTCTAAGTAACTCTCCAACTCACCATGAACATGTTCAATAGAATATATTGTCCTGAGCTTAGTGTATTGTTAAATGAGTGACACTGTCTTCACATTACCTGATGCCATTCTCAGTTATGCAAATGAGGTTGTCATCCAAACTGATGCCTGCTGCCAAAACTATTATCATTTAACTTTTTAATCAAAATATTTCCTCCAAGGGTGTAAATCACCTGTGACACCTGAACCCTTGCTTGCATTTTACTAAATGATATTAGTTGTCTTGTTATCATCACCCAAACAGTTATCACTCCAATGAATATCACCTACCAGTATGGCCTTAAACCTTTCTTTTCTATGCATAACTTACACATTATGCCCTAAATTCTAAGTCTGGTTTTGTCTTCAGAGCACTGAAGCAACTGAAGATGCCTAAATGGAAACTATAAGACTAGTTTCTTATTCATCTTTCCATTACTTGGTGAATTAGACCATAATCTACGTTTCTGATCTGGCTGTAACACTACTGTGGGAAACTGTTCTTTTTTCAATAGACGCTTGTCATCTAACAGTAGTGGCAGACACTGCACTGTCCAAAATCAGTAACCATTCTTCATTATCCAACCATTAACAAATTTATTGTTTACTATTTTTACAAAAATATAAATGTTACAACTAGTGACTTGCGCCAGCTTCGCATAGGTACCACCAAGTATCTATGGCTTGACATCTTGTTTACAATATATAGCGAGAAGAAAGGTAATGCATGAAGCTCTTGATTGGAGTTACATTGTGCCTTCCTTTTGAAAGAATCTCCCAAAGATCAAGTTAAAGTTTCATATTCTTGCGCCTCAGCAAGTCTTGTCCCATGAACTACATTGGATTCTTGTGACCGCATGTCTTTTAGACATTCTAGTGCATGAGAAATACTTGACCTTTTTCTAGGCATTTTTGTTCATAAACAAAATGAAATGAAATTTTAATAAGTAGGCACCCAAATCATAAAGCAAACTCAATAAATTCCTGTTTAATAGCCAAGAGGTCAAATAAAAATAAAATCTATTGAAAGAAGCAAAACAGTTTTGTTAAATTTTTAATAAAAAAAGTGAAATTAGTAAATCTGCATATCCAACTAGGTAAATTCAATCTTAGTTTGCATTCATAAAGATAAGATTGCAGCACTTAATTCTGTCACTGACAGAAACTTCTGAAAATACTTCTGTCTCTGAGTTAAAAAAAAAAAAAACTAAGAGCACCATCTATTGGTTCTTTGGTGTACTACAAAACTAACAATGCTACCTCTCAGTTCTTCGGTGCAATACACTGTGATGATTGCTTTACTTGCAAACATCTGCACTACTAAGCTGAGCAGATTCCTAAAACTTTAAATTAAGATTTTTTTGTGTAATCCAATGTTGATTAAATAAGGCCTATAAGTTGTCCCAAGCTATGCTCAAGTTACCTGTGAAAACCCGATGAAAATTCATCTAGTAGTTTTGGAGACTAGTGTGTTCAAACAAACAGACAAATTTACTGTATTCCATTACACTCCCTACATCAGACATCAGTTTTTGGCAAATATTTTCAATACACAGACATGATGGTTTTACAGTTTTATTATTAGTGCAGATGTAGATTTTTCAGTGATAATACTGTCATGTAATATATTAAATGGCAGATTTATACCTAGATTATAAACTAATAAAATATAATTATGAGGAATGATAAATTTTCCATAATTTGTAAGGATAGTATGTTTTGTAAATAGTTGAATTCCAAAAGATTAGTCAACTAAAGTACAAAACATTTAGCTTAGCTTGTTATTAATTTGTAAGATAAATGATATGCCTTAATAATTTTGTGAACACTAATGTGACACAAAACTAGCACTGGTAAATGAAGAAACATGATGACATATTCTTCAATTAAATATTAGTTTTTGCTGAACTCAGTTGTTGTAAAGCATTTTCTCACAATAGATATTACTCTTACCTTAGATATGTATGTACAGATGTTCCTACAGCTACAGATGCATTACATTAAAAAATTGTGAACTTCTAATTTGCAGCATGTAAATGAATAATTTAACAGGACTCAAATTAGCAGCACCTTAATAATGGAACAAACTTTTTAGTGGCACTGCAACATAAAGATACAATTGCAAATTTAATGTGAAATTACTTACCTTCTTAGAAAAGCAATGCAAAGCACTATCCATTAGTGCTACTATTATACTTGATGTACCATCTGGCATTAACAACAACCCAACAGCAGGAGCTGTAAGCTCTGTTAAGGTGCGAGTCTGCTGCCAGCCCCGACGAAGCAAACGTAAGGTCCCATCACGGCACAGGCATACAATTCGGAACTCCACATCATACAGACCAGAACAGGCAATATGAGCAGGAGCAGGACTGTGTACTTCACCACCCTCTAGTTGTACCTTTAATATCATAAATGGTCACTGTTTTCAGAAGAGCACCAACAGATTTAAAGCACTCAATGAAAAATACTGTAATGAACTGTTTTGTCAAACATATACAGGTTGTCCCAAAACAACACAGACAAGCTTTAGACAGGTTCCTTACACCAAAACAAGAAAAAAAAGTGAAACAAATATCTTCTACTGAACAAGATGTCATAGCTCTTAAGGCATGCATTTTGGAGCCCATCTTTACTACACTTTTTTTATTGTTTTGGTCTGTACTACATCCTCCCAAAATATGGAAAACGGAGAGATGTATTTCATAGTATCAAAGAAGAACAAGTGCTCACGGCTCTAAGATATGCATTTTAAAGCCCATGCATGGCTACTAGACCTTTTCTTCCTCTTTTGGTGTAAAGAACGTGTCCCTAAAGCTTGTCAGTGTCTTTCCTTTTTTTTGGGACAACCAGTATATTTTCCATGAATCATATTAAGTAAGAAAACTAAACAGTGCTACTATTTCAACAGTATTTTTATGCAAATTATGAGTCATCAATATAGAGTATCCTATAATAGTAAGTGTACAATGTGCATGCCGCTAAAACTCAGAAATGAGTTCTAGTATGATGAAGGGAGTTATACAGTGTAGTATCCCTGTACTGCCATCAGTGAGAAAGGTTCCCATTTTTACCTGAAAGCTGTGCTTTTGGAGATATAAAGGCTGGGAAGTTTCGCCCTCGAGAAATTTCTAGAACATTTCAGAACATTTTAGAGTATTTAAGAAAATTTCAGAACATTCAAAAGCATTCCACAACATTTCAGAATGTTCTGGAATGTTCCACAATGATGCGGGACGTTCTGGAATGTTTGCGAACAATCTGGAACATTCCAGAATGTTTCAAAAGATCCTAGATCATTGTGAAACAATCCAGAACACTCTCGAATGTTGTGGAACATTGTGGGCCACTTGAAGTTGTTTTGGTATGCTCTGTAATTTGTCATTAGTGGGGGTACCCAGTGGTAGGGGTGTATAAAGCAAGACCTGTCATGGGTTCAAACATCAGTTTCTTATAAGCGACGAAGGGAGAAACTGAAAAAGTAGTGTAGTGAGGGAATAAAAATAAACAGTGAAGTGAGTAGTCAAACTGATACAGTAACTGAATATAAACTGAAAATAAAGCGTGAAAAGTGTGTAAAGTGTACTTAGTGTATTTGTCAATAAAAGTTGATTTGATTTATATTTTAGACGATGCCAAAATGTCAAAGAGAATGAGATTTTGCCAGTTCTGTAGCAAAATGGCGAAATAAATAAATAAATATAAAGTTGTAAATAAAATAGAAAGAAACTTCCACATGGGAAAAATATATTAAAAACAAAGATTCCATGACTTCCCAAGCGAGAAAGCGCCGGTAGATAGGTACAATGAATAAAACACAAACACACACACAGAATTTGAGCTTTCGCAACCGGCGGCTGCTTCATCAGGAAAGAGGGAAGGAAAAGGAAAGATGAAAGGATGTGGGTTTTAAGGGAGAGGGTAAGGAGTCATTCCAATCCCGGGAGCGGAAAGACTTACCTTAGGGGGAAAAAGGATAGGTATATGCTCGCGCGCACACACACACACACACACACACACACACACACACACACACACACACACACACACACGCATATCCATCCATACATACACAGACACAAGCAGACATGATATATTGATATGTCACTGCCATTGCTCCCCCCTGCACCACACATCCCCACTTCTAGGAGTCACTAATAAGCCTACTGACCCCTAAATCTGTGGATTCAGTTTTAATATTGGTTCTTATTGAATATTTTTATGTATAATTGCATCACAATTCTATGTTGTCCCATACGGGCAGTGTAGTTATACTATACATCACAGTAGCTCTAGACAAATAATGACACACATTTATATGAGATTTGGTTAAAATTGCTCCAGGCATTCCTGAATTATTCTTCTATGTCACACCCTTTTCACTACTACCCTATGATATGGGGGGTGAATGGTTCTTACTCCCTTAGAAGCCTTCGTAGGTGCATGCATAGGAAATCACAAAAGTTTCATCGCAATCAGGTTAATGGTATAAACACATGGAAGATGAACAAACAAATAATTATTTCCTTATATTAGATTTGCATCTGAGTTAGCCTCCATTTCAAACATAATATATCACTGATCCATCATATTAAAAAAATGTAGAATCTTAGAACAGGTCCAGAGTTTAAATGTAAGGAAGTATCTGAATTAGGATGACATTCTCCATTCTAACCAACATGGATTCCAGAAACATTGGTCATCCAAAATCTGTTTTGTGCTTGTCTCACATAATACTCCTGAAACCATGGATCAAGGCAATCAGATAGATGCAGAGTTTCTTGACTTTTAGAAGCATTTCTCTCAGTATCACACCAATACTTATTAATCAAATGGGGTATCAAACTGGATTGAGGATTCCTTTGTAGGTATAATGCAGTTTGTTCTATTGTTTGGAAAATCATGTATAACTGTAAAAGTAACTTCAGGTGTGCTACAGTGAAATATTTTGGGACTCTATATTAATAGCATTGGCAGAAAATTTTAATAGTAACCTCAGGAAATTTGTGGATGATGAATAAATCTATAATGAAGAATTATCTGGAAAAAACTGAACAAATACTGAGAAATGTAAAACTATACACTTCACAAACTGCAAAGAATGTAGTATTATCTGAACAAAATATCAACGAATCATAACTGGAGTCAGCCAGTTCACACAGATACCTGGCTGTAACAATTTGTGGTGATATGTAATGGAGTGATCACATATGCTCAGTTACAGGTAAAGCAGGTGGCAGACTGGTTCATTGGCAGGATACTGGGGAAAAGCACTGTCTAAAAAAGAAACTGTTTAAAAAACACTCATGTGAGCCATCCTATGATATGGCTCAAGTGTGTAAGACCTGACCAAACAGGTGTAACGGGGCAGCTTGAATGGACAAGAAAAGACTGACACAAATGATCTACAGGTTTGTCTTACTCATGTGAATGTGTCATATAAATGCTGAAATACCTGAACTAATAGGCTCTTGAATATGGACACTAAGTATCTCACTAGTGCCTAATTACAAATTCTGAAGAGCTAATATTAAGTGACAAATATAGGAATACTACAACCCACAATATACTGCTCCTTTAGGGATGGTGAAGACAAGATTGGACTAATTACAATGCCTACAAAGGCATTTAAGAAACCATATTTTCCACGTTCCACATGTGTTCTTCATATGTTCTACAATACATTTCATATTGGTCTGCAAAGTAAAGATGTCGATGGAACTTATCATAATATCTGGACTCAGAGATGTAAATTCTTCTTAACTGAAATGTTTGTATTAAATAAGTCATGACTTCACTAGTGTACAAGTATATAATAGTGTTCTGGTTCGGTTAGGTTAAGTTACACAAATGCTTTGTTTGAGGTACTGAATTGAAGCAGCAGCCAAATAGTTTAAAAAGAGCAACATTGTTTTTTATGGTAACTGTTTTTCTTGTAAATATATTTATAATAATTACCATCATCATTCTCAATGTGAGGAGATTTTCACTAGTCATAACTGATTTTAGTATACTTGGCATAAACAACTTGCAGTGGCTGTTTCTTTAGGTGCATCCAGGACTTGACTTGTTCCATCTCCCTTCATGATGCAATTTGTGGCTCACAATGTGGGAATGAATGACTCAATTCATTAATACATGAGGCCTTCATTCAACATTGCTACATCAAAGACACAACAGGTATCTTCTAAGAAGCAGATTTCTTGTTGTAATCAATAAAATGATTAGATCTAAGCTTTGTTTTTCCACTTTTAGGCACCACACCTCCACTACTACTCTGATGTAACAGGAAGCTTTGAGGAGCAGTGTAACCTTTTCTTATCAGTTCATTTAACAGCCAGAACATTAATGGTTGTCAGAAATATTATTTCCTTTTTCCTCAGGAGAGTTCCACATAATTTGGGTGGAATATTTCCTCATTGGCCTTATAGCCCTTGGAACTCTTACATAGGAATTCCATGAACAAGTTGGGAGAGCTTAACACTTATCCATAGTGATAGTTTTCTTCTTCTCAAACTATGTCTTAGACATTTTGAGAACTCTCTGCATTTCCTGGAAATCTGACAGCACCCGTTCGCTGAAGAGTGTATTTTATTAACACAAAGTATTATGGTCATACATGATGATTTGTTGATGAAGATAGTATTATAAAGGTTTCATTTAAAGCATTTTTGACATTGTTAAATTATAGTATTCCCATGAGGATATGAAATGTAATTCATATAGAATTCAAAACTAAGATTCCACACTGCCAAATCAGTGGTATACTAAACATCTGACCAATTTGCACACTATGTGTGGTACTTTGAAGATGGACCATGCCTGTTATCCTATGGTAAAAGCAGGATTGAGTATAAAAAATCAATTCTGGGACCAAAAAAGAACATAATCTAAATGGTATTGAGAAATCCAACAACGAGGATAAAGCTGCATTGAAATTAATAAATGGTCTGACTATGATGCAAGCAATGAGAAAATTAATCTCTCTCCACAAAGATTCAATAATTTTTTTTATTAAATCAGTTAAAGAAGTAGGAACTAATATTATCAAATGTGATACTGGTTAATTAGAGTAACTTTCACAAAATTTTTGTTGATAATCAACAAATGCAAGTGTGTTTACTTCCTCTCAGGTTTCACCTGTTTCCGCCATAAGAACAGAGGCTATATTCAAGTTACTTTTTATTATCTAAGCAAGGTCTCTGACTGTGTACAGCTTACACTAGTTTAAGAAAGAAATCTCTTATGGTTTCAGAGACAACAGTCTTAAACTATTATAATCTCATATATAAGGCCGGTAGCAGGTTGTCTGTATTGGCAAAGAAATGTTCAGTATAGTTCAAGTTATGGTAGGTGTTCCACAGGGATCTATGCTGGACCTTTCCTGTTTCTGATAATGGTTGCTAACTTGCCCTAATTTATTAGGCACAGACACTAGTACATGCAGATGACACAACTTTTCTTCACAGTAGTAATGACATCAATAGCCATAAAACTTCTATTGCAAATACAATCACTCGCACTCTATTTAGTTCAGAGTAAAAGGGGTTCCTGCTGAATGATAACAAAACTCTGCAGATGGTTTTTATTTTGAGAGACAAGCCACCTTCACATAGTTTTAGTTTCTTAAGATCTTGTTTGTATATTTAGATTATAAACAATCTTGGGGTTAGAATGTAAAATATTACAGTGATAATTGCCTACAACATTTTACCTGCAAGTTGTCAAGGAGACACTTTTTCAGTTTGGTTTAAAAATTTATTTTGCTGTCTGTCAGACATTCTATATCACTGGATATGTAACCAAAAAATTTAGTTATAGTGTTGTGCACCCCTTTTTATGCTAAAAACAACCTTACTTGGGAGTAATGAATGTTGTTTTTCCTTATGGTGTTGTAGTTGTGTACATCATTATTCTTTTGAACTGTAGTGAGTTACTTCCAATAAACTTCATGAGGGAATAAGTATACTGTGAATCAGTAGTCAGAATGCCCAATTCCTTAAACAGATGTCTCCAGGTGATCTTTGGTGAGAATCACATATTGTCCTAACTGCATGTTTTCGAACAATAAAGATTTTTTTATTAAAGATGACTTACCCCAGAACATTATTCCATATTACATTATTGAATGAAAATATGTAAAATATACTGGTTTGTCTCTCCCTGAGATTCACTATGACTCTAAGTGCAAATGTGGCTGAAGTTAGTTATTTTAGTTCCAAAACATATTTTTTCCTGTTTAAGTTCTCATCAATGTGGACAACCCAAAAATTTTGAAGTTTCTGCCCTACATATTATTTCCTCACCATGTGCTACATTTATCTTTGGCATTGTACTTCTAGATGCACCTTTTTAAACTGAGAGAGAGAGACAATTCACAGAAAGCCAGTCAATGATACTTTTAGTGATATTGGTTACTATTTCTTCTGTTGCTGTATGCATGCTTGGATTGATTAAAATATTAGTATAATCTGCAAAAAGAACTAATCCTGCATGTTCTACGTTAGGTCAAAGATCATATACATATATGAGGAACAACAGACCTAAGATTGTGGCTTGTGGAATCCTATACATGATTGCTCCCCAGTCAGAAGAATCTGATACATGGTATCCTCTGCCATACACCACACACTTGTTTTTGGGGTGTGAATGTAGATGTCGACTTTTCCATGATTACATTGACTGAATTCCTAAGTACAGTCTTTTGCACCCTTTTGATTAGATGTGACTATTCACTGGTTATCTGTACCATAGATTCCATGAAACCTCAGTTCATCCAGAGCAATAATGTGATTCACACAGTCAAATGCCTTAGGAAGGTCACAGAAAATACTGACTAGTGTTATTTTTTTTTTATTTTATGCTTGTAAAATTTGATGAGTAATTGCATAAATGGCGTTTTCAGTAGAGCTACTCTTCTCAAATCCAAATTGTGCTTTACTGAGGATATTTTTGTTGCTCAGAAGGGATACTATTTTAGAATACCTTCTCAATGATTATGGAAAATGATGACAGTAGTGAAACAGGTGGAGAGTTATTGACATCTGTCCTATCACCTTTCTTATAGGGGTTTTTAAAATGGCTAGGGACTGGAATATGTGCTTCTATTTTTGGCAAAATTCACATAATTTTTTTTATGAAATAGGCATCAATTTTTGTCAAAAATCAAATCTCTTCAATTTTTTGTTAATGATTAAATGCACAAATTCAAAAAATGCTTACACTACATGAGTAAAAGCAAGCAAAGCCTTAGTTCTTTGAAACTGACTGTTTAAAAAGTGCTGATTGGGAACTTTCTGAGTGGAATGTTTATTTTTGCAAAAAAGTTTAACAGCTTTTTATTCTGAAATGGTTGGCTCTATTAAGCTTTCAACAAAAGACTGTTTTGCTAAAAAGCAGTGGCGATTTCCCACCAGTGAATTGAAGATGTCTCTGATTTAAAGTGTTCCTTGACATTATTTGTCTTTCCAACCCTACCCCAATTTGATGATTACAAAATCTGCACAATATTTATTTCTATCTTTCACAGACATTTATAGCCAAGCAACCCATGCCTGACAATGCTACAGATAGAGTTGACTAGACACTTAGTGTAGATGTAGAACAGAAAGTAGCTCTATTCTAAAGTTAGCGGAAGAATTTCAATGCAGTCAAAGAACATGACAGATTTTGTTTTCTAACCACCATAGAGCAGAGTGTGGACATTATACAGTGGCAGCTGGCAGTAAGCAAAAAAAAAAAAAAAAAAAAAAACTACAATTTTGACCACCAGAGGGAAAAGTAGCGGTGCGGGGAGTTAAGCAACGCTGTCCTCTTTCGGGGTAACAGCCTACAACTGTGTTCTGCAAAAGTAGAACTGATACATTGTCACAGAGATTGGTGATCCCATCTAATGTTTGAGGGTTGCAATTGAAATCCATGAAAGACTAGGATTAATTGCTCCACTCATTTCTGAATAAGAAAAGAAAACAATGAACAATGAGCAATGCACAGTACAAAACATTTAGAAATGGCTACTGCACAATTACTTGTTGTGGTTTCCAGAGTATTGTTAATGAGGCAGTTTAGGGCTGACATCTAGCCGTATTTGACACTAATATAGTTCAAAATATTATATACCTAATCTGCTATGTTAAAAGTATCTGTATTATACCAATGTTTGAATTTTAGGTAACAAACAAATGTAAGCATTTATTTGTTATAAAATGCTAGTCCCAAGACTGAGTACTACATTGCATCACACATTGTGTATCTTAAATAGACTATTCAATCATGTACAGTTTGTGTGGCATCAGATAATTCAAGCACACTGATATATTGTTGCTTTTATGTGATTTTTATTTTACAAACATGTTCTTACACACATTATCTTTCCAAATTGGGTTTTGCCAGGTGATATACAGCATCAGTAACTGAAAATTGGTTATACTTCCTCCATTAGCACGCAACAAAATAAACCTATTTCAAACTATCTATGATAAAATAGTTCTTCTGGATACAATTTCAGGTAATTTCACATTTCTGCTTTTTGAGACAGAATCTGCATCTATTTCACACTTATCACAAAAAGTGAATCTTTCAGTTAGTGATGCATTACATACTTCAGATAAGACAAAACTTGTATAACAACAAATGTTTAGTACTCTGCTGGAAACATCATCAAACCCAGATGAGCTTATATTCTGGGAGAATATATAATTTTTGTAATTGCAGAAGAAGAAGTCAGTGATACATTACATAACGAAATTTTTGAGAGTTGATTTTTTGACATACTGCTATGATTTTTCTCTTGATCAGTCTGTCTCTATATTTTCTGCTATATTTGAGAAATTATTCCCCACATGTGGCTCATCATTTATAGCCCTTCCATTTAAATCAATAGTGATGTTATCTTGTTTCGTGGCCAATTGTCCTGTCTCTCCTTTCACCACATTCCATATAGCCTTAGATCTGCAGTCACAATTGCTGTGTTTTTACATAATGTTGGTGTTCCTTGATTTTTAATAGCTTCTATGAAGAATTTTGAGTAGATTTTGGTGTGTAACTACTTCAGGATCTTTACTTGTTCTAGTGAACAGATGAATTTCCCTTTTCCTTTCACATGATACTTTAATTTCGCTAGTGTTCTATAAGTTTTTACATAGCTGTTTAATGTTCCTTCCAATCAGCTTATGAGGAAAGCTGTTTTCAAATAATGATATGAATTTATCACAGAATACATTAAATTTTATGTCAGTGCTTGTTTCATTATAAATTTCATCCCAGGCTGGCTATCTCCGGTAAGAAACTCTTAAAACCATTTGTTCTGGAGTCATTAATTATTCTAACTGATTCACATTAAGGAGTATCAATCCTCGTACTATTTAAGATACACAATGTGTGATGAAATGTAGTACTCAGCCTTGCAACCAGCATTTAACAACAAATAAATGTTTACATTTGTTTGTTAGGTAAAATTCAAACATTGGTAAATGAAGATATGTTTAACATGGCAAATTTTTTGAGAGTTGCTTTTTTGACATACAGCTATAATTTTTCTCTTCCTAACTAACTGTGCATTACAATCAGAGAGCATTGTTACTGTATGTACTGTTATTTTATTACTCTGAGCTTCATCAAAGAAAACATTATCAATCAAGTTCCTACTGCCTTTATCCACCCATGATTAAAGGTAATTACCGAGATAGAACTGTAGGTTCGAAATAAGGTTTCCAGATAATTTTTCCTATCAGAATCCTTTAGAAAACCTACACTGAAGTCAGCACAGACTATTAACTGCTTGCTGCTGTCCGATACATTGGAACTCCTCATAAAAAGTTCAAAATTCCCTATATTACAGTTACAATTACAAGTGAATTATTTTTTAGCATTAATTCATAAGCACATGTTTCTATGTCCTGATCAGTACAAAATCTACTTGTCTCAATCTTCTGCCTTTGTGTCTATAACAACTCCCCAAATTAGTTCTGCATGAGTAATATGTTAAAGTATAATCCTTTCTATTTCAGTTATTTAACCATGTGGTTATGTGGTGCTCAGGTAGGCACAGGATTTCTATCTTTCCAGAATTCTCCATATTTCCCAAACAGATAATACTTTATTTGACTTTTTTGCTAATCTTACTTATCTGTGCATTCTTAACCATTCTGTGGGGTTCTTGTGTTACTACAACTTCTTTCGTAACAGGGTTCCTGAAACATCATTCTGACCTAAAAAGCTGCCTCTCTGACACTGGTAATCACAGGGAATTTGCTTTCTGTGATGGTATCGTGCCATATATTTTCTGCAAGAAGATCAGCCAACTTGTCTTTCTCTGTGTTACTCTGGTGTAGACTACCTCCCAATCTCCCAATTGTAGCAACAGGCACTGTACTCAATTTCATTTCAGTCAGCAGGAGCCTATTCAATCCATTGTTCACACAGCTTGCAGCAGTGTTAACTCAGGACTAATCATGGCAATGTAGAACCTCCACAAACCTTATATTATTCAGTGTAGTTGCTACTCATATTTCATCCAGGTCACCATTAAAGTTGTAATTACTCTCATTAGCCAGGCTGTTCCCCACTTTACCCACTACAATAGCCTGATCTTCTTCAGCCAAAATTGTTGCACAAATGCCTTATGTCCTCTGTCACCTGGCTAGGGCCTGGCACTTGGCTTCACAATACTTGTGACCTGTTACCACATTCCTAATTTGTCCTGTGCCATATGGCTTAAACCTCTTCATGGCTACCACCTAACTGCAATTCTCTTTTCCTCCTCCTCTCTTTTGGTACTGACCTACACTGACTTTCTTTGTTAGAATTTCACTGCAGCCTATTGTGTCCTACAGCTGTATGAGGCTCTTCCTCACCAACTTCAGGTAACAAACTAAACTTATGACAGAGCTTTTGGGTGAGGCTCTTCCTCACCTACTTCAGGTAACAAACTAAACTTATTACAGAGTGAAAGCTCAAATATAAATGAAGAAGTTGAAGAACTGTTCCTCCTTTTGCACATTACTTATCTTTACCCAGTTCCCATGATCATTTCTCCCATTTAACCTGTATAGTTAAAATATCATGTAATCTAATTCTCTAATCATTGTCTCCATTCTGTGATTGTCTTGTCATTTGTGGAGATCTCACAGTTCCCTGGAAGAGCCTCATTGAATTCCCCATTCAGTTCCCCCAATGGAAATCCAATCCACAGTCTACACACACCACTCCCTATCTGACCACCGTATGGAAAACTCCATACTTATCATGCATTGCAATACAGATTAAATGATTGAATATAGAATTAAATCACTTAAGAAACTTGATATGAAATGAATTTTCTCTGTTTATGAGCTGCAAAAATTTGGCCTACAGGTTAACACTTCAGGTGTACAACAAAACATAAAAAGTTAATTATTTACATTCAAAACAAGAACTCAAAACTATAAAATGTAGCTTTCAGTCACTGCTTATCATGAGTATTACTTGATATTAAATGAGGTTTACTACTGGGAAAACACAGACTACTACACATGATACAATTTTACACAATAATTTAAATATATAACCTCAGAACATGAAATCTTCAATTGGCCAGGTTAAGGAGATATAAGGGAACAAACTTAGGTATAAATATGCTTCATACAACCACTTTACCCTATGAAAATTGTCTCTTTTTAACTAGTAACAAAAACAGAGCTACAAACAAATACCAGTGCCTATGAATTGTGTGCTTGGAATCTAGTTTAGAACATTCTAGTGTACATTTTTCATAACATAGTTTCATATGGAATTATTTTTTGGAAAAACTCTAGCAGTGGCCATGACACATTAATACTGCAGAAGCAATCTCTTACAATTATTACAGTTTACCAGTTCCTCATATAAAGCACACTGTAAACCTTTCACTTTTGAACAAAAAAATGTGACAGTAGTAAACTATACATGAATGGAAAATTCAGGATAAAATAACGACAATATTTGTCAGCCAGAGACATGTGTGTGTGAGTTGTATTTGCATGAATATGTGTGTGTTTGTGGGGGGGGGGGGGGGGGGGGAGGGGTATGTTGTCTAATTTGGAAAAAGGCCTTTTGGCCAAAAGCATACTTGTGTACCGTCCTTCAGTTGTGTCTATCTGTGACTCAACATCTCTGCTATACATTTAACACACACACACACACACACATGCACAATATGCATTAATTCGTACATAGAAGCTATCAGAAACAATACACACAGAAAATGAGCAGTGCCACAATACAAGAAGCAACTTAACAGGCATAAACTCATGAACTCACAGGGCACAAATTATTTAATAAATACCCACAAGCTATACAAGTTATTCCAGAACAAGCATTCAAATCAACTGGTTAGTTGCCCACTCCTTCAATGATATAAAGGAATTTATCAATTATAATACAAATTTATAATGTTAATAGCTGACATATTGTATTTTTAATTTTATTTTAATATTTATTTGATACTGTCTATTGCAATAATGGACTAGCAACAACAAAATTATTACTATTATGATTATCATTATTATTATTATTATATGTCTTTATGCAAAATTGGCTCCCTTTTGTAGGTTATTCTGAACATCTCTCATCAGAATTTCATAACTGTTGAATTTTTGTCTAGAATATATACTCTTTCAAGTTTGTCAAGTAGCTGTGAAGTGACTGATCTTACCTACCTTAATTTATCATTTTATGTTTCTGGTGAATCGGGAACAAAAATAAAATAACTGGTGATAGCTGTGAATCATCTATAGACAACTGTTTCAGCAAAATTGGAGTCTCGTTTGTTTTTCATTTTGACCAGTTAACTTATGAAAAATCAAACAACAGAAAATCTTGGATGGAATAATGGCAACATTATGAAAAGGATCGATTGTTATCCACCATATAGAGGAGATGTTGAGCTGTAATCAGGCACACAGGCACAACAAAAAGACTGCTAAACATGTGAGCTTTCAGCATTCAGGAAAGTTGAACTCACACACACATGAGCACTGGCTCTGGCCACTGAAGCCAGCTTCAATGACAGTAGTTATGTACAGTGAGTTATACTTCTGTGAATATGTGTGTGTGTGTGTGTGTGTGTGTGTGTGTGTGTGTGTGTGTTGTATAATTTCAAAGAAGGCCTTAAGGCCAAAAGCTTACATGTTTAGCAGTCTTTTTGTTGTGCCTGTATGCAACTCACAACTCACCATTTCCTCTATATGGCAAGAAGCTATCAATCCTTTCCATTATATTGTAACTTGTGTATAAGATTTTCTTGTCACAAAGATGTTGAGAGACACTTGCGCCTCAAAATCATCTACAAAAGAAGAAGACAACATTCCCTGAATCAGTAGTCAATATTTTTGCTGCAGAAGGTTTATTTCTCTTACAATGAAATCAAAGAGTGGTGTTATTACAAATTCTTTTTCAAACTGAAGTTCCCAGATGTAGAGCTGTGGTTTCTAGTTCAGATATCACAGTGGAAGTTCCATTTTTAGGAGATCTGGTTCCATTTTCCCAGTTCCAATCACTTGCCTTTGAAAAGTCTGCAGCATTCTTTGCTTTAAATGAATATATGTACGATGCTAATGTTTGTGTCTGTTTCTGTTGTGTCACTTGCACTGTCAGGACCTTTACCATCAGTAGACTGACAAAAGACATATAGTATTTCCTGCCAGATTTTAAAATGTTGTAATAATACCCATCTACAACACTGAAGACAAGCAAATCACCTCTAATTACAGACCTATTTCAATCCTTCCCATCTTTTCAAAAGCTTCTGGAAAGTGGACTAGAATAAATACTAACTCATTTTTGGAAAATAATTCATTAAATGCCCCTCAATTAAGAAATCACAAAGGATTCTGCACAATGAAATCAATACAAGGCGTAACAAATGGAGCCCTGATAGAGCTAAACAAGAAACATTATCCTGTTGTGTGGCACTAAATGTCATTATTTTATATGGATGGAGTCTTACCAAAGAGGGAACATGATGTGTGGTTTCACAAGGGTAAGTACTGGATCTTCTCTTGTTCTCATGTCACATAAATGATCTTTCACTGATTAAAGAGTGGTTAAAAAATTGTTATGTTTGTTGATGACATAAGCATACCAATTAAGGGTCCAATGCAACCTTATTAGACACAGCTCAAATAAAAGCTTAACAGGCACACAACCAGTTTATAGCAAACACTTGAAGTCTTAATCACACACTAATATTATGCAATTTCAAACAAGCAAAAAGGATGTAATAGCACTGGAAGTAGATACAACTATTCATATACTAAATGAAACACTGTGTGAAAATTCCTTGAGCTCGTGAATGGGCAACAAGTTAAATAGAGACAATGTACGGATAAGCCATGTGGATGCCCTTAGAAGGCATTACCTACAAGCAAATCTGGGTATGGGTATGGAAACCCTCATGGCACCATCCTATGCCAACCTATTCATGGGCCAGCTAGAAGAATCCTTCCTAAAAACCTGAATCCTAAACCCCTCACCTGGTTCAGATTCATTGATAATATCTTTGCAATCTGGATCAAAGGTGAAGATGCCCTATCCACATTCCTCTAGAACCTCAACCACTTCTCCCCCATTTGCTTCACCTGATCCTACTCAACCCAACAAGTAATCTTTCTAGATGTTGACCTCCACCTCAAAGATGGCTACATCAGTACCACTGTCCATATCAAACCTACTAACCACCAGTAATACCTCCACTTCGACAGCTGCCACCCATTCCATACCAAGAAGTCCCTTCTGTACAGCCTAGCCATGCATGGTCGTCCCATCTGCAGTGATGAGCAGTCCCTCAGTCACTCTTCACTGACCATAATTATTCTCCCAACCTTGTGAAAAAACAAATTGCCTGTGCCTTATCTTTCCAGTCTCTCACCACCTCCCAAAGTCCCATTGTCCAGCGACAGAGAAGCTTTCCCTCGTAACTCAGTACCACTCAGGACTGGAGCAATTGAATTACGTTCTCAGCCAGGGTTTTGTATACCTCTTGTCCTACCCTGAAATGAGAAATGTCCTGCCCACTATACTTTGCGCCTCTCCCACAGTGGCATACTGCCATCCACCGAACCTACACAATGTATTCGTCCATCCTTATGCAACCCATGCTCCCAACCCCTTACCTCATGGCTAATACTCCTGTAATAGACCTAGATGCAAGATCTGTCCCATATTTCCTTGCACCACCACATACTCTGCTCCAGTCTGGTCACTAACACTATCTATCCCATGAAAGGCAGGCCTACCAGTCATGTGGTCTACAAGCTAAGCTGCAACCATTGTGCTATACTTTTTGTAGGCATGACAACCAACAAGGTGTCTTTCCACATGAATGGCCACCAACAAACTATGGCCAAGAGACAAGTGTACCAGCCTGTTGCTGAACATGCTGCCACAGATGACATCCTTCATTTCAATGACTGCTTCATAGCCTGTGCCATATGGATCCTTCCCACCAACACCAGCTTTTCTGAATTGCGCAAGTGGGAACTTTCCCTGCAATACATCCAACATTCCCATTAATCTCCTGGCCTAAACCTTCATTAGTCACTGTCCTCTCCCATCCAACATCTTCCCTGTTCCCATTCCAGCACTAAACAGCTGTCAGTCCACCACCACATCCAGTCTTTTTATTTCTCTTGTTTTCCACTACTTCCCCATCCCCTTCCCCTACTTTCCACTGCCCTCCGTCTAAGCTGCTGCACTTCACTGTCTGCCACCCCCAACATAATATCCCTCCCCTTCCCCACCTCAGCCTCTTCCTAACCCCCACCCAGTTGCCGCTCCCATCATGCACTGGTGCTACTGCTTGCACTGTTGTTTCATGTGCCTGAGACCGCAGTTACGTGTGTGAGTTGCATTTGCATGAATGTGTGTGTATGCATATGTGTGTCTATTGTTGATGAAGGCCTCAACGGCCAAAGGCTTTAATTGTGAGAGTGTTTCTGTTGTGCCTATCTGTGACTCAGCATCTCCACTATATGATGAGCAGCAACTTTCCTTCTCATTATATTGACACATTCCATCCTGGATTTTCCACTGTTTGATTAACTCATTTATTTATATAGTAGGAGAGTTCTAGCAAAATATTAAATCATTCATTCAGCAGAAGTGAGCAGTAATAATATTTTGTGAAGTAGATAACCACACACTTTGCACAGGCCTCTTTCAGGATCTTGGAATTTTAACTCAACAAGCACCCGTCATACGTAAAGTAAGAAGTTGGGGATTTTATATTAGATAATTCTTGATTTATTTTTAAAAATCATTCCTTTGCCAGTAATACTTTTTTCAATACCTGAGACCATCAGGTCATTTATGTTTCTTTTTATAAACAGTACGACAATCATTAACGAAGATAAATTGAGCCCACAAGCAGGCAAAAAATGAGGAAAATTAAAGTGAAACTTTTATTGTGACAATCAGCTAAATTATTTACAAACATACATTTTTTTCTAATGTTATTCACTTACTTTTTGGAGAATCACAAAAGCTTCTGATTCCAGGATGTATATCTCGCCACTTTCAGTCCCAAATACAATACAGGAAATGGCATCTTCATCAGTCATTGATTTTTTAAGTGTTGATACACAAGTTATTACTGTCTGAAAAAATCAATAGTTATTTATAGATACACTTCGATACCTGTGAACAGTCATTACATAAACCTTCTGTCTGTATGATTACCTGTTTTTTGGGTGGCAAATTCTTCTGTTCTTCCACAAATTCTTTCCGCTTTGAATGGTCAAGGATAAGGAGCTGTTGTGATCTTTCCGTTAGGTTGTTGAACCCAATTTCTTGCCGAAGGTTTTGTAGAAATTCGTAGAAGACATCTGTTTCTAAGGATTGGTCTCTTACCTGAAATTATAACAACTTCTATAAAATGTAGAACTTTGTCCACAAAATTTATCTACACTTACTTTTTGTAAATTGTGAATGGTGTCCTTCAAAGTACTCTCCTCTACAATTGATACACTGCTCCCAACACCTTTTCCCAACAACCTAGGTATGCTTCTTGCTGGATCATGCAAAGTGTTGTCTGCAATTTTTCTTCTGTCTCATCTATCATTGCAAATCTTTGTCCCTTCAATAGGGCTTTCAACTTAAAAAAAATAAAAAAATAAAAATAAGTGCAGGTGTTTGGTCTGGAGAGTACAGAGGATGAGGCAGCACAGTGATTTTATTTTTGTGCAATAGTCACGCACCTTCAGGGGTGAATGTGCAGGTGCATTATTGTCATGCAAGAGTCATGAATTGTCTCACCACATTTCAGGCAATTTCTTTCTCACATTTTCTGGCAGGCAATGCAACACATCCTGATAGTACTATTAATCCCAGTACCATTTGTGAATCCTTCAATGACTTCTTCATAAATTGTAATAAAACTAGTGATTATCCACCACCAAGTACAAAGGGTAGTGCTGCAGAGCAAAATTGCATGGGTTTTAAATTTTCCCATGTTTCCAGCTCTGATGTTATAAAAATCATAATGTCCCTAAAAAATTTAAACTCTGTGGGTTGGGATGAGGTCCCCACTAAAATAATAAAAATAGCCTGTCATAGTATTGCGCATCCACTCTCCCTCTTAATCAACCAGTCTTTTGATGAAGGATGTTTCCCAGACCGATTAAAATATGCAGAAGTAAGGGCAATTCATAAAAAAGGCAAACAAGATGAAATGGGAAACTATAGGCCTATCTCACTATTACCAATTTTTTCAAAAATATTTGAAAGAGCAGCATGTGATCAGATGCAAAATTACAATTCATCCCACAGCATTATTTTACGCAATCAGTATGGTTTCAGGAAAGGCTGCAGCACAACTCGGGCAATAAACGAACTGGTCACAAAAGTTAGCAGATGTCTTGACGATAGACTGTGTGTATCGGGCATCTTCTGTGATCTTACCAAAGCTTTTGATATGGTAAATCATGACCTGCTTCTCCAAAAACTGACAAACTATGGTTTTCAAGGAAAATCTCTTAATTGGATGTCGTCATACTTGGCAAACAGGAAACAAAGAGTACTTGTAAACAACAGTAACAAAAAATTAGTCTCTGGCTGGAAACACACTCAGTTAGGCGTACCGCAAGGTTCTATATTAGGGCCTCTACTATTTTTGTATTATATTAATGATATGCCATGCCAGGTTCAGTCCGATACCATCCTCTACGCAGATGACTCAACAGCAATAGTATGCTGCAAAACTGATAAAGACTTAATCCATCGTATTGAGCAAACACTTGGGGAAGTGGAGAAATGGGTCAAAAATAACAGCTTGAAATTAAATCTTACAAAAACAGAAATTGTTCATTTCACCACAAAACAATCGGCTCAATGTATAAATGAAATAACATACAAAGACAAAAAATTGGACACTGCAAACTGTGTCAAATTCCTTGGGGTACTAGTGAATAAGAATATGCTGTGGGGTTACCATGTAGACAGCATACTAAGTCGACTGAACAGTCTCGTATATGCCATGAATGTCCTATATAGCATTACTGATTTAGCTGTAAAGAAAACTGTATATTATGCATATTTTGTATCAGTCATAAGGTATAGTATAATTTTTTGGGGGTCTGAGAAAACAAATCTGCTCAAAGCCTTTAGGCTACAAAAAAAGATAATCCGAGCCATGGTAGGAGCAAAAAGGAGACAACACTGCAAACCTATATTTGAGAAACTAGATCTAATGTCCATACCTAGCTTATATATATATGAGCTTCTCATATTCACAAAAAGAAACCCACAACTTTTTGAAGGCAACTGCTTCTTGCATCAGTATGCGACCAGGCATAGAGCAAGTTACATGTTACCTACCCATAGATTAACACTATATGAAAAAACTCCACATTATATGGGCATGAAATTTACAAATACTATCTGGAAGGGGAAATGTGACCCACCTCTAAAATATACTGAAGGAGACTTGGAAACATATCTAAAAAATAAATGCTACTATACGGTAGAAGAATTCTTGAATGATAACCATGTAAAAATAATTGTATAGATCACCACAATATGTATTATGACAAATGTGTAAAATACTTTATTAAGACAAATGTGTAAAATACCTGTATAGCAACACATGTATTATAACCTAAAATTAAGTTTATTAGTCTGTATGTAGTATAAAAACTGACAAGTCACCTATGTCGCAATCCTTGATTGTATAAGGCATGTTACGTGATAATAAAATTTGATTGATTGATTGATTGATTGATAATTAACAGTTTGTCCTTGTGTCATGAATTCATGGTGAACTAATCCTTCAGAGTCTAAGAAAACTTTCAGTGTGGCTTTGACATTTTAGCTGAACTGATGAGCTTTTTTGGTCTTGGAGAACCTTTCCTGACACACTGTAAAGATTGAGCCTTGGTCTCAACATCATAACTGCAAACCCACATCTCATCACCAGTTACGACTTTCTTAAGGAACTTCTTGTTCTCATATATGCAATCCAAAAGCTCTTCACAGATTGCAAGGTGAAGGTGTTTTTGGTCTTGACTCATGAGTCAGGGTACAAACTTGGTGGCAACAAGCTCTATTCCAAGATGGTGTGTGAGGATTTCATGACATGATCCAACTGAAATGTTACATTCTTCTAAAATCTCTCAAACAGTCAGTCTTCAATTGGCACACACAATTTCCTTGACATTCCTGACATGAGCGCTGTCAGTAGACATCTAAGGGCATCCTGAATGAGGTTCATCATTAAATTCCATCTAGCCATTTTCAAACTGTGTGAACCATTTGTAACACCAAGTATGGCTTAATCACTCGTCACCGTAGGCTTCCTGCATCATTTGGTATGTTTCTGTAAATTTTATCTTGAGTTTCACACAAAATTTTATGCAGATGCATTGCTCCTCAAACTCTGCCATCTTGAAATTCACAAATTGTATGGCACAAAATCCTACTCAACACAGCTCTGAACAATAACTACACGATGTAAACAATGAAACTTTCAGCAGTTACACATGAAACACAGGTATGGCAGGGATATCAAGCACATTTCACTGCAACATACCATTTGCGCAAAATTACAAATGTTCCAGAATTTTTTGAACAGGTGTCATAGTGCCAGACAATAGTATCTGACAGAAAACCTAAGAAGGGATATTTTGTATCACTGAAATAATGTTTGTTGTGGAGCCAGGCAGCAGCAACCAGCCAAGACTGAAGCAGCAACAGGGAAGCAACCGATTTTGTGACTTTTATGAGTTCCTAACCAGGAGTGCATTAATAATTTCATCTGTGTGCTTTGATAGCTTAGTTTCTTGAGTTTCTGCACATTAATTTTATATTTAATAGACACAGTACTTGCTTTTTATTTGTGTTGGGAAGTAAACCAGTTTTGAGACATATTACAAGTTGCAAACAAGGAGCAAACTATTTCATCTCACCTGAGTGCTTCAGTAGTTCAGTTTTTGAATCTCTGCAGTTCAATCTACTTCATTAGACACAGTTCTTGTGTTTTCATCAGTGTCTACAGTAGAGTTCTGCAGCACGTGTCGATAGTCCATTTGTCCTGAGTAGTGTAGTCTTTAGTACAGATAGGGTCTGTGACTGTTATGTGTGGATGTGAGCTGAGTTGGTGACACTTTGTTCTTAGCTCCAGGTTGTGACAGCTTTGGTCATGCAGCCTGCAGCTGCAGTGGAAGGGCATCACTGTTGTGAGCCCGACATCCAGCACATCTGAGTCCTCTGATCAGTTCTCACTGGTGGCCAGCCCAGTTACTGTTTGCACTGAGGTTGACCCCTCTCCTGTGGTCGCATAGGAGGTTGCCATGGGGCATGGCAGGCAGAGAAAGACTTCCCAGGGGGCTGCACACATGGGCTCCCCAGTTAGTCTGACAAATAGGTTCCAGGTGCTGTCAGGCTGACACTGTCACTCAGCCAGATGCAGTTGCCTGTCCTGTATCAGGGAAACCTCTCAGCCTGCAAGATGTGGGCAGTCACAGAGGGTGAGATTATTGATAGTTGGGAGCTCCAATGTTGAGTGCATTATGAGGCCCCTCAGGGACATGGCTGCCAAGAAGGGGAAGAAAGGCAATGGGCACTCCAAGTGCATATTGGGTGGAGTCATTCCAGATGTGGAACGGGTCCTTCCAGATGCCATGAACGGCACAGAATGCAGCCAACTGCAGGTGGTGGCTCACAGCACTACCAATGGTATGTGTCGCTTTGTGTCAGAACAGATTCCCTTTGGTTTTGAGTGGCTAACAGAAGTGGTAAAGGCTGCCAGTCTTAATTACGAGATGAAAGCAGAGGTCAGCATTTTCAGCTTAGTCAACAGGACTGATTGTGGACCTTCGGTATTGAGCCGAGTGGAGGGTCTGAATCAGAGGCTCAGATGGTTCTGTGAGCCTATAGGCTGCAGATTCCTCAACTTGCCCCATAGGGTGGTTGGGTTTCGAGTTCCACTAAATAGGTCAGGAGTCCACTACACGCAAGGGGCAGCTACATGGATAATGGGGGCTGTGCGGCATGGACAGGGCAGTTTTTCATGTTAGAGGGTCTCAGGAAAACACAAAAAGGGCTTTAGTCTGAAAGGGTACAGGCCAAACATAGGAAGAACATAGATACAAGAACCATAAGTATAATAATTGTAAATTGTCATAGCGTGTTTGTTGCTGTTAGAAGTAGTTCATCTTGTTGCAAAATTGTAGTAGATAGTTCCTGTGACTTACAACAGGCAGAGGTCATTCTTGGCAAGTGGAATAAAATAATAATTGAATCCTTTTACTGACCTCTCAATTCTGGTGATACAGCTGCTGAAAGGTTCAAAGAAAACTTGTGTTTAATTTCAAACATGTACCCAACTCATACGATTATAGTTGGTGGTGACTTTAATTTACCTTTGATATGTTGGCAAAAATACATGTTTAAATCTGGAGGTAGGCATAAAACATCATCTTAAATTGTGGTAAATGCATTTTCTGAAAATTATTTTGAGCAGTTAGTTCATGAGCCCATGGGAATAGTAAACGGTTGTTGAAACACACTTGACCTCATATAAAATGTGGCAAAAATATTTTTGTGTGGTGAAGTTTGGGATGTGTATCATTGCTTAACACAAGAAAAATGCTGTGTCATGTCATATTATGGATATCCTCCACCAAATAAATAATACACTCCTGGAAATGGAAAAGAACACATTGACACCGGTGTGTCAGACCCACCATACTTGCTCCGGACACTGCGAGAGGGCTGTACAAGCAATGATCACACGCACGGCACAGCGGACACACCAGGAACCGTGGTGTTGGCCGTCGAATGGCACTAGCTGCGCAGCAGTTGTGCACCGCCGCCGTCAGTGTCAGCCAGTTTGCCGTGGCATACGGAGCTCCATCGCAGTCTTTAACACTGGTAGCACGTGAACCGTATGTGCAATTGACGG
Organism: Schistocerca gregaria; assembly: GCF_023897955.1. Classification (NCBI taxonomy): domain Eukaryota; kingdom Metazoa; phylum Arthropoda; class Insecta; order Orthoptera; family Acrididae; genus Schistocerca; species Schistocerca gregaria. The sequence continues at coordinate 198,607,311 of NC_064922.1, forward strand.
ACTTTGAGCGAGGGCGTATAGTGGGCATGCGGGAGGCCTGGTGGACGTACCGCCGAATTGCTCAACACGTGGGGCGTGAGGTCTCCACAGTACATCGATGTTGTCGCCAGTGGTCGGCGGAAGGTGCACGTGCCCGTCGACCTGGGACCGGACCGCAGCGACGCACAGATGCACGCCAAGACCGTAGGATCCTACGTAGTGCCATAGGGGACCGCACCGCCACTTCCCAGCAAATTAGGGACACTGTTGCTCCTGGGGTATCGGCGAGGACCATTCGCAACCGTCTCCATGAAGCTAGGCTACGGTCCCGCACACCGTTAGGCCGTCTGCCACTCACGTCCCAACATCGTGCAGCCCGCCTCCAGTGGTGTCGTGACAGGCGTGAATGGAGGGACGAATGGAGACGTGTCGTCTTGAGCGATTAGAGTCACTTCTGCCTTGGTGCCAATGATGGTCGTATGCATGTTTGGCGCCGTGCAGGTGAGCGCCACAATCAGGACTGCATACGACCGAGGCACACAGGGCCAACACCCGGCATCATGGTGTGGGGAGCGATCTCCTACACTGGCCGTACACCTCTGGTGATCGTCGAGGGGACACTGAATAGTGCACGGTACATCCAAACTGTCATCGAACCCATCGTTCTACCATTCCTAGACCGGCAAGGGAACTTGCTGTTCCAACAGGACAATGCACGTCCGCATGTATCCCGTGCCACCCAACATGCTCTAGAAGGTGTAAGTCATCTACCCTGGCCAGCAAGATCTCCGGATCTGTCCCCCATTGAGCATGTTTGGGACTGGATGAAGCGTTGTCTCACACGGTCTGCACGTCCAGCACGAACGCTGGTCCAACTGAGGCGCCAGGTGGGAATGGCATGGCAAGCCGTTCCACAGGACTACATCCAGCATCTCTACGATCGCAGCCTGCATTGCTGCGAAAGGTAGATATACACTGTACTAGTGGCGACATTGTGCATGCTCTGTTGCCTGTGTCTATGTTCCTGTGGTTCTGTCAGTGTGATCATGTGATGTATCTGACCCCAGGAATGTGTCAATAAAGTTTCCCCTTCCTGGGACAATGAATTCACGGTGTTCTTATTTCAATTTCCAGGAGTGTATGTATCTTGTGTAATCTGGGGTGCTGCTTCTTAATGCTGCCATAGGTTTATCTTGGACATTACTGCACCACCACACAGGAATCATGCATTGGTGGAAATAAGCTCCTGTATTTCTTGTCCACAAAGAGTTTTATTTTGCATGCTAGATGTTCAGCCAAGAACTACATATGTAAAATTGACTTAACAGTGTCTCATTACTGATGTAAGACTGAATTCAGACTGACCTTAGATTGACCTCTAGCAGCATACAAATCACCTGCTTATATGATCTTAAACAATTACTGTCATTGTTAAATAATGAATTTTTAGATTTATACAATGAAAATTTTTACATACATCTTTCCAAATTACATAGAAATATACATGAATTAAAAGTGAATAATTTGGTGCAAAGACCAGAAAGAATCTGTTTCTAATAAGACTATAAATTACACGTTTTGTCGTTGCAACAATATATTTTGTTAATTTGCATATATCATTTTACTTACTTAAAGAATGATCACCCTGCCATTTACAGGGGAATAGGGGGAATAGTTTTACTGAATGAAAGGTCTAGATTTGATTAATTAAATTTTACATTCCTGCATAGTTCTAATCACAATTCCATTAAACAACACCAATTAAAATACAAGTACGGTATGTTTAATTCTGACTGAAAAATCATCATGTCATTTCTATTACGAATTCAAACAACTTTTTAGCCTGAAAACAAAAGTAGCTGTCTCTTGATGAATAGAAATATTGGAACTTTAATCGTTAATTACTCCATAATTACAATAGCAAAATTATTCCTACCATATCCCTGAAGTTTATATTATGTACAAATTGTCATAGTACATTAACTTTTAATCCAATATGTTTCCTTTATGTGGCATACTGGTAAGGCCCAATGTAAGCAGCAATGTCAAAACAATAGCTTAAATTAGAGAAAATTGCTAATTTTCTACAATATATATTCGTATATTCACTGTATTTGTATCCAGATAAACAGAAAAGACAAAATCAAAGCAGCAGTTTAAATTGGTGTAAATTGCTGATATTACACATATGACCTCTTTGGGAGAGAGGAAATGAGACTGGAAGAGGACACAGGATCCCAAAAGGGTTGTGGTATTACAACCTCTTAGCAACAAATAATCTTGAGCTACTAACAATACAAGGATTAATGAACACAGGGTTGTCATAGCAAAATTGAATATTGTAACTCCCAAACCCTCCAAAAATAAATGAAAAATATACCTATTCAAAAAAGCAGATAAAAATTGAATGTACATCTTCCTGAGAGACAATCTCCACTCTTTACAAATTAACAGTGTAAGTGTAGGTCAGATATGGCTTGAATTCAAAGAAATGGAGTCAGCAGCAATTGAGAGATTTGTAATGAGTAAATTAACAAACAATGGAGCTGATCCTCCTCAGTACACAAAATAGGTCAGAACATTGTTGCAGAAATAACGAAAAAAGCATGACAAATTTAAATGATCACAAAATCTCCAACATTGGCGATCTTTTACAGAAGCACAAAATTTAGTGTGGACTTCAATGCAAGATGCTTGTAATAGTTTCCACAACGAAACTTTGTCTTGAAACCTGACAGAAAATCAAAAGAGATTCTGATCGTATGTGAAGTGTACTAGTGCCGAGACACAATCAATGCCTTCTCTGCACAACAGCAACGGAAATACTATGAAAGACAGTGCTGCCAAAGCAGAGTTATTAAACCCAGCCTTCCATAATTCCTTCACCAAAGAAGATGAAGTAAATAGTCCAGAAACTTCCTGGCAGATTAAAACTGTGTGCCCGACCGAGACTCGAACTCGGGACCTTTGCCTTTCGCGGGCAAGTGCTCTCCCGCGAAAGGCAAAGGTCCCGAGTTCGAGTCTCGGTCGGGCACACAGTTTTAATCTGCCAGGAAGTTTCATATCAGCGCACACTCCGCTGCAGAGTGAAAATCTCATTCTGGAAATAGTCCAGAATTTGAATCAAGAACAGCTGCCAACATGAGTAACATGGAAGTAGATATCCTGATAGTGGTGAAGCAACTTAAATCACTGAACAAAAGCATGTCTTCCAGTCCAGACTGTATACCAGTTCAGAGTAGCTGATACAATAGCTCCATCATTAACAATCATATACAACCATTTGCTCAATGAAAGATCCATACCAAAAGACTGGAAAGTTGTGTAGGTCACACAAATATTTGAGAAAGGTAGTAGCAGTAATCCACTAAATTAGAGGTCCATATCATTAACGTTGATATGCAGCAGAATTCTGGAACATATATTGTGTACGAACATTATGAATTACCACCAAGAGAATGGTATATTGACCCACAGTCAAAACAGATTTAAAAAAACATCATCCTTTGAAACACAACTAGCTCTTTACACAGACAAATTGTTGAGTGGTACTGAAAAGGGATTTCAAATTTATTCCATATTTCTAGATTTCCAAAAGGCTTTTGACACTGTACAACACAAGCAGCTTGTAGTGAAATTGTTGCTTATAGAAAATAATCTCAGTTACGTGACTGGATTCATGATTTCCTGTCTGATAGGTCACAGTTCATAGCAACTGATGGAAAATCCAGGATGGAATGTAACAATACGAGAGAAGGAAAGTTGCTACTCACCATATAGCGAAGATGCTGAGGCGCGATAGGCACAATAAAAAGATTCACACATACATAGCTTTCAGCCATGAAGGCCTTTGTCAGCAGTAGACACACATACACACACACACACACACACACACACACACACACACACACACACACACACTCATGCAAGTGCAACTAGCACACACATCTGCAGTCTCAGAGAGCTGAAACTTAACTGCCCTGAATTTGTTATCCTCGAACCTTGTCTCACCATCATTCCCCAAATCCCTCAACATGCATACTAACCTTACATCCGCAGAAAGAACTGCAGTCCACCATCTAAAAACTGATCCCAATCTTATAATCCTACCTGCAGACAAAGGCTCCACCACTGTAGTTTTGTACCGCAAGGATTACATGGCAGAAGGACTCTGTCAGCTGTCAGATACTTCCACCTACAAACCATGTCACAGTGATACCATTCCAGCAATCCAGCAGGATCTTCAATCACTACTCAAATCCTTAGGCCCATCCCAGAACCTCTCCCCAGAGTCCATCTCTCTACTTATCCCTACCACTCCCCACACTCCCACCTTCTACATGCTTCCTAAAGTCCATAAACCCAACCACCCAGGACGCCCCATTGTGGCCGGTTACTGTGCCCACACTGGTCCTACACTCAACCCAACAAGCCACCTTCCTAGTTGTTGACATCCACCTCAGAGATGGCTACATCATTACCTCCATCCATATCAAACCTACTAACCACCAGAAATACCTCCACTTCGACAGCTGCCACCCGTTTCATATCAAGAAGTCCCTTCCATACAACCTAGCCACCCGTGGTCATCGCATCTGTAGTGATGAGCACTCCCTCTCTAAATAAACCGAGGGTCTCACTGAAGCTTTCACTGACCGTAATTATCCTCCCATCCTTGTACAAAAACAAATCTCCCGTGCCTTATCTTTCCAGTCTCCCACCACCTCCCAAAGTCCCACAATCCAGGCAGAGAGGAGCATTCCCCTTGTAACTCAGTACCATCCGGGACTGGAGCAATTGAATTACATTCTCCACCAGGGTTTAGATTACCTCTTGTCGTGCCCTGAAATGAGAAATGTCCTATCCACTATCCTTTCCACCCCTCCTACAGTGGTATTCCGAAGTCCACCAAACCTACACAATATACTCGTCCATCCTTACACAACCCCTGCTCCCAATCCCTTACCTCATGGCTCAAACCACAGTAATAGACCTAGATGCAAGACCTGTCCCATACATCCTCCTACCACCACCTACTCCAGTCCAATCACTAACATTACCTATCACAGGGCTACCTGTGAAAGTAGTCATGTGATCTACAAGCTAAGCTGCAACCACTGTGCTGCATTCTATGTAGGCATGGCAACCAACAAGTGATCTGTCTGCATGAACAGCCACCGACAAACTGTCGCCAAAAATCAAGTTGACCATTCTGTAGCTGAACACACTGCCAAACATGATACCCCTCATCTCAATGACTGCTTCACAGCTTGTGCCACATTGATCCTTCCCACCAACACGAGCTTTTCTGAATTGCGCAGGTGGGAACTTTCCCTGTAATACATCTTATGCTGTTGTAACCCTCCTGGCCTCAACCTTCATTAGTCACTGTCCTAACCCATCCAGCCTCCTCTCTGTTCCCATTACAGCACTACACAGCCGTCATTTCACCGCCATAGCCAGTCTTTCAATTTCTTTTATTTTTATTTTTATTCTTTCCATTACTTACCTCCTCCCCCTTCCACACCTTCTCTCCTACCCTCCATCTAAACTGCAACAGTTCACTGTCTGCCACTGTCTGCCACTCACACCATACTATCCCTTTCCCTCCCCGCCCCAGCCTCCTCCTTACCCCCACTCAGTCACCACTCCCGTCATGCACTGTTGCTGCTGCTCGCAGTGTAGTTTCAGCTCTCTGAGACTGCAGATGTGTGTGCTAGTTGTGCTTGCGTGAGTGTGTGTGTGTGTGCATGTGCATATGTGTGTCTACTGCTGACAAAGGCCTTAATGGCCAAAAGCTTTCTTTGTATGAATCTTTTTATTGTGCCTATCACAGCTCAGCATCTCCGTTATATGGTGAGTAGCAACTTTCCTTCTCTCATATTGTAACTGATGGAAAGTCATTGAGCAAAACAGAAGAGATTTCTGGCATTCCCCAAGGTAGTAATACAGGTCCTTTGCTGATTCTTATCTACAAAAATGATTTAGTAGACAGTCTGAGCAGCTGTCTTAAGTTGTTTGCAGATGATGCTGTCATTTATCAACTAGTAAAGTCATCAGAAGTTCAAAACAATTTAGAAAAGATATCTGTATTGTGCATAAATTGGCAATTGACCATAAATAATGGAAAGTGTGTGTTCATCCACATGAGTGCTAAAAGCAATTCATTAAACTTCAGTTACACAATAAATCAGTCAAATCTAAAGGCCGTAAATTCAACTAAATACATAGGAATAACACTTATGAACAACTTCAGTTGAAGGAACACACAGAAAATGTTGTGGGGGAGGCAAACCACAGACTGCATTTTATTGGTAGGACACACAGCAAATGTAACAGATCTACTAAAGAGACTGCCTGCACTGTGCTTGTCCATCCTCTTTTAGAATACTGCTGCATGGTGTGGGATCCTTACCATATAGGATTGACAGAGTACATCTAGACAGTAAAAGAAGGGCAGCATGTCTTGTAGTATCACAAAATAGGGGAGAGAATGTCACTGAAATGATACAGGATTTGGGGTGGGCATCATTAAACAAAGGCATTTTTTGTCGCGGTGGAATCTTCTCATGAAATTTCAATCACCAACTTTCTCCTCCAAATATGAAAATATTTTGTTGATGCCAACCTACATAGAGAGAAATGATCATCTTAATAAAAGAAGGGAAATTAGACCCTGCATGGAAAGATATAGGTCTTTGTTTTTTCTGCTTCCCGTATGAGATTGGAATAATAGAGAATTATTGTGAAAGTGGTTTGACGAACCCTCTGCCAGACACTTAAATGTCATTTGCAGAGTATCCATGTAGATTCAGATGTAGATTAAATTGGTTCCAGTTTCTAGTCACTTTGTGTCTTATTTAGACATCAGAGAACAAGGCACAGCTTACACTTAATAATACCGATGTTTATTAGTGGAAGTAATATTTACAACTTTCAGGGATTATTCCTGAAAATACCTACACAATGATTGCAGTGCTGTATTTTGGATCAACATAGTCATTTCCAGTAGTCAGAAGCCATGAAGTGGCAACTGATCTTCCTCTAGTGCTAACTGCTTCTCTCATGACACTGTTCTGCTTCTCAATAAATGGAGTTGGCAAACGTAGCAGTGCAATAAAACTGCACTGCTAAAAGCTTCATCATGTAGTTCTTTCAATAATGTCAGATCACCAAATTAATTTTGTTTCAATAATCAACTTCTTGCACATATATTTTTCTCTTAATATAGTGCTTCTAACAGTGTCATCAGTGCAATTTTGATTCTTTACTCTTGTGATAAATTAGGAGGTATGACCCTTCCACACATGTGCACTCCACATACACTAGGAGCTGAATGAGAAAATAAGGCAATATGTCTCACCCTCGGAATGCCACAATGAACTTCATCAGGTAGACAAAACAAAATTTTCTATAGGGTGCTTTATCCAGATGGTATGATGGACACTGCAATACCAATGAAAGACGGGCACCTGGACTACTCCCGTGTTTTGCTGCAGTGCATAAATGCTGGGTTATCACAGAGGTACAGCTTTATTTCCTAGTCTTTACTACCTGCTGCATGTTTGTCGACTGTGTATTATGGACTGAAACTGGCCTTGAGCAAAGATTTTGCTTGTAGCAATCTGCTAATGATTGATATTGGTGTTTTTTTTGTGATGAGTGTGGGCTTACTTCCTGAAATTTATTTGGATGGTACTTCAGAACCATGTAATGTGCTACTCCAGCTAACTGCAGTCATTGATGCTTAGTCCCATTACCTGTCTATTTGTGTCTAATGTGCATGTAAGGGGGGGGGGGGGGTGAAATATATCTCTGTCTAATGCAGACACAGTGTACTTCTACATATGTACTCTGTGAACCATGGCACATGGCAAAGCAGACCTTGTACCATAGCTAGTCATTCCCTTTCATGTTACACTTGCAAATGGAGTGCACATGAAACAGTCGTCTGTATGCCTCCATATACAAGCCACAGTTTCTATTATTGCCTTTGTGATCCTAGTACTAAATGTACATTGGTGACAGTAGAATCGTTCTGCAATCAGTTGCAAATGCTGGTTCTCTAAATATTCTCAATAGTGTTTCATGAAAAAAAAAAGTTGTTTTTCCTCCAGAGATTCTCATTTGAGTTCCCAAAGCAGCTGATCTCACCTGCTGATAACAAATCTAGCAGCATGCCTCTGAATTTCCTAGCTGTCTTCCTTTAAGCCAACTGTATGGGGATTCCAAACTCTCAAGCAATACTCAAGAGTGGTCACATATGAGCTGCATTTCCCCAAATTTCTCCCAATAAGCCACAGTCTACCTACCATTTGACTTCCTTACTACTGAACTTATATTTTCATATCATTTTATATCACTTTTCAATGTTACAGATATTTCATCATAGTGCATTTTTCTACATTTAGAGGAAGCTGCCTACTGTCAATTAAAAATTCCATCTCAGTCATCTTATATCACTCAATGACAATGCTTTCCTATACACTCACATGTTACCAACAAACAGTAACAGAACACGTTGCTGCTCATACTATCCATCAGGTTGTTTACGTATATAGAGTAGAAGAGTGGTCCTAATAATCTTCCTTGGAGCAGTCCTGATGATACCATTGCTTTTGATGAATACTTGCCATCTGGGATAATTTACTTAATACCAATGAGAATTTATTTAGTTCATTTGTTTACAGTTCAATGGGTCCTGCACCTCTACAACTCCTTCAGTAACAATAGACAAAATGTCACAAAAACAGTAAATGTAGTATGTTGCAGCAAAACCAGAAGTACCTGTAATTCCTCCACCAACTGTTCCCTTAGCTAACCAGTTTTCTTGCCTTTGATGATGTGAAATAAGAGTGAGACACTTATGTGCTTCAGATGCAACAACACTTCAAAGTATTCTAAGTATTGAATGGAAATCCACAATACTTTGTATTTCATTCCTGAGCCACATATGACATATCTTTTTGCTATGGAAGTTATCTGCCTTGCCTAAACCAGCAGTTTTATCTCTTAAGGAAATGTGTGACAGTACATGAATCGATTCTTTTAAAAAATGTCATATTTTAGTCACTAGACTACAACATTATCGATACCATCATTCATGGATTACTGATTTACAAAAAACTGAGAAGAAAGTGGGAAATTTTGTGAGCAGCTGTACACACATTTGAAATAGCTCAGGTAGTCAATTTTCATAAAATGCCACATATAGTTAAAATGTGAATAATCTCCAGTTTCTAGGTTATTTCAAAAAGTGCCCTAAGTATTGTGAATCTACACCATCAGTCTCTGGTAGGATTTATACACACACAGGTACCCAACATTGCAGGTATAGCATCTCTTAGGTGCTTTCTGAAAACATACCAGGGCAGGCCGGCTATGCAATCATGACATGTGTGCACCATGTCACAAATGAGGGCAAATCACTGTTCTCTGCCAAACCCAGCTGAACCAACCACAGAAGATAAGGTTGACTTGGTCATGAGGAATTCTGAGCTGTATACCCGAGGCATTCCACTGCAGTGGAAGCTTTTCACTTAAAAATAAATTTGGCAGAGATATATGTAAATTTGAGCCAACATAGGAACATTTGTTTCAGTTATATACTTGTCTATTTTTTAGAGCTTAGGCTCCCTATCATAGTCACCTGCAAACCAATGCCTTCTCAGTCACGACCAAAGGCACTTCAAAAAAACTGTCACATTAAAAATATATTATAAATAATTAATTAAAATATATAATTTTTTAGCAATCAATACCCCACCAGCATTAATTATTTTGGACTGGATACAGTCACCCCTTTTCATTTTTCATTTCTAGAAAAGATCTATTTGTTTCTGGTGCAACTCCTTTTCAGGAATGTGAAAATTGGCAATTAGCATTTATGCACTTTTATTTCCTCTGTCTTTCCTGTGCTAATAATTTTCAGGACTACTTTAAAACAGAATAGAAATCCATTATTGTTGAAGCAAAAGTTATTTATTTTATATTATGAGTAGACGTCACACAAGAATGAGATCAGTAACAAAATTATGGTGTCATAGAAAAAGCTGTGTCCACAAGCATGTGATACTGTTAGCAGCAAAACAAAAAATTAAGAACTGTTATTTGTATTCTAACTCAGTTAGCCCAGTGATGTGTCTAGTTGCAAGTGTGCGGGCACATCCCCTAAATACAGCAACTAATTTTCTGTGATATGGGGCTCGCTTCCTGATAGCCTTTATGTTGGATGGCAAACTCATTTAATCAAAACAACATAAAAAGAAAAAAATTGAATTTTATGGAAAATGATAAGTGATAACTGATCTTGCTAATGAGTAAACAAGAAATTGGTAATCGACTATATCACTTTCTCAAGCACCAGTCGAGAGACTACAACAAAAGGGAAAGTTTCTTATTCACATTATATGAAGATCCAATGGAGAGCAGCGCACTTCGTTACAGGATCATTTAGTAATCATGAAAGCAGGAGAGACGCTCAGTAGCTTGGTATGGGCTTTTGTTAAAGTTTCGAGAACATACCTTCATCGAGGAGTCAAGCAGTATATTGCTCCCACCTACGTATATCTCACGAAGAGACCATGAGGATAAAATCAGAGACATTAGAGCCCTCACAGAAGCATACCAACAATCCTTCTTTCCATGAACAATACAAGACTGGAATAGAAGGGAGAATCGATAGAGGTACTCAGGGTACCCTCCGCCACACACGGTCAGGTGGCTTGCGGAGTATGGATGTAGATGTCGATGTAGCATCACTAAGGTTAAGTGCAAGTAGACCAATTGGTTTGCATGCAACATATCTGACATGAGGAAAAGTTCTACAATTTGTTTGAGTGGGCTCTTGAGACTACCTGTGTACAAGTCCCACGGACCGGGTGCCTATGAGTGACCAGTTTCTAAGGATGATGTGCATTTCAGTGACTTTGCTTGCTGTCTCTTTCTATCAGCCCCAGTCACTACCAGTTGCCACCCTTTGCCATCTGCTGGCAGCACCTCATGCGCTGACACCAGCTGCCTACTACTGCAATCTAGTCTAATCCACTTCTCATGTGTCATTCTTTCCTTAATGTTTGCAGTCACCTCACAAAGTGGGTTTTCTATGTAAAATGACTGTCATGTCCCAGATGCCTTATCTGAGGTACAAATGAGGATAAAACCAAAAGACTATTGAAGGAGAAGGACAGGTTTTTGATCCTTTTCTAGAAGTTAGCATGTTTTTTAATTAATATTAAAAAAAGGAAAGAAAATAAAATATGGATTTGAGATTTTCTCCATGATACAAAAATCCTAGAGTATGAGGACATCAGGTTGACAACAATTCTGGAAATAATTAACAGGTTGGAAAGAGGTGTCACAAGTGCAATGAAATTGCAAAGTGAATCAATTGTATGAGGGGTGTTCAAAAATTAAGATTACTTTTCAAATTTTGCGGAAAGCATACATTTGATGATTGATCTTTTTTTTGTTATGTTGGTACACTTGTCCCAAACATATGTTCACAATTTCAAGTGTACAAAATACTTCATTTGTTTCTGAAAGATAGAAAGGTTAGATGTGTTTTAGTGTGCTTGGCGATTTTTGATTGTTATAAAAAATGGAGCAAAGAATTTGCATCAAATTTTGTGTGAAAAATGGAATCAAGTGCTCTAAAACACTTGAAATGTTGACAGTGGCATACAGTGAGTCTGCTCTAAGTTAAAAAAAATGTTTACAAGTGGTACAAGCTCTTACATGATGGCTGAGAAGACGCCAATCGTGAACCTCACTTTGGATACCCCAGCACATCATCAACAGATGGTAATGGCAGACCTGTGAAGTCGGCTCATGTCATACAATTTTTTCAGATGTTTTGGGCATGAGACATGTGTCACCATAGTTAGTACCGAAACCTCTCAATTTGGATGAGAAGGACTGTCACATGAGCATTGCTCAGTAGCTCTTGAATAATGTCAATGATGATCCTAATTTGCTCAAAAGGCTCATAACTGGTGATGAAACATGAATTTATGGTTATGACATTGAAACCAAAGCCCAAAGCATCCAGGAGAGACAAGATGGAAAAAAGCATGCCTAGTTCAATCAAATGTCAAACTTTTGCTCACTGTTTTTTCAATTACCCTGGCGTAGTGCATCATCAATTTTTGCCTCAAGGCCAAACAATCAATAAGGAATATTACCTTGACGTTATATACCGTTTGCAGGGGGCAATGTGCAAAAAACATCTGGAATAGTGAAAAACAATTCATCGCTTTTGCATCATAATAATGCACCTGCTCATTCATTGTTGCTTGTGTGAGATTTTTTGGCTAAAAAACACAACAATCATGCCTCAGCCACCATATTCACTGGATTTGGCCCCTGCAACTTTTTCCTGCTCCCAAAACTGAAGAGACCTATGAAAAGGTGAAGATTTTCAACAATTTAGGAAATAAAAACTGCATTGCCGGAAATACTCACAGCCATACCAAAAATGCTTATGAGAAGTGCTTCGAGGATTGGAAGAAGCATTTGCACAAGTGTACTGTATTTGAGGGGGGATTACTCTGAAGGGGACAACATGAATATTTATGAATAAATAAATATTTTTTCATAAAAATATAAAGTAACCTTACTTTTAGAACACACCTTGTACATCAGTGTTTGCTATTTGAGATGTCTCTAAGGGGACTGAAATGTATGATTTGCATTTCAGATGATTCTATTGAATTGGTAGCTTTATACACACATGAAGGGTGTGTGCTCATTTCACTTCACAAAAGTGTGGCATGCACTGAGTTGTTTTACAGTCATTGTAACATGTTTAGAAGAGTGAAAAGTATTCAAAAGAACTGTACATATCAAACACAAAATCTCCTGACTGCTGATCTAAAGATGAAATTCTACGGAATTATATGAGGAAGTAAACAAAAAATCCTTCAATCCCCTTTAAAGCACTTTCCACTGATACTAAAGCATGTACCTAATCTTTTAGTACATTATCTGAAATATTTTTGAAATTCATCTTTGGTGATGATCAACAGAGTCTCTATTGGTTTTTTCTTCACCACATCAATGTTGACAAAACATTGTCCTTTGTTGCCTCTTTTAATTTGGGAAAAATAAAAAAAAGATTCCAAGGTCAAAGATTGGGTGAATAGGGGAGTGAGGCACACGAGTAATGCCATTTGTGGTCAAAAATTGACATACAGTTGGGTCTACATTGACAGGGGCACTATAAGAATAGAAAAACCAGTCATCTGACTGCCACAAATCAGGTCTCTTCTGTCACAAATTGTTATACAGTGTTTTCAAACATCTAGGTAGAAATCCTGGTTAATTATCAGAGCCTGTGGAACAAACTATTGTTAGATGACTCCTCTTACATCAAACAAAGTAATCAGAATTGTTTTAACATTTGACAAGCTTTACTACAGCAAGGTGAACTTGAGTCTTTCACTGGCTTGACTGTTGAATTGTTTCAAAGTTGTAACCATAGTGCCATGGTTCATCAACTCTGATGACTTAGAGAAAATTCTTCAGCTATTTTAGAACACTTGTTTCAAAACATAGCATGCTTCCATGTGTTAATAATGTTCAGCAGTCAACAGCTGAGGAAGGACTATGGCAGTCACTCTTTTCGTTTCCAAGACCATATCACAATATCTAAGTAGTTCCTCAGACTAGTCTGAACATACAAAAAGAAGCAAGCAGGGGACTTCAATTTTATATAAAAAGAGGGAAAATTTAATAAACAACAATGTAGGGAAAGACAGTTTGCTACTTATCATGAGGAAGACACATCAAGTTCCAGACATACACAATTAAAAGACAGTTACATAAAGCTTTTGGCCACAGCCTGCATCAGTATGAGATACACACCATTCACACACACAAGCAAGCACACATCATGTACACCACACAACTGCCAACTTCAGCATCTTGGGCCAGAATGAAACTATCATGTGGATGCAAGCAGCAGTCTGGAGGGTATGGGGAAGTGGAAGGGATAGTAGTGTACAGTTGAGAAGAGAGATGTACACTGGAGAATGTGTTGTATGAATAACTTCCATCTGTGCAGTTCAGAAAAGCTGGTGTTGGAGGGAAGGCTCCAGATGGCTCGGGTTGTGAAGCAGTCATTGGCCACATTTTGCAGTGACTGTTCATCACAGAGGACAGCTGGTTGGTAGTCATACCAATATAAAAAGCTGTGCAATGATTGCAGCAGAACAGGTACCTGACATATGTACTTTCACAGGTGGCCCGACCCCTGATGGGGTAGGATAAACCTGCAGTAAAGCTGGTTAATTACATGTGTGCATTTACAGTTGGCCCAACCCATGATGGGGTAGGTTAAACCTGTGACAGGACTGGAGTAGGATGTGCTGGGTGGGTGGACTGGGCTGGTTTTGCACCTCAATCTTCCACAGGGGTATGATCCTTGTGGCAAGGAGTTGGCATTGGGAGTGACATTGGCATGGACTAGGATGTTGTGGAGGCTGGGTGGGCAACATAACACCACTTTATTAGGGCGAGAAGTATCTTGGGTAGGATGTCTCTCATTTCAGGGCATGATAGTAGGTAATCAGAGCCCTGACAAAGGATATGGTTCAGTTATTCCAGTCCAAGATGATACTGGGTGATGAAGGGGATACCCCTTTGTGGCTGGTTCTTGGGTTCTTACTGCTATTGAACACTACCTTTCCCAATGTTCTTCAGACTACAAACCCACTACCTCATTCCTCATATACCTTGTTACCTTTATCCTAGCTCACAATTACTTCTCATCTGAAGATGAGGTATATAAACAAGTCTGCAGCACAGCAATGGCACCCACATGACACCTTTCTACGCCAACCTTTTTATGAGCCATCTAGGGGAGACCTTGCTAGCCATCCAAAAACACCTAATCCCTTGTCTGATTCGGGTTCACTGATGCTATCTTCATGATATAGACTTCTTTCCTTCACAATCTTGACATCTCTCCCATCTGCTTCATGTGGTCCTACTCAAGCAAGAATGTCACTCTCGTAGATGTTGACCTCCTCCTCCTGATGGCTCTATCCACACCTCTCTCCACATTAAACCCACCAACTACCAACAGTACCTGCATTTTGACAGCTGTCATCCTTTTCACACCAACAAATCCCTCCCCTACAGCCTGGCCACCCGGGAATGGTGTATCTGCAATTGACAAAAACTCCTTTGCTCAGTATGTTGAGGGTCTCACAAAAGCCTTCACCGACAAGCACCATCCCCCAGACCTAGTCTGCAAATGAATCTCACATGCTATTTCCTCTCACACCCCCAATCCTCCAGCCACATATTTTTACATATTTATGCAAATTTTAACATATCTGTATGTATTTTGCACATCAGTGCATGTTTCTGTATGTTTTTATGTATTTTTATGCAACTTCACCTATCTTTTTGCTTATCCAGCTCCTTTCACAACAATAAACACCTATTTTTTCCCATTACCTTTCACCATTCCTGCCTCAATGGATCCTTGCTCCATCTTTGTGTACCACTTCAGAAAAGTATCCCTTTTCCTGGCTAAAACTCAGCCCCACAGCCTGTTTCTCACAAGCTGCCTAGATCATGGAATCCCCTAAAATGGCCTAACAGTAAAGATTCCTTTCTTTGGATCCCACCCCTCATTTCACAATGACCTATACCTTTTCAGATTCCACCACTCCCTGTCCTTCACAAATCTGGTGCTGCAAAAACACATAAACATGGCGCAGGTATCCCAGAACCATCTCTGCTCCTTCTGCATGATACTATTACTCTGCCATCCTTACTCTATACATCACACCTCTGAAACTTAATCCCTTGCTCTCCAGCACCTGGAGGAGCATTCCAGACACCACCTCCATAAGTAATCTCACCTGCTGACACCCTACGGTTGCCTCAGGGTACCGCCATACAACCCCTATCATACCCGCAGTGTTCCTCCTCGTCCACCCCTCATAGGAGCTAAACCCTGCCTAGCTGAGTTTTTCAACTTACCACATCCTCCAAAACACTGTACGAGCTCTACACCCAATCCAGAGCCAAAACATTCCTGCAACGTTGTGGTTAACCTTTCCACCAAAGCCCTCAGATCCACAGAAGTTTCAATCCTATCTAAAGGCCTCACCTCTTGCCCTACACCCATATTTAACCATTCTGGACTTGCCAAAGACCTACTCTCCTTCTTCCGATCCCTGCAATGGAAGCACTTCTTTGCCACCAGTCCCTCCAACCAAAATCATCCTTGTTCAAACATTGAACCATGCCTCCCCCTCTTACCTAACCACCTGCTGGTCACCTTCCAGGAATTCCTAACCTGCAACTGAGCCTCACCATCCTTCCCCAGGTTCCTTCCTCAGAACACCAACCTTTCTGTAGAAGAAAGAACAACTATATACAACCTCAAAACAACTGCTAACCTAATCATCCTACCTGCAGATAAATGTTCCACCACTGCTGTTATGAATTGCAGTGGCTACCTGGCAGAAGGCCTCCACCAATTATCTGACTTCTCCACTTATAAACTCTGCCAGAGTGATCCCATCCCAGAATTCCAACACAGACTCCAATCCGTGCTTAAAGCTTTATGCTTTTTACCCAGAACATCTCCCCCGAATCCATTTTATTCCTCAACCCTATGACACTCCACACACCCACCTTCTACATACTCCCCAATACCCACAAACCAAACAATCTTGGATGCTCCAATGTGGCTGGTTACAGTGCCCCCACTGAAAGGATTTTGGCCCTCACTGACCAACAACTCCAATTGCCCATAATTTAGCCTCCTACATCAAAGGCCCAACCAATTCTTCACCAACTCCATCACCCCTTTATCCCCTGGATCCCTACTCGTCACTTTTGACACCACCTCCCTATACACCAACATCCCTTATGCCCATGGTCTTACTGCTATTGACCCCAATGTCCTTCAGACTCCAAACCCACTACCTCATTCCCCATACACCTTACTAACTTTATAATAACCCACTGATACACCCACTAAATCCACTGGGCAGAACAGGTAATTAGGATTGTGGAAAGGGCCAAATAAGGTTGGGGTCAGTATCATCTTCTAATTGTATTTTTTTAATAATTTAATAACACCTTTACAACCAAAGCGGCACATAGCCGGACCTTTACCGAATGCAACTCTTTCATGGCTGAAGGCCTCCAAACAAGAAATCTTAACAAATTAACAGGAAAAAAATCCAATTAAGTTAGCGATAAAATAATCAAAAGACATCACAGCAAGGTAGATACAACAAAGATACGCAAAGTGCAATACTGAAGGCTGAAGGCCACGATTAAGTTTCAAAATTTTAGAATATATTACCATGGACTTTTAAAGGCAGAATGCCAGAATGTTTAAAAACAAGAAATCTTAAAAATCAACAAGATAAAAATGAACATATTACTGCCAAGTGGAAAGCCTCAAGTAAAAGCAGATAGAACAAACATATGCAAGGTGCAATACCAATGACTGAAGGCCACAATTAAGTTTCAAAATTTTAAAATATATTACCATAATATTTTAAAGGCAGAAGGCTGGAATGTTTGAGCTTGAAAGATAAATTTAAGAATTAATGTTGCCAAATTTTTAAGAAAAAAAGAAAAAACCATAAGCCTTAAATTTTAAATCACTGTAAACAGATAATTAAACACCGGTGGCACTCAGAAGCCTCCAGGGAGGTTGGTTTGCCCAGGTTCACTTAGTCTAGACCGGCAGTGAGCCCAACTACACTTGATCCATAGGAATGTAACCAGGGGACAGCCACAGACCAACCGACACAATGACTTGCTTCCCATCAATCAGTACATGAGACCTCAAACAGAAAAGGTTACAAACAAACCTCAAACAGAAAAGGTTACAAACATGATAATCCATAATGGAGTATGTATAAGCTGTCAAAATTACACACCATGTTGGACAGTGACAACAGGTGAAGAAAGGACGCTGCCTGAAATTATGTTAGTGGCCAGGGCAGGTAACCAGGACACTAATGGCCACAATGCAGGAAATTCCGCTGGTCTGCAGCAACCAACCGACTCCTCAGAATGCCGACAATATTTAAAATAGTTACCAGGATATAATGCCAACTACACACACAACCCAGCAAACACTGCACAAAGACTTGAACGACATCCAACAGTAACTAAACACACACGAAGACAAATCAGAAATCAATGCACACACACACAGCCGTCTCATGTACAGTCGGCAAGCCAAAACGCGTCGTCCGGTTGGATGACCGATAGACAATCCACCAAGACCGTGGCCCGGTTCAAGTGATACGTGTCAGCAATGGTCAGGCAAGTCATGTCAATGTAGACCTCACTGCTGCTCCAATCCAACTGCAACTCTCCAATCCAACTCCCCGACTGGCAGATTGGGACTGCGCATATCGATACGCACTGCTAACGCCACCCATGGTAAGGCAAAGCAGCAACTGAGTAACAGTAATAATTTAAATTAACATAGTGAGGTGGAAGTACGTTAAAAACAAGGTGTAAAGTACATGATAGTGGGAACACGAGCCACGCACGGCTTACCCACAACAACTAAACAAATCTGTGGCACAGCCATGGACACCCATATGGCACCTTCCAAAGGCACCCTGTTTATGGGCCATCTAGAGGAGACCTTCCAAGCCTCCCAATATACCAAACCTATAGTCTGGTTCAGGTTCATTGTGATAACTCCATGATATGGACTTAGGACTGAGATAGCCTATCTTTATTCTTTAACAACCTCAACATCTTTTCTCCCAACTGCTTCATGGTGTCCTCCTCAACACAACCTGCCACATTCCTAGGTGTTGACATCCTCCTCTCTGATGGCTCCATCCACACTTCTGTTGACATTAAACCCACAAATCACCAATAGTACCTGCATTTTGACAGATGTCATCCCTTTCACACCAAAAAGTCCCTCCCATACAGCCTGGCCAACTAGGGATGGCGTATCTGCAGTGACAAAAACTCTCTTGCCCAGTATGCTGAGGGTTTCACCAAGGCACTATCCTCCAAACTAGTCTGCAAACAGATCTCCTGCACTATTTCCCCTCACACCCGCAATTCTTCCACCACCCTCGAGAACCACCCACAAAAGAGTGTCCCCTTCATCACCCAGTAGCATCCTAGACTGGAACAACTGATCTATATCCTTCGCCAAAGCTTTGATTACCTATCATAATGTCCTGAAATGAGAGACATCCTACCCAAGATACTTCCCATCCCTCCTAAAGTGGTGTTCTATTGCCCACCCAACCTCCACAACATCCTGGTCCACCCCTATGCCACTCCCAATCCCAACACCTTGCCACAAGGATCACATCCCTGTGCAAGACCCAGGTGCAAAACCTTCCCAATCCACCCACCCAGCACTTCATATGCCAGTCCTATCAAAGGTTTATCCTACACCATCGTGGGTGAGGTCACCTGTGAAAGCACATGTCAATTACCAGCTCTGCTGCAGTCATTGCATAGGTTTTTGTGTTGGTGACTACCAACCGGGATGAATGGCCACCGCTAAACTGTGGCCAAGAGCAAAGTAGACCATCCTGTGGCACAACATGCAGCTGAACACAACACACTTGATTTCAATGGCTGGTTAACTATCTGAGCCATCTGGATCATTCCCTCCATCACGAGCTTTTCTGAACTGCACAGATGGGAGTTACCCTTACAACACATTCTCCACTTCCGTAACTATCCCGTCCTCAACCTACAGTAACATACTGCACCACACCCTTCACCAAACAGTTTCCAACCCCTCTATCTTATCATCTTCTCCCCATTCTCATTTCCTGCCCTGTTTATTTGCAGCCCTCTGACAATGCAGCTGCCCATCTTTCCCCACGCTCCTCTTTTCTGCTCATTTTTTCCCCACCTCCATGTCCCACAACTTCCTGTCACTCCACCAGTTGGCAGTCTAGTCCCTGCACACTCCATCCGATGGCGTATGTCTCTCTTCCCTTCTGTAAATTACTATCCCTTCCCCTTCCCCACTGCCTCCAGATTGCTACTTTCATCCCATGTAACAGTTGTATTCTGGCCCAAGATGCTGGAGTTGGTAGTTGTGTATACATAAAGTGTGCTTGCTTGTGTGTGTGAACCATGTGTGTCTCTCTTTTACTGATAAAGGCTGTGGAAAAATTATAGAAGTGTCTTTTAATTATGTCTGTCTGCAATTTGATGTGTCTTCTTTATGGCAAGTAGCAGTCTATCTTTTCCTACATTGTTGATATCCCTACCTGGAGTTTCCATGTTTGAAGATTTAATAAAATATTTTTTATTTAGTCACTAAAACATGACTAAAACTTACATTTTATGTTTGCATGCTGTAATATTTGCTTTGGATGGATGGTGAATGCAATGTATGTTTTAATGGCAATATGATATTTTTTAAGTGATATAATTAAAATTTAACAATTTTCAGAATTTTTCTTTTACTATAATCTGAAACTGAATTTCATGGTTCTAGGCCAATGGGAAGTGCCCTACAGGTTTCTTGAGTGGGTTTGTATCACAATATGTGACATAAATGCCCGAATCTTTTGATTGCATTAACCTAGAAGCTAAATTGTTTGCACTGGTAAGGGACCATAGACTTCAGATTGTGACATAAATTTGTACTTGATACATCAAACTGTTCTAGAGAAAAAAAGTTCTTAACAAATGGACAGACAGAGAGAAAGATGAAAAATGACAAAAAATATTTTTTTATGTGATAAAATTACAAATAAATAATTTTCAGAATCTTTCCTTCACTTTTGTTGTGAAACCTTGCTTTGTGCCAAATTTCATGATTCTAAGTCAACAGGAAGTAGCCTACAGGTTTTGATAAGTGAGTTTGCGAGCATCAAAATACGTGACATAAATGGCTGAATATTTTGATTATATTGACTGAGAGGCTTAAAATTTGTACACCGCTGAGGGACCCTGGACCTTAGTATATGATATAAATTTTAACTTGATACATCTACCTGTTCCAATTTGCAGACTGAGGCACAGTACCCCATGAAACCATCTAACACTTGAATTTTCTCCACTGCATTTTCCTTACAGCCAGTTTTTAACATCTCAAGAGTTTATGTGCCAGTTTTTCTGAGCAAGAAGGAAAAACTTTATGGCTGCATGCTGGCCTTGAGAATCAGTCATTACAAAAACAATGAGCACACAAAACATCTGTCAATTAATAATTCCACAAGCTGAACAGAAGTTTCTTTAGTGATGACACTTGGCTTACTGACTCAGGAATGGTAGCTCTGTAAGTATCTAGTGGAAGATATGGTGCTACAAAAACTCTGCCCAACACAACATCAGTTTGGTTTCTTTGGGTATCCCCTCATGCATACCCATTTGTGGACTTAAGTTGCTGTGGACATTTTTGGGTTCACTGCCATGAAGCTGAGATGAGTCAGCTTTAGTAATATTGGAATAATGGTTAAAGATGGTGAAGCTGTAAACCATCCACGACCACAATAAATTGTGTTCACATTAATATTTCAAGGAAACAGAACACACAAAGAGATTGTTGTCAGACAATGATGTGCTATTTATAACTGAGAAGCTTAGAGGATTGTTAGCTTAGGAGAATGTAAAACATGAATAAATTTCATGGTATCATCCACAAGCTAATCCTACATATCACCCACAAGCTATTCCTACAAAGGTTACACAAAAAACTGGGGAAGCTCTATTGAATCTACTGTGGAAGCCAGCTTATAAAATGAAGAGAAATGATAACAGAATTTCAGAAAGGACTGGCAGTTACATAAGTGCCTCCTCTGCTAATGGTAAGTGGAAAAATGAATGGGTGAACCTGTTTTACAGTTGACAGAGTGGCAAGTCAATGGAGAAGTGTAAGAAACAGTGGAAAAAAATGAATAAGATACAAATTAGGGCAGCAGAAATGAGAAAATGGGGAAGACATGTCAGAAATGACAGAAAATTGTGATACAGGAGATCTGGTGTTAGTTAACAACCAACAGATGAGTGCAAGGTGTAATAATAAAAAAAAGTTCATTCATGAAGTGCCCCCTATAATACAGATGATGCCTGACCCTAAGGCATTAGCTTTGAGTCACCCTGTATTCAGAAAGGTTAAGGGTATTTGTAGTAGTGAAGATATGAAAAAGAGTTCCTATGCATGGGACAAGAGGGTTTGTAAGTGGAGTTTCTAGTTGACTTACAAAATTTTTGGTACAAAGGGTCGGTATAAGCAGTTATTTGGAGCATTATTCTCATTTACTTTGTGTTACACCTTAAACATGACATTTTTTAGCATAGCACGAGAGCACATTAGCAGTAAATAACTCATTCATTAATACCGAACTGACAATATTTTGGTGAAACTTTTCACTGCAGAAAGATATAGTTCAAAGTCAGAAAAAAATGGTTCACCACATGCCACAACAGAGATTCTTAATAATGTGAGTAATCCCATTTCTACGTAGAGAGACCTCACACTTCCACTCTCCATTGTCTTATGGAATTATCTTCTGGTGTAATGACAAAGAATAAATAAAAGTTTTGCCTGAACTTGAATATCACACATACAGCCTTTAGACTGTCTTGATATTTACATATTTCACAGTACCTTACTACTTCTTAATGACATTTTGTAACTAATAACAGAAAGTTTTGGAAAGAGTGCAGTCATAATGATATGAACCAAATGGTTAACAAATGAAGTGAGCAACTCACATTTTCAAATCTTGTTTGTGCTGGGAATTAATTATTAATATTTTACATTATTTGCAGCAGCTAGTATTATTCATAATTTTCTCTTACACACACACTCACACTCACACAAAATTTTTCTACCATTGCCTTCCAAAATTTATTGTATAGTCTCACTAGGATGTTACAAGATTGAGAGGCTGACAAAACCTGCTATGGGTTTTGTAGTGCACAATTCACCTCATGAAAGTCATTTATTAAGACTTGTTGATTACACTGAAACAACAAAATAAATGATGCACTGTTCACAGTCGTTACTGATCCTGTGAATTGTTCAGGACTACAAAGGAAATCAATCAGCAGCAGCACAACTTTAAATATGGTAGTGAAAATCACTCATAAGTGAAGCAGAAAGTAATCACTCAGCTGAACTACATCACAGACTTCAAAAGTAAAAGTTAATGGCAGTAGATGAATATTACTGCTCTCAGATCCCAAGCAGGCACACATGTAATACAAACAGATGAATGGAGTGCACATTGTCAATACTTCATTTGGTTGTGGTGATGAATACATTCAATTCAGCCAGAAGTAAGACTGGGCTGAAGGACACATGTACTTAAATTTGTTGGCTGGTGTCCTTATGTAGCCTGCCAGCTGGAGACGCCATGTTGTCCCATGTTCTCAGTGATACCACCAGACGTAGCTGCAGTGTGTGGCATATTGCTAGTATTGTATCATTCAACTATACGCACAGTGTGATTATGAGACTGGGTACTGTATAGTGACTAGGGTGTAGCTCATCACAGGAAACCTTAATTAGTGTGGCAAGATGGAGATATGAACCCAGATCCTCTAGAATGTGATTCTTGAGTCAAATTGTTGCAACTGTGAAACCTGAAGGGAGTAGTGAGGCCTATGCACATGCAGGTGTGTGCATTTCCATGTTTGTGTGTGTGTGAGGGGATAGGGGGGGGGGGGGGGGGAGGAGGGGTGAAAGCTAAAGCACATTCTGTCATAACTGTAACAATGAATTACTAATATCCAGGTGGGTCTTGACAAGATTTCAACTTGGTGCAAATATCAGCAATTTGCTTTAAATGTACTGAAATGTAAAACTGTACACATCACAACATGCAGAAAAGTGGTATTCTAAGACAACAATTCAAATACCTGTGTGTAATAATTTGTATGGATATCGGATCCATAGGCCACATAAACTATCTTGGGAAAGGTAAGTGGGACACTTCAGTGCATTGGCAGGGTACTGGTAAATGCAGTCAGTCTACAAAGTAGATTGTTTACAGAATACTTGTGTGTCCCAACTCAGAATATTGCTCAAGGGCGTGGGACTCATACCAGACAGGTCTCACGGGGGATACTGAACATATTCATTGATGTGCAGCACAAATGGTCACAGGTTTGTGTGACTTACAAGAGAGCAGCACAGAAACAATAAAAAAGCCGGGAATGACAGGCATCTGAAGATAGAAAATATCTAAAGAAGGCCTACTTACAAAATTTAAGGGAACCATAAGTAAGTGAAGAGTCAAGAACCAATACTTTTGTCCCCTAAGTACTGTTCCTGCAGGGACCACAAAGACAAGCTCAGAAGAACTACAGTGTGTACAGAGGCTTTTATAATAGTTATTCTTCCCAAATCCATACATGACTAAACAGAAAAAAAACCTAACAGGTGGTATAAAGCTAAGTACACTCTTTGCCATGCACTTCACAGTGATCTGCAGAAATTGAATGAAGATGCAGATATTGCCACGCTAATTATTAACGGATGGTTGTATTTAGTAACACTGTGCATCCACATGGTTGAAATTTTGTATTGTGTCAGAACCTGGAGAGTAGCCTGTGGTACTTAAACTACAGAAAGATTGCTCTAAGTGACCAGTGAAAAGAATGAAATAAGAGGTAGACCATTTGGTTCCCATGGATATATCTATTTTCTTTTGTATGTAGGTTTGCTTCACAGAAATGGGGCAGTTGTTAAAGCACATAAAACAGTTTAATATGAAGAGAGACTTAGTTTTTAAAATGAGCAATGTGAGATGTAACATCAATGGTGATTAGCAAAATATTAGTGGGAATTGGATGTGAACAAATTCAACATATAGATAATGATCAATCTTCATATGAAGCCTTATAGAAGCATTTTGAGATGTGGATCATTCATTGCAGACTCATACAGTGAGTGCTCCAAAGGGAGCAAATATATGCCAGCCAGAATGACTACTTTTGCATATTTAAACAAGGTAAATGATAGTAGAAGACAATTCAGACAGAAAGCAAAGCTCACTGGATTCAAATGTGCAGTATTATGGAGCTTTTGTAAGTCTCTACTAACCATGATGACAGAGCAATTTATTGAGGACCACAGCCTGAATCTGTGGGCTATGAGAATAATGAGTTACAGGAACATCAAACTGTAGATAACAAAGTAGATGACAGAAATATGAAATTACAACTCAGTACTGAAATGAAGAGTCTTAAATTTGCCAAAAGTTGAGATGATGCTCTGTTGGGAGCACCTGATGAATGTGAGAAATTCCTGGATTTTTTTTATAAGAGTAGTCTATGGAAATGGTAATGGCTGTGGGTGAAACTGTTAAAGGAATGATTCAATGTGAGTTTTAATATCAGGAAGGTTGCCAGGTGAAATTTCGAAGGTAGGTTATCAGCAAACACAAAGCAATTCATTGAATAGAGTAATCTGATTAAATGTGGGTGTCAGTTGTTAAATGGTGCAAATAATTCACAGAGTGAGATGGCCTTCACAAGCAGATTCATGACTTGATACTATCACTGGCTCTTGAGACAGCTTTCAAAGGCTTTAGTCCAAGGGATAGGATGAGATGTAAGAGGGTAGGTATGCAGCAAAGAAAGGGGCTTGTTGGGGTAACTGTGTGGGAACCTAGAGTGAGACAAGGAGAAGATGAAGGAAAAGATTTGAAAACTGTTTAAAGAAACACTTAACCTGTTTTTAAAATCTGTAATGATATCAGTGGGTGATATCATGTGGTAGTAAACAAAGGACAACCACTTACAGAATTTTATGTGAGTACTAAAGTTTACCAATGCAAAAAGTTGAACATGAAATGCAAGAGCTGTGACAAACAAAGAGATTATTGTGGTCTGAAATGCAGAAGTGGCTGGTGAATGGTTTTAGTTGGACACAGATATGTGCTTTTAAGATTAGGTCACTGTGGTTGGCACTGAAGTGCAAGCAGATGAGCAGGAACAATAGGTAAGAAATAAGTCTTGAAGGAATAATTGTGAGTTCTCTTGTTGTCACTAGATTCTTACAGTTCTCATTCACTACTTGCTACTTATTCACCTATTTTCTGTCTTCTTCTATCCTGTGTCTTGTCTACACCTGTTACCAGTCCATCATTCCCTTAGTTTATGACTTGACAATTGTTATTTCAGCTAGTCCCAAAATCCTTGGTTTTCACACATTGTTTGTTGCTGGAATCTAATTATTATTTTATTTCATATTATTAACATTAGCTAGAAACTTCTGTCCCATTATTTATAATTTTTGCTTTACATCATAAAAATATTTTCAACCACTACATCCAAAATTTGTTGATGATTGACATCTAAATTTACCTGTGACCAAAGATCTTTCTCCACAGGGCTCACATCAAGTGATGGAACAGTAAATTTGAAGTATGGTCGCAAATTCTTGTAGATGTAGACATTAGGACCTGAAGCTACAACAACTCCTGTAAAATGTAAGAAACAAATAATACATAATATGAATCAAAATTATGAATAATAAAGTAAAAGTCATTTGAAAATATATTGCTCTACAAAATATAACAAATGTCTCACAGACCAAAACTATTAAAATGGCATTACAAATCTGTATGGGAGAGTTTACTAAGCAACTGAAAGGTTGTTATTGTCACTAAAGACTTTTCAGCTTTACGTCTTTCTCTATTCTTTTTTTTTTTTTTAATTCTGTATTTTGTGATGAGAAGTACTACTGGACAAGCAAGAGAAATGAAAAGTAATGGACTGAAAAACACATATATGTTGAAAACCAATGCAATTTATAAAGTGAAGTTTGCAGTGGCATCTTAAAATCTGAAAGGGTGATAGGGGAAAGTTATTTTGTCATTCACATCCACAGGAAGATTTGTGATGAGCATTTAGTGGCACAATATTCTGTTAAAGAACATGAGACAGGACACAAAGTCAAATGCACTACAGTGGTGGAAATTTGAGTGTGTATGAGTTTAAATCTGAGGGAATGACATATCAGAGCTACATGCCATGCTGGCTAATTTGATTGACTTTCTACAGTTGTAATTAAAGAAAAATAAACAGGCAGAAATGTCACTCAGATCCTTTTATCATGGAAATCCAAACAGTATCAGCTGACATGAAAAATGCCATCCTAATCATTGACCGTAACACCTGTGGGACCTATTGTGAAACATCTCTGATATGCAACATAGGAAAGACTGCTTTTACAATTCTGCTGAACAGGTTTCAGGTTGTCTGTGAGGAAATATGTCCTGGCTCTCACCAGATTTAGTTTGATATAACAGCACAAACAACATACAGTTAGGTGACAAAAGTCTTGGGGTACCTTCTAATGCTGTGTTGTACCTCCTTTTGTCAAGTATAGTGCTGCAACTCGAGATGGCATGGACTTGACAAGCTGTTGCAAGTATTCTGCAGAAATATTAAGACATGCTGCCTCTATAGTTGTCCATAACTGTGAAAGTTTTGCTGGTGCAGAATTTCGTGTACAAACTGACTTCTCGATTATGTCCTATGAATGTTCAATGTGATTCATATTGGGTGATCTGGATAACCAAATCATTCACTCAAATTGTCCCAAATGTTCTTCAAACTAATCATCAACAATTATGGCCCATCGACATGGCACACTGTCATCCATAAAAATTCCATTGTTGTTTGGGAACATAAAATCCATTAATGGCTGCAAATGATCTCCAAGTAGCAGAACACAAACATTCCCAGTCAATGATCAGTTTGGTTGGACCAGAGGACCCAGTCCATTACACATAAATACAGCCTACAATCATACCATTATGGAGTCACCACCAGCTTGCACAGTGCCTTGTTGACAAGTTGGGTCCATGGCTTCATGGGGTCTACGTCACACTCAAACCCTGCTCCTCTCACCAACCAAAATTTGGACTCAACTGACCAGGCCACAGGTTTCCAGTAGTCTAGTCTTCAATTGATATGGTCACAAGCCCAGGAGAGGCACTGCAGGCAATGTCATGCTGTTAACGAAGGGTCTCACATTGGTCGTCTGCTGTCATAGTTAGTTGACATCTAATTTCACCACACTGTCCTAATGGATACATTTGTCGTTCATCCCACATATTTTTCTGTTGTTGTTTCATGCAGTGTTGCTTGTCTGTTAGCACTGAAAACTCTATGCAAATGCCATTTCTCTCAGTCGTTAAATGGAGGCATCAGTCACTGCGTTGTCTGTGACGTACTCTTGACGCTGTGGATCTCAGAATATTGAATTCCCTAATGATTTCTGAATGTCCCATGCATCTAGCTCCAACTACCAGTCTGTGTTCAATGTTTGTTAATTCCCGTTGTGTGTTCATAATCACACTGGAAACATTTTCACATGGATCAACTGAGTAAAAATGACAACTCCATCACTGTGCTGCCATTTTATAACTTGAGTATGTGATGCAACCACCACCTGTATATGTGCCTACCAGTATCTCATCATTTTTGTCACCTCATTGTACACTTCTACTTACTGTGTTCTGAGATCTTGAAATGGCCCTTGACACCATGATTAGAAACGCTAGACCAATGGTTTAAGAAGTTTTGGCTGTTCTGTATATTTTGCAAAACTGATCTAAAGACTCCATAACTGGTCCAGCTCTGCACCAAAATGACATCTCAGAGGAGTTTCCGATCACAAAGGAGCTTAAAAAGGGCTGTCAATTCATACCACACCCACTACTCTACTCTTGGAGGCCAGAGGCATCATTTACAAATAACAACAATGTAGAATTTTGATATAGTTTGGTCGGATTAATGAAGCCCACCTTGCATTACAAATGCACTGAGCAGAGATCACTATTTTTTTCTTGTTGATATCTCACACTGAACAGGAGTATTACAACTGCATTGTACTTTTTTAGGACCTCCTGCTGCACTGATATCTGCTCTGCACTGATACTTCAGCACAGCTTCCCTCTGAGATAGGTGCACAGCAATTCCACTGACAAAATCTCTCCCACATACAAAATCGTCATTTGTACGTGCACTGACAAATCTAAACGATTCACTATGTTATTAATATAATACATTCTGCATTGTACTAAACATGTGCTCATAATGTTTACTTGCCTTGCTAAATTGTAAACAATTGCAGCCTCTGCAGGACAGGTTGGATACAGGGCTCCACTGGCCAGTGGACACTAACTATGTAAACAGCCTCTAGCCTCCTGGGACTTCTGTGCTTTGGAGATTATTAAAAACACAGTGAGTTGCACTGGTTTGACAAAATTGTTTTCTGTTATTTTCTTCATGAAGTCTTTATTCACAAAACTTTGCAGCCACAGTTAATGTGTGCCAATATATCTTATTCAGACAAATATGTCATAACATTTCTGAAGATGCCTTGCTGGCTTGTATAATTTTTAATTGTGCCTGTCTGCAACTTAACATGCCATCTTCATGATAAGCTGGCTTGAACAATATGTTGATAAATAGGCATTGATATCTTTGTCACTGGAGACAATGTGTTTGGCTACAACACTGATGGCCACTGCTGTTATTAATTCAATCCAAACCACCTGAAGTGATGAGGCTGACATTTACACTAATACTGGGACCAATAAAATGCACTAAGCACCTGACAGGCATTCAGTGGAGCTACTCTGGTAATGTTGCATGTGAATGCTGTGTGGGTGTGGTCTCAGATTAGCCAGGAAATGTTGGTTTATTCTCATTGACTCCTTGTTGGATTTTTGACAAAATATCTTAGTTGTTCTCTTATCTGATTTCACATTCATTGTTTCTATGTATTTGGCTGTGGTAGTGAAGATTATTATTCCATTCATATTTTTACATTTCCACATGATGGTATGGGGTCATTTGTCAGTGTTGGTTTTGTTGTTATTTATAGTGCCAAATGTACCCTAAAAGCAGAACTAGTATAGTCAGTGTCATTTAAAGACTGATTCTTGTGGCAATGATGTGAAATATTCATTGGAACTACCTTTCACAAACTATTATTCTACATT
Source organism: Schistocerca gregaria (assembly GCF_023897955.1). Lineage (NCBI taxonomy): Eukaryota > Metazoa > Arthropoda > Insecta > Orthoptera > Acrididae > Schistocerca > Schistocerca gregaria. The sequence continues at coordinate 198,637,250 of NC_064922.1, forward strand.
CCCATAACCCTCTTGACCTTAATTTTCATTAGTCTTTGTCCTCATCCTCCAGCTCCTTCCCTGTTCCCATTCCGGCACTACACAGTCCTCTATTCCACCAACGCACCCACAGTCTGTTTACCTCTCTCCTTTCCTGCTAATCCTGCCCCACCTTCTGTCTAACCTCCCAACTGCATCTAACTGCTTGTCCCTGTAAGCTCACACAAGCAGCACTTTACCATAACCCACCCCCACTCTGCTATCCCTCCCCCTCCCCGCCCCAGCCTCCTCCCTGCCGCCACCACCAGGTTCCGTGTCCTATGGTAGGCTGCTGCTCACAGTGTGGCCTCAGAAGCCAGAGACTGCAGTCACGTGTGTGTGAGTCATGTTTGTACAAGTGTGTACATGTGTATCTTCTATCTCCGATGAAGGCATTGTTGGCTGAAAGCTCATTTTATAATAGCCTTTTTGTTGTGCCTACCTGCAACTCAACATCTCCACTATATGGTGAATAGCAACTATCCTTCTCATAATACTGTATAAGCTTAATAAGCTTCTTCACATTACAGAATATCATAACCAGAAGCCAACATGGATTCAAAAGAAATAAATCTACTACCCCAGCAACACAAGAAATTAAGGGCCATGTACTGCAAATACTTGACAGGGAGGAATCAATAATTATTCTGTGACCTATCAAAAGCTTTTAGCCCAGTAAATCACAACATTCTCCTTGAAAAACTAAAATGCCATGGGATAAGAGGCACTGCATTCAATCTTGTAAAACCCTACTTTACAAACACATACCAAAAGCAGAAATAACAGATGAGGGAAGTAATAGATACTACTAAGACATGGAGATGATCCAAAACAGCATGTCATACGGAAGTGTCATACGGCCACTGTTCTTCTTGATATACCAGGTGATCAAAAAGTCAGTATAAATTTGAAAACTGAATAAATCATGGAATAATGTAGATAGAGAGGTACAAATTGACACAGATTATTCGAATGACATGGGGTTTTATTAGAACCAAAAAAATACGAATGTTAAAAAATGTCCGACAGATGGCGCTTCATCTGATCAGAATAGCAATAATTAGCATAACAAAGTAAGACAAAGCAAAGATGATGTTCTTTACAGGAAATGCTCAATATGTCCACCATCATTCCTCGATAATAGCTGTAGTCAAGGAATTATGTTGTGAACAGCACTGTAAAGCATGTCCGGAGTTATGGTGAGGCATTGGCGTCGGATGTTGTCTTTCAGCATCCCTAGGGATGTTGATCAATCATGATACACTTGCGACTTCAGGTAACCCCAAAGCCAATAATCACACGGACTAAGGTCTGGGGACCTGGGAGGCCAAGCATGACAAAAGTGGCAGCTGAGCACACGATCATCACCAAACAATGTGCACAAGAGATCTTTCACGTGTCTAGCAATACTTTTTTTTTGTTCTAATAAAACCCCAGGTCATTCCAAGCATGTGTGTCAATTTTTACCTCTCTATCCACATTATTCCATGGTTTATTAAGTTTTCAAATTTATACTGACTTTTTGATCACCTGGTATATTAATGACCTAAAATTAAACTAAAACTAAATTCCATCTAAACAGGTCTCAGAAGACCCTAATGGCACTGACCAACTGCCATGTCATCCTCCTTGAGTGTGGATATGGAAGGGTTTGAGGTCTGCACAATGCTCTCCTGGCTGTTGTCAGTTTTTGTGACCAGGGCCGGTATTCCTCAATCAAGTAGCTTCTCAATATGCTTCACAAAGACTGAGTGCACCCCACTTTCCAGACCAGATGGTCACCCAGCCAAATGCTAGCAAAGTCTAACAGTGCTTAACTTCTGTGATCTGATGGGAACCAGTGTTACCACTGCGGCAAGGCAGTTGGCATATTATTGACCTATGAGTTAAAATTCAACGGAAATCGATACTATTTGTGGATGGAGCAAATATTTTAACTAAGGAAATGTATCTAGAAGAAGGTACACATGGATCTGAAAGTGTATTATGCAGACTAGAAAACAAAAATCATGAGCTTTAGAAACAATCAACGAAAAGATAATGTAAAAAATCAAGGAACACAAACTTGGACAAGTGCCATGAGTTAAATTTCTGGACCTCCACCTTGATGATAAATTAACATGAACAGAGCACATCAATAGCACAAACAGTTTATTAACTCTTTGAGTGCTGCACTGGTATGTGTGGCTGGCTGTGTCAAGCCTGCCCTTGGGGCCACCTAATCTGTGTACCTACACTGGCAGCCACTTCCGTGGACTATTGTGTGTGCCTGAGCTCCCCGCTCGGCCATCCTCGCCCTGGCCTGAGTATTTCTGGAACCATGGCACTCATGACAGTCTTGCAGTTAGTGTGATCGCCAATGTTACAAATAAACGCAGGATATCTGGATACTTATTCCATAGCTTTGAATCTGGAGATGAATTGCTCGACAGACCTAATGTACGCTGAAACTGCTTATGCTCCTAACATGTAACTTCCCATCAAAGGCTTTCTTTAATTTGCAATTAGTTCTTGAGAATCACCATAAGGTCTCAGTATACCTCTGTGTTTTATTTGGCATACTGATACTTAATTATCAGATTTTTGTACACAACTTATGATGTAAACACTGTAGAATCCGTAACGACCAAATGTTAATGTACTTCATACTAGCGCAATAATTCACCCGCAAACAACTTTTGAGGGAAGTGTGTAGATGCTGAGACAAACTTTTGAAGCTAATCACTATATTTTGAGAGCATTAACCCAATAAATTATCCCCAAGGAAACATCAAAATCAAAAATTCAACATTTCTGAATTCTTTTTATATGGGACACAATTGTTATTGTACAGTAGAAATAAACAATGATTTATAACTTTTGTTTAAGAATTAGATAAGGAAATACTCAAGTTCCTAAGCTACCTAATTAAATGTCACCTTTAATTCCTAATGACCTTTTGTGCTTCAGAAGTGGGTGAGTGTGTGTAACTGACCAATGTGTGCCAAGACGCGCTTTCCAAGAGTGGGCCTAGAATTTTTTCACAAATCCCGTGTCCTGGAAAAACAGGACAGCAATCCATTACTGAATATTACTAGAAAATTGTAGCCGGGGTTGCGGTAAAAGATATTTATTTAAGCGATGACTAGTTTCGGGCGAAGCCCATTTTCAAACAACCATGTCAAAAAGGAATGTGACAAACACATTATAGCTGTTAATAAAACCATAGAATATTGATAGCTATCCACCTTCTATGGTTTTATTAACAGCTATAATGTGGTTGTCACAGTCTTTGTTCTACATGGTGGTTTGAAAATGGGCTTCACCCAAAACTAGTCGCCGCTTGAATAAATATCCTTTACCGCAGCCCAGGCTACAATTTGGTAGTAATAATAATGCTAGAATTTTTTGTTTAATTAATGATATTTGCACTAAGTTTAAGGTTTAACTTCTACCAAGAAGTTATGGAAGAATCCATAAAATTGTACTAAATTTCTATTTTTGTAGCTTCTGTATGAAGCACCCAGTCTGTGTTTGTCAGCACAGACTGGATATTTCACATCTTCATACATAAGGTGTTTGTCAGCAATGTAATTTGTCTGGAGAGACTCTTCAAGCTCAGGTAATTTGGTGATCTTCCCCCCCCCCCCCCCCCCCCCCCCCCCCCCACACACACACACACACAGTTATATTTCCCATCCTCCTTTCTCATCCAGGTTTTGGGCCGGCAATGGCGAAGTTATAAAAATATATATATTTTTTTATTTTTGTAATTATTTTTATTTTTTAAAATTTTTTTAAGTATTTCTTTTCAGAAGTAAGGGCTTCATTTGATCTTCCAGGTGTAGCAACTTGGCTAAAAGTTCTTCTTTGTGTGGTATGTTTCCAAACATGGGTCAACACACTAAGGTACAGTGCATGTCTTGCATTCATATTTCGTTTCTCGATGCATGTTCTGTTTTGAACAGGCTGCACATCTATGCCATAGCCCACATTTCTTGGACTGGTAACTTGGAATGACATGGGGAAAGTGCCTCCCAGTAAAGTGAAGAGGATTCCCGCCATCAGAGTATCTTCCTTTCCTATCTCTTCTCCATTCTGTAGCAAATTTTTCCACAAGTTCTCGTACCAGACATAAATGAAAATCTGCTAATGATAGTTTGCTCCCTGTCACCGATCTGTGAAGCATGTGAGCATTCAAAACACAAAGGTATACAACATGAAAAAAACTTTTTGTACCATTTAACAGACTTACGCACAGATGCAACAGAGCTTAATAGCATATGGAAGTGGTCTACTGCTCCCATATTTGCATTTTAATCAAAAACACATTGTGCGGCTTCATTACTTTTTCACCAGTCATCCTGTTTGTCTTTCCCATGTCACACATTTCTGTAGTGTTGCAGGTAGTCAGCATGAACACTTCTCTCTTGTCTCACCACTTGATGGCAAGCAAGTCAGTTGACATAAATTCAACTTCTCCTCGTTTCAGTTTCTTTTGTAGCTTCAAAAAGTTGCACCTGTTCCTACGTACAGTACTGCATGCTGCTGTTCTCTAGTTGTGAAGCCAAAGGAACAAGGCTGGACTTGTACACCAATTGTCGACATACAGGGTAGTTCCACATTCAAGGTAGGGCTTCATTAGTGTTGCGACAATATCACCAGATTTCCCCAAATTACAGACTATGATTTCTGTTATTGTGCCTGTGTATACAATGAAATCCAAGACATATCCAGTTTTACAGTCGCACAACACAAATGTTTTGATTCCAAATCTACTTCGTTTCGAAGGAATGTATTGTTTAAAAGATAAGCAACATTTGAACAATAATAGGCTTTCATCGACACAGAGTTTTCTGTATAGAATACATGCACTGTGGAATGCCACATGAACTGTATCAATTATTTTCCTAATTTTAAAGAAACTGTCATCTCCACAATTGGCCGAGTTGTCATTAAAATGCAACTTCTCAAAAGTAACATAAAATGGTCACGGGACATAACTTCGTCAAAAGTTGGAGTACTCAGAAGTACATCTCTGGACCAATATTCCTTTATTCTCAACTTTTTAACACGAGCCATGAGAAGCCAAATACCAATGAAGCTATACATTTTCTCAAAACCTGTATCTTCCCATGTGTATAGTCAAGAATGATCTGATTCCAATGTATTTGCCATGGTGAAAGTGAAAAATAGGTTTGTTTCAAGTGCTACAAATTTCAACAGATCTTCTGATAGAATAGCATGAAAAAGGATAGAATGCTTGAATCAGGTGCTAGCTGGCAATTATGTCCTGAAGATGAGCCATCAAATGCATGAAGTGCAGGACTGAAATCAAGTTTTTGCCAATCAAATTTCTAATTCCCACTATGGTGTGGCCTTTTACAGATCAATTCGTCTTCACTTTCAGAATCTGAAGAAGAACTGTCCTTGTGAGCTCTATTAGGTGAAGTATGTGGAGGTGTATTACTATGAGATTCTTCTGATGAATCTTCATCGTCTCTACATTCATTGAAGATGCCACTCTCACTGTCACTGCCACTCCTTGTCAGTATCTCCAGTATCTCTTCGTCAGTGCAACAACACTGATGTGCCATTTGTCTGTTAAACTCAAAAGTGACAGCACTCTAAAAATCCTGCTGAAACGGCATATAGCTAAATGACACCACAGAAGCAGACTGCAGAAGACCACATGAACCAGCTAGCATGAATGTCGAACAGCAACTGTGAAATCCTTAGCAGAGTGTTTCCCAGATAGCAGGGACAGCAGCACAATACAATAAATAGGAGTGCACGAGGCAAAAGAACTTGCGACGGGCTGGCATGCAGCCCTGAGTGGCTATTGACGTCTGCAGGCCCACAGGCACTAGAACGAGCTGTGGTACAAGCCATCATTAGGACTCAAGTATCGGCCAGGGTGCGCAGTGAATGCTGTCTGCAGGGCCCATGGGAAAGCCGACTTCAGCGGCAAACAACGTCCGCATGCACCGTGGCAAGTTGGAGCGCCGTGGCATATCACATCTGCTGTATTCTAAGGTTTAAATTCAGGCTGCTATCAGTACAGGAGTTACCCAAAATTGTTTTACTTTGCACACTTTGTATCAATAATGTCACCTCATATGCGGAGGCTCAGTACATACGAAGAAAGTAGTCATCATACAAATAAGGGCTATATGCATTATGGCCAATGAACAAGCTGCAGATCAAAACTTAAACTGCTAAACATTTTAACAGTCTCAAATGTTTATACATAAGATACTAGTACACACTAAGAAAAACATAATAATCTTTTAAAAAATTAAGAGATTCATTAATATGAAACAAGAGACTGTTGGAAACAGAGAGCAATCCAACACCGGACAAATCACTACGAGGGAAGTATCAGCCGTATAAACAACAGTAATACTTCGAGCACAAAATCAGAGATATACAGGAGAAAAATTAAATGAATTTATTCTGATTATTGGAAGGATAACTCCACCCCCAAAAAAGAAAAAGCTACTAGTAACCACTATTCAATTAAAAAACCATTATAAATGTATGTATGTAAATTTAAAGAAAACGGAAATAGTCATATACTGTGAACAATACGCGCACGCACGCATGTATACACACACACACACACACACACACACACACACACACACACACACACACACACACACACACACAGGGGGAGTATAGTTAAAGTTAAACTTTCAAACTGCTGTAGAAATAACACAACTGGTCAGAATTATGTCAAATTGCAGCAGAATATTTTCGGAGATGGGGGAAAAAAATATGGCAGAAGAAAATTAATTGTTACAAAATGAAGCAATAGATGGTGCTGTAAGCATCTTAATTTAATAGTGGTGGACTAAAAATGACAAATGAATGATAGAACAATGCCTAAGGTGTATATTTGACACTACACAAACTGTGCTACTCAGTGTGCATGAGTGTACAGGTGTGAGACTGTTAGTTATGTAAGTCCATCTACTATGGCAAGGTCATATCACATCAGATGGTAAAAATTGGTTTTTAATTGTCCTGAGGCCAAAAAACATACAAAGCATCAATCACATCGGCTTTTAATTGTCCTGAGGCCAAAAACTGCATAAATAGCACAATCAGAATCAAATCAGATAATTAAATTCCATGCAACTGGCGCAAAATATGTTCAATATGCTGTCCACCATTTCCTGCAACAAGTGGAAATCAAGAAACAGCCTGTTCCACAACTGATCGAAGCATTTCCGGGGTCATGTTCAGAATGTGTTGCACAATGTGTACCTTCAATGCAGCTAAGTTTGCAGTTGGAACACTGAATACAACATCTTTCAGATAGCCTCGCAGCCAGAAGTCACATGGATTACGATCAGCTGATTAAAACAGCCAGGCTGAAGGGAAATGGTAGATGATAATTCTAGCATTTGCGAAACAGCACTTAAGCAGCTGCTTAACTGGACTTGCACTGTGCAGAGGTGCACCATCTTGCATAAAAATGATCCTATCCACACATCCATGCTGTTGGAGAGTTGGAATGATTTGGTTGCACAAAAGACACTCATAGTGCTTACCAGTGACAGTACAGGTAACAGGACCAGAAGCACCTCTCTCTTCCAAAAAATATGGCCTTTTGATACCGTGAGCCTGCATCACACAGTGACCTTTCGGGATGAAGTGGTACTGGTTGATTTGCGGGTGGATTTTCTGTTGCCCATATTCGACAATTCTGTATATTGACATATCCTGTCAGATGGAAGTGGGCTTCACCTGCCCACAAAATCTTCCACGGCCAATCACTGTCCACTTCCATGCTAGCAAGACATTCTAAAGTAAAGGTCTCTCTTGCTGGCAGGTCAACAGAAAGTAACTTGCGCACGTGGGTAATTTTGATTGTATAGCAAATAAGGATGTTTTGTAGGATTTTACGCACCATGCTCATGGGTATGTCCAATTTTCAGGCAAATATCCATGCACTACATGTTTGCACACCACCACTCGTCTCCTCCTATGTGGTTGTGGCAACTTCTTCCACTGACATCGACTCAGTTTGTTTCCTCTCTCTAACAGGTTGCACACCAAAAGAACCTGTCTTTTCGAATTTCTGAATCATTTTCTCCAGACCCATAGCAGTCGTTGGACCAATGCCTTTTTTCAAACCCTTTAGTGTCTTGAACTTCTGCAGAGTGATGTGTGCACTGTTATCATTCTTGTAATACAGCTTTACAAGCAGAGCATGATCCTACATTGAGACAGTTATGGTGAATGTCACAGATGCGAAAAAAGGAAAAGCCATGTACCCAGCATGTTTATACCAACTTCAATGGGTCATGTGCATGACATGTATTTTCAGTTATGTATTTTGACACATACAGTGCCATCTATTGATCAATTTTCACACTAGTTACCTTCTCCGAAAATATTCCATTGCAATTTGACATCACCTTGACCAGTGTTGTTATTTATACAGTGTTTTTAAAGTTCAATTACAATCACCATGTATATACAGCGTGGAGAAAATTTGTGTCACGAAATCTTAACCCTGGATAGCTGATCCCAGTAGGAACCAAAACTACTAATGTTGTGTAGGATGACAATGGCCCATTTTTAAACTACAGAAACTTGGCGCCACGCGCTCCAATTGGCCATCAGATAACACTGTTGTCATTCATCGGTTGATGGGCAGCAATATGGTTGTTGGTTCACACATACAAATATCCCTCACCCCATCACTGCCCCAACATGATACGTACATGTGTAAAATAGGTCTTGATGTTTGTCTCCACCTCACATCAGAGGCATTCACATGAAGCTTTGCTTTGGAGCACACACACACACATCACCTGCAATGTAGTCATACAGTAAGCATGACAGCACAGTTTCTGTTTGAAGAACAAAGAGATATGGTTTTTGTTTATGAACTAGCCAACAGTAATGTGCATGAAGCTCAACAGTTGTATGAGGTATGGTGCCCAGCAAGATGCCACTCACACCTGCAAACATTTATAGCAATTCACCAGTGACTTGGCAAAACAGGCTCATTCGAGAGATATCATGGTGATGCTGGAAGACCTTGAACATGATGGGATGCTGCATTTGAAGCGACCGTTCTCAAGTGCTTCGAGGAAGAACCTATGACAAGTACTCGAGCAGTTGGACATGACATTCGGGTCACTCATCGGTTAGTCTGGGAGGTTTTGAGGGATGACGGCCAGCATCCATTTAGTTTCCACCCTGTCCAAGACCTAAATCCTGTGGCAGGCTATGGACACAGGCTAAGGTTTTGTTGGTGGTTTCTGCAACGTGTTGCGTGAGATCCCAACTTCCCCACCGCTGTGTTGTTTACCGACGAGTGCACCTTTCATTGGGATGAGTTTTGCAACATTCGAAACATTCATTACTGGGGAAGGGGAAATTCTCATGTCATGTACATCAATGGACACCAGGAATGATTTTTGCTCAACAACTGGGCAGATATTGTGGGTGGCCATCTGATTGGGCCGGTCCGTCTACCACCTTGACTTACTAGGGCAAATGACCTTCACATTTTGCAAGAAACTCTACCCAGCCTGCTGGAAGATGTTCCCCTGGACATACGGCTATGCATGTGGTTGCAGCATGATGGGGCGCCCACACATAACAGTTGTGCTGTTTGCAGGTATGTAAATGAACTCTTTGATGATTGAGTAGTTGGCAGAGGTGCTCGTAGGACATGGCCCGTTCAATCACCAGACCTCACACCACCAGACTTTTTCCTGTGGAGATTCTTCAAGGTTCTAATTCACCCATCTGGATGTGAACCACATAGAAACAAAGAGGAATTAATGGATCACATTCAACATGTCGCCAATCAGATCAAGGCAATACCAGGAACCTTTGAAAGAGTTCAGCAAAACACAGTTCGACATTACCAAGCTTGTGTCACATCAGAGGGTCACCAGTTCGAGCATCTGCTTTAACTAAACAATGTCCTACCAACAAAGAAGGCCCTTTTCAGGGCTGACGCAATTTGTAAAAGACTTTCTGTATGTGAAGTAACAGCTGTTGACAGGTTTGTTCCCAGCATGTCTTATTATGAAACTAAAATGGATGTGTCAGGACCCCAGTGGATTCGCCCCCAGACCCCCCAAGTGAAGGCTGGCGCACTACCACCGAACATGCCTTGGATACATCATGATCTCCGACACACAAAGCATTCGTGCTCATGCATTGTCCAGAGCATCAGGCAACAAGGCAATCCCATGGTCAGTCAGAGTGCATGGTGCCAAGTTTCCAATTGTGCATTGTCGACCTACAAAAAATTAGTAATTTTGGTTCCTACCGGCATCAGCTACCCAGAGACAAAATTTCATGACACAATTTTTCATCACCCTGTATATGATGCTGTAACCTGTGCTGTAACTGTTATCGTATAATCAAATTGTCAAGGCTCATATTTAATGATAAAACATGTATCAACTCAAATACATCAAATGGCTAATTAAATAAATGTAATATGATGTTACTGTAGAAAACTATGTTGCTGATATCTCTATTTATATGCAACAGGTTTTCAATATGTGCCACTAATATTTAAACAGATTACATAAATTAGTAAATGAATAAATGAGCTCTGTGGTTCCTTATAACCACCTGTTGTTCAATTACTGACTTAGGTTTTTTTAACATCCTGGTATTTGAAGCCACAAAACGTTAGAATAATTTTCAATGGAGAAGAAATGAATGGAAATGTATCAATATTGTTTATGCATATCATTCCAGGCTTCAAGACTTTATAACTAAAACTCTAAGAAGCTGACCTTGCCTAGGGTGTTGGACAGGTCACAGGTGGCAGACAGTGAACGTTCCATCTGATGTGGTGGATAACTGCAAATACAGAATAAGTAGCCCCAGATCAAAGCAAAACAAAACCAAATCCTCTTTGCATCTGTTTTGTAGCAAGTGGCAAAGTGGTTAGCATCTGTTCACCAGTGGTGTGGCTGAAATTTATATTCTGGAACCAACCCTTCCAGTATTAACATTCAAGTTCACTCAATGAGTATACTCAACCCCACCTGATTCCGGGTAGTATCATCATGGAGCATTTTGAGAATCACAATATTACCCCAGGTGGTCAATCCACCACCAGTATTACTGGCGCAACTGGTCTTTCAGATTCTGTGGTGGCCACATTAAAATGGAATGTGATTTAACAGAGGAAGTCGAAGTCCTCTCGCCAGCTTAAAACCAAAACAAATACATTTTTTGCAACACTTCACATACAAACAGTTTTGCAACCAAGTAAAATTCATAAATTGGGACACACATTAAAAGAACAGAAGATTCAAATCTTGTCACTTCAAGAAACTGAGTGACAGGCAATTACACCACTGATTTTGGCAATTATCATATTTTTAAAAGCAAAATTAACAAATGAATACTTAATAATACACCAAAAATATTTTAAATTCAATGATGGAGGTAAAGCTTCTTACTAAAAGACTAATGACACTTTCTCTTAAAGGTGCAAATAAAGCATACACTTTCGTTAAGGAACAAATGTCAGTCAGTGAGGATAGCTGTAAAAACACTGAGGAAGTTAAGGAAGATGGGGAAATTTTAGAGAGCATCATCTTGAAAATTCACTCAAATCATGTTAAAATTTGAATGGGTGATTTTAATGATCAGTTAGGTAAAGTGAAGAAATAGGGACAAACCAAAGTGACCAAAGACTTGTTGAAACGTGCAAAAATTTTAATCTTAAAATCATGTCAACACATTTTAAAAAGAACCCTTCTCTACAAAAAAACTTGGTAGGTAACCAATACATTGATTGGGGAATTCCAAATCAATCATGAAGCAACTTCATACCCTAACTACAAAGAAATTTTAAATGTCCAAGTTAGGAAAGGGGCTAATATTGATTCTGACCATTATTTACTGTGAATGACAGTAAAACTTCAACCTCAAAAACTCTTCAAAATAAAAAAATATCACTCCAAAATTTGACTCTGCCAAAATAACCCCAACTCTAACAAGGAAACTTGACAAAAAGCATTCCAACAATTGGCAAAGCCTAAAAGAAAAGTTCACCAAAACAGCATCAGATTTAATTCTGCTTCAAAAGACACAAAAACACCCTTGCTGGAATGCAGCAGTTAAGTCTCGGCAATTGGAGTGGTAACATAACTGAAAACACGTACAACACCTTTCTAACTGTAAGAAAAGAAACACCAAAATTAATCCAGCAGACTAACAGAAACTACAAAAATGCCCAACTTTCAGAAATGAAAAAGACTTCCATAGGAACAACACAAGAAACTTTTACAAAACATTCAAAACAAAACTAACCAGTTACCAACTTCAGAGTCATTGCTTCAAAAATGAAAGTTGCAGATTGGCTCTTAACTACCAGGAACATTGTAAGGTATTTGCTAATTATCAAAATATCCACGGGTGTACTGCCGGTCTACAGTGTCCAATGGGCACAATATTTCGTATTTCGGCGATCATACATGTCACCATCATCAGGTGAACTGACAGACTGAGCTCCTGTGAACGTGCTGTCACGGAGATCTGTACACTATGGCTGCTGAGGGGGAACTGGGTTTGGTCTCGGCGGTGGCAGATTTAAATACCCTACGCCCGTGGCGCGCTCCTTCCGCCGTCTGCGCCACGCGCCACGGTCGCGCAGTGGAACAGATTGCGACGGCGTCTGTGATGACGTCAGTGTGATGGATTTGTCCGGCGTGGTCGTCACAACTATACATTTGCTCGATTTACTCTTGATTAACCTAATCGCTGGTTCCCAAGCCTTGCTAAGATTATAGCCACAGTCACGGTTTATGAGGTCATCATTGGTGCGAATTTCGATGGCCTCTCTAACAACACTGTCCCAGTATCTCGACGTCTGTACCAGAATCCTCATGCAATTATACTCCATAGCGTGATTTTCTGACAAACAATGTTCACCAACCACCAACTTGCTTGGTTACATCAGTCGAGTGTGCCTCTGGTGTTCACGGCATCGATCCTCGACGGTACGTATCGTCTGACCAATATACGACATCCCACACTGACACGGAATCTGGTACATGCTGGCCTTTCTCAAACCAAGGTCATCTTTGGCACTCCCCACCAGTGCATGAGTTTTATTCGGAGGACAAAACACAGTTCCGACACGGTGTTTCTTCAAAATGCGGGGATTTTCCCCGAGAGTGCACCTGTATATGGAATAAACGCAGTGCCTACCTCCTCCCTCGTCATTTCATCCATCTCCACCGGTTGTTCTGTAGTGGTTTGGCGGAGAGCACGTTGAATCTGCCACTCTGAGTATGAGGATACCCCTGCGAGAGTCACTAGAATTGATTAGTCAGAAGTTTGATGAGAAGACCACTGAACTTTTTAGGCATGTCTTGACTTCCACATATTTTCTGTTTAATGGAGAATACTACGAACAAACTGAGGGAGTCGCCATGGGTAGCCCACTCACACTAGTGGTAGCGAATTTGTACATGGAGAACTTCGAGGAGCAAGCCCTGTCGTCATCCGAATGGAAACCTACTTGCTTTTTCCGTTATGTGGACGACACGTTCGTCATCTGGCCACATGGTATGGATAAACTCCTTGAATTCCTTACACATCTAAACTCCATACACCCCAATATCAAATTCACTATGGAGACTGAAGCGGAGGGTGCATTACCTTTCCTTGACGTCTTGGTCAAAAGAAGGGCTGACGGCTCCCTAGGTCATGGGGTGTATCAGAAGACAATGCACACTGATCTGTATTTGCATGCAGACAGCTGCCACCACCCTTCACAGAGGAATGGGGTACTTAAAACTGTAGTACATAGGCCGCGCACTATCTCTGACGCAGAGGGTCTACCCCAGGAATTTGAACATCTGAGAACTGTATTTCGAAAAAATGGGTACTCAGAGTGGCAGATTTAACGTGCTCTCCGCCCAACCACTACAGCACAACCTGTGGAGATGGATGAAATCACGAGGGAGGAGGTAGGCACTGCGTTTATTCCATATACAAGCGCACTCCCGGGGAAAATCGCCCGCATTTTGAAGAAACACCATGTCGGAACTGTGTTTTGTCCTCCGAATAAAGCTCGTGCACTGGTGGGGAGTGCCAAAGATGACGTTGGTTTGAGAAAGGCCAGCATGTACCAGATTCCGTGTCAGTGTGGCAAGTCGTATATTGGTCAGACGATGCGTACCGCCAAGGATCGATGCCGTGAACACCAGAGGCACACTCGACTGATGTATCTGAGCAAGTTGGTGGTCGCTGAACATTGTTTGTCAGAAAATCATGCTATGGAGTATGAACGCACAAGGATTCTGGTACAGAAGCCGAGATACTGGGACAGCGTTGTTAGAGAGGCCATCAAAATTCGCACCAATGACAACCTCATAAACCGTGACTGTGGCTATAATCATAGCAAGGCTTGGGAACCAGCGATTGGGTTAATCAAGAGTAAATCGAGCAAACGTATAGTTGTGACGACCACACCAGACAGAACCATCACACCAACGTCATCTCAGATGCCATCGCAATCTGTTCCACCGCGCGACCGTGGCGCTGGGCTGGGATGGCGGAAGGAGCGCGCTGCGAGTGGAGGGTATTTAAATCTGCCGCCGCCGTGACCGAACCCAGTTCCCCCTCAGCAGCCATAGCGTATGGATCTCCGTGCCGGCACGTTCACAGGAGCTCAGTCCGTCAGCTCATCTGATGATGGCGACATGTATGATCGCCGAAATATTGTGCCCGTTGGACACTGTAGACCGGCAGTACACCCATGGTTATTTTGATTATCAAATACGCAAGGAGAAACTCAAGAATAATATTTGCTAATTATTTTGAAAAACTATTACATTGTCCAAAACCAGCAAATAAATTCCTACTACAGCAAACTAGTAACACCAACTCTAACGCCAAGGAATCTGATGAAATTGAAATAATTAAATAAATTAAGAGACTTAAAAACAATAAAGCATCTGGAGAAGACAGTATAATTGCAGGTCTACGAAAATCAGCTGGCCCTAACACTATAAAAGAGATCACTCAACTAATAGGACATATCTGGAAAACTGCTCTAATTCTTCCATTTCATAAAAAAGGGGATAGAATTGATGTTAACAATTACTGAAGAGTCTCTCTTCTCCTGGTCAGATACAAAATTCTCTCGCAATGCTTACTTGATCAGAGCCAAGAACCTAACATCTGTGAATACCAAGCAGGCTTTAGATCAAACAGATCCTGTCCAGAACAAATTCTTAATTTAAAACTAATCCTTAGGCACCAAAGGATTACTAGTAACAATATTGTATGTACATTTGTGGATTTTGAAAAGGCCTAAGACTAAGTTGATCATGAATTTCTTTTCCAAATTTTAAAGGAATAAGGGCTAGATAATAAAACTCTAACACTGATTAAGAAAACGTTAACAGGCACTAGCTCCAAAGTAATATTCATGGGAGAAATTTCTGAATCATTTGATATAAAGGCTGGTGTTAGACAGGGAGATGGACTCTCCCCATTACTGTTTAAGTGTTTTGGAAAAGGTAATTACAGAATGGTGAGAGCAAAAGTCAAATCAAAATATAAATAAATCAAGTTAGGGAGATGTAACATTAGAGTATTTGATTGGCCTTTGCAGATGATCTGGCAGTTTTAACTATGGCTATTACCACAGCTCAAAAACAAACTGAAATTCTTAAAAAATTGTGGGAAAAGTAGGACTACAATTATCATAAAAAACCCAGAATATATGACATGCATCAAAAAAGCAGAAAGTTTTTGAACATGAAATATGGAAAAATAAAAAGGGTTTCACATTTTAAATACTTAGGGAAAATCATACAAGAAAACAGTCTGTCAAAACATGGCAGCTGCATTCAGATTAATGCAAATATTTATAATTAAAAATCACTTCCTAAATTCAGTAAACTTAGGCATTACACCACTATAATCAAACCTGAATGTCTTTATGGAGCAGAAACTTTAATTTTAAATAGAAAGAGGGATATTGAAGAAATTCGAAAGGAAGAAAGATTATTAGGAAAATTTTAGGCCCCAAAGTTACTGATGAAGAAACTTATAGGCTGAGAAGTAATAAGGGAACATAGGAATACACCGACATACTTAGTGACATGAGAAAACAAAGACTTAACTTTTATGGGCACATTAAAGAATGGCACCCACTAGATTTACAAAACAAATAGTAAAATTCTATTAAAACAGAAGTAGAGCCAAAACTGAGCCAATTAAATGGATCACTGTGATTAAGTAGCCAGTATAACTCAGGCAAACTTTATAGATAGTTAAAAATTCAGACAATAGATATTTGACTGGAAAGTTGATCAGAGGGATATCAGAAAATGGACAGGAATGCCATGGTCTGATAAATGGAAGAGACTTCATTCTGAAACAACAAAACAAATTTGGACTCAAAGGAAGGCCAAACATCAAAAGCAAAATTGTTTGAGTGTACCTCATGTGGTCCTATTGGGCCCATATGTGAATAACAATAAAAATAAAACATTATTCATATTATTCCCCCTCAGGAGACATCGCCTTAACGAAACACTGTCTGTGTGGGCAAGGGGTTTATGTGATCCAATGAAGTGGAGGGCTATGCCGGTGGTGATATAACTACCGGCAGGGCCTCCCAAGCCGGACAGGTCTCCATAGAGGATCCAGGCAAAGTGTGTCTCACAACGTCCCGTCTAGTGTCCTGTCCTGTCCTATCCTACTCTGTTCAGTCCCATCCTATACGCTCCCTTCCTTTCCTTTTCCTCCTTGTGATTGTGTGGCAGCAGACACAGTCCCCTAATGTGGACAGCGGAAGATCCTTGGAAACCAGGACAATGTTGATGCACATAGGCCTTACTGCGAAGGGACGGATAGTGTTCTGTAGTCATGGTGAAGACAAGCTATCTAAGGGGTAAGGCCCTGAAATGTACCTTGGCAGGTGTCCAGGCCATGAGGTGGCAGCCCCACCAGGACACTCGGGGGCCGTGGGCTGATAACCTGCACCACCAAAAAAAACACATATCACAGAAACTAAAAGGAGAAACGGCTGGATGGATCTTAAGGATATGACCTTTGGCCTGAAAAGGAAAACCCGTATCAATTTTTGGAATGTAAGGACGTTGAGAGAGGCAAGGAGGCTAAGACAGGTTGAAAAAGAGATGGAGAACTATTGACTAGATATGTTGGGACTAAGTGAAGTAAGGTGGCCAGAATCTGGGGAATTCCAAACACAAAATGGTGGAGTGTTGCTGTATGCGGGTCAGACAGGTGAGGACGCGATGCATAGGAATGGTGTGGGCTCTTACTATCTAAAAGCAGCAAGAAGAGCTTACTGGAGTGAAAACCAGTCTCAGAATGGATAATAACCGCACGCTTTAATAGAAATGTGTGATGTGTCACTGTAATTCAATGCTATGCACCTACTGAAATAGCTAAAGGAGAATTAAAAGATGCATTTTATACAGAGCTTAACGGAATCCTTAGACAAACAAATTCTAGGGACATAAAAATTTTAATGGGTGACTTGAACACAAAAGTTGGTTGAGAAAATGAAGGGCTTGAATATATCATGGGCGTGCATGGAATGGGGATCAGGAATGCAAATGGTGAAATGTTGATAGATACATGCGCTGAACATGACCTAGTCATTGGAGGCACATTGTTTCCACATCGTAACTGCCGTAAGATAACGTGGGTTTCTCCAGACCACGTTACCGAAAATCAAATAGACCACATAGTCATAAGCCGCAAGTTCTGACACTCTCTGTTAGATGTCAGAGATGTCAGAAATAGAAGAGGGGCAGACGTTGCAAGTGACCACCACCTAGTTTTGGCGGAATTCAGACTGAAGATAGTGGCAAATAGAACCAAGCTCAATCACAGGTGCAAGAAAATAGATGTGGCAAGATCAAAAGACCAACAGATCAAAGAAACATTTGCCCTTGAACCACAAAACAGATTCCAGGTCCTCTCTGAAGAAAACTTTATGGAAGAGGGAATTGAAACATGCTGGCAAAAAATCAAAGACAGTTATTTAGATGTGGGAGAAAAAATCTTGGATTTAAGGCTCATCAAAGGAAAGAATGGATCTCCAATGCTACGTGAAATAAAATCAGCCACAGGAAAGAACAAAAACTTAAGTTAAATTTTTGTAAGACAAGAGTGCAGAAGAGCGAAACGCATTAAGAATACATGGAGGCAAACAAAAAAGTGAAAACATTGCTATGCTGAGATACAAGGAAATGGATAGATGAGGAAGCAAAATTAGCAGAAGAGGCAGCAAGACAAGGAAATATGAAAGAGCTCTACAATATTACCTAACGGTTGTCAATGAAGAACTTCAGACATGAAGGACCACTTAAGAACAAGGATGGGGTGATGCTTACAATTCAACAGGCACAGCTACAGAGATGGGAGGAGCACTTCAAGGAAATGTTAAATTGTGAAGACAACCAAGAGGAACAGGTAAGAGATGTTCCAGAGGAAGTCGAAGAAGATCAAGATATAAGTTTGCAGTGTCCCACAATGGACGAAATTAGAATTGCCTTGAAAACACTAAAAAATACAAAGGCTCCAGGCCTGGGCAACATAGCACTGGAGCTCTAAAAAGCTAATATTGAAAGTACTGTTAAAATGCTCCATCTTTTGCTGAAGCATATTTGGCTTGAAGAGAAATCTCCAAAGGAGTGGAAAAATGGTTTGGTGGTAAAGCTCCCAAAAAAAAGGGAAATTTGTCAGACTGCAACAACTGGCATGGTATTACATTGTTGTCAGTGCCCAGTAAGGTCCTCACCAGAATTAAAGAATCCCTTGAAAAGCGACTGCGTAAAGAACAGGCCAGTTTTAGGGCACAACACAGTTGTGTTGATCTTATTAACACTCTTAGGATCATTTTAGAGCAAAGCAAAGAATTCCAAGCAACCACGTAACTGGCATTCATTAATTTTCAAAAGGCCTTCGATTCTGTGAAACATAAAGTGCTCTGGCAGGTATTGTGGAAGTATGGCATACCACAGAAGATCTTAAACATCATAAAAGATCTATATGATGGCTACAAATGCTGTGTACTCCACAAGGGAAATATGACAGAGCCCATAAAAGTAACAACTGGAGTCCGTCAGGGCTGCATTTTGTCGCCAACACTTTTTCTACTCATTCTAGACTCTGTTATGAGAAGAGTCACAGCAGGCAGGAGACGAGGGATCCAGTGGGGGATTTGGATTTTGCAGACGACATAGTTTTACTAGCTCCAAGGCTGACTGATATGCAAGCTAAATTAAACTTGCTGAAAGAAGAAGCAGAGACTGCTGGCCTCAAGATAAATATAGGCAAAACAAAGGAAATGAGAGTATATCCAGGGAACATGGAGGTGTCATTGTTAATAGATGAGCAGCAGGTGGAGACTGTCAACTCATTCCTGTATCTGGGTAGTATAGTGGCGGAAGCTGGTGGAGCTGGAGATGACGTGAAAAACCGCATTAAAAAGGCAAATGCTGCCTTCATACAATTGTATCCAATATGGATAAATAGAAATATCACGTACAAAACAGAAATCCATATTTTTAATACAAATGTGAAGGCTGTTCTTCTGTACGCCAGTAAAAGCTGGAAAATGGATAAAAAGATAACATCTCAGTTACAAAGCTTCATAAATAGATGTCTTCGACGCATCATGAATATCTGGTGGCCAGAAAAAATATGTAATGAGGAGCTCTGGTGAATAACAAACCAGATACATTGAGGCAAATGGCCAAAGACAGAGATGGATGGCGAGTTCTCCTGGATGCCCTATGCCCCCATAGGGGCCAAAGGAATTAAGTCAAAGTCAAGTCATTCATATTATTATTCAATGTTATGAATTGATAACTAAGATTTTCTATAGTTTCTCCAAATCACATAAGATGGATGCATTACTGTTGGGAATATATGTAAAACATATTTCATTTGTGTCTATGTATGCAGCAAAGTGTATTTCACTGAGTGTAACAGACCTCTATGAAAACTGTAAGCTGCCTACTCCATTATTCATATGAATAATATCTTTCTAAAACCAGCTGTGGTGATATAACCACTAATGTTTATGATGCACACCTTAGAGCGGGCACTTTACTACCAAGGAACCTAATGGCGACTCGGAGTGCTACAGCCATGGACCTCTCCAAGCATATCTGAGTCATGCCAAATTACATGCTTTGCTGCCTCTCATAGCTGGCTGTAATACACCACCACCGTCATAGAATTTGTGATGCTGCTGCTCCCTGTGGCTGTTGCTGATGATGAGTGTCTAGTAGCAAATGAGGAAGCACCATGCACTGCCTCAACATTCATTTGTTTCCTAGCTGTCACAATCTAAACTGTGTGTCACACCATAATACGTGTCTGTAAAACACTAGGCCACAACTTTAACTAATTTATCACAGTGCTATTAGACACATTTAATTGTCCTAATTGCACTGTCTATGTATGTCCAAGCTTATTATTTTAATTTTACATGGTTAATAGTACTTCACTGAATATAATAAGAATTTCAAACAAATTTGTCAAATTACATCAATTCCTCACAATATCACAGTCTGAGGAAGCTTTTCAATTGTTTTCTATTCAATGATACGAGAAATTCCTTAATTGCTTTTATTTTGTCTGTATTACGCTTTATCCCATTAGTTTCAATCACATGTTCTAAAAATTGTATTTCTTGTCTTCCGAATTCTGATTTGTAAAAAGTTAATGAGCTCCTTCTGCTGCACACCTTTCAAATACTTCCTTTAACATTTGAAATGTTCCTTCCAGTCTTCGCTGGCTACTAGCAAATTGACGACGTACACAGTTACCTTCTTCAATAATTCCTTGCCCAATACCCTGTCCGATGTCCATATAAATGATGAAACAAATATGTTCAATATGAAACATAATACTTAGTATTTGCAACAATATCCTTCATAATAAAAAATAAATAAATAAAATATTTTTTGAAAAACACTGTGAACGGTCTCAACTCAGAATGCAGTAACACTTGATGACAGCCAGATGTTAAATCTAGGCTTGCAAAAATTGTTCTCCCTTTAAACATTTGAAGCATCTCTTCCAAATTTATAGGTTGGTCTCTTTCAAGTTCAGATATCTTATTCACTTGGCTCACATCTAAAACCAAATGAACTTTCTCGTTCTTTTCAATGGCCACCATCAGAGGGCTGTTAAATTGAATCCTGGATCATTCATTATTCCAGATGACAACATCCTTTGGAGCTCCTTTTGATGGCTTCATTCTTTGCTTGAGGTATTTTATATGAAGTAACAAAATATGATTTGTGCGGCCTTATTTTTATCTGATAAGGTTGTCATCCTTTTATAGGATCCCTGGTTATTAACATAATATCTCTCTATGTTTTCCAGTCAACTTGAACAATTCTTTTGCTTCTATGGGTATCAGTGTTGCAATGCCATTAATTTTCAAATAGGCTTCATCTGGATTATGTTCATGTTGTTCTTCTGATTCCTCTAAATGTTTAGTTGTTTTGACCTCATAAGCCTCCAACACATAGTCTTCAATTCCTTCCATTTCAAGTTCTTGGTAGATTCATGAAATTTTCCTATTGATCCCTTTCCATAAATTGAATTTTCTTGTATCCACAATCTCTCTTATTCTCATCTCATTCCTTCCATAACCTGTTCCTGCTCCCTGCTTGGTGAGCCAACCTGATTCAATAATAAATTACTCCCATAACCCAGTCACTAACAAGGCATCCATTCGACACATTTCTCCATCTATTTTAAATTTTAACATAGACTGACAGCCAATGGGTTTGTACCAATTGAGGTGGTGCAGTGGCTAGCACACTGGACTTGCACTTGGGAGGACGATGGTTCAATCCTGCGTCCGGCCATCCTGATTTAGGTTTTCTGTGATTTCCCTAAATTGCTCCAGACAAATGCCAGGATGGGTCCTCTGAAAGGGCGCAACCAACTTCTTTTCCTATCCTTCTCTAATACGATGAGACCGATGACCTCGCTGACTGGTCTCCTCCCCCAAACAACCCAACCTCAATTGGTTTTCTGGCTTCTCCTACAGGTCCTTTAATCTTAAAACTTGTTGCAGTCAAACTTGGTATTTCTGAATTCTCTGCTAACAATGTGTTGTAAATGTTGCTGGCAATTGCACGGAGGTCACTTCCAGAGTAAATCAGCATTCTCATTTTTCTTCCATAGGTTTCTGTTTTTATAATCAGTACCATTACTGTGTTACCACTGCCGATTACCTCTTCTACTGTCAAGTCTTCTTGGTCATCTCTCAATTGGTCTTCTGTTACAAAAAATTTGCCAGTCTATTTCACATTTTAATGTTATGGCCCCACTTTCTCATTTCACTCCAGGACACACCTGAAACTACAGCCTGTTTTCCATCTGATTACCTGCAAAAGGTTCTATATGACCCACTCTCTCCCAAGCATTGCATTTGTTCCAATGTGCATTACACTCATCTTCCTCCCTTAAATGGCATCTCTGCTCCCCATATCAATAGCTGCCTCATCCTCTGCCATGAAACATCCAAACTTTATTTCTTCGTTCCATTTCATGTCACCTTTTGGCTGTTGCCCAGCATAGTCCAAATTTTCTCTGAACACTTCCCCTTGTCTTTCTTCTCTCTACAGCTGGGTGAATATTGTCCTTTCTTGGTCAGTGGACTCAGTGGTGGTTTCTACTAGGTGGCTGTGTGTATTTCTCAGTAATCTTTATGCCACCCACCTTACAAGTGCTCATTCATCATATGGAGTACTTAAGTACTTGTTCTTTTCAAGTTCCTTTTCTAAAAACTTAGCATATGTTCCATCTGTTCTCCTGTCATATGTTCGGTTGCAAATAGATATTAGTATATCATCCCGGTTGCTTTACAAGCAATATTTATCAAGGAACATCTTAGATTCTTGGTATGATGTTAGCTCCTTTTCTAGCTTTGTACTACAGTTATAGGCTTCATCTTGCATCTGATACACTATGCATTATGATTTTTGTTTTATCGTCCCAACTTACTTTCTACTGAAAGCTGTGGGATGCCATTTCGCCCTTGGATGAAATTTGCTGAATTTAGAACTGTTAATGAACTCAATCTGTGGGTCATTTTCACTGATTATAGTTGTTTGTCCAGTAAAAGTTCCCAATACCTGCTTTCATTTACTTTTCACAACCAGATTGTCCTGCTGCTCTACAGTTTGTTGTACCTCTTGTACAACGTGGCTTACTGTTTCTACCTCCTTGCCAACTTTGTGAACCTCTCTCTTGATGTATGGTATCATTTGCAAGAACTGGAACTGCTGCCACAGTATCCTTTAATACAGCTTGCTTTTACCAATTGGTCTCTTGCAAATTCACCTGCCATGTTAATTCCTTATTCACCACTGATTGTTCTTCTTTTACCTTTTCTATTTGTTCATTTGTCCTTTTTCAATTTTATTACCAAGCTGTTGAATGTTTGTTTATGCATTTCCAATTTTTCCTCTAGTTTTTAAAAATGTTCCTTCTATGCAGTTCTTTAAAATTTTTATTTACGAAATCCTTGGTTTGTCTGCTAAAAACTTC
This sequence comes from Schistocerca gregaria, assembly GCF_023897955.1. Lineage (NCBI taxonomy): Eukaryota > Metazoa > Arthropoda > Insecta > Orthoptera > Acrididae > Schistocerca > Schistocerca gregaria. The sequence continues at coordinate 198,660,827 of NC_064922.1, forward strand.
CTGACTATTCCCCTAATTGGTGCTCCTGTCACTGTATTACAGCCTTCTCTCTTTTTAATTACCATTTCCTCCTCTACTATGTTCTCCATTGCTGCTCTGTTTCCCACCATTATTTTTCCAGAATTTCCTAATGGACTTCCCACTATTCCCAAGAATGTATTATTCTCCTGAATTTGACTTTCAGTTAATGACTGATTTGAAATAATTCCTCCTTTACAAAATCAGTTAATGATTGATTTGAAATATTTTCTCCTTCATAAAACCTGCTCTCTTCATCCACTTTTACCTTTTTAGCAGCTTTAACTATGGGACTGCACAGTTCAATTTTACCCAATGTTTAATTCAGAAATGTTAAATGATGAAAGGCCCACGTTCTAATAATATTGAAAATACCATCTTCATCACATGCACTTTTCTTCACATGCCTTCCTACTTCAGCCTTATCTACAACTACATCTACATTTATATTCTGCAGGCCACCCAACAGTGTGTGGCGGAGGGCACTTTATGTGCCACTGTCATTACCTCCCTTTCCTGTTCCAGTAGTGTATGGTTCACGGGAAGAACGACTGCCAGAAAGACTCCGTGCATGCTCAAATCTCTCCAATTTTACATTTACGATCTCCTCGGGAGGTATATGTAGGGGAAAGCAATATAATCGACACCTCATCCAGAAACGCACCCTCTCGAAACCTGGACAGCAAGTTACACCGTGATGCAGAGCGCCTCTCTTGCAGAGTCTGCCACTAGAGTCTGCTAAACATCTACGTGACGCTATCAAGCTTACCAAATAACCCTGTGACAAAACATGCCACTCTTCTTTGGATCTTCTCTATCTACTCTGTCAACCCAACCTGGTACGGATCCCGCACTGATGAGCAATACTCAAGTATAGGTAGAACGAGTGTTTTGTAAGCCACCTCCTTTGTTGATGGACTACATTTTCTAAGGACTCTCCCAATGAATCTCAACCTGGTACCCGCCTTACCAACAATTAATTTTATATGATCATTCCACTTCAAATCATCCCGCAGGCATACTCCCAGATATTTTACAGCTATTGGACTAATGTTTATGCTACACAGCCTAGAGATGGCGTCTTACTTCCAAGGAACTTGCACCTGAAGACTAAAAATGCGACCATGTGCCTACTGGCATGTGCCCTATAAAAATCACCGCATTTGCCTTTAAAAATCTTCACACCTAGTTCTAGAAGATGTGAAAAAGATTCAAAAGGAAACACTGACTTTATAGAACTGAAAGGTTTATTGCGTCTAGTACAAGGCACAGTACACATTCCTAATGTTCCTATGCACACATATTGACAATCACTCTTATTTCATCTTACTTTTCTGAGGTAACCACTGTTTCTACCAATCTTCGCTGATGACTCACATCTAATAATAATGAGTTCTCAATCCCATCCATGAACACTGCAACATTTAAGTCATTTATTGTCTAATCACGTCTGACACGTCTGATACTCAAGGAATAACTACATGTCTAACCTTACGCAGTGCTTTGTACACTCTGCGGTATTACCTTAACAATGTACTATAATGCACTGTTCTGTGTGATTACTGAAATTAAAATATAGCTAGCCTCATTGTTGCACTTTTGTGTTCAGAATTACTTATTTTGCTATTTTAGTTCCAACAAGTTATGGGCCCTGCATGAAGCACATGCATTCACAATAAGTTTTCTGATACGCAGAAAGAAATAATGATAGGAATAGTCCCTGTCCCTGACGTGTGCAGTGAATGCTAGAGGGGTGAGCCTGATGCAGCATAATTAAACACTGTCTATACCTGTAGTTGTGAAAATGAGTGCAGCACAAATACAAATAAAGTGACTTGTAAGTCACAAGAGCTATGCTACAAGGATATCTGGTGTGGAAGCATACTTACAGCTGGATGATTTATGGGATATGGTGAATGATTTGCTGAAGCCTATTGAGCAGAATTATGCAAATGACGACCGGAAGGGAAGATCAAAGTTGATTTTATATACTGATCCAGTAACTACGAACACACAGAGAAAGCTTTGATGGCAAAAGAAGTTTGGGATAAATTACAGAGCACACTTGAACAGTCAAATTACTCTGTGACTTTATAACCACTCGAATGGATAACTGCATGAACTTGGATGAGTACATCGACAAGATAATGTGCACATTGAATTGTCTAAGGAACATTGGGTCTGATATTGCCAATGAATGTGTAGTCAGATTATTGCTAGCAGGACTGTATGAAAAATATGTACCTATATTCAGAATGCTCAGACATACCTATTACAGGAGATAGCATAAAAGTGAAGATTCTGCAGGACATTAAAAGTACTTCAGCGAGGCTTACTCCAGGGAAGGAAACCACTACAGCAATTTATTCTAAGCAGGAAAGGAGAAGCCAGTAAAGTGCTACAACTATCAGAACATGGGTCACATCGCATCACAATGCTGCCGCCACTGCCAAAGGCCAAGTACAAGGTAGAAGAGGTAAGATGTAAATAGTCCAGACAGGAGAACTGTTAATCACAGTAAGGCATGCTCCATATATCACTCTATCAGAGAATGGAGCAATAGAGAACTGGAATGGATATTAGATTTAGGAGCATCAGTGCATATTATTTGAGACAGAACAACTCTTTATAATGTTACTAATAAAACATGTATGGGTATACCTACAATGGATGGTTCCAATTTACAGTGTGAACTTCCTGGGAAAGGTGATCTTAAGATAACTATAAACGGAGAACAAGAAAGTATTCCAGCACATGATGTTTACTATGCAAAAAATGTTGCAGTCAACTTGTTATCTGTAAGAAAAATAGTCAAGAATGGCAATAGAGTAGCCTTCAATATGAATGGAGCAAAATAGCTAACTAATATGGGGAAATTATAGCTAAGGTGGCACATGAAAGGGGAATTTCCAAGTTAGATACTGCTAAAGATGTAGATCAAGTTGTAAACCATTTGGCGTACTTGGCAAAAGGTTTCCTATGGCATAGAAGACTTGGGTACCAAAAAAATGTACATCATTATTAAAGTACATTGTGACAGGAATGGAATACTGCAGTAAATGTAAGGAAATCTGTGAAATATGTATACAAGGGAAACAGACTAGATTACCTTTAAGCCTAGTAAAAGTAAAACTGTAGACATCTTGCAATTAATACCTATGAATGTTTGTGGACTGAGGAGTGTGAGTCTACAGGAAGAAGCCATTTTTTATCACCTTTATGGGTGACTATTCAAGATATAACCATGTTTATTTTTTAAGTTCTAAAGACCACGTGAGTGATATTTTCGAGAACTTTTGCAATATGATATAAAGAGAAATGGGAAAGAAGATTAAAATGGTCAGATTAGATAAAGGGACGGGGCATACCAATCGAAAACTCAAGAAATGTTTGAAGGAAGTGAGAATTAGACACCAACCCACCATCAGATACAATCCATCCCAGAATGGAGTCTCAGAGGGAGCAAACAGGACTTTTTTTTAAAAAAGCAAGAAATGTGTTAACTTATTCTGGGTTATCTAAAGATTTTTGGGCAGAGGTGGTGTTGATGCTGTGTATTTGATCAACAGATTTCCTACCAAAGCAGTAAAAAATAGAACCCTGTATGAAGTGTGGACAAGAAATAAGCTGCATCAAAGCAACATAAATGTTTTTGGATGCAAGACTATAGTACAGATCCTGTAACAATTGAGGGGAAAATGGAACCCAAGTCTAAGAAATATATTTTTCTAGGCTATTATGAAGACTCAGAGCATTACCAACTCATGGAGGACTACCAACCCATGTGTCCATGAACAGGAAGACACACACTAGCCTTGAGAATAGTAAAAACAAAATAAAACATGGTCATCAAGAGCATACAACCACTTCATTAATGTTGTCAGGTTTAACAAATAATAATTCTGGAAATGAACAGAACATGAAGTATAGGAAAAAGTAGATGGCAAGGAACTCGTAAACACATTGTATGAAGCTGAAATTCTAAAGGATGAAGAAGAGGAAGAAAATAATTTGGGACATTCTTCTTGTGTACCTAAACCTAAAGAATACCCTGATTATGAAATGTATGTAACCCATACTTTTAATGGTGAATCTACAACAGTTGAAGAGGCAATGAGTGGTCCCAATTCTCAACAATGGAGAAAAGGTATGGAAAGAGAATTGGAGTCATTTTATTAAAATGAAACTTTTAATCGGTTGAAATGCCAAGAATGGAAGAAACTGTTAAAAGGCATGATGGGTTTTTAAAGTAAAAAATACTTTAAGTGTAAGACCAAAATACAAGCCATGACTTGTAGTCAAGGTATGGACGCAAAAAGAAGGGAAAAACTACAGAGAAATGTTTTTGCCAGAGGTAAAATACAAATTACATTTTAGCCCTGGCAATAAAAGAAGATTTACTCATTCAGCAAATGATTGTGGAGACAGCTTACTTAAATGGGAAATATATGTGATCTCACCAGAAGAAGGTAGAAAAACTCATCTAGAAGAAGTGAAGATTTGTCAATTGAAGAAAAGTATTTACTGACTGAAACAGAGTGGCCACTGCTGGGACAGATGTCTGCACAACCCTTGTTAAAGATGGATATGAAACAATCTGTGGCAGATTCTATTACAGAAGAGCTCACTGTAACAGCTATATGGGTGGATGATTTCTTCATTATGTCTAAAGATGAGGAACAGATGAATAGTTTTAACATACAACTATAAACCAAGTTTAACATGTGTGAATTCAGAGAGGTAAAGACATATTTGAATATGAACATTTAAAAAAAATTAGATACAGCAGACTTAAGCAAAAACCAAACATCATACATGGAGAAAATTTTGAAAAATTTTGGCATAAGTGACTGTTGTTGTTGCGGTCTTCAGTCCTGAGACTGGTTTGATGCAGCTCTCCATGCTACTCTATCCTGTGCAAGCTTCTTCATCTCCCAGTACCTACTACAACCTACATCCAATGAATCTGCTTAGTGTATTCATCTCTTGGTCTCTCTCTACGATTTTTACCCTCCACGCTGCCCTCCAATACCAAATTGGTGATCCCTTGATGCCTCAGAACATGTCCTACCAACCGATCCCTTCTTCTGGTCAAGTTGTGCCACAAACTTCTCTTCTCCCCAATCCTATTCAATACTTCCTCCTTAGTTATGTGATCTACCCATTTAATCTTCAGCATTCTTCTGTAGCACCACATTTTGAAAGCTTCTATTCTCTTCTTGTACAAACTATTTATCGTCCATGTTTCACTTCCATACATGGCTACACTCCATACAAATACTTTCAGAAATGACTTCCTGACACTTAAATCTATACTCGATGTTAACAAATTTCTCTTCTTCAGAAACGCTTTCCTTGCCATTGCCGGTCTACATTTTATATCCTCTCTACTTCGACCATCAGCAGTTATTTTGCTCCCCAAATAGAAAACTCCTTTACTACTTTAAGAGTCTCATTTCCTTATCTAATTCCCTCAGCATCACCCAACTTAATTAGACTACATTCCATTAACCTCGTTTTGCTTTTGTTGATGTTCATCTTATATCCTCCTTTCAAGACACTGTCCATTCCTTCAACTGCTCTTCCAAGTCCTTTGCTGTCTCTGACAGAATTACAATGTCATCGGCAAACCTCAGAGTTTTTATTTCTTCTCTGTGGATTTTAATACCAACTCCGAGTTTTTCTTTTGTTTCCTTTAATTGATGCTCAATATACAGATTGAATAGGATCGGGGAGAGGCTACAACCCTGTCTCACTCCCTTCCCCCACCACTGCTACCCTTTCATGTCCCTCGACTCTTATAACTGCCATCTGGTTTCTGTACAAATTGTAAATAGCCTTTCGCTCCCTGTGTTTTACCCCTGCTATCTTTAGAATTTGAAAGAGTGTATTCCAGTCAACATTGTCAAAAGCTTTCTCTAAGTTTACAAATGCTAGAAACGTAGGTTTGCCTTTCCTTAATCTTTCTTCTAAGATAAGTCGTAGGGTCAGTATTGCCTCACGTGTTCCAGTGTTTCTACGGAATCCAAACTGATCTTCCCCCAGGTCGGCTTCTACTAGTTTTTCCATTCGTCTGTAAAGAACTCGTGTTAGTATTTTGCAGCTGTGGCTTGTTAAACTGATTGTTCGGTAATTTTCACATCTGTCAACACCTGCTTTCTTTGGGATTGGAATTATTATATTCTTCTTGAAGTCTGAGGGTATTTCACCTGTTTCATTCATCTTTCTCACCAGATGGTAGTGTTTTGTCAGGACTGGCTCTCCCAAGGCCGTCAGTAGTTCCAATGGAATGTTGTCTAGTCTGGGGTCCTTGTTTCCACTCAGGTCTTTCAGTGCTCTGTCAAACTCTTCACGCAATATCATATCTCCCATTTCATCTTCATCTACATCCTCTTCCATTTACATAATATTGTCCTCAAGTGCATCGCCCTTGTATAGACCCTCTACATACTCCTTCCACCTTTCTGCTTTCCCTTCTTTGCTTAGAACTGGGTTTCCATCCGAGCTCTTGATGTTCATACAAGTGGTTCTCTTATCTCCAAAGGTCTCTTTAACTTTCCTGTAGGCAATATCTATCTTACCCCTAGTGAGATAAGCCTCTACATCCTTACATTTGTCATCTAGCCATCCCTGCTTAGCCATTTTGCACTTCCTGTCGATCTCATTTTTGAGACGCTTGTATTCCTTTATGCCTGCTTCATTTACTGCATTTTTATATTTTCTCTTTTCATCAATTAAATTCAATATTTCTTCTGTTACCCTAGGATTTCTACTAGCCCTCGTCTTTTTACCTACTTGATCCTCTGCTGCCTTCACTACTTCATCCCTCAGAGCTACCCATTCTTCTTCTACTGTATTTCTTTCCCCCATTCCTGTCAATTGTTCCCTTATGCTTTCCCTGAAACTCTGTACAACCTCTGGTTTAGTCAGTTTATCCAGGTCCCATTTCCTTAATTTCCCACATTTTTGCAGTTTCTTCAGTTTTAATCTACAGGTCATAACCAATAGATTGTGGTCAGAGTCCACATCTGCCCCTCAAAATGTCTTACAATTTAAAACCTGGTTCCTAAACCTCTGCCTTACCATTATATAATCTATCTGATACCTTTTAGTATCTCCAGGGTTCTTCCATGTATACAACCTTCTTTCATGATTCTTAAACCAAGTGTTAGATATGATTAAGTTGTGCTCTGTGCAAAATTCTACCAGGCGGCATCCTCTTTCGTTTCTTAGCCCCAATCCATATTCACCTACTATGTTTCCTTCTGTCCCTTTTCCTACTGACGAATTCCAGTCACCCATGACTATTAAATTTTCGTCTCCCTTCACTACCTAAATAATTTCTTTTATCTCATCATACATTTCTTCAATTTCTTCATCATCTGCAGAGCTAGTTGGCATATAAACTTGTACTACTGTAGTAGGTGTGGGCTTCGTATCTATCTTGGCCACAATAATGCGTTCACTATGCCGTTTTTAGTAGCTTACCCCCATTCCTATTTTCCTGTTCATTATTAAACCTACTCCTGCATTACCCCTATTTGATGTTGTGTTTATAACCCTGTAGTCACCTGACCAGAAGTCTTGTTCCCCCTGCCACCGAACTTCACTAATTCCCACTATATCTAACTTTAACCTATCCATTCCCCTTTGAAAATTTTCTAACCTACCTGCCCGATTAAGGGATCTGACATTCCAACGCTCCGATCTGTAGAACACCAGTTTTCTTTCTCCTGATAACGACATCCTCTTGAGTTGTCCCCACCCGGAGATCCGAATGGGGGACCATTTTACCTCCAGAATATTTTACCCAAGAGGACGTCATCATCATTTAATCATACAGTAAAGCTGCATGCCCTCGGGAAAAATTACGGCCGTAGTTTCCCCTTGCTTTCAGCCGTTCGCAGTACCAGCACAGCAAAGCCATTTTGGTTATTGTTGCAAGGTCAGATCAGTCAATCATCCAAACTGTTGCCCTTGCAACTACTGAAAAGGCTGCTGCCCCTCTTCAGGAACCACACGTTTGTCTGGCCTCTCAACAGATACCCTTCGGTTGTGGTTGCACCTACGGTACGGCTATCTGTATCGCTGAGGCACGCAAGCCTCCCCACCAACGGCAAGGTCCATGTTTCATGGGGGGGGGGGGGGGGGGCATAAGTGACTATAAACATATTTCTACACCAATTGGAACCAGGAGAGAAATTAATGATGAATGACAAAGATGTAGAGTGGAATGAAAATGTACCACACTTAGAGGCAGTAGGGAGCCTTTTGTTTTTCACACGCATCAAGATCTGATATTGCTTTTGCCACAGATGTTGTAAGAAGATTCTGCAAAAGCCCAAGAGAGAAACACTGGAAAGCTGTTGAAAGGGTATTTAGATATCTAAAGGGAACAACAGACAATAAATTAAAATGTTATAAAAGGGGAAGTATAAAATTCGAGGGTTATAGTGATGCAGACTGGGGAAGTGAGTTGCAGTATCAACAGTCCATGACTGGATATTTTTTAGATTAATAGGAGGTCTTATACTCAAGCCTTGTAAAAGACAGAAAACAATAATCCTGAGCATTGCAGAAGCTGATTACATTGCTCTGTCACACACAATTCAAGAAGCCTTGCGGATCAGTTCTCTAACAAGTGAGACAGAGACTAATATAAGTGCAGAGTGCAGAACCCTCCAAGATAGTCTATGGCAGTAGGGGAGCTATAAACTTAGCCAAAAAGGATGTTACTAGTTACACAAACAAACACATTGATATGAAGCACCATTTTATATGGGATTACACAAGCAAGGGGTACTGAAGTATGCTATTTATGCACAGAAGATATGTTGGATGATCTGCTAACCAAACCCTTGAACAAGGAGAAACATTGGAAGATAGTACAAAAATATAGTTTGACTTGTGAAAGTGACATCCAAAATACCTGTTCAAAGGTGGGTATTAGGGATATACGAACAAAATATTTCATATGTGTATGTTTGTGCAGCAACGTGTACTCCATGAAGTGTAACAGGCCTCTATGACTGAATAATTTAATTGGCTAGATGAAAAACCTGCTCCCCAAGCAGAGGCAGAAGACACACATAAAAGAAAGTTGTAATTATGCAAACTTTCGGAGTCAGTGGTTCCTTCTTCATGCAGAATGGTTGAAGGGGAAGGAAGCTGGGTGAAGGAAATGGACTTGAGAGGTCTAGGGAGAGGATAGGTTTCACAAAAGTGCCCAGAACCACAGGTCAGGGGAGACTTACCGCGTGGGATGAGAAGGAAAGACTGATTGTTGCGGTCAAAAACTGATTGTTTTCATTGTTATATTAGACCTCTATGACTGCTTTGTATACTCTGTGGCATTGCCTTAATAACATACAGGGTAAGTTTCTCAGATTATAGTGATTGTGTAATAGAATGTAATGGCACTGACTGACATCACTGGTTAATTTCCACTAAACATTTTCTTTAAATTAATAGCCTTGGCTATATCATCACTACCTGCCAATGATACAATTAAACACAAGGAATTTACTAAACTTATGAAGATAAAAACAGAGCAAACACATGTTAATCAGGTTTGGAAGACTCTGACATATGCATGCATGAAGAAATATGTGATATTCTATTTACGTGACCCCACATGTACCATGGACCTTGCCGTTGGTGGGGAGGCTTGCGTGCCTCAATGATACAGATAGCCGTACCGTAGGTGCAACCACAACGGCGGGGTATCTGTTGAGAGGCCAGACAAATGTGTGTTCCCTGAAGAGGGGCAGCAGCCTTTTCATTAGTTGCAGGGGCAACAGTCTGGATGATTGACTGATGTGGACTTGTAATACTAACCAAATCGGCCTTGCTGTGCTGGTACTGCGAACGGCCAAAATCAATCGGAAACTACGGCCGTAATTTTTCCCGAGGGCATGCAGCTTTACTGTATGATTAAATGATGATGACGTCCTCTTGGGTAAAATATTCTGGAGGTAAAATGGTCCCCCATTCGGATCTCCGGGTGGGGACAACTCAAGAGGATGTCGTTATCAGGAGAAAGAAAACTGGTGTTCTACAGATCGGAGCGTTGGAATGTCAGATCCCTTAATCGGGCAGGTAGGTTAGAAAATTTTCAAAGGGGAATGGATAGGTTAAAGTTAGATATAGTGGGAATTAGTGAAGTTCGGTGGCAGGGGGAACAAGACTTCTGGTCAGGTGACTACAGGGTTATAAACACAACATCAAATAGGGGTAATGCAGGAGTAGGTTTAATAATGAACAGGAAAATAGGAATGGGGGTAAGCTACTAAAAACGGCATAGTGAACGCATTATTGTGGCCAAGATAGATACGAAGCCCACACCTACTACAGTAGTACAAGTTTATATGCCAACTAGCTCTGCAGATGATGAAGAAATTGAAGAAATGTATGATGAGATAAAAGAAATTATTTAGGTAGTGAAGGGAGACGAAAATTTAATAGTCATGGGTGACTGGAATTCGAGAGTAGGAAAAGGGAGAGAAGTAAACATAGTGGGTGAATATGGATTGGGGGATAGAATTGAAAGAGGAAGCCTCCTGGTATAATTTTGCACAGAGCATAACTTAATCACAGCCAACACTCGGTTCAAGAATCATAAAAGAAAGTTGTGTACATGGAAGAATCCCGGAGATACTAGAAGGTATCAGATAAATTATATAATGGTAAGACAGAGGTTTAGGAACCCGATTTTAAATTATAAGACATTTCCGGGGGCAGGTGTGGACTCTTGACCACAATCTATTGGTAATGAACTGTAGATTAAAACTGAAGAAACTGCAAAAAGGTGGGAATTTAAGGAGATGGGACCTGGATAAACTGAAAGAACCAGAGGTTGTACAGAGTTTCAGGGAGAGCACAAGGGAACAATTGACAAGAAAGGGGGAAAGAAATACAGTAGAAGAAGAATGTGTAGCTTTGAGGAATGAAATAGCGAAGGCAGCAGAGGATCAAGTAGGTAAAAAGACGAGGGCTAGTAGAAATCCTAGGGTAACAGAAGAGATACTGAATTTAATTAATGAAAGGAGAAAAAAAATGGAGTAAGTGAAGCAGGCAAAAAGGAATACAAATGTCTCAAAAATGAGATCGACAGGAAGTGCAAAATGGCTAAGCAGGGATGGCTAGAGGACAAATGTAAGGATGTGGAGGCTTATCTCATGAGGGGCAAGATAGATACTGCCTACAGGTAAATTAAAGATACCTTTGGAGAAAAGAGAACCACTTGCATGAATATCATGAGCTCAGACAGAAACCCAGTTCTAAGCAAAGAAGGGAAAGCAGAAAAGTGGAAGGAGTACATGGAGGATCTATACAGGGGCGATATTCTTGAGGACAATACTATGGAAATGGAAGAGGATGTAGATGAAGATGAAATGGGAGATACGACACTGCATGAAGAGTTTGACAGAGCACTGAATGACCTAAGTCGAAACAAGGCCCGGGGAGTAGACAACAGCCCATTAGAACTACTGACAGCCTTGGGAGAGCCAGGCCTAACAAAACTCTACGATCTGGTGAGCAAGATGTATGAGACAGGCGAAATACCCTCAGACTTCAAGAAGAATATAATAATTCCAATCCCAAAGAAAGCAGGTGTTAACAGATGTGAAAATTACCGAACTATCAGTTTAATAAGTCACAGCTGCAAAATACTAATGCGAATTCTTTACGGACGAATGGAAAAACTGGTAGAAGCTGACCCCGGGGAAGATCAGTTTGGATTCCATAGAAATGTTGGAACACATGAGGCAGTACTGACCCTACGACTTATCTTAGAAGAAAGATTAAGGAAAGGCAACACTACATTTGTAGACTGTTGACTGGAATACTCTCTTCCAAATTCTGAAGGTGGCAGGGGTAAAATACAGGGAGCGAAAGGCTATTTACAATTTGTACAGAAACCAGATGGCAGTTATAAGAGTTGAGGGACATGACAGGGAAGCAGTGGTTGGGAAGGGAGTGAGACAGGGTTGTAGCCTCTCCCGATCCTATTCAATCTGTATATTGAGCAAGCAGTAAAGGAAACAAAAGAAAAGTTTGGAGTAGGTATTAAATTCCGTGGAGAAGAAATAAAAACTTTGAGGTTTGCCGATAACATTGTAATTCTGTCAGAGACAGCAAAGGACTTGGAAGAGCAGCTGAACGGAATGGACAGTGTCTTGAAAGGAGGATATAAGATAAACACCAACAAAAGCAAAACGAGGATAATGGAATGTATTTGAATTAAATCTGGTGATGCTGAGGGAATTAGATTAGGAAATGAGACACTTAAAGGAGTAAAGGAGTTTTGCTATTTGGGGAGCAAAATGACTGATGATGGTCGAAGTAGAGAGGATTTAAAATGTAGACTGGCAATGGGAAGGAAAGTGTTTCTGATGAGGAGAAATTTGTTAACATCAAGTATTGATTTAAGTGTCAGGAAGTCATTTCTGAAAGTATTTGTATGGAGTGTAGCCATGTATGGAAGTGAAACATGGATGATAAATAGTTTAGACAAGAAGCGAATAGAAGCTTTCGAAATGTGGTGCTACAGAAGAATGCTGAGGATTAGATGGGTAGATCACATAACTAATGAGGAGGTATTGAACAGAACTGGGGAGAAGAGGAGTTTGTGGCACAACTTGACTAGAAGAAGGGATCGGTTGGTAGGACATGTTCTGAGGCATCAAGGGATCACCAATTTGGTACTGGAGGGAAGTGTGGAGAGTAAAAATTGCAGAGGGAGACCAAGAGATGAATACACTAAGCAGATTCAGAAGGATGTAGGCTGCAGTAGGTACTGGGAGATGAAGAAGGTTGCACAGGATAGAGTATCATGGAGAGCTGCATCAAACCAGTCTCAGGACTGAAGACCACAACAACAAAATAGAAACATATTTACGTGAATGTTTTACCTGGCACATGGTTTTCATTAGTGTCCATATAAACTGAAACGACACCTGTAGGCGCCTCTGTCAAGACTGATTCTGTCATTAGAGATGTTCCTTTGTACACCTGAAAATATAGTTTTTTATTACTTCTCACCCCGCAAACAAAGAAGTTTGAAAAAAGGCATTTGAAAGCTAAAAGAATTAGAAACACTACAAATATGCCAAGGGTGAAGAGAGAAACAGGAGCTACAACAAAGATAGTAAAGACACAGATCAGTACAATTAATTGAAAAATAGACATTGGCTATATTCTTTGGAAATGGTAAGTTTGTCAGATTGTAGTGAATGTGTAATGGAATCTAGCGGCACCGACCGACATCACTGGTGCAACATTACTGTTAATTGCAATGGTGTCGCTATGCAGATGGCACTTGTCATGGAGGTGTTCTCTCTGATGGTATTTGATCATGTCAGGATCCTCATGTACATACATAATTCACAAGCTACCATATGGAGCATGGCAGAGAGCACATTGTACCATTACTAGTCATTTCTTTCCCTGTTCCACTCACAAATAAAATGGGGGAAAATGGCTGTCTATATGCCTCTGTATGAACTCTAAGTTCTCTCATCTTATCTCTGCAGTCCTTATGTGCAATGTAAATAGGTGGCAATGGAATCGTTCTGCTGTCAGATTCAGATGCCAGTTCTCTAAGCTTTCTCAACAGTTTTTTTGCAAAAAGAATGTTGTCTTACCTCTAGGGATTCCCATTTCAGCTGATGAAGCATCTCTGTAATTCTTGTGTGTTAACTGAACCTATTGGTAACAAATCTAGCAGCATGCACCTGAACTGCTTCAGTGTCTTCCTTTAATCCGACCTGATGGGGATCCCAAATAATTGAACAGTGCTCAATAATAGGTTGTACTAGTATTCTACAAGCAGTTTCAATTATAGATGAGCTACATTTCCCTAAAATTTTCTGAATACTTCCCAACTACCATCCTTAAACGCTTGTTACATTTCATATCTCTTTGCTACATTACACCTAGATATTTGTTTGATGTGACTGTGTCAAGTTGCACGACACTAATGCTGTATTAGAACATTACAGGATTGTTTTTCCTACTCATCTGCATTAACTTACATTTTTATACATTTAGGTCAAGATACCATTCATTACTCCAACTAAAACTTCTGTCTAAGTCATCTTGTATCCTCCTACAGTCATTAAATGACAACACCTTCTCATACACCAAACAGGTACCAGCAAACAACTGCAGATTGCTGCTTACCCTGTCCATCAGATCATTTATGTCTATAGAGAACAAGAGTGGTCTTATCACACTTCCCTGGGGTACTCCTGATGATGTCCTTTCCTCTGATGAACACTCACTGTTGAGGATAACATACTGGATTCTATTACTTATGAAGTCTTCAAGCCACTCGCATATCTGACAACCTGATCTGTATGCTCAGACCTTTCTTAACTGCCTGCATTGTGACACTTTATCAACTGCTTTGCAAAAATCTGGGAACATGGAATCCTCCTGTTGCCCTTCATCCATGGTTCACAGGACATCATTTTAAACAAGGGCAAGTTGAGTTCTGTATGTGCAGTACTTATGTGGATCTAATCTTTTCTGTCTCAATGAAATTTATTATATTCAGATTCAGAAAATCTTCAAGAATTCTATAGCAGACTGATGTTTAGAATATTGGTCTGTAGCTTTGTGGGTCCAATCTTTTACCCATCTTATGTACAGGAGTCATCTGCATTTTTTTCCAGTCACCTGGGGTTTTGCACTGGGTGAGAGATTAATGAAAAATGCAAACTAAGTAAGGAGTCAAGCCAGAGAGTACTCTCTGTAAAACGAAACTGAGGTGTTCCATACCTGGAGAGTTATTTGTTTTCAACCCTTTCAGTTCCTTCTCTATGCCAGGGATGCCTACTCCTATGCCCTACATAGAGGAGTCTGTGCAACACTGAAATGACTGTATGTTTATCCTTTGGCTGTCTTCTATAGCCACACCAGATCCAGCATATAAGCTGGAGCAGGGTCAGTCTGAGTTAGTTGTGTTGCAATCTGTGGACTCATATTCAGGAGGATGATGGTTCAGATCTACATCCAATCATCTCGATTCACCTGATTCAGGGTTTCTTTGGTTTCTCTAAATACCTCCAGGCAACTGCTGTAATGATTACTTTGAAAGGGCACAGCCACTTTTTGTCCCCATCCTTGGAAACAATCTAAGCTTGTGTTTCATCTCTATTGACATCATTGTTGATGCTACTATCACGGACTCTGTTTATGGAATATTGATATGGCATGGACTGAATTTTGCTTTAGCAATGTTCTCCAAGAGCATCATGTATGAATATCTAGTTATAAATAAAAAATATGGCATGGACTGAATTTCGCTTTAGCAATGTTCTCCAAGAGCATCATGTTTGAATATCTAGTTATAAATAAATAGGCTGAGTCCCCAATAGGTTGGTGTTACTTGCCTTTTGCAAAAATGGCAGTGGTGATGAGACTCTCGACATGTGCAAATTAAACCTTTGATAGCTTTGTAATTAGCAGAGAAAGTAAGGTCTTTCAACCACTGAACACACTCAATAAATGCTAATGCAAATACCATATTTCCAGGGACTATTGACAGTTGTACTACAGACAGTGGAAGCATTAGTGAATGTGGGAGGAACGTCTTCCACACTACCTGTGTTTACAGCTTTTCCACCGAGATTTTCAAATTTCTGATATGGAATGACAAAAGGCCATGTTCTCATCTGGAAATCCCAAACTGTGTCATCAAATTAAAAACTAGAGCCATTGAAAAATTTGACACAACTTGAGTTTCCCAAAATGTTTGCTTTATTACATGAACATTTTTTGATGAAAAACAGTATTGCGGGTAGGGAAGGAGAAAAATGGCCCCAATCAATGTTATGTTGGCTGGGCAGTCCACCTACATGATTAAGTAGGATTTGTAATTTCAGATATTCGTGCAGCCAGAATTACATAGGATGATGTAGTGCAACTTAACCCTCATTTAGAAGTGAGGAACCATACACTATAAGGTTAGTACTGCATATCCTGTTCCTTCATGTCTCTGGAATCTAAACTGATCTTAGCTTAAGTCATTTGGAATGTTGCGAAGCCACTCTTTTTCCATGTATGATATCACTTTTGTCACCCAAGGGTACGACCCATGATTTTTGTGATGATTTGCTCTGTGATTGCTTGGAGACCTCATTTAGGACCATTCCTACATCCTCTTAAATTTGAAACAGATTTCCTGTTTGTTAAACTCTTCACTGAGAATCAAGAAAGTTCATTTACATTGGCAAGTTAGGAAACTGGTTTGCAGTGCATCTCTTAGTTGTAAGTGCTGAGCTGTTCATTTTAGGACATTGTTTTGAGATCCAAAAACTCCTGCTAAAGGCTTGAGGTCTGTAATTATGTGAAACTTTAAACCATAAAGGTAAATATGGAGCATCATTACTGTTGTTGTTGTGGTCTTCAGTCCAGAGACCAGTTTGATGCAGCTCTCCATGCTACTCTATCCTGTGCCAGCTTCTTCAACTCTGAGTAACTGCTTCATGTATTCATCTCTTGGTCTCCCTCTATAATTTTTACCCTCCACACTGCTCTCCAATACTAAATTGGTGATCCCTTGATGCCTCAGAATACGTCCTACCAACTGATCACTTCTTCTAGTTGTGCCACAAACTCCTCTTCTCCCCAATTCTGTCCACTACCTCCTCGTTAGTTATGTGATCTACCCATCTAACCTTCAGCATTCTTCTGTAGCACCACATTTCAAACGCTTCTATTCTCCTCTTGACTAAACTACACATATAAAAAAAAAAGTTTTGCATTACCTTGGTTCCGAGAGTACCGGAACCTGTACAGAAAATTGGAATAGAGATCAACATAAACATCATTTCTGTCCTTTTTATTGCTCATGAAAACCATGCATTGCATGTTGTACCACCATACATGGAGATCTTCAGAAGTGGTGGTTCAGACTGCTGTATACACCGGTACCTCTAATACCCAGTAGCACATCCTCTTGCATTGATCCCTGCCTGTATTCATTGTGGCATGCTATCCACCAAGTTCATTAAGGCACTGTTGGTCCAGATTGTCCCACTCCTCAACGGAAATTCGGTGTAGGCTCCTCAGAGTGGTTGGTAGGTCACGTGATCCATAAACAGCCCTTTCCAATCTATCCCAGGGATGTTTGATAGGGTTAATGTCTGGAGAACATACTGGCCACTCTAGTTGAGCAATGCTGTTATCCTGAAGGAAGTCATTCACATGATGTGCACAATGGGGGCACAAATTGTCGTCCATGAAGACGAATGCCTCGCCAATATGCTGCCGATATGATTGCACTATTGGTCGGAGGATGTCTTTCACGTATCGTACAGCTGCTATGGCACCTTATAAGACCACCAGTGGTGAACGTTGTTGGGTCCACCTGTACCGCGCTGCATGGTGTCATAGTTGCAAAGATGGACCTCACCATGGATGTTGGGAGTGAATGTGCACATCATGCAGCCTACTGCGCACAGTTTGAGTTGTAAGACAATGTTCTGTGGCTGCACGAAAATCAGTATTTAACATGGTTTCATTGCTGTCAGGGTTCCTCTAAGCTATAATCCATAGGTAGCAGTTATCCACTGCAGTAGCAGCCCTGGGGCGGCCTGAGCAAGGCATGTCATTGACAGTTCCTATCTCTCTGTATCTCCTCCATACCCGAACAGCATCGCTTTGGTTCACTCTGAGACACCTAAACATTTACCTTGTTGAGAACCCTTTCTGGCACAAAGTAACAATGCGGACATGATCTAGTTATGGTATTGACCATCTAGGTATGGTTGAACTACAGACAACACGAACCATGTACCTCCTTTCTGGTGGAATTACTGGAACTGATCGGCTGTCAGACTCCATCCATCTAATAGGCGCTGCTCATGTATAGTTGTTTACACCTTTGGGAGCCTTTAGTGACATCTCTGAACAGTCAGAGGGACTGTGTCTGTGATACAACATCCACAGCAAACATCTATCTTCAGAAGTTCTGGGAACCAGGGAGATGCAAAACTTTTTTTGATGTGTGTATTTATCATTCATGTTTCACTTCCATACTTAGCTCCATACAAATACTTTCAGAAAAGACTTCCTGACACTTAAATCTAAACTCGATGTTAACAAATTTCTCTTCTCAGAAATGCTTTCCTTCCCATTGCCAGTCTACATTTTATATATTCTCTACTTCAACCATCATCAGTTATTTTGATTCCCAAATAGCATAACTCATTTACTAGTTTAAGTTTCTTATTTCCTAATCTAATTCCCTCAACATCATCCGATTTAGTTTGACGATATTCCATTATCCTCATTTTGCTTTTGTTGATGTTCATCTTATATCCTCCTTTCAAGACACTGTCCATTCTGTTCAATTGCTCTTCCAGGCCCTTTGCTGTTTCTGACAGATTACAATGTCATTGGAAAACATCTAAGCTTTTATTTCTTCTCCATGGGTTTTAATTCCTACTCCAAATTTTTCTTTCGTTTCCTTTATTGCTTGCTCAATATACAGATTGAATAACATTGAAGATAGTCTACAACACTGTCTCACTCCCTTCCCAACCACTGCTTCATGCCCCTCAACTCTTATAACTGCCATCTGGTTTCTGTATAAATTGTAAATAGCCTTTTGCTCCTTGCATATTACCCCTGCCACCTTCAGAATTCAAAAGAGAGTATTCCAGTCAACATTGGCAGAGGCTTTATCTAAGACTACAAATGCTAGAAATATAGGTTTGCCTTTCCTTATTCTATCTTCTAAGATAATTCGCAATTCTCTTCCATTCCCATAATATTGCCCTCAAGTACATCGCCCTTGTATAGATCCTCTATTTACTCCTTTCGCCTTTCTGCTTTCCCTTCTTTGCTTAGAACTGCTTTTCATCTGAACTCTTGATATTCATGCAAGTGGTTCTCTTTTCTCCAAAGGTCTCTTTAATTTTCCTGTGGACAGGATCTATCTTACCCCTAGTGATATATGCCTCTACATCCTCACATTTGTCTTCTAGCCATCACTGATTAGCCATTTTGCACTTCCTGTCGAGCTCATTTTTGAGACGTTTGTATTCCTTTTTACCTGAATCATTTACTGCATTTTTATTTTTTCTCCTTTCATCAATTAAATTCAATACCTCTTCTGTTACCCAAGGATTTCTACTAGCCCTCATCTTTTTACCTACTTGATCCTGTGCTGCCTTCACTATTTTATGTCTCAAAGCTACCCATTCTTCTTCTAATGTAATTCTTTCCCCTGTTCTTGTCAATTATTCCCTTATGCTCTCCCTGAAACTCTGTACACCCTCTGGTTCTTTCAGCTTATCCAGGTCCCATCTCCTTAAATTCTCACCTTTTTTGCAGTTTCTTCAGTTTTAGTCTACAGTTCATTACCAATAGATTTTATCTCATCATACATTTCATCAATTTCTTCATCATCTGCAGAGATCGTTGGCAAATAAACTTGTACTACTGTAGTAAACATGGGCTTCATGTCTATCTTGGCCACAATAATGTGTTCACTATGCTGTTTATAGTAACTTACCCGCACTCCTATTTTTTTATTCATTATTAAGCCTACTCCTGCATTACCCCTATTTGATTTTCTATTTATAATCCTGTATTCACCTGACCAGAAGTCTTGTTCTTCCTGCCACTGAACTTCACTAATTCCCACTATATCTAACTTTAACCTATCCATTCCCCTTTTTCAATTTTCTAACCTGCCTACCTAATTAAGGAATCCAACATTCCATGCTCTGATCCGTAGAACACCAGTTTCATTTCTCCTGATAACTACATCCACCTGAGAAGTCCCTGCCCGAAGATCCGAATAGAGGACTATTTTACCTCTGCAATATTTTACCCAAGTGGACGCCATCATCATTTAACTATACAGTAAAGCTGCATGCCCTCGGTAAAAATTACAGGTGTAGTTTCCCCCCTGCTTTCAGCTGTTCGCAGTACCAGCACAGCAAGGCCATTTTGGTTAGTGTTAGAAGGCCAGATCAGTAAATCATCCAGACTGTGGCCCGTGCAACTATTGAATAGGCTGCTGCCCCTCATCATGAACCACATGTTTGTCTGGTCTCTCAACAGATACCCCTTCATTCTGGTTGCAGCTACGGTATGGCTATCGGTATTGCAGAGGCACGCAGGCCTCCCCACCAACAGCAAGGTCCATGGTTCATGGGGGTGGGGGACTTCATTACTACATATTCAAATGTCAACGTCCATTTTTCAATATGGGAGAAGATGATATGAGTCTCATTTACTGCCTTTGACATATAATTTTAATTGTTCACTAATGTAAAGGTTTCTGTATGCTAAAATGAGGCCTGTTCCATACCAAAATGTATCTTCCATGACAACCAGTTTTTTGCTGGTTTCAGATGTTGCTAGACAAGGAGGAGATTGGTCAGTCATTCTTAAGCATAAGAAACACTGCCTCACATTCTGTAGACCACCGTTAGGATACATCTTTGTACTGAAGGCAACTGAGCAGTAGATGGTTTCATCTACACTGGGAATAACATTGGCATAATAGTTAATTCTGTCTAGGGAGGGTTACTGTTCTGTATTTTCTTTTGTTTTATATATAGCTTCTAAATAACACAGCGCACAGCATTGACAATATGCTCGTCAAAATAAGAATGTGATCTAGATCTTCTACATGTACTACAAAGAATCAGACCTTCTCTGAATTACATTTGTGACTTGTCTCATATAGTTCGGAGATGATGATCAACAAATTATTGATGTGATGCTTGTGCATGTGTATGACAAAAATGTTTTTGAGGTAATTCATGCTCCGTGGTATGTTTTGGGTTAGCTACTCCATAAATCTTTGGATAAAGGTGGGCATGCTTGCTATTTTGAAATGCAATCTCATATCTTTATTTGCAGAAATGGTGTGTTAATAACTGCAATGGATGGACTGAGAATCATCAACTACCAAAAGGTGCCAAAAAACATCACCTTGGTAGAAAAAAAAGCATACCACCAACAATTTTGGAGAGCAACTCTTCTTGGCATGGGGAGATCTGCTTTTAGCATTGCTATATGTGTGTTAAGTTTCATGGCCGTGCTTGATTGAGAGATCTGATTTGTTTATATGGAGAGAAAGAAAAAGTTCTTGTGAATTCTGAAGTGAACAGCACTGGGTAGAGACTGAATCCATATTTAATCTGGAATGGATTTTGAGCTTGAACCCTGCTTTATTATTATTTTCTTACAGTAGTTACATATTTCTGCCTGACTAGAAAGGCTAGTAGTTACTGAAGCACAAAACAGAACATGATGGATGACTGTGACATATTAAACTTAGGATGGAGCTGGGTTTGTGGTGAAAAGTTCGAGTGTGGGTGTATATCATGGGTTGGTACAATCACTGATTAGCTGAACTGCTTGTTAGGGGAATGAGTCTTATTACATCTACGGTGCTGTATGCGGGAAACAATACAGCTCCTTTTTTCCATCATCTTCATCTTCAGCTTCTCTTCAGGTATTAGGCAGGAATTGTCAGTTACGGTACCCATCTCTGTCAGGTCTTCCTCTGTCTCTCCTCCCGTGGCACTTATAATTTCTTGCCTTTCAGGGAAGTCTCTCACTCTCCAGTCTTTGTAGATGTTGGTTTCATTTTCTTCTGTAATCTCGAATTTTATCATTGAGGGTAAAGATTTCTCAGCCTGTCTTCTCTTGTGCAACCTTCAACACCTCTAAGAAACTTCATTTCTTGTGACTGAATCCGGCTTTCTTGCTTCTTGGTTATTACCCAGGTCTCAATTCTATAGAGCAGAGCGGGAACTGCAACAGTTTTGTAAAATTTAATTTGAGTGTTTTTCCTGGTTTTGTTTTTTAGGTTTTTGTTAATTGTTCCACATACCCAGATAAATTTACTAAGCTTAATTTCAATATCTCTGCTGTAGCCATACATCATTTCACATCTGAGGTGGCTGAAATGGTTTACTTACTCTAAAATCTTCTGATCTATCACTATTTTGGTTCTGATTGGTTCTTTCCCCATGAAGGACATTGTCCTAGTTTTTTCTTTCGAAATTTCCATGTTAAATTTTGCTCTAATTTGTTTTACCAAGTAGATTTCTTTCTGAAGGTCATCTTCCTTATCTGCTAGGATTACTGGCATCATCAGCATATAGTAAATTATTTAAAATAATGTTCCAGTCAAGGTAGATGCCTTCGTGAAATTCTGATTTCCATACATGTATTGTTTGATTATTTTTACCATTACCTTATTTTTATTTTATTTTTCCATGAAGATCCAATGAGGCCACTGGCAGATAACATCAAGGTGAACAGTGTACTTCAGACAAGTCCACTTCAATCTGTAGATGCCTATCTAATCTATAGTTTTTGCTACCTGGATTGATTGAAATTTACAGCTAACATTTGGGTCATTCCATGTCAATTCAACCAATTTGAGAAAATGTTCCCGCTGACAGTCTCATATTTGGCTGAAATTTAGCACACCTATGCTACCAAGTGTGGAACACTCATGTACAAAATTTTAAGTTCCCCTGCCAATTAGTTCCAGAATTATGGCTTGTGAAAGGTTGTGTGACCCGGAAATTGCAACCTGCACTTGGCAATCTATCTTCAGACCCAACTGAGGTCTTAATAACTTTGGAACTATTCCACACAGTCTAGTGAAATTTTTACAACCCAGTAACATCCACTTAGAGAACACACTCTATGAATCAAAACACCAACAACACATTTCTGAGGGAAAATAAAATATTTCAAAATGAGGCTAAAAAAATGTAATACATTAAAAGGTACATATTGTAGGTGCCCTCTATGCCAAATATAATTCACTCAAACAGGGTATAAATTTTTTGTGGTAAGCTTAATGTGGCCTAAACACACACACAGCTCATCTTGCCAACATCAGTCACACAAACAGAGTTACATGCACACAAAAATTTGAAAAATTACCTGAAAAACATGGATTTTCTAAGTGTGGTAGCACAAAAGGAAAAAGTGATGTCCAAGCCAAATTTCAAGCACTGCGTAAGTAGACCATAATATAATATGTGGCAAAATTTCAACTTGTTATTGCAAAACATTTGTGTACAAGAAAAGTTAACAGAGATGTATTTGGTTACATTTCTTTTAAGATGATTTAGAAAGTAATAGTGGTGATGCAGACAGCTTGTTTCAGATAAAGCTTCAGCAATTGTTGGGAACCATTAGGCAACAGAAAGTTAAACAATGGTAGTTTTCAGGGACAGAATGAGTCATAGTTAGGCAGGAACAACAAAGTAAACAAGTAACAATTACAGGTTACTCATGTTTTTAAGATTATAGTTGAGACTGGTCAGTACTGTTGTGGAAAGTCAATATGGAGGCAGAAGAGTGTACTAGTGGTGCTTTTGTTCAAACAAGTTGCAGTATTGGTAGAGCACAAGCATCTTATTGTCGTAAAACAACATATGGAACAAAATGTGTCATTCACTTTGTACTGTATGATCTGGATGAATCGGCCCAAGACTTGTTGCTATGGAGATCCAGGATACACACTGTGGGCACAAGAAGTACAGTTCCAGAAAACTTTAGTGTTTGTTATCATCATATGAAAGTGTTTCTGGATAAGTATTCCTTCCTACAATGAAGTTGTTTTGATCCATTTCGTATTTATAAGAAGACAGTGAAGTCTAGCCTCAGAGAAATTGATATAAAATCAGTATTGAAAGTGAATCAGTGCATGGGACTTAACATGAAACCAGGACAAAAGTTATATTCCAGGTGTGTTACACTGCTAAAAAATGAAGAATATTCTGATAATTTACATGACAGTGATGAAGAGTAGCAGCCACCTACAACCACAGCGGATGAGCAATTAAATACTTCAGTGACTGCTCTTGGTTTGTCTCCCATGATGACAAACAAAGTTGTGAAAAGAGACAGGCCCAGCTATGGTAGAAGAAAACTACAAGAAGCTCAAATGGAATTACAACACAAAATAGCTGACACTCTAATGGTGGAAGAGGAAGAACTACCTGCTCCAAAGGAGCAGAAATGCCAGAAATGCTCTGATTTGGACAAAATTGTGCATGATTTGAAAGAAAAATGTGCCATATCCACATGCCAGAAAAAAGTAGCTATTCTTACTCTTTCACCTTCCAGCTGGTCTATTGTCTACACTGCAAAGGAATTCAATGTTTCTACATATATGGTAAAGCAAGCTAGGAAAATAAAAGCAACCCAGGGAGTGCTTCCACAACTTCAGCAGGCTCAGGATAAGCAATTGAGTTCAGAAATAAAGGTGCTAGTGTTGGAATTTTATGAAAAGAATGACTACAGCCGAATAATGCCTGGAAAAAAAGACTATGTAATGGTGAAAATGGGAAATGTCCATGTACAGATGCAAAAAAGACTGTTGGTATGCAATTTATCAGAACTATATGTAGAATTCAAGGAAAAATATCCCAATACCAAAGTAGGTTTATCATCTTTTTTTCAATCTTCGGCCAAAATGAGTTGTGCCTGTAAGTGCAAGGGACACCCACAATGTTTGTGTATGTGAGACCCATCAAAATGCTAAGCTGATGTTTGCTGTTATAAAGGATTCTGGTCTGGATTACAAAGGTGCAATGAAGCTGCTAGTGTGTGACATCAGTTCCTACCAGTGCATGATATACAGGTGTGAAAAGTGTCCTGGTAAGGCAAATCTTGCAGAACACATGAATAACAAACTGTATGGTGAACTTGTTATGGATGATGATGAACTTGTTTCTTATAAACAATGGACACATATGGATCGCACAAGTCTTGGAACAAAGCAAAGTACAGTGGAAGGTTTTGTTGAACTGTGTTGTCAAAAAATGGACAAACTGACCACACACAGCTTCACAGCAACAGCACAATTGGCTTATCTACAGTTTTGTAAGGATAATTTGAAATGATGAAATTATAGTAATACTAGACTTTTCTGAAAATTATGCATTTATAGTTCAAGATGCCATCTGAGGATATCATTGGGACAACAGTCAAGCAACTCTCCAGCCATTTGCGATTTACTATAGAGATGAATCAGGTGATGTGTCTGTCATGAACCTGTGCATTTTTAGTGACTGTTTAATTAATGATGCCATTGCAGTTCATGTCCACATTCCCACTGTCATGGTATATGTGAAAAACAAGCTGCCCTCACATATATTTTGTGAAAAATTTCAGTGATGGGGCAGCTAGTCAGTACAAAAACTGTAAAAATCTCAAAAATTTATCATGCATTACCATGATTTTCAGATTCATGCAGAATGGAATTTTTTCGCAACAAGTCATGGTAAAAATATATGTGATGGTACTTGTGCTACCATTAAGCGCATGGCATCACAAGCTAGTCTGCAACACTGCTGGAATTGTGTGAACAATATATTTCGTGTGTGACAGTGCAACGTGCACTGTGTAAAATAGACCTCTTTGGCATTGTCTAACACTCTTTGTGTGCGCTAATTATTCTGTTGTGTTCACTGTAAATTTTTTGTTCTTGAATGTGCAAATATAGTTATTAGTAAAACGTCCTTTTTTCTCCTTAATACTTATTCAGCTGTGCAAATTCCAATAAACACCCTACAGAAGGTCACATTCTGTCTGGCATACAATCATTTTATGTTTCAAAAGATAAGGTGAAATCAGTCGAAGAGTTGCTGAAAAGCAGACTAGAACATGTTAAAACTGTTGCAGGCACAAGGAGCCATCACCACTTCTCTCCTGCGGACTCTGACAATGTGCAGATGAGCAGACTGTC
Source organism: Schistocerca gregaria (assembly GCF_023897955.1). NCBI lineage: Eukaryota > Metazoa > Arthropoda > Insecta > Orthoptera > Acrididae > Schistocerca > Schistocerca gregaria. Next base: position 198,686,598 of record NC_064922.1, read on the forward strand.
TGATTATAACTATAGGTTCATGGACAACATGTGTCTTCAAAGTGTGTCTGACTCAGGATTCAGGAGCAAAAGCAGCAACATACAACTAGGTTGCTATGTTATTGCTGTTTATGATGACAAATGGTACTTAGGATGTGCTGCAGAGTGCTGTGAAGCAGAAGGTGATGTATTTGTGAATTTCATGGCACCAGTAGGACCAGCAAGATCGTTTCATTGGCCATGTTTGGCAGACAGGTGTTGGATTCCTTTTGAACATATTCTTATGACAGTTCCAGTTTCTACCACAGTGTCAGGAAGACAGTACAATTTGCCACTCAATGTACAGAGTACAGTAGCTAAAGTGTGGGAGAACTTCTGTTAGAAGCACAATCAACTGGTTTTTAGCAGTTAAGCTGCAGTAAACATTAATGATAGGTTGTGTTAATCTGTCTATATGTTGTTGCTTAGTGATTAAACAGTTGTGGGAGAGGATAAGAAGAGGCAGAACAGTTTACTATATGTTTTTACAAAATTGTGTTGTGGAACAATGGCCACATCACCAAATACATGTCAACTTCCATTGTACACAAATGTCTTGCAATAACATTCAGAAATTTTGAGATATATATCATTATGGTCTACTTATGCAGTGTGTGAAAGTTGGCTTGGATACCACTTGTCTCTTTTGTGCTACCACACTTCGAAAATCCACATGTTTCAGGGAATTTTTCAAATTTTTGTATTTTTGTGTGCATGTAACTCAGTTTTTGTGACTGATACGCACATGGTGAGTTATGTGTTAGGCCACATTAAGGTTACCGCAAAAAAATTTATACTCTTTTTGAGTGAATTATATTTGGCATAGAGGGCACCTACAATTTGTACCTTCTAACTTGTTACATTTTTTAAATCACATTTTGGAATTTTTTGTTTTCCCTCAGCAATATGTTATTGGTGTTTCGATTCATGGAGTGTGTTTTCTAAATGGATGTTACTGGGTTGTAAAAATTTCAGTGGACTGCGTGGAAGAGTTCCAAAGTTGGGTCTGAAGATAGACTGCCAGATGCGGGTTGCAATTTCCGGGTCACGCCATCTTCCACAAGTCAAAGTCATAATTCTGGAACTAATTGGCAGGGGAAACTAATACTTTGTACACGAGTGTTCCACACATGATAGAATTAGTGTACTGAATTTCAGTCAAATCTGAGACTATGAGCTGGAGCCCCTGGTTGAACTGACATGGAATGACCCATTTTCAAAGAAGGGCCTATGAATTCTAGTGACACTTATTGCACTTCTTTGTCTAAGCACATCTTAACACTGTATCACATAGTGGGGGGGGGGGGGGGGGAAATCTGTCTATGACTTCTAGTATTTTCTACAGTTAAAATTATGCTTGAAACTTAGCTTATAGAGAACACAGTCACAGAACTGTATTACTGATTAGGTTGCTATTTACTCTTATGAAAATTCATTGTGGGTTTTCACTATGAAAATGAGCACTTTCTGTGAAAGATAAATATAAGAGATTCAATAGGAAGTAAGTTCTGGCTTCAATCCACACACGGTAAATAATATTTGAATCTGCTCATCGCATACCTGAAAGCCATTGCAGCATCACCAAGTCCTGAAAGCTATGTGTATCAATTTACCTTGACTCATCAAAAACTCAACCAGGGGGTGCACTCACTGAAACTGATACTCCTTGTTGTTGCTAAAGCAGGAGCTGACTGAGGAAGAACAACTTCTGTTTGAATTGCTACTAGTAATATTTTTCTTTCTCATCATTGAGTTACTGTTTGAATATTTTCAAAAACACAGGGTCCATTTACTCATATTGCATACACACTGTACATGAGTCACCAACACTAGTTTTGTATCTACATTGGGATATTTGTATTTAAAACACATGACTAGTAGCACCAAACACAAGAAATGATATACAGAGTGACAATAGTTGCACAGTGGTGAGGGCACTGATTGGAGAGATGTCTCAAGACAGTTCAGTAGGATATATAAATATATCAGCAGCGAGACTAACACAGTTTCTAAGGGTATATAAAATTAAGGGAACCAGAATGGTGAGCCCAGAATAGCAGTACCACAAGTGATTGTGTCTGGACTGTGCTGAAACCTTTATGGGAAGCAACTTTTTGAGAGGTGTGCATGAGGTAAAATGCGATGGACAGTCTTATTGGCCAGAATGTCAACGGCACATCAGCACCTTCCACAGTTGTGGTGTGGCTAGGCACCTCTTTTATGAATGATATCAAGAGTTTAGCAACAAGTATAGTTAATGCGTAGCAAATATTTTTCCTATGTAAATGTAAAAGGGAAAATTGACTTTTATATATCCAGAAAAAGTTGTTGATCAGCATTCTGTAAAAAGAATATAAATGTAATTGGAAATAAGAAAAATCAAGAAGCCTCCTAAAAAGTAAATGAACATGTTATCTTATTACAAGGGGCAAAGTTGTAAAGGGCTGTCCTTATAATTTGATTATGAATCTACTGCTCTTCTTATTACAAGTAAACAATCTGCCATTTTATTTGAACAAACAGCAAAACTTAATCCTTTTGTATGATAATAATGTATTTATTGGGTTGGTGCATAAGTTCATTGTGTTTTTCCATAAGTTTAGTAATAAACACAACAGACACATATAGCAGAGACTTTAAGTCATCAATGATACACTGAAGAGCCAAAGAAACTGATACATCTGCCTAATATCATGTAGGGGCCCCGCAAGCATGAAGAAAAGCTGCAACATGACGTGGCATGGACTCAACTAATGTCTGATATAGTGCTGGAGGGAATTGTCACCATGAATCCTGCATGACTGTCCATAAATCTGTAAGTATACGAGGGGGTGCAGATCTCTTCCATACAGCGCATTGCAAGGCATCCCAGACATGCTCAATAATGTTCATACCTGAGGAGTTCGGTGGCCAGCAGAAGTGTTTAAACTCTGAAGAGCATTCCTGGAGCCAGTCTGTAGGAATTCTGCATGAGTGGGGTGTTGCATTGCCTTGCTGGAATTACACAAGTCCGTCGGAATGCACAATGGACATGAATGGATGCAGGTAATCAGACAGGATGCTTTTGTACGTGTCTCCTGTCATAGTCATATCTAGATGTATCCAGGGTCCCATATCACTCCAACTGCACATGCCCCACACCACTACTGAGTAGCGTCCCAAGCTTGAACAGTCCCCTGCTGACATGAAGGGTCTTACGATTCATGAGGTTGTGTCCATACCCGCACACGTCCATCCACTTGATAAAATTTGAAACTAGACTTGTCTGACCAGGCAACATGTTTCAAGTCCTCAACAGTTCCATGTCGGTTTGACAGGCCGAGGCGAGATGTAAAGCTTTGTGTCGTGCAGTCATCAGGAGTAAATGACTGGGCCGTCAGCTCCAAACGCCCATTTTGATGAAGTTTCATTGAATGGTTCATACACTGACACTTGTTGATGGCCCAGCATTGAAATCTACAGCAATTTGCAGAAAGGTTGCACTTCTGTCACACTAAACAATTCTCTTAAGTTGCCATTGGTCCCATTCTTGCAAGACCTTTCTCCAGACACAGCAATGTTGGAGATTTGATGTTTTACTAGATTATTGATATTCGCGGTACATTCTTGAAATGGTCGTACAGGAAAAATCCCACTTCATCGCTACTTCAATGGTGCTGTGTCCCATCACTCATGCACTGATTATGGTACCACGTTCAAACTCACTTAAATCTTGATAACCTGCCATTGTAGCAGCAGTAACTGACCTAACAAATGTGCAGACCATTGTTGTCTCATATAGGCACTGCTTACCACAGCACTGTATTCTGCCTGTTTACATATCTATGTATTTGAATATGCATAACTGTACCAGTATCTTTGGCACTTCAGTGTACATTCTTCTTCACTAGTTACAACAATCTGCCAATGATGGGATAGCTATTAATTCTGTGACTGTAGAAATCACATGAATTTGAAGCGAAGAGCTTGTCGAGCCCTGTTTGGAGCACATTTTCATTTGGAAAGGGAGTTTCTTGAAGGCTGTTTGATAGAGAGCAGACAAGGTGAAAATCGGAGGGTCCAAGATCAGGTGAATGAGGTGGGTGCATAATGGCTTCCCAATCTAACTTTTGTTTACTGTTTTTTGTCAGCCTAACAGAATGCAGGTGGGCATTATCATAGAGTGGCATCACTTTGCGCAGACTTCTTGGTCATTGTTCTTGTACTGCATCTGCAATATTTCGCCATTGATGACAATATATGTCAGCAGTGATGGTTACACCTTGGGGTAGCAATTTGTAGTAGCTCACATTACCGCTGTTCAACCAGATGCATAACACTATCTTTTGTGAGTGCACGCATGTTGTTGTGCAAGGAATTGGTTTATTTGGGCTCAACTGTTCCTTTCTTTTCCTTCTGTTGGCATAAAGATCCCATTTCTCATCACCAATAATGATACAGGATAGAAAAGGCTGGTGTTGTCCATGAGCCAATAGCTGACAAGCAAGAAAAGGTGCACATGTGGCTACCTGCTGATTTTTTAACCTTCTCCAGAGCATGGAAATGTTGCACAGTGGTGGAATGATACTGTTCATCATATTTGCCAGATCTCAAGTACAGCGATGTGGAACATTATGATTTAATGTGTTTAAATGATATTTATCAAACACCAAAGGTCTTCCTGAATGTAGAGAGTCACTAATGTCAAAACAATCCTCCTCAAAATGAGGAAACCATTTCCTTTCTGTGCTCTGTCCAGTGGCATTATCCCCATACATGGTGCAAATGTTTCTGGCCACCTCTGCTGTTTTCACCACTCTACTGAACTCAAGCCAAAAAATATGTCACAAATGTTCCAATTTCTTAACTTGGTACTATATTTTCTAGCATCCATAGCTCCACTCACTATATCCAAATGACAAAATGTCAATATGTAAAGTCAAATAGCAACAATGAACTACAAAAAAAAAAGACAATTGATGAATAAACCCATAGCAACCAGAATGCCAGCATGCAAAACAAAAATGTTACGAACTTGTGCACCAACCTAATATTCTGCCTAGCAGTGAAATGCTGTTATTGTGGTCTTCAGTCCACAGACTGGTTTATGAAGCTCTCCACACTAGTCTGTCCTGTGCAATCATCTCATATTTATATAACAAGCTGCAACCTGTCCATCTGAAGCTGCTTGCTCTAATCAAGCACTGGTCTCCACCCACAATTTTTTACCGAGCGAGGTGGCGCAGTGGTTAGCACACTGGACTCGCATTCAGGAGGATGACGGTTCAATCCTGTCTCCGGCCATCCTGATTTAGGTTCTCTGTGATTTCTCTAAATCGTTTCAGGCAAATGCCAGGATGGTTCCTTTGAAAGGGCCAATTTCCTTCCCACTCCTTCCCTAACCCGGGCTTGCGCTCCGTCTCTAATGACCTCGTTGTTGATGGGACGTTAAACACTAACCACCACCACCACAATTTTTTCCTCTCTCAGTCCCCTACATTACCAAACCAATGATTTCCTTGGTGCCTCAGGATGAATCTGATTAACCAATCACTTCTTTTAGTCAATACCTGCCATAAATTTCTTTCCTCCTCAGTTTGATTCAGTACGTCTTCATCAGTTATCTGATATAGCCATTTAATCTTATGCTTTCTTCTGTAGCAACACATTTCAAAAGATTCTTTTTTTTCATATCTGAACTGAACTGTTCACATCATTGTTGGGGAAAAGAACAGCAATAAGCCTTAATTACATGCAAATATTAAATTTATTAATCACACTAAATTTTCACTTAAGTAAATTGCTAAATTGATTGAAAGATTTCACTGACTAACAATGTCCAAATAAAAATCAGCTATTTGCATCAACAATAGAAGCAACAGCAATGAAAACAACTTCAATACAAACAGAAGGATCAACACAAAAATTGAAATCATCAGCAGTAGGAGCAGCAGAACCATCAGCAACAGAGCAGCAGGTCAAATACCAACAGCCATAACACCAGAAGGAGAAGCAAAGAAGACTACTTTACAAAGAATCATGAAAATACTAGCAACACTAGCAGCAGCAGAACTAGCCACAACAGTAGCATCAGGATGACATGGCTTAAGAGGAGACAGAGCATTAGATTAGTAGGACTACATCTGCAGAGTCTGGCAGAAAAATGTACACACTTTAAGGAATGAAAAGTAAAAGTGTGTTCACTTCACATTTAATAACTGATCACACATGTTGTACAACCTTTAGTTTAGCACATGATTACTTTAAATGTTCAAAATGTTCACCATTGGTGGCTATACACATAACAGAACAATGAGCAGTTGCTGCAACTACATCAGTCAATGTTACAGTGGAGATCACTGCACATGTCACTGTAATCTCCTGGCAAAGTTCCTCCAGCATGCCTAGCTTACATCCATAGGTGTTGGATCTGACGACCTTGTAGGGAACTCTGTGGGCCCTCTTCGTCCAATCCCAATGCCCTGGAAAACTGTAATCCAGGAGAGCTCATGTGGCTAGATGTTACTGTGGTGGCACCCTGCCCTGTTGGTAGAAGACCTCTTCATCAGCTCCATAAAGCGCATGTATACCTGGCAAAATTGATGTACGTAACATTTCCAGATACGCCCTCTAGTGATAATAGCATCAAAGAAAAAGGGTCCTACTAAGCCCCTAGATGATAGTCCACACCACACATGAACCCTTGGTAGATTGACCACTTTACCCACTTAAACATGTGGATTTTCTGGTGCCCAGTACACACTGTTATGTCAATTCACATTTCCATTAAGTTTAAATTGTGCCTCGCCACTCCACACTACCTTCGTCACAAATTGTTCATCATCAGTTACCATTTGCTGATACCATTCATGAAATTGATTGTGCAATCACAATCATCCTCATTAATCATATGCAGTTACTGTGGAATAAAAACTTTCCACTTTTCAGCTTTCAGAATTCTTTGTACACTTGTGCTGCTAAGCCCCGTTTATGTGCACATTGCATAGCAGACTTCTGTGGAGAATTAACAAATGTTTTTAACACTAGAGCTGATGGAGTAGGACAGCTGTATGCTGTCTCCTAATCTTCCTTTGTGAATATCACAAATCGTTCCATCCAATTCAAACTTGTCAATCTAATCATCATCATTTAACACTTCTTCCACTTCATTCTGTCCAAATACACCTGTTCACAGAGAACATCATCCACTGTCCATTCTCTGGTCACTAGATCAGACTTAATCAAGTCCATCCATCAGGCTTGAGGTCTTCCTCAATGTCTTTTCCCATCCACCTGTCTTTCCAAATTTATTTTGACTGTTATAGTTGGCTCCATTCTCATCACATGCCCATACCACTGAAGTCTAGATGTGCCAATTCAATATAATAAGGATGTCTTTATTCTGGCTACTTTCCTCACCTCCTCATTCCTTCACTTGTCCATCTTGGTCTTCTGGATGGTGGATCTAAGAAATTTCATCTCTGATGCTTGCAGCCTTGATGATTCTCTTTTGTGAGAGTACATTTTTCAATACCATAGATCAATATTGGTATGAAATAGCTATTAAACATCATCAGTTTGGCTGGTTTTCGAATCAAGTCATCCCATAAAAGTGATCTTACTTGTTGGTAGAATTCAGATCCTTTTTGCACTATTGGTTATTTCATTTCTGACCAAATTATCACTGGAGATTACACTTGCAAGGTAAGGAAAACTGTCCACACACTCTAGTTGGTGGTCTCCTAGTTTTACACTTGCCAGTTGTCCTTCTCTGTTGACTGCCATCACCACTGTCTTGGTCTTGCTGATGTTGAGGTTATATTTCTGGAACTCAGATTTCCATTCATTGAGTATGATCTGCACTTCCTCTTCAGTTTTGCCCCACATAAAGGTGTAATCAACAAAGGCAAATGCATTCAGTTTATCTGACTTCTCCTTGACATTCTTCATTATAGTATCCATAACAGTGATGAATAGTAGTGGGGACAGTGCGCTTCATTACTGAACTCCACTCTTGGTCTCAAACCATGATGATCATCATTCCCTAATTTGTACGCAGCTAGTACTTGTCAATTAAGCATTTAATTGCTAGATGGATTGGCAGTTCTGTTTCAAACTCCTGCCTCCACTGACATTGCATTTCAACGGCATTATCAAACATGAAGAACCACATCACAATACATTTTCGTCGTTCAAATGTCAAGCGTGCTCCAGCCATCTTGTTTTTTCAATACCGAGATCAAGGTACTAACATCTGTTGAGCCAAAGACCATACTACAACACACTCAGAGCTCAAACTGAATGACAATATCAATATCTCGATAGGGCCTGACAAAGAGTGTATACATTTTTTCTGGTGGAGTCTGTATCTCACACAGTGATAACTTTTAAGTCCTCAAACTTAGAAAAGAATAAGAACATGACAAATCAGCCTACAAACTTACAGATAAGTGACAGCCACTTCTTTTTTTAAACAATCAAGGCCTTGAAAGGAAAGTTGAAATATTGGAGGAGTTAAAACACAAAATAAGTATTCTTTTCTCTATTTATCTGAACATTGGCTTAAACAAGAAAAAATAGAATACTATAAACCAGAAGTTTATAATTACAGGAACAGCTTCTGCACATCTCAGTACCAAAACGGTGGTACTATAATCCACATTTGCAGTGATACAGACCTCAGAACGATTGATCCCAGCTGTGAATGTGTTGGGAAACACTTCAGCATTATGGGTATCAGATGTGATGTAATGAAAGTTATTCTAGCATGTATCTACCATACTCCTGATTCAGTTGAAAGTACTTTTCTAGATAACTTAGGCAGTGCACTCTGCTGCATAATAAAGTTGAAAGAATTAGTAACAAAAACGGGCAGAGGCTGGAGGGGGGGAAGGGGGAAGGGGGGAGGAAAGCGAAATTCAAACTTTGATTTAATTTGTGACAGACCGAGAGTAAATAAGTTACTGACCGTCCTATGGAAGCACAATTTCCATTGCGTTAATTCAAAAGCTACTTGGCTAAAAGCATGCCTAGATAATGTCTTTGTTGACTGTCCTCATAATATGTATTCCACTAGTGTGAAAGAATTTATTTTCTCAGATAGCAACATCTTAACAGTAGAGTTAAAATATTTTATAAAAGTGGACAGAAATAAGTCCCAACAAAAGTTAACCAGGTCTAAAAATAGTATAATCTAACAACATTCAATCTAAAAAAACTGGTGCGCCTGCTGAGTTTAAAAGACTGGAACAAATTATTTGTAAGATGTGGTTCCAATGCCTAACTTATTTATGAGACCTTCCACAATCATTTAATTAGTATCTTAAATGCTCATTCTATTCCACAGAAAAAAAAAACACATAACAAGAAAGGGAAAACCATGGTACAGAGAAACTAAAGAATAAACTATTGCTGTTAAAATGCCCAAGCAAAGCTAATAATTCTGATGAAATTAAGGATCTGCAAAAAATTATCAAGGAACTGTACAAGAAAGAATTACAATAGGCTACAAACATCCAATACTAAATTCATAAAAAAATAATAAAAACAGCCTGGTCAGTAGTTAATAATGTTAAAGGTGTAGTCAGAAACTCTGGTAACAAAGTTGTAATACCAGCAGATATATTCAACTAATGCTTTGTAAGCTGTGTAGAGAAAATCAAAAAGTTAATAAGAAAACCTAATGAAACACATATAGATTTTCTTAATAACACAAACCTAAATCATGATCAAGCTAGAGCTTTATTAAGAAACTTTAGGGAGGTAGAGCAAGACAAAGTTCTTGAAATTGTCAAAGACTTGAAAAATTCATATGGTAGAGACATTTTTTATATGTCAGATAAACTCATGAAAGAAATAATACATTACACTGTAGCTTCATTAACATATTGAATAAACTTGGGCCTTAAAGAGGATCTTTTTCCTGATTTCGTGAAATTATCCCAGATGACGCCGGTCCTTTAGGAGGGAAGCAAATCTGAACTTGTGAACTACAGGTAAGTTTCACTAATCCCAGTACTAGGAAAAGTCTTTGAAAGTATTGAGTATAAACAAATGTATGAATAGTTACAACTGAACAGGATGTTAAGTACATCACAGTTCCGTTACAGGAATGAAAGATCATCTACACAGTCTTAGTCAGAGACATTTTATCAGCATTTGAGGACCAAGCTTATACATAGGTAACCTTATGTGACCTGAGTAAGGTCTTCAACTGTGTTGACCACCATGTTTTGCACTCCAAACTAGAATACTATAGAATTTGTGGCAAAAATTCTAAAACTACTGAAATCATACCTCAATTAAAAAAAAAAAAAAAAGTCAATGGTGAGTTTGGAAGAACAGTTGGAGTGCCACAGGGATCAAAATTAGGACCTCTTCTATTTCTGGTACAAATAAATGACTTACCAGATAATACAAATGTAAAGACATATATGTACGTAGATGATACCACTTTTCTGTCAGTAAACCATGTATTTGATGACCATGACAAGCGATTGAATCTGGTGAAAGAAAGTGCAGCATCCTGGTTCAGTGCAAGTGGTTTACTGTTAAATATAAATAAGATGTAGCAGAATATGTGATTCTGTCTATCAAAGACTGCAAAAATGGATAAACAAAGCATAAAATTTTTAGGCAATACACTTGACAACTAACTAACATGGAACACTGATGTAGAACAAGTAACAGAACGTTATACTAGCAAGAGTGATGTACTTGCTGAAGAGACTGATTAATACTCTGGGGAAGCAGCAAAAAGAAAGGGGGGGGGGGGAAATTCTTGTAATTCAAAAAAAGGCAATTAGAGTAGCGGAAAGAGCGAATATCAGAACTCACTGAAAGCTTTTGTTCACTAAGTATAAGATCTTAACAGCAGTTAATTTGTATATTCTAGAAAGTGTTAATTACATTTCACTGAACTATCAAATTTAAGTGTAAATAAATCAGACATGATTATAATACAAGAACAAGTACTATGCTGCTCTTACCACAGAACAGACTAGCAAAAACAAGCAACAGTCATAGCTGCATGGCAATCAAAATATGCAGCAAAATGAGCAAACATATCACAGGCATGCCAATCAAATCATTTAAGGAAAAACTGCACAGCTTCTTGCTAGGTAACCAATCTTATTCTTTGGAAGAATTTTTAGAAATGTCAAAACAACAATGTAAATAACATAAATATGTATTTTGTAATAAAAAAGTAAAAGTATATTGCATGTACAAATGCTAAATGGATCAAAGAGAATCTTAATCTGAAACTGAACCTCCTACAACTACCATTGTAGAAACAGATGAAGTCTCTGAAACACATTCTATAAAAATTTATGAATGAGTTAGCCAGTCTTGTAATCATAATATCCCATAAATCACTTCAGATATAATGAAGAATCTTAAAGAGAGGGACCTTCTCCATAACATTTTTGCAGATGATGTACTTATCTATAATGATGTACTATCTTTAAAAAGCTGTATAACTTTTCAATAAGTTCTTGATAAGGTTCCACAATAGTGCAATGAATGACAATTATTTAGAAATGTGAACTTGAGGTCTTCATAAAGTGCATAAATGTTGTATTTTGTGACTATAGTATCAATGAGTTACAATTGGAATTAGTCAATTGGGTTCAGCAGTCTGTAGCTATATGAAATGTGATGATCGCACAACTCTGTCAACTGTAGGTCAATTGCAGGTAAGGCAGGTGAACCATTTCATTAGTAGGATACTGGTAAAAACAGTCATTCTACAGAGGAGAATAATAGGTGTAAAACAAAGAATAGGCCTTCAGATAGACAGATGCTGAATGATACACATTTGGCTTCCAAGAAAGCAATGTATGAAGCCTTCAAAAAACCCAAAGGCATTTTGGTCATATATAGAGGCTGTTAGTGGCACCAAAGTTAGTGTCCAGTCTGAGAATTGCCCCAATTTCGTCCTTGTGCCATTGAAAAGATGAGAGGAATATATATTAATGTAAGTGGTGTTGAGAAACAGCTGAAATAATTAAAAGTGAACAAAGATCCAGGGCCTGGTAGAGTCCCTATCAGATTCTATACAGAATTTACTGTGAGTTAGGCCCTCCTCCATCATTATTCATAGAGCTCTAGAACAAAAACTGTGGCCAGTTCTTGGAAAAAGGCACAAGTCACACTCATTCACAAGAAGGATAGTAGAAGTGATCCACAAAACTATCCTCTAATATCCTTGGCATCAATTTATCGTAAAATCTTAGAACATATTCTCAGCTCAAACATACTGAGGTATCTTGAATAGAATGACCTCCATGGCCCCTTCCATGCTAATCAGCATGGATTCTGTAAACATCATCAAACATGTGAAACCAATTTGCACTTTTCAAGGCAGGCAGGTAGATGCAACATTCCTTGATTTGAGAAAAGCATTTGACTCAACGCCACACCTACACCTACCATCAAAAGTATGGTTGTATGGCGTATAAGTGAAATTTGTGATTGGACTGAGGACTTTTTGGTAGGGAGAATGCGGCATCTCATCTTAGGTGGAGAGTCATCGTCAGATGTAGAAGTAACTTTGGGTGTGCCCCAGGGCAGCGTGCTGGGACCCTTGCTGCTCACATTATATACACTCCTGGAAATGGAAAAAAGAACACATTGACACCGGTGTGTCAGACCCACCATACTTGCTCCGGACACTGCGAGAGGGCTGTACAAGCAATGATCACACGCACGGCACAGCGGACACACCAGAAACCGCGGTGTTGGCCGTCGAATGGCGCTAGCTGCGCAGCATTTGTGCACCACCGCCGTCAGAGCCAGCCAGTTTGCCATGGCATACGGAGCTCCATCGCAGTCTTTAACACTGGTAGCATGCCGCGACAGCGTGGTCGTGAACCGTATGTGCAGCTGACGGACTTTGAGCGAGGGCGTATAGTGGGCATGCGGGAGGACGGGTGGACGTACCGCCGAATTGCTCAACACGTGGGCGTGAGGTCTCCACAGTACATAGATGTTGTCGCCAGTGGTCGGCGGAAGGTGCACGTGCCCGTCGACCTGGGACCAGACCACAGCGATGCACGGATGCATGCCAAGACCGTAGGATCCTACGCAGTGCTGTAGGGGACCGCACCGCCACTTCCGAGCAAATTAGGGATAATGTTGCTCCTGGGGTATCGGTGAGGACCATTCGCAACCGTCTGCGTGAAGCTGGGCTACGGTCCCGCACACTGTTAGGCCGTCTTCCGCTCACGCCCCAACATCGTGCAGCCCGCCTCCAGTGGTGTCGCGACAGGCCTGAATGGAGGGACGAATGGAAACGTGTCGTCTTCAGCGATGAGAGTCGCTTCTGCCTTGGTGCCAATGATTGTCGTATGCGTGTTTGGTGCCGTGCAGGTGAGCGCCACAATCAGGACTGCATACAACCGAGGCACACAGGGCCAACACCCGGCATCATGGTGTGGGGAGCGATCTCCTACACTGGCCGTACACCTCTGGTGATCGTCGAGGGGACACTGAATAGTGCACGGTACATCCAAACCGTCATCGAACCCATCGTTCTACCATTCCTAGACCAGCAAGGGAACTTGCTGTTCCAACAGGACAATGCACGTCCGCATGTATCCCGTGCCACCCAACGTGCTCTAGAAGGTGTAAGTCAACTACCCTGGCTAGCAAGATCTCCGGATCTGTCCCCCATTGAGCATGTTTGGGACTGGATGAAGCGTCGTCTCACGCGGTCTGTACGTCCAGCACGAACGCTGGTCCAACTGAGGCGCCAGGTGGAAATGGCATGGCAAGCCGTTCCACAGGACTACATCCAGCATCTCTACGATCGTCTCCATGGGAGAATAGCAGCCTGCATTGCTGCGAAAGGTGGATATACACTGTACTAGTGCCGACATTGTGCATGCTCTGTTGCCTGTGTCTATGTGCCTGTGGTTCTGTCAGTGTGATCATGTGATGTATCTGACCCCAGGAATGCGTCAATAAAGTTTCCCCTTCCTGGGACAATGAATTCACGGTGTTCTTATTTCAATTTCCAGGAGTGTATTAATAACATTGCAGACAGTGTTAATAATAACCTCAGATTTTTGGAGGTGATGCAGTTATCTATAATGAAATACTATCTGAAAGGAACTACAGAAATATTCAATCAGGTCTTGATAAGATTTCAAAGTGGTGCAAGGATTGGCAAATTGCTTTAAATGTCCAAATATGTAAAACTGGGGAGCCACTGTTGGAATCATCCAAGTTGTACAAACACCTCGGTTTAACACATTGTTGGGATATGAAATGGAATCATCACATAGGCTCAGTCGAGGGTAAAGCAGATGAGATGGTAGACTTTGGTTTATTGGTAAAATACTGCAGAAGTGGAATCAGTCTATAAAGGAGATTGCTTACAAAACACTTGTGCAAGCAGTTTTGGAATATTGCTCAAGTGTGTGGGACCTGTACCAAACAGGACTAACAGGGAATATTGAAAGTTTACAGAGAAGGGCAGCACAAATGGTCACAGGTTTGTTTAGTCTGTGGGAGAGTGTCACAGAGATATGAAGGAACTGAACTGGCAGACTCTTGAAGCCAGACATAAAGTCTATTAACAAAGATTTAACAACCAGCTTTAAATAATGACTCTAGGAATGTACTGCAGCCCCCTATGTATTGCTCACAAAGGTATCTTGAGGATAAGATCAGAATAATTATAATGCACACAGAGGCACTGAAACAATCATTCTTCCCAAGTTACATATATGAATAGAATGGGAAGAAACCCTAAAAACTGGTGTAATGGGATGTACCCCCTGACAGGCATTTCACAATGATTTGCAGAGTACAGATGAAGATGCAGATGTTTGAGACTGCTTATGAATCACTTTTCCATCCCATCTTAAAATATTGCCCAAGTATTTGTGTTCTTTACCAAAGAGGACTAACAGGGGATGTTGAGAATATGCAAAGTGTGACAGCACCAATAGTTACAGGTTTATTTGATCCAATGGAGAGTGTCATGAAAATGTTGAAAAACATGATCTGGTAAATGCCTGAAGATACACACCAACTGTATCACCTAAGCCTGCTTAGAAAATTTCAAGAATCAGTATTAAATGAGGAATCTATCACTAAACAACTGTGTTATATGCATCAGTCCCATAGAGGCTGTGAAGATATGATTGCACTATTTACTCTGCCCACAGAGGAGTTTATGCAGTCATTCTTCCCACACTCCTTGTGTGAGTGAAATGGGAGGAAACCCTGATTTCTGGTAAAATGTGAAGTATCACCTGCCATGCACCTTATAATTATTTGCAGAGTGTGTATGTAAATGTAGACATTACTGCAGTATATTAGATTGATCACTCTTGCTATGTTGCAAGGTTCCATTTGCAATAGGATTGAAAAATAATTAAATATAAAATTAAAATTTACAAAATAAACCTCAACCTTTTCTTGTGGCAGTCTTCTTTCACTTTGCATGTGAGTTTCTAGCAAATATTTTGAATCTTTTACTGTAATGTAGAACTCATTTATGCACAACACTATTTCTTTATAATAAATCAGCATTCTGTGAGCCAAAAATGTACAGCCCATATACACTGATCAGACAGAACATATGACCACCACCCTACTGCCGATATAAACTTATCCAAGTGATAGCAGCATTAGTTGCAAAGGAACGATTGCTAGTCAGACATATGTATGGTGCATCCAGTATCAGTAAGCATGCTGTCCATGTGCAGAATGATGTTTGACAAAGGACTCAGTTGGATGAATACAAACAGCTGATAACTGAAGCTAAAATCACTGTCCTCTCAGGAAAGCCAGCTTCAGATCACTTACTTCAGAGATTAGATTGGACCTTTGGTAAATTTTGAACAGTTCATAATTAAAATCAGCTATATTTGATTATCAGTATGAAATTTTACAGAACTGTAATTCTGATTAAAAAAATCCCATGCTTAACCACACTGCATGCTTGCATCACTGACTCATTGTTCAAGAGCTAAGCTTGTATAGGATCTTACAGTCTCTTATACTTACATCAAACTCTGAAAATGGCTATAACTACACACTTCACTAACAGAAAATCATGTGATACACTCAAACAATGGGAAATGAGGGATGGACAACAAAATGAAACAGATTACTATTTGACACAAGGAGGAGGAGTTGAGTGCCTGACACGCATTTGAAGAGTACATTTAAACATAGACTAAGCCATTGACAGAGCCCTTCTTCACACACACACACACACACACACACACACACACACACACACACACATGATCACTATCACATCTGGGTACTAAGGTGTCACTCACTTGAAGTGTACAGACCTTGAGACGTATGTTGGAGGAACCTGTGCCCAAATCAGCAATAATCAGTTTATAGTCTCCATCACCATTAATATCAGCCATAGTAATACAATGACTGAATGTATAAATTCCAGCATGAGCATCGGTGAAGGCATCAAGCCATGGTGTATTAAGTGCCCTGTAAATGTAATTTCTCAATGTAAAACGTACCATGCACAGATTTTGTTTCAGTTGATTCAGTGTACATAATTTTACAGCCAGTCAAACTGAATATCAGTAAATGTCTTATAGCCATTTAGCCATCAGTTGTAAACTGCAGAACTTGATTGTTATAGCTTGAGGGTTGATGTAATTCAATAAAAGGTAAACATGAGAACTTATTTGTAAACACAAAAAGCAAATGCATGTCCCATGTACTACAGGTTGGTGACTATTTTAGTGGCCAACTGAATCCTGTGCCATATTGGAGGATTTAAAAATATACAAGAAAGTATTTCCAACAGTATGCATTTAAAGTCAACCAATAAGCAACAATAACTCTACTTTGACAGCTGACACCCCTTCCACATCAGTAACTTTCTTCCATACATCCTAGCAAACTGTGCCAAACATACCTGCTCCACCAAAGAATCTCTCAACACTTATACCAATAACTCCTCCCTGTCTTTATGCTTCTGCAAATAGCCCACAGATCTTGTTCACAAACAAATCTGTTGGGCACTATTCTCTACACATCCTCCTCAAAAGCATCCTTTTTGCCATACAGTCCACACAAGCCTGGAATGCTTCAATAAATTACTTGGCCAAGGCTATGAATTTCTCAAGCCTTGTCCTGAAATGAGATAATACATCCCTGACATCATTGTTACACTGCCCACTGTTGTCTAATATCACCCTTTTATCCTCTGTAACATCATTATCTAACCAATTGTCATCACTATAAGCTAACTGTTTAATGACACTGTGAGTCTTTTTAAATGTTGCTGATAGATTTAAACTTAAATAACTATGGAACGGAATATAGAAAAGTTTTAAAACTCTGAAACTTCACAGTCCATGCAAAAAACTTTAATTTTTACTAAAACAAGCCTCATTTGTTGCTGTGTCTACAGACATAAATCTCAACACAGTAGCTAAGAATTAAGATGTTGTTATTTCTCAGTGGCACAAAGTGTTGTCATTAGAAACAATAAAAGTTACTGACATGTCACAGTACAAGTAGTAGAGATTGATGGGTGCTCATGGGACGAGACTCAGGAATGTAAATTAAGCAGTAATTATAATATTTATACTAAACAGATCTTCATTTTGCCAGTACTGTATATAGAAAGCTGATTGTTGTCTGCCGAAAAATTTTTCAAAGACACTACTTTGCTGTTAATATATACCAGTAATTGTGATCTTTTAAGTGTAAATAAACTATGCCAAAACATAAGTTACTCATCATTAATGAGAGCTAGTTAGTGTATTGATCTACCTTTATTTACAAAGTCAGTTTATGTTACAAAACTACAACTCTGGTATATGCTAATATGTAGTAGACCTATATTTTTATCTCTTCCATAATGTAGCCTTGCACATTCTCCCTTACGATAGGAACAGGTAGCAAACTGTTTAGTGAGGTTCAATGAAAAATAAGCAGAAGTAATGATAAGTAAGGAAACATTATCAACACAACTGACTGCAAACTGTTTTATGAGAAGGTACACTTTTGATAAGCCTTTATATTAAGTATGTTTCAATGCATTGCTAAGTTGCACTAAATGTCCTAGCATATTAGACTGAACAATATCAAACTTTGAAAATAGGTGTAAGTGTTGAATGACATTTCTGTTTAAAATGTGATGATTCTTACTCATGTCTTCCTAATTTAAAGTATTGTTGTCTGGAAGATTATAATAACCAGTTTTCCTCATCACTTTTGTGCAGCTCAGTACATGAGCAGACAGTAAGCAAAAGGTCACCCACCCTCTGAGTGACAAATTTTATGTAATACGGTACTTTAAGAGAAGCTAACATTAGAAATTAGTGTTACAAAATAAACTAGAATTAGATTCAGTCAGGTACAACGTAAGATAACATTAGGCCTATGTAATAAAACTGATTTTTTTAAGACTCTGGTACTGTAAGTCATTATGTATTGTAAATCATTGTTCATTAATGTTCTACCTGAAACGCTTTTCCAGTTAATTTCTTTCAACATCAAAACTATACCTTCACAAACAAAATATTACGTGAGGTATTTAAATATCCGGTACACATCGACTGCAGTATGTATGCGAAAGTGGTCGAACACTCGTTAACTGCCGTGGTGTTCGGATGCTTCACGTAACATAAATACAAACCTTATTCCAGTCATCTTCTTACGCATGTACGACACATCAAATTGTTTGAACTACAGCACACTTCGCTCGGTGTGAAGAGGAGCAAACGCCTCCAGTCCCTGAATCCATAGCGACCGCGTCGGACAACAAACGATTTCACGGTTGTCATGGCAACGCGACTTGCTAGGGCCCCACACACGAGGATGGATCACAGCGATCCGTTGCATCGGCAACCACTTGCTTCGTAGATTGCACGTGTGTGTGCAAATCGCAGAAATTAGTCGCTGATCGCATGTAAATCCCAAGCACTCTGATGTATCGCATGCGTTTCGTGCTTATAATATCGCTACCTGGTTGGTTGACAGCGGTCTATTTGTTTATAAACAACAATGTTATTATCAGTCCTATCGCAAACAGAGTTGATACAATAACTGACAACGCCTGATTATCCATTATCATTATGGTCATTTACGTAAATTCGTAACCACGGCTTTAAAAAAAGAGCACGCTACAACGATGTTTGCGAAAATAAAACGGTGTTCTGTAACTGACAATCTGTAATACTTTGACATCGTGGTGCTGATTACATCAGCTTGTTTTTTGTAGTGTTGCAATATGGTTTTAACGATCACTATGGCCACTTGGAACAATGATTTTGCACGTGAGTTTCTCGAATTATTCCATGAACAGGAACCTCTGTGGAAAATGAAATATAAGGATTATCATGATAAATTAAAACGAGAGAAATGTTTCGAGCAGCTGGTTATAGAAGTTACGGAACCGGTCCCTGCATCAACAAAGGAGCAAGTTAAAAAAATTCAAAACTTGAGCACTGCTTTTAGGGAACAGTACAGGAAATTGGAAAATTCCTTAGTGTTAGCGACTGTTAACCTTCTATCTGCTCCCCATGATCTCATTCCGGACAAGAGTATATGGGCACAGCAAGACCCTGATTGATAATCCGTTCCTAGATGCCACAAATTACAACGAAGTGATGACACGGGCAGTAACAAATGGTGTGCCTGATCACGACGGTCAAATGACAACCCTAAAACTTGCCAGCAGAAAAACATCACATGGCCATTATAACCAAGTTAAACATGTTAGATAATAAATGCTGAATCTACTTGCTTGTTCAGAAATAGTTTATGCCATGAACAATGGGAGGAAGTACACCAGGCTGACGCAGTGAATGAGAAGTTCTATTCATTCCTGAACTTATTCTTTAAACATTTTGAAGCTTCTTTCCCCCAAAGACAGATTAAAATCAAACCAACCTGTAGTAAAAGGAAAGAGTGGCTAACTAAAGGCATATAAATATCACGTAACAAAAAGAGAGATCTGTATGTATAACAGAGGACTAGTACAGACCCAGCAGTAAAGTTACATTTCAAGAAATACTGAAAAATTCTAACAAGTGTAATCAAGAAGGCCAAACAGCTGCACTATGCACAAAAAATTAGCAACTCAAACAATAAAATAAAAACCATATGGCACATAATAAAAAGTGAGACAAATAGGAACATAAAACCTGACAATAATAAACACAAAGCTGCAGCCTCAGATTTCAACAATTTTTTTCTCTCTGTAGCTGAAAAAACCGTGAACCATAATAAACAGGCTCCCACAGAAGCTACTGAACTACTTAACCACATGCAAATAACACCTAAAGTAGCACTTCATTTCAGAAATACAACCCCTAAAGAAATTGAAAAAACCATAAAATTACTTAAAAACTCCTATTCCTGTGGACACGATGGCATATCAAGTAGGATTCTAAAATATGTGCAGACTTAGTCAGTTATATATTGTGCTATTTGTGCAACCAATCTATGGAAACTGGTGGGTTCCCAGATAGATTAAAACATGCAGTAGTGATGCCAATCCACAAAAGTGGAGCAAGGGATGAAATATCCAACTATCGGCCCATCTCCCTGCTGCCAGTATTCTCAAAGGTATTTGAGAGAATAGTGTATGATAGGATTTATAGTCACACTACATGAAATGGCTTACTGGCTTCTGCACAATTTGTCTTTTGTAAGGGCTCCTCCAAAGACAGAGCTATATTTAACCTAACACAAGAAATTTTGGGTGAACTAAATTACAAAAGGTATCCACTGGGAATATTTTGTGACCTTGCCAAGGCATTTGATTGTGTAGATCACAACACACTCTTAAAAAAGCTTCCACATTATGGCATTAAAGACAAATCTTTGACTTGGTTCAAATCATACTTACAGAACAGGTAGCAAAGGGTTGTCTTAAGGGGGACAGGAATAATATGAAGATCAGACTGAGGAAAAATAAAGTATGGAGTCCCACAGGGCTCAATTCTTGGGCAATTAATTTTCCTGATCTACATTAATGATCTACCAATCACAATTAACAACAGAGCAAAAATAGTAATGTTTGCCAACAATACAAGTATCGTCTCAACAATGCAGGATACAGCCATGACAGTCTCTACTCAAGTACACAAATGGTTCACTGCGAATAGCCTAACCTTAAATATTTCAAAACCCAATATGATACTGACAAAAAATAAAAAAATTAAAGCTCCTGAAATACATGTTAACAATCACAAAATTAATGAAACCACACATACAAAATTCCTAGGTATCCAGATACAGTCACCTAAGATGGAAAGAACAAATTCATCAGCTGGTAAAGAAACTTAGCTCATCGTGCTTTGCACTAAGAGCTCTCCATCATTTAGTAGACAGAGAAATAATGTTGTTGTCATACTTTGCATATTTCCATTCTGTTCTGTCCTACGGCATAATCTTCCGGGGAAATGTTGCACGTGTTGAAAAACTCTTCAGAATACAAAAATGAGCAGTGAGGCTAAGATGTGGGGTCCCTAATGGGACATCTTGCAGAGGTCTCTTCAAATCTCTCAGGATACTTACCATCACAGGTCAGTATATATACTCACTGATGTTATTTGTAGCTAACAACAGGGAACTGTTTCAGAAAAATAGTGACATCCACAACCATGACACAAGACAGGTGAAAAATTTTCATCAAGGCTCTGCATCTCTCACTAAAGTACATAAGGGAGTTACTAAGTGAGGTATAAAGCTCTTCAATAAGCTCCCCATAAATATAAAAAAGGAAATAAATAATGTACATAGTTTCAAAAGGAAACTAAAATTATTTCTCATCGAACAAACTTTTTATAAAATGAATGAATACTTAGAGTTATGATGTACAAGAGTGGGGGAAACTGCCTAAGAAAAGCACTCCCTTAAAGATAAAGTGTGATGCTGTTACTCGTAGTTTAACTGAAATTATGGTGATAAAATGTAAATTTATCTGTTTCATTATGAGAAAATATGAACTCCCATGTATCCCACTCTCTGGAGCATTCTCTTAAGCCTCTTCTTAAGGAATGCAGTTAAAACTTGTATTCATTCAAAACATGACCATGAATAAAATTTACTTCCTTATATACTTCAGTAGCATAAAAATATGTACTCTCACTTATTCTACTATTTTAAACAATCATTTAAACTGTTTTGGCATAATGCAGGCTTTAATACTGCATGCAAGTAATTGTTCTTGTAAAATAAACCAATGTCTGTGAAATTTGATGTATAAATGTTAATGTACTACTGTAATTGCATCAATTGACTTGTCCTATATTACTTGTACACTAACTGTATAATATGTAAGCAACAGGACCAAATAAATAAATAAAAATACAATAGAACAATAATATACAACACAGCTGTCGTATTTCAGTAACCTTTTGTTTTTAAAGGACTATACTGAGCCTCAATCCTTTTTAACAGTCGGTTCGTTGAGTGAGAGGAGGAAATTGCGAACTGGCTGTTTCTATAGGACGATGCTGAGCCTTATTCCTTACCACTTTAACAGCCAGTTCGATGAGGAAATTACGAAGCAACAAACATTTGTCATGGTTACTGCATAGTTGTAAAAAAATTAGTTAAAATATAGGAATGAAGTGACAGTGATCTAGAGATAATATTAATTATTTTTATCTTTAATGACAGCTTTTAAAAGAATTTCAATACAAAATATAACAAATCAAAAGAGAATAGGTACAGTCGTCATGTAGGCCTACGCTTGTGAATGCTAAACTGTTTTACCAAGACATGCTGCGGGCACCATTGAGGTATTGCACATAAATTTCTGGACCTCGCTGAGCAGAAGCTGTGAACATAGTTCGAATTCCTTGCAGACCCAGCAAGTCGCAAAGCCATCCTGTTCCCGTCACTGAAGAGTCGTAATTTTTACTATCAAAGCAGTCCGAAGACGAGTATGTGTCTATTCTGTTTCTGCGTCAGAAATTGTGAAGCGTACAGCAAGTCATTACAATTAAAAATATGTTGTCCAGAATCAAACCGATTTGAATCTTTAGCACGTTGACCCTTGCAGTTATCCTTCCAAATAGGTTTTCCACAATCCAGCTTGCACGTGACACTCTATAATTTTAAGTCCTTCGTTCTCTGTTCAGTTGATTTTTGTTGAATGGTTTCATGAAGTTTTTACGTAATGCAAAAGTCTCATCTCTGGCAAATACGTAAGATAATGTGTATTCATTCACTTCATATGGTGGAGGTAGTTTCAAAGTGCCATTCACAAGTGTCTTTTAGAAATCTGTATTCTTCATTACACCACCGTCAGACACACGTCCACTTGTACTATAGTGAAAGTAAATTAGTTCACAATTAGTATCAGCAATGGCAAAAAGCACTTTACTGTGAAACTGCTTGTAGTTGAAGAAATAAAAGTTCTAGCATCGCTTAGGGGAATAACTTAGACGTGTTTACCGTCAACTGCCTCCAGACAGGTCGGAAAACGCCATCTGATTTCAAACGCCTTCGCGACTCTTCCAAATCTTTATCTGTCGATGGAAACTGCGACAAATAGAATACATTTCCGTTGACACATGTTCCAGGAAATACCACTAGATGATAGCGGTGCTCAGTCACGGATCCAGGATTTTGGTTTGAAAGGGGCTTAATCTAGCTGAGAGTAGCCTTAGTTGAGGTAAACACTAAAAACGCACACAACATTGAATTTTGCTCATTTAACGTACAGCGAATGTCTACGGACAACTTCTTGCAAATTCTCCAATGATTTCGGCAGGTTGTAGGCTGCCCGATATACATATCTATGTGATTCTAAATGCAAGCCAAACCCAACCCGTCTTCCGTCATTGTACGAAGGTACGAGTATATTAGTTGCGTCGAAGAGAAGCTGTGCTTCAGACTACACTTGTAATTTTTGTATTTGGGACTAACTCATTTGTCTCTTGACGCGCTGGAGCTGTTTTGGGGGGGGGGGGAGGGGGGGGGGGGAAGTTCCCTGTCTCTCCAAGGCTCCTTTCAAACAGGTATTTATCCTAAAAATGAGAGAGGAGGAAGCAAGTCACTGCTGTAAACACGCTGCCACTACCGAGTTCAGATTTTCTGTTTTTACGGTTCACATAGTATGAGGGTGAACAGTTCGAGAACTGCAGAGTGCTCTGTTCTTGAAAAGCGACTTCTTAAGCGTCCCAATACAAAATCGATGAAAGAAGGAATACATTCAATCTGAAACAAAATACATGACACTATTCTCGAGGTCGAACGGACATAATAGAAAAGGAAGAAATGCTGCATCAAGCAAAATGCGTGTATATGTATTAAAGGTTTATTTTACCTTTAGTATTCCGTGCTTCAATATCTGAGCGATGAATTGAACGTTTGGCAGTTCTTGGTGCCTGCACTGGGATGTACCAACTCTCTACAACACGGCACCCCTCTTCGAAAATTTCTTGACGTTTTGTTTCTCAGTACCTTTAGAGTGTTCTTTCTATACTGTCTACCATCTCATAGCAAAGGTTAAGATCTAATGCAAAAGCCTGAAGTTGCCGTGAAAGCGAAACAGTACTTCCAGATACATCGGCGAGTACCGTCAAAGGAAATACAAAGTCGAATTGTTGAATAGACCTCTGAAGACTTGCACTTTATGATGAAGTTTCGTCCAGTTCTTCGAGAAACTGTACGATAGTCGAAGAGCTCCTTGAATTGAAGGGCTTTCAAGTCAGCGTGTATCACTAACACTTCGTATCTCTTTTTGCCTCTGCGGTTTTTTTTTTTTTTTTTCCAAGTATAGCTCACTTGGTAAGTTCCAGTCTTTTTCCTGACTCACGCACAAAACTGGTAACACCACTTACAACTCCCATCACACTGCGAATACTAGCAAACTGCAGACCTCCACGATAGCTACGTTTAGTTAATGTGTTTGCACGAAGCATAAAAGTCGCTAGCGTATGGATTGTTTTATTCGGATTTGTACTCCGCTAAACTTCCCAGACATTCTGGTATCTCTGCCGTAACCTTGACGTCTCAAATTCTCAACCTGTAGGCCGACTCGATTCAGTTCTTGAACGATTCGATCACTTAATACAGCACCAGTCAAGTCAGTTGCAGATAGAAACCATATAACTTTTCTTTTGTACATCGGTATACCTGATACGTACAAGGAATTGTTCTGCGCCACTGACACCGGCGGTTCTAGGCGCCGCAGTCCGGAACCGCGGGGCTGCTATGGTCGCAGGTTCGAATCCTGCCTCGGGCATGGATGTGTGTGATGTCCTTAGGTTAGTTAGGATCAAGTAGTTCTAAGTTCTAGGGGACTGATGACCTAAGATGTTAAGTCCCATATTGCTCAGAGCCATTTTTTTGAACTGATACCGGTTGTGTTGTTGCCAAGGGCAGTATAATATTTTGCTTCCTTGACTTTGTAGAGCACCTTTTTTATCACGACAGACTTGAAACAATCAGTCAGCTAATTCTGAGTTGTTTTGCTCAGATATGTAGCATTTTTCGCTCCAAATGTTTTGGCCGATTTCGTCACTCAGTGTACCATGATCAGGATGACCTCTTAACGGTATGTTTTCTCGACTATAGGAATCAGCCACTTCTATTTGATTAAATCGTTTCCGTTTCTCAGTTTAGATTAAAACATTGACAGCCTTTTCAGTGTTTCCTTGTGAACTTTTGGAATATGTACTTTTTAACACCACCATTTGTCGTAGTCAGTAACGGAATGGCTTCTGAAGGTTTCTAGTCCTTTTTTATACTTGCAGAGAGGACGGCTGACAAAAGGTCCTTGAGCCACAGAATGCTTGCCCCCACTACCTGGACCAGAAAGTAGAACGCAAGGCTATTATTGGCGTAGCGTGGTTGTAAAGATTGGGGAGACTCTACAGTCATTATAGGGAGACAAAATAGTGCAATAAACAATATTTTAAACAAATGAAACAAAATGCATCAAATAAAACAAAAACTACAACAACAACTACTACTACTACCACTACCACCACCACTAATAATAATAATAATAATAATAACTTGTTCAAGAAACGATGACAAATTTGCAGAACTCCAGCAGCAAGAGAAGAAGCACTTATATTTCCTCGTACACAAGTGCAATGCACCTGTCTTTTCTTTACAAAAATAAGTCTATAACTCGGTCTACAAAGATCTGATCACTGGATAGCTCTCCAAGTAGTGTCTTTTCTGTAGCTAACGCGCTCAAACACGACAGCCGGGTATTTGGCATTGAATTCCTTAAATGATTCTTCACTCGTTTAAGAGTACTTATGCTTCGTTCTATGCTTGCTATAATTGCGGGTAGGGTAAAATCCAAACGCAGAAAC
Source organism: Schistocerca gregaria (assembly GCF_023897955.1). Classification (NCBI taxonomy): domain Eukaryota; kingdom Metazoa; phylum Arthropoda; class Insecta; order Orthoptera; family Acrididae; genus Schistocerca; species Schistocerca gregaria. Next base: position 198,712,889 of record NC_064922.1, read on the forward strand.
TTTGTTTCTTCACAAACAGAGTTTAAATCATTGTTGACAATATACTTTAAGAGGATTCTAGGAGATAATTGTTTTTTTCTCATCAGCGTATGTTACACAGTTAATTCTCAAGTTGTTCTTGTTCGTAAAAAGGGTACTGTTCTAATAACTGAAGCAGTTTCAACTTTGGGAATTTTTTTTTTTTGATAGTTTGGGAAACACTTTTTGTTCAAATGTTCAACAAACTGAATTTGGGGTATCTGAACAATTTGCAAATCCAGTATCTCGTAAGTTAGTGCCCTGAGAGATGTCTTTTGACTGTCACAGAATGATAAGTTGCCATTCAAACACAAGCTGCATTTAATGCATTCATCAACGAATGTTTCCGTTCGTAATTTTCATACGTTTCTCAAAACAGTTCTTATTTCGTCGTGGCAAGCAGTTATACTGACAGATTTTGACTGAAGAACATTAAATAGATGATCAACATAACAAAGCACCCTCGGTAGAAGCAAAGCAAGTAGACAAACATAGGATCATCCATTCGTCGTTTCATTCCCACAGCACAGCTCAAAGATTCTGGGTCCCATTGAGAGTCTGTATCATCAATTATATAATTAAAAACACTATACAACTCTGAGGAATCACTAGATATTGTTGAAACTGCCCTGGAACGAAAGTTTCAGCGAATGTTGCTAGCAGGTGGCAGTTTAAATCCTTTCTCAGTTAGCAATACAGTTCGTTTCGATGATTTGCAGAGAAACGAATGGAATGTATTACGATCACTTACAAACATGTGTACTTGTCATATGATATTGGAGGCATGTAACAGTACCAAATTCAGGTGGTGTGCGTAACAATGATTAACAGCGCATAGAGACAGAACTGCTTCACCAACTGTTGTAGTCTTCTTGCTCTGCCCGCTATTACTGAAGCGCCATCATATGTTTGACTAACCACTTTTCCTTCCACATTCCATTCTTTCAATACTGCATGAATAATGTTTGACAAACCTTGAGCAATTTTATCTCCAGAAACATCGTAAAATCCAACGAATCTTTCCTCAGTTGTGTCTGCAATACAGTACCTGAATATTATAATCAACTGACTGTTGCATGACACGTCTAATGTTTCATCAGCCTGAATCGAAATGAAATTGCAGTTCTGAATTTCGGATTTTATTTTCTCATTAACTGCCAGAGTTATCATTTCTATTACCTCATTCTGTATATCTGTAGAAGTTCCTTTAAAGGTTGCAGATGATGACAGATGGTCTCGGATTAACTGCTCTCCTTTAGTAAATCCAACAATTCCAGATAGTTACAGTTGTTGCTAGAGGATTCGTCTTCTCGATGGCCGCAAAAGGCTAGTTCTTATTTACAAATAAATAAAATTGCTGGAATAAGACGAGCCGATACTCTGCTGTTGGATGCAACTTGTTCGATGTATTTTGTTGCTGGCAGACGAGCGGCTTCAGAAAGGGTGTGCTCAATTCCACTTTTGCCCAATGACTGAAATGATTCTTTGTTCTGCAGGTGACGTTTCGATATCTGATGCTCTTGTGCTTTGCTGTCAAATTTCTTTATTGAACAAATGCCCTCATTGCACCATTCCTTTTCACCACCAAACAGAAGACATGTATAACAATATAATCTGTTATCAAATGCATTCGCAGTCGGCCAAGTATACTTTTCGTACCAGGCTGTTTGAAAAGTGCATTTTTGTTTGGCTTCACTTGAAACTACACTGAGTATAGGAGTAGGTCGTTTGTCTTTCAATTCCCACTTTTTTCGTTCGTTAATGTAGAAAAAGGCGGTTTTAATAAAAATTCTATAAGGTATTCAGCTGCTGGCTCACTCATGTTGGCGACACAACGAAAATATGCACTAAAATCACACAAGAATGACTGTGAACACAAACCGCGCGTCTGTTCACTTCCATGTTAAAAGCCAGCATAGAAGCGGCAGAGACGTCTCGATACCTGCTAACAATCGCAGCGCACCAGCCTTCGCAATAGAGGGGAGTTGGAGGGGAGCCGAGAATGCCACTAAGGCGCAGGCGCACACAGCCGGGTAAGGGAAGGGAGCTGGAGACTGGTAGCAGTCGAGTCTCAAACAGGCAAATACATAAGTACTCAGGGTGTCTTCGCACATTTAAAGCTCTTAGTAGAAAGTTGTTTATTTTTTCGTTATGAATTACTATTACATCTTTTTAAAGCAGGGATACAGGGGATACTAAGTCTAAAAGTCTCCCTCTAGCTACGCCACTGTAATGGCTATAGACTAGAGTGGGTCCTGCCCACTCGTGTCTTATAGAGTGCCTAAAGGATGCGGCCGGCCGGTTTGGTCGTACGGTTCTAGGCGCTTCAGTCTGGAACCGCGTGACCGCTACGGTCGCAGGTTCGAATCCTGCCTCGGGCATGGATGTGTGTGATGTCCTTAGGTTAGTTAGGTTTAAGTAGTTCTAAGTTCTAGGGGACTGATGACCTCAGATGTTAAGTCCCATAGTGCTGAGAGCCATTTGAACCACAATCGAAGGGTACTGCATATTGGCTAGGAAACGTTATTGGTTCAAATGGCTCTGAGCACTATAGGACTTAAGTTCTGAGGTCATCAGTCCCCAAAAACTTAGAACTACTTAAACCTAACTAACCTAAGGACATCACACACATCCATGCCCGAGGCAGGATTCGAACCTATTCGAACCTGCGACCGTAGCGGTCGCGCGGTTCCAGACTGTAGCGCCTGGAACCGCTCGCCCACCTTGGCCGGCGAAACGATATTACAACACCATGCAGAAAGAATTAATAGACTTATTCCATAATAAAATAACAAAAATTTACAATGATCGAGAGATAGGTTTCACTGTTCTGCACTTCAAGAAGCACTTTGTGCTAAATTTGCAGGCATGGTGCATCTAAAAAAATTGAAATGAATTTCTGAAGTGGCAGTCATTATTCCACTGCCTGTTGCAACAGTTTTCGATGAAACTGAGCATCGAGTATGGAGACTATGTATTACTGCGAAGTACGTTTGTTAAGTCATGAGGCATGCCTGGAACGGTTTATCTATGTAAAGCTCGCTATTGTTGACTTTATGAAGGAAAAGGCTGCATGAACTAAAATTGGAACATCTGGAATGGATTGTAGATATCGAAATTAACTGCACTTGATTGTACACGAACTATAGTATGCGATTGTAAGGTGAAGGACTGGTTTGATGTGGAAGCATTTAAAAAGAAAATCGCGTTGCAGAACGGACAAATTCTGACAAAAGGCACAGTCCAGCGCTGTAACTTCACAGGCGTTAAAGAAAACGCGAAGTATGAAGAATTCATTGTGGCCTTGAAAGAACTACAAGGATAGTTTACTAAAAGTTTTCGAGTACACTGCCAATCTTGCACCCATTTTCGAACTGTGTTCGAGACCGTTTGCCTATTCAGTTGAAAGCACCCCTGTGTATGTGCACATGTAATTGATCGATTTTCAGTGAGAGTCCCGTATTTAACGCGAATCCTTTTTCGTTATAACTTTCCAGGACGTCTACATTATTTACATAGGGGAGAGTTTCCACGTCTCCGTAATGAAATTTCAAACGCGGTAAAATATTTCGATCAGAACATGTGTATGAAAGACTTCTTATCGATTGTGAAACTAAATAAGTCACGATTATGTGCGAACCTGAGTGCAAAAATCTGTGAAATTGTCTCCCCCTTTCTGTATGCCGACAGTCTGTACTAGATAAAACTTACATGTCTTCAGGACGCAAAAAATAATTAAGTAATAGTGAAAATGTGTTTTGTTTATGGTCTACGTAGCTGAGAAATATGAAACCAAGTCTTATGCAGTACGACTGCATTGCCATTTAAATACGTTGCTTTCGCCGGCCGTGGTGGTCTCGCGGTTCTAGGCGCGCAGTCCGGAACCGTGCGACTGCTACGGTCGCAGGTTCGAATCATGCCTCGGGCATGGATGTGTGTGATGTCATTAGGTTAGTTAGGTTTAAGTAGTTCTAAGTTCTAGGGGACTGATGACCACAGCAGTTGAGTCCCATAGTGCTCAGAGCCATTTTGAACGTTGCTTTCGCCGTTTGCCCGTCTACCCCATGGCTGCTTTATAGGGTTAAAATAACACTCACAGGTAAGTATGAACTGCTTTTGTTTTATTATGGAAGCAACTTCGAAATCACGAAAAAACGTCAGTTATTCACCACGAAAGTTACATACCAGTTAACGTACTTGACCAACATGTACGAAACAGCTGATCTTTTTGGCAATTTTTAAGTTGGTCTCATAGTAAAAATTGTTCTCACTGATGACAGATTTTAGTTAAACGACGAGCTATAAAACTGAAATTCACAGCGGCGGCGGCGGCGAAAACAGATATTTTAAAAACAATTCAAAACCAAACAAACCCAAGACTTATTTTATATTGCACGATTTACGTGAAATATTACTTCACGCTGTCCCTTGTACGGAGTGCTCAGAATTCAGCCCACAGCCACCCACACCACACCGATCGAAAGATCAACGAATTCAGCTGAACAAAAGTTCACAAACTTGACGAACAGTGTTTACCTAAATTTTATTTAAGTACATAAAAATAATCTGAAGGCTGTACCTGATGAAGTTTGGGTCGGCAATAATAAGTCACAAGCATTGTTTCGAGGTAATATTGGTTTATTTTCGCTCGATTCCCTTGCTTCCTTCTTTCTTTCCTTTCAGTAAAAAATAAAAATAAACACGAAACTATCTCCTTATTTACATTTCGATATCATTTTTTCAGAATTTGCCAAAAACAAAGAAAAAAAAACAAAAACTTGAAAGCTCATTCTGTTGTGTTCGAGTCAACAAACCATACTTCAAAGGCCTGTGTGTAGAGGAGCGCAGCGCGCATTCACAAACCGCACACTCGTATCGCAAGCACCAGGAGCGACCGCGGAGAGGATGGGTGGTTGCCCGTAGCAGCGGGTGGGTGGGTGCCCGTAACAGCGGGCTTCGGGCTGCATCCCCAATGAGTGGCGCACAGATTAAAAACTCGTCACATAAACAGCTTCTTATAGAAATTAAACTTTCGAAGATGTAGTACACCCAGTTAAATACAGATAAGTGACGAAAATTATACTGTAGGTAGTATAGCACCAGGGTGGTTTGAAAAGTTCTAGGAATCACCACGAGAGGTCAGCGCTAGCGCAACGAGTTGTTCACGTGATATTTGTTGGACTGTTGGCTGTAAACACATGCCACGTCAGTGCTCTTGGAAGAGAACTGTGGCACTGATGTGGTTCTGCCGTTGTTCCCACGTAGTGGTTTGCGAAGATGGAAAAAGTGGAGATTCTATGCTGCTACTATTGCGCGATTCTTGTACACGGAGCGACAAAATGTGCTACAATGTCATGCTGAATATTTTTTTTTTAGATATATCAGTATACATATCTAGTGCTAGCGCCTTGTACAGTTCTGATTTATTTATTTATTCATTCATTCATCTTTAAGCATTTGCGTGCGTTGATGTCATTCTGAGTAATTTAAGAACCAATTTCCAAGTGCCCAATATGCACGATGCGCGGAAATTCCCGTTACAAATTTCTGGGACTTGTAGAGGAGAGTGAGTACACAATATTTTGAATGGCGCCCACATTCGGAAACGTACCGTTCCCGTTGTCCGGCGGTTTCAGTTCAGATGTTTAATTCATCCACTTCTGCTTGAGGAGCTGAATTACTCGCGACACAGTACAATTATTAGTTAACAATTCGGAAGGACACATAACGAAACATCCTTTATCCCTTAATCACATTTGTTTGTATTTTTTATTTATTTGTTCATTATTTATTTAATCGTATGGTGATTTTATACAATATACCGTAGATACAAAGACAAGTGATTTTATACAGTATACATATGATATAAGACAAGATTAAACCCTAAAGTCCATGCTTTTCAACCAATTAATCAAGCTGGGCGTGAGAGTGAACAAGTCGTCAGCAAGTCCAGGGTAAGATTGAAGCGGACAGCATTGGACGAGACGTTCAATTGTCAGCTCTTCTTGATTACATTCACACACTGGTGAACTGATGCAGCCCCATTTGTACCTGAAGTAGCTACAACAACCATGTCCGGTCCTTAACATGTTGAGGTGGCACCAGAGGTTCCTCGGTAGGTCAAAACCTTTTGGCTTCTTTGTGGGATCAAGGTGATGGGCTCTTGTTCCCAATGCTTCTGTTGTCCATTCATGCTTCCAACTTCCATTTAGAACAAAACCATCCTCAATGAGTTGTCCTGCAGTAACACTTGCTGGTCTTCTTGATCGCAATCGTTGCTGTGGCGGATGACAAAATTCCTGGTGCTGTAGAAGAGTTGGTGATGCATTTATTTTCTTGGCCTCCCTCAGTAGAGTTTTTCTCGGCCTTAAGTGAGGTGGAGGGTAGTGACTCAATACAGGTAACCAGTGGAATGAGGGTGATTTGATGGAACGAGTAATGCAGCGCATTGTGTCGTTCAGTTTTGTGTCTACCTTCTTCACACGTACACTTTCCAACCACACAGGTGCACAGTGCTCGGCAGCAGAGTACACAAGACTGATGCCAGTTAAGTGTAGACAGTCAGCAGAGGTTCCCCAGGTGGTACCACTGAGCTTGTGTAGTATGTTGTTCCTCGCAGCAACTTTATGAGAAAGCTTGGTGATGTGCTCTTTGTAGCTCAGGCTTCTATCTAGAGCGATTCCGAGATATTTTGGAAAAGGATTGTACCTCAACGTTTGTCCATTGAGCAGATCCCTTGGTTTGTAGTTCACAGCACGATTCGCTAGATGGAAACAAGAGACTTCAGTTTTTGATGTGCTTGGGATCAATCTCCAGGTCTTAAACAAAGTTGACATCTTCTCCAGATCCTCTGTAAGAATTCGTTCACCATCTTCGAAATTACTGCTCTGTTCTACCAGTATGATGTCATCAGCATAGATGAATTTAGTTGATAAATCATTAATGTATAAATTGAATAGTGATCGGGCTAAAACAGATCCCTATGGTAGTCCATTATTTAGTTTCCGTTTGTGGCTTTTACAGCTGCCTGGAAACACTTCGATTTGCCTTTCACTAAGCATGCTGATTATTAGATCCACCATTTCTTGATTTGGTACAACTTGCAGTAGTTTGTAGAGCAGCCCCTGTCGCCAGACAGGGTCATATGCGGCTGTCAGATCGATGAAGACAGCTGTTGATTTCAGATGGCCTTGAAAACCTGCTTCAATATGGATAGTTACGGCAAGAACTTGATCGGTGCAGCTGTGTCCTTGTCTGAAGCCAGCTTGTTCGGGGAGGGGGGGGGGGGGCTCGATGAATGGTGCTATTCTGGTAGGAGGACTCGTTCCAAAAGTTTGAATGTACAACTGAGCAGTACTTTTCGACAGTTTGAATTGGCTGGGAAGTTTGCTCTCTCTGAATATGTAAGTGAAGAGGGAAGTGAGCCAGCGTATGCAGTGGAGGCCAATGTTCTTAATAAATTCATTATAGATCTTGTCGGGGCCAGCAGCCTTACCGACTTTCAGTTGCTTGACAGCACTTTCTACTTCCGCTATGGAGAAGAGCCTGGAAAGTAGCTCGTTTCTTCGGCTCTGTGCTTGACGTTAGAGAGGTTACGTTTTACTGCTCTGGTATGATACTTGGCTCTCTTTGCCCTTGTGAGGTCTGCGATCTGGTTGGCAATGAGGTCAAGACTCAATTTAGCATAGAGCTTTTTGAGGCTGCTGCTTACCAGTTAGCCCATTCAAGACTCTCCATGCTTTCCTACTTGACTTGGCAAAGTTCATTTCTTTGAGTTTTGCTTCCCATTTCTCTTGTCTGTTCTTGTTTAAAGAGTGGAGTAGCTGTGAGCCCACTGATTGATTTCTAGAACTTTGGTATTCTCGTTATAAAGCCTCACTTTCTTGGTTCCAACCAGGCACATATTCCTCTCTGTAACCCCTAGGAATGTTTGACTTATTAGCTTTGATAATTATTCTAACGAATTCATCGTAGTTGTTTGCTGTTGTCTGTAAGTTCTTCGCAGCTTAGTTGGAGTCAAGGTCTTTTGAGAATCCATCCTAGTTAGCTCGTTGAAAATTCCATCTGGGTAGGGGCATTGAGTTTACAAGGGGAATTTTTAAACCAATTTCTGCCATAACAGGACGGTACTGGCAGTTTGGGAAGTTAAACATAACAGTACGAGTGGCGTTAATTAGGTGGTCTAGCTGATCTTTGGACACAAATATCAAATCTTGGGTTGTAATACTTATTCCAGTGTGGGGAGTGGAAGGTCCCCTTGTCTTTCACATCAGAGACCAAGTGCATGCTGGTAGTTTCTGCCCATTGAGCTAGTGACTCCCCATTGACATCCATGGTGTCATACCGCCAATCTGTGTGATGGCTGTTAAAGTCTCCAGTGTATATACAAGGGTGATCAAAAGCTGGCAGAATTGTGGGGGTCTAACTTACATTTGGAGGTTTGTACGGGCTGACAATTTTTAAGTCTTTTATCTGGACTACTAATGTGTAGATGTGGTTAACGTCTGTAGAATCAATTACATGCACTCTGTTTATTCTTGACTACATATAAGAGGCTATTCCAGATTGTGGATGGTGGATAGCTTTAACCAGTGCACAACAAGGTGAACCATGGATCTTGCCATTGATGGGGAGGCTTGCGTGCCTCAACGATACAAATAGCCATACCGTAGGTGCAACCACAACGGAGGGGTATCTGTTGAGAGGCCAGACAAACGTGCTGTTCCTGAAGAGGGGCAGCAGCCTTTTCAGTAGTTGCAAGGGCAACAGTCTGGATGATTGACTGATCTGGCCTTGTAACAATAACCAAAATGCCCTTGCTGTTCTGGTACTGCAAACGGCTCAAAGCAAGGGGAAACTACAGCCGTAATTTTTCCCGAGGGCATGCAGCTTTACTGTATGATTAAATGATGACGGCGTCCTCTTGGATAAAATATTCTGGAGGTAAAATAGTCCACCATTCAGATCTCCGGGTGGGGACTACATAAGAGGGCGTTGCTATCAGGAGAAAGAAAACTGGCGTTCTACGGATCGGAGCGTGGAATGTCAGATCCCTTAATAGGGAAAGTAGGTTAGAAAACTGAAAAAGGGAAATGGATAGGTTAAAGTTAGATATAGTGGGAATTAGTGAAGTTCGGTGGCAGGAGGAACAAGACTTTTGGTCAGGTGAATACAGGGTTATAAATACAAAATCAAATAGGGGTAATGCAGGAGTAGGTTTAATAATGAATAAAAAAATAGGAGTACGGGTAAGCTACTACAAACAGCATAGTGAACACATTATTGTGGCCAAGAGAGACACGAAGCCCACGCCTATTACAGTAGCACAAGTTTATATGCCAACTAGCTCTGCAAATGTCGAAGAAATTGAAGAAATGTACGATGAGATAAAAGAAATTATTCAGGTAATGAAGGGGGAGGAAAATGTAATACTCATGGGTGACTGGAATTCAAGAATAGGAAAAGTAAGAGAAGGAAACATAATGGGTTAATATGGATTGGGGCTAAGAAATGAAAGAGGAAGCCGCCTGGTACAATTTTGCGCAAGGCATAACTTAATCATAGCTAACACTTGGTTTAAGAATCATGAAAGAAGGTTGTATACATCGAGGAACCCTGGAGATACTAAAAGGTATCAGATAGATTATATAATAGTAAGACAGAAATTTAGGAACCATGTTTAAAATTGTAAGACATTTCCAGGGGCAGATGTGGACTCTGACCACAATCTATTGGTTATGAACTGTAGATTAAAACTGAAGAAACTGCAAAAAGGTGGGAATTTATGGAGATGGGGCCTGGATAAACTGACTAAACTAGAGGTTGTACAGAGTTTCAGGGAGACGATAAGGGAACAATTGACAGGAATGGGGAAAGAAATACAGTAGAAGAAGAATGGGTAGCTTTGAGGGATGAAATAGTTAAGGCAGCAGAGGATAAAATAGGTAAAAAGACGAGGGCTAGTAGAAACCCTTGGGTAACAGAGGAAATATTGAATTCAATTGATGAAAGGAGAAAATATAAAAATGCAGTAAATGAAGCAGCCAAAAAGGAATACAAACGTTTCAAAAATGAGATCGACAGGAAGTGCAAAATGGCTAAGTAGTGGTGGCTAGAGGACAAATGTAAGGATGTAGAGGCTTATCTCACTAGGGGTAAGATAGATACTGCCTACAGGAAAATTAAAGAGATCTTTGCATGAATATCAAAAGCTTTGGTGGAAACCCAGTTCTAAGCAAAGAAGGGAAAGCAGAAAGGTGGATGGAGTATATAGAGGGTCTATACAAGGGCGATGTACTTGAGGCCAATATTATGGAAATGGAAGAGGATGTAGATGAAGATGAAACGGGAGATGCGATACTGCGTGAAGAGTTTGACACAGCACTGAAAGACTTGAGTCGAAACAAAGCCCCTGGAGTAGACAACATTCCATTAGAAGTACTGACAGTCTTGGGAGAGCCAGTCCTGACAAAACTCTACCATCTGGTGAGCAAGATGTACGAAACTGGCTAAATGCCCTACGATTTCAAGAAGAATATAATAATCCCAATCCCAAAGAAAGCAGGTGTTGACAGATGTGAAAATTACCGAAATATCAGTTTTAAAAGTCACAGCTGCAAAATACTAACCCGAATTCTTTACAGACGAATGGAAAAACTGATAGAAGCCGACTACGGGGAAGATCAGTTTGGATTCCGTAGAAATGTTGGAATACGTGAGGCAATACTGACCCCACGACTTATCTTAGAAGAAAGATTAAGGAAAGGCAAATCTATGTTTCTAGCATTTGTAGACTTAGAGAAAGCTTTTGACAATGTTGACTGGAATACTCTCTTTCAAATTCTGAAGGTGGCAGAGGTAAAATACAGGGAGCGAAAGGCTATTTACTATTTGTACAGAAAGCAGACGGCAGATATAAGAGTCGAGGATAATGGAATGTAATCGAATTAAGTCAGGTGATGCTGAGGGAATTAAATTAGGAAATGAGATACTTAAAGTAGTAAAGGAGTTTTGCTATTTGGGGAGCAAAATAACTGCCGATGGTAGAAGTAGAGAGGATATAAAATGTAGACTACAATGGCAAGGAAAGCGTTTTTGAAGAAGAAAAATTTGTTAACATCGAGTATATATTTAAATGTCAGGAAGTCGTTCTGAAAGTATTTGTATGGAGTGTAGCCATGTATGGAAGTGAAACGTGGACGATAAGTAGCTTAGACAAGAAGAGAATAGAAGCTTTCGAAATGTGGTGCTACAGACGAATGCTGAAGATTAGATAGGTAGATCACATAACTAAAGAGGAGGTATTGAATAGAATTGTGGAGAAGAGGAGCTTGTGGCACAACTTGACTAGAAGAAGGGATCGGTTGGTAGGACATGTTCTGAGGCTTCAAAGAATCACTAATTTAGTATTGGCGGGCAGCGTGGAGGGGAAAAATTGTAGAGGGAGACCAAGAGATGAATACACTAAGCAGATTCAAAAGGACTTAGGCTGCAGTAGGTACTGGGAGATGAAGAAGCTTGCACCGGATAGAGTAGCATGGAGAGCTGCAGAAAACCAGTCTCAGGACTGAAGACCACCACAACAACAACAACTGGAGGTTTTGCCCCAGGAAATTTTCTAAATTTTAGATGAAAAATAGGGAGTTTTCAAGTTTTTTTAAGCATTTTAGAGTCATATGATCTACATTAGAACCCAAAAACACTTGACTTTCGACAACTCGACACTCCGGGAATCTCGACAAGACTGACACATTTTTTGGCTTTGAAAAAAGAAACAGAACATAAACATTCATAGTATTTTCGTAAAATGATAATTTAATTCTCAGAAATAATCATGCATATAGAGTTATAGACTATTATAGATAATTGAGTATATAGCTCTGAAAACACTGAAAATATATTTAAATAAATGATTAACTATCATTAAAAGAATAAAACATAAAATATTGCTGTCGATCAGTAATAGCACTTTGATTTATAAGTGAAACAGCTAATTTAAGCTTACTCTGAATAATGATCAGGGTTCATTAAACAATAATAATATCTCAAAGTTAATGTTTTAATACAGTAAATTAAGTCTATACAGTATGCCTAATAATTTCAGTCAAAAAGTGTGGTAATAGTGGGTTTTAATTGGGTTTTACACCTTAAAAATATTTAAGTATTTGAAAATAGCTAATACAGTACTATAGTAATATAGTAATACAGTACTATATTTTATAAAGATTTTTAATATAGCTCTAAATGCAATTATTAGGGCTAGAGTGTCTTTAGAAAGGCGCAAATGTCGACCGTCTGACTGGATTACTGAATATGAAGTAGTTGATGACTGGTCGGTTATCCAAATCATCTCGGTGGGCATGAAGAACAGCCAAGTTGTTCAGTCGCTTCTGTCCCATTGTTGATCGAAGATATAACTTCAGACGTCTACGAGCGCTAAATGGCCGTTCTGCTGTTGCTGTCATGATTGGAACTACTTTTAGAAGCTTAACGCAGTTCACTACTTCACATAACATTTCTCCAACTGTAGGCTCTTGTTTAATGTACTTTCTTAAATCGCGCATGTTTTTTAAGACCAGTTGTTTTTTATTAGCGATATCGGCTAACATATTCAAGTGTAAGCCCAGTCTCTCAATGTCTAGGTCATTTTTGAAAAACTCAGTTGATTTTTCCAAATTTGTTTCACCTCTGTTTGCTAAAAGCAAGTAGTCTTGTTGAACTGCAATGACCTGTGTGAGTCCAGTTGAAGCAAACCGCTCAGTAATGCAAGATTGCTCCGTTTCACAAACTTCAATGTCAGCTGAGCTGGCTTCGTTGTTTTCATACTTCTTTGGTATACTTAGATTCCGAGGAAGCGAAGGATCATCAACTTGCAAAGGTTTTTCTCTTAAACAAAATTCCCAAGAGTGTTAAAACTATCACGCCTTCCATTCAAATCAAGCGCTCATATATTTTTTTCCAGATCAGCGACACTTAGATGAGGGCACTGAATTTTTTCATTGAAATCCCCTACTGGGTTGATTGCATGGCAATAAAGACATAAAAAGAAATACGTCTTAAATTTTAATGCTGACTCAAGGCAGCCTGCACATTTGTAATGTGCCTCTGTTTTGCCCTCTGCAGAAAATGTTTCCAAAAGTTCTTCAGAGTTTTTCAATATTCTCAAGATACTAGAAGCTCGCATAGTGCCTTGAGTCGGTCAAAGGGATCGTAGACCAGCTCTCACAGCGTATGCTTCTGAAAAGTGCAATCCTTTTGTTGGATTCCCTTACGGTGTTTATTAAGCCCTTGGCTAAAGTCATAATATCCCTCATAGACGTAAGATGGTGGAGACTGTCTACAACTGCGAAGTCTAAACTGCGATCAGTGCATTGCACATAATGTGCTTTTGGTTGTATATCCAAAACTAACTTTTTTTTAGTCCTTAGAACTTACCTCTCATATTCCATACACTACCATAGCGCGGACCTCTGAAATTTTCCATTGACAAATGAAGACGAGCAAAAACATCTTTTAAAATACTAAACTGAGTTTGTGATTCAGTGTTTGGGGGTCTCGCATAAGCCAACGAAGTCTTCGTTGATGATTAAGGGATCATCGACAGTACGAATACAGAATGACACTTGTTCGTGAATCGAAGAATCATCAACCATAATAGAAAAATGTTCAGTCTTCTTGACTGAAGCCAATACCTTTCTCAACGAAGACTTTCCTAGTAGATCAAAGATCTCGTTTTGAATATCGTGGGACGTTCACATTTACCCCGAAAACCCTAACCAATCTTTAAACTCAGGTGTGTCATTCTTTCGGAGTTCAAACAATTGAAAAAAATTTGAGTTTACCTCTTCGTGCCCTCTAATTGCTAGTCCTTGTCGCCATAGACATTGTACGGTAGTAAAAATTGTCTCAAGAGCTAAAAGGCCTTTCTTCATAGCCCCATCTAGCCGCTCACTCAATTGGAAGGCCACACTATGGTTAGTGATAGAATTTATTTCCGGAACTCTTTCTTTATGCATAAACGTATTTTGGTGATGAAGGATTTTTTCCAAAGCCTTTTTCCTGTTATAAAACCCTATGGAAGTAAATGCATCTTCTTTTTTTGAAGAAAAGTGTAATAGATTTTTAGCATATGTCTCTTTGCAAATTTTGCAAAACACTTTTACGGTAGATGCTTTGAATTCTAGTCATGTATATTTGATCAACCAGTACTTCTGAAATAATCTTCCCTTAACGGATTGTCCAGGTTTCGGCTGTGAACGGTTCTTGCCTGAAGACAATGAAGCAATTGACAACACAATAATTGTTGGAGGTTGACTTGCAGTATCATCAACTTTCAAGTGGGCCTTTTTGGTAACACCTTTATCCATTGCAAACTTAATTCACAATAGACTAAGAGACTAAAGTAAACAAATAAAATATAGTCATGTGAAATACTCCACTAGATACTAATGTCAGGACACTAAATATGTCTGCAGCTTGCACTGAACAAAACTATCCACACTGAATGAATGAATGCAACAGCAGGGTGGGCTTTATGTCGTTGTGGCATTGTAATGTCTCGAAGTGTCAAGGCGATGCGAGCGGCGGGTTCCAAGAGCTTCTGCTCTAGCCCTTCAAAGACTGATTCCCACTAGAGCACGGCAGCGCAACGCGCGGCAACGGCAAAGGCAAGTGTTTTCCGCGTTGACGCGGCAGCTCGCGGGATTGTCATTCCCATCTGGAAGCGGCAGACGCTAGCGGTGGCCAATGAATGACAGCCACTGAGGTATGAGGCGGGACACACTAAAACGCGCGGTGCGTTTGATTAACCTACACGAAGGAAAGACGCAGTTGGATAAAGACATAACAATTTTTTATTTTCTTTATGATGTACTCTTTCACGTATTTCGTTATTCATGTTTTCTTATTCCACCATAAACAGATTTCATGGCTACCAGTCATGATAGTTCACTATCTCATTTAGAAAACCAGTTGCCCCAGAACAGAAACATACTGTTACTTTCATAACAGCTTTTAGTATTGCAAGCTGCAGTACCTAAACACTGTTTGCTGTAATGATAGCATGTTACCTGTTATCGGATAGTCATTTATTTATAATTAAAAATTTCTGACAGTTGATCCTCAATATTTGTTATCTTAATCTCATGTATTGTACTTGAGCCACTTTATGACTGTTAGCTATTGAACTAAAAACCAAGTAGTATCACAACACTCAGCTCCATCTTTAAACAGTCATTAACTTTATCATTACCAAGATAGAAATAACGCTAACACTCACACCACAGTCTTACAAGTTAACATACCTACCTACGCCACAGGTGATGAAGAGTTTGAAACAATGTAGGATGAAAGTGATTATTCAGATAGTTAAGCGAGACAAAAGTTTAAAATGTAATGAGCAAGAAACGCGTTTCTGAAAAAGAAAATTTTTAACATCAAATATAAATTTTAATGGTTGGGTAATATTTCATAAAGCTAATTGTGTGGAGTGTAGCCTTGCATGTAAGCGAAACGTGAAAGACGAATAGTTCTGTCAAGAAGACAACGGACGCTTTCAAACCGTGGTGATAAAGAAGAATGCTGAAGATTAGATACAAAGATCGTATAACTAAAGAAGAGGTACTGAATTAAACAGAGGAGGAAGAGGAAGTTATGGCACAACTTGTCTGAAAGAGTGGTTAGATGACAGGACATATTATGAGGCATCAAGGAATCGTCAGTTTGGTAATGGAAGCTAAATTGTAGAGAGAAGCCAGGGCTTGCCAACGGTAAGCAGATTAGAATGGGTGTAGGATGCAGCAGTTACGTAGAGACGAAGAGACCTACACGGGACAGACTTCTGCGAACCACTGTATCAACACAGAGACGTATTGTAGTTGTGGTTAATACAGCCCAACAGCAAATAACATCACCTTTCATTAGGTAGGTCAGTTGCCTATTCATTGCCAGAATGTTTGTTTAATATAGCCTCTAGCACATATACCTGTGATGTATTTCTGTATACATCTCTATTACTCTCTGCAAACAGCCTTACGTTAGAAAAAAACTTACAACTTGAATGCACTTTTCTTATGGTGACTGTCAGCAAATGATGAAGTTGTACTAGTGTTTTGGCCACTCTGACATATGTATCATTTTCCATAAGACATGTGTTCCCTCATGAAACAACAACCAGTTACTGGTTACTTATCACCTATGACTGTCGAATGCACTGGCAGTTCTGAAACTGTGTAGAAGTCATTGGTGACAAATATATCATTATGCAGTTCTACATATTCTGCCATACGTACAGTGGAGACTTTTCCGCTGACTTCAAATATCATGTGTCCATTCTCAGGTAGATTAAAGGATACACTAACGTCGTATGAAACTATTTTTCAGTCCTGTTTCTGTCAGGGAAAGCAGGTTAATCAAAAAATAAATACGGCATTTTGGCAACGATATTTAGAATCGGCAATTGGATTATAACGTCCGAAGTGGTAACTGTGAAACCATTTATTACGACTGGTCCTTCATAAGTACTTGCAAGACCGAGATCAGTGAGACTTTATAGTTATTGTAGACGACTGACTTAATATTACTTCGTACTTTATGCCAAGGTGTTTGACACAAAGATTCGATCAGGGATATGAAATCTTTCAGCAAAAGAAATAGACTTATATAAGGCTATATACCCTGCCTGTAAAGACTGTTTTAGCGATTCTGGAAAGAGTAATGGGCAATCTGGTTTATTACATGTAATTATAAAGTATTCTAAACGTTACAAATAAACAAAATGTCTTAAGGCAAAACGAAATAATTAATAAGAAGTTTGTTGACGTGGCCGTCACCTGCAGCAAGCACAGAAATATTCGTTTAGTAAATAACGAACGCGATTTTCTTGCTATGATGTGTTTTATTTGTTCTATGCGCTTTTCACCTTTTACTTTAAGGCATTTCCAGTGGACTCTTTGCGATATTCGCAGATTGTGAAACACTTCAAATCTTATTTTTTTACGTAAATAACTGATTACGTACAGTTGATTGATTTTTTGGTTGGCATGTGCGTTTCCTCTCACATGGTCTCAGACTGTAGGTCGCACTGTAACTTCACTTACGAGACATAAGCACATTTTCACGTTACAAACTTTTTTCTTCACAATTTTCGTGTTCTTTGTGGAGCACAATTATTCAACTGTTGCTAGCTGCGGATATTTGACCAAACACTGATTTAAAGTCGTAACTACTTTGTGTTCAATTTATGTCTCTTGTTTTTTCCTTTGTTTATGTACATGTTGCCAACCTAATGAAGTATATGCTGGAAACTAAAGTCTGCTCATTCCGTCCGCTTTACATCTGTTTATAATTGTGTGTGTGTGTGTGTGTGTGTGTGTAGTTAGTCAGGGTGAGTTGTAGAAAGTTGAATGTGAATTTCAGAGCGTGGGTGAAAGTTTTCATGTACAGCTGATTCAAGTTTTGGTTTAAATATTTTGTGGAAGGATTCACGTAAGAGTGAGGACACAGGAGCTGGGTGCTAGTAGATAATCATCTGTTGAAATGTTATTTTACTGTTTCATCTATTAATGTAAGCAGTGATTCTACTCTCACATGAAGCCCTCCATAAAACATTTAAACCAAAGTCAAAGCAGCCGAAAGCCAATATTTTCAACCATTCTCTGACAAATAATACATTCACTTTAAACTTTCTGTACCTCGCTCTGAGTAACCACACACCATACAGATATAAGGAGCAGAAATAAACAGATGTTAGTTTTAAAGTGGGCATATTATAGTTACTACTTTAAATGACAGTTTTCGGTAAAATGTCTACAGCTAGTGACAGAAGAATAATAGTACTCCACACCCATTAGCCCAAAGAACACGAAAATTTTGAAAAAAAAGAGCGAAATGAAAATGTGCTTATATTCGATAAGCTAAGTTTTAATTCAATCTCCAGCATGTGGCCAGATGGAAGGAAACGAAATGTCCGCCAAAACCTCGATTAACTCTAAATAAGCACATATTTACGTAAAAAAAGACGTGGACTGTTTTATAGGTTACACAAAATTGAATCATTCTAGATTCCACCGAAGATGCCTTAAACTGAAAGGCGAAACGCATCTTGAACAAATAAAGTATACTGCAGTAAGAACAAAGCGTTTGTTGCTTACAAATCGAAATAATCAATATCTGTAGATATTACAGTTACATCTTATGACATACCAGCAAATTAGTTTCGGTTTAACTTCTGTAGGTCTATACAGAATATTGCAAATATTAACGTGTTCCATGTCACTTTAATTCATGCTATTAAATGCCGTTTAAAAAAATTATCGATCCATTCTGAAAAACTGTAGTTATTATCATATCTCGCTAGATAAATAGATTTTGGATATTTATCATGTGACGAAATACATGTCTCTTTACAAGTTATCATTTGCGAAAAAACACGTTTCGATTTCTTGAACCGTGTATGAAATTTTCGGCTGTTACGAGCACATGGTTTACGAAGATCAGGAAGCAGTATCGGTCGCATCGAGAGCGACCCGCGCGCGGCTACCGCGCAGCCCGACCGCCGACATATCATTCCATATCTCGTGAACTGTGACAGCTATCGTTCTGCTCTCAGCTTTAAAAACAATTTCGATATGTTGACTAAATTTCATACGCAATAATGCATTACCTAAAATGAAATATACGCAAAGTCCACTCAATGCGTTTTTACCTCTGTACACTCATTAAAATTTCGTGTTATTGGTTTACGTAAATGCAATACAGCAAGTAACCACGACGAATAACAAAAAGGAATTCGGTCCTTTATCGAGAGAAGATATCACGCTGTAACATGCAGCAGAATCAAATTTTTCTACCGAATAGTTTCCGTGAAATCGGTTGATAAGTATTTCATAGCTGCCGCCGCGTCCGCGCCAGCGGTTTGGCAAAAGTGCGTGTGGCCCAGGATTCCATATCAGACGTCACGCTCAGCGCGTTCTGTGATTGGCGGCGCGCACCTGGAGCGCGGCGCGCAGCAGCGGCAGCTGTTCGACATGGGCAAACCTCGGCGCAGAGGCCGCGCCGCTGACCAGGCCGCTGCAACGCGGTTTTGACGCGCTGCAGCCCTAGAGGGAACCGGCCCGCCGGTACTTTACCCGAAGCTTCGCGCTCCGGGACAAATTCTAAATTTTCCCGTAGCACTGTATCACTATCATGATTCACACCACTCGTTTACAATTAACCTACTTACTACCATAATAATTATTTTTTTAAACTCATTACTGAATGTATTTTAATAGGTAACTATCGTCAAACAAGTTTAAAAATTGCATGCGACGTTAAGTGACATCACGTGACTGACTGACGTAGTACACGTCATCCCGTCTACACTACTGCGTATCAGGAGAAGCAACTCGAGGTTTTTCTTCTTCCCTCAGCAGATATGGACGCGTTACACATCAAATTGAAACCATTCCTATTCAACCATTCCCCTCCACTTGTCCTCGAAGTCTGTAACGGGAATTCCCTAGTACCCTCTACACTCTAATAATAATAATAATAATAATGTACCACGAAGGAATTATCCGAATGGGACAGTTATTGGTGGCGGCTACACGGGTAGCGGAGGCTGTGTGGCGTGGACTGGGCGGTTTTTTAGGTTAGAAGGCCTCGGGAAAGTGCGGGATGGGCTGCAATGTCAAAGGGTGCTTGGCAATTACAGGACGTGCTTGGATCAAGGAACAGTCGGAATTATAGTTGTAAACTGTTGTAGTTGCGCTGGAAAAGTCCCTGAGCTTCAAGCGCTAATAGAAAGCACAGAAGCTGATATCGTTATAGGTACAGAAAGCTGGCTAAAGCCTGAAATAAGTTCTGCAGAAATTTTTACGAAGTCTCAGACGGTGTTCAGGAAAGATAGATTAGGCAGAATTGGTGGTGGAGTGTTGGTGTCTGTCAGTAGTGGTTTATCTTCTAGTGAAGTCGAAGTAGATACTCTGTGCGAATTGGTGTGGGTGGAGGTTATACTTAACAGCCGAATTAAGTTAATAATTGGCTCCTTCTACCGACCCCCAGACTCCGATGATACAGTTGCGGAACAGTTCAGGGAAAGTTTGAGTCTCGTAACAAATAAATACCCCACTCATACGGTTATAGTTGGTGGGGACTTCAACCTACCCTCGGTATGTTGGCAAAAATACTTGTTCAAAACCGGTGGTAGGCACAAAACGTCTTCCGAGATTGTCCTAAATGCATTCTCCGAAAATTATTTAGAGCAGTTAGTCCACGAACCCACGCGAATTGTAAATGGTTGCGAAAACACACTTGACCTCTTGGCCACAAACAATCCAGAGCTGATAGAGAGCATCATGACTGATACAGGGATTAGTGATCACAAGGTCATTGTAGCTAGGCTCAATACCATTTCTTCCAAATCCATCAGAAACAAACGCAAAATAATTTTATTTAAAAAAGCTGATAAAGTGCCACTAGAAGCCTTCCTAAAAGACAATTTCAATTCCTTCCGAACTGACTATGCGAATGTAGACGAGATGTGGCTCAAATTCAAAGATATAGTAGCAACAGCAATTGAGATATTCATACCTCATAAATTGGTAAGAGATGGAACTGATCCCCCATGGTACACAAAACAAGTCCGAACGCTGTTGCAGAGGCAACGGAAAAAGGATGCGAAGTTCAGAAGAACGCGAAATCCTGAAGATGGGCTAAAATTTACAGACGCGCGAAATTTGGCACGTACTTCGATGCGAGATGCCTTTAATAGGTTCCACAACGAAACATTGTCTCGAAATATGGTAGAAAATCCGAAGAAATTCTGGTCGTATGTAAAGTACACAAGCGGCAAGACGCAGTCAATACCTTCGCTGCGCAGTGCCGATGGTACTGTTATCGACGACTGCGCCGCTAAAGCGGAGTTATTGAACGCAGTTTTCCGAAATTCCTTCACCAGGGAAGACGAATGGAATATTCCAGAATTTGAAACACGAACATCTGCTAGCATGAGTTTCTTAGAAGTAGATACCTTAGGGGTTGCGAAGCAACTCAAATCGCTTGATACGGGCAAGTCTTCAGGTCCAGATTGTATACCGATTAGGTTCCTTTCAGATTACGCTGATACTATAGCTCCCTACTTAGCACTCATATACAACCGCTCGCTCACCGATAGATCTGTACCTACAGATTGGAAAATTGCGCAGGTCGCACCAGTGTTCAAAAAGGGTAGTAGGAGTAATCCATTTAACTACAGACCTATATCATTGACGTCGGTTTGCAGTAGGGTTTTGGAGCATATACCGTATTCAAACATTATGAATCACCTCGAAGGGAACGATCTATTGACACGTAATCAGCATTTCTTCAGAAAACATCGCTCTTGTGCAACGCAGCTAGCTCTTTATTCGCACGAAGTAATGGCCGCTATCGACAGGGGATCTCAAGTTGATTCCGTATTTCTAGATTTCCGGAAAGCTTTTGACACCGTTCCTCACAAGCGACTTCTAATCAAGCTGCGGAGCTATGGGGTATCGTCTCAGTTGTGCGACTGGATTCGTGATTTCCTGTCAGGAAGGTCGCAGTTCGTAGTAATAGACGGCAAATCATCGAGTAAAACTGAAGTGATATCAGGTGTTCCCCAGGGAAGCGTCCTGGGACCTCTACTGTTCCTGGTCTATATAAATGACCTGGGTGACAATCTGAGCAGTTCTCTTAGGTTGTTCGCAGATGATGCTGTAATTTACCGTCTAGTAAGGTCATCCGAAGACCAGTATCAGCTGCAAAGCGATTTAGAAAAGATTGCTGTATGGTGTGTCAGGTGGTAGTTGACGCTAAATAACGAAAAGTGTGAGATGATCCACATGAGTTCCAAAAGAAATCCGTTGGAATTCGATTACTCGATAAATAGTACAATTCTCAAGGCTGTCAATTCAACTAAGTACCTGGGTGTTAAAATTACGAACAACTTCAGTTGGAAGGACCACATAGATAATATTGTCGGGAAGGCGAGCCAAAGGTTGCGTTTCATTGGCAGGACACTTAGAAGATGCAACAAGTCCACTAAAGAGACAGCTTACACTACACTCGTTCGTCCTCTGTTAGAATATTGCTGCGCAGTGTGGGATCCTTACCAGGTGGGATTGACGGAGGACATCGAGAGGGTGCAAAGAAGGGCAGCTCGTTTTGTATTATCGCGTTATAGGGGAGAGAGTGTGGCAGATATGATACACGAGTTGGGATGGAAGTCATTACAGCATAGACGTTTTTCGTCGCGGCGAGACCTTTTTACGAAATTTCAGTCACCAACTTTCTCTTCCGAATGCGAAAATATTTTATTGAGCCCAACCTACATAGGTAGGAATGATCATCAAAATAAAATAAGAGAAATCAGAGCTCGAACAGAAAGGTTTAGGTGTTCGTTTTTCCCGCTCGCTGTTCGAGAGTGGAATAGTAGAGAGATAGTATGATTGTGGTTCGATGAACCCTCTGCCAAGCACTTAAATGTGAATTGCAGAGTAGTCATGTAGATGTAGATGTAGATGTACATGTATAGACAAACAAACGATTAAAATTTTCAGAAAAATTGCATGATTTATTCAAGAAAAAGAGCTTAACAAATTGAGCAAGCCAATAATGCGTCGGAACACCGCTGTCTCTTATGCAAGAGTTGTTGCATATCCTCCTCAGGGATACCGTGCCAAATTTCTGTCCAATTGGTGCGTTAGATCGTCAAAATCCCGAGCTGGTTGAAGGGCCCTTCTCATAATGCTCCAAACGATCTCTATTGGTGAGCGATCCGGCAACTTTTCTGGCCAAGGTTGGATATGGCAAGCACTTAGACAAGCAGTAGAAACTCTCACTGTGTATGGCCGGGCATAATCTTGCTTAAACGTACGCCCAAGTTGGCTTATCACGAAGGGCAATTAAACGGGGTGCAGAATCTCGTCGACTTACGACTGTGCTATAAGGGTGCTGCACATGAAAGCCAAAGGGGTCCTGCTATGAAAAGAAATGGTACCCATAACTTCTCGCTGTCGTGGTCTACGGCTGAAGACAGGCAGGTTGGTATTCCATCACTATTCAGTTCTTCTCCAGACACGCCTTCGTTGGTCATTGGGACTCAAGTGAACACGGGATTCATTACTGATGACAATTATACTTCAGTTGATGAGGTTTCAGGCTGAAACGTGCTTGGAGATACCCCCGACAGCGGTGGGATACAAACGTGTCTGTCACCTTCCATACGGCCTGACAACAACTTTGTCAATCAGTGACAAGTCAAATAACTACTTGCGTAAGGGCCAGAGGTGGACCAACGCGTTATTGACTTGCTCAATTTGTGGCGCTCTTTCTCTTGAACCAATCATCCAGTTTTTCTGAAACTGCAGTCATTTGTCTGTCTGTATGTGTAATTCACATCCATCGATTTCCGCCCCATTCTGATAATTCCTTCTCGGTGCGTCGTTCATTTTTGTTGTCTTACAATTAGAGTGTATTTTCTCGGAGTGGCCCGCACACGAACGACGGATTGCCGGGAAAAGCGTCAGCAGTATCGCCTGCGACCGGTCGCTCATGTTGATGCTGCCACACTCGAGCGATTTCGACCAGTATGGCGAATGCCGCTGTGTCCTGATGTTCAACTACGCAAAAATGAAGAGCCCTTTTCGGCATCAATGTTAATTGATCTCCCTATCTCCACGAATAATTGCAATAAAAATTCCAAATAAATTTATTGAACTTGTTTTAAAACACTTTTCACTAGAACTGTCTTTGTTTACATAATACATATATACTTTTTGTAGACATCAGTTATGTTGTGTACATCTTTCAGCGTGCAAATACAAATACAATTGATCGTTCATTTATTAGTCCTCAATTACTTTTTGATTCAGCAGTATAGCAGTTTCACTACAACTGTATATTTGTATGCAATGTTTATAATCACATTTACGCCAGTGACTGTAACACTTTATTTCACGATTGCGATTTCGACCTTAGGCCATTATCAAGTGAAGATGCTATGGCTATTAGGCCATGTCAACCTAAAATGAGCTGATACATTTATATGTCGTTGTCATTACTATTAAATACATTGGTGATGCTGTTACATAGTGCTAAAACACATATGTGCATATGTGCATATATGAATAGTGATGGGCTAACGAAATTAGTGTTTACAGACTATGTTGTTTTATGACATATGGATATGTGTGCTCGCACTATGTAACAGCGTCACTAATGTATTTAAAAGTAATGACTACGACACATAAATGTATCAGCTCATTTTAGATTGACATGGCCTAATAGCCATAACACCGTCACTTGATAATGGCCTAAGGCCGGGACTGCAATTGTGAAATAAAGAAAGTGTTACAGTCACTGACGTAAATATGATGTCTTTTATAAAGTTCTACATGACTTTGAATCCCAGCTATAGGTAGTTAATTGTATGCAATGGTTTTCCAATCTCGATGTGTGTAAGTAAATGTAATATCAGTACTATTGATTCCCATAACTCTTGTTATACACAATTAAATTAATTGAAATGACAGGAAACTAAAGTGTAGCTCTAGAATACATTCGCCACAAACATTTAAATTAAAATTTCCACTTCATATCGTGGCACAGTATTCTGTTTAGAAGTCAAACACTTTAATAATGCGTGTACTTGTTTCATACTGTCGGATTTCAGTTAGATGAGGTTTTAATACTTGAAAGTCTGTTATACGGAGCGATCACATGAGAACGTGCATCATCGCAGGTGAATTCTATGTTTGAAACGGTGACGGAGCGCGAGCAGACGCTATTAGGTCGTTTTCAGTTTGCATTCGCAGTTGTTTCGTGTTCCGCTGATTTTCGGCCTTTCAGTGAACGATTAATGGAAAATCGCGTCTTCTGCGGTTTGGCGCTAGTAGCATAGAGAACGTCTGCCTGCTGCTTTGAGAGTAAACTTTTGTTGTTGATATCAGTTGTGTGAGCGACGAAGTGGTCTGAAGAGAACGTAATTTTTTCTGTTGGCATAATATAGATCCATAGGCGCTTCTGAGACCCAAGAGATTCATGGCACAAATGACGAACACTGCGGCTGAAACTATAGCAGAGGCTTTTGTTGGCACCTAGATATCATGCTTCGGCACAGCAGAAACTATCACTGCAGCCAAGGGCCGCCAATTTGTATCGGCGCTCTTCGCGGCATTTTCCAACATGTGATGCATTAACCGTACCCCCGCCACCGCCTACCACCCGCAGCTGCAACACGATTTTATGAAGGAAGGAAGAAGGTGTTTCATTATGACAAATAACTTATAGTGGGACCGACAGCTTTAACACACACACACACACACACACACACACACACACACATACACTTGTCCTAATTTTCAAGGATTTGTAATTATACTTGCATATTACGATACGGAATCTATATTTGTGTGTGTGTGTGTGTGTGTGTGTGTGTGTGTGTGTGTGTGTGTGTGTGTGTGTGTGTGTGTCTATCTGTCTGTGTGTGTGTGTGTGTGTTTTCGATAAATGTAGTGTGACTTAAACAAAGAGTAGGCCTTAATAATGGAATGAGTTACATTTTTCTTGTAGTTGACGGTAATTCCGACAAGCTATTTGATTGTGTGTTTGCCTACTTAGCGTAGAATTTTAACTAACTTTTATTTGCTCCAATTACATGTCTGGTGATGTACAAACTTTAGAGTTCAAGATCATGCTTGAGCCATCTAAATGATGTAAACATTGCTCTTTTTTTGTACTACTGATGTACTGTGTGGCTATAATTAAACTTTCCCAACTTGAGACAATGTAGTGGAAACTATTTACCAAATGGGTACTCCATAACTTTATAGGAATGATGTTCAGTCTGTCCTGCCGGATTTGCATTTTTAGTAATGTTATGACTCGCCGTGAGGTGCCGGTCTTGATAAGGTAACATAGAATTGATGCACAGGCTTCAGCGCCTTACGGTTGCAGACAGGCAACATCGGTCTGGACAAGGCGAACACGGCTTTGCGTGTGTATCTAACCGGGGACCTAGAAACGATGGAGAGGCTTCGTCCCGCGGTAGCCCACAGTAGTCCACAACCCCACAACAGGCCACAGAAGTCTATCCACCTCGCCTCCCCACCCTGAAACAAAGGCTATTGTTTGCGTGGTAGAGTAATTATGGTGTACGCGTACGTGGAGACAGTGTTTATGCAGTGATCGCCGACATAGTGTAACTGAGGACTGAATAAGGGGAACCAGCCCGCATTCGCCGAGGCGGATGGAAAACCACATTAGAAACCATCCACAGGCTGGCCGGCACACCGGATCTCGACCCAAGTCTGCCGGGCTGATTCGTGCTGGAGACCGGCACGCCTTCCCGATCGGGAAGCAGCGCGTTAGACCGCGCAGCTAGCTGGGCGGGCTGAATAGGGCTTTACTCGTAAGCCGTTTACTCGTAAGCACGACGCATTAAGGAATACGGAGAGGCCCTCTTTCTGCACTGTGGCTGTGATTAGAAAATTCGAATATGCTGGCGATGTAGGAAATGTTCCTTGGAAAGGCCGACAGTCAATGGCGCAACAAACTGATGGGTAAATTACTATTGCCATTGATGAGAACGTTGGACGCAATGTGCAGTCTTCAGGCGGTGCACAATCCGTATCACGACAACTGAACATTCCGTGGACCAGCTTTCGAAAAGTGCTATCAACCTTGAAATGGTATCTGAACGAACTTCATATTTCTCACTAACTTTTGCCACGTGATGGCAGTCGTTCGAGTAGAAATTGATCTTACGTTTCTTGCAAGGGCTGAAGTTGACGATGTATGGCATAGGAACATTCAGTGGACTGATGAAACGCACTTTACGCTCGCTGGGGCAGGGAAGCCTCACAACAGTCGCGTTTGGGATCGTCACCGCCAACGAACGTTCATTACGTTCACCTGCATAGTGAACGCATCATTATATGGTGTGGCTTGACGGCACAATACATGACTGGTAGATTTTTGTTTGTGGAATTTGGAGCCCATGCGCTCATGCAGCGAGAATGGCACACATTACTATGATCTGCTTCGTCAACATGTGGGAGAGAGGTACTATGGACTCAACTGTTTTAATGCACGATGGAGCTCCACCTAACACAGCTCATGAGGTCACTCGGTTACTCCGAAATACATTTGGAGAAAACCGACTAATTGGCTCATCGTTCAAAACTGCATGGCCACCAAGATCACGACAGTGTAACCTGCGTGATTCTGGCTGTCGGGTTACCTGAAAGCAGGGTTTATTAACGGGGCAACAACTCACAGTGAATGCTGAAGGTGAGCATACTGGAGGAGGTAGCCAACATCCGATCTGAGATATTTTGGGCAGCAGTAGAGCTATCCCTAGGGCAGTTCTAGGCTGTCGTGGATGGAGGTGGTCGTTACAGTTAGCAACGTTTGTAAACTGTAACGTGAGCAGTATATGCAGCTACCAAATGTTACCCTCCCATGTGGAAATTAAAATGTGTTTCTTTCAATGCTTTATCCCTTATTTCTCCTCCGCATGTCCTTAAAAATGTTCCTACAAAGTTTCATTGTCGAACTATCAATCGTTTTTCTGGATGCCCTTTCAAGTAGCGAAAGCTTAATTACAACCACCCTGTACTTTTGCAGACACTTTAGACATGAAAAAAATTGTTGTGCTAGGCAAGTATCACAGATATGGGAAACAATTTGTCTGAGGGGGTCACTATAATTTTTGAGTCACTTCGATATTAGACTTGTTTCTAATGCGGTAATAACAGTACTGCGTGCACAAATATGATCGGTGTATGAATGGGACCATAAAATCACTGAGTTTGCATTGTGCCCACCAACTGTTGTTACGAGTAGAGAGCCTTGGCAAACTAGTGACAAAGTAAGAAAAGAGGTTTTGCGTGGTGGAATATGGAAGATGTTTATCTGTTACAATAGTGCAGCCTGCATTCAGGAAGAATTATGGAAATAACGCCGGAGCATTGTACATTGGTGTCGACAATTTAGGAATTATGTAAACAGTGAAGTTCTGGTCTCATATAGCAATTACAACCAAATCATGTCCGGCGCCTTCAGTTCTGCGTTTCAATGGTGGAAGCATTTAAGAATTAACTTTCTCCTACAAGATGATATTGCCGGCAGCTGTGGCCGAGCGGTTCTGGGCGCTTCAGTCCATAACCGCACGGCTGCTACGGTCGCAGGCTCGAATCCTGCCTCGAGCATGGATGTGTGTGATGTCCTTAGGTTAGTTAGGTTCAGAATGGTTCAAATGGCTCTGAGCACTATGGGATTCAACTGCGGTGGTCATTAGTCCCCTAGAACTTAGAACTACTGAAACCTAACTAACCTAACGACATCACACACATCCATGCCCGAGGCAGGATTCGAACCTGCGACCGTAGCAGTCGCACGGTTCCGGACTGCGCGCCTGGCACCGCGAGACCACCGCGGCCGGCAGGTTAGTTAGGTTTAAGTAGTTCTGAGTCTAGGGGATTGATGACCTCAGATGTTAAGTCCCATAGTGCTTAGAACCATTTGAACCATTTTTTCAATGTAATATTCAGGATGAAGCAACCTTCCACTTATCCGGAAAGATTAATCGGCACAGTGAGAAATTGAGGCGTATGAGCGAGATTTGCTGAAGGCTGATGTTTCTACGCAATGTGGTTTCCACAACTGATTGCTGATTTCAAGAATTTCATCTTCTAACAAGACGAAGTATCCACTCATTGGAGAATTACTGTTCGTCGCTACTTAAACGACGGACTTCCACATCACTGGACCGGGTACAGTGGCGAAGACGATCTTACTCTGTTTTCTTGCCCCCCTCTCCACCTCCCATTCCCCCTCCTCCCGCGACACAGGTGTCTCAGGGTCTAACGTATTGTAACTAATCTTGTGTAGTTCGCGAACGAACTAGTTCGGAACAGCACTTCCACACTACGCGAACTAGTTCACGGATAACCCCGCTACTTAGTTCGTTCGCTCTTTTCCGAAGACCGACGGACAACAGCGAGATGGAGCGAGAGCCCGCAGTGGGCTTTAAAAAAATCACGTGCTTCCAAAACTTACAAAAAGTCGATTATTTATTAAAGTGTATTTTTATTCACATATTCTGTAGTAATCTTCCTACAATGAACTAATAAATAAATATATTTTAAAATTAAAAGACTACGAGTGCACTGTATGTAAAGTAAAGTAGTTGACTACCCCATTTTACCCATTTGAGTTAATAACTGGTTTATTTGCCCCTTCGAAGTCTAATTACTCGACATAAAACTGTAATGATACAGCCATTGGCAACACTGGTCATTGCTTAAAAGACTAGCATAACGAATAAAAGAGCGTGTACAGTAGCGGTAGCAAAGCGAGCGAACTGTCTTTTTGGAAATCGAGATGGGACCTAACGAACTAAAAGAATGGCCTAGTTCGCGACTAAACTGAACGTTCCCAGTAACGAACTACTATGCGCAAGACTACTTGTAACTTTTTCCTTTAGAAGTTCATCAACGACTGTGTTTACATATTCAAACTGCCAAGAACGTTGGATTACATCAGAAAACGCATCATTGCTGCTGTGATGACCACCGACAAGGTGCTGCTACAGCAGATGTGGAAAGAACTTGACTACTGGCTAACACGTGTCGTGTGGCCAGAGATGCACTCATAGAACATCAATACCGTGCAAAATGCAAACTTGATGAGGTTATGGTTATATTCATGCGTCGACCATATTTGTATAGTGATCTGAAAACGAAAGTGCCATTTATATACCTTTGATTCGATAAAAATGAATCTGTATTTTTCTCAGACAGGCTGAGACTTGAAAAATGCTTAGTGAGCGAGTATTGTTTTTCCGCTACCTGCCTGCATGCCTTGTGACGCTTGACAACAGTTTAGAAGTGGAAAATAATTCATTTGGAGCTTTGTTCGAACTTTGCACATATCCAAGTCATGCTTTACGTAATTTAATGGCTAAAAATGTCACAAAAAATTCAGAACATTTGGAAGCTTTTGAGTACGAAATGCTGCAGAATACACCCTTTATGTAATTTTTTGATAAATACGTTGTGTGTGTGTGTGTGTGTGTGTGTGTGTGTGTGATAGACGCGATGCCAACGCCTACTGCAGTAGTACAAGTTTACATGCCAACTAGCTCTGCAGATGGTGAAGAAATTGATGAAATGTATGACGAGATAAAAGAAATTATTCAGCTGGTGAAGGGAGACGAAAATTTAATAGTCATGGGTGACTGGAATTCGAGAGTAGGAAAAGGGAGAGAAGGAAACATAGTAGGTGAATATGGATTGGGGGTAAGAAATGAAAGACGACGACGCCTGGTAGAATTTTGCACAGAGCATAACTTAAACACAGCTAACACTTGGTTCAAGAATTGTAAAAGAAGGTTGTATACATGGAAGAATCCTGGAGATACTAGAAGGTATCAGATAGATTATATAATGGCAAGACAGACATTTAGGAACCATGTTTTAAATTGTAAGATATTTCCAGGGGCAGATGTGGACTCTGACCACAATCTATTGGTTATGAACTTTAGATTAAAACTGAAGAAACTGCAAAAAGGTGGGAATTTAAGGAGATGGCACCTGGATAAACTGAATAAACCAGAGGTTGTACAGAGTTTCAGGGAGAGCATAAGGGAACAATTGACAGGAATGGGGGAAAGAAATACAGTAGAAAAAGAATGGGTAGCTTTGAGGGATGAAGTAGTGAAGGCAGCAGAGGATCAAATAGGTACAAAGACGAGGGCTATTAGAAGTCCTTGGCTAACAGAAGAAATATTGAATTTAATTGATGAAAGGAGAAAATATAAAAATGCAGTAAATGAAGCAGGCAAAAAGGAATAAAAAAAATTAGATCGACAGGAAGTGAAAAATAGCTAAGCAGGAATGACTAGAGGAAAAATGTAAGGATATAGAGGCGTATATCACTAGGGGTAAAATAGATACTGCCTACAGGAAAATTAAAGTCACCTTTGGAGAAAAGAGAACCACGTGTATGAATATCAAGAGCTGAGATGGAAACCCAGTTCTAAGTAAAGAAGGGAAAGCAGAAAGATGGAAGGAGTATATAGAGCGTCTATACAAGGGCGATGTACTTGAGGACAATATTATGGAGATGGAAGAGGATGTAGATGAAGATGAAATGGGAGATTCGATACTATGTCAAGAGTTTGACAGAACACTGAAAGACCTGAGTCGATACAAGGCCCTGGGAGTAGACAACATTCCATTAGAACTACTGACGGCCTTGGGAGAGCCAGGCCTGACAAAACTCTACCATCTGGTGAGCAAGATGTATGAAACAGGTGAAATACCCTCAGACTTCAAGAAGAAAATAATAATTCCAATCCCAAAGAAAGCAGGTGTGGACAGATGTAAAAATTACCGAACTATCAGTTTAATAAGTCACAGCTCCAAAATACTAACGCGAATTCTTTACAGACGAATGGAAAAACTGGTATAAGCCGTCCTCTGGGAAGATCAGTTTGGATTTCGTAGAACTATTGGAGCACGTGAGGCAATACTGACCTTACGACTTATCTGAGAAAATAGATTAAGGAAAGGCAAACCTTCGTTTCTAGCATTTGTAGACTTAGAGAAAGCTTTTGACGATGTTGACTGGAATACTCTCTTCAAATTCTAAAGACGGCAGGGGTAAAATACAGGGAGCGAAAGGCTATTTACAATTTGTACAGAAAGCAGATGGCAGTTATAGGAGTCGAGGGGTATGAAAGAGAAGCAGTGGTTGGGAAGGGAGTGAGACAGGGTTGTAGCCTCTCCACAATGTTATTCAATCTGTATGTTGGGCAAGCAGTAAAGGAAACAATAGAAAAATTCGGAGTAGGTATTAAAACCCATGGAGAAGAAATAAAAACTTTGAGGTTCGCCGATGACATTATAATTCTGTTAGAGACAGCAAAGGACTTGGAAGAGCAGTTGAACGGAATGGGCAGCGTCTTGAAAGAAGGGTATAAGACGGACATCGACAAAAGCATAACGAGGATAATAGAATGTAATCGAAGTAAGTCGGGCGATGCTGAGGGATTTAGATGAGGAAATGAGACACTTAAAATAGTAAAGGAGTTTTGCTATTTGGCGAGCAAAATAACTGATGATGGTCGAAGTAGAGAGGATATAAAATGTAGACCGGCAATGGCAAGGAAAGCGTTTCTGAAGAAGAGAAAATTGTTAACATCGAGTATAGATTAAAGTGTCAGGAAGTCGTTTCTGAAAGTATTTGTATGGAGTGTAGCCATGTATGGAAGTGAAACATGGACGATAAATAGTTTGGACAAGAAGAGTATAGAAGCTTTCGAAATATGGTAGATGAGTAGATCACATAACTAATGAGGAGCTATCGAACAGAATTAGGGAGGAGTTTGTGACACAACTTGACCAGAAGAAGGGATCGGTTGGTAGGACATGTTCTGAGGCATCAAGGGATCAGAAATTTAGCATTGGAGGGCAGCGTGGAGGGTAAAAATCGTAGAAGGAGACCAAGAGGTGAATACACTAAGCAGATTCAGAAGGATGTAGGTTGCAGTACGTACTGGTAGATGAAGAAGCTTTGCACAGGATAGAGTAGCATGGAGAGCTGCTTCAAACCAGTCTCAGGACTGAAGACCACAACAATAACAACAATGGTACTATCAAAAACTACAAAATAAAGAATGTAGCTCGTGCTATTAGGTATGGGGCAACTCGATACTCGTCGTCGCCAACCACTTAGGCAGTGGCCTTGCTGAATCTTACTCCCTTCCTCCGTCCCTCTCTGCTTGTCCGTTTCTCTCTTTCTCACCCTTTCTTTCGCTGTACACTGTCTCAATTTTCACATGCCACGGACATTAACCTACGCTCTCTCCATCTCTGTCTCATCCACAAACAGCTCGAACTACCTTGAAGGCTTTGTCTCTTCACTGTCTGTGATTCATAGCTCGCAGAGTACAGTTCCTACTTGAGTTTGCGACATTAACCAGTCCAATTCGGCAAGGCGAATACGTGTACTGCTCTTGGATTGCGGTGCATTCGTTTCGTGTTTGTTATTGACAATGGTTGTTAAATGGGATATTTTGTGGCGACATTATTTTTTTGGTTGTCGTATTGTAAACTTAATTTGTTGATTTAAAATGATAGAATAGACTGCTGGTGTAAAGGTGTTGCAACAAAATCTTGCACTGACGGTTCAAAGTTGGTTCGTCCGGAAAATGAGGCATTTGTCTATCAGGATTAACGGTAATACAATCATCTAAGATATTTACAGGAAGCCAACTACTTCGAACCTAGTAATTCATTCCTCCTCTAACGACCCACTGCAGAACAATAAGGCAGCCTTGGGGTCATTGCTTCACAGATTACACAGTGTACCCTTGTCATGTTAAGTTCATGACCGGAAGTTAGGCTAATCCAGTTTATAGCGTATTATAATGGATACGATGTAGACTTCATCCGTAGTATTCACAGAAATGTGTTGCAGAGAATGGATATACAGCGTAACAATGTGGGCACGTCATCAAGTACAACAATTACGCTCGTCCCAACACATTACGAGGTTTATTATGACTTGAGACCGGATTATATGCCTTTGCATGTTGCATATGCATTTGCATATTTGGATCCTTTTCACCGGTTATTGCATATTTTAGCTAGAAACTAGTGACGATGCATATTTTCGCTCTGTGTTTACAATATTTTAAAAATTCAAATAACGAAATCATTACAGAAGAGGAACTGGCAGGAGAGTTAATGCTCCTGCGCCCGCGGCCCCGGTTAATTCCTTCCGCCGTCATACCTTACGCATCGGCCACAATTAAATTAAACTACGCAAGCTTTTAGGCGCACGTCCATTGTTTCAGTGAACGTGTTGTGCACCATGCCGCCCGCAAAAAGAAACGTCGTTTCGTGGATAGCTGACCGTCTTAGAACATTTACTTATAACGGAATTGTTATATATTGTCGAGTTTGCGACAAAAACGTTTCGTGTAAAAAAAAGTTTCAAATAGACCAGCATGTCAAGACAAGTCTTTATATAGCAAGAATGCAGACGATAGGGCCACGACAAAAACTTCTGACAACAGCAAGTTGCAGTAGCAGGGATTTGTCCAAAGGTAACCAAAAAAGTTAACATTGTCAACAATGTTAACTGGAATACTCTCTTTCAAATTCTGAAGGTGGCAGGGGTAAAATACAGGGAACGAAAGGCTATTTACAATTTGTACAGAAACCAGATGGCAGTTATAAGAGTCGAGGGGCATGAAAGGGAAGCAGTGGTTGGGAAGGGAGTGAGACAAGGTTGTAGCCTCTCCCTGATGTTATTCAATCTGTATATTGAGCAAGCAGTAAAGGAAACAAAAGAAAACTTCGGAGTAGATATTAAAATTCATGGAGAAGAAATAAAAACTTTGAGGTTCGCCGATGACATTGTAATTCTGGCAGAGACAGCAAAGGACTTGGAAGAGCAGATGAACAGAATGGATAGTGTCTTGAAGGGAGGATATAAGATGAAAATCAACAAAATCAAAACGAGGATAATGGAATGTAGTCGAATTAAGTCGGGTGATGTTGAGGGAATTAGATTAGGAAATGAGACACTTAAAGTAGTAAAGGAGTTTTGCTATTTAGGGAGTAAAATAACTGATGATGGTAGAAGTAGAGAGGATATAAAATGTAGACTGGCAACGGCAAGAAAAGCGTTTCTAAAGAAGAGAAATTTGTTAACATCGAGTATTGATTTAGGTGTCAGGAAGTCGTTTCTGAAAGCATTTGTATATGTATGGAAGTGAAACATGGACGATAAGTAGTTTAGACAAGAAGAGAATAGAAGCTTTCGAAATGTGGTGCTACAGAAGAATGCTGAAGATTAGATGGGTAGATCACATAACTAATGAGGAGGTATTGAATAGAATTGGGGAGGAGTTTATGGCACTACTTGACAAAAGGAAGGGACCGGTTGGTGGGACATATTTTGAGGCATCAAGGGATCACAAATTTAGAGTTGGAGGGCAGCGTGGAGGGTAAAATCGTAGAGGGAGACCAAGAGGTGAATACACTAAGCAGATTCAGAAGGATGTCAGTTGCAGTAGGTACTGGGAGATGAAGAAGCTTGCACAGGTTAGAGTAGCATGGAGAGCTGCATCAAACCAGTCTCAGGACTGAAGACCACAACAACAACAACCAAAAAGTTGGTTTAACATGGAGCTATGCGAAGCATTCATTGCAAGCAGTATTCCTCTCCACCAACTTACAATCCCTATCCTCCAAGGCTTCCGGCGCAAATATTGCTTAAATCAAAATATACCGGATGAATAAACATTGCGTCAAAATTACATACCGACAATTTACGTAAATGCTATGGAAGAAACACACAATGAACTCAAGGACAGCATTATCTGGATTTCAGCCGTTCCATTGCAAATTTAATTGTTGGTGCTTTAAAAGTAGAGCCTTCTTCCTATTTAGCGGACTGCAAAAAACTTGAAAAAATAAAACATTCTTCTATCGCTATATTTGTGAATGAAGGTGTTAGAAAATATTTCCACAGTATTCTGAAAGGGTGTTTTTGTTTATTTAAGGTGCTGCTCCCTATATGATCAAATCAGGAAAAGCCCTCCGAGTGTTTTATCACAATTTAATTCATATGACGTACATTGCTCATGGAGTACATCGCCTTGCTGAAGAAGTACGTCCCACGTTTGTGAATGTAAATAAACAGATTTCATCCACAAAGATAGTGTTTCTAAAGGCAGCAAGACCTACAAAGAAAAACTGCCAAATGTGCCTTTACCTAACGAACCAATGGTAACTGGTGGTAACGTGGGTCTAAGTGGTGGTGTTCTGCAATGAAC
Source organism: Schistocerca gregaria (assembly GCF_023897955.1). Lineage (NCBI taxonomy): Eukaryota > Metazoa > Arthropoda > Insecta > Orthoptera > Acrididae > Schistocerca > Schistocerca gregaria. The sequence goes on from NC_064922.1 coordinate 198,748,761, forward strand.
ATTTCCAGGCCATTAGAGGTGTACTAAACGATTTCGCTAGTGCAGAGGCTCTGGCAGTTTGCCAGTGCAAGGAAGCTTTCAATGATTTCGGTAGGCCTATTAAATAAGACATTGCTGTGATTAGCACTCATTTTCCTCATATATCTGCAAGAATTAGAAAGCTTGAAACTCAAGGGTTGGCGTTGAATGAATCTATGCAGTTAATGAATAGAATTTTTCTAGTGAGCTCATTGCGGGGGTGTTCCCAATAAAACATAAAAAAGTTTTAAAACATTTTAAACAATAACCCTGGCTTTGAAACCTTGTGCTAAATTGATATTGTTATTAATAGGATGGATCAGGTTTTACCAGAAACAATAAATGCCAGCATAGCACCCAAAGTCAAATACTGCCCAGTTACCTCAGTTACAGAACGGTCCTTCTCTGCTTATAAAAATGTTTTGAGTGATCGAACACACAGTCTTACTACCGAACTTTGGAACAGTTCTTGGTCGTTCATGTTTACAATAGCAGAATAATGTGAAATAAATTGTAAATGATGTTTTGGTCTAATAGTATTAATTAAAAGTTAATGATTTTCAAAAAAATCATTTTGTTTCTTAGATAAAATATTACGGAGTATTCAAGAGTGCCCCTGTATGTGCGATATATCTCGAAGTATTCCTGTACATATCGACTATTTCGCTGCAACTCACTCTCCTGGCATCCGCTTGTTACCGACAACAATAGCAAAGAAGGAACAATTATTGAAACACGGTATGCGTCCGCATTTTGCAGATTTTTAGAAAATAATGCCAGAAAGGACACCTTCCTATCTTCTACCAGAAAGTATTCAGAAAAGATATCAGCATTTTAAATGCACCGAATTTGATATGCACAGGTTCGACTTAAGAGATATAATGCACGCAGTAAGTACCACGTTTTGTTATTATTTAATCTAGCATATGTCGACACTTTTCATGCATTTTTAAGCATTTTTCATGCATATTTTAAGGTTTTTAGGATGCATATAATCCGGTCTCTTAATGACAGTAGGTATCATAATATACCTTATTATGGTGTTATTTGTAGTTAGGGTCTGTCCCGGCCTATTTTGCCCAAAGAATAATGATCTAAAATTTAGCCATAAGGAGGAGACAAAGCCGGGTAATTTAAGCCATCAAGTGTGTATTGCATCACGTGTGATGATTACGATTTCAGGTATATAGGCCAGACAGGAAGAATCTTTGGGATCAGTTTTAGAGAACATAGTAACAATTGGGGCAATATCAATTTTAAGTGCCCATTTGCACGAAACAGGTCATTCGATTACTAACCTCCGTTCGAATTTGCACAATGAAAATAAGGGTAGTACGCCCAACAGTTCAGAGGAGGTTGAAATTTATCGGTCACTAAAAAAGTTCCCCGAAATTACTCTTAACGTGCAGACCGAGCTGCACACCAAAAGTCAGCTATTAAATTTTGATTGTCTAGATAGATAATAGTTAGCGTGTCCATACACCTAACTGATGTACTATTACAGGATGCTGTTATTTTTTGTAGTGCTTCTTCTTTTTGTAGGACTCGGTTTTTAACGTTATTCTCAACTGACAGAATTGGACATTAAAAAAAAAAAACTTCTTAATGTGCCCTGCAATACTACGGATACGCTATACGCTTGTGGGCTCTAAAAATAGTACAGTGTAGTATTAAAAAATTATGGTATTATCTAAGTTATTTCAGTGTTTTATTAATTTATGTTTTAAACTTTTTAACAGGTTTTAACTGTTTAAAAAAATGAAATCCCAGCGACGGTATAACACGTATTGGTACGTTAATTTCACCTACTATAAAGACAGCCCCTCTGCCTCCCTCCTTTTCTTGTCATAGATAGCTTCCGTTCAGATTAAAACTAGCGCTAGCGCCTCCTCGGACACATGGCTCGTAAATCGTAATATCGACCCATTAGTACAGTTTACGCTAGCGCTGTGAATACTTCTATGCTGCATATGGCATGGCAAGACATCCAAGGTTATATTACACTTTTCTGTCATAGTTAAGACATTATATGTGGAGTTTTTAGTTTGTTCCCGTAATTATACGGGATTCAGAAATTTAAATATGTTTATTCGCCACGCGATCCCAGTCAGCTGCATCATAGACGGCTGCTTTTAGCGTGCTATTGGTTTTGTCTAGACGATGAACGATAGGACTTACCCGTAAATGATCACTTCGCCGCGCCCTGGCGTTTCCAAAGTCTGTGGGTACTCAGCTCTCATCGATATATGACGCTTAACGGTAATACATATCTCTTTTAAAAACAATTATAATTCTGTAACATTTTAATTTTTTAATTTTAGTGCGGATCATCTGAAGATGAATCTGCTGATGCGAAACCAGTAGTGACTTTTTAATGAAAGTATTTTAACAGCTAGTGCGGAAGATTTTGTTCACCATGCCAATCACAAAGTTTCCGATCAAGACTGTGAAATTCAAGCTCCATGATTTCAAGCACTAAACCATCTAACTACTCACTAAAGGCGAAAACACGAAAGCAAGATAAACCTGACATCAACCTCGAATTTGTTGATTCTAATGGGTCCTCTGATGCATGGTTGTACCAAGCTACTTCCAAATAGTTCCATGGTACCTGCTAAGATGCGCCGTCATTTAGAAATCATACACCACGATTTTAAAGAAAGGAATGAAGACTTTTTATCTATAAGAAACAACAATTATTAAGAAGTCAAAGAACTATTAATAATAATAATAATAAAATCCACCAGTACTTCAACGCAATACAGCTACATCCAAATGTATATATACAACTACAGAAATCTGTAATTATTGATACATGTTCAATTACCCGAAAGCTCGTAAATGCAATGTAACATATACCGTGCAGTTAAAAGGAAGTCACGCTTGATCAAGATCCGAGTTACTTTCCATTTTTAACCAGACATAACGTATGAGAAATGAGAGAAATAATAATAATAATAATAATAGCGATGAAGTATGTGACCCAAACAGTTATTGAAAACGCCCCAGAGGCATCGTATTTGCTCAACTACCGCACTGCACAGGAGGACGAAGCAAACACTATCATAGAGAATTTAATAGAACCACGTGTGGCAGACCAAGCACTATGTGCAATCAATGAAAAATGTGGATAGCATCTTTCTGCAGTCCCACTTTCGAACGACACTACTTCGACTCGAATTAACGATCTCGCTGGCTGTATGAAACGGGAACTTGTCGGTAGCCTTCAACACAGCGAATTCGACTTCAAAATGAGTTAGTCGGCTGATGCTGCTGGACTTGCCATCTTTCTGATAACTGCATGGTATTCGTATAGACATTCACTCGCCGATGAGGAGATTAGTGTTTAACCAGGTCGTTAGAGACAGAGCACAAACTCGTATTAGGGAAAGATGGAGAAGGAAATCGGCCGTGTCATTTCTAAGGAACCATTCCGGCATTTGCCTAATGCGATTTAGGGAAATCACGGGACACCTGAACCAGGATGAACCGCCGACTTTCCGAATGCGAATCTAGTGATGATCACTGCACCACCTTGCTCAGTAGACATTCACTCGAAGAAGTCTTGCTTATAAGCGTATTGCTGGCAAAGAACATTACTGGAAAATAAATTTTTAACACTATTAATGGTAAGCATTTTACGCATTTGGAGGACAGGCGGCAACGTCTTATTAGCTGTGAGGCGCTGACAGCTTTTGCATTGCGCAGCACTGTCTTTTGTTTCACAGGGTGATCCATTCGGTATAAATTTTGGGTGTTTTCTCGCCTTTGCTTACACTGACCATATACACCGCTACTGTGTTTAAAAATATAGCCTCTCGATCTTTTCTTTAATTGACAGACATCCACAGCTGTGTAGCCCTTTTCAGTAACTCAATGAAGTAGTCTGCGAGAGCAACAGTGTTTGGCATTCTCTTGACAACGAATTTGTATCACCTTTTCTGTCGATTTTGATGGATATAAAATGTCTTTCCGTTCTTTGGAAGGAAATATTCGCTTTACGCTAGTCTTGGTTCGTGTCAAAATAATGTGCTTCTGATCACGTCTCTGATATACGCGCAGTGATCCAGAGATGTATTTTTCAATACTTTCTTTCGTTCAGTGTACTTTACCGTTTTGCACACCACCAGCGATGGGATTTTCGCTCTTTTCTGTCGGATCTCTAATTCTGTTCGAATGTTATACACGTGATTTTTTCTGATTTGTTTTTAAATTCATTTGCTGTCGGGACGTTGCAGCTTCTGTTGTTTATTCCTTGTTGCGAGAGTCCAGCGATACTTGTTTTGTACATAGAGGTTATCGCGTTTGGCGCACTTCGTTCTTTTGTCACGAAATTCTGTGAAGGTCCGACGCCAGTTGTTCATCTAGAGCTTTTAGATTTCAGGCACTGCGTCTGGAAACTGAATAAATGGGACCGGAGACGCTTGTTCATTGTTATCAATATTCCAGTTTGAATAATAAGGTGGATACGGTGTCGTTCGAAACCGATTCTTCGTCTCATATTTCAACTGACGATTATTCCGCTTCACTTTTTCTGGGTGTTTTATTAGATCTGTCAGTATCATATTCGCCACACCGACGTGCTTTATGGGTTTTAGTTTTTCAGATCTAATTCAGTTTCGTTCTTAACGTTTTTTATTTTATATTTTTTCTCCCGACGGCGGTAATCAATGACGTCGCAGCAGCTGACGTTTTGTCAAGTGCGGGTTGATATGCCAAATTTGGGTGTATGCTCATAATTAGGTTAATGATCATATTTGGGAGCACGGTATTTATTTCAGGCGTAATGTATATCATTGCCAACGCTTTTGTTCGTGGATCTGCCTCCATCCTATGTTCGGTTTCGCCTAGAGGGACGCCGGCTGGTTCTTCCGCGGAAGGGCCCTGACCTCCCGAAGACCCTCACTGATTCGAAAGATCAGGCTAGCCTAGATTATCTCTCCTTTAACGGCGATACACTTCCACCATAAGAGCATTTTGTCTATGCGCTTTGCTTGTTATGTAGAGAAGCGTCGATTACTTCGAAATTGCACCAGGTCTTGCAACACTACTACGTTCGCTATGGGATTACAACCCGTTTCTCATGCTCACAAATTAGGGATAGTTGCAGAATGTGGTGGCACAAAACGTGGCACTAAACAAAACTGGTGCTAACTGCATAGGCATATAGGGAACACACACGATACAGATCGGTAAGACCACGATATTGGTGATAATTTGAGGAAACCGTCCCGAAACACATGTGCTACAAAACACCACTGTTTCCTGCTCATGTTTCCCGACATCAATATGGGATATAATTACTCTGCACACGTACACAGGCCGCACGACGGGTTGGCACACTCTCGATCAGGCGGTCGAGCAGCTGCTGGGATATAGCCTCCTATTCTTGCGGTAGTGCCTGTCGGAGCTCCTGAAGTGTCGTAGGGTTGAAGACGTGCTCGATAGGGCTTAGGTCTGGAGAACAGGCAGGGCACTCCATTCGCCTGATATCTTCTGTTTCAAGGTACTCCTCCACGATGGCAGCTCGGCGGGGCCGTGCTTTATCATCTATCAGCAGGAAGGTGGGACCCACTGCACCCCTGAAAAGGCGGACATACTGGTGCAAAATGACGTCCAGATACACCTGACCTGTTACAGTTCCTCTGTCAAAGGCATGCAGGGGTGTACTTGCACCAATCATTATCCCACCCCACACGTAAAACTACGACCTCCATACAGGTCCCTTTCAAGGACATTGAGGGGTTGGTATCTGGTTCCTGGTTCACACCAGATAAAAACCTGGTGATAATCACTGTTCAGACTATACCTGGACTCGTCCGTGAACATAACCTGGGACCACTGTTCCAATGACCATGTACTGTGATCTTGACACCAGGATTTATGGGCTCTCCTGTAACCAGGGGTCAGTGGAATGCACGTTTCAGGTCTCCGGGCGAATAAATTCTGTCTATTCAGTCGTCTGTAGACCATGTGTCTGGAGACAAGTGTTACAGTGGCTGCGCTAAGGCCGAGCATGGCTCCTTGCAGTACTCCTTGGCCGTCTGCAGGCACTAATGGTGAGATATCGGTCTTCTTGTGGTGTTGTGCACTGTGGAAGTCCCATACTGTAGCGCCTGGACACGTTTCCGGTCTGCTGTAATCGTTGCCATAATCGTGAGATCGCACACGGAGGGTCCCTGCTACGACCTGCTGTGTTTGACCAGCCTCCATGCGCCATAGTATTCTACCCCTCATAAAGTCATCAATATGTGATCTTTGAGCCATTTTCAACACAAAGTCACCATTAGTACCTCTTGAAACGTCTGCACACTTACTCGTTGCACCGTACTCTGACATGCACCAACACACCTCTGCCTATGTGGACTGTTGCCAGCGCCACTGTGCGACGACCGCTGGTAAGATGGACCGCATGGTCATACCCCGAGGTGATTTAAACCCGCAAACCGCCCACCAGAGCGTTGTTTCACCATGTGTCAGCATTATCGTTAATTTATGAGGATGAGTGTAGATCACCCATTCGTTTCTGATCCCCTTACATACTTACTTTGCCGCGTCCCGTGCACGCAACGGTACTAGGCGGCGTTCGGTCTCGCAGTGGGCAGTGGTTATGCTGTTCTGGCTCATCAGTGTAGGAACCAGCCTCGATAGGTCCGTCGTCTTTGAGAATCTCCGTGAGAAAGTGGAGTAGATCGAGCTGACAATCAATAACGTACTTCGTAAACTCCCCAGTTCTTCATGAGGAGCATGCCTCTTAGGCATGTGGACTTCAGCTCCTTGACGCGTTATTATTCTCCGGTATTTGAATTATAATGACTGAAATTGTGGAAACTGATTAATTTATTATGGCGGGCATTCTTCCTATTGCGTCAGATACACGTCTAAAAAGAATGCACTGGCTCACAGAATTTTTACCGTTTACTAGACTTAATAATTTAATACCACCGTCGGTTCTGTGAGGCGAGTATCTGACACAAGCGAGAATAGCATATTCGCAGTTCGGAGGCAATAACCAGATGATACGTATTTTGTCTTAGCTCAAAATGATCGCAAATCACGGTTAACCGATCGGCAAATACCTTCAGGGACGCGCTTTGCATTATAGCAGAAGAAATTCACTGGCAGAACGCTCCATTCGGCACATTCAGTTTCTTTACCAGGATCTGCTGAGTTGGCGTTTCCCGCTAGCTTTTCTGCAACAAATATCACAAAATCATAAATCATGAACCACTTAATAATTGAAGGGATTACATAACTTTCAAAATCAAACATGAATAAAACTCATTTTTAACATATTTATTATAAGTCCAAAGTTTATTCCAACACACAGGGACAGATTTATACACATTATGTCTGCTCCGTTCAAGGGAGACAATCATAACAAATTCAGTTTGTTGAGGGGAGTATAGACCATACATAACATAGACCGCACACGCGTCAGTCTCTGCAATGCTGACGTTTGAAACCAACATCTAAGTCACGTGACTCGGTGCAGCACGCTCAACTCGTTGCAACAAGCCGAATATCTGTCATTACGCTCTATGCGAAGTGGGGCTGACAGATTTTCTCATTTATCTGAAATCAGGCACAGATTTTCACAATAAAATGATTTTTCGTATTGCTATTTACGTCATGCAGTAGTACAGTTAACACAATTTTTACGAAGTAACTAATATTAATGCAATGATTGTCGTTACTACTCGTAGCCATTTGAAAAGTATTGACAGTTCTTTTCACAAACGACCAGGGCCGGCGCAAGCCCAAGTGCCGCCCGATGCGAGCTGCTAAATTGCCCCCCCCCCTCCGTTTTTTTTTTTTTTTACAAAACATTTGTGGAATTTTATTTACATAAATCTGTAGGAAATGTCAGCAATCATTCGCAATTTTCGTTTTTACTTTTCAGATCTACTTTGGTTTCGGCCACTGTGTGGTCAGTCTCAAAGCTTTTAATATGTGCTTACATCTAAACCGTCATGTTGACAGTTACGTTCAGCATGACGGTATAGATGTAAACATAACTCAAAGCTTTGAGAATAGCCACATTGTCCCGAAATCTATGTAGATCTGGAAAAATGGAGTCAAACCTGACTGAAGAAATCTAGCTAATTTTAATAAGCCTTATGAATTTACAAAAATATTCAAATGTGTGTGAAATATTATGGGACTTAACTGCTGAGGTCATCAGTCCGTAAGCTTACACACTACTTAACCTAAATTACGCTACGGACAAAGACACACACCGATGCCCGAGGGAGGACTCGAACCTCCGCCGGGATCAGCCGCACAGTCGGCTCGGCTAATCCCGCGCGCATGAACTTACAGTTAACGTAAATAAACATTTTTCAATGGTTGTGAACAGATAACGTATTCAACGGAAAACAAAATATATTTACAATTTAACGATAATTGGTTTGAACAATAATATTTACAATAACTATTTAATGTTGAACAAAATAAGAAACAACACACTAAATAACCAAGACACTGATCATTATACAAAAATTTAAAGAAATACTAGACAAATAGAACCTTCCTGGCTTTTGCTTGTGCAAACTCTTTTGCACGATCTGTGTAATTTAAGTCCTCTGCAAGCTCTTGCTCAATTGATATTGTTGCAAGTCATTCAAACGAGTTTAGCTCATCGCTGATCGGAGGTATGTCTTTATCTTTTTTAGTTTTTAGAAACCCTTCTCTCCACTCGCAACTGCCACTGGGAGTATTAGGAGAATTCTCAGAGCAATGATAACAATTGGGCAAAAATTATGTCTTCCTACAAACTTCAGAGTCTGTTTTGGACCTATTACAGGTTTCAACAATTTTGAAAGCACTTTTAGTTCTTCCCCCAACTCTAGTGCACCAGTGTCGCTTGACTCATGATCTTGCAAAATCGCTGCCAGGTTTCTCCACTTTGCGTCCAGGCTGTCAGGAGGTGCATTCTTCAGGTCACCGATGTCGTAGAGAAAATCAAAATAATCACAATGAGATTTCAGTTGATTTAATCTCTCGTCCAAAGATGTGGTTACTTTATCTAAAAGAAAATAGTAGAATTCAATCTTGTAACGTTTTGTTGGGTCATTATTGTCTTATCCCTTCCTTCATAGGTAAAGTGTATTGGCTTCTTACTTCGTCGCCGGGAAACTCTTATCCGTGGTAACGTTAGATCTTCTAGCTCTAATTCTGCAGCCAATTCTTTGGAATCCGTCAAGAAAGACACAAACTTTTCTTTTCTTCTGCAGGTCTCAAAATATGCTTTCGTTTTTTCAAGCATTTCCACGGCCTCAGAAACATTTATGTCATTGGTATGGAGGGTCTTACTGACTACACTGATGTGAAGCAGAACGTCGTACCAGATTACCAGAGAAGTGAGAAAGGTGTAATTTTTTATTTGATTCGCAAGTGACGTTGCTTCGTGAGCAGTCATGCCATCGAATTCTTCTGATATCTGAACCAGTTTATCATAAACGCCTCCAATTTGAAACCTCAGGGGAGTAATTGCATCGACGCAACTTTCCCACCTTCTATCGTTTAATGGCTTCAGCGACAGGTTAGGCAGATACTTCTCCAAGAAATCCCAACGTCTTACGGAGGACGAGAAGAAGTCATACAAGCTTGTCGAAAACATGGAAACAGCATATTTAGAAAACATAGCTGCATCGTTTACAACTAGATTCAATGAGTGACTGCTACATTATATATGAAATGCTCTTGTTCATATCTGAAATTGTTTTCTGGGGACCAGACTTCTTTCCTTTCATGTTAGCTCCATTGTCGTATCCTTGCCCTCTCCTATTACACAATAGGATTTTTTTTATCTTCGAAGAAGAGTACGACCTGCGTCAAAGTGGAGCTTGAAGACTCGGGCACTGGAAGAAATCCCAGGAAATGCTTCCGAATTCGGACATCGTAAACCCCGTCGAGTCTTGTCTCCTGGACGAAACGTACCGCAACTGTCATCTGCTCAACTTTTGAAATATCTGTTGTGCAGTCCAGAATTGTACTGTAATATTTTGCAGATTTCATCATTAATAGAATGTTGTTGGTTACAGATCATTCAATAAGATGAATTATTTCATTATGTGTTTCTTTTAAAAGATAATGATGACCCTTGTTCTCACCTTGCTTTGTTCTGTTCAGGTGGTCCATCATTACAGTGTCGAATTTTCCGAATAATTGAACGAGTTTCAAGAAATTTCCGTTATCAGGCTGAAAGAGTGTATTTGTACTTCATCTCAAAGGCAGACATTGCCGACCCAGGAAATGAATTATTGCTATTAAGCGCTCAAGAACATTTTACCAATGTTCACTTTCAGTATTCAGAAGCCTTTTATGATAGGCGTTGACAGTTCGTGACTTTTTCAGTCCCTCGGAAAACACAATCCACTTTTTATGTGAATTCAAATGCTCGGTAGACTTCCCGTGACTTTCGAGATACGAAGCAACCTGCCGCCAGTCGCTTATACCGTTCTTTACAATTTGTACTGTAGAAGACGAAAAAAGTTTGCAACAAAAGCAGAACACAGCATCCTTGCTCTTTGAGTACACCAACCAATGTCTATCTGCTTCTTCTAAATTCTTCAAAGAATAGCTGTAGTGCACAGGGCTGAAACGCAGGTTGTCCGCGTTTTTAGGACATTCCTCAGGTTCCTTAATGCACTCGAGAGGACCTCGCATGACCAAAGTCGTTCGAATGCAGTCGGTAATAATTTCTGGCCTTCTTCCGGGATCTGAGTCAATTGTGTCTTCCAGTTTAGGCTCGCCTTCAACCCCTTCACCGGTGGTGAGTACCTCGGCTGATGTTCCTCCGGTATTTTCCCAATCGGGTCGCCTAATTTCAGTTCTGCCTGATGTTTCAATCTCGAAGCTTTCGTCACAAAGCAGTTCTTGATTCCAGACGAGGTCTGTTGAACATGTTATAGATGGCCCACCGTCAGCATTGTTACTGTATGCGGTGGTCGCGGTACTGTGTTCGTCAACTTTCTGGTCATGTCCTGAAGATAAAGACGTAGCTGCAGTAGCTCCACTAGTTTCTATACTTTCAGGATCTATTTTTCCACCATCACCGCTGCTAGGTCGTTCTCTTTTTGGCTTGAAATATCGTTGTATCCTTTTGCTTCTTATCGTCATATTCCTTCAGTGCCCATCTTTTCCTACATTCACTGCCAGACTATCTTTTTCTACCGTCTGACATGTTTCAATCCAGCCTGTAAAGACTGATTACGTGAAACTAACTGTTGATGTCGGTGTGCTAACTTTATTTGCAACACACTACGCAGACAATTTCCTGATATTCCATTGCATGTAAACGCAAAATTATATTACTGTAGGATATACTGTTTAGGAGATGAAGTCATAAGAACTGAGCCGCGTGAAATTGAATTTCAGGCCGATTTTCACTACAGACGCAGGTGAAACAGTCAAAGAATGGGACGGAAGACATGGAGAGAGGAAGAATAAGGCCATGGAGTAACATAATAATGCAATAAATACACACCCGGGCATCGACGAGTACTAGGGCTAATCGAAATATATTAACTCACAGCTCTGCGGTTGTTCATTTCAAAGAATTGACACTTGTCATCTGTTGTAATTTCGATGTGTCACCTGTTTCGTGTCTGATTATGAAATAAGGGGTAACAAATTAGTCATCTCTGTATCACTTCACTTTTCTTCGCTTTATTTTCATTCTACCTATTGGGACGACGTGTGCTTATTTGCCGTCTTGCCAATTTTTGAAGTAACAGATCACAAGAAAAATAAGTTTTCCTATTCTACAATCTTGAAATACAAAAATTCTAACTTATGAGTAACGTGCACGCGCAATACTAATTGAAAGTTATATGAAAAGCACTTACCAATTACATCCCAAATTGCAAGAACTTCGGACGCACCAATTCTTCTGTTATTAAGAAACCCAGTGAAAGTGCTTCTGACCAATCTTGACTCCCTCGGCCAACTACCGAAACGAATTCTGTAGTTCTCGTTGTAGAGAACGCAACAATACCTATTGCCTGCAAAGGCGAAGTGGTGACACGGCAGTGCCAGAAACTAGGTCATGTGATGAGGTTTAGCGAGGCTGCGGTTAAAGTTGCGCCCAATAAGAAGAAAGAAGAAGCTCACAATAAGTCTGCGAAAGATGATATGGATAAATGTATTATCAGGCAGCAATTTCTATGGCATTACGAACAACAGAAAGAAATACGAACTTTGCGAAAACTGCACAACTTTGGGCAAACAGAAATGAGCTTCAAAGTTGGCAAGGAAACCCTTAGAAGCAATGTTCTGTCTATGGATTTTCGTTTTAGAAGGTGTCAAAATTAACGTTTTGTTTTGTGGGCCGGCAGTTGTGGCCGAGAGGTTCTAGGAGCTTCAGTCTAAAAACCGCGCGACCGCTACAGTCGCAGGTTCGAATCCTGCTTCGGGCATGGATGTGTGTGTTGTCATTACGTTAGTTAGGTTTAAGTAGTGCTAAGTTCTAGGGGACTGATGACCTCAGATGTTAAGTCCTATAGTGCTCAGAGACATTTTGTTTTGTGCGCACAAGAGGGCATTGTTGCTAAAAGACCGTACTTTCTCAGGTTTTCATCATAATCAAAGCGACCAGTAGTTTACTAAGATAAAACATGGATTCACACGCATTATACAGTAAATAAATGTCGGCAAAGTGATAGTGTACGAGTGGTATTGTCAAACAAAAAAATCCGGCCAGAGTTTAATTTTTGTTCATGCAGGCGGAGACAGGTGTCTCATGACTCAAAAACTAAAACGTCCGACTATGACTCAGAAACGGATAGCAACAATTTTCAAAAATACGTCGAAACCCGACTTATGCCAGGACAACTAGCAACGTCTTTATCCCTTGTAATTACTCGTAGCGTATTTACCCATCTGGAATACTTCTAGCCTTTGTAGGTGTTGGACATGTTTGAATGTAGTAATGTTCAACCATTTTTTTTGCATAATGCGGGAAGAATAAAACACTCGGAAACTGTCATTGAAGGGCTTAGCAAAATTGCTTCAGTCTTAACATGTAACCGCAGCATCGAACATTGCATTCGAATTTCCAGATTAGATTTCGTCTTCCGCGAAATCAGTTGTGAGTAAACGCACGGCGCGTAACAGGCTGGCAGCGCTCTACTCATAGGAATACTGGCTTGTACGCCAGACTGCTTCCACCTGTCTGTTCCTCTGGCGTAAACACGACGGTGCTGCCACAGTGGCGAGGAAGAAATTAGTCCTCCTCCCTCCCCTTGTTCAACAGGGGCGGCCGGCAGTTAGTCGAGGCGCCATGTCACAGTTCCCGAAGCAGCTCCCTCCGAGGTTTGGTTTCGAATCCCCTCTTGGGCATGAATGTTAAGAAAAAAAGGGGACGGCAGATTTGCCGCACCCGCGTCAAAAGGAACAGAAGATGTACTATCGGTTTGGCAGGCAACATTAGCTTTCTAACGATTACTCAACAATAGGTGTGAAACGTTTTCTCATTCTTTTATAAGAAATGAAATAGGTTTATATTCATGATGTCCGTTTATCCCTTAATAAGCGTTTACATTTTATGACTTAATCCAGTACAGATACCAAATCAATGGTCATAATGCTTTAGAAAGTATTGTAGTGAATTCCTGTTGTGAGTTAGATCTGTCATTTTAAAACAGTCTTTCATCGAGTCTTACATCTAGTGATCAACATACATTCAAACTTTCAACTCATGGAAGTATTTCTGCAAGTATTTTATCGTAGTTCACTTTCACAACTGAGATTTTCGTCAGTTTACTTAATACGCAGGATACAAAACAAGACTTAGCCGACTTTTTTTGAAGGTCATTACTTCTGCTTCTAGTAAAAAGCACATTTGATCTGTAATAAAAATGCCATAAATTGGGCACTATAAATGCGTAATGACATACTCGGTTTCGTGCCCCGAGTCACTCGTCTTAGATGTTGGTTTTAGTAAAATGACGTCATACGCTGCCTATATTGTCTATGGTCTATGGAGAGGAGCCTTGCTCTTCGATTACATTTTGTTTCACATAAACATGTGACGTTTCATCTTCGATTCATTTCAGTCACAGACTGATTTCTGTGATATCGTTGATCTGAATTAACAGCTCAAATGTTTTATTACAGTTTTCACAGGCAAAATGAAATACTGCCTTAAAAAAAAAGAGCTTGTATTCGCACGAGTAAATCAGTCTGTTATTTTTATTTTTAAAAAGAGATGACTTTCTTCAGGGAATACTTCATCCGACGCTGTGCTGCTCTGCAGGTGAATGTGCTGGCCACGTCTCTTAAATTAAGTATCGTGTAACGAGGTGAATAGAAACAGTAAGGTGAACAGAAAAGAAACTTCCAAAAAAGTTCTATGATGTCGTTTTTGAAAATAAATGGGAATACCATTCCAATATTGAATTGTCTACGATGGTATTGAACCAGTCTAACAGGGGAATTATGAATTTCCAAGTTGGTGACACTGTCGGTTGGTGTTTTGTTCACTCTGTGACAAACATGGATGTGATGCTGAATTTTGCTTATTTAGAACTTTATCTATAGGTACGAGAGGCGTACAATAAGTAATACAACACTTTTTTCCACTGTCACTTTCGGTTGAGAAAAAGCTGCATTTGTTGTGGGACGTCGTGGAATAGTCTCACTTCAATCCCTACAGATTCGTCAAGTTCCGATAATTGGCGGTGCCATACGTGGCCTTCAAAAAGGCGTCTGCAACGGAAGTGCGTTCCAAGCTGTCACTGAATTTCTTTTGGCGGAAAACCATTGCCTCGCAGATATTCATGGGTGCTTGCAGAATGAGTACGGAGACGTGGCAGCGAGCAAATGCACGGAGAGTCGTTGGACGTGGCCTCTCATCATTTTAACAAGGTCGCGCAAACTTGTCCGGTCTACCACGTGGTGCCCAGCCACACACACCCGTGAGTATTGCAAGGTTGGAACGAGATGACCGACGGATCTCAATAAGCACTTCACTGCTCAACTGGACGTCTCCGTTGGTAGTGCTGACACACTCGCCCACCCGTTGGGTACTCAAAGGTGTGCCCACTGGATTCCTCGCCACCCAACAGGATCATAAAGGGCTACGAAAAGACATCTGTGTGGAATTTATTGCGTGTTACAAGGCTGATCGTGACAATTTTTTGTCGAATATTGTCACAGGCGATGAAAAATGGGTTCATCACTTCGAAGCGAAACAAAACGGAAACGCCAATCCATGGAGTGGCACCACACCATCTCTCCTCCGAAGTAAAAGATCAAGGCCCAGGTCTCAGCCGGTAAAATCATGGCAACGATCGTCTGGGACTCTGAACGCGTTGTTCTACATCTACATACATACTCCGCTAGCCAGCAAGCTGTGTGTGACGGAGTGTGCAGTTTGCGCCAAAGTCATATCCCCCCCCCCCCCCCCCCCTCTGTGCCACTCGCGAATCACGCGAGGGAAAAATGACTGTTGTGACATTACAGCCTTTATCACTGCGATTTTTAACATGTAAAAGTTTTTTTCTGTATTCGCGTCAGTATGTGCGAACTTTTAACATATACCAATGAATGCTGTAACCAGATATCTCCTGAAAAGCGCAGAATATCACGATAGCTATAAACTGATATACGCTCCTATCGATCAGTAAAAAAACGATGCACCTATGTTTCAAAATAACAATTGCCAATTTTTACTTCTGCAGGGAGCCGCGCCGCTCTCTAGCTGTTCTTTTGTGAATGTGTTGCGAGTCGGACGCAAAAAGTATTGTGCTCCATACTGATATAATCATTTTATTGTAACTTTAAGAGTTTAAGTGATTAAAAATATATGTACCCACAAACAAGCGAGAATGTGTATCATGAAAATTCGCTCCACCGCCACAATGGGTGGCCATGTTAATGTAAGTTTCCGTTTCATAATATAATACTTAAAGCCTTGAAGTTTATTTAATTTCAAAGAAAATCTCTCAACCTTATTTTCATTAATTATACTTGTGATAATCTTTTCTGTTTAAAAGATTTATGCAGCTTATGATCCAGCGTGTGTTCTGTCGGAACGGGAGGCTGTCGTGACGACATCGTTATAGTATTTATTCCAAGTTCTTTCAGTTCCGTTTATATGTTCGTACAAATCCAATTAGTTGGTCCCTTAGGTTTCTTTCATGTAACTTCTGTCTGTTTTCTACGCGCGATCTTCCTCCGAAAAATTTTTTGTTCATTTTTTAGTAATTTTCGATATCGCGAATGAGAAAAGACAGCCGCCTCCTGCTCCGAACGGAACACCACGACTTTTCTAACGTCGGAGAGTACCGCACGAATTTTCCGCTAAAAGGTAATAGAATTTCTTAAAGCTGGATCAATTACACATGTTGCTGCTGTTCTCCGACAAATCTGGTGTGATTAATAGTAATTTATTCTGTCACGACAAAAAGAACCAATTTTACTTTTACCAAAGCAACAAAGCTTTCAATTAAATTACTAAAAAAAATAATAAATCACACCAGACTGTCTGAACGCCTCAGTAAGAGTTCTAATTTCCCTTATCTTTGAATGATGATCACTTCGTGATTTGAAGTTGGTGGTAATAATATATGCTCTACATCCTCGGCGAAGATCGGATTTCGGAATTTAGTGGGCAGCCCCTTCCCCGTTTAGCGCGTCGTCTGTCTGCAAGTGTGTCCCACTTCAAACTTTCTATGAGATCTGTAATACTCTCGCGATGGCTAAATGTACCAGTTATGAATCTTGCACCTCTTCTTTGGACCTTCTCAATCTCTTGAATCAGACCCAACTGGTAAGGGTCCCATACAGACGAACAATGGTCTAAGACTGGGCAAACTAACGTATTGTAAGCAATTTCCTTTGTTGAAGGACAGCATCGTTTAAGGATTCTGCCAATAAACGGCAGTCTATAGTTCGCCTTCCCCGTTACTTGGGTAACCTTATCATTCAAAATGGCTCTGAGCACGCTGGGACTTAACGTCTGAGGTCATCAGTCCCCTAGAACTTAGAACTGCTGAAACCTAACTAACCATAGCAGTTGCGCGGTCCCGGACTGAAGCGCCTAGAACCGCTCGGCCACCGCGGCTGGCCTCTTATCATTCCATTTGAGATCATTTCGAATAGTCAAACCTAGATACTTGACGGATGTTACTGCTTTCAAAGACTGGGCATTTATTTTGTACTCGTACATTAATGGGTATTTTCGCCTTCTTATACGCAGTGGGTTACACCTACTAATATTGAGAGATAACTGTCAGTCCTTACACCAAGCATTTATTTTCTGCAAATCCTCACTGATTTGTTTACAACTTTCGTGTGATATTACTTTCCTGTAGGCTACAGCATCATCGGCAAACAGTCTAATGCCGCTGTCAATACCATCAACCAGATCGTTTATGTAAATCGTAAAAAGCAGCGGACCTATTACGCTGCCCTGGGACACTGCTGAACTTACGCTTGTTTCTGTTGAAGTCACCCCATTCAGGACGACATACTGCTCTCTGTCTGTTAGAAAACTTTCTATCCAATCGCATATGTCATCGGATAGATCGTAAGCGCCACCTTTTGGAGCAAGCGACAGTGCGGAACTGAGTCGAACGCCTTTCGAAATTCGAGAAATATGGCATCAGCCTGGGAGCCGGTATCTAAAGCCTGTTGTATATCATGCACAGAGAGGGCCAGCTGTGTCTCGCATGACCGCTGTTTCCTAAAACCGTGCTGGTTTGTGCAGATGAGCTTCTCAGAGTCTAGAAAGGTCATTATGTCTGAACACAAAATATGTTCCATCATTCTACAACAAATAGATTTCAGTGAAATTGGCCGGTAATTATGTGCATCCGATTTTGTACCCTATTTATAGATTGCTATGACCTTGGCCTTCTTCTAGTCCCGTGGAACTTTCCGCTGTTCCAATGATCTCTGATGGATGATGGATAAGAATGGTGCTATATTTGTAGCCTATTCAACATAAAATCTTACAGGGATACCGTCTGTTAGCTGTCCTCGTTCATGTTGCCAAGATCAACTCCAAAGTTTATTATGCTACCTTCAGAAAACCGTAGAAATGACTTCAGCCCGTCCGTCACCACAAAAATGCAAACGACCCTTCCTTCTAATAAGACGACGCAAGGCCTCACACAAGTTTGCTCACCCGAGAGGAGCTTACAGAACTTTATTGGTCTATTCTTCCCGATCGATCCTACAGCTCAGATCTCGCACCTTCCGACTTCCTTCTGTTTGGCCCACTCGAGGATGCTTCTTGGTGGCCACTTCAAGGGAGCTGTCAACTCCTGGAAAGTGTTCATTTAGGAGCTCACGCACTGCAAGAGAATAGTGAGGAGGGGCTCCGTCTTGCTGCAACCTTATGCGTTCTATAAGGACCCTTTCCTCAAGCTAAGGTATTAGCCATGTTTGTGTGTAACATATATATATTGCGCCATTCACAATCCCTGCAAAAAAGTACGGTCCAAGAGATGTTGCGATGTCATAGCTGCCCATTTCGTTACGTGAGGTGGGTTCCTTTCTAACATGACTGTGTAATGAGGCGCATACGACAGTATTTTTAGCACGTAAGCTGCGGTAAATGGCACATTCATCTGAAAGCATAAGCTTGGCGCGGTTCACTGCATTTGGAAACTGAATTACAGCACGGCATGCTAAAGCGCGCTTATTCCCGTCTCAATCTGATAACTCGTTTACTAACGTTGAAACGTCCCCTTAGAAAAATTTATCAGTATAAAAACCTAAACAGCCTCTTACATAGCCCCATGCTCCCCACAAAAATGTTACAATTTGTTTTGGGCTGTGCCCAATACTGATTTGATTTTTTTTCATAATTACAATAACAAAGATATCAAATGCACACACTTATTGATACAATGTTGATCAAAAGCAAAAATTATTCTCATAGTCCATAAAGACCGTCCTGATCATTCATCACAGTAGTAATTACAGTGGTTTTCTTAGTCTGAGCAGTAAAAGAAAATGCACAAGGAAGTAGTGAATTTCCATTCAGTCTTGAAGAAGTAGTGTTGTCCTTCCAACGGAAAGACAGTGCCAACTCTTGACATGCAAACAGAAAATGGGCCACAACAGAGCAAACACACAGCAGAGTCAGTCGAAGTTTTGAAGAATATTGGTAGGTAGGTCATCACAGAGCAGACCCACAGTATTTCTTGCAGAGATAATGGCATCGGTGGGTCACCACAGGTGCAGACTCACTGCAGTACTTGAACATATTATAGTATTGGTGGTCCATCAAAGGTGCACACCCAATGTAGTCATTGTAGAAGTGATGGTATTGGTGGGCCACCAAAGATACAGACCCACTGTAGTCCTTGTAGAGATGGCCAGCAGCCATCTGTGTCGACTGTGCGGGTGCACAATCACCATCGAAGAGTCTTGCGGATAATATAGCAAGTCCGTAAACCAACACTTGTGCACTCACAAACTTGCAACAGCAATGCTGTTAACTAGTCCGTTGCTGAATTATCAACACAAGTGCGGGCACTATCAGTCCCTTTTTTTTAACTTCTCACATATTGTGCATGTACTATGACTAAACATGCATGTGTGCAGTGAAATGAAACTGGCAGGGTAGCCATATTAACGTCCCCTTAGAAAAATTAAGAATGACTGTGCTGGTAAACTTCTACGTTATTTGATTTTCAAACAGCTGGGCAAAACTCAATGTACTCAAACAGTTTTCTCTCTACTTATTCTGATATTTTTAGCGCAACGCAATTTGACTTTCGAGAATCTCCACAAAAGAATATACAATAACGTATATCTTTCATGAATCACTTACCTCACAAAAAGCTTCGTTACTCGAACTACTGCAATACAGCGAGCGCCAATACTGCCAGCTAAATAAAAGATTTTAACTACTAAAGGCACTAACTACGTATAGGCGTAGTTAGCAAATGAAAGATTTTGATAGAGAACAAACAATGTATTTACCTTAATAAAGTTCAAAAGTCATCATATATATATATATATATATATATATATCTATCAATTCATGACATCCATCTTTACAAATTTCTTTTTCCTGGTGGACACACGTCCAGATCGTCCGCTTATAGCAACCTCTCAAAACTCTGGCACCTCTCTCTCCACATCCACCACTGCTGGCGGCTCTCCTCCAACTGCCCAACGCTACGCGCTGCCCAACATTACAATAGCGAATATTCCAACAATGCCAACCAGCCACAGACTGCACACAACACAGACAGTGATTTTCATACCAAGCGCTACGTGTCGTTACCAACATAAAAACCTAAACAGCCTACTTACAATGTCGGTCAGAAAGGTCTGACCTTAAGGTATTTCTTCGTGTGATCTCGCATTGTTGTCCTCGGTATACCGAATTCCGAAGCTCGTTTACGTGTCGACTTCAAGGGAGACTGTTCAATCAAAGTAGAGACTCCGGTACATGTTTCCTCTCGTGTCTTCGTCTTTCCACTACGCAGCTTGTCTTTAACACTGTCGAAAGCAAAACCACATTTTTCCCAATACAGAAGTGTTGTCTTTCCAGGGTGGACCCTTATTAAGTCTCCCCAGGAAGGTTGGTTGATTGGTTGTTTTGGGGAAGGAGACCAGACAGCGAGGTCAATGGTCTCATCGGATTAGGGAAGGACGGGGAAGGAAGCCGGCAGTGCCCTTTCAAAGGCACCATCCCGGCACTTACCTGCAGTGACTCCCCTGGAAGGCTCCCATAATCTACCTCACTGTCTGTCCTATGTGTTGTCGCTTGTGCACGCAAGCTCTTGTCACAAGGCGCTCTTCTGTAGTGTAACTATGACCGCTCAAATTAAGACTCGACTGCGATTGCGAAAATATGTTAACAGAAATTCCAACAATTGATAAGAAGTAACGTAGCTACTAATCTGCATAATAACGTTTGATACTTGATAGGGGTTATAGCAGTACTGGGACTTCTCGCCCACCTGGTATGGAAGGTGGCTAAAGGATGGTGAAACAAGGAGCGCTCAGTAAGGTGTTCGACGCCACGCATCAACATAGAACGTGGAGGTCGACGGCTTGCCTGTTCCGTAGAGCACATAGACGGCGATCTGTGGCATACCTGCCACCAGATCTGGTGCACGTCTCGTGCAGGCACAAGTGTTTTGGAGCACATTTCGTTGAGAGAACATTTTGAACACGAGGATCCACAGGAGGCGAACCCTGCGTTGACCCAACAACGTCAGTTACGAATACACTGGATACAGGATCACCGAGAAAGATCTCGTAGAGGAGAGTGGGACAAAACCGACCAGTCAACTTTATATCTTATGAAAATTGGATTTCTGCTAAAAATATTTTGTATAATGAGGTTATTAATGTGATATGTATATTAAAGATGTATGAGATTCATGTGTAATGCATTAATGATAAGTAGTTCAACTTTTGCGAATTCGTTTCTGATGTTGACAAAATGACGGTTTTGTCCCATAGGTGGGGTAAAACAGACACTCATAAAATATAAATGTAAAAATGCTTATTATATAATTTACAAAAAAGAATATATAACACAAATACATTTTTTAAAGGTAAAGAGCCATTTAACAACATGAAATAAGAAATTAACACGACATGAGGTTACATTTTAAAGTTTAAGAACAAAAGTCACAAACGAAATTGTCATCTTCTTCTCCACAATTTGTACAAGCCTCTAGGGCCCATCGCTTACAGTTCAGCCATAAATATACCCGTCCCAGTCTTTTGTACCGAGCACACTGGACTCGCATTCGGGAGGATGACAGTTCAACCCCATGACGGGCCATCCAGAGTTAGGTTTCCCTTGATATCCTTACTTCACTCCAGGCAAATCCCAGGATGGTTCGTTGGAAAAGGGCATGGCCGATTTCCTTCCCCATCTTTGACACAACCCGAGCTTGTGCTCCGTCTCTAATGACCTCGATATCGACGCGACGTTAAATGCAATCTTCCATGTCCTTTGAGCAAGAATATAATTCAGTGCACAGTATCAAGCCTCTTCGCCTGCATTCAAGTCATCGTCGTTTTTATCTTCATCAACATTAATTTTCATTTTCTTTTCTTTTACCTCGCTATTTTCATATTTTGTTCGGATTTTAGATTGAAAAGAAAGTTTTCTCTTCCGACACCTTTTTATTTTTAGTATCTTTGTCCAATGATCCATTGTGTTTAGCTTTCATTGATCTTAAATTTTCCATTTGCTCTTCTTTTTTGTTATTCTCTGTCTCCGGTTGTAATATGTAAGGTGAAGAAGTCAGGATGTCTGCCTTTCCTTTTTTCTTCCATTTTTCATCAGCACTCTCACCTCTTCTTGTGTGTGTGTGTGGGGGGGGGGGGAGGTGTTAATAGTTTAGGTGGCATTAGAAAAGCACTTGTTTCCAATGGTATTTTTTGTAAGCCTAGTGGGCTTGGCCCTGATAACAAATGTGGTGAACTTGCTGCTCCAGAAACGGAAGCTGGCTCCCTTCTTCACTTTGTGCTTCAGAAGTTGGAGGCCGGGAACATGTAGCATTGGGTTTTACAGATGTAGAAGGTTGAGAACGGTTGTCATCTGGTCTTCTTGAATCCAGACGCAGGAGGACTGTAGAGCCCTTTGACTGTACAGCACGTGGTGCACCAGACATATTGCAGCGTTCGACGCTTCTGTAGAAGTTGATGGCTGACACTTTGTGGAATCTGATTCTACTGGTGTAGCAGTAGTTTCAGAGGGAGCATACAAGTGATCAGATAATATGTTTCTATTGACTAGGTGCATACCTGTCTTCTCAAAGCCCTTTATGGCACTCTGCATAAGAGCTATTCTTGTAAAAGCCCTATCACAAGCTTATCGATTTGGTAGATGTTGATGTAACGCCCAGGTTACGCAATTAACCACCTCCTAGCTTCTTGCTCACGTTATGCACTCGAGGGAGCCATAAAAAAGCGTCTAGTAGGTGAAGGCGGTGTGTTGTGTTTGGTGGAAAACGCAGTAAAAGTGCGTTGTTGTTTCTGCGCTGGATCAATAAGACCCAAACTGTCAGTATGTGATTCATGTCCGTCCAAGATGAGCAAAACTGGTTATTCCAGTGAAGTGTTAAAAAATTTACATATTAGAAAAATGTCTGTGTAGGACCACCGTATTTCATGGTAACAGGTGAAGGATTCCGGAGGAGCGTTATCCGTTAACAACGGATTTTCCTTCTTCCTGGGAAATACCGACATTTTCGGCATAAAATTCCTAGATGCGCTCATACGAGTATGTGTTTCTACAGTGAGTACACCACGTTCTGCTGAAGATGAACGTCCATCTTATTTTTTCCCCTGGAGGGTTAACACCTTTGAAGGATTGTTTGGGACTGCGAGAATCCCTGTCTGATACACACTGTATTCATCGTTTAATTTTGTATTTTGTGTAAACGGACTCCAAGAGATTAAAAAATTTCCCAGCGGCAACTGTATTAAACCCTTTAGCTCGAACTAAAGCTGTATGCTGTGGTAACCTTAATTTTAATTCACGACGTTGGTTAACGTATCCACAATACCAGTGCTTACGTCTCATTTTTTCGACTTTGTTGAAGGTATGGTTTACGATATTTTTTGTGCTAAATCAAGTGTCAGCTGGCGTAGATCGGAAACTGTCAGACCAAATAGTCTTTCTTCCATAAATAATACACACTCAACTATTTGGTTCCCTTGAGCTTCAGAAAATACAACATCATAACGATGTAATCGCTTTTCAGAAGCCAGCTCGGGTGTCAGTTCATTTTCTCACACTTTTTTCACTCTGTCATTCAAAGTGGCTCTGTGTACGTTGAAAGATACAGAAGAGGCAGTGTATCGTATCCATCCTCCAAGAACTGCATTTACTGCCTCCTTCATTCCTTCTTGTGACCAGTTCTGCCAAGCTGACTTTCGCACATAGCTCCTCTCCATACCTGAAATGAAATTATAGGTGCATTAGTTATAGGACATAAAAAATTTCACAGAACATTGTTTGCGCTGAGTGTTAAAAAATTAAAGAAGAGAACATTTTAATTGAAATAGAAAATTAGCCTCTACAAAAAGTATCAATATACTGCAGTTTTAATTCTTTTTTGTGTAATAAATAAAAAATTTTTGTTTTCAGTAAAAAGTAAAAAAAAAATTACCCAAAGCCTTTTCATCCCTAAAGCCTTTTCATCCCTAAAGCCTTTTCATCCCTATTTAATCAAACGCATATATTAATAATTCAGAGTTCTAATTATTTTATATAGTATAATGAAACACTGAACCGAATAGTTTTAACAGTATGGGGCAAAACGGAAGATGGTCAGCCACTCAATTGTGTTTCATTATACTTTATAAGATAATTAATACTCCGAATTATTAATATTACGTATTTCATTAAATTGATTCTAAAGGGAGACGGAATTTAACACGCTCCACCATCGATTGACGGTTTTGCCCCACAGTTCACAACAAAGCAAATACGGTGACTTCAGCTTGTCGACAACATTTGCGAAGCTACAGGGTGTTTCAAAACTGACCGGTATATTTGAAACGGCAATACAAACTAAACGAGCAGCGATAGAAACACACCGTTTTTCGCAATATGCTTGGGACAACAGTACATTTTCAGACAGACAAACTTTCGAAATTACAGTAGTTACAATTGTCAACAACAGATGGCGCTGCGGTCTGGGAAACACTATAGTACGATATTTTCCACATATCCACCATGCGTAGCAATAATATGGCGTAGTCTCTGAATGAAATTACCCGAAACCTTTGACAACCATTCTGGCAGAATGGCTTCACATGCAAATGAGATGTACTTCTTCAGCTGTTCAATTGTTTCTGGATTCTGGCGGTACACCTGGTCTTTCAAGTGTCCCCACAGAAAGAAGTCACAGGGGTTCATGTCTGGCGAATAGAGAGGCCAATCCACGCCGCCTCCTGTATGTTTCGGATAGCCCAAAGCAATCACACGATCATCGAAATATTCATTCAGGAAATTAAAGACGTCGGCCGTGCGATGTGGCCGGGCACCATCTTGCATAAACCACGAGGTGTTCGCAGTGTCGTCTAAGTCGTCTAAGGCAGTTTGTACCGCCACAAATTCACGAAGAATGTCCAGATAGCGTGATGCAGTAATCGTTTCGGATCTGAAAAATGGGCCAATGATTCCTTTGGAAGAAATGGCGGCCCAGACCAGTACTTTTTGAGGATGCAGGGACGATGGGACTGCAACATGGGGCTTTTCGGTTCCCCATATGCGCCAGTTCTGTTTATTGACGAAGCTGTCCAGGTAAAAATAAGCTTCATCAGTAAACCAAATGCTGCCCACATGAATATCGCCGTCATCAATTCTGTGCACTATATCGTTAGCGAATGTCTCTCGTGCAGCAATGGTAGCGGCGCTGAGGGATTGCCGAGTTTGAATTTTGTATGGATAGAGATGTAAACTCTGGCGCATGAGACGATACGTGGACGTTGGCGTCGTTTGGACCGCCGCTGCAACACGGCGAACGGAAACCCGAGGCCGCTGTTGGATCACCTGCTGCACTAGCTGCGCGTTGCCCTCTGTGGTTGCCGTACGCGGTCGCCCTACCTTTCCAGCACGTTCATCCGTCATGTTCCCAGTCTGTTGAAATTTTTCAAACAGATCCTTTATTGTATCGCTTTTCGGTCCTTTGGTTACATTAAACCTCCGTTGAAAACTTCGTCTTGTTGCAACAACACTGTGTTCTAGGCGGTGGAATTCCAACACCAGAAAAATCCTCTGTTCTAAGGAATAAACCATGTTGTCCATAGCACACTTGCACGTTGTGAACAGCACACGCTTACAGCAGAAAGACGACATACAGAATGGCGCACCCTCAGACTGCATTGTCTTCTATATCTTTCACATCACTTGCAACGCCATCTGTTGTTGAAAATTGTAACTACTGTAATTTCGAAAGTTTGTCCGCCTGAAAATGTACTGTTGTATCAAGCATATTGCAACAAACGGTGCATTTCTATCGCTGCTCGTTTAGTTTTTATTGCTGTTTCAAATATACCGGTCATTTTTGAAACACCCTGTACGTTTACTATAGAAATACAGCTAAACACAGCGGATCACGGATGGTAAATCTGACTGGTGTAGTAATTCTCAAAACCGCAAACAAACTTCGTGCAGCTCGGAGAAGAAACTGTTTAACTTCACTGCCTCTTCACTAGTTCAAAATATTGTCACCCGATAGCAGCACCTAACGGGATATCTAGGGATCGATTTGACTCACCTAGTTTGCCGGCTGGAGTGACCTAGCGGTTCTAGGCGCTACAGTCTGGAACCGCGTGACTGCTACGGTCGCAGGTTCGAATCCTGCCTCGGGCATGGTTGTGTGTGATGTCCTTAGGTTAGTTAGGTTTAAGTAGTTCTAAGTTCTAGGGGACTGATGACCAAGTAAGTCCCAATGTGCTCAGAGCCATTTGAACCATTTTGACCCACCCAGTCGCTTTTGCTCCACCCTCCCCTATCAATGAGAACTTATCGCCTGGTCGGATATCCCACTCCTTGTTATATCAGGCTGACAGTCGTGTCTGGATGCGCCATCGTTCGGGCTGTTCTAAACATATCGCACCACTAAAGCGTGCCTGTGGGGGCAGTCCTATGGTGTGGGAGACATTCACCTGGTTTCCCTTTGGACCTGTGGGAGTAATCGAAGGTACGTAATTGCGGACCACCTGCGTCCTTCCACGTTTGATGTCTTCCACGAAGGCGATGGCGTTTTCTAGCTGGATAACTCTTCGTGTCACAAAGGCATAATCGTGCTTCAGTGGTGTGAGGATCATGATCGTTCACTCACGTTGATATGTTTCCCCTGCAATCATCTGACCTGAACACGATGGAAGGAATCAGGGGTGATAATAGTAGCCAGCTCCGTGCCTGCAAACCTTCGTCGTAAATTACGTGCATAATGTGACCTGTGCATATACACTGAAGAGCCAAAAAACTGCTACACCTGCCTAACATCGTGTACGGCCACCACGACACGCAGAAGTGCCGCAATTCGACGTGACATGGACTCAACTATAGTCTGAAGTAGTACTGGAGGGAGTTGACACCATGAATCCTGCAGGGCTGTGCATAAATCCGTAAGAGTACGAGAGGCTGGAGATCTCTTCTGAACATCACGTTGCAAGGCATCCAAAATACGCTCAGTAATGTTCATGTCTGGGGAGTCTGGTGCCAGCGGAAGTGTTTAAACTCAGAAGAGGTTCCTGGAGCCACTCTGCAGCAATTTTGGACGTGTGGGGTGTCCTGGTGGAATTGCGCAAGACATTTGTTGTCTTATATAGGCGTTGCCGACCGCACCGCTGTATTCTGCCTGTTTACATATCTCTGTATTTGAATATGCATGCCTATACCACTTTCTTTGCGGCTTGGGTGTACATCTTGCGCCACATATCGCCGGAAAACTAGCAACGAATCGTCGAATCCACACCGAGGAGAATCGGTACTATATTGAGTTCCAAAGTTGGGTCAACACGTTGTTAAAGAGGCAATCGTTAATTTCTGTCTTGTCAATGTACCGGGTGATCAAAAAGTCAGTATAAATTTCAAAACTGAATAAATCACGGAATAATGTAGATAGAGAGGTACAAATTGACACAGATGTTTGGAATGACATGGGGTTTTATTAGAACCAAAAAAATACAAAAGTTCAAAAAATGTCCGACAGATGGTACTTCATCTGGTCAGAATAGCAATAATTAGCATAACAAAGTAAGACAAAGCAAAGATGATGTTCTTTACAGGAAATGCTCAATATGTACACCGTTATTGCTCATCAAAAGCTGTAGTCGAGGAATAATGTTGTGAACAGCACTGTAAAGCATGTCCGGAGTTATGGTGAGGCATTGGCGACGGATCTTGTCTTTCAGCATTCCTAGAGATATCAATCGATCACGATACACTTGCGACTTTAGGTAACCCCAAAACTAATAATCGCACGACTGAGGTCTGGGGAGCTGGGAGGCCAAGCATGACGAAAGTGGCGGCTGAGCACACGATCATTACCAAACGATGCGCACAAGAGATCTTTCACGCGTCTAACAATATGGGGTGGAGCGCCATCCAGCATAAACATCGTACGTTCCAGCAGGTGTTTATGAGCCAGGCTAGGGATGATGCGATTCTGTAACATATCGGCGAACCTCTCTACCGTCACGGTAGCAGTTACAAAACCAGATTCACGCAATTCCTCGAAGAAAATAGGCCCGGTAACTGTCGATGTGGTAAATACATCCCATACCGTGACTTTCTCGTCGTGCAGTGGAGTTTCCACGACAGTTCTAGGATTTTCGGTAGCCCAAATTCTGGACTTGTGGGCGTTGACAGACCCTCGGAGCATGAAACGAGCTTCGTCGTTGAGTAACGAGCACGTTACTCAACCAATCGTCGTCTTCCGCCCTCTTTTGAAACGCCCACACCGCAAATGTTCTCCGCTTCACTAAATCGCCAGGTAACAGTTCATGATGCCGATGGATTTTGTACGGATAGCATCGGAGGGTACGCCTCAGTGCCAACCAAACAGTAGTGTATGAAACGCCGGCGGTGCGACGTGCGACTCCACGAGCGCTGACTTCCCTGCGCATTCACGAAGCCGCTATAGTCTCCATTTCTTCCTGAACTGTCTCAGCAGCATTACGCCTTGTGTTCGATCGGCCACTACGGGGTCTATCGTCTAAACAACCCGTGGCTTCGAACTTCGAAATCATTCTCGACACAGCTGCATTTGTCAACGAACCTTCACCTGTTCGAATCCCCTTCCTATGGCGATAGGATCGTAACGCTGAACTAGCACATTCCCCATTCTGATAATACAGGTTCACTAAAAGCGCCTTTTCAGGTAACGTCAACATGCTGCAACTGCTGGTGCATCTGTTGCTCTCTTTTTTTTATCGTTATTGTTATTTTAAAGCCTGTACAACAGGCAGGCTGTCAGCAGCGTTCTATGCTGCTCTTCAGCCAAAGAATACGCAATGAGAAATAACAGAAAGAATACACATAAGTTACAGAATGGTGGGCAATAAAAAGTTGACACATAAAAACAAACACGGAGCCGTTCACACTCGACGATAATCCACACTGAAAACTGTTGACAGGACGCACAAACACTGAAGATGGGGATGGCACAGGTGAACGATGGAGTACGACGGTGAACACTGAACACTAAACACGACGGCACACACGCGACACTGATGGCGATGATCTCCGGCGTGCGAAAGTCCACGTAGCATGTGTGAGTCCGGGCACCTGCCAAGAGGGGAAGAAAGGTGAGGGGGGTGGAGAGGGTGGAGAGGGGAGAACAAAGACGCCAATGGCTGAGGAGATGGGAGGAGGAGTAGAGGGACAGGGGAGGGGAAGCCCAGGTGAGGAGTGGGGAGAAATGGAGGAGGGAGGGAGGGCGCGCAAAGGAACAAACACAGGAAGAGAGAGGGAGGATCAAAGTTGGTAGGAGGGGTATATGGAGGGGAGGAAAGACATCATCAGGGGGGGGGGGGAGCTGGTGGAAGCCACCTTGGGATAGGGTAAGGAGGGTGGAGACTGGGTGGGACGTGGGAATACAGGAGTGGCAGCGGGTGGGGGTGGGAGAGGATGAGCGAGACAAGCGGGTGAGGAGGGTCGAGTTTGTGGGAGGTGTACAGGATCTGTATCCTTTCAAGGAAAAGGAGGAGGTGGGGGAACGGAATGAGATCGTACAGGATCTGCGTGGGGGAGGGGACACGGATGCGATAGGCGAGGCGGAGAGCATGGCTTTCAAGATGGGGGGGGGGGGGGGCAGAGATCCAGGCCAGATGGGCGTAACAAAGGATAGGGCAGATGGATTTATAGGTGTGGAGTATGATGGAGGGGTCCAGACCCCACGTACGGCCGGAAAGGGAGCTTGAGGATATGGAGTCGGGAGCGTGCCTTGGCTTCGATTGGCTGGTGATGGGGGGTCCAGGAGAGTCGACGGTCGAGGGTGACGGCAAGGTACATAAGGGTGAGGGTTAGGGCGATAGGACGGCCATAGATGGTGAGATAGAAATCAAGAAGGCGGAAGGGTTTTGCCTACAACGATCGGCTGGGTTTTGGAGGCGATTGACCTTGAGCAACCACTGGTTGCACCAAGTGGTGAACTGGTCAAGATGGGATTGGAGAAGGTGTTGGGAGCGCTGCAGGGTGGGGGCAAGGGCAAGGAAGGCGGTGTCATCGACAAACTGGAGAAGGTGGACGGGGGGTGACGGCGGCGGCATGTCCGCCGTATATAAAAGGTTCAGAAGGGGAGAGAGGACGGAGCCTTGGGGCACACCAGCGGAGGGAAAAAAGGTGTAGAAATCCGTGTTATGGATGGTGACGTAGGAAGGACGATGGGAGAGAAAGGAGCCGATCAGACGGACGTAATTAATGGGAAGGGCGAAGGTTTGGAGCTTGAAGAGGAGATCGGAATGCCATAGGCGGTCATAAGAACGTTCGAGGTCCAGGGAGAGGAAGATTGCAGAGCGACGGGAATTAAGCTGTTCGGAAAGGAGATGAGTGAGGTGAAGGAGAAGGTCGTCGGAAGAGAAGGATGGCCGAAAGCCACACTGGGTAACGGAAGGGAGTCGGCGTTGGCGGAGATGCTGGTGGATGCGGCGGGTGAGGATAGATTCCAGGACCTTGCTGAAGACTGAGGTAAGGCTGATGGGACAGTAAGAGGAGACAGTGGACGGCGGTTTACCAGGTTTAAGGAACATCAGGATATTAGAGGTTTTCCACAGGTCGGGGTAGTAACCGGTGGACAGGACTACATTGTAGAGCCTGGCCAGGGTGGAGAGGAAAGAGACAGGTGGCGATAGGTGACACGATCGTGACCAGGAGCGGTGTTGCGTTTCCTGCGGAGTGTAGCAATGAGATCCTGTGTAGTGATAGGGGCATTGAGTTCCGTGTGTGCAATGTTGTCCAAGTACTGGAAACCAGGTGCGAGTGGAGGGACAGAGGTGTCAGTTCGATCGCGGACATCCGGGAAGAGAGAGTAATCGAAGTGGGGATCATCGGGGATGGAAAAGACATCGGAGAGGTAAGAGGCAAAGTGATTGGCCTTACTAAGAGTGCCAGAGAAGGGGTGATCATCATGGAGAAGAGGATAGTAGGGGGAGGGTTTAGTTCCGATAAGGTGACGGAAGGCTGACCAGAACTTGGACGAGTTTATAGGCAGGGTAGCATTTAAACGGGTGCATGTCTGTCGCCAGTCCCGGCGTTTCTTAGCCGCGAGCAAATTTCCAGTGTGTCGGTGGAGCTGCCGGTGGCCCCTGATTCTCTCTCATTACAGCTCCTTTTATACACGATTGTCATGCGCAGTCACTGAAGTTTTGCTATCCAGCGTCATCTGTCGGACATTTTGTTAACTTTGGTGTTTTTTTGTTATAATAAAACCCCATGTCATTCCAAGGATGTGTGTCAATTTTTACCTCTCTATCTACATTATTCCGCGGTTTATTAAGTTTTCAAATTTATACTGACTTTTTGATCACCCGGTATGTACTACCGGTCATAATAACGTGAGTACTACCGGTCATAATAACGTGATCTACGTCTTTCACTGATGGGCTACAAGTCTGACAATGGTAGAGCAGTATCACGTATTCAAAAATACGCAATGGAACTTGCAACAAAAATAATTTAATATTTTAGAAAGCAATCTGTTATTTGTAGTAAACCAGCGATCGGTATAAAATGCTAGCCGTTGTGGCTAGTGGTGGTGGCAGACGGAGCGAGATCCTTACTTCTACGGATCTCGCTCCGTCTGCAGCCACCAGCAGCCCTAATGGCGGAGAAAATTCTCAAGATGGTCTGAGGAAAGGGCCGAAACCGGTTGCTAGTGAACAAAAATCTGAAAACGTGATCGGGATTGTTTTAATTTGATTTTTAACGAGAAATAATGAAAATACTCTGTTCCTGCACAATGAAATACGGTATTAACAATGGGAGAAAGAAACTCAGATACAAGACCGAAGAGCTGTATCATCAATTTTCATGAGGTCACTCCAACTTCCCGGAAAGGAACGGAAGGGGCATTCATCTCTAATGTATTTGATTGTCTGATCACAAACCGGAGACTCTGTAGTACCTCATTTGTAAAGAGAGTCTGTGCATCGTACATGCCTAGTGCTAGTTCTGTTCAGTTTGACCCATAGTTTCCTATCGAGTTCTGTTACAGTTACAGTTTCAGATCAGTTATTTTTTTGAGGAGTTCCAGTATGTTGACAGTTCTACCCCACAAGTCTCTCACTCCGATGTTACTGGATTCTAGCTGTTTTGCTTGCCGTAATTCTGGGTTTCTTGGATGGAGTCTATTTCATCGTAGACTTGGTATGCCTTCCTAATTCCATGTTCTCCTGTAGCTTACTGTATTCTCAAGCCAAGGCCTCGCTTCTACGGATTGCGGGTGGATAGATGTTGCTCAGAAGAGGAAGCCAATAAATGGGTTTTGGTCGGATTTTTCCAGTTATTAACCGCATAGTGTGGCTCAGCTGGGCGTAACTCATATTGCTGGGGCAGTTTTTTAGCCACATCCAAACACAATACTTGGCTGCTGAGAGGACCAGCGCAATGGATGATGTGCGCAAGGTATCTGCCGAAGCTCCCCATGTCATTCCACACAATTTTTGAACAATATTGTTACGAGTTTTTATCTTAGCAGCGGTAGTTTTAAGATGCTTTCTGTATAAAACGGTGCTGTCGAGCGTGACACCAATGTACTTAGCGTACTTGTTATAACAATACTGTATCCGTTAAATTTCACTCTGAGCTCCGCGTTATCTTGTTTGTTGTTCAGATGGAATGTACATACTTCAGTTTTACTTGTACTGGGTTTAAGTCGCCACTTTCTAAAATAGGAGTTCATAATGGCTTGGTCTTGCCCAAGATCTTTGGTTATACACGAAACAGCGATATCATCCGCGTAGCAGAATTTTGTTGACCTGTTATTAGGAAGGTAGGTTGAATAATATGGGGCTATGGAGGAGCATTACTTAATTTCCTCTCCTTGCTCATATTTTCTCCCGAGTAAACGCAGAAATATCTGTTGTTTATCGTGGTGTTGATGAGAGTTACAGTTTTTCGGCATCGGAGAACTTAGTATGGAGGGACAAGAGTTCACTTTTTACGAGGGATTATCGGGAAGTTTTACTTATCCCGAAAACAAAGTTATACAGATAATGTTTTGTTTGTTTCCGGGTACACGTTTATAGTCCTGTTCCAAATCTAAATCTCGTCGCCACAGTACCGTAGCATGCTGCTAGAGTAGCCAAAACAAGCCAGCACACCCCACTGATACAGTGGGGCATCGTGCGGCAATTCTTCTTCTTCTTCTTCTTTTTTTTTTTTTTTTTTTTTTGCGACGCTGCAGTCATCACCTGGTATCGCAAGAGAAGTGGAGGCTCTGGCTCTCGAATGATAATCGAACCAATAGTAAAAAAGTGAAAACCAGTCATGGATCAGTTTTCAACATAGTGCACGACAATCTGAACGTGACAAAGGCCGCCTCCTGGGTTCCGCGTCTGCTCGAACCCATTCAAACAGCCCGTCATATCGACGTAGCATTATTAGCTTGCCCATGTTTGGAGAGTCCTGATGGCGCAGCCGTGGTTTAGTTCATGAAAAGCCGACCCAATTGCTTAATTAGAACTGTATTAAGACCACACGACCGGTTCCAGCCTTTATATTAGGCCAATATCAAGTGTCTCTGAAATTTCCATATGTTATTAAGCAGTATGACGACCACACTGTATAAATATTTTATATAATAGAAGACGAAGGACAAGGCTTATAGAGGGTATTATGGGTACAAGAGCAGATATTTCTACTGATAACTGAGGACAGTATACGGAACACCATTACATCAGTATTTACTTCATTTGCAGACTAATAATTATAGATATGTATGTGCTGCCTGTCCTGTCGGACGAATTTAGGGGTGGGGGCTGGGAAGTTTGTCCGGATGGCTGAGATGGTTAATGCAACTGTCGTAACCGAGCGGAGCATTCAGGTTCCAATTCTAGTACAGCAAAAATTTTCAAGCTTCACTATCGATATATTTCAATGCGGCCCAAGTCCTGATTTCTCGCAATATATAATAACTACAGCCGTTAAGTTTTTTGATTTCTTAGTCCCTTCAAGTACGCATGCCAAGCAAGTCATTAATATTCATTTTCCCACGGGGCGGAAGGTCTGGTACTGAAGTGCTGCCGGCCGGGGTGGCCGAGCGGTTCTAGGCGCTACAGTCTGAAACCGCGCGACCGCTAGGGTTCCAGGTTCGAATCCTGCCTCGGGTATGGATGTGTGTGATGTCCTTAGGTTAATTAGGTTTAAGTAGTTCTAAGCTCTAGGGGACTGATGACTCAGAAGTTGAGTCCCATAGTGCTCAGAGCCATTTGAACCATTTTTTGAACTGAAGTGCTGACGCATGGACGCAAAATGTACAGCCATACTGACAGGCATAGTCAGTTCGCCGTGCGGTCACAACAGTGCGGAAAAATCAGGTAGTTAATCGTGTAATGTGTTTGTGGGAAGACTGTGAGACGCAGAGGAAAAACAACTAACACATAGAAGTGGGTACATATTAGCGATCCAGTTGTCACAATAATCGTACCCGTAGCCCTAGTACCCTGTACGTTTACTGCAAAAATGCAGTAAGAGTGCTGTTCCTGATAGTTCAAATTTTGATCGCTAGAATATGTAACGTTAATGCCCGTCTATTGCAACTACTTTGTACTTTTATTAAATCCAAATAATTATTTTCAGCACTTCATAAAAAAATATGCAGTTGTAATTGTACAACACATCATAATATAGTTCTTTTTAAGCCAAAGCTTGGTGACGGGTCTGATTGTATAGTTTTAATAATTATGACATCCCCATTTTTCTCATGACATAATTCGGCATGAAATTTTTTAAAAATCTTCTTGACTTTTACTGTTTTTAACATTCGACGTTGTTACCCTATAACACAACGTAAGATATATATCCTTTCTGCATTTATATTATGCAGGATGATTCAGAATCCTTATTACAGTTACTAGGTGTTGTAGAGGGCACTTACTAGATAAATTCATGATAAGGAATCGGTTTAATGACTGGATCACTTTCATATCTTCCGTTTTCACGGTAAGCTCACAGCGGAGCAAAAAGGTTGTTTAATTTCTGTGTCTTACACCAGCCCATCACATGGGCAGTGTTTCTTGTACTTGTTGTCTGGTTCTCTTCAAAGTCAAGAGTGCAGTGCTTTCGTGGAGCACCGCAGCCAACCCTCCTAGTCTCAAAAATGTGAAACCTCCCCCCCTCCCCCCCTCACGACCCCTCCCTTGCTCTTCCAGAGAAACAAGGACTGGGGATACGCTTTCGAGCAGGGATAGCTAGGAGACAAAATCGTTCTTCGGCACCTGAGAGAAGTACGCATTTATTAAGAAAAACAACATACAATTGGCATTAGCCACATTCTATAATAACACATTAACTTTTCAATTTAACTCAACAACACCCGACCAATCAGGGTTCTTAAGTTTCAACCAGCCCAAACCGCCTTTAAAATAAATGACACAAGCTAACAAGTAATTCAAATTCAACTGGCCTTTCGTTACTAAATAATTACAAAACAATAAGATCTTAATATTCCGCACGGTTCTCAGCAGTCTCACCCAAAGGGATCATTTATAATCTCGGTTCCAATTGGCACTAGCCACTCTATGGTGGCAAACACATAAGCCATAGAATCACTCAAGTCGGCAGCGGCTCTAAGCGTCTAGTATGAAAACACAATATTAAAATACTAAAATTTTAATCGGCGTATAGCCGCCTTAAATCATTTCACGTGACTTCCCTACTTGAACGGCAAGTAGCCATGTAAAATGCAAACTACATACAATATAAAATAAGATAAATTTACCAGTGGTCTAAATGTTGCGCAAACAGACCAAACATGAAGTTTAGCTTGGCTCTTAGCTGCCTTTGACTCCACAGTTTGAAAGGGCAGTAGCCGTTTAAATTTTCAAACTAAACAAGCTGTTAAATATTGAAATGTTCACTGTACTAACCGTTTTAAGAGCTTACATAAAGAGATTAAATTTTAAGTTCGACTCGGTGCTTAGCCGTTTTAAATTCTCCAATGAATTTACCTATCTGAATCGACACTAGCTGTTTTAACTTCAGAAATACACCAAAAAAATTGTAAGTCCGGCCCTTGGCCACATTAACACCAAAACAATTTTTAAAATAACTTCACGGCTGTAGTCGCCACTAAACTAAGCAGGTTAAAAGTTTTCCTGGGCAACGACTGGTACTTGGGAGTTCCAATTCAAAGCACTAATGAAGATAATCGTCCAATAGGATGTCTACAGACATAGGCCTCCATCGGTACAGCACATAAAACAGTACTTGCATTAACCAGTTCCTTCAGTAAGTCTAGCTAGTCATATGATATGATATGGGCACTAGCTGTTTAATACTTAAGGATACGACTTGTCAATGAATAAGTCCTTAAATCCTGCAGCATATCAGGTGGAAGGTTTAAACATAGATGTGCGATTGGAGGGTAGACGTAAACCATTTTACTGACACAAATTACTCTAAAACAACGCATATGGCGGTACTGCGAGAACATGTTAAAAATGACCGTAAGAATAAAAACAACAGAATCTTTCAACTAGGTGGCTCTAACCACTCACATATAAACCAACAGCTCACATCAAAAATTTCCTTTGCTAAAATTGTTCACTAGTCAGTGTTGGTATTAAACGTTTATCTTGAAAAATATCAGGAATAACAACCAATGTGCTACCACTACAGCTACACAACAGACAGGTCAACGAGCCGTTAGTCACTCTGCGTATTAGTTTGTATTGTTTGCAGATGATACAAACATTGTAATAAGTAGCAAGTCAAGTACAGATTTAGAAATGGCTCCTAATCAAATTTTCACTGACTGTAATAAACGGTTTAAAGCTAATTCACTGTCATTAAACTTTAAAAAGACCCAATATAAGCAGTTCAGAACCTGCGAGTAATTTCCTTCCAGCATGTGTATAACATATGAAAACAAGCAGATCTAAGAGGTTGACAGTATTTAATTTCTGGGGTTGCAACTCTATAATAATACAGTTGGATAGGGTATACAACAGAATTGTTGAAGTGTCTAAACAAGTCTGTATTTGCAGTGAGAATGATGTCATATGAACGATATATAATTATAAAAAGCTTGTATAATTCTCTCACTTTCATTATATTATGTCATATGGGGTCATATTCTGATGTATCTTACCAAACCGACCAAAAGTTTTTAGCGTGTAAAAGCATGCAATAAAACTGAGTTGTGGTTTAAATTCAAGAACACCGTGTAGCAACCTGTTCATGGAACTCTGTGTTCTAATCACTGCTTATCAGTATATTTATTCCTTAACGAAATCTGCAGCAAGTAGTACGTCTCTATTTCCAACAATATCAATTTCCAACAAGATCAATACATAATAGACTCCTGGAAATTGAAATAAGAACACCGTGAATTCATTGTCCCAGGAAGGGGAAACTTTATTGACACATTCCTGGGGTCAGATACATCACATGATCATACTGACAGAACCACAGGCACATAGACACAGGCAACAGAGCATGCACAATGTCGGCACTAGTACAGTGTATATCCACCTTTCGCAGTAACGCAGGCTGCTATTCTCCCATGGAGACGATCGTAGAGATGCTGGATGTAGTCCTGTGGAACGGCTTGCCATGCCATTTCCACCTGGCGCCACAGTTGGACCAGCGTTCGTGCTGGACGTGCAGACCGCGTGAGACGACGCTTCATCCAGTCCCAAACATGCTCAATGAGGGGCAGATCCGGAGATCTTGCTGGCCATGGTAGTTGACATACACCTTCTAGAGCACGTTGGGTGGCACGGGATACATGCGGACGTGCATTGTCCTCCTGGAACAGCAAGCTCCTTTGCCGGTCTAGTAATGGTAGAACGATGGGTTCGATGACGGTTTGGATGTACCGTGCACTATTCAGTGTCCCCTCGACGATCACCAGAGGTGTACGACCAGTGTAGGAGATCGCTCCCCACACCATGATGCCGGGTGTTGGCCCTGTGTGCGTCGGTCGTATGCAGTCCTGATTGTGGCGCTCACCTGCACGGCGCCAAACACGCATACGACCATCATTGGCACCAAGGCAGAGGCGACTCTCATCGCTGAAGACGACACGTCTCAATTCGTCCCTCAATTAACGCCTGTCGCGACACCACTGGAGGCGGGCTGCACGATGTTGGGGAGTGAGCGGAAGACGGCCTAACGGTCTGCGGGATCGTTGCCCGGCTTCATGGAGACGGTTGCGAATGGTCCTCGCCGATACCCCAGGAGCAACAGTGTCCCTAATTTGCTGGGAAGTGGCAGTGGGGTCCCCTACGGCAATGCGTAGGATCCTACGGTCTTGGCGTGCATCCGTGCGTCGCTGCGGTCCGGTCCCAGGTCGACGGGCACGTGCTCCTT
This sequence comes from Schistocerca gregaria, assembly GCF_023897955.1. Classification (NCBI taxonomy): domain Eukaryota; kingdom Metazoa; phylum Arthropoda; class Insecta; order Orthoptera; family Acrididae; genus Schistocerca; species Schistocerca gregaria. The sequence goes on from NC_064922.1 coordinate 198,787,270, forward strand.
CCGCCGACCATTGGCGACAACATCGATGTACTGTGGAGACCTCACGCCCCACGTGTTGAGCAATTCGGCGGTACGTCCACCCGGCCTCCCGCATGCCCACTATACGCCCTCGCTCAAAGTCCGTCAACTGCACATACGGTTCACGTCCACGCTGTCGCGGCATGCTACCAGTGTTAAAGACTGCGATGGAGCTCCGTATGCCACGGCAAACTGGCTGACACTGACGGCGGCGGTGCACAAATGCTGCGCAGCTAGCGCCATTCGACGGCCAACACCGCGGTTCCTGGTGTGTCCGCTGTGCCGTGCGTGTGATCATTGCTTGTACAGCCCTCTCGCAGTGTCCGGAGCAAGTATGGTGGGTCTGACACACCGGTGTCAATGTGTTCTTTTTTCCATTTCCAGGAGTCTATCAATATTAAGAATAAGAACAATATACATAAAGACCTAAAACCACTTACCTTGGCCCAAAAGGGGGTCCATTATTCAGGAACACAGATTTTCAATAAATTTCCTGCAACCACTAAAAACTTGGTTTCATATAAAACACAGTTTAAACAGAGTTTGAAAGAAGGCAACTCCTTCTACTCTATAGATGAATGTCTTATCTGGATCTGTTAGACCAACTTAAATAAAAATGTCTAACAGGATTCTGTTTTGACAGCACTTGGTCACAATGCTCAGGGCAGGAATTTTGTGTATGATAAATTTATTAAAAGTGGATAACTATATTTCATTCTGACAGTGTATTAATTCTGTAAACATTAGCAGTTCCACTTCACTGTAATGTATTCGTATATTTTGACAACCTACAGACAGATGACCTGGTTAGTTAGTATTATTCTCAAATGATTCTATTTTTTATTTTGGATTTTATCACATGTTCCACACTCAAGAGAATCATCTCATTTTTGTGTCTGTGGCACGAAAGCTAAATCTAATCTCGTCAAAACTAGATGTTTTCAAGCACACAATACGTTTAAGTGCATAGGAAATGGCTACTCGGTACAAAACGGTGTTAGCCCTGATATCCAGCGCTTATTAATTTTAGTGACAATACTTTGCATTTTCCCACTAAGTCGCATATCAGCTGCCCCGAGACTGCTGCAGATTCTGCACAATCTGAGCCTTTCAGCACAAGATAACGCGAGTTTTATGAAAAGCAACTGATCAAGTCTCCAGGGACGATACTAGACGATAATGTTACGAAGAATCTAGGAGTAGTAGTTCTCGGTCCGCACTCCCGTACCGTCGGGACGCCAGCCGCAGTGGCTTGTTTGATCCTCACTGAACAGCATCGCGCCATGCCCCGCTGTCCTCGACGTTGGTTGCTTCACTCTCCTTAAAACCTCCTAGCAGCCTCGCGTGCCCTCTAATTGAGCTGCCAGCGCTGCAACTATCGCTGATGCGAATCAACAGCCAAAGAACTCAGTAGCTCAAAAATGGTTCAAATGGCTTTGAGCACTATGGGACTTAAGATCTGAGGTCATCAGTCCCCTAGAACTTTGAACTACTTAAACCTAACTAACCTAACGACATCACACACATCTATGCCCGAGGCAGGATTCGAACCTGAGACCGTAGCAGTCGCGAGGTTCGGAATTGAAGCGCCTAGAACCGCTCGTCCACCGCGGCCGGTGAACTCAGTAACACTCATCAGAATGTACCAATTCGTCGGAACCGTTTCTGTAGTCTGGCGAAGGTATTACGTGACATCATAATTACAACTGGAACTGTCAACGGTGCCCTCTTCGCAGCTTTTGTGCGTACCATGATGTGGGAGATTTGAAAATGACACTATCTTCAAACTTATTTTGTATCGGAACTGCACATTTCCGTACATGAGTTCCTTACGGAAAGGCTGGCCGGTGTGTCCGAGCGGTTCTAGACGCTTCAGTCTGGAACCGCGCGACCGCTACGATCGCAGGTTCGAATCCTGCCTCGGGCATGGATCTGTATGACGTCCTTAGGTTAGTTAGGTTTAAGTAGTTCTAAGTTCTAGGGGGCTGGTGACCTCAGAAGTTAAGTCTCATAGTGCTCAGAGCCATTTGAACCTTATGAAAACTTCATCTTCTAAGTCTCTTCAACCACCTCTAGAACCCTGATATAGGAATTTAGAATCACTCCGTACATAAACAGAAATAACAAAAGCTGTGGGGCACCTCCAAATATCGTCTTGGATGTCCTTTTGCCCTGCGTAGTGCAGCAATTCGATGTGGGGCAGACTCCACAAGCCCCCTGCAGAAATATTGAGAAATTTTCTCTCGATAGCCAACCATAATTGCGAAAGTGTTACAGGTGTGGGATTTTGTGCACGAACTGACCTCCCGATTATGTCACATAAACGTTCGATGAAATACATGTCGGCCGATCTGAGTGTTCAAATCGTTCACTCGAACTGTCCAGAATGTTCTCGAAACCAGTCACGAAAAATTGTTGCCCGGTGAAACGGCGCATAAAAATTGCACCGTTGTTTGGGAACGTGGAGTCCATGAATGGCAGCAAAGGGTCTCAGTTGGCTCAGTTGGACCAGAGGACACAGTACATTCTATGTAAACACAGACCACACCAATATGGAGCCACCAGCGGCTTGCATAGTGTCTTGTTGACAACTTGAGTCCGTGACGTCGTGGGGTCTGCGCAGTACTCGAACCCTACCATTAGCTCTTATCAACTGAAATCGGGGCTCATCTGACCAGGCCACTGTTTTCCAGTCGTCTAGTGTCCAACCGTTACGGTCAAATGGCTCTGAGCACCATGAGACTCGACTTCTGAGGTCATCAGTCCCCTAGAACTTAGAACTACTTAAACCTAACTAACCCAAGGACATCACACACATCAATGCCCGAGGCAGGATTCGAACCTTCGACCGTAGCGGTCACTCGGTTCCAGATTGTAGCGCCTAGAACCGCTCGGTCACACCGACCGGCGTTATGGTCACGTGTTCAGGAGAGGCAGTGTGGGCAATGTCGTGCTGTAACCAAAGGCACTCACGTCGGTCGTCTGCTGCCACAGCCAATTAACACCAAATTTCGCCGCACTATCCTAAGGGATACGATCGCCATGTGTCCCACATTGGTTTCTGCGGTTATTTCACGCAACGTTGTTTGTCTATTAGCACTGACAACTGTACGAAAACGCCGCTGCTCTCGGTCGTTAAGTGAAGTCCGTCGGCCACTTCGTTGTCCGTTGTGAGAGCTAGTGCCTGAAATTGGGTATTCTGGGCATACTCTTGACACTGTGGATCTCTGATTATCGAATTCACTTACGATTTCCGTAAAGGTATGTCCCACGCGTCTATGTCCAACTATCGCTTCGTGTTCGAAGTCTGTCAGTTTGCGTCGTGCGGCTATAATCACGTTGAAAAGCATTTCACATGAATCATCTGAGTAAAAATGACGGCTCCGCCCTTTTATACCTTGTGCACGAGATACTACCGGCATGTGTACACTATGTGATCAACATACGTTTTTCATATTAGGTGCATTGTGCCGACACCTACCGCCATGTACTCCATATCAGCGACCTCAGTAGTCATCAGACATCGTGAGAGAGCAGAATGGGGCACTCCGCGGAACTCACGGACTTCGAACGTCGTCAGGTATTAGGTGGCACTTGTGTCATACGTCTGTACGCGAGATTTCTACACTCCTAAACATCCATAGGTCCACTGTTTCCGATGTGAAAGTGTAGTGCAAAAGTGAAGGAACACGTACACCACAAAAGCGTACAGGCCGACCTCGTCTGTTGACTGACAGAGACCGCTGACAGTTGAAGAGAGCCGTAATTCATAATACGCAGACATCTGCCTGAACATCATAAAGGAATTCCAAACTTCATCAGGATCTACTCCAGTTAGGCGATATGTGAGAAAACTTGAATTTTATGATCGAGCGGCTGCTCATAAGCCACACATCACGCTGGCAAATGCGGTACATGCCAAATGAAGCCTCACTTGGTGATCGGAGCGTAAACATTGGACGATTGAGCAGTGGAAAAACGTTATGTGGAGTGGCGAATCACGGTACACAATGTGGCGATCCGATGTTAGGGTGTGGGTATGGCGAATGTTCGGTGAACGTCATCTGCCAGCGTGCATAGTGTCAACAGTAAAATTCGGAGGCGGTGGTATTATGGTGTGGTCGTGTTTTCCATGGAAGGGGCTTGCATCCCTTATTGTTTTGCGTGGCACTATCGCAGCACACGCCTACATTGATGTTTTAAGCACCTTCTTGCTCTCAGCTGTTGAAGAGCAATTTGTGGATGGCGAGTGCATTTTTCAACACGATCGAGCACCTGCTCATAATGCACGGCCTATGACGGAGTGGTTACACGACAATAACATCCTTCTTCTAAGATAAGTCGTAAGGTCAGTATTGCCTCACGTGTTCCAATATTTCTACGGAATCCAAACTGATCTTCCCCGAGGTCGGCTTCTACCGGTTTTTCAATTCGTCTGTAAAGAATTCGTGTTAGTATTTTGCAGCTGTGACTTATTGAACTGATAGTTCGGTAATTTTCACATCTGTCAACACCTATTGGATGGGGGAGTTGCGATTATACTGTAGAGAAATCTGATTATTGATTAGTGTAGCTCACTTATAATAACTGTGTTGAAAGGTTAAAAGCAAAAAGAAAACTAAAGAACACGCGTTCTGTTATAGTGCTATTGCTGACGGAGTCAGCACACAGCACAACATAGCACGGGACAGTGCATCTTTATCGATGGTTATCGCCTAGCAACGGCTGGTAATATTCGAGATAGGTAATGAGTTTCGGCTTGTGGAGTTAAATTCACCGTTAAGAGTGCAGCTCTCGCCTAGTGATATGACTGCGCGCAGGGCGGGGTCCACCGGCAGACGCCGTACGCCGCGGGTAAGTTGTCTACTCGATTTCTGTGGAATAGTGTAATCATGTTGGTAGCATTGGCTGGCAGTCAATCTCGTGGAGGAGCGAACGTTGAACAGTTCAGTGTGTTTCCATTATCATAGTCGTTCAAATATTGATCTGTGCGAACTATGCTTGGTGCAAGATTACGAACTAATATTTTTGACAGCTGATGTACGATATATGAGGTATATGAGAAAATTACTGAGGCTGATAACACTGCGAACGACCTGGCAACGCCTGTGTCGTTCTACTTCTGTAGAACAGTGTGTTCATCCCTTCCAGATGCTCAGGCCGAGTTTCTCTCCGTACAGCCATTGGTAATTTTCAAGAATGATTGCCTATCGAAGTCGCTGGGTCCAAACGATGCACATCGAACTTGCGATCGTAAATCTATCATGCGAATATGTTATGAGTATGTTTACGTTGGTCACTACAGCGACAACAAAAGAAGAGCGTTACAAAAATACTTGTAATTGCGAAGGAGACGACTTACCTTACTCGTCGTCGGTGTTGTCGTCATGTGAAAGTCCATTACGGTGGTCTGGATGGATAATTTTGAGAGCACCATCAGTGAAGTTTTGTGTTGTCGTGTGTTACAGAAATGGGGCAGCGGAATTTAAAGCAACGTTATGCCGTCACTTTTTGTATTTAAATTGGGGAATCCTAGAGTGTGACCTTTGAAAAGTTGTAACATGCCTATCGTGATCACTTCTTATCAAGAGCACAAGTTTTTTCCCTGACGCAAATGAGTTTTCGGAGGCCGAGGGCACGGTGAGATGAACCTCGCTCAGGGAGACCTACAAATTCAAAAACTGGCGAAATCGTCGAACGAGTGCGCGCTCTTGTAAAATTATTCCTCCAGGACAAAGTGTGAGCGAAGTGTTTCACAAAGATATCTCTGAAATGTATTTTCAACTTTTCGCGGAGTAATGAACAGTCCACTAAATTTCGGGCATGCAGCCGCGCAAATAAAATTTCTTCCACTGGTATTTAGGCCGCGTATCTTCCGGCCAGCCTCAGACTTACTCTGAGGGTTGCGTGCCCGAAATTTAATGGACTATTTCCTTGAAAGACTCAGAAAAAGGGTGAATCGAGTGAGGCCGGACATTGCTGACTAGTGGAAGCTGCATCATGACAACACCCCATGTCACAATGCAACTTCGGTGATGAAATTTTTGTCTTCAAAAGGCGCTCCTGTTGTTTCACAGACTCCCTATTCAGCTGATCTTAGTCATTGGGACATTTTTCTTTTCCAGAAATTAAGAAATGTCTTAAAAGGATCTCATTTTGGGACTCAGCAGAACATTCAAAAGAATGTTAAAAGCCCACTAGTTGAAGATTCAACGCTGCTACCAAGTCTGGCAACAAAGACTCAGCCGATGTACAGCTGCCGAAGGGAACTACTGTAAGAGGAACGATAATGTTGTTTGCAAAAATTAAAAACTTTGGTAGATAAAAAATCAGTTTCATTACTTTTCTCACACACTTCCTAAGTAAACAGTAAACGTGTTTTCCTGTACGGAAATATTTGTCCAAGATTTGTTTATTAAGCACTAGAGCTTTCTGAAACTGCGTTGCAGTTTTAGCTATTTAATTATTTATAAAGAAAAGTGGGTTAAATGTGGAGAATACGTAGACCTCGGGCTACGCTACAGGTCAGTCTGTCAAAACAACTTTTTTTCGTTTTCACATTCATTGGCTTCGCCAACTCACAACCAAAGATGTCAACTTCGAACCTAACCTACACCACGAGATACATTAGAGATCACTCTGTCGTCACAACCTTTACTTTGTAGTTACATTCGTTGGCTTCGCAAACCCACAAACAAGGTTTCAACCTTCGAACTTGTCGTAGATGTCGGGATTCGTTGCGGCTCCGTCTGCCACAACAGTGAAGATTTCGAAGGACGACATATTTCTCTCGAATCGAAACGTGTCTAGTGCGAGTTGTTTATTGTTCGAAGTATTATTAATGATTATTTATGAGTAAAATTCAAAAGACAGGCGATTTTAGGCGAAAGCACAGCGATTGGTGCTCTCTTTCTGTGACGTCTTCGAGGAAGACAAATGCTACTAACTAACTTACTTCATCACTCTATTACAGTGCACCGTGGCTTCTGTTATCTTTTAGAACATTTCTACAACTAGATTTAAATACTATAATGTTTCATTTTCTATACGACTGCAAAATTTACGACTGTGATCATGACTGGAACAGCGGCATTGAGAAAATGTGGTCGGTCTACAAATAAAACTGCTTATACATTGCTTGTGCGTTCCAGTTATGTGTAAGTGTGAGCCACACCAAACGGGACTATCAATGGATATTATTGCTGTTTACGAAGATTACGTATGGTTCCTGAATAACAGGTAACATATAGACGAACAGAAATTGCACAAATATGTTAAAACATGTATAATAAGAGAAATTTAAAATAGAAAAAATGGATACAAATATCTCTCAAACACAGGCTACAATTTTTCAGCTAATGGCATGTAGGCGAACAGGAAGTGTTCAATGTAATATATGGATAAAAACACAAATTTAAGATAAAAATTAATGCAAATATATCACAAACGTAGGATACAATTTTTCAGCCAATATAATGCTGCAAACGAAAGGTGTTTGATTTCTTGCAGCGACCCTACAAAGCGGGTATTCAGACAGTCGAAGGCAATGTGGAACACTGTTTGTTCTTTGGTTTGACACTTTCCGCATGAAGGGTTTTCGGCCATTCCCCGCTGAAACATTGATTTACTATTCACTGCGGATGCTCTTGTGGTTACACCATACCCTTCACTCTGGTGGAGACTTTGACTGTCAGGTTTTGTATGAGGGTACAGTTTCTGTCTTCTTGTCTCTACTGTGATCGCCAATGCTCGTCCATAGTACAGTTCCAAAGTTGTGTTGCTGTTCTCACTGGAGTATTTCTTAGTTTCTGTGGTGTCACCGCCAGACACCACACTTGCTAGGTGGTAGCCTTTAAATCGGCCGCGGTCCGTTAGTATACGTCGGACCCGCGTGTCGCCACAATCTATGATTGAAGACAGAGCGCCGCCACACGGCAGGTCTAGAGAGACTTCCTAGCACTCGCCCCAGTTGTACAGCCGAGTTTGCTAGCGATGGGTCATTGATTTCTACGCTCTCATTTGCCGAGACGATAGTTAGCATAGCCTTCAGCTACGTTATTTGCTATGACCTAGCAAGGCGCCAGTATCCGTACTATTGATATTGAGAATCATGTACCATAAAGAGTGACGTTCGTCATTAATGGATTAAAGTTAAGTATTCCACCAGATACGTCCGTTTTTCTCAATTCTAATTCCCTTGTCATGTTCCAGACCTCACGCCAGCCTGCGTGAGCTAAAACGCGTGCATTTCGGCCTCCTTTAGTTATAAGGGTTGGCTCTCCTGCCAACCACAACAATTTCAGTCTTTGTTCCGTATGTTCGTTGGTAGGTTGGACTGAATCATTGTGAATATACTCGTACAATGATGGCTTATTAGAAGGTTTCTGAAGCTGAGATTTTAGAGTAGCGAGACGTCTGGGGTGGGGCTGTGGGATGTTGTTAGAACGGCTAGCCACTGAGTTAGAGTTGTCCTGGTCGTTTCTGTAACTAAGCTCATTGTGTGATCCAGTTGCAGGTCAACACGATTTGTGATGTGACTATTGATCCAAACAGGGGCACAATACTCAGCAATAGAATAAACGAAAGAGATGCTGCTGGTTCTCTAGGTGTTGACGTCAGCTCCCCGAGATGATTTTTGCTAATTTTTGGATTATGTTTGTTCTGATTTTTACTTTGGCTGAGATACTCTGCAGACGTTGTTTGTAGGGCAAACTTCGATCGAGCTTTACTTCTAGGTATTTAGGGTGCGGATTGTGTCTTAAAGATAGTTCCGTCGGAGTACATTCTCAGTTGAAGGTGGGCCTATCTGTTATTTAGAGCCGGCCATTGGTGGCCGAGCGGTTATAGGCGCTTCAGTCCGGAACCGCGCGACTGCTACGGTCGCAGGTTCGAATCCTGTCTCGGGCATGGATGTGTGTGATGTCCTTAGGTTAGTTAGGTTTAAGTACTTCTAAGTTCCAGGGGACTGATGACCACAGCAGTTGAGTCCCATAGTGCTCAGAGCCATTTGAACCATTTTTTTATTTAGATGGTAGGCTGAAACTTCTGCTTTATTCGATTTGGGGTAAGTCCCCTTTTAGCAACGTATTCATTTACGGTTTGGAGGTCTTGGGTGAGTGTGTTCTCTGTTTCGGCTAAGTTCGCGTTTTTTATTGCATCGGCTATATCATCTGCGTTCATTGAACTTTCGAGACGTTGTGATTAGAACAACAGACGTGTAGATGTTGAACAAAAGTGGGACCTGAACGGAACTCTGAGGAAGGCTGCTCTGCAGCCTTCGGAATTTGCTTTTCCTTCCGTTCAGCATTACGTGAAAGGTTCTGTCGTTGAGTTTTCAGTCATAAGCTGCAGTTAAGCTTTGCAAGGGCGTACGGTGTAGAGTTTTTACCAATAAGCCCTCCTTCCAGACCGTGTCGTAGACACAGGGTAGATCAATGAAAACGGCCGCTGTCTTGAGCTTCTTCTGAAAGCCATTATCGATGTGTGTTGTCGGGGGGCGCAGGAATTTCTCTCTGGCATAAAGCCGGCTTGTTCGATGGGTATGCTCTTTTCTGGGAGAGGGAGGAGTCTCGTACAGATTAGTCTTTCCAATACCTTTTAACAGACGCTCAGGCGAGCGACTGGTCTGTAGCTTTTAGAGATTGAAGTCTCCTTTTCCTGTTTGGCATTAAGTGTAATTTTGTTTTTCTTTAACAGAGATGGAAGTGAGACCGGAGTTTCTTTCTGCGAATACAATATTTATATAACTTACGGGAGTGCAGCAGGGTGATGTCGTTACAACCGTCGATATTTCAACAGTAGCGCACCCTGCCATGTTCAAGGCATATCTCCAGCGAGTAAGGGCTTTGCGAGGGAATTTAAACCTCGGTTTGCAGAAAAAACTTCGGAAAGATAAAAGACACACATACTAGCGGCCGTCACACAGACCAAAGACGACCGACGTCAGAAATTATCGATAGTGAATTAATAATCAACGGGTTTGGTACCATAAACTGTGTCCCTCTTGTTTTTTGACAAGGGAGAGAGCAGGATTCCATGAAGAATTTAAACGCAACTCACCATCTCTGTTTATAAGGCTACTTGCCAATTTGATTTCATCTGCTTCTGTACTAACACTATACTAATAGCTGGATGTGCAGTTCAGAACGTCCGTGTTGTTATACTTCAGGGGATGAACGGTGCCAAGACAAAAATCCCTGCAATGGGGGATTTGCTCGGCCGTTCTAAGCGTGTGTGCCGCTTATGCTCAGTACACTTGTCCTCCACAGTCTTGACTGTCTGACCAGTATATCACATGCCAAAACTGCAAGGCGTACGGTGGAAGATGGAAGTTTCTGTGCCACTGTTACGTCGTTGTAGAAATTAAAAAGCGTAAGACGAGTTTTGAGGCCAGTATTCTTTATGAGCTCCGGTAATATGTTGCCTCTACTAGCTGCTTTCCGACACTTCACCTGTTGTAGGGCGTCGTCCAGTTCTTTAGCTTCGATCGGGCGCTTAATTGATAAGGTTTGTAGACGGCTTCGTTGTATTTCGTTGAAAGCGAAATGTCTTTTGTGCTTCTTAGTGATCGTCGACTTTCAGAGCTAATTTATTCGTTTGGCTATGCCTTCCGGTTTGGAAGTGCAGCGTTGCTTTCTCCGGTTGTATATTCCGAATCTAATTTTGTTAGTAATATCTTGGAGCTGGTCGTAGGTTGTGTTGCAAAAATGAACGGCATAGAGACAGAAGTGATGTCACTTTCTGTAGGACCTGACTATCATTTTGCAATACAATGCTCAAGCACGTACAGTGCAAGCTGTTACTGATTTGTTTGACTGATGGGGCTGCTAAGTGCTATATCACCTACTGCATTCCCCTGACTTAAGCCCTCGTAACCTGCTACAAATTCGTCGCGCAATAGACCGCTCCGCTCGAACTGTAAACACAACTGGCACTGCTAAAATTATCCTACGACTTCCGCATCGTTGGCAACGGCTTATACACAATGCTGGTGGCTACTTTGAAGGTCAGCAAAACTTTTAAACTCGTATCCATTTTGTACGAGCTGTAAATAAATAGTTGCCTCTATTAAAGTCCAAACCTCGTATGTCCCTTTCATGGAGACCTTGAGGGATTTGTGATTTTACGGAAACCAACGAAATGCTTGAATTATAACGTTCCGTGTGGATTAGGTACCACGAAAGAAGATATCCGAATTCGAATCCCAGTCCAGCACCAAATTTGTCAATGGCTCATGTTCAAATAAAATAATGTGTTGGTTTAAATAACCATTGGCTCATTAAATAAAGTAAATGTTCTATGAGTAAGGAAGCTCACTGGGTACAGAGTTTCTGTTTACCGCTACTTCCACCTCTGCTAAGGCCCATCCTAAACCAGCTCTGTCGCACTTGGGAGAGAAGGGGTATGATGTTTATAAAGCGGATTCTGAACCGCGATGCAACCTGACGTTCTTCACTTGGTATTACTAGAGGTGGGATTCGAAGCTACACATCGCTACTTCTTTTTTGCTTTTTTAAGCACCTGATGAGATTTGTTTCCCTTTTTTGTCATAGTAATTTACTCAGTTTTTTATGTATTCACTACTGGCCATTAAAATTGCTACACAACGAAGATGACGTGCTACAGACGCGAAATTTAACCGACAGGAAGAAGATGCTGTGATATGCAAATGATTAGCTTTACAGTGTATTCACACAAGGTTGGCACCGGTGGCGACACCTACAACGTGCTGACATGAGGAAAGTTTCCAACCGATTTCTCATACACAAACAGAAGTTGACCGGCTTTGCCTTGTGAAACGTTGTTGTGATGCCTCGTGTAAGGAGCAGACATGCGTACCATCACGTTTCCGACTTTGATAAAGGTCGGATTGTAGCCTATCGCGATTGCGGTTTATCGTATCGCGACATAGCTGCTCACGTTCGTTGGTCGAGCTTCAATGACTGTTAGCAGAACATGGAATTGGTGGGTTCAGAAGAGTAATACGTAACGCCGTGCTGGATCCCGACGGCCTCGTATCACTAGCAGTCGAGATGACAGGAGTCTTATCCGCATGGCTGTAACGGATCGTGCAGCCACGTCTCGATCCCTGAGTTAGTTGATGGGGACGTTTGCAAGATAACAACCACCTGCACGAACGTTTCGACGACGTTTTCAGCAGCATGGACCATCTGCTCAGAGACCATGGCTGCGGTTGCCCTTGACGCTGCATCACAGACAGGAGCGCCTGCGATAGTGTACTCGACGGCGAACCTGGGTGCACGAATGGCAAAACGTAATTTTTTCGGATGAACCCAGGTTTTGTTTACAGCATCATGATGGTCGCATCCGTGTTTGGTGACACCATCCATGCGACCAATAGATGCAGGGTACTTCTGACTGACGATGTGTCGGGACACTCGGCGTAGCAGGGTGAAATAGATGTCTTTGTCCATAGGAGGACGCGTGGTCGGGACTGAAGAATACACGTAACTATAGGCCACAATAAGGTTCTCAATATGTAACATTGAGGCATGGATGTGACCAACTACCACAGGTGGAACGGTGGACGCTGGCAAGAGGACATTCGCCAAACTGCGTGTAATGGATGCTTCCAGTCCAGTACATTGTTTCCACATCGTTCGCATATACAGAGCATCATCCCTGTGCTGTACGCTGAGCACATTGTTTCCACATCGTTCGCATGTATAGAGCATCATCCCTGTACTGTACGCTGAGCAGACCAAGTGCTTCTAGAAGGCGGACGAGGGTAAGCGCTTTATACAGGACCTGAAAGATTGTTCCCGCCGTCAGGTAATAGCCGAAGGCCATTTGCAAACAAGTCCATTTGTGTGCAGTAGGAGGAGGACTTACGTAATATACATCAGTTTCGAAGCAATATGGCGAGTAAGACAGTTCATCCACTGAAGAGGGTCGAGATGGTGGAGTAGATTGTTGTACACATAAATTAAGGATAATTGCATAATGTGGTGCCACACAACGTGGCACTACACAAAATTCGCGCTAATATCATAGGCAGATAGGGAACACGGACGACACAGATCTCTAAGTCCACAGTATTGGTGATAGGTTGAGAAAACGATCCCGAAATACATGTGCTACAAAACGCCACTGTTTCCTGCACATGTACCCCGACATCAATATGGGATATGATCACCATGCACACATACACAGGCTGCACAACGGGCTGGCATACTCTGGATCAGGTGGTTGAGCAGCTGCTGGGGTATAGCCTCCCATTCTTGCACCAGTGCCTGTCGGAGCTCCTGAAGTGTCCTAGGGGTTTGAAGACGTGCAGCGATATGTCGACCGAGAGCATCCCGGACGTGCTCAATGAGGTTTAGGTCTGGAGAACAGGCAGGCCACTCCATTCACCTGATATCTTCTGTTTCAAGGTGGTACTCCACGATGGCAGCTCGGTGGGGCTGTGCGTTATGATCCATCAGGAGGAAGATGGGGCCCACTGCACCCCTGAAAAGGAGGACATACTGAAACGTCCCCTTTGAAAAATTTATACACGACTGTACTTAAACTGAAACATAATATTTTTGGCACAACGCAATCTGACTTTCAATAATCCCTACAAAAGAATGGCCCTGACTAACATTAACCTATATGTTTCACAAATCACTTACCTCACAAAAATCTTGGTTACTCGAACTACTGCAATACAGCGAGCGCCACTACTGCCAGCTAAATAGAAGATTCAAACTACTGAAGGCACTAACTACTGATAGGCATAGTTAGCAAATGAAAGATTTTAATACAGAACAAACAGTGTATTTACCTTAATAGTCATAATATATATATCAGTTCGTGACACCAATTCTTACACATTTCAAAACTCCGCCATCTCTCTCCCCACGTCCACCACTGCTGGCGGCTCACCTCCAACTGCCAACGCTACGCGCTGTTAGCATCCAGCTGCCGCTGCCCAACACTACAATGGCAGACAACAATGCAAACCAGCCACAGACTGCACACAGCACAGCCAGTGATTTTCTTACAGAGCGCTACGTGGCGTTGGCGTTACCAATAAAAAAAACCTAAACAGCCTACTTATATAGCCCCCATGCTCCCCACAAAAAAATTACAAATTGTTTTGGGCAGTAGCCAATACAGATTTGAATTTTTTTTTCATAATTACAATAACAAAGAAATGAAATGCACACACTTATAGATACAATGTTGGTCAAAAGCTAAAATTTTCTCACAGTCCATAAAGACAGTCCTGATCATTCATCAAAGTAAAATTGCAGTGTTTTTCTCAAAGTCTGAGCAGTAAAACAGAATGCACACGGAAGTAGTGGATTTCCATGCAGTCTTGAAGAAGTAGTGTTGTCCTTCCAACGGAAAGACAGTGCTGACTCTTGACATGCTGACAGGTAATGGGCCACAAGAGAGTAAACCGACAGCAGAGTCAGTCGAAGTTTTGAAGAACACTGGTAGGTAGGTCATTACAGCGCAGACCCACTGTAGTCCTGGTTGAGATTACGGTATTGGTGGGCCACCAGAGGTGCAAACCCACTGCAGTCCTTGTAGAAATAATGGTATTGGTGGGTCATCAAAGGTGTAGACCTACTGTACCTACTTACAATACTGGTGGAAAATGAAGTCCCAATACACCTGACCTGTTACAGTTCCTCTGTTAAAGACATGCAGGGGTGTACGTGACGCAATCATAATCCCACCCCACACCATCAAACCACGACCTCCATACAGGTCCATTTCAAGGACATTAAGGTGTTGGTATCTGGTTCATGGTTCACGCCAAATAAAAATACGGCTAGAATCACTGTTCACAGTATACCTGGACTCGTCCGTAAACATAACCTGGGACCACTGTTCCAATGACCATGTACTGTGTTCTTGACACCAAGCTTTACGGGCTCTCCCGTGACCAGGGCTCAAAGGAATGTACCTGTCAGGTCTCCGGGCGAATAAACCATGTCTGTTCAGTCGTCTGTAGACTGTGTGTCTGGAGATAACTGTCCAGTGGTTGCAGTAAGGTCCCGAGCAAGGCTACTTGCAGTACTCCGTGGCTGTCTGCGGGCAACAGATGGTGAGATATCGGTCTTCTTGTGACATTGTACACTGTGGACGTCCCGTACTGTAGCGCCTGGACACTTTTCCTGTCTGCTGGAATCGTTGCCATGATCTTGAGATCACACTTTGTGGCACACGGAGGGCCCGTGCTACGACCTGCTGTGTTTTGACCAGCCTCCAGTCACCCTAGTATTCGACCCCTCATAACGTCATCACTATGTGTTCTTTGAGCCATTTTCAACACACAGTCAGCATTAGCACGTCTGAAAACTCCTGCACACTTACTCGCTGCACCGTACTCTGACACGCACCAACACACCTCTGCGTATGTGGACTGCTGCCAGCGCCACCGTGCGACGACCGACCGCAGGTCAAATGCACCGCAGGGTCATACCCCGAGGTGATTTAAACCCGAAAATCGCCCATCTGAGCGTTGTTTCACCATGTATCAGCATTATCCTTAATTTATCAGCATGAGTGTAGATGTCAGGGCGAATAATCTGCAAGACGCGCCAATAATTGGTGACCGTCGTACGGTATGTATTGGGAATGAAGACAATGCGCAGGTGCTTGATGGTCTGCATCAGTGGGAAGGGCGCTAGTTCGGCATCGGGGAGGCCGCGTCCTTTTAGCAGGGCTACAGATTTATTCGCGTTCATCGATCTGCCTGCCGCAGCGCCGTATGTCATGATTACTTCGGTGGTCTGTCGTTTTTCCGCTACCGAGTGAACCAGGAGTAGCAGATCGTCGGCGAACGCTGACACCGGAAGGTGTGTTGTCGCATCTTGAGTCCCGTGTGTGTAGATTTGAAATTCCCAATGGGGGCTCCAGTACGAAGGCATAAAAAAGTGTCGATGCCTGACAGCTTTGTCGAATAGATCGCCGAACCAGAACCGGACTCGTGCAGCGACCGTTGAATTTCATGTGGGATCTAGCGCTGTCATAAACGCAACGTAATGACGTTGAGGAAAGGGGGCGGAAAACCCATCTGAGCCATCACGAAGAAGAGGAGACCGTGATGTACTTTGTGACATGCGCTATTGAAGTCGACTGCGGCTATAGCTGCCGGAGCCGACTCGCTGTAGCCAGTGCTATCACCTGGCGACATTCTCCGGTTGCTGTCTGTGTATTCACCTGTCCGCCAGGGTCGACTGTTACAGTGAAAGGGTGCTGGGAAGAAGGAGACGAAGGCGCGCCGCCAAAATGCGGGCAAAAATTTTGCAGTCTGCATTAAGGAGGATAAGCGGACGGAAGTCGGTGATCACTGCATCACAGCGTGGCTTATATGTGGGAGTGATGGTGCCCGGGACAAAGCTGGGAGAGGCAACATGGCCTGGCGTGAAAAGTTCTTGAAACAAGCTGGTCCACCTTAGCGCCGTTAACGTGTAGAAGACACGATAGAACTCTATAGGCGGACAATCCATACCGGGAGATTTGTTATCGCATCCTTGCCTGTGGCAGCCTCTACTGTGTCCCTGATGATCAGTCCATCAACTGGGTATTGTCTCCATTCGGGGTGGCGCGAGTGATGTAAGACAAGACTTAGCCAGTTGCTGCTGCTTCAGCAATCCCGGCACCGTAGTTGTTCCGGCAGTGATCGGTGAAGGCGGTGACTATTTCAGATTATTGGGTGAAAGTCTGTGCCTGCGGAGTGACGAGTTTGATTATACGTTGTCGTCGTCATCGTCGTGAGTTGTTGGTTGCGATATGATGCGAGCAGGTATCTTGTGGGCCAGTGAGTCCTGTACATGCGTTCAC
This sequence comes from Schistocerca gregaria, assembly GCF_023897955.1. Taxonomy (NCBI): domain Eukaryota; kingdom Metazoa; phylum Arthropoda; class Insecta; order Orthoptera; family Acrididae; genus Schistocerca; species Schistocerca gregaria. The sequence continues at coordinate 198,804,091 of NC_064922.1, forward strand.
ACGAGGACTCCCTGTGGACGAAGTCGGGCCATCCTTATTATGCGCGACCTAATCTGCTGCCACTGTCTGGATGGCCGGGCCAGGTTCTTTGCTGACTAAGTCTCAGAGGACAGCACAATAGTAGCTGGTTGTGTGTCGGCACCATTCTGCCATGTACTTCACTTATCGCCATCAGGGTGTGGGTAAGGAGGGCTTTGTACACCCTAACCGCCACTCTGAAGTTGCTCTGTGTGTGGGTAGTCGTCGTTAGCAAGTGGTCCAAGTCTCTGTTATACGTTGTTGACATTCCGCTTCCTGGAGGTGTTTGATGTTGATTTTCCAAGGCGTACGACTGAGACCGGCTGCGATTTGAGAGGGATCATACAGATGTATGCACTGTGGCCTGAAAAAGCCAGTGGCCACAGTTCAGCGTCTTTGACATCAGATGCTTGCTCCTGAGAGACGCTTATTCTATCAAGTCGGTTTTGCGAATGGCTTCTTTGATAAGTGGGGCCATGGACATTGCCAAACTCCTCTTCCCATGTGTTGCTGAGCCGGGGGAGTCGGACGATCATGTGGAGTTTTTGATAGGCGTTGTTAAAGTGAAGTGCCTGATGTTTCTGCTGCAAGTCACACGTGAAGTCGCCTCCAAATATGCAACTAGCATTAAAGCTTAAGAACAATGGGACAATGTCTTCGGCATAGAATGCGGCTCTCTTCTTTTAGTGGGTGGAACCAGATCGGGCGTAGATGTTGATGATATAGGTGCTCATAGCGGAGAAGGCCATGCCTCGTGCTGTTGGGGGAAAGGTGAGATCCATAATGGGTATTACTTGACGAATGTATACAGGGTGGTCAGTTGATCGTGACAGGGCCAAATATCTCACGAAATAAGGGTCAAATGAAAAAACTACAAAGAACTTTTATAGCTTGAAGGGGGAAACCAGATGGTGCTATGGTTGGCCCGCTAGATGGCGTTGCCATAGGTCAAACGGATATCAACTGCGTTTTTTTAATAGGACCCCCTCCTCCTCTTTTATTACATATTCGTGTAGAACGTAAAGAAATATGAATGTTTCAGTGGACCATTTTTTTCCCTTTGTGACAGATGGCGCTGTAATAATCACAAACATATGGCTCAAAATTTTAGACGAACAGTTGGTAACAGGTAGGTTTTTTAAATTAAAATACAGAAGATTTTGAACTTTTGATTTCGGTTGTTCCAGTGTGATACATGTACCTTTGTGAGCTTATCATTTCTGAGAACGCGTGCTGTTACAGCGTGATTACCTGTAAATACCACATTAATGCAATAAATGCTCGAAATGAAGTCCGTCAACCTCAGTGCATTTGGCAATACGTGTAACGACATTCATCTCAACAGCGAGTAGTTCGCATTCCGTCATGTTCGCACATGCATTGACAATGCGCTGACGCATGTTGTCAGGCGTTGTCGATGGATCACGATAGCAAATATCCTTCAACTTTCCCCACAGAAGGAAGTCATGGGACATCAGATCCGGTGAACGTGCGGGCCATGCTATGGTGCTTCGACGACCAATCCACCTGTCATTAAATATGCTATTTAGTACCGCTTCAACCGCATGCGCGCTACGGGCCGGACATACATCATGCTGGAGGTACATCGCCATTCTGTCATGCAGTGAAACATCTTGTAGTAATATCGGTAGAACATTACGTAGGAAATCAGCATACATTGCACCATTTAGATTGCCATCGATAAAATGGGGGCCAATTATCCTTCTTCCCATAACGCCGCACCGTACATTAACTTGCCAAGGTCGCTGATGTTACACTTGTCGCAGCCATCGTGGATTTTCCGTTGCCCAATTGTGCATATTATGTCGGTTTACGTTACCGCTGTTGGTTAATGACGCTTCGTCGCTAAATAGAATGCGTGCAAAAAATCTGTCATCGTCCCATAATTTGTCTTCTGCCCAGTGGCTCAACTGTACACGACGTTCAAAGTCGTCGCCATGCAATTGCTGGTGCATAGAAATATGGTACGGGTCAAAATCGATGTTGATGTAGCCATTCTCAACACCGACGTTTTTGAGATTCCCGATTCTCGCGCAGTTTGTCTGCTACTGATGTGCGGATTAGCGGCGAAAGCAGCTAAAACACCTACCTAGGTATCATCATTTGTTGCAGGTCGTGGTTGACGTTTTACATGTGGCTCAACACTTCCTGTTTCCTTAAATAACGTAACTATCCGGCGAACGGTGCGGACACTTGGATGATATCGTCCAGGATACTGTGCAGCATACATAGCACACGCCCGTTGGGCATTTTGATCACAATATCCATACATTAAAACGATATCGACTTTTTCCGCAATTGGTAAACGGTATATTTTAACACGGGTAATGTATCACGAAGCAAATACGTTCGCACTGGCGGAATGTTACGTGATAGCACGTACTTATACGTTTGTGACTATTACAGCGCCATCTATCACAAAGCGAAAAAAGTGGTCCAACTAAAACATTCATATTTCTTTACGTACTAGACGAGTATGTAATGAAAAATGGGGGTTCCTATTAAAAAAAAACAAAAACAAAAAACAAACGCAGTGATTTCCGATTGACCTATGGCAGCTCCATCTAGCGGGCCAAACGTAGCGCCATATGGTTTCCCCTTCAAGATAGACGAGTTTCGGTCTTTTTAGTTTTTTCGTTTGATGCTTATTTCGTGAGATATTTGGCCCGATCACTATCAATGGAGCACCCTGTATAGCCGCACCCGTGCCAAGGGGGATCACCAGCAGTGGAATAAATGGAATATCTGTAAACGTGAGGCAGAGCAGCCAGTTGTGCTTCCTGTAGGAGTGCAATGTCAACCCCAGATGCCTAGATTATGTCACAACAGAGATAATTTCGGGGGCCAACTGTCATGGCTAGTATTGATCGTTGCTATCCAGTACGATTGGCGGCGAAGTAAGGGGAAGTTCGGCATCGCATTGTAGGTAATCAAGGACGAACAATGAGGTCATAGACTTTCCCTTCCAGTCTGCAAGGTTGCAGCCCAGATATCTTGGGTTGTGGCCGCCAGAGACTCCGCCGTCCATCAGGGGTAAGGATCGATTTAGACGTCGTCGCTCCACTGGAGTCCCGGTGAATCAGCCATTCCATCCAGTGGTATAGGGTACTGGACTGATGAATAAGTTTCCAAAGCGATGGACGCGTCCTTCGGTTCGACGGCCCTTTGACTTGCCGTCAGGTACGGTGGCTGTTCGTTCGTGGCAGTCGGAGTTATGTTGTTGTCTTCGACTTCAGTTGTCTCGTGGTCGTCTTCCATATCAGCTGTAAGAGATACGTCATCGGGAGGCTAGACATCCCAATCAGAAACAAGACTGCGTTTGCGATTACGGCGCTTGTGTGACTGCTGCTTCCGTGACCGGCCTTCCGTGTCGGAAGACAGGAGTGAATCGCATCGTTCAAGCATAAAGGCTGTCACCAGTACTATCGCTGATCTAAATTCCATCGGGTGGTATGGGATATGAAAGTCTTCCGCAGGCGGTGGTGCCGGTGATGTCAACACGACTGTTTCTTGCTGTGAAGTTTGTGCAACGGTGGTATCGGTGGCGTTCGACAAGGGCGCCGGTACAGGACCCATGCTGTGGTGCGAAGTTGCAGGGGCGGTGAGAGGCGTCGCGTAGGAGACTGGATGTAACGTCGGTTGTGGTGCGGGCGTCGCATCAGAGGACGGCAGTTGTGTGAAGCGACGCTGGAGACATTCTAATCGAACGTGCCATCCCTTGCCGCATCCTGAACTAGTCCGCTGTAGACCGTCGTAAATGACGACCGCTCGGCAGCTGCCTATCTGCAGGTAGAACAGCACATAATTATGGAGGTGTATGGTTGTCTAGCGGACGCCATTGAGGACCGGGTATGCTCGAAACTGTGCCCACCGTTAAGCCGTCGTCACACGGACCGTGCATCCGAACGTTAGGCGTTGAGCGTGCCGATTTCTGACGTCATAGCGTGAAATAGCACGTTCGGGAGTCTTTCAGAACGTGCAGGGCAATATATAGCATGTCAGAAATTCTGAGTGTGCGTGTGAGCGTTGCCCAATGAGATGGCACAACGCCACCTACGTCACACGCACGCCATCTCCGTTCAGCACAGAGTAGTGAGGCGTCATATTGGCATTCTTTTTAAAGCCTATACGTACGTATACCGTTTCTGAGCACCAGAAAATTGAGAATCACTCGAAAACCCTTTATTAACTGTGTGATTCATTGCAATAAAATAATGAGAAACGTCTTATTCGAGGCAAAAGTATTATTCTAAGTTGCGTGTTATGAGAGTATGCCATTTGAAGGCAACAATACACTGAGGATCCACCAGAAACGCATTGTTCTTGTTACAGTTTGTTATAATTAAATTTCAATTAGTAACATAGCTACGATTAAAGATTTTAGCAAGTATCAACATTGTCGGATTGGGTGAATGACAAATGTTGTTGGTTTAGTATAGTGAGTAGCGTTACCGATTCCTGTATGAAATGAGGGTGGTTCGCGTCTCGAGATGTCTAAACTTTATTTTTCCCCTAACATTCGCGAAATGGGTTCAAAATGGCTCTGAGCATTATGGGACTTAACATCTGAGGTCATCAGTCCCCTAGAACTTAGAACTACTTAAACCTAACTAACCTAAGGAAATCACACACATCCATGCTTGAGGCAGGATTCGAACCTGGGACCGTAGCGGTCCCGCGGTTCCAGACTGAAGCGCCTAGAACCGCTCGGCCACACCGGCCAGCTTGCTTTATTATTAGTTTAATATAAATACATACTATAGTATTTGATGTTATGTAAATATAAGTTCACCTTTTGCGAGGAGTGAGTTTGTTCGATTGGTTTAATCTACAGGACAGCTTGCGCTACTAGTATAATTCTGTTATGTTTCGTAATTCACTTGTTGCAAAGATTCTGCTACTTGGTAGGAACCGTGATCAAGGAAGAATGACCTTGAGTTTTTACTAAAATGTGGGAATGATGAAATAATGCTTATCTTATGTGGACAACTTTTGCAAATTTGTATCGCACTGTTTGTAATAGAGCTTTTATAAGCCTGTGTCCTCTCTTATTGAACATGATAGTTTCCTTTTCGTCTTAAAGCATGTACATGGACATTGAAGGTTTTATTTGTGTGTATTACATGTAGAACAACATGACTCGCGTGTGGACAGTGGAGGAAATGTGGATTTTAATAGAGTTAATGTTGGAATTTTACGCGCACCCGTTTAGTAAACAGTGTAATTTACGAGCTATAAACATACCGCAACAGCCGCTGGAGTGCGATGTGATCGCGTATACCACGTTGGGGTTGGGTTGCGTTGGTTTTGGGGAAGGAGACCAGACAGCGAGGTCATCGGCCTCATCGGGTTAGGTAAGGATGGGGAAGGAAGTCGGCCGTGCCCTTTCATAGGAACCATCCCGGCATTTGCCTGGAGTGATTTAGGGAAATCACGGAAAACCTAAATCAGGATGGCCGGACGCGGGATTGAACCGTCGTCCTCCGAATACGAGTCCAATGTCTAACCACTGCGCCACCTCGCTCGGTACCACGTTGGGTCCCACGTACCGTAAGCACAAGTCGCGTCGTTTCTGAGCGTTCAGCAGTACGTAGAACTCTGCACGCTCAGCGTTGACGTTCGACAGCACGGTCCGTGTGCCGACGGCTTTAGGCTACACGGCTGTGAACGGTGCCATAAGGACGGAAGGCGTCCATGATATTGGTTGCCGGGAGCTTGAACGGCGGTTCAAAGACCCCAATTGTTTGTTGCTGTTGTCTTCAGTCCTGAGACTGGTTTGATGCAGCTCTCCATGCTACTCTATCATGTGCAAGCTGCTTCATCTCCCAGTACCTACTGCAACTTACATCCTTCTGAATCTCCTTAGTGTAATCATCTCTTGGTCTCCCTCTACGATTTTTACCCTCCCCGCTGCCCTCCAATGCTAAATTTGTGATCCCTTGATGCCTCAAAACATGTCCTACCAACCGATCCCTTCTTCTAGTCAAGTTGTGCCACAAACTTCTCTCCTCCCCAATCCTATTCAATACCTCCTCATTAGTTCGTGATCTACCCACCTTATCTTCAGCATTCTTCTGTAGCACCACATTTCGAAAGCTTCTATTCTCTTTTTGTCCAAACTAGTTATCGTCCACTCCAAACAAATACTTTCAGAAACGACTTCCTGGTACATAAATCTATAATAGATGTTAACAAATTTCTCTTCTTTAGAAACGCTTTCCTTGCCATTGCCATTCTACATTTTATATCCTCTCTACTTCGACCATCATCAGTTATTTTACTTCCTAAATAGCAAAACTCCTTTACTACTTTAAGTGTCTCATTTCCTAATCTAATTCCCTCAGCATCACCCGATTTAATTTGACTACATTCCATTATCCTCGTTTTGCTTTTGTTGATGTTCATCTTATATTCTCTTTTCAAGACACTGTCCATTCCGTTCAACTGCTCTTCCAAGTCCTTTGCCGTCTCTGACAGGATTACAATGTCATCGGCGAACCTCAAAGCTTTTACTTCTTCTCCATGAATTTTAATACCTACTCCAAATTTTTCTTTTGTTTCCTTTACTGCTTGCTCAATATACAGATTGAATAACATCGGGGAGAGGCTACAACCCTGTCTCACTCCTTTCCCAACCACTGCTTCCCTTTCATGCCCCTCGACTCTAATAACTGCCATCTGGTTTCTGCACAAATTGTAAATAGCCTTTCGCGCCCTGTATTTTACCCCTGCCAACTTTAGAATTGGAAAGAGAGTATTCCAGTCAACATTGTCAAAAGCTTTCTCTAAGTCTACAAATGCTAGAAACGTAGGTTTGCCTTTTCTTAATTTTTGTTCTAAGATAAGTCGTAAGGTCAGTATTGCCTCACGTGTTCCAACAGTTCTACGGAATCCAAACTGATCCTCCCCGAGGTCCGCATCTACCAGTTTTTCCATTCGTCTGTAAAGAATTCGCCTTAGTATTTTGCAGCTGTGACTTATTAAACTGATAGTTCGGTAATTTTCACATCTGTCAGCACCTGATTTCTTTGGGATTGGAATTATTATATTCTTCTTGAAGTCTGAGAGTATTTCACCTGTCTCATACATCTTGCTCACCAGCTGGTAGAGTTGGCTTGCCTTATTCTACGTGATCGACAGTCACAGGCCCGACGATCCTGTCGGTGTGGCAGAAACGGAGCCCTAGCTGCTGTTCCGATGGATCTTATCGCAGGCCGCGTCGTCGGTGATTTTAACACACACTGCACTGCTCAGTATTGGTAAGTGGATGCCCACTATGCCGTTCGTCGGAATTTTGGCTACATTACGTGGAAAGCGCCCCACTTCGAGCGCCTTTGGTCTTGAGTAATCCTACTGACTGCTGCAGAACTTCAAGCGGAGTGTTGATCTACGGATTCTGTTCGCCATTGCTCTGGAGTACGAGACGGCGAACAAGTAACGGCCGCAGAAGGTAAAGAAAACTAGCACGCGCGCTCCGCAGTCATAAATATGGGACGACAGCACCTCTCGGCTGCTAAGGCCAGACTGTATTAGTCCACCGGTGCTCACATTTGGTACATTCGTGACTGTGTCGTAGCGTATGATGCGCTTAGCTTATAGATTAGATGCGGTGAAAAATATTCTGTTCTCTATTAACTGGTTAATTATCAGACTGCTTCTGACGCGAAATAATGCTTGTCTCATGTCAGCGGGATGCAAAGATGCTTTTAGCCCTTATAGCCTGGATTCGAAACCATTTTGAAATTTTCACTATTTTAAGAAATTTTTTCGATCGGGAAGTACCATTCCACATCTACATTTATACTCCGCAAGCCACCCAACGGTGTGTGGCGGAGGGAACTTTACGTGCCACTGTCATTACCTCCCTTTTCTGTTGCACTCGCGTATGGTTGGCGGGAAGAACGACTGTCTGAAAGCCTCCGTGCGCGCTCGAATCTCTCTAATTTTACATTCGTGATCTCCTCGGGAGGTATAAGTTGGGGAAAGCAATATATTCGATACCTCATCCAGAAACGCACCCTCTCGAAACCTGGCGAGCAAGCTACACCGCGATGCAGACCGCCTCTCTTGCAGAGTCTGCCACTTGAGTTTGCTAAACATCTCTGTAACGCTATCACGGTTACCGAATAGCCCTGTGATGAAACGTGCCGCTCTTCTTTGGATCTTCTCTATCTCCTCCGTCAACCCGATATGGTACGGATCTCACACTGATGATCAATACTCAAGTATAGGTCGAACGAGTGTTTTGTAAGCCACCTCCTTTGTTGATGGACTACATTCTCTAAGGACTCTCCCAATGAATCTCAACCTGGCACCCGCCTTATCAACAATTAATTTTATATTACAGAGTGCACATCATTGCTGTTAAGTGCCATCATCGCTATTAACTGCCATCAATGCAGTTAACTTCTTAATTTTGCTGCTGCTACACGCCCTCTTGAAAGAAGCATTTAATGCTTCTTGGTCCTTTTTAGAAGCAGTTCCTCAAAAACAGGTAAATATTTAGTTAGAGCAATCGATTGCGTCGTTCTGTGGCAGCTAGACCGCACCAAGTAGTTATTAGTTCCTTCCGTGTCTAGGGAATACTTTTCAAATTAATGTCGGGCCTCATCAGTTATGCGTGAACTACACTGAAACTAAGTTAACTGATAAAGATGTTACTTCATAACAGAAATCGCGTTGCATTACTTCATTTACTTGAGCTTAGCAACGACGCTTGTAAATTGCTCAATCTGGTGCTAAACGCCACTTTCAATGCCAGAGAGTGTTAGTGTCTTCCGTTAAATGTCGCCATCATTCTCTCCAAATGACTTGGTCGACATCTAACTCTGTTTAACGCCAGTTTCAGTAAACTTGTGTAGCGAAGACAGTTCATTACTGCTGCTTCTCACCGGGAAATACGCAATTGACTTGTTGTGCTGCTTGACTATACTGCAGTAGTAACTTCATGTGCAAGCAATGCATACGAACTGCAGAACAGAATAGTGCCGTGTCTTCCATTTCTGTGTATTCATGACCGAATCTGGTTCTGGTTTCAGGTCACAGGTACTAGAACGTCATACGACACCGACAGTGTCCTCGAACTGCCGAATTCATTGCTCGTTTTACTTGATGTTGTAATCACTGAAATAAAAGTGTCATGACCTCGCAAGATCAGGGGTTTGTTTTCGTTCCTCCTTTCCTTCTGGGAGATAAGTTTACCTTCTAACCAGTGAAATGCAGCAGAATGCGGCCAATAATCGCTTGATACACCACTGCTTAATACTGTTAAGAAGGTAGCTTTTAATGTCATTGAAAGTCAAGGAATTTAGTTTAATCTTAAAGCATCTTAAGTAGCAACTTTCACAAATTTACCGAATAAGAAAAGCTTATTGCCTAGAAAAAGGTTTAAAAACAAGTTCGACATTTTCTGGGCCAGGTTGGTCTTTTCGTCTGAAAGCACTGAATTATACGAGGGTCGTTCAATAAGTATTGCCCCATATCTTTTTCTTAATGGCAGATGGCAGAGCCGTAGTACAGAGTCAAAATGGCGTCTACATATGACTCACAAGCAGCGAGCTGTTATTGAATTGTTGTGCGCAGAAAAAGAAACCGTGGTGAACATCCGTAAATGTTTGTATGCAGTGTATGGTAATGCTGCAGTTGATAGGAGTTCAGTTAAAACACAGTTACAGCCTCAGGAAATGCAGAAACAGAGATCCATGATGAGCCACGCTGAGGACATTCTGTCACAGCCACTGCTCCAAACATGCTGAATCGTGCGGATGCCATTATTCGTGATGACCGGCGCATCACAACTCGACAATCGACCCTACAGTTGTCGGTCAGCATTGGAAGTAAGTCTGCAATGATCGACACTATTTGATATTCAAGGAAGTGCTCACGATGGGTTCCACAGATGCCATTTCATCTGAATTGTTGGAGCGTTTTGAACTGACGGAGAGGTCTTTCTGTCACGGATCGTTACGGGGGCGAAAGCTGGTTGCACCACTCTGCGCCGGAAACAAAAAAGGCAGTTCGTGGAGTGACATCATCCTCATTCACAACAAAAGAAGAGATTCAAGACAACCCCCCCTCCCCCCTCCGCCGGAAAAGTTATGGTGACAGTCTTCTGGGATTGTGGTGGTATCATTCTCGTGGATGTGATGCCAAGAGGTTCAACCATCAATTCAGAGGTATACGTGAAGACCCTGAATAAACTCAAGGAGAATTTCCGACGTGTCCCATCGGACAAGAATCCAGCAGAGATCTTGCTCCAACACGATAATGCACGCCCACACACAAGTCTGAGAACCCGGGAACACATCGTCAAATTGGGTTGGACATCATTGCCTCATATACCCTACAGTCCAGACCTGGCACCCTCGGACTTTCATCTCTTTGGGCCGCTTAAAGATTGTCTACTGGGAACGCACTTTTGAAGATGACGAGAGCGCCAGCCATGCAGTGAAAACATTACTACGGGCACAGTACAAGAGCTTTAACCAGCAGGAAATACATGCTCTTCCACAACCTTGGCGTACGGCCATAGAACGTGATGGAGACTAGATAGAAAAATAGGACATCGACAAGACATGTTGATGTATATAGTCACCAAATTCTGACTCTTAACAATAAATATGTTCTGAGAAAAAAAAGTGTGGCATTACTTATTCAATGACCCTCGTAGTTTGTCTAAGAGGTGTCGCGCGTTGTGTTCCTGTAGCAGAGGAAATCATTGGTTGAAACCCAGTTTAACATCAAAGGGTATGACACAGCAAAAATACAAAGCGATTACAGCAGAATGTTGAGTTTATCCCCTGAGGTGTTTTTTAATAGAGTTCAAATGGCTCTGAGCACTATGGGACTTAACATCTGAGATCATCAGTCCCCTAGAACTTAGAACTTCTTAAACCATACTAACCTAAGGACTTTACACACATCCATACTCGAGGCAGAATTTGACCCTGCGACCGTAGCAGTCGCACGGTTCCGGGCTGAAGCGCCTAGAACCGCTCGGTCACCGCGGCCGGCTTTTAATAGGGAAACCAGGGGATACTGTTTATCCTTCCCATCCTACAAAGAGCATTGGAAGCCATATACACAAATGCTTACAATACTATGAGTATTTTGAACGTCGTAATTGACATTGTATTATTAAACTAACAATTCTTTGTTTACAACGAATTAAAATCTGCAGAAGCGGCATGATTCGAACCGGATAACAAGTGATTGCAAGCTCACTGCATTACCTACTAACTATCGTACGATTTGTATGAATCGCTGTTACTGACTTCTGTGGTGTAATATGTGAGGTACCACGGTTTACTAATAACAACAGCCGGAGTAATATGTCCGACATCACAGAGTGAACATAAATTTTGCCTTTCATCTCTGCAAAACGGTGTATTTATTATTACTACGTGTGACGTTTGCAGACAAAATACATTTACACAATCCTCTGTACAGTACTCACAGGGAACTAATTTATCAAATATTATTTCAAAGCATGTAACTGGGATTGAATTTGTCTTCTGATGCGAAGAAAGTGCTCTCCACCTTGTTTCCTCCTCCCTTGTCATCAGGTTCTTACTTGCGAAATGTCACAGGTCAAGGAATTTGATAAAGGTCGCATTCTTGCGCTTTATGTAGATGGATACTGTATCAGAGCCATATTCCGTGCTGTCTCAGCAGATCTACGATAAATTTCTGTGTGAAGGGATGTCGTCCTGAACCTCCATGGACAGCCATGGAGGATCAAGAGAAGAGTACACTCCACTGCAGTGATGAAGGCCATTTCAAGACTAGCACAGAAATTAGGAATATCCTCCAGCTAAGTGTGAGCAGCTCAAACATTCAGCTTCGTCTCAACGGAAATGGAATGTACTGACGAAAATTGATGGTTAAGAAAATGTTGAAGGGGCAACATAAGGTTGCCAGATTAAACTTCACACTGGCGTACATGAGGGAACCGCTTTCGTACTGAGAGTAATTTATATTTACACTCCAGAAGGTGTTTTCTACTGCACCAAATACATCAGTCCCTGTATGTCGACTAAATGGATCGGAATTCGTCAAGCAATATGTCCATCAGAGGCAAGGATGTGGCCGAACTACTTGCACAGTTTGAACTGGACCCGATTACTAGTCATTATTACTGCGATATATTGGAAAAGATATTGCTTCTTTCTGTTGATAAGAGATTTTTTGGAGGCTGAATAATCATCCAACACAACCGTTCTCCTGTCCACACAGCGAAATGTGTAAAACACTGGTTTCATAGGAACGGAGAGTTGAGCTGTTGGACTCAGTCCCATAGAGCAACTGTGGGCGTAGGTGGAGAAAATTATTAGGTGTAGAAGACCAGCACCGATAACCAAGCACCGATAACCAGCACTGTCCGAAGAAGTTCGTGAAGCGCGGGAAGAGTTGTCACAGAGTAACAGATCCATCTGGAAACTTATTGCCTCTTTTCCCCGGCTGCTTAGTGCAGGTGTAGACGACACTGGAAACTGGACAAGCCACTGAATTACTGTTAGGGAGAAAATTTTGTTTATGACAAATGAACGTTCTGTTTCCCTTCGAGGAACAGGAAAATCACACTATGCATAAAACCTATTCTGTCTGTTTATTATTTTTGATTTTCATTTATTTTGCGACCATTAATCAAAAAGACTGTAAAAAACAAGGAACTTTTTTTCCATGTGGCGCACGACATCAGTGTAGATAAAGGCATCAAAGAGAAAGTATTTCGTTTTACGTCGAGAAAAAGCATCATATTATTTTCGTTCTCTTTCTTTACATACAAGCAGGACGCCAGTACCGACGAAAACACAGTGGAGATGTTTTTTTAACGTCTGGCAGAAATCACACACAGAAAAAAAAGATAAAAAGGTGCATTACCGATGGCGTAGACGTCACGTCGAACGTTTGAGTCCACTACGTCTTATGAAAACATTAAAATTAGGAGTACTTAATAATTCTCGTTGTCCTGCTAAACTAATTACTCTAACCATGAATAACATTTCATGGAAGTGACAGGATTCAAATCCATTAAAAAATCCATTACCTGCATTTTAAAAACTGACAGCCTTAAACACTTTGGCATTCTAAAAGTCGAATATGTTACACTTACGGAATAGTATGATATGGTCTGTGATGTCACAACTTTTCCTTTTGCAGACAGTCCATCTGACTTTGAATTCCATAAACGGAGCTATGAAGAATATAAGCTAATTTAAAGTCATGCAATAATTATTCTGCTAGATTACATAAGATCCCCCTGTTTTGGGGATGTGTGTGTGGGGCAGTGTGAGAACTTTATAGCTGCCAACATAAGTGTCTTAGAATTTCGACACAGTGACGGCAAAGTTATTCATGTGGCAATTGATCGTGCCGAAAGTGACTTGAGAATCATTGGAGCATATATTCTATCACCATGGTTGCAGGGTATCAGAAAATACAGGTGAATTATACTCTTTATCAGTCACACTTATGAAATGATGCAAGTATATTAAACAGTAATCAAAATTTATATTTATAAGACTGGTTCAAATGGCTCTGAGCACTACGGGACTTAACTTCTGAGGTCATCAGCCCCCTGGAACTTAGAACTACTTAAACCTAACTAACCTAAGGACTTCACACACATCCATGCCCGAGGCAAAATTCGAACCTGCGACCGTAGCGGTCACGCGGTCCCAGACTGTAGTGCCTAGAACCGCTCGGCCACTCCGGCCGGCTATTTATAAGAAAAATGTATCTAGTCTAACGGAGATACAAAAAGATAGGTGTGAAAAAGTGTGCAGTTTTGCTATTCAATACGTTTTACGCATACAGATTTACCCCTGTTCGTTCACTGCTTACGTAACGTTCCTCTCGGGTGACGATTCCTTAAATGACACAACACACAAACAGGTGTCAATAATGGTCCCTTGAAGACTCTTATGAGCCTTTCTTGGGACGTAACTAAGTATTTCGAAAATAAACAATTCTCCTCATCCCTACAATGTACTGAATGGAAGTTATGAGATGGCTCATGAAGCACAGATTGACTTATGATTTAGTCACTAAATTCCGTTCTGCCCGTTTGCAGATTTAATAAAGAAAAGGAGAAAAAGACTTACAAACCGCACTGTTTCTCCAGCGAGACCCAAGCCGACATGTGTATCAACCAGCAGAATGGAAACAGAGCGTTTTTCGTTATGTCCATGTGTCCTAGATTACACAGAACGGGACATTGTAGAGGAATGGCAGCGTAGGTGCCACGCGTCAAATCTCTGTTCAAACAATGAGTTTTCCTTATTCAGTGTCACATCTTAAATTGAAGCCATTCAAAATATTTTATCAGCTCGATGCCATCTCTGCAGTGGCCGCCAGCTGGCCACTGCAGAGATGACATCGAGCCATTCACTTAAGGTGGAAAATATCCCTGGCATCCTGTCAGAATTTTAAATCTGGCCATAAGTGCTCTCTGCAACACTCTAAGATGCTGAATTGTATTGAGGAATTTCTGTCACTCTTCTCGAGCTGTTCCATAAAAGTATCTGGTCGTGGGACAGTGGTAATTTTCGTGAAGTGTAAACATAAAGTTATGTAAGATAATGATCAAAGCAGACGAAATGAATTGAAATTTGTGCTGCAATTGGGACTCGAACCCGGGTCTTTTTGCTTGTTTGTTTTGATCATTATCTTAGATAATAAAAAGGGAATTAAATGTCTCAGGCAAATATTTAATTATAAGATCTATAAGATCACCAATGGTACAAGGACGACCCATTACGTCCAATGCTTGCCAATATCGGAGAGCCCTAGCAGTAGTGACAATATGTAAGGGAAAAATGAATTGAAGTTTGTGTTGCGGAGGGCACTTAGCTTAGGTCGTTCGTGCAGGAATGTAGACCAAATGTGCTGTGGTAGTGTAATAGTTAGCATTTCTGCCTAGCAAGCAAGAAGACCTGGTTTCGAGCCCCAGTTAAAGGTGACAGTGAAGGTGCTAAATTGTGCTACTGCTAAAGACTCATTTTTGAATGCTGTAATTTATGACTGCAATTATCTGTCACCTTATTTATGTCATTTCATTGTAGACATTTTTGTTACTGTTTTTGTGGAATTAAAAAAAAGTCCTGGCCACAGCACAAATTATAATTCATTTCATTTGGTTTGATCATTATCTTAGATAATAAAAAGAGACTTAATGTCTCAGGGAAACATTTAATTATAAAGTCATGTGTACGAATCCATTCCATTCCCTAGTTTCTTTAAATAGCACGGCGGACATGTACTAAAGTTATTTGTCTGACGAAATATCAAACATAATTGGTTTCATTTTCTAACCCACATCTAGTAGCAAAAATTTCCAGAAACGTTTTCCGCCAAACAGCTCTTGGCTGCGTCAAGATCAGAACAGTTTATGCTTGAGAGCTTTCCCACTCTAGCTACCGGATACCCGCTACCGGCCATATGCCACCTGACACCAACGTTAGCCGACTGCGAGCAGGTGAACGTGTCGTGGCGCAAAGAGTGTATTTATCAATGGTCATTTTCTTATTTGAGGTTCTCGTATTTATCTTTCAGGTATGATTAAGATTTTGCATGCCAGAAACTTACAACGTTGTTCAAGTGTGATAAAATGTACTCGGAAATGGAAAAAGGTCTCACATTTGTGACGTATTATTCGCTTTCGATTTAGCAGGGGGGTGAGTGCAGCAGAAGGAGCTCTGAACCATTGTATTGTGTATATGGCGAGTCCTTTTTGGCAAAACATGTCAGAAAAAGATTTATTTCCTTCATGGGAGATCGTTCTGGCATGAAAGATACTGCACAGAAGCCTATAAGCCTAGAAACAGACATACGTGACGAAGAGCGACCACTCAAGCATCGTGTGACTTTTAGAAGGGATGAACAAAATAAAGTGAACACCTTTTCTTACTTGGGAATGGTTAATTAATAAGGGGTTGAACCCCCACTTTCCCGTAATCAGCTGCGATTCTTCTTGGAATACTGACATATAATGATTGTGTATTCTAAAGTGGAATATTATGGCACTCTTCAATTAGAACTTCTTCTAACTGCTGCAGTGACGAGGGAGATGGAAATCTGCCTCGCAGTCTGTGCTCCAATACCGCCCACAAGGGTTCGACAAAGTCCGTGGACTGTGCTGGCCAGGGAAGACGCTGTAGTCCAGTTACATGCTCCTCATACCACGATTGTACTGTCCTGGCTGTGTGAATGGGTGCATTATCCTCCTGAAATATGGCATCATTGTTGGGGAACAACATTTGAGTCATGGGGTGCACCTGATCACCTAAAATGTTCACATAATCGTTGACTGTAACACGGCCTTTGAGAGTAATGACAGCACCCGCAGAATACCATTATATGGCTGCCCACACTATCACATTCCCACCTCCAAGTTTAACCGTTGGAATCAAGCAATCACGATTTTAGGCTTCATTTGGCGTTCTCCAGACGTAAAACCGACCCGATGTGGAAAATAACGAAAATGTTGACTCGTCAGACCATATGGCGTGTTTCCAGTGATCAACCGTCCAGGATTTACGCTCTTGACACCATATTTTACGCTTCTTTGCGTTGGTTGTCGACACTAATGGTTTCGGTATAGCATCTCGTCCACAGATATTCGCTTAATGGAGTTCTCGGCAGACAGTATCGATAGATACGGGGTCGCGAAGATGGCTGTTGAGCTCTGCAGTCACTTTAGCCGCCGTGGTTTTGTGTTGTTTTGACACAATGCTTGTTAGCGTGTGACTATCCAAGTCATTTAGTTTTGATTTGCGCCCACTATTACGTTTGCACGATGATGTCTTTCCATGTTTCGTATAGGCTCTTATGACTGTTGGAACAGTTGCTCCAACATTCAATAAGTTGGATGCCTTGGTTACTGATGAACCAGCTAATAGGGCGCCCACAATCTACCCTCTTTGGAAGTATGTTAGGTCTTCCATTGCACGTCGACCTCGGCCTGTGAACGCAAATATGAAGTGTCCACTACTCGTAAACAACTCACACTCATGCCTACTGCGTACTGAACACGCACAGTCCAGCGCTACACGTGCTTTACCTGCGTTGTTGATCGTAAAACACAACCATCCATTACTACCACTGTTCACGTTATATTCCCTATCCCCTGTTCATTTAATAGGCAAGGTACAGAAGTTGGGGGCAGTAGTTCTGCGTGGCCGGGCGGAGTGGCCGTGCGGTTCTAGACGCTACAGTCTGGAGCCGAGCGACCGCTACGGTCGCCGGTTCGAATCGTGCCTCGGGCATGGACGTGTGTAATGTCCTTAGGTTTTTAATTAGTTCTAAGTTCTAGGCGACTGCTGACCTCAGAAGTTAAGTCGAATAGTGCACAGAGCCATTTGAACCAAGTTCTGCGTGCTCTATTTTTAAAACAACAAAAATCCAAGGGGTGACTGTTAATGCATTTTTGATTGATCACCATCAGTCGGCTCATGGGAATTCCAATGCAGTATTGTTGCTGATGGCTATCTATGACGTCTTTATACTAACTTCTGAAGAAGAATTAATGACTGAGCCCTAACATAAGATACATATTCTAGAAAAGGCAGGTGTAAAGGCAATATTTTGTTTCTGGTGGCTTCAAAAGGGTGTTGTGCATTACGAAAACATCTCGAGGGGAGAGTATACCGCAGCTGGTATTTTTTTTTCCCAACGACTAAGACATGTATCGGTGGGAGTATGAGAAAAACGACCTATAAAACTTTATGGTCTGTCTACACGATAACGAACTCTGCCGATTTCAGTAACAAAACTATTCAGGAGTATGAAAAGTCATACTTATGCCCTCAAGTGCTTGCCTTTGAAGCTCCTTATCGAACAACATTCAAGAAAAAGTCTCTTTGCACAAAAATTCACTTCAAACTTGGTTTGACGTCATCTTAAACTCCACTTTAACTCCACAGTCGTTGAATCGGTAAACTGCCTAAGCGTTGTCAGGCAGTTTTAGACAATACAAGAGAATATACTGTTGGTAATTAGTTTCTTATTGATGTTTACTGTCGTGTTCAATAAAGTAATGGTCAGTGCTATAAATTATAAATGAAATTCAGATTAACAAAAAATGGTTCAAATGGCTCTGAGCTCTAGGGGACTTAACCTGTGGGGTCACCAGTCCCCTAGAACTTAGAACTACTTAAACCTAACTAACCTAAGGACATCACACACATCCATGCCCGAGGCAGTATTCCAACCTGCGACCGTAGCGGTCTCGAGGCTACAGACTGTAGCGCCTAGAGCCCGCATCTCGTGGTCGTGCGGTAGCGTTCTCGCTTCCAACGCCCGGGTTCCCGTGTTCGATTCCCGACCGGGTTAGGGATTTTCTCTGCCTCGTGATGGCTGGGTATTGTGTGATGTCCTTAGGTTAGTTACGTTTAAATAGTTCTAAGTTCTAGGGGACTGATGACCTAAGATGTTAAGTCCCATAATGCTCAGAGCCTTTTTCTTTTGTAGTGCCTAGAACCCCTCGGCCTCCTTGGCCGGCTCAGATGAACACGTTATCCTTGCGATGAAGGCATGTTTTAATAAAACATAAGGTATCTGTAACAGGAGCGTGCCTATATCAGCATGAATTAATAAGATATTACTCATTATGGACTTCGAAACGGTCTGTGTTTACTTGCAGTCCTGTGGCACAATGAAGTAGTATGGAAATGTGATATTTCAGAAATAAAATAAATAAAATTTCTTATTAATTTTCGACCTGACTGCTTGTAACTGTGTCAGAAAACGGCTACAAATGCATCCTTCAGCGAGACTGGAACGGGGAACCAAACCAGCGCCAACCTTACACGCGACCATGTTACTTCACAGCTAGTGGAGTACTGCAGGATCGTGGTCTCCATTATTGTTCCAGTGCTGGCTAGGACACACATAATGGACGATATTAATTGCAGTTTCCACTGCGAATAACTTTCTTGGACTCAAACCCATAAACTTATAACTTTATTTCACACCTTATGTAAAAGTCATTCAGATTATCTAATGGAAATGATAAGAATATATCAAACGAAGTTTGTAGGCTAATTCTGTGTCATCCTGGGAGTAACTCATTTGTCACAGGGTCGCCAAACATATCCAGCGTTGTTGCCAAGCTACAGTTATATTTCTCGCAGGAAGAACATCAGCTTTGAGCGATCTATGACATGACTACAGTGCGTGTCTTTGAGACATGGCGCCCGACGGCCGAAATATTCAAAGTATGTGTTATAATAATAATAATGTCGTGTGACGAATGCCTCCCGTCGGGTAGACCGTTCGCCTGGTGCAAGTCTTTCGTTTTGACGCCACTTCGGCGACTTGCGTGTCAATGGGGATGAAATGGTGATGATTAGGACAACACAACACCCAGTCCCTGAGCGGAGAAAATCTCCGACCCAGCCGGGAATCAAACCCGGGCCCGTAGGATTGACATACCGTCGCGCTGACCATTCAGCTACCGGAGGCGGACAAAGTATGTGTTAAGGAATCATATTTGCGTTTCTGCAATTGGTTTTAGAGTCTACAGTGTGGTCAGTAATTAATATACAGATAGCTCGACTGCAAAGGGAACAACACGAATCATTAACAGTAACAATTACTTGTGTTTTCTGTCTTAAGCGTACTGAAACTAAAGAGCTCATTGCCAGACGTGTTTCACATTTCTAGAACTTCTCCAGTAGTTATAGTGTGATAGTGTAAATGTTATGAGCAGGAAAAACACCTTTTTTATAACAATAGACTTCGAAAATATAGTTTTTTATATCGATGTCAGTGGCACTGTCAATGAAACACAGGCATACAAATGAAGAGGCAACAACACAGCATCGATTGCAAAACGTAGCATCGACAGGGAGACTTCGAAAGCTGTGAGTACCATGAAGATCCAAATCAAGAAAGGCTTCTGTGGAGGAAACCATAAGAAATGACAGAAAATGCAGACTAAAAATTTCGTTGAAAATTAAACTAGGGAATGTATGCAGAGCAACTTCGATTCCTACTTCTGCTAACGCGAAAGGAGAAGCAGTTGTTGTCAGAAAGAAGAACAAGGAAGACAAAATACTGACAGTAATGTCTAGAATAAGTCGTCCTTGAGTAAAACTGTCATTCGGTTCATAACTGCTAAAACAAACTCATGTATCACCTATTCGTTATGATTAAAACGTATTGACGGCTCTTTCTTTGTGAATAAAAGCATTTCAACGTGTAGTATGTTTAAGACAGAGAGAACCCGAAATAACCAAAGATTCACCATGCTGAGCGTGGTACATCGCTTGCACAGAGTGTTAGTAATTTAGCCCTTAACATTTTAATATTAACGGTGTCTGTAGGCTACCGCGCAAATAATTTGAGCATTATTGATTTTTATTGCGGTGGCACAGACGGCTAGACGATTCTAGAACTTGCAGTGACTATCCACATGATGCTGAATCGTAACACCAAGCTATCACTACGTCAGACTATAGGCCATACTCAGTTTCTACCTGTCAAAGAACTGTTCAACAGTGGATGCATAGCATCACAACAACTAACCCCTCATCCTACACACAACACAGTCCCAGTACATGCCAGTTAATTGCTGCAAAATGCTCTACATCGCATGTTTCTGCCAACGAATTAATTTCTAACGCAGGGCTCACATATCAAAGCAATTGTTTTACTGTGAAGTTAGAAAATAAACAATTTAGGAGCATGAAGCCCATACACTGAGGAGCCAAAAAATTGGTACACTTTCCTAACAACGTATAAGAGACCCCGCCAACACGCAGAAGTGCCGCAACACGACGTGGCATGGACTCGACTAATGTGTGAAGTAGTGCTGCCGACATGCAGGATTCACAGACTGATGAGATTGTGTCCATAGCCGTACACGTCCATCCACTCGATACAATTTGAAACGAGACACGTCAGACCAGGCAACATGTTTCCAGTCATCAACAGTCCAATGTTGTGATGACGGGCCCAGGCGAGGTGTAAAGCTTTGTGTCGTGCAGTCATCAAGGCTACGTGAGTGGAGCTTCGGCTCTGAAAGCCATATCGATAACGATTCGTTGAATGTGTCGCACGTTGACACTTTTTGAGACTCGCCAGACCAGGGAACATGTTACAGTCCTCAACAGTCGAATGTCGTGTTGACGGACCCAGCCAAGATGTAAAGCTTTGTGTAGTGCCGTCATGAATTCTACATGAATGGAGCTACGGCTATGAAAGCCCATCGATAACGATTCGTTGAATGCATCACACGCTTACACTTTTTGCGACTCGTCCTACCAGGCAAAATGTTTCCAGTCATCAACAGTCCATAGTCGTTATGACGGGCCCAGGCGATGTGTAAAACTTTGTATCATGTAGTGATCAAGGCTATGGGAGTGGAGCTTTGGCACTGAAAGCCATATCGATAACGATTCGTTGAATGTATCGCACGCTGAAACCTTTTGGGACTCGTCCGACCAGGAAATATGTTTCCAGTCATCAGCAGTCCAATGTAGTGTTGACGTGCCCAGGCGAGGTGTAAGGCTTTGTGTCGGGCAGTCATCAAGGATACAAGAGGGGCTTTGGCTCTGAAAGCCCATATAGATAACGATTCACTGAATGTGTCGCACACTGACACTCTTTGAGACTCGTCCATCCAGGAAAAATTGTCTCCAGTCATCAACTGTCCAATGTCGTATTGACGGGCCTAGGTGAGGTGTAAAGCTTTGTGTTGTGCAGTCATCAAGGCTGCATGAGTGGAGCAGCTTTGTGTTGTGCAGTCATCAAGGCTGCATGAGTGGAGCAGCTTTGTGTTGTGCAGTCATCAAGGCTGCATGAGTGGAGCAGCTTTGTGTTGTGCAGTCATCAAGGCTGCATGAGTGGAGCAGCTTTGTGTTGTGCAGTCATCAAGGCTGCACGAGTGGAGCTACGGCTCTTAAAGCTCATATCGATAACGATTCGTTGAATGTATCGCACGCTGACACTTTTTGAGACTCGTGCGACCAGGCAACATGTTTCCAGTCATCAACAGTCCAATGTCGTTTTGACGGGCTCAGGCGAGGTGTAAAGCTTTGTGACGTGGAGACATCAAGGCTAAATGAGAGGAGCTTAGGCTCTGAAAGCCAATATCGATAACGATTCATTGAATGTATCGCATGCTGACACTTTTTGAGACTCGCTCGAGCTGGCAACATGTTTCCAGTCATCAACAGTCCAATGTCGTTTTGACGGGCTCAGGCGAGGTGTAAAGCTTTGTGCCGTGCAGACATGAAGGCTAAGTAAGTTGAGCTTCAGCGCTGAAAGCCCATGTCGATAACTATTCGTTTAATGTATCACATGCTGACACTTTTTGAGATTCGTCCGACGGGACAACATGTTTCCAGTCATCAACAGTCCAATGTCGTGTTGGCTGGCGCAGACGAGGTGTAAACCTTTGTGTCATGCAGTTATCAAGTCTACGTAAGTGGAGCTCGGCTCTGAAATCCCATGTCGATAACAATTCGTTGAATGTATCGCACGCTGACACTTTTTGAGGCTCGTCGATTCAGGCAACATGTTGCCAGTCATCAACAGTCCAATTTCGTGTTGACGGCCTATGCGAGGTGTAAAGCTTTGTGTCATACAGTGATCAAGGCTACATGAGTGGAGCTTTGGCTCTGAAAGCCCATGTCGATAACGATTCGTTGAATGAATATCACGCTGACGCTTTTTGAGACTCGTCCGACCAGGCAACATGTTTCCAGTCATCAACAGTCCAATGTTGTGTTGACGGGCCCAGGGGAGGTGTAAAGCTTTGTGCCGTGGAATCATCAAGGCTACATGAGTTGAGCTTCCGCTCTGAAAGCCCATATCGATAATGATTCGTTGAATGTATCGCTCGCTGACACTTTTTGAGACTCGTCCTACCAGGCAACATGTTTCCAGTCATCAACAGTCCAATGTCGTGTTGACGTGCCCAGGCGAGGTGTAAAGCTTTCTGTCGTGCAGTCATCTAGGCTATGTAAGTAGAGCTTCGGCTTTGAAAGCCCATATCGGTAACGATTCGTTGAATGTATCGCACGGTGACACTTTTTGATGGTCCAGCATTGAACTCTGTAGCAGTCTGCGGAAGGGTTGCACTTCTGTCACGTTGAACGATTTCCTTCAATTATCGTTGGTCTCGTTGAAGCAGTATCTTTTTCCGCCCGTAGTGATGCTTTACCGGATTCCTGATATTCACGGAACACTCGTGAAACGGTCGTGCGGGAAATTTCCCGGTTGTTTGCTACCTCGAAGATGGTGTGCCCCATCGCTCGTGGACCTACTGTAACACCACGTTCAAACCCACTTAAATTTTAAGGGGCGGTTTACTATCTTTTGGTTCAAAAAGTCATTTTTTTTAAAATTGCATTTTTAGATCCATAAAAGTGTTTGGAATCCACCCCTGAAACGATTTTTTGTAATACGGAACGGAATTGTTTGTTATTCGCGGTTGAACAAAACAAAAATGCACCTGCCTGAAATCGGCCTTTTTCGCACACCAGTTTTTTTTTCTTTTGGAGGAAGAGTTATTGTACCGGTACTTGGGAGGAAACACAAAATTCAAATGGAAGTTTGAACGTGTGTGTTTGGAATTTAGCCCCCTAGCATTTCCATTCTGGTGCGAAGACTGTGAAGATTGCGACTTTCCTGGCAGTGAGGAGTTTCAACGAAGTTTATTCAGCAATTCTGAAGACCATGACAACGATGGACGTTACAGTGGGACTCTATTCGACGCGGTTCGCCAAGCATTCGACGACCATCGGATTCAAGCGGCCGAAAAGTGCTTGTCACAGGCCTTACGAGCGGCTCTGGAGCAGCGCAGGATAGCCCAGATCGAGCAGAACGCCTTCCGTGACGAAGAGGAAGGACTAGTTTGTGGACCCGGAATAGCAGATTGAACGTAAGTTGCGTAATATTGCATTTATATGTACTCAAAACTTCAAACGCGTTTTTATCGAAATGACTTTTTTTATCGGAAACTTAAAATCTACTGAACCGATTATCATGATTCTTTGTTTCCGACGAAGCTAACTAAATTGTGTAGGAGTTGTACAACTTTTATTTCGATCCATCAACCATAAATACCTTTACTTGGCCGATGAAGTAAAAAAATCGACGAAAAATCCCTATTATTTTCAAATGGCCGCCATTATGTTTCCTATGTTCCAAATAACACAACCGAGATACAACTCCTAAAGAATCTTATATACTTCGCTAACGTCAACTCAGTTTTCATTTCAAACGTGCCGGCTGACCTTTGACATACCGCGCGTGGAGGTCTTACATCGAAATTTTGTTTCGTTTCGACTGCATTTCCGCCTTTGCTCTTCCACATTTCTGGTCAACAAAACTGCACTTTGTAGAGAAAATATCAATAAATATTTGACCAAATTTGACACTGATATCTGTAAAACAATACCTGAGAAAATTTTTTTCAAAGAACATGCTTTTTTCCGGTGAAACATAATAAACTTCCCCTTAGTAACCTGCCACTGTAGCAGTAGTAACCGATCGAACAATTGCGCCAGACACTTGCCTTATATAGGCGTTGCCGACCGCAGCGCCGTGTTGTGCTTGTTTACATTTCTCTGTATTTGAATATACATGCATATACCAGTTTCTTTGGCGCTTCAGTGTACAACACTAGATCTTTATCATAGTCTCGATCGAAAGTGTCACAAAAAACAGTCTCTCTCCTTTCGTGCATTACTACCGCTCGCAGATTCTTATAGACGGACTTGCGGATACCAAGTTTTGCAGCGGAATTAGCTTTATGTTATGTTACTAATTACGGTATTGGGAACACGTAGATAAGATGTATTTGACATCCTGTAGCGCCTTTACAAAACAATGACTGAAGCCCATTACACAGCTAGTAAAACAAATGTTCTCAGAAAACAGTTACAGATAAAATGCCATACGAAAAATATTTGGTCACTTTGTGACAGTCGACGGACTTGCAGGACAGGAAGTACATTATTCAACTCAATTCACTAGATGTTTACTTCTAACTCTGCTGAAATTTTTTGAACAGTTCGTGCTTAATCCGTAACATTGGTAGGAAACGTTAAGTTTTATACCGCAAGAAGGTTGTTGAACGGGACAAATACAATGTCTCTAGTCAATTACGGGCCCCCGTTGTGGCCGAGCGGTTCTAGGCGCTTCAATCCGGAAACGCGCTGCTGCTACGGTCGCAGGTTCGAATTCTGCCTTGGGCATGGATGTGTGTGATGTCCTTAGGTTAGTTAGGATTTAGGTAGTTCTAAGACTGGAGGACTGATGACCTCAGATGTTCAGTCCCATAGTGCTTAGAGCAATGTGAACCATTTCGTCAATTACTTGGCAAGAAACCTGCTTCTTTCTTCGTGAACTGTTGCCACGCTTGCTAAGTTTAGGAACCCGGAATCTGTGGAAGAATTACGTCCAAATCAGGGTCAGATTAAGCAATGCAACAGTGTAATGTTACAATACAGCTCCTCCAGAGTATCAAAAAAAGCCAATGAAGTTTTGGAAGCCTAAATCGTAAGTGATAACTGACATATAAAAAGTGTGTAACATGATACCGCACCACAATAACTGCTGCAAAACTATCTGTTTACCACACAGGCTATGGTGTCAATCACAAGGAGACACAGATCCACGCCAGCAGAAGGCACCGTTGGACATAGATTTCTAGCGACCCACTGATACCACCTCCCAAAATACTCCAGCAGTCCACAGTGAACAAACCAGTTCTGTATTAAGTTAAATTAAGATAATTTATCTTTATTTACCAATTTTCTGCATACATAAGAGCCTGATGATGAGCAAACCGTTCTTGAAATGCGTTGCAACATGTTAAATTAAACATAAAATACACTCATATTCAGAAAAAAAACAGAGCACCTTGAACGACTAGAGATAGGACGCCCATATTTACAGGACGTGTACATTAGTATGTTCCGCGGAAATGATTAGCACTTGAACCACGTCGGCCCGCTGTTTCAAGGTCAACATCGATATCGCGATGTAACCCCGCCTACTGGTAAAATGTGCCTGCGGTTCTCGTTGTCGCCAAAAACCGAAGATCAGTGTGACTTGAGCAGACGTGCAGGATGCCTCGCAGATGTATGCGCGAACCTTACCGTCAGATCAGTGAGTTTGAATGAGGGCGCATTACAGGCATGAGAAAATGTGATGCGTCCATCCGGAAAAATGCTCCTCGTGTGGGACGAAGTGTTTCGGCAGTACAACGGGAACAACGTAAAACTACCAGCGGTGACAGTTCGTCGCCATTTATTACGACATGGATTACGTGTGCGTCATCAACTTCTCCACCTACCTTTGACGAATATGCAGAAACTCAATAGGCGGGAATGGAACGACGTCACTGGAATGGCATCAGATAGTTTTTAGGATGAATACAAGTTCTGTTTGTTTGAAAGTGATGGCCGCGTTTTGGTCCGCCTTAGACAGGGGGAACAGCATCACAGTGACTGCTTTTCCCCAAGGCATATGACCTGTAGTCTGGCGCAGTAGTAATTTGGTATTTTGATTCAGCAGCATGTGGATAGTCTCTGCAAATTCTAAAACTGTCTGCCCATCTGTGACGCTCCAATAGAAATCGATAATTTTCATATGAGCAGTGTGCAGCCTAGTGTTGTCGTTAATATCAAAACGTTAAGGGATAAATTAATGAAACAATGCACAAGGAGCACACCGAATTTCAGCACCACTCTCAAGTTCGTGAAACCGTTGTTATTTCGGGTTGTCTCTGTCTTCAACATACTGTACGTTGAATAACAACATACGCGCTTTTCGCTTTTATTGACAAAGCAACAGCGGTCAATACATTGTAATCATAACGAATGGATGGCATGTACCTTTCTTATACCATTTATGTATCGAATAACAGTTTTACTCAAGGAATGACTTATTATAGTGTTACACTTTCTGACAGGAAATGCTTCCGCTTTCGCTTTAACAGAAATTGGAATCGAAGTTGCTCTGTATAAATTCACTAGTTTAACTTACAATGGAATTTTGAGTGTGCATTTTCTGTCATTTCTTACGGTTTCCTTCACTGCAGCCTTTCTTGATTTGGAGCTTCATGTTACTCGTAGCTTACGAAATCTTCTCGTTTTTTGAAATCGATGCAGTGTTGTTGCCTCTTCTTTTGTGTACCTGTGTTTCATAAATAGTGCCATTGACATCGATCTCAAAAAATAAATTTTCCAAATCTGTTATTATAAGAAGGTATTCTGCTACTAACAACGTTTACAGTATAACCACTGGAGATGTTCTAGAAGTGTGAAACATGTCCGGCGATGAGATTTTTAGTTCCAGTACACTTAAGTCAGAAAAACACAAGTAATTTTGGGATTTTATGATTTTTGTTGTTCCGTTTGGAGCCGACATATCTGAGAATTATTAGTGACGATGTCCGTAAACTCATTACACAAACGCAGATAAGACTCATTGGCACATATTTTGAGTATTTTAGCACTCGACCGTCACATCTTTGAGACACAAACTATGGTCATGTGCTAGACCGCTCAAGGCTGGTGTTCTTCCTGAAAGTATAATTGAATGAATCTTGGTAACACCACAGGATATGTTTGGCAACCCCGTTAACCGACGAGTTTTTCCCAGGATGACACAGAATTAGCCTACAAAATTTACTTGATATGTTCTTATAATTTTCATTAAATAATCTGAATCATTTTTACATAAAGTTGAAACAAAGTTATCATTTTATGGTTGAATTCAGGAATGTTATTCACAGTGGGAACTGCAATTAATATCGTCTTTTATGTTGCGAGCTTATCTGTCCTAGACAGCACTGGAGCAATAAGGGAGACCACAACGCTTCAGTATTCCGCTCCGCTAGTTGTGAGGTAATATGATTGCTTGTAGAGTGGACGCTGCTTCGATTCTCTCTGAAGGATACATTGGTAGCCGTTTTGTAATAGAGTAACAAGCAGTCAGATCGAAAAAAACAAGGAAATTTTATTTATGCCACATTTCCATCCTATTCTGTAGTGGCACCGGACAAGAAGTAAACGCAGACCGTTTCGAAGCTCAAAATGAGTAATTTCTTATTAATTCGTGCTGATGTAAGCACGCTCTTGTTATAGACACGTTATGTTTTTTGAGATAGACTTTCATCGTAAGAATATTCCGCTAACCTGATATAATTAGAATTAATGCAGTCCATATTTTAACAGCACTGACCATCATTTTATTGAACACAACAGTAAACATCAATGAGAAATTAATCATCAACAGTATATTCTGAAACTTCCTGGCAGATTAAAACTATGTGTGGGACCGACACCCGAGTTCGAGTCTCGGTCCGGAAAACATTTTTAATCTGCCAGGAAGTTTCATATCAGTGCACACTACGCTGCAGAGTGAAAGGTAACAGTATATTCTTTCACAATATCTAAAGCAGTCTGACAACGCTCTGGTAATTTATCGATTCCACGTCTGTGGAAACCTACTGGATCCGAGTTCAAGATGACGACAAACCACGTTTGAAGTGCACTTTCGTCCAGAGACGGTTTTTCGTGTCTGTTTTGCAATAAGGCCCTGAAAAGGTGCACATTTTAGGGCATAATATCAGAAAAATAAGTGGGTGAGGGATAACATCTATCACTCCTACATAGTTTTGTTATTGAAAACGGTAGGGTGTGGTACTGTGTAGTATCAATATATGATGAAGTTCTGTAGGGCATTTTTCTTGCACTGTGACCAATACATGTCTTAGTTGTTGGCAGTAAACTCTCCCCGAGCAGATATTCGTAATGCACAACACCCTTATTGAGTCATCAGAGGCAAAATATTATGTTCACACTGCCTCTTGCTAGAGTATATTTCTTTCGTTAGGGCTTAAATGGTCGTATTTCATCATAAAAAGGTTCACAGCTGCGGTCTAAGGCGCTGCAGTCATGGACTGTGCGGCTGGTCCCGGCGGAGGTTCGAGTCCTCTCTCGGGCATGGATGTGTGTGTTTGTCCTTAGGATAATTTAGGTTAAGTAGTGTGTAAGCTTAGGGACTGATGACCTTAACAGTTAAGTCCCATAAGATTTCACACACACATTTTTTGTTCACAGCTGCCTTTGCTGCATTAACCCCCTAGATAAATGCAAAACGGACAACATGCCACAAATGTTCGACATTTTTCCACTTGCACCTATATTTAATGACACTTGAACAAGGTTCAGTAGTTACAGATATGCAGTATCCAAATTGTACCACGATATAAACACAAGAAATTCAAACAAGTAAACGACCGTTGATAAATAGACTCATTCACCTGCTCGGATGTGTCACATTGCTGAAGGGCAGTGTATGGCCCGTAGCGGGCAGCTGTTGTGGGTAAACTCTCAAGCATAAACTGTTCAGTTGTTTCATGGAAATGTTTCCGGAAATTTTTGCTATTGCAGGTGGATAGAAAATGAAACCAATTATGTCTGACGTTCTACCAAACTAATTACTTTACCACATATCCGATATGCTATTTAAAGAAGCTAGGGAATCGAACGTGTGGTTCCTGAAGAGGGGCACCAGCCTTTTCAGTAGTTTCAGGGGCACCAGTCTAGATGATTTACTGATCTGGTCTTGTAACATTAACCAAAACGGCCTTGCTGTTGTGGTACTGCGAGCGGCTGAAAGCAAGGGGAAACTACAGCCGTAATTTTTCCCAAGGGCATGCAGCTTTACTGTATGGCTAAATGATGATGGCGTCCTCTTGGGTAAAATATTCTGGAGGTAAAATAGTCCCCATTCGGATCTACGGGCGGGGAGTACTCAAGAGGACGTTGTTATCAGGAGAATGAAAACGGGCATTCTACGGATCGGAGCGTGGAATGTCAGATTCCTTAATCGGGCAGGTAGTTTAGAAAATTTAAAAAGGGAAATGGATAGGTTAAAGTTAGATATAGTGGGAATTAGTGACGTTTGGTGGCAGGAGGAACAAGACTACTGGTCAGGTGAATACAGGGTTATAAATATAAAATCAAATAGGGGTAATGCAGGAGTAGGTTTAATAACGAATAAAAAAATTAGGAGTGCGGGTAAGCTACTACAAACAGCATAGTGAACGTATTATAGTCGCCAAGATAGACAGTAAGCCCATGCCTATTACAGTATTACAAGTTTATATGCCAACTAGCTCTGCAGATGACGAAGAAATTGAAGAAATGTGTGATAAGATAAAAGAAATTATTCAGGTAGTGAAGGGAGACAAAAATTTAATAGTCGTGAGTGACTGGAATTCGACAGTAGGAAAAGAGAGAGAAGTAAACATAGTAGGTGAATATGGATTGGGGCTAAGAAATGAAAGAGGAAGCCGTCTGGTAGAATTTTGCACAGAGCATAGCTTAATCATAGTTAACACTTTGTTCAAGAATCATAAAAGAAGGTTGTATACATGGAAGAATCCTGGAGATACTAAAAGGTATAAGATAGAATATATAATGGTAAGACAGAGATTTAGGAACCATGTTTTAAATTGTAGGACATTTCCAGGGGCAGATATGGACTCTGACCACAATCTATTGGTTATGAACTGTAGATTAAAACTGAAGAAATTGAAAAAGTTGGGAATTTAAGGAGATGGGACCTGGATAAACTGACTAAACCAGAGGTTGTACAGAGTTTCAGGGACAGCATAAGGGAACAATTGACAGGAATGGGGGAAAGAAATACATTAGAAGACGAATTGGTAGCTCTGAGGGATGAAGTAGTGAAGGCAGCAGAGGATCAAGTAGGTAAAAAGACCAGGGCTAGTAGAAATCCTTGGGCAACAGAAGAAATATTGAATTTAATTGATGAAAGGATAAAATATAAAAATGCAGTAAATGAAGCAGGCAAAAAGGAATAGAAACATCTCAAAAATGATATCGACATGAAGTGCAAAATGACTAAGCAGGCATGGCTAGAGGACAAATGTGACGATGTAGAGGCTTATCTCACTAGGGATAAGATAGATACAGCCTACAGGAAAATTAAAGGGACCTCTGGAGAAAAGAGAGCCACTTGTATGAATATCAAGAGCTCAGATGGAAACCCAGTTCTAAGCAAAGAGGGGAAAGCAGAAATATGGAAGGAGTATATAGAGGGTCTATACAAGGGCGATGTACTTGAGGACAATATTATGGAAATGGAAGAGAATGTAGATGAAGATGAAATGGGAGATATGTTACTGCGTGAAGAGTTAGACAGAGCACTTAAAGACCTGAGTCGAAACAAGGCCCCCGGAGTAGACAGCATCCATTAGAACTACTGACGGCCAGTCCTGAGAAAACTCTACCATGTGGTGACCAAGATGTATGAGACAGGCCAAATACCCTCAGACTTCAAGAAGAATATAATAATTCCAATCCCAAAGAAAGCAGGTGTTGACAGATGTGAAAATTACCGAACTATCAGTTTCATAAGTCACAGCTGCAAAATACTAACGCGAATTATTTACAGACGAATGGAAAAACTCGGGGAAGATCAGTTTGGATTCCGTAGAAATGTTGTAACACGTGAGGCAATACTGACCTTACGACTTATCTTAGAAGAAAGGTTAAGGAAAGCCAAACCTACGTTTCTAGCATTTGTAGACTTAGAGAAAGCATTTGACAATGTTCACTGGAATACTCTCTTTCAAATTCTAAAGATGGCAGGGGTAAAATACAGGGAGAGAAAGGCTATTTACAATTTAAAATCCCGGGAGAAGAAATAAAATCTTTTAGGTTCGCCGATGACATTGTAATTCTGTCAGAGACAGCAAAAGACTTGGAAGACCAGTTGAACGGAATGGGCAGTGTCTTGAAAGGAGGATATCAGATGAACATCAACAAAAGCAAAACGAGGATAATGGAATGTAGTCGAATTAAGTCGGGTGATGCTGAGGGAATTAGATTAGGAATGAGACACTTAAAGTAGTAAAGGAGTTTTGCTATTTGGGGAGCAAAACAACTGATGATGGTCAAAGTAGACAGGATATAAAATATAGATTGGCAATGGCAAGGAAAGCGTTTCTGAAGAAGAGAAATTTGTTAACATCGAGTATAGATTTAAGTGTCAGGAAGTCATTTCTGAAAGTATTTGTATGGAGTGTAGCCATGTATGGAAGTGAAACATGGACAATAAATAGTTTGGACAAGAAGAGAATAGAAGCTTTCGAAATGTGGTGCTCCAGAAGAATGTTGAAGACTAGGTGGGTGGATCACGTAACTAATGAGGAAGTATTGAACAGGATTGGGGAGAAGAGAAGTTTGTGGCACAACTTGATTAGAAGAAGGGATCGGTTGGTAGGACATGTCCTGAGGCATTAAGGGATCACAAATTTAGCATTGTAGGGCAGCGTGGAGGGTAAAAATCGTAGAGGGAGACCAAGAGATGAATACACTAAGCAGATTCAGAAGTATGTAGGTTGCAGTAGGTGCTGAGAGATGAAGGAGCTTGCGCAGGATAGATTAGCATGGAGAGCTGCATCAAACCAGGCTCAGGACTGAAGACTACAACAACAACAGGGAATCGAATGGACTCGAACACACGACTTTATGTTTACACAACACAAATATTAACACTAGTCCACGAGCAGATATGCTTATGTAACAGCTTGAACACACTGATAAAAATTCCTCCATACTCTTCCGGAACCTACAGTGTTACAGGGTGAAACATCCCCTTAGAAAAATTAATTAATTACTGTGCTGATAAACCTCTTACATTATTTGATTTTCAAACAGCTGAGCAGAACTGAACGCACTCAGGCATTTCACCCTTTACCTATTCTGATCAACACTAAACTGACACACAATATTTTTAGCGCAATGCAATCTTTCAAAAATCCCTACAAAAGAATGGCCCTGACTAACATTAACCTATACCTTTCACAAATCACTTACCTCACCAAAAATCTTCGTTTCTGGAACTACTGCAATACAGCGAGCGCCACTACTGCCAGCTAAATAAAAGATTCAAACTACTGAAGGCACTAACTACTGATAGGCATAGTTAGCAAATGAAAGACTTTGATAGCGAACAAACAATGTATTTACCATAATAGTGTTCAAAAGTCATAGCAGTTCATGACATCCAGTCTCAAAAATTTCAAAACTCCGCCATTTCTCTCCCCAGATCCACCACTGCTGGCGGCTCACCTCCAACTGCGCAACGCTACGTGCTGTTAACATCCAGCTGCCCAACACTACAATGGCAGAGAACAATGCAAAATAGCCACAGACTGCACACAGCACAGCCAGTGATTTTCATACAGAGTGCTATGTGGCGTTACCAATATAAAAACGTAAACAGCCTACTTACAAGGGTTACACTTAGAATTCTGAGAGGCAGCCAGGGATATTTTCCATCTTAAGTGAACAGCTCGATGTCGTCTCTGCAGTGGTCGGCTAGCGGACAGGTTTTATGTCTAATGCTGTACTTTCTTGTCATGACGATAAAACATTTTGAATGGCTTCCACTTAAGATGTGACACTGTATAAGTGCAATTCTTTGTTAGAATCCAGATTTCACGTGTGGCACTAAGCTAGGATTCCTCTACAGTGTCACATCTCAGTAACAAAAGCGCTCTATCGCGCTGGTTGATGTACATGTCGGCTTGGATGTCGGTGGAGAAACTGTGCGGTTTGTAAGTCTTTTTTACGTTTTCTTTATTCGATCTGCAAACGACTAGAATGGAATTCAGTGCCCAAATCATAAGACAAACTGTGCATCATAAGCCGTCTCATAACTTCCATTCAATACATTGTAGGGGTGAGGAGAAGTGTTTATTTTCGAAATACTTAGTTACTTCACAAGCAAGGTACAGAAGAGCCTCCAAGGGACCATCACTGACACCAGTTTGTTTGTTGTTTGTCATTTAAGGAATCGTCACCCGAGGGCAACGTTACGTAAGCAGTGAACGAACTGGGGTAAATCTGAATGTGTAAAACGTATTGAATAGCAAAACTGTACACTTTTTCATATCTATCTTTTTGTATATGCATTAGACGAGATACATTTTTCTTGTAAGCATAAATTTTGATTACTGTGTGATATACATCTACATCTACATGACTACTCTGCAATTCACATTTAAGTGCTTGGCAGAGAGTTCATCGAACCACAATCATACTATCTCTCTACCATTCCACTCCCTAACAGAGCGCGGAAAAAACGAACACATAAACCTTTCTGTTCGAGCTCTGATTGCTCGTATTTTATTTTGATGATCATTCCTACCTATGTAGGTTGGGCTCAACAAAATATTTTCGCATTCGGCAGAGAAAGTCGGTGACTGAAATTTCATAAAAAGATCTCGCCGCGACGAAAAACGTCTTTGCTGTAATGACTTCCATCCCAATTCACGTATCATACCTGCCACACTCTCTCCCCTATTACGTGATAATACAAAACGAGCTGCCCTTTTTTGCACCCTTTCGATGTCCTCCGTCAATCCCACCTGGTAAGGATCCCAGACCGCGCAACAATATTCCAACAGAGGACGAACGAGTGTAGTGTAAGCTGTCTCTTTAGTGGACTTGTTGCATCTTCTAAGTGTCTTGCCAATGAAACGCAAGCTTTGGCTCGCCTTCCCCACAATATTATCTATGTGGTGTTTCCAACTGAAGTTGTTCGTAATTTTAACACCCAGGTACTTAGTTGAATTGAGAGCCTTGAGAATTGTACTATTTATCGAGTAATCGAATTCCAACGGATTTCTTTTCGAACTCATGTGGATCACCTCACACTTTTCGTTATTTAGCGTCAACTGCCACCTGCCACACCATACAGAAATCTTTTCTAAATCGCTTTGCAACTGATACTGGTCTTCGGATGACCTTACTAGACGGTAAATTACAGTATCATCTGCGAACAACCTAAGAGAATTGCTCAGATTGTCACCCAGGTCATTTATGTAGATCAGGAACAGCAGAGGTCCCAGGACGCTTCCCTGGGGAACACCTGATATCACTTCAGTTTTACTCGATGATTTGCCGTCTATTACTACGAACTGCGACCTTCCTGACAGGAAATCACGAATCCAGTCGCACAACTGAGACGATACCCCATAGCTCCGCAGCTTGATTAGAAGTCGCTTGTGAGGAACGGTGTCAAAAGTATTCCGGAAATCTAGAAATACGGAATCAAATTGAGAACCCCTGTCGATAGCGGCCATTATTTCGTGCGAATAAAGAGCTAGCTGCGTTGGCCAAGAGCGATGTTTTCTGAAGCCATGCTGATTACGTATCAATAGATCGTTCCCTTCGAGGTGATTCATAATGTTTGAATACAGTATATGCTCCAAAACCCTACTACAAACCGACGTCAATGATATAGGTCTGTAGTTAGATGGATTACTCGTACTACCCTTCTTAAACACTGGTGCGACCTGCGCAATTTTCCAATCTGTAGGTACAGATCTATCGGTGAGCGAGCGGTTGTATATGAGTGCTAAGTAGGGAGCTATTGTATCAGCGTAATCTGAAAGGAACCTAATCGGAATACAATCTGGACCTGGAGACTTGCCAGATTTGAGTTGTTTCGCAACCCCTAAGGTATCTACTTCTAAGAAACTCATGCTAGTAGATGTTCGTGTTTCAAATTCTGGAATATTCCATTCGTCTTCCCTGGTGAAGGAATTTCGGAAAACTGCGTTCAATAACTCCGCGGCACAGTCGTCGGTAACAGTACCATCGGCACTGCGCAGCGAAGGTATTGACTGCGTCTTGCCGCTTGTCTACTTTACATACGACCAGAACTTCTTCGGATTTTCTACAAAATTTCGAGACAATGTTTCGTTGTGGAACCTATTAAAGGCATCTCGCATCGAAGTCCGTGCCAAATTTCGCGCGTCTGTAAATTTTAGCCAATCTTCGGGATTTCGCGTTCTTCTGAACTTCGCATGCTTTTTCCGTTGCCTCTGCAACAGCGTTCGGACCTGTTTTGTGTACCACGGGGGATCCGTTCCATCTCTTACCAATTTATGAGGTATGAATCTCTCAATTGCTGTTGCTACTATATCTTTAAATTTGAGCCACATCTCGTCTATATTTGCATAGGCAGTTCGGAGGGAATGGAGATTGTCTTTTAGGAAGGCTTCTAGTGACAATTTATCCGCTTTTTTAAATAAAATTATTTTGAGTTTGTTATTGATGGATTTGGAAGAAACGGTATTGAACCTAGCTACAACGACCTTGTGATAACTAATCCCTGTATCAGTCATGAAGCTCTCTATCAGCTCTGGATTGTTTGTGGCTAAGAGGTCAAGTGTGTTTTCGCAACCATTTACAATTCGCGTGGGTTCGGGGACTAACTGCTCG
Organism: Schistocerca gregaria; assembly: GCF_023897955.1. Taxonomy (NCBI): domain Eukaryota; kingdom Metazoa; phylum Arthropoda; class Insecta; order Orthoptera; family Acrididae; genus Schistocerca; species Schistocerca gregaria. The sequence continues at coordinate 198,840,423 of NC_064922.1, forward strand.
AAACAATTTTCGGAGCAAGCATTTAGTACAATCTCGGAAGATGTTTTCTGCCTACCACCGGTTTTGAACAAGTATTTTTGCCAACATACCGAGGGAATTTTGAATATTTGACTGAATGCAAAACTGTGACTGAAACAAACAGTTTTCTTTCATTAGATGAAACTTCCGTCGTAAGATAGATATGATAAGTGTATAATTCATCTGCGTTTTATGACACTCTTCAGCCATGGTGATAAAATGTCTGCTTCAATGATTCTCAAGTCACTTTCAGCAGGATCAGTTGTCACATGAACAACTTTGCCGTCACTCGTGTTAGCTGCTATTACGTTCTCACACTCTACCACACACAGCATCTCCAAAGGAAGCAGATCTGGTAAAATCTAGCCGAATACTTACTGTAACACTTTCAATTAGCTTATGTTCTTCATAACTCCGTTCGTGGAATTCAAAGTCAGATGGACTGTCTGCGTTTCCGTCGAAGACGCACCGTGCCGCATTCACTTGCTATACCATTTATTTTTCATGGAAAAGTGTGAAATCACAGACCATATTGTGACATTCCGTAAGCAAAGCGTATATGATTTTAGAATGGCGTAGTGATTAAGGCGATCAGTTTCTAATCTGGACGTAATGGGTTCGAGTTCTGTAGTGTGATTTCTGCTTGGCACTAAAGAAAAAATCTCCTTTGTGATTTCGTCGGTATTGGCGTCCCGCCCACATATATATAAAGAGAACACAAGTCAGTTTGATGCTTTTATCGACTTACTCTTTGATGCTTTAATCGGCACTGACATGATGCGCCACGTAACAAAGAAAATTATTTCCTGTTTGTCTCAGTCTCTCTCATCAATGGCCATAAAATGATTTAAAATCTAGAGGCTATTGAACAACTGAAATGAGTGAAATAGGCAGCAAATGTGCAAATGTGTGTGAAATCTTATGGGACTTAACTGCTAAGGTCATCAGTTCCTAAGCTTACACACTACTTAACCTAAATTATCCTAAGGACAAACACACACACCCACGCGCGAGGGAGGACTCGAACCTCCGCCGGGACCAGCCGCACAGTCCATGACTGCATCGTCTGAGACCGCTCGGCTAATCCCGCGCGGCAAATAGACAGCCTAGTGTTTATGTTTAACTTGATTTTCCTCTTCTTCGATGGAAAACAAGACAACACAATAACACAATTATGTGTCCAGAACTGGGTTTAGACGCTAGGGAATAGAGGGAGGCATCTAGTACTCGGATGAATCTGTTAAACTGTGACAACTCGCCCCTCGCTTGACGAACTCCTTCGGACGGTGCTGGCTTGGTTATTGGTGCTGGTCTTCTACACCTAATAATTTTCTCCACCTACGCCCACAGGTACTCCATGGGACTGAGGACAGCACCTTCGGGAGAATAGTCTGATAGTTCAACTCTACGTTTATTTGACACCAGTTTTCTACACATTTCGCTGTGTGGACAGGAGAATGAGTCTGTAGCGAGATTATTCTGTCTCCCGAAAATCTCTGACCAACAGAAGGAAGCAATATGTTTTCCAGTATTTCGCAGGAATAATGACTAGAAATCGGATCCATTTGCCACAGAACGCCACAACCACTTGCTGATACCCATCCCCAGACTGGGACAGCAGTTCGGCCACACCTTTGCCTCTAATGGACGTATCTCGCTCCACATACACGGACTGACGTATCTGGTGCAGTAGAAAACACTTTCTCGTCCGTAAATGTACAGTAACATGCTCCCACTACGAAACCTGCCCACTTCTGTGCGGTCGTGTGTAGCTTAATCCGCCAGCCTTATGTTGTTTCTTCAACATTTCCTTAACCGATGATTTTCGACAAATGATGACCTGCACGCACTTAGCTGGAGGATGTGTGGGGCCCACTCGTCTCGTATAGCGTGGATAAGGGATGCTGCTTTCTTTAAATACTATACAACAATTGAAGTACACTACTGGCCATTAAAATTGCTACACAAAGAAGAAATGTAGATGATGGACGGGTATTCATTGGACAAATATATAGAACTGACATGTGATTACATTTTCACGCAATTTGGGTGCATAGATCCTGAGAAATCAGTACCCAGAACAACCACCTCTGGCCGTAATAACGGCCTTGATACGCCTGGGCCATGAGTCAAACAGAGCTTGGATGGCGTGTACAGGTACAGCTGCTCATGCAGCTTCAACACGATACCACCGTTCATCAAGAGTAGTAACTGGCGTATTGTGACGAGCCAGTTGCTCGGCCTCCATTGACCAATTGATGAGAGATCTGGAGAATGTTCTGGCCAGGGCAGCTGTCGAACATTTTCTGTATCCAGAATGACCCGTATAGGACCTGCAACATGCGGTCGTGCATTATCCTGCTGAAATGTAGGGTTTCGCAGGGATCGAATGAAGAGTAAAGCCACGGGTGGCAACACATCTGAAATGTAACGTCCACTGTTCAAAGCGCCATATCCCAACAGGCAAAACATATGTATCCCAATCCACAACTGTGTTCTCACACATGCAGTAGAATATAGATACACCAAATTACGACTGTTTCTCAAAAACTATGTTATTCCTTAAGTATTAACGAGAAAAGTCAATGCATTTATTAGAATTAATCCATTCCCTAGAGTGCTCTGTAGGAGAGTGGACTGATATCACATGTATCACCTTTAATAGCGGGAGGGGGGGGGGGGAGGTTTGCACCCAAGAGATGTGGTGTTAGGACGAAATTGCTGTTATTATCCTACACATGAGCAAAATCACCTAACATCGTACCAGGACTTCTTCCTGCAAGAGGAATGCTACCGGAGCTGTGGTGGTGCTACTGCAAACAGCGATACCGTTGTTACATTCCCTTTGGACACTGTTCGTGTTGCTTACTCCCTTGTAAGATTTGCTGCTTCTTCATACGAATTCTCATGCAGCAGAGTGTGGGTGGTACCTCAATGTATCAGTTATCAGAAATATTCATGTTGCTTATTCCTCACTCTGTTTCCTAGTGAGACATAGCCGCATCCGTCAAACCCGATACTACTACTAGTTATAAGCACGACGGATGTGGGAAGTGTGAATCAGGGTATATATGTTTCTGACTTAAAAAGACGTATAAAATCCATTAATTTCCTAACAGACAGAACAGCAGTCTCTGGACTTCATTGCAGTTGGTTTATAAGCGGGTCAACCGGGGAGTATACACTGACGATGTCATCCTAGGACACCAGAATAGTGTAGAAGGAAGTAGTTTTATCATTTTAAAATTTATCACCATAGTGATTGGGGTGGGAAACTTGCGGAATGGCTGTATGTCTGATGTTGGACAAAAACATCCTGCATTAGAATATTAAGAGCTTTGCATTACGAACGACTAATACATCGAAAACCGTAAGGCATGAACAATATAGCATTTTTAGATGCAGAATCATGTAGCCATAGGAGTGTGTGTATGCTCTATGACCATCTCACTCATGCTGGTACATTCCTGGTACTGACTCCAGACACTGGAATAATGCTTCAGCATGGCTGATTTATGTGAAATGTTTCAACTCCATCCATCTGGAGTTCCATCATGTATAAATCATACGTTTCTTCTTAACCATCTGTTCGATCATTGCAACACTCTCATGTCTACTGTACACTAATAAAAGGCGCTACACTACGAGACATGAACGCATCTGGAGGGATCTTGTGCTTTTGGATGGGTGCTGTGGGTAAGATTAGTGTTGCAGGGAGGATTGGTCAAGGACTATGTGGAGGGGATCTGTCAATCTCCAACTTTATCCTACGAATGCCCATCCACACAGGGAAAGATGGCCAGTCGTAATCGTAAATTTTGCACTATGATCGAAGTGCTGGAAATATGTAGACAACCTAACTGCATCAGTGTAAGTCGCTCTCTTGTATACTTTGGTGTATAGGGTCGAATGAATGTACTGCACAGTCATTTAGCTGCATTTTTAATCAAGTATATGGTGGTTACAAAGTAATGGACGGGTGATTTAGTGATGATACAGAAATTTGGAAGCATTCTGCGGTGTCACTGGATGACTTTGAAATGATGGAACAACTAGTTTACTTTGATGTGTATGACTGAATGGGTGTACTGCACAGTCATCTATCTGCATTCACAATATAGTATATGGTACAAGCAAAGTAGTGGAGGGGTGATTTAGCGATGGTGCACATACTGGGAAGCATTCTGCAATGCGATTGGCTGGCACTGAAATTACGGAACAACTGGTAACATTTATAAAATGGATCACGCTATCAAATGCGGTATTTATTATGTAGTACATTGTCCCTATCAACAGTGTCTTTCCCATCCTGTCTGTCCACCGGTACACTGTTGATTGCCACCTAATGATTGACTGACGCTACTTCGTTGAGATGGAGGGAGCCTTGTCGGAACTCTGGATATCTGATGCTTGTCACTGCGGAGCACGGGCTTAAGTGTAGAGGTCATCACGTTCAGACAGTTGTTTGGAAGTGTTCTCAATGTTTGGATTAATCCTACTTCCACAGGCGGCGATGCACTCCACACGTTTTTCGCCGATGAGATTGTAGTACCTCTTTTTATTGCTACTACCTCATGCGTGTTGTGAACAACACCTTCTGGCAATGGTCAGTACCAGAGCAGTTATCATGTAGACTGCAAAATGAGGAAACAACGCTCCTCAAAATGGAATACTGAGATGTCCACTATCCTGTCACCGTGGAAGATGAGATTAACTGTACAGGTCATCGCCGTTTGATAGCTGTTGGAAATGCTCTACAAGGCCGCAAGCTCTTCCAGTTTCTGTATGTTGTGATGTCTTCCACATTTTTGTCAATGAGAAACATCGCCTCTTTGTTTTATTTGTACTGGCCTGTGTTTTGTGGGACCTGCATAGTTTTCTTCTATTACGTCAATTTGGACTGGCGTATAGTCGTTTTTAATTTTGACCCCAGTTGTTTTTTGTGCCCTAAAGCGAAACAAAACCAAAACCAAACGTGGTGCTCAGCTTACTGTCAGAGACAAAGGATCGAATGTGTTAATATCACACACCTCGAAGTCATGGTAGAAAAACTATGTGTATCTTGGTGTGCAAACTGTAGTTGTACGCTGCTTAGATGTCTTACAGCCAAAAAACAGTGTATTAAGCTGCTTATGGAGGACCAACAAAGAAACCTTCTGTTGCGATTGATAGTTGATAGTCTGCTGGATATATATAGTCTTCCTCCAGTACAATGAACAAAACTGCATGCATATTTGTGCAAGCGACTTCAAGCGTTGGCCGCGTGCTCCAGTGGGGTGATACCTGTGTATATAATATGCTCGATGTCAACACGCAGGTGGTATTTGTTTTTCTCGACATGTCAGAAGGGAGAGATGCTGCAAAATCTTATAGGAGTTTCTATTACAAGGACTGGTATAACTGCTTAAAGTTTGGGTGCAGATAGTTCTCTCAGAACTACACTGATTTTGTTGATAAACTAATAGGAATCGGATGAATCTATTCTCATGGAATCTTCACTGCTTTTATTATTATCATCATGATTGCAAGTTAAAAAAATCAGGTGTTACCTCAAGTTCTGTGTTATTTCGTACTTCATAACTTCCGATTGTAAAGTAGACACCACTATAACGTGTTGTGGAAACTAGAAACGATATTGTTTTTTTCGCTGACATTTGAGTAGATTGCGTGAAACAGGCTGTGATGATCAAATTGCTTACAAATTAGAACACTATAACCTGCAGTATGATTAGAAACTTTACAGACATGTCGGTAGATGGGATTTATGGAGCTAAAATGTAAAATGCAAGCACGCAGACGGTGACTGGTTTCGATGTAATGGAAGAGAGGGAGCGATGCGGTAAAATCTTATAGCATGTTCTATTACAAGACAGGCTCTCATAGTTTGTTTTGTAAACGCTGGTGTTATATACCTTTGAACAGGTAAAACAGGTCTTGCCATAATGTACAAAACATCAATATTCATTTGAATTATAGCTTGTAGTTGTCGAACATAAAAATGATTGAAACTTCCTGGCAGATTAAAACTGTGTGCCCGACCGAGACTCGAACTCGGGACCTTTGCCTTTCGCGGGCAAGTGCTCTACCATCTGAGCTACCGTAGCACGACTCACGCCCGGTACTCACAGCTTTACTTCTGCCAGTATCCGTCTCCTACCTTCCAAACTGTACAGAAGCTCTCCTGCGAGACATGCAGAACTAGCACTCCTGAAAGAAAGGATATTGCGGAGACATGGCTTAGCCATACACTCCTGGAAATTGAAATAAGAACACCGTGAATTCATTGTCCCAGGAAGGGGAAACTTTATTGACACAATCCTGGGGTCAGATACATCACATGATCACACTGACAGAACCACAGGCACATAGACACAGGCAACAGAGCATGCACAATGTCGGCACTAGTACAGTGTATATCCACCTTTCGCAGCGATGCAGGCTGCTATTCTCCCATGGAGGCGATCGTAGAGATGCTGGATCTAGTCCTGTGGAACGACTTGCCATGCCATTTCCACCTGGCGCCTCAGTTGGACCAGCGTTCGTGCTGGACGTGAAGACCGCGTTAGACGACGCTTCATCCAGTCCCAAACATGTTCAATGGGGGACAGATCCGGAGATCTTGCTGGCCTGGGTAGTTGACTTACACCTTCTAGAGCACGTTGGGTGGCACGGGATACATGCGGACGTGCATTGTCTTGTTGGAACAGCAAGTTCCCTTGCCGGTCTAGGAATGGTAGAACGATGGGTTCGATGACGGTTTGGATGTACCGTGCACTATTCAGAGTCCACTCGACGATCACCAGAGGTGTACGGCCAGTGTAGGAGATCGCTCCCCACACCATGATGCCGGGTGTTGGCCCTGTGTGCCTCGGTCATATGCAGTCCTGATTGTGGCGCTCACCTGCACGGCGCCAAACACGCATACGACCATCATTGGCACCAAGGCAGAAGCGACTCTCATCGCTGAAGACGACACGTCTCCATTCGTCCCTCCATTCACGCCTGTCGCGACACCACTGGATGCGGGCTGCACGATGTTGGGGCGTGAGCGGAAGACGGCCTAACGATGTGCGGGACCGTAGCCAAGCTTCATGGAGACGGTTGCGAATGGTCCTCGCCGATACCCCAGGAGCAACAGTGTCCCTAATTTGCTGGGAAGTGGCGGTGCGGTCCCCTAAGGCACTGCGTAGGATCCTACGGTCTTGGCGTGCATCCGTGCGTTGCTGCGGTCCGGTCCCAGGTCGACGGGCACGTGCACCTTCCGCCGACCACTGGCGACAACATCGACGTACTGTGGAGACCTCACGCCCCACGTGTTGAGCAATTCGGCGGTACATCCACCCGGCCTCCCGCATGCCCACTATACGCCCTCGCTCAAAGTCCGTCAACTGCACATACGGTTCACGTCCACGCTGTCGCGGCATGCTACCAGTGTTAAAGACTGCGATGGAGCTCCGTATGCCACGGCAAACTGGCTGACACTGACGGCGGCGGTGCACAAATGCTGCGCAGCTAGTGCCATTCGACGGCCAACACCGCGGTTGCTGGTGTGTCCGCTGTGCCGTGTGTGTGATCATTGCTTGTACAGCCCTCTCGCAGTGTCCGGAGTAAGTATGGTGGGTCTGACACACCGGTGTCAGTGTGTTCTTTTTTCCATTTCCAGGAGTGTAGATGCTCGATTATAAGAGATGCGTTGTCGTTAAATACAACCGTTCTCCGCCGCAGAACAGGGGTCGCTTGCCGTGGCGGTGCGGGGATGGTTCAGTGTGTGGTCACCCAACACAACTGCGAGGGTCGGGCGGGGCATTGCCACTAAATTTCCGTTTTGTGTTGGTGAAGGGCCACCACTTCAAGGAGATCACGAGCCACTGCCATGCCCTGGGGCCTCAGCTGAGGAAGACTTTGTCTCAGGTATGACAGTGGCTGCAGTCGCTTTAGATAGAGGGCTTTCTGTAATGCTATCAGTGGAAATTTGGAAAAGGGATCTATAGAGTTCCAGAAGGGTCCTGTCTTGCCAAGAAATACGTTTAACAGATTGGAAAAAGTTTTCTCTTCTTGCCTTTCCTGTGACCCATTTGCACAGACTCAAACAGTATATCAGTGCCGCCAGAAGAATATCTTTGTGAATGACCAACGGCAACATAGAGCAAGCCTCTATCGCTACCTAAGGTGAGGAGAAGATGGGAGGAAGAGGTAAAAAGGGGGGGGGGAGGGGAAGACTGCCTCCGAGTTGGTTAGTTTGTGAGCGCCCATTGAGCAGAGTGCACATTCAACTACCACACTCTCTGCAGTCTTTTGGGACGACGATTTTACCCAGTACATGTGTTGCATTGTGACCCATTGATTACATGTGTTCTTGTTTTTCACGACAATTTTGATGTGTAATTAGAACAGTGGTGCATTTGCCATCAGTTGTGGTAGTGTGTATTGGTTTCGATTACCTGGGCTGCATGGTGATTGTCGAGCAAGTTTCTGTAGCGAACTCTGACGCCAAACGGTGATAGATACAGTTCTCAGCTGTATGCTTACAGGAAATACACTTATTAAACTCGTCTCTGTCCAACACCAGCATTTCATCAGTTGAATATATTTCCCACCAAAAACAATAAAGGTAGTACCATACACCCTTCCCTTTTTCATGCCAGCTTGTAGGTGTAGGATAGAGTTAGAGTGCGTTTGCCACTAGTTTTGAGTTGTATCGTGAATTTTTTTTCCAGCAGGCTTCCACCAGTCGCCGTTAATTTTCGAGCTGTATTGCGATTATAGACACTCCTTGTGTTGCGCTATGCACATAGTTTTGTAATTAGGACTGACCAGTATGATTAATTACGTAATTAGGACCTATATTTATTTCAGTGTCCCAACCAAAATAAATAAAGTACACTAGCCTAAACTTTCTGTCCTGCATCTGGACTATTTCCATGTGTTGGGGGTGCTACTGGGCTTTCCATCCAGAATGACAGGGGTTTGACAGCCAGAAAGGGCACTGCCATTTTAATTTCCTGCCAATTCCAAGCGCCTGTGGTGGTATAATTTTTTAGAGGGTGCACTTGGGTTTTCCATCCAGGAAGAATAAGGTTTGAGTTCCAGAAAGGGAACCACCTTTTTTATTTCCTGCCAACTCCCTGGGTGGGGAGGTGGGATGGGACATCAGCATATCCCTGGAGCAAAGAAATTCCCACAAAAATTCCCGCCAAAGTTCGAAATTACCGCCAATATTGTACAAGGGGGAGAGGCAGGGGGAGGGGGGCATGGGGATGGTGCTGGGACCCAGGTGAAGGCTGAGAAAAACACGTGACTTCGTCTAGGGGGTGGGCGTGGTTGGGGTAATTAATTGATCAATTTAGTTAATTTGCATATCAATTCGATATAAAAATTGCACTCATGCCCCCATCTGCCTACTACTGACGTCCATCTGACTCTTGGAAATATTGCGCAGCTTAAATGGTAGCATCCAACGCATCACTGTGGAAACTTTGAAACAGTTTAAATTTTCCCTTTAATTCCTCTGAGTCCATAATACAGAAACTAAATGGAGTACATTCATGGTCCAAGAAGGATGTTAAAAACTGCCTGCCTATTCTTTCCAGCATAAAAACTCCCCAACCTTCTTGATGGATTTCTTAATGTTAGTAACTATTGTGGCCATAATGACATCATGATCCCTAATCTCTGTCTCTATACCGATACTGTCGTTAAGGTCAGACCTGTTTGTAGCTGCGAGGCCTGTGCCCATTGGTGCAGGTCGAAATGGTGTCTCAAGATATTTTTCGGAGAAAAAGTGTTCAGCACTTCTCTACAAGTTTGTCTATCCATCCTACCTGCGGCTCATTATTCTATACTGCGTGAACTCAATGCCAGAGTTCATCAGTTATAGAGGATGGACAAAAAACAAAAAAACAAAAACAAAAAAATGGTGTGCTGGCCTCTTGCAAACCCATGACCAGATGTCTCAGTGAATGATATATCTGTAGAACTTGCTGGCTAGGGTAACAGTCGAACGCTCTCTATAATGAGGTGATCAGGACCACATGGACAACATGTGGTTTTGTGGTATCTTGTAGGAATGTAACATCACGGAGTCCTGAAAAGATACTGCGGGACTTGCAGACTTTCACCTCAGAAATGTGAAGGTTGCTGGTTATGTGAAACAGAGGTGACTGTGATAAGTATCCAACGGCACTCCATACTGGTCCAGTATGATGATGAGGTGTGCAATGTGGCAACCATGATTCTTCTCAGAACCTCCACACAGAGATAAGTTCACTGTAATGCTGTGCACAGAACCTGGCCTCGTCTGAAAAGACGACGTGTTGTCAATACTGTTTCCAGTGTAGTCTTTGGGTGCACCATTGTTTGGGCAACCTCTTACTGCTGCAGTGTCGAAGGAGCCACAATAGTGGTCGCCATGACGAAAGACATCCCCACACTGTTTATTTGGATATTTAAATAGCCATGAACGAACCGATTTATTCTATGTACGTGGCGTGGTTGTACGATCCTGCAAGGCCGAGGAAACTTTATATATCGATCCTCTCGAGGGCTAGTCGTGTGGATCCGTTGAGATACTGCATGGCGTTGAGTACGGCCTTTCTGAATCCATCAATCACATATTCACATGTCAGACGTGGTATCTCGACCAAAGCTAGCAGGAATATCGTGGAAAGATAAAACTCAATATTGGTAGGCCACTGTCGTGCTCTGGTAGAATTCCGACATGTGCTGGGAGAGGTTTGTCCCATCTCAAAAGAGGTATAACGCGGTCGTTGCGTAAATATAAAACATCTAAATGCGATTTTAGAAGGAGACACACGTTATGTAATAATACATTATATATACTATCTGATGAAAAGTGTCCAGAAACATATTAGTGGACATTAGTAGGGATATGCCCATCCTTTTGCATTTATGATGGCTTGGACTCTATTGTGGGTACTTTCAGTGAGGTGTCTGAATGCCTGTGGAGTAATGTCAGACTGAAGAGCCGAAATCAGAGAAGGTACTCACGTTGCACACTGGAGTCTGCAGCGTCCCATTGGGTTCACATGTTGCTTGATTACATGGTGCACTGTCATGCTGACACAGAGTCGTCGTCTCCAAACTGATCACAGTACACAATGCTGTAAAACGTGTTCAAATCCTTCCGCCGGCCGGTGTGGCCGTGCGGTTCTAGGCGCTGCAGTCTGGAGCCAAGCGACCGCTACGGTCGCTGGTTCGAATCCTGCCTCGGGCATGGCTGTGTGTGATGCCCTTAGGTTAGTTAGGTTTAATTAGTTCTACGTTCTAGGCAACTGATGACCTCAGAAGTTAAGTCGCATAGTGCTCAGAGCCATTTGAACCAAATCCTTCCACATTTAGTGTTTTGTTAAGCGCAATAAAAGGACCATACTCTAACCACGAAAAACACCCACGTAACGTAACACCACCTCCTTCGTACTTAACAATTGGCACAACACATGATGGAAGATTAAGGACTCCAGGCATTCGCTAAATTGAAACCCTTTCATCGGTTTGTTACAGAGTAAAGCGTGATTCATCAGTACAAATCTGCACACTTTTGTTCATTCATTTAACTCCTCAAGGACAGTTATTGTACCAGGTGGAATGCTGGGGCGCTTTGTAGCTCAACCTTTTCTCTTAGTTCATGTGAGTTTGCACACCCACAATCCAAATTACTTGACAGTCCTTACCTGTCAGTAGACGAGGTCTCCCTGGCCTTTGTTTCGCTGCGGTTGTTCCTTGGTGTTTCCACTTCGCACTCACCTCACCGACAGTCGACTCTAGGAGCTTTACAGACAATGAAATTCACCTGATGGATCTGATACCAACATGTCATCCCATGAGTACTCCACATTCGAGGTCACGGAACTTCCATGATCAACCTATTCTGCTCTTTCTGCTTCTCAACTGACAACACAGTACTTCCCATGTTATTTATACTGGCGGGTCCGCCTCTCGTGACTACTAGTTATCAATTTCGCATTGTTAGGGGTGTCCAGATACTTTTGATCACCTAGAGTACAGAATGTAGATGAGACATGAAATATCATTTTAGGAACTTCTGTGGATTTTATTTTGAGGTTATTGTCTTCGCTATTTGGTTAAGATGCAAGATATTGTCCAATGGCTTCGTAATATTTGTTTAGTTCATTCTCCTTTGTTACTGGTACATTGATCCTTCACTTAACAGGTGACACTGCTGAACTCGATTCTAATGCTTGTACAGTAGAGCGACAAGTATTTTTTTGTTAGTTGGCTTTTTTGCATATTCATTCAATTCTTTGAATTCTATCACTTGATACTTATTCTGTAACGCAAGAAACGGATCTGCATAAAACGCACCAAATAGAGGAATAGAAAGGTTGAATATTGTATTTTCACATATAGAGAAGTCCGTGCCGCTCCAGACGTCATTGCACATCCTTGTGGATACTTGTCTTGCGGCAAATAACCCCACTTCCTGATATAACGTAATGTGGATGTACAATAGGACTGTCACCTCAGGTGCTGGCATCATGGTGTGATTGAGATCCTCATGATGGACAACCCATCAATTCATTATTCGCATGACTGTCATGGGATCTTGTCCATTGGCAGCAGCAATAACAGAGAACAAGAAATGGCAATCCTGGTAGCTCATGATTAGGCAGTTGTCCAATTCCGACATGCGTTGGTAGACACTTCTCCTTCTTACACAAACTTCTCACAAACAACCAATATTCAAATGGAATATACGAATGGGAAAGCCTCTTTCATTATCTAGCCTTGCATACTGAGCTGGCAATCAATCACAGTTCCACACAGGTTGCAATACGTCCAGACAGCTGAGCGATACATTGGTGTGGCAGCAATTTTTTTTTCTGGGCCTCTGCATAAAGTTATGGTTATATTTCAGGGAACAATTTTAGGTAACTGAATACAGTCACTTCACATAACTGAACATGATTCAAGCAGTGCGTGTCAGCAAAGTTCTCAGGAGACACGAATGCTTTATGTTCCATATTTAATCGTTGTTTCTAGTCATATCTTATGCCAATGATGGAAGCAAAGAGCTTGTGCACGTCCTTATTTGCCCAGCTACAGCATCAGTGTGTCACGAGCTACTGCCCAACTGCCCAACTGCAGAGCCAGTCCGGCAATTTGTCAGATGCCTCAGTGCAGCATTAGTTTGTTGCGTGCTATGGCTACTTGCCAGCTGACCAACTGCAACAGCAGTTCGGAGCCAGCCATGGCCATTTGCCAGCTGTCCAACTCCAGCGCCATTTCGACATGAACTATGGCCACTTGCCACTTGCCTGACTGCAATGCCAGTTCTGCATGAGCTGCAGCCGCTGGTAGCTGCCCGACTGCCGCAGCTCTGTGGTCCACCGGATTCAGGACAGCCTTCACTTGCTCCACTTGGGGGGGGGGGGGGGGGAGTCTCTGTGGCGTCCAGTCATTGTGGATACGAGGGTATCCGCGGAAAGGAGGCAGCCTATATAGCGGCCAAGACTGCAGTCTCTCTTCCTTAGCCCGCTGCTCACATGGCCACCTTTGCTGATCTACAGAGCATTTTATGTCGCTGGGTTGCTCTTTTATGTCACACACATTGGTTTACACTTCCCGATAATAAATTACGGGGCGTAAAACCTCTTCCCTGTGCTTGGACCTCTTCGTCCCGGCCTCGTCGTGGAGAGGAGGTAATTTTAACTAAACTCCGGATAGGGCACTGTCTTTTTAGCCATCGACATCTTTTAAGTGGTGATCCTTCCCCGCTTGTCCTCACTGCTCTCAACTGTGGATGGTGAGACACCTTTTACTTCAGTGCCCCTTTCAAAAAGCGCTACGCGCCCCATTTACAGTTATCGGTTGATATATGTTCCATTTTAGCAGATGACACGCGCTCAGCCGATCGCGTCCTTGAGTTTATCAGTGGCAGTGAGATGACATCGATCATTTGAAGCTCCTTTTTGGGAAATACAACCCCCCCCCCCCCCCATTCAATAGTAGTTTTCTAAGATTTCCTTCCGTTTTTAGCTTCCCTCCTTGAGTTTCACTGCCATTGCTGCTGATTTACCCTTCCCTAAGTCACAGAATGGGTGCTTATGGCCGTAGCAGCTTTGCGCCCTAAAACCATAAAAGAAAGTTCAGTGTGAGCTACAGCCACTTGACTGCAGCGCCCGTCCTTCATGAGCTATGGCCACTTGACTGCCTCCTCTCTGCAGATCCAGTTTAGCATGGGGTATGGTCACTTACCAGCTGCCTGACTGTGGTGCCAGTTTGGCATGAGCTGCGATCACTTGCTAACTGCCTGACTGCAGCGCCACTTTGGTGTAAGCCACAGCCGTTTGTCAGCTGCCTTACTGCAGTAACGCGTCAGCTTGAAGTGTGGCCAATGCCAGCTGCCTGACTGCCACGACAGTACAGCGCAGTCCGCCTGACCACAACAGAGTTTGGCATGAGCCACAGCAACTTGCTATTTGCCCAAGTCCAGCACCAGTCTGACATGAGCTACATGTTCTGTTGGGACTTTTCGTACATTTCCCTTCACATCTCTTAGACATTAACTGTTTACCCCAAAATCAGTTCCCATCACCTTCATATCTAACATGTCCTGCATTGCATTCGTTTAGGATGTTGGCAATAGCGCCATTTTCGTAATTTCAGAGACTTAAATTCATCATAGTTCACCCAATTTGCGTGAAATATTTATATATTATTCACAAAAACCTTCCTCCATGAATCAGTCTATGGATCTGTGAAAACCATATCAAAATCCATGCTGTAGTTCCGAGATTAGACTAAACGCTGACAGAAATGGCGGTGAGGGACTTTAATTTATAAACATTTACACACATACACACACATACACACACCCACACCCACACACAGGCACACTAGGATTCTGCCACAGCATTGATCAGTAGCACGTTGAATGTGTGGCCAGAAAACTTACCTGGTGTAGCTGTAAATTTGTTTAGAATACAGCGCAATGAGTCATACATAAAATTAACAATGCTATGGAATTGAATATCATAGCTTTCGTACAACTTAAACGAATTAAGTAGCATATATCAGGAAAATTAGGAGACACGAACTTTTTGTGGTGCGTATGTGATTGGCATCTGGAGTGATATCTCATGGCAATGATGGGAACCTATTATTTCAGTAACATGTTTACAACAAATATATATATTGACCTACAAATGATGGAAACGCGCGCGCGCGATCGCGTGTCTGTCTGTGTGTGTGTGTGTGTGTGTGTGTGTGTGTGTGTGTGTGTGTGTGTGTACAGACATTTATTTTAGCATGTAGCTGAGACTGTAGCTGGCTGAGTGTCCCAAGGCTACTAATAAAACAAAATGAAACAGAACAAAGACACAGCTGACAACTGTTTTCACAGACTCCTTGCAGCGCACTTTTTCGTCCTGCTGTGCAAACAATCCTGTCCATATCTATGTTGAACTGAAAGAAAGCAGAAATCTGAAAGGTGAGTCATGTTCTGCTTTACTGAAAACTCTTTATGGAAACGAATCGAAGTGAATGCTTAGAAACTACATATTTGGCGTTGACATGTGTTTTTGCTACGCAGTTACTGTGAATGATTACTTACAATGCTCCGAAGTTAAGTAATTAACTGCTTGTTTTCCGACTAACGTGCAGTGAATAATGAATGCAAACTGCGATTGTATACGTGATGAATGCAGAAATAGGCTGTTTGAAATTGTTGCGTTTTTTTTCGAAATGCATCCCCCTACCATTGACAGAAGTCTTTAGAAATCTTCTGTAGTCATCCGCAAGGAATTTATGAATCCCATTCCATCCTCTATTATGAAGATGCAGAGAACATCGCAACTATATATGTTCTCTTCTTTAAGCTCATGCATCCATCAACGTTTTATTTGCAATGCTGCTGTGTTATAAATTGCTGCACACGAAATGTAGCTAACATATCCAAATATTTTTTATGATCATAAGATGCCTATATCCCTTTCTTGCCATTGGAAATTCGGTTACCGGTGTCCAAAAAAATTTGTATGTGACTACGTTAAGTCGCACCAAACAAGTACTGCCTGTTGTCGGCACATTAAACGAAGTGGATCGTTTGCGCACACTCAGTTTGGTCGTGGCTGTATCTTGCTGTGCAATGAGTCCTGCTTTTCACTGCTAGACGGCAATATCATCGTTTGCTCGGTTTGGGAGTTAAATTGATCATATGAACATAAAAAGCGACCTGCCTCTATAACTGAGGTCACTAACGCACTGCTGGGCAGTGACACTCGACCTGTAGGTAAGCTAGTTCGAATCCTGGTGGTGGACAAATGGCTGTTACCACGTCCTTAATGCTCTCCTCAAACCCAGAATTTTGTCAAGACATTTCAAAATAAACATCTCAAAACACTCCTACAGCTAGTAGTACTATCTGGATGTGCCACCTGGAGTACAAACAAGCAAGAACTGAACAGACTTATGATATTTGTGCCGGCCGCTGTGGACGAGCGGTTCTAGGCGCTTCAATCCGGAACCACGGGGCTGCTACGGTCGCAGGTTCGAATCCTACCTCGGGCATGGATGTGTGTGATGTCCTTAGGTTAGTTAGGCTTACTTATTTCTAAGTCGAAGGGTCTGATGATCTCAGATGTTAAGTCCCACAGTGCTTAGAGCCATTTGAACCATTTGATGATATTTGAAAGGAAAGTCCTTCGGAAGATTTTGGACCAGTTTACGATAATGAGAGTGAAAAATGGAGGATTCGTCACAATACAGAGTTGTATGATATTTACAAAGAACCGAACATCATGGGTATAATGAAGAGAGGACGACTCCAGTGGGCAGTGCTCGAATGCAGGACAACCGATGGCCGAATATACCAAGCCAGCCGGCA
This sequence comes from Schistocerca gregaria, assembly GCF_023897955.1. NCBI lineage: Eukaryota > Metazoa > Arthropoda > Insecta > Orthoptera > Acrididae > Schistocerca > Schistocerca gregaria. The sequence continues at coordinate 198,857,305 of NC_064922.1, forward strand.
GAAGGCCCGTAGGAAGACGTACGACACGATGGAGTGACTGCGAATCCAAAGACCTTCAGAGAGTGGGACTGCTGGAAGGATGGCAGAAAGGAGCCGAAGACAGGCTGAAATGGAGGCAATCTCTCAAAGAAGCCCGCGGTCCATCGGGCCTGATCGCCTAAAGTAAGTAAGTAAGCAAAGACAAAATTATGAGTGCCAGTGTTTGGCCAGGAGGGGGAGGAAAGGTGGTGGCACCAGTGACTTGGATTAAATTGCAAAAATTTCTCCAGTTTCTCTTACAATGAGGGCATATGACAATGTCGATGACGAGCCGTCCGTCAGGTGCGTGCGTCAAGCTCGGCGGCCCCTTTGGTGTTATTGGAGAGGAGTAGGCTGTGTGCTGGCACGCTGTTTCACCCTCCTGTTCGAGAGGAGTAAGGTATGTGCTGGCACAATGTTACACCCTTTCCCTTCATCCATGACAGCACAAACCCAACACAACACTGTACAAGCACTCGTCACAGTCATAGGCACTTGACGCTTCATAACAGGTCTGAGGAAATCCGCGCGTTGTGGCCGCGTGGTTATAGGCGCCATGTCACGAATCGCGCCGGAGGTTCCGAGTCCACCGCCGGGCATGGGTGTGCGTGTTGTCCTTAGCGTAAGTTAAAGTTAGTTTAAGTAGTGTGTAAATCTAGGGACCGATGACCTTAGCCGTTTGGTCCCTGAGGAATCCACACACATTGGAACACTGGTCTGACGCGAAGAAAGCAGCAGCAGGCGACCTCCACTACGACATTGCCAGAAGCGGTGGTGCAGGATTCTTGGACCTGCTCCCGTACACTCATTTTCTGAATATGGGACTATTTACGTTGTAGAAGAACACAGGATAAAATATGAAGATATAAGGGACAGTCAAATGGAGACCGAACACCTGCCTCAATGGGACCATGGAATGGTCCATTAGAAAGTGATCACTAAGCACTTTGAGACATTTATCCCAATGGGAGAAGAGATGATCAATTCCTGCGACAGAACGTGGTCGGCCGTGACGGATCCACAACTTTATCCATTCTTACACTTATTTGTCCATCTGAAACCAACGTCCGTACATGTCTTGGCTCAGGTCGCCAAACGTGTGAAAATCAAACGCTGAAAGATCCCGGCTGTACGGAGGACGTTACAGAGTTTCCCAACTATAAAGCTGAAGTATAGCCTTCGTCCGACATGCACTGTTAGGGCGGGCGTTATCGTGCAACGGGATGATTCCGTCCGTCAGCATTCCTGGGTGTTTTCACGTTACGGCAAGTGGCAATTTCTGCAAGGTGCCGTCATCTCCTTGGGTATTGATTGCGGTTCTGCAGCTGAAGAAAAAAGGGCATTGTGATCTTTATCGGAACTTGTGTGAACAACTTTGGATTTTTTGGCAGGTGAGACGTGGGAGGTTTGCAGAGTTGGCTTTGCCATTTGTTTTCGGGAGGTCGGCATGCTTTTGGACGGAATCATACTGTTGCACGATAAAAGCCCACTCACATATTGCCAGCAGGAGGAAAGCTACGCTTCAGCGATGTGGTTGGAAAACACTGCAACATCCTACATACATCCCGAACCTTTCACCGTGTGATTTTCACGTCTTCGGTAGCTGTAATGTCTCTTTCTGCTATCAGTTATATGAGGATTCTATTAAGTTAATGAAGTTAAATTTCGTACAGCTATCTTTCACAAAACCTGGTAAGAAACAATTACAAATAAGCAATATTATATTTGCAGGTTTCCAAATTAAACTTTAAATTCTGACTGAAATCGAGCGCCAGGCTCCCTACAAATAATATCAAATGCTTTAGCGTAATAAAATTTACGCAACGAGGCACCTGACCTATAATAAATTGTATCACTGAAAATAATCACTGCATGATAAAATAAATCTTGTGGTTTGATGCTAATTAATTTTGATAGTATTTTTAATTAAATTCTTCAGCTCCGGCTTCGTCGTATTTCTTGTGGAAATAAAAAGTTTAAATGCGCCGCATAATGGCCAAAGATGATCGCAGCTAGCTTCGCAGCAGATGCAAAAAATACTACACAAGCTCTTGCGTTATAACAAATGTGGCATGGGTTCCTTAAATGATTACTCTTCACCCCAGATTAGCTTATTATATTTTGGTAACTCTTTTACACATCCATTATGTTCTAGTAATTAAACGAGAGCAAGACAAAAGCTATCGCAATACAATCGTACCTTCAGCACTCAAACATAAGCTAAGACACAAGAAAACATCAGAAGACGATTATGTTCATTGTCTTCCAGTCGTTTTATAATATAACAAAGATTATAGTGTTCAGTTCTTTAGTATAGACATGCGATCTTATATCATGGAAAATAATGTCTTTTTTCTATTATCAGAAACGATAAATTGTGTTTTATGTTATTTCGTCACTTTGTCTGTATCACAATTAGGCATTAAAGTTCACACAACATTATTGTATAGTTCTTTTGCCGTTGATTACACTACTGGCCATTAAAATTGCCACACCAAGAAGAAATGCATATGATAAACAGGTATTCATTGGACAAATCTATTATACTAGAACTGACATCTGATTACATATTCACGCAATTTGGGAGCATACATTCTGAGAAATCAGTACTCAGAACAAGCACTTCTGGCCGTAATAACGGCGTTGATATGACTGGACATTGAGTCAACCAGAGCTTGGATCGCGTGTACAGGTACAGCTGCCCATGCAGCCTCAACACGATGCCACAGTTCATCAAGAGTAGTGACTGGCGTATAGTGAAGAACCAGTTGCTCGGCCACCATTGGCCGGACGTTTTCAGTTGGTGTGAGATCTGGAGAATGTTCTGTCCAGGGCATCAGTGTAACATTTTCTGTATCCAGAAAGGCCCGTACAGGACCTGCAACTTGCAGTCGTGTATTATCCTGCTGAAATGTAAGGTTTCGCAGGGATCGAATGAAGGGTACAGCCACGGGTCGTAACACATCTGAAATGTAACATCCACTGTTCAAAGTGTCGTTAATGCGAACAGGAGGTGACCGAGATGTGTAACCAATGGCACCCCATACCATCACGCCGGGCGATACACCAGTATGGCGATGACGAATACACGCTTCCAATGTGCGTTCACCGCGATGTCGGCAACACAGATGCGACCGTCATGATGCTGTAAGCAGAACTTGAATTCATTCGAAAAAATGACGTTTTGCCATTCGTGAACCCAGGTTCGTGCCTGAGTATTCCATCGCAGGCGCTCCTGTCTGTGACGCAGCGTCAAGGGTAACCGCAGCCATGGTCTCCGAGCTGATAGTCCATGCTGCTGCAAACGCCGTCGAACTGTTCGTTTAGATGGTTGTTGTCTTGCGAACGTCCCCATCTGTTGACACAGGGATCGAGACGTGGCTGCACAATCCGTTACAGCCATGCGGATAAGATGGCTGTCATCTTGACTGATAGTGATAAGTGGTCGTTGGTATCCAGCCCGGCGTTTGTATTACCCTCCTGAACCCAACGATTCCATATTCTGCTAACAGTCATTGGATCTCGACCAATGCGAGCAGCAATATCGCGACACGATAAACCACAATCGCGATAGACTACAATCCGACGTTTATCAAAGTCAGAAACGTGATGGTACGCATTTCTCCTCCTTACACGAGGCAACACAACAACGTGTCACCAGGCAACGCCGGTCAACTGCTGTATGTGTATGAGAAATGGGTTGGAAACTTTCCTCATGTGAGCACGTTGTAGGTGTCGCCACTGGCGCCAACCTTGTGTGAATGCTCTGAAAAGCTAATCATTTGCATATGACAGCATGTTTTTCTTGTCAGTTAAATTTCGCGTCTTTAGCACGTCATCTTCGTGGTGTAGCAAATTTAATGCCCAGTAGTGTATATTGTTCGTGTCAAATATATGTTTCAAATGGCTCTGAGCACTATGAGACTTAACATCTGTGGTCATCAGTCCACTGGAACGTAGAACTACTTAATCCGAACTAACATAAGAACATCACACACATCCATGCCGAGGCAGGATTCTAACCTGCGACCGTAGCGGTCGCGCGGTTCCGGACTGAATCGCCTAGAACCGCTCGGTCACCGTGGGTGGTTGGAAAGGGACACTATACGACATAAAGAAGGCATGTGTGGAGGTCGGTTTCATTCGGAAAAGGAATTCCAAGAGTGGGTGCGGTTGTCGATCCGTCAGCGGCCGGTTGTTTCCTACGAAACAGGAATTAACCTTCTCGTCTCCCACTGAGATAGAGATCTTAACACCATTCCATGGTCCCCTTGTTAGGGGTGTTCGGTTTTCATTTGACTAGCCCTCAGAGAAGAAGAACATCGGAGGTAGAAGACAGAGGCGTTACTCCTAGTTTGTGCATTGAGCTGAAATGCTAATCGTATGCTTATCTGATAGTGTAGTACGCTTCATATCAGTTCGACTTTTGTTCCATGCCACATTCGTGAGGTTGCAGTTTTAACGGCCGGCAGTACAGAGAGTGTGGGATTCGGTGTTTGTGGAGCGCGTGCTAAGCGCGTGCTGAGCGCGTGTTGAACGCGTGCTGAGCGCCTGACGTGTGGTGTGGTGCGTGTGCGCAGGTGCGGCCGTGCCTCCCGGACCGGCGGGGGCGGCGGATGGAGGAGCGGCGGCTGGCCCGCGAGATGGAGGCGCTGCTGCGGCGCAGTCGCCGCCTCGGGCCCACCGCCTTCACCCGCATGGTCAGTGCACCGACCATTCCCATTTCTCTTACTCCGTAATGCCGTTCATCGAGTACATACTTAGTACAATTCTTCCCACTCCATTGAGCATCTGGTGCAGGTAGTATTTTGGAGGAGAAACAGACTTGCTTGCAGGGAGAACAGTACTTTTATTGACGCGTTTCGCCCTTCTGGGGCATCGTCAGAAAATGTTAATTCTTTCTTTCTTTCTTTTGTTGGTGCCTTGTCCCGTGGTTTCGCAGGGTCGGCGCGGTTAGGAACGGATTTGGCAGGGTTAGTTTTGAAGGGGTGGCTAGATGTCCTTGCTGCCGCTACCCCGTACCACCCCCCCCCCCCCCCCCCCTCCCCCAGGACGGAATTTACCCCAGCCGTCTGGGTCGAGTGTAATCCATGGAATAGTGCGAACGTGTTCAGACGTCTGCGAGTCGTGTAACTGAGGCGGAACGTGGGGACCAGCTCGGTATTCACCTAGCGGGATGTGGAAACCGCCTAAAAACCACAAACACCGGCCGCCGTCGGTAATCCGCCGGGCGGACTCGATCCGGGGCCGGCGCGCCTACCCGAGTCCAGGAGGCAACGCATTAGCGCTCTCGGCTAACCTGACGGGTCATCAGATAATGTTAATATACTGCAAAATTTGCTTTCGTCACACCTGTGGAGACCGTTGTGTGTATCTTAAACACAATGTGGTAAGTTGCAAAAGCAGTGCAGGCTTACGACCACACATACAGGTTCTGAAACCACGTAGCACACCCTGTACACTAAGCAATAACACGTTCTCAGTGGCGGGCTCCATGTGGTTCCCAAGTTGTGCAGCGACCGTAAACCGTAAAATTACGAAATAAGCAGCAACCAGTCGCAAAATCATGTTTTATTTATTCACTTTTGCAAATCGATTTTAACTGATTAACAGCCATCATCGGTGCTACAAATACAAGAATAAAAATAAAAATAATTAATAACAGTGACCAAATGAATAAAAGTAAATAAAGCAATGTAAAACCAATTAAATGTAAATAGACTCACTACACTACTTAAAATGCACATAAAAATTTACCTTTCAACGAATATGTGCCCTGAGTAGTAATACTGTCTTAAGCAGAGGTCAAACATAAAATGAAACATCGAGAATTGACTATGACAATGAGAAGGCATAAGAGGGCACTGCAAAGCAAACCCTCCCTCTATGCGAAAAGATACAGCTAAAATAAAAATGAGAAGAAGAAATGACATACAAAGTGAGGTAAAATATAATGATATAATACTAAAATATTTACATACAATGGATATATTGACAAAGATTTTGTTAATCACGTAGTACAGTTATATAGGCCAAAAAGCGATTGTACAAATTACTAAAAAGGAACAAACATAGATGAGAAGCACAGCATAGAAACTTTTTTTTAAAAAATTTAAAATTTTTAAAAATTATTTATCATATTATCGAAGAGCAAAAGTTAATCATAATGCCAAAACGTAAAACGGTGTTGGCATCCATCTAGCGTACAGTTAATGATATTCAGGAAGATCGGATTTTTTTGTTTTTCTGGCAGATGTCGCCACATTGCTGAATGCACATCTTTGTCAATATATCCATTTTATGTAAACATTTTAGTATTATATCATTATATTTTACCTTACTTTGTATGTCATTTCTTCTTGTCATTTTTATTTTACCTGTATCTTTTCACATAGAGGGCGGGTTTGCTTTGCAACGCCCCCTTATGGCTTCTCGTTGTCATAGTCAGTTCTCGATGTATCACTTTATGTTTGACCTCTGCTTGAGACAGTATTACTACTCAGGGCACATATTCTTTGAAAGGTAAATTTGTATGTGCATTTTAAATGGTTTGGTGCGTCTATATACATTTAATTGGTTTTATGTTTTTTATGTACATTTATTCATTTGAGTACTGTTATTAATTATTTTTAATTTTATTCTTGTATTTGTAGCACCGATGATGGCTGTTAATCAGTTGAAATCGGTTTGCAAAAGTCAATAAATAAAACATAACTTTGCGACTGGTTGCTGCTTATTTGGTAATAATAACACGTTCCTCACGCGCCACCCTGTGTACCAGAGCAAAAATTTGCTGTCGCACTACACTCCAAAAGGTTCAGATCACGATCAATGGGGTTGCAAACCTACAACGTATTATTAGAGTAGGATTGAATCGTCTGGGGGGGGGGGGGGGGGGGAGGGAGGGGAAGAGTGGGGGTTCAGCAATTAAAAACATTGTCAAGCACATCGTCCAGTTGCTCGCCGCACTGCGAACTGCTGTCTTCATCTGTAGGAATCAACGCGCTAATGGAAGCTGTATTTCTTTGACGACCTTTATGCCACCTCTTGGGGTCTTTTCGCTTCACTTCTGAGCGGCGGTGTGTCTAGAGTGTTTTCCTTGGCCATCCATAAGAAAACCGCGAGACCACAACGCTCGGTGTCGCCGTTCTGACCGTCGTCGCAGAGGCTTTAAAAGAACAGGTGAAATTTGGGTAAGACTTTCCTATCGTGTGACACGTACACGGTGGCGCTGGCTAGAATTGTGGTGAAATTTGTTGCCAATGTGACATTATTAAGCCACATCACACCTCACTCGAATTTCGGAGCTCTGGCCATTTCTTCGCATGTGTCGACACCTTTCTGTTCGCAGCGTCTCCTCGCCGGAGGGTGATATCGCACGCCTCCTCGCTTTTTCGGTTGTATGCAACTTTGGGCCTAATTTCAAACTTAAGCTTCGCAATGAGAGACAATCACAGGGTTTCGAAAAAGCGATAACTTTTTTGCACAGTATAGTGATTTATAAACATCTACATCTACGTGATTACTCTGCTATTCACAATAAAGTGCCTGGCACAGAGTTGAATGAACCACCTTCAAGCTGTCTCTTACCGTTCCACTCTCGAACGGCACGCGGGAAAAACGAGCACTTAAATTTTTCTGTGTGAGCCCTGATTTCTCTTATTTTATCGTGATAATCATTTCTCCCTATGTAGGTGAGTGGCAACAGAATGTTTTCGCAACCGGAGGAGAGAAAACTGGTGATTGAAATTTCATGAGAAGATCCCGTCGCAACGAAAAACGCCGTTGTTTTAATGATTGTCATTCCAATTCACGTATCATGTCTGTGAAACTACTCCCCTATTTCGCGATAATACAAAACGAGGTGCCCGTCTTTGTACTTTCTCGATGTCATCCATCAGGCCCACCTGATGCGGATCCCACACCGCAGACCATTACTCCAGAATAAGGCGGACAAGCGTGGTGTAAGCAGTCTCTTTAGTAGACCTGTTGCCCCTTCTAAGTGTTCTGCCAATGAATCGCAGTCTCTGGTTTGCTCTACACACAGTGTTATCTATGTGATCGTTCCAATTTAGGTTATTTGTAAATGTAATCGCTAAGTATCTAGTTGAATTTACAGCCTTCAGATTTGTGTGACTTATCGCGCAATCGAAAACATTAACATCGTAAAACATTAACATTTGTAACAGTTACAAATTATCCACAACTTTTCTAGATCATGTACATTGTTCTGAGAGTACAGAGTAATATGTCCCACATTAGAGGTTCCTCTGTTGTCGTACCTTCTTCTTGTATGTACTGAATGTTAAGTTTTTGTATGAAGCAGTGCTTAGTTTTCTGGCAAATAACACATGATTTGTAAATATTGTGAATCTACTAGCCATAATTGTCTGTTACACGGTATTCCTCCTTCACCGACTTGTGCTTATGTAATTGTTAAATTCGTTAAACTTCCTTCACACACGAATGCGGAGTTTTACAAATGGATGAGCTTGATGGGAGATAGAACATCCACAACCCTGTATTTTAATACATTTTATTCGGCTCTATGAGTTCGAGTTGGTGCTCTTCCCACGTGAGAAACGAGGATTCTGTGGTTCATTTCTTTTTATTTGTTATCGTTTAGACAATCACAGAGTCATCGCACATAATGAACAATTAGCACTACTGTTTTTTTCAGCATAAATTGAGAAAATATTCATTCCGAGACCACACTTTTTCGGACACACACACACACACACACACACACCTACCCACCCACACGCACGCACTCCATCGAGCTAGTGCCCGCACTCACACTTGCACCCTAGCTCCACACACACAACAACACAATTCATAATGTTACCCTTTTATGTGTAGCTAATCCCAGAGATGTTTATAAGGTCTCATTGCCATACACTGCTGGAAAAAAAAATTAGTACACTCGGAAAGACAACATCGATTTTGATCCGATGGCAGCATATGCCACTTGGGGGATAGTAGATGTACTGGTAATGATTTCAACGTTTTCCGCTAACAGATAGCGTAGTGGCATAACTAACAGAGCGCCATCTATGTCTACACTCTAATAGGGGAATATCGGAGCTAGAGAACTCTGTGTGGTGCAGACGTTTGAAACAGGCAGGCAACCACGCCATGGAGACGCACTCGTTGTTCTCTGTGCACCCGACTGAGCGAGTTTGAATGAGAGGCAGGATGGTCCTTTCAGAGAACTGCCACACGAGTTGAACGAGCTGCGTCAGTTGTGCAACGATGCTGGTATTAGTGGTCACGTTGAAACCTTCCAGTCTCCTGTATATCTCTTTTGTTACGCAACCTTCCTTTCTACAATAACCTATGAAACCTTCCCTTAGGATTTCTAAACAATGTTCGAATGTGTGTGAAATCTTATGGGACGTAACTGCCAAGGTCATCAGTCCCTAAGCTTACATACTAATTAACTTAAATTATCCTAAGGACAAACACACACACCCATGCCCGAGGAAGGGCTCGAACCACCGCCGGGACCAGCCGCTAGGATTTCTATCTCTTGTTTAATAATAACAAATGAAATCTTCCCTTTGAAATTAACTCTCTTTCTCAATAATAATAAGTGCAGTCTTCGCATACAAATTTAAATGCTGCTTATTAGAAGTGATTTGCTGATTATTTCGACGAAACATAGAATGTGTCGTCTTCGTGACCCTCAGGCGTTACCTGCAATAACCCAAAACTGTTTCTTACCTTTTTTACTGTTACTGGATTGCCATATGACTGCTGAATCCAACTGCGATATGAATATGCTTACTCTGTTTTACTGTACTCTGTTAGCTGCTGGTGGGCTGTCATAATAAGTGGCTGTATTTATTACCAAAGCTGACGTTATTCTTTAATAGCAAAGCTGACGTTATTCTTTAATTAATTTGATTGAAGTTACGTGAGTCATTGTTAAACTTTTTCTTGACAACAATAAAATTTTGCAGAGTTTTCCGTTGATGGTTTTTGGGATGGATTATAATCAGTAATGCAATATTGGTGGCAAAAATCAATTACATTCTGTAAACGATTCTTCAGATATTTACTGTTAGTAATGAAATGATTTTAAAAACGTTCAAATGGGACTTACTTTTTACAATAACCTTACAACTAGCATTGCGCAAACATACCTTCAGTAGTCTTGAGTTCCTCAAAAAAAAAAAAATAATAATAATAATTCAATGATATTAGTTTTTCTACTGATAATAGTTAGCTGGTGTCTCTGTACATCCGTTTATAATCTCTTGTAAATCTTAGCTAGTGGCTGGTAGGCACACCGCTTCTCTTAACCTCTCGCTTCAGACCTGCTACCAACTCGCTTCACATCTCGCTTACTACTGACTTCCTATGAACGCGAAAGTGCGCTCTCTCCCGCCAGCAATGCTTTCGGGTGCAGACAATCCCTACTACCATTACAAAATGTATCAATGCGCGGTCTTTCCCGATCTTTTCTTAAAATGTATCCATACGCGGTCTCTCCCGCCCTTTTTAAAATTATATCAATGTGCGGTCTCTCCCGCCAACATTAATTTGGTGCAGACATTCCCTCCTACCACGATTATTTTCAAAATGACAAATATTAATTATTCCTACTTAATCCTATAAACAAAATATAAAAATCTTTCATAAATTGTGGTTTGACAACAGACAATATAAATATACACGTCTTACAACGTGAACATTCTCACACCTGTATACGAGGTTCTGGACGTCTGCGCACCGAAGACTCCGACCAGAATCGTCGTATTGTAAGGGCAGCAGTGGCAGACAGTACAGCTACAGCAGCACAGATAAGAGTGCGTGTGGGCCCAGATGTGTCAACACAAACTGTTGCGAACCGGTTATTAGCAGTGGGATTACGGGCAGACACACCTCTAGCCCGTCTGCCACTCGGGCCACAGCATCGACGTGTCGTTAGACAATCATTTGGAAGATGGAATGGCGCGCCATGGTCTGCCGTGATGAAAGTCATGGTCCTCTGCACGTACGCACGTGCGACGTAAACATAATGAGCACTGTCTCATAGAGTGCATTCGTCCAAGACACACTAGCCCGACATCAGCCCCTGGTCCGGGGTGCATTAAGCTACAACTCTCGTTCACCTTTACTGTTACTGGAGTGGATGATAACAAGCTCTCGGTGGATGTACAGTGTTGTTAGACCCGTTCTTTTGCCATTCTTGCTACAGGAAGGTGATGTGTTGTTCCAATAGGATAGTGCTCAAACACTGCAAGTGAAACTGAACGTGCTCTGTAAGACGTGCAGCAATTTCCCTGACCATCACGATCTCCCGACTTGTCTCCAGTCGCCTGCCATTGTGGCCGAGCGGTTCTAGGGGCTTCAGTCTGGAACCGCAATGGTTCTATCGTCGCTGGTTCCAATTCTGCCTCGGGAATGGATGTGTGTGCTGTCCTTACGTTAGTTAGGATTAAGCAGTTCTAAGTCTAGGGGACTGATAACCTCACATTTTAAGTCCCTTAGTGCTTAGAGCCATTTCAACCACTTCAATTTGTCTCCAGTCGAGATATGAAGGGGCGAGAAGTGACTCTGCAACTCGTCAGCCAACAACTCTTACATAACTATGTAAACAGGTCAAGCAGGAGTGGAATAACGTTTCTCAGGACAGTATTTGGCATCTGTAAAATCGACTGGGCGCTACACCATGTTTTAATACGTGTGTTCCAGCGCCGATCGATACCTGATACCTCAGAACCGCTTGTGCTATTGATCTGTAAATGCAATCCTTTCGTATACTTCATATGCACTGTTGCAACAGTAAATCTTGAGTGAATTGGAATCCTTTAAAAGATTATATTAATTTTTTTCCGTTAGTATATTTTCACACCCTCCTCAGTAGCAAGTTTGCAGCTGACCAATAACTATGTCAGTTGCGTATTCCCGTCTGTGGCAGTAGCTTTATTTTACGAGAGTAGTTCAATAAGTAATGCCCCACTTCTTTTTCTCAGAACGTATTTATTGTTAAGAGTCAGAATTTGGTGACAATATACATCAACATGTCTTGTCCATGTCCTATTTTTCTACGTAGTCTCCATCACGTTCTATGGCCGTACGCCAACTTTGTGGAAGAGCACGTATTCCCTGCTGGTAAAAGCTCTTGTCCTGTGGGCGTAGTCATGTTTTCATTGCACTGCTGACACCCTCGTCATCTTCAAAGTGTGTTTCTCATGGAGGATCTTTAAACGGCGCAAAGAGATCGAAGTCCGAGGGTGTCGGGTCTGGATTGTAGGGTGGCTGAGGCAATGATGCCCATCCCAATTTGGCTAAGTTTTCCGGGCTTTTCAGACTTTTGTGTCGGTGTGCATTATCGTGTTGAAGCAAGAGTTCTGCTTGATTCTTGTCCGGTCGAACACGTCGGAAAAGGTTCTTGAGTTTATTCAGGGTCTTCACGTATGAGTCTGAATTGATGGTTGACGGTCTTGGGATCATATCCACGAGAAAGACGCCATCACAATCTCAGAAGACTGTCACCATGATTTTTTCGGCAGAGGGGGTTGTCTTGAATTTCTTCTTTTGTGGTGAATGAGGATGATGCTACCCCATGGACTGCCTTTTTGTTTCTGGCGCAAAGTGGTGCACCCAGCTTTCGTCCCCCGTAACGACCCGTGACAGAAAGGCCTCTCCATTGGTCTCATAATGCTCCAACAGTTCAGATGAAATGGCCTTTCATTGAATCTTGTTGTCCGCTGTGAGCATTCGTGGAACCCATTGTGAGCACGTGTTTGAATATCCGAGAGTCTCGATCATTGCAGACGCACATCCAATACTGACCGACAACTATAGATCCAATTACCGAGTTATGATGCGCCTCGGCACGAATAATGGCATCCGCACGATTCAGCACGTCTGGAGCAGTGTCCGTGATAGAACGTCCCGAGCATGGCTGATCGTGGAGCTCTGTTTCTGCATTTCCTGAGACTGTAACTTTCTTTCAACTGTACTCCTATAAACTGCAGCATCGTCATACACTTCACAAAAACGTTTATGAATGTTCACCAAGGTTTCTTTTTTGACACACAAGAATTCAATAACAGTACGCTGCTCGTAACGTGAGTCGTATGTAGACGGCATTTTGATGCGGTACTAAGGCCATCTGCCAGAACTGTTCGAAACTTCACCGGCGTACAGAACAAACATCAAATGTGAAGCACCAACAAGGACGTTTGTCTATGTATATTATTGTTTTTTTTTTTTCATGTGGGGCATTACTTATCGAACGACCCTTGTACCTTCCAAAGTTCACCGAAGCTCTTCTGAATACCTCCCTGGATTAATGGATTAACACTACTGGAAGAACGGATGTTACCCGTAGAAGCGACCTGACAACAGCCTAAGGAAACGTTACTAAGCATAACACGCGCTGTTTTGCAACTTTCAGATAAATTAAAACTGTGTTTCAGACTGGAATTCGAACAGGAAATCTTGCCTTTAGCGGGTTGTCGCTAAGCCATTGCTCCGAAATACCCTTTCTTCCTAGAGTGTTAGTCCTACATGGAATGCTCCAGAACCTTTGCGAAATCTGCTAGATACGAGAAAGGTTCCGGCTGAAGCGAAGCTATGAGGGTGGGTCGTGTAGTTGTGTCCTCTGTTCTCTGCAGTCACAGCACGGCGAGTCCACCATCAAAATTTTGTGCAGATGTAATTTAAAGTGTAGATTACTGAGTTTCAGGTGTGCCACTATTATGTAAAGTGTTCGTGGTACGATTCGTTCAGTACAGCAGTGGAATGCAGGCAAATAATAAAACTTCGTTGCGGTTCTCCTGCAAGTATCCCACTCGCCGTATTGTCTCACACATCGGGAGCTTGTTTTCCAGTACTGGTGACGCGGCCTGAGAGTCCGACAGTGTAATTGCATTCTCCCAAGCCTCTCCCTCGGGCCGACGTGTTGCTCACTCCGTGTATTTTCTTGTGGTAAGGGCCGGTGTTTACGCTCGTGAACGTATTTGCCTGTGAGCCTGTGAGCGTCCCCACAAAGGCTTCCTCCTTTCCATTTGCTGCAGGTGCGACAGCCACCGGCCTTCACAGGAATATTTACGCCTCGCTAATTTTCTCTCCCAAGGACAGAAGCACGGCTGTCTTACCTCCTTAAGGAAACTAGAGAGTTAGGCCCAAAGCACTAATGGTAATTGTACATCTATATGAGTACTCTGCAGTTCACACTGAAGTGTTTGGACCAAGTTTCACTGAACCACTTTCCGACTGTTTTATTGACCGTTGCACTCACGAAAACACGTGGGAAAAAAGAACACCTAAATCTTCCCGTACGAGCCCTATTTTTTAAAATTTAATTACATTGATCATTTCTCCCTATGCCGTTGGCAGCCAACGATATATTTTGGAATTCGGAGGAATAAGTTGATGACTTAAATTTTCTGAAAAGATCTCGCTGCAATGAAAAACGCCATTTTTTAAATGACGGCCTCTCCTACTCACTTATCGTATCCGTGACACACTGTCCACTAATCCGCTATAGTACGAAACGAGCTACCCTTCTTCGAACTCTTTCGACGTTCTCCGTCAGTCCTATCTGGTAACGATCCCGTACCACGCAACAGTGCACCAAAGAGGACAGACAAGCATAATGTAGGCAGTCTAGTAGCTTTGTTGCATCTTCTAAATATTCTGCCAATAAGAAACAGTTTCTAGTTTGCATTTCCCTCAACATTTTCTATGTGATCGTTAACAGTTAAATTGTTCGTAACTGTAATCCCTAGGTATTTAACTGAATGCACAATCTTTAAATTAGTGTTATTTTGTCGTATACCATTGACAAAAGTTTAACGGAATTTTTTAAGTACTCATGTGCAGAACCTCACACTTTTTATTGTTTAGTACCAATCGCCATTTTCGTCACCATACACGTAACTTGCCTAAATCACGTCGTAATCTGTTTTGATCTTTTCCTGACTTTATTAGCCGGTAAACGACAGCATCATCCGTAAACAATCAACGAAAACTGCTGACATTGCTCCCAAATAGTTTATACTGATTACGAACAGCAAAGGGCATATTCTATTACTTTGAGGAACTTCAGACATCGCTTCGGTTTCACTAGCTGACTGCCCGTCATTTACTACGAACTGTGGCCTTTCTGCCACAAAATCACGAATCCAGACGCACAAAAGAGACGATATTTCATAGGCACGCAATTTTATTACAAGCCGCCTGGGAGAAGCAGTGTCAAACACCTCCGGCAACTTAGGAATATGGAATCAACTTGAGATTCTGCTGATGCCACTCATTGTATTATGTAAATATAGAGCCAGTTGTGTTTTAGACGACCGATGTTTTTCTGAACCCGTGCTGGTTGTGTGTCAGTAGATGGTTTTTTTAGGTATATCATAATGTTGGAACACCTAATATGTTCAGGAAATCTATTGCAAATCGGTGTCAGTGAAATCCATACTAATATCATAAATGTGAAAGTAATTCTGTATGTTATGTTTTCGCGACTTAACCGCTGAACCGATTGCGATTAAATTTGGTATGAAGACTGTTTGAACCATGAGGAAGAGCATAGGCTTTATCAGAAAGTGTGTAGTACTATACAATTATTGATATGAAGAATATTAGCGAATTTACTGTCTGAAAAAGCTATTTATTTTTTAACTTTAGAACTTTATCATGTTTGTGAAAATGCTGTAATTGGTTGATATGTGCTACATAATATGACTGAAAGTAATGAATGCAATGCTTATACAATCCTCAACATGTTTAATCCATACTTCTATACAAAGATAATAAATGCAAAAGCAACTCTTTTTGTTAAGTTTTCACGAATATTCGGCTGAACCGATTTCGATGAATTTTGGTATTAAGATAGCTTCCACCATGATGAAGAACATGAGATACTTTTGATAGTTAGCCGGCCGCTGTGGTCGAGCGGTTCTAGGCGCTGCAGTATGGAACCGCGCGACTGCTACGTCGCAGGTTGGAATCCTGCCTCGGGCATGGATCATGGATGTGTGTGCTGTCCTTAGGTTAGTTAGGTTTAAGTAGTTCTAAGTCTAGGGGACTGATGATCTCCAATGTTAAGTCCTATAGTGCTCAGAGCCATTTGAACTTTAGATAGTTAAAGGAAACCCATCCCTAACAGGGTGAAGTTGAAGTAGGGAATCGAACATATTTTTCTTACATCAGTGAAAATAAACAAAGTTAAAATGATTATATTTATTGCATAATGAACTGATTGTATTCAGTATAACCACTTCAGTAGCACGAGACCTGTTCAAAAAATTACGGAACATTAGTAATTTCGCCCCAATGGTGTGTTGGAGTGAAATGCAGTTGGCATCCCTACAGACGCCTGTGTTTAATGTGTAGCTGCCGGAAGTTTTATTGTTGTATGTCTGTTGGTTATTGTTGAGTGCTGTATTGAGTACAACGTTGCGTTGCACTGTTCGAGAGTTTAGAGATGGTAGCGTTAGATGAGCAACGCGTCTGCATTAAATTTTGAGAGAAACTCAAGAAAACCTTTACAGAGATACACACCAAAAGACGCAGGAAGCCTATGGTGATGAGTGCTTAAGGCATACTCGCTGTTACGAATGGTTCCAACGGTTTAAAAATGGCTGGACAGAAGTTAAACATGACCCTCATTCAGGACGCCCTATCGACGACGCTCATCTCAGGAAATTGTGGGTGCTAATCGAACAATGACTGTACGAGAGATTGCAGGAGAATGTACTATTTAAGTGGGATCATGTCATGAAATCCTGACACAGCACGTTGGAATGCATCGTGTTGCCGCCAAGTTCGCCCCATTGCCATGAGTCAAGACCAGAAAGACCTTCGTCTCGCAATCTGTGAAGAGGTTTTGGATCGCGCATATGAGAACGAGATGCTTCTTAAGACAATTACAACTAGTGATGAGACGATGGTCTGCAATTATGATGTTGAGACTGAGATTCAGTCTTCACAATGAGTCGGGAAAGGTTCTTCAAGACCAAAAAAAGCTCGCCTGCTCAGCACAATTGTCGAAGCCATGCTGATAGTTTTCTGTGACTTTCAAGTATTACCTCATCACGAATTCGTTCCAAAGGGACAAACTGTTAATCTATGGTGCTATTGGTATGTGTTGCGATGCCTAAGAGTCAAGGTGAGAAGGAAACAGCTTGAAATGTGGTGAGAAAATTCACGGTTCTTGTATCACGATAACGCACACGCACATTCAGCTATGTTGGTGCGTGACTACTGAACGAAAAACGAAATCACTGTGCTGCCTCGTCCTCCGTATTCTCCAGACCTGACCCCTGCGAACTTCTTTTTATGTCCAGAGTTGAAAATCCCATTGAAAGGACGAAGATTTGCAACGATAGACGAGATAAAAGAAAACTCGTAGACGGCGATCCAGCAAGAGCTGTACCAAGACTGCTACCGGAAGTGGAAATGGCTTTGGGAACCGTGTACCAGTTGTGGAGGGGAGTAATTAGAAGAAGACCATGCACAATAAGTAAAAGGCAAGAGCAGAAAAAATTTGTGGATTAAGTTCCGAAATTCTGTGAACAGACCTCGTACATGAGCGCTTGTGGCCATGGCCCTAAGCACGCACCACTCTGCAACATTGCTTCACATGCCCGTGTCGTGCGTTGGGACATTGAGGAAGGAGAGCACATTAGGAGTTCGGTGCGAATAGACAGAGACGCGAGGGCATCATCATAACAAAACTACTGATTTGCAAAAAACGGCTACGGGTACCGCCGGCCGCGGTGGCCGAGCGGTTCTAGGCGCTCAGTCCGGAACCGCGCGGCTGCTACGGTCGTAGGTTCGAATCCTGCCTCGGGCATGGATGTGTGTGATGTCCTTCGGTTAGTTAGGTTTAACTAGTTCTAAGTTCTAGGGGACTGATGACCACAGCTGTTAAGTCCCATAGTGCTAAGAGCCATTTGAACCATTTTGCTACAGGTACATGCTAGTGGGTCTATAGTTCAGTGAATTACTCCAATTTTTTTTCTTGGGTTTTGATGTGACCTGTGAAACTTTCCAGTCCTTAGGAGTGAATTTTTTGTCCAGCGATTAGTTGTATATGGTTTCTAAAAATTGCGCTATTTCATCAGCATACCCTCGAAGGAATCTAACTGGTATTCATTCTGAACTGGAAGACTTGCCTTTATTAAGGCATGTCCTGTTGGGATCTCTCACGTGCCCCACCATCAGCCGGTCTGATAATTCGGTGAATACAACTGCGACTCTTTAACGGGCCGCATCTCGAACAGATCGCTCCCCTCCTTGGAGTGGAGAATGAAAGATAAGAATGGTTGGTATTGCAAAAAGCAGACCACGATTCATTGAAAGCATACTGACAAGCTGCAGTTCGACTACAAAAGATATTGTCGATCTAACAGGAGACGTCGGGCGCATAGAAAGAAGGTCTGTGCGAGTCGTCACGGGACCTATTTGACCGGCGAGAGGGCGTCAACAGGTAAGTTGACAATCGTAACTGGCAGCCTCACGTCATACGTCTCGCGAGAAACGGCTTACAACACCTCTAGAATCGTCATCCACGGCAGAAACTGCGAATATCCTATAGCATACTATGTATTTGTCACGAAGAGACCGTATATACATTATTACGTTAATAAGACGTCATACGGAGGTAGACGCTTTTCCTGCTTTCCATCCGTGGATGGACTGGCACGATACAATATACAGGATGAGCAAAAATTCGCGCATTCGAACGGCACAGTGTGATGCCTCACTCAGTGGCGGATTTAAAAATTTAGCGTCCCTAGGCACACCATATTATATGCGCCCCCCCCCCAAAAAAAAAACATGTTTTAAATAATAACTATTACCCGATCACTTCACAACTGCCGTTTTGGGGTGGGAGCGCTCTGAGCTGTCTCCGTGCTCTGCAATTCGATGTTCTGAAGGACGTGCCAACGGTCCATTCGCACTCAATCAAAATGTAATATGGTTGCTGAACTGTACTTGGTTTACGGGAGCGGATAAAAGAAACTTAAAACTGCGTTGTGTTAAGACATTCTTCTGTTGAAAGACAACAGAAACGAATACAAGCAAAATAACTTTTTTATGGCCTAAAAGAGTGTGTAGGAGACAACGGGTTATTGTCACGCATTTACTTTAAATATGTTATTTTACACGAAACCGTTGGAAATGAAAATAAAAGTGTTGTGCTACGATCTAAAAATCGAAACGAACGTGTCACACATTAAAAATTAATACGTACTTGTACATAGATACGTTCAAAATTTAAATTAAACTGTCATTTTACGATCTAATAACTTAAATGTGTAGCAGGTAAAACGTGAATCTATAGGAAAGCGTAAGAAATGAAAATGAAACAGAGATTTTGGTGCACGAACTAGTAACTAACTACAGACGAACGAACACAGAACTGGACTTGCTATTACATAGTTTTACAGACTAGTGTGTAAAATCAAATTTGTTTTGTAATCTAATAGTTAACATGTAAAGCGTTAGGGTCTGTGCAGCTAGATGCTGCATAATAAGTGTACACAATACCTTTAACCCATGTAAGGGCTGAACAGTTTTGTACTGCAGCTACTGCTCTGCCTACTACATTCAAAGAATATGCTGCACAAGGCACAAAATGCGCTTTCGGATTTCGTTCTTTAATGCGTGCCTGCAAAACAGTGCAGGTTCCTGGCATAGTGCTCGCGTTGTCATATAACTGGCCTCTACAGTCAGTAATATCAATAGAATTTGTAGACAGGACTTTTAGTACGTCCTCAGCTAAGGTTTTGGACTTGTGTCCCGAGTTTGGTAAAAAAACAGAAGGAAACGTTTAACAGGTTCACCATTCTCGTTCACACAACTTAACATGAAAGATAATTGATCAATATGTGAAATGTACACCGTAGAATCTACTATTTTGGAGAATTTTTGCTCTGTTTTATTTCACTTATGATAATTCTTTTTATTCGTTGAGAAAGAAGCTGTATTATTTCATCACAGATTGTTGAAGAAAGGTAACTTGTATGTCCCTGCCCTAGATTTCCATAACGTTCAATGTGCTCTGCGAGAAAAGGAACAAACTCGGCTATTAGTTCAAGAGACATCATAAATTATGAATGGAATCTTTCAACGTGTCCATTTAGGGGAAGTCCACGACTTGTTAGCTTCATCACTACTGGAAACACCCTTTTCAACACAATGCGCGAGTACATTTTTTTCTGTCTCAACATATCACTCGAAATTGTTATCTACTATTCCAAGTGATTCTTTTCTTGTTGAGAGTGATAACTCAGAATTTTTGTGTTCATATATATATCAAAAAAAGTTTTGCATCACCCTGGTTCCCAGAACGCCTAAAGACAGACGTTGACTGTGGCTATCGTACCTCAGACACAGTCCCTTTGACTGTTCAGAGATGTGACTAAACCCGCCCAAAGATGTAAACAACCATGCATGAGCAGCGCCTATTAAACTCATGGTGTCCGACAGCCGACCAGTTCCAGTTATTCCACCAGGAAGGAGGTACACGGCTCGTGTTGTCTGTAGTTAACCATGCGTGACGGTCAATACCGCGGTTCGATCGCGTCCACTTTGTTACTTTGCGCCAGGCAGGGCTCTCAACAAGGGAAGTGTCCAGGCGTCTCGGAATGAACCAAAGCGATGTTGTTCGGACATGGAGGAGATACAGAGAGACAAAAACCGTCAATGATATGCCTCTATCAGGCCGCCCAAGGGCTGCTACTGCAGTGGATGACCGCCGCATACGGGTTATGGCTCGGAGGAACCCTGATACCAAAGACACCGTGTAGAATAATGCTGTTCGTGCAGCCACAGGACGTCATGTTAGGACTCAAACTGTGCGCAGTAGGCTGCATGATGCGCAGCTTCACTCTCGACGTCCATGGTGAGGTCTTTGCAACCACGACAGCATGCAGCGCGGTACAGATGGGTCCAACAACATGGACCGCTAAGGATTGACATCACGTTCTCTTCTTGGATGAGTGTCGCATATGCCTTTAACCAGACAATCGTCGGTGACGTGTTTGGAGGCAAGCTGGTCAGGCTGAACGCCTTAGACACACTGTCCAACGAGTGCAACAAGTTGGAGGTTCCCTGCCGTTTTGGGGTGGCATTATGTGGCGCCGACGTACGCCGCTGGCGGTCATGGAAGGTGCCGTAACCGCTGTACGATAAGTGAGTGCCATCCTCCGACCGACAGTGCAACCATATCAGCAGCATATTGTCGAGGCATTCGTTTTCATGGACGACAGTTCGTACCCCCATCGTGCACATCTTGTGAATGACTTCCTTCAGGACAACGAAATTGCTCGACTAGAGTGGCAGCAAATCATCCAGACATGAACTCTATCGAACATGCCTGGGATAGATTGAAAAGGGCTGTTTATAGACCGCTTGACCCACCAATCACTCTGAGGGATCTACGTCGAATCGCCGTTGAGGAGTGGGACAATATGGGCCAACAGTGCCTTGATGAAGTCGTGGATTGTATGCTACGACGAATACAGGCATGCATCAATGCAAGTGGACGTCCTACTAAGTATTAGAAGTAGCGTTGCGTACAGGAATGTGGACCACCACCTCTGAAGGTGTCGCTGTATGATGGTACAACATACAATATGTGGTTTTCATGAGCAATATAAAGGACGGCAATGATGTTTATGTTGATCTCTGTTCCAATTTTCTGTACAGGTTCCGGAACCTTCGGAACCGAGGCGATGCATAACTTTTTTTGATATAGAAATAAATCCATATTCTTGAATCTCTTCTTTCTTTACCTCCTTTGCCGATTCACACATCCTTATAAGAGTGCTTTTGTAAAGCCCAAATATACACTATGTGATCAAAAGTATCCGAACACTTGACTAAAAATAACTTAAAAGTTCGTGGTGCCCTCCATCGATAATGCTGGAATTCAGTATCCTTAGCCTTGATGACAGCTTCCACTCTCGCAGGCGGTTTTCAATTGAATTCGGCATGGAATCCAGTTGTTGAAAAATTTTTTGTCCCCCATAGCCGGCGTAGTTTTGTGGTGGAACCGTGGGAAGATAATCGAACTGATATCGATGCGGTCCGGTTTTCACCATGGAGGGAGCGCGACGCAGCAGAATCGAACGCGCTCAAGTAGCGCATGCGCAACCCCAAGTGACTCCACAACGCACGTGCCGGAGGGGCCTGTAATACCAGAACTCAGTCCGTTTTCACCAGGATCACCTGAAGATGGCCAGAAGATTCGGCGCCGAAATATTTTGGCGGAAAGTTACAGACATCCGGCAGTTCTCCCGAAATTTTGTGGAATAGTTGTAGGCTATTTATCATTTGAGAATCAGTGTACGCTGCAAATTATTTGGCAGATAAAATTAGAAGAATAAAATAACACACCTCTAGATCTGAAATAGAACTTTTGAACTTCAGTGCTGTAACACAATACTCTACCCATGCCAATACCTTGGCAGCACCGTTAAACAATACTGAATCAAGATACTTGTCGTACGTGTCATTGCAGTGTTGCCAAATTGGTTTCCTTTGTCATCCACGTTCTACCGAACGTATCCACGAAGCAAAATTTCGATACAGACATTTTTGTATTGTTAGTGTTCAAGGAAACGCTTTGTTTCATCCGTGTGCGAATTTTGATTCACCGTGTATACTACAATAAAAAGTAACCTCTGACGACTGCCACCTAATGTTCTTGAGTGATTCGTGGGCTGTAAATTTAGATGAAGAAGACACATATGCCGTAACCCTGGTTCCAGAGAACCTCACAATACAGATTATTCTCCCCAATTCTGTCACATCAGACGAAAATAGCTTTCGAACGAAAGTGCCGCTCACACGCCATCCCCTCGCTCCTCACCGCGTTGCAGACCGCCCCGATGGCACAGTTAAGGTCGCAGAGTCGTGTCTCGAAATGGTGGCATATTTTTGGCTTGCGATAAGTGGAGGCTGTTTGTCAGTGCGGTGTCGATTCGGGGAACAGTGTGTATCAGGTAGTGACAGAACAAACACTTAGCATTCTGCCGTAGCGAGCCGGGGCCTACAATGGCTCCATACCCATAGTGTTCGTCCGAGTACCAGTGAACAATACGTGATACGTCTAGATGATTATGAACTGACACCAGTTGGTATATCTATAATGCCGGGGGAATGTGCTCTTCTAGCGGAAATATGGCTTGGCAGCCACTTTCGCATTACCCACCAGTGTTCTCCAAGATAGTCGCTAACTTACCTGGACATTATATGCAACAAACTGGTCATGTGCGGAGCTTGAGGATAGGGGTTTTGCCTCCGTCAGAAGTACTGACAGCTCACTTTTACCAATTGCGAAAGCAAATGGGAAAATGTGGATCATTATCTCACTAGATGATATCCAACAACTTTGTAGTAGACTTTATCCATATTAATGGAGTGAATTGTACCTGGATAAGACTGTACATGATACGGAAATTAGTGAGCAAGACACTCTGCGAGTAAAGATTTTTAGGTGTGTCTCCACAGTCATTTGAATTTTCTTGAAAGATATCATTTCCGACGAGGCTGTACGTTTACATAAATTATTCATTTCTTTGATTCATTTATTCCTTCATTCATTCGCACACCATCTCCTGTAAATCAGAACTGTAGAATACACTAAAGAGAAATTATCACCAGTACTATCTGATTATATTGATAACTGTCGAAATTACTTCTAGATTACTTTATATACTGTTATGTAAATGCATACCCCGAGAAAAACTGATAAACAAAATCTAAATGTCGTGTGACTACGGCCTACCGTCGAGTAGACGCGACTTTGGCGACTTGCGCGTTGATGGGGACGAAATGATGTTGATTAGAGAACACAACACCCAGTCCTTGAGCGGAAAAAATCTCCGACCCAGCCGGGAATCGACCCCGGGCCCTTAGAATTGACGTTCTGTAGCGCTGACCACTCAGCTACCGGGGGCGGCCAGAAAAAGTGATGTTCTGAATAGATAAAGTCATTGCTCCTTCCCTTAAACTACTCAGCTGCTCGACAGTTTAAATAAAGCGGTTTTGCAAGTTTATAGAGAACAATATTATCTTGTATATGCTGGTAAAGTCAATATCTGTTTAACATGAACTGAAAAGTGAAGCCTAAATTACATTCCGAGGACGAAACAAACTGTAGAAAGACTGGCTAATAACGGATTATATTCCTCTGTTTTTGAAAATGAGAGCATTTTTAATTTGCTCCCTCATATTCACCCACAACCTGTTGTGAACGTTTCCACCGAATATAAAACTTCGTTTTCAGTCCTAGAAAGGGCTGCACAATCTACGCAGACTTTGCTTCACTTTTGTAGTCCTGAATTACACAATTAATTCTAATCTCACTAAATATATGTGCC
This sequence comes from Schistocerca gregaria, assembly GCF_023897955.1. NCBI lineage: Eukaryota > Metazoa > Arthropoda > Insecta > Orthoptera > Acrididae > Schistocerca > Schistocerca gregaria. Next base: position 198,881,682 of record NC_064922.1, read on the forward strand.
TCCTTGTTAGTTATTCAATCTAGCCCGGTAATCTTCAACATTCTTCTGTATCATTACTTCCCAATAGCTTCTATTATTGTCTGAATTGCTTGTCGTTAGCGTTTCACTTCCTTACAAGGCTACACTTCATACAAATACGTCCAGAAACGACATCCTGAGGTTTAAATTTGTATTTCGTGATAGAAAATTTCTACATTTTATATCAGGTCTCCTACCTATTTCCTGCCCAAACTATCAAAACTCACTCACTACTTTCAGTTCCTGGTTTCTTACTCTGATTCACTTATCATCTGATTTAATTCGACTAAATTTCATTACCCTCGTTTTATATTTCTTGGTTTTCATGTTATAAGCTGTTTTCAAGTCATTGCGCATTCCGTTCAACAACTCTTCTAGCGCCTTTGCCGTCTCTGAGAGTTACAGAAAAGCTCAAAGTTTTTATTTCTTCTCGCTGAACTTTAAATCCAAATTTCTCCTTGGTTTCCATTACTGCTTGATTAATGCGCGAAATGAATAACATCGGGTAGCGACTACAACCTCTATCTCACTGCCTTCTCAACCACTGTTTCTCTTTCATGTCCTGAGAGAGTCAGTCAGGTTTCTGGACAAGTGAAAGATAACTTTACGGTGTCTGTTTTTTATCCCGGCCAACATGAAAATTTCGAAGAGTGCCTTCCCGTCAACAGTGTCAGAAGTAAATTGATCACAAATACTATTAGAGAATATTTGTACTGGCAATATTTGTATTAAATTTATCAAGCGGTATTGACCATTAATCGACCGTGAATCTCTCAAATATACGAAAAGACATCAGAAGATCAAAAGAAACTGCAAAATGATTCAGAAAAAAATATCTGAATGGTGCGAAAAGTGGCAATTGACCCTGAATAACGAGAAGTGTGAGGTCAACCACATGAGTGCTAAAAGGAACTCGTTAAAATTCGGTTACACTATAAATCAGTCTAATCTAAAAGCCGTAAATTCAACTAAATACCTAGGTATTACAATTACTAACAACTTAGACTGGAAGGCACACATACAAAATGTTGTGGGGAAGGCTAACCAAAGACTGCGTGTTATTGGCAGGACACTTAGAAAATGTAACAGACCTACTAAGGAGACTGCCTACATTACGCTTGTCCGTTCTCTTTTAGAATAATGCGGCGTGGGATTCTTACCAGATAGGGCTGATGGAGTACATCGAAAAAGTTCAAAGAAAGGCAGCACGTTTTGTATTATCACGAAATATGGAAGAGAGTGTCACAGAAATGATACAAGATTTGGGCTGGACACCATTAAAAGAAAGGCGTTTTTCGCTGCGACGGAATCTTCTCACGATATTCGAGTCACCAACTTTCTCCTCCGAATGCGAAGATATTTTGTTGACACCGACCTGCATAGGGAGGAACGATCACCACGATAAAATAAGGGAAATCAGAGCTCGTACGGAAAGATATAGGTGTTTATTCTTTCCACGCGCTATACTAGATTGGAATAATAAAGAATTGTGAAGGTGGTTCGATAAACCCTCTGCCACGCTCTTAAATGTGATTTGCAGGGTATCCATGTAGATGTAGATGTAGATGAAAAGGTTTTCAGATACAGCCACCAGTCACAATTATTGTTGACTACTAAATTAATTATCATCAGGCCTTATTGGCGTTACAAAATGCCAATATAGCCTGATGATGATGTATCACCTCGAAACATGTAGCTAAATAAATAATTTAGTAGTCAAGAAATATTGTGACTGGTAGCGGTATATGAACATCCTTTCATAATATTTGTACTGCCTTGCGAATTTTGCTCAGTAAGAGACAGTACCGCACTGTATCTTAGGCCTTCCGCTTATCGAAAATCATGGGAGGGAGCCGTTGTCTGCGGTACTCTGTATCTCCTGATGGAGTACAACCTTGTATCTGCTATTTAGACGTGCGGGACTGCCACGTGATTGGTGTTCTGAGCCTCAGGGACACGGACGGTATTGTGACACTCTGAGCTCGGCTGTCGCGGCCAGACAGAGCGGCAAGCGGCTCGTGTCCCCTGGGCTAGATAGACTGCGCCGCCGGGTGCCGAAGTGGCGCAGTTACCGCCACGGGCTATCAATAGACGGCGCGTCTCAGGGCGGTGCGCTGTGGACTGTCTGCCAATCTCAGCTGCTCCCGTTTAATTAATACCCACTCACCTCCCCGAGGCAGCCGCAGCCAATAAGTACACTACCACATCTAGGTGTGCACATATCCACCGCGAGACACCGTTGTGTGGGCGCGAAGAGCGCTTCGCATTAGTCTCAGTCGTTCAGTCGCTTGTTGCAAGTTCGTTAGCAGCAGCCGGTACGTTGTCCTGACGAGTGTTGAAACTAGGCAGGGGTGACGTCAGCAGAACTCCAGGGTAGTGTAATAGGGCTTACCCTGTTCTCAATGTGCGTAGACGACCTGTCAATTAGTGTAGACGACAGAACGAGACTGTCTGTTTAAGACGCTGGTCTGTATTGGAAAGTGTCGTCATTGAGGGACGATATACGAGGCGTGTTTTTTTAAAGTAAGTACCGTTTTGCCACACGGCAGTCGGCGTTCGGCGCATGCGCGCTAGGTACCTACATCTGTTGTCTATGCACTGACGCCATTACAGTCTGAATATTCCTTGTTTACGTTGTGTACTGAGTGTTTAAGATGGTTCCGATGATCGTGAGTCCCGCCGACTGTGAAGTACGGGCTGTTATAAGATTTCTTAGTGCTAAAGGACTAAATGCGATCGATATTCATCGTGAGATCTGTGCAATGTACGGAGAAAACATTATGAGTGATGGAATGGTAAGAAAGTGGGTGAGTGCATTTAAAGATGGCCACACAAATGTGCATGATGAACAACAGAGTGTGCATCCTTCGGTTGTTAATGAAAGTTTGGTGCAGGAAGTGGAAAATAAGGTGAGAGAAAACAGACGCTTTATGATTTCCTTCTTGCGGGATGACTTTCCTAATGTTTCTCACAGTGTTTTATATGGTATTGTGACTGAGCACTTGATTTACCGAAAATTGTGCGCACGTTGGGTACCGAAAATGTTGACGAATGTGCACAAAACCAAACGTTTAGACAGAGCATTGACTTTCCTTTAGCGGTACCACACGGCGGTGACGATTTCTCAACCCAAATTGTTACAGGCGATGAAACATGGGTGGCCTACATCACACCAGAATCAAAGCAACAGTCCATGGAATGGCGGCATTCAGATTCACCCAGAAAAGTGAAGTTTAAGCAAACAATTTCTGCCCAGAAAATTATGTGCACAGTTTTTTGGGACAGAAAAAGGGGAACTGCTTGTGGAATTTCTGCCTTGTAATGAGACAATCAATGCAGCAGCTTACTGTAAGACATTGCACAATCTGTACCGTTCAATTCAGAACAAAAGGCGTGGCAAGTTGAGCAAGGGCATCGTTTTGCTGCATGTGGCGAATCAGACCAAAGATCTCATCACATCTTTACGATGGGAAACTCTGGATCATCCTCTGTACAGCTCCGATCTTGCGCCCAGTGGCTACCACCTGTTCCTGCACATGAAGAAACACCTGGGCGGTCAGCGTCCTCAAAATGATGAGGAAGTCAAAACAGTGGTGATGCAGAGGAGGGTATTCAAAAACTGGTACAACGTTATGACAAGTGCCTCAATACTGATGGAAATTATTTAGCAAAGTAGATAAAGGTATAGGATTTCATGTAAAAATAAAATTATTGAAATATCTTAGCACATCTTTTTTTTTTAATTTGAAAAAAGTTACTTACTTAAAATACAAGCCTCGTATTTATGTATTGCCTATTTAGCATGACCAAATTAGTGCCTTAATAAGCAACATATACAAAACGATATTACAGAATAATCACAATAATAATAATAATTTACATTATTACTAAAAATAACAAAAACGATCACTGTCCGGACAGGACTCGGCAGACCAGACGGTATTGACCGACCGCCGAGTCATCTTCACTTAAAGGCGTCATTGGATGCAGATATGGAGGGGCGTGAGGTCAGCACACCGCTCTCCCGGCCGTTGACAGATTTCGTGATCAGGGCCACTACTTCTCAGTCAAGAAGCTCCTCCATTTGCCTCACAAGAACTGAGTGCAGCCCGCTTGTCAACAGCGCACGGCAGATCGGACAGTCACCCATCCAAGTCCTGGCCAAACCCCACACTGCTTAACTTCGGCAATGGAAATGAGCATTTGGCGTCATTGGCCGGGAGGCCCCTTGCAGGGCAGGTCCGGCTGCCTTGGTGCAGGTCTTATTACATTCGACGTCACATTGGGCGATCTACACGCCAGATGGGGGTGAAATGATGATGAAGACAGCACAACACCCAGTCCGTGAGTGGAGAACATCCTCGACCCAGAAGGGAATCGAACCCGGGCTCGTAGGACGGCAATCCTTCACACTGACCACTCAGCTATCGGGGTGGACTTAACTTCTGTGATCTGACAGGAACTGTTGTTACCACTGTAGCAAGGCCGTTTGCCTGATAAAAATAATAACTGGCAATAATAATAACAATAAAATAATAGCAACAAGACTAACATTGCTAAAATAATGAAGTAATTAAGAATGATTTTATCTAGTTACTAAATAGCAAACTCAATAATAATAATTTGCATTATTAACAAAAGTAACAATTTGCAATAATAATAGCAACAATAATAGTAAAGATAAAATAATGATGGAGCATTAAGAAAGATATTTATTAGTTCAGCAATTTTGAAGCCTTGTTTGTTATTAGAAGAAGTGGAAGGGATAATGAAAGAGGAGAGGATGGAAATGAAAGTGACAGTGGTTGGTAGGAAAAAAGAGAATTTCGATGGAAAACTCTGTAGAGAAGAGGAGGGAAAAGTGTTGGGGCAGGGAGGGTTGACGATAGTGAGCTGCAAGAAGCTGTTGTGATAGAAGTTAGGTCATTAGTTGTCTCTTGAAGTTTGAAAGGGTTTTAATTTTTCTAATATTTTGAGGAAGATTCTTGCAAATTCGGGTTCCTTCGTTGAGAACAAGTATTTCTGCTATGTCGTTCAGATAGTAGTATAAGGAGTGAAGAGAAATAGAAAGTAGTGCCATGATTGAGAAGACAATACAAGGGACACAGGGTGTGATAATCTCTACGCTTATCAGCACGTAGCTATGTGAGGCAGTAGTGTTATGGTCGAAATAGCGTACATCATTATTGTATCGCATTCAAGCATTCATCGCCAGTTCCAGCCGACGTGAGGTCTCACACGAAAGTCGTTGGAGAATAGGTTCACCATAATCAAAGATGGGGAGCTTTAGTGACTCTACGAGTTTGTTTTTAAGATACAGAGGAACTACTTTATATTTTTGTGATAGATGAAATGATGCTGTCATCTTCTTGCCGAGATAATGAACGCAGTTCACATTCGTGTGACTTAAGTTGTTTCGTATCTGTTCAGAAACTTTCTCTTGTTTTGTTCGTGATGTAACTTGGTATTCGCAAAGCAGACGATTGTGGGTACTACTGCCAAGTTGCCAGGAGACACATGACTCGGAACGTTAAGATTCGTCCGTTACTTGTGGCAGTTAGCAGCCCAGTTAAAGTACTAGCGAAAGGAGGTAACAAGATACAATTGTTGAAGCAAAATTAGAATTGATTTCTAAAGCATCTACCGTATTAAAAGTTGACCATTACACAACTATGCGGACAAGGCAATGCTTGCAGAATGTTGCAGTAGACACTCTTGCATTGCATAGTCATAAGTGAGGTAGGTGACCTGGAGTGTGAAAGATGAGAGTGGGGCAGCATACCTGTATATGAATAAAATGACCCCCATTGCATCAAAAGAGTTTATTTTGCTAATTCAGTGTGATATCTTAAGTGTGAATTATCCAGCATATTTCATAGAGATTACAAAAAAAGTCAAGCAAATTGAGCAGGAGAAATCAATCCCATATCTGTAAATAACTTATGTCAAAAGAGTTTCCAAACAATGTCTAGGACGTCGCAAAGTCTTGACTTCACCAACGGCAAGAAGAATGAGTTTTTAATCACTGGAATCCCTCATTATCGGATCCAGACATCCAGTCTAGCACGAGACACTGTTCTCTCCAAATTTCAGATATGCAGTATTGATAGATATGTAGAAAGAATACAAAACTAAATAATAATTCATCATGCATTAATGTGACCTCTATGATTCTGATCATGGGGGATGCTTACCTAGGGATAATGTTTGTGTGTACTAATAACAACCTACACCATTAAATAAAGGTAGGAAGGGTGACAAATATTTTCAGGAAAGACTTCTTAATATTCAAATTCATCTCTGATGCTGTTATGTTTGATGTCAAGAAAATATTGTCGCATTCGTAGAAGAAAGTTGGGGATTGAAATGTGATTAAAAGATGTCGCCGCACCGAAAAACGCCTTTATTTTAATGACTTCCACCCTAATCCACGTATCATATCTCTCTCGTATTTTGCGATAACACAAAACAAGTTGTCCTTCTTTAATCTTTTTCGATGCCCCCGTCAATCCTATCCTGTAATGATCCCATACCTGACATCAATACTATAGCACCAAAAAGGACAAGCGTTGTGTTGGCAGTCTCTATAATAAACCTGCTGTATGTTGTGTGTTGCCAACAAAACGCACTCTCTGAAACGGTTTCTTCACGTTATCTATGTGGTAATTGCAGTCTAAGTTGTTCGTAATTGTTATTACTAAGGATTTAGTTGATTTGACAGCATTTTTTGATTTATTTTATCACCAAAAATTCAACCAGTTTCAAATCTCCCTCATCAGTGTAAGCACACAAGCTGAGAATAGGCTACTGTAGTGGATCCCTGTTGTAATTACGTCACTTACCATTTCCGTCCGATTGTAGCAAAGCTGCGGGTAACTGGTACGTTAACAACAAGAAGGGTCGACTGCGGTGCTCCTAGGACGCATCGCACTCACGACCTTAAAGAGGACGCCCTTCCTGAGTCAGAAGAGAGCCAGACAGCGAGTACTCGAAACACTGCCCCTGCTTGCGTAGAGTAACCAGGTCAGAACTCGTTGACATACTGCCTGCTTGCCGTGAAGAGGGAGATTTAAAGTGACCCGATCTCCAAATTTATTTGACACCCACGCGCACATTTTTGGACATGAGGTCCCTACAGAACACTTATCTCCTAAGTACCATGTATAAAACTTAGGTTCAAATGGTTCAAATGGCTCTGAGCACTATGGGACTTAACATGTGACGTCATCAGTCCCCTAGAACTTATTTTTGTTGTTGTGGTCTTCAGTCCTCAGACTGGTTAGATGCAGCTCTCCATGCTACTCTATCCTGTGCAAGCTTCTTCATCCCCCACTACTTACTGCAACCTACATTCTTCTGAATCTGCTTAGTGTATTCATCTCTTGGTCTCCCTCTATGATTTTTACCCTCCACGCTGCCCTCCAATGCTAGGTGACCCTTGATGCCTCAGAACATGTTCTACCAACTGGTCCCTTCTTCTAGTCAAGTTGTGCCGAAAACTTCTCTTCTCCCCACAAACTCCTCTTCTCCTCCTTAGTTATGTGATCTACCCATCTAATCTTCAGCATTCTCCTGTAGCACCACATCTCGAAAGCTTCTATTCTCTTCTTGCCCAAACTATTTATCGTCCTTGTTTCACTTCCATACTTCCATACATGGCTACACTCCATACATATAACATTGTCAAAAGCTTTTTCTAAGTCTACAAATGCTAGAAACATAGGTTTGGCTTTCCTTAACCTTTCTTCTAAGATAAGTCGTAAGGTCAGTGTTCCAACATTTCTACGGAATCCAAACTGATCTTCCCCGATGTGATCACAAGGTCGTTGTAGCTAGGCTCAATACCATTTCTTCCAAATCCATCAGAAACAAACGCAAAATAATTTTATTTAAAAAAGCGGATAAAGTGTCACTAGAAGCCTTCCTAAAAGAAAATTTCCATTCCTTCCGAACTGACTATGTGAATGTAGACGAGATGTGACTCAAATTCAAAGGTATAGTAGCAACAGCAATTGAGATATTCATACCTCATAAATTGGTAAGAGATGGAACGGATCACCCGTGGTACACAAAAAAGGTCCGAACGCTGTTGCAGAGGCAACGGAAGAAGCATGCGAAGTTCAGAAGAACGCGAAATCCCGAAGAGGGGCTAAAATTTACAGACGCTCGAACTTTGGCACGTACTTCGATGCGAGATGTCTTTAATAGGTTCCACAACGAAACCTTGTCCCGAAATTTGGTAGAAAATCCGAAGAAATTCTGGTCGTATGTAAAGTACACAAGCGGCAAGACGCAGTCAATACCTTCGCTGCGCAGTGCCGATGGTACTGTTACCGACGACTGTGCCGCTAAAGCGGAGTTATTGAACGCAGTTTTCCGAAATTCCTTCACCAGGGAAGACGAATGGAATATTCCAGAATTTGAAACACGAACATCTGCTAGCATGAGTTTCTTAGAAGTAGATACCTTAGGGGTTGCGAAGCAACTCAAATCGCTTGATACGGGCAAGTCTTCAGGTCCAGATTGTATACCGATTAGGTTCCTTTCAGATTACGCTGATACTATAGCTCCCTACTTAGCACTCATATACAACCGCTCGCTCACCGATACATCTGTACCTACAGATTGGAAAATTGCGCAGGTCGCACCAGTGTTCAAGAAGGGTAGTAGGAGTAATCCATTTAACTACAGACCTATATCATTGACGTCGGTTTGCAGTAGGGTTTTGGAGCATATACTGTATTCAGACATTATGAATCACCTCGAAGGGAACGATCTATTGACACGTAATCAGCATGGCTTCAGAAAACATCGCTCTTGTGCAGCGCAGCTAGCTCTTTATTCGCACGAAGTAATGGCCGCTATCGACAGGGGATCTCAAGTTGATTCCGTATTTCTAGATTTCCGGAAAGCTTTTGACACCGTTCCTCACAAGCGACTTCTAATCAAGCTGCGGAGCTATGGGGTATCGTCTCAGTTGTGCGACTGGATTCGTGATTTCCTGTCAGGAAGGTCGCAGTTCGTAGTAATAGACGGCAAATCATCGAGTAAAACTGAAGTGATATCAGGTGTTCCCCAGGGAAGCGTCCTGGGACCTCTGCTGTTCCTGATCTATATAAATGACCTGGGTGACAATCTGAGCAATTCTCTCAGATTGTTCGCAGATGATGCTGTAATTTACCGTCTAGTAAGGTCATCCGAAGACCAGTATCAGTTGCAAAGCGATTTAGAAAAGATTGCTGTATGGTGTGTCAGGTGGCAGTTGACGCTAAATAACGAAAAGTGTGAGATGATCCACATGAGTTCCAAAAGAAATCCGTTGGAATTCGATTACTCGATAAATAGTACAATTCTCAAGGCTGTCAATTCAACTAAATACCTGGGTGTTAAAATTACGAACAACTTCAGTTGGAAGGACCACATACATAATATTGTCGGGAAGGCGAGCCAAAGGTTGCGTTTCATTGGCAGGACACTTAGAAGATGCAACAAGTCCACTAAAGAGACAGCTTACAATACACTCGTTCGTCCTCTGTTAGAATATTGCTGCGCGGTGTGGGATCCTTACCAGGTGGGATTGACGGAGGACATCGAAAGGGTGCAAAAAAGGGCAGCTCGTTTTGTATTATCACGTTATAGGGGAGAGAGTTTGGCAGATATGATACACGAGTTGGGATGGAAGTCATTACAGCATAGACGTTTTTCGTCGCGGCGAGACCTTTTTACGAAATTTCAGTCACCAACTTTCTCTTCCGAATGCGAAAATATTTTGTTGAGCCCAACCTACATAGGTAGGAATGATCATCAAAATAAAATAAGAGAAATCAGAGCTCGAACAGAAAGGTTTAGGTGTTCGTTTTTCCCGCTCGCTGTTCGGGAGTAGAATAGTAGAGAGATAGTATGATTGTGGTTCGATGAACCCTCTGCCAAGCACTTAAATGTGAATTGCAGAGTAGTCATGTAGATGTAGATGTAGATGATGTCGGCTTCTACCAGTTTTTCCATTCGTCTGTAAAGAATTCGCGTTAGTATTTATTAAACTGATAGTTCGGTAATTTTCACATCTGTCAGCACCTGCTTTGTTTGGGATTGCAATTATTATATTCTTCTTGAAGTCTGAGGGTATTTCGCGTGTCTCATACATCTTTCTCACCAGATGGTAGGACTGGCTCGCCCAAGGCAGTCTGTAGTTCTAATGGAATGTTGTCTACTCCCAGGGACTTGTTTCGATTCGGGTCTTTCAGTGCTGTCAAACTCGTCACGCACTATTGTATCTCCCATTTCATCTTCATCTACATCCTCTTCCATTTCCATAATATTGTCCTCAAGTACATCGCTCTTTTATAGACCCTCTATATACTCCTTCCACCTTTCTGCTTTCCCTTCTTTGCTTAGAACCGGGTTTCCATCTGAGCTCTTGATATTCATACAAGTGGTTCTCTTTTCTTTTTCCTGTAGGCAGTATCTGTCTTACCCCTAATGAGATAAGCCTCTACCTCCTTACATTTGTCCTCTAGTCATCCCTGGTTAGCCATTTTGCACTTCCTATTGTATTCCTTTTTGCCTGCTTCATTTACAGCATTTTTATATTTTCTCCTTTCATCAAATTAAATGAAATATTTCTTCTGTTACCCAAGGATTCCTAGTAGCCCTCCTCTTTTTACCTACTTGATCCAGTGCTGCCTTCACTACTTCATCCCTGAAAGCTACCCATTCTTCTTCTACTGTATTTCTTTCCCCCATTCCTGTCAATTGTTCCCTTATGCTCTCCCTCAAACTCTGTAGAACCTCTGGTTTAGTCCGTTTATCCAGGTCCGATCTTAAATTCCCACCTTTTTGCAGTTTCTTCAGTTGTAATCTACAATTCAAAGCCAATATATTGTGGTCAGAGTTAATATCTGCCCCTGGAAATGTCCAACAATTTAAAACCTGGTTCCCAATCTATCTGATGCTTTCTAGTATCTCCAGGAGTCATCCATGTATACAACCTTGTTTTATGATTCTTGAACCAAGTGTTAGCTATGATTAACTTATGTTATTGTTGTTGTGGTCTTCAGTCCTCAGACTGGTTTGATGCAGCTCTCCAAGCTACTCTATCCTGCGTAAGCTTCTTCATCTCCCAGTACCTACTGCAACCTACATCCTTCTGAATATGCTTAGTGTATTCATCTCTTGGTCTCCCTCTACAATTTTTACCCTCCACGTTACCCTCCAATACTAAATTGGTGATCCCTTGATGCCTCAGAACATATCCTACCAACCGATCCCTTCTTTTGGTCAAGTTGTGCCGCAAACTTCTCTTCTCCCCAATCCTATTCAGTACTTCCTCATTAGTTATGTGAGCTACCCATCTAATCTTCAGCATTCTTCTGTAGCACCACATGTCGAAAGCTTCTATTCTCTTCTTGTCCAAACTATTTATCGTCCATGTTTCACTTCCATACATGGCTACACTCCATACAAATACTTTCAGAAATGACTTCCTGACACTTAAATCTATACTCGATGTTAACAAATTTCTCTTCTTCAGAAACGCTTTCCTTGCCATTGCCAGTCTACGTTTTATATCCTCTCTACTTCGACCATCATCAGTTGTTTTGCTCCCCAAACAGCACAACTCCTTTACTACATTAAGTGTCTCGTTTCCTAATCTAATTCCGTCAGCATCACCCGACTTAATTCGACTACATTCCATTATCTTTGTTTTGCTTTTGTTGATGTTCATCTTATGCTCTGTGCAAAATTCTACCAGACGGCTTCCTCTTTCATTTTATACCCCCAAACCATATTCACCTACTATGTTTCCTTGTCTTCCTTTTCCTATTCTCGAATTCCAGTCACCCATGACTATTAAATTTTCGTCTCCCTACTCTACCCGAATAATTTCTTTTATCTCATCATACATTTCACCAATTTCTTCATCATCTGCAGAGCTAGTTGGCATATAAACATGTACTACTGTAGTAGGCATGGGCTTCGTGTCTGTTTTGGCCACAATAATGAGTTCACTATGTTGTTTGTAGTAGCTTACCGTATTCCTATTTTTTTATTAATTATTAAACCTATTCCTCCATTACGCCTATTTAATTTTGTATTCATAATCCTGTATTCATCTGATCAGAAGTCTTGTTCCTCCTGCCACCTCCTGTACATTCCCACTATATCTAACTTCAGCCTATTCATATCCCTTTTTAAATTTTCTAACCTATTTGCCCGATTAAGGGGTCTGACATTCCAAGCTCCGTTCCATAGAACGCCAATTTTCTTTCTCCTGATAACGGCGTCCTCCTGAGTAATCCCCGCCCGGAGATCAGAGTGGGGGACTATTTTACCTCCGGAATATTTTACCCAAGAGGACGACATCATCATTTAACCATACAGTAAAGCTGCATGTGCTCGGGAAAAATTACGGCTGTAGTTTCCCCTTGCTTTCAGCCGTTCGCAGTATGAATACAGCAAGGCCGTTTTGGTTATTGTTACAAGGCCAGATCAGTAAATCATCCAGACTGTTGCCCCTACAACTACTGAAAAGGCTTCTGCCCCTCTTCAGTAACGGCACGTTTGTCTGGCCTCTCAACAGATACCCTTCTGTTGTGGTTCCACCTACAGTACAGCCTTTTGTACCCTGAGGCACGCAAGCCTCCCCGCCAACGGTAAGGTCCATGGGGTGGAGGCTTCGAACTACTTGAACCTAACTAATCTAAGGACACGACACATATCCATGCCCGAGGCAGGATTCGAACCTGCGACCGTAGCAGCAGCGCGGTTCCGGACTGAAGAGTCTAGAACCGCTCGGCCAGTGAAACAGGTGTCGAGTCATGGAGTTCATCATCCTTGTCGGACAGGGAGCCACAAATTCCGTCTCCAGTGAAACATAGTAATGGACAATTGTTGTCCAAGGAGCGGGTACTAATCATAATTACGTACTAGAGAATCATCCACATCATAGTAAAAAAAAAGAATTATGGACAAAATTCGAATAAGTCCGCAGCAATATGACCGTATAGTGCATAAGGAAAAGTACGGTTATTCAGGGGATGATAAGGCGCACTTGTTACAAAAGCTGGTATTTGTGCGTTTCAGGGATGCTCAATACAATTTACAGAATGTGTATGATAGTGACCCATTACATCAAATAGCGTGCAACATGGGCTACAGTGCTTTCAGAGGAAGCAGTGTATGGTTGCATGACTTACACAGTGCTACAGAAATGGAAGACGTAAGATAACGAAATTTCAAGCCAAGCGTCCAAACTTGACGACGCACAGCGAACTGAAGAATCGGCCCGAAAATTTGTAGATGAAATAAACAAACTTATTCTATCGTTCAGTAAGGAATTTGTTTTGCACTCCTGCCATTCAAGATTTCAAAAGGAAATGCATATGCAAGGAACCTTTGGAATTAGAGGTACCAAGAGAAATATATCAAGATCAACTGACATCAATGCCTTAACGCATTCGCAAAAAAATATGCCGACTGTTAATCTGGATGGTAAATTCGGTGGAAAGTTATTTATTGTGCTGTCGGAGGTGCTCTGCCCTCTACGATTCTTTGTAGTGTGTGTGTTCTTGAAAGGGCAGTAGGGAATATTTACTTCACAGTAAGCAAGAATGGGCAAATGGGGATAGGAGAACTAAAACTATCGTATGAGCACTGCTTTTCAAATAATTGCTCAAACAACTTGCTTTCGCTTGATTCCTGGTCTCCGTATAAAAATCATGCAATTTTAGAACAAACTATACATCCTGAAAAATACGTAACATTGCAGATCATACCACCTGGAACCAATGGACAAATTTAGCCACTGGATTTTTTTTCGTGCCTATGAAGCATATTATCGCGATATCTGCAGCTACACCAGTTTCACGATAAGCTCCACGACAGACTCCTTCACATGCGGTTGCATGCCGTCACATCTCATCAGTTCTCATCACTCTATCACACCAATATGATTCTATATGCATTCTTTAATAGTGGATATCTTGCTGAACCTCCTGCACGGTTTGTAACTCCTAAGGAGTTCTCCTTCGATCTCCATGGTGTGAACCTTTGTGATCACTGTGGCGCGTCATTCTTCATTCGATGTTCATTGTGCTAGCTGGTGGTTGGTTTGAACGTTTCTGTAATGTCAATGATATCCATTTTTTTAATGCAATACATACATCTCATAGAAGGTTGATGTCTGTACCTCACGGGCCTTAATTTCCTTCCTCCCTCATGATGCATATGGTGAGTCATCCAAAATGGTTCAAATCTGAGGTCGTCAGTCCCCTAGAACATAGAACTACCTAAACCTAACTAATCTAAGGACATCACACACATCCGTGCCCGAGGCAGGATTCGAACCAGCGACCGTAGCGGTCGCGCGGTTTCAGACCGAAGCGCCTAGAACCGCTCGGCCACCCCAGCCGGCGGTGAGTCATTATCAGCAAATGTTTTTCCTGTCGCGCGGTTCCAGACTGAAGCGCCTAGAACCGCTCGGCCACCCCAGCCGGCGGTGAGTCATTATCAGCTAATGTTTTTCCTGTCATAGCTGTTAACACAACACTTCCAAATGAGCCTTACTAAATACTGAAGTTGAGACCTCGCAGTCAAGGTGTTCCATGTTAGTACTGAAGCTAGGACTGTGCAGAGAATATCAGATTGTACCTCATGCGAAATGTTTGTGAGAAGACTGTTCGACGCAGAGAAAAATCAACTAACATAAAGATGTATGCACGTATTAAGATATCACATACAAAAATATCTACATCTATAGCCGTTACACCCCGCGTACAGGATCAACCAGAATTTGAGCGCTCGAGCGCCACGGGACAATTTTTTGCATACTAACAGTACAAAAATATTTAGAGTTTTGCTACAGAATACTCGAAATGGACAGTTCGATTCCGGTTCTATGTGATTTTTTTGTCATTTTCTCTTTTTAAGCTGCATGATATTGTCTCTGGCTTTTTAATCGTTTTATACAGAAGGTATCGCCGCTCTTATTGACAGTGCGTGCGCTTATTTGATACTAAAATAGAAATGAGAATACAATGGCTTCCGCTTCGAAAGTCTACTTTTTATTTTTTTTAAAGCGCTTTCCATTTTCTCTTCCGTGCACTACCCTTTCATGCTTTTTAGTCTGCTGTCAACATTCCTTCCCTTTTCTTCATTTACACCAAAAAGAAAGCTGCTCTTACTTGATATAGTATGTATATTTAACATCTCCACTTTCGTACGTCTTATAGTTGTTTCTGTCCTATTGCAGGTGTTTCATTTTTAACTGATTAATATTTCTGTCAGTTCAAGGACAATTCTTCACAACACCCACAAAATCTGCTTAAGACCAGTTTTAACATATGGTAGCGGAACACTTGTTACGGCTACTACCGGAAATATCAGTAGCATAGAAAAAGTCCAGAATCAGCATTAAGAGTTGTAAGTGGTGGAGTAGAATCAGCATCCTTAGAATCCGTGAGAATTCTAACTGGATTAGAGCCTGCTGGAATAAGTATTCAACGGTTAGCGCTGCTGAGAAGCTGATTCGTTCAAAATGGCTCTGAGCACTATGCGAATTAACATCTGAGGTCATCAGTCCCCTAGACTTAGAACTACTTAAACCTAACTAACCTAAGGACATCACACATCCATGCCTGAGGCAGGATATGAACCTGCGACCGTAGCAGTAGCGCGGTTCCAGACTGAAGCGCCTAGAACCTGTCGGTCACAAAGGCCGGCAGTCGATTCGTCTACCCAATCGAAAAAAAAGATGAAGTATAAAGATTTATGTAGAAATAATGTTGAAAACGCATATCAGTTTCATCCTAAAAGCGGAAGACATAAAATCACAATATCAAATGCCGAAAATTGATGCTGAAAAAATTATTTTTTCACTCCCTCCAGTTCTAGTTCCTCAAATGCAATACGAGCTACACTTAAAGGATATTATAAAAACTTGGACCATAAATTAATAATTGAGATACAGCACTGGAAACAATAAATCTGAGATACCCCGGAAAATGACGTTCAAGCCATCAAAATGGTTCAAATGGCTCTGAGCACTATGGTACTCAACTGCTATGGTCATTAGTCCCCTAGAACTTAGAACTACTTAAACCTGACTAACCTAAGGACATCACACACATCCATGCCCGAGGCAGGAATCGAACCTGCGACCGTAGCAGTCGCACGGTTTCGGACTGCGCGCCTAGAACCGCGAGACCACCGCGGCCGGCGTTCAAGCCATCAGAATTGCAACGAGTCAAGTAAACAATTATTTACATACACTAGACAAAGCAGTTGTGTTAAGTGATTCTAGAGCCTCAATACCGGCTATTATATAGTGTGGTGTCACCGCCAGACACCACACTTGCTAGGTGGCAGCCTTCAAATCGGCCGCGGTCCGTTAGTATACGTTGGACCCGCGTGTCGCCACTATTAGTGATTGCAGACTTAGCGCCGCCATACGGCAGGTCTAGAGAGACTTCCTAGCACTCGCCCCAGTTGTACAGCCGACTTTGCTAGCGATGGTTCACTGACTTCTACGCTCTCATTTGCGGAGACGATAGTTAGCATAGCCTTCAGCTACGTTATTTGCTACGACCTAGCAAGGCGCCATTATCAGTTACTATTGATACTGTGAATCACGTAATGTCAAGAGCGACGTTCGTCATTAATGGATTAAAGTTAAGTATTCCGCCAGCTATGTCCGCTGTTTCTAAATGCTAATTTCCTTATCATGTTCCAGACCTCACGCCAGCCTGCGTGAGCTAAATCGCGTGCCTTTCGGCCTCCTCTAGTAACACGGTGTTGGCTCTCCTGCCAACCACAACAATCAGCACACAAGATCCAAAAATCGTCCACCTTAAGTTTGTCCAAGAAGTACTTAAATGTCTACAACAAAAGAACAAGACACTTGCAATTCAGTGGATACCATCTCGGTGTGGTTTAGATGATAAAGAAACCGCCGATTTTCTAGCCAAAAAGGGCACAAAAATTAAACAGACTGGAAAAACCAGCACATCGTATTTTGTAGTGAAACGCATTGTCATCAATAGATTTAAAAAAGAATTAAAACGACACAATAAAATTTCTTGTGACTGAAAGGCCTGGAAAAACCTCATGGCTGAGTCGGTAGGGCCTGAGGGGCCAAGAACAGAAGCAATAACCATGTTCCGCCTTGAATACTGAATAAGATCTCCATCCTGTCACTTCCAGAATGTGTTCTGTATCACAAAATTGGTTTGATTATGAGCAAAGAACATTTAAAAGAGCGAAGAGCGTAGAAAATTAACTGATTGTAATTCAGACATATCAACATTATATTGGGAAGCAAGAAGGGGAATGACAAAAAGTCATAAAGATTAAATTATCTTTCAAGAAAGAACGTGGCAACTTAAGGCAAACATTTTTTTAAATATCTTGAATCATCAAAACAATTATTATACATAATAACCCACCACCTGAAACATTAGTGGGTCCTAATTACATACAATGTACTGATTACCAAGCAGCATTTACTATTCTTTTCTCTTCATAATATTAACTACAGGATGGAAAGCTAGCTGCTCTATGGGCAAGCCTACTATTCAACCTCCTATACTATCTACTCTACCAAGCTACATCCTGTAGCGTTACAAGTGTGCCAGCAGAATACAAACCACTCTCTCTTGTCCGTGCCCACCAAGGTAAAACCCAGTGGGCGTGCCCTGGCACTGGGCTGGCCTTAACTGGAAATCGCTGCGGGTCTTTCAAAATTATTATATTCTACCAATGAACTCTAACTACTAGGGTCATAATTAGTGTGCAGTTTGTAATTGGGCAAGTTCACACCCTCCCCCTAATCCAGGACGTGGCGGATCCCAATCGTCAAGGCGATCGGCCAGTCCACGCCGCGGCGGAATGGGATAGGCGTGGGATGTCGCCAATCACTCTATCTCCCTTCGGTATTCACGCAGGACCTTGGCGGATACCTCGCTGGCAAGTCTGTCAATGATGTTAAATGTGACCGGATTCCTGATCAAGTGAAACATGTCTGTGTTTGGTTGTTGGTTCCTTAATGCCGTGGCAACATCATCAAACAACGGGCACTCGTAGACCACGTGGTACGGTGTACCTATCCCGGCGCCACAGTCACACGAGGGAGTTGCCCTTTTCCCAAACCGGCAGAGATATGCCAGATACGGACCAGGCCCCGTGAGGAAGTGCAGCAGTCCCTTGTTAGGTTGAAAATGTTTCATTTGGAGACGTTCCCTGATGTTTGGAAGTAACTGGTAGGTTCTTCTGCCTGTGTCGTCCCTATCCCAGAACTCCTGCCATAATTCTTCCCCCCTTCTTCTAATCGATAATTTGTCCCCCACTCGCACCCCCAAAATGTCCTCAGTCTTTTCAACTTGTCCCCTTTCTGCCCAATACCACGCAGCCTGCTCCCTGATTTTAACATCTAGGGGGCACAGCCTCATGAGAATCAGCAATACTCCAGTCTTGCCAAATTGTGTTTAATAGACGTGCCATTTCTCGAACAAATGTGGACGGTACAAAATTTTGTCACAGGTGTTAGTACGCAAGGAATAGCGTTACGATGAATTTTGATTTACCCCATATGATATGAAAAGATTCAGCCAGTATCAAACAAATTTTACACTACTGACCATTAAACTTGCTACATCACAAAGATGACGTGCTACAGACGCGAAATTTAACCAACAGGAGGTAGATGCTGTGACATGCGCGGTGGCACAGCGGTTCTAGGCGATTCAGTCCGGAACCGCGCGACCGCTACGGTCGCAGGTTAGAATCCTGCCTCGGCATGGATGTGTGTGATGTTCTTAGGTTAGTTAGGATTAAGTAGTTCTAAGTTCCAGTGGACTGATGACCTCAGATGTTAATTCTCATAGTGCTCAGAACCATTTGAAACATTTACCCCTTTCCATATATTTGACACGAACAATATACACACTGGGCATTAAATTTGCTACACCACGAAGATGACGTGCTACAGACGCGAAATTTAACTGACAAGAAAACATGCTGTCATATGCAAATGATTAGCTTTTCAGAGCATTCACACAAGGTTGGCTCCGGTGGCGACACCTACAACGTGCTGACATGAGGAAAGTTTCCAACACATTTCTCATACACAAACAGCTGTTGACCGGCGTTTCCTGGTGAAACGTTGTTGTGATGCCTCGTGTAAGGAGGAGAAATGCCTACCATCACGTTTCAGACTTTGATAAAGGTCGGATTGTAACCTATCGCGATTGCGGTTTATCGTTTCGCGACGTTGCTGCTCGCGTTGGTCAAGATCCAATGACGTAGCAGAATAAGGAATCGGTGGGTTCAGGAGGGTAATACGGAACGCCGTGCTGGATCCCAACAGCCTCGTATCACTAGCAGTCAAGTGGACATGCATCTTATCCACATGGGATGTAACGGTTCGTGGAGCCTCGCCTCGAGCTGAGAGTCAACAGATGGGGACGTTTGCAGGACAACAACCATCTGCACGAACAGTTGCACGACGTTTGCAGCAGCATGGACTATCAGCTCGGAGACCATGGCTGCGGTTACTCTTGACGCTGTATCACAGACAGGAGCGCCTGCGATGGTGTACTCAACGACGAACCTGGGTGCACGAATGGCGAAACGTCATTTTTTGGATGAATCCAGGTACTGTTTACAGCATCATGATGGTCGCATTCGTGTTTGGCGACATCGTGATGAATGCACATTGGAAGCGTGTATTCGTCATCGCCATACTGGCGTTTCACCCGGCGTGATGGTATTGGGTGCCATTGGTTACACGTCTCGGTCACCTCTTGTTCGCATTGACGGCACTTTGAACAGTGGACGTTACATTTCAGATGTGTTACGACCCGTGGCTCTACCCTTCATTCGATCCCTGCGAAACCCTCCATTTCAGTAGGATAATGTACGACCGCATGTTGCAGGTGTTCTAGGGGCCTTTCTGGATACAGAAAATGTTCGACTGCTCCCCTGTGCAGCACATTCTCCAGTTCTCTCAGCAATTGGAAACGTCTGGTGAATGGTGGCCGACCAACTGGCTCATCACAGTACGCCAGTCAATACTGTTGATGAACTGTTGTATCGTGTTGAAGCTGCATGGGCAGCTGTACCTGTACACCCCATCCAAGGTCTGTTTGACTCGATACCCAGGCGTATCAAGGCCGTTATTACGGCCAGAGGTGGTTGTTCTGGGTACTGATTTCTCAGGATCTATGTACCCAAATTGCTTGAAAATGTAATCACATCTCAGTTCTAGTATAATATATTTGTCCAATAAATACCCGTTTATCATCTGCCTTTCACCTTGGTGAAGCAATTTTAATGGCCAGAAGTGTATGCATGGTACGAAATTTTGTTACAGGTGTTAGTACGCAAGGAATGGCGTTATGGTGAAGTTTGATTTGCCCCATAAGATATGAAAAGATATAGCCAGTTTCAAAGAAATTTTATTTTGTAGTATAAAGTGCGTGTTAGTTAGACCAGAGGCAACTTGTAAGATGTACAGATTTAGGTTAACGAAACGAAGATCGTTTAGACGGCAAACAAACGATGAGATATCGATCGATTGTTTTCTGTAGATGTTCAAATGAATTTTGTGACAGCGTAGATACGAGTAAATGCAGGTAAAATCTGTGTGTCGTCCGCGAGTTGCGTTGCTTTATTTAAGAATGTGTCGTACTTTGCGATGTTTGTCTGAAAGGGTGGTGTTGTCGGCAGCTGTGGCGCGCCATTAACTGCGGGGTGGAGCACGGCGTACTGCAGTTCTACGCGGGCGCAAGCCCTAACGTGAGTCCCGCATTTATCCATTTATTCACTTATTTATATCCTGTCAACATACTTTTTTGTCTGCTGCCCCGAACGTGAAAATAGACATTAAGTTTTACAAGAAGTACATTTCAACAATGTTACACAGTGGCTACCCACAGAGAAACCTCTTTCCTTCTTTCATTTAATTTCCTATTTACTACAATGTAACTGTTTACTAAATAAGGTAAAATACAGTCACCACTGACCATTCACTAACTAGAGCCTCAGTTCTCTCTCCAATTACACTCATTAGCTCTAAATTATGTTGACTGTACTTGCTGCATTAGAGATCTGATATAACTAGCAAATATCACTCGATAACTGATATTATCTTCTGCGTCAGTTGGTATGGAGAAGTTCTGAGACTAAATACCATAGCAGATAAAATTGTTGATAAAGCTGCTGACGCCCTGAATACATCTGCCACGGCAGCAAAATCCTATTAGGGAAAGCCAACCAAAAGGTAGAAATTTCACGAAGTACTAATTTCAGTTCGGTAGCATTCTGAAAGCTTCAGTTCATTCTGATCAACAAATATGCTTAGATAAACGTAAAAATATTACTCTATCATGACGTGTGTCATATAAGTAACAATTCACTAGCTTGGACTTAACTCATTCGGACAAAGGCGAATGGACGCACTTTCCAGTGCTCGAAACGCAGGAAGAGCAACGGAAAGGCTTGGCATCAACATCAGGAACTAGATCAGGAGTATGATCAGAAAATGGATGTGCGTAACAAACGTCTTCGAGAGATTTGCGAAGCTGCACTGGAAATGGGAGGGTCGCACAGCGATTCATGACCCAAGCAGTTGCAACAAAATAAGACGGGATACTTCTTGCCAATAGCGCTTTAAACAATTGGGAATAGCAACTACTACTCCACACTGTACCAAGAAATCTGATTGTGTTATAAAAACTCGAATGACGAGGTCAACATTCTAGCCTTCGCAGATAATTTAGCAAAATTTTCCGAAAACATCAATACGGCAACTGGACCAATCAGTCTGTTGAAAGAGACGACGGGAAAAGTTACATTACAAATTTCTTTCGGGAGGACACAATTCATAACGAACTTTAAAAAGAAATGCTCCAGAATTCCTAAGCACAAGATAAGCATGCCGCGCGGGGTAGACGCGCGTACTGAGGCGTCTTGCCACGGTTCGCGCGGTTCCCCCTGTTGGAGGTTCGAGTCCTCCCTCGGGAATGGGTGTGTTTGTTGTCCTTAGCGTAAGTTAGTTTAAGTTAGATCAAGTAGTATGTAAGCCTAGGGACCGATGACTTCAGCAGTTTGGTCCCAAAGCAACTTACTACAAGTTTACCAACCACAAGATACGCCATAGTCAGTAAATTTAAGTGTTTAGGGCAAACAACACAGACAAACGATCTCAACAAAAAAAATGCAAAAACAGAGCCCAGATAACGCAAATAGCTTATCAATGAAAGTTGGAATTTTGTGATAAAAATCATTGTCAGTAAAAAAGATAAAACAACAGAACACGATCATAAAACCCGAACGCCATTATACAGCCGAATAGTTAGACCTCAAAGAAAGGAGAAGTTAAAGAATTCGAGGAAAAGAAAGGGAAAATACTACAGAATAAGACTTGGGGCTATGTGAATGAGAAGTAGTAATCAAGAAATCTACACTAAAACTGAAAAACCGTTTTATGTTGTCGGGAAAAGAAAACTTTTGTTTTATGAGCACCTGGTTCGAATGAATCTTGAAAATATACTTAATGATTTCGACAAAAATTTCAAAACGCAAGATATTAAAAAAAGGCTTAGTAGAAAGCAGAAATTTTAGACAGGAAAACGTTCCGAAACGAGGTTACAAAGTTCGAGGGTTTCCAGAAATGGTCAGAAAGCACGTCACTGCACGGACACGTGGAAGAAAAAAAAAAAACAGTATGAAAGAATGAATAAATGCTGGAAAGACCGAAAATTACGAAAGAAAATAAAACATGAACAATTTATTTCACGTAGCCCATATATATACGAATTCGGAGAATGAAAAAGATGAAGAGGATACAACGTAAGAATAAAAACGATTATCTGAGGCTTGATAAAATTATGTTAAGGTGAAAAGTCTTGTATCCTGTGAGGATAACGCAGCTGTAAGTAACTGGCAACGTTATTTGCTTACTTGATTTCTATGGGAATAGGATAGGGAAAATAGTGATACGAAATAATCTGTGAGTAGTATGTCTGTGGACCTTCTAATTCACTTTGGAATGCAAGGAATGCAGTCACATGACCACTTTGTAATTCAAGGAATCATGGCACCACTGAGCACTGCCCCTCATTATCAGTTACGTCATCAAGCCAATCAAAAAATCCAAGATGGTGTTAAGAGCTCAGCTGTGCTTTAGACCCTACTCCCCTCTCCCCTGCAGCCAATCGCAATGAAGTATTAAAATGAGAAAGCTTGTCAGATTGAACTTTCAATAAATAAACAATACAAATAAATAAAAATGAACTAGCCCATCCCTTCCCGCCCTTCCTGTCCCCTCTTCACACTATTTCAGTGTAGTATTAAAATAAGGCAACCATATCACAATGTAGTTCCAAGAAATGAAACAATAAAAAAAATTGCACAATTGGACTATACATACCACACCCCTTCTCTCCTCACTACCCAGTCAGAGAACAACATTAAAGTGAAGTAGCCCTATGAGAACGCAGTTGTAATAAATAAAACAAAAGGTAAAAAGACGAGGGCTAATAGAAATTCTTGGGTAAAAGAAGAGATGTTGAATTTAATTGCTGAAAGGAGAAAATATAAAAATGCAGTAAATGAAGCAGGCAAAAAGGAATACAAACGTCTCAAATATGAGATCGACAGGAAGTGCAAAATGGCTAAGCAGGTATGTCTAGCGGACAAATGTAAGAATGTAGAGGCTTATCTCATTAGGGGTAAGATAGATACTGCCTACAGGAAAATTAAAGAGACCCTTAGAGAAAAGAGAACCACTTGCGCGAATATCAAGAACTCAGATGTAAACCCAGTTCTAAGCAAAGAAGGGAAAGCAGAAAGGTGGAATGAGTGTATAGACGGTCTATACAAGGGCGATGTTATGTTCTTAAGGACAATATTATAGAAATGGAAGAGAATACAGATGAAGATGAAATGGAAGATATGACACTGTGCGAAGAGTTTAACAGACCACTGAGAGACCTAAGTCAAAACAAGGCCCTGGGAGTAGACAACATTCCATTAGAACTCCTGACAGCCTTGGGAGAACCAGTCCTGACAAAACTCTACCATCTGGTGAGAAAGATGTATGAGACAGGCGAAATATCCTCAGAATTCAAGAAAAATATAATAATTTCAATCCCAAAGAAAGCAGTTGTTGACAGATGTGAAAATTACCGAACTATCAATTTAATAAGTCACAGATGCAAAATACTAACGCGAATTCTTTACAGACTAATGGAAAAACTGATAGAAGCTATCCTCGGGGAAGATCAGTTTGGAATCTGTAGAAATGTTGGAACACGTGAAGCAATGCTGACCCTACGCTTCATCTTCGAAAATAGACTAAGGAAAGGCAAATCTACGTTTCTATCCTTTGTAGACTTAGAGAAAGCTATTGACAATATTAACTGGAATACTTTCTTTCAAATTCTGAAGAAGGCAGGGGTAAAATACAAGGAGCGAAAGGCTATTTACAGTTTGTACAGAAACCGGATGGCTGTTATAAGAGTCGAGGGACATGAAAGGGAAGGAGTGGCTGGGAAGGGAGTGAGACAGGGTTGCAGCCTCTTCCCGATGTTATTCAATCTGTATATTAAGCATCCAGTACAGGAAAAAAAATTGGAGTAGGAATTAGAATCCACGGAGCAGAAATAAAAACTTTGAGGTTCGCCGATGACATTGTAATTCAGTCAGAGACAGAAAAGGACATGGAAGAGCAGCTGAGAATGGGCGTGGTCTTCAAGGGAGGATATAAGATGAACATCAACGAAAGCAAAACGAGAATAATGGAATGTAGTGGAATTAAATCGGGTGATGCTGCGGGAATTATATTAGGGAATGAGACACTTAAAGTAGTAAAGGAATTTTGCTATTTGGGGAGCAAAATAATTGATGATGTCGAAATAGAGAGGATATAAAATGTAGACTGGCAATGGCAAGGAAAGCGTTTCTGAAGAAGAGAAATTTGTTAACATCGAGTATAGATTTAAGTGTCAGCAAGTCATTTCTGAAAGTATTTGTATGGAGTGTAGACATGTGTGGAAGTGAAACGCCCGCATCTCGTGGTCGTGCGGTAGCGTTCTCGCTTCCCGCGCCCGGCTGGGTGTTGTGTGTTGTCCTTAGGTTAGTTAGGTTTAAGAAGTTCTAAGTTCTAGGGGACTGATGACCATAGATGTTAAGTCCCTTAGTGCTCAGAGCCATTTTCTTTAGAAGTGGAAGATGGACGATAAGGAGTTTAGACAAGAAGAGAATAGAAACTTTCGAAATGTGGTGATACAGAAGAATGCTGAAGATTAGATGGGTAGATCACATAACTAATGAGGAGGCATTGACTAGAATTAGGGAGCAGAGAAGTTCGTGGCACAACTTGACTAGAGGTAGGGATCGGTTGGTAGGGCATATTCTGAGGCATCAAGGGATCACCAATTTTGTATTGGAGGGCACCGTGAAGGGTAAAAATCGCAGAGGGAGACCAAGAGATGAATACACTAAACAGATTCAGAAGGATGTAGGTTGCAGTAGCCACTGGGAGATGAAGAAGCTTGCACAGGTTAGATTAGCATGGAGAGCTGCATCAAACCAGTCTCTGGACTGAAGATCACAACATCAACAACATGCTGAAGAAAAAACGCTGCGCTTGGTGGTTGGCATGCAATTCCTCGCGCAGATTCAAGATAAAAGTTTACTTTGAAATATCATATGTATGAAAATGAGGAGCTGGCAACATTGTCACTTCTTGCAGCACTTCAGAATGTCCAGAGAAATGTGTATCACTCCACACTAGTGTACCAGCCGTCATGTCACGTGACAATGGGATCCAGAAAACAGCATGCATGTGTCTAATAACTGCATACTGCATAACCCTAACTGGTCCTGTCAAGTTCATGTAGGGCAGATTCGTGATGGAATATGCAAATGAGAAAAACGTCGATATGCTTTAGGTGCTGGGCGCATCCTTCAACCTAGCTGCTTCTGCTACTCACGGATATGCTGCACGTTATCCTCAGACACCATCCCAATAACTATGCTTTTGCCTCCTGGAACTACGCCTTAGGGAATTCGGTAATCTTCATCCATAAGGTTGGTTATAAAAATATGCATGTGTAATTACAGATCTCTATGAAAATTCGAGGAAAATTAAATTATATTATTTCTTGAAATATGTAAGATGGCATACACCTTTCAAATTTTATGATGCTTCAAATTAAATATTTCTACGTCTAATTGTGCATATAACTTATTAAAATACACACAAATGTCTTATTAATACTACTTAAACAAAATATATAGTTTAGTACATTACTGCAATTTTATATTCGTATGACACATTAAATTCTTGTAAACATGTGAAACATTATTGCAAAACACACGCATGAGCCAGACTAAAGGCCTAACTTGCAGCCCAAAGTGCACTAAGAATCACCAGTCACTGAAGTTCAGTGTTTGTACCACACATTAAATTCATGTACATATTTAAAAATTAATTGCAAAACACACATATGGACACTAATGCAGGACTAACTTATAGCCTAAAGTGCAGTGAGAATTACCATTGTTATTCTCAGATCTAACAGTCAACTCTAAAAACGGAAGTTCAATATTCCAACCACACTTTGCAAGCGCAATGGACTTTTAAATTAAATATTTCCGCATCTGCATTGTCTGTATAACTTATTTAAATACATGAAGCTCACTTGCTGACATAATTAAACTCAACTAAACGTAAAAAATTGGTCTCAAAGCATACATGACCACTACTTCAAATCTAAATTACAGCCTAAAGTGCACTGATAGTTAGAGAAGTAAACAATGACAAAATCTCATAAAGTGGTTCATTGTGTTTCTTTAGATGCATTTAGCATAGGGTTATCGTGAGAATGCCTACCAGCATCACAGTAAATATTGTTATTATCTTTTGCTGTTACACAGTGCTAATTGAGGGGGAAAGCTGTATCCCTTCTTTAATTTACATCATAATGTTGCCTCATTAAGTAAGTGTTACAGAGAGAGATCTAGAAAATTTACTGCAGTGTATAAATCAGAGAGATGATGATGATTCAGATGTGAAAAAAGGTGTATCGATTTTTGATGTTGTGTGCACACACAAACTGCATCACAATGACATATGACAGCGAACTGGTAGTTCTGTACTGACAAATTACTATGTAACTGCAATATATGATCTGAAGGTGGGCAGCTAGTCTGAAACCAGCCATCGAGAAGAAAAAAAAACAAAAAAAAAACGGCGATCAAAGACTGAAACGCCATTTTTTTTAACTTTATCAAAGATTTAGTTTTGAGATGTTGACTAAGTCTGTGTCTTTAGACAAGTTAGATCACTGTAACCATCTTTTATCTTTTCTCATGTTGTATATATATATATATATATAGTTGTCTGCATAAACAAAGCAATAATTCTCCAGTTTAACTCATGTAGCATAAAAACATTTTCTTTCTTGCTTCATAAAATTTTGTTGTAGTTAGTGTAGTTTAACACTTTAGTGAGCCTTAGTTGTGATTGGTCAATGTTTCAGAGAGCATTGTTACTATAGTTCCAATTGATAAATATTGCAGCAGTTAGTTTTTGTACTTATCCATGAAATGATCAATCATTTGAAATGAAAATCAATAATTTACAAACAATACATCAACTGAATTTTCCTGTTGATAAACTGCCTCTTTCCCCTTCTCCCACAACTTGGTGGTGAAGAATTACTGACAAACTTGTAAAACGTTAGGCAGTGGGCGTATATTCTAAGAGTCACCAGTAACATTACCTCCAATTTAAATTCCAGCACCGATTATGTATTCCACATGTAGTGATACCATTGTAACACTTCACGAACTTCTGTGAACAATTCATATGTGGAAATACTTACTTTGGGGATGTATAGCGGCCTAACTTGTAATGTCAGCTGTTAGTTTACCATGTTACTTGTAAATATTTACTCATGGAAATAGCATAGGGGTACTTGCTTTAGAATTAAAAATCATGTTTTTAGGCACTGCTTTGACGCATTTGTGGGTATATGAAAAATAACATTGTGATGCTTAATGTAAACATTGCATTTTTTGTATTGCTGAGGTATTTTTGCAGACTTTTTACACTTAGAAATAACATTGTGACATTTTTCATGCATTATAGATGGGGAAAATAATTACTTTGTAGCTTTGTTGTGTCTTAAACCAAGTGTGGTGCACAGATCGAAGTATGAAGATTGCCGCCCGTTGGTGACTAGTAGCAGGAGCTAGAAGCATCATTTGTTTTTGTGTCGCGTTTTTGAAGTTTTGCAGAATAGTATTTAAAGTAAAGGTTACTCTTGACAAAATATGTTACTAATTTGTTAATTCCATTGTATGAGCAAATTTTGCTTTTTAACTATTAGTGGAGAATATGTTTCTTTATCGTGCTCATTTTCTGTAAGAAGTTTACCTGCCTGCTTTGCAGACTACATGTGTTTAAATGTAGAAATTGCTATGCGGTACTTGCGTAAGAGTTCTCTTGACATTGCTGACTCATTATTGCAGACATTTTAGTCTTGGAAGGGATATTGTGGCATCTGAAAAGCATCACAGATGCAGAAAATAATTAACTTCAGGGGTTATTGAAACTTCCTGGCAGATTAAAACTGTGTGCCGGAACGAGTTTGAGTCTCGGTCCGGCACACAGTTTTAATCTGCCAGGAAGTTTCATATCACCGTTCACTCCACTGCAGACTGAAATTCTCATTCAGGGGTTATTGTTATGTATCACTGATTCTGACATCAGGCGTGTTTTCGACGTAGCGATAACACTGTTTACTGTCGTCGATAAGTGCTCTTTAAGCTGTAATGCCCATGCTTATTTTGCAATGCAGCGTGAATGCTGTATGAAGCTAAATGTACGTTGCGTAGTCGATTCGCTTAGCCAATGAGTTCAGTCAGTCTCAGCATATCTAATTGGCACACTTCTCTCATATTATGCCCAATGGGTGTCATTTCATGACAAAACTTGTCGAACACTCAGTCAGCGACTTCAGTCTCGCCTTTGCCTGTCTGTTTGTCTCGTGGTACCTGCCAAGGGTTTAGATGTGGAAAACAATTTGAAAATAATTAATGCGAGGCTTCATTCGAGCTTTGAATAAGTCCAAGTGCTGTTGTACATAATTTTTTGGAGGAACATGGTGCAAGATATTCAAAATATTCAGATACTTTTCAGCACCCCATAAAGTATTGTGAAATATTGCAACTTACATTCTCACATAATTTTGGGGTAAATGTGTGTGTGTTTGTGTGTGTGTGTGTGTGTGTGTGTGTGTGCGTGCGTGCGTGTGTGTGTAGATCAGAATGCCCATAGATATATTACTGCTCTAGGATGAGTAGTTGCAAGTGTCAGGGCACTTGTAGGATTGCAGTTGTCAGCTAGATTCTGCGTTTGAAATGAAAGAGGTAGATAATATGAACAGATCTCTGGAATGATTTCAGGCTATTGAAGACGAAGTAGCTTGAAATAATCTCAGAAAATGACGTAGAAAGGGGAAGATGTAAGGAGGTGGGAGAAGCGTTGGCAAACTTGAGTTCCCAGGAGTGGAGGATACAGAGGGCCGCTGGGATTAGGGTTTGCAGGAGGTATAGGACTAGCGAAAAGTTGTCGTAACTTAACCAGCTGGAAGATGATAGAGGATTGGACGGATAGAGCTGGTTCTTTGGGTGGTTTTTGACACGAAAAGTAAGGTGCAGTGCATCTTGTTCAACGATTGGAGACTGAAAGATCCATGCAACAGCTGCACAGCCGAAGATGGAAGTGGTGAGGGTTTTGTAGGTGTGTATGACTGTCTGTAGACATTGTTCTCATTCTCAGCTGGCTAGTAGTTTCAAGCTTTTGACGACTTTTTCTGCGATGGTTAGTTGGTGGTGGTTCAGTGTGAAGGTTCCTTTATTGGCAGATAGTGCGCTGCGAAATATAATAGTCACATTACACGTAAGAACATGTGTGGAATGTACTGTGACAGATCGCTGCAATTTTGATCTTCATGCTTCCAGAATATTGTATGATTGTTTGGATATGTAAATGAATATATAGTTTGGGATTCAAAGAAATTTCAAAAATACGAGAAGTAATACTGACCATTCGTCGCATGTTAGAGGACAGGTTGAAGAAAGGCAAACCTACAAAATTATAACATTTGCAAATTTGAGAGAACTTTAAAAATATGGAGTAGAATGTACTATTTGACATACTGAAGGAAGGTAGCAGAGATACAGTATAGGGAACGAAGGACCACTTATAATATATGCAGAAACGAGACTGCAGTTGTAAGAGGCGAAGATCATCACAGAAAGAAGTGGTTGGGAAGGGAGAGAGACAGGCTTGTAGGTCATCCCCGATATCATACAATCATTACACTGAGCACGCAGTGATAGAACGAAAGAAAAATTTGGAGAAGGAAGTGAAGTTCGGGGAGAAGAAAAGAGGACTCTTAAGTTTTGCCATGACATTGCAGTTTTGCCAGAGACGGTAAAGGACTTGGAAGAGCATCATCATCATCATCATTTAAGACTGATTATGCCTTTCAGCGTTCAGTCTGGAGCATAGCCCCCTTATAAAATTCCTCCATGGTCCCCTATTCAGTGCTAACATTGGTGCCTCTTCTGATGTTAAACCTATTACTTGAAAATCATTCTTAACCGAATCCAGGTACCTTCTCCTTGGTCTGCCCCGACTCCTCCTACCCTCTACTGCTGAACCCACGAGTCTCTTGGGTAACCTTGCTTCTCCCAGGCGTGTAACATGACCCCACCATCTAAGCCTGTTCGCCCTGACTGCTACATCTATAGAGTTCATTCCCAGTTTTTCTTTGATTTCCTCATTGTGGACACCCTCCTGCCATTGTTCCCATCTACTCGTACCTGCAATCATCCTAGCTACTTTCATATCCGTAACCTCAACCTTGTTGATAAGGTAACCTGAATCCACCCAGCTTTCGCTCCCATACAACAAAGTTGATCGAAAGATTGAACAGTGCACAGATAACTTAGTCTTGGTACTGACTTCCTTCTTGCAGAAGAGAGTAGATCGTAGCTGAGCGCTCACTGCGTTGGCTTTGCTACACCTTGCTCCCAGTTCTTTCACTATGTTGCCATCCTGTGAGAATATGCATCCTAAGTATTTGAAACCGTCCACCTGTTCTAACTTTGTTCCTCCTATTTGGCACTCAATCCGTTTATATTTCTTTCCCACTGACATTACTTTCGTTTTGGAGATGCTAATCTTCATACCATAGTCCTTACATTTCTGATCTAGCTCTGAAATATTACTTTGCAAACTTTCAATAGAATCTGCCATCACAACTAAGTCATCCGCATATACAAGACTGCTTATTTTGTGTTCACATATCTTAATCTCTCTCATGTAGATGATATTCAAATAGATGCAGGTTGCAGTAGTTAGTCAAAGATGAAGGTTCCTGCACAGGCTATAGTAGCATGGAGAGTTGCAGTCTTAAGACTGAACACTTCGACAACAACAAAAACAACTGTTTATTTGAGACAGTATAAAGGATGAATGATCAGTATTCAAGGATATTACAGGAACGATAATTCGAGCAAAAACGTCTTGTAAACATGGGCCCTAAAATGCATATCTTAAAAGCTATGAGCTCATCTTCGATACTGTGAAACAAATTTCTTCCCCTGTGAGTTCTTTGATTTCCAAATTTTAGAAGGAGATAGCGTCGGCCAATACAAGAAGAAATTGTCAAAAAAACACGTACTCTAAATTGCATACCTTAAGAGGCACGAGCACTTGTTCAGTAGAAGATGTGTGTTTCATAGCAACGAAGATTTATAAGTGTTCGTGGCTCATGAGGAATGCACTTCAAAGCCTATGTTTAGGGGACTATTCTTTCATATTTTGGTCCATACTACCTCCTTCCAAAATAGTGAAAGTAAAGTGCTTGCAGAAGAAAAGATTTGTTTCACAGTATCGAGGATGAATTACTCATTGTTCTAAATGTATGCTTTTTAGAATCCATGTTTACCGGACTTTTTGCTTAGAACGATTGTTCCTGCCATATCCCTGAATACTGACTATTGCGCCTGGTGCATTGTGTGTACCACCAAATACACTGATGAAAAAAAATCGCAAAACCTAAAAATAATTGATGCAGAGTAACGAAATTGCGGAAATACATTTCTCATTGTAAATGTCAAACACTGGTACATTAACAACAGATGTAGTCGCCAGAATGTTGACTGTAAGCAAGCAAACGTGCATGCATCGTGTTGTACTGGTGCTGGATGTCAGTTTGTGGGATGGAGTCCCATGACTGTCCATCAACTCAGGGTCGGTTAAGGCTGTTTGTGGATGACGTGGGAGTTATCAGCCAGTGATATCCCATATGTGGTCGATTGGACGCACGTCTGGTGATCGAACAGGCCAAGGCAATATATCGACACTCTCTAGAGCATGCTGGGTTACGGCAGCAGTGTGTGGGTGAGCGTTATTCTGTTGGAAAACACCTTCTGGACAGCTGTTAATGAATGGCAGTACGATAGGTCGAATCATCGATTCACGTACGATTTTGCAGTCAGGGTGGATGAGATAACGACGAGAGTGCTCATGCTGTCATACAAAATCGGACCCCAGACTCTAGGTGTAGGTCCAGTGTGTCTAGCTCGAGGACAGTTTGGCTTCAGGTTCTGAACTGGCCTCCTCCTAACCAACACACGACCATCACTGGTACCGAGGCAGACACCTCTTTCCATCATAAAATACAATAGACGTCCACGGTACCCTCCAATGAGCTCTCGCTTGTCACCACTGAAATCATATATGGCGATGGTTTGGGATCAGTGGAATGCATCCTAAGGGTGTCTGGATTGGAGTTGTCCCTGAAGTAAGCGACTTGTAACAGTTCGTTGTGTCACTGTGGTACCAGCTGTTGTTCAAATTGCTGCTGCAGATGCAGTACGATGCGCCAGAGCCATAGGCCGATCACGGTGGTTTTCCCTAGCGTTAGTGGCCGTCTGGTGACCGGTCTTTTTGCCATCACACATTCTCGAGACCACCGCTGTCGGCAATCATGTACGGTGGCTGCATTCCAGCCAACTCTTTCTACAATATCGCAGAAGAGACATCCAGCTTCTCCTGGCCCTATTACACGACATCGTTGAAACTCAGTGAGGTGCTGATAAGGGGTCTTTGTCGTCTTAAAGGCTTTGTTGGCTAACATCAGCGCATAACGCCGAATGTCAAAGGTAATCAACGCTAATGGCAGTTAGAGCGTGATTTAAACCAGTTTGATTTACATCCTCATAATGGCGCTCCTGGCGCCAGTCTTATGCGAGTGCCGCGAAATTTGAATAGACGTCATCTTGCAGTTGAATTCACATGTCTACCAACATTCGTTTATGTCGCACAACTCCTTCTTGGTGTTGCGATTTCTTTTACGTCTGTGTAGTTAGATACTGCCACGTTTCGAAAAAACCCGTCTAGCCATAAAGATCAGGGAGAAACTAGGCATATGCGTAACGCTACTATTTCTCATTTTGCAGCTGCTACCCCCGCCGCCGTCAGAGAGCGCCGCTCGGACGAATCTGCGGCTTGAAGGAAGCGAAGACCGCCCATCCGCTCGCGTCTCCATCTGCAGGTAGCCAGCCCACACCCTGGTCTTGTTCTTACAGCGAGTGCTACTTCCAAATCTATTTTGTGTGGATACCAAACAAGTTTCCACATATCTGAACTCAGTAGTTTCATATCTCTAAAAACAAAATATTTCGTATTATGTATTCATATTTTCATGCACTTCCCTTATCAGCAGGCTGGCCAGAGTGGCCGAGAGGTTCTAGGTGCTACACTATGGAGCCGCGCGACTGCTACGGTCGCAGGTTCGAATCCTGCCTCGGGCATTGGTGTGTGTGATGTCCTTAGGTTAGTTAAGTTTAAGTAGTTCTAAGTTCTAGGGGACTGATGACATCAGAAGTTAAGTCCCATAGTGCTCAGAGCCATTTGAACCATTTGAACCTTATCAGCAATCGACTTCTTGACATTTGCTGGCAGATTAAAGCTACGAGGAAGGATCAGAAAGTAACAAAATAATATTTTCTTCTCTTGGTGTTGCAGCTGGAATATTGAAATTTCATGATGATATACACTGAAGCGCCAAAGAAACTGCTATAAGAATGCATATTCAAATACTGAGATATGTAAACAGGCAGAATATGGCACTGCGGTCGGCAACGCCTGTCTATGACAACAAGTATCTGGAGCAATTGTTAGGTCGGTTACTGCTGCTGCAATGGCAGGCTATCAAGATTTAAATGGGCTTGAACGTGGTGTTATAGTCGGCGCACGAGCGATGGGATACAGCATCTCCGAGGTAGTGAAGAAGTGTGGATTTTCGCGTACGATAATTCCACGGTTGTACCGTAAATATCAGGAATCCGGTAAAACAGCAAATCTCCGACATCGCTGCGGCTGGAAAAAGGTCCTGCAAGAACGGGACCAACGACGGCTGAAGAGAATAGTTCAACGTGACAGAAGTGCAACTCATCCGCAGATAGTTGCAGATTGCAATGCTGGGCAATCAGCAAGCGTCAGCTTGCGAACCATTCAACGAAACATCATCGATATGGGCTTTGGAAGCCCACTCGTGTATCTTTGATGACTGAACGACACAAAGCTTTACGAGGCGTCCGACATTGGACTGTTGATGACTGGAAACACGTTGCTTCGTCGGACGAGTATGGTTTCAAATTGCATCTATCGGATGGTCGTGTACGGACACAGAGATAACCTCATGAAACAATGGACCGTACATGGCAGCAGGTGACTGTTCAAACTGGTAGAGGCTCTGTAATGGTGTGGGGCGTGTGCAGTTGGAGTGATATGGGATCCCTAGTACGCAGGAGGCGGCTACATGGGTAGCAGGGGCTGTATGGCGTGGACTGGGCGTTTTTTTTTTTAGAAGGGCTTCTTCAGTCACAAAGGATGCAGGTTGAACACAGGAGGAACGTAGATATAGGAACCAGCGATATAACAGTTGTAAATTGTGGTAGCTGTGTTGGGAAAGCACCAGACCTCCAAGCGCTAATAGAAAGCACTGATGCTCTAATCGTTATAGGCGCTGAAAGCTGGCTAAAGCCGGATATAAGCTCAGCCGAAATTTTTGCGGATAACCTAACGGTGTTCCGAAATGATAGGCTAAACACGGTTGGCGGAGGCGTGTTTGTTGCTGTCAGAAGTAGTTTAACTTGTCCAGAAATTGAAGTAGATACTTCCTGTGAGTTAGTATGGGCAGAGGTCACTGTTGGCAATCGGAATGAAATAATAGTTGGATCCTTTTATCGACCTCCCACTTCAGATGGTACAGTTGCTGAAAGGTTCAAAGAAAACTTAAGTTTGACTTCAAACACGTACCAGAATCATACGATAATAGTTGGAGGCGACTTTAATTTACCCTCGATATGTTGGCGAAAATACATGTTTAATTCGCATAGAACATCATCCGAACTTGTGCTAAACGCATTTTCTGAAAATTATCTCAAGCAATTAGTTCATGAGCCCACGCGAATAGTAAACGGTTGTGAAAACACACTTGACCTCTTAGCAACAAATAATACTGAGTTAATAACGAGGATCAAAACCGATTCAGGAATTAGTGAACACAGGGCTGTCGTAGCGAGATTGAAATTGTAATCACCAAATCCTTGAAAAATAAGCGAAAAATATACCTATTCAAAAAAGCAGATAAAAATTCACTTGACGCCTTCCTGAGAGAGAATCTCCGCTTATTCCAAATTAATAATATAAGTGTAGACCAGATGTGGCTTAAATTCAAAGGAATAGTATCGGCAGCAATTGAGAGTTTTGTACCAAATAAATTAACAAACGACGGAGCTGATCCTCCTTGGTATACAAAACGGGCTAGAACACTGTTGCAGAAACAGCGAAACAAACATGCCAAATTTAAACAGACGCAAAATCCCCAAGATTGGCGATCTTTTACAGAAGCTCGAAATTTAGAGCGGAATTCAATGTGAGGTGTTTATAACAGTTTCTACAACGAAACTTTGTCTCGAAACCTGGCAGAAAATCCAAAGAGATTCTGGTCGTATGTGAAGTATGTTAGCGGCAAGAAACAATCAATGCCTTCTCTGCGCGATAGCAATGGATATACTATCGAAGACAGTGCTCCCGAAGCAGAGTTACTAAACACAGCCTTCCGAAATGCCTTCACAAAAGAAGACTAAGTAAATATTCCAGAATTCGAATCGAGAACAACTGCCAACATGAGTAACGTAGCTGTAAATATCCTCGGAATAGTGAAGCAACTTAAATCACTTAACAAAAGCGTCTTCTGGTCCAGACTATATGCCAATTAGGTTCCTTTCGGAGTATGCTGATGCATTAACTCCTTACGTAACAATCATATACAACCGTTCTCTCGACGAAAGATCCTTACCCAAAGACAGGAAAGATGCACAGGTCACACCAATATTCAAGAAAGGTAATAGGAGTAATCCACTAAATTACAGGCCCATATTGTTACGTCGATATGCAGTAGGATTTTGTGACATATATTTTTTTCGAACGTAGTGAATTACCTCGAAGAAAACGGTCTATTGACACACAGTCAACATGGGTTTAGAAAACATCTTTCTTGTGAAACACAAGTAGGTCTTTATTCACATGAAGTGCTGAGTGCTATGGACAAGGGACTTCAGATCGATTCCTTACTTCTGGATTTCCGGAACGCTTTTGACACAGTACCACACAAGCGGCTCGTAGTGAAATTGCGTGCGTACGGAATATCGTCTCAGTTATGTGACTGGATCTGTGATTTCCTGTCGGACAGGTCACAGTTCTTAGTAGTTGACGGAAAGTCATTCAGTAAAACAGAAGTGATTTCTGGCGTTCCCCAAGGCAGTGTTATAGGCCCTTTGCTGTTCCTTATCTATATAAACGATTTGGGAGACAATCTGAACAGCCGTCTTCGGTTGTTTTCAGATGACGGTGTCGTTTATCGACTAATAAAGTCATTAGAAGATCAAAACAAACTGCAAAACAATTTAGAAGAAATATCGAAATGGTGCGTAAAGTGGCAGTTGACCTTAAATAACGAAAAGTGTGAGGTCATCCACATGAGTGCTAAAAAGAACGCGTTAAACTTCGGTTACACGATAAATCAGTGTAAACTAAAAGCCGTAAATTCAACAAAGTACCTAGGAATTACAATTACGAACAATTTAAATTGGAAGGAACACACAGAAAATGTTGTAGGGAAGGCTAACCAAAGACTGCGTTTCATTGGCAGGACACTTAGAAAATGTAACAGACCTACTAAGGAGACTGCCTACACTACGCTTGTCCGTCCTCTTTTAGAATACTGCTGCGCCGTGTGGGATCCTTACCAGATAGGACTGACTGAGTGCAACGAAAAAGTTGAAAGAAAGGCACCACGTTTTGTATTATCGCGAAATATGGGAGAGAGTGTCACAGAAATAATACAGTATTTGGGATGGACATCATTAAAAGGCGTTTTTCGTTGCGACGGAATCTTCTCACGAAATTCCAATCACCAACGTTCTACTCCGAATGGGAAAATATTTTGTTGACACCGACTTACATAGGGAGGAACGATCACAAAGATAAAATAAGGGAAATCAGAGCTCGTACGGAAAGATACAGGTGTCCATTCTTCCCGCGCGCTATACGAGATTGGAATAATAGAGAATTGTGATGGTGATTCGATGAACCCTCTGCCAGGCACTTAAATGTGATTTGGAGAGTATCCATGTAGATGTAGATGTAGATCCTGTCTGATCACCTGCATCCATTCATGTCCACTGTGCATTCCGACGGACTTGGAGAATTCCAGTAGGAGAATGCGAGGCCCTACAGTCCCAGAATTGCTACAAAGTGGCTTCAGGAACACTCTTCTGAGTTTAGAAGCTTTCGCTGGCCACCAAACTCTCCAGACATGAACATTATTGAGCATATCTGGGTGCATTTCAACGTGCTGTTCAGAAGAGATCGTTCTCTCTGCAGGATTCATGGTGTCAGTTCCGTCCAGCACTACTTCAGACATTAGTCGAATCCATGCCACGTCGTGTTGCGCCACTTCTGCCTGCTTGTTGGGGGCCTACGTGATATTCGGCTCTTTGCTGTAGTTTGAAGTTTGCGCTATTTGGGGTATTCCGTTTTCATGTGCGGTAGAAGCCTGAACTACGAAACAGACATGGCGCGCATGTTACTCTCATCAGCTTGTGAAGAGCAGCTAAGTATAGCTCGACATTTATGGGCCGAAGGACATAAGCCGAGTGAAACTCACAGGGTCGTTGGTGGGCGTGCTTGGGGACGACTGTATGGATCGTAGCGAAGTCTCCAGG
This sequence comes from Schistocerca gregaria, assembly GCF_023897955.1. NCBI lineage: Eukaryota > Metazoa > Arthropoda > Insecta > Orthoptera > Acrididae > Schistocerca > Schistocerca gregaria. The sequence continues at coordinate 198,920,079 of NC_064922.1, forward strand.
TGGTGTGCATTCTGCCAATGATATTTTCATGGATATTAACTAGTGGTTTAAAGCCAACTCATTGACATTAAACTTTGAAAAGACTCACTACATGCGATTCAGAACCTGTAAGAGGTTTCCACCCATCATATGCATAAAATATGAAGAAGAGCAGATAGAAGAGGTTGACAGTCTTAAATTCCTGGGATTACAACTTGATAATAAATTCAGTTGGGAGGAGCACACCACAGAACTGCGGAAACGCCTTAACAAATCTGTATTTGCAGTTCGAGTGTTAGCAGACATAAAAGTGAAAAGGCTTCCATACTTTGCCTACTTTCATTCTATAATGTCATATGGTATAATATTTTTGGGTAACTCTTCAAGTCAAACAAACGTTTTCAGAGTCCAAAAGCGTGTAATTCGTATTATTAGGGGAGTAAACTCACGGACGTCTTGTAGAAACCTCTTCAAAGAACTGGGTATACTAACTACTGCCTCTCAGTATATTTACTCCTTAATGAAATTTGTCCTAAATAACGTATCTCTTTGTCCAACAAACAGTTCAGTTCATACATACAATACCAGGAACAAAAATGATCTGCCCAGGGACTTAAAAGCACTTACTTTAGTTCAAAAAGGGGTCCACTACTCAGGAACACTCATCTTAAATAATTTGCCAGCAAACATAAAAAATTTAGTTACAAATAAAGATCAGTTTAAAAGGAGCCTGAAAGACTTACTAGTGGCCAACTCCTTCTACTCCATTGACGAATTTTTTAATAGAAACAAATGATTTTTGTATATATTTATACTATTAGTAGTGTTATTTCAACTTAAAAAAAAGGTGACATGTTCCACATCCACGAGGATCTCCTCAACACGGATCTATGGAACGAAAAACTAATCTAATCTAATCCAAGAGGGCCGTGTGAACTTCAGTACTTCACCATGATCCTGGTGGCTGTAAACAACTGCAACCCCGCATTATGTCGGAGCCATTTTGAACGAGCGACGTGTGCAGCTGCGAACCTTATCGCAACAGTTCAATATTTTCTGTGATGTGGTTTACGATATTGTCCAAGACACGTTGAACTTTGGTAAAGTTTGTGGTGGCTGGGCGCCTAAGACCTGAAGACTTATCACAAGAGCCAGTGAATGATGACAAGCTTGGATCACTTCGCCGCAGCAGGTCATCACTTTTTGAAAGGAATGATCACTAGTGATGAGTAGTGGGTACTTTGGCATACCACTACACGACCAAATCCAAGCAGGCCTAAATGATGTGGAAACATGCTGGTTCTCCGGTACGGAAAAAAAAATGAAAGTGACTCAAACTGCTAGGAAAGTGGTTTTGACTGTGTTCTGGGATATGAATGGTGTGTTATTGGTGAACTTTGCTGAACACGGGAGCACTGTGAACGCTGCAACCTGCATTAAAACTTTGGTTAGCTTACCTCCTGCCCTTCCTGACAAACGCCACATAATTAATGCTGAGGGTGTCAAAATTCTTCGTGGCAATACTCTCCCCTATGTTGCTGCTCTTGTTCGAGAGAAACTGACAAATTTGTGTGGGAGACGCTCTAGTATTCACTATAAAGTCCGGACCTTGCACCGTCGGACCTTCGTATGGTTGGTTCCACGCAGAGACTCTTACTTGGCCAACGCTTTGCGACACATGCGGAAGTGAAATCAGCAGACCGCACGTGGCTATACTCTAACCAAATGGACTTCTACTAAAAGGCCATTTTGAAACTGTTATCGCGTTGGGAGAAAAGTGTTGAGAACGTTGGTCACTATGTAGAAAAGATAAAAGTTTAGTTTAGTTTTGTTACCTATTTACCCCTTTGGTAATAAAGTTATTCTGCGTCACTTTCCGACCTTCCCTGGGATTTGCTGCACTGGGGCTCTAACCTGGTACTATGCTTTCCGCTGCAAACCAGTGGGTCGTGAATAGCATTATTTTGAGCAATTAATTCATGAGCCCACTCGAAGCGTAAATGGCTGCGATAGCGTACTTGACCTCTTAGCAGCAAATAATCCTGAATAAATAGGGAGCATCATGACGTTAAACAGGGATTAGCGACTACAAGGCAGTTGCTGCTAGGCTGAATACCGTAACACCTACAAGTATCAAAAAGAAACGCAAAGTATATCTATTTTAAAAAGATGATAATGCTCTTAACGTCTTTTTAAGAGACAGTCTCCACTTCTTCCAATCTGTTCTTGTAAGCATAGAAAAGATGTGGATTGATTTCAAAGAGATAATATCGACGGTAATTGAGAGATATATGCTATATTAATTAATAAGTGATGACACTGATCCGCCATGGTACACAAAACGGCTGAGATCGCTGTTGCAGAAGCAACGAAAAAAGCATGCCAAATTTAAAAGAACGCAAAATCCCCAAGACTGGCAAAGTTCTGCAGAAGTTCGAAAGATAGCGCGCACTTAAGCTTTTAATAATGTCTAAAACTAAACTCTGTCTCGGAATCTAGCAGAAAACCGAAAGAGATTTTGGTCATGCATAAAGTGCACCAGTGGCAAGACGCAATCAATACCTTCACTGCGCAATACCATGGATGAAGTCACTGATGACAGTGCCACTAAAGCAGAGTTATTAAACATGTTTTTCCGAAACTCCTTCACTGAAGAAGACAAAGTTAATGTCCCTGAATTCCAATTAAGAACAGCTGCCAAGATGAGAACCACAGAGGTAGATATCCTTAGTGTAGCAAGGCAGCTTAAATCACTTAACGGAGGCAAGGCCTCCGGTCCAGATTATATACCAGTCATGCTCATTTCAGTGTATGCTGACATAATAGTTCCATATTTAGCAATTATATACAACCGCTCGCTCACAGTTAGTTCCGTGCCTAACGACTGGAAAATTGCTCAAGTCACACCAGTATCCAAAAATCGGAAGTAGGAGTAAACCGTTGAATTATAGGCCCATATCACTAATTTCGATTTGCAGTAGGGTTTTGGAACATATAATGTTTTCGAACATTATGAAGTACCTCGAAGAAAACCATTTATTGGCACACAGTCAGCACGGATTTAGAAAATACCGTTCTTGTGAAACACAAATAGCTCCTTATACTCATGAAGTAATGAGTGCTACCGATAGGGAATGTCAAATTGATTCCATATTTTTAGATTTCCAGAAGGCTTTCGACACCGTTCCTCACAAGCGTCTTCTAACCAAACTGGATGCCTATGGAATATCGCCTCAATTGTGCGACTGGATTCGTGATTTCCTGTAAGAAAGGCCACAGCTCGAGTAATAGACGGAAAGTCATCGAGTAAAACAGAAGTGATATCCGGCGTTCGGCAAGGAAGTGTTACAGGCCCTCTATTGTTCCTGATATGTATTAACGACATAGGAGGCAATCTGAGTAGCCGTCTTAGATTGTTTGGAGATGATGCTGTCATTTATCGTCTTGTAAAGTCATCGGGTGATCAAAACGACTTGCAAAATGATTTAGATATCTGTTTGGTGCGAAAAGCGTCAGTTGACCCTGAATAAAGAAAAATGTTAAGTTATTCACATTAGTACTAAAAGAAATACGCTAAATTTCGATAAGTCACACAACAATATGACCATTCCTCCCTTACTGCATTCCTCGCTTTTTTATCGGGACCTGCCTCTGCATCTATCTTGGCATCACTGTGTATTGATGGTATTTACACTATTAAGATTTTCTGGGAATATAAGAAGTTATATGAATGGTTGTTGTCTGTTCTTTCGGACATGGCCGGCCGGAGCGGCCGAGCGGTTCTGGGCGCTTCAGTCTGGAGCCGCGCGTCCACTACGGTCGCAGGTTCGAACCCTGCCTCGGGCGTGGCTGTGTGTGATGTCCTTAGGTTGGTTATGTTTAAGTAGTTCTAAGTTCTAGCGAACTGATGACCTCAGATGTTAAGTCCCTTACTGCTCAGAGCCTTTCGGACATGTCCGAAAGAACAGACACCATGCAGAATCCGCAGATGCGAAATATAGGGTGTTTATATATGAATATCGGGGTTTTAACGCTTAGTAATATTTATTACATTAAACTTAGTGTTGTAAATGATATGTCGAATGAAAGAGCGACTCAAACAGCTGTGTTTGGCACTACTGCACATGCGCAGCGCGCAATGTTTCCGCCGCAATCCGCTGTTACTACCGCTGTCTAGCGGTAGTAACGAAGTTGGCGACTAGTGAACTTTGCATGGCTTCCACTTTCAGCAGACCTAACGCCATGCGATTTTTTCCTTTGGGGCTTCATCTAGGATGGTGTGTATGTACCTCCGCCACCAGCACACCTCCGTGAATTAAGAAACCAGATTGAAGCAGCTGTTGCTACAATCACTGAAGACGCACTTATCAACGCTTGGGAAGAACTCGGCTATAGACTTGATGAGTGCCGTGTGACAAATGGTGCTCACACTGAACATTTATAAGGTTCTTGGTAAAACTGATTGAGTTGCTCTTTCATTTGACATATTATTTATAACTGTAAGTTCAATATACGAGGGTGATTCAAATGAAAACCTTAAATATTTTTTAAATATTATTTATTGTGCGGAAGTGGTACAAAGCTGTATCATTTTTCAACATAATATCCCCCACGCTCAATGCAAGTCCTCCAGCGCTTACAAAGTGCACAAATTCCTATAGAAAAAAATTCTTTTGTTAGTCCGCACAACCGCTCATGCACCGCGTGGCGTACCTCTTCATCAGAACGGAACTTCTTTCCTCCCATTGCGTCTTTCAGTGGTCCAAAGATATGTAAATCATTTGGGGCAAGGTCTGGTGCGTATGGTGGATGAGGAAGACACTCAAAATGCAGGTCTGTGATTGTTGCAACTGTTGTACGGGCAGTGTGGGGCCTTCCATTGTCATGTTGCAAAAGGACACCTGCTGACAGCAATCCACGTCGCTTTGATTTGATTTCAGGCCGCAGATGATTTTTTAGGAGATCTGTGTATGATGCACTGGTGACAGTGGTCCGTCTAGGCATGTAATACTCCAAACTGACGCCTTTATCGTCCCAAAAGAGAATCAGCATAATCTTCCCTGCTGATGTTTGGTGATGGCGCCAATTCTTGCTCGCTCTCTTCATTTCCGGTTGGTGGAAGTGAACGCAGGTTTCGTCCCCAGAAACGATTCTTGCAAGGAAGCCGTCACCTTCTCGTTCAAAGCGCCGAAGAAGTTCTTCACAAACATCAACACGGCGTTCTCTCATTTCAGGAGTCAGCTGCCGTGGCACCCATCTTGCAGACACTTTGTGAGACTGGAGTACATCATGCACAATGTGGTGTGCTGACCCATGACTATTCTGTAAACATGGTGCAATGTCATTCAGTGTCACTCTGTGGTTTTCATTCACTATGGCTTCAACTGCTGCAATGTTCTGTGGAGTCACAACTCGTTGTGCCTGACCTGGACGAGGAGCGTCTTCCACTGAGGTGACACCATTTGCAAACTTCCTACGCCATTCGTAGACTTGCTGCTGTGACAAACATGCATCACTGTACTGAACCTTCATTCTTCGATGAATTTCAATAGGTTTCACACCTTCACTACGCAAAAACCGAATAACAGAACGCTATTCTTCCCTGGGGCGGCCATCTTTATACTGATATTGCGATGGTATGTGTGCATCTGCACTATGCCGCCACCTATAGACCATTCTGCACGCTGTTTGTACCCCGATTACCAACTTACAGGATAACGGCGCGAAATTTAGATTTGTTATTAGAAATTTAAGGTTTTAATTTGACTCGCCCTTGTAATAAACATTGTAAAGCGTTAAAACCCCGATATTCATTTACAAACGCGCTGTATTATACTTAATTGAAGGGGATCACTACTGTCAGCTGCAGCGGGACATTAAGCGTATCAGCGGCGATGAGCGAAAATGTGTACCGGACCGGGATCCGAACCCGGGATATTCTGCTTAATAGGCAGGTGCGCTAACCAGTGCACCATCCGGGACACAGTGTTTCGCAACTACGCGGACTATGTGGGCACGCCTCGCGGCTGATCCACACCCCAGACTGCACGCAGAATAGATGGCTGACGGTGGCAGTGTGGATGGGCCGTGCAGTTACGAGACACTGTGTCCCAGATGGCGCAGTGCACCTGCCTAGCCTAGTAAGCAGGATACCACGGGTTCGAGTCCGGCTACGGTACATATTTCCGCTCGCCACCGCTGATTCCACTTAATATCTCGCTGCATCTGGCAGCAGTGAGCCCCCTTCAATTTAAACATAAGAAACAATACACGATTATTATTTGATACCAAACGAAACTTGGACTCACATTCCTGTATTTACTAGGTATGAATTCAGCAGGAACTTCACACCAATTTTTTCATAAAGTTTCCCCTACAGTCAGCTTAACTTCCAGCAATGTTCTGGGTTGGGTTGTTTTGGGGAAGGAGACCAGACAGCGAGGTCATCGGTCTCATCGGATTAGGGAAGGACTGTGAAGGAAGTCTGCCGTGCCCTTTGAAAGGAACCATCCCGGCATTTGCCAGGAGCGATTTAGGGAAATCACGGAAAACCTAAATCAGAATGGCCGGACGCTGGATTGAACCGTTGTCCTCCCGAATGCGAGTACAGTGTTTAACCATTGCGCCACCTCGCTAGGTGTAATGTTCTGGCAATTGGGGCAGTGGCGTTCCACTTATCAACGACTATGTTCCTTCCTGAGTTTGTAATGTGAGTAACAAGACAGTGAACAACATCTGAGCGATTATTAGACTGCCTGAATGGACCATCATGCTGCATTCCTGCATGTACCTCAAATGTGTGCAAAAAGAGAGTTCTAGACTTTACTTTGTCAAACACTTTTATTCCAGATTTCGTAGGTTTTTTTCTAGGCAAATGCTATCTACATAAGCAATGACCCTGAAATGGAATGTGGCGGTCATCAGTCGTCAAATAATGAGCTGGGACATAGCTTTTTATAAAGTTTTTTGCTATTAGTATCAGAAAGTCACAAATAGCAACCAACTTCTCAGACTTCTTTCTCTGATTTCGGTCACTGCTGATGTCAAATCGACTAGACCAAAGCAAGAACAAAACTCTGATAATGCATGGTTAGGGTAAAAATTTCAAGTCCGTCCTGCCCCCCACATATAGATGAAGCGGAGATGAGAAACTCCATAGGTTCCAGCAAACAGCAATAAGCCAAAAATGCCTTCAGTTCAGCTCGACCTGTAACGAGTGTCACGACACCTCTCAGAATTATCGACGATTTACATAAAGAATGTATTAATGTACATAATCAATCTTCCAATTATATTCTCGTCGAAATAAAGGAAAAAGGTCTCCTGCGGTGCGTTTAGGTAAATGTGTGGTAATGATATCGCGCTTTTTAGCACGGCCCCTTTGACTAAAATGACTGTTTGTTCCATTTGGTCTTGCTACCTCTGCCAACAAAAACAAGTGTCATTCTTCAGTCACTGTTTCATCACCCGAAGCAGCAGGTATCCACAATCTTCAACATTGTCATCTCCAAAATCAGAAAATTCTCCCACAGATTCGAGAAATAATTCCGCAGTTATTACCAAGTCACTTTCCTTTTGACTTAGCGTAGAAAAAAAGGCACAAAAATAAAAATGTGCGGATAATTAGATTTACTTACTCTGAAAAGAAGAAACACACTTATTCGAACTCTGGTAGTCTCTGTCTTTTACGGCGGAACACACACAAACTCTCGTCGGGACACAGGTTACAGAAACTCGCGTCGAGTGAGAAAGGCGATAATGGCAGAACGCTAATAGTCGCGAAGCGTCAGACACTTAGTAATGGGAGTTAAACGCGATAGAATGAAGCCAACAATGACCTCGAATACATTACCTGAAATAGCTCAACAATAAAAGGAAATCCATGCCCGTGGCAAGTTTCAAAATGTCACGTGCCAAAGAAATATAGCAGAAGAAAGACCTCTCCGGTCGTTGGAACCCTGTGCGACTACTTACGTTGAGAGTGTAAATGATAGATCGAACAACTATTGTACTGGCACTGAATAGAGTAAAGGGAAAATAATGACACAACTTGACTAAGAATGCGATTGATTGATCGGACACATCCTGAGGCATCAAAGAATCATCAGTTTGGTAAGGCGGAGAGGTGTGTGTGGGGTGGGGGGGGGGGAGGGGGGAGGTGGGGGGGGGGGGAGGGATAGCTGGAGAGAGTCCAAGATTTTACTACAGCAAGGAAGTTCACTGCGATGAAGGTTGCGGTAGTTATGTATATTGCGGTGGCTTGCACAGGATATTTTGTCTTAGAGTGCTGCATCAAACCAGGCTTTTGACTGAGATAACAACAACAACAATCAACACAACAGTAACGACAGTGGTTGTTAATGAAAATATTTTGTACATAGAGAAGATAGAAAGTTGTTGTTGTTGTTGTTGTTGTTGTTGCGGTCTTCGGTCCAGAGACTGGTTTGATGCAGCTCTCCACGCTACTCTATCCTGAGCAAGCTTCTTCACCCCCAAGTAACTACTGCACCTTTCATCCTTCTGAAACTGCTTAGTGTATTCATATCTTGGTCTCCCTTTACGATTTTCTCCCTTCGTGCTGTCCTCCAATGTTATTCAGTACCTCCTCATTAGTTACGTGATCTCCACATCTAATCTTCAGCATTCTTCTGTAGCACCACATTTCGAAAGCTCCTATTCTCTTCTTGTCTAAACTATTTATCACCCATGTTTCACATCCATACATGGCTACACTCCATACAAATGCATTTAGAAAAGACTTCCGGACAATTAAATCTATACGCGATGGTAAGAAGTTTCTGTTCTTCAGAAATGCTTTTCTTGCCATTGCCAGTCTACGTTTTATATCCTCTCCGCTTCGACCACCACCTGTTATTTTGCTCCCCAAATAGCAAAACTCATTTGCTACTTTAAGTGTCTCACTTCCTAATCTAATTCCTTCAGCATCATCTGATTTAATTAGGCTACATTCCATTACCCACGATTTTCTTTTGTTGGTATTCATCTTATATCCTCCTTTCGAAACATTGTCCATTCCTTTCAACTGCTTTTCAAGGTCCTTTGCTGTCTCTGACAGAATTACAATGTCGTCGGCAAACCTCAAAGTTTTTATCTCTGCTCGATGGATTTTAATTTTTACTCCATTTTTTTTGTTACCTTTACTGCTTGCTCAGTACATATACTGAATAACATTGGGAATAGCCTACAACCCTGTCTCACTCCCTTCCCAACATCTGCTTCCCTTTCATTCCATATGGTTTATGTACAAATTGTGAATATCCTTTCACTCCCTGCATTTTAGCCTGCCGTCTTCAGAATTTAAAAGAGTGAATTCCAGTCAACATTTTCAAAAGCTTTCCCTAAGTCTACAAATGCTAGAAACGTAGGTTTGCCTTCCTATCTTCTAAGATAAGTTGTAGGGTCAGTATTGCCTCAAGTGTTCCCCCATTCCTAAGGAATCCGAAGTGATCTTCCCCAAGGTCGGCTTCTACCAGTTTTTCCATTCGTCTGTAAAGAATTCGTGTCAGTATTTGTAGCCGTGACTTATTAAGCTGGTAGTTCGGCAGTTTTCCCACCTGTTAACACTTGATTTCTTTGGGAATTATTATATTTTTCTTGAAGTCTGACGGTATTCTGCCTGTCTCATACGATTGCTCATCAGGTGGTAGAGTTTTGTCAGGGCTGGTTCTCCCAATTCTAACAGTAGTTCTAATGGAATGTTGTCTACTTCCGGGGCATTGTTTCGACGTAAATCTATCAGTGCTGTGTCAAATTCCTCGCATTGTTTCGACTTAAATTTATCAGTGCTCTGTCAAATTCTTCACGCATTTTGATGTCTCCCATTTCATCTTCACTTACGTACTCTTCCATTTCCATAATATTGCCCTTAAGTACATCGCCGTTGTATTGACCCTCTATATACTTCTTCCGTCTTTCTGCTTTCCATTCTTTGCTTATGAACTGGTTTTCCATCTGAGTTCTTGATATTCATACAAGTGATTCTCTTTTCTCCAAAGATCTCTCTCATTTATTTATAGTATCTATCTTACCGCTAGTGATATATGCCTCTACATTCTTACATTTGTCTTCTAGCCATCCCTGCTTAGCCATTTGCACTCCCTGTCGATCTCATTTTTGAGACGTTTGTATTCCTTTTTGCCTGCATCATTTACAACATTTTTATATTTTTTCCTTTCATCAATAAAATTCAGTATCTCTTCTGTTACCCGAGGATTTCTTATAGGCCCCGTCTTTTCACCTACTTGATCCTCTGCTGCCTTCGTGATATCATCGCTAAAAGCTACCCATTCTTCATCTACTGCATTTCTTTCCCCTGTTCCTGTCAATCGTTCCCTAATGCTCTCTCTGAAACTCTCTACAACCTCTGGTTCTTCCAGTTTACCCAGGTCCCACCCCCTAAAATACCACCTTTTTGCAGTTTCTTCAGTTGTAATAGATTGTGGTCAGAGTCCACATTTGCCCCAGGAAATGTCTTAAATTTATAACATCGTTCCTAAATCTCTGTCTTATCATTATATAATCTATCTGAAACCCTGCAGTGTCTCCAGGCCTTTTCCATGTATACAACCTTCTTTAATGATTTTTAAACCAAGTGGTAGCTATGATTAAGGTATTCCTCAGGCAGCTTCCTCTTTCATTCTTTACCCCATTCCATGTTCGCCTACTACTTTTCCTTCTCTTCCTTTTCCTACTATCAAATTTCAGTTCCCCATGACCATTAAATTTTCGTCTCCCTTCACTATCTGAATAATTTGTTTTATTTAATCATAGATTTCTTCGATCTCTTCGTCATCTACGGAGGTATTTGGCATATAAACTTGTACTACTGTGGTAGGTGTGGGCTACGTGTTTATCTTCGCTACAGTAATGCGTTCAGTATGCTGTTCTTAGTAGCTGACCTGCGCTCCTATATTTTTATTCATTATTAAACCTACTACTGCATTACCCCTATTTGATTTTGTATTTATAACCCTGTTTTCACTTGACCAGAAGTCTTGTTCCTACTGCCACCGAACTACACTAATTCCCACTATATCTTACTTTAACCTATCCATTTCCTTTTTTAAATTTTCTAACCTACCTGCCCGATTAAGGGATCTGACATTCCACGCTCCGAACCGTGGAACGCCAGATTTGTTTCTTCTGATAACGACATCCTCTTGAGTAGTCCCCACCCGGCGATCCGAATGGGGGACTATTTTACCTCTGGAATATTTTACCCAAGAGGACACCAACATAATTTAACCATACAGTAACGCTGCATGCCCTCGGGAAAAATTTCGACTGTAGTTTCCCCTTGCTTTCGCAGTAACAGCACAGCAAGTCCGTTTTGGTTGATGTTACAGGACCAGAGTCACTCACCCGGACTATTGCCCTTGCAACTTCTGAAAAAGTCTGCTGCCCCTCTTCAGGAACCACACGTTTGTCTGGCCTCTCAACAGATACCACTCCATTGTGGTTGCCCCTACGGTACGGTTATCTGTATCACTGAAGCACGCAAGTCTCCTCACCAAAGGCAAGGTCCATGTTTCAAGTACGCAAGATTATTATGGAGTAATGCACTTTCCTAATATCATAATGCAAGGGTACCAACGCACATCACCATCCGATTATGATCCAATTAAGAATACTGGCGAAGGTCAATGTTACATGATCTGTGCCCTCCAAAAAGGGGCAGGCGTTGTCTTACATTTTGTGAAGACGAATTCGAGTTTCCTTTTTCACTGCCGTATATTCTTGCTCCGGCTGCAGCAACTCCTTGTCACCGCCCTCTAAGCTCATCATGGTCTGCAGAAGTATTTGCTTCCAGATATCTTTCTAACTTTCGAGCGACTTCGAAGATGCATAACGGATGAGGGAAAACATCCAGCTGGGTCTGTGGTAGGTTCTCTGTGCTAAACGAAGTGTGCGACCGGAGCTAAAGCCGCCGAGATGACTTTCTCAGGTTTTGTGACGTCTCGAAGCAGGCACGAGCGTTCGTACTACGTTCGTTATGCAAAACTTTGATGACTCATGGAAGTTCTTGAATTTGCGTATCGATGAAAACTTAAATCAGAAAATCCTTATAAAAACTAGTTCAAACGTTTAGGTTCAGTTTCTTTACCATCAGAGTAATTGTAAGGTAACTAATTTTGTATATTTTTATTCACTGATGTTTTACAAAAGAATATCTAACCCAGCTCCTCACTTTTGCAAAATGTATTCATTACACAGACAATAGGAACTGTTTGTTTGGTTCATACAAGTACATCTGTTTAAGAAACTGCAAACATTACTACAACCCTACTGTGAAATTATTCACTGAGAAAATTTGCTGTCATGAACACACTGAAGTTTGAGAAAAATAGAGTCACAAACCAGCGGAAAAATGAAACTGTCGGAGCACAAAAAAGGCGAAAATGCTCCCGTTTAAAAGACTGACTTAATAGTGGGATACCACGTGCCTCATTCTAATTTCTTCAGTATCTTTGAAAATTTTTCCAAAAATATTGGCACACGAAAATATTCGCACTGTTTTTAAAATAAAATTGACGTATACCTCCTACAAGCTCCCTTAACTGAAACTCACACGCACCCACTAGACCATCGCTGTAAGCCGCTCATACCCATCTATTTCCACATACCCATTCTTCTCATGCAGCCCAACTCATTTTCATAATCTCTTTATGTCTCTCTGACTGTCACTGTCTCCTGTCTCACAGCCACAATCTATTTCGTTCTGTCTTACTACTACACTCTCTTCTCACTGTTAATGTCTCGCTCTTGCTCTATCTTACTGCTAATATGTCATTTCTTCCTTCCTACTGCTGCTATCTCTTCTCAACATCACTGTCTCTCCCTTCCTCCTTGCCATTGTCATATACTCTGTCTCTCCTTAGCAGTGGCTCTCACCCACTTATACTTTCTTTTTCCCTTTATTTTTTGCTGCTGGCACTGTTCTTCAATCTTTCCCTAGCACTGTTTTGATACTGCCAACTACGTTCCTCTGCGACTGCATCCCTTTCTTTCTCTCACACTGCTATATCGCCCTCGCTCTTTCTATGGCACAACCACTGTCTACCATCTTCCCGTGTTTATTACTTTTCCATCTCCTTTTCCCACTTCCAGTGTCTCCTCCTCTCACCGCTAAAAAATGCGCATATGTTTGCATGCCAAAATTTCTGCGAAAAATTTATAAAGGTGCTGGGGAAGGGAGTATAAGGCAGCTTGTACCAAACTTTTAAGTCAGAGTCCTTTAAACAGGAACTGTTAACCTCTTATGTGCTCCAATACGAGAATTTTTTCGGTGGTTCTCTTCTTTTCGCTGCCACAGCAGAGCATTTCAGTCATATGAATAGGACTCCACGAGTCAGTAAGGTTTTGATAGCTAACTTACGTGAAGTTGAAATCAAGCAGAACTTATTTTACACCTAAGGCCGGATTATAGGTGCACACAAATGCTGCATGTGCTTCAATACGATAACATGGGGTTCCCAGAAGCCTTCTGATGATATCGGAGACACTTTGCAGCATACGACTCCGTGCTACATCACTTTGTGAACTACGTTTTCGCATAACAACGGTTTTTACGTACGTGTTGTACGTGTACATATAAAGTAGCTTAGAACCTTTGTGATTTGGCTACGGACAAAAATATCAGGAAAATTATGAAGGTGTTGGACATCGGAATCTTCGTAATATATAGTCAAAATTTCAGCCATTTGCTGTGCATATCCGCCTTGGACCCGCGGCTCCTTTTTAACACCAAAAAATGGGAAAAGACTTTTTTTCTAACAAACTGTCCATGAACTAATGGTTCCTCTATAGGTCCCATAAGGTCCACCATAGACCACATCAAACGAAAAAGAACCAACCGATTTGCTCCATTTGCCTAAGCTGGAGGAAGTGTGTGATATTCATACTATGACCCTGCACTGGAAGACAGTGACCGTAAGATGATCCCTAGCCCAGGGGATATCCAAAGCACTAGACCAATAGTAACCGAGGTATGAGCCCCTGAAGAATCTCGTTTTTATGTGCGGAATTTTGGAACTTATTAGGTGGCGCGTACCAATAAAATACTAGAATAAAATATGATTTGCTCTTCCCTCTAACGGATCTAACGTTGTCTCAGAAGTGAAATAAACAGATATAAAACTGTTTGACAATCAGTCAAAGAAATGAAATGTGTGATAGGCGCAGAGGGACTTTCAGATGTACTTGTAAGCTGTATATCGTTAACAGTGTCTCCTACATCGTGAGCCATTATTGAAAGTAATTTTAGACTCATTTACAAACCCATAATTAGCCAACATGAAGCCATATAAATGTGTATTTTTAGTTATCTATGCAGCGTTTTGTTCAGCATATAACCTCCACCTTAATGCGTTGATCATGATTATTATTTATAGGATATGAAACTAACTAATTATTTAGTAGTGTTTTATTTTCTGGCAAAATATGCAGCGTTATACTTCGCATGAAGAGACGGTTTTGAATTTTTCTTTGACAGTTAATGTATGTAGGACCAGCCGACGGATTTCGGTTATACTGATCCGTTTGTGGAAGTACCCTCGTTCTGTTAGAACAGGTAGTGTGTAGTAGGCGGCATTTTTATCGACACAACTATTGAGTCTCTTGTTTTTAATTGCACTTGGTGTTTACTTTCTGGGTGGCCGTCATAGTTATACTGATAACTACTTATCCTTCCCTGTTGAATATCTCAATGTCTAATGGTACGGTGAGTGTCAGTCAGATGATCTATGGAACATGCAATTAAGTAACTACCTAACTAATCTGACACGGCTGTTAATTCAAAACGTTATGACCGCTTGCTTAATAGCGTGCTGGCACACATATGTAAGGCAATTCAGAGGCGATTATGTGAGTTCAGTAGTTTTCCGAGGTTATATAGCACCAGTTGTCCAAGCACAGATCGGGTGATTCCCGATGGTTTGTGGGCGCGGAGATGGCTCCCTGCAGCGTCCCACATGTGTTACATCGGGTCCAGATCAGGCGAATTTGGTGGCCAAGCCGTCAACGTGGGTTCACCAGCGTGCTGCTCAAACCAGTGTGTGGTCTTGTGAGATGGACAGAAGGTCCCATCGGCGACAGTAAAGACATTAAACATGAAGGAGTGCAGGTGGTTTGCAATTATGATCGCACAGTCCACAGCTGTCCTAACACTTTTGGCAACTACTACTCGTCGCAATGAAGACCAAGTGACTGTCCCCCCATAGTACACTGCACAACAGAATTGAAGGATCACCTTTCCGAAACCCAATCATTGTCTCACATTCAGACACATATGTTTCAAATTTAGCTTAAAGATGTACACAACCTACTTATGTAATGGTGTAGAAGCGTAGTGCTGTACATCGTCGAGACCGACGCTGCAGACAGCAAAGTGTCGACACATGCGGAAAAAAGGCCAGAGCTCAGAAGTGCATGTGGCGTGTAAAGAGTGTGGTAATGATTTCACGTTGGCACCAAATTTCTTCACCATCCTGTCTAACGCTACCATCGACGCGTCACATGACGGGAAGCTCGTCACAGCTCTCTTACCCATACTTTACCCCGTCTTTTGACGCCTCTGCGATGGAGGTCAGAAGCGCGACATTTAGCGTTCAAATCACGTGGTTTTCTTATGAGTGACCGAGGAAAACATTTCAGATACATCGCCACTCAGATATGAAACGAAAAGGCCTCAGGGATGGCATAAAGGACGTTAATGAAACCACCAATTTCCTTAGGACGTTTATACCCACACATTGCTCCGCTGAAAACGACAGTTCGCCGTGCGATGAGGAAAGCACGACGTTCTTGACAATCTTTGGCACTGTTGACAGCTGCAGGACACTGAACGCAATCTCACTCATTTAGAGTGTAGTGTGACCGTAAGTTTTGCTGTGGTGTACGGGGTGGAACCACTAGCGACCGCTCAAAACCGTTAGACGAGATTTGAACGTGATCCGATGCGACTAAGAGCCGGTTTGCTTTTCAGTGCTCCTATTTCACACACTCTTGTAGTGTGATCGCAGAGGTGTATGACAATGAAACATGCGTAAATTAAACAGCAAAAGGTCTGCCTAAAACTATTCTAGTTGACAAAACGCTCGGTGGCACCCGCCCACATTTATTGAGAATTCTGAAAATGTTTATTTACAGGGAAAACCTGGAAAGTAGCTCAAGACGCCTGCAGGTAGGCAACCATTTGATACCACTCAGAGGCCAGTTGCCAGCCTGCAGTCGCCTCCGGCATAGAGGGATCATGTGCCGTTTTAAAATACAAAATTAAAAACACCTTCACCTGTTCTTGTCGTTTTATTCACACGTGTGTCAATGTGGCACCCATCAGTGATCACGTTAGAGGAGGGCGTAAAACAGGAGCACTGAATAAGCCTAACGATCCTTTGCTGCTTCAGATGACGTTGAAATCTCGTCGAATGGCTTTGAAAGGTCCATAAATCGGGTGTAGAAAAATATCCGCTTCCAGTCACAATAAAAGGTTATTTATTTCACACATGACCGGTTTCGAGCTTGCGCCCAACCTCAGGTGTTCATACATTCATTTACATGTTTTATACAGCATGACTGTAATAATGGTATTTCATCTCTATTGATTGCCAACAGTATAAACACCTGAAAATGGGAGCAAGCCAGAAACCGGTCGTGTGACAAATAAATAACCTTTTATTGTGACTGGTAGCGGATATTTTTCTACACCCGATAAAGGAACAGTCACGGAGTTCGACAGCATCCACTATGGATAAAATTCATTTGACGTCCATAGATGTTCCATCCTGTGCACTAGAGCAAAAATTTCTGCCGCAATGCACTCCAAAAGGGTGAGATCGCATTCAGTGGGATTGCAGTACCGTGACCGCCGTCGAGAAGGATTAAATTGCGCACGAGTTGTCAACAGTGTGAAAGTTTGTCAATAACCTCGTCCATTTGCTCATCTCACTGCGAACTGTTGTTTTCGACCACGCAAAGTGTGGGAATAAACGTCCCAAGTAAAGGGGGTGGTTTCATTGACGCCCTTTATGCCACCCCCTTGGTACCTACTCGTTCAGATTCTGAGTAGCGGTGTGGGTGAAATCTTTTCGTCGACCACCCATTACAAAACGTCGCGATTTCATCGCTGGGCGACGCGGTTCTGACCTCCATCACAGAGCTGTCAAAAGAAGGGTTCAAATATGAGAGGGGCTGTGACGAACTTCCCATCATGTAATACGTCCACGGTGGGATTGGACAGAATGGTAATGAAATTTGGTGCGAATGTGACAGTGTTAACCCACTTGACACGTTACATAAGCTTCTGGACTCAGGACTTTTTACACATGTGTCGTTTTGTTTGAAACGTCGAGCCAGACTTTAGGCGCGGTGTATGTGTTTAGCAACCTTTTGCCTGGACCATTAATCTGGTGTAACAAGAAATATGATCGTCAGTGAAGGCGATACGTTTCCATTGATGCACGGTCCAGTTCCAATGATCTAGTACCAACTACAAAATTAATGACGATTTCGTCGGGTTAGAATACGGACACGTAGGGTTCACCTATTGCGAGGCTCGTTGTTCAACAATGTAGGCTGACTGTTGCGTTCCGAAACATTTGTGCCTGCTCCAGCATTGTAGGCGAGAGTGTTGTAGCTTGAAATACTTATCGTCTCTAGCCAGCGCTGTAATAGAAGCTTAATGTATCTTTTATTTCATTTTTAAGTGACAGCATGCACTTTCGTGCGCTGCTTTCTTCTTCTGGAATTACAAAACTTACTCTGGATAAGTAAGGTCTGTCTAAATGTGAAAACATATTGCAAGAGACAACATGTTCATGTTCTAAGGTAACAACTGTATTATTAAAATCTGAAAATGTCGCAGTTGAGACAATATTGTAATGCTGTATTTACGATTCTACCTGTTATGTTATTCTACTGCATAGCAGTAATCAGAAAGTAAAATCAAATTTTGTAGAGATATTATAACAAACTGGTTATAAGTTAAATACATTTTGAATGAATTGTTACTCAAATATCCATTTTCAAGGCAGATAAAATTGTTAAGACAGTAAAGAAATTCGGTTCATTTGCAAATGTCACTTGTTAATTCGTAGAAACCTTCTTCTGTTTCAAGGTACAATATAGGAACTCCCAACGAAATACAGCATAACTGTCCACACGTTATCAATTCGTTTTAAAACACCTATTATTTAACTAACCATAAAATTCTGTAACTGAAGAATTAATGGTCTCTTCCATATAGCTTTAACATGAGTACACTACGCGGCCTTTAAATGGGTAGAATTAAAAATATTTATAAATGCTGCAGAAAACAGACTCATATCTCACAACGACAAAAACAGTAAAAAAAGCCGGAAACTGCTTATGGTTGCCACTAGTGCTCATTTTTTGGTGTGATTCTAAAATGGGCTATTAGATTGAAACACCGACCGGGAAATGTCAGGTGTTCCTGTGTGCACTATCCTCAAGATACAACACTAACCTACTCTCCCGTCAGATCTGCCACATATCGCCGCCTGTCTCTATTTTACAGATCGGACCAGCGTCCGACCTCCGCTTTCTGTGATGAGGCGTGAATGTCCAACAGCTTGCCTCCTACTCCTGGCCACACTGCTCTTCAGCCACTTTCCACGGGTACTCATGACGGTAGAACGTGAGCAGCCGACCAATTTCACCGTTTCTGAGATGCTCGCTCCTAACTGCTAGGGCAGTCAGGATAAATTCCATGGAGTGGCAACACATCCGCCTTGTATGAAGCAAATTGTATTCCCGTTTTCAATTTTTTTCTGTAGTAAAGGGCGTAGTGTGCTTTTTAACGCCCCCTTGAAATTACCTTAAACGAACTCCAAATAGCTCATGTTAGCTTTGTTTTCTTCTCCAACAACAGCAAATACCGGTGGTTTCTGTGTACACCGGCAGCAAGAAATAAATGTTAAATCGAAAAGTGGATAAAGTTTTCGATACAGATAAAACTGGAAGACAACTGAAAACATGGTAGTCTATTCAGGATACTTCTTCTTGCTCGCAAACTGGACGAAATTCAATTCAATTTCAGCAGGAACCATCAAAATATTACGTAGTAAACTTCGTAACGCGTTATGATTAGCTAATAGGAAGGGTGGCTGGCGGAGAAAATCTGTATTTTGCTTGCATTTTAAGCATAGCGTCACAGCCTCCCTCCATTACGGACGAGAAATTTTAAGAAACATACGTGTTACAAATAATTGACACAAATAGTTAAATGGTAGTAATGATGACTTACAATACAGTAGAATAGTTTATTGATTTTTCATTCCTACAACGCTTTCGTTGACCTTTCATTTTTACAGCGCTGTCATTGACAAACTAGTTTTGTTATGTTTTCATTGACTTTAAAATAAAATAATCTTGGTCTATGTTCAGTAGCAACTTCATCTGTCAGCTCAAAAAGTTTAGTTTTACATAAACGGCTTATTCTGCGGATAAAAAACACTTGAGGTGCAGATTTATATTTTACATAATGTGCTTCTTGCTGAAAGTTCAGTTTTCTCAAAAGATGGTCACTGTTTATAAATAAGGAACTTCACAGAAACAGCGGTGAAAGTGATGTTGGGTGAGAGAATTTCACAGATTTACGTAAATGGCTATATGCTTTAACCGAATAAAAGTGTACATTCAGAGCCAGTTTCCTTATTTCCTGAGAATATTGTGTTAGTTTACTGCCAGCGTGAAGCTCCAATAGATCCTTCAAGAAATTCTTAAAGTTTCCACTATTTAACATATCACAAACGAATTACACAGTCTTTTGTTCAAACCATCAGCTCAAGTTTCTAACTGCACTGTTGTGGTTTTGTGTTGCGCACTGTATTGCTTTATGTGCTTCTTCAGTAGCACATTCTCTGCTTGAACTCTGTCATATTGTCCTTTTAGCATTTTTTTTATTTGGAAGGTAATAACTGGTGATCGTCATAAAAAGATGCACAAGGCACAAAAAGAATGAAGTTGCACCATGAGATTATCGTGTTAATTTTGCTGCATAAAAAATACAAAGTATCCGGATCCGTTGGTGTCTCTAGGCTTAATCAAAACGGGAAAATGACCGGCCTAATTTTGGCTTATTGGACTCCTCTTAACGTTTTGACCACCGTTTAAATAGCGACCGAGTTAGTGGTGGTTCCCACTAGGAGAGCTGTAACTTGTGTGTTATCCAGTCTATGAAACTTTTAATTGTTGCGACAGGCCGTAACAATCTGCCCTTTGTCACAGTCACTCATGTCAGTATATGTCCCCATTTGCGTCCCTATTGTCACTAGAATGAATTTCCATTCTGCTCTGCTCCACTTATACAGGGTGCTTAGAAATCCCATTTTCAATAGGAACCCACGTCCAGAAAAGTACCGTTTCCGTGCTACAAACACTTGAAAACATGTTGGTAACAACATGTTGGAGGTGATGTGGATGTAGTTGCTGATCACGCAGAACATACCAGGTGGACCTGGATGCAATATCCATTGCATCCACAATCGCTCGTCTAGTCGTTGATGGGTTCTCTTCAATGTGACGCAGTACGGACTCTTCCAATTGTGGTGTGCGACTTCTCCTTGGAGCACCACACTCACGGCTGCTGACGGCGAAGGTACCGCTTTCTCGAAGCCGTTACGTAATTGTGGCGGAAAGGGTATGCGACGGAGTCGGAAGTTGTGGATAACGATCTTGTTAATCGCGACGAGCAGTTCTTCCATTACCGTGAGCTTCGCCATTCACAAGGATGATATCGTTGTATTGTGCAAGCGTATGTTCAACCATCATACTATAACACTCGCAGTCACTTGAATCAGACTCCAATGAGGTCAGAGAGGTAGAACAGATGTCAGATGACATCAGCCGATCCCGAGTGAGAATTCTCTCCCATCCCCACCTCCTGCCCCCCCCCCCCCCACACACACAGTAAACATATTTTCAGACGATTGTAGCACGGAAACGGACTTTCTACAAGTCCTAGAAGTCTGTAACCTGAATTTCCGAACACCCTGTATACTTACCACGCGAAGAGCCCGCAACCCCATAAGGCGGCGTCCAGCCTCTCGTTGGACGGTGGACGTAATGGCTTAGCTCATCACTGCATTTTCATCCCAAATCCAGGAAACACTATACATTCTGTAGTACTACTGTACGGCTAGCCACAGTTTTTGAATTTATAATTCTGCAGTACATTATACTACACAGCACTGCACTCCCCAAAATTGCTTTACGTTGTTTAGGGGGAAGCAACCGTTTTTCTCGTTTCTTCCGATTTGTTAGCCACTGGTGCGCTGAGTGACGCCTCGGTATTTAATAGAATAGTGCAGTCGTGGCACTTTCATTTTTATTTCTTCTTAATAGTCTCTCAAACAGCCAGAGGGATGAATATCAGAATATATGTACGGCTTGGCCAAACAAACTTACAGCTGGTGGTCTGATATTCTGCCTATCACAATGTGTGGCTTCCGAAACAGATACTCATTTCTAACTACACAGCAGACAATTTTATGATCAAAGACGCTCCTCTATTGATGTACTCTTGATGTGTACCATATACGCTACTGACACCCTCCTAGTTGGGATGCCAACTTTTCCACACCCACAGGTGTCTTTGGAGCAAATAATAAGTGTGCGCTTTTGTAACAGTTCATTCCTGTCACAACAAAAGTGACCTCTCAGTAATTTTACGTAATTAGTCTCATCACGGGATTATGAAATTTGCTGATAAGTGGTAAGTGTGTGTTGGACCAGTACTCCAACTCAGAGCCTTGCCTTCCCGATCAGTTCGTATGAAGATCAGGCTCAATGCTTGAAACAGCCAGTGTATATTAATCTGTCAGGAAAGTTGTAAGCTGTAGAGCGAGACACTCATTCTGGAAGTAAATCTCAGGCTGCGTCTAATGCCGTCCTCACACGGTACGAGAAAATTGCTGGAGACGTCGACTCGGGCGTTGTTTCTAGCGTGGTTAGTTGTCTCTCAAAGACGTTCACTGTGAACGTGAACGTCAAGGTGACCTATGTCCGAAACGCTCTTTGGCGGGACATGTCAGCTACTTTTGTCGCACCAACCTCACAAATTTTACTCGCGAAGATGGACATCCGTAAAGTAGCTGATTTAACCTCATCACCGGTCCTTAGAGATTGGTAGAGAGATTCTGGATGTGCATTGTGGGGGTATCAAGGATATCCTTTGATACCCCCATAATGTACATCTAGAACCTCTCTGCCAATCTCTAAGGATCGGTGCTCTAAAAAGGTTGTAAAGTGATCTCTAAAAATATTCCATTTACTCCTGGACCAAGCATCACTGATAAAATACTGGAAGAGGCAAGCAAAGTTTCAAATATTTCTCAGAAATTAAAATCTCATGGCTCTTTGGGCACTTCTAAATGTGCTTTACTCACACACAAGACCTAATTAATACACACGAATGCTTGAATTTATAATTTGTTTACCTGGTTAGTTTCCAGTCAACCTCAGCTAAGGCTTTCATTTGTTCTTAATGAGTGTAGATAGAGACAGACACTGTTTGAGTAAAAATCTGGAGAAGTACAGGGTGTCTGGATGAAACAACTCTGATTTCCAAATGCAATTAAAAAAGCCTTTGAAATTTAGCTACTTGCGGGTTTTGGCATCGTGTAAAGTGTCTCAAAAAATTTTGTAAAAAAAGGAATACACTTCTATACGGGTGCCTTTCGTGACACTTAAAATGCCTGTCTGAAACCATATGCGTATAGCTGGGGTCCTGGATGTTACAAACGTCTTTCACATAACACCACTGGAAGAAGTGCAGAGGAATTATGTCCGCACATGCCGGTGGCCATTTGGTTGTTCCATCACTTCGTATTCATTGCTGTGGAAATGTTCGATCCAGGGCGTGATGAGCATGTAAATTTCAGTGCGGTGGTGCACCATCCTAGTGTAAGGGGACATTTGGCTGAAGGAGAAGGAGCTAAGGGACAGCAGATTGCCGAAGCACGTCGAGATAAGCGGGTCCTGCTAATGTTTGTTCGACGAAGATAAATGGTCCAACTTTGCTATCTTTCATCGAAACACACCACACATTTACCTAATATGTTCCGTTTCGCTTCCTCGCCTGTACTATTTGACTTTTGAAAGCGTGCAAGCGAAGTCTTTTTGCTGCACCATCTTGTAAAATGTTGAGCGAAGAATGTTTAGCTCTAGTGACGCTCGGCGAGCTGATTTTGACAGTTTTTTTTTAGAAGTCTCTCTAATCTCCTCTACCATATCATCAGGTGTGAGTTTCTTGTCACAACATAACTGTTTGTTTACACTGCCATTGGCGAGTAACTTGTACCATGTTCCAGTCGACTTAACGTCTGACGGCTCCCTTCGAAATTTCTTTGGATAGCAATGGGTAATATAGCTTCCTCGTACCATACCTTGCACTTGGTTCAGGCTTGAGGTGTTTTCATTACTGGTAATTATTTGGCACTTAAAATAAAGCAAAAGAAATCGTTTTGGTAAAAATCTACGTAAAAAAGTTTGACTTAATATGTATGATGTCTCAAACCGCTTGTGTCTGTGGCTCAAAATATTTTTAAATTGTGCTTGGAAATCACGGGATTGGATGTGCACACTTTTAACCAGCAACATACGTAACGTGGTTATAAATCACACCAACAGAACTGTGTGATTCTTCAGCTTCTCTGAGCGTACGTCATGTCGCAATAGTCATGGGTGAAGTGCCAGACGTCAGTGTGCAATGGGCGCAATATCTCTGCAAATCACCTATTGACGTCATCAGGTGCGTTGCCATTTGCCGAAAATTGTGCCCGTTGGACAGATATCTGGTAGTTCAGCTGTGAACCATTTCGACAAATAGAGCTGTGTTTGATATAATCTGTTAGTGACAAATACGGCAATATTGCATTTTGAGCTGTATCAGAAATTACCCCTTTTTCCCTCATCTGTCCAGATTCCCCCCTCCCCCCCCATCACCCCTTGGCTGTGGTGTATCATCTTCATGTCGACTTTTTAGTCCAGTGTTTCCGGTGAGTGTTAAGTGGTGTGCGTCTTTTCTGAAGTATTGTAAACAGACATCATACTGTGGCTGGGTGTGATTTTTGTATCTCTTACGAACAGAAACCAGACTGTCGCCGAGTTTTTTAATTGTCTGTCTACTTTTTTACCTGTCTGTTTCCTGTGTATTTTATTAGCATCGCCGACCCCATTGTTTTATGTTTTAACTTTCCACAATTTTCCGCCGTTTTACAATTTACGTCACGGTTTTATCGCTAACTTTTATTGTTTATTACCTCCTTATATTTTAAAAATTCTGTAGGGTGAAGAGCAGCGTACTAATCTGCTGCCAGCCGTCCGCTTCGTGGGGAATTGAAATTCAATAAAGGAAAAAAGAGAAAAAGCTCATCCAGTCAGTCTAATATTGCATACGTCTCTGGACATATCGCCTCGGCCTTAGACAGTGTATTTACTTTCTTGTTCTTTCCGTCACGTCAGCCCCAAGATCGTTCCGGCCGCAGTTTCAACAAATAGTGAGGATGTCAATAGCTACGTTTCAGCCACTGTTACAAATAGTCTCACTCATTTTATATTGGATTAAGGTCAGACAATTTAGGGAGCCAGTTGAGGTGCGCTAGGGCGTTTGAGTATTCGCCAAACCAGGGTCGTATGCGGGCGCCAGGGGTGGTATTACCTTAGAAGACAGGAATGCCGACACCATGCGTGTGGCATTGCAGAATGACTATTGTGTACTCAGCTTAAGACATTAGGAATGAAGGGACCATGGGGGGGGGGGGGGGGGCAGAAGGGAAATTGAGCATTGTTTGTTAAAAAGACTTTTAAATTTATTGGACCACAAAATTGTTACCATTACAAATGCAAATTGAGGACCAGATAATTATTATGAATTCAAGTGACTTTGAAGGGATTCACTATTTTATTAGAAAGAATATGAAAGAGAACCGCTAAGACTTAGAAGATAGGTAAGAGAATTTGGGTGCTCTTTCAAGAGTCGTTTAAGTTTTGTACAAATGTTCTAAGAAATGAGTTTGAGATTCTTTAGTTAATAACACACACACACACACACACACACACACACACAATAGTGAACTTTACAAACGGCTAAAGATAAAAATACCAAAGATAAGGGGCGGAATACAGACAGAAGTGGTGCCTGTAAGCCACATGCTTCAAAAAATTTACAGAGGGTACACTAGTCTCGACATGATAACATATAAAGCCCAGCGAACAGGTGAACACAATAAAACAGAAGCGCTCGCTAATAGAAGCCAAAAGCGAAAACAAGTTACATCCCAGAGGGAGGCTGAGTATAACGACGCTAGATCGACATGAAGCCGCCGAAGGCGCACTAAATAAGCAATACGGTCACGTGTCTAAATAAAGAAGAAAGTGATGCACCACTGCAGGACAAACGAGCCAGCTGCCGAATAACATTCCAAGAACTGTGCTGCACACTCCACTGCCCGGATCTGAGAAAAAGTAACAACTCACGAGGTTAACTACGGTGCTCACCCAGTCTTAATAAGTCCAGGAGCAGCAAGGCTTTGTCCTCCGGGTAAACCAGCTCCGACAGCGAGATCTGTAAACAGATGTTTCCACAGACCGCACGTCACCTGGACGCGGCGAGTTTCCGCTGCAGGAACGTCCTCCATGTTTACGCCGTGTCTCCTGACTGGACCAGCGAGCTCAAAACAAAGTCCTTCCGTACGAAGTGCCTCGGAGCCAAAACAGACCGCAAGCGCCCTCTTCCAACGGCAACCACCACAATTCTCTCTCCGCTCGCTGCCTCAGCCTGCTCTGTCTGAGCAAACCAAAGAGAGCCTCACGTCACAGCACCACAGACACACTCGAGAGGTATAGACCCTGCAAGGACGGCTTAATATTCATCATGGAGGGGTAGAAGAAAGGACGACACTTCGCCACAGTGGCAGTGGAAATAAACGCTCTCGTTCGTGTTCGCGATAACCTAAAAGAGCGGGTCCAAGTCATTATACAAAAAGGGGTACCAAGGTGTCACAGAATCACATCCGACGTCAACCACACTCACCACACACTTAAGTGTTAAACGTCCCATTCTGGAGCGCTCGACGAATTGTATCATTTCAAAGAAGACAAAATCTCGGTTCACCGGGCCGCACTAAACGCCTCCAGTCACCTACATCTACGTCGGTACTCCTACTACTATTTCCTTTGCTGTTCCACTTGCAAATAAAGCGAGGGAAGAAGCGACTGTCCGTATGCCCCAGTATGCGCTCTAATTTCTCGTATCTTATTTTCGTAGTCCTAACTCGAAATATAGCCTATGCTGCCGGCAGTAGATTCGTACTGCAGCCAGCTTCAAATGTCGGTTCTCTAAATTTTCTCACTAATGTTCCTCGAAAATAGCGTGGCCTCTCCTACAGCTATTCCCAATTGAGTTCCCGAAAAATCTCGGTAATACTTGCTTGTTGCTGCAGTCATCCGGCAACAAATCTAGCAGCCCACCTATGAATTGCTTCGATGTCTTTCTTTAACCCGACCTGTTGCGGATCCCAAACACACCAGCATTACTCAAGAATACGTCGCACTAGCGTCCTGCACGCGGTCTCCTTTGCAGATGAACCACGCTATCCCAAAATTCGTTCCATTTCGGACCGCTTTGCAACGTTATGTACAGACATTAGTAGTAGCGTCCTGTGTCGAGCAGGACACTACAAAGATTGGGGATTTGTTTCCTCTTCTCATCTGTATTAACTTAGATTTTTCTAGGTTTAGCGCCAGATGCTATTCATCACACTGACTAGATACTTTGTATGTCATCTTGTAAGCTCCTACAGTCACTCAACTTCGACGCCTTACCGTACACCGCAGCATCATTAGCAAACAGCCGCATATTGGTGCCCACCTTGTGCACCGCACCATTTATATACATGGAAGATAAAAGGGTTTCGCACTTTCCTGGGCACTTCTGACGATACGTATTGTTTGCAAATACTCTGAAGATTGATTGTGTCTGTCGAATCTGCGTGCACCCTCCTCTCTCCCTGCCACTCTCCTTCACCTAACTTCCATGCTAGGCCTATAAGCTGCAATGCCCAGTTTTTCTGTGTTCGTGTCACCTTTGTGCCATACCCCCCCCCCCCCCCTTTCTCCTCAACACTTACTAACCACATAGTACAAAAGAGCAGATTTACAGTCTGTGTAATCTTTGCCCATCATCCTGTAAGTCTATCACCCTGGAATTACGAGTAAGTGGTATCATTTAATTGGCTAAGTCAGATGCTATCAGCCGGCTGCTGAGACCATGCGGTTCTAGGCGCTACAGTCTGTAACCGCTATTGTCGCAGGTTCGAATCCTGCCCCGGGAATGGATGTGTGTGATGTCCTTAGGTTAGTTAGGTTTAAGTAGTTCTAAGTTCTAGGGGACTGATGACCAAAGACGTTAAGTCCCATATTGTTCAGAGCCATTCAGATGCTAACAACTTCTTAGCTGCTCTTTCTAGCACACACACTCTCCTACATTTCTTAATTGATTAATTAACTTCAGTAGCCATAGTGGTTTAGATAACACCATTCTCTCTAATCCCCGTGTATTATGACACTGTCTACAAGATCCGGCCTCTTTGTAACTACGACGGCTAAAACATTTCCAATGCGGGTGGGCTGCCGAACTAGATGCTTAAGACAGTTTTCGGAAAACGCGTTGAAAAGTACTTCACAAGACTGTTTGAATCGGCTGCAAGTATTCCATAGACGTCGCAGCTTGAGGTCACCTCCAACGAGTATTGTAAGATCCGAGTATATATGCCCTACTCATCATATACTTTCTTTGAATGACTTTAAAAGTGCCTAGCAGAATCACGTGGGCGGTAAAAAAGAAATAGTTAGCTTGATTTCACCTAGATCTGTTATGGCTCGAAGATTTTTTAAGTAATAGAAAGTAGTAACTATGACATTGCTATCCAGAGTGAAAGTGAAGAAGAATTACATTATGTGCTGAGCGGAATGAACAGTCTAATGAGTACAGAGTATGCAAACACGACATTCCTGGCCAAGAGCAGTCTACTAATATCAAATAACGGCATTAATTTGAGGAAGAAATTTCGGAGAATGTAGTGTGGACTACAGCATTGTATGGTACTGAAACATGGACAGTGGGAAACCGAAAAAGAGAGTATCGAAGCATTTCAGATGTGGTTCTACAGACGAATGTTGAAAAGTAGGTGGACTGATACGGTAAGGAATGAGGAGGTTCTGTGCAGAATCGGAGAGGAAAGGAATGTGTTGAAAACACTCTTAAGAAGAACGGACAGGATGATAGGACATTTGTTAAGACATGAGGCAATGACTTCAGTGTTACTAGACGGAACTCTAGAGGGCAAAAACTGTAGAGGAAGACAGAGATTGGAATACGTCAAGCAAATAATTGAGGACGTAGGTTGCAAGTGCTACTCTGAGGTGAAGAGGTTGGCACAGGAGAGGAATTCGTCGCGGGCCGCATCAAACCAGTCAGAATATTGATAAAAAAAAGCGCTGTCCTCGACGTCAAGTGTTCATCAGAGAAAAGGGTATTGTCAGAAGTGCCCCAGGGAAGGAAGAGTGATAGAAAATGGCTCGAAGCACTACGGGACTTAACATTTGAGGTCATATGTCCACAAGAATTAGAACTACTTAAACCTAAGTAACCTAAGGACATCACACACATCCATACCCGAGGCAGGTTTCGAGCCTGCCACCGTAGAAGCAGCGCGGTTCGGGACTGAAGCGCCTAGAACCCCTCGGTCACAGCGGCCGGCGAAGTGTGATAGGACCGCTGTTGTACTCTATGTACATAAATAATTTTCCGGACAGGGTGGTCAGCAGTCAGCAGTTGTTTGGTGACGATGCCGTGGTGTACGGTAAGGTGTCGAAATTGAGTGACTGTAGGAAGATATATGACGACTTAGAAGAAATTTCGAGTTGGTCTGATGAAAGGAAGCTAGCCCTAAGTGTGGAAAAATGTACGTTAATGTGGATGAGAAGGATGAACGAACGTGTAATGTATTACTAGTGTCATGTTTGACAGTGTCAAGTCATTTAAAAATCTGGGCGTAACGCTGAATAGCGATATGAGGTTGAAACGGTATGTGAGAACTGTGGTGGTAAGGTGAATGGTCGACTTCGGTTTAGTGGGAAAATTTTAGGAAAGAGTGGTTCACCTGTAAAGGAGACTGCACGTAGGTCGATGGTGCAACTGACGGAGTGTATGGCATTCGTACCAAGTCGGGTTGAAGGCAGACATCGAAGCAGTTCAGAGGCGGGCTGCTATATTTGTTACCGGTAGGTTCGAACAACACGTAAGTGTTACGGACATGCTTCGGGATCTCAGATGGGAACCCTGGAGGGAAGGCGACGTTCTCTTCGAGAAATAATACTGAGAAAATTTACAGAACCGGCATTTGACGATGACTGCCGAACGATTCCACTGCTGCCAACATACAATGCACGTAAGGACCACGAAGATTAGATACAAAAAAATAGGTTTTATACGAAGGCATATAGACAGTCGTGTTTTGTTCGCTCTATTTGAGAGTGGAACGGGGAAGGAAATGGCAAGTAGGTACAATGTACTCTCTGCCACGCATCGTACGGTGGCTTGCGGAGTATCTATGAATATGTAGGTGTACATGTGTTCACTGTCACAATTAATTTCGACCTCATTTGAGACAATAATTTTGTCAACTGCAGCCTACTGGACTTCTGTCCAGTTTTCCATTGCAGTCATGTAGCTTTATACGCCGCTGTGAGCAATGGTATTTTAAAGGGTACTCGAGTGCATATGTTGCTTTCAAGCAGTTTCCCTCACAATGTTCGGTCGTAGCCTGGTTGAGATGGATTTGCATTCACTGAGAGTAGCAATTGGTACTGTGTTCCAAACCGACCATCAATGACAAACCACGAAACTCGTGTCTCCAGTCCTCGTCAGTTAGAATCTGCTTACGACCTCTGTTATTACGTCGTGCTACATGATTGTGAGTTGTGCGCCATCACGTGTAGTCACGTTGGACTCGTACACCAAGGAACTGGAAACTTCATTCACGGTGTGGCTGCAGGCACGTCCAAACACGTCCGCTCCCTTGTACCACCCTGTTACATCTCCACGTAGATCCTTCTGACAGCGCCGATTCCGTACAACGGATTGGCATATACCAAAACTCACCAGCGACGAATTAGCAATTTGCCGCCCTTAGCCAGAGATAAATACTTCCAACTCTCATTTCGACGTAAATGTACCAGCAAGTAACACATATCTTTAGGTAACTGAATAGTACCACTGCTGTGGTTAATAATAATAATCATAATTTTGGTACCGAGCGCCGCGGGTTTCGAATCCGCGCCAGACGGCATGGACCTCGATTACCACTGGAGGTCTCTGCAGCCGTCGCGCCGTAAGCCATGGCTACGCGCGACACTGGCCCACATATTGTGTGCGGGTGCCACGGTGGAGCACGTGGTACCAGTGGCAAATAGTGACGTACCCGATCATGTATTTAAGCGCCTGCCTCTCATTTAGCGAGGCAGTCTGATATGCGCGTGAGTCTCTCGATATCTCGCGTACAGACTTCTTGGTTACTTTTCTTATTTCCCTGTACTAGTGGACGTTGTTGATTTCGTGAGGTTTTTTCTTGTCACCCCCGTTGCACCTTAGGTGTTGTTCTTCTTGGTCTCTTGCTCGGTTGCCCGTCACTGTGCATGTCCATTCTTTCCCTCTTGTTTGTTCGCGGGCCGCCCCTGTTCGGTCCCGCCGCGCTTTCGTTCATGGCCACCCCGCGACTGTTCCGGTCGCGGTTACAACATTTTGGCGACGAGGTAAACGGTGGTAGTTGTTAGCATGGAGGCGAAATTGGTCTGTCTTCTGGAGCAGCGGCAGCAGCTCATGCAGCTAGACATCTTACAGCAGTCGCTGCGGTTGCTAACAGATGAAGTTGACGCAAGTAACGCACTACCACAACAGCTTCTGAGTCCTCAGATGTCTGAGGCTTTCCCATGTCCGCTGTCGTCGCCCCCCCCCCCCCCCCCCATTTAATGACGCTAAGGAAGACTGGGAAACATACTTACGTCGGCTGAAGCAACATTTCATGCCTTTTTAAGTCACAGATGACTCCTTGCAATGGTGATTGTTTTTTCTTGCGCCTCCCCAGACACTTTCTATCTTCTCCTCAAGTTGGCACCGTTGGCCAATCCTGTGCCTCCCTCTTTCCAGGAGATAAGTCTTTTGCTGACAAACTACACTCCTGGAAATTGAAATAAGAACACCGTGAATTCATTGTCCCAGGAAGGGGAAACTTTATTGACACATTCCTGGGGTCAGATACATCACATGATCACACTGACAGAACCACAGGCACATAGACACAGGCAACACAGCATGCACAATGTCGGCACTAGTACAGTGTATATCCACCTTTCGCAGCAATGCAGGCCGCTATTCTCCCATGGAGACGATCGTAGAGATGCTGGATGTAGTCCTGTGGAACGGCTTGCCATGCCATTTCCACCTGGCGCCTCAGTTGGACCAGCGTTCGTGCTGGACGTGCAAACCGCGTGAGACGACGCTTCATCCACTCCCAAACATGCTCAATGGGGGACAGATCCGGAGATCTTGCTGGCCAGGGTAGTTGACTTACACCTTCTAGAGCACGTTGGGTGGCACGGGATACATGCGGACGTGTATTGTCCTGTTGGAACAACAAGTTTCCTTGCCGGTATAGGAATGGTAGAACGATGGGTTCGATGACGGTTTGGATGTACCGTGCACTATTCAGTGTCCCCTCGACGATCACCAGAGGTGTACGGCCAGTGTAGGAGATCGCTGCCCACACCATGATGCCGGGTGTTGGCCCTGTGTGCCTCGGTCGTATGCAGTCCTGATTGTGGCGCTCACCTGCACGGCGCCAAACACGCATACGACCATCATTGACACCAAGGCAGAAGCGACTCTCATCGCTGAAGACGACACGTCTCCATTCGTCCCTCCATTCACGCCTGTCGCGACACCACTGGAGGCGGGCTGCACGATGTTGGGGCGTGAGCGGAAGACGGCCTAGCGGTGTGCGGGACCGTAGCCCAGCTTCATGGAGACGGTTGCGAATGGTCCTCGCCGATACCCCAGGAGCAACAGTGTCCCTAATTTGCTGGGAAGTGGCGGTGCGGTCCCCTACGGCACTGCGTAGGATCCTACGGTCTTGGCGTGCATCCGTGCGTCGCTGCGGTGCAGTCCCAGGTCGACGGGCACGTGCACCTTCCGCCGACCACTGGCGACAACTTCGATGTACTGTGGAGACCTCACGCCCCACGTGTTGAGCAATTCGGCGGTACGTCCACCCGGCCTCCCGCATGCTCACTATACGCCCTCGCTCAAAGTCCGTCAACTGCACATACGGTTCACGTCCACGCTGTCGCGGCATGCTACCAGTGTTAAAGACTGCGATGGAGCTCCGTATGCCACGGCAAACTGGCTGACACTGACGGCGGCGGTGCACAAATGCTGCGCAGCTAGCGCCATTCGACGGCCAACACCGCGGTTCCTGGTGTGTCCGCTGTGCCGTGCGCGTGATCATTGCTTGTACAGCCCTCTCGCAGTGTCCGGAGCAAGTATGGTGGGTCTGACACACCGGTGTCAATGTGTTCTTTTTTCCATTTCCAGGCGTGTATAATTCACAGCGCTACCATGTGGACACCTCTCGGCTGGAGTTCCACCAGTACCATAAACAGCCTGGTCTATCGTATCGTTCCTGGGTCACTGACTTGCTGGGTCTCAGCCGTCGACACGATTTTACGTGCACCAATCAGCAGTGTAAGGCTTCGTATGTGGACTCACTGATCCGGGATGTGGTGGTTCAGCTGGCTCCCTATACTGAGGTCCGCACTGCGGTGTTGAAATTCGGTAACCCCTGTTTGAAAGAGATTCTCGATATGGCCCAGTCATTTGAAATTGCTCAGGTGTCTAACGAGCGCCTCATGCTGCGGCTGGAAGTGGCGGCGATCGATGCATCTCGACGGGTTCCACCCTCGCGATGTCGACGTGGCCCGGCCGATAGAGGCCAGCAACGTCGGGACTCCTCTTTGTCCGACGTCTCTATATCATCGACTCCTCCGGTCGCCCCTCGTCGCCGGTCGCGCAGCCCACTTCCACCTTGCCCACACTGTGTTACCGCACGTTCTCGAGTTGATTGTCCCCACTACTGTAAAACGCGCACGCTGTGTGACAAGGAGTGCCACATCCGATTGGTTTGTCGTAGTCGCTCGACTCACTCCAGTCCTGCCCCTCCTGGGCTTCCAAGATGCTGTACATGTTCTGACCCATCAGCGCGGGAGGTTTTCCTCACGCTCAGTCTTTTCTCTGAGGATGTCAGTTTTCAGGTAGACGCTGGGGCCACCGTCTGCCTGATTACTATGGCGACATGTACCCGACTGAGCTCTCCTGAGTTGTCACCTCCTTCTCAGCGTATGGTCGCCTATATCGATGGTTACATTCCCCTTTGTAGGCAGTTCGTCGTCCAGGCGACATATGTTCCCCGTCTCCTTACCCTATTTGTCGTCGACCATCCTTCGGCTTCGAATATATTTGGCCTGGTTGCATTTCAGCTGTTTGCTTTTCAATTTCTGATGAACCTAAAGTCGTTTCTATGGCTGTGCCTTTTCAGGACTTGGACGATCTGTGCTCAGCTTTTGCGTCGTTGTTTGCAATGGATCTCGGTTGTGCTTCACATTTTCAGGCGCACATCACACTTCGGCCAGATGAGCAGCATTGCTCTTTCTGGGACCGGTCCCTTCTGGTGGCCTCATGGCCACCAGTCAAGCAGAAATGTGATCGGCTCCAGGTCGCTGGCGTTCTGGAATCTGTCACATACAGTGCCTGTGCGACACCACTGGTGGCCATATGGAAACCCAATGGGTCACTTTCGCTGTGTGGGGACTAAGGCGCTACTGTCAATGATCAGTACCTCGTAGGCACTTACCCCATTCCCTGACAGGAAGACCTTCTCGTCAAGCCTGCCGGGGAAGAGTACTTTTGAAAGATAGACCTGGTTGAGGCATATCACCAGTTACCCTTGGATGACGATTCCCAGGGCATCTTGATTATCAACACACCTTTCGGATTATACAAGAGCCTTCCGTTTGGTGTCTCTTCGACAACGGCCATTTTCCAGTGCTTCCTGGAGCAGCTTATGCAGCCTATTCCCACAATTATCTGTTTGACATCTTGGTCACTGGGCGTTCCAGCGAGGAACATTTGTAAAACCTAAGTGCCTTATTTCACAATTTGCAATCAGCAGGTTTACGCTGTCGGCTAGACAAGTGTTGTTTATTTCAACTGGAAGAGGAACACTTACGCCATTGGCTTAGCAAAGATGATATTCGTCCTTCTGGTCGTGATGTCGCAGCCATTGAGGCCCTTCCTCGTCCTAAAGACTTCTCTGAACTCCAGGTGTTTTTGGGCACAGTTACTTATTACTTGAAGTTCTTACTCCAGGCTGCCTCCGTTGCTCAATCCCTCGCGTCGCGAAGGGGTATCTTTTGATTGGACACCTGCCTGTGACCAGGCTTTTCTCCTTTTAAAGGCAATGCTGAAGTTCGCCCCTTGTCTTACTCTCTTCTCTCTGGACCACCCCTTGGGTGTAGCGGCTGATGCATCAACATACGGCATTGGGGCAATCCTCGTGCATCGGAATGCTGATGGCTCAGAACTGCCCATCGCTTATCTAAGACGTTGACGCCAGCACAACGGAACTACTCCCAGATTGCAAAGGAGGCCCTGGCGATAGTGTTCTTTGTACAAACATTTCTCACCTATCTCTTTGGGGAAAAGTTAACCCTCCTGAGAGACCATAAACCCTTACTTACGCTTTTCGGACCCCACTCTCACCTTCCAGACCGGACGGTTCAACATCTACAGCGTTGCACGTTATTTTTACAGAATTACACTTACACCATTCGGTATAAGACCACCGCCCACAATGCTAATGCGTACACTTGGTCACGTCGCCCAACAGGCCACAATAATGCGTTTGACCAACCGGAGGTCCTGTGCTTTCACACTGATTCTACCCTCTGGGATGCACTGTACGGTCTGCCTCTTATGGCTCACTTTGCCATGACTACACGCAAAGACCCTATCTTGCGGCAGGTTCTCTGCCACATGGTCCACGGGTGGCCCTCCTATATTACTCGTTGGATGCACACCGACCGCTACGGTCGCAGGTTCGAATCCTGCCTCGGGCATGGATGTGTGAGCTGTCCTTAGGATAGTTAGGTTTAAGTAGTTCTAAGTTCTAGGGGACTGATGACATCAGAAGTTAAGTCCCATAGTGCTCAGAGTCATTTGAACCATTTATTTTGGACAAGAACTTCAGCCACTTGTCTCACAGGCTTTCTGTGGTTGATGATGTCCTTCTGTTGGCCACAGAGCGGGACGCCAATCGGGTGGCCATCCATCTGGATTTGCGGCATGAAGTGCTCAGTTTATTACACTGCGTGCACTGGGGTAAGTCCCACATGAAAGGTTTGGCTTGCTGGCATGTGTATTGGCCCGGCATCGATGGCGATATTAACCGCCTGGTCTGCAGGTGCACTGTGTGTGCACAGCACCAGGCAAGCCACCTCAGCCGTTCGCACCGTGTCCTGGGCCTCGCCGGCCCTGGGATCGCATCCATCACGATATTGCAGGCACGTTTTTGGGGTCCATGTGGTTACTTATCGTTGATGCCTACTCAGAGTATCCATATGTTTTCCGCATGGCATCCACCGCCGCAGAGGCCAGGCTCAGGGCCCTGGCACAGGTTCTCGCCATTGAGGGCCTGCCTCACACATTCGTCTCTGGTAATGACCCCAAATTCACAGCATCCTCCTTCCATGACTTCTGTCAGGCCAACTCTATCAAACAAATCCGTAGCCCACCTTTCCACCCTTCCTGCAACTGCGCAGCAGAAAGGCTTGCCCTCACATTTAAAACAAGAAACATCTCCAACCACATCGGCCCTCACCCTGTTCTTGACCACATACCGCACCACACCAACTGACGGACGTACTCCAGCAGAGCTCCTCCATTGGCGCCAGCTGCCGACCCTGCTCCATTTGTTGATGCTGTCCCCCTCCAGTCCTCGCTCCCAGCTCTCTCAGCGCTACGCCCCTGGTGCGACCGTGTGAACCCACGTGTATGGGAGCAAGGCGGGTTGTACGCCTGCCATGGTCGTCGCGGCCCATGGGCGACATTTGACGCCAGTGCAGATGTCGAAAGGGTTGGAGCGACATCATACCCAGCTCTGCCTGCGTACCCCCGCGGTAATCCCGCCGCTGTCTCCACCTCCGCTACCTCCTTCTGGTACAGACGTGGTCCTCGAGTCGCTGCCACTGCCCCCGGTTGCTGCCTCCCCGCGAGCCTGCCGCCGGCCCTCCCCACCCCCACGTGGATCGGCGGCTCCCTCCGCTGCCCTGGACTCTGGTCCGCCGTCCTGGACACCACGACTGCCCTTCCTCCCCGCCAACGGTGGTTGACGAGATTTTCCCATCTGCCGACCACCGCGGCACCGTCCAGGGCGTTTCCGCCTCTTGACGCAAGTGGCAAATAGTGACGTACCCTATCATGTATTTAAGCGCCTGCCTCTCATTTAGCGAGGCAGTCTGATATGCGCGTGAGTCTCTCGATATCTCGCGTACAGACTTCTTGGTTACTTTTCTTATTTCCGTGTACTAGTGGACGTTGCTGATTTCGTGAGGTTTTCGCTAGTGACCCCGTTGTTTCTTGCCTGTTGTTTCTCTTGGAGTCCTGCTCGGTCGTCTGTCGTTGTGCGTGTCCATCCTTTCCCGTGTTGTTTGTTCGCGGGCCCTTCCCATTTGGTGCCGCCGCGCATTCGTTCACGGGCACCCCGCGACCATTCCAGTCGCGGTTACAACAACAACAACAACAATAATAAATATACGCACACCCACACCCGTTCCAGGCCATGGCATACTTTCTTTCAAGGAAATTCGACGATGATATCTTCATGGTCTTGTTGCTGTGTTATGTCATAATTCGTTGGAAAGGACGGCAAAATTCTTGATTCAATGCTGCGACTTGGCTGACCGCAAAACTCTTGAGTCTTTTGTGGTGTGAGAAAGTCTGCTCGGCAGACCAATTTGTTGCAGCTGCAGTTTTGTAGCACATTTCAATAATTCAGTGTTGTCTCGTCCAGGAAAACTTACTTTTTTGAGGTCTTACACACACACAAACACACACAATTTCCTCTTTCTTTATTGCCTTATCTTTTGAGAAATTCCGATACCGAGAACCACTTACTCTCCTCCGACTGTCACTCAATTTAATTAATGCTAAATTACAAATCACAAACAAAACTATAAACAACTACATCCTTTACAGTTTCAAATTTAGCAGAAGTGCCAGTCAAGTGGACGGCTATTAGAACTGAACTTATTTCAATGTGAGTTACGAATGGGTTCTGTTGAGCGTCGGCACTCGCTACTTCTATGACAGTGACAGCGGGGTCTCCCAGCAAAAAGTTCAAGTGCAAGCAAAGAGATTTGCCTTCTTGATGTAAACCACATGAGAAGCACGCTGAATAAAGTGAATAATAGTCACATTGGCATGGCTGAAAGTGGCTAATAAGTTTTTGTTTTATGGTAATGTATACTTATATTTACTGGTATTTCGTCTGTGTGGTAATGTGAAGTTGAACTCATGATAAGAGAAACAATTAAGCTCGTATTTAAGTTCATAAGTAACCTCGTAATTCTTCAAAAGTGATCAGCAATGCAAAAGCTAATACAAAAACATTAAATTGTTTACTGCTGCACTCGTGGCGGGCGTACAGTCTGTTCTATTAACTTCAATATAACTGCCCTGTTAGCAATAATACAAGCAGTCTGACTGCGAGGAAAGTATGAAATATAAATAACTACAAAAAATGCTCTGCCTGAAAAGTACGTCACTGTTGAAATATTAGTTGTTTCAAGCGTAAATTATAAATGGCCAACCTGTTTGCGCAATGAATAAATGCTGTGTGCTAACCTCCAAAGTACTGCGGCTGCTGCTACTATGCTAGCTAAAAATTTAAAATTCAAACTACTAGCAACGCGATGTGCAGTCCGTACTTTAAACTATAGAGACATCCACAAAACTTCTGTGCTAATAAATCTTATTACTGCAGTGATCATTGTCAATTAAAGTTCCGTTACTGAGAAACTTGGAAAAGCAAAATTATGTATGTGAAACCTGAAGTAAAGAGACGAATGCTTATTGATGGAAAAACAGTAAAGTAACTGTATTAACAGAACTTACCATCATTAAGACAAAATATTCATGAAAAACATGAACCAATTCTTTGTACTTTCTTACAGGCACATATCTTATCCATCTATGAAGAAAATTCAGTATACCACATATTGTTATGGTATCATAAAAATCTCCAATTCTAAATCCCTGAAAAAATTAATTACGACGCTTCAATGCCTCGGCAAATGCGCTATTACAGTACCTTTTGAAGTCTTCAGAATACATTTACAAAATATATCTCTATAAATAAAAAAAAAGTAATAAAATTTTTGCCAGCACACAGCATGCCCAAAACACATCTTACTCCATCGCAAGATACAATTCTCTCTCTCTCTCTCTCTCTCTCTCTCTCTCTCTCTCTCTCTCTCTCTCTCCTCTCCGTGACCGCACTCCACTCACAAGCAAAGATTCTTCTAACAACGTCTGGCTGCGCATCATCTTTGGCAGAGATGTTGCCCGCTATTACTCAGATGCTATTGACGCTTTACTTTTCCGCGTGACATCCGAAGTACAAGCAAAGTTACAGTTTTCTGTATTAAACAAAACCCTTGCAGAAGAAACGCTTTCATTTTCCCTTAGCCTGACCAGACCATTCTTGTAATTTGAGCTTTTTTTTCTTTTTTTTTTTTTGAGTCATCTGCCTTTTGACTGGTTTGATACGGCCCGACACGGACTTGCCTCCTATGCCAACCTCTTCATCTCAGAGTAGCACTTGCAACCTACGTCCTCAATTATCTGCTGGATGTATTCCAATCTCTGTCTTTCTCTACAGTTTTGCCCTCTACACTCCCTCTAGTATCATGGAAATCTTAATAGATGTCCTAAAATCCTGTCCCTTCTCCTTGTCAGTGTTTTCCATATATTCCTTTCTTCTCCGATTACGCACAGAACCTCCTCATTCCTTACCTTATCAGTCCACATAATTTTCAACATTCTTCTGTACCACCACATCTGAAAGGCTTAGATTCTCTTCTCTTCCGGTTTCCCCACAGACCATGTTTCACTACCATACAATGCTCTGCTCTAATCTATATTTTCAGAAATTTGTTCCTCAAACGCCAGGCGCTGTGGCCGAGCAGTTCTAAGCACTTCAGTCCGGAACCGCGCTGCTGCTACAGTCGCAGGTTCGAATCCTGCCTCGGGCATGGATGTTTGTGTGTCCTTAGGTTACTTGGGTTTAAATAGTTCTAAGTATAGGGGACTGATGACCTCAGATGTTTAGTCCCATAGTGCTCATAGCCATTTGAACCGTTTTGTTCCTGAAACTAAGGTCTGTGTTTGATACTAGTAGACTTCTTTTGGCTAGAAATGCCCATTTTGCCGGCACTAATCTGCTTTTGATGTCCTTCTTGATCCGTCCGTCATTGTTTATTTTCTGCCAAGGTAGCTGAATTCCTTAACTTCATCTACTTCGTGACCATCAATCCTGATGTTAAGTTTCTCGCTGTTCTCATTTCTGCTACTTCGGATTACTTTCATCCTTCTTCGATTTACTCTGAATCCGTATTCTGTACTCATTAGACTGTCCATACCAATCAGCAGATCATGTAATTCTTCTTCACTTTCACTCAGGGTAGCAAAGTCATCAGCGAATCGTATCATTGACATCCTTCCACCTTGAATTTTAATTCCACTCCTGAACCTTTCTTTTGCTTCGATCACTGATATAAGTATTGAACAGTAGGGGCGAAAGACTGCATCCCTGTTTTATACCCTTTATAATCCAAGCATTTCGTTCTTGGTCGTCCACTCTCATTATTCTCTCTTGGTTCTTGTACATATTGTATATTACCCATCTGTTCCTATACCTTACCCGTATTTTTCTCAGAATTTCGAACAAATGAGCTTACTATTGCCGATGTTATTATATCCATTCCATTGTGAGATAAGCCCGCATCCTATTTTCAAGAACTGTGAAATAAAAAATACAGTAACAGCTTATAAACCACATCTTACCACCCTTTAAAATTTGCCGCACTAGATGGCTGCCTACTCTTTCTTTCTTTCTTTTGCTACTGCCTTTACACCGCATTGTGCGCAGGGTCGGCAGGGTTATGTACGGCTTTGGCATGGTGAGTTTTAAAGGGTGGCCGGATGCCCTTTCTGCCGCCACCCCATACCCTCTGCGACGGAAGTAGTGTACCCCAGCTGTCTGTGTCTAGTGTAAATCGTAAAAATAGTGTGAATTTATATTAAATGTCTGTGAGTCATGTAACTGAGGCGGGACGTAGGGACGAGCCCAGTGTTCACCTAGTAGGATGTGGAAAACTGCCTAAAAACCACATCGAGGCTGGCCTGCACACCGGCCGTCATCTCTAATCCGCCAGGCGGATTCGATCCGGGGCCGGCGCGAGATGGCTGCCTACTCTGCCTAGGCTTATATACACCTCTGACACTCACCTCACTGCCGTGACTTAGGCCAGCTGTCGAGGGTCATGCGACCTGTTCCGCAGCACCCTGCAGCTTCCTAAAGCGACCAGTGAGCTTTTATTGGGTGGAGGGGTGACTAGTATTTTACCTGGAGAATAGACGCGTGGAGGCTTTTGTGTGTGACTCTGGTGGCGTGTTGCACACATTTTCTGTGATTTGTCAATTTTCTGTGATTTGTCAAAGGCATTCGATTGTGCGAAACACAACATCCTTTTAAATAAATTAAAATTCTATGGTGTCACGGGCAGTGCTGCAAAATGGTTCAAGTCATACCTCGCTAACAGGAAACAAAGGGTGTCAGAGCAACGGACTAGTGAATTAAGGCATCAGTCATCATCAGAATGGGAAGAAATTACATGTGGTGTCCCACAAGGATCCATCTTAGGGCCATTGCTTTTTCTTGTGTACATTAATGATCTCTCATCAGTTACACTGTCAGAAGCAGAGTTAGTTTTGTTTGCAGATGACACAAGTATTTCAATAAATGGTATGTCGAGTGTGGATCTAGGAAGATCTTCTAATGATATTTTCATGATTATTAATAAATGGTTTAAACCCAATTCACTGACATTAAATTTCGAATAGATTCACTATATGCAATTCAGAATCTGCAAGAGGTTTCCACCCAGCATA
The DNA here is from genome assembly GCF_023897955.1 of Schistocerca gregaria. Classification (NCBI taxonomy): domain Eukaryota; kingdom Metazoa; phylum Arthropoda; class Insecta; order Orthoptera; family Acrididae; genus Schistocerca; species Schistocerca gregaria. Next base: position 198,961,438 of record NC_064922.1, read on the forward strand.
TCCATAAAGTATGAAGAAGAGCAGATAGAAGAGGTTGACAGTCTTAAATTCCTGTGATTACAACTAGATAATAAATCCAGTTGGGAGGAGCACACCACAGAACTGCAGAAACGCCTTAACAAATCTGTACTTGCAATTCGAGTGTTAGCAGACATAGGTGACAAAGAAATGAAAAAGCATGCATACTTTGCCTACTTTCATTCCATATTCTCATATGGTATAATATTTTGGGGTAACTCTTCAAGTCAAACAAAAGTTCGTAAATACGTATTATTTGTGGAGTAAATTCACGGACATCCTGTAGAAACCTCTTCAAAGAACTGGGTATACTAACTACTGCCTCTCCGTATGTTTACTCCTTAATGAAATTTCTCCTAAATAACATATCTCTTTTTCCAACAAACAGCTCAGTTCATACATACAATACCAGGAAGAAAAATGATCTGCACAAGGACTTAAAAGCACTTACTTTGGTTCAAAAAGGTACCCACTACTCAGGAACACTCATCTTCAATAATTTGCCAGCAAACATAAAAAATTTAGTAACAAATAATCAGTTTAGAAGGAGCCTGAAAGACTTACTAGTGGCCAACTCCTTCTACTCCATTGACGAGTTTTTTAATAGAAACAAATGCTGTATTGTATATAGTCATACTATTAGTATTGTTATTTTAGCTTCATCACCCACGAGGATCTCCTCAGCACGGATCTATGGAACGAAAAACTAATCTAATCAAATCTAATCTAATGTAATCAAGGCCGACGTCCAGCTCTGTGGGCTGCGTGCGGCGGCTGGTGAGCTTCGTGCTGGGGCCGTTCAGGCTGCTGTGTCCCTGGCGCGGGAAGCCCGTCCACAGAGCTGCGTCCCTCGAAGCGCCAGCGGCGGTCCGGGACACCGCCGGCCCTACCGCTGCACACTGAGGTATTTGTACAAGGCGAGGCGAATCTGCCCCAAAATATGCTACTGAAAATTCTGAGAGATCTAGCGTCGTAGTTATGTACACTACTGGCCACTAAAATTGCTACAGCGTGAAGATGACGTGCTACAGAGGCGAAATTTAACCGACAGGAAGAAGATGCTGTGATATGCAAATGATTAGCTTATCAGAGCATTCACACAAGGTTGGCGCCGGTGGCGACACCTACAACGTGTTGACATGAAGAAGTTTCCAACCGATTTCTCATTCGCAAACAGCACTTCACCGGCGTTGCCTGTTGTTCTGATGCCTCGTGTAAGGAGGAGAAATGCGTACCATCATGTTTCCGACTTTGATAAAGGTCGGATTCTAGCCTAAAGCGACTGCAGTTTATCGTATCGTGAGATTGCTGCTCGCGTTGGTCGAGATCCAAAGACTGTTAGCAGAATATTGAATCTGTAGGATCAGGAGGGTAATACGTAACGCCGTGCTGGATCCCAACGGCTTCGTATCACTAACAATCGAGATGGCAGCCATCTTATCCGCATGGCTCTAATGGAACGAGCAGCCAGGTCTCGATCCCTGAGTCAACAGCTGGGGACGTTTGCAAGACAACAACCATCTGCATGAACAGTTCGACGACGTTTTCAGCAGCATGGACTATCAGCTCGGAGACCGTGGCTGCAGTTACCCTTGACGCTGCATCACAGACAGGAGCGCCTGCGATGGTTTACTTAACAACGTACCTGGGTGCACGAATGGCAAAACGTCATTAGTCGCAATGTTTATATGTGGCACTAGCCCTCTGTTATACCCAAGAGATACTTGTTAGCTGGAGGCGATGCTGGTCGAAGAAACTGACTTGACTTGAAGCATGTTATTCGAGTGGGAACACAGACTCTCCAGTTGGACTTTGTACGAAAGGCCCAGTATCAATACTCAGGAAGAAAGTACTCCGTCTCCGCTAAGAGAGAGAGAGAGAAATAATTAGAGGACACAAGTGAACAAATAATAAGTTACATGGCAAGGTGGGAACTACAGCCGCTCGGGATTAGACGAGCGGTCTGGGCCGCTGCAGTCATGGACAGTGCGGCAGGTCCCGGTGGAGGTTCGAGTCCTTCCTCGGGCATGGGTGTGTGTGTTTGTCCTTAGGATAATTTAGGTTCAGTAGTGTGTAAGCTTAGGGACTCATGAACTTAGCAGTTAAGTCCCATAAGATTTCACACACATTTGAACATTTGTTTGAAAACTACAATCGACAGTAGGTGCCACAATGGCTAAAATGGAGCTTTTGGGGATCAATAGACTCTAAGGCAGTTCTCAAGGCTACGTAAACATGAATGCCTCAAACTCTTTGATATCAGAGATGTCATAATAAAATACACTCCTGGAAATGGAAAAAAGAACACATTGACACCGGTGTGTCAGACCCACCATACTTGCTCCGGGCACTGCGAGAGGGCTGTACAAGCAATGATCACACGCACGGCACAGCGGACACACCAGGAACCGCGGTGTTGGCCGTCGAATGGCGCTAGCTGCGCAGCATTTGTGCACCGCCGCCGTCAGTGTCAGCCAGTTTGTCGTGGCATACCGAGCTCCATCGCAGTCTTTAACACTGGTAGCATGCCGCGACAGCGTGGACGTGAACCGTATGTGCAGTTGACGGACTTCGAGCGAGGGCGTATAGTGGGCATGCGGGAGGCCGGGTGGACGTACCGCCGAATTGCTCAACACGTGGGGCGTGAGGTCTCCACAGTACATCGATGCTGTCGCCAGTGGTCGGCGGAAGGTGCACGTGCCCGTCGACCTGGGACCGGACCGCAGCGACGCACGGATGCACGCCAAGACCGTAGGATCCTACGCAGTGCCGCAGGGTACCGCACCGCCACTTCCCAGCAAATTAGGGACACTGTTGCTCCTGGGGTATCGGCGAGGACCATTCGCAACCGTCTCCATGAAGCTGGGCTTCGGTCCCGCACACCGTTAGGCCGTCTTCCGCTCACGCCCCAACATCGTGCAGCCCGCCTCCAGTGGTGTCGCGACAGGCGTGAATGGAGGGACGAATGGAGACGTGTCGTCTTCAGCGATGAGAGTCGCTTCTGCCTTGGTGCCAATGATGGTCGTATGCGTGTTTGGCGCCGTGCAGGTGAGCGCCACAATCAGGACTGCATACGACCGAGGCACACAGGGCCAACACCCGGCATCATGGTGTGGGGAGCGATCTCCTACACTGGCCGTACACCTCTGGTGATCGTCGAGGGGACACTGAATAGTGCACGGTACATCCAAACCGTCATCGAACCCATCGTTCTACCATTCCTAGACCGGCAAGGGAACTTGCTGTTCCAACAGGACAATGCACGTCCGCATGTATCCCGTGCCACCCAATGTGCTCTAGAAGGTGTAAGTCAACTACCCTGGCCAGCAAGATCTCCGGATCTGTCCCCCATTGAGCATGTTTGGGACTGGATGAAGCGTCGTCTCACGCGGTCTGCACGTCCAGCACGAACGCTGGTCCAACTGAGGCGCCAGGTGGAAATGGCATGGCAAGCCGTTCCACAGGACTACATCCAGGATCTCTACGATCGTCTCCATGGGAGAATAGCAGCCTGCATTGCTGCGAAAGGTGGATATACACTGTTCTAGTGCCGACATTGTGCATGCTCTGTTGCCTGTGTCTATGTGCCTGTGGTTCTGTCAGTGTGATCATGTGATGTATCTGACCCCAGGAATGTGTCAATAAAGTTTCCCCTTCCTGGGACAATGAATTCACGGTGTTCTTATTTCAATTTCGAGGAGTGTAGATCGTAAGCGTGGTCATAAGGGCTGACATTAGTAAATTAAATTCGCAAGAGTCTATCCATTTGCCATTTTGTTGCAATTTTACAGAATTTTAACTAGAAGTGTCAGAGGAAACAGTCGTGAAAAGTATCGTGACACATTCAAAGGATTTGACAGTGATCTGATCTAAGTAGCCAAGGTAAAGTTGAAACAGAAATAATTTACGGCATAACAACGGAAATCATATTTCCCGGTTGGGAGACCAGTACCACAACCTTGAAACTAAAACGACCCATTGTCCAGAAAAGCAGTCATTTTCCGTTAAAATCTTTGCACAAAGGAACACGAAGTATCCTGCACGTATTTTAGACTAAAGAAAGAACGTTCAAGAATCAGTTAACCACAGGATATCTTCATTCGTCTTCCGATTACCTCTGCCGTTAAAATTATTAGTTGACCATCGATCGCTCCTAAGTAGCATTTCTTTTCAGCATTATTTTCGAAATACTTTTACTACCTCTTTGTAACCTTTACGTCGTTCCTGCTTCACACAACAAGCCTTGTCTTCATACAGTAAATGAACTAGCTTGTATATTAAACTCTGAGCTTTGATTTCGATGCTGATGTGTCTCTGTAATCATGTTAATGGATTCGTCCTTCGTTTTGTGGTAGAATAAAAAGTATTTAAAGATGAAAAACAAAGAGCAGTGCCCTTTGTTTCGCTAATATTTGTTTAATACTAATAAGTTTTAGGCTCATTAAGCCATCATAAGATAATAAGTTACTGGTGTCCACAAAGATACTAGTGTCCAAAAAAACTACACCTTGAAAACTAAATATGTTAGCAACTGCAAATAGTTCTTGATCATGACCCTAGGCAGGAAATGTCAAATCAAATACTCATCATTCATGTTATGAGTCAAATGCAATATAATAATTAATGGAATTTACTCACTTTAGGATGGGACAATTTCAGAGGCAAAGAAGTTGGGACTGGGTAAATTACAATGTAAATAGGGACACCATAGGAAGAACGTAAACATCACGTTGTAGTACAACTTACATAGTGAGCTAGAAGTTTTGCTAACACTTTTTGCTCTAGACTGACATAAGTATGCAAAATTATGATAGTGATGATGATTAAACAGTAAGCAAACTTCGTCCTCACATAGCGCTCAAGCAGTTAATCGAAGTTGAACTACGTTAATCTAGATCTATGCTGCATCATTGACACATATGAAACATTGCACGTAGAATGAAAATAGGCTTGTACAAAACCGATCGCTCTAATGCATAATGCTGTTAGCACAACTCCAGACAGTATTATGTAACCTTCAGATGATATATGTGGACATAGCGATAAACTCTAGAGGCATTAAAAAATTGAAGGACTAAGGTATTGACCAGTTTGAACAAAAAGGGAATAGAAGGTTTCAAAATATGGTCTACAAAACAATGTTGCAGATTAGGTGGATCGATCACATAAGTAATGAGGAGGTACTGAATAGAATTGGTGAGACAAGAAATTCATACCACAATTTGACCAAGGAGAAGGGATTAGTTGACAGGACACACTCTGAGACATCAAAAGCTCATCGGTCATCAATTTGGCATTGGAGGTAAGTGAGGAGACGGGGGGGAAGGGCTGTAAAAATTGTGGAGGGAGACCGAGAGATGAATACTGTAAGGAGATTCAGAAAGAGGTAGATTGCAGTACTTACTCAGAGATGAAAAGGCCCGCACAGCATAAAGTAGTATGGAGATCTGCAAAAACCCGCCTTCGGACTGAAGACCGCAACAATAACAGCAACAAAGTACTAACCTATCAACTTCATGGAAATATATTTACGGAACATGGCTAGGGATGCTTATGACGTCCTCCTGGGTATTTATTACGACACTAGCACATTGGTTGTCCAATAGATCAGTAGATATCTCCGCAAAAGCAACCTAGATGAACGACACAAATTGGAAGTTGCAAAACAAAATGATTGTGACCAAATGTTTGGACGGATGATAGCTTGTCCATAAGTTAGCCGTTTTCCATAAGAAAAATAGAACATTTAACCATTTGTATTTACATATCAAGAAATAAAAAATAACACTTTTATTTATCATTGTGATTAATCCACTTCATCAAAAGGCATACATTGAACATCAAAAAAAATTTCGGTTGGATGGAGGTTCAAATTACCGTCTGGTTCGATTAAGTACCCTCTTATTAGTTATTCAATCTATCCGTCCAATCTTCAGCATTCTTCCGTGACCCCACATTTCGAAAGCTTTTACGCTTTCCTTGTCTAAACTGTGTATAGGCCAAGTTCCACATTTCGTACAACGCTACATTTTAGTCAAATACCTTCAGAAAAGGCTTCCTAAACACTTAAATTTATACTATTTTGAGGGGGGGGGGTGATTTACACATTCTAGGAATTTTGGAAAATCGTGGTTTACACACAGTTGTATTGTCACTTTATTAACCTACCTGTTCCGGTCAGAAACGGACCATTGTCAGGTATAATGTGACATCATTAACCAGATGAATGGCAAAGTACGACTACCAACAAATATCGTGCCATTAATGTGGATAATGTGACGAAGTACATGGTAAGACACAGCGATGTGCCTCGGCACATTACCTACCGTATGCTATAGGTACTCCAGTATTACAGTTGGATTTAACATGTTGGTTTATGACATGATGCTTGTTAGTAGTTCTAAACTGCGATTCATATGGTTAATGATGTCACATTATATCTGAGGCTGCTCAATAGCTGGCCGGAACTGGTTACTTAAAAATTCAGCACTGCAGCTGTGTGCCTTAATTCCCAAAAAATTGGAATTTATTGAACTGATCACCTCCGTGGAATTGCACACCACTCTCGTACTCTTTCGGGAATCGGCGAAATGCCGCTCATAATGAAAATATCGGCGGGGGCACTACATTTGTAGTGTGTGGATAAGTTGAGAGTTTGGGTCTGATGAGAGGCGAGCTAGTTGTGATGACTGCTGTCACTGGAACGTGTAGAGATCAGGGCATCTGCCTAGTAAGCAGGAGAGCTGGCCTATAATTTCGTTGTGCCAAACATTTTCATCTTTCCCCATTGATTATGTCGTACGTCCGACCTTTGTATTTGTACAGCGAGTGTACTAATGTGTGCAAAGTTAGTTTACCACTTAGCGTGCAAATGGACAAAACATCTGAACTGTCTTCTCAAGGGCCGGCCGTGTGGCCGAGCGGTTCTAGGCGCTACTGTCTGGAACCGCGCGCCCGCTACGGTCGCAGATTCGAATCCTGCCTCGGGCATAGATGTGTGTGATGTCCTTAGGTTAGTTAGGTTTAAGTAGTTCTAAGTTCTAGGGGACTGATGACCTCAGCTGTTAAGTCCCATAGTGCTCAGAGCCATTTGAACCATTGTCTTCTCAAGCCCAGGGCGTCAAACAGACATTCAAAATAAACATGAACCTGGCTCTGTGAGGCAGCTTATATCAAGTGCGGATCATAGCAAAAATCATTAGAAATGCTGCTGCCGCATAACTTGACTGTGTGAATTAATAAAAGTGAATGTTTGGGGTCTATTTAGAAAGACAAAACACGTATTTCCTTTTTTGTTCTATATATAAGTTATCAACTGTTGCTTTCAGAGTTCAAGTGATACACAACAATCATGTTCAATTTCTTTTGTCACTCAACAACAAAATATTTAAATCTAGGTCATACGGGAGCGATGACTATTAAAATCGTTATCTCTAGACATGAATTTTTTTTCATAGGAAAGAATGATTATTAAAACTCCTCATCAGCTCATTTGAATTTACATTATCATAGCTGGTCAATTCACTGATGATAATGACGATGATTTATGATGGAGGGCGCTAAACAGCTAGGTCATTAGCGCCCTTGCATTAATGTTATATCGAAGAAGATTTTCTTGGTGGAGAATAAATTTACATTTAGAGCCAATGAAAAAAACTCTCATGTACTCAATATGGGGGTAGGTTAGTATCCTAGTTTTTGATATTCAATGGTCAAAGCGTACGCAAGTTGGAGTGAGCAAAATCTAGACTCAACATTTACTGTGGCCTAATGCACGATGGTACTTTACCAAGCGGCATCTGCAACGGCGTTGTCTCTGTGCTGGATCCTAAACGCTAATTCGCTAATCTGGCCTTGACTGAATTCACTCAGTTGCAACTTCGCTGCGTTCTGTAGAATGTCAATCTTTCCCTAGTCGAAATAATGGCTATTGCACACTCGCTGTGGGTTGGAGTGAGGTGCACAATTCCTTTGCCCACAAAAATTCCCCCAGTAATAATTAATTACCACTTTGCTATCTGTTGCCACGATACGTGAAGCATATCATCCTCTCAACACCTTCGCTTATTTCCACACACTTGTGCAGTCTGTTATGAGATGAGAGACAGATAGAAATTTTAGGTCTCAAAATGCTTTTATATAATGGGGATCTCCCCACCGTGTTGCACCTGTGTTGCCACATATGGCTTCAGCCAGCCACCATCTCGCTAGAGGTGAATACATTTTTATTTTTTTTTCTTGCTAGTTCGCAGCCTAGCCCTGTTACTTATGCGCAGCCACTTACCCTAAAGGAAGAACGTATTGTTCTGGCCTTATCCCTTTCTGTGCTGAAGCTCGCCATTCTCTTGCTAAATGAGAGTTTTACGATATCATTAACGACCTAATCGGTTCGGCTCCAAAATTTATTTCACTTTAACTTGTTTTTTCATGTCAGTCTATATAGTGGTAGACACTGTTTTGTTAGTTTTCGTTACATGAGATTAACTGCAATTACCTTTTGTTGTATAATATAATTATTATGCTCAGAGGATCTCATACTGTATTGTCCTGTTGTTATGTATCAAGCTCAAGTAAGGTCGGTAAAATCCGGATGCTTTACACATGCTGTCCCTTCTGAATTAATTTTGTGCTGTTGTGATCAATGGTTGAGGCACTGCTCATTGCAGTGCAAAATTATAATTTCAAATCATTTAATCATAGTCCATCTACTTGTCTATCTTATGCTAGATGATGTCGTTATTTTTATTTGAAATGTATTCATTTACATGGCATTTTCTATTTAGATGATTATTATATGGCTTTACAGTCCTTTGCAGATAGTTATTTGACTACTCTTACAACATTTTTCTCTGTTACTTGTGGTTAACTTCTATTACAATGGTTCATCGACCCTTTAGATTCTTTCTTTACAGTAACTTCAGGCATTCCACAAGTCTCAAACATTCATGATATTGATGATTGTGAAAGATGACTGAAGTTAAGGAAGCATTCGTTTCTCTTATGTCTGCTCTCAACACTTAAATGCTACATCAATATAGAAAATTGTCATCTAAAATAGACCTTTATGTACTTAAGTAGACATTATATATTTAAAATAGTTAATATTTTTGCATATTTCCATACACATTAACACTAACTTTATATTAATTGAGATTATTTATCATTAAAAACAAATGTTTTCAAAATATCTACAATACACATATTCTTATTAACATATATTTATATTGAATGGACATTTACAAATTACACATGAAATACAAAATATAAAACGTAGTACATTTATGAATATACTTTAACCATTTACAAATAGAATTACAGAATACAAATGAAACACATAAAGTACAAATTCTCAGTGGTACAGGTGGAACTGAATATTTACAGGGACCTCAACTCCTTGCTGCAGTGATTATCTTGTGCACTCATTAAAATATTACAATGAATTTGTCACATGTATTGCAATGAATTTGTCACATGCAACACTCCCTTTCTTAACACACTTTACACTTTAAAATTTGGGCAGGGTTTGATTCCTGATGCTGCTGTCGATCAGTGGTGGTTGATGCTGCTAGTCAGTTGTAGACTCTGCATGATGTTGATGATTATCGACATTTACAGTTCTGAGTGTTCGAGGACAAATGCCATTACATGGTCGATTCCGTGTTGCATTGTTCTGATGATAAACTGCTCATCCAAGGCAGCACCATGGTATGACAACATAGGTGGCATAGTTCTTTATTGGTATAGTTGCCATCGAAGTTGATGTGTGTAGCTCTGCATGGTTGCTGCATACTGAGGTCCCCAGCATGCATACTCTGTTTCATGGTTTGACCACCTTTGGTTGGTTTGAATGTTAGAATGAAATAACTACGATCGTTTTGTTGAATATTGCTTTCTGTTGATTCTGCGTAATCTTATACTGGTTTAAGGATTAAGAAAAGAATCTTGCTGTCTTCTGCCCTCCTCTTGGGACCCTTTCTTTTCTTCATTACTTGCTGCATCTTCATGTCTTCTTTCTTGGAACTTCTTGGGCTTAGGGATAGAATATGTGATTCAGCGAAAGTTATTCGGAATGGGTACCAGTTATGTTGTTATAAGATATGATCAAGTCTGAATAGGTAATTTCTGAAGTGATATATCTATTTTCAGTTCTCAGCTTCTCCTTCAGGAATACTAAGAGAAATATTCTGAGTTTATTTTTCCAGGCAGTTGTACTAATGAGATGTTGCAGACAGTTTGTTATTGTGTATCGCTGCTAATGGGTTCGCTTGGCCTTCCTCATAGGTGTGTGGCCTTAGTGTCCCTCACTGCTACTGGGTTTTCCCGTCCTCTTACTATTGGGATGAGGCATGGGGCAATATTCTTCAAAATACACTTGGCTGCATCTCGACACTAACGATAGTAAATTCTTTACTTCTGTCGTCGGTTTCTCGCCAGTGCCATATTGTGTAATTGTATAACTCTCACACTCAGACCATAGCTACCCATCGACTTTCTGCTTCTGTTGTTAGCTTGACTCCGTTCCTCAGTTTATTGTAGTAACATTATGTTGCGTGCCTTCTTTGTTTCTTTTGTTTTACAATGAATTTTGCTTAAAGCTAATACTTACAAGTTTCTTTGTCTAAATTTACTATGAGATTTACATTTGACCATTTACATGAATAATACAAAATGAGCATTTAAATAGTTTTTAGTACATTACAGAAAAAATACAATAAATTTCATTTACTTCTTGAATGAGTTTGGATTGATGGTGTGTAGGTTCGTTAATTATTATATCATGCAATTAGTTTTCTTTTATTATTTTTATTATTTATTATTTATTATTTTATTATTTTTTCTAACCTACTTTGATGATTTAAATGATTAGTATTGTTGTACCTATATCTTCTCTTACCCTATCCACTGGTCTTTTATTTTTGACCACTGTTACTGATGGTAACCGTGTAGTACTGTGTGGTATTTGGTTAAAAATAGTCGGTAAATGATGTAAATTGGCATCCCATGTGGTATGTCGTGAACTACAGTACAGATGACACAATATTCCAATATCCTTCATTGTTCTTTCTGCACAGTTGGTGCTCGGTTTGTACCGGGATATAAAGATGGGTTTAATTTTATGTCTTTTTAAATTCGCCAACCCAGGTTTACATCTATATTGGGGCCCATTATCTGAAATTAACCTTTGTACATGCCCTACATGCTTGCGGAAATTACGTTGTAGTGCCTTATTGATCGTAACACCAGTTGCATGTTTCAAAAGGGTCAAAGTGATATACTCTGATTTTAACTCTAAAATTACAAAGATAAACATGTTTCCGTTCCTTGTCCTTGGCAACGGTCCCATCAAATCTGTTGCTGCTATAGTCTGAAAAGAAACCCCTTTGGCACGTTGGCAGTCCTTACATTTTCTGAGTATTTCCTAAAAACATCTTTCTGTATTGGGGAGATGTGCGGTCTCTTTAAGTTTCATAAAACATTTCTTCGCCCCCAAAGTGTTCATTACTTAAGTGAGTGTACCATATATATCTGTTCACGAGTTCATCAGGAACACATACTGTCCATAAAGTTGTACTTGGGTCTCGTCTGTAGAACAGCACGTCATTCATCAGCAAATAATGCTGACGAATGTCAACCGAGTTCTTGTCTTTCCACTTACGTTTGACCCTTAACACCTCTGCGGCTTTGATATGTTCGTTTGAAATGTTTGAGTAAGCTGTTGTTATATAGTTTTCAAAAGGAACTCCTCATATGTAATATATACCAATTTGGTCTTCATCTGGACTGGACGTCATGTTACTTGGGCTTTCTCCACGTGGCCACCGGCAAAGAAAATCTCTCAAGGTGTTTGCCGGTCCTGAGATATGTTTTACACAGAAATCATACTCTTGCAAGATTAAAATCCACCTCCTAGCCTACCATGTGTCAACTTCGCTGTGAGTCAACACTCAAGAGCTTTATGGTCTGTGTATACAGTAGTTTTCCTTCCGAATAGAAAATATGTAGACTTTCGGAAACCCCAGACTACCGCTAAAGCTTCCAGCTCTGTAATGGAATAATTCCTCTCACTTTTTGGTGACACACGACTAGTAAATTCAATTGTCTTATGCGTTATCTGTCCATCTTGTTCGCAGCGTTGAAATAATACTATGCCTAAACCAGTCTTGGTTCAGTCTGTTGCCATACAAAGATCTTGCATAAGATCTGGGTGTGCCAGTATCCGTGCTTCCACTAACGCTTTTTCCAACTTCTGAAATTCTTGTTCTGCAGTGTCATCCCATATCCATGGAGTGTTGTTACCAGCTAAGCTGCATAATCGGGGTGTAGCTAGAGTGTCTATATAGATGAATCTGAGAGTCTGAGCGTCTTCCTATTATATGGTGTTACAAAATTTATTATTGCCTCTAATTTTTATGGGTTCGGTTATATTACCTGTGCAACCTGTGCAGATATGGTATGTCCTAGGAAGTATATGTGTTGTGCTCCTAATTTGTATTTTTCAAAGTTTACTGTTACCCCATGTTATTTAAGTGTTTTCAGTAAGATATCCAGAATTTCGTTATGTTTCTACGACAATGACTCTGCTATGAGGATGTCATCCACATAACTCCTCAATAACTCTTGTAACTCCTTAGGTAGAATACTTCCTAGACCTCAAATAAAAGCTGCCGATGTAATGTTCAGTCCGAAAGGGAGTCTTTTAAACCTTCTAAAAGCAGTAAATGCATTATTTCCTGCATACAGGAGATAATTCAATTTGCCAAAAGCTAAATCTAGTGACGAGAATACATTTACATTATGAAATTTTGGGAGCAAATCTTCTAGTCTCTCGGGGCGATCTGTTTCTTAAACTATGATTGTATTAATTTGTCTGGAATCCAGCACCAAACGTATCGTTCCATCCTTTTTTTCCACAACACGTAACGGGCTGTTATAAGTTGACGACACCTGTTCAAAAAACCTACTTGTTCCATTTTATTTAACTCCAAGAATACAGCACGTCGGTAACTCAATGGGATGTTATATGGAGCTACTCTAAAAGCTTATGGTTCTTAACCTCGAATATGTATTGTAGATCTTTAATTGCTCCAGGTTTCGGTTCAAGTACAATCGCATGCTTGCGTAATATTCCATCTAATTCCAACCTTTTGCTGATCTGTTAATCTCTCTAGACTTCGTATTCTTTTTTTTCGATGTAGTGTAAATGTCTTCAAATATTCCCAAATCCATAGGCACTGGTTCCTTCGTCCGTGGGTGTCACGATTTATTCTGACAAGCAACATCTCCATCTACTTGCATTTGTAACTGTGTATAATTTCCACACATTACTTCATGTCTCAAGTTGTCCTCGAATTTTAAGGTGATTTCTCTTAAAGTGACACTTCCCTCTCCAATATCCAACACAGATTTATGTTGATTGAGGAAGTCAGCTCCGATAATCATATCGACTGACATCTTCGGTACTATGACAAAATTCGTTTCTATTACGTGACCCTGGCAGTCAAATACTAGTCTTGTCTGCCTTGTGACGTTCGACGAACGTCCCGTAATTGGTCCGTGTACTTTGATCTTTCACGTTTTTAAAACTAATAAGTCATTATCACCATTGCAACGATTGAATAACGGCTCTGATATCGCCGCTAACTCACTCCTACTATGAACTATTGCGTTAACGCAAATAATAATATATTATTTTCTCAGAATCTCATACTATATCGTCCTGTCGTTATGGATCAAGCTGATGTAAGGTCCGTAAAATCTTGATCCCTTACAATTTAAATCAATGCCCACTAGCAAATAATGTCATTTATTCCTTTGTGTCTACATTTATCTTTTCAGAAACGCTTTTCTTGTTATAATAGATAAAAAGTGATGTTTTTTGCTTTCTTTCAAATTTAAACCTGAAAATATGCTTAGTAGAGGCAGTCAAAAATTTTAGAAATGATGGTTAAAAATATACAGATGTTGACAGTAGTAGAATACTTTATTATAATATAGTCCAAATTACTGCTTGTGTACACATAACCAGTTTCTACTTAATCAACTCATCATCCGGCTTTTTTCTGTCTTTATTACAGACGACAGACTATTTACGCCAAAGTACTAGCTATGTATTCTTGAACTATAAGTGAAATCGAGTAGTTACCATTACAAGTGTTGCACTGGCTTGAAGGCCAGAAATAGCATTTTGACTGTAAACTGATTAACTAGGAGAAACTTGTTACTTATACACGAGAATGATAGAGACAGCCTAATTGATTCTGTGTGATACAGGATTGAAGATCACAAGGAGGATAATGACAAACTTACTCCGCCGATCCTTTGGAAGTGAGCTTTGTGAACATCCATTAACATACACTGATAATAGCTCGCTACAACACAGTTAAGAGAATAATTATCTGCTGAAATCCACTTAATTTTAGGACTTATTAAGACTAAAAACTCTAAAATTAGTAGCCTCACCACATCAGATTATCTGTACTAAGGTTATATTATCGATGCATATTGATGACATCAGCAGTATATGTCAAGATTATGCGAGAGAATCCTTATTGACCTCTGGCTTACCATGAAGAGTGCTATTAAGTGTTGCTCTCAGGAGGATGTTCATAGCGTCATTCGGCACCGCAGTAAGTACATCCTGTTTTCTATTTTTGGTGCGTTATTCACGCCAGCGAAGGAGTAGAAGTAGTAACGTCCTTATGAGCGGGTCTTGGTTTGTTTTTGTTATAACTTCCTTCCACTGTGTCTGGATCGAGGAACAGATGCCGTTCATCATAGAATTCAGATGTTAATTTACTCTCCATCTAATATAAAATATTAAAAAATAATACAAACCTTTGTTGCCGAATGAGCTGTGTCAGTTGCAACTAGTAAAGTTGAATGTACACTACTGGCCATTAAAATTGGAACACCAAGAAGAAGTGCAGACGATAAACGGGTATTCATTGGACAAATATATTATACTAGAACTGTCATGTGATTACATTTTCACGCAATTCGGGTGCATAGATCCTGAGAAAGCAGTACCCAGAACAACCACCTCTGGCCGTAATAACGGGCTTGATACGCCTGGGCATCGAGTCAAACAGAGCTTGGATGGGGCGCACAGCTGCAGCTGCCCATGCAGCTTCAACACGATGCCACAGTTCATCAACAGTAGTGACTGGCGTATTGTGACGAGCCATTTGCTCGGCCACCATTGACCAGACGTTTTCAATAGGTGAGAGATCTGGAGAATGTGCTGGCCAGGGCAGCAGTCTAACATTTTCTGAATCAAGAAAGGCCCGTACAGGACCTCCACCCTGCGGTAGTGCATTATCCTGCTTAAATGTAGGGTTTTGCATGGATCGAATGAAGGGTAGAGCCACGGGTCGTAACACATCTGAAATGTAACGTCCACTGTTCAAATCGCCGTCAATGCGAACTAGAGGTGACCGAGACGTGTAAGCAATGACACCCCATACCATTCTCCCGTGTGATACGCCAGTATGGCGATGACGAATACATGCCTTCAATGTGCGTTCACCGCGATGTCGCCAAACACGGATGCAACCATTATGATGCTGTAAACAGAACTTGGATTCGTCCGAAAAAATGACTTTTTGTCTCTCGTGCACGCAGGTTCGTCGTTGAGTACACCGTCGCAGGCGCTCCTGTCTGTGATGCACCGTCGAGGGTAACCGCAGCCATGGTCTCCTAGCTGATAGTCCATGCTGCTGCAAACGTCGTCGAACTGTCCGTGGAGATAGTTGTTGTCTTGCAAACGTCCCCATCTGTTGTCTCAGGGATCGAGACGTTGCTGCACGATCCGTTACAACCATGCGACTAAGATGCCTGTCACCTCGACCGCTAGTGATACGAGGCCGTTGGGATCCAGAACGGCGTTCCGTATTACCCTCTGAACCCATCGATTCCGTACTCGGATAACAGTCATTGGATCTCGGTCAACGCGAGCAGCAATGTCGCGATACGATAAACCGCAATCGCGATAGGCTACAATCCGACCTTTATCATAGTCGGGAACGTGATGGTTAAGATTTCTCCTCCTTACACGGTGCATCACAACAACGTTTCACCCGACAACGCCGGTCAACTGCTGTTTGTGTATCAGAAACCGGTTGGAAACTTTCCTCATGTCAGCACGTTGTAGGTGTCGCCACCGGCGCCAATCTTGTGTGAATGCTCTGAAAAGCTAATCATTTGCATATCACTGCATATTCGTCCTGTCGGTAAAATTTCGCGTGTATGGCACGTCATCTACGTGGTGTAGCAATTTTAATGCCCACTAGTGTATATGTCACATATATCGGGAGAAGTAATGGTTCTACAACACTCCCTGGCGCACGCCCGTGGTAACTTGTACGTGTTAAAGAATTATTTCCATTCAGAATGACATGTTCTACTTTGTTTGCTAGAAACTATTCAGTCCAATTCCACAGCTGGCCCGATATTCCGTGCTTTCGTATTTTGTTTATCAGGTGACGTTCAAAACCATGTCGAGTAACATTCGGAAGTCAAGGAACACACTATTTATTTGAGCGCCTGTATCTACTACTTTCTTGGTCTCGTGGACAAACATAGTGAGCTGCATTTCACATAGTCGTTCCTTTCGCAACCCATGCTGGTTCCTACATATATATTAGGCCCCAAAAATGTCATAATACACGAGCACAAAACATGTTCCAAAATCCGTAACTGGCAGACCTCAGAGATATAGTTGTTTCGACCCTTCTTGAAAACAGGAAGAGGGACAAGTTCTTTCGCATGTTCCATGTAGAATCGTAAAGGTACACCGCCAGGTCCAGTAGCCTCCCCTCTGTTGACCGATTTCAATTGCTTTTCCAGCCCATAGTCACTTCTTTGGTATCAGCCATTTTGCCGTTTGTGCGACGGTTTATAAGAGACGCTACAGTGCAATCTTCCTCAACGAAAAGTGTAAAAAAAAAGTTTAGCGTTTTGGCCTTTGCTGGGTCGTCTTCCGTTTCACAGCCATTATGTTCACGAACTGTATGGACAGACAGCTTCGACCAGTTTATTGATTTAAAGTAAAACTAGAACTTCTTACGATTTTCTGTCAAGTCGGTTGACAGTACTTTAGTTTCTAATTCGTTGAACACTTACGCATGCCTTCCCTTACGCTAATTTTGGTTTCGTTTAATTTTCATTTGTCTGTGAGAGTTTGACTATGTATTTTACATTGAAGCTCTCTTTGCTCTCGTGACAGTTTTCTTACATGACTGCTGTACCAAGGCCTGCTTTTTCCATACGTCACAACTTTACTGTGCACATACCTAATAGCGCATATTTCCATTGCTCTTGATCCCTGTACATTGATATTCAACTTTGTTATTGCTGGAGATAAAATTTTTGTGTTGTCTGCTCAAAAAATCTGAAATCTGTTTCTTATCGCTTTTGCTAAGCAGAAAGATCTTCCTGACTTTATTTGTATTCCTATTTACAGCCGTATTCAGTGATGCTGTAACGGCCTTGTGATCATTGATTCCCTCTTCTAAGCTAATTGAATCGAAAAGTTTTGATCTGTTTGTCATCAGTAAATCTAAGACGTTATCTTCACGTGTCAGTTCTCTGATTAACTACTCAAGGTAATTTTCGGGTGAATTTCCTAAAGGTCCTTATCTTATTTATGGAATCCGAGAAGTCAGGCAGTATAGGTAATAACTATTTTTATTGTACGTGTTCTTTGATATATGGAACACCAATTCCCAGTTTACGTCAGGTGCTTTGTCCGAAGCATTTGGCTACATTATTTCTCTCCTGTATTAAAATTCTGATTGTGTAGGATGTGGTGACCCCATCACTCAGTGGGAGACCACTGTATCAGCCACCCGAGAATTGGTGGGGAAATCGTATCTAAATGGGTGTTGAGGAAATGCCTCTCCCAGACTTGGACTCCCTGGGGTATGACGGCCGATTCGGTCTCGGAGACAGTGACTCAACAAACCCCTCTGAATTGGGGTAATCACCCACGTGGAGGAAAATGATTCAGTGAAATAATACTAGCCTGCACATGAGCGATGTTACCCCGATGCTTGAAAGTTGAAGGACATTGAAGAAGAAGAACGAGAAGAAAAGGAGAAGAACTGTTTGAATTCTGATACTTTATTATTATTCCTTATTTTGAGTTCATAGTTTTTGGTGCACCATTAACATTCGTCACGAGTACGGCTTTTTTAAACGAAATTTGTGATCCAGTTCTTTTGTTTTGTTTTTTGGAGACGGTTTATCTGTTTCGTTTCATCTTGTAGGTTCTCTGCGAAGATTACTAAATCATCAGCAAAAGTTCAGCTGCCAGTTGTAATTTTCTCTCTGTTTCTTTCCATTTTCACTCTATACATTCCCCTTTCTTCTGTTCTTTTTCTTCGTGCTCGTACTATTTTCTCCAAAACGTAATTACATTATAATTTAATTAAATTAGAAATTATGCAATTAAATTATAATTTAGTCCCACGCCTCACACTTAATTTCGAAAGATTTTAAAATTTCATCTAAAAATTTAACTTTGGAATTTGTTTTGGTCAAAGTTTAATATTACATCAGCTCCAAATTCTTCTAGACATTGAGCTGTGTATCTCTGGCGACGCTATCATCGACTTCTTTTTTTAAATAACGAAGGATACATAAAGATTTCGGCCTCGAAGTTTCTCGTAGCTGATTAAGAGCTTTAAATTTTAGACCTGTTCGAAACATAAACTTGCTCTCCTAAACCCTCTCTAGTATTCTCCTAACTGAGCCTCCATTTGGTTTTCTAATCTTTTTTTCAGTGTCTTCGACAGTATTTTAAAAAGCCACTGGTTGGAGAGATATCTCTTGGTTTCGTTTAAATGTGTTTTGACCCCCTTCGTGTGTAATGGATGAATAAGTGTTATTTTCTAATCTACTGGAATTTGTTTGCTCTCCTAGATGCTGTCGATTCCATTTCGCAATTGTCTGACAGTTCCATCATTTGCATTGTTCCACATTTCATAAAATCACAAAATACTATTATGAGGTAAGAGAATAATCCGTACCTCATTATCTTAATATCTTTATTAAGTTGATGAAGCCAATTAGATTAGGAGCAACAGTTGTAGCGTTCACTGTTGATGGACAGTAAGTCCCAACCAACAGCAACCGTTCAACAGCAGAAGAAAGGGAGATCCTGGCTGGTTGAAGCAATCATCTAAGCAAAACGCTCTGCCATGACCGGAGAACAAAGTCTTACTGCTTGCTTAGCAGACAATCCTGTCTCATTACGGATATTAAGGTGGGATGTAATTTAAAATGTAAACATTTATTTAAAAACTCATTACAGCTATATTTATCAATGTTCAAATCTACAATTTTGCATGTGTAATGCAAAAGAGCTGTGTTTTAACAGAAATATACAATAAAATATACATGATTGATATTTTGCAAGAGATTTTAATTTTTAATTTTTTATTGTCTTGTTTATAAAAAGCCATAACTCAAATTCAATAATGCAATTAAACTGAAAATTTTATTGTAGTGTCCTGTGAAGGTTATAAGATTACTGAACTACAGTTATTAATTTATGGTACACATTTTATCATTAACAGAGTTTTTAATATTGCACATTCAAAATTAACGTTTCTTTCTACATACAATCGTCTAAAACTCAGAATGTAATTACAGGACCTCGTATTTATTAGTTCCGGAGAGACAGCAACATGTGTCGAACAGGTTCTGAAAATTTCATAGCATTAGCGCATATGCTTTTTGAGAAAAGGTTTCTAATAACGTAAAAAATGTAAAACAAAGAAAATGATGTTCAAAGATTATCTTCTCATGCTTCTACATATAATAATCTTAGCACAATTTTAAAATCCTCCATACTGATACTCCTCATCGTTCTGGTTTCACTTCTCTCCTCTTCTAATCTGCCTGGCCTGTATTTGCAGGTAAGACACTGATCTATTAGCTTTCTTGACTCTACTCTCGTCGATGGTGTAAAATGCTTTTGTTGTAAACACACCATCTATACCAACTCTCTTTAGCATTTCACTTCTGCCGTTATTTCCGTTATTATAACATAAAACTATATCATGGACACCTATTTTGAGTACCTGAAGTGCTGCATGCTTTTCTTGCCAAAGTTTCTCACTGCCTTCATTGTTGAACATTTTCCTTTTTGCACACTGGTGGCAGTAATTTGACACAATTTCTAGTTCCAAAAGTTTACCTGAGTCAATACTAATAACATATGCAACTCCATACTTAGATGTGTGACCCCTTTTCATCCAGGTCCCATTTACAGACACACACAGGGCAGTGACATTTGTAGGAGATTGACTGTAATGAACATCTACCCCAGGATCTATTTATTTTAGGCTTATTTCCACTAATTCCTGCACTGCTTTCTTCATAGAAACTTCCGCAGTATCGCATACAGAATCAGACATGTCTGTCTTTATTTATGTTTTCACACCTTGCACAAGGTGGAGGCATGTTCAGGAAGCCACACAATAAATTACCTCCTTCGCTGCCCTTTCCAAGGCATCTCAGAACATATGCTAACCTAACATTGCTTTCGTAGGTACCAGTGTCAGTTTTTTTTTTTGGAGGAGGGAAATGAAAATTCATAGTCACATGAATTACAAATTAATTTAAAATCAAGTGCTATTCCCACTCTTCTTTCTTCAACAACAATCATACATGCCGTGTTTTTACATCTAACACATGAACATGAAAACTTTATAGCCTGGCAGAGAAGCTCTAAATCAATAAGTCTGAATCCAGTGGAATCCATATCAACATCATTCACGTACCTCTACAATTCTCCTGTCCCAAGTTTCGATGCTCGAGCTGAGAGCTTATGTTCTTCATTTCAAGCTGCTTCCTCTTTTTTGTTGGTAAACCGATTTCTATGAAACCTCCGTTTCCTAAACACAGTTTTTGCACCACCGATTATGCGCAAAACTTGACTTCCACGTAAAGGTTTGCGAATTAAACCTTCAATCTACTAATATGTCTTAGTATTGGCAAAATGTAAATAAACCACATGCAAGGAAGTTTTCAGGCAAAGATACAGATGTGAGCCAAAGATATCGAAAGAAAATACCCTTCATATTGACAAAAATTCCGCAGTTTCCCAAATGTCGGAAAAGGTGGGAGTGGACACCAGTGCAGAGTTACTCAGTTTAACAATTTAAAGGCATTTCTAAAGCTGCTATCACTATAAAATTCATACACAACATAGATTAAACAAGAAAATAATATTTTTGAAAAATCGATTTTTTGCATCAAAATCCTTTGGACCAAAACATGCTGATTTCACTGATACACTCCGAAAGGAATCGCATATATGTTCTGGTTTAGCCCAGGGCATTCCAACATACGGTCGGTGCACAACAAAGTGGTTCGCACACACGAAAAATCCGGTCCTATATTGCCCGGCGAAATCGTCTTTCCAGAGGCAGAAGTACGTGGGTATAACGTTTTAAAATTAACCTGGGTTGCCGACTGCGTGACGGCTCAAACAAATACGCATGTAGGGCGAGCGAGTGGTTGCCTCCTTACCGACAGTGCATCAAGCGCCTGCTGCGTTGGCTACCCGGGCGACGCGTGATGGCATCAGCCACATTTGCAGAACGGACTGACAGTATTTTACAAAAAAAATATTTCAAACACGATCTTATACCGACCTATACGAATTAGAACTTCAACAGGCGACTTTATTCGGAAGCACATATAACTGCAAGCAGCTTTTCTCACGACTGACAAGTAAAAAGTCTAAAAAGACATCTTCGCTAACAGAGAGCCATCTGTCGGAATTTCATCACATATATCTCAAAATATCGAAGGACAGTGAAGAAAAAGTTATTTGTCTCTTTAAGTTTTCGTTTTAATTTTATTTTTCATCAATTCTAAGTTTCATTTTAAGTTTGTAATATTCTGATGTGGATACACAATGCCTGGCTACCTAAAAAATGGTGTTTAATTTGCACTGCTTTAGTTCGTTTACAAAATCTGTTTTGGTCTGGCCCACCACAGTGATGAAAGCTAATAAAGTGGCCCATTTCGGAATTTAGCTGGACACCGCTGGTTTAGTCCATTGATATGTGATATTCAGGAATAGTTTCAACGATCTGAACTAGTCTCGAAAGAAGTTAAAGGCGCAATCATTTTCTCATGCGAGAAGTTCGACATCGGAGAGTGCTGTACGTGGAGGATTGTGCACCTAGGAACACATGATGTTCTTTTGTTTGCACTTCAGTCGAGTGACTGATTATAGAATCAGATAAAGGAATGCGTTTTACAGAGTGACATAAGCAGTTTCGCCACGATCTACATGTTTTGATGTTGTTAGACATGGGGTTGTAATTTACGCAGTATTTGAAAATATTTTGCGTTCTACACATTTAACTGCTGTATAATATATTAAAGCTATTTGGTTCAAAAATGGATCAAATGGCTTCAAGAACTATGGGACTTAACATCACTCCCCTACAACTTAGAACTACTTAAACCTAACTAACCTAAGGACATCACACACATCCATGTCCGAGGCAGGATTCTAACCTGCGACCGTAGTGGTCGCGCGGTTCGAGACTGAAGCGCCTAGAACCGCTCGGTCACAAAGCTATTTGGAATATATTGTTAATTCCTAAGGTACAAAATACTACGCTGAGTAAAATGCTGTATATTTTTAGAAATACTTATGTAACATTTAGACAGTTGGTCGTGCACCGTATTGTACGTTGAAACAGAAGAAGGTTTTCTTCCCATGGAGCATATGATACATCCAGGCGAACTGAGTTTCTTTAATGTGTCAATAATTTTATCTGTTAAGAAAGTGAAGATTGGTTTTAATTTACAATAGCTTCTGTTTCAAAATGTATTTAACTTGCAAGTGGATTTTGGTAATACTTACCTTAATTTGATTTTACTTACTGATTATTGGCATGTAGTAGAATAATGGTGTCGCAGATAGACTATTATATACAGAAGAGACAAGATTTTCTCGATTGCAGCACTTTTAAATTTCAGTCGAGTATTTGTTCCTCGGTACGAGACTATGTTGTAGCTTGGAACATGTTTTCACATTTGGAAAAACCTTAATTGTGTTTAATAATTTAAGTGAGTTCAGAAAAAGACTGCAGCACATAAGAGGTGAATGTCAGCATCTAAAAATGGAATAATAAAATACATTAAGCTTCTATTACAGGTCCAGCTAGAGGCGAAGTTCTGATAAACGTACCAAGCTGCAACACTCTCCCCTGATTATAGCCAAGAAAAAAAAAATCTGATCTGCTTGAATGTGCCGTTCGCTTTTTACCTCCATTACAGGACTTTCTTTTTTTGTTTCAGATGGCGTACGTGTTTCAAGTAGGTTACCACATAGAGGATGACCTGTATAACGTTGTTCTGCAGCAGGACCAGCTGCCAGCTGCCGTCTCGAATTCGTGAAAAACCTAATGCCCTCTATTATAGAATAAAATTAATGTCAAATGTTGACTAGAAGAAATAATGTACAGTGTACTTGTCCGTTTCTATTAAAGACGTGTGCTTGAGTACCTCGTGTGTTGTTAAAGTGGAGAACGAGTATCAAACAACATCTATAGTCCTCGGCGGCAGAAAATTTGAGCAAAATATATGAATGGTGTTTTCTGTGATGAAGATAAACCCTAGATTTCATTCTCCTGTCATTTACTAGCAGCGCCAGCAATAGATTTCTATGTTACCGTAACGGCAGCGAGTTCGAATTTATTGCATGCCACTGCAAAGTAATGCATCAATAGAAACAGACTATCACCCATTAGCGTGAAGTCAGTGGTACAGCACGGATATGTTCTCTTTCAGCACAATTACAGGCCAATATACTTAACATTGGTTTGCTGCAGTACTCATCAATACATTCCGAGTTCGAAAATAATACATATGACGGCTGGAGTGAGCGCGAGCGGTTCTAGGCGCTACAGTCTGGAATCGCGCGACCGCTACGGCGGCAGGTTCGAATCCTGCCTCGGGCATGGATGTGTGTGATGTCCTTAGGTTAGTTAGGTTTAAGTAGTTCTAAGTTCTAGGGGACTGATGACCTCAGAAGTTACGTCCCATAGTGCTCAGAGCCATTTGAACAAATAATAAATTTCCTTGAGCACAGATTTATAAAGCATCGTTCATGCGCAGTTCTGCTTGCCCTTTTCTTATATGATATCCTGCGAACCATGGATAAAGGGCAACATAGAGGTTCCATATTCCTATGTTGGTGGAGAGCATTTGACGCGTTGCCCCAATGCAGACTGTTGACGAAGGTTCTAGTATATGGATTAGGTTCCCAGATATGTGAGTGCTCGAAGATTTCTTAAGTAACAGAAACCAGTACGCGTTGTCCTCGATGGCAAGTGTTAATCAGAAACAAGGCTATCGTCAGGAGCGCTCCAGGAAGTGTGACAGGATCGCTCTTATTCTCTGTATACATAAATGATCTGCTGGAAGGGTTAGTAGCAATTTACGGCTGTTTGCTGATGACGCTGTGCAGTATGAAAAAAAAAATGTTGAAGTTGAGTTACTGTAGGAGGATACAGGATGACTTACCTACACTCATGCTCATAAATCGAGGATAATGCTGATACATTGTGAAACAACTCTCTTGTGGGCGATTTTCGGGTTTAAATCACCTCGGGGTATGACCGTGCGGTGTATCTGACCTGAGTTCGTCGCACGGTGGCGCTGGCAGCAGTCCACATACGCAGAGGTGTGTTGGTGCATGTCAGAGTATGGTGCAGTGACTAAGTGTGCATACGTTTTCAGACGTGCTAATGGTGACGGTGTGTTGAAAATGGCTGAAATAACACATATTGATGACGTTATGAGGGCAGAATACTAGAGCGACTGGAGGCTGGTCAAACACAGAAGGACATAGCACGGGACCTCCGTGTGCCACAATGTGTGATCTCAAGATTATGGCAACGATTCCAGCAGGCAGGAAACGTGTCCAGGCGCTACATTAAGGGACGTCTACGTTGTACAACACCACATGAAGACCAATATATCACCATCAGTGCCCGCAGACGGCCACGGAGTGCTGCAGATAGCCTTGCTCGGGACCTTACCGCAGCCACTGGAACAGTTGTCTCCAGGCACACAATCTACAGACGACTGAACAGACATAGTTTATTCGCCCGGAGACCTGCCAGGTGTATTCCACTGACCCCTGGTTACAGGAAAGCCCGTAAAGCCTGGTGTCAAGAACACAGTACATGGTCATTGGAACAGTGGTCCCAGGTTATGTTCACGGACGAGTACAGGTATAGTCTGAACAATGATTCTCGCCCGGTTTTCATCTGGCGTGAACCACGAACCAGATACCAACCCCTTGATGTCCTTCAAACGGACCTGTATGGAGGTCGTGGTTTGATGGTGTGGGGTGGGATCATAATTGGTGCACGTACACCTCTGTATGTCTTTGACAGAGGAACTGTAACAGATCAGGTGTACCGGGACGTCATTGTGCACCAGTATGTCCGCCTTTTCAGGGGTGCAGTGGGTCCCACCTTCCTCCTGATGGATGATAACGCATGGCCCCACCGAGCTGCCATCGTGCAGGAGTAATCTGAAACAGAAGATATCAGGCGAATGGAGTGGCGTGCCTCTTCTCCAGACCTAAACCCCATCGAGCACATCTGGGATGCTCTCGGTTGACGTAACGCTGCACGTCTTCAATCCCCTACGACACTTCAGGAGCTCGGACAGGCATTGGTGCAGGAATGGGAGGCTGTACCCCAGCATCCGCTCGACCACCTGAGCCAGAGTATGCCAAGCCGTTGTGCGGCCTGTGTACGTGTGCATGGTGATCATACCCCATACTGATGTCGGGGTACCTGCGCAGGAAATAGAGGCGTTTTGTAGCACACGTGTTTCGGGACGGTTTTCTCAACTTATCACCACTGCCGTGGACTGACAGATCTGTGTCGTGTGGACTGACAGATCTGTGTCGTGTGTGTTCCCTATGAGCCTACGATATTAATGCCGGTTTTGTGTAGTGCCACGTTGTGTGGTACGACATCCTGCAATTATCTTTAATTATGAGCATGTGTGTCAAATTTCTAGTGTGTGTGTGATGAATGTCAGCTTTCTCCAAACGTAGAAAAATGTAAGTTATTGCAGATGACTACGAAAAATAGTCCTGTAACGTTCGAATACAGCATTAGCAGTGTACTGCCTGACACAGTCACGTCCATTAAATAACTGGATGTTACGTTGCAAATCGACACGGAACGGAACGAGCGCGCCAGGTTGATAGTATGAACGGCGATGACCGACTCTGTTTATTGGGACAATTTTGGAGAAGTGTAGCTCATCTGGCGACATACAGAACAATAGTGCGACTCGTTCTTGGTACTAATCTAGTGCTTTCGGTAACCACCAAATCGGATTAAAGGAAGACATTGAAGTAATTCTGGCTCATGTTGCTAGATTTGTTACCGGTTGATTCGATCTTCAAGCAAGAATTATGGAGATCCTTCGTGAACTCAGATGAGAATCCGTGGAGGGAAGACGACGTTATTTTCGAGGAACACTATTGTGAAAATTTAGAGAACAAGCGTTGGAAGTTGACTGCACAACGATTCTATGGCCGCCAACATACATTTCGCGTTAATACAACAAATGATGAGAGAAAATAGGGTTCATATGGAGACATATGGACAGTCGTCTTCCACTCACTCTGTTTGCTGGTGGAATAGGATAGGAAATGATTCGTAGTAGTACGTTGTACCCTCCGCGATGAACCGTACTGTGTCTTGCAGTGTACGTATGTAGATGAATTTTGGAAGTCTTCATATTAGCGAAATTTGAAACAAACTAGCTACAATAAATAATTTACAAATGAAGAAAATATGCTCAATCGGCCATTAAAAGACCAGATAAAAATTTTTTCCTGCACGGTTTCTGAATACAGTGTTGTCATAAGTTGTTGGTTGGTTGGTTGTTTTTGGGGAATGAGTCCAGACAGCGAGGTCATCGGTCTCGTCGAATTAGGGAAGGACGGTGAAGGAAGTCGGCCGTGCCCTTTGAAAGGAACCATCCCGGCATTTGCCTAGAGCGATTTAGGGAAACCACGGAAAACCTAAATCAAGATGGCCCGACGCGGGATTGAACCGTCGTCCTCCCGCATGCGAGTCCAGTGTCTAACCACTGCGCCACCTCGCTCGGTCTCTCATAAGTTGTCATTCATCACCGGCTAGTTGTCAGATACTTTGACCTACTAACCTTGCCCATTCCAGCAATCCAGCAAGATCTCCAGTCACTACTCAAATCCTTAGGGCCATCCCAGAACATCTGCCCAGAGCCCATATCTCTACTCACCGCTACCACTTCCCGCACTCCTACCTTCTACCTGCTTCCTACAGTCCATAAACCTAACCTCGCAGGGCGCATCATTGTGGCCAGTTACTGTGGCCTCACTGCTCTCATAGATCAACGAACGCCTTCAACGTATTACCTGGTACCTGCCCTCCTATAGAAACGATACCAACCATTCCTTCTGGTAGATTTGGTGTATTCCCTTGGATGATAACGGACGTAGAAATATTCAAAACACAGATATTCCGAACACGACGGGCATTCTGCTGAAGCAAGTTTGCCACAGTGATCCTTCTTCGCATGAATCTCACTCTGGAAAGAAACGTCGTTAACACTGGTGAAGATTTCACGTGTTGGCAATAATTTCACGGCAAACCGTGCACAACGGATCAGTTTTCCAAAAACTGGCGCAAGTCGGGGGGAGGGGGAGAAGGGGGGGGGGGGGGGGGACGGACTCGTGCGGTCAGTGACACGGCACCATAGACCGCGCGGCTACCTCGCGCAGCCGATTACACATAGACGTCGAGATAGTAAGGAAGCACATGGACTTGTTGGCAATAACTTACGCGTTGAAACAATATGTTAGCGCTGACTGATAATTCCTGTACAAAAAGTTTGTGAAAACAAAACTTAATTTAACACCGTAAAACGAAAACAAGAGCTTCTTACTTCAGCAAAGGTAATTCTATGGTTATACAAGACGTAATAACAGTTTAACAAAAATTAGGGGCGAAATAGTCATTAATCACATTAAGAAAAAGTCTAAGATAAAAAAGTTCAGCAACGTTGTCACGAGTATCCATATTTATTAAAAGTGTCTGTAGAAAATGTTCAAATGTGTGTGAATTCCTAAGGGACCAAACAGCTGAGGTCATCTTTCCCTAGACTTCCACACTACTTAAACTACCTTATGCTAGGAACAACACACACACCCGTGCCCGAGGGAGTCTATAGAAAATTCAAGAATGTTATTCTGAACTTAGAACACTCTTAAGACGACATTATCATACACTCCTGGAAATGGAAAAACGAACACATTGACACCGGTGTGTCAGACCCACCATACTTGCTCCGGACACTGCCGGAGGGCTGTACAAGCAATGATCACACACACGGCACAGCGGACACACCAGGAACCGCGGTGTTGGCCGTCGAATGGCGCTAGCTGCGCAGCATTTGTGCACCACCGCCGTCAGTGTCAGTCAGTTTGCCGTGGCATACGGAGCTCCATCGCAGTCTTTAACACTGGTAGCATGCCGCGACAGCGTGGACGTGAACTGTATGTGCAGTTGACGGACTCTGAGCGAGGGCGTATAGTGGGCATGCGGGAGGCCGGGTGGACGTACCGCCGAATTGCTCAACACGTGGTGCGTGAGGTCTCCACAGTACATCGATGTTGTCGCCAGTGGTCGGCGGAAGGTGCACGTGCTCGTCGACCTGGGACCGGACCGCAGCGACGCACGGATGCACGCCAAGACCGTAGGATCCTACGCAGTGCTGTAGGGGACCGCACCGCCACTTCCCAGCAAATTAGGGACACTGTTGCTCCTAGAGTATCGGCGAGGACCATTCGCAACCGTCTCCATGACGCTGGGCTACGGTCCCGCACACCGTTAGGC
Source organism: Schistocerca gregaria (assembly GCF_023897955.1). NCBI lineage: Eukaryota > Metazoa > Arthropoda > Insecta > Orthoptera > Acrididae > Schistocerca > Schistocerca gregaria. The sequence continues at coordinate 198,990,399 of NC_064922.1, forward strand.
CGTCTTCCGCTCACGCCCCATCATCGTGCAGCCCGCCTCCAGTGGTGTCGCGACAGGCGTGAATGGAGGGACGAATGGAGACGTGTCGTCTTCAGCGATGAGAGTCGCTTCTGCCTTGGTGCCAATGATGGTCGTATGCGTGTTTGGCGCCGTGCAGGTGAGCGCCACAATCAGAACTGCATACGACCGAGGCACACAGGGCCAACACCCGGCATCATGGTGTGGGGAGCGATCTCCTACACTGGCCGTACACCTCTGGTGATCGTCGAGGGGACACTGAATAGTGCACGGTACATCCAAACCGTCATCTAACCCATCGTTCTACCATTCCTAGACCGGCAAGGGAACTTGCTGTTCCAACAGGACAATGCACGTCCGCATGTATCCCGTGCCACCCAACGTGCTCTAGAAGGTGTAAGTCAACTACGCTGGCCAGCAAGATCTCCGGATCTGTCCCCCATTGAGCATGTTTGGGACTGGATGAAGCGTCGTCTCCCGCGGTCTGCACGTCCAGCACGAACGCTGGTCCAACTGAGGCGCCAGGTGGAAATGGCATGGCAAACCGTTCCACAGGACTACATCCAGCATCTCTACGATCGTCTCCATGGGAGAATAGCAGCGTGCATTGCTGCGAAAGGTGGATATACACTCTACTAGTGCCGACATTGTGCATGCTGTGTTGCCTGTGTCTATGTGCCTGTGGTTCTGTCAGTGTGATCATGTGATGTATCTGACGCCAGGAATGTGTCAATAAAGTTTCCCCTTCCTGGGACAATGAATTCACGGTGTTCTTATTTCAATTTCCAGGAGTGTATATTGATAATTGTGAATGATCCCATGGCGAACAATTTTGCTAAGGGGAAGCACAAAAAGACCAAAACGATGTGATAAATAATATGAACAGGAAACTGAAGTTAAAATTTTCTGGGTTATTAGGCCGCACCATATTTCTACTAAAATGACCGAAACTACGATCATTTTAGTAGAAGTGTGGCGCCGACTAATAAACCAGAAAATTTTAACTTCAGTGACAACGGCCACGAAAGCCTGCAACTTACAAACTGAACAGGAAAATATTTACACAGTAAATACAACTCTATAGCAAGTAAACAAATTGTCCTTCGGATCGAACCATAACCAATAATATCAGAATTCAGATAGATCGTAGTGACAAAAATAAATTTTTCAATTAAATGTTACTTATCAACTAATGATTAGCTTAACACCGAGCTAGGTGGTGCAGTGGGTAGCACACTGGACTCGCATTCGGGAGGACGACGGTTCAATCCCTCGTCCGGCCATCCTAAATCACTCCAGGCAAATGCCGGGATGTTTCCTTTGAAAGGGCACGGCCGACTTCCTTCCCTGTCCTTCCCTTATCCGATGAGACCGATGACCTCGCTGTCTGGTCTACTCCCCCAAACAACCCAACCCAACTAGCTTAACAGAGAAATAATGAAGAAATTCGTCAAGACATTCATTTGGAGTATTGTAAACTCAGTTTCAGAGTGTGGACTTCCCTTAAACAGGACGTAGTACCTCAGTTTTATTTTGTACCTCCACTGTAGCAAGATCGACATCGATACTTAATATAAAAGAAGTGTTACCACCAACGTCGATGTAGGACAAAGATTTATATTAATGTTAGTGTGTTCTTTTGTCTCCCTCTTAACGAAGACAGAGACAATGCCAAAGAACTTAGTTCAAGTAACACAAAGAAACAGGCGCTTTTGTAACTAGTTCCGCCCTGAAATGCCATAAGACGTGTTGTAATTATTATTAAATAGTGCGACACAATTACTTGGAATAATTTCATGAAGATGCACGTTCTTGCAGCAAAAACTTTGTGCTTGAACCCGAACAAACATGAAAAATGTAAATTCAGTTCTACTATTGTGTCTTCTGTGCTTTATTAATCGAGAAATTTTCTTATGTTCCCAGAACAACGTCCACAGCGGACCAGAGTAAAAGATGTATTTTATAACATTTCCTCGCCTATGAAACAGGTGACATGGGCATTTGTCAAAAACTTTAATATGAGACTCAGGGCAAACGAATAAGTGATATATTAAAAGCTAACGCAAATTGCTAGCGAGGAAGGGATGTTATGAAACTGACAACGATCGCATCTGGACTTACAAAAATCAGTGATTTATTATAATCATTTTTAGTTAGTTCAATTTTACATATATAAGCATTTGTCGAGTTAGTAATACATAAAACTGACTACCGTAGCAACTGGACTTACAAACATAAATGATTTATTACAATAATTTTTAGACATTTGAATTTTACATATATAAGTATTTGTCAAGTAACTAATGTAATTTGTACATTTTGGTAGATGGTCTATACTGATCCAGGCGAGGGTAAAAAGAATAAAAATCCATACAGAAAAACGAAAAACCAAAAATAACATCGGCTGGATACATGACTCATGTTGTGAAAGATTTTAATGTTACCTTCAACTTTGCAGAAGCATGTTCTGAACTGAGGTGCAATTGTACAAGTTTCGTTCTAGTTAAATTGGCAAACAGACTTAATGTGCAGAATTTAGTTAATTATAGTACTCTGGAGTTTTCTTAGGAAATTTAGACCGATTTTATAATTTATGTAATGCATGTGTTCCGTTGTTGGCCACAGCGTCACCAGACTGTTTCAGCAATTTTCGACAGCCATTGTTGTATCCAATTAGCAACTATGACAAACTTAATTGCATTAAACCTAAATAATCGTGTGGTATAGAGTAAGGTGATTATTTTAAATTTTTGCAATCTAAAGCATATACTGATTTTAACATGGTTTTTATGTTGTCGTACTGTATCCGTGTCAGGTGATGAAGACTCATCAGCTACTGAATGTGGAGCTCAGCTGTGCAGATTACTCAGGAGAAGATGACATAATAAGAAAATTAGGATGGGTTATAGGTGTTGTTACCATCATTGTAAAAGAATGAGCTCATATGAGACAAGAACAAACCTATATACATAAAGAAAAAAAGACTGAATTAAAGAAAAAGGCAACATAATAGATTTAATTTCAAATGAATCACCCCAACTGCAGAAAAAATCAATACAATAAATTCATATATTTGCGTATGCTTCCGCGACCAGGGTCAGTTGGACCCGGAGGAAGACAACTGCAACCGTGGCTGAAACGTTGGTTCTCCAGTATAGTTTTTTTAAACCAGTTAACCAGTGGATACAGGATCGTATTTACCAAGATTTTCTCATTCAAGGAGAATAAAGGTGTTGTTTCTGTAGCAGGATTGGAAAACGTATTGCACATAAGCAAATTGGAATAGTATCTGGAATTATAAATGAATATATCTTACTGACATGAATTGACGTTATCTCCTTACTTTAGATCACGGTGTTTACAAGTAATACGTTTTCTATACGCTGGCATAAGAATGATTTATGGTAGTAACTACGGAATCACACATTATTTAGTTGGATAATACATTTTCATAGATAACATGCAATGTAGAAGTGGCATATAGGCGTGAACGATAGTTACGTTCCTTGTAATTTGTTGTGTGCGTGCAGTGCTGATCAACTGCAATTACGGTGGATCTGCCAATGGTTTACTATCTTGTCCTGATCGGACGTGACTGTGCCGTGTTTTTTGCTTTGCGATTTTGAGGATCAACTCAATTCAAAGTTTGCCTGTGAGTGACTGATAGCCTTACTAGTACAAAGGCCGTGATTGATTGAGTCAAACCTTCACCTATGTAACTAAGTACTTGATGTGACTCTTCCTGTGCATGAATAAATATTCTGTGTGCAAGAGGTGAAGCTATATGAATAATTTATTATGCTTGTCGTTTAGGACGGAACATTTTTACCAAAAAATGTATTACAGAGGCCGTGATATTTACAAGTGTACATTGCGTCTCTCGTCTTACAGGCGCGATAGTGTTAATTGCAGTGCCAGTATGAAATGCTTGCAGCTTACGCTAATCAAGGTGTTGAATATTTTGAGAGGTAGTAGTGAACATTATAACAAGAAACAAGTCCAATAAACACGGATCCGGAAGCGAAAACTTTCGTGATCTGTACACTTGTCCGTAGCGGCTGAAGGCATTTGGTTGTGGATATTGTATGTCCGCATTGGTGACAAACAAGGTAAACATCGAGGAAATAAATACTTCTGGGCACAGATGTTGCCTCGGAGATCCATCAACAGGGCTTATTGCTGCACGTGTCTCCTCATACCAACGTACTCTGTTGTACCTATTAGTTTGATCACTGGGTAGTCTCCAGGCAGTTGTGTTCCTTGCGTTGTGTAGTACTGTAGTTTCAGTCTTGTCAGTGTGTGATACTGTGCAGTAAATGACTTGCAACGCTGGTTATGTATCGTAGTGTCGATATACTTACAAAAATTGCTTAACTGTTATGTTTGCTGGTATCGTGATGTTTGTACTGTCCTACGAATTGTTTTCTTTCTCTTCCACATATTAGTGTTGGATGTGCTACTACTACTACTCCACACGCAATATGGCGGATAAGACTTTCTGCTATGGCTTAACAAATGGAAGTAGCCTGTGAGCCTGCACCCTGTACGTGGAAAAATATCGCCGTCTCAGATTACCATCCGATAAGCTGTTCGCCTGAAATTTTTAACTTATAAAGGCACAGAGTCTAAGGATACAGGGTATAGTACCCCACAAGATGAATAGAGGACTGCCTCAATCAGTCCGCACACTTCAGATGCGGCAGTATGTGCTACATTTACTGGACGAAGGGCATGAAATCTGTGTGCTGCGATTGGCAGCAGCAGAAGACTTGAGTCATTCTCTTGTCTTGGCGATAAAACATGAACAATTACCGTATCCATACCACATTTAACATGTCCAGGTGTACAGCCACAAGACCATGTAGTAGATTGCTTTTCTGTCAATGGCTCTTGCAGAAGTACGTTGCAAATCTACTGTTTTGGCCGAAGATTTTATTTACTGGCGAGGCAGGATTCACAAGAGGTGGCGTAGTGAACTCTCATAACCAACCTAGGTGCGCTGATGAAAATCCCTGTTCAGTTGCAGAAAGAGGGCATCAATATCGCTTCTCTATTAGCGTATGGGCAGGTGTTCTTGGTGATAAATTGCTAGGACCTTACGTTCTATCAAGAAAATGAACTGGGGCTAATTGTCATTGATTTCTTCTTAATGCATTGCCTACCTTGTTGGAGAATATGCCATGTCAGCAAAGGCTACAGATGTGGTTTGTACTCGCACAGGCACATTTGCTCTGCTGTGCGCCTGAACATCTGATGCTGTCATTTCAGCACTACTGGACTGGTCGAGGAGGCTTCAACCATTGGTACATAAGATAGAATTAGACTACGCCACCCCAGTTAACGATATTCACACACTAATAGATCGCGTCTTCAACCACAATCGCAAGTATTTCAAAGAGTGAGTGATTCCTTGTGCCAAAGGGCACAGGGATGAATTTCCATGGACGGACATCACGTTGTGCACCTCCTATAACGAGTGTTATGAATGGACGTCAGGTTGAATGATTAAGTCGCAGAAAGTGCACGTTTCTGAATCCATGTATAGTAAGTGGTATTTTTTTTTCGTACTGTGATGTGTAGTACCACCTGTCACAGTATTGAACACTTTTGTTTTCACCCATTATAAACAAGTGTACAGATCTCAGAAAATATGCGTTTATGACCGGATACTACCACTTCTTAAAATATTCGACCCATTTTTTTCTACTTCCTATATTGTAGGATCAGGTCCCTGTGTGAGGTTTGAGGGCTGAAGACTCACTATGGGTAGACAATTAGTAATGGACTTATGAACGCTCTTAAACGCGACATGCTGAAGGACTGACCATATAGCATGAAGTGACCCAGTAAAATCTCGTCGAGAAAAGTACTCTTGTCCTGTCGGGACGGTGCGTGGGTTCTGAGGAAGAAACAGAAACAATCAGAGCACACAATGACTGAGAATGCATCCTTGTAGAGAGCATCCTTGTAGAAATCCATATACAACTCCTTAGCGAAGCAGGAATAAGTTAAACACTTTAAAAGTTCGTGGTACAGAATTAAACGCAAGTATTGAGGTCTGTTCTGAGTGAATTACTTTCTTTGAGAATGGTGAGACTGCATTATGACGTTCCTCGAGTGCTGCAAACAGAAGCTATTCCACAACTGGGCAAGAACGCGGCAAGAAGTGGCTAGAGCTGCAGTCGGATGGCCTCTAATCGACGTGATCCGTGGCGCTGACGCCGCCTAAGTTTAGGAGGCGTGGTACTCGTGGGGCCAGCAGCACACAGGACGAGGCAGCTAACGCTGACGTCCACGCAGGCAGGATATACTCTATGTGGTGAAAAGTATCCGGACACTTGGCTGAAAATGAGTTACAAGTTCGTGGCACCCTCCATCGGTAATGCTAGAATTCAATATGGTGTTGGCCCACCCTTAGCCCTGATGACAACTTCCATCCTCGCAGGCATACGTTCAATCAGGTGCTGGGAGGTTTCTTGGGGAATGGCAGCCCATGCTTCACGGAATGCTGCACTGAGGAGAGGTATAAATGTCGGTCGGTGAGGCCTGCACGAAGTTGGCGTTCCAAAACATCCCGAAGATGTTTTATAGAATTCAGGTCAGGACTCTACGCAGGCCACTCCATAACAGGAATGTTATTGTCGTGTAACCAGGCCGTGGTGCTCGATCGTGCTGAAAGATCCAATCCCCATCCCTGAATTGCTCTTCAACAGTGAGAAGCAAGAAGCTGCTTAAAACGTTAATGTAGGCCTGTGCTGCGATAGTGCCACGCAAAACAAGGAGTGCAAGCCCCTTGCATGAAAAACATGACCACACCTACCAACACCAACTACGAATGTTACCGTTGGCACTACTCACGCTGGCAGATGAGGTTCACTGGGTATTTGCCATACCCACACCCTGCCATCGGATCGTCACATTGTCTACTATGATTCGTCACTCCAATGTGTTACCACTGTTCAATTGTCCAATGTTTATGCCCCTTACACCAAGCAAGGTGTCGTTTGGCATTTACCAGCGTGATGTGTGGCTCATGAGCAGCCGCTCAATCATAAAATCCAAGTTTTCTCACCTCCCACCTAATTGTCATAGTACTTTCAGTGGATTGTGATGCAATTTGGAATTCCTATGGGATGGTATGGATAGATAGATGTCTGCCTATTGTTCATTACGACGCTATTCAATTGTCGGCGGTCTCTGTCAGTCAACAGACGAGGTCAGCCTGTACGCTTTTGTGCTGTACTTGTCCCTTCACGTTTCCTCTTCACATCGGAAAAAGTGGACTTAGGGATGTTTAGGACTACCGGAATCTGGCGTTCAGACGTATGACACAAGAGACACCCAATCACCTGACCACGTTCAAAGTCCGTGAGATCCGCGGAGCGCCCCGTTTCCTCTCTCACGATGTCTGATGACTACTGAGGTCGCTGGTGTGGAGTACCTGGCAGAATGTGGCACCACAATGCACCTAATATGAAGAACGTATGTTGTTGGGGGTGCCCAGATACTTTAGATCACAAGGCGTACGACACAGCGCCAAGACCACGAGGAAGATAGGCTGCTGCGCGTACGTCACGAAGGTACGCCTGAACTCACTCGCTCCCTCGCTCAGCTCAGCAGAAAAACTGCATTTCTAAACCTTTTAACTCGCAGTTGGGCGCGTATGTAGTAACGAGAACAGCATCATCTACTGGAATCTGTTATTATGAAGTCTTACTGATTAACTGTTTTACAATAAAATTTAATTTAAGATATTAGTGGTGAGCCATGGCTGGCTCGAGTCATGCTTGTCTTGGGTTAAACCTTGGTTGCAGTCCTGTGGTTTTATTTCTCCTGCGGTTATAACGTTAATGTTGCTGTCCTATCCTTGGTTTGGCAGTTATAGTTTCCGGCTGGGCGTTGTGTGATCAATCAGTCGGTTGGCGTGCAGCAGCAAGGAAGTCGCGTGTGCTCTGGCAGGGGCTGCTGGCGGTGTGCACGTGCGGTTGGAATGTGAGGTGCTGCTTGCGAGTACTACGAAGTTCGTCGCACACCAATCTTGGGCATGAAAGTTGAGTCCTCACTTAACCTACTATCCAGCCTCAACTGTTTACTTTTGATCCTGGTTGTCACTTTTGGGACATTCCCACGAGCAACAACGTGTGTGTATTCAAGTCCGCTAAGATTCCAGCCGTCTTCGTGTGGAGTTTAACTTATTTTATTGCCTGTTATTGAAGTTGACGGGCGGTATCTTCTACCTTGTGGCCGTTGACGTTCCGGTTACCTGCCCTGGTCGTTGACGTAATTTTCGGCAGTGTATTTTGCTCGTCATGTTGTTGCTGTTCAGCGCGGCGTGTAGTTCGCAGCTGAGGTATTGTTGGTCGTTGTGGGCGCCAATATTCTGTCTGTTGTCGTTTTGAAATCTTGTGGTCGTTTCGTTGGTTGCGTGGATCGGGACTGATTTTGTTGATTGGTCGGTCGGCTGTCTGTCGGTTGGGTTGCCTGCAGATTACGAAGTCGTTGGACAGGCTGCCTGTCTCACCTAAACGGGCGTTAGTGTTACAATCTCAGGCCGACCCTTGGAGACTTCTGAGTGCCATTCCTTGTGTCTTACTTAGTAATTTCCCTGTTTGGGGTTTAATTATTTGGATGATATGTGGCCTCCAGGCGAGTATTAATATCTCTTAATGTTCTTGTCTTGCCCTTAAGGCATAAGACTGTGATGCTTTTGTATGGCGCTTTCAGCCGAATTTTGAATCAAATGTTTTAAGATAAGGCCTTCTGCCTTTTGATTGTAACTCTTCTTATTGCTTAATATGTGGCCTCCAGCCAAGTTACATTAACATTACATTGGTAAGAAATGGTTCAAATGGCTCTGAGTACTATGGGACTTAAATGCTGTGGTCATCAGTCCCCCAGAACTTAGAACTACTTAAACCTAACCGTTACGGTCGCAGGTTCGAATCTCACCTCAGGCATGGATGTGTGTGATGTCCTTAGGTTAATTAGGTTTAAATAGTTATAAGTTCTATAAGACTGATGACCTCAGAAGTTAAGTCCCATAGTGCTCAGAGTCATTTGAACCATTTTTTGTTGAGTTCAACTGACACCAACTTATTTTGGTCCCTTTCCACAACCTAATCCGCTCGGTCCTGCTAGCCCAGGCATTTCACTTGTTCATAGCACTTAGTCTCTTATGCTTAACAGTCCTCATTTGATTTTATTGTGCCCCAGTACGGCCGTAACAAATTACATGTAGGCCTATGGACTTTCGATCACTGTAGGACTGATAATAGCGGATTCCGGTAGAAGATGTAATTCTCATTTGTACGTACACAGCTACTTACGAGGTAACAGGTGCAGAAACGCCGTTTGGCTGCTGAGTTGAGCGAACGAGTGAGCGAGTGCATGCCTACGCACTGCGGGCTGTCTTTCTCGTAGGCCTCGACACAGCGCCATCGCCACACGCCACGAGCTGGTGAACGTGATTTTGCTCTGTCACCGCCTTCCAGCGGCAGTTGTCGACTTCATTTGGCTGGCAAACCATACACTCTCTCCACGAAAATGGACGCGCTTAGAATTCATATGTTAGCTCTGTTAACATGCACATTTCCTTTCTTGACCATAAGCTGGTTGTGTTCTTCTGTCTGCCGTATAATGTTGTGGTTGGCAGGAGAGCCAACCGTATGGTTAAAGGAGACCGAAATGCACGCGTTTTAGCTCACGCAGGCAGCGTGAGGTCTGTAACATGACAAGGGAATTAGCGTTGAGAAAAACGGACGTAGCTGGTGGAATACTTAACTTTAATCCATTAATGACGAACGTCGCTTTTGACGGTACATGATTTACAGTATCAATAGCAACAGATAATGGCTCCTTGCTAGGTCGTAGCAAATAACGTAGCTGAAGGCTATGCTAACTATCGTCTCGGCAAATGAGAGCGTAGAAGTCAGTGAACCATCGCTAGCAAAGTCGGCTGTACAACTGGAGCGAGTGCTAGGAAGTCTCTCTAGACCTGCCATGTGGCGGCGCTCGGTCTGCAATCACTCATAGTGGCGACACGCGGGTCCTACGTATACTACCGGACCGCGGCCGATTTAAAGGCTACCACCTAGCAAGTGTGGTGTCTGTCGGTGACACCACATATAATAGATAAAAAAATTCAAACCGTGAGTATGTAATAAGACCAAAACGAAAGATACATGACCACTCAAGAAGGACATCATCTTATAAAAGTTCACCAAACTGACAAAACTCACTCTCGACGTATAGCACAGTTATATCTACTTAACATCAAATGTTACAGAAATTATTTCTATTAATGTCACAGAAAAGTCCCAAAACTTTTTAGAATATGCGAAGAAGAAAAAATAAAAAATCATGTGCAGCAGCGCACGAACACTCTGCCGATCGATCCTCCATTTCGTAACGTGACGCCCCAACCAACCACGATGTTCTGATATTCTATTTCTGAAGATTGCATTTTGTGTTATAGTCGTTTAAACGCTTTAATCGTCGAAATGTAGTTAATTGACATTTAATTATTACAAATACTAACAAGAACGACAAGTTTTCATGGATCTTCAGTGGGTCGTTGCCTTAAAACGGCTTTCTCTCATAGCACACGAAAATAACTAAATGTGAAAATTCTTTAACCACGAATATGACGTTTCTCGACTTTTTATTGCAGCAAATTGTACCAATAACGATTTGTTTTCGAGACATCCAATGTGCTGTTGTTTTAGAAACAACATATATTCATAGGGTGTAACATTAACATAAAACCCACCGAATATGGGGTTCTACTGAGCACTGCAAGTACAGGTATGGATTGGTGCTTTACTTGTAACGAGGGGAGCGTTCTTGCTTCCTATTGGTTCTTTCTTAAGTGCTTGTTGCCGAAATATCGTAGAACTTATTTTGTGTTTCACTTGACGAAACGCCTTCTGAACGTGAAATAGCGGGAACTGACGTAACAAAACTTGTAGAGCGTCACGTCAACATCAGCTATCTCCTTTGGTGTGCCGTTGCTTCAGGCGTCGCCGGTCGCTGTCGGTGCCGGAAAACAGCGGAAATTCTAGTGCCAACATCTAAAGACAAAACAATTGTCCCTGTGTGGCATCGACTGAGTGCGATACCACATTATTTATACACGCTATTTAACCATACAATGAAGAAGGTCAATCTCCAGAAATGTGTGGACGCCTGAAGTGGCCGAGCGGTTCTGGGCACTACAGTCTGGAACCGCGCGACCGCTACGGTCGTAGGTTCGAATCCTGCCGCGGGCATGGATGTGTGTGATGTCCTTAGGTTAGTTAGGTTTAAATAGTTCTACGTTCTATGGGACTGATGACCTTAGAAGTTAAGTCCCATAGTGCTCAGAGCCATTTGAGCCAGAAATGTGTCTATAAATGCTGCGTGTGTTGAGTGCTTCGACGGAGTGGTCGGACGCTTTTTATCCAGTTACTGTCAAATGTTAAGCAGAATAATGACTGCGAGAGCTGGAAATTCAGATTTTCATTGTGAAGGATGAAGCGTCGCGTGAGCACGGTGATTCGGGAACTTTTTCCAGGCAAGTGACTTATCGTTTCACGCCCTCTATCCCCATCCCCCCCCTCCTTCGTATACTCAATCGGTGGCAGTTTTCGCTACTCATTGTGATACTCACTCTACACAAATCTTGCATGTTTGGTATCTCTGGCGTCCGTCTCTTCTTGACACCCAATGTGGCGGCAGCTTGGGTCGCTTTGGCTTTAAACCGGCCCTGCGTGGAAATGAGCTGAAGCGTCAGTGGTTCCGGCAGCAGTCGAACTACTTTATAAAGTAAACGACAAAAACTACACTCATGCTCAGAAATTAAAGATAATGGCAGAATGTGGTGCCACACAACATCGCACTACACAAAACTGGCGCTAGTAGCATAGGAACATAGGGAACACACACGACACAGATCTGTAAGTCAACAGTAGTGGTGATAAGTTGAGAAAACCATCCCGAAACACATGTGCTACAAAACGCCACTGTTTCCTGCGCATGTACTCCGACATCAGTATGGGATATGATCACCATGCACACGTACACAGGCCGCACAACGGGTTGGTATACTCTGGATCAGGTGGTCGAGCAGCTGCTGTGGTATAGCCTCCTATTCTTGCACCAGTGCCTGTCTCAGGTCCTGAAGTGTCGTAGGCGTTTGAAGACGTGCAACGATACGTCGACCGAGAGCTTCCCATACGTGCTAGATGGGGTCTAGGTCTGCAGAACAGGCAGGCCACTCCATTCACCTGATATCTTCTGTTTCAAGGTACTCCTCCACGATGGCAGCTCGGTGGGACCGTGCATTATCATCCATCAGGCGGAAGGTGGTACCCACTGCACCCCTGAAACGGCAGACATACTGGTGCAAAATGATGGCCCGATACACTTGACGTGTTACAGTTCCTCTGTCAAAGACATGCAGGGGTGTACGTGCACCAGTCATAATCCCACCCTACACCATCAAACCACAATCTCCATGCAAGTCCCTTTCAAGTACATTAAGGGGTTGGTATCTGTTTTCTGGTTCACGCCAGATGAAAACCTAGCGAGAATCACTGTTCAGACTGTACCTGGACTTGGCTGTGAACATAGCCTGGGACCACTGTGACCATGTACTGTGTCCTTGACACCAGACTTTACAGGCTCTCCTGTGAGCAGGGGTTAGTGGAATGCATCTTGCAGGTCTCCGGGCGAATAAACCGTGTATGTTCAGTCGTATGTAGACTATGTGTCTAGAGACAACTGTTCCAGTGGCTGCTGTAAGATCCTGAGCAAGTCTACCTGCAGTACTCCGTGGCTATCTGCAGTCACTGATGGCGAGATATCGGCCTTCTTGTGGTGTTGTACACTGTGGACGTCCCGTACTGTAGCGTCTGGACACTTTTCCTGTCTGCTGGAATCGTTCCAATAATCGTGAGAGCACACTTTGTGGTATATGGAGAGCCCGTGCTACGACCTGCTGTGTTTGACCAGCCTCCAGTTGCCCTAGTATTCTACCTCTCATAACGTCATCACTATGTGTTCTTTGAGCCATTTTCAACACACAGTCACCTTTAGCACGTCTGAAAACGCCTGTACACTTACTCGCTGCACCGTACTCTGACATGCACCAACACACCTCTGCGTATGTGGACTGTTGCCTTACGACGACCGCAGGTCACATGCACCGCAAGGTCATACACCGAGGCGATTTAGATCTGCAATCTGCCCACCAGAATGTTGTTTCACCATGTATCAGCATTATCCTTAATTTATGAGCACGAGTGTAGTAGACAGAAAAATTAGCATTGTCGGTTGGAATAGTTGTGTACAGTGTATACACAATAGCATGAGATCCAGTATACTGACAGATGTCATCAAATGATATTGAATTTGATATCAGTAGCACAATTTACGATTCAAGTGTTAGAGGATGGATCTCGGTATAAAGGCAGTCGGCTCTTCGCTGTGTAACTGTGTGCGTATGTGCCGATTCAGCATGTAGGAAACAGACACCATTAGTATCAATACCTATTGCGTGCATAAACTATGATTGTGATGCTGCGACCTGGAAAACAGCTAAAACGTGATGAAGAAGCAACACTCGATGAACAGAAGTAAATGGGGCTCTCTACTCATCAAAGAGTCAAGAAGTTGAACCGTTCAAGTGCAGTGATCTATAATTTCGTTAGACTGGGCTCACGATATGAACAGAAAGGAAAATGTGAGCAAAGTAGAAAATTATCTGAGTCATCTGAATCTTTAGTCATGAGAAGATGTTTAATTAAGATGGTCCACATGGCTTTCAATATGATTTGCATGATCTGAGAATAGAGGAGCAGGTAAGAATGAGCAGAAGTGTTATGACTTGGGAAACCTTCTGCAGTGGAGGTAAATCACGCAGTGTTTTGATGAACAAGTTGCGGTGTTGCGGGGTGGCTATAAGTGTTGCTAGGTAGAGCGGGTTGTTGGCGCTTGACCCGTGCTTGCGCACTGATCTCATGCCGTACCATTTTGCTGTTATCACCTCTTTTACGTCTGATGGATCTATACTGGCTGGAAAGCCCCTGAACACCACATTCAGAGATTTTTGTGCTCTAGTCGGGAATGTGTAGTGGGGTGTTTTTTTATGTCGGCTTGGTGTTGTAGTCCTCTAATGTCTTCAGTGTAATTTTGATTTTGTCGTCGCTTGCTGACTTTGCTTGGAAGTGGTCTGTGCCCACAACATTAGTGATTAAGTCGAGTAGTCTTTTGTAGGTTTCGGGGCACGTTGCAAGTATTGGTGGTAGTCTGATGTTTTTTGCATGTTGGTTGGTGATGGACCAGGGTTGGGGCTGTTATGCAGTGTCTTCTGCATCTACCTCGCTGGCGGTCGGGCTGGCCGGCGGTGGGGGAGAGGGGCGGAGCCCGTGACGCGAGCGGTCCTCCGCGCGAGCTGGAATTCCCCGACATCGCTCTGCCTCAGCTCTGTCTGTAGAGTTTGTTTTGGTTTCTGTTGTTCTGGTGTGGTGAGTGTGTTGTGGGTGTGTGTTTCTGTGTTTTCGTTATTTTGCAAGTTGCTGTTTGGGCTAGGATCTAGCTTTGGAGTCTCTCTACTGGGGCCTTGTTGGGGCCTACTTCTGGATGGGTGGGGTGCTTCTCCTGCGTGCTCTGTGGCGAGAACAAGGGAAACAGGTGAGGGGGGGGGGTCTCAGCCCCCTCTGCTTCCCTTGGTCTTGCGCTTTGGTGACTTTGCACCGATTTTGGTCGTGACAACTTTGTCTGCAGGGGTTTTTGTAAGATCTTATGCTCGCCCCTCCTTTCTTGCACTTGTTCTTGCCACACTTTCTTCCTATGCCTCTCGGTGTGTAGGACCCTTGCCATCAGTTTTCTTTCCTCAGTCGGGTCTAGGTGGGGGAGAATGTTCTCGATCATGGGGTTGCTTAATATTGTTGGATTATGAACCCTGTCCTTCCAGATCTGGACATCTCTAGTCTCACTGTATCTTCCATGCCCGAACGGGAACAGGAGGCAAAATCAAGAGCTGCCAAAGAGTGTCAGTCGTCACCTTTGTTGGCACCGTTATTCGTATCCGGTGCCGGACCGACCCTACCAGTCGCGGGTATCTGGCCAGTGACCAGGCTCAGGCGAATAAATTCCCTACACTTTGGGGGAGCAGATGGAGTATCTGCGGCAGCGATGAAGTATTCGAATCAGCCGGCAAAGTGACCAGTGGCAACAAGAAGATGCACACCAAACTGCGCCAACCCAGAGCTCACAACATGCAACGACAATTTTACTCCTAAGTCGCTGATAAGTCAGTCGCCTGTGCCACAATCTTCTCGCAACTTCGCTCTCGATTTAATAATATCAGGTGCTCAGAAGCCTTGGGGCCCAACTGTACAGCTTGATGAGTCCCGAAAGCGGGGTTCCTATGGCTAAGTAGCAATGAAGAGGTACTAGAGCAGCCCTTCACACCCTTCCACACTCTCCAGAACCTGCTCAGTGAGTGATGTGCCGTGTGCTCCTGGTATATGTACCTGCGTGTCCAGGGGATTGGGAGAAGGTGGGAGAGTGGGGGGAGGGGAGAAGGGGTGGTGCGGCGGTGGTGGGAGGTGGGGGGGGGGGGGGCTCAGTTGCATCTCGAGTACGGATGTTACGATTTTCTTTCACTCAGCTAAGTACTGGATCCCATGCCTTACTAAGTTGCCGTGTCAATGTTCATTAAATTATCCGTCACACGTATTTCAAAAGCTTCTTTATAGGTGGAATCCCAAGATTTTTTCGTGTTGGCCTAGTCTTTGGTTTGCTGAAAATTCATTCAATGTCCATTCTCAATGCACTGTTCTGTTATTGCTGACTAGCTGCTGGACTGCAGTTAACGGGCGTGGCTATTGTGTTCTTCGCAGCAGTCTTCAATAGTACAGATTGTTTGACCAATAATAGTTTTCCCGCATTCACACGGGACTTGGTACATCCCCGCTTTTTTGAGATGCAGATCGTCTTTGACCAACCCTCGTATTTTGGCCGGAGGACAATTTTGTATGATACATCGTCAGCAAACGGTCTAAGAGGGATATCCTTATTTTCTTCTATTTCCGGATTTTCGTCTTCCTTGGTGTTCTTGGGGTTCTTGCGTTGTAGGGCTGTCGGAATCTGTCGCTGGTGCACAAGACAGATTACAGATGTTTTGCAGTTCTGCCATCAGACTCTGTTAATCTGAAACGCTGTGTGCCCCGTTTACCAGGGAATTCAGCACGATTTTCTTTTGAGAGGGATGCTGGCGGCTGGAGGCGTATTGATATAAATCTACAGGACTTAGCTTGCGGTGGAAATGTCGGCAAGCGAGTCGTAGGATCTACGCTGAACTATAACATCGAGAAACGGAAATGTGCCATCTTTTTCTGTTTCCATAGTAAATTTGATATTTTCATTGATGGAGTTCAGATGTTCTAACAATCCCCGTAATTCCTTGGGTCCATGTGGCCCAATGACAAATGTATCGTCGACATAACGGAAGAAACACATGGATTTTAGTTCCACAATTTCCAGTGCTCTCTCTTCGTAGTATACCCAAGAACCTAGTATCAGATACGCCGGCAAAGCCTCAGATCGCATATGACATTAACCCGTTTCAATAACAAAATCTTCTCAATTTTGATAACGTCTTCCATAGATACATATATATCACTGACCGAGCTATTGCGTTACCTTACATGTAGAAAAATGTTTTCAGGCTACGTTATAATTGCAACCTAGGCAATATAAACACATGTGGAAACTGATTACAATTTTAAACTTTGTAAAAGGCATACATTAACAACAAAAGCGATATTTTACACAGCGAAATTAGAGCATGAAGAGTGATTCTGCACACAGATCGATGCGTACATGTTAATAAAAAAAAGTATCCGTTTCACTGTACGTAAATGTTCGAGTCCCGACAGTTTGAATGAAGTGTACTGGGCTGGGTGTTGCGGTACGCTTATAATTTGTCAGCCTCTTAAACCATGACGATGCGTGATTTGACAGGATGAACTATTGAGCGCATATTACTGACGGTCATTTCAATCGACGTAATGCTATACTTTCGTACATCGAAACAAGGCGACCACGACTGATTTTAAATGCGTAGCAGTCGATGACGCATTCCATGGATTGAACTTTAACATGCCTGTAAATATGACGACGATTATAATGTGTCTACCAGAATTTGAAATCGGTGATTAATAACGCTTTGGGGGTAAGGTGTTTACCGTGGGTAACGTAATCAAATTTGCTACTATCATCACACGTTGCTGGTCGTTATTGACAGTGTTAGGTCATTACACCCTCAAGTCCTCATTGTGTCAAAGTACCGCTCATTACGCTACCGATGTATTACTGTCTATCTGTATGCTGTGTGCGTGTGCGTGTGTGTGGAACCCGTAGCGTGAATGGGAGCGAGTGATTAATTAATCTGTTTTCAATGGGTTTTGTATTGTCCCTCCGTTTCCATGTGCTCAACCGCAGAGCTCAGCTTTCTGAAACGATATTGCTAGTGTTATTTTTGTCTATTGTGTTTGCCAAAGATTAATTAGAACGCTCTACCGCTACTCCTGTCAATTATGAGCATGATGTTGAGTTCACGAATAAATAATTTAGCGGCTTTCAGACACTGACAGCAGTGTATCATTCTGTCACAACTACCCTGTTATCCCACTAACCACTTTCGTTCTCAATCTATAAAATAAACAGAACAGTGTTATGACACAAAAACGTATAGATACGTTTGTATATAATTCAAGGTAGCCAAACGTTAACCATTGTCAGTAAGTACAACGTTAAGGAAGGAAGGAAGGATGGGAGATCAATGCTTAAGGTTCCATCTCGATAATGATGTCGTTAGACAACATTAAAGCAAGATCTAACATCCGTTCATAAAAAAATCATTTGCTTGAAATGAGGTATGTGAAAATACTCTGATCATATATAGTGATGAGAACAATCAATGAAAACAATCGATTCATTCTTTTGAATGAAACCAGTCTGAAAAATATTGTTCGGTTTGTTGACTACCCTTTGATTATTCTGAATGGAAGTATTCTTTTGGAAGCAACTGAATGAAAACACTCGAGTCAGTCCGTTGTAGTTGTAGGTGCAGATGGGACTATTATTCATTTACTTTTGTTTTTTTTAAATGAAAGCAACCTATGTGAGCAACCGAATGAAAACATTCGACGCCACAGTACCTGCCATGTGGCGGCGCTCGGTCTGCAATCAGTCATAGTGGCGACACGCGGGTCCGACGTATACTACCGGGCCGCGGCCGATTTAAAGGTTACCACCTAGCAAGGTGTGGTGTCTGGCGGTGACACCACATTCCTCCCCCGCAAATCGGCGTACGGTTGTGGCATAAGGCTTCCGCCCGCCGTGGGGAGGACCCCATGTTGACGTATGCGACGAGGTGGGGAGCCTAACAACAGGCGAGGCTGTGCCACCCGCACCCTGCCTTTCGGACAGCGGGGAGCTAGGAAACGCCTGAAAACCTGCTCCAGGGTGCACGCCAACATGCGGTGTATGCCCCCGTAGAGAGACAGGAGGGGCCGAAGGATCGACCTCCATCGGGCCGGGGCACCCGACGGGCGAAGACGACATATGGTAAGGAGCGGGCAAGAGTTCCATGTCGGAGGACAACTGGTCACGGGAAGCGATCGGCTGCGCGTGACCCAGGGAGGCGCCCGGCGGTTGCAGCGACGCGTCCACTGCGGGCGTCGCCGGCGGGAGGCGGCGGCTGCGCGTCGTCATGGGGCAAAATGGAAGGCAGCGTCGGTAACACCTGGGGCTGAGGCGAGCCAGTAGGAGGGTCCCCAGGGCGCTGACCGGACGGCACCGTCGCTGAAAGCAGACGGCGAGCGGCAGATCCCGTGCGACGACAGAGGCGCAGCTGATTGAGATGCCGACGCACCTCACCAGAGGCCACCAAAACCAGATACACAGCGCGTCCGAGGCAGCGAAGAATGCCCCCTTCGAGCCAACGCCGTGAACATCGATAGTGGCGATAGTAGACAACGTCGCCTGGAGCAAAAGCAGGTGTCTGCCGCTGCACAGGAACCTGATGCGGCGGATGTAGCAAAGGCATCAAGGTTCGATGCTGACGACCGTGGAGCAACTCAGCCGGCGAGCGACCATCTCGGGGCTGAGAGCGATACGAGGACAAAAAGAGCAACAACGCGTCCTCCCGAGAATGCGACTCTTTCAACTTCAACATCTGTGACTTGAAAGTCCTGACCAATCGTTCAGCGGCACCGTTTGACTGTGGCGAAAACGGCGCGGACGTCAGATGTTGAATACCATTGGCCTTGCAGAATGACTGAAATTCTGCGAACATGAATTGTGGACCATTGTCGGAAACAATAGTCGGTGGAAGACCTTCAATGCAAAAGATAGCGGATAACGCTTGGATGGTGGCAGATGACGTCGTGGAAGACATCCGGACAACGAAAGGAAAATTACTGAATGAATCTACCACAACCAACCATCGAGCATTCCAGAATGGACAAGCAAAATCAATGTGTAAACGTTGCCAAGGGGAAGTGGCTTTTGGCCATGCAAACAATTTCAGCGGTGGTGCTAATTATTGTTTGGCACCCGCCCTGCAAGAAGAGCCCATTTCGTAACCGCGGCATCGATTCCGAACCAAGTACAGTGCTGACGAGCAAGTTGTTTCGTTCTCACCATACCCCAATGTCCTTGGTGGAGAAGCTGTAAGACAGAGGACTGTAACGAACCTGGTACCACGACACTGGACTGATCATTATCAGAACGCAACAGCAAAACACCACGTCGTACAAAAAGTCTCTCCTTGTGATAAAAAAATCGGCGAACCAACAAAACGCAGAACGGGAGCAAGGACAGGTTCGGTAGCTGTGGCTGTAGCTACACGACGAAAATCAATCGGAAACGATTCGACTACGTCATCGGTTTCCGCATCAATGAACATGCAAGCAAGTTCGGAGGAATCGAATGCCCTATCCTCAGCAACAGGCAAGCGGGACAACGCATCGGCGTTTCCGTGCTAAGCAGTGGACCGATACAAGATATCGTAGCGGTACTGCGAGAGGAAAATAGACCAGCGAATGAGTTTCTGCGCTGTACGTGGATGTACAAGCTTGGTCGGATGAAAAGGCGATGTCAAACGTTTGTGGTCTGTGATTATGGTAAAGTGACGACCATACAAGAAATCATGAAACATTGTAACACCAAATACGAGAGCCAATGCTTTTTTCTGGATCTGTGAATAATTTCTTTGAGCAGACGAGAGCAATTTGGACGCAAAGGCAATAGGGCGATCGTGGGATCCATCATTGCACGCAAACACAGCACCGACCTCGAAATCCGATGAATCCACCATCAACAAGTGGGGCTTCTGTGGATCGAATGGTGTAAGGCAAGTATTGGAAAGCAACGCCGATTTCAACCGGCGAAAGGCGCGGTCGCATTCCGTCGTCCAGACGAACGGAACTCCCTTACGGGGTAAGCGATGAAGCGGAGCAGAAATGGAAGAGGCGTGCGGCACATATTTATTATAATTGTTGATTTTTCCCAGCACACACTGTAGCTGCTTCAAATTCTGCGGCGAAGGCAAGTCTTGTACGGCACGGAGGTGCTTTGGACTGGGATGTATGCCTTGGGCATTGAGTACATGTCCTAAGTCTGGCAAGTCCCGAGCAAAAAACACACATTTGTCCTTCCGCTGGCGCGGTGGTCTAGCGGTTCTAGGCGCGTAGTCCGGAACCGCTCAACTGCTACGGTCGCAGGTTCGAATACTGCCTCAGGCATGGATGTTTGTGATGTCCTTAGGTTAGTTAGGTATAAGTAGTTCTAAGTTCTAGGGGACTGATGACCACAGATGTTGAGTCCCATAGTGCTCAGAGCCATTTGAACCATTTTTTGTCCTTCCGCAAGCGATGACCATTTTGTCGCAAGACCTGAAATAATGTTCTGAGATTGGCCACATGTTCTTCGTCCATCTTTCCAGAGATCACAATATCGTCCAGATAATTTGCTGCGGTAGGGACCGACGCACAAACAGTTTGTAGATACTGCTGAAACAATGCAGGGGCGGATGCACACCCAAATGGCAGTCGTTTGAATCGATACAAACCAAGATGCGTGTTAACCACCAAAACGCGTTGCGAGTCTTCGTCCTCCGGTATTCGCAAGTACGCATCTGCTAGGTCCAACTTCGAAAAATATTTACCCGGGCACAGTTTGTCAAAAAGATCTTCCGGGCGGGGTAAAGGAAAAGTTGCAATCACTAGTTGTGAATTCACTGTTGCCTTGAAGTCCACACAAAGTCTCAACTTTCCGGAAGGTTTCGCCAAACTTACTAAGGGTGATGCCCAGAGAGAAGCCTGCACACGTTCAATTACACTTTGCGATTCCAAATCGTGTAATGTTTTTGCGACCTCATCACGCAATGCGTGGGGAACATTGCGCACTCTGAAAAATTTCGGTTGCGCGTTTACTTTCAGATCCAAATGTGCTTTATAGTACTTAGCGCAACCGAGGCCCGGTGCAAAAATGTCTGCAATTTCTTCACGTAGACAAGATACACTGTCTGAAGGCACCGTCTGGTTCACTGATAGGACCTGATTTACTATAGACAAGTTAAACAAATGAAATAAATCGAAACCAAACAAGTTCACTGCAGAAGAAGAACGAAGGACGTAAAATGACACAAGTTTTGTTTGTCCTTTGTATGTTGCAAGGTGGCTAACACAGGGATCTCTGGACCGGAATAGCTAGTTAACTTAACATCTGCGGCACGCAACGGAGGTGTGCCCAGCAGTTTGTAAGTGTCTTGATTGATCAGTGAAACTGCAGCTCCTGTATCGAGCTGGAATGGTATGACTTTGCCGTTAATGTCCAAGTCTACAAAAAGTTTATTGTCCTGCTACGACAAGAGCGACTTTGTCGTGCAACGTGAACTGTCACTGGCACATGATCACTTGCAACTTGACGGGAGTTTCGGCGATGTCGACGCACACTATTTTTGGGACGAACACAGTAACTGTTAGAGAGAGTGGCACTGCGCGGAGTGGAATGAACTACATGAATTTCCATGGGCGAAGTTTCGCGAGCCTGAGTATCCTTGGTTCGATTCCGATTCCGGAGCGAAGCAAAGGGCCTGGAACGGTTTTGAGCTTCTGATCTGAGGTTTTTCTGGCAAACACTCTGAACATGTCCTTTTTTATCACAATAACAGCAAATAGCTTGGCGTGACGGGCAATTCTCACGCGAATGTATAGTAGCACACCGCGGGCATGATTTGATCACTGCATTTGCTTGCCCTCGCGGCACACGTGGCTGAGAGGCTGGCGGCACCAGCGCCTCCGGGCGCGAGGGCTGTTTACTGCTCCGTGTAGCTCGCCCGGCGGGCCGGATAACCTGACACACTGCTGGCGAAGTTTCAAATGATTCCTGAGCAAAGTCAAGTGTGTCCTGCCGATCCAATATGTCCATCACTTGTTGAAGGGGGGGACTTGATAGTTTCAAAATCTGTTCCCTTATACGAACATCAGAAACGTTCTGTGCAATTGCATCACGTACCATAGTATCTGAATAAGGAAGTCCACATTGACACTCAAAAGCACAATCCCTAATAAGGCCTTGCAAGGTTGCAACCCACTCCCGATTAGTCTGACCTGCCGTACGTTTTGTACGAAAGAAGGTATACCGTTTCGCAACTACATTGACTGATTCTTTGAAATATGCATCTAATGCAGTCAAAATTTCTTCGTAGGATAGAGTTGCTACGTCGCGTCGGGGAAATAATTTGACTATCACACGGTACGTTTGTACGCTGACTGAAGACAACAAAAATGGCTGCCGCTGATTGCCTTGAATTCTGTAGGCGGCGAGATAGAATCCAAACTGGAGTGACCAGTCCGTCCAGCTTTCCAGTGCAGTATAAAAAGGTCGAAAAGTTGGTGCAACAGCGTGTTGTGCCTGCGTTAGCGGTGAAGCGACTGTCGCCGCATTGTTTTGCATCGGACGTTGACCCTGGACGAGCTGTCCAAGGGAATCCAGTAAGGCCTGCGCCTGCTGATTCTGTAAGCGATACAAGTCGGACAGTACATCTGGAGATTGAGGCGAAGCCATTACACAAGTAAATCAGGGCAATATCGATAAGAACACGGTTGTGCCTCGTCGCCAATGTTGTGGTCGGTAGGAGAGCCACCATCGTGTTACTAGAGGAGGCCGAAAGGCACGCGATTTAGCTTGCCTCCATCAATGACGAACGTCGCTCTTAACGGTACATGATTCACAATATCAATAGTAACTGATAATGGCGCCTGCTAGGTCGTAGCAAATATCATAGCTGAAGGCTATGCTAACTATCGGCTCGGCAAATGAGAGTGTATTTAGTCAGTGAACCATCGCTAGCAAAGTCGGCTGTACAACTTGGCCGAGTGCTAGGAAGTCTCTCAAGACCTGCCATGTGGCGGCGCTCGGTCTACAATTACTCATAGTGGCGACAAGCGGGTCCGACGTATACTACCGGACCGCGGCCGATTTAAAGGCTACCACCTAGCAAGGTGTGGTGTCTGGCTGTGACACCACATTTTAGTTTAGCATTTTGTCATCGTATGTTATGTAATGTGTACATAGATCTAGTGTTCTAACAAATCCAGTACTACGACATTTTGCTCTGTTTTTTCCAAATGGATGCCATGTATTGTATATGCGTGTAGCTATTGCTGATGTTGTGTGTTGAGGCTTTATTGTGCTCTGTGTACCTGGTGTTGAAATTTTATCTTATTTGTCCTAGGTAGAACACGGAGCATTCATGGCATGTTTCTTTGTATATTCCAGGGTTTGAGTATGGGTCATGATTATACTTTACGTTTTGTATTAGTTTCTGTTGTACTTTATCTGATGTAGAAACGCCAAGTATTACCTTGTGATTTTTGAGAATAATTGCTATTTTCTGCAATTCATTGTCAATGTATAGGATGCTAGACATACATTTGTTTGATCTTTTTCATCTGCTATGCGCTTTGTGTTTGAGTCTTTCTTCACTTTATTTTGGACTGCGTCAACCATGGATGCAAATCCACAGTATTAATGTAAATACTTTGTGTACAAATCTTATCTGTGGAGGACCTGAAACATTATCTCTGTCAGCTACAGCTAAAAACATATTTGCAACTGTTTATTTATTTAAGTTACTCTCGACGTGTTCTCTGCATTGAAAGTTATGAGTGATGTTTAACATGTGTGAGACTGTACACAAATGGACCATAAGAAAACTTTAAGCACAAATTCTTCCAGATTTCGCCAC
Organism: Schistocerca gregaria; assembly: GCF_023897955.1. NCBI lineage: Eukaryota > Metazoa > Arthropoda > Insecta > Orthoptera > Acrididae > Schistocerca > Schistocerca gregaria. The sequence continues at coordinate 199,014,721 of NC_064922.1, forward strand.
TAATTACATATAAAAATCGGTAAGTTACTAAAAAGTGTGCGTTTTTTATATATTGCAGTAAAATCAACAAAACGAAGTGAAACCTCACACATCGAAAACGTTACGAAAAAGTGACAAAAAACAAAGAAATACACACTTGAAAATGGGAATGTTTCCAGGAACTAGTCGTATAAAAACACAAATAAAAGAAAATTGTGACTGGTAGCAGAAAGCTATTTATAAGCAAACCCATTCTTCAACAGCATATGAAATATTCATCTCAAGTTTCATTTTAGTCACTAACATCGATTTCGTATTATCTACAAAAAAAAAAAAAAAATGTTTCGCCCTACTTCATATACTTGAGAAAACATCCTTTCAGTACCAGTATACTGATACAGATAAAGTAAGCATCTAATTTGGGATAAATCATTTCAATGTTGTTAAGTCAGGAACAAATGCGTGCCTCAAATTACTTTTGAAAACATTCAAGCCAGAGCTAGAAAAATCGTGACTCTCACGAAAAAAGGGTGGGGGCGAGGTAGATGGTCACCTTAATGAACGTGTCGTTCCACACACTGTGGCATCTGATAGCGGTGGCCTGTCATTAACGAATATGGGAAAATAAAAAATAAAACAGCCTTACTTCATTTCAACATTTTGACCGTTACGGTCGCAGGTTCGAATCCTGCCGCGGGCATGGATGTGTATGATGTCCTTAGGTTAGTTAGGTTTAAGTAGTTCTAAGTTCCAGTTGACTGATGACCTCAGAAGTTAAGTCCCATAGTGCTCAGAGCCATCTGAACCATTTCAACATTTTGTTAACAGGGAGCCAGAAACGTTATTAAATTCCTTGAAGCGTTTATTCACGAGCCTGTCAAAAGTTGCAGTATTCATATTAGACGGCTTGTTTCGAGCCTTACAGGTTCATTTTCAAGCCTGGTCTACTGAGGCTACAAAAATTGTTGACAGAATCGTTAGTAAACGCTTTAACGAACACAGCTTTAGATGTGTGTGAACATTATGCCGCAAGCCGCACCTTCCTACCTATTCCAATTACTAAAATATGTGATCAAAGTTGTAAAGATAATTTTGGAGCAACTAGAATGTGTATAAGAGTGTACGCGTGCTTGCCTCTGTGTTTTTAATAGACTAAAACTAAAAAACTACCTAACTAAGGTTTATTACAATATATTTATTTTCAATCAGTCAAATTGCTCCAGACACAAAAAAAGGCTCGAGTTTACCACCGAGAGTTGTATAAAAATTCCTCCATTACGCCTCTGGACGCCCTCAAAGCTAAGATCAATCCGGGGAAACCCGATGTGGTAAAATTACAACTTTCCCCTAAGCTAATTAGCTGAAATGTGTTTATGCTCATAGTAAAATTGAGCGAGTACGCACACAGATTATTTGACCATGGGCACAAGATGTTATAATGTAATTCAGCTGAGTAAATTTAAAGATTTTTTTTTAAATGTCTGCTCGCCCTGTGCTAGACTTGGAAAGACGTGAGCGTTCTCGGTTTGATATCTCATAGTTTCTAATCGCTTTTGCCAGTATGGTTTTTATGTGTATCTCCACTTTGTTCTTAGCGAATGCTGGGCTGGTTAATCATTCCAGCCTCATTCACACGATACAATAACGTACATATGTAATAACACTATTACGCAGATACATTACAACACACATAAATCTACCTGTAGAGGAAGCCTTGAGTTGCATCGTAAAGAGAATTCTGTTTCGATTGTTGTAAGAAGCTGCGAACTTTGAAATTTATAAACATAGTTTACGTCACTTAAATGAAAGAAGATAACACTGCAAGTGATTCTGATGTACCAAAAGCCTGATGAAAACAAAGAAGCCTTGATTACTACATAAATATATGTACATATGGACCAGACTAATATACATGAATGGGAGAAATCATGTGTTTGAGTAAGACGTGATGCTCAAGATAAGTTCAGTGCGATATATAATATCAGCAATGATGATGCATATTATGAATCTATATTAAACAAAGAAAATCAAAGAAAATTAACGAATGATGACAAATATTTATCGCGAAAAAATACTTCCCACAAGTGACAGTATATGCTTAAAATGCAGCTGATCATCAATAAAAAATTTATCGAATGTGGTTTATGTTCACGTCACCCCAGCAATTATCGAAAAAGAATTATCGATGTTGGGTGCTAAAGGCAAGGAACAGGGAGATACAGCTTCAATAAATTTAAATTAAACGTAGTTATATAATTAAAAATATTTTTAATGTAACTCGTTTTTAAAGGAAATTAAAATGTATTAAATAATTTCTCCTAGACTCATTCAGCTTCCTAACGTCGTACTGATAGTCATGAGAACTTGTGTTTGTGAATTTTAATACTTATGGCAATACTATGAATTGTTCTGTGACTTTTCTCACAGACAGTTACTCTCTACAACCCTAACTATTATCTACTGCACGCGCACCAATATTTCCGTTTTCAGCTTCACAGGTATTCTCATACTCTAATAAACCAAAACATTATGATCACTGTTCACCACTCAGATATATTTGGTCAGCAAAGAGGACAGGATACAAATTTCTGAATATCTCAGCAGTCAGCATCAAATATTCGGTGATGAAGCCAAAGATGTGGAGAAAGAATGGAAAAAATTAAAAGGCATCGTTCAATATGCCCTAGACAAATATGTTCCAAGTAAGGTTTTAAGGGATGGGAAAGATCCACCATGGTTTAATAACCACGTTAGAAAAGCGATACGTAAACAAAGAGCACTTCATCTCAGATTCAAGAGAAGTAAAAACGTAGCTGACAAACAAAAGCTGAACGAAGCGACAATGAGCGTAAAGAGAGTAACGAGAGAAGCGTTCAATGATTTTGAAAGTAACACGCTGTCAACCGACCTGAGTAAAAAACCTAAGAAATTTTGGTCGTATGTACAATCAGTAAGTGGGTCAAAATCATCTATTCATTCTCTCAGCGACCATACCGGCACCGAAGTGGAAGATAACATACAGAAGGTCGAAATACTGAATTTAGTCTTCCGAAGTTGTTTCACCGCGGAAGATCGTCGCACTGTCCCTCCTTTCAATCGTCGTACGGACTTCGAAATAGCAGATATTGAGATGGTGGAAGTGAAAAGCAGATACAATTGCGTAGTAGTCGACAGGAGTCAGTACCAGAAGAGATAACTATAAGATTCTATAAAGATTATTGCGAAAGAACTTGCTTCTCTTCTAGCAGTAATTTATCGTAGACCGCTTAAGAAACGAAAGGTATCTGACGACTAGAAAACAGCGCAGAAAGGCCTTAAGACAGATCCACACAATTATAGACCTATATCGTTGACGTCAATCTGTTGTTCAATTATGGAACACGTTTATACTTAAGAATTATGAAGAATTTGGAAAATGAGCATCTCCTCTATAAAATTTAATATGGATTCCACAAACAGAGATCCTGCGAAACATAGCTCACTCTGTTCCTCCATGAAGACCACAGCACAGTAGACAATTGCACTCAAGTTGATTCCGTGTTCCTTGATTTCACTAAGGCATTTGACATTGTGCCGCATTGCGATTGGGTGCAAGACTTTTTCGCAGATAGAACTCAACACTTCGCTCTTAACGGGACTAAATCGACAGATGATCCGAAGTACGACAGGGAAGTGTGGGCGGATTGTTACTATTTACAATATATATAAATGGTCTAGTAGAATGCGTTTGATGCTCGTTAAGTCTATTCGCAGGTGATGCACTTGTCTATACCAAAGTAGCAACGTCAGAAGATGGTAAGAATTTACAGAGCGACCTGCAGAGAACTGATGAATGGTGCAGGCTCTGGCAGCTGACTCTGAACGTAAATAAATGTAACATTCGCGCATACATAGGAAAAGGAATCCACTATTGTACAGTAACACTACTGATGACAAACTGCTGGAGACAGCGTCTGCCGTAAAATATCCAGGCGTAACTATCCAAAGCGACCTTAAGCAGAATGACCATATAAAACAGGTAGTGGGAAAAGCAGACACAAGAATCAGATTCATCGGAAGAATCTTAAGGAAATGTAACTCATCCACGAATGAAGTGGCTTATAAAGCGCATGTTCGCTAGATTCTTCAGTATTGTTAATCTATCTGGGACTCTTATCAGGTAGGACTGATAGAGGAGATAGAGTAGATCCAAGGGAGAGCGGCGCGTTTCGTCATGGGATCGTGTAGCTGGCGAGAGAGCGCTACGGATTTGCTAAATGAACTCCACTGGCAAACGTTACAAGAGAGGGTTGCTCATCACGGAGAGGGCTACTATTGAAATTTCAGAACAGCACTTTTGAGGAGGAGTCGGACAACATATTACTTCCCCTACATACATCTCGTGTGTGGACCACGAGGAGACAATTCCAGAAATTAGAGCCACGACAGGGGCTTACCGACAATCATTCTTCGCACGCACTATGCACGAGTGGATCAGATAGTGGCTCCATTAGGAGGCTTGGCAAGTATGATGTAGATGTAGATGTAGATCGCAACTTTGGACGCCGTCTGGTGGCGTTGTGGGCCGTTACAAGGTAAAAAACGTCTGAAAGCGGACGCGGGATCAACCTAGCGACGATATGGGCTGCAAATGGGGAAATCCATTCAGATAAGCGACTTTGACAGAGGGCAGGTTATTACTACCCAAAGCCTGTAAATCTGGTCCAATGTCCAAGTACCACTGTCGTGAGCATCTATGGAAAGGGGTAGAAGGACAGTGAAATTACTACCAGGCGCTGATTGGTTGGACCTCATGTCACTTCACAGAACTTGAGGTTCGGAGGATTGTTTGCTCCGTAAAGTAGGCATCTTTGCCGAAAGAGCAGAATGCTGGTGCACGCACAAGTGTTTCAGAGCACAACATTCATCGTACATCGTTGAACATGGAGCTCCGCAGCAGACTATCCCTACGTGTTCACACGTTGACCCAAAGACCCTGTCAATTTCGATTACAGTGTGAACGGAACCATTGGGATTTGACTGTCGATCAATGGAAACGTGAATTACGGATGAATGATGTTTTTGCTAGACTAGGTCGATAGTGGTCTCTACAAACGTCGTCGTCGAGGTGAACAGCTCTTCGACACGTGAGCACGATACGAACAAAGGCAGCTGGGAGCAGTATTATGCTACGGGAGATATTCTTCTGTGCTTCCATGGGAGATATATTAGTAATCGAAGACACGCTGGCAGCTGCGAAACATCTACGTCCCTTCATGATTGATGTCTTCCCCGACGGCAGTGTCATCTTTCAGCAATAAAACTGTCTCTGTCTCGGAGCCATAACCGTGTTACAGTGGTTTGAGAAGCATTGTAGTGAAGTCACGTTGGTGTCACGACTAACAAATTTTCCTGATGTAAATCCTATGGAACCCATCTGGGTCGCTGTCGGGAGCCATCGCCGTGTACGCAAATCAGAGGCCCGTTATTTATGCGGATTACATAACCTGTTTGTAGGCATCTAATGCTACATAACTCCACAAACCTTCCAACAACCTGTCGGAACCCTGTCACGTAGAATCTAATGCTACATAACTCCACCAATCTTCCAACAACCTGTCGGAAACCTGTCACGTAGAATCCGAAGACGGACAAGCTATTAAGCAGGTGGTCATAATGATTTGCCTCACCCCTGTAGCTACTAAAATTTCACAAGAGCAAATTTGGGGGAATATCTCTATGGCATTAGGAACCTGTATGGGGCTTGGAGAGATGTTTAATACCTTTTAGTCCTTTTTAAAAACGTGTTATATTAAGAAGGTTTTTACTTATATAATTATTTTCTCCTGTTCAGTCTGATGTGTATGATATTTGTCATTTGATGTCAAATATTTTGATGAGATTACCACATAAAAATGTGGTATATTTAATGTTTTTTTCAGTGTTTGAGTCAACCGATATATTGCTTCCTCCTACGTATATCTCGTGAAAAGACAACAAATTTAACAATCAGACAGAATGAAGCTTAATCGGAAACTTAGCATCAATTGTCCTTAACTGCGAAACATTCGCGACTGGAACTGTAACTCAGGGAAATATTAGTGGTACAGGAACTACTCTCCACCACTCACCAAAAAAGAAAGCGAATTAATACTGCATTGTCATCAAGTTCTGAGCTACATTGGAAGTTTCAAGGTATTAGCTTGTCGGGAAGTTAGTTTAAAATCAGTTGCAAAATTTGTACCAAACGGACAGACAGACCGAAAAACAAAGTGCCCTCCGCCACATACCAGAGAAGAAAGCAAGTTGATATTGCAGTATCATCCAGTTCTCAGCTGTGCTGAAAATGTCAGGCGTCTAGCTTATCGGAAAGTTAGTTTGAAATCGATTGCAAAATTCATACCGAACAAACAAACAAGAAACCGATCTAATAAAAATATGTTAGAAAGTGAATGTTCTATCGATTATGGTCCTTTAGGAGAGCGATTCAACTTGAATTCACGATTTTATTTTTGGATTTTTTCCCTCTTCCTCTTCCAGAAACTCTTCATCCTCTCAGATTGTTCTCTCTTCCGTTCGTCTGTCCACTTTTTACCAGATTGTTGTGGTGTTCTTTGCTCGAACTTCACATTAATGATTTTACTCCGGCACTTCGAAGTTGTTGATCTGTTGCACGTCCCTCTGGACCTCCTTAAGCCACTCCGTGAAACATTTACTCTTTGTTAAGATGTGAAGTAGTTTTTGCTGTTGTGGTGTTCTCCATCCAATAGATGTGCGTGTAGAACTTTGCTCGGTGTTTCTTGATTTCTTCGTTATCGGGTTGGTCTTTTGATAGAGTTCGTTCTGAGGCCTTTTCACCCAAAAGCTGTTTTTGTTGATTGTTCCGTAAATCTACCTAAGAATTTTTCGTTCCTGTTTTTTTTATTTCCGTAATTTTGGAGTGACCGCCAGTTACCATTATTTAAGCTGCGCATGTTGCTTCTAGAGGAATCACAGTTTTTTAATGTCTCAATTTCGTGTCTGTCGAAATGAATTTCTTGCTGTAATAGGTTCATGTTAATTTATATGCATTTTGCCCCTTGCTGATCCTTTGTTCATTGGCGATGCTGTTTAGTCCTGGTGACTGTATAGTTTCACCAAGATGTTTAAAGTGGCCGACTTGTCTGATGTTACCGTCTTTCGTGATAAGCGGGGAATTATTTTTCGCCGTATTGCCGTATACTGGGGTTTTTTATATGGAATTTGCAATCCAGTTTTCTGGGCAATTTCATATAGTTTTTCAACTGCGTGAATCGCTTCTGTCCTGTTGCTTGTGTTATTCACAATATCGTCGGTGAAGGCAAAGGCCTTTTACTTTAGTACTGTTTTTTTCTGATGCCAATTTGTACATCTTTTACGTGAGGTTCTTATTCTCTGATCATATTTTGTAGAACAATATCGAAAAGAATCGGGAATAGTCCGTTCCCCTGCCGTATTCCCGTGCTAATTTCAAAGGTTCCGATATCTCACCCACGTATTTCACTTTGGAAGTTGTTCTTGTAAGTGTCTGTTCTGCGATTATCCGGATCTTTCAGTCCATTCCTAATTCTTCCATGGTTGTAAAGAGGGTTTCGCGGTCTATTGAGTCATACGCTTTCTTGTAATCGATGAACGTAATTACTGTATTCTTGCATTTTCTTATGTGTAGTATCGTCCTTAGGCTCCAGATCTGTTCCACACATGATAGTCCTTTTCTGAATCCGGCTTCGTATTCATCGAGTAGTGGATTAGCCTGGGGTTCTATTCGTTAAATGCTTTGGAGTGGATTCTGTACGCCACTGGCAACAGTGAGATTCCTCTGTAGTTGTTGGTGTCGGTCCTGTCGTCCTTTTTATGTAAGGGGTGGATCAGAGCGCATTTCCAGTCTCCTGTTGTTTCCTCTATCTTCCATATGTCTGAAGTTTCTGTGTCATTGCAGGATTATTCTGTTTCTAGACTTCTGTGATAACCCCGTCTTTCCTGGTGCTTTATTGTTCTTGCGGATGCTTGGTATCCCTGTAGGTTTTCTCTAAACACCTTGTAGAAATTTATTGTAAAATTTGTGTTGAAATTCGTGGAGTCTATTGTTGTCATACACTCGTTTTTCTTTTGGAATCACTTTTGCAGTCTGTTTTCGAGTTCTAAAAAGTTTGTCCCAGTTTTCCTCGGTTTTGTGGCTGTTGAGTTTTTTCCTCTCCAAATTGAGAGGATGATGATGAGTTTTTTCCAGGCTGTTATTCGGTTGTCTGTTGCCTGATCGCAGACTGTGTTCCACCAGTTTTCTGGTGCGACGGGGTTGTCTTAGTTTAATGGATTCTTGAATTTTCCTTTTTAGTTTCTTCGAGTCTGTCGATTTTTCCTGATTAATTTGTTTGATGATTTGTGCTTTGTTGAGTTTCATGTATTCCGGATCTGACTTCATATTTTTGGGCGGATATTTTTTCTTTGTATTGGGTTGAAATTTTGTTTTTATTTGTAGAAGATGGTGGTCTGATTCAAAAGCACCTTTCCTAGTTCTGACGTTTAGAATTTCTTTCGTAGTTCTCTTGAAAATCGAGACGTGATCAGTTTGGTATTCGCCCTGCTTCAGATTGGGCGATCTCCATGTGGTTAGCTTGTGTGTAGGTTTTTAAAATTGGGCGCTAATAACTTTGCACACAAAGTTCCTGCTGAAGTTAATTAGTTTCCACCGTTCTTGTTATTACGTATATATTGCAGGACCAGACACAGAATTTTTAAAACCAACTACAAAATTGATATTTAATGCCACAAGTATGAAAATTAATTTGTATGTTAGTAAATACGTACGTTTTGAAAATACTTTGTTTTTAGATATATACGGTTTATTTACATCTCCTTGTCTGTATAAAAGTTTGCAATCCTATTCATGGTTCATACACAACCGAAAAGGCAAAAAAAATTAAATAAAATTTCTAAACTGCGGAGACTGAGTGAAAACATTCGTGTACCGGCCGAAACCGATAAAGACTTCTTGTCAGTCGGTTGTCCCGCATTTAATGAAACCACTCAAACCCGATGAGTGAGTGAAAACATTCATATAGTTGATATGGCAGCAGAGACTAGTTTCATTCGGTTGTTTCATTCGACTGAAAAAAAAAAAACAGCTGAACGAAAAAAACAGTCGACTAACCAATCGGTTGTTAAAAACAGTCGCTTGTTCCATAAATAATCGTATACCCCAACTATTCATCCCACGAAGCAGTTACTTTTTTCGACATCTGTAATCAATAAGCGAAATGCAATCTCTCTGTAGTACTGATTCAACAGTATAAACACCGAAGCGCGTCAGATTACCATAAACATTAGCCTATATCGGAAACCCTAGCCACAGCCATGTACATAATAACTAGTAAACACGAAAGCAGTCAAAGTTTAAGAAACAATCACAGTACTTCTGGACATAAATGTGAAACACTTTACGACGTAAAAATAGTTTGTATATATGGCGTTCGATCATAAATCTTACACAACTTTAATACTTATTTCTTTACTTATTTGCTCTTTTCTTTTAACCCGCTATCTACATGGAAGAATACATCAAATGTCGCACACGAATCGGCATGAATATAGCACATCTCTTACATAATTTTGAACGTGTTAGGAAGAAAAAAAAACATTATGATGTTTGGGCGGAAAAATCTATATAGAATATCTACATAATAATAATAATAATAATAATAACTAAAAAAGACCAATGTACTACCTTTAGGCCATATGGAGCACATCCTGAATCCAGAAAGCACACGCCACTGTTCTCTTACACTATGTAGCATTGGTAGATCACAAATTTTGTAATTTGTAATTCACTACTATACAACATTACGCTACACAGCACTACACAACACTACACTACTGCACTTGGTATGAGAACCAAGCTGAATTCCTCATTTGTCTGGTTGGCTAGCGCCCCGTCGCGCAGAGGTGACACTCAGAATTAACAGGGGATGTGTTGCTGCGAGACCCAAGGTGTAGAGACTGGGAGATGGCTGTCAGGGTCTCAGGAAATCTTCCTGGTTTCCTCCGAGTCTCATCTCCTCACTACTTCCAGAAAGTTGTTGTAGGTGGATGTTCTACCGTGGCACGTCTCGTTATCATGATATACGGCCTTTTCTTGAATGTCTCGCAGTCACGTAGGCTTGCAGTTCATATGATAATATTGCAGCTGTCAGCGAGTTTAGCTTATGCCACACTCTCTCATTCCTTATCATGTTATAGATTGTTGTATTACCAAATACTTTCCTGTCCTGGTCTAACGGCACATTACCAGACGATGTGACCTTATGAACCGATTGCTCCGCGTTTACACGTGTCTGTGGTTCGCTGTCGTATTTTTAGTGAGTCGCTGCGATATGGCCCATGTCCCGACAGGTAGTGGAAGGATGTATGTCATTTTCGTTATTTTCTGTTAGGAAGGAACTGGTAGGTTCTCCTCGCTGTTTCTGACCTGTCCCACATTTCTAGCTATTCTCTTTCAATGCGTGCCTTTATTTCCTTGTTCGATACGACTCTTGTGCCCAGTATCTCCTTTACCTTATCATGTTCGCACCCTTTGAGCCAGTGTTGTGCACCTGTACCTGTCAGACGCAGGAGTACACTTTTCTGTGCTTACAGTAGAAGCTATGCTGTCCTTACCTTTCTGATTGTATGTGCCCAAACGCTCGACCCGTAGCGCACAACAGCGAATAAGATTGCGTTGTGGTACGTGTTTATTGCACTTAGTGGCAGCCGAAAACTTCTGTTGCCAGTTGTTGCTATTTGCGTGTAAAATCTGATGGGACTTAACTGCTGAGGTCATCAGTCCCTAAGCTTACACACTACTTAACCTAAATTATCCTAAGGACAAACACACACACCCATGCCCGAGGGAGGACTTGAACCTCCGCCGGGACCAGCTGCACAGTCCATGAGTGCAGCACCCCTGACCGCTCATCTAATCCCACGCGGCCCAGTTGTTGCTATTTTATTCAGGATTTCCGCGATGTTAATTCCAAGGTACCTGCAAACTTCTTTTCTTTTGATAGGCTCGTAATTCATTCTGATTGTAGGATTTATCGTTATTTATTATGTTCCTTTTAGTGACACATAAACTGTTTTGTGCGCTGCTATTCTTTGCTTGTTTCCTACGCACCGATTGCTTAGTTTTTCACAAAGTACACTATTCTTTACCTCTAATTTATCCTTGTGATGCAGGTACTATAATCACTAGATCCTCTGATTGGGCGGTGCAGTCTCTGGTGTTTATTACATCTGAAGCTGGTACGTCAACATCTCAGAACTCTCGACCATAAACAGAACCCTGTGGCTAGACTTTGTTGATGTGTTTCACAATTTGCTATCCAGGACATTCTAACTGTAATTAACTGTACGGATTTCCCTTCCCTGAAACCGTACTGCAAATGGCTCATGCGTGTTACATGACTGTGGCCACTAAGTTGGCATCACAGACGCTTTTCCTGTACTTTGTCCAGAACGTTTACCAAACAAACCGGTCTGTAAGATTTCAGTTCCCTTGAGTCTTCGTCTTCCCCCGTTCTTAGTGTAATGATACTCGAGATTTTACGATTCTTGACATCCGATCTTGTGAAAGACATTTGTTTAGTAACATTACTATACAGGGTGGTCCATTGATCTTTACCGGGCCAAATATCTCACGAAATAAACGTCAAACGAAAAAACTACAAAGAACGAAACTTGTCTAGCTTGAAGGCGGAAACCAGATGGCGCTATGGTTGGCCCGCTAGATGGCGCTGCCATAGGTCAAACGAATATCAACTGCGTTTTTTTTTCTTAAATAGGAACTCCCATTTTTATTACATATTCGTGTAGTACATAAAGAAATATGAATGTTTTAATTGGACCACTTTTTTCGCTTGGTATAAATGGTTCAAATGGCTCTGAGCACTATGGGACTTAAATTATAAGGTCATCAGTCCCCTAGAACTTAGCACTACTTAAACCCAACTAACCTGACATCACACACATTCATGCCCGAGGCAGGATTCGAAACTGCGACCGTAGCGGTCTCGCGGTTCCAGACTCTAGCGCCTAAAAACCCTCGGCCACCCCGGCTGGCGCTTGGTGATAGATGGCGCTGTGATAGCCACAAACATATGGCTCACAATTTTTGACGAACAGTTGGTAACAGGTACGTTTCTTAAATTCAAATACAGAACGTAGGTGCGTTTGAACATTTTATTTCGGTTGTTCCAATGTGACACATGTACCTTTGTGAACTTGTCATTTCTGAGAACGCATGCTGTTACAGCGTGATTACCTGTAAATATCACATTAATGCAAAAAATGCTCAAAATGATGGCCGTCAACCTCAATGGATTTGGCAATACGTGTAACGACATTCCTCTCATCAGCGAGTAGTTCGCCTTCCGTAATGTACGCACATGCATTGACAATGCGCTGACGCACGTTGTCAGGCATTGTCGGTGGATCACGATAGCAAATATCTTTCAACTTTCCCCAGAGAAAGAAATGCGGGGACGTTAGATCCGGTGAACGTGTGGGCCATGGTATGGTGCTTCGACGACCAATCCACCTGTCATTAATTATGCTATTCAATACCGCCTCAAGCGCATGCGAGCTATGTGCCGGACATCCATCGTGTTGGAAGTACATCGCCATTCTGTCATGCAGTGAAACATCTTGTAGTAACATCGGTAGAACATTACGTATGAAATCAGCATACATTGCACCATTTAGATAGCCATCGATAAAATGAGGGCCAGTTATTCTTCCTCCCATAATTGCGCGCCATACATTAACCCGCGAAGGTCGCTGATGTTCCACTTGTCGCAGCCATCGTGGATTTTCTGTTGCCCAATAGTGCATATTATGTCGGTTTACGTTACAGCTGTTGGTGAATGACGCTTCGTTGCTAAACAGAACGCGTGCAAAAAATCTGTCATCGTCCGGTAATTTCTCTTGTGCCCAGTGGCAGAACTGTACACGACGTTTAAAGTCATCGGCATGCAATTCCTGTTGCATAGAAATATGGTACGGGTGCAAGCGATGCAGCATTCTCAACACCGACGTTTTTGAGATTCCCGATTCTCGCGCAAGTTGTCTGCTACTGATGTGCGGATTAGCATTGACAGCTTGGGCATCAGCATTTGTTGCAGGTCGTGGTTGATGTTTCACATGTGGCTGAGCACTTCCTGTTTCTTTAAATAACGTAAGTATCCGGCGAACGGTCCGGAAATTTGGATGATGTCGTCCAGGACACCGAGCAGCATACATAGCATACGCCCGTTGGGCATTTTGATCACAATAGCCATACATCAACACGGTATCGACCTCTTCCGAAATTAGTAAACGGTCCATTTGTACACAAGTGATGCATCACGAATCCAAATACCGTCCGGACTTGCGGAATGTAACGTGATACCACGTACTTATACGTTTGTGACTATTACACTACCATCTGTCGCAAAGCGAAGATAGTGGTCCAACTAAAACATTCATATTTCTTTACGTACTACACGAATAAGTAATAAAAAATGGGGTTCCTATTAAAAAAAGAAACGCTGTTGATATCCGTTTGACCTACGTCAGCGCCATCTAGCGGGCCATCCATAGCGCCATCTGGTTTCCCCCTTCAAGCTAGATGAGTTTCGTTCTTTGTAGTTTCTTCGTTTGATGCTTATTTCGTGAGATATTTGACCCCGTCACTATCAATGGACCACAGTGTATATGGCATAATTTAGTCCACTGGCTGATGCAACGCTTCTGTCACTAATCTATCAGGCTCTGGTGCCTCCTTTTTCTTTCTTTATTGTCAGTCTCACTTCTTTCTGAGCAAACTAAATGAAAATACTGTTATTCACATGCTAATCTAGAAACACAGATCGAAAATGCTGATCGTACTATGTGTCGTCCATCGTTTAATAGTCTGGCAACACGTTCTGAGTAGGTACCACTCTAATGTCTCCCATTCGTCATTGTGCCGTCGGACAGTCTTAGGACCATGTCTGTTACAAGTTTGTACGAAACATTGCAACCATATGTTACCATTTGGTCTGTAACATGCGCCTCCCATTTTTCTACTCTTGTTTGGTGTAGCAGTTCTTTTATAGAAACTCAGCCTTCTTTGTCGTTCTTTTTACCCTAAGTTTCTTAGGTAGTGTCTGCTGTCCTGCCTTGCTCTGCGTCCTAAGCACTGTAGGGCAGGACTCTAGGGAATTTGAAATCCTTTTGACTTCCTAACAAATATTGGGTTCGCCTTGTTTTGCACCGTCTGCAACGTCGATCCGTCCGATTTGACGTCAACATCATATCTGCTTCCTTCCAGTGGTTGTACCTTGAATTTCGGGTTTAAACGTTCGCAATTTTCTTTGGGTGGATTGTATAATCACCCAAACTGGGTGTTAGCGTCTAAGTTTCTGTCTGAATTTGTAATTGTGAAGTAAATGAGATTATGGTCACTTGCTGCAAGTCCATCATAGACATTCCCGTCGGCAATGTGATCACTGACTTCCGAGTTTGCGAGGGCTATGTCTACAGGGTGTTACAAAAAGGTATGGCCAAACTTTCAGGAAACATTCCTCACACACAAAGAAAGAAAATATGTTATGTGGACATGTGTCCAGAAACGCTTATTTTCCATGTTAGAGCTAATTTTATTACTTCTCTCCAAATCACTTTAATCATGGAATGGAAACACACAGCAACAGAACGTACCAGCGTGACTTCAAACACTTTGTTACAGGAACTGTTCAAAATGTCCTCCGTTAGCGAGGATACATGCATCCACCCTCCGTCGCGTGGAATCCCTGATGCGCTGATGCAGCTCTGGAGAGAGGCGTATTGTATCACAGCCGTACACATTACGAGCACGAAGAGTCTCTACATTTGGTACCGGGGTTGCGTAGACAAGAGCTTTCAAATGCCCCAATAAATGAAAGTCAAGAGGGTTGAGGTCAGGAGAGCGTGGAGGCCATGGAATTGGTCCGGCTCTACCAATCCATCGGTCACCGATTCTGTTGTTGAGAAGCGTACGAACACTTCGACTGAAATGTGCAGGAGCTCCATCGTGCATGAACAACATATTGTGTCGTACTTGTAAAGGCACATGTTCTAGCAGCACAGGTAGAGTATCCCATATGAAATCATGATAACGTTCTCCATTGAGCGTAGGTGAAAGAACATGGGGCCCAATCAAGACATCACCAACAATGCCTGCCCAAATGTACTGTAGAGCAATGAGTCGCATATCAAAGAAGGACGGAAGTCAATATTACCTTCCTTCAATTGGGTCAACTGGCGGTGAATCGAGGAAGTACAGTACATACTGAAGAAACTAAAATGAGCTCTAACATGGAAATTGAGCGTTTGCGGACTCATGTCCACATAACATCTTTTCTTTATTTGTGTGTGAGGAATGTTTCCTGAAAGATTGGCCGTACCTTTTTGTAACACCCTGTATATTCATTGCCACACCTGCTCGAGTTTGGAAAGTAGGTGTGTTGAGAGGCCTATTCATGACGTAAGGACCAAGTTCTTGTATAGTATCCACAAGGCGGAGTCGCCTTTCATCAGTTACCCTTCCTTGTTACAACGCTGATTTCGTGCTTGAGTCTTCTACGAAAACGCGTTTGCCGTGTCGACCCAGTATTACCGCTGTTTTTAACTTTTCTATATGTGGTTGTATGGCCTGACTGTATTAAAAAATTTGATTAGTTACGTAAAATTTTCCTAAGTAAATGATCATTTCTATCGTCACCGTGTGTTCGTCACAGAGTTGATGTACCTTTGTCACTGTTATGTCTTTGTCTGGCACCACAATCGCGGCCATTTGACGATGACTTGTTAGTTTAACCTGTGCTGTAACTGGTATGTGGGGTAATGCCCCGTTTTCGAAATATACATAGTATGTGTATACATAGTATGTGTAAGTCCAACTCCTCTATCACTTTGCTGAGTTCTTGCATCACCATGGCACTGCGCATCGCATTATTTCGCCGATTTTAATCATTTGTCCGAGTTCCAGTGCCTTTGGGCCGCGGTTTTATTGTAAGCCAATGATACTGGAACCTAGTGAGCACGTAGTTATGGGGTCAGTCTAACCCGTAATTATATGCAGTTCACCCATACGTCATCAATAATTTCCTGCACAGGTGCTCAGTATAAAGCGTTTTCTGTCTCCTTTTAAAGACGACTTCAAGTAGAGTCTGCAGTTCCTTTATATCTGTAGGCAAGTTGTTGATACTGAGATGAATATGATCAACTTCCTCCAAGATATAGGACATTGGACTCGCATTTGGGAGGACGATTGTTCAAACCCGGGTCCGGTCGTCCTGGCACGGCCGACTTCCTTCTCCATCCTTCCCGATGCGTCCGATGAGCTCGCTGTTTGGTCCCCTCACGCCTCAAACCAAACAAGCACCCCAGCCCGAGAGTCACATGTCAGGGCTCCACGCTTTTGCACCAACACAGAGGAAGCCTCTGCGCACCATTGACCCAAATTTCAAATTTCTGCCTGACAGTGGGAGAAAACTACGATTATAAGAAAAAAGTGACCCTCTGATCGTGTTGTGTCGTGTATAAGCGTTAATAATGCTGTAGCGAATTACCTGCAAGGCGGATGGTCAGGATTCCTGTTTATACGCTGATGAGCCAAAACATGATGACCACTTCAGACCGTGGGACTGAATGCTGCCTTGCTGCATTTTGGGCACGTCACGCTGTAAGCAAAGTATGTAAATGGAGCAGGGATCAATAGGGACTGTGTTCGGCAACGATATGGGTCGCAGTTAGATAAATCCACTGACGAAACCCACTTTTGCAAAGGGCTGATTGTTGTGGCGTTGCACCTATGAATGAGCATCTCGGAAACGGCAAAACTGTTCTGCTGTTCCCGTACTGCTGTTGTCTCTGTGGAAAGATTGAAAGACACGGAAACCATGAGAAGGTCGAAATGTATTGGAAGGCGACACAACATCTCAGAATTCGAGATCATATGCATATCCGTTCTATGCAGTAGGATAGGCGGTGATATGTGGCAGATATGAAGGCAATGGTGCAGGCGCAAATGTTGCAGGACACAGCACTCAGTGCACATAGATGAACAAGGCTGACTGCAGCAGACGAACCCTACGCGTTCCTACACTACTGGCCATTAAAATTTTTGCACCAAGAAGATGACGTGCTACAGACGTGAAATTTAAGTGACAGGAAGAAGATGCTGTGATATGCAAAGTATTAGCTTTTCAGAGCATTCAGACAAGGTTGGCGCCGGTGGCGACAACTACAACGTGCTGACATGAGGATAGTTTCCAACCGATTTCTCATACACAAACAGCAGTTGACCGGCATTGCCCGGTGAATTGTTTTTGTGATGCCTCGTGTAAGGATGAGAAATGAGTACCATTACGTTTCCGACTTTGATAAAGGTCAGATTGTAGCCTATCGCGATTGCGGTTTATCGTATCGTGACATTGCTGCTCGCGTTGCTTGAGATCCAATGACTTTTAGCAGAATATGGAATCGCTGGGTTCAGGAGGTTAATAGGGAATGCCGTGCTGGACCCCAACGGCCTCGTATCACCATCAGTCGAGATGACAGACATCATATCCGAATGGCTGTAACGGATCGTGCAGCCACGTCTCGATCCCTGAGTCAACAGATGGGTACGTTTGCAAGACAACAACCATCTGTACGAACAGTTCGACGACGTTTGCAGCAGCGTGGACTATCAGCTCGGAGATAATGGCTGCGGTTACCCTTGACGTTGCATTACAGGCAGGAGCGCCTGCGATGGTCTACTCAACGACGCACCTGGGTGCACGAATGGCAAAACGTCATCTTTTCGGATGATTTCAGGTTCTGTTTACAGCACCATGATGGTCGCATCCGTGTTTGGCGACATCGCGGTGCACGCACGTTGGAAGCGTGTATTCGTCATCCCCATATTGGCGTATCACCAGTCGTGATGGTATGGGGTGCCATTGGTTACATGTCTCGGTCACCTCTTGTTCGCATTGACGGCACATTGAACAGTGGACGTTACATTTAAGATGTGGTACTAACCGTGGCTCTACACTTCATTCGATCCCTGCGAAACCATACATTTCAGCAGGATAAAGAAAGTACCTCATGTTGCAGATCATGTACTGGCCTTTCTGGATACAGAAAATGTTCGACTGCTGCCCTGGCCAGCACAGTCTCCAGATCTCTCACCAACTGAAAACGTCTGGTCAACGGTGGCCGAGCAACTGGCTCATCAAAATACGCCAGTCATTACTCATTATGAACTGTGGTATCGTCTTGAAGCTGCATGGGCTGCTGTATCTGTACACACCATCCAAGCTCTGTTTGACTCAATGCCCAGGCGTATCAAGGCCGTTATTGCGGCCAGAGGTGGTTGTTCTGGGTACTGATTTCTCAGGATCTATGCATCCAAATTCCGTAAAAATGTAATCACATGTCAGTTCTAGTATAATACATTTGTCCAACGAATGCCCGTATATCATCTGCATTTGTTCTTGGTGTAGCAATTTTAATGACCAGTAGTGTATGTTGACTCAACGAAATCACGAGTTACGTTGCAAAAGGCTGGGGATAATTGAAATTGACCCGTGGATCAATGTAGAAATGTCATCTGGTTACACCAGGTTGACTGTCGTGCCTGGACGGACGCCATGCCGGCGAACGGCTACTGTAAACATGCACTTCGCCACAAACCCAGGCCATTGGGACGGTATTATGCTATAGTAGGCATTCACGCGTACCTCCCTGGGACCTGTGGTGGAAAACGAGGGTACGGTGGTAGTTGTGGACCACGTGGAGAGCTGCGGACCATTTGCATTTCTTCATGGTTGATGTCTTCTCCGACGGCGAGGGCACCTCCCAGTGGGATTACTGTCCCTGTCACAGGGCGAATCGTGCTTCAGTGCTTTGAGGAGCATGATAGTGGGCACAAGTTAATCTCTTGGCCACCAAAGGCACCTGATCTGTACCACGCAGAGCACATCTGGCATGCTGTCGGGCACCAGTTTCGTGCCCACAAAGCCGCCGGCCCGCAGTTTATGGAATTTGTGTGACCTGTGTGTAGCCATATGTTTGCAGAAAACTCAGACAACCCAACAAGCACTTGTAAAGTGCTGCACATTGCCAGCACAAGACAGATTTTAAAAACTACATTAATTTTGTTTTTTCGTCTCCTTTCGTATGTTTGTGAATCTTCAACTTTATGCTGTTTAATTTATGATTCAAGAGTTATCCATAACAAAGGTAAGTAGCATACACTTAATGAAGATGATAGATACACGATTTAAGTAAATCTCTGCGAGCGAAAGATGGATAATTGACCTAGGGCTTCTGAGGGAAGGGTTCTCTTTGTCTGAAGACGTAAAGAGAAAGAGACAGAGGCCGAAAGATGTCAGAAGCTACAAAGCGTATAACGAGGCCCTGGCAACCCAATGCCGAAAAGGTCAAAGGGCACAGAAATGGAACGGAACAAAATGGAACGTCTTTTCTTCTTATCTTTATTTCGTGAATAAAACCAAATCCGGGATATCGAGTATAATCCCAGTCCCTTCCGGCGCGGTTAGTGATAAAAACGAAATGAATAACTAAAAAGCACAGTCTAGAGAGTAGTAACCAACAGCGGGTATTTCTTTTTTCTTTATTACTATTTCATTCACAAGGATGATCTCGCAGCGATTCGACATGGGACTCTTCACCAATAGAGCAAACAAACTGACAAAAAAAAAATTATTTTTAATACGTATAGAATAGCAATGATGTCATATTTGATAAGATAATGATGACGTGCGTTATTTTCTCATGTTTGGGGATGACATCGTAAGGGCTCCTGGTAACTTTCGGCTACGAATTTTGGTTGGAATAGGATTGATGCAGATGTTTCGTGCAAATAAATATGTACGTGTATGGGAAAACAATCAAAGGCGACGGGTGTTTGTGTCTAACTGTGGGTGGTGCGGCGCGGCACGTTACCTTTTACCGCCCTGCCAATGTCCAGCAATGTTCATTTGTCTAGCTAAAAGCTGTAGTAGAAAATACTAGACCACTACTGTCTATTGCAGGTCGCAACATACATAGAATTGTCCGGTAAACGGGATGTGGCTAGTACTGAAATAACAGTTTTAACTTGGCAATGTAAATTTTCAGGTGTATTTTTACGATAAAGATCACAGTTAATACTGTCCATACTAAGTGTCTACACAATGTAAAGCTCCCACGCACACCACAATCACACACGTAGCCAGTTTATGGTATTTACACCCGTTACCGAAGTTAATAGAGTTCACTAGATCGTTTAGTCATGAAAATGCTCGCTCAAATGTTGTGCACTCTGCTCTACACGTAATACCTGTTTCAGTCTTAGATCGCACAACACGCCACGTGGTCTTAACTAACAGACAAAAGCAATAGGTTTGATATTCCTTCCGAAATTCCACACGACTTCTACTATACCGTTCACTTAAATACGCTTTGTACAATTTCGCGAACTCGTAATTAGCATTTTTCTTCGATTTTATGGTACTTTCGTCGGAGCTGCTTTCAATGACATGTTACTAGTTCCAACCCTCAGCCCCGACTTCCCTAGATCACCCCAAAGGCTTTGTTCCCAGCATAGACTGGCGCGAGCCTGCATTTTTCTGATTGGCTGATATCACAAACAGCAAATCAGGCTGCAGTGTTATCTCGCGCTAACCTACGATTTACTTCAATGACCAATCACAGTAAAAAATTTCTTTCTATGACAATTGCTAAGTAAATAAATTTAGAAAAGTATCAAATACAAAATTACTCCTTCTGAAATTACAGATTAATTTGTGTTCTACTCACGATTTATTGGTACCATAAACTGGCTGCACATTTAGTTATAGTAAATCCTCTTTGTAGTTTAACTGTTACTTCATGTATAAACAAAACAATTTTCATTTACTTCTGTTCTTCTTCACTCATACAACACTCACACTGCTAATTACTACACATATAAAACAATTATAATTATGCAAATACATTAAATATTAGTCAAAAATAACTTTACAACATTGTTTTGACTACGACTGCTAGCACTGTCCGTCAACTGCTGACCTCTGCCGCCTACTAGTACAACTACGTGCATCTCTGTAACTCAGGTCCATGTCAGCTGGTGACATCTGTCGATGACTCATGCCTATAACGATATCGTCCTAACAAGTGGCAGGTGCGATGAGAAGGCGCTACGTCTCAGTGGGTCTATTGTTGCAGAGGGGTGAGAGTTCAAATGGTTCAAATGGCTCTGAGCACTATGGGACTTATCATCTTAGGTCATCAGTCCCCTAGAACTTAGAACTAGTTAAACCTTACTAACCTAGGGACATCACACTCATCCATGCCCGAGGCAGGATTCGAATCTCTGACCATGGCAGTCGCGCGGTTCCGGACTGCGCGCCTAGAGCCGCGAGACCACCGCGGCCGGCAGGGGTGACAGTTCGAACCCTCATGTGCATGTTACGAGTAAAGGAAGGATGTGACTCATAGACGGAATAGGTTTCCATGGATTGTTAGGGATGTGAGATTAGGATGTGTTGCTGCATCATTGGTACTAGGAGAGTAGGATAAGTTAAAATAGGACAGATGGTTGGTTGAAGGTGAACTGTGCATTGTTTTGGGAGCAGATGTCTGTTACACAGAAGTATGAGGTAGATGGGGTAGTGAGGAAAATTTGTTGAAGTGTGTGAAGGCATTGGAAAAAGATGATGCTTTGAACGACTATTGGGACGTATCAGACAATATATTCACATGTGAAACAGTGTGAGATGATGTTACTGGGTTGACTTGGACTGTCGACTACTCTGGTGAGTTCGGGATTCGTTTCGGGAGGATGCCTTTGAACATTTCAAAATATGTGGGTTAATTCTAGGTTAATTGTCGGTATTAAAAGAGCGACAGAGTTTCAGGTTGGGTCAATCTTTATGAAACTGGAGCGAATCGCAGTTAAGATAGGTGAAAGCATTTGGTGCTCATTTTATTGGCGGCAGCAAGAACGGCCACGCCTTAGCAAGTGTTCCAAGGCGTCAGACGCGACAGTTTTTGCGAGATGCATCAGGATGTTGACAGTAATAAGGCAGTGTTATAGGTCCATCACTTATCACAATATATGTAAATGGTATAGCAGACCACATCGTAATTTCCACAAGGCTTTCATACAGAGAAGTCGCAGCTGTAGAAAATTGTAGCGAAATGCAGGAGGACTTACAGAAGATCGATGCTTGGTGCAGGGAATGCTAGTTGGCCCTCAACGTAAACAAATGTAACGTATTGTGCGTAAGTAGTAGAAAGGCGTACTACTGAACGATTACACGATAGCAGAACACTAACTAGAAGCAGTTACATAAAATGTCTAGGAATATGTCTACGGAGCGATTTAAAGTGGAACGACCCCAAAAAATTAAAGGCAGAAAAGACAGTTGACATACTTAGTCCATCAACAAAGGAGACAGCCGGTCGGGGTGACCGAGCGGTTCTAGGCGCTTCAGCCCGGCACCGCGCGACTGCTACTGTCGCAGGTTCGAATGCTGCCTCGTGCATGGATGTGTGTGATGTCCTTAGGTTAGTTACGTTTCAGTATTTCTAAGTTCTAAGAAACTGATGACCTCAGATATTAAGTCCCATAGCGCTCAGAGCCATTTGAACCATTTGAACAAAGGAGACAGATAACAAATCCCTCGTTCGACGACTGCTGGAATATTGATGGTCTGTGCGGGATTCATACCACATAGGTTTGATAGCAGAAACAGAGAATGTCCAAGGAAGTACAACGCATCTTGTTATAGGTTCATAAAGCAAACACGTAAGCGTCACGGAGATGATCAACTAACTCTAGTGGCCGACGAGGGAAGACTTCACGATATTCTTTACTGTTAAAGTCCGTAAAGATTTCGTTCCTATAAGAGTTAGCCAATATATTGCTTCTTCCTACACACATCTCGCGGCAAGAGTATGAAGATAAAATTAGAGAGATTCAAAGCCACAAAGAGGTTTATCGGCAGCCGTTCTTCCCACAATCCATTCGCGAGGTGGGATGTGACACTGTTACACAAATTTATCCTCCGCCACACATGGCAAGGTGACTTGCGGAATACAAACGTAGGTATAGTACATACAAAACCACTAATTGTTTCGACCAGGGTTTGCAGCATTACAGACTATCCTGACATATTACAATTAATATCTGAGTGTTCTCACAGTGTTTGCGACTGGGAATCGAGGAAAGCAGACAATATTTCGGCAGTAGGCCGTGCTGCCATCATCTTTAGACCTGATTCGCGTATGAGGGGTTTTACGTGATACGACTGCGTTCCACACCCCGTTGGTCAGCAGGGCCGAAGATGAAAAGGCTACAGCTAGGAAGAGAAAACGAAATGGTTTGATTATAAATCCTCTCATTATCTGCCGTTGCCGTTGGCGCTTTGCATTGAGTAGGTCTAGCCCCATTTCTAAGGATCCGCGCATTTGAATTCTCTGTCCATGTGCCTTTACCATGCACAGTGTGAATTTGTACTGACTGTTTTACTACAATCGTCCAGTAAGCAGCTTAGCACTATCAAATTTCATTGTATCTTGCTGAAAATGCGACGGTGGGTTAGTGAGAGCTCTAAATCTCGATGATTTCATAATATCATACTGTACCATTTTTTCCAGTTGCAGTGGCCTTCAGAAATTTGAGTGGGTGTTCTGGGCCACTATTAGAACATTTATCTAGCTTTAATGCTCAGTTTTTGCAAAAAGAAGGGGCTACGCTATTTTCCTCAATGAAATTCGTGTGACACTGAGCTGCTAACAAAGTACGACACGGTCACCACCAGATTGCTCAGTTTGTTGAAGTTGTTATTACCATCGTTAACCATGAGTGTTGTTAGATGCAAACGTTTCCCACTGGATAGACTAATTCATCGGACAAATTATTGCTCACCTGTGTAGAACGGCGCACTGGACGCTTTAGAGCTCTGCGTAGAATTGGTAACCGGCGATCGTGTCCTCTCCATCGCCTCAATACAGTCAGCTGACAGGAATCATGAGATAGCTATATGCACTTATAAAGGTGGCAATAGCAGTGCGTACACAAGTTATAAGGAGAGTGTATCGTCGGAGCTGTCATTCATACTCAGGTGATTCATGTGAAAATGTTTCCGACGCGACTGTGGCTGAATGGCGGGAATTAACAGACTCGGAGCGTGGAATGGTAGTTGGAGCTATACACGTGGGACATTCCATTTCGGAAATCGTTGGGGAAATCAATATTCCGAGATGCACGAGTGCGCCGAGAATCCAGATTTGCAGGCGTTACCTCTCACCACGCACAACTCAGTGGCCAAATGCCTTCACTTAGCGAGCCAAAGCAGTGCCGATTGCATAGTTTTCTGTCTGCTGACAGGTAAGCAACACTGCGTGAAATAACCGCAGCATGAATGTGGGACGTACGAGGAACATATCCGTTGGTCAGTGCAGCGAAATGTCGCGCTAATGGGTTATGGCAGCAGACGCAGAGGGGACTGCCTTTGTTAGCACTACGTGCGGCACCTCTCCTGGGCTCGTCGCTATTTGGGCCGTAGACGACTGAAAGACCGTGGGCTGGTCAGATGAGTTGGAAAGAGCTGATGGTAGCGTTCGAGTGTGGCGCAGACCCAAGACATGGACACAAATTTTCAACAAGTCACTGCGGAAGTTGGTGTTGGCTCCATAATGGTGTCGGCTGTGTTAACATGGATTGAACCGATCATTGACTGGAAATGATTATGCTCGGCTACTTGGAGACCATTTTCAGCCATTCATGGACTTCATGTTCCCAGATAATTATGGAGTTTTTACGGATCACAATGCGCCAATTCGACAGGCCTCAATTGTTTGCGATTGGTCTGAAGAATTCGAGCGAATGATTAGGCCACTCAGTTCGTCCTACACGAATCCCATAGAACATTTATGAGACATAATGAAGAGGTCAGTTCAAAATCCTGAAGAAGTGCGGTAAGTCTTACCTATATGAAGATGGTATTGTTCTTTCCGACATGAAGATGGTATTGTTGTTTCGGACATCATCTTCTTCAGTGCGGATGCACTCACATTGCCGAACTCTTACGGGAATAGGTACATTGACTGCCATGAGGGGCATTACAAATGTAGTGTGTGGGTAGAAAGTTGAGAAAGTGTGGGTCTCATGGGCAGCATGCCAGACATAAATCCCTGCAGTCGCACTATCGTCTGTGTCGTCGGTCGATCAGTGGGATAGATCGTCTGCCATGTAAGCAGGAGCGCCGGAGTACGAGTCTCAGTCGGGACACGCATTTTTTTCAACTCTCCCCATTGAAATTTCTCAACACCTGTAAGTAGCTAAAGGTCTAGATTTCATTTTTCGAGAGCTACAAGATCACCAACGATATCTGCACAGATACCAGCTTCATATAGAAAGGTTCCAAGTTTTATGTTAGCAAACATACTACACACTCAACGTGTGCACCTTGCGTTGCTCCAGAAACATCGAATCGGTAGTCCATTTAATTACACACACCAAACAACAGGTCTCTTTATTGAATCGGAAGATTCAACGATTGGATTTCTCAGATTTTGAAGTGTAGCTGTCATTGTTGGAACAAAAAATCTGTCTTTATGTATTGCCACAGAAAATAATCGGCGTGGGGTCTAGTGACCTGGGAAGCCAAAAACAAAGAAGAAGATCTTGTTGCCCATCTCTTCCAATCCAATGTTGTGGGATGGTAGTTTTAAGATAACTCCTCACCACAAGGCGAAAGTGAGGCGGAAAAAAAAAAAAAAACTTTCGCGGCTTGTCCAAGATGTGACATTTCTGTCACAGTTCCCTCCACAAAAAAAGAAATGTCCTGAAACAGAAACCGAACAAAACATATTTAATTTCTGTGTATTTTATGATCGACGAAGCAGCCAGGATTTTGTAACCCCCATTTCCTACATTACGGCGGTTTACTTTAACCCTCCGAAAAGATTACTCGTTCAGAAAACATGTCATCAGTCATGTCCTGGAGAACTGAGCTGCCAAATTCGTACCTTCTGCTGTGGTCGCCGGGACTCAGTTACTGCAGTAACTACAGCTTTTAAGGCTTCACGTGCAGACGTCGTTTCAGAACTTACCACACTGCTGTATGAGGAAGCTGAAGTTCCAGACCTGCCCGTCTTGTGAGCTTCCGAGGGCGTCTGTGCGAATGCATATCGCATGCGCTCGACATTTTCATCAGATGTGCGCGGCCGTCCAGAGCTATGCCCCTTGCATATGCAACCAACTACAAGAATTTTTTATGCCACTCACAAATCTGCTTGCTGAATCGATGCGGAATGCACGTTGCACTTGAACAATACACTGACTTCGCGGCAGATTTCAACAGGCGAAATGTTTTCTTTTGTGGTGTAGTCGCCATATGCTACAAACAAACAACAGCGCAACTGTGCCAAAATTTTAAATCTCCTCAATCCAGTGACACGCGCAGTGTGTTTCTATCTTAACAAACAAGTGAAGTCTGTTCTTCCTTTTTGAATCGCCCGGTATGTCTTGTACAAAGCTGCTCGTGCCTTTGACACTATATTGTGTAACTAGTTGTGTAGTTGGGAATGCGTGCGGCAGCCAGAATCCGATAACCACTGCAGCAATAAATTGCATATAGATGCAAATGAGACGGACAAAACAAAATTTATCAAATTGTCCTTAGTATCAAAAATGGTTCAAATGGCTCTGAGCACTATGGGACTTAACATCTTAGGTCATCAGCCGCCTAGAACTTAGAACTACTTAAATCTAACTAATCTAAGGACATCACACACATCCATGCCCGAGGCAGGATTCGAACCTGCGACCGTAGCAGTCGCGCGGCTCCGGACTGAGAGCCTAGATGTCCTTAGTATCACTTTTGTTAACGTTATTAGTAGTTAGTACTGTAGCTCAGATTAACACTAGATGCAACTTTTTTTTTTTTTTTGCTATTTATCAGGTTAAAATTACTTTCTTCTGAACTAACTATGGTACGAAAAAATAGATTCTATGTGAAACCTTGGTAAGGTTTAAGAAATGACTTGAAGCTTCATATTCGATCACATTAAATATATGAATAAAAAATAAAAACAAAAGACATATAAATTCAAATATACGTCAACAATAAAATTTGCTACAGTCGTAAAAAGTATTTATTTCTAAAAACGAAAGCATAGCCCGGTTTCAGGACATGCATCCTATCTTCAGGTGCATGTTAAAAGGTAAGTCGACAAAAGATGCATAACTGAGTTTAAAGCAGATTAACCTCGGTTATGCACCTTTTGTCGACTTACATTTTATTATTTATCTCAAGATGGAATACATGTCAGTAACCGGGTTGTGTTCTAACACTAAAGTAAAATCCGTCAGAAGAGGCCTTGGAAGTTCCAGCGGCACCGACCGGCCGCCATGTCATCCTTCCAAATGGCGAGCGTTAGTGTGCAGATCGTTGCCGTTAGGGATTCCGTCGGTACAAGCGATCGCGTCGACTGCAGCAGCGAACCACAGACTGCAACAATAAACATGTTATATAAAAAATAAATAATGTAATTCCTGGAGCCGGCCGCAGAGACACGCGCTGGCGGTTACACCAACAAAAAAGTGCTACACGTGTCGCTTGGACAAACAGCGCCGCAGCATTGTGGCACGGCGCTTCCTGCCTGTCTGTAAATACAGTCGGTGACCGCGGAAGACAGTCTGTATGTGGTAAGCGTCACAGCATGCCACGACTGCACTCGGGTCTCTCGCACGGTACTAAAAGGATAAATCTGTCACACAATCGCAGATGGATGCTACCTCTCTAGAAGCTCCCAAGGGAAACAATGTTTGATTACAAGTATTTCATACAATCAGTGACCGAATTGAAAACTTTAAAATGGTGAAGAAAGAATAGGCAGTCTCGGTTGCAAAACGGTTTTTCATTTGTCTAATTTGTGACGCGTGTCAGTATTACAGGAGCATCTTCAGGCATCTGAGGGGAAAACAAGTTTCCTCAGTACAAGTCAATGAGCCAGTAATCAGCTATAAAGCTACATTTTCAGTTAAATAAAGCTACTGGTAAACCATGACCCAAATTGTGGACAGAGCACAACCAAAGACAAACTCACAGGATCACTGGCAAGTGTACAGAAACTCCCGCTAAAAAGGCGCGTCATCTAGTAAAATTTACAGGAGAATTGCATCACGAGCCGGCCGCGGTGGTCTCGCGGTTCTAGGCGCGCAGTCTGGAACCGTGCGACTGCTACGGTCGCAGGTTCGAATCCTGCCTCGAGCATGGATGTGTGTGATGTCCTTAGGTTAGTTAGGTTTCAGTAGTTCTACGTTCTAGGGGACTAATGACCACAGCAGTTGAGTCCCATAGTACTCAGAGCCATTTGAACCATTTGAACCATTCCATCACGAAAAAACACTCAAGAACTACTGGCTGGAGTACAGAACGTTCCTTCAGTCACCCAGAAAGGCACGTCATCCAATAAAATATACAGGACACATCCACATATGGACATAAATAAGAATATGTTTTGTAATCCCTGACATAGTACTCGTTAAAGCCTGTGCTATGGTAAGTGAGAGGGATTCACGTTCTGAGAAAGCATTTCCCTATAGTCATCGACCGTGTGTACCTGTATGGTGGCAAATCAGACTTACATCCACTCTGTAATAACAATGACACGTCAAGTAAGTTCGAAATGCAATTACACGTCAGGATGGATCAAAAACAACCCAGAAGATGCTACTAATGTGATGATAATACGGTCGTCAGCCTAATTAGGCATTAACTGAGTTTCTTCCCTGTACAAGTTGGTATATATTCATGCAAAATAACAAATTGTAACACTGCATAATATAGTAGAATTTTAGAACCAGAAAACCTATTGAACTGATAGTTTCACTTTCTTTACTGATATGGAAAATCATGAATACATAACACTACACAATAATGTTTACTACAAAACTTTATACTGTCTATTAACCTAATTAAAATCGGGCATCGGTTGCCCTAGAAATTGTACTTTCGTGCGACACACAAAGTGTCAATTTTAATAAAGATAAAACACTAATAAATTTTGACTTTTATATTGACTTTAACTTTTGCTAGTCAAACCAATTTAGAACACTTCAGAATTCAAATGAATGAGGGGGGGGGGGGGGGGGTGGCTGAAACTGTTATGATCGCTGTATTTATTACTGAGTTTATTATGCGTTCAAGATTTCCAGTATATAAGTTACTACTCTTTTCATCTTATTTACTGCTCATTTAAATGCCTTTAAATCTGTCTCTAAGTAATAAACTTCATTACTATATCAATGCTAAAGTTATCTTTCAACTTCGTTAGACCTTCGTTATTCATTTACTGGTTCATTAACAAAACATTTCTTTCAACACCATTCTAACATAGCTAGTTCTGCAAATAATTATTATTAACACAAATTTTAATTTTCATTTCGGGCACTCGGATTGCACAACATTTGAAAGGACCCTGTGTAGGTTAGTTGTGAGGATAATTAAATGATGGGAAAGTTCTGGTAAAATTTATGTTATTATTGCACCAAACAAACACAGTTCACTCTCTGATCCACACGAATACAGTACTAAAAGTTTCAACCTGCTAGTATCGATGAGGCGGTTGGCGGGCGGAGAGATGGCGAGGC
The DNA here is from genome assembly GCF_023897955.1 of Schistocerca gregaria. Lineage (NCBI taxonomy): Eukaryota > Metazoa > Arthropoda > Insecta > Orthoptera > Acrididae > Schistocerca > Schistocerca gregaria. Next base: position 199,044,389 of record NC_064922.1, read on the forward strand.
ATTTTCCCGCGCTCGCCTGCCATCCACATTTTACCGCTTCCTGACAGACCAGGCACTCACACGAGGTTTTGCATTCTACACATCCCAACACATTGCCTACGTATGGACCAGACGCACAGTTACAGTCCCAACATTTGTTACATTTCAATTCTATTACAAAATTACTTGACATTTGACATCAACATTAAGATTCACCTTGAAAGTTATTTACAGGTTTCTTAATGGCGTGAAACAAAAAAATTGAAATCAGAACATCAATTACGCAAGTTTATCGAACAATCAGATGGAAAAAATAACTTATATGTACAACAGTACAGTGTCGTTGTTGTTACAGATGCCTTTTTTCCAGTAAATTTCACTAAGTGCAAATTTGATGGGAACAGTGAACTTTATATTTATACAGGGGTTCTGAATCTTTGTGTGGATGTACCACCCAACTTCCTTTCACTCACATTATATAGGTCTATACTTTTTAATATATCGATAAAATTTACCTATCATTTACTTAAGTGCCTTTGGCACAGTCCAACCTCCTATCACAACATGATTTGAGTAGCAAATTATTTATTATTATTAAATTTCTCAGATAAATAAAATCAAAATTTGGAACACAAACACTTAACTACAAAGCATATACAAATACCTATATAGACTATAAAACAATTTGTTGCTGCTTGCATTGAATGGCAGTCCATTTCCTTATTTACTAATAAACACACAATACTATTTAGAAAAATCACTACACATATTTGCTTCCTATTATTGAGATGTGGTTGGTCCATTTCGCATCATTTTATCACATCACCTGTACGACACTTACAATGCTCCTTTGACTATTTATCTGCCCTCTTTGGTGTTCGGCAGTCCTTTATATCACGACTCACGTACTGCCCACTTTGATTTTTGGCACTCCCATCTTTCATCTGGCATGCAACATTTGCTTTTTCTTGTTGTTGTTGTTGTTGCTTCAGTCCTGAGACTGGTTTGATGCAGCTCTCCATGCTACTCTATCCTGTGCAAGCTGCTTCATCTCCCAGTACCTACTGCAACCTACATCCTTCTGAATCTGCTTAGTGTATTCATCTGTTGATCTCCCTCTACGATTTTCACCTTCCACGCTGCCCTCCAATGCTAAATTTGTGATCCCTTGATGCCTCAAAACATGTCCTACTAACCGATCCCTTCTTTTTGTCAAGTTGTGCCACAAACTCCTCTTCTCCCCAATCCTATACAACACCTCCTCATTAGTTATGTGATATACCGATCTTATCTTCAGCATTATTCTGTAGCATCACATTTCGAAAGCTTCTATTCTTTTCTTGTCCAAACTAGTTATCGTCCATGTTTCACTTCCATACATGGCTACACTCCATACAAATACTTTCAGAAACGACTTCCTGACATTTAAATCTATACTCGATGTTAACAAATTTCTCTTCTTCAGAAACGCTTTCCTTGCCATTGCCAGTCTATATTTTATATCCTCTCTACTTCGACCATCATCAGTTATTTTACTTCCTAAACAGCAAAACTCCTTTACTACTTTAAGTGTCTCATTTCCTAATCTAATTCCCTCAGCATCACCTTTTTCTCTTCATGCCTTTTTACCTTGCACCTTTACATTTATAGTACATTTGGTAATCTGAAACTTACATAAGTACATTAGCACACTGACATTAGTATATATACATTTACAAAAATTTGTTAATTTAGAATAAAATAGTTTCATTGTAAGGTACAGCACATTTACTGCAGATTGCTTTCTGATTGTACTTAGGTCACTCACTCCTAGGAATATGCAGTTTCAGGTCCACAACGTTTCTTACACCTAAATATCGCTTGGATTTTGGGTAGATCAGGTAGTAAGCATTATCATGTGGAACGTTCTGTATTATATATGGTCCATTATAAATATATTTAAATTTGGAAATTTCATGGTTCAGTTCACTAGATTTTTCGTGTGTTTTTAAAAGAACATAATCCCCAATTTTAAATTTTGAGACTTTCAGGTTTTTATCATGTCTTTTAGATCTAGATTCAGCTTTTTGCTTTGCCTTTTTCTGACTAATTCCGTCTTTTGACTCAACCCCAAGCTTGTACAAGGCGTAAACTCTAGTTTTTCCTCAATTAAACTTTTACTTCTGCTGCCTAACAAAATTTCTTCGGGTGGGAACCCAGTAGATTCATGATGTAAGGTGTTCATGACATTCTCAAAGTCCGATATAAATCTGCCCCAGGCTCTAAATCATGCACCTTCCTGTTTTTTCCACAACTCACCTTGGTCGACTTTGACATCCTCCCAACATACGTTCCTGACCTGTGAACCATTTGTATCTGGTGGCTTTCTCGGTTTCTGGAGTTCAAAGTCTTTACTTACTTGAACTCTTTGCAAAATAGACACTGAGTTATCAGGTGGCTCTTTCTTTATGTGTTCAGCCTCAACATTTGGGTTTTGCTTTGAAGCATTGTCATCAGTAGGTACAATATTGCAGTTAGTCGTATTTCCATTGGTTTCACTAGTACCGATATACTCATTATTTGAACTATCATCAGAATCCAACCATTCTGGATCGCTTTCAAGTACTAACATAAAACCTTTTCTGAGACAAGCACTAAGTTCTTCCTCTGCATTTTCGTCAGGCTTTTATTTTAACTCAATATCCTCATTTGGCACAACGACCTCATATCAGCTTTACTCATATCCACTGTTACTTTATATTTAGAGTAATCCTCGTGGACTGCAGTTACTCTAGGTAATTACCTGCCCCTTCCCCACGGTGCCTTTCGGTAACGGCTTGTACTTTTGTCGGATCATTAACAGAAGTTACTTCCTCGTCATTGTTTAGGATTTCATCCTCCAACTCCTTCCTATCTTCAACCATCGTCCTATCGGCAGCACGCGTACTTTGCGCGGCGCTGTTTGCTCTATCCTCCTTAAATTCGGACCACGTCACCTTATCGACGTCCCTACTATTTCCTTTTTCGCTAATTAACCTCCTTGCCCCATATGCCTTCTCAAAATCCTCCCACTCACATTGCTTGAGGCCCTTGTACAGATCGTCGATCTGCACACGCCAATTAGTTACTTCTGCTAATTCATTCTCGCCATTTACTTCATTACTAACACTGCTAACCGCACCTCTCTGTGTATCCACTGTTCTGTCCCCTATTTCCTTCGCCACGGAATTACTACTCGTAATGTATTCGCCAGCTCTTACGGCAATGTTCGTACCTAATTCTGCCTCCTTGCTAGCGGCTTCTCTCTGAACAGCTGATCTGCTAGGCTGGGCCGTTGCCCTCTGATACTCCACTCGCCTGTTAACTTGTAGCGCACTGCACGGCGAAGATGACTCATGTGCGCACGCACCTGACGCTTGTTTCGCAACGACACGTTGCGTCGTTCCACGCCTGTCCCTAACCTGTCTCATAACTTTACTGTTCCCGGGTTCGATTCCCGGCGGGGTCAGGGATTTTCTCTGCCTCGTGATGGCTGGGTGTTGTGTGATGTCCTTAGTTTAGTTAGGATTAAGTAGTTCTAAGTTCTAGGGGACTGCTGATCTAAGATGTTAAGTCCCATAGTGCTCAGAGCCATTTGAACCAAAATCGGGGCCAGTATGTTCTGTCCGCTTCCGTTTGGCCCACAACGTTCGCGGAAATCAGTTTCCCGCGTCGTATTATTTTGAGCGGTGTACCCTCTACCGCGACATGGACAACCCCCTCTTCCTCTTCCTCTGCCTCTACCTCTCTGTATCATGTTGACGCGAAAACCATCGCCGTCATTCCTCTCGTCATTTTTGCGGTTATTCCTGTTACTAAAATTATGATAATTGGCACGACTTTCACGCCAGCGGTCTTCGTCCCTTTCTAGAAACGTTTGGAAGCTGCGATGATTGCTTCCCACATATCTCTTCGAATCTTCTGGAAGCTTTTTATATAGCTCCCATACGATTTCAGAATCGGATCTTCTCCCTCTTAAGTGTGGCAACTTTCGGTACCACTATTTGCAGAAATCTTTCAAAGAATTCCTGCCCCTATTATCATGAAGTTTGGCCATGATAAACTCGCGCCGCAAATGATCCTGATTTTGTTCGGACCAGTATTCTTCCGTTAACTTTTGTTTAAACTCTTCCAACGTCATTGGTTCGGTATTTAAGTTAATTCCCCAGCGCTTAGCGTCACCTGCTAAGGCGCTAAGTACTACGGTTATCTTCTCCTGACCAGACAAGTGTTTAGGAAACATCCTACCGCAATTTTTGATGAAATCCAATGGATGCCATTCGTTATGTTTCTTGGCGGGATCGAAGCGTTCCTTACCTTTCAAGAGCTTCGTTAAGTGGCATGCCATTACAGACAACACCAGGCCTATATTGGATTTTACTCTCGAGATCGAAAATTTTGCCTTGAATTTTGGATGTACTTTGTTCACACTTTTGTACACATCCGGTAACTTTTTCGTCTAAATCGCTTTCAGTGTCTGAAACTGCCTTTTTCAACTGTGAGATTCCATTTTGGCATTCGTTTACGATCTCAGTTTTAAGACCGAGAACTTCTACTTTCTCATGGATGTTGAGAATTTCATCAAACCTACTGTTAATGGAATGTAGTCAAATTAAATCGGGTGATGCTGAGGGAATTAGATTAGGAAATGAGACACTTAAAGTAGTAAAGGAGTTTCGCTATTTTGGGAGCAAAATAACTGATGATGGTCGAAGTAGAGAGGATATAAAATGTAGACTGGCAATGGCAAGGAAAGCGTTTCTGAAGAAGAGAAATTTGTTAACATCGAGTATAGATTTAAATGTCAGGAAGTCGTTTCTGAAAGTATTTGTATGGAGTGTAGCCATGTATGGAAGTGAAACATGGACGATAACTAGTTTGGACAAGAAAAGAATAGAAGCTTTCGAAATGTGGTACTACAGAAGAATGCTGAAAATTAGATGGGTAGATCACATAACTAATGAGGAGGTATTGAATAGAATTGGAGAGAAGAGGAGTTTGTGGCACAACTTGACAAAAAGAAGGGACCGGTTGGTAGGACATGTTTTGAGGCATCAATGGATCACAAATTTAGCATTGGAGGGCGGCGTGGAAGGTAAAAATCGTAGAGGCAGACCAAGAGATGAATACACTAAACAGATTCAGAAGGATGTAGGTTGCAGTAAGTACTGGGAGATGAAGAAGCTTGCACAGGATAGAGTAGCATGGAGAGCTGCATCAAACCAGTCTGAGGACTGAAGACCACAACAACAACAACAACAACTGTTAATGTCGTCAATTTCCCTCTGCATAGTATTCATATTTTTATTAATTGTGTCAGTTTCAGATTTCATAATATTTACTGCAGAGCTTAAATTACCCACTTTTTGTTCTACCTGTTCGATTTGTTTACTAATTTTAATTCCTTGGTCTTCGATCTGTGCTTTAAGCTGACACTTCTGTCCTGAAATGTGTTTTGTTAATCGTTCATGCTTAACGTTTTCCCACTGTCTTGTTCTACGGAATCGGTGTGTGCCGATCCTACTTCAATATTTTCTTACGGTTCTCTCTTTATCTGTGCAGAATCAAATATGTCAGTGGATTCGTTCACGTACCCACTATCATCTTCAAAGTCACCCTCTACTTCCTGTTTTATTCCTTTCTGTGTTCTAGGCGATCTCGACATTTTAATCTGTTCGTTAAGATATTTGTGGTATTGTACATATGCCAATTGTCTACCACTAACGCCATCTGTTATCTGGCCGTGTAAAATCCAGTCATTGCCAGCCACATCTTCCATTACGCTCGGGGCATCTACTGTGTTTACGTTCTTGTCCATACCGAAGGCAAATTACACCTCACTATCGTACTTTACGTTCACTGCTATTTACTTCACTGAAAATTATTGCAATTCGTGCCGCTGAACATCCACTATTCGGTATTCAGATTAATTTTTGATCGACAACAACTGGAAGTGCTGTCACCGGGAAGCCACTTGTAATTTTTGAACACAGTACTCGTTAAAGCCTGTGATATGGTAAGTGAGCGGGATTCACCTTATGAGAAAGGATTCTCGTATAGTTATCGACCGTGTGTACCTGAATGGTGGCAAATCAGACGTACATCCACTCTGTAATAACAATGACACGTCAAGTAAGTTCGAAATGCAATTACACGCCTGGATGGATCAAAAACATCCCAGAAGATGCTACTAATGTGATGATAATACGGTCGCCAGCCTAATTAGGCATTAATTGAGTTTCTTCCCTGTACAAGTTGGTATATATTCATGCAAAATAACAAGTTGTAACACTGCATAATATAGTAGAATTTTAGAACAAGAAAACCTATTGAACTGATAGTTTCACTTTCTGTACTGATATGGAAAATCATGAATACATAACACTACACAATAATGTTTACTACACAACTTTATACTGTCTATTAATCTAATTAAAATCGGGCATAGGTTACCCTAGAAATTGTACTTTGGTGTCACGCACAAAGTGTCAATTTTAATAAAGATAAAACACTGATAAATTTTGACTTTTATATTGACTTTAACTTTTGACAGTCAAACCAATTTAGAACACTTCAGAATTCAAATCATTGAAGGGGGGAGGGGGGGGGGGGGGACGCTGAAACTGTTATGATCGCTGTATTTAAAAAAAAATTATTACTGAGTTTATTATGCGTTCAAGATTTCCAGTATATAAGTTACTACTCTTTTCATCTTATTTACTGCTCATTTAAATGCCTTTAAATCTGTCTCGAAATAATAAGGTTCATTACTATATCAATGCTAAAGTTATCTTTCAACTTCGTTAGACCCTCGTTATTCATTTACTGGTTCATTAACAAAACATTTCTTTCAACACCATTCTAACATAGCTAGTTCTGCAAATAATTATTATTAACACAAATTTTAATTTTCATTTCGGGCACTCGGATTGCACAACATTTGAAAGGACCCTGTGTAGGTTAGTTGTGAGGATAATTAAATGATGGGAAAGTTCTGGTAAAATTTATGTTATTATTGCACCAAACAAACACAGTTCACTCTCTGATCCACACGAATACAGTACTAAAAGTTTCAACCTGCTAGTATCGATGAGGCGGTTGGCGGGCGGCGAGATGGCGAGGCACAAAGCACACATACAGCCACAGCTATGGCTCTTGATGTATCGGCACTTTAATTCTTCTTAGCGTCGCAATACTTTTCCATTTAGGGCCTATGGAATTTTGCCATGCTGTATGGGCGTTGGAACGGCATACCCGAGGCTCAATGAAGCTATGTCTTCCAGGAGAGCCTCCTCGCTCCAGAAGGTGTTGCTCAAGCCAGTTCCAAACTCCAGCTACTGCTGAGCCCGTTGTGCCGTGCAGTGCCCGCGGGCATTTTCCCGCGCTCGCCTGCCATCCACCTTTTACCGCTCCCTGACAGACCAGGCACTCACCCGAGGTTTTGCATTCTACATATCCCAACACATTGCCTACGTATGGACCAGACGCACAGTTACAGTCTCAACATTTGTTACATTTCAATTCTATTACAATATTACTTGACATTTGACATCAACATTAATATTCACCTTGAATCTTATTTACAGTTTTCTTAACACAATGGCGTGAAACAAAAAAATTGAAATCAGAACATCAGTTACACAAGTTTATCGAAAAATCAGATGGAAAAAATTACTTATATGTACAATAGTACAGTGTCGTTGTTGTTACAGTTTCAAGGCGAAGAGCGGTAAGAGGGAGAAACATGAGAAACCTCGTAAATAAGGGTGAAGATAAAGGAACAAATATTGAGGGCTAAGAGACCTTGGCTCACATATTATGTTAGTTCTGTAAGGAATAAAATCGTACAGGAGTCTGTAACCGCTCCTTAGAGAGTGGGTATTCAGAAATGAACATTAGATTAAATTCTGTAATACGAAATGATCCAAGAGCTAAAAAACGGTAGCAGTATTTTGAAGTAATAGTTAGTTAAAATTCTACAAAGAGTAGATATTTGAAATACAGTAATGCAAAGTAGTACAAAGGGAATCCACGGAAGACATAACAGAGCTGCGTTTTGTTTTGATTATAATATACAAACAAATGCGCAGCATTGTTAGCTCTCTTGAGTCTTTGTTTTCAGTGGTGCATGTTCTCAGTCTTCCGTGATAGTCGGAAGTTATGGATTATAATCCTATTTAAATCTCATTCTGATGACTGGATTAGACATGGGAGTGGTGGATTATAGATAATTTTGTGATATTAGGACAGAAAATAGTTTGACCTTATCATACTAATATCTTTGCCGATCGTTGTGAAGGCGATTCTGCTAATAAACGAGGCGTAAGATATAGTGCCCGTGGAAAGACTAAATTTGTGCTGAGCAGAGATTGAAAGAACTCGAACTTATAATTAACATCGTGTCGTGAGAATTAAGAAGCTTAGACACTGTAAAGTCAAAGACATATTTACTATTTATCAGATACTAATGGTAAAGGGCAGTTTCGTGGGAAATCATATCTTTGGTGATAGGAACTCGAATAAATGTGGTACGGACTGACTGTTATTATACCGAAACGATACATACTAGGATCAACTTCTTCTTCCTTGATTCCCTTGTGCCATCTCTCATTAATTTAAGAAGTGAATTGTGTCAATAAAACAGAATAAATGCGAGACTTTCTCCGCGTTTTCTAAATCCCAAAACTCAGCTAGTACATACACAATTATATCTGTGAATATTCAAGGGTTATTGAGAAAAGCCGATCAATCTGTTACAAACAGATAATAGGATTTAACGAAGGCATACTGATATGGAGATAATTAAGTCTAATTATATGGGGAACAAGAATTAGAAAAAATAGACTGGAACCCGACTGCTATGTTATCCTCGAGTAATAAATCAAACGACTCTCTTTGGATCCGCCGTGGTTGTAACTGCATGAAGTATCTCTGGAAATAGAAAACGAGATCAATTTTCAACTGATAGTTCACACAATTAGATTCAGAGAAGTTTTATGCCCGATCCACACGGCAGGGAATGGTTCTCTACTAGCCGGGACAAAGTATATGTATAGAAACTTGTGAGATCAGCTCCGCTGCCGAAGGGGGGGAGGTTGAAGCGATATCAGTGCAATTGCGAGGACGGTGGGTGAGCGGGCGTAAGTCCCACGTTACCTGCGTTTACACGTACTCGCTCTTAACACAACGCAGGGCATGTTTACAACGTAGGCCAGGTGTATAAAGCGTCGTTATGGCACACCTTTACGGCTCCTGCTACAGAGCTACGAATCAAAGTGACAGACAACGTACTAGGTAACACTCCAGCGTTCCCTTCGTCTGCCGGTACCATGATAGCTTAACCCTAACAAAGCTTTCTGACGATCAATCTAAGGCTGTAGTGTTCAAAAGAGAGGACAAATTTATTTATTGGCGTGTTACTCTTTAAAAAGGATCACGTTGAGAAATTTTTTGCCGAAAATGGTATCCATGCAATAGGATTCGATCCCACACTGGAGTACGATAAAGCCCATAAGGCACAGCTTGACGATTGTCAGTATATAGTTCCCCCAATGACCTATATAAATTGAAAGTGATGATCCCCAGAATTACTGTGCTTCGTGAGCAACTTAAAACTCACAATCCTGGCCTTCCTGTCGCGTCATCGGTAACGGAATTGGAAACCCAGAATATCATTTCTCAAAGTTTTTACTCCATGTCCTGAAAGATAAAGTTACATTAACTAAATCATTTTCGTTACGCAGTAGAAAAGATGTACTCGGGTTCCTCCAAAATTGTACATTTCCGGAAGGCTGTGCTGTTCTTTCAGTGGAAATAAAAAACCTCTATACTAACGTTCCTCTAATAGTAACGGTCGGTATCGTGCGGGATTCCCTGTTCAATATCCGTCTGTCATCAGTGAGGAAGTGGATGAGATAATCTCCCCTCTGCAAATCTGGCGCTGTGAGTGCAAGGAAGACGTGTAGAAATGTTTCCACATTAATGGCCTAGGAAAAGGATGTGGGCATAAAACGTCATACAAGTGAGAATGGCATAATTTCGATTTTATTATTAACTGCTGCTTACACAGTTTGTGCAATATGATCACCGGAGGCGTCAGAGAGATGCTGTACAGTGCCAGATTTGCACCTGGTGACTAAAATTGGAACTAACTTTTCCTCAACGTAAATCGGCTTCGCATTAACGCATTAGAATATCTACCTAGTTTCGCTGCCAGGACCTCTGTGGGTAGTCACACTTTAATTATAACCAGACGGTACAAACAGAACTCCCCCTGCTCGCGTCTGTGTGTATGTGTGAGCTAACCTCAGGAACTACTGTAGAGACTTTGATCTATTTTGACTCATAGACAAACTGACTCACAAGGAAGGTGGTGTACATATTTAAGAAATATTTAGCGGGAATTGGCTGAACTATGATGAACTAAACACCTCCGCCTCCGTGAAAACGATGATATTGTCAACTAGTCGTACAGGCACCACATACTCAGATGGAAGCGAAGCTCGATCATCTCTGAGTCAAGAAGTCGCAGGACTGAATCCTGCTTTGACCACGAATTTATATTTTCAACCTAGCATGCACCTCTCAATTATGTGAAGATTCGGAACAGTGCTCGGATTCCAGGTAAAACTAAAAGTCTCTATTTCCCAGTTGCTTAACTGGTTAGAGAGACGCAAGTGTCCGAAGTGATGTCCAGCCAAAGAGCCACACGGAATTATTATTACCGCAATCTCCACATACACATATTTTCGATCTGTACACATAGCCCGCCACCTTTTCAGGCCTGAATACCAAGACTTTGGAACAGCTGAGTGGAGCTTGATACTTGCGGCGGAATGGCGCGACAGCCCGGGAGAGACGCCAACAGTGGCGGAGGCGTTGCGCCCTTGACGCACGTTTCGCATTGTTGGCGGCTGGCGGTCCGGCAGTACGCTCACGCCGTTAGGCGGTATGACATGTCAGGAAGTGGTGTGTGTTAAGATAGTTTATTTTATATGAACGTGAAGGTATTCAGTTATCTAACGTTGTTCTCTGATTTTTAATCGTAACTCAACGTAGTGGCTCTTAGCAAAACGCCACACGTGTCGTCCAGCCGTAATACTTAGTTCTTCTCTTGCGAAGCCGGTGTGGGTCGCTACTACATTACAACTTCAGCATCAGACATGACATTTTCACTTATTCTATTTTACTGATAATCTATTCGCAACACATCTTGCAGACAGTATCTCCATATACCACTGTATATAAATGCACAATTGCGTCACTGTGGAACACACAGTTCAGGAGACTCACACTGCTCACTCAGAACATTATGACCACCTACCAAACAGGTAATACGTCCACCTTTGGCACGGTTAACAGCGGCGAGGCGTCGTGCCATGGAAGCAATGAGTCCTTCGTAGGCCGCTGGAGAGACTTGACAACACGGCTGCACGCAAAAGTTACCCATATTTCCATAACTTCCGGGGCCAGGAGCTCTGACGCCACATTCAGTCACATCAGAATGTGTTGGATCTCCTGTAACTTCTGGGATGCTGTAAACTCAATATACCTAGTGTTACAGGACGACATCCAGTTAACATGAAAGTGGTGTACGAAAGTAACACACAAAATGTTCGTTCCACTGGCTGATGTCATTCAATGGACGTGTCGTGAAGAATGTTTCCTAAGTAAAGTCCTTTACATAAGGGCGTTTAATAGTAACTGAAAAGTAAATTCAGACAGTAAAACAAGTCTTGTGAGCACCCATTAACACTTATCCAAGTATTTCTTTGCTAATAACACCCCTACAACATGTTTCGCAGCTGCATCAAGGGTCTTCTGTGTCGTTTTTATGAAATTTCCCAAATTTTTACTTAGAAGGTCTATGTTGATATTAAACTATCAGAGCTAAAAGTCAATAGTTAACAGAATATCGTGAGCTGTTTCAAGGGATATACACTAGCCGAGGAAACGAAAAAGCAGGAAAACTTTCAAAGCAAATAAGTGCTGTTAAATTTAGTAGTCACATTCAAAACTCTAGCTTTAGATGGGAAAGTCTCTCTCCACGGCTTTAGGATAGATGTGGAGCATTACCTATTTACGAGGAGTCGAAGACAAAAACGCGCTACGAGAACAGGCAAAGACTCGTCAACGGTTTCTTCGTAACAGTGGCCTAGAACAACAAATTGAAAGTCACAGCTGATAAGCAATACACTAGAGTTCCTTTGTTAATACGTTTAGTGACAGGTAGGCCACGTAAACCAGCACATTGTTATAATCGCTACGTAGAAGAGATCTGAAACAGACGTATCGGTACGTAAGGAAGACGGGAAAGGTGTAACCTCTGTAACTTTCCACCTACATAAGCCAAAAGCGTCACAAGAAATCACACTTGCTGTAACACTGGCTGTCTTGGGTTAGTTTAATTCTATGGCCAACCTTCTCTTTACAGCGATACTACAACTGCTGGTGTCGTTCAGAAGTACAATGCGCTGTTCCTCCAAACATGCAAGCAATATCGTATATACGCGCCGACATCTCCCCTTTATGTAAATATACATAACAAATATACAAGTGCAAGTTGTAGACACATATTGACGACATCCGAAAGTTTGAGTTTTGCAGAGACGCGTGCTCGGATAGCCTAATACTAAGGCGACCACTCGCGATAAATGGAAAATGCGGGCCCCCATCTCGTGGTCGTGCGGTAGCGTTCTCGCTTCCCACGCCCGGGTTCCCGGGTTCGGTTCCCGGCGGGGTAAGGGATTTTCTCTGCCTCGTGATGGCTCGGTGTTGTGTGATGTCCTTAGGTTAGTTAGGTTTAAGTAGTTCTAAGTTCTAGGGGACTGATGACCATAGATGTTAAGGCTCATAGTGCTCAGAGCCATTTGAACCATTTTTTTTTTGCAAAATGCGGGTTGGGTTCGCAGTCCGACGCAAATTTTTATTGTCGTCATGGCATTACACAGCTGATGGTTCTCTATATTCGCAACTGCGAATACGTTTCGTATACCACTCTAATGAGTCCATTCAGTGATTCTGCACTTACGGGACTGAAATTCGCTATTCATTTTCCTCTACCTTACTGTGCAGATTACGGTGCCCTATTGAAGATATTAGTTACAGTTAAATACCAGCATTGATAGGAGATTGCAGGTATCTGTCATGGATCAACGGCGTTTGTATTATTGTTAGTTTTCAGTCCTCAGAAGAATTTGCGACGTTTTATGCCCTGTGTTGAAAATTCAATCTTACATAGTGCCATTTAGTACTGAAGCCAGATAAGTCCAGTTAAATATTTTAACACACCTCTTGATAAATATTCACGAAAGACTTCACCACCAAAGACTGTGCATTCAGTAGTCGAGAATCATGGGTAAGTAGCTGTGTCACGACATCCTAAGAGAGGAAAGGACGCTGATGACATATTCCAGTGCAATGTGATTACTGACAGGCTTACAAAGATCGCACGTGCCACCGAACGTTGAAGGTATTATGCGTAGGCTCAGAAAGTCAAGATAAAAGACGGTCCGTCAAAACTTTCTCTAAAGTGAGATTATCGAGAGCTTACTATTCCTTCAGTTTAAGAATTCGTAATCGTCCTCTGCAAGAAGTTGGCCTTAAGATGGTTAGAATCCCTTAAAACCTCTGCGTTGAGGCGAAATTTTATCTGTTCCTCGCTCTCTATCGTCATTGTACCAACATTTATAATGCGGGCTTTCGGTCGTATGAGGAGGCCTATTGTAAGAGCATACAGGGTATGTAAAAAGAAAATGTTTGGCGAACCGTTCAAAGTAAAAGTGAAAAATAACGTCCTCGTATTTCAATACACGCTATCTCATCAAAAGTATTCAGACACTTGTTAATGCTCATTCACGTGGGTCGTGTATCCACTATCTGCCCTTACACGGCTTGAACTCTGTCTGGGACGCTTTCAGTCGTGTGTCTGAACGTCTGTGGAGGAGTGGCAGCCCATTCATCCTCAAGAACCGAAACCAGAGAAAGTACTGATGTTGAACGCTGGGCCCTGGAGCTGAGCCGACGTTCTAACTCATCCCAAAGGTGTTCCACTGGGTTGAGGTTGGGACTCTGGATAGGCCAGTGCATGTGAAAAATGTTGTTGTCCACAGATCATTCCTTCACAGATGGTGCTTTGTGACAGAGCAACAGTACCTCCTTCGTACTTCAGTGATGGCACGTAATGTACTCGTGGCATTTGCCGACTCGTTTTCAATCATCTATTGTCCAGCTGAATAGCTCCTTACACCATTTCAAGTGTCGCTTAGCACTGACTGTGGAAACGTGTGGCTTATGAGAAGCTGCTCGACCATTATACCTGATTCTTTCTCACTCCCTGCGCACAGTCATGGTCCTAGCTGGTTCGCAGATTTCATGCGACTTTTTGCAATCACCCTCCACTATCCTTGTCGGTCCGTGTCCCTCATTACGTGATCTCTGCTTCATTTCACAGCCGAATCACCAACAATCAATTTGGGCAGCTTTACAAAGATATGGGAGGTGATGACAGATTTGTTACTCATATGACACCCAGTGACTAGTCCGTGTCTCGTGTTATACTGGGTGGTCCACCTCTCGTCACATATAGTGGTTAACTCCACGTTACATAGGGGTGTGAGGATACTTTTCATCAAATCTTGTAACAGTTTGGAATATACACTGATCAACCAGAACATTATGACCACCGACCTACTATCGATATAATCCAGTCCGGGCAGCGTCATCTGGCGAGAAATGACTTTTAGTGAGACACTCGCACGGCGTATGTAATACTAGCGAGCGTGCTGTCCGTTTGTAGAATGCGGAAGGTTCGCGATTTATCTGAGTTTTATCGAGGGCAAATTGTGATGGTTTAGAGGCTCGGCAGGAGTATTTCGGAAGCTGTACGACCTGTCGGATGTTCGAGGAGTGCTGTTGCGAGTGTCTTCGACACATGGCGAAACCGAGGCGAAACCACTTAAAGACGTCGTGGGGATGGGCGGCCACCTCTCATTACAGATGTCAGACGTCATACGCTGGGCAGACTGGCAAAACAAGGCAGGCGCCGAACTGTGGCGGAACTAACATCAGACTTGAGTGTGCAGTGCACCGAACACGCCTAACGATGTGTCTCCGCAGCCGATGACCGATGCATGTGCCAATGTTAACACCACAGCATCGGGACGTGACTATCGACACTGGATGTTGGCGCAATGGCAGAGTGTTGCATGGTCTCATGAATCCTGATACCTTCTCAGGCGCAAATCCGTCGTCTTCCAGGGGAACAGCACCTTGACACCTGTCTGCGTGATGGAGACAAGCTGGTGGCGGCTCTGGGGAACATTCACGTCGGCATCCATGTATCCTGTGGAGCTCGTGTAAGGCACCATGACAGCCAAGGAGTATCATAATAGTTGTAGACTACGTAACCCCCCCCCCCCCTCCCCATGACGATAATGTTTCCCTACGGTACTGGGATTTTTCAAGAAGATAATGCGCCATGTCACAAGGTTGGGCGTTTTATAGAGTGGTTCGTGGAACACACTGACGACTTTAAGTTGATGTACTGGCACCCCAGCTCGTCAGGTCTGAACCCGATCGAACACATCTGCGATGTGATTGCACGTGGCGTCAGAGTTCACCGCCGCCACCCCCGGGATTTGTGGGAATTAGCTGACAGTGTGTGCAGATGCGGTGCCAACTCCTTCCAAAAACCTTCCAAGACCTCATTGCTTTCATACCACGACGCGTCACCGCTGTTATCCGTACCAAGAGTGGACATATCAGCTATTAGCTAGATGGTAATAATGTCCTGCTGATCACTGTAAACATGGAGTTGTTCTGACAAGCAGTGACGGGTGGATAGTTAACGCGAAAGTTACTATCGCAGATAAAGTACCTAAGATATTTCGATTATCAGTGTTCTCATTTATCTTAAATTATAACCAAAATTTTAGTCATCTTACCTCCTATCAGGATAGCAAGTGGCCTGCGATTAGCAGATGAACATTCATCCTAAACATCAACATATCACGTATAACTCTGTGACACATTTGAAGAATAGAACAGCGTGTCAGGATCGCTTTCAGCTGCCTGCAGTCGCTTCTACAACTGACATCGATGGCTGTCCACAGCCGGCTGCACAACCCGTGCGTGGCGCTCTCCTTAGTTTGTAGTGTTGACTTACGTCTCCACCGGTGGGATGAAATTACGTGGAACAGAGCAAATAACGAAAGCTTCACTCTCGTGAAGTCCGTGACCTATGCTCTCGTGATGCGTCTTCCATCTCGCTCTTTCTCCTGGTTTGACTTCTTTCATTGTGGCTGTTCGACAAAAAAACTATATTTTGCACAACAATGATATTCGAAAATATCTAAATAACTGAATTTTATTGTAGTATTCCACCATTATATTTTGAGACTAAGATATAGTAAAGTCACTAAAATCAGTCAAATTGGCACAGAGAGCCATGTTAAAAAAAGTCTTATCAGGAAGAAACATACGACTGATGTTAGGTATAGTTTCGCGGGTAAAATTTCGAGAACTGAGGAATGCATATGGCGAAGGAGTTATGAGTGCGGGCTATAATCCAGTCAGACTGTGCATATAGATAGATACAAGTTGTGATGTCAGTTGCTTGTCAGGCCTTTAACATCTTATCAGTGCCTCTTAGTAATACGTATTCCTGACAAACATGCACTGGCTTCCTTTGCAAAACATTAAATTATTCAGATAGAGGGGAGCGACTGTTCTTAAAAACAGCTACAAGCCGTACCTTCTATTTTTTATTGACTGGTTTCACTCTTCAAATGAACAAGAGAATATTCAGAATGTGCAGTTGAAAGTTGGCCGACAGCTTTAAATATTGTGTTTAAAGTAGGCTGAGAGCTCTAAAGATTAAACTGGCTGTCCGTAGTACTTAAACATACGTTTAATTTACTGTAGTAAATGATGACAGTGACGGGACCATCACTGCATGTAATCAGTTACTACTGTACTTTAAAGTAAGTTTCAGTACTATGGACGGCCAATTTAATCTTTAGTGCTGTCGGTCGACTTTAAACACAATCTTTACCGCTGACAGACAATTTTCAACTGAATATTCTGATGATGCTGTTGTTCATTTTAAGAGCGAAACCAGTCAATAAAAAAATACAAAGTACGGCTTGTGGCTGTTTTTACGAAGTTATTAAATTGTTCATTACTAAATAGAAAAGTTTGAAAACATGTATTAGCTGTTCACACTTGTCCTCTTCATTTACCCATTATTGTTTCTGGAAGTAACAGTGTATATATTAGTATGACGCAGTCTCTTATTTTTGTATCGATGACCACTATGTTAGGGACTCAACAGCTTCAATAGTTAAAAATTCGTACTAAATAGTCTGGGACGTTTTCTGTGTTCTCTTTATTCTAATTTCTACGAACTGAGTTCCAGTTCGTTACACTGCATAAAGCGGAAACGAAACATTGTCGTCAAGGATGTTATGTAAAATGATAGTGTGTGTATACTGTTTCGTGTGTGCACTAGTTGGTGTTCACAAAGGAGTGCCACTAGCTTTACACGTAATGAAATGATATGTGTATAGTATAAGTTATGTGTGCAGTGACTAGTACTGAGAAATGAATGAACAGTTAAGCACTCACGTTTCAAATGACGAAATAAAGTTGTTGTACGAATGTATAAACGGTACAGTGTTTTTCACTAGGCTGCACTATCTTTAATACACTGACATTTTATTGCGGAGGTTAGAGGCTCTCTTATTCCCATCCGAATTTCCTGATTTAAGTTTTTCTTGGTTTATCTAAACCACGAAAAATGGTTCAAATGGCTCTGAGCACTAAGGGACTTAACGTCTCAGGTCATCAGTCCCCTAGAACTACTTAAACCTAACTAACCTAGGACATCACACACATCCATGCCCGAGGCAGGATTCGAACTTGCGACCGGACCGGTCACGCGGTTCTGGACTGAAGCGCCTAGAACTGCTTGGCCACTCCTGCCGGTTAAACTACTATCTATCTAAACTACAGGATGGTACCTTTTGAAATGTTGTGGCAGACTACCTGTCACATCCTTATAGAACTAGGACCTTGGTTAGTAGACTTGCAACCGATCGCCTCCCCAGGTGGCGGAAAGGGGAATGCCTGATTGCCTCCTAGATATGGGTGGTACCGAGGAAATGAAATACTCGGGGCGGACCAAAACTACTAGTAGCGTCTGTTCCCACAGTGGGCGGCTACAAAATGAGTCTGCTCCACATGTCAGTGGCGGCCTCAACCAACCTCCTGATCTGGAAAGTCAGGATGTACTCGGCAGCATGCCATATATCCAACTACTAAACATCATGATGGTCATCATCATCATCATCATCATCATCATCATCATTTAAGACTGATTGTGCCTGTCAGCGTTCAGTCTGGAGCATAGTCCCACTTATAAAATTCCTCCACGATCCCCTATTCAGTGCTAACATTGGTGCCTCTTCTGATGTTAAGCCTATTACTTCAAAATCATTCTTAATCGAATCCAGGTACCTTCTCCTTGGTCTGCCCCGACTCCTCCTACCCTCTACTGCTGAACCCATGAGTCTCTTGGGTAACCTTGCTTCTCCCATGCGTGTAACATGACTCCACCATATAAGCCTGTTCGCCCTGACTGCTACATCTATAGAGTTCGTCCCCAGTTTTTCTTTGATTTCCTCATTGTGGACACCCTCCTGCCATTGTTCCCATCTACTAGTACCTGCAATCATCCTAGCCACTTTCATATCCGTAACCTCAACCTTATTGATAAGGTGATCTGCATCCACGTAGCTTTCGCTCCCATACAACAAAGTTGGTCGAAAGATTGAACGGTGCACAGATAACTTAGTTTTGGTACTGACTTCCTTCTTAGAGAAGAGAGTAGATCGTAGCTGAGCGCTCTCTGCATTAGCTTTGCTTCGCCTTACTTCCAGTTCTTTCACTATGTTCCCATCCTGTCAGAATATGCATCCTAAGTACTTGAAACCGTCAACCTGTTCTAACTTTGTTCCTCTTATTTGGCACTCAATCCGTTTATATCTCTTTCCCACTGACATTACTTTCGTTTTGGAGATGCTAATCTTCATACTATAGTCCTTACATTTCTGATCTAGATCTGACATATTACTTTGCAAACTTTCAATCGAATCTGCCATCACAAATAAGTCATCCGCATATGTTAGACTGCTTATTTTGTGTTCACATATCTTAATCATCACACCCAGCCAGTGTACTGTTTTCAACATATGATCCATAAATAATATGAAAAACAGTGGAGACAGTTTGCAGCCTTGTCTTACCCCCGAAACTACTCTGAACCATGAACTCAATTTACCGTCAACTCTAACTGCTGCCTGACTATCTATGTAAAGACCTTTAATTGCTTGCAAAAGTTTTCCTCCTATTCCATAATCTCGTAGAACAGGCAATAACGTCCTCCTAGAAACCCGGTCATATGCCTTTTCTAGATCTATAACCGTAAATACAATTCCCTGTTCCACTCGTAACACTTCTCCATTATTTGGCTTAAGCTAAAGATCTGGTCCTGACAGCCTCTAAGAGGCGTAAACCCACACTGATTTTCATCCAATTTGTCCTCAACTAATACTCGGACTTTCCTTTCAACAATACCTGTGAATATTTTACCCACAACACTGATTAAGGAGATACCTCTGTAGTTGTTACAAACTTTCCTGTTTTCATGTTTAAAGATTGGTATGATTACTGCTTTCGTCCAGTCTGATGGAACTTGTCCAGACTCCCACGCCATTTCAATTATCATGTGTAGCCATTTAAGACCTGAAATTCCACTGTATTTGATGAGTTACGACTTACATCCAGCCCAGCCGTTTTATTGCACTGCAATCTGTTGACCATATTCTCCACTTCCATAAATGTGATCCTTTTTCCATCATCATTCCTACTCCATTGTACATCGAAATCTGAAACTTTACTGATCATATTTTCACTTACATTGAGCAACTGTTCAAAATATTCCCTCCATCTGCCCAAGGCATCACCAGGATTCACCAGCTGTTTTCCTGACCTGTCCAAAATACTTGTCATTTCCTTCTTACCTCCCTTTCGAAGACTGCTAATTACACTCCAGAATGGTTTTCCAGCAGCTTGACCCAAAGTCTCCTACCTGTTTCCAAAGTCTTCCCAAGGTTTCTTCTTGGATGCTGCAATTATCTGTTTGGCTTTGTTTCTTTCTTCAACACTTTCTCTGTCTACCTGAGTTCTAGATGTAACAATTTTTGATATACCTTCTTTTTACTTTTACAGGCTGCCTTGACTGTCATTCCACCAAGCTGTTTGCTTCATCCTACCTTTACACACTACTGTTCCAAGACATTCTTTAGCCACTTCTAGTACTGTGTCTCTGTATATTGTCCAATCCATTTTCAATGACTGTAATTGACTACATTCAACTAACTGGTACCTTTCTGAGATCACTGTTATGTACTTGTGCCTGATTTCCTTATCCTGAAGTTTCTCCACTCTTATCCTCCTACATATGGACCTGACCTCCTTCACTTTCGGCCTCACAATACCAATTTCACTGCACATTAAATAGTGATTAGTGTCATCAAAGATTCCCCTGAATACACGTGTGTCCCTCACAGCCTTCCTGAATTCCTGATATGTTATTATATAGTCAGTGACAGATCTGGTTCCCCTTCCTTCCTAAGTATACCGGTGAATGTTCTTATGTTTAAAAAAGGATTTTGTGATTACTAAGCCCATACTGGCACAGAAATCCAAGAGTTGCTTCCCGTTCATGTTGGCCTCCATATCCTCTCCAAATTTGCCCATAACCTTCTCATACCTTTATGTTCGATTTCCAATCCTGGCATTAAAATCCCCCATGAGCAGAACACTCTCCTTGTTCTTTAACAACTACATCACTGAGTGTGTCATAAAAACTATTCATCTTATCTTGATCTGTTCCTTCACAATGCGAATATACTGACACAATTCCAATTTTCTTGCTGGACACTGTCAATTCTATCCACATCAGTCGTTCCATTACATACCTTATTGCAACTTCGCTGGGTTCCATTTGTTTCCTGATGTAAAGCCTTACACCCCATTGTGCTGTTCCTGCTTTGACTCCTGACAGGTAGACCTTGTATTCTCCCACTTCCTCTTCTTTCTTACCCCTTGCCCGAATGTCACTAACAGCTAAAACGTCCAACCCCATCTGACTTGCCGCCTCTGCCAGCTGAACCTTCTTCCCAGAGTAGCCCCTATTGATATTAATAGCGCCCCATCTCGTTACCATTCGTTTGCCGGGTCGTATCTTAGGATTCCCTGGTTTGTCAGTTAGAGGTGGGACTCCGTCACCTCCAAAGGTCCGAGGCATTTTGCTCTGATTGTTGCCAGCATCATATTTAAAGTACCAGGGAAGCAGGTTGCTAGCCTTACTTGCCCTGAGTCCCATTGGGTATTACCCCTAACGGTTGAGGGACTAACCGGTGGATTTGGTAGTCTTCGCCATATGAGCACAAAGGTGACCACGACTCAGAGTATGTCCGAGATGCCCAGCCTTCTTCCAAAGCAACTGGTATCCCGACTGTCGGGACCACTTACTTGGCCACTCATACGTTGCCCGTGGTTCATGAACTAGGACATGACTACAGGAACCCACACCGTGAACCACCATGATGGTACAACGAGAAAAATTTCGTTAGCCCGGGCCCCAGCCAATAGACTGTGATTGTCGTGAGTATCGGATTACGGGGGCTCACGGACATCATGACAAGAATCGAAGCATCTCAAACTCCCTCAAGACCAAATGCAAACACTAAATCGGCACACTCAACGTGAACACACTGATGAAGACAGGAAAGATGAAAAACTCACAGACACTCTCGACAAATTTCAAATCAAAATATGTTTACTGTAAGAAACACGATTCACAGACTAAGACCATTTCAACACGGAGAACTTCACAACATACGAAGGAAAACCATAGAGACAACTGAAAAACCTCCGGCTTTTTGGCACAGGATTTGCAGTACACAGGTCCATCACGGACAGCATCATCGACTTTTCGTCACCAAACGAAAAAATCAGCACCGTCACAGTGAAATCCGCCAACAAACCCTACACAATAATCAACGCACATGCACCGACTAATGGCTATAACATTAAAAACCCGGACGAAATGATGACTTCTGGACGACAATGGAAGAAACTATCAGGAAAATTCCTGCACATAGAGTCAAATTAATACTGGGAGACTTCAAGCTAAACTCGGAAATGAAAAGATATACAGAAATACCACAGGAAAACATAGTCCACAAAAGGACACAAACAAAAATGGAAAACACCTGACAGACTTTTTCAAAAGCCACGACATCACCATTATGTCAACAAAATTCAAGAAACCAACGCGGAAACCTACCACATGGAAATTCCCCAGCAGAAAAGAAGATCTACAAATCGACCATGTATCAGTGCAGAAAGACTCACAAAAATAAATTTTGAACATAGACACACGTAAAGGCTACTTCGAATCAGATCACCTCCTACTACGGATCAGGAATCGTCTTTTGCCCAAGAAAAAAAGTTCCAGAAGAACAAAATTGTTAGACCAGATCCAGAATACCTTACTTTAAACGAGACACAAATATTAGACAAAATTAAAATGGAGAAAGCGACAGACTGGACACAACTTTCAGGAAGAATCCGAGAGGCCATGAAACTAGCACAAGCACCACGCACAAGGAAACACCGTTGTAGAACCACACATGTGACCAAGCTATTGACTAACGAATCAGTGGATGGATAAAGTGTAGTAGCCATAAATCCCAGGAGAATTTGATGAACTTCCTGAAAACACAGAAACAATCAAGCAGAATCATGCGCAGCGAAAAACGACAGTATGGCAAACGGCGACTCACGGAGATCGAATCGGATTTCACGAAGAACAATACAAGAATCTTCTACAGAACGTTCAGAGAAAAAAAATGACTGGATATCAACCACCCAACTTGGGCTGCAGAAGACCGGATGGAACCCTAGAAATCAATTGTGACATTCTGGCAAAGTACTTTGAAAAACTCTTCAACACGGACACCCCTATGGAAGAAATGATGACAGAAACGAGCACGACAATCCAGATAGTGAACCTCCAACTCTAGAAGAACTTAAAGAAATAGTTAAGTCAATCAAGAATCGTAGAGGACCAGGAGAAGACGGCATCATCACGGGAATCTGAAAGTTACAAGGCCCAGAACTCACCAAGACACCCACAGGTTCTTGGAAGACATCTGGAAGACCATGAAAATTCCTGACGACTAGTAAAACTGCCCTGATACACCCACTACACAAAAAAGGTGACAAGACTGACCCGAACAACTACAGAGGAATATCCCTATTACCGGTCACCTACAAGATCCTCTCTAAAGCTTTACTAAACAGACTAGAACGCCAGACCACCCAATTGATTGGGGAATACCAAGCAGGCTTCGGTAAAGGGAGGTCTTGTGCGGAACAAATTTTGAACCTGAAAATAATTTTACTACACAAACAGAACCTGATATTTACCTTTTTCGGCTTCAAAAAGGCGTACTACTCTATCGACCGGAAAAGACTCTTCAAAATTCTAGCAGAATACAAAGTAGACAGAAAAACACCGGCTATCATAGAGCAAAATTTGACTGACACGACCTCCAAAGAAAATTTCTCTGGGGAACTGTCAGATCCCATTGAAATTCGCACAGGTGTCCGACAAGGCGACGGCCACTCACCTCTCCTTTCCAATGTAGTGTTACATAAGCTAATAAAAGAATATGGAATATCACAACAAGGGATAACCCTAGGAAACCTACAGAATAAATGACTGCCTTTCGCAGAAGAATTTGGCGATTGTCACGAAGGGTATAAACGAAACAAAAGACGCTATTAAAAAACTACACGAAATCGCTTCCAAAACTGGATCACATATCTTACCAAAAGACACAGTTTATGAGCACACAGAAACTCTCATCTCTGAACACAAAGTACGGCACGATTTACAAAACGGCAAACTTCAAATACCTCGGTACTTCTACTAGATACTCACCAAAGATTTCCGTCTTATACAATCCTGGAAATGGAAAAAAGAACACATTGACACCGGTGTGTCAGACCCATCATACTTGCTCCGGACACTGCGAGAGGGCTGTACAAGCAATGATCACACGCACGGCACAGCGGACACACCAGGAACCGCGGTGTTGGCCGTCGAATGGCGCTAGCTGCGCAGCATTTGTGCACCGCCGCCGTCAGTGTCAGCCAGTTTGCCGTGGCATACGGAGCTCCATCGCAGTCTTTAACACTGGTAGCATGCCGCGACAGCGTGGACGTGAACCGTATGTGCAGTTGACGGACTTTGAGCGAGGGTGTATAGTGGGCATGCGGGAGGCCGGGTGGACGTACCGCCGAATTGCTCAACACGTGGGGCGTGAGGTCTCTACAGTACATCGATGTTGTCGCCAGTGGTCGGCGGAAGGTGCACGTGCCCGTCGACCTGGGACCGGACCGCAGCGACGCACGGATGCACGCCAAGACCGTAGGATCCTACGCAGTGCCGTAGGGGACCTCACCGCCACTTCCCAGCAAATTAGGGACACTGTTGCTCCTGGGGTATCGGCGAGGACCATTCGCAACCGTCTCCATGAAGCTGGGCTACGGTCCCGCACACCGTTAGGCTGTCTTCCGCTCACGCCGCAACATCGTGCAGCCCGCCTCCAGTGGTGTCGCGACAGGCATGAATGGAGGGACGAATGGAGACGTGTCATCTTCAGCAATGAGAGTCGCTTCTGCCTTGGTGCCAATGATGGTCGTATGCGTGTTTAGCGCCGTGCAGGTGAGCGCCACAATCAGGACTGCATACGACCGAGGCACACAGGGCCAACACCCGGCATCATGGTGTGGGGAGCGATCTCCTACACTGGCCGTACACCTCTGGTGATCGTCGAGGGAACACTGAATAGTGCACGGTACATCCAAACCGCCATCGAACCCATCGTTCTACCATTCCTAGACCGGCAAGGGAACTTGCTGTTCCAACAGGACAATGCACGTCCGCATGTATCCCGTGCCACCCAACGTGCTCTAGAAGGTGTAAGTCTATTACCCTGGCCAGCAAGATCTCCGGATCTGTCCCCCATTGAGCATGTTTGGGACTGGATGAAGCGTCGTCTCACGCGGTCTGCACGTCCAGCACGAACGCTGGTCCAACTGAGGCGCCAGGTGGAAATGGCATGGCAAGCCGTTCCACAGGAGTACATCCAGCATCTCTACGATCGTCTCCATGGGAGAATAGCAGCCTGCATTGCTGCGAAAGGTGGATATACACTGTACTAGTGCCGACATTGTGCATGCTCTGTTGCCTGCGTCTATGTGCCTGTGGTTCTGTCAGTGTGATCACGTGATGTATCTGACCCCAGGAATGTGTCAATAAAGTTTCCCCTTCCTGGGACAATGAATTCACGGTGTTCTTATTTCAATTTCCAGGAGTGTATGTATGTGGCGAGCGTGTTTTGTGCTTTGACTTAATGTAATGTAACGTAGCAGTTTTATAGCAAGTACCAGAAGATCAGATGACGGCCGATTAAGAGTGTCGAAAGCGGCCATCTTGGAGCAATAAAAGTGTGTACAATGTGATATCGGCGTATGAAGTGAGTTCATTTCCAATCTTACCGATCGCCCCACAGCACAGCATGTGTACATTACAAATAAAGAACACTACTTTGGAGCTGTAAGGTGATGTTGAAGTTATGTTGACTAGATGCATTAGGAATATTAATTTGGTTTCTCATAACATACAAAACATGAAAAGATACAATAAGTCTTTCAGTTGTAGAAACTAACAAAAATATTTACAGAAAAGGCGTATTGCAAGTTTTAGAATTTATAAATTCCTTAACAGTGGCACTAATTCTAATTCATATTAAAGAAAGGCCCAACTAATCATGTGGGTAAGAAGTGGTTAGAAGCCATATTAAACAGATTTTGAAGTGCGTCCGTCATGTTTATCAAAATCTTTATAATGATTTCAAACTATTAAATATTCCGGCAACCACAGCTACTGAAAGGCATGATGTTAATGAGCACTCCGCTAATAGCCGCTAGAATCGTTATTTATTAAAACACAATCGGTTTCGCAGCTTAAAGCTGCATCATCATGTGCAGTAAAGTTAAAAGACCATGGGATGCCCATTGCTCCTAGTCAAAATTTACTATTCAGAGAATATCGTCAATATTGTGGTGAGAGAAAGGTAAAGAAGGCGTGCTGCATTATCCTTCGCTTGCCATAGCACAGATGATACTCTCTGAATAGTAAATTTTGACTAGAAATGATTGGTATGCCTATGATCTTTTAACGTTTTTGTACCTGATGATGCGGCTTTAAGCTATGAAACCGGTGGTGTTTTAACAAACAACAATTTTACCAGGTGTTAGCGGAGTTGTTTCTTACATCATATGTACTGAGAGTACCTAATGATGATATCCTAGACAAGTCAATGATTGCAAAAATCTGACTGCTAACATGCATTTGAATTAGTTTTTCATTTTGCATATTTAGTTGCGTGTCCTCCATTTAATGATTTTCACAGTGCAACTACGCTGTGGTCATGGATGAGCCACAGCAGGCGGTAGGGGAAGTCGGTCGTGGAGAGTGGCGCAATCCGTGAGGGTTAGAGGCGACTACTACGACTACTAGAGAGTGGGCCACTAGAAGCGGGGATGAGGGGGGGGGGGGGGGGGGGGGCATTGGCCTGACCCACTGCAAGCAGGTAAACTGTGTCAGATATGTTCTATTGACTGTGTGGTGCCAGCCAGGGCGTGCAAGCAAAATTATTCAGAACCGAACTGCACAGTCAGTGTCTAGTTCTCAAAAGCTCAGTCTGAGGCACAATGACAGGTGTCCAGGACAACGTGGAAGAAATAAGTTAATGAGACGGAATCTCTTCTCAAAGGACATCCTGATTATGTCGACCGTACTTCCAAGAAAACGAAGGGAAACAGGCTGATCTAAAGATAGCCACGCTTTCACGTGGGTAGCCATGTGACAGTCGTCGTTAAAAAAATTCTTCTCTTACTTGTGGGGGAGTTTTGGCACCAACCGGATGTCCCTCCACGTGGCCAGTAAATTTCTCTTTCTTGCAATACAGGAGGGCAGCTGTTTGTTAAATTTGAAAAAAAAATCATCTAGGAGCGCATTTGGAACTGCGATTCAGCTCACAGTGTGATGTAAAAAATATCAGCTAGGAGGGGTGATGGGCTGCAGTTAATAAAAATCTTATTGATTAATCACTGGCTGAGTCATCTCCATTAGTAGTAGCTCATTTATGCTTGCTTTGGGACAACGGCCTTGCCGCAGTGGATACACCGGTTCCCGTCTGATCACCGAAATTAAGCGTTGTCGGGCCTGGCCGGCACTTGGATGGGTGACCATTCGGGCCACTATGCGCTGTTGCTGTAGCCATTTTTCGGGGTGCACTCAGCATCGTGATGGCAATTCAGGAGCTACGCGACCGAATAGTAGCGGCTACACTCAAAGGAAACCACCGTAACGACCGGCAGAGCGGTGTGCTGACCACACGCCCCTCCTCTCCGCGTCCTTATCTGAGGACAACACGTCGGTCGGATGGTCCCGATGGGCCACTTGTGGCCTGAAGACGGAGTTCTTTTATGGACTCTTTGTGCAGAGCACAGAGAAAATGTAGAAATTTTCTGGGACACCCTATATGGTGATACAGAAGGAGACAAACCTGGCTGGAAGCTGCTCTGAAAGCTGGCACATGTTATCTCGACAATCAGCTCACCACACCACCACTCATGAGTTGCAGACACTAGCAGGCCACAGCAGACGGAAGGCTTGTGTCTCTGTGTTCTCGATTCTGTTGAAAGCAGTTTGCAATGCGGGTCATCACAGGAGGATCATGATTAGATGCTTTCCATTACTTTCATACTGAATGTGGTCAGGCAGCACGATTCGATTTAGTCTCGTTGTCAAAGGCTCATCTACGACTAAGAGGGTTTAGGCATTTCCATGTGGAATGTACACTTCGTTCCCTGGATGAGTGGCTTATGAATTTTAGAGAAGAACCTGTTGCCATGACGGTCACTCACATCTTACCTATTATTAGTGGGCCTTGCCAAGTTGAACTAATTTTGAATTAAATTTTTCGTTGTTCAATACTTGTCATCCCTTTTGATTTTTGTGTTATTGCTATTCACATTAATGTGTAGTTTTCTTATAGTATCACATGTGCGTTCATGAATAGTAAATAAAATTGTGGTTAATCTGGACCAAAGCTTTCAATTCTGTAAGTAGTTGACTGCCGTCCAATTATTGATCCTTAATGATTTTGATTTTGTGGGACCCAATAGCTAGGACTCAATTATAATGTCACATGTTTTTCATTAATCAGTCCATAGCACGACAGATTTATGTCCATCTGACGTCATGGGAAACAATCTGTCTCTCCATCACTTCAGCTGGGACAAGTTATTAAATTACTGAAATGTTGGCTAGCTCCAGTTGGTTTCGCTCAATCTTTATCTTTCTTTCTTTTGCTTGTGCCGTTTTTCCCGCAGATATGCAGGGTCGGCATGGTTAATTGGATGTGGCAATGTTAGTTGAAGGGGTGGCCGGATGCCATTCTTGCCGCCATCCCGTACCCCCCGGGAAGAAATCAGTGTACCCCAACTGTCTGCGACCAGTGTAATCCATGGAATAGCGCGAAAGTGTTCAGATGTCTGCGACCCGTGTAACTGAGGCGGGGCGTGGGGACCAGCCTGGTATTCACCTAGGGGGATGTGGAAAACGGCCTAAAAACCACATCCAGGCTGGCCAGAACACCGGCCGGCAGGCGGATTTGATCCGGGGACGGCGCGCCTACCCGAGACCAGGAAGCAGCGCGTTAGCGCGCTCTGCTAACCTGACGGGCTTCCACTCAATCTTCGTGCGTCGAATAAAATACTGTAGATAATTATTGTATCCACCTGAGATGTACCTCCACGCAACACAGGCGTGTACTGCGGGCTGTCGCCTCAACAGCATTAGCGACAACAACGCAGCAGAAGCAGGCAAATAGACTGATAACAGCAGTGTCAAGATTGTGCAGGAAACATCAAATTACCTCTTACGACGGACAACCCAGTAACCGACGGCCATGACTCAAACTTACCGAAAACATTGGCGTGTGCGTAGAGTTGTCAGTGATAACAGACAAGGAACACTGCGTTAAATAACTGCAGAAACCAGCTTGGGACCTACGACTAACGTATGCGTTACGATAGTGCAGCGAAATTTGGAGTTATTGCGCTATTACAGCAGACGACTGACGCGGGTGCCTTTGCCAACAGCACGACATAACAGGCAGCGACTTCCTGGGCTCGTGACCATATCGGTTGGACCCTGGACGAATGGAAAACAGTAGCCTGGTCGGATGAGTCCTGATTTCTGTTTTAAAGTTGGTAAGAGTTGAGGTACGGTTAGAGTGTTACACAGACCCCACAAAGCCATGCACCCAGGCTGTCGAAAAGGCACTGCGCAAGCTGTGTGACAGTGCCCCATATCATAGAGCCACGACTGTTCGCTATTGGTTTGAAGAACGTTTTGGATAGTTCGAGCAAATGATTTGGCCACCCAGATCGCCCGTCATGAATCCCATCGGACATCTAAGGGACATAATCGACAGGTCAGTTCGCGCGCAAATTCCTGCACGGGCAACACTTGCGCAGTTATCGACGGCTATAGAGACAACATGGCTCATTATTTGTTCTTGGGACTTCCAACAATTTGTTGAGTTCATGCCACGTCGAGATGCTGCACTACAATGGGAAAAAGAGGTCCGAGACGATATTATGGGATTCACTTAACAAAACAACCTGAATTAATTACGTGTAACTAATGTAACTAGTAATGACTAATGAGAAAAATGGTTAACATAGTTTGGTACATTACTTCCAATATTAGTTGCTTTCACCTACATCGCAAAATTAAACCTGTTGTGTATATGGTCCATAAGAAATTTATTATAAAAATCCACCGTCTAATGAAAACTCTTGGGTTTTTCTAAAACTGGATGAGGGGAGAATAGAAATGATTTTTTTCAACAATGAACATCTCACGAAATAAATCATGGCCACTGATTAAATGAAAAAAGGGTTGATCTTGGAACTTCGTCTCCTTGGCGTAAAACTTGAGGGTAGAGTGGTCGCGACCTGAAATAGTACTGAAGTATACAGGAGGCGAGTGTTATTTGCATGCAGAACTGACTTTATTTTCGTGACAAACTTCTGGTGTTTACTGGTATACAGGACGAAGAATAATTCGCTCACTCCGACTTCTCACGTACTGGGAATACAAAAATGTCTGTCATAAAATTGCGTCCTGCGCACATTTCGGGCACTAAACGGACGTTAATGATCGGCAATCTGGCAACACAGTTATCACGTGTACGGTAACTACCTCTGCTCAGGAGATTGGTGTACTCAACGACAAACCCGAGTGCACGAATGGCAAAACGTCAGTTTTTCAGACGAATCCAGGTTCTGTTTACAGCATTATGATGGTCGCATCCGTGTTTGCTGACATCAATGTGATCGCACATTGGAAGCTTGTATTCGTCATCGCCATACTGGCGTACCACCCGGCGTGATGGTATGGGGTGCCTTTGAGTAGTGCTGTGCAGTTGGTGCAGTGGTTAGCTTTTTTGTGTTAGCATACAAGAAGACGAGGGACGATTTTGGGTCGTGGATTATTTGTTTTTAGTTGCTAAAAGTAGTCTGCATCGTCTTAATCATCATACAGCGATAACGGTGGTTCTTCGACAAAACATTTGCAATTATGTATTACGAACACAGAAATGGAAGTTCAATCGTTTTCATTGGTCGGCTTTTAAAGAAACCTTTTGCATGTCGTGCACGCGAACTGTTTCGCAACAGTATATCTACTAGGTTCTGAAGCTGTTTTCTGTGTACACTCCCCTAATGGTCCCATTGATTAATATCAACTACTACTCTTGCCACGTTCATTTCCATTACAGTCCGTAGGGGCATTACATCACCAGTAGGTCTAGCAATGTGCTTTGCAAATTGTTTCGATCGGATCATTGGGGGAGGGAATATAGACAACAGGTTTTGAGTCTAGTAGATGCAACGGCGCGAAACAATTCGCGTCCACGACGTGTAAAAGGCTTCTTTAAACGCTGACCAATGAAAACAATTGTACTTCGATTTCTGTGTTCGTAGTACGTAATTGCAAATGTTTTGTGGAAGAACCACCATAATCGCTGTCTGACGATTAAGAAGCCAGATACCGTACCGCGAAAACTACTTTTAGCAAGTAAAAACAAATAATCTACGATCCCGAATCGAACCCTCGACCTCCAGCATACCAACGCAAAACACTATCTACTGCTTTGCATAGCACTGCTCTCATTAGTTGACAGAGGTAGTTACAGTACATTTCAGTGTTGCCTCATTACCAATCTTTAACGTCAATTTACTGACCGAAATAAGCGTAAGGACGAAAGTTTTCGAGAGACATTTTTGTATTGCCAGTATGTGAGGAATCACGCTGCGGAGTCCGAGTACGTGAATTTTTCTTCACGCTGTGTACATTATACAAAATGAAGTGTAGATATATAGTGAAAATCAACGGATAGGAAATAGATAGCGAATTAAATGTTAACTCCAGTCACACGCTGCCACTACGATGCTTTTAGGGCTTTTAACAGCAGCCTGCCTGTATTACTACACTTCCATGAGCTACGTGCAACTTTTATTGCAATCGCAAATACTATTCCGTGTGTAGATGAAGAGACAGACAGCTTATAATCGAGGCGATTTTCGATTTACGGGCATTAACCACCTTCTGTCAACGAGCAGTCTCATTTCTGCAGCTCATTTCTGCAGTAGCACCCGCTTATGTAGACGAGGTCACCTACGCGTGTTCTCGTGGTGGCACTTAATTTTAAATAAGCCGGTTCGAATCCTGGTGGAGGATAAAAACGTTTCTCGGTAGTTTACGGAACTGTCGAGCAGTAAAATCTAGACGTTAAAAGGGATAAAACTGATGAAATGTAGCTGAATGAAAGCTCGTCAGTCCTATTTATTGAACTCCGTGTAGAATCGCACTACCGGCTTGCAACGCTTTTCGTTGCATCTTCTGGTGTATGTGTAAAAATTATCAGTACTATTATAACAGCGAATAAGTAATGAGTTAGCCGGAATAAATTATTTGTGGATTGAATGAAAAACATATGAGTTTGGATATATGTTAACCAGATTACCGATCTGTTTAATGTTAAATGTAAAGTGATTGCATTATGAGCCTCTTTTTATACTATTTTTGAATATACAGTATATTGGCGTCTTACTTACATTGCTTTTACTTGTAGTTATTGTTTACGATCGACAAGTTGTAATAGTCGACGCCGACCTGCAATATCCTCATCAAATGTGAAAATAAAAACTTGTGTTTTCACGTTTTGCGTATGTCATATTCGCAATAGCAGGAATCCATACAAAAGCGATAAAATTGACCTACGTCGAGCTAAAACCATACAGCACATTAGTTAAACCAATATCGTTGGATATCAAATGTGCAGATGCCCTGTGGAAACAAGAGAATTATCGTTGAAACTTGTAAATGTTACATCTGAATAACGTGAGTGACTCTATAATAAATTTCTATTGTAAAATGATGACTATAACGGATGATGTGCTCTCTGAGGCTTAGAACTGGATTAATATCGCAACCAGCATAAACATACAGAACCGAACTTACTGATTGCCGGTGCTGTGGTGAGAGCCAATTACATCTCCTTGTTGTTGTTGTTGTGGTCTTCAGTCCTGAGACTGATTTGATGCAGCTGTCTATGCTACTCTATTCTGTGCAAGCGTCTTCATCTCCCAGTACCTACTGCATC
This sequence comes from Schistocerca gregaria, assembly GCF_023897955.1. NCBI lineage: Eukaryota > Metazoa > Arthropoda > Insecta > Orthoptera > Acrididae > Schistocerca > Schistocerca gregaria. Next base: position 199,077,331 of record NC_064922.1, read on the forward strand.
CTACATCCTTCTGAATCTGCTCTGTGTATTCATCTCTTGGTCTCCCTCTACGATTTTTATTCTCCACGCTGCCCTCCAGTACTAAATTGGTGATCGCTTGATGTCTCAGAACATGTGCTACCAACCGATCCCTTCTTCTAGTCAAGTTGTGTCACAAATTTCTCTTTTTCCCAGTTCTATACAATACTTCCTCATTGATCTAATCTGCAGCATTCTTCTGTAGCACATTTCAAAAGCTTTTATTCTCTTCTTGTCTAAACTATTTATCGTCCACGTTTCACTTCCATACATGGCTACACTCTGTACAAATACTTTCAGCAACGACTTCCTGACACTTAAATCTATACTTGATGTTAACAAATTTCTCTTCTTGAGAAACGCTTTTCTTGCCATTGCCAGTCTACATTTTATATACTCTCTGCTTCGACCATCATCACTTATTTTTCTCCCCAAATAGCAGAACTCCTTTACTACTTTAAGTGTCCCATTTCCTAATCTCATTCCCTCAGCATCACCCGACTTAATTCGACTACATTCCATGATCCTCGTTTTGCTTTTGTTGATGTTCATGTTATATACTCCTTTCAAGATGCTATCCATTCCGTTCAACTGCTCTTCCAAGTCCTTTGGTGTCTCTGACAGAATTACAATGTCATCGGCGAACCTCAGAGTTCTTATTACTTCTCCATGGATTTTAATACCTGCTCAAAATTATTCTTTTGTTTCCTTTACTGCTTGCTCAATATACAGATTGAATAACATCGGGGAGAAGCTACAATCCTGTCTCGCTCCCTTCCCAACCACTGCTTCCTTTTCATGTCCCTTTACTCATATAACTGCCATCTGGTTTCTGTACAAATCGTAAATAGCCTTTCGCTACCTGTATTTTACCCCTGCCACCTTCAGAATTTGAAAGAGAGCATTCCAATCAACGTTGTCAAAAGCTTTCACTAAGTCTACAAATGCTAGAAACGTAGATTTGCCTTTCCTTAACCTTTCTTCTAAGATAAGTCGTAGGGTCAGTATAGCCTCACGTGACCCAACATTTCTACAGAATCCAAACTGATCTTCCCCGAGATCTGCTTCTATCAGTTTTTCCATTCGTCTGCAAAGAATTCGCGTTAGTATTTTGCAGCTGTGACTTATTAAACTGACAGTTCGCTAATTTTCACATCTGTCAACACCTGCTTTCTTTGGGTTTAGAATTATTATATCCTTCTTGATGTCGCGATGGCTGTCACATAATATCAATACGAATACCATGTCGAACAAGCGGTCTGTCGTGTGGGCGCAGCGTCGTGTAGCAGACGCGAGAACTGAGCAGACTTTTAGGCGGTCCCCGTGTCCATCGTAAACTATAATAACTACATGTAACAACAGTTTAATTAAGTCCGCAGCACGCCAGTATATTTTCATAATCAGTTTGCGAAACCAGCCCCTTGTAGAGGCTCACAATGCAATCCACGTTGCGTTTAATGTTAAGCAGACTGGTACTCTGGGTAATCCATCTCCAATTTCACACGGTTTTTTAGTTAGTCAATCCGTAAATAATTTATACCGACTTTGTACTTAGTTATTCCCTGTTATAATAGTATTTGTAATTTTTATACAGAGATACACAAAAAGATCCAGTCAGCATACGAAACGAGTAGAGGGAGTCTACAACAATCTCAACAAATACGGCTAAAGTGGATTAACGAGCTTTCATTCAGTTATATGTTCATCGTTTTACCCATTTGAACATCTGGAGTCTACTGCTTGAAAGTTCCGTTAACTACATTTAAGTATTTACCTGTAGTTACCCTTGGTTTATAATTTCTCGATAGTATTTTACTGGCTAGAGCAGATGTGGTGCTGTGGAGATCACCAAAATTTGCGCTAATGTCCTGGGTTGAATTCCAAACTTTTGTGCAGTGGCTCTTGTAATGAGAACATGTTTCATTACTCTACATCTAAATATTCACTAGCCAACATGTTCATACATACTATGCAAACCACGTTAGTTGTGTGGCAGAGGGTACTGAACATACGATTACGTGTCAGGGTTTCTTTCCGCTCCAGTTGCGTGTGGAGCAAGGAAAAAGGGACTGCTGAGAATACGTCTGCACGTGCTTTAGTGAGTATAATTCTGTCTTTATGTTTCCTTTGGGAGAAATACATAGTGGACTGAAGGTATGTCTAGAGTCTGTAATTGACACTGGTCCTCGAAAATTTGCAAGTAGTCTATCACGGGTTAATTTGCGCCTACCTTCGATCAGCTTCCGACGTAGCAGGGTGTATTGACGGCTAGGAAGCTGCAAAATTCGTCCCAAGATGCCTCTGATGGTCTGATGAACGCTTTCACTTGCAGGAGGGACTGCCACCTAACGTTCTGCGCTCGCTTGCTGTTGTAGTCCTAGTCTTGCACGGACGCTTTGCATCTCGTCTAACCCTGCACGTCCACTGAGGCCGTGTTCAGCTGACTAAAGCTGCGGGAATCCAGTATTGGAATCAGAATTAGTAAGAGCTTTGGAATAATTAAAATCAAATAAGTCAGAAGGGATAGACAACATTCTATCGCAATTTCTATTGGGGCAAGTGACAAAAAAATAAGTACTGATTTTAGTGTGTAGAATACTTGAGACTGGTGATATACCATCAGCCTTTCGGTATGACATCATCCACACAATTCCCGAGAGTGCAAGAACTGGCAAGTTCGAGAATTCATTGTTTCTCCGCGATTCCACAGTCCTGAAGGTATCCACGAAAGGTGCGAGCCTGTTAAAAAAGAAATCCTTGGTCAACGTATCTTCATGCGTAGTCAACAACAATCATACGTGTGGGGTTCGGCTTCCAGTCAGCTCAGAACTTGGTGTCATGTTATTTACAGTTCAGACATATGCACATCTCGCTACTGGTGGAAAAATGAAATAAACCGATTTTTGACGTCTATTCGTGACAAGAAATCAACGATGATAGCTGCTGGGTTCGAATCCCGGTAGGGCAAAACTTTCCTGTATCGTCATTACGTTTCATTCATCTCGCAACTGGTGAAAAATTACTGTTTCTAATATCTGATTGTGCTTAGTTAACACTTCTGTTAGGCGCTGTATTCGAATCTTCGTCCAACACAAAATTTTATGCCATGTCATTTCAAGTTAAAACGTGCACACACTTTGTTGCTTGTGATGAAAACCATGTTTAAGATCCTCCGTGGTCAGTTAACAGAAACAATAGTTGCCGGATTTCAGTCCTGCATTCCAGTTCAGTCATATAATTTCAAGGTGGAAGAAGCTTGTTGAAATGTCATTTATAGTACTAAATTTGAATTTACAAGCTTAATGACGGGGTATTTTCCAGTAACGTGTTTTATCATATTATCATTATCGTAGAACTAATTTTCATTTAGACTGATAGCCGTGACAGGAGTTATCTCTTCTGGCCTCTTGTGATAACCATATTGTACACTACTGGCCATTGAAATTGCTACACCAAGAAGAAACGCAGATGATAAACGGGTATTCAGTGGACAAATATATTATACTACAACTGATATGCGACTACATTTTCACGCAGTTTCGTTGCATAGATCCTGAGAAATCAGTACCCACAACAACCACATCTGGCCGTAATAACGGCCTTGATACGCCTGGGCATTGAGTCAAACGGAGCAGGGATGGCGTGTACAGATTGAGCTGCCCGTGCAGCTTCAACACGATACCACAGTTCATCAAGAGTAGTGACTGGCGTATTGTGACGAGCCAGTTGCTCAGCCACCATTGACCAGATGTTTTCAATGGGTGAGAGATCTGGAGAATGTGCTGGCCAGGGCAGCAATCGAACATTTTCTGTATCCAGAAAGGCCCGTACGGAACATGTAACACAGGACCGTGCATTATCTTGCTGAAATGTAGGGTTTCGCAGGGATAGAACGAAGGGTAGAGCCACGGGTCGTAACACATCTGAAATGTAACGTCCACTGTTCAAAGTGCCGTCAATGCGAACAAGAGGTGACCGAGACGTGTAACCGAAGGCACTCCATACAACCACGTCGGGTGATACGCCAGTATGGCGATGACAAATACACGCTTCCAATGTGCGTTCACCGCGATGACGCCAAACACGGATGCGATCATCATGATGCTGTAAACAGAACGTGGATTCATCCGAAAAAAATGCCATTCGTGCACCCAGGTTCGTCGTTGAGTACACCATCGCAGGCGCTCCTGTCTATGATGCAGCGTCAAGGGTAACCGCAGCCATGGTCTCCGAGCTGGTAGTCCATGCTGCTGCAAACGTCGTCGAACTATTCGTGCAGATGGTTGTTGACTTGCAAACGTCCCCATCTGTTGGCTTAGGGATCGAGACGTGGCTGCACGATTCGTTACAGCCATGCGGATAAGATGCCTGTCATCTCGACTGCTAGCGATGCGAGGCCGTTGGGATCCATCACGGCGTTCCGCATTACCCTCCTGAACCCACCGATTCCATATTCTGCTAACAGTCATTGGATCTCGACCAACGCGAGCAGCAATGTCGCGATACGATAAACCGCAATCGCGATAGGCTACAATTCGACATTTATCAAAGTCGGAAACGTGGTGATGCGCAATTCTCCTCCTTACACGAGGTATCACGTTTCACCAGGCAATGCTGGTCAACTGCTGTTTGTGTCTGAGAAATCGGTTGGAATCTTTCGTCATGTCAGTACGTTGTAGGTGTCGCCACCGGCGCCAACCTTACCTGAATGCTCTGAAAAGATCATTTGCATATCACAGAATCTTCTTCCTGTCGCTTAAATTTCGCGTCTGTAGCACCTCATCTTCGTGGTGTAGCAATTTTAATGGCCTGTAGTGTATAACCATACGACTGTACCGGATAGAGAGCAGAGGGTCTGCAAGGTACTTACGTTATGTGGTTGCATGAAATCAGGCAAAACGAAATTCAGATTGTTCAGATACTTTTTAACACTATAGTACATCCTCAGAAATTTATTGCTCAAATTATGGCTTATTTTTATTCCTGTCTTCAAAGCTGCGTATCTCTGAGAAACATTACAAGCAAACAAGTGACGTATACATAGCAGTTAAAGCTATAAGGAGATAGAGAAAGTATACGAGGATATTGAACAGGTAATTCAATATGTAAAAGCGCACGAAAATCTAATAATCCTGGAGGATTGGAAAGACGGTTGTTGGAGAAGTAGTAGAAGACAGGGTCACGGGAAAATATGTTCTTGGTAGTAGGAGTGATCGAGGAGACAGACTAATTCAGTTCTACAACAAATTTCAGTTGTTAGGAGTAAATATACCGTTCAGAACTCACATAAGGAATTGTACTTGGAAAAGACCTGGAGATACAGGAATGTTTCATCTGCATTACATCATGGTCAGAGGAGATTCCTAAATCAGACATTGGAGCGTATGGCGTACCCAGTACCAGAAACAGACTCAGATCACAATTAAGTAGGCTAATGACGAAGAATAGACTGAAGTTTAAGATAGTAGGTGAATCAGTGTGGAAGCAACTGCCTCACTGAGATGTTGAGGAATAATGGGGTGCATCTGAAGTTAGCTAAAGACGTCGATACTGCGGAAGGGCATACCACAGTTCAGCTGAAAAGGAGTGGACATCTCTAAAAGTGTAATCACGGATATTGAAAGACATAGCTACTAGGAAGGTAATGGAAATGCTATGTGGCTAGGGCCTCCCGTCGGGTAGACCGTTCGTTTGGTACGAGGCTTTCGAGTTGACTTTACTTCGGCGACGTGCGTGTCGATGGGGGTGAAATGATAATGATAAGGACAACGCAACACCCAGTCCTTGAGAGGAGAAAATCTCCAACCCAGCAGGGAATCGAACACGGGCAGTTAAGTATGACATTCCGTCGCGTTGACCACTCAGCTACCAGGGGTGGGCACTAGAACGGTAACTGGGATCAAATCTTGTGTAACAGAGGAAATACTTCAAACGATCGACTAAAGAAGGAAGTACAAAAATGTTCAGGGGAAGACAGGAATACAAAAAATATAATTCACTTAGGGATGAAATAAATAGGAAGTGCAGGAAAAAACATTGGCTCTGAGTACTATGTGACTTAACTGCTAAGATCATCAGTCCCCTAGAACTGAGAACTACTTAAACCTAACTAACCTAAGGACATCACACATATCCATGCCCGAGACAGGATTCGAACCTGCGACCGTAGCGGTCGCGTGGTTCCAGAATATAGCGCCTAGAACCGCTCGGCCACCCCGGCCGGCGAAGTGCAGGGAAGTCAAGGTGAAATGACTGCAGGAAAAATGTGAAGAAATGGAAAAAGAAGTGAACATCGGAAAGACTGACTCTGAATGTATAAAAGTCAAAATAGCAAGGGCGGCAACATAAGGAGTGCAGTCAGAGTTCCACTGTTAAATGCAGAGGAGAGAGAAGATAGTGGAAAAGTACATCGGAGGCTTCTATGAGAGAGAGGAATTGTCTGATGACGTAATAGAAGAAGTTGGAGTCCGTATGGAAGAGATTGGAAAATCTCTGAGAAAATCAGACTTTCGGAAAAATTTCATCCAAAGGTCGTAAGGTCGCTATGTGGGAGAATTACCGCAAAATCAAAGTAATAACTTATCCATCCAAGTTGCTGATAAGAATAACATACAGAAGAATGGAGAAGATATTTAAGGAGCTGTTACATGATAATCAGTTCCTCTTTAGGAAAGAGAGGCATTCCCGACGTTGGGCTTGATAATGAAAGCAAGACTGAAAAAAAAAATCAAAATACATTCATAGGATTTGTCGACATAGGAAAAGCGTTCGACGATGTAAAATGATATAAGATGTTCGAAATTCTGATAAAATAGGAGTAAGATAAAGGGACAGACGGGCAGTGTACAATACGGAAAAAAACGAAGAAGGAACGATCAGGGTGGAAGAACAAGAACGAAGTGCTCGTGTTGAAAAGAATTCACTCCTATTGTTCACTCTATACATCTAAGACGCAATGACGAAAACAAAAGAGAATTCAGGAGTGGGCTTAACATTCAGGGTGAAAGGATATTAATGTTAACATTCATTGATGACACTTCTTTTAGTGAGAGTGAAGAAGAATTGTAGGATCTGCCGATTGTATGACCGGTCTAATGAGTGCAGATAATGGATGAGAGTAAACCGAAGAATGACGATAGTAATGGGAAGTAGCAGAAATGAGAACAACGAGAAACTAAACACCCAAATTGATCATCACGATTTAGATGAAATTAAGGAATTCTGCTACCTTCACAGCAAAATAAACCATGGTACAGGAAGCAACAAAGACATAAAAAGCAGACTAGCTCAAGGAAGAGGAGTATTCTTAGCCAAATGAAGTCCAGTAATAGCAAACAAAGGCCTTAATTTGCGGAGGAAGTTGCATTGTATGGCAGTGGATCATGGACCGAGAAAAATGTAACAGAAGAGAATTGAGTTTTTTGAGATGCGGTGATTCAAAAGGAAGTTGAAAATAGGTGGAATAGAGAATGAGGATTTTCTCCGCAGAATCGGTGAGGAAAGGACTGTGAGAAACAATGTCAGGATGACAGGAAATCTGTCAAGACATCAGGGAATAGCTGACGTAGTACTAGAAGGAGATGTAAAGGATCAAAACTTTAAGAGTAGACAGAGGATATAATACATTCAACAATGTAGGGCGCAAATGCTACTCTGAGAAGAGGGGTTCTGCAAAGGAAAGGAATTTGTGGCAGGCCTCATCTAACGAGTCATAGAACTGATGAGGGGAAAAAATCTGAGGGAATTTGGTTGGGAAATGAGACAGAAAATGTAGTCGACGAGCAACGCTGAAAAATAATTGAGATGACCTAAGTGGAGGCTATCTAAAATGCGCTCTGACCGTAGCAAGAAAGGCGATTCTGAAATGGTTCAAGTGGCTCTGAGCACTATGGGACTTAACTTCGGAGGTCATCAGTCCCTTAGAACGTAACACTGCTCAAACCTAACTAACCTACTGACATCACACACATCCATGCCCGAGGCAGGATTCGAACCTGCGACCGTAGCGGTCGCGGGGCTCCAGACTGTAGCGCCTAGAACCGCTCGGCCACCCCGGCCGGTGCTTCTGAAAAAGACAAGTCTGTTGATATAAGACATAAATTTCCAGTATTGCGAAATACACTAACGGAAAAAAATCGCAGTCCCAAGAAGGAGATGTGCGACAAAATTTCTCGCTAGTCCCACAAGAGTGGCGATAGTAGCGCCACTATGAAAATGAAAATCAGGTTTTCTTTCAATAAAAGCTGTAACGGTCTTAGGTGTTAGTTACGTTTGAGATTGGACGTGGTGAGTTGGTGCTAATCCAAAATGCCCTTAAGGCACCAAGGGGGCATTGTCAGCGCTTCAAGCGAGAGCTCTTTGGAGGGTAGGGTAGAAGTCTGTTGTGTTTTCTAATGAAGGCTAGTTCTTCTTCGGTGCCAATAATAGTCGTGTGTTGGTCAGAAGGAGTACAGCTGAGGGCTCGCAACCAACCTGTCCGTTTACTAGACGCACTGAGCCTACAACTGGTGTTATGGCCTAGGTTGCGAATTCGTATGGCAGGAGGGCCTCTCTCCTGGTTATCCCACGCAACCTGACAGTAAATTTGTACGTCGGTCTGGTGATTCGACCCGTTGCGCTGTCATTCATGAATAGCGTTCCAGGGGGTGGTTCGCAGCAGGTTAACGCTCGCCCACATACCGCTGTTGTAACGCAGCACGCTCTGCAGTGTTGTCTTGGTCACTAGAACTGTCTCCATTCGAGCAGATGTGGGACATCATCGGATGAAAACTCCAACGTCGTTTACAAACCGCGTTAAGCGTCCCTGTATTGAGCGACCAAGTACAACAGGCATAGAACTCAGTCCCACAAACTGACGTCCGGGATCTGTAAAACACAATGCATGCACCTTTGCATGATTGCATTCAACATTATGGCGGTTGCACAGATTTATCAATGTAGCAACATCTCTTATTTGCAATGGCTTATCGAGTGCTTACATTAACCTGTGATCTTGCCATGTTAACCACTTACATTTGTTATCTATACAAAAGTATTCAACAAATTTCATTCCTCCAAATTAATCAGTTTTTGGTGTTGCTATTTTTTCCTTAACTGTATGTTTTGAAACTATTTTTTTAGAAAGTAACTTCGTGTGAAAGTGAAACGAGGACAATAAACAGTTCAGACGAGAAGATGGTTCAAATGGCTCTGTGCACTATGGGACTTAACATCTGAGGTCATCAGTCCCCTAGAACTTACAACTACTTAAACCTAACTAACCAAAGGACATCACACACATCCATGCCCGAGGCAGGATTCGAACCTGCGACCGTAGCGGTCACGCGGTTCCAGACTGAAGCGCCTAGAACCGCTCGGCCACAACGACCGGGTCAGACGAGAAGAGAATATAACCTTTTGAAATACGATATTACCTGCAGAAGAATGTTGTAGATCAGTAGCTCAATAACTAGTGAACAAGTAGTAAACCAAACTGGATAAAAAAAGGAGAGTGTGGAAAAACTTGTCTGAAAGAAGAGATCGAGTGAAAGGATACGTATTGAGGCAACAACAAATAATCAGTTTGGTAATGAACATGGTGTAGAACTAGTAGAAGGAGACTGAGGCTAGAGCAAAGTAAGCAGATTCAAATTTTTGCAAATTACAGTAGTAATACAGACCTGAAGAGGCTTACACAGGATAGATTAGATATTAGAGCTGCACCAAACCAATGTCAATAACAAAGTGACTGGTTCGGCTCATGATCTATCGAACATGCAGCGAACTCAAAGAAACAGGGAGCACTATCTGTAGACACCAGTCGCCATCACTTTTCCAAGGGTGCTCCGGACGAGAAACTACACTGCGGTTTTCTCTCCGGATCGTATTTCCCCTCCGGAGGCCCCATTAAAGGTTGCACGACGATGTGCACGCCAACCGCCCAGCTGTATTGGAAAAAATCAGTCTCTACTTCACGCCCTGAAACAGTTTTTGTGACGATATTGGTTAAAATTTATCTCTTCATGACGCATATTGTTTAAAATTCATAACAGACCTCACTTCTTAATAGTCTAGGTTGGAACCGACTGTACTTACAGTTCACCAAGAAATATGGATGTGAGGAATGACGCAACCGCATGTAGGTGCCACAAAGTCAATATAGTCTCAGTTATGCGACTGGATTCTTGATTTCCTGTCAAAAAGGTCATAGTTCGTAGCAACTGACGAAAAGTCATCGAGTAAAACAGGAACATCTGGCGTTCCCCAAGAAAGTCATAGGCACTACGCTGTTTCTGATATACATAAACTATTTAGGACACAATCTGAGCAGCCGCCCTAAGTTGTTTGCATATTATGTCCTCATTTACCGTCAAATAAGTCATCAGAAGACAAAAAATATTGCAAAACGATTTACACAAGATATCTGTATGCTGCGAAATGTGGCAATTGACTCTAAATAATGAAAAGTGTGAAGTCATAAGTTATCCACATGAGTACCAAAAGGGATCAGTTACACTTCCCTCACACGATAAATCACACAATTCTAAAGGCTATAAATTCAATTAAATACTTAGGGACTACAATTATGAATAATTTAAGTTGTAACGATCACATAGACGATCTGGAGAACGCAAACCAAAGACTGCGATTTATTGGCAGAACACTTAGAATATCCAACAATTCTACTAAAGAGATTGCTTACATTCCGCTTCTTCTTGAGTACTGCTGTGTGATGTAGGACCCGCATCAGGCAGGATTGACGTAGGACTTGGAAAAAGTTCATAGAATGGCAGCTCGTTTTGTATTTATGGGGAAATAGGAGACAGCGTGCTATGGATATGATAAGAGAATTGGGTTGGTAATCATTAAAGCAAAGGTGATTTTCGTTGCGACAGGATCTTCTCATGAAATGTCAATCATCAACTTTCTCCTCAGAGGGTGAAAATATTTTCTTGGTGTCCACCTAAATAGGAAGGAATGATCATCATAGTAAACTAACAGAAATCAGAGCTCGCACGAAAGATTTAAATGTTCGTTTTTCCTGGGCGCTGTTCGAGAATGTAAGGGTTCGATGAACCCTCTGCTAAGCACTTAACTGTCGATTGCAGAGTAATCATGTAGATGTAGATGTAAATGAAGTGAAACTTGAGAACTTTGGGAATTCCATTATGCATGTGCGGACAGCCTAATAAAAGTCTGCAGGAGAAATTGACTGCTCGGGAACAGAAGGGAAACTACATTTGACTACAGGCCTGACACGAACAGAAGTGGATATGGGATGCAGTAGTTATGCAGAGAATGAAAAGGCTTTCACGAGGTATGTTTTGGTGGAGAGCTGTGTCAAACTAGTTTTCGGTCTGAAGACCACATCAACATACATGTACCACAACAGCAGAAAAACCACTATATTCAACAAATTTCTCCTACTTGATTTCTTGTTTCTCGAACAATAACAGTATATCTCTGGTGTTATCTCATCGAAACCACTATTATGTCGAAAAAATAGCATAAGTCTATTAAATGAACTTGCGAAAACGTATCGCTGTTTGTGTCAGGAGGCATGGTCAATGTTCATCTAGCTGTAAATGGGTCAAGAAGTCTTTACAGGATCAAAATTAACTTGAGATGAAAGAAATATACTATTTGCATAGAGAGCGATTTTGAACGTTGTCACGCAAAAGAAATGTGCTAAACTGTAAATTTTAGAAACAAAACATTACGAAAAATCTGTAAATAAAGCTTCTAAAGCAGCAACAGGTTCGCATATGAAACAACGCATGATGTTTACCAGATATTTTGCAGCATGTTAAAAAACTGACATTGGCTGCTTAAAATATGTTATATTTGTGATAACATTTCACAATAAGTACGAAATGATATTGAATGTATATTCCTTCTGGCGAATTACAAACAAGAAAGCTTTTTTGCTCGATTCACCTGTCAGTATATTTCAACAAAATACAGCGTTTGTCCAATATTCTGCCCATTGAAACCCGTATTGATTGTTCTCCATAACAACGCGCTGATTTTTACGATTCGCCTTTTTTCAGCCTTTTAATTGTGTCAAACAATGACTCTGAAATACTGGTTTTACTTTTAATAAGAAGCACAATGACGTCATTAGTCTAAAGATGAACCACTGTTGTTATGCCATTACAGCACACAACATATGCAGTGCGTAAATCTCAGTGCATATCTGTGTGCGGCTTTTCGCAGCCTGAAGAGGCTCTGTTTAACTATTTTGTTAGTAAACAGTATATATACACTACTGGCCATTAAAATTGCTACATCACGAAGATGACGTGATACAGGCACGCAATTTAACCGACAGGAAGAAGATGCTGTGATATGCAAATGATTGGCTTTTCAGAGCATTCACACAAAGTTGGCGCCGGTGGCGACACCTACAACGTACTGACATGAGGAAAGTTTCCAACCGATTTCTCATACACAAACTGCAGTTGACCGTCGTTGCCTGGTGAAACGTTGTGGTGATAGCTCGTGTAGGGAGGGGAAATGCGTACCATCACGTTTTCCGACTTTGATAAAAGTCGGATTGTAGCCTATCGCGACTGCGATTTATCGTATCGCGACATTGCTGCTTGCGTTGGTCGAGATCCAATGAGTGATAGCAGAATATGGAATAGGTGGGTTCAGGAGGGTAATACGGAACGCCGTGATGGATCCCAACGGCCTCGTATCACTAGCAGTCGAGATGACAGGCATCTTATCCGCATGGCTGTAACAGATCGTGCAGCCACATCTCGATCCCTGAGTCAACAGATGGGGACGTTTGCAAGACAACAACCATCTGCACGAACAGTTCGACGACGTTTGCAGCAGCATGGACTATATGCTCAGAGACCACGGCTGCGGTTACCCTTGACGCTTCGTTACAGACAGGAGCTCCTGCAATGGTGTACTCAACGACGAACCTGGGTGCACGAATGGCAAAACGTAATTTTTTCGGGTGAACCCAGGTTCTGTTTACAGCATCATGATGGTCGCATCCGTGTTTGGTGACATCGCGGTGAACGCACATTGGAAGCGTGTATTTGTCATCGCCATACTGGCGTATCACCCGGCGGAATGGTATGAGGTGCCATTGGTTACACGTCTCGGTCACCTCTTGTTCGCATTGACGGCACTTTGAACAGTGGACGTTACATTTCAGATGTGTTACGACCCGTGGCTCTACCCTTCATTCGATCCCTGCGAAACCGTACATTTCAGCAGGATAAAGCACGACCGCATGTTGCAGGTCCTGTACGGGCCTTTCTGGATACAGAAAATGTTCGACTACTGCCCTGGCCAAGACATTCTCCAGATCTCTCACCAATTGAAAACGTCTGCTGAATGGTGGCCGAGCAACTGGCTCGTCACAATACGCCAGTCATTACTCATTATGAACTGTGGTATCGTGTTGAAGCTGCATGGGCTGCTGTACCTGTACACGCCATCCAAGCTCTGTTTGACTCATTGCGCAGGCGTATCAAGGCCATTATAACGGCCAGAGGTGGTTGTTGTGGGTACTGATTTCTCAGGATCTATGCAACGAAACTGCGTGAAAATGTAGTCACATGTCAGTTGTAGTATAATATATTTGTCCAATGAAAACCCGTTTGTCATGTGCATTTCTTCTTGGTGCAACAATTTTAATGGCCTGTAGTGTAGTTTAGATTAGTGCTGCCGGCCGCTCTTGCCTACCGGTTCTAGGCGCCTCAGTGCGGAACCACGCTGTTGCTACGGTCGCAGGTTCGTATCCTGCTTCGGGCATGGATGTGTGTGATGTCCTTAGGTTAGTTAGGTTTAAGTAGTTCTAAGTCTAGACGACTAATGACCTCAGATCTTAAGTCCCATAGTGCTCAGAGCAATTCGAACCTTTTTTTTTTTTTTTTTTTTTTTTGCTCAGAGCCCTTTGAACCATTAGATTACTGCCTTAGAGTTTATTTCCTGCAGTAGCTTCCCTATAAGGAGTTTATCTAGTGAAAAATAACTATTGCAGCACTCCGTTTCAGTACATAAATTTATTTTTGTTTTAAGAGCGTGGGGATCTTTTAATTTTAGGCTGTAATGAGAACTCTGCGCAACATATTTTAGTGTTTGTTTATTGTGTCGTTCATATTTTGCATCAGTAGTGCAACAGTTGGGTAATTGTTATCTTTTGCATGGGTCTGTTTGAAATTCCTCAGTTAGTCCACAGCACTTTGCTTGTATGCTTTGCAATCCACTTAGTTTTCTTTTTTTCTCAGTACGATACTGTTTTGAGTGGAGACAAGGGGAATTGGCTTTTGTCCTTAAGCAGCTGGAGGTTTCGTTCGCCACAGTCTACATCTACATCTACAGCTACATCCATACTCCACAAGCCACTTGACGATGTGTGGCGGAGGGTACCTTGAGTACCTCTATCGGTTCTCCCTTCTATTCCAGTCTCATATTGTTTATGGAAAGAAGGATTGTCGGTATGGCTCTGTGTGGGCTCTAATCTCTCTTATTTTATCCTCATGGTCTCTTCGAGACGTACTAGGGAGGAATATACTGCTTGACTCCTCGGTGAAGGTATGTTCTCGAAACTTCAACAAAGGCCCGTACCGAGCTACTGAGCGTCTCTCCTGCAGAGTCTTCCACTGGAGTTTACGTACCACCTCCGTAACACTTTCTCGATTACTAAGTGACCCTGTCATGAACCGCGGTGCTCTCCGTTGCATCTTCGCTATCTCTTCTATCAACCCTATCTGGTACGGATCCCACACTGCTGAGCAGTATTCAAGCAGTGGGCGAACAATCGTACTGTAACCTACTTCCTTTGTTTTCGGACTGCATCAGGTCGACAGAATTCTGTAGACTGCTCGTGGCAGCGGCGCCATGAAGGCGGCGGTCGAAGAGACTTCCTACACGCTTGGTGCCGCTGAAATCCCCTGGTGACCAGGTTCGCGTTACGTCTTCCGATACGCAATATCTGACCAGTTCGTCTTTACTAGGGAGCGACTGGCAGATAATGGCCGAAAGGGAACTGCCTCCTTACGCCACAGGTACGAGATGCTACGTAGAATTGATAATTTTTCTGAGCTAGCACGGGACGCCTCTCCTTTGAGCCAGTGGCCAATTTTCCTGCCCAGTTCGGACATGTGCGGAGGGCGGAGTTGATACTCATTGGGAGCTCCAGCTTTGAGTGTGTAATGGAACCCTTCAGTGAAATAGCTCGCAGGTCGAGGACGAATACCAGTGTGCACTCGGTATGCTTTCCGGTGAGTCTCGGCCGTGAGTTGCAACCGGCTGCAAAATAATGGCACATGTCGGCACGAATGACGGCTGCTGTTCGGGTTCTGAAACACTCCTTAGTTCCTTTCTGCGGATGGCTAATTTAGTGAAGACAACTACCATCGCACGTGCGGTGAAGGATAAGCTACTTGTGGTCTACACGAGAGTCTCAGACGACTCTGCGACGGTATCGGATGCGTATTTCTTGACCTCCGCTGTCGGATGCAGAACTGTAGGATTCCACTTGCCCGCAAAAGGCAAAGGTCCCGAGTTCGAGTCTCGGTCCGGCACGCAGTTTTAATCTGCCAGGAAGTTTCCTCTTAATAGGTCTGGTGTGCACTACACACAGGAAGCGGAAGGAGAACGTGTGGCATGCACGTGGTTTTTTTTTTTTTTTTTTTTTTTTTTTTTTTTTTTTTTTTTTTGGTTAGAGAGAACTGCCGTGGGAACATTGACCAACTGCCCCCCAAAATCGATGTTACATCAGCCACAATGTTCTCAGAGAATGATCATCCTCACAGATCCGATATAGAGATGGTTAATATGGTATTAGTAAGAGACAGGAGCATCGACGGAAAGATTCCAGAATTAGTAGCAGTGAAGGTTATAATTGTCAGATACTATTAGGAACAGAAAGTTGGTTGAATGTCAACGAAATTATAAGTTCAGATCGCCATATTTATCGCAAGGGTATATTAGTCACCAATGGTGGTGGCGTATTTATTACAGACAATCTGAACAATCGTCTTGGGTTGTTTGCAGAGGATGCTGTCGTTTATCGACTAGTATAGTAATCATAAGATCAAAAGAAATTGCAAAAATGTTTAGAAAAGATATCTCTAAGGTGCGAAAATTGGCAGTTGACTCCCAATAACGAAAAGATTGAGGTCATCCACATGAATGATAAAAAGGAATCATTTAAATTTCGTTTACACTATAACCCAGTCAAATCTGAATGCCTTGAATTCAATTAAATACCAAGGAATTACAATTTCGAACAACTTCAATTGGAAGGAAAATGTTGTGGGAAAGGCTAACCAATGACTGCGTTTTATTGGCAGTATAATTATAAAATGTAACAGATCTACTAAGGAGACTGCCTACACTAAACTTGTCCGTCCTCTTTCAGAATACTGTTGTGCAGTGTTGGACCTTAGCATATACGATTCACGGAGTACATCGAGAAAGTTCAAAGAAGGATAGCACGTTTTGTATTATCGTGAAATAGGGCAGAGAGTGTCACTGAAATGATACAGGGTTTGGATGGACATCTTTAAAACAAAGGCGTTTTTCGCTGCAGCAGAAATTCCAATCACCAACGTTCTTCTCCGAATGCGAAAATATTTTGTTGGCGCCGACCTACATAGGAACAAATGATCATAATGATAAAATAAGGGAAATCACAGCTCGTACCGAAAGAAATAGGTGTTCGTTCTTTCCATGTGCTGCACGAAATTGGAATAATAGAGAATTGTGAAGATGGTTCGATGACTCCTCTGCCAGGTACTTAAATATGATGTGCTGAGTATCGATGTAGATGTAGTTTACCGCGCATTTTATTTGTGAATTAATGTCGATGAAGCATCAAAGGTCGATCAAAAATTGTAATCGGATGCTTTCACAGACCACCTGTGCCAGGAGCTCTAGTGGTAGACTGCTTCAGTGAGAACTTGCAGAATATCGTTATTAATTTTCCTGATCATACTGTTTTAACAGTGGGTGACTTCATCTTGTCGGGTATAGGTTGGGAGGCTCATGCTAACGAAACTGGTGCCAGAGACAGGGATCCGAGTGATATTTTTCTGAATGTGTTGTCCGAAAATTACTTCGAGCAGATTATTAAAGAACCAAGTCATGGTGGTAACGTCTTAGTCCTTCTGGCAACGAACTTACCGTAGAGGAAGCTATAGTGATCACAAGGCTGTGACAGCATGACTACGGAAGGAAGGTAGAAAAATATTTTTGCTTAGCAAGAGTAACAGGATACAAGTTGCGGAGTATATGAGTAGTCTACATGTAATATTCAGTGCTAAGAACGCAGACGTGGAACACAAATGAAAAAGCTCAAGAGCATCGTTCACTGCCTTAGACAAGTGAGTTCCGAGCAAGGACTTAAGGGATGGGGCGGACCCACCATGGTTTAATAGCCGTGTCATAAAACTTCTACGTAAAGAAAAAGCATCACCATAGATTCAAGAGAAGTCGAAACATAGCTGAAGCATCAAAGCCGAATAACCGAAAATGAACGTAACGAGGACAATAGGAGAGTCACAATCAATGACTTTGAAAGTGAAATGTCAGCCGAGCTGAGTAAAAATCATAAGAGGTTTTTTGGTCTTATGTAAAATCATAAGCGGTTCGAAATCTTGTGTTCTCTCATAGACCTGGCACCGAAACGGAAGATAATAGAGAGAACGATGGAGTACTGTGTTCGGTCCTCCGAAGTTGTTTCACCGCGGAAGGTCATACCTCGGTTCCTTCTTTGAATCATCGTACGAACGTTGAAATGGCAGACACTGAGATAACCGATCGCGGTACAGATAGGCAAATACCACTGCATAGTGATGCAATAGCATTAGGATCAGATTATATACTTATAAGATACTCCAAAGATTATCCGAAAGATCTTGCTCCCTTTCTAGCAGCAGTTTATTGTATAACGCTGGAACAACTAAATGTTCTCCATTTCCGTTTTCAAGAAATGCGGTTGGACGGAAACACATAATATCGTTGACGTCACTCTGTTGCAAAATTATGAAACGTTTTATGCTAAAAAATTACAACGTTTTTGGAGAACGTACCTTTACGAGATTTCAGCGGGTTAGTTTTTGGTTACTTTATCGTTTAAAGAGTATGTATAGGCAATTTTTTGTGATTTTTTCACATGAAAGGAATGACAACATGTCTAAAGCGCAACAGTTGAGTTTTGCGGTGGTGTGCACAGACTGGACTTTGAATCATTTCCAGGTTTCTTTGTTCGAGGCTAACATGGCGACAGGACTGCTGGGTGACAATCACAATTTCATATTCGTCCATAAATTCAGAATTTGAATCACACACTTACATGTAGGGTGGGCAAACAAAAATGACCCGGCGAACAGAGTTCCAGGTTACAAAGAAACACAGCAGACGAAAGGAAATACAATACTAGCCTGACTATAGTAGCAGTTGAAAGTGACCACCATTCACCTCTTGGCACTTTTGGGCCCTACTCAGCAAGCTGCTGAAGGCGAATCGAAACTGGACTAATGGAAGTACTGCATTCTTATCCGAAATGTTCTGATGAAGTTATTGAATACCATGAGGGTTGTTGCGATACATCTTAGAACTGAGAGATTCCCACACTAAATAATCGCACACTGACAAATCAGGTGATGTAGGTGGCCAGCTAGGGCCACGACAAGGCTGACCTCTGCTAATAAACTGTCAGACGTGAAGATGGCGTAAATGAGCTCCAAGGTTCGGCCGGCTGTATGGGCAGTTGTTCCATCCTGTTGGGAAGTTGTATGCATACATTCAAGTCCAATTGTATCCAATCGTCCAGACCGCTTTTATTTGTCCCATCCTGTATTAATCTTTGTTGTCGCCCCGTCCGCTCCCAACAACTTTCATTCGCAAGTTGTCGTATTTACAAGTATTAGTAGTAAGGTGAATGACTCCCAGAATGTAAAGTCTTTAAAAAACTCGCTTCTTACATCATTTCAGTCCACCTAGAAAATTAAATGGAGCTTTATTCAGTCCTTTTCACAACTAAAAACGTTCACAGTGTTCTACGTGGTTCTACGTATATAGTTAAGCATAGACGTTCGTTCCACTGTTAGCAGTTCAACAATTGCGGTGGCTGCGAGTGATGGAGTCAGCCCACGACCGCATATTTACAGTCCGGGGGTCACATCGGCAAAGCGCAGGGCAGTTTACAGTCAAATAGTATCAAGGTAAGTTAAGACAGCACGAGTAACTTGTCTTGCGTTATCTTGTTGAAAGATGGTGTCATAGAGACCTCAAAGATCGCACAGAGGTATCAGCCTCAGAAATTTAACCACTGCTGTGTCGTTATTGGGTATTGGAACCAGAGGCGAGCGTTTCCTGTGCCCATTAGCATCTTATACTGCGAAGCCAGGTGCTGGTTCTGTACGCGATGCCGAATGCAATGTGAAATTCTCGTTCAGCGAGGAACCTCTGCTCATGAACACATCCATCATGAAGGTGTATAAAGAAGTGCCAGTCCTATGCTCAGTACACACTGAAGAGCCAAAGAAACTGGGCACACCTGCCTAATTTCGTGTAGGGCCACCGCGAGCACGCAGAAGTGCCATAACACGACGTGGCATGGACTCAACTGTCTGAACTCGTGTGCTGAAGGGAATTCACACCAACAATCCTACAGGGATGTCCATAAATCCGTATGAGTACGAGGGGTGGAGATTTCTTTTGAACAGCACGTTGCAGGCATGCTCGGCATGCTTAATAATGTTCATCTCTGGGAAGTTTGGTGGCCAGCGTAAGGGTTTAAACTCGAATGAGTGCTCCTGGAGCCGCTCTGTAGCTCTGGACGTTTGGGGTGTCGCATTGTCTTGGTGGAATTGCCCAAGTCCTTCGGAATGGACATGAATGGATCCAGGTGAACAGGCAGGACGCGTACGTACGTGTCACCTGTCAGAGTCGTATCGAGATGTTTCGTGGGTCCCATATCACTCCAACTGCACACACCCTACACCACTGCAGAGCGTCCACCAGCTGGAACAGACCCATGCTGACATGCAGGGTACAAGGATTCATAAGGTTGTGTCCATACCCGTACACGTCCATCCACTCGATACAATCTGAAACGAGGCTCGGCCGACCAGGCTACCCGTTTACAGTCCAGTGTCGGTGTTGACGGGCCCAGTCGAGGCATAAAGCTTTGTGTCTAGACAATTAATAAATTTGTGGTAAGGTCTTATGGGACCAAACTGCTGAGGTCATCGGTCCCTAAGCTTACGCACTACTTAATCTAACTTAACTAACTTACATTAAAGACGACACACACACCAATGGCCGAGGGAGGACTCGAACCTCCGACGGAGGGAGCGGCGAGGACCGTGACAAGGCGCCCTAAGATCTCACGGCTACCCCGCGCGGCGTGTCGTGCAGTTATCAATGGTACCGAGTGGGCCACGACTTCGAAAGCCCATATCGGTGAAGTTTCGTTGAGTGGTTCGCAGGCTGATACATATTGATGGCACATTGCAATCTGGAGCAATTTACGGAAGGGTTGCACTTCTATCACGTTGAACGTTTCTCTTCAGTTGTCGTTGGTCCCGTTCTTGCAGGATCGCTTTTCCAGCCGCAGCGATGACGGAGATTTGATGTTCTACCCAATTCCTCCTTTTCAAGGTACACTCGTGAAATGGTCGTACTGGAAGATCCCCACTTCATCGCTACCTCGCAGATGCAGTGTCCCACCGCTCGTGCACCTACTATAACACCATGTTCAAACTCACTTAAAGTTTGATAACCTGGCATTGTCGCACCAGTAACCGATCTAACATCTTCGCCAGACACTTGTCTTGTGTAGGCGTTGCCGACCGCAGCGCATTATTCTGTCTGTTTACATATCTCTGTATTTGAATACGAATGCCTGTACCAAATCCTTTGGCACTTCGGTGTAGTTGGTGCACCTCTTCTTAGAACGGCTTCGCGTGAGACTGTAGCAACGGTTGCCACATTGAAGAGTTGGGGCGTTCCACAAGTTTTCTGTCTGTCTGACTGTACTGTGGAAACTTGTCCCGCTGCGAAAGAGCTCTAGTCTAGATTCAAGTTATGCGAAGTGGCTGTAGCGTCCTGCATTGCCGAGAGAAGAAATCGATCATCCTCTAGGGAACCAGTCAATGCGGGCGTTGAGACCATGCATGCCATTGAATTAAGAATTGTGGTTATCACTTAAACAACAGGTCTTCAGTTTTATACGTATTTTTACGCCTGTTTAACATGACAGTTAAAACCGCTCAGAATAAACGGTTTCTGAAATAACCGATTATCGGTTTTTTTTGCCCATCATTTCCTGTCATAAGCGTAGAAATCGAACAAGATTGAAAAAAAATTTGACTCACTCATTTTCAAGACACATAGAGTCAAAATATTGATTTAAATATTCCAATGAAAGAAAAGTTAGTCCGTCCACCGCTTGCTGCTTTTCTCGAAAAAATCATCGTTAATCTCCTGCTGAATGTAGTTTTCTGAAACTATGCTAAAAATTATGTAACCGGTAAACATACCACTATTTGGGCACTACGAATAGTCAGCGCTAAATGATCAAAACTGAGGCTGAAGAAATCTTTCTTTCCTTTTAATTTTTCCATTTCCAAGGGCTATAAACAGATAAAGGCATATTATGTAGACATAGGTTGCAGATCAGGTACTTTCTATTTTTATTGGATACTACGTGTTGTGTTGGCTATTGTGGGAGTAAGCATCGACACAAACAAGGAAGGAGAGAGGTTGGCAAGAAACCAAAATCATCTGTACAAGACACTTTTTAATTAATAGAAAACTTCATTTCTATTAAGGAAACAAACAATAAGTAATTTCCTGTTCTTCCTATGCCTCCTAGATAGAAGTACTTTACTCGCTTTTACTACTCGCAGAACGGAGCCTAAGTAACTTCTTCCTATTGCTCAGATCTGATGCTATCGAAGACTGCGACCGAACTGGGTCGACCAGCGATGGGTGGCTGTTTAAATCAGCGTTGACAGGGGGCGCTGAACTCTTGTCTTCCTGGAGGTGTGGCGGTGCCCGCTCTTTCCATTGGCGCGTAGGTCGGCGCCTTGTTGATGCCGTTTCGCGACGCTGTGCTTGCCGGTGTGCAGTCGATTCTTTAGGACTGGACTCTGTGAATGAACTGTTAAGTAGTTCAGTTTTTAATTTATTCTTATTGTTGTTGTGGTCTTCAGTCCAGAGACTGTAGCTATCCATGCTACTCGATCCTGTGCAAGCTTCTTCATCTCCCAGTACTTACTGCAACCTACATCCTTCTGAATCTGCTTCGTGTATTCATCTCTTGGTCTCCCTCTACGATTTTTACCCTTCACGCTGCCCTCCAATACTGAATTGGTGATAACTTGATGCTTCAGAACATGGCCAACCAACCGATCCCTTCTTCTAGTCAAGTTGTGCCACAAATTTCTGTTCTCCCCAATTCTATTCAATACTTCGTCATTGATGTAATCTACCCGTATACTCTTCAGCGTTCTTCTGTAGCACCACATTTCGAAAGCTTCTACTCTCTTCTTGTGTAAACTATTTATCGTCCACGTTTCACTTCCATACATGGCTATACTCCATACAAATACTTGCAGAAACGACTTCCTGACACTTAAATCTACAGGGTGTTACAAAAAGCTACGGCCAAACTTTCAGGAAACATTCCTCACACACAAAGAAAGAAAATATTTTACGTGGACATGTGTCCGAAAACGCTTACTTTCCATGTTAGAACTCATTTTATTACTTCTCTTCAAATCACATTAATCATGTAATGGAAACACACAGCAACAGAACGTACCAGCGTGACTTCAAACACTTTGTTACAGGAAATGTTCAAAAGTCCTCCGTTAGCGAGGATACATGCATCCACCCTCCGTTACATGGTATCCCTGATGCGCTGATGCAGCCCTGGAGAATGGCGTATTGTATCACAGCCGTCCACAATAAGAGCACGAAGAGTCTCTACATCTGGTACCGGGCTTGCGTAGACAAGAGCTTTCAAATGCATCCATAAATGAAAGTCAAGAGGGTTGATGTCAGGAGAGCGTGGAGACCATGGAATTGGTCCGCCTCTACCAATCCATCGGTCTCCGAATCTGTTGTTGAGAAGCGTACGAACACTTCGACTGAAATGTGCAGGATCTCCTTCGTGCATGAACCACATGTTATGTCGTACTTATAAAGGGACATGTTCTAGCAGCACAGGTATACTATCCGGTGTGAAATCATGATAAAGTGCTCCATTGAGCGTAGGTGGAAGAACATGGGGCCCAATCAAGACATCACCAACAATTCCTTCCCAAACGTTCACAGAAAATCTGTGTTGATGACGTGATCGCACAATCTCGTCAGCCCACACATGTTGATTGTGAAAATTTACAATTTGATCACTTTGGAATGAAGCCTCATCCGTAAAGAGAACATTTGCACTGAAATGAGGATTGACACATTGTTGGATGAACCATTCGCATAAGTGTACCCGTGGAGGCCAATCAGCTGCTGATAGTGCCTGCACACGCTGTACATGGTACGGAAACAACTGGTTCTCCCGTAGCACTCTCCATACAGTGACGTGGTCAACGTTACCTTGTACAGCAGCATCTTCTCTGACGCTGACATTAGGGTTATCGTCAACTGCACGAAGAATTGCCTCGTCCATTGCAGGTGTCCTCGTCGTTCTAGGTCTTCCCCAGTCGCGAGTCATAGCCTGGAATGTTCCGTGATCCCTAAGACCCCAATCAATTGCTTCAAACGTCTTCCTGTCGGGACACCTTCGTTCTGGAAATCTGTCTCGACACAAAAGTACAGCGCCACGGCTATTGCCCCGTGCTAATCCATACATGAAATGGACATCTGCCAACTCCGCATTTGTAAACATTGCACTGACTGCAAAACCACGTTCGTGATGAACACTAACCTGTTGATGCTAGGTACTGATGTGCATGATGCTAGTACTGTAGAGAAATGAGTTCCATGTCAACACAATTACCGAAGTCAACATTACCTTCCTTCAATTGGGCCAACTGGCGGTGAATCGAGGAAGTACAGTACATACTGACGAAACTAAAATGAGATCTGACATGGGAATTAAGCGTTTCCGGACACATGTCCACATAACATCTTTTCTTTATTTGTGTGTGAGGAATGTTTCCTAAACGTTTGGCTGTACCTTTTTGTAACTCCCTGTATACTCGATGTTAACAACTTTCTCTTCTTCTGAAACGCTTTCATTGCCATTGCCAGTCTACATTTTATATCCTCTCTACTTCGACCATCATCAGTTATTTTGCTGCCCAAATAGCAAAATTCATCTACTGCTTTAAATGTCTCATTTCCTAATCTAATTTCCTCAGCATCATCCGATTTTGGTCGACTAAATTCCATTATCTTAGTTTTGCTTTTGTTGATGTTCATCTTATATCCTCCTTTCAAGACACTGTCCATTCCGTTCAACTGCTCTCCCAGGTCCTTTGCTGCCTCTGACAGAATTACAACGTCACCGGCGAAACTCAAAGTTATTATTTCTTCTCTATGGATTTTAATTCCTACTCCGAATTTTTCTTTTGTTTCCTTTACTATTTGCTCAATATACTATATTTATTACTGTCCCCAAAACTTGCTGCCTATATTATTGTTGCATGTAAATGGCAGATAATTCTGTAATCTTTCAAAGCAAGTGAAGCGTTGTACTTATTTGCTACGACACTTCATAAAAACATTTCGAGGCTAGGTTTGAAGCCATTACAATACAATGGGTGTCCAATTACGACAGCGAGAAACTACCGTATAGACCAGCTGGCAAGTCCTGCACACGGCACGTACACACGTTTTCCCATTTTATATAAAAACGCAGTATTAGAAACAAATGCAAATTTTATGAATAAAAATTACTTCTTTTTTTTTTAAAAAAAAGAATATTTAGAACGAAAAAGTTTAGTATCTCTGCTTTGAGTCCAAACAAATGCCGAAAAATTCCGGTTATTCAGAACTAAAATACCGGTATAGGTTTTAACCCGCCGGTTTTTCCCATCCCTACATTCAATATGGCGTTCTTGGACATAGCCATTCCATATTCGTATCAGGCGTGTAAGCAACTAAATCGCAAAACGACAAACCACAGTCTCGATATGCAGCGAGAACAGTGTATCCACGTGCCGAAACAGCGTGTCCGGCGTCCGTTCGCTAACACTCTCTTTAGACGTGGTGCGGGAGTTGGTCATTCGCCATCAAATGGGCTGTCGCTGAGTGTGGGTCAACAGGCGAGTGGCTCTGCCGTGCATCTAAGGAAACATAGACTGTTTACCGCTTCGCTACAACGTGGCGGCACTAATGGGCCCCGCAAGTGTTTGAATGTGTTTCGAATTAGAATTTATTTTGAACTGCGGATTTTCCATCTTTTCTATAGAACAAGTGTATGCTGTATTTCCGAGATTCACGAAGTGTTACCACGGTGACAGAGAAGGGGAAGATCTCAGATACGACCAACAGATGTGGCTCGTATTTGGCAACTTGTTTGTGTAGAACTTAAAATTAAAGGTTATAAGATATATTGGCTCACTTTTTGAGAAAACTTCCCGTAATCTTTCTGATGACCTATCGTCTCGGATTTGACGGGATCGATAGATAACTGAAAACTGAGGATTTTTCGTCAACATACACTGGGGTGATAAAAGACAGG
Source organism: Schistocerca gregaria (assembly GCF_023897955.1). Classification (NCBI taxonomy): domain Eukaryota; kingdom Metazoa; phylum Arthropoda; class Insecta; order Orthoptera; family Acrididae; genus Schistocerca; species Schistocerca gregaria. Next base: position 199,103,012 of record NC_064922.1, read on the forward strand.
GGTAGAGATGAACACATATACAGCTGGTGGCAGCATAACGTACGCAATGTATAAATGGGCAGTGCATTGGTGGATATGTAATTTGTACTCAAGGTGACTCAGGTGAAAGATTTACGACGTGATTATAGCCCCCCCAAGAACCGTGGACCTTGCCGTTGGTGGGGAGGTTTGCGTGCCTCAGCGATACAGACGGCCGTACCATGGGTGCAACCACAACGGAGGGGTATCTGTTGAGAGGCCAGACAAACGTGTGGTTCCTGAAGAGGGGCTGCAGCCTTTTCAGTAGTTGCAGGGGCAACAGTCGGATGATTGACTGATTTGGGCTTATAACACTAACCAAAACGGTTTGCTGTGCTGGTACTGCGAACGACTGAAAGCAAGGTGAAACTACGGCCGTAATTTTTCCCGAGGGCATGCCGATTTACTGTATGGTTAAAAGATGATGGCGTCCTCTTGGGTAAAATATTCCGGAGGTAAAATAGTCCCCCATTCGGATCTCCGGCGGGGACCACTCAGGAGGACTAGGAGGTTAGAAAATTTAAAAAGGGAAATGAATAGGTTAAAGTTATATATAGTAGGAATTAGTGAAGTTCGCTGGCATGTGGAACAAGACTTTTGGTCAGGCGCAGACAGGGTTATAAATACAAAAACAAATAGGGGTAATGCACGAGTCAGTTTAAAGATGAATAAAAAATAGGAGTGCGGGAAAGCTACTACAAACAGCATAGTGAACGCATTATTGTGGCCAAGATAGACACGAAGCCCACGCCTACTACAGTAGTACAAGTTTATATGCCAACTAGCTCTGCAGATGACGAAGGCCACGGGAGTAGACAACGTTCCATTAGAACTACTGACAGCCTTGGGAGAGCCAGTGCTGATAAAACTCTACCATCTGGTGAGCAAGATGTATGAGACAGGCGAAATACCCTCAGACTTCAAGAAGAATATAGTAATTCCAATCCCAAAGAAAGCAGGTGCTGACAGATATGAAGATTACCGAACTACCATTTTAATAAGTCACGTTCTTTACAGACGAATGGAAAAAATGGTAGAAGCCGACTTCATGGAAGATTACTTTGTAGAAATGTAGGAAAATGTGATGCAATACTGACCCTACGACGTATCTTAGAAGGTAGATTAAGGAAGGCAAACCTACGTTTTTAGCATTTGTAGATTTAGAGAAAGCTTTTGACAATGTTGACTGGCATACTCTCTTTCAAATTCTGAAGGTGGCAGGGGTAAAATACAGGTAGCGAAAGGCTATTTTCAATTTGTACAGAAACCAGATGGCAGTTATAAGAGTCGAGGGGCATGAAAGGGAAGCAGTGATTGGGAAGGGAGTGAGATAGGGTTTTAGCCTCTCCCCGATGTTATTCAATCTGTATATTGAACAAGCAGTGAAGGAAAGAAAAGAAAAATTCGGAGTAGGTATTAAAATCTATGGAGAAGAAATAAAAGCCTTGAGGTTCGCCAATGACATTGTAATTCTGTCAGAGACAGCAAAGGACTTGGAAGAGCAGTTGAACGAAATGGACAGTGTCTTGAAAGGAACGTATTAGATGAACATCAACAAAAGCAAAACGAGCATAATGGAATGTAGTCGAATTAAGTCGGGTGATGCTGAGGGAATTAGATTAGGAAATGAGACACTTAAAGTAGTAAAGAAGTTTTGCTATTTGGGGAGCAAAATAACTGATGATGATCGAAGTAGAGAGGATATAAAATGTAGACTGGCAATGGCAAGGAAAGCGTTTCTGAAGATGAGAAATTTGTTAACATCGATTATAGATTTAAGTGTCAGGAAGTTGTTTCTGATAGTATTTGTATGGAGCGTAGCCATGTATGGAAGTGAAACATGGACGATAACTAGTTTGCCCAAGAAGAGAATAGAAGCTTTCGAAATGTGGTGCTACAGAAGAATGCTGAAGATTAGATGGGGAGATCATATAACTATTGAGGAGGTATTGAATAGCATTGGGGAGAAGAGAAGTTTGTGGCACAACTTGACTAGAAGAAGGGATCGGTTGGTAGGACATGTTCTGAGGCATCAAGGGATCACCAGTTTAGTATTGGAGGGCAGCGTGGAGCGTAAAAATCGTAGAGGGAGACCAAGAGATGGATACACTAAGCAGATTCAGAAGGATGTAGATTGCAGTAGTCACTGGGAGATGAAGAAGCTTGCACAGGATAGTGTAGCATGTAGAGCTGCATCAAACCAGTCTCAGGACTGAAGACCATAACAACAACAACACGGGAGCTAAGAGACGGTGAACGCGGAATGGTGTTTAGAGCTAGAGGCATGGGACATTGCATTTCGGAAATCGTTAGGGAATTCAATATTCCGAAATCCACAGTGTTAAGAGTGTGCTGAGAATACAGAATTTCAGGCGTTACCACTCACCACGAACGACGTAGGGCGCAATGGTCTTCACTTAAGTACCGAAAACAGCGGCGTTTCGCTAGTGTTGTCAGTGCTAACAGACAAGCATCACTGCGTGAAATAATCGCGGAAGTCAATGTAGGACGTACGGCGAATGTATCCGTTAGGACAGGGCGGCTAACTTATTGGGCCTTCGCAGCAAATGGCGGACGTGAATGCCTTTCCTAACAGCACAACACGAAGCCGTGGAACGAAGTTCAAAAATGGCTTTGAGCACTATGGGACTTAACTTCTAAGGTCATCAGTCCCCTAGAACGTAAAACTAATTTAACCTAACTAACCTAAGGACATTACACACTTCCATGCCCGAGGCAGGATTCGAACCTGCGACCGTAGCGGGAACAAAGTTGCCAACAAACTGGTGATGGCTCCATAATAGTGTGGGTCTGTGCTTTCAGGGAATGGACTGGGACCTCTGGTTTAAGTGAACCGATCATAGAATGGAAGTGGTTATGTTTAGCTACGTGGAGACCATCTGTAGCCATTCATGGATTTCATGTTGCTAAACAACGATGAAATTTTTGTGGATGACAGTGCGCCATGTTTCCAGGCCATAACTGTTAACGATTGGTTCGAAGAACATTCGGACAATTCGAACGAATAATTTGACAACCCGGTTCTTCCGATATCAGTCCCACCGAACATTTATGGGACAAAAATCGAGAGGTCAGTCCGTGCACATAATCCTGCACCGGCAACAATTTCGCGATTGTGGACGGCTGTAGATTCAGCATGGCACAGTATTCCTGCAGGGGACTCCCAATGACTTGTTGAGCCCAGCCGCACGGGATTAGCCGAGCGGTCTCAGGCGCTGCAGTGATGGACTGTGCGGCTGGTCCCGGCGGAGGTTCGAGTCCTCCCTCGGGCATGGGTGTGCGTGTTTGTCCTTAGGATAATTTAGGTTAAGTAGTGTGTACGCTTAGGGATTGATGACCTTAGCAGTTAAGTCCCATAAGATTTCACACACATTTGAACATATTTTTTTTGCTGAGTCCATGCCACATCGATTTACTGAACTACACATGGCAAAAGGAAATCCGACACGGTATCCAATGACTTTTGTGACCTCAGTGTATAAGGAGTCCGTAAACGCATAATCGAGGAAATAAACTTTTTCCACTGCCGCTTATGTACCCGTAAGGTAACAGCTGTTCAACAAAAGCGACGCTGGTGTACGGACCGGGGCGTTTGGTTCGTACTTGTCATATAAACACTCGGCGTGACTATACTAGCGGCAGTAAGAACATCTCTTGGAGGAAGACAAACTTGGTTTACATTTTAAAATATTTCTTTCTCGGAAATTAATTTAGATGCATACCATGCACATGATAACTTTTCTGAAAAACCGGTACTGAAAGTTGATCTCGAATTATGCTATAAATTATTATTGAATCCAGTCGGTTCTGCGAATCGTGTTGGATTTGCAGCAACAGACTGTTATCTCGAAGTAACGAAATTGAAGTTTTTAATCTGGTGATGAAAATAATCGTCACATGGCAGGTATTCCCTATTGATTTACTTGCCTTTTCAACCAATCTGTGGCTACCAATTTCGAAACCAGAAGTGTGCAAATAAAAAAATCTGCAAAATGCAATTGGGAATCGACAAAGATACTACACTCCTCACCCAGTTCCCTGGTCGCTACACCATTGTAGCTATCGTTGAATGGGTCTTTCTTTATGAGCACATAAGAGTCAGTCAAGAAAGTTTCTTTCTTTGATTGCTAGGAAAATGTGTGTCTAGCGATCCCATATATGTTAATGAGAAATGCACAGTTTTCAATTATCTATTGATACCATCAATTATGAGTTGATATCGCGTCGTGTACTTTCAGGACAGCTTTCTCAACAACAAAAAAACTATTGTTGAGCCAAACAGTCTTTCATTTTATGTTGTGCACAAGCGATCTGTCAAATATGAGCCGAATTGGTTGCCGATGTCTGTTACCTTGTGAGTATGATTATCTATAAGGAAAATTAAAGCGATAATGGAGTACTGAATGTTACTGAAGGTAATTGATTTAGCTGTGTAACTGCAAATTTGAGTGAATGAGTAGCTGATGAAATAATGCATGTATTCAGTCTCTAAGTAAAATCTCATGGTCAATGAGAGATATTTTTGATAGAACAGATGAAAAATATTTAGGTTCAGTGTCATAATTATAAACTTTATGTATTATTAACAAAAACTTCAATCCATCTACACGTAGGAGTTGAAAATAAATCGAGAAAATGAACTAATAGGGCTCGTAAGTTTGATAATGTTAACTACACTGGCTGTAAACAAGAAGGTAATGCTAGTTTTTAGTATTCAATAAAGGGATGTGCATCATGCATGCGCACACTGAGGCGAATGTTGCGGGTTGCATACTTCACAAATCAAGGCGCACCTGTTATATCAGTGTTAATGGGCTTCCTTTGTCCGGCGAGTACCAAAGGGATGAAAACTGTGGCGCTGCGGTCGCTTCATACTCGTCGACTCGTTCTCTGTTATTGAAGCTTGCACCAGGTATAGCTAGTTGCGGCTTATTGTTAGTACATAAAATGAATACTACACAAGATGAATACCCGATCTTGGTGTTGTAAACGCTAAGGCGAAATGCCCGATTTTCAGGATCAGATGGCCTTTAACGAAGCTGTGTTTAGTTAGATTAAAATTAACTGATGCAAAGTACACATTGTAAATATGTTCCATTAGAGGAGGGGTGATATCTGGAATAAGTTTCTGGCTGCAGTCCACACATCCGTCAAAAAACATACATTTCTCGTCCAAAGCAAACTAATTGGCTGTATTTATGTTCATTCCACCTAGACCATGAAAAAACATATATATTAGGTCGAACGAGAACTGGGTACAGAGCAACGTCACACTTCTATGACTACTACAAAAAACGCCCGGTTTCTGTATTCATTTGGTCACGGCAACTTGTGCTTATGGATTAACAACGAGTTGTGTAGCTTATAATTCATTTCTGCAATTTATTTCAATAATTAATTACCATTTAGAGATTGTGTGTCATCCTCATCGCATGTTTTCTGCTACTGACGTCACAGCGTTGGTAACGTCTCGAAAGTGTGTATGTCGAGGTAATTATTAGCAATACTCTGAACGGATATTAAATTTTCAAATAAATATACAGCACTTTTCGAAAACATTTTATATATAAAAATGTATGTATAAACAGAACAGCAACCTCTGCTGATCTATCAGTCGTTATATTGGTATATAGCTTGCTTCTGTCATTTAGGCAGGTTGGGCGTATTATGACACTTCATCATTTACCTGAGAATGGCTGTAAAGCCAAGATCATGATTCTGTGAACTAAATGATTAGTAATTTACAGTTTAATGGCCAAAATTTCTTTCAAAACGGTTGAATGTGTAGCGGGAATGCCGAGATTCCTCAGGTATACTTCAGAACTCGCGTATTTCCTCGCCTTTGTGAGCGAGTCGAGTCAACTTCTACCTGTCAACAGCCTCAGGTAACGAATGGGCTGCTGAGGCGGTTCACGAGTCGAGTCTGCGCTCACACGGACACGGCGAGTTCTGAGATGACGACACAGAACTCGCTGGTAAGTTTAATGCGAGTATACGGAGGTCATTTTTGTTATCTACCGTGCGGCAATGAATAGCGCTCACTCGGCTGTGACGTCAGAAGAGGCAGCACTCCTCATCTTGCGTCGAACTATGCAATGTTTATTCAACGTCTCTCTTGCACACCGCAGCTGTGTGCAGAGCACTCGGATGAGCCATACGCCTACACGGTTCTATAGTGCACTGTCCTACTACCATCGATTTCCGAAACATGCTGAAAGACGTTTCTCCATTTCATACCAACTTCTCGCAAACAAGCAACATTAAAATGTGTTGCTCGTATAAGAAACACATTGTGTAATCTTTCTAGAATGCTGATGGACTTACTGTGCAGCTGTGCTGAAAGACTAATAATTTGTGTATCCAAAAACAAAGTACAGTACACTTCATGCTAGTTTGACGTTCACTGTATGTTGTTGCAATTCTAACTAGCAACAGTGCGTTTTTGTTGGTCGATAAATGGTGGTTGAAAATAGAAACACGAAGAAACTAGTGTTTGTACTTTGAATACCTGCTCGAAGTTTCATTGGAGTTGTATTCAAGTCTAACATTTTTCAGCCAGTTTGGCAGGCTTCCACTCGGCTACACTTGGGTTTGGATGTTATCAGGACCACTTAAGACCCCAAACTCTATGGAAAGTTCATTAGTATAGTTTACCATCAAGGAGTTTTACATGCGATTCTCTCCCTCCTCCCATCTGAACCTCTACAGTTGGAAGGCATGTGTCACTATCACCTGTATTTAGGTAGTGAGTTACATGTGTACTAAATGTTGTCCAAATTGTGCCGGAATATAGCTTTTGCAATTTCCGTAAAACACACACACACACACACACACACACACACACACACACACACACACACACACACACACACATATCACGAAGCATTTTTCTCTCTCTTTGTTGTTATGTCTTCTGTTTCTTCGATTTGTTCGTTATTTGTATCGTGCGGTGAATGTCGCATCAGCACTTTCAGATTATATATATGAAAACCTTACTGATTTTTTTTTATTACATAGGTTTGCCAGTCCTCTGACGAAACACGCCAAGCTACCGTGCCAGCAGACATCAGCTTCTGGGTACACATCTGCTATAGAATTTTCCACGAATTCAGAGCACTGTTCTATGTTTCCTCGTTAATATTGTTTGACGTCGTTGACACATCTCCCATTGGACTACAGTCTCACCCTTTTCTTATCTACTGGAATTCAGAAAAGAACCGCCTAGGTGGTCCTCCTATCCCTCAACCTGACCACATGAGCGACTCACCTTCCTATCTTTTAGTTTCGGTGGTAACGTCATTAAAGCGTGTTCTCTGATCAGTTTGTTTCTCTGATTAAAGTTCCTAAATGCATTTCCCTTCGCTCGCTGACTAATTTTCAGTGTTTGAGATTTCTACGCTTTAAAAGTTCCGGATTAGGTACATCGAAGAAGCAATGGTGGAAATAAAAGAAAGCTTCAGGAGTGGAATTGAAATTCAAGGTAAAAGGATATCAATAATACGATTCGCTGATGACATTGCTATTCTGACTGAAAGTGAAAAAGAATCATGATATGCTAGGTGGAATGAACAATCTAATGCGTACAGAATATGGACTGAGAGTAAATCGAAGAAAGACGGAAGTAATGAGAAGTAGCATAAATGAGAACAGGGGGAAACTTTGCATCAGGATTGATGTTCACGAAGTAGATGAAGTTAAGGAATTCTGCTACCTGGGCAGCAAAATAACAAATGACGGACGGAACAAAGCGGACATCAGAAGCATACTAGCCCTGACAAAAAGGGCATTCTGGCCAAGAGAAGTCTACTAGTATCAAAGATAGGCCTTAATTTGAGGAAGAAATTTTTGAGAATGTACGTCCGGGGCACAGCATTGTATGGTAGTGAAATATGGAGTGTGGGAAGACCGAAACAGAAGAGAATTGAAGCATTTGAGATGAATGCTGAAAATGAGGTGGACTGATAAGGTAAAGAATGTGCTAAGAATCGGAAAGGGATATGTGGAAAACACTGACAAGGAGAAGGGACATTCAGGACATATGTTAAAACATCAGGGACTGACTTCCATGGTACTAGAGGGAGCTGTAGAGGGCAAAAACTGTAGAGGAAGACAGATATCGGAGTATATATAGCAAGTAATTGGAGATGTAGGTTGCAAGTGCTACTTTGAGATGAAGAGGTTGGCACAAAAGAGAAATTCGTAGAGGGCCGCATCAAACCAGTCAGAAGACTGATGACAAAAAAAGTAAAAATAAAAATAAATAAATAAAAATAAAATAAAAAATATTAAAAGTAAAAAAAAAATAAAAAAATCACAGTTACAAATGAAGACCGGAAACACATACATTGTAAGCTTTCTTCCTTACTAGATGTATTTGCAAGTTGAGTTTACCAAAATCAGTCCAGACTGATTTTTCTCTTCTGTTTATTTCTACGCCAGTCCATCCAGTCAGAGTTTTCAGGTATATAAAGAAGGAAGTCGGACTCGGCTCTATATTTAGCCGCCAGACACTTTGCGCTAAAATCCGGACTACCTATTTTAAATAGAGATATATTGTCCAATCACTTTAACACGACCATCTTTTAAAAGCCTTAATAACCACTTTTTGAAGCGTTGACCGCTGCGAAACGGGCAGAAAGAGTGTCAGTGTTAGTGAGTTTCTGGAAGGTGCGGACAAGGATGTTAAGCCATGCCGACTCCAGGGGCGCGTCCTGCTATGATAGGTTTTTCGGCTTAGGATCCATGGGGCGAACAGCCCCGATTGAGGTGGTCCGACAGATTCGCGACTGGCCTTAAATCCAGGGAGTTCGATGGTCGTTGGAGTACAGTAAACTCATACGGGTGCTCTTCGAACCACAGCCGTACACAGTGAGCTGTGTGACACGTTCCCTTGTCCTGGTGGTAGGTGCTATCGTGCCAAGGAAAAAAAATAACCAACTGCATGTGGCGGTGGACATGGTCCCGAAGGATAGTTGCATGCTTGTGTTGATCCATTGTGCCTTCGAGAATGATATCACCCAAGCGAAGGCCGCCATCCTGAGTGCTTGCGACGATTCTTGCAAGGTGTTTGCATTCACTTTCTTCACGTGGCACACGCCAAAGGCCATCTGTCCGATGGATCATAAAACGTGATCATTGGTGAACAACAATCAGCATAGGTACACGAACTAGGCGGTTGCTGTAGAGACCCATACGCAGTAACGTTCCTGAACGGTAGATGAGGACAGACTTTTAGTGAATAATTCAAAAACAGTCTTAATCGCATTTATTATTATTACTATACCGCCAACCGGTTTCAAACCGACGTAGGGGTCATCTTCTGGACATTTACACCATTGGTCAACTGCTGGTGCTGTCACTTCTGTCTACATAACGGCAGGAAACTATCCTACTAATCGCTGCTTCTCTCCACAACCATGTTGTCCAAAGACTTTTAGTGGCCCCTTGGTTCATCTGGGCGGTCAGTTCCTTAACCACTGCACTTCTATTCGCCCGTACGTGTCTTCTCATCCGTCGTTCACCTCTGTCATGTATGGCACTTGGTGCCAGTTTTCCATGGCGCCATTTTGCTATCCTTGGTATACTTTAAACATGGTGGAATGCGAGCAGTTTACAAGCTTAACTGTTTCGGAAATGCTTCCACCTTTGGCCCAAAAACTACGATCATGCTCTTTTGGACGTCAGATAAATCAGTTCGTTTCGGCATTACGACAACAACTACGCTATTTTTTTCGTTCCCTCGACACCCATTAACATACCTTCTACTACTAGCCCAGCCGTGTCCTAGTGGTTATGGAACGCTGCTTCCAATTCATCAGCTGAAACGTCCTCTTAGAAAAATTATACAAGACTGTGCTTAAAATGACACACAATATTTTTAGCGGAACGCAATCTGACTTTCAATAATCCCTACAAAAGAATGGCCCTGACTAACATTAACCTATAGCTTTCACAAATCACCTACCTCACCAAAAATCTTCGTTACTCGAACTACTGCAATACAGCGAGCGCCACTACTGCCAGCTAAATAAAAGATTCCCCTGACTAACATTAACCTATAGCTTTTACAAATCACTTACCTCACCAAAAATCTTCGTTACTCGAACTACTGCAATACAGCGAGCGCCACTACTGCCAGCTAAATAAAAGATTCAAACTATGGAAGTCACTAACCACTGATAGCCACAGTTAGCAAATGAAAGATTTTAATAGAGAACAAACTATGTATTTACCTTAATAGTCATAATATATATATATATATATATATATATATATATATATATATATATATATATATATATATATCAGTTCATCCATTCTTACAAATTTCAAAACTCCGCCATCTCTCTCCCCACGGCCACCACTGCTGGCGGCTCACCTGCAACTGCGCAACGCTACGCGCTGTTAACATCCAGCCGCCCAACACTACAATGGCGAGTATTACAACAATGCCAACCAGCCACTCACTGCACACAGCACAGCCAGTGATTTTTCTTACAGAGCGCTATGTGGTGTTACCAATAAAAAAAACCTAAACAGCCTACTTACACAGCGTACCATGCTGTTGCCAGCTGTTCGGCAGACTTTTCCAGAGTTTTAGGAACACAAGTACCCTTGCTCCTCGGAAGACTCCAAGGCCCCGCACAGTCCGCGCGCCCGACATGAAAGAGCTTGTGCTACGCTCGGTGAAAGAAACCCCTGGGACCAGTGTGCGACGATTAGTAGCAGCAGAAGGCGTGGCTCACTCTGTTATCCGGGGGCACTTCATGAACAACTGCTGTACCCTTATTGTCCACAGCGTGTTCGGGCCATAAGACCACTAGTTCGCCATGGTAGACGACGGTTCTCTCACTGGCTGTTACAGAAGTGTGTCGCAGATCCACTGTTCGCATCCAAGATTTTATTTACCGGGTTCACTAGAGGTAGTGTTGTGAATTTTCGTAGCCAGCGTGTACAGGCAGATGTAAATCCTGAAGCACTTCAGGAAAGATGGCATCAACATCTCAGGCACACATTTCAGGACCTCTGGATTGGTCGGTGGGGAAGGGAGGAGTGGGAGGGGGACCACAACTTTTCCTGTTCGTTCTCCAGACCTCGATCCCCTAGGCTGTTGGTTATGGGGACACTTGAAGGAACTGGTATACGCCACGCCAATCAACTATTTGCCTACACTGCAGGGTAGCACGTTCAATGCGTGCGAGTAGGTTCGATAGGGTATACTTCAAAGAGTGATTCATTGCCTACTACGGAGGACAGGTGTGCATTGTCATAAATGGGTGCTTCGTTGAACACCACCTGAAACACGTGTTTGTCGCAGGAAGTATGCATTTCCGGATCCATGTTTACTGGACTTATTTTTCTTGTTTCGATGAGTTCTACCGTTTTCTCAAAGAATTAGACACTTTTTTTGAACATCATTTATATGGAGACATAATTGATGAATGAAAATTTGTACCAAGGTCGGAATTCAAAGCCAGATCTCCCGCTCATTAGATAGGATTGAGCGGGGAGGCATGCTAGTCTCTGCAGTTGTAGAAAGCCATTGCCTCAGGGTGGTGTAGTGGTTAGGGCATCTGCCTAACCAGCAGGAGACCTGGGTTCAAATCCGGGTCTTGGTACAAATGTTCATTCGTCGCTTCAGTATCCGTATATACTCATATATATCTCTGACAGCGTTTACTTATAGGATGAAGGCCGCCATTTCCAAACACATTTCTCTGTGCTTGCCCGTATCTCTGACAGCGTTTACTTATAGGATGAAGGCCGCCATTTCCAAACACATTTCTTTGTGCTTGCCCGTATATCTGCAGAATGGTACAAAAAGCCAACAGCGAATAGAAGAGGATAACACTTACATCTCGAAAGTGGGTATTATAATGAATGACAAAAATACTAGAATCTTGAAATTGCACAAGTTAACAAAGAAATCACAGAACCAGTTGAGCAGTAACACTCTCTAGACACTGTTGTTGATTGGGTTTGCCGCATTCATCGTCATGTAGAACAGATGAAGGGAATAATTGGAAGTCAGGTTGCCCAGAGTCCGGCTTTAGTCGGACATTTGACGGTGGTGTCCTTCAAAGTATATATGAGACCGATGTCGGACTTTTTTCAAGCTTTTTAGCGATTAAGTAGAGAGCACGTAACTAAGCCCCGTCCTGAGGTAACGCCGTAAACGCGGGGAATAAAGTAAGAAGGAAAAGGAGTGTGCGTTAATGCGCCCGCACCCGTGGTTGTGTGCGTGTGCGTGTGTGCTCTTGTTTCTGGGTAGGGGAACTCGACAACGTGGTTGTCAGCGCCAATACGAATAGTAGTAAAAACGAGTGTGGTTAAAACATGGAAAATTCGATAAAACAAACCAAAAGCAATCTGAAATAAAATCTTACTCAGTCTCTCCCAGTTTCACCGATGATCATACTAGTACACATCATACAGGAGACCTTTAAAAAGGATAAGATGTTCTAAAGCTGTCAGTTAAAAGATAAACAAGACAATACGGAAGGAAAAATGATTTACAGGAATACGTCGCTGGATGATCTCTTACAAAAGCACGGGAGCAACTCGGTCATGGCACAAAACTTAAGAAGGTATACGAGTTGCTGCCCTCTCGTCTGAATGCAAGATACAGTACACTAAAATGTGGTGCAACTTCATCGTGCTACTGGCACCACACACTAGCACCACCGGAGCTAGAAGCCATGCGTCATAGGGCTGTGTCCTATGAAAGGGCTCGTGAGAGGAACTGCCTGAGTGGCTGGAAGGAGGTACGTAGGTTTTTGTCTGTCCCAGACGCTCTTCTTCCTATCCACGCATCATCTGTATCCCAAGAGCTGGGCAATAGGATGCAAGGGGGTCGCTAATTGAAGTGTCCGAGAATCAAGGCACTCCTCCTTGGCTGCTATGTACGCCATTTCCTTTCCCTTTGTACGCTAGTCCTCTGGCACCCAGCTTCCTCTCCAGCCTTTGTAGTTGGAGGAGAGAGTCCTAGATATTCTAGGCTACTTCATCCGCTGCATAAAACGGTTCTAGAGAGTTAAGAGACTCATGATGAATTCCGTGGTTGCAACATATCTCATCTGATCCAGTTCCCGAGAACATTTATCTCCGGAGACGGTCTCGTCTTAAGGACACAGTAAGGAAAAACAGCAGAGCAACCAGTGGAGTCCCTCCGTTTAGCGCATGTGTAAACACTGCTAAATAGTTGGGGTACTCAGCTGAAATGTCATAAAATAATGTTTTGAAAACGGATACAGAAGGGCAGCCTCTCCTCCCCTGCACTAAATATAAAGTTACTAAAATTACAATGAGTCTCTGAAGTAACCATGGTGGCAATAGGTTAAAACCGTGGATTTGAGGTTGCGCTTGCTCCACGACATGTGACCCCAGCACGCGCTTCACTCGGATACCAAACTGCCTAGTTGCTTGTGGCTGTAGATGTTTTTCAGCTTAGAGGACACGGGCTCACAGGCTACATTCATTTGCTAAACCAAAGCAGAATATCATATCCGCCATTTCACGTGTCTAATAGCAGGATGTCACTGCTAGCAAGTGATAGAAGACAGGAAATGTAAATCTACTACACCACTCGTACGTTCAAACAGCGTAATAACAGTAAACATATAACTGAATCCGCGTTTGGAAGAAAGTAAAACACTATGAGACGTACCCAGGGTTGACAGCACTGTACAATAAGGTACAAATACACGACGAAAACTAACGCAGACTAGAACACGGCTTGAACCATACAGCCGCCCGCTGTGACAGAGCAGTTCTAGGCACTTCAGTCCGGAACCGCGTTGCAGGTTCGAATCCCGCCTCGGGCATGGATGACCTTAGGTTAGTTAGGTTTAAGTAGTTCTAAGTCTAGGAGACTGATGACCTGAGATGTTAAGTCCCATAGTGCTTAGAGCCATTTGAACCATTTTTTCGAACCACAAAACTGATTGCAGACAGCCTAATAGTAGGTAGGGTAATGTGAGTAAGACATCATAATGCCCTGCCGACACACTTGTTGGAGCGCAACTAATGTGCTAATATCCGCAACCAAGTGTCGCACGGCTATTCCTATAAACACGTGTTTAGTATGCGTTTTCAGTCCCACGTTTATGGACTTATTTTTCTTGTTTCGATGAGTACTATCACCTCTCAAAGTATTCGACACTTTTGTTTGAACACCGTATGTTTGTATTAGAAGTTTGAGACTTGAAAAGGAACACACAGACACCGCATATGTGTTATATCACGGACATCAGTACCAACGCTTTTGTGGTACAAACATCGCGCACCTCACGTCCCCACACTTCGTACCTCAGACGCCGCGATACTATAACATATACAGTGTTGCATATGTGTGTAACGCTTAATATGCCTGTCCACACAAGTGGCCCATCGGGACCATCCGACCGCCGTGTCATCCTCAGTTGTGGATGCGGATAGGAGGGGCGTGTGGTCAGCACACAGCTCTCCCGGTCGTTACGATGGTTTTCTTGGACCGGAGCTGCTACTATTCGGTCGAGTAGCTCCTCAATTGGCATCACGAGGCTGAGTGCATCCCGAAAAATGGCAACAGCACATGGCGACCCGGATGGTCACCCATCCAAGTGCCAGCCACGCCGGACAGCGGTTAACTTCAGTGATCTGACGGGAACCGGTGTATCCACTGCGGCAAGGGCGACCGATAATTGTAATTATGCTTCATATGACTTTTTCCTGATTTCTATTACGGCAGCAGAAAGTGTTATGTTTTTTTAAACACCCTTGTACAACTCTCTCGCTCTATTTGCGACTTGACAATGACAACGATTGATGAAGACTGAGGCTGTAAATATCAGCGCACCACCCCTGTCTTTGAGACGCTTATCAGCCACGCAGTGTGATATTCAGCACGCGATCTAAATGTCATAATCACACGATCGTAGACATGGGTAAGATAGTAATAAATATTGCAGAATTCGCGCATATATATTTACAATGATCGATGAAAAGTTCACCCACTTGTAAGAGAAACGTCATCGGGTAAGACTATCTCGGTGTATACCAACACTCCTGGCTGCGAGGCAGTGTAAGTATTGATGTCGATGGTGATGAACAGGGGGAAAAAAACTTAACTGATAGTGTGTGTATCCCTTACAGGCAAAGTGACATGGTTTCAGCAGCAGCCACCTGACGTAAACATAATGCTGCACAACCAAACCTACTGTTTGAACATCATTGGTTGTAAGCGTGTCTGTGTCGGTTTGATCTCGAAGAGGGAGATGTACCTGATGGTAGTATTTGAAAACCGTCAGTTTAGTGGTGTGTAAGTAATATTATCCATGGAGAATTGCAGCAACTATGTGAAGTGGGAACGCAGATTTCGACTATGTTTCACAGAAACGTTTACTCTCCGTCTCTCATACAGGATGAAAGCACAAGTATTTGTTAATTCGAGGCATGATGCTCGGGATGGTAGATCCGCAACTGTTCATTACTGAGAAAATTTGATAGTTTTTTATTTTATACATCACAGTTGTATGAACATACAATTTCACTGGAGTGGTTACCAGTTTTGGATCTAATTTAAACTAACTTAAGCTAAGGACGACACACACACACCTATGCCCGAGGGAGGACTCCCTGCCGCCGTTGGATAGCAGCTGTACTTATTTGTTACATAGTTTAATCCTTAATTTCTTTGCGTGTTTCTGGGTACTTGCATAGTTAAATTCATAAATTTTGGGCGTATTATAGCATTTGAGATTTATAGCATCGCGTTTTAGTACCTGAATAGTGTAAAATCGCGTAGTCTCCTTCTGCCGCTGACCAGTGAGTCAGCAGTGCGCAAGTAGCAGCAAGTGGCTTATTTAGCTTTCGTATAAGTGTTATAGTCAAGATGAAAATTTGTTTGAGTGTTCTTATCGCACTTGTTTAGTTAATTTCGTCAAATCATTGTGTAATTTCGTAATTAGCAGGGCCAGAGTTGCATTTTAATATCGGTGACGTGCAAAGTCACGTAGACGTCTGTCATTTGTTTATTTCTTTCAAATAGTCTTTGTACGTTACTGACAGTACAGTTAGCATTCTGCCGCCGAGCAGTGTATCAGCAGTGCGCAAGTAGCAGTATTACCGCATTTACTAGGCAAACTTATATTTTAATAACCGTTTAAATTTTGTGTCGAATTGTTTGTGCTCTGTGTAGATTAGTTCAGACGCTCTTTGCGCAACAGTATTTAGCATTGATAGGGACTGCGACTGCTGTGTTCGGATGCGGGCTGAGTTGGCATCCCTTCGCTCCCAGCTTCAGGCAGTGTTGGCTTCGGTCACACAGCTTGAGGCTGTCGCCAATGGGCATCAGTTTGGGGGCCCGGACGGGGGTTTGTCGGGGGCGGCCAGGTCGTCCCACGCATCCCCCGATCGGACTACGACTGTGGCTGCCCGGGATACTGCCCACATTGAGGCTGACCCCTCACCTGTGGCCGAGTGGGAGGTCGTCTCGAGGTGTGGCAGGGGGTGAAAGGAATTCCGGAGGGCCGAACGGAAGGCCTCTCCAGTTTGTCTGAAGAACCGGTTTCAGGCTCTCTCTCCAGCTGCTACTGATCTTCGGCCGGACATGGCTGCTTGTTCTGTTTCAGAGGTTGCACTGAAGTCTGCAAGATCTGGGAGGTCGCAGAGGGTAGGCTTACTGGTCAGGCGCGTAATGGGGCTGCAAGTGAAGGGAAGAAAACTAATGTGCACTCCGTGTGCATACCGGGGGGTGTCATTCCAGATGTGCAAAGGGTCCTTCCAGATGCCATGAAGGGTACAGAGTGCACCCATCTGCAGGTGGTCGCTCATGTCGGCACCAATGATGTGTGTCGCTATGGATCGGAGGAAATCCTCTCTCGCTTCTGATTTAGTGAAGACTGCCAGTCTCGCTAGCGGGATGAAAGCAGAGCTCACTATCTGAAGCATCGTCGACAGGACTGACTGTGGACCTTTGGTACAGAGCCCAGTGGAGGGTCTGAATCAGAGGCTGAGACGGTTCTGCGACCGTGTGGGCTGCAGATTCCTCGACTTGCGCCATAGGGTGTTGGGGTTTCGGGTTCCGCTGGGTAGGTCAGGAGTCCACTACACACAGTAGTCGGCTACAAGGGTAGAAGGGTTGTGTGGTGTGGACTGGACGGTTTTTTAGATTAGATGGCCTCGGTCAAGTACAGAAAGGACAACAGTTTGAAAGGGTGCGGGACCAACTCAGGACATGCGGGGTCCAAGCAGCAATCGGTATTGTAATAGTAAACTGTCGAAGCTGCGTTGGTACCGGATCTTCAAGCGCTGATAGAAAGCACAGAAGCTGAAATCGTTATAGGTACGGAAAGCTAATTGAAGTCAGAGATAAATTCTACCGAAATTTTTACAAAGGCGCAGACGGTGTTTAGAAAGGATAGATTGCATGCAACTGGTGGATGCGTGTTTGTCGCTGTTAGTAGTAGTTTATCCTGTAGTGAAATAGGATAGTTCCTGTGAATTATTATGGGTGGAGCTAGTTTAATAATTGGCTCCTTTTACCGACCTCCCGACTCATCAGCATTAGTGGCAGAACAACTGAGAGAAAATCTGGAATACATTGCACCTAAATTTCCTCAGCATATTAAAGTCTTAGGTGGAGATTTCAATTCACCAGATATTGACTGGGACACTCAGATGTTTAGGACGGGTAGTAGGGACAGAGCATCGAGTGACATCCGAAAATTACCTCGAGCAATTAAACAGAGAACCGACTCGTGGAGATAACATCTTGGACCTACTGATAACAAACAGACCCGAACTTTTCGACTCTGTAAGCGCAGAACAGGGAATCAGAGATCATAAGGCATCCTTGAATATGGAAGTAATTAGGAATATAAAAATAGGGAGGAAGGTTTAGCTGTTTAGCAAGGGTAATAAGAGGCAGATTTCAGGCTACCTAACAGATCAAAACGAAAATTTCTGTTCCGACACTAACAATGTTGAGTGTTTATGGAAAAAGTTCAAGGCAATCGTAAAATGCGTTTTAGACAGGTAAGTGCCGAGTAAAATTGTGAGGGATAGGAAAAGCCCATCGTGGTTCAACAACAAAGTTAGGAATCTACTGCGAAAGCAAAGAGAGCTTCACTGCAAATTTAAACGCAGCCCAAAACCTCTCAGACAAACAGGTGCTAAACGATGTCAAAGTTAGCGTAAGGAGGGCTATGCGTGAAGTGTTCAGTGAATTTGAAAGTAAAGTTCTATGTACCGCCTTGACAGAAAATCCTAGGAAGTTCTGCTCTTACGTTAAATCAGTAAGTGGATCGAAACAGCATATCCAGACACTTTGGGATGATGATGACATTGAAACAGAGGATGACACGCGTAAAACTGAAATACTTAACACCTTTTTCCAAAGCTGTTTCACAGAGGAAGACCGCACTGCAGTTCCTTCTCTAAATCCTCGCACGAACGAAAAAATGGTTGACATCGAAATAAGTGTCCAAGGAATAGAAAAGCAACTGAAATCACTCAAAAGAGGAAAGTCCACTGGACCTGACGTACTACTAATTCGATTCTACACAGAGTACGCGAAACAATTTGCCCCCCTTCTAACAGCCGTGTACCGCAAGTTTCTAGAGGAACGGAAGGTTCCAAATGATTGGAAAAGTACACAGGTAGTCCCAGGTTTCAAGAAGGATCGTCGAGCAGATGTGCAATACTGTAGGCCTATATCTCTGACATAGATCTGTTGTAGAATTTTAGAACATGTTTCTTGCTCGCGTATCATGTCATTTCTGGAAACCCAGAATCGACTCTGTAGGAATCAACATGGATTGCGGAAACAGCGAGCGTGTGAGACCCAACTCGCTTTATTTCTTCATGAGACCCAGAAAATCTCAGATACAGGCTCCCAGGTAGATGGCATTTTCTTTGACTTCCTAAAGGCGTCCGATATAATTCCGCACTGTGGCCTAATAAACAAGTAAGAGACTACGGAATATCAGACCAGCTGTGTGGCTGGATTGAAGAGTTTTTAGCAAACAGAACACAGCATGCTGTTCTCAATCGAGAGACATCTACAGACGTTAAAGCAACCTCTGGCGTGCCACAGGGGAGTGTTATGCGACCATTGATCTTCAAAATATATTTAAATGACCTAGTAGATAGTGTCCTAAGTTCCATGCGGCTTTTCTCGGATGATGCTGTAGTATACAGAGAAGTTGCAGCATTAGAAAATTGCATCGAAATGCAGGAAGCTCTGTAACGGATAACCACTTGACACAGGGAGTGGCAACTGACCCTTAACATAGACAAATGTAATGTATTGCGAATACATAGAAAGAAGGATCCTTTATTGTGCGATTATGTAATAGCGGCACAAACACTGGTAGCAGTTCCATCTGTAAAATATCTGGGAGTATGCGTACGGAACGATTTGAAGTGGAATGATCATATAAAATTAATTTTTAGTACGGCGGGTGCCAGGTTGAGATTCATTGGGAGAGTCCTTAGAAACTGTAGTCCATCAACAAAAGAGGTGGCTTACAAAACACTCGTTCGACCTATACTTGAATATTTCTCATCAGTGTGGGATCCGTACCAGCTCGGGTTGACAGAGGAGATAGAGAAGATCCAAAGAAGAGCAGCGGCGCGTTTCATCACAGGGTTATTTGGTAGCCGTGATAGCGTTACGGAGATGTTTAGCAAACTCAAGTAGCAGACTCTGCAAGAGAGGCGCTCTGCATCGCGGTGTAGCTTACTGTCCAGGTTTCGAGAGGGTGCGTTTCTGGATGAGGTATCGAATATATTGCTTCCCCATACTTATACCACCGGAGGAGATCACGAATGTAATATTAGAGAGATTCGAGAGCGCACGGTGGCTTTCCGGCAGTCGTTCTTCCCGCGAACCATACGCGACTGGAACAGGAAAGGGAGGTAATGACAGTGGCACGTAAAGTGCCCTCCGCCACACACCGTTGGGTGGCTGTATAAATGTAAGTGTAGATGTAGAACCTCCGACGGGAGGGAGCCGCGCGGACTGCGTCAAAACGTAACTGTACCATTATACTGTAGACTTTGGACGAATTTTCACTTGTGTTGCACACTAGTTCAGATGGTTCATAGCATATGCGTCTATGTATTGACGAAAAAAATAGAGGCAAAACTAATGGATATGCATGGACGTATGAAGGCGGCATCTAAGGCACTTGAATCCTATCGTCACCAGTATTCTCAAAGTATATATAATTTATACGATATCTCAAAAACGGCTTTGCATACAGCAGCACGTTGCCGAGTGTGTGTCGAGTGGTTTAGGCGCAGTGGGTTATTCAACGGAATTTACGATTGTTAAAGTCAGGGCAGTTGCAAAGAGATCATCATTTTTCGGAAATGCTTAAGCCAGTAATAAAAGCCCAATGGGGCTGTCCCGGACTGTGAAAGGAGGCAGAAAAGAAGATGAGGTATATGCTATTGCTGACTTCATTAACCATTAGGCTTATGCTGAGTTACATACAATATACAGGATGAGCGGGACAAAACCACATATGTTGGGGAATCACTCAATACCTTCACTGACAATGCATTATGATGTGGGGAGAAGAACTGTTTATTATAGCTACTATTCGTAAAAATTTCTAACGTCCAACAGTATACCTCGGAAAAGATAAAATCGTATGGTCAAATATTATGCATGACTACGCATGTAATACCTCAAAACGACGAATGAAAGCCTTGAAGAGTGACAAACATAAGAATATAATTAAACGAACGTTATCATCTGCATATAGCGCACATAAAGGGGCTGAAGTTAAGCAAAAAAGACTGTACAGTCTACCTTTGGAGTATATATATTATGATGACACGAATGAAATCGAAGATCGATTACAACTCTTACAGCGCCAGCTGCTGCAGGGAATACAGGTGCACGAAATACAAAATTGTGTTTCGGAAGTGTTACCTACCTAATTGGTCAACAGAGATATTTACAATTTCCAAGGTGCAGCGCAGGAACCAGAGAACATATATCTTTAAAGAAAGTGACGCTCAAGAAATCGTGGGGAGTTTTTATGCTGTGGAACTATACAAAAGCTACAAATTGGATGTGTTCCTCGTAGAGTGCGTCATAAGACGTCATGGGAACAAGACATTAATGAAATGGCTCGGCTTCTCATCGAAGCACGACAACTGCGTGAACTCTCGCAATTTTCTATGTACCAGGACTCGCAAATCTTAAATCAAGCTGTAGCATGACTTGAGCGCTAGAAACTGTATCAACAGAGATTGTAGCTGCCCTCTTGAGAATCTACCATTAGAACTTCATATTCGTGGATACAACTTTTTTGGACCTGGAATGAAATTAAAAATGCTCGTAGCTCATGGTGATAAGGGAGTTGATATCCAAGACGACGCATGCATAGCATGCCACTGCTTATGCTACAAAGATAGCTCATCATATTAGCTGATA
Organism: Schistocerca gregaria; assembly: GCF_023897955.1. Taxonomy (NCBI): domain Eukaryota; kingdom Metazoa; phylum Arthropoda; class Insecta; order Orthoptera; family Acrididae; genus Schistocerca; species Schistocerca gregaria. The sequence continues at coordinate 199,124,481 of NC_064922.1, forward strand.
AGGGCAGATACATACATCGAAGAAAGGAGATTGGTAGAGGGCAACGTATTGTTGCGTTAGTCATCGATAACAATAGGTAGCAAGCTTGAATTGGGAAATGGGACAAACGTCAAACAAACAATGCATGCAGCTCGTCGCACACTAAAGATCAAGGAAAAATTTACGGACTGTTCAGAAAACTGCATCCAATCAACAGTGACCGTGCCTAGAGGCAGAAATGAGGAAGGTGTTAAAACGTCCAGGGCCCTGTTAATATCAAAGACATATGGCGAAATAATTTCATTTCTAATCCCAGCAACAGATTTTGGTTCGTTTGCTGCGGGAGTCACTGTCATAGTTCTAGCAGTAAGTAATGCACAAAACCCTGAGAAACAACTCCAAGAGGCAGAAAAGCATAATATGGCTACCGAGATTACCACTATCAGTACAGGAATACATTTAAAACCGTGCAGAAAAGGGCTAGGATTGTACATAAAAAAGCCATTAGCGATACTACCAGCTCGTGGTCGTGCGGTAGCGTTCTCGCTTCCCGCGCCCGGGTTCCCAGGTTCGATTCCCGGCGCGGTCAGGGACTTTCTCTGGCTTGTGATGACTGGGTGTTGTATGATGTCCTTAGGTTAGTTAGGTTTAAGTAGTTCTATGTTCTAGTGGACTGATGACCATAAATGTTAAGTCCCATAGTGCTCAGAGCCATTTGAACCATTTTTAGCGATACTACCAGACATACCAAGTACAAAAATACGTATGCTTAAACTCGCCAGAAAACTCAAACTACCGAGATTTCGCGGCGTCTTTATGTGGGATACATTGCCAGAGGCGAGAGGCGACGTGGAAATCGAAACAGTGTGAGAACGTCAATTTGACTGTCTGAAGAATTGTGTCGGTACAATATCGGCAGGAACCAGGTGTTGTACAATTTTCGGCGCTACCAAGACTTCAATTCACATCTATGCAGACATTTCTGCCTAATGTGTCTCCTGACAGTTGCATAAAACCAATCAGTATGCACATCACTGCATAATTTGCAGTCGAGATGCGATGTCATTCACTCTAACTTTAAAAGCGGTGTAGCTTGCTCGCCAGGTTTAGAGAGGGTGCGTTTCTGGATGAGGTATCGAATATAGTGCTTCCCCCTACTTATACCTCCCGTGGAGATCACGAATGTAAAATTAGAGAGATTTGAGCGCGCACGGAGGCTTTCAGACAGTCGTTCTTCCCGCGAACCATACGCGGCTGGAACAAAAAAGGGAGGTAATGACAGTGGCACGTATAGTGCCCTCCGCCACACACTGTTGGGTGGCTTGCGGAGTCTGAATGTAGATGTAGATGTAGACACCACAGTTCATCAAGAGTGTGACTGGCGTATTGTGACGAGCCAGTTACTCGGCCACCATTCACCAGACGTTTCCAATTGGTGAGAGATCTGGAGAATGTGCTGGCCAGGGCAGTAGTGAACATTTTCTGTATCCAGAAAGGCCCGTACAGGACCTGCAACATGCGGTCGTGCATTATCCTGCTGAAATATAGAATTTCGGAGGGATCGAATGAAGGGTAAGGCCACGGGTCGTAACACATCTGAAACGTAACGTCCACTGTTCAATGTGCCGTCGATGCGAACAAGAGGTGACCGAGATGTGTAACCAGTGGCACCCCTTACCATCAGACCGGGTGATACGCAATTATGGGGATGACGAATACACGCTTTCAATGTGCGTTCACCGCGATGTCGCCAATACGGATGCCACCATCATGATGCTCTAAACAGAAGCTGAATTCATCCGAAAAAAGACGTTTTGCCATTCTTCCACCCAGGTTCGACGTTGAGTAAAGCATCGCAGGCGCTCCTGTCTGTGATGCAGCGTCAAGCGTAACCGCAGCCATGGTCTCCGAGCTGATAGTCCATGCTACTGCAAACGTCGTCGGACTGTTGATGGTTGTTGTCTTGCAAACGTCCCCATCTGTCGGCTCAGAGATCGAGACGTGGCAGCACGATCCTTTACAGCAATGAGGATAAGATGCATGTCATCTCGACTGCTAGTCATACGAGGTTGTTGGGATCCAGCGATTCCATATTCTGCTAACAGTCATTGTATCTCGACCAATGCGTGCAGCAACGTCGCGATACGATAAACCGCAATCGCGATAGGCTACAATCCGAGCTTTATCAAAGTCGTAAACGTGATGGTACCCATTTCTCGTCCTTACACGAGACATCGCAACAACGTTTCACCAGGCAACGCCGGTCAACTGCTGTGTATGAGAAATCGGTGGAAATTTTCCTCATGTCACCACGTTGTAGGAGTCGCCAGCGGCGCCAACCTTGCGTGAATGGTTTGAAAAGTGAATCATTTGCATATCATAGCATCTTCTTCCTGTCGGTTAAATTTCGCGTCTGTAGCACGTCATTTTCGTGGTGTAGCAATTTTAATGGCCGGTTGTGTATCTCCCTGTGACTGTTCAGACATTAGTCCATTTCGAGATGCATATGATAGATCGGAACGTAGATATAGTCGATTTTCACGGTGAGTAAATTATAGCGCATCTTCATCTACAACATAAATATGGATATTAAGAAGAAATACAACTTACCCATCCATTAAAAAGACGACTTTTCAGCGGAAGCAGAATGCAATAACATGCAAGAATTGTGAGATTCTTAAATCCACGTGACTGCAACTCACAATGACAACATTCGATGAAACAACTCCAGCTCAATTTCTTTGGCCAGCAGTATGATGGACTGACACTTCCAAGCAAGAGCTTCCTATATTTGGAGGGGATATTTACTCCTAAGAAAAGTTCAGCAACATCAGCAACATCGGATCTGAATGCCGTAGAAAACAGATCATTGCAGAACTTCCCGGGAATACGATCGTATTGTATACTACTGATCACTAACAGGAATTGTACAATGGGTAGTATAAATGTAGAGGCATTACGCTTCATACAACGCGTTAGACAACCATTCCTCAAAGAACAAAGATTGTCACATACGACGAGTACGGCTGATTTGTGTTTAAAGATGTTACGTTCCGTGCATTCTCCAATGCCGGCCAAATACAAATGACGTATGCCACAATAGTCAATTCATCCAAACCATTTGGCTGAGTGCAGTGTGTAAATCCCAAAAACGGCGTCGTGGTTGACTCAATTTTACCTTGCACGTCGCTAGGGTGATGAAGGGGTGATGTATGAAAGTACGGTGCCATCGCCCCAAAATAATCTCAGAGTCAGTATAGTTTACATAAAATGTTGTGAGAAGATTTCCTACTGTCAAGAAATTTAAAAACGTGCGTCCAACCAGGATACGGAAATAGAAGGATGTCCTGCCCTCAAGCAGCTGAAGTAGAGATGCCGAAAACATAGTTTTGTGAACCTCCTATTTTCCGCCTCCCAACTTACAGGCTTCAGGTAAGTATGTAACTTGCGCTTTCTGCTTCCCACCTCGTGAAGAATATGAAGCGCCAGCCGGCCGCGGTGGTCTCGCGGTTAAGGCGCTCAGTCCGGAACCGCGTGACTGCTACGGCCGCAGGTTCGATTCCTGCCTCGGGCATGGATGTGTGTGATGTCCTTAGGTTAGTTAGGTTTAAGTAGTTCTAAGTTCTAGGGGACTTATGACAACAGCTGTTGAGTCCCATAGTGCTCAGAGCCATTTTATGAAGCGCCAGACGGCAGATGTAGACAGGCAGCGTGACGTTGGTTAGATTATTCCAGTTCAGCTGGAACATTGTCACTGTACTGCATACACACATGCAGTAACACATACAGGCACATTCGATTAGATGTACCATGAATTCATGCGCACTACCACTTGGCAGTGTTCGATTTCATGTACGGTACGTGTAGACGAGTTTTACAGTTATGATGGAAAAGCACGAAAGTGAGTGCGGTGCTTGATCCACATCTACTTCGCTCTGTACACCTGTACCCACCACCAGATGCGCTGAGACCTGAAAGGCGCTGAACGGCACGTTCTCATTTAAATCTGATGAGAAGGTGCTGGTAAGGGCACTCGTTTAACACGTGCTCACAACTTGTTTTCAAGGATAACGCCACCACTTTTCGATGACGTGTCCATGGCATTTCTCATAATGATTTAGATAAAAGTGACTGCAAGTATTTTTTTCTACCTGTCTGTAATTTGTGATTCACCATTTCATGCAATACTAATGTGTTCTACTTTTCTATAGCTGAACAGATCAATACTGACCTATCACAACAAGCACCTAAAACACAGTTTTCCACCTGGAGCTTGTGCGGCTTTGGTCAGATAGTTGATGATTGGATAAATGCCATCGGCGGTGAGCTAACATTTTCCACTCAGAGCTAGTGGGGTTTTGACCAGCTTATGGATGGGCTACCACAAGTACTGACAGAATTTTTTTTTCTGTTCAGCGTTCATGGGGAATGACGCTAGTCATCGAGAGGTACATAGATGAGTAGCAGTTCTACTGTTTCTTCTATCAATAATAATAATTTTTTAATGCCTGCATACTGTGTTCTTCCCTTTTGTCCTAGATGTACTCGATGGTGACATGGGGAAGGAATTGAAAACTCTCCTGAACCGAAAAATACTAGAATACACCTCATCTAATATTATGAGTAATGAGGATGATAAGTGGCTGAAAGCCCTTATCATCAGTGAACCTAGAGGGAGTAAGAGATTTAATTAATATTTAGGGATATGCATGTCTTTTACTTGTCTGTGTATGATAACAGTCAATTTTACTTCTACATTCATTTCATTAGGAGTATTGGAAACTTCCAGAGATGGACTTTCAACACCGCTACCAGACCGATCACAGATGCAGCCACCCAAGTCTGCATCACCCCAGGGCAGTGCCATCAGTGACTGAGTCACCTCTTCTGGGACTATCTGGCTGCAGTCCCCACCCTACAGTAGCAGTAGCATTGACACGTACTTAACTTGTGCAGCACCATCTGGCTACCACTCACAGCCTAGTGGCAGCAGAGTGGTGCCATCGACGCCTGTGTCACTTCATCCATGACCAACTGGCTGCCTGTCGGTATCAGGGCAGCACTGTCAGTGTTCTGTGTCACCCTGTTCACAGTCTAGCAGTGGTAGCTCCACAGCCCATCTTGTTCACTAATTCCAGGTAAATTACACAGCCATGTCACACCACTCAGCGGTTCTGGTGCTTTCAGGGACAGGTCATTATGGTCCCATATTGATAACGCCTGTGCTGGATTTTGAGACGTGGCGGCCACCTTGCCTCAAGGGAACTCCCTGAAGTCAGCAAAGCCCACCCATATCCTACAATCAGTTGCAAAACAATTCTCTATTGCGAGCTGTCACACACCCCTATGGAAGGGTGTAATGCATCTTCATCGTCACACTTTAGGTGAAGGATGGCATGATATGGTGGGACATGTCAGTTCCTGCGTGGTATAGAACTTATACCAATAGTGTCAACTGAAATGTTTTGTGATATGAAGGGAAGAGAGTGTGATAACGTGCATAGTCATGTACTCCACCTTGATGTGTGCTCACGTGTTTCTGATCCAGTTAAGGGAAGGGGGGGGGGGGGGGGAGCCACATTGATCCGTCTTCCAGATGATATTGTGTCCAGAAGGCATGTATTAAGTGTGATGTCGTCAGTCATACGACCACACCGCTGTGTGAGAAATTGATCCTCCGGATCCGATTCTCTCGATAAACAGAACAGAAGAACGGCTGTGTTAGCCAAAGAGAACTCAGCCAGTGGCAGTACTTAGGCTCGCCGCGAGGCGCCGCTAGGCCACTTCATGTGCAGCTGGTGTGTAGTGCAGTTGTGCCAGTCTACAGTTCGTAGCCGCAATCAGTGGTCAGCCAGCGCCGATGTTAGTCATCGTCTGCAGCTCAGTCATTGCTGCCATTAACTCTTTGTAGCTCCGTTCCAAGTTCGTCTTCAAATTCACCGGATTCACATTCAAGATTACCAGAGATTAATTTGTCACTGCAAGATTTGCGACTTGTAAATTATGTCATTCTACAGACGCTTAGTCTAGTCGCGTCTTCTATAATTGTCAACCAACTGATCATGGACTACAGCAAAGTTAAGTAATAAATACTTTCTTATTTTGTACTCCTGCCAATTAATTTTGTTTTCCTGTTGTAGCTACCAAGCAGTCTTGGCATAGTAGAACACACGTTCCCACCTCCTTGGCTACCTTACATTTGCCACCTCATATTGATGGACTCGATTATGGTGGAAGATCGAGAGCCATCATTAACGTCCAGAATACTAAGTAAGGGGAGTAATATTGGTTCGCATGGTCGCTTTTGGCTTGCATTAGTTATTACCCAAAATACATCACAATTATTTCATTACAAGTGAGTATTTAGAAAGACATCTGACTGACTGCTCAAGCTAGGAAAAGGTAGTTGTGGTAATACCTACCGAATATGAAAATATCTTAAACATTAAGAACGCTTACCAACTGGAGGAATATCTCTTTGTTGTATATGCTGACTTTGAGTCTTTACTAGTTCCTGTGGCATGCTATGAAGATGTTCCCAATTCCTCTCACACTACTTTCACAGAACGACACATGCCGTATGTGGCACCACATCAGACTATAAGCTCAAATGTTTCACCTTGAAATAAACTTGACTCATATGTCAGGGATAATTCTGTGAGATGCTTGCGTGGGATGCTGATGGCTTTTATAGCAAAAACATCCCACGTACCAACTCGCAGAAGAACTGCGTGTTATACAATCAGGCAGTAAACTGTAATAGTTGTGGCCAGCATTTGGACAGAAAAGCGGAAACTCCATGTAGAGACCACCTTCATCTAACAGCGAAGTTCTGCGGTGCACTTCACAATGCACGCAACTTGAAGTACGAACTGCCACAACACACACCCGACTTCTTCAATAATTTGAGCAGGTATGATGCTCACTTTCGTGTTGAAGACTTTTGTGCTTTCTGACTGGATAATGATAAGGTCAGCATCATTATTGACTATACAAAAAAATAGATTTCATTGTCCAAGGGAATGACGGCAAGAATATCGCTCCAGTTGCTGGATTCGCTATGTTTTATGCAGGCACCTCTTCAGAAGTTTCCTGAGACAGTTTGTCGAGCGGATATGCATGTCATTCCAGCTGCCTTTCCCAACGACGCTGAGTTTCACCTTGTAGTGAAGAAAGGGGTATTTCTTTATGAATACCTTGATTAGATGTACAGGCTCCATGAACCCACGTAGACAAATGCAACCGAATTCACAGCAAACTAATAAGTACTACCAGAACGGATGCGATGAATATCTGATAGGAGTCCAGAATCTCTGATTTTGAGGGTTATCCTTAGGTGTACACGGAGACAGATGTTTATTGCATGCAGATGTTTTCGAGAAATTCTGGAATGTATGTGTGGTGTCACCGTCAGGCACCACACTTGCTAGGAGGTAGCCTTTAAATCGGCCGCGGTCCGTTAGTATACGTCGGACCCGCGTGTCGCCACTATCAGTGATTGCAGACCGAGCGCCGCCACACGGCAAGTCTAGCCTAGAGAGACTCCCTGGCACTCGCCCCAGTCGTACAGCCGACTTTGCTAGCGATGGTTCACTGTCTACATACGCTCTCATTTGCAGAGACGGCAGTTTAGCATAGTCTTCAGCTACGTCATTTGCTACGACCTATCAAGGCGCACTATTCAGTTACTATAATCTTCAAGAATGTATTCTGAACAGATAATATTGTGAATCATGTACCGTCAAGAGCGACATTCATCATTAATGGATTAAATTTAAGTATCAAACTAATTGCGTCCGCTTTCTGAATTCTCATTCCTTGTCATGTTCCAGACCTCACGTCAGTATAGTTCTTCCCTCCCCACGCCAGCCTGCATTTCGGCCTCCACTCGTAACACGGTGTTGGCTCTTCTGCTAACATAAAAGTATGCATGGGCACATTCACTCTGGATCCTATCTTCTATTACACTGTCCTAGGGCTATTGTGGGATGCAATGTTAAAAATATCACTCGCTGTTCATGAATAGCAGCACAACAGGTCGAAACACCAGACTGACGAACAAATTTGCAGTCAGTGTGAATGGGATAACCATGAGTGCTCCTGCTGTCATACGAAATTGCATCCCATACCATAACACCAGGTGTATGTCCATTGTGTCTAGCATGCAGGCCCTAAACTAGCCTCCTTGTAGCTAGCACACGGCCATTACTGGCACCGAGGCAAAACCAACTTGCGTCAGAAAACACAGCAGACTTCCACCCTGCTCTCCGATCAGCTCTCGCATGCCACCAATGAAGTCAGAAATGATGGTGGTATGGGTCCTGGGGTCATACATTCTTGTGGCCACTGCTACAACCAATCACGTGCAGTGACTACGCTCCTGCCAAGTCTTTTTACAAGAAGGAACATCCCGCTTTTCGTAGCATTCGAAAAGATCTCATTCAAACTCAATGAGGTATTGGTAATGGCATCTCACGACCGTTACAGCGTGTGTTTAAGGCAAACCTGACTTGCATCATCATTGTGCAGCTCATAGTGGCACTCTTACGCGAGTGGCACGAAAACTGAATAGACACAATCTTTCTGATGTAGAAACAAGCCTACCAGCTTTCGTTTATGTTCACAACTCCTTTCGTTTCTGTTCACAACCTCTTCTTGGTGCAGCGATTTTTTCTTCTGCCGGTGTGTATTCGTGACCTGTTGTTATTATTATCTTTCCTATGTTTATGCTTGTGTCGTTAAGACATGTAAATGATATGCTAAATAAAGTAAGGTGTGGTTTATAAATGCCTGAGAGCCAGTGGTGGCAGACCGACTGCTGTGAGTATCAGCATACACTTATTTAAACTACAATTATTTATTATTCCATAACTGCCGACAATATTTTCAGTACAGTATGTAGAATATCACAGCAAAAATCGCAAGCTGCATCAATCACTTTATTGTCAGCACTCCCATTTTGTCATACTGTGGACAGAAAACAAACAAAAAACAATAAAAAACAAAATACATAAAATTGAATGCTTAGCAGCTGATGCGAGAGTGGCGGATTTATCAATCATTTTCGTTGTCAAGCAGGATCGTGAAGACGAAAATGTAGCAAGAGTGCGGAATACATGGATTTTTTAAAAAAAATTACAATCTGTTGCTGCTGTAATACAAAACAGGAAAAATGGTAAGTATGACATCATACAAAAGATAATAATAATTATGAGTAGATGAATACTTACACACTTCTTGTGTGGATATCCATTTTAAACATTTCCCACACATGAAGTACTACATACTTTTTAGCTGGAGTATCGTGACGTCACAAGTGCGAACATGCAGGGCTGTGCGGGCAAGTGGTATGAATTATGGAGGTGCTGATGCTGGTGTGTCCAAAATATAACGTGTGTGTGGTGTCTGTGTATTCCAAGCATGATACGAAAGCATCCATGAAATATTGTGCTCATGCACGTGTTGTGCAGGGTATGTAGGTATGGGTAGATGATGATGCGTGGAAATTGAAGGAGTCTATGCTCCTGGCTGAATCCTGATTTTGATGTCAGTGAAATACGACATATATGCATTTGCGGTCGAGTCTTACTCCCATTAAACGTGAATTCAGTAGTGTGTTTAATGCTCCATTGGCTGCAGAGCGGGAGCACTTGGGGTAGTGGGTGCTTCATGCAAATTGCACGAGTGCAAGTGGGGCGGCCTCTCCTCCTTGGCCTTGGCACGAGGCCAGATGTCATCATTCCTAGAATGGCCTTGGAGACAAAGACGTGCTGACACACCTGTCAGCGAAATATGAGATGCACAATGGTCTCAGCTGTAACATGGCACCACAGATAAGAAAGTATTGATGCTGATCTCGGCATCTTGAGCCAGAACCGGCAATGATTTGCTACCCACGTGGGCTGGACCAGTGCTCAGCTCCTCCAATGGCTCTGACCATGGACCATCTTCACACTACCCACTCCAGAAGGTCGTCCCCCTACACCTGCAGCGCCACCAGCAAAACCGTTATATTCAACAAGTGACCCACCAGCCACATAAGAAAGATCTGTGGGCATAAGTAACGTGCCAGCTACGGTACAGTTCATATATGTCACCTGCACGTCTAGTTGACATTAAGGATAATTTCAAACAACATGCATATGCCGCAGAACGATCACCAGCTCCGTATGTTAGTAAACAGGGGGCTGTTCTGTTTCAGGTTTTCGGGAGTTCTTATGTGAATGCTATTATTAGAAGACTGGTAAAGATATACATAAGCATAGCACAGTGTTTAGCACTGATATGAACATTGTCCCTGGCGGTCAAAGGACTGATTTGAATCTCACTTTCGTACCAACTTTAAATCACTTCCAAAAAATTATTGTAGTACACAGGAAAATCCGGAGTAGAAGACTAAAGTCCCCACAAAGTACTAATACTGAAGAAGTCTAACATGACAGAGGTTCTTCAATCTCAGTGTTTGGCTCAGAACCTACAAAGTACTAATACTAAAGAAGTCTAACATGACAGAGGTTCTCCAGTCTCAGCATTTGACTCAGAACCAGAACTTTCAATAAATAGATCATAAGAAACCAATGCTCGCTGAAGATTCTCAGAACAAAGAAAAAAGCTTGTTTTTGCTTATTTAAAAAAAACAACACATATTTACTCATTTACACTATATTGAGGACGACTGTTCGTATATGGAATCTCCACATGGAATATTGGCCACTGTTCATAACAGCAGATAGTGGCGTGACTGAATGTTTATTTCAGTTATCGTCAAGGGAGTCTTCAATTCATCAGCCTTGCAAGTGCATTTGTTGGGTAAGTACCATATATTAATTTCAATACTGTCTACTTAACAAATAAAATACGTTTCTTTGTCACCCTACATGTTTTGTTTTATACACATAAACATTGAGTGTAATCTGAGAATTGCATTTTACTTATAAGTTTGTCTTGTTACATCCACAATGTATATCCTTTACTAAATAACTGAAACGACATTATTCCTGATACATATTTGTCACACCTTTTAGTACATAATCATGAGATGTTGCCTCCTCATACAATCTAGTTGCTTTCATATTTTCTTAATATAGGTCTGTTTTGTGTGTATGAAATGGGGCAATTTTCACTCTTTGTTACTAGTAACTACACAACACTGTACTGTCATCAAAAGTCGCTGCAAGTAACACATACTGGTGCACACAAAATGAGCTTTATCAATAGTTTATAGTTCAAATTTTTTATGTGTCTACTCGAGGGGTGCCCTTAGCTTGACCTGCAGAGGGTAAAAGAAACTCTTACATTTACAATGCCGCCCATAGACAGACGACCTCCCCAGATATTGTAACTGTTAGACGTACTAGATGGGCACCCAGAGACTGTATTTACCTGTGTGGGTTAAAATGAACAATAAAACTGAGTCAGTCAGAGGACCCTGATAAATAGACGATTCAACAGGATGTGGTGTTTTGTGAATATGGGCAAACTAAATGATACTCCAGGTAACGCAGTAAAACATTATCGGAGAGTACGTTTTTGATTTACTTTAAAAAATAAGGTATCATATTGCAGCAATGAAAGTTGCTAAGAAATAATTCGGTTGACGTAAATTATGGCCCTCTGCAAAACAGCCACGAGTCCCTGTTCGACCTAACTTCTGCACCCAGTCTGGCTGCCAACCTCAAGCAGATTTCGCAGCGCTCTTCTCCCGTTAATACTGTCACTCCATGCATACCGCATGAGGTGGATACTGCTGCCGCCAGCACATCGGTGCCTGCTAATGCAATGCGCATAAAGCCCCCTGTGAAATGTACATATTCTAATACTCCATTTCTCTTAAAGTAAGCGCTAGAACCTGGGAAGCGCATATTAGTACAATTTACACAATGGGCATAGTATAGTTTTATGTTGTCAGTTCTAGTCCATGATGTCAGGATATTTAAAAAGTGACTGCAGACGATCAAGCTGTGGTCGAAACGAATGTTTTCTAACTTGGTTTAATTGCAAAGACACACAAGTTAGGTGTAAAAATAAACTCAGTAGACACTGGATCTTTATGCTGTCACATCATAAGTCCATCAACATGCATTAGTTCCACACTCGGTTTGACAAAATGTTGACTGGACATTCCTCCTCTTTAGATTTGTAATGAACTCTCATCTCATATAAATTCATTCTAAATAACAAGCCAGCATTTACTTTCAGAGCGGTTACTCTAAAAAACACTACAGGCGACTGTAAAATTGAAAGTGGCTGCTAAATGCACAAATACTGCTTTGTTAGTTGCATTTGTTGATTAAGTGAAAGACCATATCAACGGGATGTAAGCGCATCAGAATGAAAAATAAATGAAGTTCTCGCAACATAACTGTGATTTCCGTAACTACTAGCTCACTCTGAAGGTAAACAGATGTCACTTCTCTGTGACAGTGTTTACTTACTGCCTGGTAGCCGCATTTCTAAACACATTTCTCTGTACTTTTAATTAATCATCTGTGTGTCTGCAGAATGAGATAGAAAGCCAACAACAAACAGATGAGCATTACACAATGTATTAATTGTTGGCCTGAAAATGAATAATAAAAACATAAGAGTCATACGTAATTAGCAGAATGAATATAAAATTATTAAAATTAACAGAGAAGTCTTAGAACCAGTTGAAGAGTTTTATTCTCTAGGACACTGTTATTGGTTGGGTTTGCAGAATTCATCTTCGTCTAAATTATCTCCCATGTAGAGCAGATGAAGAGAATGACTAGATTCTGGGTTGCCAGGAGTATGGCCTCAACCGAACATGTCTCACATATGATGGTGGTGTCTGACAGCCTGTTTGGCTTTTTGAAAGCTTTTTAGCTATATACTGGAGAATATACAGCTAAGGCCATCCTGAGTTAATCTCATAAACGCAAGGAATAGGTGTAAGGAGGAGGAAAGTGTGTGTGCGTGTGTGTGTGTGTGTGTGTGTGTGTGTGTGTGTGTGTACGTGTGTACGTGTGTGTGTGTGTGTGTGTGTGTGTGTGTGTGTGTGTGTGTTTGTGGGTTACGCGTCCTCAACGACGATGTCGTCAGAGACCATAGGAAGATTAATAGAAACGAATGTGGATAAAACATAGAAAGTGCTAGCAAAAAAATCAAAAGCAATCTGAGATAAAATCGTAGTCTCTCTCCCTATCTCATCCATGATCACACTAGTTCACATCACGTATGACAACAGTTCAGATCACTTAAGCCAGACACAAGGCATGTGTACCCAGTCACATTTTTTCGATCATTCAAAGGAATGTTATCCCACTCATGAGTCAAGGTAACGAAATCCAATTCGTGAGGGGGAACATGTAAGGAGTTCAGCACTTTGGGCAACAGAAGCTGTGAGCAATGCAAAATATATGAGGATTTTGAAAAAAACATCACTCGTAATATACTGGTCAAAGGAGTGCAAGAATCCATTAGTAAAGACGTATTTAATCCAGAACCTTGTAATGAGCGTCAGTGTAGCCTCAAATGCTATTTCGAGAAATATATTAATAAAACCAAATATTGGGTTGAGGCAATACCAAAGCAGGACATGCTTCATATCAGAAAGACGAAGTTAACTGTCCACATAAAGTAAAAATTAATAAATGCACCAGACAAATATGTGAATACTTTTATATGTGTACTAGACAATACTAACCTATCAAATGAAGCTTGACAAACAGGTAAAAGGAATACAGTATGAGATGAAAGGTTAGCTTTAAGATATGAATTAGTGAAGGCAGCAGAGGATCAAGTAGGTAGAAAGGGTCTAGCAGAAATCTTCGTATATCACAGGAGATGTTAAGTGTAATTGATGATCAGAGAAAATATAAAAATATAGAAAATGAAGGAGGTAAAAGGGAATATAGACGCTAAAAAGTGAGATTGTCAGAATGAGCCAAATCGCTAAGTAGGAATAGCTAGAGGTTAGAGGACAAATGGAGGTCTTCAGAAGCGCATATAGCTAGGGGAAAGAGAGTTACTGCATATAAGAAAATTAAAAAGGTCTTTTCACAAAAGAAATGGAGATATATGAAAATCAAGAGCTGAGATGGAAAACAGTTCTAACCAAAGAGGAGAAAGCTGAAACATGGAAGGTATATATAGAGGGTCTATAAATGAAGTTGAAGGGTGTGGCCGTGCGGTTCTAGGCGATTCAGTCTGGAACGGCGTGACCGCTAAGGTCGCAGGTTTGAATCCTACCTCGGGCATGGATGTGTGTGATGTTCTTAGATTAGTTAGGTTTAAGTAGTTCTAAGTTCTAGGGGACTGATGACCATGGTAAGTCCCATAGTGATCAGAATTTTTTTTAAGTTGAAGGAAATATTATAGACAGATAGGAAGAGGTGGATGAAGATCATACCGTGAGAAGAATTTGACAGACCACTGAAAGGCCTAAGTCAAATCAAGGCTTCTAAAGTATACGACATTCCCCTAGAGCTATTGATGTCAGTGTACTGTGACACCCTTTAGATACCACTAACGCCAACTTTGTACTGTATTTCCCTTTAGATACTAGTAACTCGTAGGAGATATACTGTATGAACAAGGTCTAACAGCTCTGCAACACGCAGGTGAGAAACTACGTCGGCCAATGTAGCCCACTCTTTTAGTACTATAATAAGCTCTCTCTTGATAAGACTATGCCTACACTCAACGACTTAATCTGTGTGACCTGAAGTAATCGTCTGTGCTAATATAACAACGTCACGTAAGATTTGATATTCAGCTTCCCACGCTATAAATCATACTGTAGCTCGGCACATCACTATAGACGAAAGGATGTTCACAATAACACTTTTCGTGGTATAATGGGGCCAATGGTAGCTACCTGGATATTAATAACAACAACGCACCTGACTATCATGTTTCACTAGGTTCGAATGATAAACTGTCACCAAAGCTAGTATCCGTCACCAGAAAAATACTAAATGAGAGTGGGAAGTAGAAATGATGTATTCACCTTAACTATAACAGCACCCTGAAGTGAAGCCTACTCTGTGCACTCTGATAACACAGTTAAACTTTCTTAACAACGTAGGTACCAGAAACGATAGCTTCCGTATATACCTGATGAATACTTCACATAGATCCATTGCCTCTTGTAGTTGCTCCTCTTTTAAAGCTTCAATGAATAATCGTATATAAATTCAATCAGTGTGAACGTTATAAATTTTTACGTAAATCGGAGAATACGATCACAAGGCAAAGATATGATTTTATAGTGTTTATGTCTCGTCAATCAAAGATAACCACTACAAGTAGCGCCTTGCTACAACAATAGCCTTGATTCTATTGACATTTTATCATAATAAAGTACAGTATTTCATTAATCTCAACCTTTCAGAATTAAATGGAGTAACTTTTGATTTATAATTAATCACTTTTCCATAACAAACAAACGTGTTTTCCCAGTCTCAAGATTACTCCAGATTAATTATCTTTCTTTTCACTGCAAGTCGTTCACTGAAAAATGCTATTCCTTCTCTTTAATTTCTTTGAACTTTCTTTTTACCAACATTTCAGTCTTTTACTTTGTTGGCCTTTGGATTTACTTTATTCCAGAAAGATGTTTTCAAGATATTAGTCTACTTTCAAATAAACCTTTGATTATTTTTTCGTGTAATAGTTTGGAGATAAAGGAAAAGTCGGGTACTGACTTTTTCAGTTTAAAACTGTTTTCTTTATTTCCTGCAATTAAATCATGTACAGGTCAAGTATTTAATTTTTCGAGCACTGGTTCTCTATGCAAAACTCCGCTAAGCGGAAATGTAATTAAGAGGAAGAAATAGCAATATGAACTTCAAACAATCAGTTAAAGGTCAACCACTCCAGGCGTTGACATCCGGGACCCAATAATATTTAAAGTCAACACAGCACTCGATGATCTCTTTCAGTAATAATTAGCGTGTTCTTATTTAAATGGTTCTTGATTTGTCGTTTAGCGACAAGGGGAAAAACCGTCAAATTATATATAAACTTACGACTGTTTCTTAATAAATACGTAGGGCTACCGTTCTCTTTAATATATACGACACATTCAGTGCATCCAACGAGATTTCCGAACTCTACTATAATGTGACGCTTACTATATTGTGACAGATTAATCCTAACCAAGTATCGTTAAGTCAGTATCCCTTAGTGATTGCGCACACCTCTACAACCACAATAATGCAATGCAACACTACTATCCGTTCGTGCGTTCTTTAATCCTCAACCACGAAATAACTAAACGACATCGCTTGATCGCCTCTTTTCACACACACCATCTAAAGGAAATTGTCGCTAAATAAATGAAACATCGTTCGCCTATCATGGCGTGGCTATTAAGCAGCACAACGCACCATTAATCAGAACTAGGAGACACAAATCTCACACTTCAATATGTCGGACCTTTTCCTATACCACATGACTCTACACTCAACCAAAATCGGCGAAATAATCATTTTCTACACCAGCCGATAATCTTTTGAATACATTTTTCTAATTGACTTAGAACTACTTTGAACACACTTGAATTATGTCCCCACTGTAGATTAATTCATTTATCGTACGTGTCAACCGATCATCACACTCTAGAGATAACCTCTCTCGAGGCTCACCACTCCAACAATACTCGGATACTACTCCTGAAGTTTTAAAAGCGCAAGCCAAGAACCATTCCCTGCGAACAAACATATCACGCTAATTCTTTCTTTAACAATAAGTGTTTCTTCTTTGTTGCCGCCGGGAAATTTTCGTAGTGGACAGCTGCATCCTAACTGATATTTTTGCCGCACGCCGCGATTCACCATTCGGCTGGGCGTTGCAAACTGTCTGACTTGACAGAACAAATCTTTTCTCGATCATCAAGTGTCAAATATCTACAACATTTTAACAGGAAAAATTTAAGAAAGCTGTATAAACAACTTAATCTCTTCGTTCTCCTAGCACCTAAAACTCGATAATAAGTTGAGGCGATACTAACAAATTGTGCGCTTTTTTTTTTAGGCTGAAGACGGTTTGGCGCATTACAGTAGCCATGACAAAACTATTCCAGCTGCTGTGGAAGATGGATGGAACAGGAGAAATATCATCAGATTTCAAACTGCAGTTTTAAAGAGGACGGATGTTGGCAGGTGTATATATTACTCAACTATTATTTAAGTCATGAATACAAAATGCTGACAGAAATTATTTAGAAAAGATGGAAAAATTATTAGAAACCAACCTCAAGGGAGATGAGTTTCGGTGCCACTGAGATGTAAGAACACGTGAAGCAATACTCACCGCATAACTTATCGTCGAAGATAGGTTACAGGAAGGCGGACCTACATTTCTACCATTTACAGACTTCGTCAATCTTGACTACAACAAATTCTTTGAAATATTGAAGGTAGGTAGTGTGAAATAGAGGGAGCGAAAGGTTATATAAAACTTGTACAGCAACCAGCTGGCAGTCATCAGAGCCGAAGGGTATGAAAGGGAAGCAGTGTATGTGAAGGAGTGAAACAGGATTGTAGCCTACCTTAAACGTTATTCACTCTGCACACTGAGCAAACAGTAAAGAAACCCAAAGTAAAAACAGGAAAAGGATTAATGTTTGGGGAGAAGAATTAAAAACTTATAGGTTTGGTGAGGACATTATAACCCCATCAAAAAGCAGTAAGGGAGTTGGAAGAAAGCTGAACGAAAGTGGCAGTGGTCTGAAAGCAGCATACAAGAAGAACATCAACAAAAGCAAAACATGTTTAATGGAATGTAGTCCACTTAAATTAGGAAATGTTGAAAGAACTAGACTGGGAAATGAGACACTAAAAGCGATAGACCAATTTTGCTATTTGGGTAATGAAATAACTAATGACTGGCGAAGTAGACAATGTAAACTGACAATGGCAAGAAATTTGTATCTGAAGAAGAGAAAATTTTCAGAGACTATAAATTTAAGTGTTGCAGACTAATGTTAAATATCAGATTGATAGACTGGATAAGAAATGAAGAAGTACTGAATAGAATTGAGGAGGAAAGAAATTTTGCAGCGTAACTTGATTAAAAGAGTGAGGTACGTTTGTAGACATCAGACCATCATCAGTTTGCTATTGCAGGGAAATATGAGGTACAAAAATTGCAAACGGAGACCAAGAGAAGAATACAGTAAGTAGGTTGAAATGGATGTGGATTGTCAGCGAATTAAGTAAAACGGGACCTGAAAACTATTCTTCATAATAATGTTTCACTAGTCATATAGGAAATTAAGATATAAAAATAAGTTTTAAAACGCAGCAATATGTGCCATTTGTCTTCACTGCTTTTAGCAACGGTGCCTATCAGGCCTATAGTAGCATTCCTGTCCGCAAAACTGTACGAGGTGCATTCAAGTTCTAAGGCATCCGATTTTTTTTCCCGGACTGGAAAGAGATAGAAACATGCGCATTGTTTTAAAATGAGGCCGCGTTCATTATCAATACGTCCCAGAGATGGCAGCATCGTACGGCAGATAGAATTTTACTACCAGCGGCGAGAATGAGAACTGTTTTAAATACTTAAAATGGCGACGTATCCTTACTTGAACAGCGTGCAATCATTTGTTTTCTGAATTTGCGTGGTGTGAAAGCATTCCAAATTCATCGACAGTTGAAGGAGACATGTGCTGATGGAGTTATCGATGTGTCGAAATTGCGTTCGTGGGTGCGACAGTTTAATGAAGAAAGAACATCGTGTGACAACAAACGGAACAACCTCGGGCTCGCACAAGCCGGTCTGACGACCTGATCGAGAAAGTGGAGAGAATTGTTTTGGGGGATCGCCAAATGACTGTTGAACAGATCGCCTTCAGAGTTGGCAATTCTGTGGGTTCTGTGCACACAATCCTGCATGACGACCTGAAAATGCGAAAAGTGTCATCCAGGTGGGTACCACGAATGCTGACGGACGACCACATGGCTGCCCGTGTGGCATGTTGCCGAGCAATGTTGACGCGCAACGACAGCATGAATGGGACTTTCTTTTCGCCGGTTGTGACAATGAATGAGACGTGGATGCCATTTTTCAATCCAGAAACAAAGTGCCAGTCAGCTCAATGGAAGCACACAGATTAACCGCCACCAAAAAAATTTCGGGTAACCGCCAGTGCTGAAAAAATTATGGTGTCCATGTTCTAGGACAGCGAGGGCGTAATCCTTACCCAATGCGTTCCAAAGGGCACTACGGTAACAGGTGCATCCTACTAAAATGTTTTCAAGAACAAATTCCTTCCTGCACTGCAACAAAAACGTCCGGGAAGGGGTGCGCATGTGCTGTTTCACCAAGACAACGCATCCGCACATCGAGCTAACGTTACGCAACAGTTCCTTCGTGATAACTTTAAAGTGATTCCTCATGCTCCCTACTCACCTGACCTGGCTCCTAGTAACTTTTGGCTTTTTCCAACAATGAAAGACACTCTCCGTGGCCGCATATTCATCAGCCGTGCTGCTATTGCCTCAGCGATTTTCCAGTGATCGAAACAGACTCCTAAAGAACCTTTCGCCGCTGCCATGGAATCATGGCGTCAGTTTTGTGAAAAATGTGTACGTCTGCAGGGCGATTACGTCGAGAAGTAACGCCAGTGTCATCGATTTCGAGTGAGTAGTTAATTAGAAAAAAAATCGCTGGTCTTAGAACTTGAATGCACCTCGCAATAGATATTTGGAAGATCAATCGCCTGTCAAATTCTTTTCGTACCTGTCTCCTTTGTATAAGGTTTGATGAAAAATTACTTATAGATTATTTACTAGGCACTATGCAGCAAGAAATTTTCTAACAAAAGCCGTGCATAACGTATCTGCATACACATTCATTAACTGCCCTTTGCTAGAAATGTTAATAAGAAAGCGAGTGATATTATCTACCAGGATACGTATAAACTGTCAATCTTCTACAATATAGATTCAATTTATGACGCAGTTTTTGCTTTTCAAGGCCACTGTAATAGGCTAACTACAGTTATTCTTATTTTATTCATTCCATCCTCATATGTATTACGTTACATAGTGTGGACATTGATGGGATATTTTCAGCGGTCGGCTTGCAGGATATATAAGTCAATTTAAAAAAATGACAAGGAAGTGGACCCTATAGTTTCGTTCGTCTGTGACAATCTGCCAGTTCTCAATCAACAGAAATTAACTGCCGTATCTGGTAGGATTCAGTTATCTTCCGCGCTAATTCGTTCCTCTCAGGGAAAGCTATAAGTACACTATAATTAGTATATACTGGCTCAAGGTCGGCAATTTGTAGGTATGTGTATACGAAACCGACAGATATCTGGATGGCTTTGTGGTTTTAGAGATTGCCTTTTCGACTTCTCCATTCTTATTAACTGGTATTGGGTGGTAGTACTTGGCTTTCTATTTCTATGGCACATTTCCATGGATGTAATAGAATCGTCATGCGTGATTATAACATAGAGAACCCAGATAATGATTCACGCTGTCGAAACATAATACACTATTCTTGAACAACACCAAAGAAATTACCGTCCCATATGAGGTATCTATTTTTCATGTCGATATGGATATGTGGTGAGCTCGTTAATAATGAGGCAGGTTACGTAGATTATGGACTTGACTACAGCAACAACAAATTAAAAGGAAGTAATATAAATTCGCTTATATCATAAATAATTTACTTCTTGGATTAATTATGTTTCGTAGGCCATAATTGGTTACCATGAATTTCTAAAATCTGTGGAAGTGTACACGACATTTAATTACAAACTAAGAAAACTGGGTTGAATTATTTCTAACTAACCGGATTGTATTACTCATACATCTACTGTCACACTACTTGGGACACGTGAATGGCAAAGTATAAAATTTCCTTCAGTGGTGGCGGTAACTATTTCCATTGTGTTACAGTAATGGACCTAGAATACAGCAACTTTAGTCTTCTGCAAGGTGTTTCATCTGTAAGCTCCCAGCCCAGAATATGTAGAGGATGTCGGCTGTAGAAGTGTCTTTACTTCCTCTTCTTCTGGTTAGTTAGTTTCATGTTCCATCATATGCACAGCTAATCATAATGTGAAACAAGTCATTTTATGTTTCTATTAGAAATTCATTTTTAAATAATACTACATGCTGACTACTGACAAGTAGTTTTCTTACTTTTTTTTTAAATACAGAAGTGAATTAGTAATTCCTATCAGCCCCTTTTGCACAGAACGAAGCATGGAAATAGAAATTATTTTATGGAATAGAAGGAGCCACCAAGGAAAACTTTTCTTTTTCCAATTGTTTTCAAATTTGCTTTTGCTGTTTGATTTGTTTACCTTTTAGATGTTGTAATTCTGCATTAGTTTCTTAGTAATCACAAATTTTGTTTGCAGCACTGTGCATCCCATTGTGTGCTAAAGTGCTAAAGACAACCTTAATGTAATTTTTTCTTCTGGTACTGTAATTATGTATATCATTGTTTCTTTTGAACTACATTGGATTATTTCAGAAAAATTTCATGAAGGAATAAATATACCATGAAGCACGAGTTACAATGACTAATTCTTTAAACAAATGTCTACAAAACGATCGTGATTGAGCACTATACGTTATTCCTACAGCACGTGTTTGAGCAATGAAGGCTTTCCTTCCTAAAGATGAGTTGCCTCAGAACATTATTTCATACGCCATTATTAAATGAAAATTCACAAAGTACATCAAATTACTAATTTTTCTCTCACCAAGATTTGTGCTGATTGTAAATGTAAATGTGACTGAACTAAGTTGTGTTAGAAGTTCCAAAATTTGTTTTTCTTCATTTGAAATTCTCTGTAATAAAAAAACCTAAAATTTTTGAAACCTCCACTCTAGTTATTAATGATTTATCTGATGTTTCACGTAACATTTATTAAATACTACTTCCTGCATTCTTTTGGCTACATGTGATGTTATCCATTGGGTGGCTGTACCATCGATTCCAATTGTATGATATGGCAACAAGTACTTGGTACTCTGTTGAAAACACCATCAAAGTCAGATGATTATTTTAGAGAGTCTGTATAATTTTCTTAATTTGAGAAGGGATAAGTTGGTGTGACATTCATATGACTTTTCAAAGTACTTCTTCGACTTCTCATTTGAACTATTTGTCTCTATTTTATACTATATCGAAGAAATGATTACAAAACATATCTATGGCCCTTAATATCTATAGTCTTTAATCAATAGTGATGTTATTCTGTTTTGTTGGCTTTTTTCCTGCCTACCGTTTTGTACATTGCATATAGACTTAAGTCTGTTGTCAGAGTTACTGATTTATGACATAACTGTCCTACTAAAACGTGTCTGAACGACCTGATATGAGTTCTGCTTGATTTATGTGCAACCGACATAACGTAACTGTCTTGCAGGTACTTTGATTTCTTTTTAGTACAGTCGTTTGACTACACAAAATGGTTACTACAAGAGTCCAAATGAGATAACCACACTCCATCGCTATCAATCCAAATGCAAATTAATGTATACAAATATCAGAAGCCTTGTTATTGGAAATGACACAGCCATTACACTTGCAATCACAAGTTTATTACAGTAAATGGTGTTTCAAAAAGCAAATTTCAACTAGCAGTTACATTATGATCATATTTGTGCTTGACTGGATTTCGGGATTCCAATCCAGCAACTATTGTCCCTGTTGACTAACCATGGAAGATATTAAATATGGTTTCAGTTACAAGTAACAAAATGTGTTCAGATTTAAACTTTAAATGGCACTGCATAAAGTTTTGTAATGGACGGGGATTCGGACCCAGCACCTAATCGGATTGTTAACCAAGCACAATCAAATATTAGAAATCGGAATTTTTCACCAATAACGAGAATGATTGAAACTGAAATCAGGAGACGAGAAATTTTTCCCTTGCCGGGATTCGATCCCGTCATCTATCACCATTGACATTAGTCTCGAATAGACGTTAAAATCTGGTTCTTTTACCAGTAATGAGAAGGGCACATGTCTGAACTGGAAACAACCTGACACGAAGTTCTGTGCTGCCTGTGAGTCGAACTCTACACGTATCATCGTTGACAACACACAAAGAGACGTTGAATCCTGAATTCTTTTTCACCAATAAATAAGGGTGGCATGTTTGAATCTGAAATATATGACGAATCGAGAGCGGTACCAAGCGTTCATGTTGAGACCGAAAGGGAGGTGGGGTGATAAAAATCAGAACTATTTGTCACCTGGAGATTGGTGTGCGCATGTTACAACTTGAAATGACACGATGGAAACTCCTGTGCTAGAGCAGGATTCGAACTGGGACACGCACATTGAGGAGTCAGATTGCAGTGAGGAACTGCATCACCTCAAAGGGGTCAAACCCAGCAAAAAGAGGGATCTGAATTCTAACCCCTGTCCAGCACCAACATCTGAAGTTCAGCCACGTAAAAAATAAGGCACCGTAAATTTCTACAGAAAGTGCTACTTTTCACTTGTGATTCTGTGCTGATGTGTGTATTTATGGTATGCTTGTGCATATGGCAGAGTGTAAACGCAAATGCCAAATATCCAACACGTTTTCATCTTCGTGTTTTAAGCTGCATTTCGTCTCATGTAATTACGTAGGTAAGGGCGTAGTGCCCTTTTCTGTTGCAGCATATTATGAGAAGAATACTGATGTAAGAAATCCATATGAGAAAAATTTACCTAAGCATATTGGAAAATTGCGAGTAGAGCTCGCACTCTAAAAGTGGAAACAAAAGTCAAGAAAAGTAGTAGGAATAGTTGGAAATATATTTCTGCAACGGCAAAGACGCCCCAGAAAAAGCTCTATAAAAGTGGTACTTATCGTTATAACGTAAAAATAGTACACTAGAATAATTTGATTGGTATGACTATTGGTTTGGGCAAAAAACCACTCTACAATGATACTTTTGTATAACTATCATTTTTGATAGCATATTTTACAAAATACAACACAGTTTATATCTTTAGGGCATAGCCATCTCCCTTGCCACTGTAATTTGGCATTGCCTGGAAAGAAAGAAGAGTCAGACAATGGAAAATCCATGATGGAGTAATGACAGTATTATGAAAAGGATAGATAGCTATTCATCATAGTGTGGAAATACTGAGTCGCAGACCGGCACAACAAAAAGAACGCCATACAAGTAATATTTCAGCCAAAATGCCTTCTTCTGAATTAGACAAAAATCACACACAAAATTCCACACAAACGAAACTGTCACACACATGACCACTGCCTCTGGCTGCTGAGGCCTCACTGCAAACAACTGCACATGATGTGTGGCGGAGGTATGGAGCAGGCTGGGGGGGGAGATGTATAGCAGGGTAGGGGTGGAGGAGGGTAAATTGCTGTTTGTGGGGGCATACAGGAATAAGGAAGAGAGAGAGAGAGTGGTAGCAAGTTTCACTCGGGTTGTAAGACAGGTAGGGGAAGAGGAGGCGGGAGTGGAATAGGAGAGAAGCAAAAAGACTGTGTGTGTTGGTGCTGAAGTGGGGACAGATGGTGATAGATGGATAAAGGCAACAAGATTGACGCCAGACGGATTACAGGACTGGAAGATATGTTACTGGTAGAGTTCCCATGTGCGCCATTCAGAAAACTCGTGTTGGTAGAAAGGATCCAGATGGCACAGGCTGTGAAGCAGTCATTGAAATGGAGAACGTTGTATTGGGCAGTGTGCTCTGAAAATGGGGGACAAGGTGATTGCTGGGCACACTTTGTCTGTGGCTGATCATGTGGCCAGATAGCTTGTAGGTTGTTATTCCCACATAGAATGTAGCATAGTGGTTGTAACTGCTTTTGATGGGATCCTTGTGACTGGACTGGAGTAGCTGGTGGTGGAAGGATGTATGAGACAGGTCTGTGAGTGATGGGGAAAAGGGTTGGCAGCAGGGTTGTCTAGGAATTGCACGAGGATATGTTTGGTGGTCAGTGGACTACCACTGCAGGAGGAGTGGGAACGATTGTTCGTAGATCATTCCTTATTTCAGGGCACAATGAGAGATAGTTGGAACCCTGGTGGAGAATGTGATTCAGTTGCACCAGTCTTGGGTGGTACTGAGTCATGAGAGGAATGCTCACCCTTGTGGCCTAGTGGTGGGACCTTGGTAGGTGATGAATGACTGGAGAGATAAGGTATGGGGGATCTGTTTTTTGTACAAGTTTGGGACAGTAATTAAGGTCTGTGACAGCCACAGGACACCCTTGGTGTCGCCTGGTACCCTACCACCCGCTCGCCGTCCCCACACCCCCTCTTTCTTGTCTCTTATTACATTTGGCGCATAATGACCTTGCTTAACCTAGTCATATCTGCTGTCTGTCTCCAACATAAATATCTGCCCAGGGACCCGAACCCACATTATATGTTTTTATTTATTTTTATCTTTCATTTACATGTTTTATCACATTGAATTCAGTTCGTTTTCGATTTTTGCTGTCGGCCTACTCACTCACGTTTCATCCTGTTTCCCTATATGTAAGTCTGCAGGCTTTTGTTGGTTAAAATCTTCAGGATTGTTAGGTCGCGTCATATTTCGTTCTAAAATAATCGACGTTTCGGCCCCTCTGCAAGGATCTTCTTCACGATGTTTCGGAGTTCACTATTCCTAGAAGACTGTCAGAGCTCAGTATCGCGTCCTCTTGTAAAGGGGAGTTTTCCCACTTTTGTGCTGAAGAAGTTGGAGTAGTGGTTAAAATTCTTGTGGTCATCATTGCTGGTCCGTCGTCAAAGGCTGATATTCCCATGCTGATGCAGAAGAAGGGACGTTATTGGCTAAACTCTTGTGGATGCTATTGGTGGCCCATCGTCATTGGACAGAACGCACTATTCCATACTTAAAGTGGAGAAAGGTTATTGGTTGAAATTCTTCCTGTTGATGTTGCTCGGTCGTCGTCATTGGTTTGACGAGTAACTGACAGAGCAAGAAAGCCGACCAGCAAAACCAAGTATTTAGATGGCACTTCGCACCATCCCGGTCCAGGAGCAGGCAGTGATCAACACTCTGTTTTCGCGTACCTTCCACATCAGAGATGACGACGACTTGGAATCGGAGCTGGATTTTTTTTAGAGAGGACAATGAATCTAAATGGATATGAGAGTTGTTCAGTCGACAGGACTTTTAAGCGGAATATTAATCAGGCAAATAAGAATGACGTTGAATCATCATCTCATTCCATTACGTTACCGTTCGTTTCTGGTGTCAATGACCACATGAGCAGAATTCTAAAGCAAAATGGTATCCAGACATCTTTCTTTGATCAAACCCAAATAAAAGTCTTTTTCCGACAAAAACAGATGCACATAATTGCCTCTACAATTCAAGCTGTAGCAAAATGTATATAGGCGAAACGAAAAAAAAACTGTTAAAGAACGCATTAAGGAACACTAGCGGTACATGCGGCTAAAACAAAGTGTGAAATCGGCATTAGTGTAACATCATGGGAAGTATGGCTCTGACATCGATTTTAATAACGTACGTGTGCTGACTAAGGAATCCAACATTTGTAGAAGAAAGGTGCGAGAAGCGGTTGAAATTTCCAAGAATGCATGTAATTTCAATAGGGAGGACAACTACAGGCTTCAGGCATCGTGGCTCCCCGCTATCCAGGAAGGGAACACGCGGCCGCGTTGTGTGGGCAGCATAAACAACGCGCTGCAAGTCACCTCGGCGAACAATAATATTTTGGGTAAAAACTCCTCCTCTGTTGCTCTGTCGGTTTCGCATCTAGCCAATGATGATGACCAACTAATAGCAGTAGGAGGAATTTCCACCAATAACCCTTCTCCAGCGTAAGTGTGGTATAGTGCTTTCTATCCAATGACTATGGGCCACCAATATTATCCACAAGAGTTTTAGAAAATAACGCCCCTTCTTCTGGACCAGCGCAGGAATATTGACCTACGACGGTGGTCCACCAATGGTAGCCACAAAAATTTTAACCAATACTCCCACTTCTCCAGCACAAACTCGTGAAAACGGCACTTTATAAGAGAACGCGACACTGGTCTCTGGCAGCGTTCTAGCAGTAGTGGACACCGAAACATTCTGCAGAAGATCTCAGTAGAGGGGTCGAAACGTCAATTATTTTATAAGAAAATATGACTCGGCCTAACAACCCAGAAGATTTTCACTTTTATTTTTCTATACTTCATGCATTCGGCCATTTGTGTCATTTTTCCCATGTGTATTTTTGCAAATTTTTTGACACTTATTTCTACATTATTTACTATTTTTTTTATCCACCATAATGAATCCTTGCTTTTTCCATTTGCGCCATTACAGAAAAGTTTCCTTTTTTAGTCCCACATATTGTTCCTGTGTTGTTGCTTGGTTCACTGAATCTTCTCAAATCGTCCAGCTATCAAATTACCCATCTCCGTCACGAACTTTCTTGCAATACCTCGTCTCCATTCGCAAAATGTTACTACTGTGTAAATCCAAACTCCTAGATCCCATTTCTCACACTGAAACTCTTGCCCTCGAGGAAGTAGAGAAGCACGTACAATGCCACATCAAAAACTCTCCAACCTGTTCACTTCCCACTCCCACCTCTACTAGTGCTATCCACCACCTCTACAACAGCCTTCAACCTCTCCCACATTCCCTCACAGGTGACAAATCCTGCCATTTAAATCCTACTATATTTACCACACCCTCAAAAACTCCATCCCACCACCATAGAGCGTCCAAAATCCAAGCAGACCCAAAACGCAATCATGAATCTTTCCTCCAAAAGCCTTAGTCCCACAGAAATATCAGTCCTTTCTGTACATTTTGCCCCACTCTCACTTTCAATCATTCTGGGCTTGTTAAAGATCTGTTGTCCTTCTCCCAGTCCCTAACGTGAAAACAGTTTTTCACAACCAACCCTACCAATCAGGATCAACCAAAGACCAATGTAGAACCCTGCCTGACTAAGTTCCTTCATCCACCTCTGATCCACCCCCATTGCCCGGCTGTTAACTTTCCAGAACAGTTTCACCATCAACCTTGAATCACAATAAATCCCCAAATCTCTCAACATGCAACCTAACCTTACATCTACAGAAAGAAACAAAACCTACACCTAAAAACTGATCCTGACCTTTTAATCATACATGCTGACAAAGGCTACACTATTTTTGTTTTGAACTGCATGGATCACATGGAGCAAGGATTCCACAAGCTGTATGATTAGTCCACCTACAAACACTGTCACAGTGACCCTGTTCCAGAATTCCACCAAGATATTCAGTCCCTTCTCAAATCCTTAGATCCATCCCAGAACCTCACCCTAGAGTCTATCACTCTTTTCACTCCTGCTCCTCCTTACACTCCTACCTTCTACATGTTTCTGTAAGTCCATAAACCCAACCGCCCAGGATGCCCCATGGCGACCAGGGCATCGTATCCGCATTCCACCAGAACCTTAACATCTTCTCTCCACTTGCTTCACCTTGCCTTCCTCCATCCAACAAGATACCTTCCTTGGTGTTGACCTCCACCTCAGAGAATGCTACATAGTATGTCCATCTATAACAAGCCTACTAACACTAGCAACACCTCTATTTTGACAGTTGCCACCCATTCCATACAGCGTAGCTGTCAGTGGTCATGACATATCTAGTAACAAGCACTCCCCTGGAAATACACCAAGAGTTTCACTCTCACAGAGTGTAATAACCCTACCAGTCATGTACAGTAACAGATTTCACAAGTCTAATCTCTCTTGTCATCCACCACCTCCTAAAGGCACACTGTCTGTCCACAGAGTAGCATTCCTATCATGACTCAGTATCAACCAGGAGTGGAGTAACTGAATCACATTCTCCACCAGTATTTCAACTACCTCTCATCATATCCCAAAATGAGAAATATCCTAGAATACCTGCTATCCTTCTCATCCCTCCCAACGTGGTATTCCACAACCCACCATATCTACAAAATATCCTCATCCATCCCTACACAACCTGTTGCCTTGTGGCTCATATCCCTGTAATAGACCTAGTTTCAAGACCCATCCCATGCATCCTCCCACCACCACCTACTCCAGTCCAATCACAGGCATCCTATCAAAGGCAGGGCCATTGGAGAAACCAGTCATGTGGTCTGAAAGCTACGTTGCAACTACTGTGCAATCACCAAGCTGTCTTTCCACAATAATGGCCACTGACAAACCGTGGCTAAGAAACAGCTTGACCACCCAGTTGTTAAGCTTGCTGTGCAACACAACGTTCTTCATTGCTATGACTGCTTCACAACCTGTGCTATTTGGATGCTTCCTGCCAACACCAGATTTTCTGAAATGCACAGATGGGAACTCTTCCTGCAATATATCCTACAGTCCTGTAACCTATCTGGTTGCATCCTTGCAATTTATCCACCTCTTTCATTATCGGTTCCCATTCCAGTACCACACAGCCTTCTGTTCCACTAACACACCCACAGTCTTTTTGCTTCTCTTCTTGTCCGCTCACCCCCCCCCCCCCCCCCCAAATGCTATGCCCACTGTCTTACTGCCTGACAGCACCTAGCTGCCTCTCCCAGACTCCTCCTTACACCCACAACTCACATTGCTTCTCCCATCTTGAGCAGTTGCTCACAGTCTGGTCTTGGCACCCAGACACAGTGTTCAGGTGTGTGGGAGATGCATTTGTGTGAAAGTGTGTGTGTGTTGTTTAATTAAGAAGAAAGCTTTTTGGCTGGAAGCTGTCCTTTTTAGCAGTCTTTTTGTTGTGCCTGTCTGTAACTCAACATTTCCAGTACATGGTGAGAAGCAATCTTTCCCTTTCATAATAATGTCAATAGAAGAAGAGCAATTGATGTCATGATTCGCTACGAATGGGAGTATTTAATATCTTAGGAAATGGGCCACATGTTTTTGCTGTCAATGTTCTTGAAGTAATTATGGTACCTAAATGTAACTCGAAAATTACTAATTACGTGGCTGTATACGAGAGATCAGTGCAGAAGTTCCTAATGCAGTATATCTGCTTCTGAGTCATAATGTCATTCAACATTGGGTATGTCACTTTCTGCTCAAAACAAAATAACTTCAGGTTAACCTGTGCAGTGCCTGTGCAATATCATCATGTTGCAAGTGTCAGTCCTGGTCAGAAAAGTGTCTTGTGTAGTTATGAGTGCATCATGTGGGAGCTAATGAATTCTGTAATTGAAAAATTGTTGGGGCTCATATGATAGGTGCATCTTTTATTGCATAAAGAGCTTCTTCGTTTATCGGCTGAGATAATGTAGCTCTTGTCGGACATGTGCCAGTACCCTGATGTACATTCACTGCGATTTTTCTGTGAGCTTACCTTCTGACTGAGCAACTCTATTTTTCCTCTGCTTAAGTGATTCTTTGTTGTTGTTTTGTTCAATGTAGAAATGATTTTTCTCTTTAGCTTGGAAGATAATCAAATAAAAGTGTATTGATTAGTAAGTCAGATAACATGTTCTGTTAACACTGCATTATTTTTGCCATTGTAAAAGAAAATTAATATATTTTGTTCAGTATACAATGTTATTTCACAATTTATTTTTACAGAATAGGCAACGTTCTTGTATAGAAGCTACGTAATAAGTAATATAATTTTTTAAACATTGTAAAACATACTAAGTACACGTTGCGGTTCTATAACACATACAATACCACTTGGTCATACTCAATAAAAGACATAAATAAATAGTACCAAAGTGAAACAACAACAATTAATTTTACGTACTGAAAAACTGTGAAATTTTGGTATACGACGTTCTTTGAAGGTGGTCTACAATTTTTGGGAAGATTGTTCTTCGGAAAAGCAATGATCGGTAACATTACATTAAATTTTCTAAAAGAAGAGCCTTGGTAGCATGTATGTCGAATATATTTTATCTGGTGATCGGTTTCGGTCTTCTATCATATCATCATCAGACGCTGTTTTTACTCCTTGGTGACAGCACGAGCTGAAGACGTGAAGCAAACAGCTGTAGAGATACGTGGAAGACTGCTCACCAGTTGGATTCGGTTGTTAGTTGCTAGCAGCATATTAAGCTCACCGAACAGAAAAATTACTCACCTCTACAGAAATCATCACAAGCATCATTTAATACCGTGTAATTTTGCGAGATGGACTTGATAACCACTCGGATTCGGTTAGGAAGTGAAACCACCAGGTTTTTCCGGGACGTCGCTTCCAGGTTAATCCAATTAAGATCTGATAGTGCAGTTCACAGTAGATCACATAACTAATGAGGAAGTATTGAAAAGGATTGGGAAGAAGAGAAGTTTGTGGCAAAACTTGACCAGAAGAAGGGATCGGTTGGTAGGACATGTTCTGAGGCATCAAGGGATCACCAATTTAGTATTGGAGGGCAGCATGGAGGGTAAAAATCGTAGAGGGAGACCAAGAGATGACTACACTTAGCAGATTCAGAAGGATGTAGGTTGCAATAGGTACTGGGACATGAAGAAGCTTGCACAGGATAGAGTAACATGGAGAGCTGCATCAAACCAGTCTCAGGACTGAAGACCACAACAACAACAACAGCGCAGTTCCATCAAATTTCGGGAATGGTGACGTCGGCCTTTCCCCCTGCTGTTCCAACGTGTGCCACAGATTTTCTTTGGGGTTCAAGTCACATAATTTTGGAGGTCAATCGAATGTAATACTGTGGGGAAGTTTTCACAAAATAGTCACATACTCTTCCAGACTGATGAACTTCGCTGTTGTCGTCTTTATGTGACTGTGTGGGCAGTGGCCTCTTGCGAGCCGACTGACTCCAATCGTTCATTGCATGCACTTCCTCTCAATGTTCTCTCGCTAACAGGTTGGGCTGGACCTTCATTCACTGCCTGCAGCAATTCCTCTCGGCTTCCGACCAAAATCCTGAAGTCGTGTCTCGCAGCCACGTGTGTTAGACACATGTTCATAGACACGGTGAACAGCGCGCCCGCAAATACCAACTGTTCAAGGAACTTCAAGTACCCTATGACCGTTTTCAACACCAAACGCTATTGCCGCTTTTGGCCACTCCGTCACGTGCTTAGATTTACCCATGAATAGTGTGATTTCAGCTTGAAACATAAATGTCTAAGTGACCTCCACTGCCTTGTGCTCACGTAGAGGCAGCGAGAGCAAGGTTTAGTTCGTGACTAGATCGCTACGCACTCTGTAAAGGCCTAACCCTTCATCTGTGCGTTCGCACAGTGCTGATTAACCTCTTGTGTGGTGATCTTACTATAAAATAGGCTTAAAACAGCGGGCCACACGAATAGTTGATTTGGGCCGCATGTGGTCCACAGGCTGCAATTTGACGGCAACTGACCAGTACAATTTGACGAGTGAGTTTGGGAGTCTCAAAATTTGTGGCATCTATGGGCTATCTTTTAATTGTACGGAGTTAGGAGCTACATTTACTCTTTAACTTCAAGCAAAAGATCAAACATTAACTATCTGATTGCTAGAAAGAAGAGGAAACAGATTTACCCTAACGACGTGAGGTAGAAAAGGAAGTCGGCGTAATCAGTGATCGCTGATTTGCTGCATGACCATGAATCGGTATTCCGACGCCGATATGGTATTTGTTATGGAATGATTCTTTGTAAGAAATCATATTTCGCCTTGTAAATTTAGAGTAAATGCGGGTTCTATTACAGATCGCGCGCTATGCGTTTCAGGCTGCTGTAATGATGGCCCATCAATGGCATCACAGTATTTCCACCGTCCAGCTTCAATCGTTACTCGCCGTCACAAAAATCGGTATTAGGACAAGGAATCATAGCAATGTCAAGTAAAAGCGTCAGCCGGTCGTTGTGTCCATGCGGTTCTAGGCGATTCAGTCTGGAACCGCGTGACCGCTACGGTCACAGGTTCGAATACTGCCTCGGTCATGGATGTGTGTGATGTCCTTAGGTTAGTTAGGTTTAAGTAGTTCTCAGTTCTAGGGGACTGATGACCACAGATTTTAAGTCCCATAGTGCTCAGAGCCATTTTTAAAAGCGTCATCTCTCACAAGATTAACAATACAATCTAAGAAATACAAAATTAGAACGTGTCCACCTTACACTAGCAATCCAGTCAGGAGTCGTGCGAGAAAGAAGAGTTATACATGAAGGTGAATCTTTTCCGTAATCAATTGTTTCCAAAAAAAAAATCCAAACGATCGTCAAGACTTTACCTATGTTACAACTGTTTATTGTGTTATCTGTACGT
This sequence comes from Schistocerca gregaria, assembly GCF_023897955.1. Taxonomy (NCBI): domain Eukaryota; kingdom Metazoa; phylum Arthropoda; class Insecta; order Orthoptera; family Acrididae; genus Schistocerca; species Schistocerca gregaria. The sequence continues at coordinate 199,157,624 of NC_064922.1, forward strand.
TTATGAGAATCTGTAGGTTTTTATATACATCTGCATTTATATCGTCACTGCATCTACATCTTCATGATGACTACACTTCACAATTAAGTACCTGGCAGAGGATCCATCGAACCACCTGCAACCCATTTCTCTACTGTCCCGCTCTCGAATACCATGTGGGAAAAACGAACACTTAAATTTTTCCGTTCGAGCTTTATTATTTTATGATGGTTATCATTCCTCCCTACGTAGGTTGGTGTCAGCAAATATTTTCACACTATGAGGACAATGTTATTTATAGAAATTACATGAGAAGATCCTGCCGCAATGAAAATGCCTTTGCTTCAATGACTGCCACCTTAATTCGCCTATCACATCGGTGGCACTCTGTCCCCTGCTTCAAATGGTTCAAATGGCTCTGAGCACTATGCGACGTAACTTCTGAGGTCATCAGTCACCTAGAACTTAGAACTAACTAAACCTAACTAACCTAAGGACATCACACACATCCATGCCCGAGGCAGGATTCGAACCTGCGGCCGTAGCGGTCGCTCGGCTCCAGACTGTAGTGCCTAGAACCGCACGGCCACTCTGGCCGGCTCCCCTACTTCGCGATAATACAAAACAACTTGAATTTTATCGATGTCCTCTGTCAGTCCTATCAGATCCGGATCCAACATCGCAAAACAAAATTCCAGAAGAGGGCGGACAAGGGTATGTAAGCATTCTCTTTAGGGTATATGTGTTGCATTTTCTTTCTGCGAATAAATCGCTGTATTTCGTTTGCTTTTTACACAACAGTATCTTTGTGATCCTTCCAGATTACGTTATTCGTAACTGAATTTACAGCGTTTAGATGTAATTTATCCTGCAACAGAGTTTTAGCGGATTCGTTTTACTACTCATGTGAATGACTTCAAACTTTTCATTATTTAGAGTCAACTGCCGCACCATACAGATATCTTGTCTAAGTTGTTTTGCAATTTTCTTAGATGATCCGATGACTGTATAAGACGGTCAATGACAGCGTCATCTGCAAACAACCTAAGAGGACTGCTCAGATTGTCTCTTACGTCGTTTATGCAGATCAGGAACAGCAGGGGGCCTATACCACTTCCTTCAGGAACGCCAGATGTTACTTCTGGCTTACTCGATGACCTTCCGCCAGTTTCTATGAGCCGTGGTCTTTCTGACAGGAGATCATGAATCCAGTAACACAACTTAGACGATACTGGACAGGCACACAAGTTCATTAGCAGTAGCTCGTGAGGAAAGATGTCAAACACCTTCACGAAATCTAAAAGTGTGGAAACAGTTTGACATCCCCTGGCGACAGCACTCATTACTTAGTGATAATAAAGAGCTAGTTGGATATCAACAGAACGATGTTCTGTGAATCCGTGTTGCCTCTTTGTCAATAAATCGTTTTCTTCGAGGTAGCCTCTCATGTTCGAACATAGCGTATGATCCAAAATCCTGCTGCAGACCGACATAAGGAATTACTCCTATTTCTTTTCTTGGGTATTGATGTGACTTGCACAACTTTCCAGTCCTTAGAAACAGATCTTACGACGAGCGAGCGGTTGTATATGATTGCTAAGTATAGAGGTATGGTATCAGCGTACACTGAAAGGAACTTGACTGGTAAAACATGTAGACCGGAGGCTTTGTCTTTATTAAGTCATCTAAGATGCATCGCTACATCGAGGATATCTGCTTCTAGGTTACTCACGTCGTCAGTTGTTGATTCTATTCCAGGAATGCTTATTTCGTCTTCTTTGGTGAAGGAATTTCGGAAAACTGTGTTCAGTAACCCTGCTTTGGTCGTACTGTCAGCCGTAACATTACCATCGTTATCACGCAGTGACGGTACTGTCTTGCCGCTAGTGTACTTTACATACGACAAGAATCTCTTCGGATTTTCCGCCGGATTTCGAGACTGTGTTTTATTGTGGACACTATTAAAAGCATCTCCCATTGAAGTTCACGCTAAATTACGAGCTTGTCTAAAACTTTGCTAATCTTGGGGTTTTGCGTTCTTCGACATACATTTACTGTTTGAAATTCGGCATACATTTACTGTTCTGTTATACAGCCCATGTTGAATGGCGTTGTCACAGTTCTTTATGCAACTTGACTACCCCACTCAGCAAATTGTCGCTCACTTAGTTCCGTTAACTGTTTTTCGCTGTTTCCATTGACATAGTTTATTTGGATTTGTTAATAGTGTCATTTCTCCACTTCTGGATCGAAATCAGTCTGCTCACACTACATTGGATACAAACATACAAATGTACTGAAGAGCCTCGTTTCATAGATATAAGTAAAAGAATGTTACAATTAAGGCAGTTAAATTAATGTTAAGAGTTCATAATTCTCGTTACGTCCTTATCTATTACTCTACGTTAAGTGTTCATTTGTAAGATTCAATCATGCAGTTTGTCGTCACACAGTGATTAGATATTGTTGTCACTGTTCTACACTCCTGGAAATGGAAAAAAGAACACAGTGACACCGGTGTATCAGACCCACCATACTTGCTCCGGACACTGCGAGAGGGCTGTACAAGCAATGATCACACGCACGGCACAGCGGACACACCAGGAACCGCGGTGTTGGCCGTCGAATGGTGCTAGCTGCGCAGCATTTGTGCACCGCCGCCGTCAGTGTCAGCCAGTTTGCCGTGGCATACGGAGCTGCATCGCAGTCTTTAACACTGGTAGCATGCCGCGACAGCGTGGACGTGAACCGTATGTGCAGTTGACGGACTTTGAGCGAGGGCGTATAGTGGGCATGAGGGAGGCCGAGTGGACGTACCGCCGAATTGCTCAACACGTGGGGCGTGAGGTCTCCACAGTACATCGATGTTGTCCCAGTGGTCGGCAGAAGGTGCACGTGCCCGTCGACCTGGGACCGGACTGCAGCGACGCACGGATGCACGCCAAGACCGTAGGATCCTATGCAGTGCCGTAGGGTACCGCGGCACGCAACGTCGACAAACTAGTTTGTCTTCTTGTGTTACTGGGGTTGTCGTTGGGCTCACGCAGAGGTGTGTTAGCAGTCAGTCATCGAAGCTGCATAGTGACTACTGTATTTGCGTGTTTGTGTGTATGGAAATCCTTGTTGACCTGCTTAATGACATCCCTATTGTGCACATCGAACCACAAACAAAGATCAGCTCTGTGAATTGAGCCCAGGTAGGTGAAGTTTTCGTCCTTTTTTGGAAGCGTCTGCGTCGGCGAAATTATCGACACACGCTGGACACGAGATTCCAATCACATGTCACCCTGTCTACAAATGGAATGATAATTAAATCAAGACCCTAAGCTGTCGACAGGCGTTGATATACATCAACCAGAACAGTTGAAAATGTGAGCCCCGACCGGGACTCGAACCCGGCATCTCCTGCTTACATGGCAGACGCTCTATCCATCTGAGCCGCCGAGGGCACAGAGGATAGTGCGACTGCAGGGATTTATCCCCTGCACGCTCCCCATGAGACCCACATTCCCAACTTAATCTCCACACACTACATTCACAGTGCACCTGCCCATTACACTCATTACTCGCTGCAGACCATCTTACCGAGTCCCGTAGGACTTCGGGCGATGCGTGTGCATCCAGAATAGAAGAAGAAGGTCTTGACGGGGTTATCCTTAACTATATGAGTATGGTATCTGTTCTTTCGGACATGTCCGAAAGAACAGATACTATCTTCATATACTATCTACAAGTGTCCTAACTCCAGTCACAAATGTTTGATTGCTACTGCGAGCACGCACAGATTTCAGAATAGCTTCAACACAGATTTTCATTTTAGGGTTTTGTCATTTATACTACATAGACATATTCCAAGTTCCTACCTATGGATCTCGTTAGTCTCAATAGAACGCAAAATACTTTCGCCTTATACAGGGTGTTACAAAAAGGTACGGCCAAACTTTCATGAAACGTTCCTCACACACAAAGAAAGAAAATATATTATGTGGACATGTGTCCGAAAACGCTTACTTTCCATGTTAGACCTCATTTTATTACTTCTCTTCAAATCACATTAATCATGGAATGGAAACACACAGCAACAGAACGTACCAGCGTGACTTCAAACACTTTGTTACAGGAAATGTTCAAAATGTCCTCCGTTAGTGAGGATACATGCATCCACCCTCCGTCGCATGGAATCCCTGATGCGCTGATGCAGCCATGAAGAATGGCATATTGTATCACATCTGTCCACAATACAAGCACGAAGAGTCTCTACATCTGGTAACGGGGTTGCGTAGACAAGAGCTTTCAAATGCCCCAATAAATGAAAGTCAAGAGGGTTGAGGTCAGGAGAGCGTGGAGGCCATGGAATTGGTCCGCCTCTACCAATCCATCGGTCACCGAATCTGTTGTTGAGAATCGTACGAACACTTCGACTGAAATGTGCAGGAGCTCCATCGCGCATGAACCACATGTTGTGTCGTACTTGTAAAGACACATGTTCTAGCAGCACAGGTAGAGAGTATCCCGCATGAAATCATGATAACGTGCTCCATTGAGCGTAGGTGGACGAAACTAAAATGAGCTCTAACATGGACAGTAAGCGTTTCCGGACACATGTCCACATAACATATGTTCTTTATTTGTGTGTGAGGAATGTTTCCTGAAAGTTTGGCCGTACCTTTATGTAACACATAGAATATTAGTTTTAAATTTCTCTTGACACTCTTTTCTTGTCCTTTAGAGAAATATTAAGTTTCATGTTGGTTCCCTTCTATCCTTGAACTACCGGTTAGGTGATGATTAGACCGATTACATTTCAAGACTTTCCTACTGTTCGGGCTCAGCACTATTAAAAGTATAGACAACAGATCTTTGTGTATTCCGTGAGCAAGTTTAATCTACGTGTAGCAGAATAATGACCACACGAACATGTAAAATACAAGCAAATCAAACTGAAAATTGCAAATATAGGCACAATGAAAGGAGCATTATGTCTTATTAGATGCACAACTTTAACATTAAAATATTCCTCCATCAATTAACTACATTTAGTTAGAAATTTTCCTTATTCAGTCTCATGAATAATCATTTCATAAATATGAACTATTAAAGCACGGCACAGCTATATCTAAACCATTAATTTCATCAGATATATTTTCGTTTTGCTTTTAGTACTCTGCCCCAGAGCTCATATCAGCTTCAATCATTTCAATATCATGGTCAAGTAACCATTAATTAAGCTTAGTACAACTTGAAGAGCGTCATATACATATACAAATACTATCTTATGTATAAATACTGTCTTATAAGTAGTGATTATACTGTAGGCTGTAGCGCCTAGAACTGCACGGCCACTCCGGCCGGCGTACTAAAGCAGTTCTGTGCCTTACGAGCCCTTTAGTGTCGAATACTGTTGTACTGTACACAGGGTATATCTTGTTGCAATGTACTCGAACTATAGTACAGAAACTCATTAGTGTATGTGTTTCTGGCTAAACCGTTCAGATTATCATGCAACATTTGCTGTAATTAGAAACTTATATTGATACAGTTAGAAAAAATATTCAGATAACAGTTTCCTGTCTAGTGTTTCTGTACAGGTACTTAACAGTTTAGTACTTGCAAAGGACATTGATTAGAACGTTTCTATCCATAAGTCACTAGTAAATGATTAATATTTTTTATACTTCCTTAATTTAAGGATTGCAATAATCACTATTATCCACGTAGATATTTTTTCAAATCTTGCAGACAGTTAAGTCTTTTGAATTTATTTCTTTTTGGAAAAGTCGAAAAGTAATTTCCTGGATGCGGGAACCGAATCCTCTTGTATGGTCTGGTAAACAGTAACTGCCATCTACTGTTTCTTACATTTAGGGGAGAAGGTTTTGAGTGTAGATTAAACAATGTGGTTCCCCAACTTAATATTCCTATACATGTCCCATCCTTTTGTCACAGGTGTTCTTTCCAATACCGGCATGCTGAGTGAGTGCAGTTACTGTTTCCCTTATATTGTCTTCGACAGTACACTCTTCTTTAGGCAAGCATGGCACTTCTCTGCTGTTATTTTTTAGATATGATGGTATACTAGGAGTTGTGTAAACCGGCAAATTACTTAGTATGTGTTCAGAAAGTGCGATAAAGTTTGTACTATTTTGTGCACTTGCATATGTGCACAGAAATTGATTAAACTTTCAGAAAATACGTTTAGCGGTATTACATTGTGGATGAAATTTTCGTATTAGAATGTATCTGTTGTTACGTTCTACAGCAACTCTTTCCATCTTTTTGTGTGAAGTTTGATGCATTATCTGTGAAGAGTGCGATAGATTTGCCAACTGTCTTTATGTAGTGTCCAAGAAACCTAATTGTGGCAGATGTTGCTATGGACTTCATGACATATCACTTGACGATTTTCGAAGAAAGACGATAAAAGACAACTGAGTGCTTAACTACATCTGCTGCAGAGGGTACTGGGCTGGCGACATCGACGGATACCGTTTGTAAAGATTGTGTTAGTAATATATAATGTAGTTCTATGTAGCAACACTTGTCTGAAGGCCTTGTTTTTTGACGGATCTAACAAGTTTTCAACAACAGTTCTACAGATCTTCCATTATTTGTAAAATAAAAGTAAAAGTTTCACTTTCTCGGACATTTCGTTGCACCATGATGTCCCCAAACATAATGTGTATGCTAAATTAGTGTTTCTGCAGCGTTAGGCTCACACACACACACACACACACACACACACACACACACACACAAGAGTTATTGTTTTGAGGATTACGTTTATATAACATATCATTCCGAAATTGTTAGAGTTGTAGAAGTTTCGCACACGGTATGTGCGTAAGTAATGTCTTTCTTTGTTCCATTTAGGGTCCTCATCTTGTAGTGTAGATACGTTAGCACAGATATTTAGGTTGCATTTCCTAAATTGAGAGTCATTCATTAAGAGAATCCAGAAATCAGTTGCCTATTCGGATAAGTCCTTAAGATTAGTTAGACCTTCTGGCAGACGCAACAATGTGTCTGTTACTACATCGTCTTTGTCTTTCACTTGCACTGTTCCAAAACTATATTCCTGGAGGAATGCTGTCCATCTTGTGTGTCTGACATAAGGTAACTTGCAGGTTAACGGAAAGCTCAATGGCTGGCGATTTCAAAATACTTTAATGTTTTTACCGTATATGTACGAGTATAAGTTGAATTACTTGAATGCCTGTATTACGGCTAGAGGTACCAGCTAAGCAGTCGAACGTGCACTCTTACGTTATAAAAGTTTTCGACTTACGAAACAAATCATGTTAACTTCAAACCTATTGTTTTTCACAAGGATCTGAAATACAGAAGCTCCATTGTCCATTACAATAAAAAACTCAAATTCATGTCAGAACGACATAGGATTTTAGAATTTACTAAAATATTTTATACAGCATCAAAATCTAACTAACATGTCTCCGTCCAACACAATACTGCATTTTTCTTTAGTAACCTTAGCACTGCTAGGCTATTGAACAACTGATTGCGAACAAAACGATGTAAAACGAACAGAGAGCGATGAATGCCTTTGTTCTAGGTGCTAGAAAATTCTTTACTACTCTAATTTTACTAGTGTCAGGTATTGTTTTTGAAGGATATTTACTGGTTCTTAGAAAATTAACTTCTTCCCGACTGAACTCTGCTTTTTGTAGGTTGGCTGTCACTACAGCGTGTGAAGATTTACATAATATTCTATCAAGCAAATTACGATGTTCCTCCCATGTAACGGCAGCAGACAAATGTCACCGACATACAGTGTCACTTTATTAGGAGTTTGGGTCTTAGACATGTTATTTAGTGCAGCAACAAACAAACCACAACTTAAATTGAGTCAAAATGTTAACTTCTACCAGCACGTGCAAAAGCCGTATACATCCTAGATTCAGTAAACAATAGGACCTGGCAATCGGAAGATCTGAAATCGGTGCTAGATAGAAACTGTACATCGTGAATTTTTTGCAAAAGATCCTTTAAATTTTCATGTCGTTTACGGACTGGCCCGATTATCTTGTTAATGTCATGTGATCCAGGACTAAAAGAATTCGACCGTTAGGATTTGAACCATATTAGATGGTTTAAGATTTCCACTAGGATCTGTTGACTGGTTTGTTGTCATAGAATGTCTTTGGTGGTGTGGATGAGTGGATGAGGCGTGCGGGACCAGCGAGAGAGGGAGAGAGAGAGCGAGAGAGAGAGCTGGCGACTATGACAAGTGGTTCGGTGCTAGCAGGAAGAGCTTGCGAGCCTAAAGTCGTCGGCACACGGACCGCGCATCCGAACGTTGAGCGTTGAGCTTGCCGCGTTTTTGACGTCATAGCGTGGAATAGTAGGTTGGGGAGTCTTTCCGAACGTGCAGGGCAATATCTAGCATGTCAGGTATCCTGAGCGTGCGTCTGAGCGTTGACAAATGAGGTGGCACAAAGCCACCTACGTCACATGAACGCCATCTCCCTTGAGCACAAAGTTGTGAGGCGCCATATTGGCATTCATTTCAAGCCTATACGCATAGATACGTTTCTAGCACCAGCACATTGAGAATCACTCGAAAACCCGTTGTTAACTGTCTGATTCGTCGCAATAAAAGATGAGAAACATCTTATTCGTGGTAAAAGTATTATTGTAACTTGAGTGTTATGAGAGTATGCCATTTGAAAGCAACGACACACTGAGGATTTGTTATAATTAAATTTCAGTTAGTAACATAGCTACGATTAAAGCTTTTAGCAAGTGGATTGGATAATCCAGATTTGTTGTCAGTTTAGTGCAGTGTGTCGCGCCACTGAATGTAATCGAATCGCTTAATATGACGCTGGTTCGCGTCTCACCCCATTTAATTTTGCTTTTGTCCTAACATTCATGTAATATGTTCTGATGCTTTATTACTAAATGGTTCAAATGGCTCTGAGCACTATGGGACTTAACTGCTGAGGTCATCAGTCCCCTAGAACTTAGAACTACTTACACCTAACTAACCTAAGGACATCACACACATCCATACCCGAGGCAGGATTCGAACCTGCGACCGTAGCGGTCGTGCGGTTCCAGACTGTAGCACCTAGAGCAGCTCGGCCACTTCGGCCGGCTCTTTATTATTAGTTTAATATGAGTATGTAGTATATTATTTGATGTTAACCAATAATTTCGCCGTTTTTGAGGAGTGAGTTTGATTAGCTTCTTCTACAGGACAGCTTGCGGTACTTGTATAAAGATATTTTGCTTCTTTTTCTTTTAAGTTTCGTAATTCACATGTTGTAAAGATGATCAGTCATCAAGTAAGAATGACCTTGGGGTTTTACTAAAATGTGAGAATGGTGAAATAATGACAATCTTATATGGAGATCTATTGCAAAATTTGTATCGCACTGGAATGAGATTTTTCACTCTGCAGTGGAGTGTACGCCAATATCAAAGTTCCTGAGAAGTTTGGAAGGTAGGAGACGAGATACTGTCAGGATTGAAGCTGTGAGGGCGAGTCGTCAGTCGTGCTTGGGTAGCTCAGTTGGCACCGGCACGGTAGCTCAGCGTGTTCAGTCAGAGGGTTAGCTGCCCTCTGTAATAATAATAATAATAATAATAAAAACCTGAGATAAGGATCAACGGCGAACTGAAATGGGTGTCTTGCGACGTCCGCCCCGAGCAGATGCAACGAACGAAAACGAACAAAATGAAATAAAAAAATGTTGGTAGAGCGCTTGCCCGCGAAAGGCAAAGGTTCCGAGTTCGAGTCTCGGCCCGGCACACAGTTTTAATCTGCCAGGAAGTTTGTATCGCACTGTTTGTTACAGAACTTTTATAAGCCTGTATCCTTACTTGGACATGGTACGTTCCTTTTCGTATTAAAGCATGTACACGGATATTGAAGTTTTTATTTATGTATATTACATATAGATTGAGGACAGAATTATGGAAATGGAAGAGAAGATAAAAGAAGATGAAATGGGAGATATGATACTGCGTGAAGAGTTTGACAGAGCACTGAAACACCGAAGTCGGCACAAGGCCCCGGGAGTAGACAACATTCCATTAGAATTACTGACAGCCTTGGGAGAGCTAGTTCCGACAAAACTCTACAATCTGCTGAGCAAGATGTATGTTACAGGCGAATTCCAATCCCAAAGAAAGAAGGTGTTGACAGATGTGAAAATTACAAAACTATCAGTTTAAGTAAGTCACAGCTACTAACCCGCATTCTTCACAGACTAATAGAAAAACTGGTAGAATGCGACCTTGGGGAAGATCAGTTGGGATTCCGTAGAAACGTTGGAACACGTGAGACAATACTGAACCCACGACATATCTTAGAAGAAAGATTAAGGAAAGGCAAACCTACGTTTCTAGCATTTGTAGACTTAGAGAAAGCTTTTGACAATGTTGACTGGAATACTCTCTTTCAAATTCTGAAGGTGCCAGGGGTAAAATACAGGCAGCGAAAGGTGATTGACAATTTGTACAGAAAGCAGATGGCAGTTATCAGAGTCGAGGGACATGGAAGGGAAGCAGTGGTTGGGAAGGGAGTGAGACACGGTTGTAGCCTCTCCCCGATGTTATTCAATCTGTATATTGAGCAAGCAGTAAAGAAAACGAAAGGAAAGTTCGGAGCAGGTATTAAAATCCAGGGAAAAAAATTAAAACTTTGAGGTTCGCCGATGACATTGTAATTCTATCAGAAACAGCAAAGGACTTGGAAGAGCAGTGGAACGGAATGGACAGTGTCTTGAAAGGAGGGTAAAGATGAACATCAACAAAAGCAAAACGAGGATAATGGAATGGAGTCGAATTAAGTCGGGTGATGCTGAGGGAACAACACTCCCGGAAATGGAAAAAATAACACATTGACACCGGTGTGTCAGACCCACCATACTTGCTCCAGACACTGCGAGAGGGCTGTACAAGCAATGATCACACGCACGGCACAGCGGACACACCAGGAACCGCGGTGTTGGCCGTCGAATGGCGCTAGCTGCGCAGCATTTGTGCACCGCCGCCGTCAGTGTCAGCCAGTTTGCCGTGGCATACGGAACTCCATCGCAGTCTTTAACACTGGTAGCATGCCGCGACAGCGTCGACGTGAACCGTATGTGCAGTTGACGGACTTTGAGCGAGGGCGTATAGTGGGCATGCGGGAGGCCGGGTGGACGTACCGCCGAATTGCTCAACACGTGGGGCGTGAGGTCTCCACAGTACATCGATGTTGTCGCCAGTGGTCGGCGGAAGGTGCACGTGCCCGTCGACCTGGGACCGGACCGCAGCGACGCACAGATGCACGCCAAGACCGTAGGATCCTACGCAGTGCCGTAGGGGACCGCACCGCCACTTCCCAGCAAATGAGGGACACTGTTGTTCCTGGGGTATCGGCGAGGACCATTCGCAACCGTCTCCATGAAGCTGGGCTACGGTCCCGCACACCGTTAGGCCGTCTTCCGCTCACGCCCCAACATCGTGCAGCCCGCCTCCAGTGGTGTCGCGACAGGCGTGAATGGAGGGACGAAAGGAGACGTGTCGTCTTCAGCGATGAGAGTCGCTTCTGCCTTGGTGCCAATGATGGTCGTATGCGTGTTTGGCGCCGTGCAGGTGAGCGCCACAATCAGGACTGCATACGACCGAGGCACACAGGGCCAACACCCGGCATCATGGTGTGGGGAGTGATCTCCTACACTGGCCGTACACCTCTGGTGATCGTCGAGGGGACACTGAATAGTGCACGGTACATCCAAACCGTCATCGAAGCCATCGTTCTACCATTCCTAGACCGGCAAGGGAACTTGCTGTTCCAATAGGACAATGCACGTCCGCATGTATCCCGTGCCACCCAACGTGCTCTAGAAGGTGTAAGTCAACTACCCTGGCCAGCAGGATCTCCGGATCTGTCCCCCATTGAGCATGTTTGGGACTGGATGAAGCGTCGTCTCACGCGGTCTGCACGTCCAGCACGAACGCTGGTCCAACTGAGGCGCCAGGTGGAAATGGCATGGCAAGCCGTTCCACAGGACTACATCTAGCATCTCTACAATCGTCTCCATAGGATAATAGCAGCCTGCATTGCTGCTAAAGGTGGATATACACTGTACTAGTGCCGACATTGTGCATGCTCTGTTGCCTGTGTCTATGTGCCTGTGGGTCTGTCAGTGTGATCATGTGATGTATCTGACCCCAGGAATGTGTCAATAAAGTTTCCCCTTCCTGGGACAATGAATTCACGGTGTTCTTATTTCAATTTCCAGGAGTGTAGACTAGGAATGTGACACTTAAAGTAGTAAAGAAGTTTTGCTACTTGGGGAGCAAAATAACTGATGATAGTCGAAGGCGAGAGGATATAAGCTGTAGACTGGCAATGGCAAGGAAAGCATTTCTGAAGAAGAGTAATTTGTTAACATCGAGTATAGATTTAAGTGTCAGGAAGTCGTTTCGGAAAGTATTTGTATGGAGTGTAGCCATGTATGGACGATAAATAGTTTGGACAAGAAGAGAATAGAAGCTTTCGAAATGTGGTGCTACAGAAGAATGCTGAAGGTTAGATAGGTAGATAACATAACTAATGAGGAGGTATAGAATGGAATTGGGGAGATGAGGAGTCTGTGGCGCAACTTGACAAAAGGAAGGGACCGGTTGGTAGGACATGTTCTAGGGCATCAAGGGATCACAAATTTAGCATTTGAGGGCAGCGTGGGGGGTAAAAATCGTAGAGGGTGACCGAGAGATGAATACACTAAGCAGATTCAGAAGGATGTAGGTTGCAGTAAGTACTGGGAGATGAAGAAGCTTGCACAGGATAGAGTAGCATGGAGAGATGCCTCAAACCAGTCTCAGGACTGAAGACCACAACAACAACAACAACAACAACATATAGAACAATGTGACTAGCTTATGGATAAGAGAGGAAATTTAACGTGGGAATTTTACGTGCGCTCGTTTAGTAAAGAATGTGATTTACGAGTTAGAAACATTCCGCAACCGTCCCCGCAGTGCGTTGTGATCGCGTATACCACGTTGGGTCCCACGTACCGTATGCACAAGTCGCATGCTTCCTGAGCGATCAGCAGCACGTTGAACTCAGCACACTCAACTTTGACATTCGACAGCGCGGTCGGTTTGCCGACGGCTTAATGGTTAGCGAGTGAACGTGCCTTGGAGAGGCTGATGGAAGCAGAGGAGCAAGCGCGTGTGAAGGAAGACACATTAACAGACTTTCGCTATTTCGGAGGAAGAAGACGGTACGCCATAATAGCTATCATGTGTAGAATGATGGTACGTCGCTTTTGGAACCTTTGAAGCTTTTGGTCACTGAAAGAGGAGGGATTGGTTTCAGTTTCATTCGACTAAGTGACCTTGGGGAGAAGTTTGGACAACGCCGGCAACGAATAAGTTGATTTGGTTTGGTGGAAATAACGCACGAACAGTAACCTTCTGTATTGGTCGAGAGGTACGTGTTGTTCTGGTAGTCAGGCCTGAGAAGCGTGGTGCGAATAATACAAGGGGTCCAAGGGGTGGCTAGATGTTAAGTAATTTTGAGTAAGGTTATCCGTACATGGTACTTTGAAAAGAGGTCGTCTTTTCTGTTATTGTAACATCTCACTGTATATGGCTATAGTCTATAGTAAAATGAAATTTTTCTTCTTTGAGGACTTTGTGTATTGGTATAATGCAATAATGAACGGAAAGAGTGGAGAGCTGTGAGCTAACACGTTGGTAACTTGGAAGCTGTTCTTGGTAAACTTAATTTTGTAAATTGTACTTTCTTTGGTTAACTAACTGTAAACGATCGCGTGAGAACTGAAGCTGATCATTTTCTGCGCGAGCCTTGGTTATTTTTGTTTGTTTGTTATTAAGGTCTCTCGTAAATGCTTTTGGTAGACTGACTTAACGTGTGGAAATTTAATGGCAAGTGTCCTCTGAGAGTGTTAGTTTAGAGGTTATTGTGAAGGAATTCTCTTCTGGTATTGTCCGAAATTTTTTTAAAATTTCAACTTAGGAGATTGATATGCAACTTTGTTCGTTGGATGTTGTTTTAGAAAATTGCTTTAATATTGTTGTTGGAATATTTTCAGGTATTGCCTTTGCATTAGCTCTTGTAGGTGCACATTAGAAAACAAAACAAAAGGATTTCAGTGTAAGATGAAACTTATTAACTAATAAATTTTTAATCTTAAATAAAGGAAGAGACTAACAGTTCCCTTAAGGAAAATAAATGACTGTTCAGCCAATATATAAAGAAGGTTGTTGGGCAACTGAGAACAAACTTTTGTAATAAGGAGTGTTCGACTTTCAGTGTAGGCCTACAGCCAGTCGGCTCCACTTCCCCACTTAATCTATATATCTTCCTTTAAGGATTATCTACCGCTAGTAATGGACTGCAGTACACGGATTGTGATGGTTCAATACTGTTTCAATGAAGCAATCGTTTTATTTCTCTGGGAACCTCGTGTTTTCTCCATGGCGTGGAGTAATTTTTTTTGCGAAATGTCTAGTGCGGCATCACCTTTATGTGGTGCACATGTATATTCATTATACATGGTTTTCATAAAACACATGTAAATGCTTCTTATGCACGTTTCTTAGTTTTAGTTGCTCGGAACTGGGTCAGGATAATACTTCTATTTCATCATGGACGTAAGCTTTGCTTTTTTTCCAATCTTACGACAGAGACATGAAGAATTGTTTTCAGGTGTACTCTTTGTTTTCGTGAATTTTATCTTGATATCCTGGTAGTATTTACCATTGTTTACTGGTGTTCGTATTATAACTCGTATTATAAATCAACAATGATATCTTTGTCCTCGATGTACAAATAGCAGTTACCCAAAGAATATTCTAATTTTAGGTGCTTCTCTCAGAACAACTAGACGACAAGTGAATAATCAACTCCGAGATCCCTTAAAAATACGAACGGGCATTGTAAATATATTTCCTGTTATAACAACCACCTGTGTCTGCCACTTACAAGTTACGATTTCGCACCCAGATCTCTATGGTAGTTCTGTATCGGGTAGGTCGCCACTTTTTTTTACCTCTTTAATCTTTTTATATAAGTGGGTTATTAGAACATGTGTGTTCATCCCATAGTCAGTTCATCTCTTATATGAATTCTGTCATTGTATCTTAACAGGTTAACGTGACTACTTTGATTGCCCCCACCCTGCTAAACGACCATCAGCGGAGGGCTGAATGACGCCAGAATTCGTTTGATGAAGGGTCGTTGCTAGTTGCTCATTGGCCTTTTCAATAACACTTGACGAGAGGTGTTGATTTTTCCAGCTGGTACATGTGGACCACAGTGCTCCTGCTTATTCTGCAGGCGAGAATTATTCGTATCCCTTCAGTTCTAGTTTTGCATTATGTCAATTCCAGTAATCGCTGTCCGTCCCCGTTTCCGTCGAAACCATGACGGTATCGTTCATTGTACATTTCTCTGTAATTATCTAGATTCTGTGGGCTGAGGACAGTACGTGGTGCGTCATACCTGAGTGACGTAGGATGTGACGTCTCTCGACCAGCACGATGTTCATTTGGGTAGTGGGAATTGTGGTTGTGTGCCTACGGCTGATTTTAGTGTGGTGCGCTATTGTGACCATTATTGTTATTATGAATGACGTTTGTGTCTTCATACATCGGATCTATGGAGACAAGTATAGTCACAAAATGCTGTAGGTTATCATCTTGTACATGTACGACTTTCTCGCAAATATCTGAACGCAACTTTACCTTGTTTATGAGAAATTAGCTCGTCCCAATAGCGAGTTTTGTTTAAGCAGATCTCAAAATATCTATGGAGGCTATTGTGTTTAGCATGAAATGTTTGAGGATTAGATACCTGTTTCCTAAGCATTTCCTGGTGGCATCCTGACCAATATTTAGTTAAAAATGCTCTTTCAAACTCTTCATATGTTTGGTAAGATTCTAATGGTTGAGTTTGCCAAGGGGTGGCATCACCTTGAAGAAAACCTATTGTGAAGCGAATCTCTTGATGTTCTCTCCACGGTTGAAATATCACATCTTTGAAAGCCTTTATGAACACAACTGCGTACGAGGTATGTTTAATTCATTTCGTTACCATACATTGCGGGATACACAGCAGGATTATTGTAACTATATGTTCTATCAGGAGTCGGTGGATTGCCTTCAGCTACTCGTGTAACTCTAACTGCAGGCTGTTCTTGTTGTGCACTTCTGGTTTGTGTTTAACTTGGTCACACCATTCCGACAAATCTTTGCTTAGAGTACATTTTATCTAAGCTAATTCTGTCTTTAGTGATTCAACAGAACTGCCCGGTTTGGAAATCGCGACCGTAACCAGTTCATTAGCCACACGTTTTAATTCCAAACCAAGTTTACTACAAAGTTCTACGTCCTTGTGTGAAAGCCTACGCGAGAAGTCATCAACAGGGTGCTTGCATTGATCATCAAATTGTTTCTCTGCTTCAGCCCGCGTTCTTCCACAAAAGATCAGCTTCATTTTCTGATTAATGTACAGCATCTTTCAGTTGTTTGTGTTCCTTAGACAAAGAACATATCGTTACCGGTAGACCGTTTTCAGCTTTGCAATTTTACCTGTTAAAGGAATAAACTGTATTCGTAAATTATTAAAATTGTTATACAATTTTTTTAAATCGCTTATTTATTTTTCTAATTGCACAGGTATGCTGTTAAAATTCGTTTTCTTTTCAGCTTTAACACCTTTACTTTCTTCAATTGCCCGAAAACTTTGTAACAGCTGCATAATTGGGTTAACGGGCTGATTAATTATTTGGACGCTCGATACACGTGAAGTATCGTCCACTGGAACGTTTACTTCACACAAAAGATCATCAGGCTAAATAATTACATTACTTGAAGGACTTTCCTGTGAACTGCAACTTCACATAAAAGATCATCAGTTACAGTATTTCTAACACTTTCAGAGTGCAATTCTAGGTCTCATACTGAAATGATTGAATTTTCTATTTCCGTATCAGCGAATTCGGTTTGTTCCATCAATCTTCATGTTACAATTCCCTTCTGTAGCTACTTTAGTAATATTTTCTGCTTTTACCATAACAAACAATTTAATTAAAATGTGTTTAAAAGAACTTCGAAAAAATTCTGATCTGAAATAGCATTTCCGTGGTAAAAATACAAACATTTACAATTATTTGAGTTAATAAATATAAGATCACGTGTATAAGAATGTTGTGTGACTGCTATTATATTTCTGCATACCATTACAATAGCAATTCTGTAGTTAAAAATTAAACAGTTTGAAGTTAAAATAATTTGCTTTGTTATGAACGAAGATCTTGATGTTAAAGTCTGTGCACACATAAAAAATGAACAAAAGAAGGCTGCTGTCGTTACCTTGAATAACCACACGATGTAGTTTCTGGATAATAATTCTCTTTTTTGTAGGCTAATTTCGTGTACTGATTTTCTTTTCCGTAGACCTATAATATTCTTTAATATTTATTCCGTAGTCTCTTGTCTCCGTGAATTGGTTGAACATGAAACACACACACAAAAGAAAACGGACAATGCAAAAAATGGATATCTCATGTGGTGTTTTCGCCATTATAATTCCTCTTTGATTTCAAATAAAAGATTAAAGCTTAAATATTTTATTACTAGCAAGAAGAGAAAGCACTATCATTTTAATGACGTGAGGTGGAGAAAACAAGGCGTAATCAATGGTGATTCATGCTTTAAGGGTGACGCTTGACCATGAATCGGTATTTCAATAGCTGTACAAGCTATGCAATGTAATGATTCCATACAAGACATCAGACTTCGGGTAACAAATTTACAATAAATGCGAGCTCTGTTACTGACCCGGCTGTATCATTTATGACTGATGTAATGGCGGCCTGTCAAATGCCATCACTGTATTAGCACCGTCCATATTAAATCGTTGGTCACCGTCAAAAAAGCCGAAGAAATGTTTAAAAGTCAATGCTAGGACGAGAAATCCTGGTAATACTAAATAAAAACGACATTTCTCTCAAGATTGTATTATAAACGTAAGAAATACAAAACTAGAACGTCGCCACCTTGTACTGACCGTTGTGAGAGGAGCGGTACGAAAAAGAAGAGTGATACAGGAAACTGAACTTGATTCTTCAATCAGTTTGCTTTATACAAAATCCAAACGATTTTCCAGAATTTACGTACTTTACAAGTGTTGGTAATATTATCTGTCCGTCTGTGAGACTCCGGATGTTTATATTCACATAATGTTATAAAGCTTTAATTATTTACACAGTATTTGACATAAATTTCATCTTGATACCTCTATCCATTCTTGAGAAAATGAATATTTACAAATGGCCGTATCTTTTGATTGACTGCATTGACTTATAATCTCAAATCATATTATTTATACAACCATAGGATTGTGACCAATATTTGACTTCACTTTCAACTCGATGCCTCTGCCTCTTCCTCAGAAAAACGGGGCTTAACGACGGCCGGGCAGGCAGACAGGAAAAAAAAAAAAAATAAAAAAAAAATAAATAAATAAATTACTTGAAAAGTAAACTGGGTTGGTCAGAAGAAGATTTGAATCACTGTGCATTAACTTTTAAAACAAAAAATAATGACTGATTAAAAAAATTAAAAGGAAAAGATGGGAGTGTAGGTCAATGTGAGTCCTCAGAATGTAACATTATGCATCTAGTGACACAAAGAAGATATTCTGTCTTAAAAATTGCTTTCCAGAGATGTGTCCATCGCCGTTGCCATCTGTTTCAAACGACTGACTCGCCCTGAGGGTGCAACATGTGAAAAGTGACAAAGAAAACTGCAATTCGTGTTGGTGCTGCTGTCTGAGAACGACCCACTATACCCCGCTGATTTAGCAAAAGAAGCCATCCAGGAGCTTTATCAGGAACAATCCGTGTCGCACGACTTCTTCTCATCTAGCGACCTCAAACGTTTATCGTACGTGTTCCTTATTGAAAAAGTATCAAGAAAATACCTGTGCCGACGAAAATGCACTTTCAGCTTGGACTGAAAACAAATACGAGGTGCACTGCATCGAATCTACATCTACATTTACTTGGGTACTATGCAAAGCGGACTTAACCGCCAGGCAGAGGGTTCACCGAAAGATCTTAAAAATAATTCTCTATTATTCCACTCTCGAACATCGTGCTGAAAAAAACGAACACCTATGTCTTTCCGTGCGAGCGCTGGTTTCCCTTATTTTATTATGATGATCTTTATTCCTATGTAGGTCGGCGTCAACAACAGACTTTTACATTCGGAGGTACAGTTGGTGGTGACCACCCCTAATCCCATATCGTGTCTCTGACATTCTCTCCCCTACCTCTCGATAGTAAAAAACGTGCTGCCCTTCTTTGAACTTCTCGATGCCCTGCGTAATCCTGTATGGTAAGGATACCACACCGCGCTGCAGTATTCCAAAAGGTACGGACAAGCGTAGCGTACTGATTCTCTTTAGTGGATCTGTTGCATCTTCTAAGTGTTGTGCCAATAAAACGCAGTCTTTGGTTTGCCTTCACCACAACATTTTCTGTTTGTTCTTCTTAATTTAAGTTGTTCATAATTGTAGTTCCTAGATATTTGATTGAATTTACGGCATTTACATGTGATCTATTTGTCGTGCAAACGAAGTTTAACGGATTCCTTTCAGAAATTTTCAGTTTGTTTTCTTCTTCAGATGATTTTACTAGACGATAAACGATAAACAAAGTAAGACGGCTGCTCAGATTGTCTCCTAAATCGTTTATATAGGTAAGAAACAGCAGAGCGCCTGTAATATTACCCTGGGGAACGCCATAAATCACTCTTGTTTTACTCAATGACGTTCCGTCAACTAACTACGAACTGTGACCAATCTGACAGAAAATCACGAATCCAGTAGCGTAATTGAGACGATATTCCGTTAGCGTGTTATTTGATTACAAGCCGCTTGTGAGGTACGGTATCCAAAGCATTCTAGAAATCTAGAAATACAGAATCAGAATGAAAACTCTTGTCGATAGCACTCAAAACGTCGTGTGTGTAAAGAGCTATTTGTGTTCCACAAGAAACATGTTTTCTAAATTCGTGTTGGCTATGTGTCAATAGAACGTTCCCTTCGAGGCAATTCAAAATATTCGAATACCACATACGTCCCAAAATCCTACTGTAAATCGAAATTAATGATATGGGCCTATAATTTAGTGGATTATTCCTATTGCCTTTCTTTAATATTGATGTGACCTGTGTAACTTTTGAGTGTTTGGTTGAATTTTTTTATTGTGAGAGTACTGCAGAGCGATCTGTTGTAATTGTTAAAAAAAAACATTCAAAAGCCAAGATCGCACATAAATATTTATAATTGAAGACAATCTATTTCAACAGTCTTTGCAGTCATCTTCAGGTTTTAAACGTCTTTTTGTAGTAAAACTTGTTCATGTTACGCTGAATCTCTTGCACAAGATGTAAAGCGCATAATACTCAGCACATTATAAACTTTTTCACATCTCTAAAATATTTAAAAACACAAAAAACATGTTTAAAAAAAACAAAATTTGTTGTGTCCAGCATATGTAAACACCATGTGCTATTGTGTACCGTATTTGTATGATGTAACAAGCTTCTGTGGGCATTATGTATATTGACATGGCCTTTTTGACAAGATTATTTGTGTTTTTAAATATTTTAGCGATGACCAGCGTTTGTAATGTGCTGCATCCAGCACATCCATTACAAATCTCGTGTATTAGCTTTAGCGCAAAATGAACGTTTTACAACTATAAGACTTTTAAGACCTGAAGATGATATCAAAATCTGGTGATACCAGTTATCTTGAATAAAAAATATTTTATGCGATCTTCGCTTTTATATGGTTTTTAACCAGTCTTTGAAAAGGGATGTTTCGTAGAGCGAACAGGTGCATATGATCGTTAAGTATGGAGCTACTGCATTAGCACACTGTGAAAGGAACGTAGTTGGTATGCAGTCTGGACCGGAAGACCTGCTGTTATTAAGTGATTAAAGTTGCTTTACTAATCCTAGACTATCTACTTCTAAGTTACTCATGTTGGAAGCTGATCTTGATTCGAATTCTGGAATATTTACTTCGTCTCGATGAAGGAAGTTTGAAAAGCTGAGTTAAGTAACTTTGCCTTAGCAAAGAAGTTGTGTCGAGCTCCATGAAGTCGTTTACAAGACTAGAAGGGAAAAACCGCCTATTAGAGTGTTATGTTGTTGCTGTTGTTGCAATTTTGGTTCTCAGTCCGAAGACTGGTTCCATTCAGTTCTCTACGTTGATCCTACAAGTGCATTATCTGTACAGAATTTTGCAACCTCCTGCCTCTTAGGCCTTCTTACTATTTTCATACATTGATGTTTATCAACTGTTCTGCCCCTCTCCTCCCATACCCTACACATACATCATCCATTACTAAACCACGATTCCTTGATGCCTCAGGATGTGTCCTACAAACGCTCCCTACTTTTAGTCATGTTGTAGAATAAATGCCTTTCCTTCCGTATCGATTCAGTAGCTTCTCATTATCCAATCTATCGAGCATTCTTCTGAAGCATCACATTTCAAAAGCTTGTATTTTCATATTGTCTGAACTGTTTATAGCTCACATTGCAAGAGCGTTCAAGATTACACTTCAGACAAATACACTCCTGGAAATTGAAATAAGAACACCGTGAATTCATTGCCCCAGGAAGGGGAAACTTTATTGACACGTTCCTGGAGTCAGATACATCACATGATCACACTGACAGAACCACAGGCACATAGACACAGGCAACAGAGCATGCACAATGTCGGCACTAGTACAGTGTATATCCACCTTTCGCAGCAATGCAGGCTGCTATTCTCCCATGGAGACGATCGTAGAGATGCTGGATGTAGTCCTGTGGAACGGCTTGCCATGCCATTTCCACCTGGCGCCTCAGTTGGACCAGCGTTCGTGCTGGACGTGCAGAATGCGTGAGACGACGCTTCATCCAGTCCCAAACATGCTCAATGGGGGACAGATCCGGAGATCTTGCTGGCCTTCTAGAGCACGTTGGGATACATGCGGACGTGCATTGTCCCGTTGGAACAGCAAGTTCCCTTGCCGGTCTAGGAATGGTAGAACGATGGGTTCGATGACGGTTTGGATGTAGCGTGCACTATTCAGTGTCCCCTCGACGATCACCAGAGGTGTACGGCCAGTGTAGGAGATCGCTCCTCACACCATGATGCCGGGTGTTGGCCCTGTGTGCCTCGGTCGTATGCAGTCCTGATTGTGGCGCTCACCTGCACGGCGCCAAACACGCATACGACCATCATTGGCACCAAGGCAGAAGCGACTCTCATCGCTGAAGACGACACGTCTCCATTCGTCCCTCCAGTCACGCCTGTCGCGACACCACTGGAGGCGGGCTGCACGATGTTGGGGCGTGAGCGGAAGACGGCCTAACGGTGTGCGGGACCGTAACCCAGCTTCATGGAGACGGTTGCGAATGGTCCTCGCCGATACCCCAGGAACAACAGTGTCCCTCATTTGCTGGGAAGTGGCGGTGCGGTCCCCTACGGGACTGCGTAGGATCCTACGGTCTTGGCGTGCATCTGTGCGTCGCTGCGGTTCGGTCCCAGGTCGACGGGCACGTGCACCTTCCGCCGACCACTGGCGACAACATCGATGTACTGTGGAGACCTCACGCCCCACGTGTTGAGCAATTCGGCGGTACGTCCACCCGGCCTCCCTCATGCCCACTATACGCCCTCGCTCAAAGTCCGTCAACTGCACATACGGTTCACGTCCACGCTGTCGCGGCATGCTACCAGTGTTAAAGACTGCGATGGAGCTTCGTATGCCACGGCAAACTGGCTGACACTGACGGCGACGGTGCACAAATGCTGCGCAGCTAGCGCCATTCGACGGCCAACACCGCGGTTCCTGGTGTGTCCGCTGTGCCGTGCGTGTGATCATTGCTTGTACAGCCCTCAGTGTCTGGAGCAAGTATGGTGGGTCTGACACACCGGTGTCAATGTGTTCTTTTTTCCATTTCCAGGAGTGTACCTCCCGAAAAGACCTTCAGAATTTTTATTTTTACTGTTGCACTCTGTTGGTTCTGTCCTCTCTACTTCGGCCCTCTTCACTTATTTTGATGTCTAAATAACTAATCTCATCTACTATTCGAGTGTCCTAGTTCCTAACCTAATTCCCTAAGGGTCAACTGGCTGAATGCGACTACATATTATTACCTTTTTTCTACTTTTGTTGATATTTATCATATCACTCTTTTGATGACATTATCCATTCCGTTCAACAGGTGTTCTAAGCCTTTTGCCGTCACCGAAAGAATTAAAAGGGTCATCGATAAAACTCAAAGTCTCTGAACTTAAATTTCCTTCACAAATTTCTCCTTTGCACCCTTAACTGGTTGCTCAATACACAAACTGAATAAGATGGAGAATAAATTGCAACACCCACTGCCTTCTCAACAATTGCTACCATTCATGTCCTTCAACCGTAATCTGGCTTTTACACAACTAGTAAACAACCTTTCACTTCCTGTATATTGTCCCTGCTCGTTTCAGAATTTCAGTGTGCCCTTCATCAACATCGTCAATTTCTTTTTCTAATTCAGTGAATACTAGAAATGCCATTCTGTAACCTACTTTCTAAGATATGATCAGTATTCCCTCACGTGTTCCTACACTTTTCCGATATCCACGACTGAGAGTTGAACCACCTTCATAAGTACAATTGCGGTAAACGGAGTTAGCCCAACAACGGTACAAGGAGGCATTGCATGGTCTGGAATGCTTCCAAACTTCATGAGTTGGCATTAACGAGGAGACGGCGGTTTGAAGTTGTTTGTTTGACGATAGAGGTTATTAATCGACGAAATTGACCAGGAATCAATCAAGCACAAATTGATAAACTTGTATGGGATTATAAAATAGTGGAGTTGCCTTAGCAAAGCACGGGATCTAATAATAGCACACTCAGTCTCACATGGCATAATAGTGGAGCTTACGGCAATAAATAAAATCTTCTCAGGCAAACAATAAATTTCACGGAGAAAAGAAGGTGACCAGAATTCACAATTTTCGTGTCAGAAGCTTGCCGATAATTAACCATTTACTGGAGAGCCGCATTTTTTCACCATATCTAATTTGTAAGCTAAAGAGTCCCACAGACGAGCGACGAATCGCAGCGATCTGTCGCATTGGCGATCGATCCCTTCGTAGATTGCAAGTGCGTGGGAAAATCGCAGCGATAGATCACTGATCGCTAGTCGCTGGCAAATTCCAGTCAATCTGATGGACGGCATGCGATTCGTACACGAAGTATGGCTGCCTGGCTGGAGTACTGGTGTTTGGCTATATGGCGGCGGCTCGTTTCTCTATTGCAGTTTCTCTGTTGTGCAGTTTGATTCGGTTTGCCGACGTCGAGAAAGAAATTTACATTAGAACTTATAGTTATCCAGGGACCATGACCTACACTGACAAGTGAAGTGGAAGACGGAGTTCCCATTTATATTATTAAGTAATACAAGATACACGTTCCGATTTTGTACTGATTAGCGTTTTGAAGCTTGTTGTACATAAGTAGAAGTGATTGGTAGTAATATTACCGGTACAGTAGGATCCATCCTACGAATGTATGTTATTTATGAAACAATTATAAGCATTATTGAAGTTTTTATCGTCTAAACAGAATGACATCCGTACCTACTGTAATGTTAAGAGGGCATTTTAATTTAACTGTAAAGCGCAAATCTAATACACCGTTATACACAAGTCCCTTTGTCATTTCAAGTAATCTAATTCTTCTTCATACAATTTATAACAATGGGTATGGTAATCACTAGTGCTGCTATTGACAACATCTCTAAAGAAAGGTAGAGTTAATTGGTTGGTCCTAAAGACTTTCAGTTAAAGACTAATGAATAAAAAAGGAATTGAGGACTAATAAATGTGAAACAATTTGCACTGGCACACTGGAAAGGTTTGCCTAACCAACTTGGCGTCAGTGGGAAATGTAACATACACATCAAAATTAGTTTTGCTTAACCCCAGTTCCCGGAACTCCTGAAGACAGACGTTGACTGTGGATGTTGTATGAGGGAGACAGACCCTTTGACTGTTCAGAGATATCACTAAGCCCGGCCAAAGATGTAAACAACCATGATGGGCAGCGCCTATCAACGTAGTGTTTCCGACAGCCGATCAGTTCCTGTCTCTCCACCAGGAAGGAGGTACACGGCTCTTGTTGTCTGTAGTTCAAACATGACCAGACGGTCAATACTGCAGTTTGACCGCGTCCGCGTTATTACCTTGTGCTAGGAAGGGCTCTCGACAAGGGAAGTGTCCAGACGTCTCACAGTGAACCAAAGCGATGTTGCTTGTACATGGAGGAAATACAGAGAGACAGGGACTGTGGAAAACATGCCTCGCTTATGCCTCCCAAAGGCTACTAGTGCAGTGGATGACCGCTACCTATGGATTATGGCTCGGAGGATGACAGCAACGCCATCATGTTGAACAACGCTTTTCGTGCAGCCATCTGGTGTGTCACGACTCAAACTGCGCGCAATAGGCTGCATGGTGCAGAACTTCACTCCCGACGTTCATGGCGAGGTCCATCTTTCCAACCATGACAGCACGCAACATGATACAGATGGGGCCAACTACATGCCGAGTGGACCACTCAGGATTGGCATCACGTTCTCTTTACCGATGAGTGTCACATGTGCCTTCAACCAATCGTCGGAGACATGTTTGGAGGCAACCGGGTCAGGCTGAACGCCTTGGACAAACTGTTCAGGGAGTGCAGCAAGGTGGAGGTTCTCTGCTGTTTTGGGGTGGCATTATGTGGTGCCGACGTACGCCGCTGGGGGTCATGGAAGGCGCCGCAACGACTGTACGATGCGTAAATGCCGTCCTCCGACTCATAGTGCAACCATATCGGCAGCATATTGGCGAGGCATTCGTCTTCATGGACGGCAATGCGCGCCCCCATGTGCACATCTCGTGAATGACTTCCTTCAGGATAACGACATCGATCGACTACAGTGACCAGCATGTTCTCCAGGAATGAACCCTATCGAACATGCCTGGGGTTGATTGAAAAGTGCTGTTTATGGACTATGTGACCCAACAACCACTCTGAGGGATCTACGCAGAATCGCCGTTGAGGAGTGGGACACACTGGACCAACAGTGGCTTGATGAACTTGTGGATAGTATGCCACGACGATTACAAGTATGAATCAATGCAAGAGGAGGGGCTACTGGGTATTAGAGGTACCGGTGTGTACAGCAGTGTGGACCAGCACCTCTGAAGGTCTCGCCGTTTGGCGGTACAACATGCAATGTGTGGTTTTAGTGAGCAATAAAAGGGTTGGAAATGATGTTTATGTTAATTTCTGTTGCAATTTTCTGCACCGGTTCGCCGGCCGGAGTGACCGTGCGGTTCCAGGCACTTCAGTCGGGAGCCGCGTGACTGCTACGGTCGCAGGTTCGAATTCTGCCTTGGGCATGGATGTGTGTGCTGTTCTTAGGTTAGTTAGGTTTAAGTAGTTCTAAGTTCTAGGAGGCTTATGACCTCAGCAGTTGAGTTCCATAGTGCTCAGAGCCATTTCTACCATTTTTTTACGGGTTCCGGAACCGAGGTGATGGAAAACTTTTGTTGATGTGTGTTTCAGAACAAGTTTAATTACTAATAATTGTGGCCTATTTTATATTCTGTTCATTTTTATATTCTGTTCATTTTCCGTAGCAGCTCTTACCTTCGTAATGACGTCCGTAATATTGATTGCAGTTGTTTGGCAAATCGTCCATGTTTGGGGTGGCGTGGAGAGCGTCCGACTGCGGGCGACATCGCAAGCGACGAATCGCTCCGTAAGTGCATCTTTCGTTACAAACACAATCGTGAGGCTGCCAACTGTGGGATGCAGTGGTATGGTGGAATAATCCTAGTTTGATATGTGCAAGGTATGGGTGCGTTTCCCACTTGGAAACGTCAATTGTCAACAAATATACTTCACCACTGGCAACGCCAAGTATGCCCCGTGGTTCAGAATCCGTATTAAAAATATTCAAACTGCACCGCTGCGTTTACATAGTGCTGGGTGTTCCAGACAGGAGCTGTTAAAAGAAAAAAAAATGGTTCAAGTGGCTCTGAGCACTATGGGACTTAACATCTATGGTCATCAGTCCCATAGAACTTAGTAACCTAAGGACAGCATACAACACCCAGTCATCACGAGCCAGAGAAAATCCCTGACCCCGCCGGGAATCGAACCCGGGAACCCAGGCGCGGGAAGCGAGAACGCTACCGCACGACCACGAGCTGCGGACCACTGTTGAAAGAGGCGGGCCGACACTTCTGAGCTGTTCCCTTGGTAGCAGCGCGGAGGGGCGGGGAAGGAGAGACAAGGACGCACGTGCTGCTGGCGGGTGCGATGCAACCCCTCACGAGAACTCAGAAGTGGAAGCGAGGCAAAGTTTTCCGTTGCGAGAAAATCTGCAAGATTTAGCGTCGCTGACAAGTTATACAACTTATTTTCCCCAAAGTAAAATGTCACTTCGAACTGAAAAGATGGTTCACTAGAGAAAACGAATGAGAAATGAAATAGAACTCATACAATTTCCTCATCTGTCGTCAAATTAAAGTAATTGTAAGGAATAATGATGGAACAAAATTTCTCCTTCTTCTCCTCCTCTTCCTTCCTCCTTGGCACGTGCTTGGAGATACCATGTTAGGAACTGTTCACTTCTCTCAACATAACGTAAACCACCAAAAATTAAATGAGAAGAAAACACGTGCTGAGAGTGGTTACATTAATTTATCCTCAATACATAAGCACGACTCTCTTTGAGCTAACGGAATACGTACTTTCTCAAACTGCCTCCGTCTTTGACAATAACGTAATATTTCTTCAGAACTGTTAAGTAAAGCATTATGACCGTTGAACTGCTGACAACAGATGAGTAGAGTGACTCAAATACTAATGACAAAATCGCTAAGATTTTGGCATGCGCAGGAGCATCATAATTTGTGCAGTTTTCGCACAGATCCTGCTCCTTAAATTTGTAATAGACTGCCTACAACACAATCGTGAACACTCTGCAGGTTGATTTCCATACCAGAGGCGCTGGCTACTCGCTGACGGGCGGGTTTGCCAAGAACGTACTGCCGTTGTCTGCCCACGTGGTGCCACGATCACAGGCTAATTTCAGTATGATAGGACTTAAAACTATAGTGAATCTCAGACCAGGGCCGAATACTTTACTGTGTTCACATGTTTGTAATCTGTGACATACAGCAAATATCAGTCTCACGTAACTTACCTACACTACTGGCCATTAAAATTGCTACACCACGAAGATGATGTGCTACAGACGCGAAATGTAACCGACAGGAAGAAATTGCTGTTATATGGAAATGATTAGCTTTTCAGAGCATTCACACAAGGTTGGCGCCGGTGGGGACACCTACAGCGTGCTGACATGAGGAAAGTTTCCAACCGATTTCTCATACACAAACAGCAGTTGCCTGGTGAATCGTTGTTGTGATGCCCCGTGTAAGTTGGAGAAATGCGTACCATCACGTTTTAGACTTTGATAAAGGTCGGATTTCTGCTCGCGTTGGTCGAGAGCCGATGACTCTTAGCAGAATATGGAATCGGTGGGTTCAGGAGGGTAATACGGAACGCCGTGCTTGATTCCAACGGCCTCGATCACTATAGTTCAATTCTTTCATCTCGGCGGTTCGCGCATGCCCACCCAGACGCGGGAGATTGCTGCGTTGCCAGTTGTAGGCGCTAAGAGAAGCAGCGCCATAGTAAAGTATAGTTCGCAAACTTACGCATTCCGCGCTGTGCGCGATTTTGTCATCACTGCACTGCTTGCCTGTCCAGACACATGGTGTTCCGACTGCTTTGACACACTTATCATTCGATTTCACAAAAACTATTTGGCCCAAAAATTTGATTTTTACACATCTTCTTGACTGGTACCTTCCCCCCATAAATGACTTACTTTTGTTTCGATGTCCAACGGAGTTATTGTGCAGCATTGAATGTAGTAAACCATTGCACGAAATTTTGAAGAGTTTGCAGAGGTAAAAGTCACAGCGTATACTTTCCATATGGTCGATTTTAGTTGCCACTAGAAATTTCAAAAAATTACATTCAAACGAATAAAATTCATTAAGTAAGTCTTTTAAATAAAGAAAGTATTAGGTACCAAACAAGGTATGAGCTCGGAACCTTTTCCTTTGCAGTCATACACCTCAACCATTACTCTAATGCAGCTCGTCATTTAATAGAACAGAATTCCTGGAGGAGTTTAAAAAATCACGCAAAATACCGACAAAAACTATTGGTATGACTATGAATTACTCACGTTTCGTCGAAGTACAATAGGAAATAAACAATTACCACTGTTCTTTATTGCTAAAAAGCGGTTAGTGAGGAAGATTTCCCTAAACCTGAAGACACTCGTCCGTGCTCTGCACTGCAGTCGAGCTCTGGCAACGTCGTTCTCTTTTAATTGGCTGACTGTGTTTTGTGACGTCAGATGTGCAGAACGAACCTAAACTCGGCCACAGTCGTAAATGACGCGCACTTTAGCAGTCGAGATAACAGGCACATTATTCGCATGGCTGTAACGAATCGTGCAGCCACTTCTCGATCCCAGAGTCAACAGATGGGGATGTTTGCAAGACAACAACCATGTACACCAACAGTTCGACGACTTTTGCAGCAGCATGGACCATCATCTCGGAGACCATGGCTGCGGTTACCCTTGACGCTGCATCACAACAGGAGCGCCTGCGATGGTTTACTCAACGTCGAACCTGGGTGCACAAATGGCAAAACGTCATTTTTTTGGATGAATCCAGGTTCTGTTTACAGCATCATGATGGTTACATCCGTGTTTAGCGACATCGCCGTGAACACACATTCGATGCGTGTATTCGTCATCTCCATACAGGCGTATCACACGGCGTGATGGTATGGGGTGCCATTGGTTACATGTCTGTGTCACTTCTTGTTCGCACTGACGGCACTTTGAACAGTGGACGTTACATTTCAGATGTGTTACTACCTGTGGCTCTACCCTTCATTCGATCCCTGCGAAACCCTACATTTCAGCAGGACAATTCACGACCGCATGTTGCAGGTCCTATACGGGCCTTTCTAGGTACAGAAAATGTTCGACTGTTACCCTGGCCAGAACATTCTCCAGATCTCTCACCAAATGAAAACGTCTGGTCAATGGTGACCGAGGAACTGGCTCGTCACAATACGCCAGTCACTACTCGTGATGAACTGTGGTATCGTTTCGAAGCTGCAAGGGCAGCTGTACCTGTACACGCCATCCAAGCTCTGCTTGACTCAATGCCCAGGCGTATCAAGACCGTTATTACGGCCAGAGGTGGTACTGATTCCCCAGATGTCAAAAAGGAATTTGAGAACTTCTGCTCACTGTTAAATACAAATTTGTTAATCACTAAATAAGCCCCTGTTTCCGTCAGCAATGGTAACTGTTGAGTTCGGTGGATTACAAAGACAAACTATATGTGCCTATTTCGACAACTCTGGCAACGCTCACTGCAGCGTGTATTTGAATCAGGGCAGCTGAATCTTCGGGAAAAAAAGAACACTGGTTAGATGCACAAACAGTACTTCCAACAGCCAAACACGTTTAAGACGATCTCGTTTCTTTGAACATAATTACGAGGTACAAGAGTCGAATTGGAGCCGACACACAATGGGTAGCTCCCTAGAGTATAGAAAGAGCAATCCTTATACAGAGATGAAGTCGGAACTCGTCATCCTGTCCTGTCGGTTTCGTGGATATCTGAGCCGGTGGAAATGCACCAAAGAGAGCTTGGACGTAGAGGGAGAGAGGAAGGGAGGGAGGAGCCAGCGGCAGCCCAGATGCGAGCTCCGTTTTAACCGCCCTAAATGGGCGCTTTTAAACTGTCACCGCGATGTAGCTAAATCTACGAACCGAAAGACAGAGAACGATATAGAGTAACGTTTAGTTCAATAACAGGAGAATCTGTATCGCACTATACTATAAGCTAAAAGTTTATCTTCTATTGAAAAGAAACAATTGTCCCCAAGAAATAATATCTTCTTATTTTCAGATACAGATCCGGATAATTGCAAACCTACACTACTGGCCATTAAAACTGCTACGCCAAGAAGAAGTGGAGATGGTAAACGGGTATTCATTGGACAAATATATTATACTAGAACTGACATGTGATTACATTTTCATTCGAAATATATATTCCTTTCACCTTTCAATGTGTACATGATACTCATACTTATTGTCCTTTCTTGATCTAACAGATACAATCACACGTCAACAGAGCACTAATAAAAACGTCTATCAGCTACCACACTTCATCTAAGAAAGTATCAGACAGTGCAATTTGTTTAACAGTAACGTAACTTGCTCTCGCTCTGACGTGCACTACGATGAGATACAAAAATCAAAATGACATGTCTACCTTACGGCATAAACGTTAAAACGCAAATGTTTGCCGTCAGCTGGGATCAAGTTTGAGTGATAAAATTTTTGACTAGTAAATAAAGTTGAGCTGCAGTTTCCGATTTACCTAGCGACACCCCAAAAGAAGTGGTTTCGTTTGCCGAATCTTAAGATAATTAAATGAAATGAAATGACCGTGTGGCATTGTTGGCCGGGAGGTCCCTATTCAGGGAAGTTGGGCCGCCAAGTGCAAGTCTTATTTCGGTGGACGCCATGTTGAGCAACTTGCGTGCCGGTGATGAGGATGAACTGATGATGAGGGTAACAACATCCAGTCCCCGAGCGGAGAAAAATGTCCAACCCGCACGAGAATCGAACCCGTACCGTTTGACACCAACTGTTTCCAAGATGTGAAGACGCTACTCCCGCACTATTGAAATCCGGATTTTTTATTCTTCGCACTGTCTGCCTAAAGGAAACCAGAAATACTGCCTCTTCTCAAATTCATTAATAAAAGTATTTTATCATGCAATAGGACTGCTCCGAACGGTCATCAATCCATTGTTGCTGTAGAGCCAGTGCAGGCGTAGCCTGTTCGGACACAGAAAATATGAGACATCTTTGGGCTTCACTAGTCTACAGCTACCAATAGCTACCAATGTGATAATGATTATGCTTATTCTTGCTGACGTTGAAGGCCACCGTACCTTTTGCTAAGTGTTGCAGCTACGTTATCTACACTCATGGTCATAAATTAAGGATAGCGCTGGTACATGGTGAAACAGCTCTCTGGTGGGAGGTTTGAGGGTTTAAATGACCTCGAGGTATGACAATGCGGTGCGTTTGACCTGCGGTCGTCGCACGGTGGCGCTGGTAGCAGTCCACACACTAAGAGGTGTGTTGATGCATGTCAGAGTACGGTGCAGCGAGTAAGTGTGCAGATGTTCTCAGACCTGCTAATGGTGACTGTATGGTGAAAATGGCGCAAAGAACACATATTGATGACATTATGAGGGGTTCGCAATAGTTCTGCCGTGGTAACCTGTGGCTAGTTTGAACAGCAACATATGGCCTACACTCCTGCCATAGTGATTACCTACCATATGGACGCTTCTCGTCCTAATCTGTTCTGGTACCGACCTGCACTTAATTTATTTTCTAGGGACCTGCTGCATCCTACTGTGACCTACAGCTCGGTGACTTTCTTCTCCTGCTCCAGGTAACAAGACAAACTTCTTAGATACGGTAAATTCAAAAGCAGCTGAACCAATTGCCCTCTCGCCCATTGTTTTCTACTTGTAACCGGTTTCCACATTTTCTCCCCTCAGCCTGTATAGTTCAAATTTCACATAATCCTGTCTTTCTTACAGAACATTACTTTCTTGGGAGAGCTTCGTTGAGACCCCTATTCAATTTCCCACTAAAACTGCTCCAATGTAATTCCAACCCACAATCTGAGCGTACTATTCACTGTCTTATTATCCTAATGTAACATCCTCACTTATCGTTATTGAAACACAGATTGAACACTTAAAAGTAGAGCTAAACCACTTAACACACCTTACACACCACGAATTTTCGTTATTTACGAGCCGAAAAAAATTTGGCGTACATCTTAGCGCTTCAGGTGTTTGCAGTTGCCGGTTAAAACAAGAACTCAGCACTCACTTAATTTGAGTAATTATTAATTAACTCATTTACAATGAAACGTAATTTTAATCGCTATTTATCACTAATATTACTTGATACTAGGTAACGTTTACTGTCAGTAAAATAGGTCCTATGACGCGAGATGGAATTTTAAGTTTCAATTTAAATACAAAACATCTGATTGCAAAATTGCCAGTTATCCTTTTGAAGGAGATACAAAGGAAAGTAGTTACATATAAATATGCTTCAAACAATCACTTTTATCTACAAACATTGTCTATTTTTCAGCAGTAACACAGACGTAGCTATAGACTCTCACCAGTGACACCACTGTAAACGACTACGTTTAGATTGGCCGTATTGTCTCTTTCATTCAATCATTTAAAACTACTGTTTATTCCTTTGTTGGCTGTTGTATCTTTTAAGAATTACCTCTTTCGATTCTTTTTTATACTGATTTCACACATATTTCCTACATCTTGGGCTGAGGGTAATTTTAAGTACATGTTTTGCGCTGAGCTGGGAAAACGTTACTGTCTCCTAGATATCATTTTCTTGTCATAGAGTATATTTGTAAAATCGTTGGCGACAGTCGAAGATTTGCTTTGGAGAGACTGCATTTGTTTTGTTTACTGATATACAATTGTTACTATTTTCTGCGTTCAGTAGCATAGAGATGATGAACCATAAGACCTGTTTTCTTCTCATGCAGCTATTTTGTTAAATCTGTACCGCTTATTTACGAAATTTTCAGCAAATTGTGTGATACTTTATAGTAACGTCTGGCTGTATGTCTATTTTCCCTGTATTGCCTGACAAGCAAAGTTTGTCATTTCTTTCGTATTTTTCGCTGTATTTTATTAGCTTTGCCGATTTACTTGCACCAGGGTCAGGCTCCTTTCAGTATCAGCACTATACTCATTATTGTAAATGTTGACACACGGAGAAGCACCACTTTCTGGGCATTGAAAATACTAAAAGTGCGCAGAACTGTTGCAGCACTTTCAAGAGATACGAGGGACGATAATGATGAGCGAGAAGTAGGAGATAATGAAGACAACAGTGATTATGCAAATGATGCTAATAATCCTGCAGGTTTAAACTCTGAAGAGATTTTTGGCACAATTTTTGAAAGAGTCTGGGAAAGGGTGACCAGTGCAGCTCGAAATTAGTTTACCTGAAACTGTAGAGAAATGTGAAAACAAGGTACACACTATTGCTTACATGAAAACCCATTCAAAAATAGAAAAGTTTCCGGCACTGAAATTGACAGGTGGAGGAGACGTAGAAACGCAATCATTTTTTCTTTTTTTCACAGGAACAAACTCGCTGAAACAATACCACACAATGAAACCTGTATATTGAGGTGACAAACGTGGTGGGATAGAAATATGCACATATACAGAAGGCGGCAGTGTAGCATACACAAAGTATAAAAGATTATTGTTGGAGATGTCATTTGTACTCAGAGATTCATGTGAAAAGGTTTGCGACGAGATTATGGCCGCATTACGCGAGTTAGCAGACCTTGAAATTGTGGTGGTAGGGAATTCGTTAGGGAGTTCAATATTAAGAGATACGCAGTGCCGAGAATATCACATTCCAGACATTACCTTTCACCACGGACAACGCAGTGGCCGACCGAGAGCAGCGGCGTTTGCGTGTATTTGTCAGTGCTAACAGACAAGCAACTCTGCGAGATATAAACACAGAAATCAATGTAGAACAAAAAAACGGCTCTGAGCACTATGCGACTTAACATCTGTGGTCATCAGTCGCCTAGAACTTAAAACTAATTAAATCTAACTAACCTAGGGACATCACAGACATCCATGCCCGAGGCAGGATTCGAACCTGCGACCGTAGCAGTCGCAATGTGGGACATACAGTGTACGTATCCTTTAGGCGAGAACGGCGAAATATAGCGTTAATGGAGTATGGCAACAGACGACCGTCACGTGTGTGTTGACGTCGCCTGCAGCGCCTCTCCTGGGCTCGTAACCAATTGCTTTGGACTCTAGACAACTGGAAAAACATGACCTTGCTAGATGTGTCCCGATTTAACTTGGTAAGAGCTGATGGTAACGTTAGAGTGTACTGCAGACCCCATGAAGCCAAGGCCCCAAGTTATCAACAGGACACTGTGCAAGCTGGTGGTGGTTCCGCAATGGTGTGGGCTGTATTTACGAATCAATCATCGCTGGAAACAGTTATCTTCAGCTACTTGAAGACCATTTGCAACCATTCATGGACTTCACATTCCCAAACAACGATGGAATTTTAATGGATAATACACCATGTCATCGAGCACAAGTTGTTCGCGATTGGCTGGAAGAACATTCTGGACAATTCAAGCCAATGTTTTGGCAACCCAGATCATCCGGCATGAATCCAATCGAACATTTATGAGACATAATCGAGAGGCTAGGTCGTGCGTGAAATCTCTCACCGGAAACATTTTGTCAATTATGGATGGCTATAGAGACAGGGGACTTCCAACGGGTTGTTGAGTCGATACCATGTCGAGCTGCTGCACTAAGCCGGGCGAAACGAGGTCCGACACGATATTAGGAGGTAGCTCACGTCTTTTGTCGTCTCAGTAAGTAACGCGACTACGAACTGTGGCATCTTATAGATTTGAAAAGGTGCGTTATCACCTTTCATTTTTACCAACGGAAAAATCAAGTTTGGAGAGGAAATTTGAATATTGTGTGCTATGGTAGTTTTAGGATTCTGAAAGTAGTTTTGCTGCATAAAGAAGAAACTGAACTTTGGTAATATTATTACTTACTTTTTTGCCCGGAAAGCGAAAAGTAGAGAAAATATTTTGTTTATGGCTGAATGAGGAGAAATAGGAAAAGATTCCTATCACGCCTTTCACCTTCTACTGAAATGAAAGAGGCGACTTTCATTATAGGATGACATCTTCTGGATTTGGGGTACTTTGCTGAAAGATAACAAACTCGTGCGTCTGGCTCCCAGTTACCATGGAACAAAAGTAAATATTTGTCTCCGGAAAGCAAGAAGCTGGCATTAAAATCGACATTCAGTATTCTTCTCTAGTAAAGGACTACAGATGAAATATGGAATCTGTGAAATATGCTTGAACTGTGATTTATTTTCAAAGAATATTTTTAAGAATTTATTTTATTTACTAGCGATTCATCAAGAACATTAACACATTTAATCAAAATATGTAAAGATGGAGGTAGTTGCAAGGGAGTAACTGATGAAATCATAACCAAATTCCTTTTAACGAATGGGAATTTTATTCACTTTAATAGTGCCTGAAAGCATTTTTTAAAAACAAACAGATTTAAAATTAAAATCAGAAAACACCCCCTAAATAACAAAGTTACATTTAATTCAGAGGCAGATAGAAACAAGTTTTGACTGTATGAGCTTTTGGGTATAGATCCTTGGCACTCCCTTGTGACACGGCCGTAGTTACGACCGCTCACAACAGCCTCTGAAAGACTACACTGGTGCAAATCTCAAACACACCAGATAACTTTAAACTAAGAGTTTTAACAACTGACACACGCATACAAACTATGCACCCCCGTAGGAGGGATGGAAATGGTACAAAACACTAACAATTAAAATATTAACCTTGTCACAGAAGGTGCAACTTGATTTTAATTTCTAAGAAAAATCTTACGGTGAAAGGATGGCAACTTTATGTACTAAAATGATCATTTAAATAAAAGTCCATGCAATGCAATCTTATACAAAATTATACAAGGTTGGCCAAACAATAGTTAAGATGCTCTACAGCACACAGATACCGCCTCTCAAGATCATAGGCAATAATATCAGAGTTTCCAAAGATCAAAACATATTTCAGGTATTAGGCCGTTACAGTCCAAGCAATAAATTCGTTAACACGCCAAATCCGACAAACACGACAGAAACAGCTACTAACGTAGGTCGATTGATAGGGAGATTACCGAACAACCCGAACCGCAGGTTGCTCTAACCCGCCCCTACTCCACAAGGGAAAAACGGACCACTCAGTTTATAAACAACCACTTTCCCGTGGGTGGGAAAACGGAGACGAATGGTGGGACGACCCCAAAGCAAAACGGCTGGTGACCTCACCAAGAAAACAAGTAGAATTTAACAAGAGTAAATCAAACAACATATCACCAATCACTTAACTTCTAATAAACTCGCTCTTCTGAACCCCCCGCTTCCAGAAGCTTAAACGGACGCAGGAAGGCGCACCGATCTCCTGTTTCACGGCCTCGCAGCTCGCACCGGCCAGACTGATGTTGTGGGTTGATTCCTGTTCCTCTCATTTCGACCGCGAAATCACTACCTCTCGCTATACTCTGCGGCCCACTGGACTCACGTGGCGACCTCACATGGGCCGACGCTCAAGGCGGACAAGTCATCTTGTGTCTCAGTGCGTAACCGACCAACCGATCGATCCAACCGCCAATGACCATTGCCTGAGCAACTCGAGAAGACTGGAGGCCTAACGCTCAGACTCAGATGTAGGAACTAAGCCCTGACCGGGCGACTACTCACTGAGTTCTCTTACTGGCGGAGTGGAAAGACTCATTTGCTGACTTTAAAGGTTGATCCGAACGACAGACATACTAGCACTCCGAACGACACACAGACACTAACTGCCTAAAATGCAGACGAGAGACAGACAAGCTAGCTGGGGACGAGAGACTGACCCAGACTGTCCGACTGGCGAGCTCATAATTCCCCTTTCCCACCAGAGGGAGACACCAAAGCTGCGATTGCCATAGCGGCGCCACCGCCAGAAACGGGGGGCGACTGCTTCACACTATGCGCTGCGGCGCGCTCTTCAAAACAGCAATTTTTACCACGGCTCAACGCTGAAAGATCGAACAAGTTTTAGTAAATGCCTATGAACTGTGCTGCGAGCTTTGTAGAAAGACTCCACTTCTGGAGTTTAGAAGAAATGTTTCTCGGGGACTGATGGGACAAATGAGTGCAAAGCATATTAATCCCCAAGCTGCAAGTCAGTTTCCGACGGAAGGCAATATAGGGTGCAAAAGGTAGAATTTGTAAAGTTATTAAAGAAAGTTTTAGGAAATAGGAAGATTTGGTGTATGCAGTAAAATAAATGGGCAGACAGAGCCAAAATAAAAATTATTATTTTGTGGAATATTTGTTTGATGAAATGAACATAAAAAACTGTTACTGATCTCCATTTAGTAACCGTGTAATTATCTACCTAATGTTCAGTGATTTGTAGCCTTAGTGCATTCCAACACATCTGGATTCGTTACTTAGGAAGAGTGCTGTGCTGAGAACTGTTGGACGGCAAGGCACTGGAGGGCCAGATAATACTCAAATTCACCATCCTCGTAAAGATCTAAAAAGTTAATTTAAAATTCGGAAAAAATACTTTTGTGACTGTTTCCTGCAGTTATCCATGGAAAAACCGGGAATTTACGTTTTTGATAATTCAGGCAACAACAAGTTAAACTATTGCTGTCCAAGTGACTTCCCACAGCGTCTGTGAGAATGTATAATTTCCATTTCCTTACACACAAGTTTCCCTCTGATTCCTTGAAATTTAACGTGTCCCAGTATGGGACAATAACGTTGTCACAAGCCCTTGTAACCTTTTGTTTGTAGAATGTGCCTGTTTTGTTCAGACCAGGACAGTCTCTTCACGATTTTTCAAAGTCACTTCATCCCTCGTGTGCTGTATTTTATCTGAAAATTTTTAACAAACATTGGTTCTGTTCATCGCCTTACTTATTCCGAAAAAAACGGGGTCTGTTATAATGTACCAAACGTATTCATCGAGCCAAATAATTATGTTGTTTTTATCTTGGTCTCTCCGTATGTAATCATTATTGAATGTTATTTACATTCAGTCAATGAGACACCTCGACAAAGCTCAAGATTTAACCCAAAGACGTTTGCACATATCAGCATCTTTCGCATTAGTTGTCCTAATGTTAGCAATCAATGTTTGTCAAGTCTAAGAATAACAGAAGTAATTCATATTACTGGACATAGCTAGTAAACATGGGATTAAATAATGAGATTTCTAACATTAATAAGGGATGAAATAATTAAAATAGTTCTAACATTGATTCAGTTATCTGTTGGTGGTTGACAGAACATGACGAAAGCATCAAAAAGAAAACTCTTTCCTGATATTCTGTAGCTGTTGATCTAAGACCGGCTTCTACATCTACATCCATAATCCGCAAGCCACTTGACGGTGTGTGGCGGAGGGTAATTTGAGTACCTCTATCGGTTCTCCCTTCTATTCCAGTCTCGTATTGTTCGTGGAAAGAAAGATTGTCGGTATGCCTGTGTGTGGGCTCTAATCTCTCTGATTTTATCCTCATGGTCTCTTCGCAAAATATACGTAGGAGGGAGCAATATACTGCTTGACTCCTCGGTGAAGGTATGTTCTCGAAACTTCAACAAAAGCCCGTACCGAGCTACTGAGCATCTCTCTTGCAGAGTCTTCCACTGGAGTTTACCTATCATCTTCGTAACGCTTTCGCTGCTCTCCGTTGGATCATCTCTATCTCTTCTATCAACCCTATCTGGTACTGATCCCACACTGGTGAGCAGTATTGACGCAGTGGGCGAACAAGTGTACTATAACCTACTTCCTTTGTTTTCGAATTGCATTTCCTTAGGATTCCTCCAATTAATCTCAGTGTGGAATCTGCTTTACCGACGATTAATTTTATATGGTCATTCCATTTTAAATCACTCCTAATGCCTACTCCCAGATAACTTATGGAATTAACTGCTTCAAGTTGCTGACCTGCTACATTGTAGCTAAATGATAAGGGATCTTTCTTTCTACGGATTCGCAGCACATTACACTTGTCTACATTCAGATCCAGTTGCCATTCCCAGCACCATGCGTCAATTCGTTGCAGATCCTCCTGCATTTCAGTACTATTTTCCATTCTTACAACCTCCCGACATACTACAGCGTCATCCGCAAAAAGCCGCAGCTTTCAGTTCTTAGGCGTTGCCAGGTTACAACAGGTATTTCTTGCTGCGCTCATAGGAATGGATCCAATGCACCACTTGAGGTAGTTGAAAGTCACTCAATTTGGAACACACAAGGCTCAGTACGGCACCTCTGCTTTTTCTGACACTCATTAATGATATCTACTATGTACAGAACATGGAAAAGTCACCGTGGTTGCTGGTGACACAACTATGGCTGCATTGAGGTTAACCTCTATTTATGTGATTTACTTGATTACCGTTCTCTCTGAGTGAGAAGATTGTGATTAGCAGTTGCAGAAGAAAAAGGCATGAGATTCTCTTTCTCGATCCTCTGATTTTATAAGTATATCCTTGCCTAGACAGTGTAAGAGCGGTTGTTGTTGATTTTATTATCGATTTACAGTTTATGAAGTTCGTAAATGTTGGCTCCTAGCCTCAGCTCTGAGACAGGCTGCGACTGTGCAAGTTCCTGCGGAAGAAAGACGCATCAGTAGCTGGGGACGCGTAACCGCATCACAGAAGCGCTGCCCCCTCGATGTCGATGGCCACGAGTTGCACCATTCGCTGTAGGTGGCCCGAGCCGAGGCCGGAAAAGGATATCTTTGGATGGGAACGTTCGGTAGAGCGTCGTCCGCTGGCGGCGAGAGAAGGTGTGACAAAACTAGTTATTTTCCCCAGACAGGCACTAGGACACGGCTCGATTCAAATAATGGAAGGAGAGACTCTCCTCGAAGTTCTGACGTCGGAAATTTTCTAAGAGAAGACAGACTTCCTCCGCCAAGTTGGCGCCTGAGTTTGGGTGTCACAAACAAGCGCTCTCTGTCTCTCTCTTTCAATATCGTCTTTCTCTCTCTGTCTTACACGGTAATTTTCCATTCGAGTTTTGTAGGAGAGGTGGCCAGGATCCGCTTCTCTGCAACTTATTGAACGAACATTAAAAAATTAACGTGGAGGGGAGATAAACAATAAACTCTCAGTCATCGAATTGGCGCAAGAGCTGCTCTTGCTACGCGAATGGCCAGCTAATGAGCACGTGCGTTTTTTAAGCAGGGATAAAGTAGAAGTCAAATACCGCGTGGAAAAAGACATTCGGTTTTTGGACTCGGAAGAGGAAGAACTTCGAAATCGGCCGCGAGGGCCGCAGGAGCAAGACTTTGATGTGAGGAGCCTTCTGATGAGCACAGATGGACTTAGAATATCGCGGGTCCAGAGGGGCGATCACAGTGATCTCACAGACGACCCCGACTACTTGGTGGGTAAGCACTGCTATGCCGGCTGCGTGATCGCTTTAACTAGGCTTAGCTAGTGCAGATTAGCTTCGCGACTCTTGATGCTTTTTCCATATGTACCGCTTATAGGAAAATTTAATGTGTGGTTTTGACTTCTTTTAATGCATGATTAACCGTCTTGCAGTTATAATATTATGATTGCTGCAGTATTTCTGGTATGATCTAATTATACAAGCTCAGAGCGCCAGTTATTCTTGAGAAAAGTATTTACGTTTCCTTTTGCTGCTTCCTCTTTTGCCATGGTGCATACACGCGGGATCTGTTAAAGTAATATTAGCAATCCTCTAATGATCAATCATCTGATGCTATGATGTGCATACGAAAACTGTCTTCATAGTTCAGATCCTATTTGACATGTGGATTAAAAGTTTCCTTACTATAATCATTTCATAATCGACTAGTAGAGCGTACGTGTTCCACTACGTCCAATTTTATTGATATTCGAATGTGGAGTCACTTCTCTGCACATTTCAGAATCTTAAGACTTACGTACATCTCCAACCCTACTCCCCTCCCATCCCCCTCACGTCAACACTTTAATCATGGCGAATCCTCTAGACTCACTGGAGCCTCCTAAGAAATAGTCAGATTGCGCAAAGATGTACTTACCGAATGTGTTCACTTTGAGGTGTCAGACTAGTTTTCTTTGTCTTCCTGCGTTGTTTGCATAGCGTTGTAATGAAATGTGCATATATGTCTTCTGTATTGACATTTTTGGTCCTTATTTTGTCGTGAATATATTGCACGTGACAAATGTTTGGACCGTATTTGTGTCTCAGTGTTTTCTTCGTACAGGTGAATCTGCTTATATTTCAGAAATATTTAGTGTATGTGTAGTTGGTTGTAATAAAACTCTCGACACGGCTTAACGCAGTTGGTCAAAGAGCGCTTCTAGAAAAATAAGAGTATGCGCTACTGCGAGAACGTTGATATATAGTGTGAGAAAAAGGCAAAGTAGGCGACAAACTGTCGAAAAATACATATGTCAGATTTGACGATCGAGAACGAGGGAAAGAACATAGAGCTCTGTTTAGTGTACACGAGAACACGGCTTTTAGTCAGGATTCTGTGTGTGTTGGCAGTGATACAGCAATAGGATGAAACTCTACAGAAACTACTCCTTTTAACTGTAAAAATAACTAAGCTGCGGTATCAGGCTCTGTAGCCATGGACAGTGCAGAAACAGATAAGCAAATTCCGGGCTAAAATGTGTTGGATAGTGAGGCTGCTAACCAAGTACAGCTAATGGACTGTCTTAAGAATTTAATGATGAGTATGTACCAGGATATAAGCGGACAATTAAGCCAATTAAAAATTCAGTAGGAAAAGATAAATAAATTTTAATTAAATTAAGAAGTCAGCAATAAAGTTGTGCAAAGGAGTGTAGGGAAACGGATGAACAGCTTTCGGCGAAGACTGATGAGGCACAAAATGATTTTGGATGAGCAATTTCGAAAATTTTACCGTTCAGTCCCGGGAAGAAATAAAGATCGAACAGGGAGTAGAGACCAAGAAGTTAGAAGATAATCAAAAGTGAACAAATTAAATGGCAGGAAAGCGAGGGAAGGATGTGGCGTTATTAGGAAGCCTTGACTGCACCATAGAAAAGGAAAACGGAAGAGATTACAAATAAAATCGCTATGAAAATTTAGGTTGGAATTCAGGGATTAGAATCGAGATCCGAAACTCTGAGATTGACCATTACGAACGAAAAGTTAAATCTGAAGAATGAACTCAGTACGTTGGGGAGAATGTTAAAGATTTAGCTAATGCAGAGGGAAGTTGAGAAGTCACATAGTCCATTCAGAATCCTGAGTCAGAAGAGATTAGATCGTTATTAAAGTTTAAACAAGGGCAGTATGACATCAGTCGGTGGTCCAGGAACTTGACCAGTGAATTGTATGTCCGTCTGGAACAGGTAGAAAAGAAGTTATGTCATCCGAACGGTAGTGAAATTAATATACACTCCTGGAAATGGAAAAAAGAACACATTGACACCGGTGTGTCAGACCCACCATACTTGCTCCGGACACTGCGAGAGGGCTGTACAAGCAATGATCACACGCACGGCACAGCGGACACACCAGGAACCGCGGTGTTGGCCGTCGAATGGCGCTAGCTGCGCAGCATTTGTGTACCGCCGCCGTCAGTGTCAGCCAGTTTGTCGTGGCATACGGAGCTCCATCGCAGTCTTTAACACTGGTAGCATGCCGCGACAGCGTGGACGTTAACCGTATGTGCAGTTGACGGACTTTGAGCGAGGGCGTATAGTGGGCATGCGGGAGGCCGGGTGGACGTACCGCCGAATTGCTCAACACGTGGGGCGTGAGGTCTCCACAGTACATCGATGTTGTCGCCAGTGGTCGGCGGAAGGTGCACGTGCCCGTCAACCTGAGACCGGACCGCAGCGACGCACAGATGCACGCCAAGACCGTAGGATCCTACGCAGTGCCGTAGGGGACCGCACCGCCACTTCCCACCAAATTAGGGACACGGTTACTCCTGGGGTATCGGTGAGGACCATTCGCAAACGTCTCCATGAAGCTGGGCTACGGTCCCGCACACCGTTAGGCCGTCTTCCGCTCACGCCCCAACATCGTGCAGCGCGCCTCCAGTGGTGTCG
Organism: Schistocerca gregaria; assembly: GCF_023897955.1. NCBI lineage: Eukaryota > Metazoa > Arthropoda > Insecta > Orthoptera > Acrididae > Schistocerca > Schistocerca gregaria. Next base: position 199,201,619 of record NC_064922.1, read on the forward strand.
CGACAGGCGTGAATGGAGGGACGAATGGAGACGTGTCGTCTTCAGCGATGAGAGTCGCTTCTGCCTTGGTGCCAATGATGGTCGTATGCGTGTGTGGCGCCGTGCAGGTGAGCGCCACAATCAGGACTGCATACGACCGAGGCACACAGGGCCAACACCCGGCATCATGGTGTGGGGAGCGATCTCCTACACTGGCCGTACACCTCTGGTGATCGTCGAGGGGACACTGAATAGTGCACGGTACATCCAAACCGTCATAGAACCCATCGTTCTACCATTCCTAGACCGGCAAGGGAACTTGCTGTTCCAACAGGACAATGCACGTCCGCATGTATCCCGTGCCACCCAACGTGCTCTAGAAGGTGTAAGTCAACTACCCTGGCCAGCAAGATCTCCGGATCTGTCCCCCATTGAGCATGTTTGGCACTTGATGAAGCGTCGTCTCACGCGCTCTGCACGTCCAGCACGAACGCTGGTCCAACTGAGGCGCCAGGTGGAAATGGCATGGCAAGCCGTTCCACAGGACTACATCCAGCATCTCTACGATCGTCTCCATGGGAAAATAGCAGCCTTCATTGCTGCGAAAGGTCGATATACACTGTACTAGTGCCGACATTGTGCATGCTCTGTTGCCTGTGTCTATGTGCCTGTGGTTCTGTCAGTGTGATCATGTGATGTATCTGACCCCAGGAATGTGTCAATAAAGTTTCCCCTTCCTGGGACAATGAATTCACGGTGTTCTTATTTCCATTTCCAGGAGTGTATATAACTACTCTAAGTTGCAGGAAGCCTACAGTGATGAGTGCTTAAGCCGTACTCGGTGTTACGCATGGTTCACACTGTTTAAAAATGGGCGGACGGAAGTTATATATATATAGGGCGTTTTCGAACACGAGGAGCATTATGAAACGCTACGAGCATTCGTGGCTCTGGACCCTGTTTGCCATATGGGAGACATGTTGCAGGACATTCGTCGAGACAGAAGAAGCAAGGGTTTGATTATAAACATTCGTGTTTGTGAGAAAATTCGAGGTGTTTCGCAGTTTTCCGAATGGCTTCCATCCCTGTCTTCGTGGACCAAGTTGAGTTCTCTCTATCTTCCACATGGCCAGATGCACATCGAATGGATTTTGGATGAAGATATCTAGAAGTGGAACTTGCACTAAGAATGCTGTTTGTTGCTTGGGAATTTGCAACTTACTAGGAGTTTTGTAATATATTCTTGTCCTCATATTGGTTGGAGGCCGCACAGGATTGAGTGAAGTAAAGAATAATAATGATTCCCCCGTTCCATTAAGTTCTTTGAACATATGATGCAACCAAGTCAATCACCATACAATTCGTATAGGCTGAAGTAAGTGGAGGACATTTTTGGCACATCATATTGGCGAACGATACAAAGGTGACATCGAGGATCTTAATAGTTTATTGCAGGAGCTGGAGTATGACACCGAGTTAATTTGAAAAAAGATGGGCAGTGTAGATGAAACATTACGAGAATCCATCTCTAAATAGAGGATGTAGTTATAGCAAGGAAGGGCTGAGGGAGTCCGGCACCCATATCATGACAGGTATTAGAATCGGGGAAATGATGAGGAAAGAGGAAAGAGTTGTAGCAGAGATGCCCCTAATGGGAGAAACTGGAACAGAGGGGACTTCGGAAATACGAATAAATGGGGACTGGAGTAGACAAACAGTATCAATAACTTTGTGGCTCCATTGGGAGTACAGATTTGATAAGCAGACCCAAGGAGTAATAAGTATGAAATCAGGCCTTCAACCTCACATTGACGAATAAAGGAGGTGAAGTTTGACGCAACAGGAAAATTAACATCAGCGGAAAAATTTAGCCTTAATTTTGTTGCCAGAGAAGCCATGAGAGAAATTCTTATAGAGGAGATGGAAAGGGGGGGAGTACCATCAATGAATCCAGTGATAGGTATGTCTGTTTGCTCACAGATCATGTGTTGTATCAGTTTGGTGAGTGAAGTGTCTGTAAATACCGAAATGATATTAGGTGTCGATACTTTGGTCTCCCGCCACGCGATCTTGGATATAGCTGGTGGGCAGGTCCGCATGTATCCCGTGCCACCAAACGTGCTCTAGAAGGTGTAAGTCAACTACCCTGGCCAGCAAGATCTCCGGATCTGTCCCCCATTGAGCATGTTTGGGACTGGATGAAGCGTCGTCTCACGCGGTCTGCACGTCCAGCACGAACGCTGGTCCAACTGAGGCGCCAGGTGGAAATGGCATGGCAAGCCGTTCCACAGGACTACATCCAGCATCACTACGATCGCCTCCATGGGAGAATAGCAGCCTGCATTGCTGCGAAAGGTGGATATACACTGTACTAGTGCCGACATTGTGCATGCTCTGTTGCCTGTGTCTATGTGCCTGTGGTTCTGTCAGCGTGATCATGTGTTGTATCTGACCCCAGGAATGTGTCAATAAAGTTTCCCCTTCCTGGGACAATGAATTCACGGTGTTCTTATTTCAATTTCCAGGAGTGCACACTGTAGTATGGAACATGTTTCGATTTCGGACACTTTCCGTTTGGAGTCAGTTTATCTTCGTCGCCATTTATCTGTGGTCGTGTTACTCTTCTTCGGGATGAGTTGAAATCGAAAGTTATCTTGCACGTTGACGACATTCTAGTTCCTGAAAAGTCTTGCTACGAACATAATTAATTCTCGATCAACTGTTAAGTGACTCTGACAAAGCTGATATAACCGTCAATCTGGAGAAGTCGCAATTTGGAAGGCAAAGTAATTAGTTTTTGGGACATATAATTTCGCCAGGCAGAATCCAATCTTATCCAGAGAAGATCAAGATGATTATAAAATGTGAAAGTATGCAGAGTCAAAGACTAAGAAACAGACGAGAGATTTATTAGGGTTACTAAATTTCTAAAGTTGGATCGAGAATTGTGTGAACCCAACGATTATGCCAACTGACTGGAAAATATGAGCCAGGGAAACGGGGCCAAGCTGCAAAAGCAGACTTAGTTTTAAGAATGGACTGTTTAGACAATTTTTTTTACTCACCCACACCTTAGTAAACTATTCTGCAATTATGACTGACACTTAGAGAAGCAGTGTCAGTATGGTTTTGTTTTAAGAAAACGATGGAAATCAGCTTGTATCTTGGAAGACTATTTCTTTTGTTAGTCATCTCACCAGGTGCAAACGTAATTACTCAATAACTGAGTGGGAGGCCTTGCCCATTGTGTGAGTCTTTACGGAATTTAGATACTATTTGTTTGGAAGAACAACGAAAGTATACGCAGACCATCAAGCATTGCAGTTGCACATGACTACCAAACTCATTCATGGGAGGCTCGCTCGTTAGTCCCTCTATCTGGAAGAGTTCCGCTTTAGTACCGAATATATTCCAGGTAAATAGAACATAATTGTGGATACGTTGTCACGGACACACAGCAATTTCAGTCTGCTTAGAACTGGGTTTCCATCTGAGCTCTTGTTATTCATGCAAGTGGTTCTCTTTTCTCCAAAGGTCTCTTTAATTTTCCTGTAGGCAGTATCAATCTTACCCACAATCAGATAAGCCTCTACAGCCTTACATTTGTCCTCTAGCCATCCCTGGTTAGCCATTTTGCACGTCCTGTCGATATCATTTTTGAGACGTTTGTTTTCCTTTTTGCCTGCTTCATTTTCTGCATTTTTATATTTTCTCATTTCATCAATTAAATTAAATATTTCTTCTATTACCCAAGGGTTTCTACTATCCCTCGCCTTTTTACCTATTTGATCCTCTGCTGCCTTCACTACCTCATCCCTCAAAGCTAACCATTCTTCGTCTACTGTATTTCTTCCCCCATTCCTGTCAATTGTTCGCTTATGCTCTCCCTGAAACTCTGTACAATGTCTGGTTCTTTCAGGTTATTCAGGTCCAATCTCCGTAAATTCCCACCTTTTTGCAGTTTCTTCAGTTTTAATCTACAGTTCATAACCAATGGATTGTGGTCAGAGTCCACATTTGCTCCTGGAAATGTCTTACAATTTAAAACCTGGTCCTAAATCTCTGTCTTACCATTATATAATCTATCTGATACCTTTTAGTATCTCCAGGGTTCTTCCATGTATACAACCTTCTTTTATGATTCTTAAACCAAGTATTAGCTATAATGAAGTTATGCTCCGCGCAAAATTCTACCAGGCGGCTTCCTCTTTCATTTCTTAGCTCCAATCCATATTCACCTACTATGCTTCCTTCTCTCCCCTTTCCTACTGATGAATTCCAGTCACCCGTGACTATTAAATTTTCGTCTCCCTTCACTACCTGAATAATTTCTTTTATCTCATCATACATTTCATTAATTTCTTCGTCATCTGCAGAGCTAGTTGCCATATAAACTTGTATTACTGTAGAAGGTGTGGGCTTCGTGTCTATCTTGGCCACAATAAAGCGTTCACTATGCAGTTTGAAGTAGCTTACCCGTACACCTACTTTTTTTATTCATTATTAAACCCACTCCTGCATTACCCCTATTTGATTTTGTATTTATGACCCTGTATTCAACTGACCAAAAGTCTTGTTCCTCCTGCCACCTAACTTCACTAAATTCCACTATATGTCACTTTAACATATCCATTTCCCTTTTTAAATTTTCTAACCTACCTGCCCGATTAAGGGATCTGACATTCCACGCTCCGATCCGTAGAACGCCAGTTTTCTGGCCAAATCAGTCAATCATCCAGACGGTTGCCCCTGCGACTACTGAAAAGGCTGCTGCCCTTCTTCAGGAACCACATGTTTGTCTGGCCTCTCAACAGATACCCCTCCGTTGTGGTTGCACCTACGGTACGGCTATCTGTATCGTTGAGGCACGCAAGCCTCCCCACCAACGGCAAGGTCCGTGGTTAATGGGGGGGGGGGGGTTGTTCGATTAGCATGCGGGAATATTTTGAGATGCAGAGATTACTTTTGCAATCTGAAAGTGCTATGTCATTTTAATGCTATGCCAAAAGGATAGGTCACGTGCTGTCAAAGTGTAAAGTCTGTCAAAAGGCAAAGTCGAGGAGAGTCTCCAAGGGCAGATCCGATGTATTCTATAATTCCACATAGATTACGAGACCTTGTAGCCACTGAATTGTTTCGGCCAGCCCCGAGACTGTACCTGCGTACATTCTGCTGACGATTTAATTGACATCGAAATACGTTACAATCACGCCCCTGGGCAAAGTGACAGGGAAGACAGTTGCTAGTGCATTTGAAAAGCTTTTTTTGCGTGTAATTTTGTCAGCGAATGAAGCGGCCTCCCAAATGGGCCGCATTTCAAGTTAAAGGATTTGGTACAGATGCTAAGGAGACTACGGATACAACCTGTGTCTCTTTCATTATGGCATGCGTCTTCCAACCAGCTGAGAGACTGATGCTGGGAATTGCGGAAAATTTGGCGTATCTACTCTCACAGAGAGTATCACACATAATATAGATATCTGAAGTCATTTCAAGACGTCATTAATGACTGTACTCAACTGCCTCCGATATTGGTCCGGAATAATAAGGAAAGCCCAAGCTTAATTAAAGAAACAATAATGTGTTATAGAGCAATTGTTGACTTGGCCTTAAATAATCTACAGAGAACAGCAGAACAACGGAAAAACGCTTATAAAAGGAAGAGGCAGACCGTGTTCCACATGGGGCAAAAGTCCTGGCATCATCTCACAAATTGTCAAGCAACTGAAATGCACACTCTAAGAAATTTTTCGGCCTTTTCTAAGGACCATATCAAGTATGTAGTCCCCCACATCCAAACGAGACTCAAGTAGAAACTTTGCAGACTCATAAGACACGTTGATTGGTGCATATCTCGAATGTGAAACCATGAATTGAATGGTGAGAGATAAAGACCGAATAGTAAATACACACATCAATAAAGTTTTGCTTCACCTTGGTTCCGAGAGTTCCGGAACCTCTACAAAAAATTAGAATAGGGATCAACATAAACATCAATTAAAAATTGGTCATGAAAACCACACAATGCATGTTGTACCAGATTGATGTACAAACAGGTACCTCTAATACCTAGTAGCATGTGCTCTTGCACTGATGCGTGTCTGCATTCGTCGCGTCGAACTATCCACAAGTTCATCAAGGCACTGCTGGTCCAGATTGTCCCACTCCTTAACGGCGATTCGGCTGGATCGCTCAGAGTAGTTGGTGGGTCACGTCGTTCATAAACAGACCTTTTCAATCCATCCCAGGCATGACATGCTGGTCACTCTAGTCGAGTGATGTTATCTTGAAGAAAGACATTCACAAGATGTGCACGATGGTGGCTCGAATTGTCGTCAATGAAGATGAATGCCGTGCCAATATGCTTGCGATAAGGTTGCACTATCGGTCGGAGGATGGCATTCACGTATCGTACAGCCTTTATGGCACCTTCCATGAACACCAGCGGCGTACGTCGGCCCCACATAATGCCCCCCCCCCCCCCCCCCCAAAACAGTAGGGAACCTCCATCTTGCTGCACTCGCTGGACAGTGTGTCTAGGGCGTTCAGCCTGACCGGGTTGCCTCCAAATACGTTTCCGACGATTGATTGGTTGAAGGTATATGCGACACTCATCGGTGAAGACAATGTGATGCCAATCCTGAGCTGGCCATTCAGCGTGTTGTTGGACCGATCTGTACCATGGTGCATGGTGTCGTGTTTGCAAAGATGGACCTCGCCATGGACGTCGGGACTGAAATTGCGCATCATGCAGCCTATTGAGCAAACTTTCAGTCGTCACACGACATCCTGTGGCTCCACGAAAAGCATTATTCAACATGGTGGCGTTGCTGTCAGGGTTTCTCCGAGCCATAATCCATAGGTAGCGGTAATCCACTGCAAAAGTAGTCGTTGGCGACCTTAGCGAGGCATGTCATCGACAGTTCCTGCCTCTCTGTATCCTCTCCATGTCCGAACAACATCACTTGGTTTCACTCCGAGACGCCTGGACACTTCCTTGTTGAGAGCCCTTCCTGGCACAAAGTAACAACGCGGACGCGATCGAGCCGCATTATTGACCGCCTAGGCATGGTTGAACAACAGACAACACGAGCAGTGTACCTCTTTTCAGGCGGAATGACTGGAACTGATCCACTGTCGGAGTCCCTCCATCTAACAAGAGCTGCTCATGCATGGTTTTTTACATCTTTGGGCCGGCTTAGTGTCATCTCCGAACAGTCAAACGGGCTGTGTCTATGATACAACATCCAAAGTCAACGTCTATCTTCAGGAGTTCTGGGAACCGGTGTGACACCAAACTTTTTTTGATGTGTGTATTATGACTTCCCTTTGCCTCTGTGTAGCTTTTAAAGGAATACAGGAGCGAGGAACCGATGCCATTCACGAACAAAGTATTCAGATATTAATTTATTCTGCATCTAATATCAAATAGTGAAAATGATACATAGCTTTGTTGCTGAAGTTGCAGCGTTAGTTGGTAACAGTAGATTTGAATGTAGAAAAACATGACAGACACACAAAATGCTCACTGCATTGATGTTGGAGCTTAACACCGCGGTGGCAGCTGTAGGAAACAAGGAAGCGTAACTGGCGACTCGAATATTTGAAAGTACGGAGACCGGACACCAAGCGGCCGATACAGCAGGAAAGCACTTATATTCTGTGATATGGGCCATGAAGGTAGCTGCTGTGCGAGTTGATTCGAAAGTTGTATCCCGTTTCATGTTATTTTGTATAATTAGGCTTAATCTGGAAGTGATATTGAATGTCGAGTATGTGTTAAGGCCAATGTACGTAGTATTTTATTTCATTGTGGTATCTGAGTACATGCAAGTTTGTCACAGCAATATCCCAGATGTTAAGTGTTTTTGATATGTTGTTAATTGTTATGTTGTTAACTGTCTCATTTTGATGTGCTGTGACGTTAGGTGAATCGTAGGAGGTGATTTGTTTTGCTGGTGTTTTACGATCAAGCAGTGTTATGTGTATGAAATATTAACATGGCCTAATGATGATAAGGGGAAAACAAATTAGGTTTTTGAGATCATAGAATTTTTTATGGTTTTCCTTTGTTGTGCTGGAAAGAACTGATTTATTTAGTTTTCTGTGGGGTGTTATCAGATTTCGCTTTTGGCAACTGGTTAGAGTGATACAAGAGCGTAAGGTGATTTTTACGTTAGTGGTCCCGCTCTTACGTGCGGGTGGTATATACCTGTAACGATGAGGTGCGTATCGTTTGTGAGATGAGAAGGTCAAGTTAACCAATTCAGTGGGAAAAACGATCTATGTGTATTACGGGCATAGCCACCCCGTGTCCCGAAGCTGTTAGTAGTCTCGGTTCTATTATTAATATTTTGGCCAACTACGTCTTCTTTTACTATCCTTTGTCATGATCAATCAGGATCTTTTTCTTTCCATTTGTTTGTCACTAGTGTTTTACATCAGTTACCTACTGAATAAGAGCTTGTATGCCGACGCTCTTGATGACAAAGTTAATTAAGCCGTGTCCTTTGCTCAGTGATTAGACAGGGAGTAATGGCTGTGAGGCATATCTGATGAGACGGTGTTCTAAGAGCTTGAATAATGTTTTTCGGACCTTGCTGGAATTTTGAAGCTGTTGGAAATGAAGAAAGTGGGTTTCGTTTGTGGCTGATTTGTGTGACGTTTATTGGCTTTTGTGGATTGATTGTTTCCGTCCAAGATGGAGGAAGACACCTGAGATTTCAATTAATCTTCATTGTCATCACGAATAGATGTTTTGTGAACTGACTGATTCCCTCTGATGTGTAGGGAGGGTAAGATGATGATATTTGCGTCGTATTCACGAATAGTGAGATGAGCTGTAATGGTCAGTGGTTTCCCAACAGACGGAGAATGTTACAGGGAAAGAGATCTTCTTGTAGGTTTTTGAGTGTAGTTTGGGCAGTAATCCCAACAATTTATGCCGTGTTTGCACTTCTCGTGGGATATTGATGAAGAATGGGTAGTGGCACTGCAGTTTATTAGGGATGGTTTGGTAGAGTTGTTAGCTGGTGCAGCGGCACCGCAGCTCATTCGAGACGAATGTGTGGATAGTTCTTCACTAGCTCAGGGCGCTCTATAAACGAATTGAGATGATTAGTTGCTGGTTTCACTCCTGAAAGTGGAACATGTCTAATGAAATGGCTTATGAGAACTGAGGAAAAGCACAGCTTTATGTACAGGGCGTGAGGCATCCGAAGTTATCTGTTGCGATTATGGAAGGCACCCATTCTTTTGTAGAGATTGCAACTTTAGACGGATACTAACGGGATGTATTTTGAAGAATGTGAGAGACTACACTTTACTACTGACGTTGTGATACATACAGCACAGTCATCACCGGAATGAATGGAAAAATTAGACCAGGAGTTAATTGTGATGGTAAAAGAGCTGAAACAAGGAAGGTAAGCTCTCCCATTTTGGTGTGACGTATGGGTAATGGCAGTAATACGATAAGGTACGGATGGCATAAGTAGCATTCCAGTCAATGGGCAACCACGTCAGCGATGACGTCAGGCAATCTATCAAACGTAATGTTTCCCAGGTAGTCCACAATAGCTGTAGACCCGGTCACAGACGGTGCAGTATGGTACAGAGAAGACGCCTACCAGACTCCCTGCGTTGGAAAGCCATACGAAGAATGGAAACGTGACATTCGCAAACTGATGTGACCCGATGTCTCAATATGAATCACTCTTGGCGAGAGTCCATAGAGAGCGAAGCTGCACCCGAAGACCAGAACAGCACCGACTACGTCTGACACAACAAAGTGAGGACCGTTATTTGGCTGTAAGGGCGCGACGGTATCGCCTTAGTACTGAACAACTGACATCTGGACTCGCAGCATCCACTGGACGTATTATATCGAGGCGAACGGTGTACAGAAGGCTTCAGCAGAGTGGCCTTATTTTCTGCGACCTTCCTTATGTTTACCTCTAATGCGTCTTCACAGAAGGTTCAAATGGCTCTGACCACTATGGGACTTAACATCTGAGGTCATCAGTCCCCTAGAATTTAGAACTGCTTAAACCTAACTAACCTAAGCACATCACATACATCCATGTCCGAGGCAGGATTCGAATTTGCGATCCGTAGCGGTCACGCGGTTCCAGACTGAAGCGCCTAGAACCGCACGGCCACACCGGCCGCTTTCACAGAAGGGAATGAGTAGAGTTGAGTCGTCAATATGCCACCTGGAAGGTCGAACGATAGGCCAAAGTTCTTTTCACCGATGAGTCTCGATTTGGTCTGGAAAGTGATTCTCGACGGATTCGCGTATGGAAGGAACTTTGAACAAGATTTTTGGATCCAAACACTGTGGATAAGAACCGATATCGACGAGCACCGCTAGTGGTGTGGGCAGGGATTATGTTGACCTCTCGGAAACCCCCTCGTGAACTTGTACGGTTAAATCGTCAAGCTTTAATTGTTCTCAGGTATCGTGACGAGATCTTGAGACCTCATGTGCGGTTGTTGCGAGGTGCTGTGGGCCCAGACTTCATACTGATGGACGATAATGCTCGACATCATAGAGCACGGATAATTATTTTCTTTGCAATGGAAGATATTTCGGACATGGGGTGTCCTTCTCGCTTTAACGAATTGAATCCCATAGAGCTGCCGTGGATGCACTAGGGAGATGGGTTGTATGACATAAGCATCCACCAACCACTCTCCCAGAGACATCATTCACAGTAAGCCACGTCGTTATCAGGCCAGTATTGCTGCCAAAGGTGCTCATACCCCATACTGAGCACGTTAACCTGTTGTCGGAATGCGTGTGCAAAATTGGAAAAAAAGAACATTTTTGTCTACATTTATGCATACGGCAGTTGTCTACGTTCTGTATCCTTCACATTATTTCTGCTTTACTATCGCCTGTTTGTATTGTTTTGTGGGAAAATAAACGCAGCTTCTCGAAATTTCCGTTTGTGATATTAATTTTGAAAGCCAGTGTACTTTATGCATATGACAAGACTGTGGACACAATGCTACGATTTTGACAGTGCTGGCAATCTTTGTTGTGTAAACGGTAACTCTGCGATTCTTGATGTAGTTTCTTTGTGTATTTAGTGTAGTGGTAGTTAAGTGCAGGTGCAAATGGCCATTTTTTTGTTACAGATTTTTGTGTTTTGACCATGTTATTTTCTTTCTGTGGTGGTTATGTTAATTGTATATGGTTTTTAATGATTGATATTAACTGGGCCTTCAGAAGACATAATACCACTTTTATAGAAACGTATTATTTTTGAACCACAGCATTCCGTTATGTAATTAACATACTATCTTGTACATTGGTTTTAGTTACTGATACTGATTGGCCCTCCAGAAGACATAACTTTTCGTAGGTACTTCATATCTATTATTTTTTCGATGTTTTCGGATTGTATTATTTTACACTGTGATAAGATGGTTTTCAGTGCTTCATTGCATTGGTACCAATTTGTGCTTGTAGGATTCACAGTGTTTCCCCCTGTGTACCTTATTTCAGTGTTTTGTTGATATGCAGTACGCTATGAGATACTGATACTACAGATATAGAATTTTGTATGAATTTTGGTATGAAATGCAACATGTTAAAAGAAAGGTGAACCAGTCATACTTTCTGTAAGGGTGTCGCATTAGGAGGAGTATGAAGCACAACATCTTAAAAAAAAAAAAAGTAAATGAGTTTTGATTTCTGTGAGGGCGCCGCATTATGTAATGTAATCACTAGAAACATATCATTTACAAACGTGTTAGCTAGGACTAGGTGTGATCAAATAGTGAAGGCAAAAGAGCGAGTTTAGGAATGAGTGAGGTCACGAAATGTTAAGTCGAAGACAGGAATGACTGAGTGCACTTAATGGATATTCGTAAAGTAATTTACGCCCACTTAGAATTCAATGGGTAAGTGAAAATAATATATATGCACTCGTAAATAAACAGTAAAATTCAAATATGAGCACACTCCTTGCCCCAATCACGCATCAGAAAGAACTGAGAAATGCAGACTAACCACATTTTAAGCACAGCATGTTACTAAAAAAACCAACATGCTTACGTATGTCACTCCATAATACCTCTTAGTGAAAAATGGTAGCACATTTTTTTTCCTTCGACAGGGTGTTTAGTGTAAGGGTCTACTAAATTTCAAGATAGGTAGCTGGACTGAGACATTGTCTTCAGCTGGGCTATAAAATTATAATTAGCAGAAACTGTTGCAGAAGATCAGTGTATAAGATTCTCCTGCTTCACCCTCTGATTTTACACTGAAGAAACAAAGAAACTGATACATCTGCCTAATATCTTGCAGATGCCCCGTGACCACGGAGAAGTGCCGCAACACGACGTGGCATGGAATCGACTTATGTCTGACGCAGTACTAGAGGGAACTGACACCATGAATCCTGCAGGGCTGTCCATAAATCCGTAAGAGTACGAAGTGGCGGAGATCTCTTCTGAATAGCACGTTGCAAGGCATCCCAGATGTGCTCAAAAAATGTTCATTTCTGGGGAGTTTGGTGACGGCGGAAGTGTTTAAACTCAGAAGAGGGTTCTTGGAGCCAACCTGTAGCAATTCTGGACGTGTGGGGTGTCACATTGTCCTGCTGAATTTCCAAAGTCCTCCGGAATGCACAGTGAACATGAATGAATGCAGGTCATCAGACAGGATGCTTACGTGCATGTCACCTGTCAGAGTCGTATTTTGACGTATCAGGAGTCCCGTATCACTCCAACTGCGCGCGCCTCAAACCATTACAGAGCCTCCACCAGCTTGAAGAGTCCCCTCCTGACATGCAGGGTCCATAGATTCATGAGGTTATCTCAATACCCGTACACGTCCATCCGCTAGACACAATTTGAAACGAGAGTCCTCCGACCGGGCAACATGTTTCCAGTCATCAACAACCCAATGTCGGTGTTGAAGTGCTCAGGCGAGGAGTGAAGCTTTGTGTCGTGTTGTCATCAAGGCTCCTAAAGGCCATATCTTTGTGTTTCGTGGAATGGTTCGCACGGTGACACTTGTTGACGGCCCAGCATTGAAATCTGCAGCAGTTTGCGGAAGAGCTGCACCTTTGTGACATTGAAAGATTCTGTTCGGTCGTCGTTGGTTCCGTTTTTGCAGTATCTCTTTCGAGCCGCCGAGGTGTCAGAGATTTGATGATTTAACGGACCCCTGATATTTACGGTACACTGGTGTAATGGTCGTACGGGAAAATCTGCACTTCATCGCTACCTCGAAGATGCTGTGTCCTAACGCTCGTGCGCTGACTATAACACCTCGTTCAAACTCACTTAACTCTTGATAACCTGCCATTATAGCCGCAGTAACAGACCTAACAACTGCATCACACACTTGTTGTCTTATATAGGCGTTGCCTACTGCAACGCCGTTTGCTGACTGTTTACATATCTGTGTATTGGAATATGCATGTCTATACAAGTTGCTTTGGCGCTTCAGTGCATATTCGTAGATAGATTGAGTTCGATGCCTCAACAGAGCATGAGCAGTTTTCGTTAATTTTATTATTCGGTTTACAGTTTATATACTCCGTACATCTACGTCTACATGACTACTCTGCAATTCACATTTAAGTGCTTGGTAGAAGGTTCATCGAACCACAATCATGCTATCTCTCTACCATTCCACTCCCGAAGAGCGCGCGGGAAAAACGAATACCTAAACCCTTCTGTTCGAGCTCTGATTTCTCTTTATTTTATTTTGATGGTCATTCATTCGTATGTAGGTTGGGCTCAACAAAATATTTTCGCATTCGGAAGAGAAAGTTGGTGAATGAAATTTCGAAAATGGATCTCGCCGCGACGAGAAACGTTTTCGCTTTAATGACTTCCATCCCAACTCACGTATCGTATCTGCCACACTCTCTCCCCTATTACGTGATAACACAAAACGAGCTGCCCTTTTTTGCACCCTTTCGATGTCCTCCGTCAATCCCACCTGGTAAGGATCCCACACCACGCAGCAATATTCTAACAGAGGACGAACGAGTGTAGTGTAAGCTGTCTCTTTAGTGGACTTGTTACATCTTCTAAGTGTCCTGCCAATGAAATGCAACCCTTGGCTCGCCTTCCCCACAATATTATCTATGTGGTCTTTCCAACAGAAGTTGTTCGTAATTTTAACACCCAGGTAATTAGTGGAATTGACAGCCTCCAGTAATCGAATTCCAAGGGATTTCTTTTGTAACTCATGTGGATCACCTCACACTTTTCGTTATTTAGCGTCAACTGCCACCTGCCACACCATACAGCAATCTTTTCTAAATCGCTTTGCAACTGATACTGGTCTTCGGATGACTTTACTAGACGGTAAATTACAGCATCATCTGTGAAAAACCTAAGAGAACTGCTGAGATTGTCACCCAGGTCATTTATATAGATCAGGAACAGCAGAGGTCCCGGGCCGCTTCCCTGGGGAACACCTGATATCACTTCTGTTTTACTCGATGATTTGCCGTCTATAACTACGAACATCGGCCTTCCTGACAGGAATTCACGAATCCAGTCGCACAACTGAGACGATACTCCATAGGCCCGCAGCTTGATTAGAAGTCGCTTGTGAGGAACGGTGTCAAAAGATTTCCGGAAATCAAGAAATACGGAATCAACCTGAGATCGCCTGTCGATAGCGGCCATTACTTCGTGCGAATAAAGAGCTAGCTGCGTTGCACAAGAACGATGTTTTCTGAAACCATGCTGATTACGTATTAATAGATCGTTCCCTTCGAGGTGATTCATAATGTTTGAATACAGTGTATGCTACAAAACCCTACTGCAAATCGACGTCAACGATATAGGTCTGTAGTTCGATGGATTACTTCTACTACCCTTTTTAAACACTGGTGCGACCTGCGCAATTTTCCAATCTGTAGGTACAGATCTATCTGTCAGCGAGCGGTTGTATATGATTGTTAATTAGGGAGCTATTGTATCAGCGTAATCTGAAAGGAACCTAATCGCTAAATGTAGTCTCCTAACCTCAAGTCTTCGGAGGCTGCGTCTAGGTGATTTGTTACGAAGGAAGGACACACGAGCCACAGAGGACATGTCTGCACCCCACCGAAGCGGTGATCGCTGCGGTGCTCCATGGGACGACCTCTCTGACAATAGATCCGGTAATTTTCCTCCAGAACTTTTTAGAATGGAAGGCCACAGTTTTTGCTTCTCTCCACCTATCGGACGGACACTAGGCATTAACGTTGAGGGTGATAAACGAAAAACTTTCTGTTATAGAATTAGCGCCAGCAGCTGTTTTTATTAAGCCACTACCTAGCGAATCAACAGACGCGATTGAGGCAAAGTGGAACTCAGACAGAACGTGGGAAAAGGCACTCGGTTTATAGTTCCGAAAGAGGAAGGACTTTTTGGTGCGAGGGTCGCAGGCTTAATACTTTGATGTGTTTTCTGATGACCATAGCTGGACTAAGAACATCGCGGGCGTAGGTGGGCGGCCGCTAGTTGGTGGTAAGCATTGCTCTGCTAGTTACAAAGTAGCTTTAATTGAGCTTTGCTCACCATGATACATGAAATTTCCGTAAGTGAAATTTCTGTAATCCCATTAAATTGCTGATTCTTTGCCAACAAAGGATTGTATGATAATTAATCGAAACCCTCAACTGCCTCATTGAGGACAGCTGAAAATGCGTGCCCCGACCGGGACTCGAACCCGGGATCTCCTGCTGACACGGCAGACGCTCTATCCAGCGGAGCCACCGACGAGACAGATGAAAAGTGCAACTGCAGGGAAATATCCCTTGCATGCTTCCCCTGAGACCCGCATTCCCAACTGTCCACAATCTACATTCTTAATGTTACTAATAGATATTTGCCCATCCACTCACTACTCGCGCCCACTAAGTAGACGATTCCCGTAAGAGTTTGGGCAAGACGAAAGTCTTCAACTACATATGAAGAGAGTAACTGTTCACGAAAGAAAAGATACCATTGATGACCGTGCAGCTTCTCTAGGATAAATGATAATTAATCGAAATATTCGATTAATTATCATTTATTCTAGAGAAGCTGTACAGTCATCAATGGTATCTGCTTATCTGTTCTTTCGGGAACAGTTACTATCTTCATATAAAAGGATTGTAGATTATTTTTGCGAATCTTGGTGGTTTTCTCACACTGCTCATACGAACATTTATTGCATGCTTTTGATATGAAGAGATATGCAGTTGTTTCTGGCATTATCTGACTATATGATCTTAGAGCGACAACTATTGGAGAGCAATGCATTTACATTTGTTTTGCCTCTTGTTGTTTTCACATGGTGAACGTATGTGGGAATTGTACGTAAGTGGTCCTCTACTGATCAATCATTTAATGCTGTGTTGTACGTAAGAAAATGTTAATGAAACTGCATTGATACTGTGCATGCTGAAAGCAACGTTAAATGATATATACATACATACATACATAAATCTCCACACCAGTCCCTGCCTCCCTCCCCTCACTTCAGCGTCTTCATGTTACAGATGAAATAAAAAAAAAAAGAGCAAACACGAGATTTTGAAGACAGTCCTCCAAGCTTTTGGGTTTGCATTTTTTTTACTGCAAAACCGAAGTGGCACTACTATATTCAAGATATGTGCAAAGGCTTGAGCACATCAACTTCTGCCTTATGGAGACAGGTGTAATAAAAAAAACGTACTTTTAGAATTCCAATCCACTTATGGCTTGGGGAAATCAGTGACTTTTGCACATAAGGAAACTGTAGGAATTACATGTGGAGATCATCCTAGGCACTCATGGGGGAATCTATTTAGAGATCTTCATATATTTGCGACGACTGCTCAGTAAAACTTTCCCTGATGTGTTTTATTACTAAAAATAGCAAGGATATCAAAACCAGTACTTTATATCAGAATTATAACACCCAAATGACATGTGATATTCACTATAATCTGGAAATAGGCGTGGTGCGGAAGGGGGCTCTGTGAAGTGGCATAAATAATTTTAATTTCTCCCATCACAAATAAAAGATCTGGTTCGGAGCATACCTGAGTTTAAAGAATGGCTAAGGCAGTTACTTTCACGTGGATCTTATTATAATACATATGAATTTCTTAACCACAATGCATAATATCCTGATACACCTGAGATTTAACAGTAACTATTTAACAGAAATTATTGTACAACATCTTGTACAAAACATAGTGTTTTCTATAGTTTTATTGTTACAGTAAGTCAGAAGTTGAAGCAATCGTTATTTCAAGTTAGAAACTTCAAACTAAAGGATTTGAATCTTAGTTAATAGCTTGTCTGTAATCTTAAGAAGTGAAATGTGAGGAAACATACGTGTACATAGCCGCAAAAAAATTGTTTTACCTGTGGAGAAGGTGTACGTTGCAAAATGCACATTATAATTTTAAATTATATTATAGCTCCTCAGTATCCTTAAACCTATTTTTGTGGCCCATATGGCGGATTCAGACGGAAACAAAAGGGAAATGGTCACTGGGCATTCATTCAACTACCTGCAGTTAGACGTTTTGTGCGAGCACAGTGTACGCCAACAAACAGAGGGTAGAAACGCCATTCTTCTATGAAGAATACGAGGTATGTAATGACCTAATTTTACACATGGGACCAAGGGCCTATATGGCATCTGATATAGAAACCTGAAGACTCGCGCTCTTTGATGTAACAAGGACAATTTTGGTGCGTGCACCCGTGCTTGAAAGAAAATTGTTTCGCGAAAGAATGAATTTAAGAATGGACAAAGGAGCTCTTAACTTTATTAGGTTTATAATTAAAACGCCCAACGGTTCTCTATCGAGAACATTAAATACAGATGAAAATACGCCGAGAAGCAAAGGAAGCTAGGGAAACGTAAGGCTGCAACTCTTTGTCCAGTGTAGTTTTACGTGACAAACATATTACAAGTTACTCAAACGCATGTGTAGCAAGACGTATTGCATTAGAATATCGGCCAGGTACGATTTAGATATAGAGAACACACCTCCCTTTGCCATTTATGAATCCTGTAAATAATCTTACCCACTAAGAAGTGAAAACGAGGAATGAAAAAGGTTGTTTATTAGGATAAAAAGGACACAGAGAAACATGTGAGGAGGTATTCCTGAATGTATTTTTCAACCTATTATTCTCACGGAACTTGCAGGTAGCGTTTCATTTTAGCGTCCATTAAAAATACTACATTCTACGAAACAAGAAACATTCTTGACTGCCAGTTAGCCAATTTTACTACGAAACTTAGCAAACGTTCTTCAGTTAGTGCTCACACTGTACAACGCGAGATAACACAAATATTACCAGCAGACTAAATGTAAAGTAAGGCCAAATTCACCTTCAAGTACCGTTACAGCCAACGTAACTGTCGGAGAGTAGATTGGATAGTACCTAGCAAATTTAACATCGATTGCTCAATGAAGCGGATGTTCAGCCAGCTGGTATATTTTCTGATGTGGAGTGTGAACTGCTACCTACCTTTTATTCTTCTAGAGATGCCATTTTTAGTTTAGAGGAACGGAAGTGCAAGTTATGTTACCTTCGTAAACTAGCAATAACAAGTGCCAGACATAAGATTAATTGCAGTTGGCCTGCGTTATCTCATTCGATATTCCTAAACCAACTACATTCAGTCAACTTTTCACCTCCAACACATGTGTTGTGTTTTAAGATGGTATACCGTTTCGTCGGCGACGACATCATTGGAGAAGGATGGTATGCTTACGTCATTAGTTTTGTTGATTTGTGCTATCTGTCATCTTTCCTAACTGCGTGCCAGTATTTCCATCTCTACAACTTTAATATAGCCAACACACAAACAGGCGACAGCCATAACAGTCACGCTCTTGTTCAACTACTTCCAGTACTTAATAAGTTCTTAGTGGTATCATACGTTAACAGTTAGAAGGGAGAGATAGCGAAATAAATAAAAAAAATGAAGATTATGTGAATGTGCACCTGTTTCCTTTTCGACTGGGTTGTCTCTTTCAGGATGTGTAGTGTATGAATGTAAACTACTTCATACCAAAAACTTCCATTTACAGAAAAGAAATACGTGCATAACCTCACGTTAACAGTTAACAACTATATTTCTGAGAGGATGAGGAGCAAATCTGGCAGTGAGAATGTAAATGAAATATGCCCAGTCAGGAACCAACCATGTCTCTTACAAAATAAATAAATAAATAAATAAATAAATTGCCTGTGAACTTTAATGAGAATAATTAAACTCAGGACTGTTAACTGACCCTGTGAAACTGGAAACTGTCATGTCCGATATTTGGCTTCTGTGCCGCAATGGAAAAAGCCGTGCAACTGCTCCCGTGGAAGAAGAAGAAGAAGAAGAAAATGCACGTCTCAATTTCTGGGTTGCTACTGACTACAGAGAATCGCGATGGTGCAATGTGATATCTTAAACACATACAAAGCAAACTTGGTTCTCATTAAATTTATCTATTATAAAAAATACTGTTCATCGGGTAATAGGAGCTGCATAACGAAGAAGTGCAACCTGTGTAACTCTCTAGAGAAATACTGTATTTAAAAAAAACTCACCTCAAAATTCTTGACACTACTCCGTTTACCACTGAAGGCGTAGCAAGCAATAAAAATCTATTTCATTACAAATTACAATTACGTAAGATCAAAACTGGACAAAAATAAAAATTTAACTCAACATGAAAATGTATTCTAACACAAAAGTGCACATACAAACGATTAAATTCTTTTCTTCTTTTCAATTCAATTAACATTGTGAGAAAATTTTATAAAAATCGAAAGAAATTCCTGATTTGGACGTCTGTTTAACCAACAATACTGCTGGAATACTAGTAAAATATTTTCATTCGTTATCTTACACCCTAATCTTTACAAAACATTATCTATCTTAGTAAACACATCCTTTTCAAGGCAAAATGATAATATTCTTTTTGTAATAATAACATCCTCCATCAGATCAATAAAATAATTCTCAAGAGCACTGTGTTCTATGTGATACCCATACAAGCTCACTACTACGACACCACCACTATAACTCCCTCTCTCTTCTCCTAGTGATCAACATCCACGAATGTTTGCATCTCGCAGATCACCTTACTAGTCTCTGAGCAGTACAGTGCCTCTGACGAGCGTATTCATGCATAACCAAACTATACAAATATTACATGTGCACACTAAGACATCAAAAAGCAAGAAAGTTACCTATAACATCATATACGCGCGGCTTGCAATACCCCTAGGATTATCTGGCCTTAATTTTGGAGAGCGAGATTTGTAAGGTACAAAGATAAGTCTGCAAAAGTCCCTAATGATGTTATGAAATAGAGTGGAAATGTACATACGTTGGAAGAACGGAATAATAACAGACGAGCGTAAACAGTAATTTGTTTTACAATCAGGGCAAATATATTAAATCATAGATCTTAAGCACACAAATAGAATAATAATCAGCAGTGAGCACAAGGCAAAAGTAAGAAATACACATAATACAGTATAATATCATTATGATATAATTGTGTTATTCATGATAATCATACCTTATTCCTGTGTTACTATCTGGTGTGTATACAAAATGGTTGATGGATACACACTGTGCACATAGTCTAATTGACTGCTGAAACAAGTTTGTTTCATCAGAAAGACCATGACAGAAGTTCACTAAAATTTCTTGTTTTAATAGCACTGTGTAAGAGGTGTTGCCCTCAGTGATACATATTCATGGAGAAATGGCGACAACATGAATATACACAGTACAATATTAAAATCACATAGAAGAGTGTCTTGAAGTAAACAGTTTGTCAGTGAAAGATAAACATTCTGTTAAATCCTACTGTCATTGATGGGTGTTGCATAATAATATGAGTTCATATGTGAATAGATAAGAGCAGACTTAGAGGGTGCAGAACCAGTCCATAAGTTCTCTGCTGACAACTGAAAGCCAATGTGTCTCTGAACCATAGCGCCAGGTACAGAGTGCCATATTAGGATGAAAATTTAGTTTGAGTTCATCAGATGTCTGACAGTTGGTACTAACCTTGTCAGATTTCCAACTGAAAAGAGCTAGCCTAGCTTTGTGATGACAATTTGCATTTGTTGTGTAGTCACATTACAGTGTAGATGTCCGAGAACAAAGATTCCAAAGAATGTGTTCAATCAGAATATTATGTAGAGGGTAAATATTGTTGTAAGAGATTAAATGTGTGAGCTAATATAAAGTTCAAAAGATTTTTTTACAATGCAATGCACTAATCGCTGGAGGAATTTTGTGCAAAAGAATACGTTTCGTGTGGGCAGTCAAGTGCCATCCGCAGTACAGAGTTAAAGTTGAAATCCCTAATGCTAAAGAAATGACACAATAGTATAAACATTGCAGAGAAAAATATGAATAAAATTATTCATGTCAGTGGAACAAAATAATATACATAAGAAATCATGAACAAAATATTGTTTCCATACTATACATTAATTGAGAATAGAAAGATTATAGTATCAATGAATAAATATGTGTTAAAATTCAGTTACAGAAACAAATTTATCATCATCACAGTATATTAAATCAATGTTCATGTGTGTAAGACTGACTTACATATGGTGAAACATATCTAAAATGATTATAAATCGCAATACTACTTCCTACGTGATTCTGGTGCTCTGGTAACTACCAACAAGGAAAGTGGATGAAGGGAAGGAACAAAGGGTTTGTGCAGAAAATTGCCTTTGTACCTACTAAAAGAAACAAATTGTATTGAAGCATCAGTCATCAGCCTATCAAACACAAAAATACTAAAATATGGTCCAGAGTGCTTTTTCTATGCACATGTTGACTAACAAATCTCATACAAGAACATTATGCTTAACATATCCTCCACACAAGAAAGACGAATTTGTTTCTAAAATATCCATAATAGATATATACAAAAAATAAAGAATTGGTGTACCAAATTGTTTACCCTGCTAAAGTTATGTACACTGACTGTAGCTAAGCAAACTGTCATTGACAAGTTCACTGGGAAAGAAAATTTGTTAGAACAAGGAAAAGCAAAACAATTGTAAAATAAAGAGCATGAACATAGTTATTATCTACCACAAATTTCAGTAACCAGGTTGTACTGAAAAGCTCTTCCAAAAAAAAGATCTCTGATCACAGAATGGTGAATCAAACAGCATGTAATCTTGATAATGTACTATCTCATTTCATAAGAACTCTCTATAATCAGAGAAAAGTCACTGTGCCATAATAATTCGAAGTGTGGACTAGAATAGAATAGAAACTTTATTGTCACATAAGATGTCATACACAATCAGATGATTGGGACATAGGTGATTCATTAGTTTAAAGCTACATCTAATTGTAAATATACAGAATAATTACAGGTATTTTGTAATTGTAAGTACCACAAAATGATTTAAAGCAATCATGTTGAAAATAAAGTAAAATTGATAATAGGTATTTACTTAAAGTACTTTTTTAGCATGATAGAATAAAAATTAACATAAGGCACACTTATTTGTGACAGTCAGTCATACTACTTCTACACTGTAATAATATTTACTTACTGGGGATGTTTTTAAATGATGTCCAAATTCTTCTGGTTCATAATTTTTAAATGTTTCACAGACTTCATTTTTCAGCCTCATACACATGTAGTAAGGTGTGTTGTCCAGCAGTTTTAGCCTATGAGTTGGTAACTTATACTGATATTTGTTTCTCGTTTCATAATCACACTTAAACAGGGTATCCTCAAAAAGTTGTCGGTTTTGTTTAGAAAACTTAATTGCCTCTTAGATACAGAGGCCAGGAACAGTCATAAGATCAAGGGTCCTGGACACAGGTTTGCACAATTGTCTCTTCTCTGCACCTGCTACAGCTCTAATGATTGTTTCTGTTGCCTAAATACTATCTGTAAGTTTTGTTATACTACAAATAAATCATCACATAGTCCCTAACAGCCTCAACTCAACAGCATATAAAATAAAATTTCTCAAAAACAACTCATAAATCTACATAATGTTAAAATCAGCATATCGTTCAACAATGTCAAAGCTATCACGTCCATTACCAAGGGGAAAAACTCATCATTAACCTCAATATTATCCATCTTATACTATGTATGTGCCTAAGGTTTTTTATGGCTCTCTGATTATAGAATTTAAATTGCATTATACTGTCTCAGTAGTCTGTGCAAAAAATAATATTCTTCAGTGAGTAACATAACGTGTCATATCCAAAGAATATCTGCCTGATTCGTATATAAGTATGGAACATTTTATGTCACTATCCTTCAAAATGCTCAGCATAAGAATAAGAAGTATTTCATTAATTTGCCCTGTATCAGATGTTACCTTCTATGAATGTAGCTTGTATTCTCCTTTACATTACAATGCAATGAAAATTTGTGGCTTCCTCATAACTTTTCCACTTTTCAGAATCTGTGTGCACATATAACTAAAAATATTTTATGATCGATCACATAGGAAGGATCATCTGTAAGAATAGAGAAAATTATATTGGTGCAAGTACATGAGGTTAAACTATTTTATACCCTCTTCATTCTATAAAAACCAAGACCTGCGTTTCATCTCCAACTTACATCTAACAAGACAAAATGACATGAAATAATACCATAGCTGCACATCCAAACAAATTGCATAATGTAATATATAAAGAAAAATATTCGCTTCCTCCATACAAGCTGACAATACAATACACATACATAGGATGGAATAACATATGGTTCAACATCTACATATGCACAAGTATTCAATTGAGCATAGAAATTCATCTTGATAATCAGATCATAAATTTGCTAACATATGTTCACTGGCTCACAAAAAGATGTAAAACATTATTCACTGAAGTGCTTGCTACTGTGAATGTGTAATCTATGAGGCCATCTGGTCTCTAATGTTTCAACTTCAGTAGAGCTGGGATTGGAAATCCAACAAATGTGGATTTGGCCACTGTAAATCAAAATGAATTTACTGATTTGATAGTGCAGCTGGACTAACACATTTTGTCCTACCTTGAAATTTTTGTCTCTGCATTTAGTTTTCTGAAAACGTTTCCTCTTCTCTAGTGCCTGTTTAATACCTACAAGAGCAAAATCAATAATTTGATGATATCTTAAATATTTAGATTTGCAAAAGGGGAACAATTTCCCTAAGTCTGTCTGGTGATTTGTTTGTTTTTGAGCACTTAATGTGCAGAAACTAAAGTAGAGTCGTTTACTAAAGATTTTATTATTTCCCAATAGTCGTTAGCATACGTATCTCATTCAGTGCGTTTTCTATGGCAGTAATGCATAATTTGTTTATTTCTTTCATAATTCTTTCAGCATGGTCAGAAGATACACAGTACTGAGAACTAATGATGGGTTTAATTTTTCTTTCATTCAGAGTATGAATGCAAAGACTAGATTGAAATTATGATGTATTGTCACAGATTGCCTTTCCAACATGTCCCATACCCCTTAGGAAATTATTGACAAATCTTGCTGAAATAGTTCTGGCAGTAACGTAATGGTGTGAATGGTATAAATTAATTGTAAGTTCTACAGCTACAAAAACGTATGAAAATCCTTGCTCACTAGTTGGAACAGGTGTATAAATCCACAGCTGCTACATGACGTAATTTTACAGGAATGATTCGATATAGTTGAGCAAAATGTGAAGTAACTTTTGTTTTAGCCTTTTGGGAAAGTTTACATTTAGCCAGAACGCAGTTTGAAGAAGTTTGGCGAATAATATGAAAACATTATCTCGGTCAACAGTGTGCATAACTTAGATGAATGTACCATACACGTTTGTTACTTAAATCATCAGGAATGCAAACAAGCCACATAGTGCTGTCGGGTTTAAGTAATTTAAATAAAATATTGTTCCTTACTAAATTATAGAGACTATCCATATAGTTGTTCTTGCAATTCCACTGCTGCTTCATATTTTTCCGTATTGTAGCTCTGTCTTGTTCTTTGGAAATGCCATGTAAAGATGAAGAAACATAGTTTTCAAATGCTACTTGTAGTAAACTGAAGTCGGTATCACAAACCTCTGTAGATGATCCGGTTTAAGATCGTGAAAAAGCGTCAGATTCAATTTGCACTATTCCAAGAATGTGTGCAATGGTGAAGCTAAATGCATGCAAATACAATGCCCATCTTGCCACGGGATTGTGGGAAAGTTTGGCAGTCATCAAAAATAGTAAAGCACGGTGATCCATGTAAACTTTAATGTGTTTTCCAAACAAAAAAAAATATCTAAACGTAGTCAATGCCAGAACTGCTGCTAATGCCCCTAGTTCAGTGACAGATTCTGAAGGGGATAGAAGACAACTATCAAATATATATTTTTTGGACTACTATACTATTTTCTGCAATTTTCTAAAGTGTGTGTACGCACTGGGCCGTCTTGGAACTATCAGTAATTATACAGAATTTTACAGCGTAAAGTCAGCTCCATCACGCCAGTCGGGAACGACAGAGAAGAGACGCCTGTGAAAAGAGATCAGCCAGTCGCAGTCTGACCGACCTCCCTTCAGGACGACAACGCGACAGCAGCAGACCACTTCGATAGCAACTTCAACGTTAGCCACTTCGTTAGCCGACGCATCATAGCCTCTGTCATTAGAAATCTCTACGTAGCACAGACTTGTGTTGGTCTATTTTGAAGAAGACTGATTATTTTGTATGTCACCCTTTGCTTGCGACACATCTACAAAGTATTTGTACTTGACTTGATGTAATAAAAGTCAATAATACGAGTTGTTTGATTGTTTGTCTAGCGAACTGAGTATACAGGATTCCTAGACACAAACAACATGACGACGAAGATGTCCGAACAACATTGCGCCGACGATATAGGAGCAATAGCGTAGAGACACCCTGTTAACGTTTCGAACTTAGAGCATTGCCACAGATCGTCTTTGCCATGTTTTGTCTTGGGCTTTTGTGTTTTGCTGGCGCCTCAATTCCACATTCTCTTTTCTTTGCAGGGGTGTGTTTACATGTCTTAACAGTGTCTCTTATAGTGTTTTTTCCATTCTGTCATATCAGGTGGGCTTTGCTTGTGTGCTTATTTTTATTGCTTGCATTGTATATTTCTTGCATTTGCCTATTCGAAAATGAGCAACCCACCCACCCCCTACTCAGGCGCCTCAGCTCCAAGCGACAGATGCAACGCAGCTAACACAGATGTTTCTGTTTCAGAAGCAGTTGATTGCAACTATTCTAAACACAGTACAGCAGTTACTCGCCAACCAAGCAACAAATACAGTGCAACCAACTGACCAACATGCAGCAACCATAGGTTTGAGTGCCATGCCGCCTTTTCACAAATTTATCGAAAAAGAAGATGAGTGGATCGAGTGGTTGCAACAGTTTGAAGTCCACATCATTGCTCACAAAGTATCAGGTACTGTGAAACTACATTTTTTGTCAATACTAGAAAGTTCAGTCTCTCGCCTCATTCATAAATTGCTCCCTAACGCCATTCCGAGTCAACGTTCCAATGATCAGGTTGTAGGTTCTCTAACTATTGTGACCAACAAGTGAATGTTGTGGCAAAAAAATGGTTCAAATGGCTCTGAACACTATGGGACTTAACCCCTGAGGTCATCAGTCCCCTAGAACTTAGAACTACTTAAAACCCCTAACCTAAGGACAACATACACATCAATGCCCGAGGCAGGATTCGAACCTGCGACCGTAGCGGTCGCGCGGTTCCAGACTGTAGCGCCTAGAACTGCTCGGCCACCTCGGCCGGCAATGTGGGGGCAGCTAGGTACCAACACTTTCGTTGCAAGGAAATGTCACAACGTATTTATCGCGAGTGGCTAACAGATTTGTAGGGTATGTTGAAGTAATCCAATTTCAAATGTTCTTTTCGTGATTTATATTCAGACGTTGTGTTGCGTGATGCGATCGTGTACAGTTTAACTGAAGTTTAACTTAGAGAACAGATTTTCCAACAATTAAATCCATCACATAGTGCAAATTCTACACTCCTGGAAATGGAAAAAAGAACACATTGACACCGGTGTGTCAGACCCACCATACTTGCTCCGGACACTGCGAGAGGGCTGTACAATCAATGATCACACGCAGAGCACAGCGGACACACCAGGAACCGCGGTGTTGGCCGTCGAATGGCGGTAGCTACGCAGCATTTGTGCACCGCCGCCGTCAGTGTCAGCCAGTTTGCCGTGGCATACGGAGCTCCATCGCAGTCTTTAACACTGGTAGCATGCCGCGACAGCGTGGACGTGAACCGTATGTGCAGTTGACGGACTTTGAGTGAGGGCGTATAGTGGGCATGCGGGAGGCCGGGTGGACGTACCGCCGAATTGCTCAACACGTAGGGCGTGAGGTCTCCACAGTACATCGATGTTGTCGCCAGTGGTCGGCGGAAGGTGCACGTACCCGTCGACCTGGGACCGGACCGCAGCGACGCACGGATGCACGCCAAGACCGTAGGATACTACGCAGTGCCGTAGGGGACCGCACCGCCACTTCCCAGCAAATTAGGGACACTGTTGCTCCTGGGGTATCGGCGAGGACCATTCGCAACCGTCTCCATGAAGCTGGGCTACGGTCCCGCACACCGTTAGGCCGTCTTCCGCTCACGCCCCAACATCGTGCAGCCCGCCTCCAGTGGTGTCGCGACAGGCGTGAATGGAGGGACGAATGGAGACGGGTCGTCTTCAGCGATGAGAGTCGCTTCTGCCTTGGTGCCAATGATGGTCGTATGCGTGTTTGGCGCCGTGCAGATGAGCGCCACAATCAGGACTGCATACGACCGAGGCACACAGGGACAACACCCGGCATCATGGTGTGGGGAGCGATCTCCTACACTGGCCGTACACCTCTGGTGATCGTCGAGGGACACTGAATAGTGCGCGGTACATCCAAACCGTCAACGAACCCATCGTTCTACCATTCCTAGACCGGCAAGGGAACTTGCTGTTCCAACAGGACAATGCACGTCCGCATGTATCCCGTGCCACCCAACGTGCTCTAGAAGGTGTAAGTCAACTACCCTGGCCAGCAAGATCTCCGGATCTGTCCCCCATTGAGCATGTTTGGGACTGGATGAAGCGTCGTCTCACGCGGTCTGCACGTCCAGCACGAACGCTGGTCCAACTGAGGCGCCAGGTGGAAATTGCATGGCAAGCCGTTCCACATGGCTACATCCAGCATCTCTATGATCGTCTCCATGGGAGAATAGCAGCCTGCATTGCTGCGAAAGGTGGATATACACTGTACTAGTGCCGACATTGTGCTTTCTCTGTTGCCTGTGTCTATGTGCCTGTGGTTCTGTCAGTGTGATCATGTGATGTATCTGACCCCAGGAATGTGTCAATAAAGATTCCCCTTCCTGGGACAATGAATTCACGGTGTTCTTATTTCAATTTACAGGAGTGTATATCAGTATTTCACGTGCCGTAGCGTCCGATACATTTGAGCAGCCACAAATTTGTCAGGTTAAGTCATCCCTTCCTCACGACTGGCCTTCTAGGCGGCAACAGCAACCACATGCCTAGCCACGTAAACAGTTCTCTAACCAGGCAGATACATCAGTGAATAGAATTTAAAGTCATGCCCTGGGCGCTATTCACAGCACAGACGCCAAGACTGACCGTCCAGTCAAGTACAGTGTTACGCGTCTGGCAAGAAATGTCACGTACAACCCTTATGTTTGCAACGGAATAAACATAAGAATTCTACCCACTCACAAAAACCTAGTGTCAAGGCCCATGTAATCAATGCACTGTATTCAAAGCCTGCTAAAGGCATTACAAAAACTAGCAAGCAAACAGTTTCTTCTGTGCTATTCCAGTCCAACAACCTCTTTGTTCATTTGCATCTAAGTGGAGAAAGTATGAAATTTCAGTTGGTCACGGGTGCCTCTGTTACACTGCTGAATCATAGCACGTATGAACTGTTAGGCTCCGCACGCCCGTCTAAAACTAGCACTCAACTGACGGCTTACAATGAAGATATTCCCTTCCTCGGAAAATGTAATTTGCCTTCCATGTATCGCTCGCATACGCGAACTTTGACTTTCACTGTGCTACAATCCCGCGATTGTGAGAAGATGTTTGGCCTTGATTCGTTAGAACTGTTTGGTTTTCAAATTCAGAACAATGTGTTGCCAGTGACTTCGTTCAATGCGAACGACAATGTAGCACGTCTGCTGAAAGAATGGCAATGCTGAGCCGAAGTTTTGCCGGGCCAGAACCGTTTTTATTGCATTATGGGGCAATGTGGCAGCTGAGTTTAAGTAATTGCAAGATAGCGGAGCTATTGCGCCCATACGAACTAGTCAGTGGACGAGTCCACTGGTTTTGCTCCCCAAACCTTCAGGTCGCATTATCCTCTGTGTTGACTTTAAGTCTGCAGTCAGTCCAGAAACTGTGATTTATACTTATCCATTGCTACGCCCAGAGGATCTCATGGACAGATTAGGCGCTAGTCGCTACTTTTCAAAAATTGATATGAGCGACGCATATCTTCAAATACCACTACATGAAGAATCTTAAGCCGTGTGTGATGTGAACTCTCATTTGGGCTTGTTTAAGTATATGCGTTTGCCTTTTGGCGTCACTGCTGCACCCGCCATTTTCCGACGATGTTATGAACAGTTGACTGCTGAAGTACCAAACTGTTCAAATTATTTGGACGATATTGTCGTAGCAAGTTGTACAACTGAATAACACATCGCAACTTTGCGTGCTTTGTTTCGTGTGTTGTCGGATTCAGGGCTAAAGTGTAGACTGGAAAAGTGTGAATTTTTTTAAAACCTGAGTTGCAGTATCTCGGTCTTGTCCTAAACAGACAAGGTGTGGATCCTCTTCAGTCACATTTGTTAGCCATACGTGACCTGCCAGTTCCTCTCAATGTCAGAATTGTAGTCAGTCTTAGGGAAAATGAGCTATTTTATTCGTTTCATACCAAATGGCGCACAAATCGCAGCTCCATTGCATCACTTGCGTCGCAAGAACATCCCCTTTGGACAGATGAGTCCAAGAAGCTTTTCAAAAACTTTAAGATGCACTGCTCAGTGATCGATGCTTAGTTCACTTTCATCCTGACAAACCAGTTGTGTTGCAATTTCACGCTTCCTGTTACGGAACCAGTGCAGTACTTTCGCACAGAACTGGTGATAAAGGCAGGCCCATCACTTTCACATCAAAAGTGTTATCCAAAGCTCAGTGCATCTATTAACAAATAGAGAAAGAGGCGTTGGCTATTGTGTATGGTCTCACCAAATTCCACCCCTATTTGTATGGCAGAAACCTCTACTTAGTAACACAAAACAAGCCATTGCAGTCCTTGTTTCACCCGATGAAACCTTCCTGTAATAACTGCCCGAGATTGTGGAGATGGACTTTGTTGTTGTCTTAATTCCAGTACGAGATTGTTTATCGTCCGACAGTTCAGCATGGTAATGCGGACGCACTTTCACATCTTCCTATTGGCCCTGATACAGTCTTTGACCCTTCTGTTGCATCTTGTTGTTATTTCGATGCTCAGGATTCTGAATTGCTTCAATCCTTTCCTCTGAATTATAGGAAAATTGCACAAGCCGCGGAAGCTGATTCAGAGTTGAACAATTGGCTAAAATACATTCGCAGCACCAAGTATTCTGTAGTACATCGATACTTTACACGTCGGCATAGTCTAGATCTACAGCAAGGTGTAATTCTTGTTCAAAATGACAGTGGACAGTCACATGAATTGATGCCCGAAGCTTTGCAGAATGAAGGGTTGCAGTTACTTCACAAAGGACACTGGGGGATTTAGCGCCTCGACACTGTATTTGGCAGGGTATGGACACACAAATAATACAGACCACGTCACGGTGTCACGAATGTACAAAAAATCAGTCCGCTGCGCCACAAAAATTCTCTGCTTGGTCTAACGTGGTAACGTGTGCATATAGACTTTGCGGGTCCTTTTTGGAAAATTAGTTTGTTTATTGTGGTAGGGTCTTATACCAAATTTCCTTTTTCTGTGCCAATGAACTCGACAGCGTCACGTAGCACAGTTCAGTCGCTGTGCTATGTCTTTTGCCTCGAATGTTTCTCTGAAGTCGTAGTGTCGGACAACGGCCCGCAGTTGACGTCAGATGAAACTGAAACATTCTGTGAACGCAGTGACATACAGCAGTTGACTAGTGCACCGTTAGATCCACAATTCAACGGCGAAGGGGAACGTTTTGTCAGAACCTTCAAGCAGCAGACGGCCAAACTTGGCACCGCGCACACCAGGGATCAAGCCCTGTAACTGCTTCTCGCCTCATATCGTTTGCACCCCGGAGATAGACCACTGCTGGTCGAATTACTTCACGGCCGCCGCCATCGGAAACTGCTCCACCTGCTCAACTCTCCGCAACATCCGGCGCCGATGGAAGGCTGCAAGTATCGCTTCGAGCTGCATGGTATTGTGTTTTTCAGTGCTTTTAGCGGCAGCAGTTGATGGGTGCTAGGCGAGATCCTTCGTCGACTTGACGCATGTATGTATCTAGTTTCAGGCCCAGACGGATTGAAGCGCCGACATCGCAATCAAATTCGCAACTGTGACGTGAACGGTGATCCTGCTATATCTCTTCCCCCAGATCCGCCGATATCGAGGACAACGCGACCACAGCAGCCTCCAGAGGGTTTCATCACGACGTCGCGGGACGACCTCCTTTAGCCCTACCGATGGAGCTGGAACCACCCCCGCCGCAGCGGCCGACAGCAGCGGCTTCCGTTCCATCAGAGCGTCGTCCACGCTCCTCCTTCCCCCCTCCCACCCCGTTGTCGTGCTCCATATACGACGACGGTCCGTCGCTTTTTGGGGGAAGAAAGTTACGGCGTAAAGTCAGCCCCGGCACGCCAGTCGGGAATGACAGAGGTCAGCCAATCACAAGCTGATCGACCTCTCTCCAGGACGACAACGCGACATCAGCAGCCCCTATGTGAAGAGGACATAAGCGCCACGCCCGACTAGTGGCAGCCCACTTTTATAGCAGCTTCAGTGTTAGCCACTCCCTTAGCCGACGCATCATAACCTCTGTCATTAACAATCTCTACATAGCACAGACTTGTGTTTGTCTATTTTGAAGACGACTGATTATTTTGTATGTCACCCTTTGCTTATAACACATCTATTAAAGATAAGTATTTGTAATTGCCTTGCTATAGTAAAACTCATTAATACGAGTTGTTTGATTGTTTGTCTAGCTTACCGAGTACGCAGTATTCCGCCGGCAGGTGTGGCCGAGCGGTTCTAGGCGCTTCAGTCTGCAACCGTCCGACCGCTACGGTCGCAGGTTCGAATCCTGCCTCGGGAATGGTTGTGTGTCATGTCCCTAGGTTAGTTATGTTTAAGTAGTTCTGAGTTCTAGGGCACTGATGGACACAGATATTAAGTCACCTAATGCTCAGAGCCATATTTTTATGCAGCATTCCTAGACGCAACACAGTAATCACAAGTAAAGCAGGATGGGAAAGTAAAGGTGCATCCAGTACCGCTTGTTTCATTGTACTATATTCTCTCTGTGCCCATTCGTCTCGAGGACAGTTTATGTTTTGCAGCTCAACTGCCATAATCACAGAGTGTCAAGCGCCTTGTAATGAATCAAGCAACAGAAGAAATTTATAAGGCGTAAGAGACTTTGGACTTGGCGTTATGAGGCTAGGATTGCAATATCACGAAGGACCTGCGGTTTTTGTAGATCGGGTTCGATGCCAGAAGGCGAAATAATCTCCTAAAAATTTAATAGAATGTTTACCAAATTCGTATTTGTTTAAGTTGACAGTGATTTTATGAATCGACAAAGTTTCTAACAAAGAGTTCACAGTGCTGTTGTGTTGATATCAAGTTCTCTCTGCAATAAGGACAAGGGAATGGAATTCAAAACTCTGATAAAATCTGCTGATGGTATATTTAAATCAAAAGGTAGTTTTCGGAATTGGTAAGAAATTCGAAAACAAAAAAGGCTGTGTATTTACATTTTGAATGTAATCCAATCACCCAAAACTTGGATTTCACGATAAGAGTCGAAAATACGATAACACCATTAAATTTCTGAAGTAATTCATTCAACGTTTGAGGTCTGTCTGTTTCAGGTACAATAACGTTATTAATTTTTCTCGAATCAAGAACAAATCTCAGAGAAAATGACAAGACTTCATCTTTTGGCAAATCATACAGCAACCTCTTGAGATGTTCGAGAAAGAAGAGGCAGTCTCGGTTGGAAAATGGGTATTTATTTTTTAAATTGGTGATGCGTTTCACGCTCACAGGAGCATCATCAGAGATCTGGGGGAGGGATGGGGAAACAAGTTCCCTCACTATAAATTAATGAGCCAGGAATGAACTATAAAGCTACATTTTCAGTTAAATGAGACAATGGGAAACCACGACACAAGTTCTGAAAAGAGCATAAGCGAAGACAACTCCCTTGGTAAAAACACTTGACGAAGACTAGCAAGTGTACTGAAAGGCACGCAATCACCAAAAATTGCACGTCATCAATAAAATTTACAGGAGGCATTCTCCGGATAAAAACACTCGAGAATCATTAGCAAGAGTACAGAACATCAGGCAGCCACCACTCTGAGCCAATGCCTCTTAACCCTCAATATTTGTTCCTTTATCTCCACACTTATTTACGTGATTTCTTACGTTTGTACCGCTTAAGGCTCTTCGCCTTGAGACATGTTCGTATTTCCGTACGCGGAAGTGTCTTGTATATTTTAACGCATGAAGTGCCACTTTTGGTGACTGCGGGACTTTCAGTACACTTGCTAGTGTTCCAACAGTGTTTTTACCAAGTGAGTTTGTCTTTGGTTAGGCTCTTTTCACAACGCGAGTCGTGGTTTCCCAGCTGCTTTATTTAACTGACAATGTAGCTTCACAGTTGGTTCCTGGCTCATAAATTTGTACTGAGGAAACTTCCCCCCCCCACCCCCCCACCCCCCATATATCTGATGATGCTCATGTGTAGGTGAAATGCGGCACAAATGAAAGAAATAAAAAATATTTTGCAACCGAGAGTGCCTATCTTTCTTGATCAGGTCTGAGAGACTCATCTTTTTTCTGTACAATTGGCTGTAACTGGCTGTCCTAAGGGCTAGCTGCCGTCTCAATGATCCCTTGTTGAAGCACAGATTAATTTTCATATTTATCCTTTTCTGTGTAAATGAATCAAATAGTATAGTGTCTGGCTACAAATGCAGTATGAGATTGCACCAGAAATTCTCAAACAAACCCACGAGTAGTTTCGGGAATGTCATCGAAAACGTGAGCATGAGTTTGAAGAATCTGCAGTAGCTGTTGTTTGTCTCGGTCTGATGCTGTTGTTCAGCTGTCTCCTTTAACCTGTACTGGTTGAGAAACTGAGCGTCTAACTTAGATATAAATTCGATGCCTCATTTCCATTCACGTAGGGGAAGTCTACATGAGTGTATCGTGACGTATACAAGTTCATTATATTTTTTGAAGTTAAAAATGTCATCTGTTGATATCTTATTCTTCCATTGAAAAGCCATGCTCTAAGTGTAATGTGATCTGAGTACCGTTATTATGTACTGAAGCGCATATATTGTTGAAATCAAGAACCGCTCTTCAAGAAGTTCACGCCAAGAATTGCTTATATCGGAAGTAAAGAAACAATCAAAATTTTGGGAAAAATGTGTGGCCTTGTATCATGAATTTCAAAAGTATTTACATTATGACATCAACTTCTTCTCCTGAAGCAGCACCTCATACTTTAGTACTTTATAAGGACAAAGTTGGACAGGTGTCATCTGAATTACATCTGTTATATGCTGAATCATTGATCAGTGTGATGGGAGAACCTGAATCTAGAACTCTGTTGAAGGAGTGTCTTCCTGTTTGTTTACTGATAACCGGATAGTAAGTGTGTTTAGTCGATTCTTTATTTTCATGTTCCAGAATATCCGTAATGTCTTCTAAACAGGTAATATTTTAAGTAATGTCGTCAGAATGAGTAGCACGTTATTGTCTCAACGTGAGCATCTTCCGGACTCTGGGCTACTGGTCGTTTTTCTTCCCCTGCTGTCGCGTCTCTGTGTGTCCGTTGACAAAATTCCTGCTATTTGTACTGATTGTTGTGGTTCTGAACTATTGCCGTGGATGGAAGTGACAGCGTGGCTCACGCAGTGTAAAGTTTTTCTGAGACCTGGAATTGTCCCTTCTCCAGGTATCATTCCCCTGTTTCCACATCTGTCGTTTTCCCTGTAATTTCCAGTTTTGTTGCCTTTGTTCGTAAAGATTTTGGTGGTATGGCTGCTGTCTATGAATAAGCAGATTGTTATTTTCTGTACATAATTGTTGCCAGTCTTACTAGGCTGAGAGTATGACTGTGATCAAGACTGTTGATGTGAAGGATTGTTTGTTATCTCCTGTATTGTACGACTGCTGATTGTTATGGTAAAAGTTCGGATTTTGTTGGTAATTTTTCTGTGGTGACCTGTTATCACTTTGCCGTCCGGCGACACCACAGTGGCGTCGTGCGCGAAATAACAGCCAACTGTCGGCGACACTACAGTGGTGTCGTGTGCATAGTATCGCACAGTGGCCGGTGACAACACTTTAGTATCTTTTTCATTCTGTCGGTTTTTTGTTTAGGTAACAATAAGTTACACACCTCAAAAAGTTTCTTGTTCCTATAAGTACTTGTGCACTTTCATCAAGGCAGACGAAAGAGACCATACTATTATTTACGATGAATGCGCCGACGCCTTGTCTGACGTTCCGGACGACTTGGGCGATTGGAAAGAAGGCACTGGATATAAAAAAAATGGAAGTGAAGCAGACTCGTCAGAAGACGCTGAAATACGTCCAAGAAGAGTTCCGTGAAAGCTACGGTTGCCAACTGATTCGGATGAATCAGACGAAAAGACAGACTATGATTTACTGAGGACCAATAATAAATTTGAAATACCTCCGCGTCCACACACATTTTCCAAAGATACAAAAAGTGCCATGGATATCATAGAATTATATATTGGGAACGATATATTTGAATATATTAGCAACGAAACCAGCAAGTATTACAGTCAAAATTGCAATAGAAGAAAAGTGGAATTAAAAGAATGCCAAATTTGTCGACGTTACGGGACCCGAACGTAGAAAATGGTTTGGTCTTGCTATCCTTATGGGAATTGTAAAAAAAAAATCAGGGATCGATGATTACTGGTCAAAGAATCCGTTGACAGACACACCGATATTTCGCAAAACGATGTTCCACAACCGATTCAGACAAATATTACCATTTTTACATTTTTCCGACAACAACAATAAACCGGATAATGCCCACCGGCTTTTCGAAGTGCAATTCATAATTGATTATTTCTTAAAAATATTTAAAGAAACGTTTAATCTAAGTCAAAACATCTCAATTGATGAAGGATAGATACCGTGTCATGGACAGTTAAAGTTTAAAGTTTAAAATCAGTGAAAAGTTATAAAATATGGCAATTAATTCGGATGCTGTGCGATTCGAGTACGGAATAAATTTCTACATTCAAGATATACTCCGGCGCTGGACAACGTTTAGCAAAAACAGTGATTGAACTATTGACACCTTCTTATGGAAAGTGGCATCACCCCTACATGGATAATTATTATAACAGTGTAGAACTTGCAGAGAGGTTACTTGAAAAGAAAATTCGAGTTTGTGGAACGATACGGCACAATAGAGGATTTCCGGAAAAATTAAAGCCTTCGAATGTCAATATGTTTGAAGCTTGTTATCAACGGAAAGGTGTAAAGCTGCCGTCGAGAAGCCAAGTAATCCGAATGAATTTGTACGAGACGTGCGGACGGCAAAGTGTTAATAATCTCGTTTCCCTGATAATGATTTTATTCTGTCTCTCATTCCTGTATCTGCTGTCTCTGTTGTCATGAAATGAACGTGGCTGTTCCCTATTGCGTCCGCCAAGATATTTGCGATCATTGCGTGAAAAGTTGCTGGTTCTGTAAGAATTGTTAGATCACTCAGTTTAGAGAGGAAAAACATGGCGAAAAACATTTATGTTATCTTTCCTTTATCCTGTTAGTAATGGTATGTGTATTGACCTGCGGAGCTTTGAAATTTATAGCTGTATAAATACAGATACACTGTATGGTTTTGCTTGATGCTGATTTTGTAGTACGCCGGCCGCGATGGTCTCGCGGTTTTACGCGCTCAGTTCGGAACCGCGCGACTGCTACGGTCGCAGGTTCGAATCCTGCCTTGGGCATGGTTGTGTGTGATGTTCTTAGGTTAGTTACGTTTAAGTAGTTCTAAGTTCTAGGGGACTGATGACCACAGATGTTAAGTCCCATAGTGCTCAGAGCCTTTTTTTTGATTTTGTAGTACCATGAGTTAAAAATTTGAGTTACAGTTGCCAACAGTTGCAGTTTTCAAAATTTGTTAGGCTGAGTAGTTTGTACTTGATCACTTGCTTTATCGTTCCAGACCAGTAAGCGCCAAGAAATGCAAAGCGAAATTCTTCTAACGACTAACATTTTCATGCTATAGGTCGCATACGCATCGCTCGTTCTCCTTCTAAAAAAGATGCTAACAGAGTGTGACTGGCTAAGTAAATGGTAAAGAAAAACTGAACTGCCGAAGCCAATCTAAAGGACGTATGTCGTCAGCACCATTGCGAAGGACTTTGAACTTTCTTGCTGACAAGAAATATTTGTAGTTAGAACTGTCGTGTCTCGGAGTATCACCAAAATAAACAAGGTGTGAGAATGATCACGTTCATGAGCAAAGTGTAAGTTTGCCTAAATGTTGTTCGTGTTCGTGATGACTCTCACTAAATTCGCATGTTGAATAACATTCAGGAGTCAAATTCTTCTAAGTCCGAGTGTGTAAGCCATTTGTTTAAAGTTTATGTTGTTGGTCCTTTCTTGAAGCGATCTAGAGATAGAAAATTTTCCGCATGAGTAAAATGTATTTGATCTGTACACTCAGTGGTCGTCTGCGTTGAGCTCGATCTGCTTAACTTTGTTTGAGAGATCATCATCTAGTTGTGCTTTCTGAGTGTCGAATTGTTCTTTCGTACTTCGGTCAACCTTCCTTGCGTCTGCTTTTAAATATCGTATTTGTTCCGAATGCTTTTGTAATTTCCTTTGCAGTTTCGTACCCGTGGCACAAGGTACTACTTGTAAATCCTTGAAGTAAGTGAAGACTTGTCTGTGCGAGGTATATCTGTAATTTCTTTCAGTTTTTCGTGAACCCTCAGTTTGTCCTTGAGAAATCTGTTGTTCTAACCGTGTCTGTGTGGATCCAATTTCTATGATCCTTGTTGTGTGAGATTTTTAAAACAATGTTCATATGTGTGTGAAATCTTATGGGTCTTAGCTGCTAAGGCCATCAGTACCCAAGCTTACACACCACTTAACCTAAACTATCCTAAGGACAAACACACACACACCCATGCCCGAGGGAGTACTCAAACCTCCGTCGTGACCAGCCGCACAGTCCATGACTTTAGCGCCTCAGACCGCTCGACTAATCCTGCGCGGCTGAGATTTTTAACTTTGCTTCGATTCTTCTAATTAAAGTGTCTTTGTTTTGTTTCGCGACGAAACGATTTGCTAGTATTTTGTTATTTTCTTATAATAACTGCCGAAGCAGAAGTCCAAGGTCATTATTCTACAAAGAATTCGTAGGGTGATGAACTGCTTGTTTGTATATTTTCAGTAACGTCTCAAAAAAAAATTGCATCGACCGTGTAATGTTACTCTCTGACTGACTTGTGACCGGAATCTACAACATTCAGTATAGAAACTTGGGTCTCAACAGTTGAAGAAATATTTATGTGCACAAAAATCTTTCTGTCTGTGTTCCGCGGAGCGCCTGTTTCAATCGTAGTCTGCCTGTCCGGTAGGTGAACAGCAGCGTCATGCATTGTGACGTCAGAATTAGACTCCGTTTTATTGACAACAAAATCATCTGAAATCAAAGTATCATTTATCAAATTTTGCTTATTGGTTTTCTGTGTGATGTTAGCGCTTCCCGACTTTCACTGCAGGTTGTGGCATGTAGTGGCAACAACAAAAAATTCAGTACAAATAAACGAAATGCATAATCTATCCCAGTAAGTTGAAAATAAATGCAAGTGGCTAGGAAATGACGCAACATCAAAGCAAAATTATAAGCAAATGGTAGACGAGACCAGTGCACCTAATCTGATTACGCAAAAATTCACAGAAAATTCCCCGATGTCCAATCATTGCAGAAAAGTCGCACAATGAAAGTTATCTCAATAAAAGAAGATAAAGAGGATTGTGTGAACATGCACCTGTTTAGTTTACTTCCGGATTATCTCGTTCCGAATGTATAGTCTCTTGTTATGTGAGCTGATGCATACCAAAAAATTCCATTCTAAAAAAATATCTGCATAAGCTAACGTCACTTTTACATTTACGAACTACATCTCTTCTGCGAGAATGGAAGCAAATGCGACTGTGGGTATGTAAATAACACATGCCCTATCTGATCCAACACTGTCACGAAAAAGTTGACTCAGAATTTTAATGAGAACAATTAAACTCGGCACTGTTAATTGACCGTGTGAAACTGAAAACTCGTATCTCCCGCATTTGACTTACATGTGTCACAATGGAAAACGCCGTGCAACAGCTCTCGTAAAAAAGAAAGAAAGTGTGCGTCTCGATTCCTGAGCTGCTACAGAACGACAGAGAATCGCACTAGTGCAATCGATCCCTTAAACACATGAAATGCAGATTTGGTTTTGATAAAATTTGTCTCTCATAAAATACCAATGTTCAAAAGATAATGGGAGCTGGATAATAGAGAAGGGTAAGCTCAGTTACTCCGTAGACAAAAATTATTCTCAAGATGTATGAAAAGAAACTCATCCTTAAAAATTCTTGACACTATTCCATTTACAAAATTTCGCCATTGGAGACTTAGCAAGCAATAAAAACATATTTCATCGCGAATTACAGTTACGTACACTTTGACAAATACAAAAATGTAATTCAACATGAAAATTTGTTCTAACATGACAGTCCTTATACTATTGACAAAGTTCTTTGCGTCCTTTCAAATACAAGATCATCCACTGAGACAAAACTTTATAAAAAACTCAAGAATTTCCTGATTTGGATGTCTTACGTTGAACCCAGAATGCCTAACCAAATGTGTCTCAATAAAATAAAATTGAGTCGAACCAAGAACGCGTAACTAAATGTTGCCGTAATTAAGTAAAATATGTTCATTCGTTATCTTAAATCCCAAGCTTTTCAAAAATAGTATCTATCTTAGTCAATCCCTCTTATTCAATGCATAATGATAATATTCCTTTGTAATAATAATATATGTCATCAGATCAACAAAACAATTCGCAAGAGCACCATTTTCTGTTTCCTTTCTGTACAGGCTCACTGCCAAGACACACCGATACATCTCCCTGTCCTCGCGATCAACACTTAATACCCGCGCACCTTAGCAGAGAAAAGATGACCTAACTAGTCTCCGGCAGTGCAGTTTCTCTGACGAGGCTGTACACGCATAACCAAACGATACAGATATTACATGAGTGTCCTAAAACATCTGCAAAAAACAAGAAAATTGTCGCTGAAAAGTATTAAAAAAAAACTCGATATTTCTCTTCAGAAATTTCAGAATAGTACAGCACTATCGAATCCGTAACTCATGCCATATTTTCAAAACTGGGTGTCGACTCTAATACCCTCCCACTCCAGCAACATTGTTACCGACTCGGTGCGTAGTGGCGGTATTATTAGTATGGTGCATAGCTGTGCGTTTGGCAGCCGCGAAATAAGAGGCTGTAGCAAATTCACTGAAAGTTACCTACCTTGATTGACTTAATTTGCAACAGACAAGCGCATTACAACCTAGTTTGCGGAGCATCAGGACCTGACTGTAAACTCTAGACACTCCCTAGGTCGTCGTAAGATATTTGTACAGCCTCTCTCAAACGTTTTCATCTAACTGGAAACAAAATGACCCTTTTAATTCTTCAGTCCTTCCCGGTGATATGTCGATATTTTGAAAAAAATGGACTTCTGCCTGATGTTTGCGTCGTTCTAGCACGATATTTCGACGGCGTAACTCGCTGTCTTCTTCAGGTGCCACCTGAGAATGGTCCTTGGGCATTTTTTGTGGCAGTTTACTAATACACAGCGTGACCGGTTCAGATCCGCTCCAGCTGTTTCGGTGGACAAGTGAGAGGAGACTCAAAGCAACGGCTGAGTAACAGCTGAGCATAGCACGTTGAAGGTGTCGCGGTGGCACTTTGTTCCGTGCCACCGTCCGAGGGTGGAAGTACAGAGGAGGGGTGCAGTAATGCGCCAACTCTATGATGTAAGAAAAAAGTGGCTGGACGAGAACAGGCCACTGCTAGTGGCGGACAGAAAAACGTTGTCGTATTGAGTCCTTGGGCGGATCGAGTCCAGTATTTATGCCTGTGACTGGTGGGCACTCCCTAGTCGGTCCGCGCCGTATCGGGTGAACAGGTAGTATTATACTGTCACATCAGGCCATGTCCGTGATCAGTGCATATTTCGAGCAGCCGTTCGCTTATCCCATTACGACTGTTGATCTTGTGTAACAAGAAACATGAGTACACTGACAAAGTGACACGTTTCCATTGATCTACCGTCTCGTCTCCATGATCCCGAGCCCATTGCAATCGTAATTGACGATGTCGTTGCGTTAACATGGGAGTCCGCAGCGGTCATCTGCTACGGAGCCCTGCATCCACCAATATCTGCCGAACGGTCTACTCCAAAAGTCTTGTGCCTGCACAATCATAGTACTCTGTAGTCAGGCCTTCCACAATCACCGCCTACGGTACTTTGCAGAGCGAGCAAGTCTCCGACCTCCACATTCAGCAATGGGGCGTGGACGTCCAACACATTGTCGTCTACCTGCGATTTCACCGTCCTACAACCACTTTCCATAGATGATTACCCATTAGTAGCACGTCAACACCCAACCAGCATCGCCATGTCCGACATACTCGTTCCCAAGAGCATAACTACGTGCTCTTTGTGAAAGTCATTGACGTCGGTGGATTTCTCCATTTGCGGCTTGTATCGTCAATGCATCAAAGTCTGAATGTGCTACGGAAGCAGAGGCTCGAAGTGAAACGAAAAGCAGATAGAGATGTGTGGTCAAAGGGATGTAGGGTAACATCAACAATAACAAGGAGTGGTTTAACGCAAGATCCAGAAGAGAGTTAGGTGTTGTGAACAGTTCAGTGTTAACATTAGTCTCATCAGAATCGACAGCAAAGTAGTGCCAGTAGCAGTAAAGTAGAGTCAACAGCAATATTTCAGTTTGATAGTGGTTAGCACATCTGACCTATATCTACGAGACCCAGCTTTAAGTCCCGGTCGCGGCACAAATATAATTCATAACTTCAGCTTCTATTCTTACCGAATATGAAGTTAACGGTCATATGTCTCAAGGAAAATGTGATTCATCAGATCAAAATTTTAGCTGCATGTGCCGGCGTCGCAAGCACAAGATGAAGAGACAGCGAAAGTATGTGAGGGTACTGAACGTGTAATTGAATGTGTAAACGGAGGTGAGGCACTAACAATCATAGGTGACTCGGACTCTACAGCAGAGAAAGAACTAAAGACAAAGTTATGGCAGAATGTAGCTCGAATGAGAACTCTTCAATGTACTCTGTGGCCATTAAAATTGCTACACCACGAAGATGACGTGCTACAGATGCGAAATTTAACCGACAGGAAGAAGATGCTGTCATATGCAAATGATTAGCTTTTCAGAGCATTCACACAAGGTTGCCACCGGTGGCGACACCTACAACGTGCTGACATGGGGAAACTTTCCAACCGATTTCTCATACACAAACAGCAGTTGACCGGCGTTGCCTGGTGAAACGTTGTTGTGATGCCTCGTGTAAGGAGGAGAAAGGCGTACCATCACGTTTCCTACTTTAATAAAGGTCGGATTGTAGCCTTTCGCGATTGCGGTTTTTCGTATCGCGGCGTTGCTGCTCGCGTTGGTCGAGATCCAATGACTGTTAGCAGAATATGGAATCGGTGGGTTCGCGAGGGTAATACGGAACGCCGTGCTGGATCCCAACAGCCACGTATCACTAGCAGTCGAGATGACAGGCATCTTATCCGCATGGCTGTAATGGATCGTGCAACCACGTCCCGATCCCTGAGTCAACGGATGGGGACGTTTGCAAGACGACAACCATCTGCACGAACAGTTCGACGACATTTGCAGCAGCATGGAATATCAGCTCGGAGACCGTGGCTGTGTTACCCTTGACGCTGCATCACATATAGGAGTGCCTGCGATGGTGTACTCAACGACGAACCTAGGTACACGAATGGCGAAACGTCAT
The DNA here is from genome assembly GCF_023897955.1 of Schistocerca gregaria. Taxonomy (NCBI): domain Eukaryota; kingdom Metazoa; phylum Arthropoda; class Insecta; order Orthoptera; family Acrididae; genus Schistocerca; species Schistocerca gregaria. Next base: position 199,244,985 of record NC_064922.1, read on the forward strand.
TTTTTCGGATGAATCCAGGTTCTGTTTACATGGTCGCATCCGTGTTTGGCGACATCGCGGTGAATGCAGATTGGGAGCGTGTATTCGTCATCGCCATACGGCGTATCACCCGGTGTGATTGTATGGGGTGCCATTGGTTACACGTCTCAGTCACCTCTTGTTCGCATTGACGGCACTTTGAACAGTGGACGTTACATTTCAGATGTGTTACGACCCGTGGCTCTACCCTTCATTCGATCTCTGCGAAACCCTACATTTCAGCAGGATAATGCAAGACCGCATGTTGCAGGCACTGTACGGGCCTTTCTGGATACAGAAAATGTTCGACTGCTGCCCTGGCCAGCACATTCTCCAGATCTCTCTCCCATTGAAAACGTCTGGGCAATGGTTGTCGAGCAACTGGCTCGTCACAATACGCCAGTCACTACTCTTTATGAACTGTGGTATAGTGCTGAAGCTGCATGGGCAGCTGTACCTGTACACGACATCCAAGTTCTGTTTGACTCAATGCCCAGGCGTACCAAGGCCGTTATTACGGCCAAAGGTGGTTGTTCTGGGTACTGATTTCTCAGGATCTATGCACCCAAATTTTGTGAAAATGTAATCACATGTCAGTTTTAATATAATATATTTGTACAATGAATATCCGTTTATCATCTGCATTTCTTGTTGGTGTAGCAATTTTAATGGTCAGTAGTGTATTTCAGCAAGTAATAGCTAACGTGCGCTTGAAGAAGACGTTCACTAGAAAAACGCCTCGAACTCGTAAATATTAGAGCTGAATTACATCATTGTCACGCAGATATTTACAAATTAAATATTGGACTGTAAGGCGTCCCATAGAGCAATTATACGCTCTGATCAAAACCGTCCAGAAATCCCTACGTAATGAAGAATGGCACATAGTTGTTACGAGAGGCAGACTAGTAAGTATAAAAGCAGGCTGGGAGAATTGTGCTCTCAGTAGAAAACAGTAACAGAAGACTGGGTCTGTCTGAGAGGTCAGTGACTTCAAACATGGAAGACCCATTGAATGTTATCTGGGTCACAAACCAATCAGAGACATTTCGCCTCTTCTAAAACTTTCCAAGTCGACTGCTGATGATGTGATTGTGAAGTGGAAACACAAAGGAACAACCACAACAAAGGCAGGACAAGTCAGACCTCAGGAACTGTGTACTGGATACTGTTTGCCATGGAGCGTTGCTAAGGGTAGTTGTAAGAAAACCACTTGAAATCAGCGAAAGAAATCACTCATTCCAGAATGAGATTTTCACTCTGCAGCGGAGTGTGCGCTGATATGAAACTTCCTGGCAGATTAAAACTGTGTGCCCGACCGAGACTCGAACTCGGGACCTTTGCCTTTCGCGGGCAAGTGCTCTACCAACTGAGCTACCGAAGCACGACTCACGCCCGGTACTCACAGCTTTACTTCTGCCAGTATCCGTCTCCTACCTTCCAAACTTTACAGAAGCTCTTCTGCGAACCTGCGAAGGCAAAGGTCCCGAGTTCGAGTCTCGGTCGGGCACACAGTTTTAATCTGCCAGGAAGTTTCATATCAGCGCACACTCCGCTGCAGAGTGAAAATCTCATTCTGGAAACATCCCCCAGGCTGTGGCTAAGCCATGTCTCCGCAGTATCCTTTCTTTCAGGAGTGCTAGTTCTGCAGGTTCGCAGAAGAGCTTCTGTAAAGTTTGGAAGGTAGGAGACGGATACTGGCAGAATTAAAGCTGTGAGTACGGGGCGTGAGTCGTGCTTCGGTAGCTCAGTTGGTAGAGCACTTGCCCGCGAAAGGCAAAGGTACCGAGTTCGAGTCTCGGTCGGGCACACAGTTTTAATCTGCCAGGAAGTTTCGAAATCACTCATTAATTTCAAAGTGCTACCAGTGGTCTAGCTGTCACGATGACTGTGCGTGGAGCATTAAAAATAATGCGTTACAATGGCCGAGCAGCAATGACTTGGATTGAAACGCCCTCATCTGGAAGCTTGCTGCATCTGGTTTACGACGAAGTCGTGCACCCTCGTGACCACAGCCCTTCCATGCGGCAGTCCATGCATGCCGCTAGCAGTCCCGGCATGTTTCCGCACTGCGGGGACCTGGCTCCTCTTGAGTCCCCAACCGAACTGCCACACTCACACGACCCGGAAAAACAACGACGTCGCCCCAAAGATAGGGCAACAGTAACTACATACCAATAACCAACGCTGCTGCCACTAGCGGACAGGCAACGCTTGCGAAACCGAGTGGCGCCAGCCAACACGAGACGAAGATAAACAACCGCAACCATGCCAACTAAACGATACCGTCTGGCCTCCAACAGAGGGCGGAAACCTACAAACAGCACCAATGCGAGCCGAAGCATGGCTCACATCTCATCTTGTTTCGACTCATCTTGAATAATGGCTGCAATTCTTCCGTGTACATTCAGGCATCTCTCCCAGCGGAGTTAAAACAATCGTAAAGGTAAAAAGTGGATACACTCCATATTAATGTCCAAGAATGAGTGTGTAGATACATTACTGGGTGTTGTGTGCTGTCCTTAGGTTAGTTAGGTTCAAGTAGTTCTATGTTCTAGGGGACTGATGACCATAGATGTTAAGTCCCATAGTGTTCAGAGCCATTTTTTTTTGTAGATACATTTCCTCAGATAGTATACACTCAGATCATAATTTAGTAGTGACGAAATATTTATGTTGAAATGATTGGGATGCGTGGCGCAAACTTCTCTAGTCCTGTAGATATTGTTATTATGACTGCCATGACTGATAGATCAGTTATAGTGGACTGGACATCTCTAAAAAGGGCAATTACAGACGTTGTACTTAAAAGTAAAGATACAAGGAAATCTCAAGTAACACGTGAAATACTCAAATTGATCGACAAAAGATGCCAGTGCAAAAATGTTTGGGAGAAGACAATATTACAGCAATAGAAGTCGCTAATGAACGATAAAAGCAGGAAGTGTGGGGAAGTCAAGGCAGAATGCCTTCAGGAAAAATGTGAAGAAATCGAAAAAGAAATGGTCGTCGGAGGGACTGGTTCAGTATATGTTGTTGTTGTTGTCTTTAGTCCGAAAACTGGTTTGATGCCGTTCTTCACTCTACTCTGTGGTGTTCAAAGCTCTTCAAGCCTCAGTAGCTTCTGCAACTTACATTTGTTTCAACTGCGTGCCGTATTCATCCTTTGCTCTCTCAACGATTTTGTTTGGTAGTCTAGTGGTTAGAATTGCTGCCTCTGGATCATGGGGTCCCAGGTTCGATTTCGAGCCGGGTTGGGGATTTCCTCTTCCCAGGGACAGGGTGTTTGTGTTGTCCTCATAATTTCATCGTAATAATCATTCGTTATAGTGGCTAGATAGGACTGTGAAATAATTGGACTGTGCAAAAAGTGGGACTCTGTATGGGCGCTGATGACCACACAGTTGAGCGCTCCACAAACCAAACATCACCATGATCATCAACAATTTTTACTCCTTTGAACTTCACTATCAGAATGGCGACTCGTGAATGATTCAGGATGTGTTATGCCAACCGATCCGTTGTAGTCGGAGATCAACTTATTTTTGGGATCAAGTATGCACTGTGGCCGTTCCTTGGACGGTAGGAGTTGGGGGTGACGGCGCTTTCTGAGCCATCCTCTTAGTACAACATCTTCACGCCTCTCCCTCCCCTCTCCTCTCCACTAATCACAGCACAGTACTTTTACAAGCCATTAAAACGGAACAGTCAATCAGTTTCTACCCCACTTGACTCCTTTGTCAACATCTCTTTAAGCTGTTTTCCTTGGCCAATCAGAGAGCTTCTAAGTGAACAAATATATTAAGATTTCGTCCAACTACAGCCTAGTATTTTACCAGCCAGACCACACCACTATTTTTGGACCTGTGGCTAAGTGAATTACTAAATTTACTAATGCAGTGAATTTTAATTTTGAGAATGGCGATAAAAGACAGTTCGCTTCAATACATATGATAACTATTTTCACTTGCTCCAATCAAACTTCTGAAATGATGTAACCTTATGTAGGTGTGCACCTATCGAGCAGTAACTGCCATGTACCAGCTTCATTACTTGTGCTGTATGTTAGTATACGAGAACGAAAGTTAATTTTTTGCTACCCTTTTAATAACGTCCGCATGGTACATTGTGAGCTGTTACTGCTGATATACAAGAAAAGCAGACATTCTGTTTATGCTGATATATGTTGCAATCAGCAGAATCGCGTCATTTCTGAACTCTGTTTCCCTCCATTTCTATAATCATCATGTGTTCATCAATTCTACTGGGGATTACTTCCAAATACTTGCGGTCTCCTACGCTTACCTAGGATCCTCCAAGATCCGTCATATCCTACAAGCTCATTTCATTTTCAACATTATGTCTGAATGTTTAATCAACATGACTGCGTCACGACTGATACTGTTTCGACAGAATGTAGAGTGTAATTTTGTACCAGTCTTCAAAGTTATTAACCTCGTCATCCGAGTAGCTGTGCCTGTACATACCAACTGTAGTGGATAGTTGTCAGTAGAATTTCCTATATTGTGAATGTCCTCTATAAATCAGTGGTAAAATGTGAGAAAGTATTTTGTGATGTGTCGCCTAATGAAAGCTTCTGAGGTAGGGTCAAACAGTTATCAAATTACTTAAATGATTTCCATTTCTTACACTTTCATATATGTCGACAGGTTACTAATTTTTGGTGTGGAACATATTTTAACTTCAAACGAAAATAGTAAAAACCGAAATGAAACTACCTCCCGTTTGCAACGCCACCATTTCTGTCACTGTTCACAATAGCTACATAAAACGTAGCAAAGGGGCAGACAATAGCTCACTGCGTATGATGTGTCTGTGATCATTGGCCTCTGGCAGACTTCAGCTGAACTAAGATGAGTTAGGAGTGAAACTTGAAAAATGGCGCTATTTAGTCTAGGAATTAAACGGTATTGAAAAATCTATATGTAATTCAGTTCACGCTAGATACAGTTTGGGGCACATTGTATCTCAATATAGCGATCTCGTCATTGTACATCTAAGCTGTCTGTAGCGTTTAAAAGTGTTAGGCTACATTTCAGAAGCATACTTTCACAAACTTCAAGTTGTATTATCATGCGTTCATCAGTTCTACTTGGAATTACTTCCAAATATTTTTGGTCTCCTATACTTCCCGAGATTCCACCAATTGTGATAGAATCTGGACAGCCTTTATGAGTTTGCAGTGATGATTCTGTAACAAGGAGTCAAATTGTTGCACTTTGTTCGATGTTTATCTGATAATGTGTTATGTATGTGGCGACTTGTTACAGTTTTTCTGTAATGTGGCTGTGTATGGGGACCATTGGTTACAATTATTTGGGGCTAGGTTTTTGTAAATAATAAAAACAATTTTTGGTTTCTTTAAATCACATATGGCACATACGCTGTGAGATTATGGTGTAAAATACAGTTTTAAGGTCCAGAAGCTGAAACCCACTGTCAGCACATACTTTTTAAAATCTACATCTTTATATATGTATATTATGAAGATATAAGTCTGTAGATACTTCTAACGTTGGGTTTGGATAAAGTGGGGTGTGGGCCAGTGGTTGTGAGATGTGGACAAATGTTATCAAAGCATTTATTAACAACGTAGGTATTTTCACATAAACACAGTACCAGCAAGAAAGTTTGGTAGTTAATGAACAGAGGTGACAAATGTCATGTGTGTATATGCGAATATACATATGACGTTAGTATAGCTTGAGCAAGGTATAAATGGCCAGTGCATTAGTCGAGTTGTCATTTGTCCTCAGGTGAGTCATGTGAAAAGCTATCTCACGTGATGGCCGCACAGCAGGGATTAACAGACTTTGAAAACGGGATGGTAGTTGGAACTAAACGCATGGGACATTCAGTTTCGGAAATCGTTAGGGAACTGAATGTTCCGAAATTTACAGTGTAAGAATGTGCCGAGAATACCTAATTTCATGCGTTACCTCTCACCAGGGACAACGCAATGGTCAATAGTCTTTCCTTAACGACCGAGAGAGCGGCATTTGTCTTGAGTTGATACCAGTGAAAGACTGCGTGAAACAACAGTAGAAATCAATGTCGGACTTACGTCGAACGTGTCCGTTAGGACAGTGCGGCGAAATGTGGCGTTAACACGCTATGGCAGCAGACGACCTACGCCTCTGCTGACAGCACGACATTGCCTGCAGCGCCTCTCCTGGGCTCGTGACCGTATCGGTTGGACCCTAGACGACTGGAAAACCGTGACCGGTTCGGATAAGTCCCGATTTCAGTTGGTAAGAGCTGATGATAGGGTCTGGGTGTGGCACAGACCTCACGAAGTCATGGACTCAAGTTGTCAACAAGATACTGTACAAGCTGGTGGTGGGTCCATAAGGGTGTGGCTTCCATTTACATGAAATGGACTGGGCCCCCTGCTCCAGCTGAACCGATCATGACTCTAAATGCTTATGTTTGGCAATATGGAGACCATTTTCAGCCATTCATGGATTTCATGTTCCCACTCAATGATCTGATGAAGCTGGGCCACAATCGTACGCGATCGGTTTGAAGAACGTTCTCGGCAATTCACGAAATTCATTTGGCCATCCAGATCGTCCGACATGAATCACATCGAATATTTATGCGAAGTAACTGAGAGATCAGTTTATTCACAACATCCTGCACCGGGAACATTTTCGCATCTATGGGCGGCTTAGAGGCAGCATGACTCAGTATTTCTGCAAGGAACTCCCAACTGTACTACTCTGGGTGAAAGGAGGTCCGACACGATGTTAATAAGTATCCTATGGCTTCTGTCACCCCAGTGTAAATCGACAAGATTGATCCCAGAACTAAAACTTATGTAAATAGGGGCACAGTACTATAATTCATTAAACGAAAAGTCTCCTTGACAATGCAATATACATTCAAGTAACTTAAATATCTTTTTGCTTCTATAACATCCCCCCCCCCCCCCCCCCCCCAAGAACCATGGACCTCGCCGTTGGTGGGGAGGCTTGCGTGCCTCAGCGATACAGATGGCCGTACCGTAGGTGCAACCACAACGGAGGGGTATCTGTTGAGAAGCCAGACAAACGTGTGGTTCCTTAAGAGGGGCAGCAGCCTTTTCAGTAGTTGCAGGGACAACAGTCTGGATCATTGACTGATATGGCCTTGTAACACTAACCAAAACGGCCTTGCAGTGCTGGTACTGTGAACGGTTGAAAGCAAGGGGAAACTACAGCCGTAATTTTTCCCGAGGGCATGCAGCTTTACTGTATGGTTAAAAGATGATGGCGTCCTCTTGGGTAAAATATTCCGGAGGTAAAATAGTCCCCCATTTGGATCTCCGGGCGGCGACTACTCAAGAGGATGTCGTTATCAGGAGAAAGAAAACTGGCGTTCTACGGATCGGGGCGTGGAATGTCAGTTCCCTTAATCGGGCAGGTAGGTTAGAAAATTTAAAAAGGGAAATGGGTACGTTAAAGTGAGATATAGTGGGAATTAGTGAAGATCGGTGGCAGGAGCAACAAGACTTCTGGTCAGGCGAATACAGGGTTATAAATATAAAGTCAAATAGGGGTAATGCAGGAATAGGTTCAATAATGAATAAAGAAATAGGAATGCGGGTAAGCTACTACAAACAGCATAGTGAATGCATTATTGTGCCCAAGATAGACACGAAGCCCATGCCTACTACAGTAGTACAAGTTTATATGCCAACCAGTTCTGCAGATGACGAAGAAATTGAAGAGATATATGATGAAATAAAAGAAATTATTCAGATAGTGAGGGGAGACGAAAATTTTATAGTCATGGGTGACTGGAATTCGGTAGTAGGAAAAGGGAAAGAAGGAAACGTAGAAGGTGAATATGGATTAGGGGTAAGAAATGAAAGAGGAAGCCGCCTGGTAGAATTTTGCACAGAGCACAACTTAATCATAGCTAACACTTGGTTCAAGAATCATAAAAGAAGGTTGTGTACATGGAAGAAGCCTGGAGATACTGACTGGTATCAGATTGATTATATAATGGTAAGACAGAGATTTAGGAACCAGGTTTTAAATTGTAAGACATTTCCAGGGGCAGATGTGGACTCTGACCACAATCTATTGGTTATGAACTGTACATTAAAACTGAAGAAATTGCAAAAAGGTGGGAATTTAAGGAGGTGGGACCTGGATAAACTGACTGAACCAGAGGTTGCACAGAGTTTCAGGGAGAACATAAGGGAACAATTGACAGGAATTGGGGAAAGAAATACGGTAAAAGAAGAATGGGTAGCTTGGAGGGATGATGTAGTGAAGGCAAAAGAGGATCAAGTAGGTAAAAATAAGAGGGCTAGTAGAAATCCTTTGGTAACAGAAGAAATATTGAATTTAATTGATGAAAGGAGAAAATATAAAAATGCAGTAAATGAAGCAGGCAAAAAGGAATACAAACGTCTCAAAAATGTGATCGACTGGAAGTGCAAAATGGCTAAGCAGGCATGGCTAGAGGACAAATGTAAGGATGTAGAGGGTTATCTCCCTACGGGTAAGATAGATGCTGCCTACAGCAAAATTAGGGAGACTTTTGGAGAAAAAAGTACCACTTCTATGAATATCAAGAGCTCGTATGGAAATCCAGTTCTAAGCAAAGAAGGGAAAGCAGAAAGGTGGAAGGAGTATATAGAGAGTCTATACAAGGGCGATGTTCTTGAGGACAATGTTATGGAAATGGAAGAGGATGTAGATGAAGATGAAATGGGAGATATGACACTGCGTGAAGAGTTTGACAAAGTACTGTAAGACCGGAGTCAAAACAAGGCCCCAGGAGTAAATATTCCATTAGAACTACTGACAGCCTTCGGCGAGCCAGTCATGACAAGACTCTACCATCTGGTGAGCAAGATGTATGAGACAGGCAAAATTCCCTCAGATTTCAAGAAGAATATAATAATTCCAATCCCAAAGAAAGCAGGTGTTGACAGATGTGAAAATTACCAAACTATCAGTTTAATAAGTTACAGCTGCAAAATACTAACGCGAATTCTTTACAGACGAATGGTAAAACTAGTAGAAGCCGACCTCGGGGAAGACCAGTTTGGATTCCTTAGAAATATCGGAACACATAAGGCAATACTGACCCTACTACTTATCTTGGAAGCTAGATTAAGGGAAGGCAAACCTACATATCTAGCATTTGTAGACTTAGAGAAAGCTTTTGACACTGTTGACTGGAATACTCTCTTTCAGATTCTGAAGGTGGCAGGGGTAAAATACAGGGTGCGAAAGGCTATTTACACTTTGTACAGAAACAAGATGGCAGTTATAAGAGTCGAGGGGCATGAAAGGAACGCAGTGGTTGGGAAAGGAATGAGACAGGATTTTAGCCTCTCCCCGATGTTATTCAATCTGTATATTGAGCAAGCAGTAAAGGAATCAAAAGAAAAATTCGGGGTAGGTATGAAAATCCATGGAGAAGAAATAAAAACCTTGAGGTTCGCCGATGACATTGTAATTCTGTCAGAGACAGCAAAGGACTTGGAAGAGCAGTTGAACGGAATGGATAGTGTCTTGAAAGGAGGATATAAGATTAACATCAACAAAAGCAAAACGATGATAATAGAATGTAGTCGAATTAAGTCGGGAGATGCTGAGGGTATTAGATTATAAAATGAGACACTTAAAGTAGTAAAGGAGTTTTGCTATTTTGGGAGCAAAATAACTGATGATGGTCGAAGTTGAAAGGATATAAAATGTAGACTGGCAATGGCAAGGAAAGCGCTTCTGAAGAGGAGAAATTTGTTAACATCGAGTATAGATTTAAGTGTCAGGAAGTCGTTTCTGAAAGTATTTGTATGGAGTGTAGCCATGTATCGAAGTGAAACGTGGACGATAAATAGTTTAGACAAGAAGAGAATAGAAACTTTCGAAATGTGGTGGTACGGAAGAATGCTTAAGATTAGATGGGTAGATCACATAACTAATGAGGAGGTATTAAATCGGATTGGGGAGAAGAGACGTTTGTGGCACAACTTGACTAGAAGAAGGGGTCGATTCGTATGACATGTTCTGAGGCATCAAGGGATCACCAATTTAGCATTGGAGGGCAGCGTGGAGGGTAAAAATCGTAGAGGGAGACCAAGAAATGAATACACCAAGCAGATTTAGAAGATGTAGGTTGCAGTAGGTACTGGGAGATGAAGAAGCTTGCACAGGATAGAGTGGCATGGAGAGCTGCTTCAAACCAGACTCAGGACTAAAGATCAAAACAACAACACCCACATGGTCACCTCCAGTAACAACAAACAAAAAACAGACGTTGCACAATCTCTGCCCATACCATATTTCAATTGGGCAACCAAACGTACACAGAACTATAATTGCGTAAGATCCAACAGTCTCTACCACTACTAGAGACCTCCACCAGCGTCGTACTAGAGCTACCTGCAATAGAGCTACCAAGGCAAGCTACAAAAATTGGAACGCAAAATGCAAAAAAAAAAAAAAAAAAAAAATTGGTTCAAATGGCTCTGAGCACTATGGGACTTAACATCTATGGTCATTAGTCCCCTAGAACTTAGAACTACTTAAACCTAACTAACCTAAGGACAACACACAACACCCAGACATCACGAGGCACAGAAAATCCCTGACCCCGCCGGGAATCGAACCCGGAACGTAAAATGCAAATCTTAAAGCTATATACATTGGTAAACACTTTTTCACTGTAATTCTCCTTTGTGCAACAGCAGAACTTGTTGTCAGTGTTAGTTCCAACAGAATACAGCAGTCACTCACGTACTACAATAGTACACACTTTCATTGTTGAGACAAGGCACAATACAGACACTCGCCTATGCCTACAGAGCCACACTGTGCAATGTCAGACCTGTAACAACAAAATGGTCCAAATGGCTCTGACCTCTATGGGACAACTTATGAGTTCATCAGCTCCCTAGAACTACTTAAACCTAACTAACCTAAGGACATCACACACATCCATGCCTGAGGCAGGATTCGAACCAGCGACCGTAGCGATCGCGCGGTTCCAGACTGTAACTTCTAGCCGGCCGGCCGTCCCTGTAACGACCTTTGATATTTAGAGTAGATACTTCAGCCACTGACTGTCTTCTCTACACACAGTGCACATCATACGGTAACCTCACTGACAAGTTGTCAGCCTCCCACCAACACTACAACCACTAAAGTACCTCATAGTGCACTCAGTGTCAGTATCAAGTTGTAGTTGTTGCCTATTCTAACCACCAATTAGAGACACGTCCACCCTCCAGGTAGGTGGTGTCCACAACAGCTTCTCACACCTCACATTTACATGATTGTACAGCTGCTTAGCACACCACGCTCTAGTCGAACTTCTGTCCCTGTTGGTAGCCACCAACCGATTTTCTGCCAGCTCCAACCATGGCTCACTGTGACAACTTAGCCCTACTACTTCACATTGTAAATGAGACAGGCTCTCGCTCCATAATTAGCCACAACCAAACTTGAAATATAAAGTACATGTGTGAAAGTACTGTGGGAGTAAGATACCTGTGGTAACTATAGACGTGACAGGTGTATGAAATGAGGTGACAAAAATGTTCTAAAACGACTAACTGATATTTCTCTCATTTTTTGACCCAGAGTACTTTAAAACTATGAGGCGTAATCTGCCTGTTATTTGTCTTATTTAGCGTGTCAGCCTGCTGGCGAGAATGATCTCTGCAGTGAGCCAGTAATTCTATCTTCATTTAGGGATGTCACTCAGCTGACTGACATAGATAGTTACCAGCAACGGAGCTTAGTCTCAAGACGTCAGTCCGTTAACTTTTTTTTCCCAATTTATTAGCTTTCAGGTCGTGCCAATTCAGACATCAGTATCAATTATATGGTCACACGAAAGTAAGGAAAACATAACACCTAGTCCCAGAGTGGACAAAGTCTTCGACTCGGCCGGGAAGCAAAGCCAGTTCTTCGCTTAGCAATCAGCGACACTGACCGAGCAGTTAACGAGGAGGACATCTGTTTCTGTCGTCAACATGTCTCAAACGAAATGGAAGTCTGACGGACAGATACGACGGAAAGGAGTAGTATACGAGATAACATGAACCTTCAAAGAATGTGCCACGAATCTAATGAACTCATTTGCTTTTGGATTATTGTTTGTATGCTTCAATAAATTGTACTTTCGGACCCCCTCGACTTTTCATTTAAACCTTTACTCTTGTGACTAAAAAATTAAGAAGAGAAAGGTATCTGTCTGAATGTGAAGAAATGAGATAAATACTTGTCCTATTAGAAGTGTACAAAGTGTTTCTGCCACTGTCGCAGTTAAAATGTTAAACTATTGTTCACGATATTTAAGACATGCAGGGAGAATTTAAATTTCGTTAGGATTCAGATGAAACAGCAGGATGAAATCCGCTACAGGTACAGTAGAAAATTGTGTAAAATATGTGAGAAATGTGTTAAATATTTTATATGCTACTCGTGGTTGAGCAGATGAAGCAGCAGGTAAAAGGCTAGTTCCTGAAATGTATTCGCAGTTGCGAATATGGACGACCAACAAAATTACAACAATGAAAATCGGATCGGGCCTCGAACCCGGATTTCCCACTTAGCACTAGCGGTCGCCCTACCATCCCTCTTATTTTTCTTGCTCGACCGAGAGTCGAACCCAGGATCTCCGGCTTACCTTTCTTTTCCCCCGCTTTCCTGATTATAAAGGAACCAACAATACAAGGGGGTCTATTTTTCACCGCCACTTTAACCCTAAAAAGATAAATATTTGCACTGCTTGAGGAGTTGATTCCTAACTACACTTATTCCAACAGTTGTACCTAAACTAAGAAAGCATGTAAGTAAGGAGGGAGAGGGTAACAGATGTTTGCAAGAGAATTTTTTTCTCGGACCTGTGGAATGACTCATTGAAGGCCGACTGTACCCTTGGAGAAACACATGCACGTCTTCTCGAAATAAAGGAGAATTTCGTTGGGGGTTGTAGTATTTAAAAAAATCAGCAACACCGCATCATACCAACTGCTCATTGTAGGGACATTCCAACTGCATTAGTGACCGATAACCTCAGCAGTTTGGTTCTATAAGGCTTTACCACAAATTTCCAAATTTTCCAACTGCATGGGCGATCGTAGCAAGCTCTCCAAAGAAAGTTGGAAAAGTATTGCTTGAATTTCGGATTATGGAAAATGACGCGGTGTTGTACGTTCGCATAAGTCTAAAGATCGACAATACTTTTCTCGCCAGCGGCAAAAAAATATCGAACTGAAAGGCCCCAGAACCACTTCATAGTTTTGGAGGTAGTACACATCATCTAGGAACAATATCGTTTGCATTGTTATTGGGTCAGGAGTAGCACTTGTGATGAATGCAAGAATTCGCTGGATCGACCACCAGACGTCTACTACGTGGCTACAAAAGAAGCGATGATCGTCCGTGTCCGGTACTCCGCATGTGACGCAAAGTGGGCAGTCTGTGAGGTGCACTCGGTGGTGGTGAGAACTATTTCGTTATTTCCCGGAGCGCGCAACAGTGTCTAGAAAAAGGGCTTCCACCGTCGGCCACTTATTGCGTCCCGTGTAGTGTAGATAGTTTTGTTATATCACAGCGGAGGGCCAGTTGCATCTCAGAATAAACCACATAGGCGTGTTCCAGAAAAGAAATAGCCCGATGTGATAGAAAGGCAGTAGGATTTTCGACAAGAACACTCTAAGAGCCAACAAGTCTGTGGCATATGCATTAAGCAATGAGCTGGTAAGGGACACTAGGCAACGCTGCGATATTGACGACTGTGAACTACAAAAAGGAACCGAGCTCTGTTCAAAACATGGTAAAGACTCACACCGCCACGAGCTTGGGAAAGCGTGAGGGACTTATAACGGACTTTTGAAGATCATTCCCTGGCAAACGAAGGAACCCATTGTAGTGTGGCGAGCCAGGGCGTGCGGGTCTGGATGAATTTGCGTCACATGAGGAATTCGTGATGCGATATAGGTGCTGGCATAGAGCGCACATTGCAACAGGTCAAGGAAGCAGAGGCGATGTTGAATGACTGCCAACCTGGTACATTGCAGCGGCCGTCTGCAGAGCCACAGAGCGCCAAAGGTGAGATGTGAAATCGATGCCCACACCAACATATGTAGCTCACAATTTATATACATTAAGAGAGCTCCAGAATGAGATTTTCACTCTGCAGTGGAGTGTGCGCTGATATGAAACTTCCTGGCAGCTTAAAACTGTGTGCCCGGCCGAGACTCGAACTTGGTAGAGCACTTGCCCGCGAAAGGCAAAGGTCCCGAGTTCGAGTCTCGGTCGGGCACACAGTTTTAATCTGCCAGGAAGTTTCATTAAGAGAGCTGCCTGACAACTCGCCGTGTGTCTCCACCCACGCAAGCGCCGCTTGGATATCGTTGGAACTTCGAATGCACAGGATAAAATCGTCCTAATAGGTGGTGCAGCAACTTCGATGTGCATCTAGCGACATCCCTATCTGTCATTGTTATATGTCACATAATAATGGTTCTAGGGCTAAGGCACACAGTAGCGCCGAAGGGGGCGGGGGTTCACCCCTGGTGCACTGGACGCCTATCAGGATCGGGATGTTGTGGCATGTGGGGGATGTATGACCACATCGAAAACTAGTTTTTGGGTATCCCGTGTGATGATGGAGAGCCACAAGGAAATAGCGACCGACCCAATCAAACGTCTGACTGACGTCTAAGGATGCCAAAACTGTGGGCATATGTTGAGCTTGAGCATGGGCAATCAGACCCCCGTAGTGGCAGAGTGCTGTCGAAACATTGTACGCTCCGCCTGGCAAAGGCTGATCATAGGACACTAGGTGATAGGCCATCGTCTTAAGTTGTCCTGCCAAAAGGCATATAAAGACCTTCATATTGCTATTTAGCAGGGTCAAGAGGCGATAGTCTCTGATGTGTACAGGCCTGTAGCGTTTGTGAACAGGGAGAATGAGGCTCTCTAGGAAGGCATCGGCGACCTTTACTGTGAGGGACATCAGTTCTCTACAGATAACAGTTCATGTGGTCGCTAAAAGATATAGAAAATCACAAAAAATTTCTAGGTGAATGTCGTCAGGGGAAGGTGACTTGTTAGCAAGTTCTGCTTGGGTAGCATCGAGGACATCGTTTTCTGTTATTGGCGCCTCAGATTCCAGTTACGGCCTCTGGTACTGTGACAAACGTGAGCCGAGAGACTTCTTCAATTACAGCCAGCGAATTGGCGTGGTTAGCGTACAGCCTAGCATAATGCGAGTGAAGGACGCGTACAATGGCGCACTGGATGTCATGCTGCCTGCCTTTGTCATCAGTGATTGCTCGAATCAGGGCCCAGCGCCGCCATCACCTGTACGCTAGAAGAAGGTACATCCACGGAGCTTTCAAAGTCATTTGGTCACAAGTGTTGGCTCACATCACCGTCCCTTCAAGGTGGCGGCGCGAGGGGTCTGTGATCTGTGCTTTGGCGCAGTTCACTATTGAACATCGTTCAGTGAGTATAAGCTATAAAAGTGATTAAAGCATCTAGATGACTGTGCACTGTAGTGCGTGAAAGTGGGGCGTTCGCAATGAACATGTTGTTACCGTGTGCCCACAAAATTGAGGTGGTAGACGATCGTGGCAACTTATATGCAAGGAGAATAACGGGGGAGCTGACCATTGTATGGAGGATGGCATTAAAATCACCATCTAGCGCCTCTGCATCTTGCTGCACCAAGAAAAGAGGTTGGTACAGCCCATGACTGAAAGTCTTTTGTGCTCTGTTGGAAATACCATCAAATCCAGATGATTATCTTTGCGAGAATAAATTATTTTCTTAATTTGAGTAAGATAAGTTAGCGAGACGTTCATATGACAGAATTTTATGAAGCTTGCTTTTCCACATACAGTTTTGATTTCTCCCTTGACCTGCCTGTATTTTACTCTAGGTGGAAGAAATGATTATTGAACATATCTGCTACCTGTTCCAGATAATTTCTAATCCTTCCACTTAAATGAATAGTGATGTTATCCTGTTTGTTGGCTGTTGCCTGTCTGTCGTTTACTACATTCCATATTGACCTAAGTCTGTTGTTGGAGTTACTGATTTGTGACATAAAGCACTATCACAGTGAAAAATTTTCAACTGACGTGAAATGAGTTTTGTTTGATTTGTGTGCAACCCACATGACGTACCTGTCTTGCAGGACCTGTGCTTCCTTTTTGGAACAGTAGTTTGACTGCACAAAATGGTTTCTACAATAGGTCAAGAGATAACTGCCCTGTATGGTTATCAGTCCAGATCCAAATTAATATAACGATAATGCAAATATCTCGATGATTCACTGATATCGCCTTGGACCATCAACCAAAACGACCTTGCTGTGCTGCTACTGCAAACACCTGAAAGAAAGGGGAAACTGGGAGTGTAATTTTTCTCGAGGGCTTGAAACTTTACTGTATAGTTTAATAATGATGGCATCCTTTTCGGTAACATAATCTGGAAGTAAAATGGCCCTCATTCGGATCTCTGACAGGGGATTATTCAGGAACATGTCGTCAGGAGAAACAAAACTGCCGGTCTAGAGATCGGAGATTGGAATGTAAGATGGCTTAATTGTGTAGGAAGGCTTGAAAATTTAAAAAGCAAATCGGAAGATTAGTGTCCGATATTGTGAGAATTAGTGACGTTCGATGGAAGGTGGAACTGGATTTCTGATAAGGTGGATACAGGGTTTTAAATACAAAATTAATTACGAATAACGCATGAGCAGTGGCGCAATTGTATTAGTAGACTGTTCTGACTGGCGCCACTAGCTCAGGTGTAGTATCGGCTATCACTCTTGTAGCCCCATTGCCCACGCCTATGAGGAAAGGTCGGTATCTGTGGGTTGCGTCCTTAGAAGGTGTTTGCTTGCCGATATATATACGGGGTTCACTGGCCCGACAGAGAGGTACGGAGTTTGGGGATTGGCGGTAGGAAGTGAACACGAGGTCAGAGCGGCCGAAGCCACAAACTGCGCAAGGAGGGCCTGCGCAGAGCGAAGATACCGGAGCACTTCACCGGGGTCAGCGTCGACTACAAACCGGTTGGTTGGCAACATTGGCTTTGGACGACCGCTCGTGGCCTCGCTGCCCTCTTCAACCCGGCTTTCATCAGCAACACACTGTAACCGAAGCCACGTACCTTGGATCCATGGAACTGCTTGCTGATGAGGGGAGTAACATTCTGTAATCCTCGTGATTTGTGCCGTTGTTTCCTGTCGTCCTAATTATTTTCTGGTTTGTACTCGACCCTCAGAATTTTCCTCGGTCGGCCGTTTGGTCGTAAATATGGGCCCTAGTATTGTACTACGACACTAGTAGTCGTATAAAAATTTGTCTCGCTATTATATTGCCTTTCCTTTCTGGTTTATACCCGATCGTTAATGTTCTAATGAATCAGCTCCTGGTCGTAAATACAGTCCGAACAATTGTACTCAGGCAGAGGTTGACGTCAAACAATATAGGTCTTGTGGTTAGGTTTAGATGTTAACGGGCTTAATTTTTTGATTGTAATTGCATTAGTTATAATCCGAACAACCTGTTGTACTGAGCTGTGCGTTGCTGTTTTTGAAGGACCGAGTCATTATTGACGTATTTTTAGCTGGATCTTGTTGTTCTGCCGAGTGAGTTTTCTTGTAATAAGTGTTCACAAATAATGTTTTAAGATGTTCCTTCAGAGCAGTCTTAATTCCCGACACTCAGTTAGACTTCGAAAATATCAACAGTCATCAGGGCTTTAGTGAAAATAAGATTGTCAGAAGGGACGGGTTGGGATTGAGTCGCACTTTGGTTGCTGATTGAAATCAAGAGGTTGGTTGCTTTCAAGTAAACCTTATCACTCTCATATTGTTTCACAATCTGTTTAACCCTTAAGAATAGGTGCGCATCTTAATCCTGAACTCTCGACATACAGCTTTTAAATTAAAAGTTATGTCATCTGTTTTGAGTAACGGAATCACTCTTGTCGTCAATGGTGCTTATATAACTTTAAATGCGAACATTTTAGGTTAGGCTTTACCGTGACTGTTATTGACATTAAATGAAACAACAAGTTTACTCTTACCAGTTACCGTAATGGTGTCTGGTAACAGTAAACTTGTTGCTTCATTTAATGGTGCTTATATAGTTTTGATGAATTGCAGTAGGGCATTTAATAAGAGAAACAGTGTCCAGCACGATAGCAAACACCGGTGTTTCACCTGATAACGGACCGTCTTGTAATTATTGTCTGCTGTTTTTATTTCTCTCGCAAAAGCTTATTCATTTTGCAAATTTGTCGGTTTTGTAAAATGCAATGTTTACGGTTATAAATAAATAGGTTGTGTGAAAAGAAAGTTATATTGGTGGTTCCTCCCTTCCACGTTTTCCTTAATTCCAGTGAGTACCATGTTTCAATGCAGGAGCAGGTTTAATAATGAATAATAAAATTGGAATAGTGGTTAGTTCTAACGAATAGCATAATGAGCACATTGTTGTAGCCGAGAAAGACATGAAGCCAACACCCACTATAGTAACAGAAGTTTATATGACAACTAGTTCCCCAGGTGACGAAGAGACTGAAGTAATACGTGGTGAGATAAAGGAAATTATTCAGACAGATAAGGGGACGAAGATTTAATACTGATGGGTGACTGAAATTCGATAGTAGGAGCACGAAGAGAAGGAAAAATAGTTCGTGAATATGAGCAGGGGGAAAGGACTGAAAGAGGAAGCTGCCTTGTAAAATTTTTCACAGACCATAATTTAATCATCGCTAACACTGGTTTTAGAATCGTAAAGAAGGTTGTCTACGTGGAAGAGTCTTGGAGACAATGGAAGGATTCAGATTGATTATACAGGGTGGTCATTTAATAGTCACCGGGCCAAATATCTCACGAAATAAGCATCAAACGAAAAACCTACAAAGAACGAAACTCGTCTAGATTGAAGGGATATACCAGATGGCGCTATGGTTGGCCCGCTAGATGGTGCTGCCATAGGTCAAACGGATATCAACTGCGTCTTTTAAAATAGGAAACCCCACTTTTTATTACATTTCGTGTAGTACATAAAGAAATATGAATGTTTTAGTTGGACCACTTTTTTCGCTTTGTGATAGATGGCGCAGTAATAGTCACAAACGTATAAGTACGTGGTATAACGTAATATTCCGCCAATGTGGACGGTATTTGCTTCGTGATACATCACCCGTGTTACAATGGTCCAATTGCGGAAAAGGTCGGTATCATGTTGATGTATGGCTATTGTGATCAAAATGCCCAACGGGCGTGTGCTATGTATGCTGCTCGGTATCCTGGACGACATCCTCCAAGTGCCCGGAGCGTTCGCCGGATAGTTACGTTATTTAAGGAAACAGGAAGTGTTAGCCACATGTGAAACCCCAACCACGACCTGCAAGAAATGATGATGCCCAAGTAGGTGTTTTAGCTGCAGTCGTGGCTAATCCGCAGATCAGTAGCAGACAACTTGCGCGAGAACAGGGAATCTCAAAAACGTCGGTGTTGAGAATGCTACATCAACATCGATTGCACCCGTACCATATTTCTCTGCACCAGGAATTGCATGGCGACGACTGTGAACGTCGTGTACAGTTCTGCCACTGGGCACAAGAGAAATTACGGGGCGATGACAGATTTTTTGCACCCGTTCTATTTAGCGACGAAGCGTCATTCACCAACAGCGGTAACGTAAACCGGCATAATATGCACTACTGGGCAACGGAAAATCCACGATGGCTGCGACAAGTGGAACAGCAACGACCTTCGCGGGTTAATGTATGGCGCGGAATTATGGGAGGAAGGATAATTGGCCCTCATTTTATCGATGGCTATCTAAATGGTGCAATGTACGCTGATTTCCTACGTAATGTTCTACCGATGTTACTACAAGATGTTTCACTGCATGACAGAATGGCGATGTACTTACAGCATGATAGATGTCCGGATTATAGCTCGCGTGCGGTTGAAGCGGTATTGAATAGCATATTTCATGACAGGTGGATTGGTCGTCGAAGCGCCAACCACGGCCCGCACGTTCACCGGATCAGACGTCCCCGGATTTCTTTCTGTGGGGAAAGTTGAAGGATATTTGCCATCGTGATCCACAGAAAACGCCTGACAACATGCGTCAGCGCATTGTCAATACATTTGCGAACGTTACGAACTACTCGCTGTGCGAGGAATGTCGTTACACGTATTGCCAAATGCGTAGAGGTTTACGGACATCATTTTGAGCATTTATTGCATTAATTAATTAACAGGTAATCAAGCTGTAACAGCATGCGTTATCAGAAATGATAATTTCAGAAAGATACATGTATCACATTGGAACAACCGAAATAAAATGTTCAAACGTACCTACGTTCTGTATTTTAATTTTAAAAAACCTATCTGTTGCCAACTGTTCGTATAAAACTGTTAGCCATATGTTTGTGAGTATTACAGCGCCATCTATCACAAAGCGAAAAAAATTGTCCAACTAAAACATTCATATTTCTTTATGTACTACACGAATATGTAATAAAAAAATTGGGGTTCCTATTTAAAAAAACACAGTTGATATCCGTTTGACCTACGGCAGCGCCATCTAGCGGGACAACCATAGCGTCATCTGGTTTCCCCTTTTCAAGCTAGACAAGTTTCGTTCTTTGTATTTTTTTCGTTTGGCGCTTATTTCGTGAGATATTTGGCCCGGTCACGATCAATGGAACACCCTGTATAGTGGTAAGACAGAGATTTAGGAACCAGATTTTAAATTTTAAGACATTTCCAGGGGCAGACGCGTACTCTCACCACAATTGATTCTTTGCAGTTTAAATCTTAAGAAACTGGAAAGAGGTAGAAAATTAAGGAAATGGGAGCTAGTAAAGCTGAAAGAACGAGACGTTTTTGAAAGTTTCAGAGAGAGCATTATGCAATGATTGACAAGAACAGGGGAAACGAATAAAGTACAGGACGAATGGGATGCTTTGAGAAATGAGACAGTAAAGGCAGCAGTTAATGAAACAGATAAAAAGAAATGGCCACCAGAAATCCTTAGATAACACAGGAAATATTGAATTTAGTTGACGAAAGGAGAAAAAATAAATATGCATTAAATCAAGCAAGCGACAGGGAATACAAAAATGGAAAAAAAAAATGAGATTGACAGGAAGTGAACAATGGATGAGCAGGAATTGCTAGAGGACAAATGTAAGAATTTAGAAGCGTATATCACCGCCTACGGAAAAATTATAGAGGCATTTGGAGAAAACAGAAGTATCCGTATGAACATCGAGATCTCAGAGGGGAAACCAGTATTAAGCAAAGAAGGGAAAGCTGAAATGTGGAAGGGAGTCTATACAAGGGAGATGAAGATGCACGCAGTGTTACAGAGGCAGAAATGGGAGACATGATACTGCAAGAAGTCGAAACAAGGCCCCGAGAGTAGAGGACATTTCGTCAGTACTACTGATAGGCTTGATATTGTATGATTGATTATATAATTGATTCGCCTTGATCTGCAATGGATCTACCTTCTTCAGTGTTGATGCACAAGTAAAGCCGCTCTCCTGCGGGAATATCGGAGTAGGGAGCAAGGAGGAAATGGAGAGGGACTGTGGACAGGTGACGCTCGGTGGGAGAATGGGTCGGCCGTGAGGTGTGCTGAGGTACTCCACGCAGTTGCGATAAACACCGAGTGTGTGTGGCGCAGAGGATAACGTACCTGCATAATGAGAATATTATGAGTGCCTTGAGAGAACCAGCCATGACAAAACTTTCGCATATCGTGTGCAAGAGGTGTGAGTTAAGCGAACTACCCTCAGACTTCAAAAGGAGATGATAATTCCATTTCCAAAGAAAGTAGGTGCTGAAAGGTGCGAATTTTAGCCAAGTACCAGTTTAATAAGTCGTGGCTGCAAAATACTAACAGGAATTCTTTACAGAAAAATGGAAAGACTGATGAGTTTGGGTTCTGGAGAAATGGAGGAACACGAGAAGCAATGGCGTCCGTACAACTTCTCTTAGCAGATAAGTTATGGAAAGGCAAACCTACGTTTCTGGCATTTGTAGACTAAGAGAAAGCTTTTGACGTTGTTGACTGGAATACTATCTTTCAAATTCCGGAGATGGCAGGGGTCAAATACAGGGAGGGAAAGGCTGTTTACAATTTGTACAGAAATCAGACGGATGTTATAAGAGACGAGGGGCTTGACAGGAAAGCAGTGGTTGAGAAAGGAGTAAGACGAGGTTGTAGTGTATCCCCGATATTATTCAGTCTGTGCACTGAGCAAGTGCGGTGAAAGAATCAAAAGAGAAATCTAGAGAAGAAATTAAAGTCCACGGACAAGAATTGAAAACTAAGAGGTTTCGCGATGAAATTGTGATTTTGTCAGAGACTGCAAATGGACTTGAAAGAGTAATTAAATGGAAGCTGCAGTTTTTTTAAGGAGGATATGAGCTGAACATCAACACTTGCAAAACCAGGATAGTCGAACGTGGTCGAATTCAATCAGGTGATGATGATGGAATTAGATTAGGAAACAAGACACTCAATGTAGTAGATGACCTTCGCTGTTTGGGCAGCAAAATAAATAATAATGGCCGAAGTAGAGAGGATATAAAATGAAGACTAGCAATGGTAAGAAAAGCGTGTCTGAAGAACAGAAATTTGTTAACATCGAATATAGATTTAAGTGTTAGGAAGCCTTTTCTGAAAATTTTCGTCTGGATGTAACCATGTATGGAAGTGAAACATGGACGATGAAAGGATTAGAAAATAGAAGGTCTTCAAATGTGATGCTACAGAAGAGTGCTGAAGACTAGATGGATACGTCATGTAAATAACGTGAAGCTCCTGAAAAAAAAACTGTCGAGAAGACCAATTTGTGTCACAACCTGACAAGAAGGGGGGGGGGGGGGTTAGATTCATAGGACACATTCTGAGTCATCAAAGGCTCGCCAATTTAGTAGTGGAGGAACGGTGGGGGAGACTAAGAGATGAATACAGTAAGAAAGATGAATACAGATTCAGAAAGATGTACGATGCAGTAGTTATTTAGAGATGGAGAGGCTTACACTGGATAGGGTAGCATGGAGAGCTGCATCAAACAAATCTTTGGACTGAAGACAACAACGACATTGGTAGTGACGAATTCGCAGGATATTATCTCCCTAATATTCCGCAATGTTCTCTAGGTCCTATCAAACGTATAATTTAATCAAATCACTGACGATGAATTGCTACAGGTATCATCTGAATATGTCTCGTGCATGAGTCTTTTGATGCCTACTTCGATCCTCACATTACAAAAAATCGACCTGCACCTGATTAAATCACAATCCAGCTGTTCCACTAGTATGTACCGAATAATGTGAACTAAATATCAGGTTCAAATAGAATTTAGTATCGGGTGTTTTTGAGACACTGAGAGGACACTGTCGAGTATATGTAGTAAAACAGTAGTACGACCAAGTAACTTTGGAATGATTAAACGCATCCTACATTTCACCATTCCGCTACCTCATTCATTTCTTTATGGATCCCCAAAAGACCTCAAAAAGTACCGATAAGTACAAGAGAAACGAGCCTCTCACGTCCTATTTTTTTGCACTGCTCACGACAATATCTACCTGTATGAAGATTGCATCTGTTCTTTCGGACATGTATATAGTTAAGGCTAACCGGTCATTGACCTTCTTCTTCTTTGCTAGATGCACACGCATTGCCCGAACTCTTACGGGACTCGGTAAGATTGTCTGCCGCAAGTAATGAGTCTAATCGGCAGGGGCACTATGAATGTAGTGTGTGGACATTAAGCTGGGAATGTGTGTCTCACGGGGAGCGTGCAAGGGATAAATCCTTGCATTCCCACTACCTTCTGTGCCCTCGGTGGCTCAGATGGCTAGAGCGTCTGCCATGTAAGCAGGAGATCTCGGGTTCGAGTCTCGGTCGGGGGTACATATTTTCAACTGACCCCGTTGATACATATCAACGTCTGTCGAGAGCTTCAGGGCCTTGATTTAATTATCATATCTACCTCCTGTGGCTTCATGGTCATCGTACGTCTAGTTGAACCCTAAAGCTGTTATCCGTTGGCACAGAAAAGTATAAATAATTATTTAATCAGGCCATTCATGATATGTATTGGGATTCGCATCTTGTCGATTGGTATACCAGCTAGCAAAGGGTGTGCACGTGAATCAGACCCGACTACAAAAAGAGCATATACCGCGTCGCCTCTCAAGCAAGCATTCCTAAGATTAATTTCACATCCAACGACTGTGCTCACAAACGAGGGGAGTCTCCCAGCTGGGGACTAAAAAGTGTTGGTCAGATATACGTGCAATGACAGAATGGGTTAAAGTCTGTACGAAATATTCTTTGTCTCAGTGACTAGTTCAGTTTTGAAAACATTAATACGAAATCTACAACGAAAACAAATCCCGACGAACATTTCCCGGTAGCCCTCCAGTTGAGGCAATAGAGCAACGGAATCGCTACGCTATACACTTTCGTTGCACCTTGACAGTGAAAGTTCTGATGTAACCTTACCTTCGCTTTTGAGACGGAGAGCAGTTTCCGTGTAGAGGACTCTGGATGCCGTGCAACATCGTTACAGAGCGAGATTAAGGGCGTTCAAATTTCTGTACGTCTAATGAAAGAATTTAATCAAAGGGGCAGAGTTACAATAGGAACAGAGGAAGCTAGCACTCAACTTCTAATGAGCACGGCAGAAATAAGGCATTTACAAGACACGTCGCACAGATGTTCCCTGAGTCACACACAACTGTTCGTGTTATTCACTGTGATGTACACCTACACTTTCATTTCGGTGGCGTTGTAGGAAACTTTCGACAAACATCGTCTAATTAGATATCTGCCAGTGAGGAAACATCTGGAAGATAAGTAAATTTGTTGTTTACTTACGGTTTACATACAGTTATAGCAACTCATTCAATTTAAGTCAGTAAAATGTAGATAAACGAAGCGTAATTTTTAAGCCTACTGCGTATCTCTGAGATCGGGAAAATTCTCTAAGGTTCACATTAAGACTACGTTTCACATAATTGCTCTCTGTGAGAAGTGCGGCTCTGCCCTCTATTTTTCTGAAATCATGTCAAGCACTATAGTGAAACTTTAGTTACTGCAGCTCAGCATATAGAGACTGTAATCACATGAATGGAATTCGTACATATTTTAAATTTCATGCATTTACGTATTTATGTATGCGTGTTTCACATCTCCGCCTATGGCAGTGGGGTGATTTCCACCAAACCTGGCACACTCATCACTTTCAGTCTAGAAAGAATCACTGTGAGTGTAAGAAGTAACTACCTATCAAAAGGGGGGGGGGGGAGGGGGAGGTAAAAAAAGAAGCGTAGCCCATGACGTGCGAATACACAGTCTTTATTTATCTAATATCCAATATTTTAGAAGCGTAGCCCATGACCTGCGAATACACAGTCTTTATTTATCTAATATCCAATATTTGAGAATGACAGGACTTGCTGACTTGCAACAAACAAATTTCATAACTTTAAGAAACTTTTTCTCGCTGACAACCACCACAAAATGACGAAAGGAGAATAGTTTCTCGCATACCGATTTTCGCTGATCATGCAATAAAACTGCAGCATGATGCATGACGTTTAAATTCATTACTTCTTTGCTTCTAACAAGTTACGCAGACAGTACCCTCTTATGATGCAGGATGCATCATGACGTCATAAATGGAGTGAGAGGCAGACAACAGATGGTACAGTGAGTACCATTTACATGAAAAATTGCGCCAGTGTAGTGGGAAAATTATTGGCAGCCACTGGAGGAGCCAGCGCGCCAAATGTCTAAAGTCACTTTATTAATACATTATCTGCACTATTGTATATAGACAAGTTGTAGTCTGGTGTTGTTAGCAAAAATCTTGAGAAATTCTTGACCGATTAACTTCGAGTTTTTAAACAATAGACTAGTAAACTTTCGAACTGATATAGGATACACATTTTTTAAATGTCTGTGATTATCTTCCCTGCGCAATGCAGTCTCCATTTCATGTTAAATCAGTGTCTGGAGGTAAAATAGTCCCCCATTCGGATCTTCGAGGAGGGGGGGGGGGGGGGGAGGAGGAGGGGACAACTTGAAAGGAGGCAAAAAATCAAAACGAGGATTGTTACCTGGAATGTTAGAACTCTGATTCAAGCAGGAAAACTAGAAAACCTTAAATGAGAGATGGAAAAGAATCATATGGACCTCGTAGAAGTTGCTGAGGTAAGGTGGAATGGACGTGGAGAATTACAGTCAGATGAATATGTATTGTACTACTCACGAGAAGAATAAAAGGAATGAATGGAGTAGGAATTATTATGACAAAGGAATTGGCTAAATGTGTGGAATATGTGGATTACGCAAATGACCGGCTTATTGGTGTAAGGCTGAAAGGAGCACAAAAAGATTTACTCAGTGTCCAGGTGTATATGTCAACTTTAGATCATGATGACCAAATTGTGGAAGAAACGTACAATGTAATAGAGAGAACAATGGACGAAAATAAAAAAAAAATGCTGCAAAATAGTAATGGGAGACTCGAACGCCATTGTGGGTAAAGGGAAAGAGGGAAACATAGTAGGCAGTCATGGTCTTGGAAAGAGAAATGATAGAGGTGAATGGCTAATTGACACCTGCAGGGAAAGGAAGCTGGTAGCGGCCGACACATGGTTCAAGAACCACAAGAGTAGGCTCTACACTTGAAAACCACCAGGGGATAAATACAAAAACGAAATCGATTTTATACTGGTAGAAGAAAGATACAGGAATGGAATCAACAAGATGCTCACATTACCAGGTGCAGATATTAATAGCGACCATAACTTACTTGTGGCAGAAATAGAAATAAGAGTGAAAAAACTAAAGAAGGCGATCAGGGTGAAGAAGTGGTATCTAGAGAAGATAAGATCCAAAAAAGAAAAAAAATTACAGAAATGCTGTCACATTAATTTCTAAACACATTACGAGACATAGAGCCACCTGATAATGTCAACGAGTACTAGAATATGCTGAAAGAAGGAATCATTAAAGCACAACAGCAAAATATACGTTATGTAAAAGCAAAAAGGTAAAAAAAACCATGGGTCACACAAGAAATTATTGCCAAGATTGAGGAGAGAAGAAAATTTAAAAACAATAATACTGAAGATGCAAGAAAGGGATACCGAAGGTTAAATAATGAGCTGCGAAGAGAAACAGAACACGCTAGAAAAAATGGCTAAAAGAGGAATGTGATGCAATTGAAGAACTGGACAGGAAGGGAAGATACGACTTACTATACAACACAGTAAAGACTATGACATGGGAACAAAATAGAGCAGGAAGTTCTACTATCGAGATTTTTAGTAAAGACGAAGAGGTAGTGAACAGAGATCATGACGATGTCCACCAGAGATGGGAAGAATATCTAAAAGAGCTATATGACTCAAATACCAAACCAGAAACTCTGGAACCTGAATCACACAACAGTGTAAATGATGACGAGAAAGGTCCAACCATCGTAATGAAAGAAGTAAAGTCTGCCATAGCTGCAATGAAAAATGGCAAAGTGGTAGGTACACATATGATACCGGGAGAAATATTAAAATGCTTGAACCAAGATGGAATAAGAGAAATATTGAGGTTATATAATAAAATATATGACGGTGGTGAATAGCCTGAGGACTTTCTAGCAACAGTATTGATTCCATTAATGAAAAAACACGGAAAAAACACGGAACCAAGAAACGCAGTGAGCACAGGACAATCAGCCTCATTTCACATGCAGCCAAAGTGATGTTAAGAATAATTAATAAAATAATTGAAAAAGTAATAGAGGAGAATCTTGGTGAGGAGAAGGTTGGCTGTAGACGGAATACGGCCAACAGAGATGCAACAGGGGCTCCTACGAATCTTGGAAGAAAGGTTTATTGAAAAAGGAAGATACCTATATATGTGTTTCATCGATCTAGAAAAGGCATTTGACAATTTGGTTTGGGACAAGCTGGCAACTACAATGAGGGAAAAGAGAGTGGACTGAAGACTTGTAAACTCATTATACCTTAATCAAAAAGCCCCAGTGAAAGTGAGAGGAGAACAAACCGGATCGAACTAGGAAAAGGAGTAAGACAAGGATGCTGTCTATCACCTACTCTTTTCAACCTCCACTTAGAAAATATGATTGACCAATGCTCATTAGATGACAAAGGAGTAGAAATTGGAGGAAGAAGAGTAGGGTGTTAGCGGTTTGCTGATGATATGGTCCTTCTAGCCACAGGGGAAAAATAATTACAGGATTTGGTGGACACCATTGAGGCTGATGGGAAAAATTATGGAATGAAAATCAACAGGAAAGAAAAAAAAGTATTGGCACTAGGAGTAAATAAAGAAATAAAAATTATGCTGAATGGAAAAATACTAGAAAAGCTGCAAAATTTTAAGAATCTTGGAAGCAGGGTAGACACCGATTGGAAGTGCACCACAGAAATTAAAACGATGATAGCAATGGCAGAAGAGGCATTTTATAAGAAAAGGAGAATTTTCTGCAGCTGTCTGGACAGAAAACTCAGGAAGAGACATAAAATGTCTTGTATGGAGTGTTCTTCTATATGGCGCTGAAACAGAGACTTGGAGGGAGAAAGACAGAGAAAGGCTGGAAGCTTTTGAGATGTGGGCATGGCGGAGGATGGAAAGAATAAGTTGGATGGACAGATTAAAAAATGAAGAGGTACTGAGAAGAGTGGGAGAGAGGAGACAGTTACTAGAAGTATTAAAAAGAAGAAAGAGGAACTGGATTCGGCATATATTAAGAAAGAATGACGGGCTGATAAGAACAGTTTTAGAAGGTTATGTAGAAGGGAAAAGGAAGCGAGGAACGAAGAGATTTCAGATACTGAATGACATGACGTACGGTACAACATGCAGGAGTCTTAAGAAGGATCAATGGATCTCAGAAAATAGAGAGGCAAAGGACCTGCTAATATAGCAGAAAACTGATGATGATGATATATAAATATACGTATACTATACAAAATGGGAAGGTTTCTAACAGAAGTCTCGGGAAATTTTTGATCGATTTCCTTCATGTTTTTATGTCACACTCTATAATCGTTTGGATGGACAAAGGCTCCATATTTTTAAAATATATCTAATATGTAAGCACATATACAATATTTGAATAGGTAACGCTTTTGACAAAAATTTTGATGAGTTCTTGACAAAATGACTTAAAATTTTACACGTACTCTAATAAACATTTGTGCAGACATACGGCAAATTTTTAAAAATCTGTATCCTACTTACAATATGAAAGAGAAACGTTGTCAGCAGAGTTTTCCAAAACGCCTTGACCAACTTTCTTCTAATTTTTACGCAATGCCGTAACAAACGTTTGAATTGAGAAAGAGTATATACTTTTAATACATATAATACATAAATGTGTATATAATATATTAGGGCGAAACATTGTTACAAATAGTTCCAAAAATTTCTTGTTGTATTTACCTCACATTTTCATACAATGCTCTAATAAACATTTAGATGGACAACCATTTATATTTTTAAATATATATAACATAAATTTTATCTATCTATATGTCTATTCATTGAATAAAGACAAGTCAATGATTAACATTGTTATCAAAGATTTTGGAAAGTACTTGGTCAACATACTTCAAATTTTTCACAATACTGCAGTATTTAGATTAACATACGATACATATGTTTCATGCATATGGTATATAAATATACATCTAATACATAAAAGCAAACATTGTTAGTAAAAATGTCAAAAAGCTCTTGACCAATTTAATTCATATTTTTACACATTAATAAACCCTCTGATGGACATAGACTACGTAATATTCAACATAGGTATATGTATTATATATGTAATCAATTCAGAGGTAATACTGGTCACCAAAAATCTCAATGTTCTTGATCGATTTACTTCAAATGTCTACATCATACCCAACTAAACTTCAGATGGAGTAAACAACAATGCACTAATTTTCTGTCAAAACAGACTGAAAGAATGAAAACGCTGTGCTGTGAAAACGTTTGGTTTAGTTTTCTTCCTCGAAGTCACTTTAGACTTAGATAGCAGGGCATTTAGATCGTTAGACAAATCTTTTTTCACACAATTTTTTTCAACTTATGGTTTTAAACAAAAATTGTATACACAATAGTGTTCTGTGTTGTTTTCTTGATTGCAGTCAGTTTTAAAAGAAAAGAGGAATGTCGTATTTATGGCTTACCGACGTATGGTTAAAACACTACTATGGAATTTGAATTATCCGAAACTTTGCCGTCCTACCCATCCACAGATTAAAATTTTGTTGAAGCTATTATCCTCACACATCCAGCAGCTGAACAGGTCTCTCCTGTACCTCTTGCAATAATGATTCCAACCGATTTACCCATTCAGTTTAAGGACTCTATTTCCTATTCGACATTTTGTTTGAAATAACATTTGACAAGACTCTTGGGAAAGGGAGAGGAGAGTGAGAGAAGGGAGGGCGGAACGGTTATAGAGAGATGGAAGAAGATGATGGACAGAGAGAGGGGCGTGAAGGAGATGGAGGGAAACTGGGGCAGAGGAGCAGATGTATAGTGAGATGGCTGAGTAGGAGGAGATGGACAAAGAGAGGGGAAAAAAGGAGTAGCTGGACCAAGAGACGAGGAGGAGTAGATGGAGGGAGAGTGTGGCGAAGGAGAATAGGACATATATACAATTCAGCACTAGGAATTGCGAATCATTGCTGGGTTCGCTAATAAAGTATAATTCCAGTTTAATTATCTATCCTGCCCATTAACCTCTCAATATTAAGCTATCATCCACTCAATTCAAATCTTATTTTGTAACAATTGTCAATGAAATAAGATACCGATGTTCAGATAAAGCACTGTTTGCATCTTCGGCTCCCGCCAAAACTGTGGACTCGGCGAAGTGATCTGTGCTGACAGTTTAAGTTTGTTAGAATGGGTTATTAAGTACAGTTCGTGTTACAAACTGCACGATTAAAGTCTGAGTTGCGTGCCATATAAAATGATATTAAACAATTGAAACTCTGAGACAAAGCGGACAAGATAAGAATAAATGTGTAATTAAGTTTGTAAATGTAGTTTTTACCTTGGACTTAATGTTCAAGGCATATTACTGTTTCTAATACGGACTGTGATATGCGTGACTTTGTAGGTGAACGTTTGTAAATTACATTGCCTGAAGTTTGATACTTTGTCTGGAACAAGTTCTGTGTTATTAAATAAAAGGCATTTGGCATCAAAAAATTGTAACAGATTATTTCGTAGAACTGAAAGCCTTAGCTTTTTCAATTGTCGCTTCACCACAAGAACAACGGACTGGCGACGTGAGTGCAACATCTGTGCTGGGACAACAACTTTAGAGGACATCAGTTTGGTGAATCATTACAAAACTTTAATGTCCTACCATATTACAGTAAAATACAAGCATGCTCTGCTTTTCCGGTAGAAGTGAGAACAGTTAAATGCTATCTGCGGTAACACAGAGGAGGGAGAGAATGAAAGAATGTGAAGGGCGCGTGTTGCACTGGATATTAACTTCACTCGTCACATTCTGTTGTTACTTTAGTTGCAGTCAATCCTGTTGCCCCCAATGTTTCCATTCGTTTCTTTGTACTGCTGTACAGTCTTTCGCCTCTCTCTCCCATTTATCGAAGCCGTATTCTCCCGTATATCTCCTACCACAACATTCACATTCCAATAATCCATTATTAGATTTACATTGCCCTTTACACACTGAGTTACCTGTTCAGTGCCCTCATACACTCGAACTGTTTATCTTCTGTTTATGATGGCAGTATGAATACCTGAACTATTGCTGTAGGTGTTGGTTTTCTGTCAAGTATGATAAGAATAATGATCTCACATTACGTCACTCTTTGTCCTACCTTCTTATTCACACTGAATCCTTCTCCTGTTGCACCAGTTTCTACTGCTGCTATAATTACCCCACTTTCATGTGACCAGAATTGCTTTTCGTTTTTCCGTTTTTCTTCACTTCCTCATGCTATGTCTAGATTGACTTTTTGCATATCCCTTCCCACATTATTTAATTCCCCTGTCACTTTTTGTAAGCACTTCCTCTGTCAATAGACGTTGGGCAAAGAAGTTACTGGACTTTGTGAGCTTTAACTTGAGATAACAAGGTGGGAAGCTTAGTATTCACGATCTGCAGTCTGTGTTTCTCTTCATCAATGTATAACATCAACAGTGAGTTGAATCAGATTCTCAAAGAAGTTTATACATTTAAAAACACGTTTTCTATGAAAAATAGTACTGCATTTGTCGAAAGAATTGAAAATATATCACTTTCAGAAAACACCAGATCCGTCGAAATTGGGAACTCTTATACTTATATATCCCTATCGGCGAATCTCTGCAAACAATAAAAAACTATTTATTACACTACAATAAATTCAATAAAAGCTAAATAATTTTGTATGTTGGTCTTCTTGAACATGTCTTATCTTTTAATTTCTTTAAATTTAGTAACAACAACTATAAGCAGCTAGATAGACTTGTTATAAGTTACAGCCTTGCTGGAACTACAGCTGGGATTTTTATGAGTCACTTAGAAAACATATTTCTGCATCCAATCAAAGAAATCATCAGTTCATTTATTACAAACATTTTTTGTGCTACATTACTTTATTTAAAGAAGTGAAGAAGATGTTAATCCACTCCTAAAAAACCTTATGGATCCTAAATTGAAAACAGAACGTGAGGATACTACCACTTTAGATGTTTTGGGTACTATCATCAAAATTATCACCGATATGAATTTAATATCTTCCAAGGGCCATAGCTATCGTTAATGAATCTTCATGTCATACATGTTATCAAAAATGCACCTTCTTCAGTTGCATCTAGCATACATCACACAAACTCTATTTGAGGCCAGATAATGATACCAAAATTAAAAGAGTTTGTTTTGTCCGATGGCTGCGATAGTAACTTAATCGAAACATCATACATAATGTTCAAAGAAATTCGTTAAAAATAGTTTAAACCAAAAACGAAAAGTCGCCTAAATCCCTCTTTATACAAGATGGTTGCAGGACCTACGATGTTCGATGTAAATGTGAAATCAAAACACATTTAGCCTTCTGATTTCTAGTTTTATTTGATTTGGCCAACCAGTTTCAGCATTACTTTGCGCCATCTTCAGGCCCTAAGACCGATATGTATGAAGAATCCCACTTTTTGTACAGTCGAAATAGGGGCCAGCATTCTACCACTGGCATCTGTAGATTTCTTCTTAGCACAGCAACCCCTTCGATCGTCACTTGCCGCTGTCGGCCCCATGACATACGTGTACGAAGAATGTCAGCAAATGACGATCGAAGGGATCGCTGTCTTAAGAAGAAATTTACGGATGCCAGTGACAATGCTCCCCTATTTAGACTGTAAAATAGGTGGCTTCTTTCTTTACGTATGTCAGGGGGCGTGAAGGTGGCGTAATGTAATGCTGAAACCGATTACAGGAATAAAATAAAACTGGAAAATTAGACAGCTATTCCCCCCCCCATGAACCATGGACCTTGCCGTTGGTGTGGAGGCTTGCGTGCCTCAACGATACACAGATAGCCGTACCGTAGGTGCAACCACAACGGAGGGGTATCTGTTGAGAGGCCAGACAAACATGTGGTTCCTGAAGAGGGGCAGCAGCCTTTTGAGTAGTTGCAGGGGCAACAGTCTGGATGATTGACTGATCTGGCCTTGCAACTAACCAAAACGGCCTCGCTGTGCTCGTACTGCGAACGGCTGAAAGCAAGGGGAAACTACAGCCGTAATTTTTCCCGAGGACATGCAGCTTTATTGTATGATTAAATGATGATGGCGTCCTCTTGGGTAAAATATTCCGGAGGTAAAATAGTCCCCCATTCGGATCTCCGGGCGGGGACTACTCAGGAGGACGTCGTTATCAGGAGAAAGAAAACTGGCGTTCTACGGATCGGAGCGTGGAATGTCAGATCCCTTAATCGTTCAGGTACGTTAGAAAATTTAAAAAGGGAAATGGATAGGTTAAAGTTAGATATAGTGGGAATTAGTGAAGTTCGGTGGCAGGAGGAACAAGACTTTTGGTCAGGTGAATACAGGGTTATAAATAGAAAATCAAATAGTGGTAATGCAGGAGTAGTTTTGATAATGAATAAAAAATGAGAGTGTGGGTAAGCTGCTACAAACAGCATAGTGAACGCATTATTGTGGCCAAGATAGACACAAAGCCCATGCCTACTACAGTAGTATAAGTTTATATGCCAACTAGCTCTGCAGATGACGAAGAAATTGATGAAATGTATGATGAGACAAAAGAAATTATTCAAGTAGTGAAGGGAGACGAAAATGTAATAGTCATGCGTGACTGGAATTCGTCAGAAGGAAAAGGGAGAGAAGGAAACATAGTAGTTGATTATGGATTGGGGCTAAGAAATGAAAGAGGAAGCCATCTGGTAGAATTTTGCACAGAGCATAACTTAATCATAGCTAACACTTGGTTCAAGAATCATAAAAGAAGGTTGTATACATGGAAGAATCCTGCAGATACTAACGGGTATCAGATAGATTGTATAATGATAAGACAGAGATTTAGGAATCAGGTTTTAAATTGTAAGACATTTCCAGGGGCAGATGTGGACTCTGACCACAATCTGTTGGTTATGAACTGTAGCTTAAAACTGAAGAAACTGCAAAAAGGTGGGAATTTATGGAGGTGGGACCTGGATAAACTGACTAAACCACAGGCTGCACAGAGTTTCAGGGAGAGCATAAGGGAACAATTGACAGGAATGGGGGAAAGAAATACGGTAAAAGAAGAATGGGTAGCTTGGAGGGATGATGTAGTGAAGGCAAAAGAGGATCAAGTAGGTAAAAAGACGAGGGCTAGTAGAAATCCTTTGGTAACAGAAGAAATATTGAATTTAATTCATGAATGGAGAAAATATAAAAATGCAGTAAGTGAAGCAGGCAAAAAGGAATACAAACGTCTCAAAAATGTGATCGACAGGAAGTGCAAAATGGCTAAGCAGGCATGGCTAGAGGACAAATGTAAGGATGTAGAGGCTTATCTCCCTACGGATAAGACAGATACTGCCTACAGCAAAATTAGAGAGACTTTGGAGAAAAAAGTACCACTTGTATGAATATCAACCGCTCGTATGGAAATCCAGTTCCAAGCAAAGAAGGGAAAGCAGAAAGGTGGAAGGAGTATATAGAGAGTATATACAAGGGCGATGTTCTTGAGGACAATGTTATGGAAATGGAAGAGAATGTAGATGAAGATGAAATGGGAGGTATGAAACTGCGTGAAGAGTTTGACAAAGCACTGTAAGACCGCGGTCAAAACAAGGCCCCAGGAGTAAACATTCCATTAGAACTACTGACAGCCTTGGGCGAGCCAGTCCTGACAAGACTCTACCATCTGGTGAGCAAGATGTATGAGAGAGACGAAATTCCCTCAGATTTCAAGAAGAATATAATAATTCCAATCCCAAAGAAAGCAGGTGTTGACAGATGTGAAAATTACCAAACTATCAGTTTAATAAGATACAGCTGCAAAATACTAACGCGAATTCTTTACAGACGAATGGAAAAACTAGTAGAAGCCGACCTCGGGGAAGATCAGTTTGGATTCGGTAGAAACACTGGAACACGTGAGGCAATACTGACCCTACTACTTATCTTGGAAGCTAGATTAAGGGAAGGCAAACCTACATTTCTAGCATTTGTAGACTTAGAGAAAGCTTTTGACAATGTTGACTGGAATACTCTCTTTCAGATTCTGAAGGTGGCAGGGGTAAAATACAGGGAGTGAAAGGCTATTTACAATTTACACAGAAACCAGATGGCAGTCATAAGATTCGAGGGGGCATGAAAGGGAAGTAGTGGTTGGGAAAGGAGTGAGACAGGGTTGTAGCGTCTCCCCGATGTTATTCAATCTGTATATTGAGCAAGCAGTAAAGGAAGCAAAAGAAAAATTTGGAGTAGGTATCAAAATTCATGGAGAAGAAGTAAAAACTTTGAGGTTCGCCGATGACATTGTAATTCTGTCAGAGACGGCAAAGGACTTGGAAGAACAGTTGAACGGAATGGACAGTGTCTTGAAAGGAGGATATAAGATGAACATCAACAAAAGCAAAACGAGGATAATGGAATGTAGTCAAATTAAATCGGGTGATGCTGAGGGAATTAGATTAGGAAATGAGACACTTAAAGTAGTAAAGGAGTTTTACTATTTAGGAAGTAAAATAACTGATGATGGTCGAAGTAGAGGGGATACAAAATGTAGACTGTCAATGACAAGGAAAGCGTTTCTGAAGAAGAGAAATTTGTTAACATCAAACATAGATTTATGTATCAGGAAGTCGTTTCTGAAAGTATTTGTTTGCAGTGTAGCCATGTATGGAAGTGAAACATGGATGATAAATAGTTTGGACAAGAAGAGAATAGAAGCTTTCGAAATGCGGTGCTACAGAGGAATGCTGAAGATAAGGTGGATAGATCACGTATCTAACGAGGAGGTATTGAATAGGATTGGGGAGAAGAGAAGTTTGTGGCACAACTTGACTAGAAAAAGGGATCGGTTGGTAGGACATGTTTTGAGGCATCAAGGGATCACAAGTTTAACATTGGAGGGCAGCGTGGAGGGTAAAAATCGTAGAGGAAGACCAAGAGATGAATACACTAAGCAGATTCAGAAGGATGGAGGTTGCAGTAGGTACTCGGAGATGAAGAAGCTTGTACAGGATAGAGTATCATGGAGAGCTGCATCAAACCAGTCTCACGACTGAAGACAACAACACAACATCTTTGATTTTACAGTTAAAAAAGAAAAAGATAGCCAAATCTTTTGAAATTACTGATATGAAAATAGCCTTCGACAACAACAACAAAAAAGACACAAAATAAAAAGTTGTGGTAAGTTTAAAACCCCAGGTATCTACCAGATCAGCTGTTCAGACATATTGGCGAAAGATTCAACGAATATAGTGAAGGCAGGAAGGTTACTTAGTAAATCTTCAGAAATCCGCTAGTGACGTCCATACTTCATGTTGATAGTTTATACGAAAAGTTGCATACCCCACGTCGTGCCCAAAAAGATAAGTTAATGAATGCTCTTGAGGAGGTTAAAATTTATAGAAGTTCTAAAAATGTGTCGTAGAACAGATTTAATGAGAAAGACGGGTGTAGTAGGAACAATTTGTACTCCATGTTCAACAGCCTCCTATTGTTTATTTTTTATAGTACTTGATTGTTGGTAATGAAATTTTTAATGCTTTTCATTATATACAGTGTGAAGAAAAATTCGCGCACTTGGACTTCACAGCGTGGTTTCTCATATACTAACAAAACAAAAATGACTGTAAAAAAAATTTCTTTTTGTGCCTATTTTGGGCAGTAATTGGACGTTAAAGATTCGCGATCTGGCAACACTGTAACCACGATATGGTAGCTAACTCCGTCAGGGTGCAGCATTAGTGCTGTGTAGTTGGTGAAGTGGGTAGCCTTTTTAGTTAAGGTAAAAGAGGTCAAGGGTTCGCTTCTGGGTCAAGGCTTGTTTGTTTCTATTTGGTCTGCATGGTGCGGTACATGGCGTCTTAATCGGCATGGAGTGATTACAATGTGTCTTCTGCAACACATTTGCAGTTACGTACTGCGAACACAGAAACGGAAATGATATAGGTTTCATTGGTCAACTTTTAAAGAAACCTTTTGCACGTCATAGAGGCGAATTGTTACTCACCACTGCATCTACTTTATTCCAATCTTGTTTTGTACGTACCGTCCCCCAGTGATCCTACTGGTTAATACCAACTATTATTTTCGCCGCATTCAGGTTCGTTATACTTCATTAGGGCCTTACATACCCTGCAGGGCTAGAAACGTGCTCTGCAATTAACTGCTATAGGATCATTGGAGATTAGTACACAGAAAACACATTTGGAACCAAGTATATTCAGTGGCGCGAAACACTTCGCATCCACTACGTGTAAAAGGTTTCATTAAAATCTGATTAATGGAAACGATTGTACGTCCACACTACACACACTACTTTTAGCAAAAATAGAAACAAATAAGTCTCTACCCAGAATCGAACGCTCTATCTGCTGACAGAGGTAGTTACCGTACACGTGATTACAGTGCTGCCATATTACCAATATTTAACTTCCATTTCCATTTACTGGCCGAAATATGGGCAGAACGAAATTTTGTGACAGACGTTTTTGTATTGCCAGGATATGAGGAATCGCGCTGTGAAGTCAGAGAGCGTGAATTTTTCTTCAGGCTGTAGGAATTATCTTATATATTGAACAATTCCAACATGAATGAATATTGTTTTCACGCTACCTCAGGACTTTGCCTAGCAACGTTCTGCAGCCAAACGCAACGATAGTCGCATAGGAACTGGCGTCAGCCTTGTCCAAGATGACTGACTGACTTCCTGGAATTGTTGATGTTGTGGTCTTCAGTCCTGAGACTGGTTTGATGCAACTCTCCATGCTACTCTGTCCTGTGCAAGCTTCTTCATCTCCCACAACCTACTGCAACCTAAATCCTTTTGAATCTGCTTAGTATATTCATCTCTTCGTCTCCCTCTACGCTGCCCTCCAATACTAAATTGGTGATCCCTTGATCCCTCAGAACATGTCCTACCAACCGATCCCTTCTTCTAGTCATGTTGTGTCACAAACTCCTATTCTCCCCAATCCTATTCAATACCTCCTCATTAGTTATATGACCTACCCATCTAATGTTCAGAATTCTTCTGTAGCACCACATTTCGAAAGCTTCTTTTCTCTTCTTGTCCAAACTGTTTATCGTCCATGTTTCACTTCCATACATGGCTACACTCCATACAAATACTTTCAGAAATGACTTCCTGACACTTAAAACTATACTCGATGTTAACAAATTTCTCTTCTTCAGAGTTTCTTTCCTTGGCATTGCCAGTTTACATTTTATATCCTCTCTACTTCGACCATCATCAGTTATTGTGCTCCCCAAATAGCAAAACTTCTTTACTACTTAAAGCTTCTCCTTTCCTAATCTAATTCCCTCAGCATCACCAGACTTATTTCGACTACATTCCATTATCCTCGTTTTTCTTCTGCTGATGTTCATCTTATACCCTCCTTTCAAGACACTATCCACTCCGTTCAACTGCTCTTCCAAGTCCTTTGCTGTCTCTGACAGAATTACAATGTCATCGGCGAACCTCAAAGCACTCATTTCTTCTCCATGGATTTTAATACCTACTCCGGACTTTTCTTTTCTTTCCTTTATTGGTTGCTCAATATGCAGATTGAATAACATCGGGGAGAGGCTACAACCGTGTCTCACTCGCTTCCCAACCACTGCTTCCCTTTCATACCCCTCGACTCTTATAACTGCCATCTGGTTTCTCTACAAATTGTAAATAGCCTTTCGCTCTCTGTATTTTACCCCTGCAGCCTTCAGAACTTGAAAGAGAGTATTCCAGTCAACAGTGTCAAAAGCTTTCTCTAAGTCTACAAATGCTAGATATGTAGGTTTGCCTTCCCTTAATCTAGCTTCCAAGATAAGTAGTAGGGTCAGTATTGCCTTATGTGTTCCGATATTTCTAAGGAATCCAAACTGGTCTTCCCCGAGGTCGGCTTCTACTAGTTTTACCATTCGTCTGTAAAGAATTCGCGTTAGTATTTTGCAGCTGTAACTTATTAAACTGATAGTTCGGTAATTTTCACATCTGTCAACACCTGCTTTCTTTGGGATTGGAATTATTATATTCTTCTTGAAATCTGAGGGAATTTCGCCTGTCTCATACATCTTGCTCACCAGATGGTAGAGTCTTGTCATGACTGGCTCGCCCAAGGCTGTCAGTAGTTCTAATGGAATATTTACTCCTGGGGCCTTGTTTCGACTCAGGTCTTTCAGTGCTCTGTCAAACTCTTTAGGCAGTATCGTATCTCCCATTTCATCTTCATCTACATCCTCTTCCATTTCCATAATATTGTCCTCAAGTACATCGCCGTTGTATAGGCCCTCTATATACTCATTGCACCTTTCTGCATTCCCTTGTTTGCTTAGAACTAGGTTTGCATCTGAGCTCTTGATATACATACAAGTGGTTCTCTTTTCTCCAAAGGTCTCTTTAATTTTCCTGTACACTGTATCTATCTTACCCTAGTGAGATAAGCCTCTACGTTCTTACATTTAGATCTCCCTGCTTAGCCATTTTGCACTTCCTGTCGATCTCATTTTTGAGACGTTTGTATTCCTTTCTGCCTGCTTCATTTACTGCATTTTTATATTTTCTCCTTTCATCAATTAAATTCAATATTTCTTCTGTTACCCATGGAGTTCTACTAGCCCTCATCTTTTTACCTAGTTGATCTTCTGCTGCCTTCACTACTTCAGCCCTCAAAGCTACCCATTCTTCTTCTACTGTATTTCTTTCCCCCATTCCTTTCAATTGTTCCCTTATGCTCTCCCTGGAAGTCTGTACAACCTCTGGTTTAGTCAGTTTATCCAGGTCCCATCTCTTTAAATTGCCACCTTTTTGCAGTTTCTTCAGTTTAAATATACAATTCATAACCAATAGATTGTGGTGAGAATCCACATCTGCCCCTGCAAATGTCTTACAGTTTAATACCTTGTTCCTCAATCTCTGTCTTACCATTATATAATCTATCTGAAACCTGTCAGCATCTCCAGGCTTCTTCCATGTATGCAGCCTTCTTTCATGATTCTTGACCCAAGTGTTAGCTGCGATTAAGTTGTGTTCTGTGGAAAATTATAGCAGGCGGCTTCCTCTTTCATTTCTTAGCCCCAATCGATATTCACCTACTATGTGTCCTTCTCTGCCCTTTCCTACTACCGAATTCCAGCCGCCCCTGAGTATTAAATTTTCGTCTCCCTTCACTATATGAATAATTTCTTTGATTTTATCATACATTTATTCAATTTCTTCGTCATCAGCAGAGCTAGTTGGCATATAAACTTGTATTACTGTAGTAGGCGTGGGCTTCGTGTCTGTGTTGGCCACAATAATGCGTTCACTATGCTGTTTGTAGTAAGTTACCCGCACTCCTATTTTTTTATTCATTATTACACCTACTCCTGCATTACCCCTATTTGATTTTGTATTTATAATCCTGTATTCGACTGACCAATAGTCTAGTTCCTCCTGCCACCGAACTTCACTAATTCCCACTATATCTAACTTTAACCTATCCATTTCCCTTTTAAAATTTTCTAACCTATCTGAACGATTAAGGGATCTGACATTCCACGCTCCGATCCGTAGAACGCCAGTTTCCTTTCTCCTGATAACGACGTCCTACTGAGTAGTCCCCTCCCGGCGATCCGAATGGGGGACTATTTTACCTCTGGAATATTTTACCCAAGAGGACGCCATCATCATTTAACCATACAGTAAACCTGCATGCCCTCGGGAAAAATTACGGCCGTAGTTTCTCCTTGCTTTCATCCGTTCGCAGTACCAGCACAGCAAGGCCGTTTTGGTAATGTTACAAGGCCAGATCAGCCAATCATCCAGACTGTTGTCCCTGCAACTACTGAAAAGGCTGCTGCCCCTCATAGGGAACCACACGTTTGTCTGGCCTCT
Source organism: Schistocerca gregaria (assembly GCF_023897955.1). Taxonomy (NCBI): domain Eukaryota; kingdom Metazoa; phylum Arthropoda; class Insecta; order Orthoptera; family Acrididae; genus Schistocerca; species Schistocerca gregaria. The sequence goes on from NC_064922.1 coordinate 199,286,672, forward strand.
CAACAGATACCCCTCCGTTGTGGTTGCTTCTACGGAATGGCTATCTGTATCGCTGAGGCACGGAAACCTACCCACCAACGGCAAAGTCCATGGTTCAGGATTATCGTTTTCACGCTACCTCAGGGCTTTGCCTAGCAACACTCTGCCCCCAAACGCAACAATAGTCGCATAAGAACTGGCGTCAGTCTTGTCCATGATGACTGACTGACTTCCTGCAATATGCAAAGATATTCCTAAAGCCGCCGTTGCTTAGCAGCGCTGTACCCCCAGGTCAGTACAGATGTGGCGTTCGCTGCGTTCGCTGAATACATCGCTGTCTTTTTCTGCACGCGCCGAACAAAGTGGCGCGGCCGTTTGTACACAGAAACAAGCGTTCTAGAGGATGAAGGTTCAAATCCGCGCACGGAAATCCTGATTTAGTTTTTCCGTGATTTCCCTAACGACTCTAGCAAATTACTGGAGGTGCCATTTGAAAGAGCGCGGCAGGATTTACTTCTCCACCCTTGAAATAACATGGTCTTGTGTCAACCCTCTAATGATCTGCATATTGATAGGTCTTTAAAACCTAACCTTCCTTCATTCTTTCTTCTTCTGCAACCTGAGCATCTCAGAAATTACGAGGGTCGGTCAAAAAGTAATGCCTCCCATTTTTTTTCTACTTAAAAAAATTAAGTTAAGTGAAAAATTTGAATTTGGCGCCATTCCTCAAACCTTCTTCTGCAATCCACTGCAGTAGTAACTTTCTGTGTCAACAGGTGGCAGCACAGCAGAAGTTTGTAAGATGGCCGACATCGATGTTCGTTTGAGACAGCGTTGTGTGATTGAATTCTTGAATGCAGAAGGTGAAACGCCCATACGCATTCATGAAAGACTGAAGAAGGTGTATGGTGTTGTGACAGTGGATGTCAGCACTGTTAGACGATGGGTTCGTCGTTGTAAGGAAGCTGAAGGGCAAACACCGTTGACTGACGAAAAGCGGAGCGGCAGGCCAGTGAGTGCAGTGACTCCACACAACATTCAGCAAGTTGATGACATCATTCGTGGTGACCGTCGGGTGACTGCAGATGAAGTGTGTCGCATTATTTCTCTTAGTAAAGGCAGTGTGATCACGATTATTAAACAATTGGCGTACTCAAAAGTTTGTGCACGGTGGGTTCCAAGAATGTTAACCGATCAGAATAAAGAGGCAAGGAAAACAATAGCCTCCCAACACTTGCAGCGCTTCCGTTTGGAGGGAGATGAGATTCTGAAAAAAATTGTGACCGGGGACGAAACATGGGTGCATTTTTTTGAACCCGAATCAAAGAGGCAGTCAATGGAGTGGCGTCACACAAGCTCGCCGAGGAAGAAAAAATTCAAAACTGTGCGATCGGCAGGGAAAGTTATGGCAACAGTTTTCTGGGATACAGAGGGTGTGATTCTGGTTGATTTTTTGGAGCAGGGATGCACAATAAATTCTGTTCAATATGTCACAACCCTCAAAAAACTTAAAGCACGTCTTCAGCGAGTTCGCCCAACAAAATCAATGGCAGATGTTCTTCTTTTGCATGACAATGCAAGACCACACACCAGTCGTCACACCTCGGACGAGATTGTCAAAATTGGATGGGAAGTTTTGCCTCATCCCCCATACAGCCCTGACCTGGCACCATCAGACTTCCATCTGTTCGGGCCACTAAAAGAAGCTCATCGTGGGATTCATTTTGAAGATGAGGAGGCCGTCAAAACATCCGTGCGTCAATGGCTTAGGAAGCAGAGCTGTGATTTTTACCGTGCTGGGATACATGCCCTTGTTCAAAGATGGACCAAAACTGTAGAGATGGGCGGAGATTACATTGAGAAATGACAAAATGATCCTCAATGTTGTGGTTTTCAACCTATGTAATTGCATTTAAATTTCCTGACAATTAAACGTAGAAAAAAAAATTAGGAGGCATTACTTTTTGACTGACCCTCGTATGTCTCCTGAAAATGCGCCATTGGCTGCGGACTACCGTTTAAATGACGACACTGTTTTATTATTGAATAATTTTGTAAAAGAGTTTTTAGTGAATCATGACAGCTCTTTAACAGCGTAAAGCAACCTCATGTATTACTTTACGACAACTTAATTTTTATTAGGTATGTAAATCAAATTGTGTCAGCTTGTACAGCCACATCTTGGCAGAAAATCCTAAGAAATTTTGGCCTTATATCAAAGTGGTAGGTGGATTAAAACAAAATGTCCAGACACTCTGTGACCAAAATGGTACTGAAACAGAGGATGACAGACTAAAGGCTGAAATACTAATGTCTTTCTCTAAAGCTGTTTCACAAAGGAATACTGCACTGTAGTTCCTTGTCTCGATTGCCGCACAGATGACGAAGTGGTAGATATCGAAATAGATGACAGAGGGACAGAAAAACAATTAAAATCGCTCAAAAGAGGAAAGGCCGCTGGACCTGATGGGATACCAGTTCGATTTTACGCAGAGTACGCGAAGGAACTTGCACCCCCCCCCCCCCCCCCCTTCTTGTACCGGTGTACCGTCGGTCTCTAGAAGGGCGTAGCGTTCGAAAGCATTGGAAAAGGGCACAGGTCATCCCCGTTTTCAAGAAGGGACGTCGAACAGATGTGCAGAACTATAGACCTACATCTCTAACGTCGATCAGTTGTAGAATTTTGGAACACGTATTATGTTCGAGTATAATGACTGTTCTGGAGAATAGAAATCTACTCTGTAGGAATCAGCATGGGTTTCGAGAAAGAGGATCGTGTGAAATCCAGCTCGCGCTATTCGTCCACGAGACTCAGAGGGCCATAGACACGGGATCACAGGTAGATGCCGTGTTTGTTGATTTCCGCAAGGCGTTCGATACAATTCCCCACAGTCGTTTAATGAAGAAAATAAAAGCATATGGACTATCAGACCAGTTATGTGATTGTATTGAAGATTTCCTAGATAACAGAAAGCAGCATGTCATTCTCAATGGAGAGAAGTCTTCCGAAGTAAGAGTGATTTCAGGTGTGGCGCAGGGGAGTGTCTTAGGACCGTTGCTATTTACAATATACATAAATGACCTTGTGGATAACATCGTAAGTTCACTGAAGCTTTTTGTGGATGATGCTGTGGTGTATCAAGAGGTAGTGACAATGGAAAATTGTACTGTAATGCAGGAGGATCTGCAACGAACTGACGCATGGTACAGAGAATGCCTATTGAATCTCAATGTAGACAAGTGTAATGTGCTGTGAATACACAAAAAGAAAGATCCTTTATCATTTAGTTACAATATAGCAGACCAGCAACTGGAAGCAATTAATTCCATAAATTATCTGTTATCTGGGAGTAGGCATTAGGAGTAATTTGAAATGGAATGATCATATAAAATTAATCTTCGGTAAAGCAGATGCCAGACTGAGATTCATTGGAGGAATCCTACGGAAATATAATCCGAAAACAAAGGAAGTAGATTCCAGTACACTTGTTCGCCCACTACTTGAATACTGCTCAGCAGTGTGGGATCCGTACCAGATAGGGTTGACAGAAGAGATAGAGAAGATCCAACAGAGAGCAGCGAGCTTCGTTACAGGATAGTTTAGTAATCACGAAAGCGTTACGGAGATGATAGATAACCTCCAGTGGAAGACTGCAAGAGAGACACTCAGTAGATCGGTACGGGCTTTTGTTGAAGTTTCGAGAACATACCTTCACCGAGGATTCAAGCAGTATATTGCTCCCTCCTACGTATATCTCGCGAAGAGACCTTGAGGATAAAATCAGAGAGATTAGAGCCCACACAGAGGCATATCGACAGTCCTTCTTTCCACGAACAATACAAGACTGGAATAGAAGGGAGAACCGATAGAGGTACTCAAAGTACCCTCCGCCACACACCGTCAGGTGGCTTGCGGAGTTTGGTTTGAATGTAGATGAAGCTCTAGCAGCATTAAGACGTCCACTGACTAGCCACCCTCACGAGTTCAGTAGTTGAAGCCTTGAGCAGATGGTCATTTCTACTGTTTTTTGATGCAGACATCTTTAAGAAGTAATTTATTGTCAACCGTAATTTGTGTAGTGCTTTTTCAATATTTTTCGCATGGTCGTTCCAAGGCGTGGCAGGCAGCCAAAAGCGTCCCCGGAGGCTGATCAGAAAGCCTCCCCGGTGCGTCTGACAAACCGGTTTCAGGCACTGTCTCTGGCTGAGCCAGATGCAGCTGCCTGCCCTGTTTCAGAGGATCATTCTCAGCCTTCAAGGTCCGGGCAATCGCAGAGGGTGGGCTTACTGGTAGTTGGGAGCTCCAATGTTAGGCGCGTAATGGGGCCCCTTAGGGATATGGCGGCTAAGGAGGGGAAGAAATCCAGTGTGCACTCCGTGTGCATTCCGGGAGGAGTCATTCCTGATGTGGAAAGGGTCCTTCCGGATGCCATGAAGAGCACAGGGTGCAGCCAGCTGCAGGTGGTGGCACATGTCGGCACTAATGACGTGTGTCGCTTTGGATCTGAGGAAATTCTCTCTGGATTCCAGCGGCTATCTGATTTGGTGAAGGCTGCCGGTCTTGCTTACGAGATGAAGGCAGAGCTCACCATCTGCAGCATCGTTGACAGAACCGACTGCGGACCTTTGGTGCAGAGCCGGGTGGAGGGTCTGAATCAGAGGCTCAGACGGTTTTGCGACCGTATTGGCTGCAGATTCCTTGACTTGCGCCATAGGGTGGTGGGGTTTCGGGTTCCGCTGAATAGGTCAGGAGTTCACTACACTCAGCTGGCGGCTACACGGGTAGCGGAGGCTGTGTGGCGTGGACTGGGCGTTTTTTTAGGTTAGAAGGCCTCGGGAAAGTGCGGGATGGGCTGCAATGTCAAAGGGTGCTTGGCAATTACAGGACGTGCTTGGATCAAGGAACAGTCGCAATTATAGTTGTAAACTGTTGTAGTTGCGCTGGAAAAGTCCCTGAGCTTCAAGCGCTAATAGAAAGCACAGAAGCTGATATCGTTATAGGTACAGAAAGCTGGCTAAAGCCTGAAATAAGTTCTGCAGAAATTTTTACGAAGTCTCAGACGGTGTTCAGGAAAGATAGATTAGGCAGAATTGGTGGTGGAGTGTTGGTGTCTGTCAGTAGTGGTTTATCTTGTAGTGAAGTCGAAGTAGATACTCCGTGCGAATTGGTGTGGGTGGAGGTTATACTTAACAGCCGAATTAAGTTAATAATTGGCTCCTTCTACCGACCCCCAGACTCCGATGATACAGTTGCGGAACAGTTCAGAGAAAGTTTGAGTCTCGTAACAAATAAATACCCCACTCATACGGTTATAGTAGGTGGGGACTTCAACCTACCCTCGGTATGTTGGCAAAAATACTTGTTCAAAACCGGTGGTAGGCAGAAAACGTCTTCCGAGATTGTCCTAAATGCATTCTCCGAAAATTATTTCGAGCAGTTAGTCCACGAACCCACGCGAATTGTAAATGGTTGCGAAAACACACTTGACCTCTTGGCCACAAACAATCCAGAGCTGATAGAGAGCATCATGACTGATACAGGGATTAGTGATCACAAGGTCATTGTAGCTAGGCTCAATACCATTTCTTCCAAATCCATCAGAAACAAACGCAAAATAATTTTATTTAAAAAAGCGGATAAAGTGCCACTAGAAGCCTTCCTAAAAGACAATTTCCATTCCTTCCGAACTGACTATGCGAATGTAGACGAGATGTGGCTCAAATTCAAAGATATAGTAGCAACAGCAATTGAGATATTCATACCTCATAAATTGGTAAGAGATGGAACGGATCCCCCGTGGTACACAAAAAAGGTCCGAACGCTGTTGCAGAGGCAACGGAAAAAGCATGCGAAGTTCAGAAGAATGCGAAATCCTGAAGATGGGCTAAAATTTACAGACGCGCGAAATTTGGCACGTACTTCGATGCGAGATGCCTTTAATAGGTTCCACAACGAAACATTGTCTCGAAATTTGGTAGAAAATCCGAAGAAATTCTGGTCGTATGTAAAGTACACAAGCGGCAAGACGCAGTCAATACCTACGCTGCGCAGTGCCGATGGTACTGTTATCGACGACTGTGCCGCTAAAGCGGAGTTATTGAACGCAGTTTTCCGAAATTCCTTCACCAGGGAAGACGAATGGAATATTCCAGAATTTGAAACACGAACATCTGCTAGCATGAGTTTCTTAGAAGTAGATACCTTAGGGGTTGCGAAGCAACTCAAATCGCTTGATACGGGCAAGTCTTCAGGTCCAGATTGTATACCGATTAGGTTCCTTTCAGATTACGCTGATACTATAGCTCCCTACTTAGCACTCATATACAACCGCTCGCTCACCGATAGATCTGTACCTACAGATTGGAAAATTGCGCAGGTCGCACCAGTGTTCAAGAAGGGTAGTAGGAGTAATCCATTTAACTACAGACCTATATCATTGACGTCGGTTTGCAGTAGGGTTTTGGAGCATATACTGTATTCAAACATTATGAATCACCTCGAAGAGAACGATCTATTGACACGTAATCAGCATGGCTTCAGAAAACATCGCTCTTGTGCAACGCAGCTAGCTCTTTATTCGCACGAAGTAATGGCCGCTATCGACAGGGGATCTCAAGTTGATTCCGTATTTCTAGATTTCCGGAAAGCTTTTGACACCGTTCCTCACAAGCGACTTCTAATCAAGCTGCGGAGCTATGGGGTATCGTCTCAGTTGTGCGACTGGATTCGTGATTTCCAGTCAGGAAGGTCGCAGTTCGTAGTAATAGACGGCAAATCATCGAGTAAAACTGAAGTGATATCAGGTGTTCCCCAGGGAAGCGTCCTGGGACCTCTACTGTTCCTGATCTATATAAATGACCTGGGTGACAATCTGAGCAGTTCTCTTAGGTTGTTCGCAGATGATGCTGTAATTTACCGTCTAGTAAGGTCATCCGAAGACCAGTATCAGCTGCAAAGCGATTTAGAAAAGATTGCTGTATGGTGTGTCAGGTGGCAGTTGACGCTAAATAACGAAAAGTGTGAGATGATCCACATGAGTTCCAAAAGAACTCCGTTGGAATTCGATTACTCGATAAATAGTACCATTCTCAAGGCTGTCAATTCAACTAAGTACCTGGGTGTTAAAATTACGAACAACTTCATTTGGAAGGACCACATAGATAATATTGTCGGGAAGGCGAGCCAAAGGTTGCGTTTCATTGGCAGGACACTTAGAAGATGCAACAAGTCCACTAAAGAGACAGCTTACACTACACTCGTTCGTCCTCTGTTAGAATATTGCTGCGCGGTGTGGGATCCTTACCAGGTGGGATTGACGGAGGACATCGAGAGGGTGCAAAGAAGGGCAGCTCGTTTTGTATTATCGCGTTATAGAGGAGAGAGTGTGGCAGATATGATACACGAGTTGGGATGGAAGTCATTACAGCATAGACGTTTTTCGTCGCGGCGAGAGCTTTTTACGAAATTTCAGTCACCAACTTTCTCTTCCGAATGCGAAAATATTTTGTTGAGCCCAACCTACATAGGTAGGAATGATCATCAAAATAAAATAAGAGAAATCAGAGCTCGAACAGAAAGGTTTAGGTGTTCGTTTTTCCCGCTCGCTGTTCGGGAATGGAATAGTAGAGAGATAGTATGATTGTGGTTCGATGAACCCTCTGCCAAGCACTTAAATGTGAATTGCAGAGTAGTCATGTAGATGTAGATCATCTCCAGGATTCACGAATGACGGTTATTGCGGATTCATTTCCCAAAGAAAGATCATCACGCCACATTTCAGCCACAGATCAAATAAATTAGGAACTGCGAAAAAGAACTACCATCAGCTGTAGAACTGAATGACAACAATGAAAATTTGTGCCGGACCAGGGCTCGAACTCTGACTTCCCGCTTATCGCGCGCGGTCGCCTTTACCACTTGGCTATCCGTGCACGCCTCGCTTCCAGCCCCAAACTTCGGGCACAAATTTTAATTGTCGTCAATCGATTCTACAGCAGATGGCAGTCCTTATTCTCAATTGGAAATTAATTTGACGTGTTTCGTATTGGCTGCGGTCGCTGCAGTGCCTGTTCCTTTGTGCATGCATGCATGTCGAAAGGAACTTTGCATCGTAATCAGAATAACACAAGGCACTGCAATATCGTATTTCAATCACAGGTTGCGTGTCCTGTGGATGCACAGTATATGTCTTCAATATAGTGGTTTCCACTGCCTTCTACATCGTTGTGTTATTGACCATTGATGATTTCAAGGTACAGTAGTTCATCCTCCGTTCTTTGTGGATGTTCAGTAAGACTTCATGTAGCAGATTGTCTCTGTGGCCTCCTTTAAGCAGGTTGTTTGTAAAAACGGAGTCTGCTTTTCTGAGTCTCCAACTTCTATTGTATTGCTTCAAGATGGAGGTTATTGCCCCGAGAGAGTGCCCTATGTAAAATTTGCCGCAATTAGCAAGTGATTTTATACATTGCAATCTTCTCCAAAGCTGAAGTGCTGTCTTTACAATTGGACAAAATGAATCTAATAGCGTTGTGCAAATAAAATTATGTTTTAAAATTCCGTTATTTAAGTTTTCTGGCCACATTCAGACGGCCTTTCCCTAACCTAAAAGTGGACCTGTATAACATCTATTAAGGTCCTAAGGAGGTGGGTCGACCACAGGAAAAGAGGAGACCTGTGGTTTTGGTATTTTGTTCTTTATGGAATCCACCAAGGAAGGACTGTGGTTCTTGTTTGATTTTATATGAATGTATTTAGTTCAGTTTGGAAGTTGTCATCATTGCTAGGAATGTACATTAGGCGTAGTGTCATCGAGTGAAACCCGTCACGTTTTTGGGTCACTAGGTCTTGAGAATTGGCAGTTACTGCAATGTCAGCGGTGGTAGGCTCCCTGTAAATCTTACAGGGACCACCCCTGATATTGTGGTCAGGTCTAAGTCAGTTGTGGTGTGACCTCCACACTCCATTCCGACTTTGAAACTTCTCTGCTTAGAACTCAGCTGCTTGAGGAATGTTTGAAGATGTCTGACACTATCCATCTATGAGCATAACACATCAACACATCGAAACCAGTATCCAAATTTTAAGAGAGTGGGTTATTATCCCCATGAATATTTGTACTAGGACTGAGTGGGATCCCACAGCGAGGCTATATAACTGTTTCTAAGTTTCTAGATTTCCACTCAAACTGAAAACATTTTGTGTTACGAAAGTGTATGTTTCTAAATGTGTGTCATCTGTGATAACTATAATAACTCCTGATTTATCAAGGAAGCCTGTAAAATACCTCATGCAGTCTTGGGCGGGTATAGTAGTGAATAAGCTTCTAACGTCAGATGAAACTAGCTTGTCACTACGATCCTAGGAATATTAACTCAAAAAATTGCCGCGGTGGGCAATAAAGATGAAAAAGATGGAAATCATTTTAATCGACTTTAGGCATCCCAAGTAAGAGTTAAGTGCGTTTTCGACGATTTCTTACTTGTGCTAAACTTTTGAGGGTACGAAAACCACGATATATTTGGACATCTTTCAGTTTTCCCTTATAATTCGAAAAAGATACATGGTACGGAAAATTTCCAATATATCAAAATATTTCGGTTAGAATGACATATTTAAAAGATAACATCGGTTCAGCAGTTTAGCTGCAGTCGATCATCAAAGACCGGAAATTTTCACCAACTTGTTTTCATCGGCGAAAATTGTAGAGCATTACTTGTGTGTTGAAAGAGCTCCTAAATTTTAAAATTCGCTTACCCTATGTGAAGATGCAAATAAAAACGTGGAAATATTTCTAGCGTTGGACTCCTGCTAAGACTTTTTGTTCGTCCCAATATTAAGACCTAAGGGCGTTTTAGTTATGCACCTACCTACCTAGAGAGTTAGCCCTATATATTAACCTTAATTAATTGCTGTGCCAGTCGAAGAAAATGTCAAATGCAAGAACAATGTTAGTAAAAATTTATCGTCAGTTTTATATTGTACTTGCAGTATTTTTCCATCAATGAAACGATTCATGTGATATGGCACTTTTCATTTTTAACCCCATTTATTATCAACTTCTACCAGCCTGGTAATTAATTAATGTTAACACATAGAGCCAACTACCTAGGAAAGTAGGTACATAACTAAATTGCCCTTATATTCTAATATTGGACGAATGTGGATAATATGGAGTTCAAAAGTAATTTGCCTTCAGAAAAGTCGTAATTGGAATTTGACGCTACAAATACTTTCACGTTTATCTTCTCAAACAAGAGTTAATTTTAAAACTTAAAAATGTGTTAGTTGGTGTCATGACCTAGTGCACTGAAATGAGAGTTGGAGACACAATTATCAAAATGTCAAGAGTTGTGGTCTCAAGAAAGATATCGTTTCAAATTAATGGATTGATTTATTGCTCCGTGGCAAGAGTATTTAATAATTTACATGGGTAATAAATGTGTACAGATTTAAATTTCTGATTAACGGTAATTGCTGTATGATGTATAGTAATGTACACTGTGAGAGTAATACTAAATTACATTGTGTTGTTTGACCTACATGCGATAAATAAAGGAGATAATGATATGCACTTACACGTAAGCAAGGCATTAAAAATATTATGAAAGAAAGAAGGATCTACTCATACGAATCAGCTAGGTGTAAAACTTACATCGTATAGAGAGGCATAAACATGAAATACCTGTAAAAGGAAACATCATTATCATCTGGTTGGAAGCTGTAAGCACCAATAACACTATGGCACTGAACTTGAATATGAATCGACGATTATTAAAGTGTTTTTATTAAAAGACAAAAGTTATACACTTTGTCATCTTCCTTCCAGTTCGATGCATTACATTACTGACTGGGTTCACCCATATTACCAGATGAACTAATCCATCACTATTGTGTATTAGAAATCGTCTGTGCTGCCAGAACTTGTAATTATTTTCCGTTCCTCATGTCTATTTAATGACAGTGTATGGTGTTCTCCGTTATTCTGAATTAAATTTCTTTTTGCGTAACCAGTGCCCTTATAATTGCCTCGTTTCTCATGTTGGTGCCTCTGTTGCTCGGCATTATGATTCAAACACACTACGGATTTCATATCAACGTATGCCAACTGAAATTCTTGCCATTTTTCCATAATTATTTTATTCTGGGTCTCATTTAATTTATACCACTTTTCATTCAAATGCATAAACTGCCTCTGTACAATATTTTCATGTTTACTGCTACGTATTTCCTAATACTGAACCTTATTGCCAATTTGTGTCAATTCTTAACTCAGTAATACAACTTTCAACGTTGCCTTTCAACTCTCTAACATGTTCATTGCGGCTATTCAGTCGTTTTCCAAGATACGGCGAATTGTTTTTGTTACTCCTCCTTATTTTTCGATCTTATTCATCAATACACTACGCTCTCATGCAGCTTGCTTCTTTCTTTTGCTTTCTTCTCTCTGTTCCTCGCCCTACTTCGTAATTGGTAAAGTAATACGTGGAGGTATGTGCCGTCTATGCAAGTAAATGAAGGCAGTTTGTTTGTTGCCATACGCGTTTCGCTTCATTTATTTGGGAAGCATCATCAGTGGCCTGAAATACATGTTTCTTTTTATATATACAATAAGCGTATTATCGGCTAGATATAATCTGTTGATATATTGCATTTTGACGGGTTTTTTAGGTTAGAAGCAACTTTTGTAGCACAAGTTCCATAAAATGATGTATCTTTCATGTTTTCCGTCTTATCCTTTAGTTGCTTTAAATTCGTGGAGGTATGTGACGCTAAAGTAATAGTTGTAACTGCTCAGGTTACAACTCAATATTCCCCTCCCGACTTTTCGATCGCGTCTGTTCCATAACGGCCATGTTTATTGATCCAGGAACCTTGGCTTCTTCCAGGTAGTTTTACGTCAGTCTATTGCGAGTGTTGACCGCCTATAGTGTCGCTTTCTTGTGAAAATGTTTGCTGTTGTCCTCCTGCTTGGTGTCGCAAATTTCTGTTTGGGCAGCAGAATGTTGTCCTCCTGATCGGAAGTTCGTTACATGGCTGTGCGGTGTGCATTGCCCCCGCGCCTCCTCCCCCTGTTACATCCCCGTCCAGGCTTTGACGCCAAGGTCAGCTCGTCGCCTTCTTTAGTCGTACATCGGCAGCAGTTACATTTTGTTCGCCTTTTTCTAGCGTGCCTAATGGTTGCTTTTTGTTCGATTCGCCAACTGACTTCTCGCCTGGCTCGAACTCTTGCTGCTCTGTTTCTCGTGGAAAATAAACTGGTTGTTGCCATTCTGCGTGCGCTGCCCCCAAGGTCATTCTCCCGCTTGCTGTTGTCGCTAGGCGAGAAGAAACATGTGTTTGCCATCTACTGTCACCTGACTGAGGTTGCGTTGCACACTGTGCCTCTGCCCTGCGCCAGTTTCCTTACAATCCTTTGTAATATTACACAGATCAAAAAAAGTTTTGCATAACCTCGGTTCCGTGAGTTCGAGAACCTGTACAGGAAATTGATTTAGAAATCTACATAAACATCATTTCCACCCTGTTTATTGCTGATGAAAACCACACATTGCATGATGTACCACCATACAGCGAGACCTTCAGAGGTAGTGGTCCAGATTGCTGTACACCCAGTTACCTCTAATGCCCAGTATCATGTCCTCTTCCAATGATTCATACCTGTATTCGTCGTGGCATACTATCCACAAGTTCATCAAGGCTCTCAGTAGCATCGACCCACCACATACCGGCCTGCGAACGGGAAAAGATTAATAACGACAAGCTTCCCCAAAGGCTACCCGCTCAGCAAATACTGTTCAATTCACCCTGAACGCGTCTCAAATCAAGAAAACCATTCTGGACAGGTCGAGAACCCGAACCATTCAAGATTGAACATGTGTGGAAAAACGACACCAGCTTACTTCGCCCTGCCCTCGAAGACCCTACATGCATGTCATGCTTCCAACTACCTAGAAGAACATGGTGTGTGCTCAGCAGAATCTGATGTGGACTTGGGAAAACTACTTCACGTACGAACTGGGACACTCAGACTCCCCGATGTGCGACTGTGGAGCAACAGGTCTGTTGAACATATTGTAGAGGAATGTTCCAATAGATGTTTTAGTGGAAGCTGGGACGACATAATCAACGCCTCGCCAGCAGCACTGGATTGGATACACTCTCTGGGTATCAGTTTGTGATAAAATTAGTGACCATAACTCTTGTACATTTCTTTTGTTATGTGTAAATATTTCTTCTATATTGAGTAAGTATAGCTGTAAATTGCATGCTTATTTCCATATGCTAAATAATAAATAATAATAATCAAGGCTGTATTGGTTCAGATTGTCCCACTCGTCAACGGCGATTCGGTGCAGATCTCACAGAGTGGTTGGTGGGTCACGTTGTCCATAAACAGCCCTTTTCACTCCATCCCAGGTATGTTCGATAGGGTTCATGTCTGGAGAACAGGCTGGCCGCTCTAGTAGAGCGATGTCGATATCCTGAAGGAAGTCATTCACATGATGCGCACGATGAGGGCGCGAATTATCGTCTGTGAAGACGAATGCCTCGCCAATATGCTGCCGATATGGTTGCACTGTCGGTCGGAGGATGGCATTTACGTATAGTACAGCCGTTACGGCGCCTTCCATGACCACCCGCGGCGTACGTCGACTCCTCGTAATTCCACCCGAAATCAACAGGGAATCTCCACCATGCTGCACTCTCTGGACAGTGCGTCTAACGCGCTCAGCCTGATCGGGTTGCCTGCAAACACGTCTCCGTCGATTGTCTCGTTGAAGGTGTATGCGACACACATCGGTGAAGAGAACTTGATGCCAAACCTGAGCGGAATGTTGGTGGGCCCATCTGTATCGCGCTGCATGGTGTCGTGGTCGCAAAGATGGACATCGCCATGGACGTCTGCTGTGAAGTTGCGCGTCATGAAACCTATTGCGCACAGTTCGAGTGGTAACATGACGTCCTGTGGCTGCACGAAAAGCATTATTCAACATGGTGGCGTTGATGTCAGGGCTCCTCCGAGGCATAATCCGTAGATGGCGGTTATCCACTGAAGTAATAGTCCTTGGGCGGCCTGACCGAGGCACGTCATCGACGGTTCCTGTCTCTCAGTATCTCCTCCATGTCTGAACAACATTGCATTTGGTTAACTCCGAGACGCCTGGACACTTCCCTTGTTGAGAGACATTCGTGGCACAAAGTAATAATGCGGACGCGATAGAAACGCAGTATTGACCATCTAGGCATGGTTGAACTACAGACAACACGAGCTGTGTATATCCTTCCTGATGGAATGACTGGAAGTGATCGGCTGTCGGACCCCCTCTGTCTAACAGGCGCTGCTCATGCTTGGTTGTTTACATCTCTGGACAGGTTTAGTGACATCTCTGAACAGACAAAGGGACTGTGTATGTGATACAGTATCCATAGTCAACTTCTATCTTCAGGATTTCTGGCAACCGTTGTGATGCAAAACTTTTTTGATGTGTGTATAGTCGTCCGAACGTAGCGCATGGAACATAACAAACACAATCACAAAAATATAGCTAAGAAATGAACAATATTTACTTTTATCAGTTAATATATACATTTAGAATTAAAACGATATCAGGGTTCATATGCCGTTTATTTTGTGAATAAATCCACGTTATTTAAAATCATGCCCAGCAGATGTCAAACAGGTATTCGTCTAATACGTAAGATACCAGGTATGGTACTGCACTGCCACATACCCCTCTCGCTCTCTTTATGCAGCTGTGTTTCATCCACTGTTGTGGTTAGCACTCTCACTGATATCAAAGCGATTGAATGAGGTTTCTGTGATTTGGATAGAAAACATCTCGAAACTATAAAATGTGAATGAGAAACCAACATCAGATTGTTTCGAAAAGGAAAATATTTTCAAGAAATCGAAGATGCCACCTGCAGACCTACCATTACAGAGAAGACTTCTACTCAGGTTTAATCATAGAAACACCTACGGAAACCAATTTTCCTCGAAAAGAAATCGGAGAAAGCAATGGCACACGTACAATTGCAGAGAACATTATTATATGAAGGTTTAATCATTACAAAACCTACGAAAACCAGAAAAGAAGCAGTGGTCTTACAGTTCTATCTGAGACGGAAAAGGGGCAGCTACTTAGAGAAGTCAAGAAACGCTCTAAAACTTGCTACTGCAGTTCATATAACTACAGGAGAGTCAGTTTCAACACTGACTGTAAGAAATTTGCTTTATTAAGCTGCGTATAGAAGCTAAACAGCACGTAGAAATTCGTACGTACATTCAATCATAACGATACGAGTAGCATTTGCAAGAGAACATATATCCTAACGGTTTCATTTCTGGAAGAAGTTTGTATATACTGACGATAGTCTACCTGAGATGTTTATGGCAAAAGGACGAGTAACAGTGCGAAGAAAGAACTGTGAACTTAAAAGAGAGAAATATAACAGCCTCAGGGAAGCATGGAGGAGATTAATACTTGTCTGGGGCTGCATGAGTGCAATAGCGTGGGGTATTTATATTTTATTGATTGATTTATGGATCTCAAGGTTTACATGAATATTCTAAAAGATATATCTGTCCAGAAGTGTGAATACCATGTGTCCTTCTGGGGATTATGTTTTCACACGAGATAATGATCCAAAACATACAGCTCTAGAACCAAAGCTCCCCACTGGATGCCTACCCCACTGCAATCCCCAGACATTAACCTAGTAGAGAATTTGTGGAATGTACTCGACAGCAGTATGAGGAATCGTCAGATTTGCTATGGAAACGATCTAAATCTCTACTAGAGGAATGGCACAAAATGAGAGTGCAAACAAGAGAATCTCTGGTGGAACCCATGCCAAGGAAAATGGAAGCGATTGTCAAGAGGAAAGAAGAGCCTACTAAGTACTAAACATAACATTCTATACTCAGAGCATTAATTTCGGAGATGCAGACGAATACTTGTTTTCAATCATGAATTGCCTATATTTAATTTGAAACGGAAGTATGTTTATGTAAACAGAAATATGTTCCCTTAATCTATTCTCCTTTTCAGTAATCAATAAACAAGTCTCTGAGGAACCTCATACTGTCAATTTTCCATAAACTCATGTATTATACGAGTACTTTTTTGCGTATTTGTATGCTGCGTGATTTCTGCCGTTCATGCACCTTTGACGTCCTGACTGATTCCCGGGAAAGGGTTCGCAAATGAGAACGGAATCTTTTTCCACTACTTTTCTACTATTCCGTACACATTTCGCAATTCTCATTGACTTTCCTATCAGGTAATTACTGCATCCAATTTCCATTACTTTTATTTAAAAAGCCAAATTATCTGACCAAAAGTATATCTCTTTTAACGTATACTATCCCCCTAACAAACGTTTCCGATACACATCTGTAGTAGATTACGTAACGTATACCGGTATCCAAACGCTTAACACGCTGTTACTTTGTCCAGCTTCAACGCTGTTAAAATGCATCATCAGCGGCAGGACACAAGCAACACCTTCACCTAGTGATAACAATGGTTTTCCTAAATTATTTCACATAGAAGACGAAGTAAATTTCTCAGAATTCGAATCAAAATCAACTGCCAACATGCGTAACTTAGAAGTAGACATCCTAGGTATGGCAATGGACCTTAAATCATTTAATAAAGGCAATAACTCTGGTCCAAACTGTAGACCAATCAGGTTCCTTTCATAGTACGCTGATACAAAGCGCAATTTTTAGCAATCATGTATAACCGCTTGTTCGTCGAATATTCCTTGCCTAAAGAATGGAAAATTGCACAAGTCACACAAATACCCAAGAATGTAAATAGAAGTAATCTGCTGAATTTCAGGCGTATATCCCTAACGTCGATTTGCATTTGGATTTTGGAAGGCATATTCTGTGTTCGAACATTATGAGAAGAAGAGATTTAAAACACAGATAGGTCTTGTTTCTCACGAGTAACGAGTGTTATTGATGGGGAACGTGAAATTGATTTCATATTTTTAGATTTCTAGCAGACTTTTGACAACGTTACTCACAAGCGGCTTCTAATCACACTGCTTACATAGTTGTGTTTCTGGATTCGTGATTTCCTCTTAGAAAGGTCATAATTCGTAGTAATTGGCGGAAAACCATTGAGTAAAACAGATGAAATATCTGGCGTTCTTCAAGGAAGTGTTAAAGGATTTTATCCGCCCCTGATCTACATAAACGATATGACAATCTGTGCAGCCCTCGTACGTTGTTTTCAGACAATGCTCTCATTTACAGTCTTATAAAGTCATCAGATCATCAAACAAATTTCAAACGATTTAGACAAGATATCTGTATGTTGCGAAAAATGGCAATTGACTCAAATTAATAAAAAGTGTGAACTCATCTACTTGAGTACTAAGCGGAATCCGCTAATTTTCGGTTACACGACAAATCACATAAATCTAATGACTATAAAATCAATAATATAATTAGGGATTACAAATACGTGTAAGTTCAATTCGAACGGTCACATAGATAATGTTGTGGGGAAAGCAAACGAAAGAACGCTATTTATTGGCATACGACTTAGAAAATGCAACAGGCCTGCTAAAGAGAACGCTAACACTAAACTTTTCTGCCCCCTTCTGGAGCACTGTAGTGGGGATCAACACTTTTCTGCCGCAGTCTGCTGCGCATTGCGAGTCTGCCCTATGCCACCGTCTGCGTTCTGCCTGTGTCTGCCTCGCTCGGTTGCTTTCTACCTGTGTTTGGTGCCGTCCCTGGTGTGACGGTGCTGGTAGCCATCCACGCTGCTTGCCACGTCTTGCATAATATTTGTTCATCTGATCCAAAGACGTATTCATACTTTTAACTAACACTTGACTTTTCTCACTAGTGCGTTGCTGTAGAACAACTTCTGCCTCATGTGGGGCTTAAGGTCAGGTCATACTTGGCATATGCAAACTTCGAATGTTTTCCATGAATTAAATGTAGGCCTAATGAGACACTGTATTTAGCACAGATGGTGTTACTTTACAAAACTGTTATTTAATGTATATTGTACCTTTGTCTACCGTAACACAGTACACTGTCTGAATCTCAGATAGCGTCTGAGGACATTCGGTACGTTACTCTGAATCGAGAAATTAACATCCTACTCATTTTCATGGCGTACTCTTGGGTAAAATATTTCGGATGTAAAATAGTCCCCCATTCGGATCCCCGGGCGAGAACTACCCAGGAGGACGTCGTTATCAAAACTGGCGTTTCACGGATCGGAGCGTGGAATGTGAGATCCATTAATTGGGCAGATAGGTTAGAAAATTAAAAAAAAGGAAATTAATAGGTTAAAGTTAGATATAGTGGGAATTAGTGAAGTTCTGTGGCAGGAGAAACAGGACTTCTGGTCAAGTGATACAGGGTTATAAAAGCAATATCTAACAGAGGTAATGTTGGAGTAGGATTAGTGATAAGTAAAAAAAATAGAAACGCGGGTAAGCTACTATGAATAGCATAGTGAACGCATTATTGTAGCCAAGATCGGCACGAAGCTCGCGCCCAACACAGTAGCACAAGTTTATATGCCAACTGGCTCCGTAGATGAGAAAGAGATTGACGAAATGTATGAAAAATAAATTATTCAGGTGGTTAAGGGAGGCTAAAATTTAATATTCATGGGGGACTGGAATTCGATGGTAGGAAAATGAAGCAAAGTAAAAGTGGTACGTGAATATGAACTGTGGAGAAGGAGCGAAAGAGGAAGCCGTCTGGTAGAATTTTGCATATAACATAATTTAATCATGGCTAACACTTGGTTTAGAATCATGAAAGAAGGTTATATACGTGGAAGGGGACACTGGAAAGTTTCAAATAGATTATATAATGGTAAGGCAGAGACTTAGGAACTAGATTTTACGTTTAAGACATTTCGAGGGGCAGATGTGTTCTCTGACCACAATTTATTGTTTATGAACTGAAGATTAAAACTGAAGAGACTGCAAAAAAGCAGGTATTTAAAGACATGGGACCTGGTTGAAAGAACCAGTAGTTGTAGTGGGTTTCAGAGGAAGCATTAGGGAACGATTGGCTAGAACGGGGGAAAGGAATACAGTAGAAGAAGAATGAGTAGCTTTGAGAGATGAAACAGTGAAGGCAGCATAGGATCACGTAGGTAAAGAGGCAAGGTCTAGTAGAAATCCTTGGGTAAGACAAGAGATACTGAATTTAATCGATGAAAAGAGGAAATATAAAAATGCAGCAAATGAATCAGATGAAAGGGAATACAAACGGCTAAAAAATGAATGTGGCTGTGTGAATTTCTAAAGGATCAAACTGCTGAGGTCATCGGTGCCTAGACATACACACTCCTTACACTGACTTAAACTAACTTATGCTAAGAACAACACACCCATCCATGCTAGAGGGAAGACTCGAACCTTCGGCTGGAGAGGCCGTGCAATCCGTGAAATGGCGCCTCACACCGCGCGCGCACTCCGCGCGCCCTAAAAAATGAGATCGACGGAAGTGCAAAATGGCTTAGCAGGAACAGCTAGAGGACAAATGTAAGGATGTAGAGACACATATCACTGTCGATGAGGTAGGTACTGCCTACAGTAAAATTAAAGAGAACTTTGGAGAAAAGAGAACCGCCTGTATGAATATCAAGAGCTCAGATGGAAAACCACTCCTAAGCAAAGAAAGGGAAGAAGAAAGGTGGAAGCAGTATACAGAGAGTTTATACAAGGGAGATGTACTTGAGGGCAATATTATTTAAATGGAAAAGGACGTAGAGGAAGATGAGAAAGGACATATGACACCGCGAGAAGAATTTGACAAAGCACTGAAAGACTTAATTCGAAACAAGGATCCGGGAGTAGACAACATGCCGTTAGAGCTACTGATACACTTGGAAGAGCTAGACTTGGAAGAGCAGACATCTGGTGAGCAAGATGTATGAAACAGGCAAAATATCCCCTTACTTCAAGAAGAATAATCCCAGTTCCAAAGAAAGCAGGTGCTGACAGTTGCGAAAATTAGCGAACTATCAGTTTAATAAATCACGGTTGCAAAATACTAACACGAATCCTTTACAGAAGAATGGAAAGCTGGTAGAGGTCGACTTCGTTCCGGAGAAACGTAGGAACATGCGAGGCAGTACTGACTCTTCGACTTCTCATAGAAGATAGGTTAAGGAAAGGCAAACCTACGTTTATATAATTTGTAGAATTAAGAAAAGCTTTTGGCGATGTTCACTGGACTACTGTTTTAAATTTTACACGTGGCAAGGGTAAAATACAGGGAGTGAAAGGCTGTTTACAATTCTAACAGAAACCCGATGGATGGGGGCGGGGGGGGGGGGGGGGCTGTGTAAGAGTCAATGGAAGCAGTGGTTGAGAAGGGAGAGAGGCAGGGTTGTAGCATATCCCTGATTTCACTCAATCTGCATATTGAGCAAGCAGTGAAAGAAACAAAAGAAAAATTTGGAGAAGGAATTAAAGTCCAGGAGAAGAAATAAAATGACATTGTTATCCTGCAAAGGACTTGGAGGAGCACTTGAACGGAATGGACAGTATTTTGAAAGTAGGATATAAGATGAACAAAAGCTGAAGATTAGATGGGTAGATCACGTAACTAATAAGGAGGTACCGAACTGAACTGGGAAGAAGAGAACTTTGTGGCACAAGAAGGGAACGGTTGGTAGGACACATTCTGAGGCATCAATTTTGGAGGGGGGGGGGGGGGGGGGGGAATCGTAGAGGGAGACCAAGAGATGAATGCACTAAACAGATTGAGAAGGATGTAGGTTGCAGTAAGTACTGGGAGATGAAGAAGCTAGCACAGGATAGAGTAGCATGTCTAAAGGCGCGCACACTTTAAGCCGACAAACGACAGTGACTGGATTCGGCCAAATGTTGGTCGTCAGGGCATTGGCGTTCGGCTTCTCCCTCACATCAAATGAAGGGCTTGAGGCAAAACATGCCGCCATAGGGAATCGCAGTAGGCTCTGATAAGTTGCCGACGTTCCATACGTGTAATTATTGTTATAAATTAGCCCTTTAATTATTGGAAACTGATGTAATCCATATTCTGTTTTCGTGTTACAAATTTGCCATTGAACAATAGAAATTTCTAAGGACTTTGATGAGTGTGGGTTACCTTCTCCCTCTATTAGCGTCTTCTATATTAGTTTCTAACGACGTTCGTCTGCATAAAGCGACTCTCAATTTTCTTAACAGTACAGAGAAAATTCTCTAGGATTCATATTTTCATTTATCTGTATCAATTATTATTAAATTTAAGAATTAATGTGAACTGATTACATAAATATGTCTAGTTACTTATCAGTCTATTTGTTAAACATTTGTTGTGGTAGCATATGTTCTCGATGGCTTAATAGAGTACAAAGGCCAAATAAAACAAAAAAAGAAAAACAAAGAAGAGGATTTAGCAGTCGCCGCATGTGCAGCATTTATTTTACTGTAAGAAACTGAACACGAGAAAAAAAAATAGAAGAAGAAACAACTGTAGTGGACGATCTCTCTTTTAAGAAGTAGGAGGTGATATGGCGGGACAAAACTGTTTTAAAGCTGGATCGGAATATGGGATTTTTAAAAATCATTTCCCCAATGAAAGCTACAGATTTCGAACTGTTATTTAATTGTGTTGGCCCTAAAATTTCCCAAATAACACCTCTTTTAGGAGAGCTTTACCTGCACCAGAAACTTAATGAGTACTCCTAGTTTTGTTTGTTTCTATTTGTCGTCCACGGCTAAAAGTTGTCATTAAAGACACCATTAGTTTTGAAACTTCCTTCCTGCCCGACCGAGACTCGAACTCGGTACCTTTGCCTTTCGCGGCAAGTGCTCTACCACTTGGAAGGTAGGAGACGAGGTAATGGCGGAAGTAAGGCAGTGAGGACGAGACGTGAGTCGTGCTTGCGCAGCTCAGATAGTTATGCCGGCACGGTAGCTCAGCGTGTTCGGCCAGAGAGCGGGTTGGCCTCTGTAATAAAAAACTGAGTGGAAGGATCAACCACCGAACTTGAACAGGGTGTCTTGCGACGTCTGCAGTGACCGAACACAACGATCAACAATGAACAAAATGCAACAAAAAAAAGATAGTAAAACACTTGCCGGCGAAAGGACAAGGTCCCGATTTCGAGTCCCTGTCCGGCACACAGTTTTAATCTGCCAGGAAGTTTCATATCAGCGCACACTCATCTGCAGAGTGAAAATCTCATTCTGGACCATTAGCTTTCTCTCATCGTGCATTTCATTTTCTAGTAGCTGAATTATTTCCCTCCATGCGTCTAGTCTTTTCAGTTAGTTTTTTTAATCGCAGTTCATGCGGACTGAAACATCGCTGTTTTCGATAAAATCTATCACCTAAAAGACTCTTAAAAGACTTCATGTTCCACACTGTATTCCAGTATTTTTAAACACAACAAATCCACAGAGTGAGCAGCCATTGCATGCAGAGGATACAGCGACTTAGGAAATTAAGTTTTTCAGAACAGCCACAAGCCTCACTTAGTATGTTTTATTCACTAGTGTCGCTCATTAGTTTCACACCCAACTACTGTACTTCAAACTGCAAATTACAGAGTTTCTGATGATTCTCTTGTTACATTAAAGAACGAAGTCGGTTCAAAAATGGTTCAAATGGCTCTGAGCACTATGTGACTCAACTGCTGAGGTCATCAGTCCCCTCGAACTTAGAACTACTTAAACCTAACTAACCTAAGGACATCACACACATCCATGCCCGAGGCAGGATTCGAACCTGCGACCGCAGCAGTCGCGCGGCTCCGGAATGAGCGCCTAGAACCGCTAGACCACCGCGGCCGGCGAACGAAGTCGGTCAATGAAACACACTAAGTGCGTCTTTTGGATGTACTGAAAGACTTAGATACACACCCGTTCCAGAGACACAACAAACTGATTGTGAACCAAATTATATTCGACCCAGCGTTCACACTAGGAGAGAGATCCCGTCGCCAGTCTACCGCCAACGCTTTGATGTTACCACCTGTAGACAATATCGCAGCCATGGCAGGCTGCTTCGTTGGCTCCTGGTGCCTGGCACCTGGCTCCTCATCCACTGCCGAAATGAAACAACACATCACTGGAGAAAAAACGTACAAGTCTGATTTACCTGATTTGAAATGACCAACAGCCCTGAAGTGACAACAGATGAGCTCTTCCACTGTCCTAGAACAACATGTAAGTATATATCCGTCTCTTTGGCACTGTGAGCGGTTCGAAAGGTATGATAAATGTCAGCAAGTTGAATTTGAAATTTCGTCTGTTTTGTCGTTTAATGTTTGATTCTTCTCTGGGTAATACATTTTGTAATGGCGACCGTTTATCTCTTAGTGACTGTCACGGAAGCTTAGACCACACACTGCTGGTAGATGCTAATTGAATTTGTTAGCAACTAGAATGCCACAAGTACAAACGACTTACAGACGGAATAAACATCTAAACCTACATATACACACCTTCCCAAGCCAATGTATGGCGTTTGATAAGAGTGCTTCATACCAGTATTATCAGCCCTCTCATCCAATTCTCTAGGAAAATCAACAGTGTTCGAGCTTAGAAAACGCTTCTGGATTCTGCAGTAAACTGACATGAACATTTGTTTGCAATTCTTTACGTCTCTTGATTGAGCCCATATTATAGGACACACATTAGTAACATGTATCGAAGAACAACAGAGAACAGAGACCATTCAGTCAATACTGAATATTTCTTTCTAACTTCTACCACTACTACACTGAGCTCCACTTTAGACGCAAGTATCACGGTGCAAGGAAAAGCTGAGCAGAAAAGCTCGTATACATAGCATTCCTCCCCTTAAGCAGCTCTGTGTGAGTTGTACAGAGACTCAAGAAAGACAATAAAGCTTGTTCATCTCAACACCACTTATCCCCACACTACATTGACAGACTAGAGGTAATGGCTGATGTTCTGAATCCGAAACTGTTCAGAGGAAGCTTTTGCATTAGCACAGGTAGTTTTACCATATTTGCTAACTACACCTATAACAAAATATTCTGCATTTGTAACGGTGTAAGCCAACTGGTCTTTTATTTATTCTACTTGGTACATGAAAATGTGTCTTCAGAAAAATTTCCAGAATAAGTGCCCATTTCTACATAACGTTTTGCAGAAGAAATCATTTTTAATGGCCCTATTTTTATAACATTTTCCGTAGTAGTTAGCGTTTACTTTGCACAAGGGAAATAATTGGGCGTATAAATGAATACTCGATTGAGTTTTATGATCAGCTTCTTCTATAAATTTCATAATCTGATTAGGAGAACATTTACATACTCCACCTTATAGGTGAAGCATTTTCACCTTTTGTACAAAAACTGAAATATTAAGACCCAAAGCAATCGCGTCATACATAATACGATCAGCAGCAAGCAGTCTCGGAATCTGTACACCGCCACTTAATCTTTTAACCTGCAGGACAAGCGAATAATAGCAAAGAGGTTTCTACTGGTCGCACTTCTGAGAAATGTTTATAGTAAACGGAGTTGTGCCTCAAATAAAAATTTATGCTGAAAGCAGAAGATGCACAGGGATTCACACTCAAGGTACAGATCGCAAAATTCAGTAATGGTACACATACGAAGCAGTATCTTAAAATGTGAGTTTATCGGTGATTTGAGAATGTAAATAAATAATAGAAGCTTGAGTACAATGATTAATTACGATGAAACAAACCATAACAATAGATATAGGTAGGAGTATAGCTATCCATACATGTTCAGTGTTTCAACACGCTTACTATTCAGCTGGTTTAATGAAAACCTGATTCTTTGTCATATCTATCGAGTAGTGACTATGTCACTGAACAACGAACGTGAAGTTTGAATAGCAGTAAGAGCCAATTAATGTTTTGAAAACGCTGCACATAAACAGCATGCTAAGCTGCCAAAACGCTGGCCATAATCTCACCATACTTCTGTAACTCGTTGCAGGGGAATAACCATCAGAAAATAACATCAAAGAAATTTACTACACTAGTCGTACATGCCAAAAACATGGGAACAACAGCCAGAGGTGCTTGCGGCAGACCAGCCGGAAGCAAAGAGGAACATATTGGAATAATTTAATGGGGCAAAACGCTCAGACAGTGTCAGCTTGCTGGCTTACTATTGCCGCGCACCTCTGCTCTCCAAAGCATCTCTCTCAGACGTGCCTTTACTCGGCCAGTTATAGAGTGTGGTACCTTCAGTAATCGATCACTTTGTACAGAAATGTTTGAAACATGTTTGCAGTCGAGAATACATGGAAGACCATTGTGGCAAGCAAATTTTAATGCTTATTTTGCATGTTTTGAGTGAAATCACAGTGGAGGTTATCTACAATACCAATGCTACAATGAGAGCAGACACTGAAAATGTTACTCACAAGAGGAAAATTAGTGTCACCACCATAACCACTACAACCATCACTAACACCACCACCAGCACGAAGAACGCTATGGATAGCAACTGCTAAATCCCCACACAAGTCGCCTCTCTTCAAGTTTAGAATCCTCTTCTGAAATGAAGTTGACAGTAACACGAGTAGCTATTAAGGGAAGAACACTTTTCTAGTACGACCCAAAATATTGGCTTCCAATATCTCGCATTATTCCTTAAACCATGTTATTCACCACCAGCAGGCAGAATGAATGAAATTATTTGCAACACATTTTCGGCTTCAGTAAATGTTATTCAGAACTACCCACTCAATTTGCAATCAAAAAGGGAGAGAAAATAAAAACTCCAAATATACATTTTGTGAAATTCCTGGCTGCCGCCGCCAGTATTTTATGTTGCTAGAAGCTCGCCTTGATACAGCTTGATACACGTGAAGTAGCTTATGGTACAAAAGTGAAGACGGATGGTGCAGTGTGTAACGGACCAGTGGGAGAGTCTGCCAACTGTACTGAACTTGCTTCTGATTGGTTGGCACGTACGGGTACTAGGCCCCAAAACGCGTAACTTATTAGTTATTTATATACTTTTCATTCTATTTAACCCAGATTTTGTATGACAGTACCTCATGGTTACCCTAAGAGTCCATCGTTTTTGTTTATTAAATTTCACTAGTTTTGAGAAACATAAGAGTAACGATATTGCACCTTCTGATCGCTTTGGTGTGCCTGGAAGACGAAGTACTTCGGCTGCGCTAGTCATTCTGTTTCGGGCGTTCAGCAGGGTCCTACACGTATCTCACTGTTGAGCGCTACTTAGATGTGAATATGTAATAGCCACTCTGTTTAGTGCATACCAGGGAGCCGGACGTGTGTATTTTATTTTGGAAGTTGGATGAAAAAGTTACCATTCAATTAAGAAAGCTATGTCGAGTGTAGCAAAAGTCAATGTGAATGTGTATTTAAACAATAATCAAACATGATACATTAATGAGAAGAGTCGCCTACTATCATTCCCAGTACTACAGATCTTGCGCTGTGTAGATACAGCGACTAACCTGGGCAAGAGGCATAACGGAAAAAGCACAATCACAGGTTCGAATTGACAGCGTAGCAGCCTCCGCCGAAGACGATCCCACGACCGACGAGCTGTCTTCTGCCCTGGAGACACAACTTTATAAAACGACAGATTGGAGTAATGAATTGTCAAAGACTCTTATTGAACTCCTCCATGTCTCTCCAGCT
This sequence comes from Schistocerca gregaria, assembly GCF_023897955.1. Lineage (NCBI taxonomy): Eukaryota > Metazoa > Arthropoda > Insecta > Orthoptera > Acrididae > Schistocerca > Schistocerca gregaria. The sequence goes on from NC_064922.1 coordinate 199,313,308, forward strand.
TCCAGATCTGCCTTCCAAAGGGACATATAATACATAATTTACAGGGGTCGGCATGTGTTATTATGTGTAGCATAGATTTTCATACATCGTTTATGAGCAATGCAAAAAAAGAAAGAAATAAAGAAAGATTAAAGCTACTGTCCGTTAACAAATGAAATAGCAAGTAACCGTGTTATAGTCAGTATTCAACATAATGATTTATATTCCGTTCGCTGGGTCCCAATAGTCGTTATAAGAACATGCGTCAAAAATACCTAGCGTATATCGAGTTATAAGGATATCCATGATATCTTCAAGGAGAAATATGCTCACAGCAGTATCACCTTCCCAATGAAGGTGCGAGATATATCGAAATTTGAGTGGCAAACCACATTTCTATTAACGTTTGCCCACTTGAAGAAATTCACGAAGAAGGAAACAAAGACACGTTGTTGTAGATTCACTGCACTTTCCAGCATACAGGAACTGGACGTACCTCGCTAATTCTAATATTTCACAAGGTGCGCACTACACATGCACAAGAAATATGTCTAGATTGCTTTAAGGTCTACTGTCAACACAAACATGCAGCGCATATTTGTGACAGTTGCTTAAACGTGTTTTTGACTGAAATCTGCTTTGCAAATATTCAGTAGGTCGTCAGATGATAGATGCATTTCATGTTGAGGCTCCTGACTATGAAAATAGCATGGCCAAATTTAAAAACTTCAGAGAAAGGAACGAGACCTATTTGTAGTACACACATGTGTGGAGAGCATACTAGCAGCTATAAAGACGCGAGGAAGCAATCCTAATGCCTCACATCAAACGACATTCTGGAAGCACAACCCTACTACAGCAGTATATCCAGTTGCCTGCTCGTTTGATGAAAGGCGCCCCCACTTCCACTCATAATTTGATGAACGGCCTGCAAATCATCCATTCGAATACCTAATGGAACACATTATAGGAGACAAAGCGCTCTGTAACATTATTATTCCTCTAAAATGTTGATGAAAGAAGAGATACAAAGGCAAAGGGTAAAGGTGAGAGAGTTTTTTTGATCTACGTTTACATAGTGAAAACACAACGAAAGAACATGTTCATTGACACATTATAGCCAAGTCTCACGAAAAATGTAACCAAGTTTATGAATTACCTTCACACATACCCACATTTTTGCACAGACTCAGTCGATGTGACTGTCATTTTCTCGTGAAAAACCTGAATGACATAGACAATTAGATATTAAGGAAATTACAGACGCCAGCTAAGAAGTGAGAAGAATTTTGTATCCAAATCTGGGTGAACACGCAAAGGTATCCATGTAATCTGACGTTCGCATAATCGCAGATATTTTTGAAAAGTTCATAAGTGTATGCATGTCAGTTTGCATCCTAGGCCCTGCGCATTAATTCCCAGCACCTATGTTAACTTTGGTAATGAGTCGATGATGAATGGAAAAGATTGAAACTAGTCATCATTAACACAAAATGTCAGCACAAATGAGATCGAAAAATAAAAAGAGAATAAATTTTTTCCAGAATGAGCTTTGTATGAGTTACCGATACCAATTGTGGCTCGTAGATATTCAGGCATCAGATATTACGTTTTTTAATTTTATGAAATGCGCAGTTTGAGAAGTACATTCCCGAACTTTTAAAGCAAGATACCAATCTTTGCAATACTTTGAAATGTTACCAAATTCCGACTGAATATTTGTGCTGCTCTATTAAGATAATACGTCATCACTTTCGGACATTACTGCATCACCTGCGGAAAGTTTGAGGTTACTATTAATATTACCTGGAACGTCATTAATATACATCACTGAGCAACAACGGTTCCAACAAACTTCCGTCGGCTACAGTAGAGCTTACATCTACATCTATAGATCACTCTCCATCCGAAAATAACTTGCTGCATTCTTCCTACCAATTAGATTCTCAATCCGGCCAAAATTTCACTTGAGACCCCAAGCGACAGTACTTTTCGTAATAAGCATAGCATGGAACTGAACCAAATGTTTGGGCTCAGGTTACTTTGTAAGATTCTACAGTAAACAGATCTCAAGGACATTGGAGTGTTTTTTATGGGTTCTTCTGCTACCCTTTTTCTAAACGGATGTGACCTGTGTGTTTCTTCACACTATTGGGCATGGTATTTTGTTTGAGAGATCTACAGTAGGTTACAGATAAAAGAGGAGCTAACTCGGCAGCAAATTCGGTGTAGAGTCTGCTAGGGATTCCATCGGGCACTGGAGATTCGTTCAATTTTTGCTATTGCAGCTTTTTCTCAAGACAAGAATATCCTCGTCTTTGTAGTGGTGCAGGGATTAAACTGGGACAATAAACCTGGTTTTTGTTTGTTAAAGCACATCTTAAAGCCGAGTTCAGAAATTTTGCTTTTGCTTTGCTACCCTCAATTTCAGTCCTCCTCCCTCCCGTGTCTGCATACTAGCTGTGGTACCACTTACAGCCTTTACATGGGACCGTAATTTCTTTGGATTTTGTGAGAGAACATTTGATAATTTTCTGCTACGATAGTCGTTAAATGCTTTGTACACTGCCCTCTTGACAGCCAAACGTGTCTCGTTTAGCACCCCCCTATTTATAGCTGTAATGGACGGATGTTGGGCAGTTCCCTACGACATCGAAATAAAAGAGTTAAGTAAGCAGCGGAATCATGGATTTACTACCACCAAAAATGTAAAATACGCAGTCATCATCATGCAAGATGATTTTCAACTCGATGCAGTGCGACTAGAATCTCATCGTTTTCCTCCCAGTGCTCTACAGTATGGGGGCAGGGAGGGGACCGTCTATGGGAACTACATGAAATGTAACGCCGCTGACAGGTGATTTCTCTTACAATCTTTGATTCTGTTGTACTGAGAGACAGTGCGGTCTATGTTTTCTTTCAAGGCGGGAGAGTCCTTTTATCATGTAATATTTTTGAAAATAAATTGTCGTTATTTCGCTGTGCCATCTGTTGTCTCAGGTGCAGTACGGGACTACAAGTCTTACTGCTGGAGTAAACAGGGTGTGTCAAAAAGGACTTGAAAAGTTTGGAATGATACAGAAGTTTATTGAGACAGCTTACAGACTCAGTATATGTATCATTTTGTAGGAAATAACCTCAAGTTTCACATAAAAGACTCAATTGTCATTTTGGTTCGATGTGACTGCCATTTATGATGCGGCAAACATCCCACCGAGAATTAGCTTCTTCAGTCACTCGTTGCAGAAAATCGGGCATAACTTGTGCAACGGCAGCATACATTCTATTTGGTAGGAGAGGAACGTACACACGGTCGTTTAAAGACATAATCGGGCATAACTTGTGCAACGGCAGCATGCATTCTATTTGGTAGGAGAGGAACGTACACACGGTTGTTTAAAGACATGAATTCAGTGACGTCAAGTCTGGGGAGCGAGGTAGTCATGCTACTGGCCCTTCACGGCCAATCCACCGACCAGGGAGGCGATTATCGAGGAAACCTAGAACTTACTTGAGTAAATGAGGTGGTGCAATGTCTTTCTGGTCGTAAATCACCCAATCTCCGTTATCTTCATCGATTCCTCAAATTAAAAAGTTTTCAGGCATATCCAGATACACTATACCAGTGACAGTTTTCTCAATGAAGAAGAAAGGGCGATACACTTTCAATTCACTAAGGGCACAAACCACGTTACCTTTGGGGCTGTCGCAAATGCCTTCGAGGGTTGCATGTGATTTTTCGCTGCCTCATATTCTGCAGTTGTGGTTTTATCATGCTACTGATGTCAAATGATGACTCATCGCTGCAGATTATTGTGTTCAGGAGCATTTCGTCGTCCTCTACCCAGAGCAACATTTCCGAACAAAATTCCCCATAAAAAACCTTAACTGCGCCACTAATCTGCTGTGCCATTGTGAATATGTGTGGTTTCACGGGTAAACATCTACACAGTGCTCGCTAAACAGTCTTTTGCAGAATACCAGTCTCACGAGACACAGGTCGTGTTTATTTTTGTGGACTGTAAGCAAAGCTCTCCCTAACCTGTTCGACATAATCAATAATACGCAGGCGACGTAGTGATTTTCCATGTCGCAGTGAACAACACGTCTCAACGATGTTCTTGTGCTGAGAGTAAATTGCAGGTCTGGACGTAGGTTCTTTAGCGTATTCGGAGTCAAATTTGCACTGAACAGTTGTTGCAGAGTTCGTTTCATGAAATCAAAACCCACATCGAGGACGCTCCGCAGGAGTGAAAGTAGCCAATTTATCAGTGCACTACGTTGAATGTCCTGGTGCAGGAATGGGGTACCGATGCACTTACTGGAGTACCTTTGCTAAAAAATGACACATCTACCGTTTCTGCAAGTTATCTTAGTAACTTTCTATATTATTTGAAAGTTGTAAAGTTCTATTTTACTTACCCTGTATATTGTTGTCATTGAATAGTGACCTACTTGCCTCATTTAAATGTTTTATTTGCCTGAAAGAGCAGGAGCGCAACAGCAATGATAGATTACACACATTTGCTGGCCTTTATTTCTACGTGATATTTCCATACATTTGTTAAATCCACCCATGTCATTCACTCTCGAACAGTACATAAGACTTCTTAGCTACGCATGTTGTCTTCAACTATGTTGGTTGGTTAGTTGATTTTGGGGGACGGGACCCAACATCGAGGTCATCAGTCTCATAGAGCTAGGGAAGGATGGGAAAGGAAGTTGGCCGTGCCGTTGGATACGTATTAGTTACTGGAATTAAGGAAAACGCCGAAGGGAGGACCCACCAATATAACTTTCTTTTCATACAACCTACTTATTAAAAATATATGAACTCTGCAGCATTTAACCATAAAATTTTCTTTAACAAAATTAACAAATTTGCAAAATTCTTTTGAGCTTAAATCTTAAGTTGAATAAGGTTTTAATCTTTGCAAAAGAAATCTGAAGTGCTATATAGTAAAACAGCAAGCAATATGATAATGATTACAAGACGGCCGGACCTTCAGCCCGCCCGTTATCAGGTTTAACAGTGGTGTTTACTACTGCGCTGGACACAATCTGTCTTTTTAAACCCCCTTCGGCAACACATGAAAACTTTATAAGCAACATTCATAACAAGATTGATTTAATTACTCGAAACATATGACTTAATTTTTAATTTGATGGCTTCCATGTCGAAAGATTCGGGGTTAAGACGGACACCAGTGCTTAAAGTTTAAACAGATTAGCAAACAATATGACAAGGATAAGGCTTACTTTAAAGCAGACAAACTCTTTAATTCAATCGGCAACTAAGGTGAGACTGGATACCACCCCGTCTCGTCTGACAATTTTATTTTGTGTAAAGCCCTGGTGACAGTTGCCAGTTAATGGTTTCAAAGTTAAACTGATTGCCATTTATTAAAACCACTCTGAAGCAACTTCTTAAAACGTTACTTGTGAACAATTATTACAAGAGAACTCACTCGGTGGAACCACAAGATCCAGCTAAAATACACCAATAATTACCAGGTCTTTCAAACACAGAAACGAACAGTTTAGTACAACAGTTTGTTCAGATTATAGCTGATGACTGAGAAATGCAATTACAATCAAAGAATTGGACCGGTTAGCAGCTAAACCTGTCCACAAGTTCCTTCTTTGTTTAACAACAACCTGTGCCTTAGTACGACTGTTCCGACTGTATTTACGACCAAGAGCTGATTAATTAGAACATTAATGGTCGGGTACAAATCGGAAAGAGAAGGCCATATAATAGCGGGACAAATTTTCAAACGACAGCTAGTGTCTTAATACTGTACTACTGCATATATTTACGAACAAACAGCCGACCGAGTAAAATTCTGAGGTTGGGTTCAAAATGGTCCAAATGGCTCTGAGCACTATGGGACTTAACTGCTGAGGTCATCAGTCCCCTAGAACTAAGAACTACTTGAACCCAACTAACTTCAGGACATCACACACATCCATGCCCAAGGCAGGAATCGAACCTGCGACCATAGCGGTCGCGCGGTTCCGGACTGAAGCGTCCAGAAACGCTCGGCCACCCCGGCCGGCTGAGGGTCGGGTACAAACCAGAAAATAATAAGGACGGCAGGACGGGAATGAAACAAATCACCACGAGGATTATAGAATGCTACTCGCGTTTATCAGCAAGCAGTTCCATGGATCCACGGTGCGTCGCAGCGGCTACTGAATAGCGCCGATGAAAGCCAGCTAGAGAGGGCAGCCAGGCCACGAGCGGTCGTCCGACACGAATGTCGGCAACCAACCAACGGGATGTCGGCCTGCTGTACGTAGTCGACGCTGACCCCGCTGAAGTACTCCGGTATCGTCGCTCTGCGCAGGCCACCCTCGCGCAGCTCGTGCTTCGGCCACTCGGACCCCGTGACCACCTCTTTTCGCGACGGTACCGCCAATCAGCGAACTTCGTGCCTCTCTCTCGGGCCATCGAACCCCGTATACATCGGCAAGCAAAGGCCTAAGGACACAACCCACAGATACCAACTCTTTCTCGTAGATATTCTGAGCTAGTGGCGCCAGACAGAACAGTCTACTAATTCAGTGGCGCCAGGGCTCACCGTTCCATAGGATACATCCCGCCATTTGCCTGAAGCGAACTAGGGAAATCACGGATAACCTAAATCAGGATAGCCAGATGCGGGTTTGAACCGACGTCCACCCGAACGCCAGTCTTTAACTATGTGTTTCAAGTGTTGTGGATAGTGTGCTTTTGTTTGTGTGGTTGTCTAGGGGTATTTATTGCAGACCGCATGTGTCATCATGTAACGTTTCGCGTCCACCGTTACATATTGATGGAACGTTTAAACCGAGCGGAATATTTTAATCTGACAGTTCCTTGAACCGGTAGTGCTTGTTCGCATTTAACACTTGTGTGGTACCTGTGTTTCCGAGTCGATGGGTGTATTTGTCAACCTCGATACTACTGGACCTGGGAGAGAGGGCGGTTCGGTCGGTTTCTGGCGAGTCAGCGCGTAACGGGGGCAGATAGCATATGCACAGCTGACGTGAACGCTCTGGCAGTGTGATGCGTTTTCCTTAGTTATCACTGTACTTTCTTCACTGTAACTGAAATCCCTGGGATAGCAGGACAGAGGAGATGCAGTTATATTTGTGGAAAGGGGCCAAAATAAGTTACTGCCAGTTTTACTCTACATATAATCTTTATTTCTTAAAACACACAATCACACAAGCAAGAATCAAAACTGTCAAGATTTTAACGAAAGACGTCCTTTGATTTAATTTAGATCGGCTGAAGGCCACATCGACACTCCAAGGCACAAGGCCTAAGCAAGGGACTGAGGTGCAGGAGTTCTTCTGAAGGTTTCACTTCCTTAGAAATTTTTTTTTATCTTCAATATAAATAGGCTGGAAGATTTAGTTTAATTTTTTTCCTTAGAACTCGGCTGTAGGCCTCACATTAATCAAGAGCAGTGTTACTGCTTAAGGCCGGGACAAAGATTTTCAAATTTTAATCTAAATAGGGTCAAAACTCGGCTGAAGGCCGCATATCAACAAAACAATTTAACGGCTTGAGGCGTACGAAGAAGAGCTTTCAATTTGAAAAGGCTGAAGGCCTTATCTTAAAATATTCCGCTTAAAACTCGCCTGAAGGCCTCATACCAAAGAATAACAATCTTATGGCTTAAGGGCAAGACAAGGATTTTGAATTTTGAATTTAAGAGATCTGAAGGCCACATACCAACTTGAAACCAATTTACGGCTTAAGGGCTAGGCACAATGAATTTTAAATTTTAATTTTGAAAGGCTGAAACTGGGCTGAAGTCCACATACCAAACAAGAAACTTTTTTGTTTTTATTGTACGGCTTAGGATATAAGAAGGAAAGCCTTGCAATTATAAGCTAAAACCCGGCTGAAGGCCACACAGAGTACTTAAGACTAAAAAGGAAATCACTATGTAAAACATAAGGAGTGGCGCTCAGAAGGTTCCAAGGGTCGGCCTGAGAAGTTAACACTAACGCACGTTTAGGTGAGACAGGCAGCCAGGTAGACAAGCTATTAATCGGAAGGCAACCCAACCGAGAGCCAGCCGACGAACTAACCAACGAGATCCCTTCTGCTCCATCCGACCAGCAAAACGACAAAAGATGTCAATAGCACAACGTTCTGGATACTGGTGCCCAAGCCAGCCAATTCAGAATAAACGCCCAAAACTACGAACAACACATCAGCTGGAATTAGATTTTCACTCTGCAGCTGAGTGTGCGCTGATACGAAACTTCCTGTCAGATTAAAACTGTGTGCCCGACTGAGACTCGAACTCGAGACCTTTGCCTTTCACGGGCAAGTCCTCTACCATCTTAGCTACGGAAGCACGATTCACACCCGGTCTCACAGCTTTACTTCTGCCAGTATCTCGTCTCCTACCTTCCAAACTTTACAGAAGCTCTCCTGCGAATCTTGCAGAACTAGCACCCCTGAAAGAAAGGATACTGCGGAGACATGGCTTAGCCACAGCCAGGGGGATGTTTCCAGAAACGTTTGGAAGGTAGGGGACGAGATACTAGCAGAAGTAAAGCTGTGAGGACGGGGCGTGAGTCGTGGTTGGGTAGCTCAGTCGGTAGAGCACCTGCCGACCTGACTATACGCCACGGAGACTTCCTCGCTGCACCGCCCCATCCGTTCGACTGCAGTACACAGATAGCATTTCAATAACTGCCCAGTGGACATGACACAAGCTTCACACAGTTCCACGAAAACATTTCTACAAGGAACTTGAACAACCGTAAAGTCTATCACTGAACAACATCAAAGACGAATCACAAGTGGACACACACAGAGAACCGATAGGCGGTCGGCGACCAAATACATGTCGTCTGATCAGACGACCGACCGTACGGCCAAGCAAGGCTTTCTCGACTGAAGTCATGTGTGTCGGCAACGGTAGGGCGAATAATGGCTCTCCGGAACTCACTGCTGCTGCGCCCTGACTCAACTCCCGACATACGAGGCCCCGGAAATACTAGCCGTCGCAGCAGAGATAACATGACAGTATTGTTATCGATAAGCGCTGCTGCTGCCACACACGGGCAGGCAAGCCAGCAACTTAGTGATGCTAGTTATTCAAATAAAATAAAAGGGGAGGCGGCTGTACCGCAAAAACAAGATGACAAGTAATAAACGGCATCAACACGAGCCACGAACGGCTCAGTCACGTTACCGTTTTAAGAGGGGGGGGGGGGGGGGGGGGGGGGGAAGGACGTTAAACGGGCAATCTAGACTTTTACAAATAAATTCGTAAAACTTTGTCAGCATGACCAGGAGGGATTCAGGATTCACACGCAAAGCAGTGGAAGTTCAAAAACATAACAAGATTAATTTTGCTTTACATGTGAAAGTTCGACATTTTTTCACTTACTATTGGCTGCGTTTGTTGCTGTAGGTGCACGTTTCTTCATAAGTAAGAGTGATTCTTCGATGAATTTTGCACAGCATACAAACCATACTTACAGGTGTATGAAACTCTAGAAATTATTTAATTTATGAAAAAATGAAGGTGCTGTTAATTTTAAACTTCATGTTCAGAAGAAAATCAAATTTTATGGTTAATTATCTCAATTTTTACCACAATTTTCAATAGCTCTGGAAAATTCTAGAGTTTCATACACCTGTAAGTATGGTTTGTATGCTGTGCAAAATTCATCGAAGAATCTCCCTTACTTATGAAGAAAAGTGTACCTATATCAACAAATGCACCCAACGGTAAGTGAAAAAAGTCAAATTCCAAATGTAAAAAAAATATATGTATTTTCTTATATTTTTGAACTTCCACTGCTATGAGTGTAAGTCCTGAATCCTTTCTGGTCATTTTGACAAAGTTTTAGGAATTTATTCGTAAAAGTATAGACAGTGGAAAATAAAATGTCATCTGGTGCCTCTCCCACTCCAAGCCGTCCCGTTTGACGTCCTACCCCCCTTGAGGAATAGTTCTTACAACTAAATCTACATCTACATTTATACTACGCAAGCCACCCAACGGTGTGCGGCGGAGGGCACTTTACGTGCCACTGTCATTACCTCCCTTTCCTGTTCCAGTCGCATATGGTTCGCGGGAAGAACGACTGCCGGAAAGCCTCCATGCACGCTCTAAACCCGTGATCTACACGGGAGGGGGAAGCAATATATTCGATACGTCACCCAGAAACGCACCCTCTCGAAACCTTTACAGCAAGCTACCCCGCGATGCAGAGTGCCTCTCTTGCACAGTCTGCCACTTGAGTTTTCTAAACATCTCCGTAACGCTATCACGCTTATCAAATAACCCTGTGACGAAACGCGCCGCTCTTCTTTGGATCTTCTCTATCTCCTCCGTCAACCCAACCTGGTACAGATCCCACACTGATGAGCAATACTCAAGTATAGGTCGAACGAGTGTTTTGTAAGCCACCTCCTTTGTTCATGGACTACATCTCCTAAGGACTTTCCCAATTAATCTCAACCTGGTACCCGCCTTACCAACAATTAATTTTATATGATCATTCCACTTCAAATCGTTCCGCACGCATACTCCCAGATATTTTACAGAAGTAACTGCTACCAGTGTTCCTGTCGCTATTATATAATCATACAATAAAGAATCCTTCTTTCTATGTATTCGCAAAACATTACATTTGTCTATGTTAAGGGTCAGTTGCCACTCCCTGCACCAAGTGCCTATCCGCTGCAGATTTTCCTGCATTTCGCTGCACTTTTCTAATGCTGCAACTTCTCTGTATACTACAGCATCATCCGCGAAAAGCGGCATGAAACTTCCGACACTATCTACTAGGTCATTTATATATATATTGTGGAAAGCAATGGTCCCATAACACTTCCATGTTGGACGCCAGAGATTACTTTAACGTCTGTAGACGTCTCTCCATTGAGAACAACATGCTGTGTTCTGTTTGCTAAAAACTCTTCAATCCAGCCACACAGCTGATCTTATATTCCGTAGTCTCTTACTTTGTTTATCAAGCGACAGTGCGGAACTGTATCGAACGCCTTCTGTAAGTCAAGGAAAATGCCTTTATGTAATATTTTCTGGTTCTCATGAACAAATAAAGCGAGCTGGGTCTCCCACGATCGCTGTTTCCGGAATCCATGCTGATTCCTACAGAGTAGATTCTGGGTTTCCAGAGTGATTGTTCGGGCTCCTTTCTAAACGGAGCCGCCGTCGGCGGGGCGTCGAGTGAAGTCCTGCTTCCCGGAAACAGCTCCAATCGCCGTGGAAACCAGACATGCGCCGGCGCCGGCAGGCATCTGACGGCACTCCGCCTCGTGTTGGCGAAAATTAGCAGCGTCCGACGCCTGAAATCAATTTCCGCTTCCGCTGACATTGGCACTTCTATCCGGCACAGCGTTCTATTTCCCCGATCTGTTGATAAACCGGGCGATCCTTAGCTCGCTTTCATTTACTCTGAGTAACTTGTCCCTAGATGTACTTCTGACAATAATTCACGATTCGCAATAGGGCTTTCCAATGTCAGCATGTCTATGACACACCCAAGTATAGCTTCCCTGAGTAGGCTTTTTGGATGAAAGACACAGCAAAATACTTTCCGAATTTCACACGTCCAATCCTAATCCGTTATGTAAATAGAATTTTAAACGTTTCCTCAGCTTTAAAAACATTTATTCTCCATTCGTCAACCTGTGACGTTACGTCACATAAATGGACATTTGGAGAAAAGGAAAAAAAGGTTTTTGCTTGTGTTACGTGTGAATTATAAATTATTTCCAGACTGTGTACGTGTGCGTGATGTATAAGAAAGATTAAAAAAGTTATATAATATCACTAAAAATCACAAACAGCAATGTGATAAAAAAATAAAAGAACATTCTTTTTACCCGTGTAATGAAAATGAACATAACCAGAGACTATTGCTTTATTTCGGCCGACCGGGGTGGTTGAGCGGTTCTAGGCGTTACAGTTTACAACCGCGCGACCGCTCCCGTCGCAGGTTCGAATCCTGTCTCAGGCATAGATGTGTGTGATGTCCTTAGGTTAGTTAGGTTTAAGTAGTTCTAAGTTCTAGGGCACTGATGACCTCAGAAGTGAAGTCCCATAGTGCTCAGAGGCATTTGAACTATTTTTTGTTTCGTCTGGCGGTAGGCCGCCTTTGTAGCGCTGGATAATAGTTAATGTAAGTTTGGCTGTATTTTAGTAAAATATACTTATAATTGTTATTAGAAAGTTGTCACCTCTCATGATCGCAACCATTAATTATAGTTAACAAAATTTTTACAGAACTTCGTAGGGCAGTGAGCTCATCTCCCATAGCAGGATTTAGTCGGGCATTACGCTGACGATTCATGATATTAAATGTAAATGTGGGAGGTTTCTCTACCTTGGTCTTACAATAGTCTCAAAGTGAACAGAGTAAAAATAGTTTTCGTTTATTAAAATTTAGAATATTAAATGAGTTCAGTATGTTTCGAGTTTGGCCGCCTAACAGCAGATGAAATGCTCTTCGGTTTCGCCTTGCAAATAATGAACAAGAAAGATTGAAAATATTTTTATCCAGTAGGCTCCCCAATATCTCACTTAATCTTAATGTAGTTTGGTACATAAAAAACCAGTAGCCCCTGAGACCCATATTAATAATTGTATTTTGCGTAAGAATACGCATATTTTCTTTTCTAAAAAGCAGCGCTCCCGCAGACTAACTATTAGAAGGCGGTGAGTCGCACGTTGTGTTTAGAAAACATTATATCGTACGTACATCGGGGCAGCCAATGTGTTATCGCGGTATAAGTTAATTAAAAGTTTCATGCTAGCCCACAATATTTCAAGTCACCCGAACCAAAATCATAAAATTTATAGTTATAAAAACAAAAATATATAAGTATCCCGTGGTAAGGGACCCTCAAACATACATATACAGTTATACCGTGATAGATCGAACCATTTTTCTGTTCAGCAGGTGGTTAGTTTTAGAAGCACTTTGTGATGTACAGGGTGTATCAAAAAGAAGCACCCGATCTTTAAAAAAATCTTAATTATTATGTTAGTTGAGATGCGTGCGTGAACATCGCATTGTTGGGAAGAGCAAACCCTCGAGTTTTACATGGTTCCCGCTACGTAGCAACAGTGTGGGACCACTTCAGTTGTAGTAAAAATGGTGTCGGGACAACGTAACGCGTTTTGTGTTCTACGTTTTGCGCAGAGCGGGTCAGTGATAACTATTCAGCGGGACTTTCGTGGTAGATATGGTGTGGATGCTCCTATAACACACAGCATTAGACGATAGCATGAACAATTCCGAGAAACAGGTTGTTTGTGTAAAGGCAAATCGCCAGGCTTTCCCCGAGTGTCTGACACAAACATCAAAAGCATCCGCGTTAGTTTCACAAGGAGTCCACAGAAATCTGTTCGCCGTGCAGCTCGACAGCCCAACGTACCCCCGATGTCCGTCTGGGGTGTGTTGTGTCGACGTTTACACACGAAACCATACAAAATTCAGCTACTCAAAGTCTTCGTGAAAGTAACAGACAAAAAAGTGTGAATTTCTGAAATTTCGTCTTGACAAGATGGAGTATGACAGTTTTCTTCAGTGTTTAGTGACGAGGCAACATCGCATTCAGATGGAAAGGTGATCCGTCATAATGTGAGAATGTGGGGTATGGAACGACCACATGAAGTTGTACACCGTGAGAGGGACTGTCCAAAATTTAATGTGTTTTGTGCAGTTTCACGGGGAAAGGTAAGCACATTTTTCGATATGCTTGACAGCTTTCTTTTCCCACAGTTGGAGACTGATTCGAACGACTTCACTAACAAAATAGGATAGGGTACCGCCACTCTGGCATCTGGAAGTCGGGGAATTTTTAAATTAAAAGAGTACTAAGCGATGGATCGGTCGCATTGGACCAAATGATTCAGCCTTTCATTTCTGGCCTCCGAAGTCGCCGGACCTGACAGTATGTGATTACTTCTTGTGAGGATTTATCAAAGACTCTGTTTATGTGCCTCCATTACCAGCAACAATGAATGAACTGAGACTTCGCATAACAGCAGCTGTGGAAGCTTTAAATCAAGACATACTCGCTGCAGTGTGGGAACAATGTAAATACCGCACTGATATACGACGTGCATCTGAAGGGGGCTTATTGAACAAAACTTTTTGAGTTTCCGGTTCATCAAAAAACAAAATTCGTTGTATATGTTCATTAGTTTGGGAAATATAGACGTGCCAAATCGGATCATTCTTTTTGATACAATCTGTATTTAACGGAACAAACATTATTGTGTTCTGTTCCTTCATTTATTTGTGGGCCTTCGACATCGAATTCGATATTTGGAACACTGTGCTGCGTCAAGAAGGCGCACGTTGCACATACAGGCAATTTGGGAAGAACATGTGACACTGTTGGTCTAGTTAGTCAAAATTGTCTATATTGGAAGACAATAATATTATAGTGAGAAGCTCAAGATTTTATGTTCTCCATGAATGAGGATTACAGATCAGAAATAGAGGTGAATGTGTAATTTTTTCACTTAGGGCACAAGAAGAGGCACGTTCTCCGATAACGGGAGGTAAGCAGTGCTTTTAAGTAATTTCACTGCAATAGGCCTTCATGAAATACGCCCGAAGATGTCTGACGACGTGATAGACAAACTTTAGTATGAAGAAAACCAAAACAAACCTTATGAACATATGGATGGAGTTCACACCAACACCGCAGAAATGATAAAGAAAGTGCGCCAAGAGTTGAGTGAGACGTAGCGGAAGGAAGATACATCACGTTTCCATCATTGAAAATAGATTGCAGGGCCTGCTGATGTTAACACAATTAATTTAGGAACTATTGGTAACGTGGTGATGGTATGATGATGTTGGCACATAACAGCACGGTCTTTAGCGTCTATAAAAAATCTCCATGAATGTCGTAAAATCATTAGAGTGGCATTTGCAAATTAAAGCGCAAAGAACAGTTTAAAAATTTGCGCATCCACAAAACAACAGAAAATCCCGTTGTCAGCTCTGATACACAATGTTTTTGTTGTGATCTTTAGTTCGTGGTATGGTTAGATGTAGCTCTCCATACTACTCTATCCTTGCAAGCCTATTCGTCACCGAATAACTACTGCAAATTACATCTTTCTAAATTTGCTAACTGTAATCATCTCTTGATTTTTCCTCTCCAAGTTTTACCCCCAACACTTCTCTCTAATACTAAACTGCTGATCCCTTGAGGGCTCAGAATATGTCCCATCGATCGATCCCTACTCCTAGTCATGTTGTGTCACAAATGTCTTTCCTCCACAGTTCTATTCGGTACCTTCTCATTTTTACTTGATCTACTCCCCTAATCTCAATCATTCTTCCGTAACGCCACATTTCGAAAGCTTCTCTTCTCGTCTCGTCCAAACTGTTTATTGTCCATGTTTCACTTCCATACAAAGCTACACTCGGAACAAATATTGTCATAAAAGATTCCTAGCACTTGAATTTATATTAGATGTTAACGAATTTCTGTGCTTTAGAACCGCTTTCCTTACCATTGCCAGTCTACATGTCCGCTCTGCTTCGGCCATCGTCACCTCTTTTGCTGCTCAAACAACAAAACTCATCTACTACTTTAAGTCTCGTTTTCTAATCTATTCCCCTCAGCATTGCCTGACTTAATTCTATTACCTTGATTTGCTTTTGTTGATGTTCAGCTTATATCCTCATTCCAAGACATAGTCCATTCCGTTCACGAGCTCATCAAGTCCTTTTATCGCTGACGGAATTGCAGCTCACCGGAAAACCTTTAAGTTTTTATTTCCTCATTCTGCACTTTAATTCCTACTCCAAATATTTCTTTATTTCGTTAACTGCTTGCTCAACGTACAGATTGAATAACATCAGCGATAGCTTCTTAAGCAATGCTTTCCTGTGATGAACATCGACTTTAATAACTACCATCTCCTGTAAAAATTGTGAATAGCCTTTCGCTCCCTGTATTTTATCCCCGCTACCTTCAGAATAAGAAAGGAAAAATCTGTAGAAAGAATTAAAGGCAGTAGGCGCCTGAGTCGGCTGATCACTGGAATAAATGGGATTTGCCGCTCTTATATTCACTAAAATCCCCCGCCTAAAAGTTCAGGCCAAAGTTCAGACACTTCACAAAATTTAAAAAACTCCACCACACTCTTCTCTTCGTCAGCTAAAATCCCTACCTAAATTTCCTTCTGCCAGCCAGTCAGAAAACGAAATGCACTCAGCATAAATGTGGCCCACAGTGATTTGCGCCCTACAGGTATCACAGACTGGAGGTCCTCTCACCGAAGTAAACAGCCACGCGTTTGGGAACAGTGTCCACTTTCGAGGTGGGTCAGGACTACACCATTCTGCCTGAGCAATTGGCATCAAGAACGCCAAAGTTGAAAGTAGACCTCACCAACTGCCCCTTATTGGTCATCAATGTCGGCCACTCCTCCTCACACAACTGCATGGATCTGGAACTCACCAGCGAAATTACAGCTCTCATGGCACACTCTCTAACGTAAGACATTTCTAACGCGGTCAGCGTGGAGGCGATCTGTAGCTTTATGAACACTGAATCCGTTAACCATCTTTTCATATAGATTACCCATTCGGGCTATTCTCTGTTGCCGCCTTCGGATCTGCAAAAGATGAGACTGAAAGTACTAGGATACAGCAACTAAGATAACATCATACATAAATATACCCAAAATTTGCAGTACTTGGAATAACAGTGTATCTATGTTTCCATCATTACACAATCTTCTCTTTCAGTATAGTAAGTGGTGCTGTACAGTGTCTGTAGATGTTGGTATTGTGAGGTATACTAGAAGTTGGCATGTCAGTTTTAAAATACACTCCTGGAAATTGAAATAAGAACACCGTGAATTCATTGTCCCAGGAAGGGGAAACTTTATTGGCACATTCCTGGGGTCAGATACGTCACATGATCACACTGACAGAACCACAGGCACATAGACACAGGCAACAGAGCATGCACAATGTCGGCACTAGTACAGTGTATATCCACCTTTCGCAGCAATGCAGGCTGCTATTCTCCCATGAAGACGATCGTAGAGATGCTGGATGTAGTCCTGTGGAACGGCTTACCATGCCATTTCCACCTGGCGCCTCAGTTGGACCAGCGTTCGTGCTGGACGTGCAGACCGCGTGAGACGACGCTTCATCCAGTCCCAAACATGCTCAATGGGGGACAGATCCGGAGATCTTGCTGGCCAGGGTAGTTGACTTACACCTTCTAGAGCACGTTGGGTGGCACGGGATACATGCGGACGTGCATTGTCCTGTTGGAACAGCAAGTTCCCTTGCCGGTCTACGAATGGTAGAACGATGGGTTCGATGACGGTTTTGATGTACCGTGCACTATTCAGTGTCCCCTCGACAATCACCAGAGGTGTAAGGCCAGTGTAGGAGATCGCTCCGCACACCATGATGCCGGGTGTTGGCCCTGTGTGCCTCGGTTGTATGCAGTCCTGATTGTGGCGCTCACCTGCACGGCGCCAAACACGCATACGACCATCATTGGCACCAAGGCAGAAGCGACTCTCATCGCTGAAGACGACACGTCTCCATTCGTCCCTCCATTCACGCCTGTCGCGACACCACTGGAGGCGGGCTGCACGATGTTGGGGCGTGAGCGGAAGACGGCCTAACGGTGTGCGGGACCGTAGCCCAGCTTCATGGAGAGGGTTGCGAATGGTCCTCGCCGATACCCCAGGAGGAACAGTGTCCCTAATTTGCTGGGAAGTGGCGGTGCGGTCCCCTACGGCACTGCGTAGGATCCTACGGTTTTGGCGTGCATCCGTGCGTCGCTGCGGTCCGGTCCCAGGTCGACGGGCACGTGCACCTTCCGCCGACCACTGGCGACAACATCGATGTACTGTGGAGACCTCACGCCCCACGTGTTGAGCAATTCGGCGGTACGTCCACCCGGCCTCCCGCATGCCCACTATACGCCCTCGCTCAAAGTCCGTCAACTGCACATACGTTTCACGTCCAAGCTGTCGCGGCATGCTACCAGTGTTAAAGACTGCGATGGAGCTCCGTATGCCACGGCAAACCGGCTGACACTGACGGCGGCGGTGCACAAATGCTGCGCAGCTAGCGCCATTCGACGGTCAACACCGCGGTTCCTGGTGTGTCCGCTGTGCCGTGCGTGTGATCATTGCTTGTACAGCCCTCTCGCAGTGTCCGGAGCAAGTATGGTGAGTCTGACACACCGGTGTCAATGTGTTCTTTTTTCCATTTCCAGGAGTGTAACTGCTTCCTCTGTGTAGCGGACTCTGCTCAGGCAGACGTTTGCTCTGCCTTATACGCTTCCTGCACTTTTATCAGATAACGTTGCGATGGCAGATTTACTTTTGAGTTTTATTCGTGCAGGGTGTTTTTATCGCATGACCCAGGTGTTTGTCCTTTTTATGTATTGAGTCTGGCATTTGACCTACGATTTTAGAATGCGGTTTTTAGTTCGTTTCCTGGTGGTTGGCTTTTCCGTTTTTGTTTCTATGGTCGGCCAACTACGGTCACACTAGGTGTGATTTTAATTCCTTTTGTCTGGTCTCTGTCTGTGCCTTTCTTGTCCTGTGTCGTCTCTTCTCATCTCCATCGTTTGTTCTTATTCTTTGTGAGTGTTTCAAGTTCATGGAAAAGCAACCGATGGCCCTAGTAGTGTGGTCCCTTAAATCCCCCAAACCACTCCTGACCTATTAAGCATAACCTGGAAACACACCATCTGATGACGCAAGTCAAGAAATCTGCAGCCTACACGGTCACAGAACCGCCTGTGCGTCTGATTCAGACCCTCCATCGGCCCTGTACCAAAGGAGCACAGTCGGTTCTATCGACGATGCTGCAGATGGTGAGTACTGCCTTAATCTCGCAAGTGAGACTGCCAGTATTTACCATTTCTGCTAGCCGCTCGAAACAAGAGATAATCTCCTCTGATCCAAAGCGACACCCGTCATTGGTGCCAACGTGAGCCACCACCTGCTGTTGGCTGCACCCTGTACTCTTCATGCCATCCGGAAGCACGGTTTTCACATCCTGAATGACTCCCACAGTATTCACACGGAGTGTACACCGGCTTTCTTCCCGTCCTTGACAGCTATGTTCTTATGGGGCCTCATAATGCGCCCAATGTTGGAGCTCCCAACTACCAGCAAACCCACCCTGTGTGAACGCCCAGACGTTTCGGCCCGAGAAGCTTCCTCTGGAACAAGGTGTACGACTGCATCCGGCTCAGAGACACCGTCGTCCACAGGTAACCCCCGAAACCTGTTCGCCAAACAAACTGGAGAGGGAGAGGCCCTATGATCGGCCCTTCGGAAAGTTTTTCACTGCCTTCCAGACTTTGGAATGATCTCCCATTCGAGGTATGGGTTGGGGTCAACCTCAGTGCAGGCAGTACCCGGGGTGGCCACAGCAGTGGACCAATCGAGGGACACGAGGGACGTGCTAGACATCCCTCGCATCCCTGCGTCTGACCCCCCGCCCCCTCCCCCACAGTGCCACAGTGATGCCTCTTGGCAGCAGCTTCAAGCTGTGCGACGGAAGCCAACGCAGCCTGGAGCTGTGAGCGAAGAGCCGCAACTCAGCTCGCATCTGTACACAACAATCACAGTTCCTATCCATTACTGAAGAAGCTCCTGTTTGAAGCTCATAAAAATATACAACAAACGAATGATGAACTCGCCTTATTGCCAGCAGGAACACGAGAGTCTCTGTCTCTGATGGTCTATCCGACACTGAGCTATACTAACTAAAACAAATAAAAGCCTGCACCATACGAGGGTCAATATAAGGGTCGATAGCAACGGCGGCACTGTTCGCTACACTGTTATTAAAATAAAAGCTTGTGGCTTGTAAGCACTCGAACATGCAAGAAAGAACAAAAATAATTTAGTAACTATACAGGTATCGATAAATAAGTCACTCCTGTTGGAAGCTCGTAGAAATATATAACAAACGAACGGTGCACTCGCCTTATTAGCGGCAGGAACACGAGATGCTCTGTCTCTGATGCTCAATCTGACTGTCAAATTGATTCCATATTTCTTTTTTAGACTTCCAGTAGGCTTTTGACACTATTTCCTCACAATATTCTTCTAACCAAACTGTGTTCCTATGGAATATCGCCTCACTTATGCTACTGTATTCGTGATTACCTGTCAGAAATATCATAGTTCGTAGTAACAGACGGGTAATGACCGAGTAAAACATAAGTAATATCCGGCGTTCCCCGAGGAAGTGCTGTAGGCCCTCTATAGCTCCTGATCTGTATTAACGATATAGAAGACAATCTTAGTAGCCTTTTTAGATTGTTTGCAGATGATTCTGTCATTTACCGTCTTGTAAGGTCATGAGATGACCAAAACAAATTGCAAAAAGAATTACATGAGATGTCCGTATCGTGGGAAAAGTGGCAGTTGACCCTGAATAAAGAAAAGTGTGAAGTTATTCACATAAGTACTAAAAGAAATCTATTACGCGATAAGTCACACAAATCCGAAGGCTGTAAATTCAAGTAAATACAGTTACAAATAACCTCAATTGGAACGATCGCATAGAGGGTGTTGTGGGTAGAGCAAACCAAAGACTGCGATTCATTGACAGAACACTTAGAAGGTGCAACAGGTCTACCAAAGAGACTGCTTACACCATGCTTGTCCACCCTATTCTGGAGTGTTGCTGTCCAGTATGGGATCCGTAACAGGTAGGACTGACGGATGACATCGAAAAAGTACAAAGGTGGGCGGCTCGTTTCGTATTATGGCGAAATAGGGGCCACAGACAGGATACGTGAATTGGAGTCGCAAACATTAAAACAAAGGCGTATTCCGTTGCGACGGGATCTTCTCATGAAATTTCAATCACCAGTTTTCTTCTCCCGGTTGCGAAAACACTTTGTTGGCACGCACCTACATACGGACAAATGATCATCACGATAAAAATAAAAGAAATCAGGGCTCGCACAGAAAAATGTAAGTGCTCTTTTGTGCCGCGCGCCTTTCGAGAATGGAAGGGTAGAGAGACAGCTTGAGGGTGGTTCATTGAACCCTCTGACAGGCACTTAACTGTGAATAGCAGAGTAACCACGTAGATATAAATGTAGATCCGAACCCGACCGAACTCATC
This sequence comes from Schistocerca gregaria, assembly GCF_023897955.1. Lineage (NCBI taxonomy): Eukaryota > Metazoa > Arthropoda > Insecta > Orthoptera > Acrididae > Schistocerca > Schistocerca gregaria. The sequence goes on from NC_064922.1 coordinate 199,334,440, forward strand.
TGGGATGTGACGGAACGTGGCGTCAGGGTTTTGGCCCCAGTTCTCGGTATTTTCGAGAATTGGATGACTTGTTTGTGGAGATGTGGTGCCAACTCCCATCAGCGACCTACCAAGACCTCATTACTTCCACGCCACGACTCGTCGTCGCTGTTATCGGCGATAAAATTGTACATACCGGCTATTATGGAGGTGGTCATAATGTTCTGGCTGATCAGTGTATATTGAAATGTAGTTCACGATTTCAGTATTGCAATTCCATCCCCTTTTGTTTCTATATTCATCGATATGATGGTCAACTGTGGTCCTGAAAAGGACCAAGATGATGTTTCTGGTGTGAAAGGATCAGCCGCCAGAGAAACCTGACGCCTAGGTCACTTCCACAAACTATTCGCTGTTCTACAATGGCACTGTGCTTTTCTACTGCTGTGTATGCTTCTATAAGCGAAGGTATCCGTGGTCTAGGGGTGGCGTCTTTGATTCATAATCGATACGTCTTCGGTCCCGGGTTCGATCGCCGCCAGTGCCTAAATTTTGACAAATAGTCAGGATTGGTGGCCGAAGACTTCCGGCATAAGAAGTCAGCCTCATTCTGCCAACGGCCTTGTCAAAACGGGCGGAGGAGCGGATAGAGGTTCAGGGCACTCTCTTGTCCTAGGGGTGGGAAATTGCCCCTAAAGGCGGAAGAATCAGCAATGATCAACGACATGAGGATGCAGAAGGCAATGGAAACCACTGCATTGAAGACACGTAACGTGTATCCACAGGACATGTGGCCTGTAATTGAAGAAGTGTCATGATGATCTCTCCATTGGCAAAAGATTCCGGAATAGTCCCCCATCCGGATCTCAGGGAGGGGACTGCCAAGGGGGAGGTTACCATTAAGAAAAGATTGAATAATCAACGAAAGGGTAACGTTCTAAGAGTCGGGGCGTGGAATGTCAGAAGCTTGAACGTGGTAGGGAAACTAGAAAATCCGAAAAGGGAAATGCAAAAGCTCAGTCTAGATATAGTAGGAGTCAGTGAAGTGAAGTGGAAGGAAGACAAGGATTTCTGCTCAGATGAGTATCGGGTAATATCAACAGCAGCAGAAAATGGTATAACAGGTGTAGGATTCGTTATGAATAGGAAGGTAGGGCAGAGGGTCTGTTACTGTGAACAGTTCAGTAACCGGGTCGTTCTAATCAGAATCGACAGCAGACCAACACCGACAACGATAGTTCAGGTATACAGGCCGACGTCGCAAGCTGAAGATGAACAGATAGAGAAAGTGTATGAGGATATTGAAAGGGTAATGAAGTATGTAAAGGGGGACGAAAATGTAATAGTCATGGGCGACTGGAATGCAGTTGAAGGGGAAGGAGTGGAAGAAAAGGTTACAGGAGAATATGGACTTGGGACAAGGAATGAAAGAGGAGAAAGACTAATTGAGTTCTGTAACACGTTTCAGCTAGTAATAGCGAATACCATGTTCAAGAATCACAAGAGGAGGAGGTATACTTGGATAAGGCCGGGAGATACGGGAAGATTTCAATTAGATTACATCATGGTCAGACAGAGATTCCGAAATCAGATACTGGATTGTAAGGCGTACCCAGGAGCAGATATAGACTCAGATCACAATATAGTAGTGATGAAAAGTAGGCTGAAGTTCAAGACATTAGTCAGGAAGAATCAATACGCAAAGAAGTGGGATACGGAAGTTCTAAGGAATGACGAGATACGCATGAAGTTCTCTAACGCCATAGATACAGCAATAAGGAATAACGCAGTAGGCATTACCGTTGAAGAGGAATGGACATCTCTAAAAAGGGTCATCACAGAAGTTGGGAAGGAAAACATAGGTACAAAGAAGGTAGCTGCGAAGAAACCATGGGTAACAGAAGAAATACTTCAGTTGATTGATGTTCCGGGAAAATCAGGAATACAGAAATACAAGTCACTGAGGAATGAAATAAATAGGAAGTGCAGGGAAGCTAAGACGAAATGGCTGCAGGAAAAATGTGAAGACATCGAAAAAGATATGATTCTCGGAAGGACAGACTCAGCATACAGGAAAGTCAAAACAACCTTTGGTGACATTAAAAGCAACGGTGGTAACATTAAGAGTGCAACGGAGATTCCACTGTTAAATGCAGAGGAGAGAGCAGATAGGTGAAAAGAATACATTGAAAGCCTCTATGAGGGTGAAGATTTGTCTGATGTGATAGAGGAAGAAACAGGACTCGATTTAGAAGAGATAGGGGATCCAGTATTAGAATCGGTATTTAAAAGAGTTTTGGAGGACTTAAGGTCAAATAAGGCAGAAGGGATAGATAACATTCCATCAGAATTTCTAAAATCAATGGGGGAAGTGGTGTGTAGAATATATTTGTCTGGCGACATACCATCTGACTTTCGGAAAAGCATCATCCACACAATTCCGAAGACGGCAAGAGCTGGCAAGTGCGAGAATTATCGCACAATCAGCTTAACAGCTCATGCATCGAAGCTGCTTACAAGAATAATATACAGAAGAATGGAAAAGAAAATTGAGAATGCGCTAGATGACGATCATTTTGGCTTTAGGAAAAGTAAAGGGACAAGAGAGGCAATTCTGACGTTACTGCTAATAATGGAAGCAAGGCTCAATAAAAATCAAGACATATTCATAGGGTTTGTCGACCTGGAAAAAGCGTTCGACAATATAAATTGGTGCAAGCTGTTCGAGATTCTGAAAAAAGTAGTGGTAAGCTATAGGGAGAGACGGGTCTTATACAATATGTACAACAACCAAGAGGGAATAATAAGAGTGGACGATCAAGAACGAAGTGCTCGTATTAAGAAGGGTGTAAGACAAGGCTGTAGCCTTTCGCCCCTACTCTTCAATCTGTACATCGAGGAAGCAATGATGGAAATAAAAGAAAGGTTCAGAAGTGGAATTAAAATACAAGGTGAAAGGATATCAATGATACGATTCGCTGATGACATTGCTATCCTGAGTGAAGGTGAAGAAGAATTAAATGATTTGCTGAACGGAATGAACAGTCTAATGAGTACACAGTATGGTTTGAGAGTAAATCGGAGAAAGACGAAGGTAATGAGAAGTAGTAGAAATGAGAACAGCGAGAAACTTAACATTAGGATTGATGCTCGCGAAGTCAATGAAGTTAAGGAATTCTGCTACCTAGGCAGTAAAATAATCAATGACGGACGGAGCAAGGAGGACATCAAAAGCAGACTCGCTATGGCAAAAAAGGCATTTCTTGCCAAGAGAAGTCTACTAATATCAAATACCGCCCTTAATTTGAGGAAGAAATTTCTGAGGATGTACGTCTGGAGTACATCATTGTTTGGTAGTGAAACATGGACTGTGGGAAAACCGGAACAGAAGAGAATAGAAGCATTTGAGATGTGGTGCTATAGACGAATATTGAAGATTAGGTGGACTGATAAGGTAAGGAATGAGGAGGTTCTACGCAGCATTGGAGAGGAAAGGAATATGTGGAAAACACTGATATGGAGAAGGGACAGGATGATAGGACATCTGTTAAGACACGCGGGAATGACTTCCATGGTACTAGAGGGAGCTGTAGAGGGCAAAAACTGTAGAGGGAGACAGAGATTCGAATACGTCAAGCAAATAATTGAGGACGTAGGTTGCAAGTGCTACTCTGAGATGAAGAGGTTAGCACAGGGAAGGAATTCGTGGCGGGTCGCATCAAACCAGTCAGTACACAGATGAAAAAAAAAAAAAAAAAAAAAAAAAAAAAAAAAAAAAAAAAAATTGCTTCTTCAGTCTGGTACAGGTAATCTCAAGCCAGACAAGTAGACATTGCTCTTAACGAAACCTGCAGGTTGATCACAGGTTGCTTAAGACCTACCCCAACTGATAAGCTCTACTGCCTGGCTGGAATAGCGCCATCATGGATACGCAGAACAGTGGCTGCCAACAAGGAAAGACTGAAAGTGGAACAGGACAGTGCCCATCCACTGCACGGACATAATCCACCACAGCAACGGCTGAGATCGCGAAAGAGCTTCCTGAGAACATCCGAGAATCTCACCATTTCACCAAAGAAGGCAAGGCTAGAGTTATGGAAGAAGTCGACGCCTCACCTGCAGACGCCAGAAGCCGAAGATCTACCACCTGGACACAACGAGAGCTGGCTGGTGTGGAAATCTTTAAACAGATTACGATTAGGAGTTGCACGACACAGAGACAAACTGAAGAGATGGAGCTTCATAACAGAAGATACGTCCTGTGATTGTGGACAAGAACAAACCACAAGCCACAGGCTCCAGTGACTTTTGTGGCCTACATCCTGCACGAAGACTGATCTCCTGCAAGCCACTCCAAGCGCCTTGGAGGTTGCAAAGTACTGGGCACATGTAATATAAATACAACTTGTGTATATATATGTACATATTTATTGATGTATATGGCTACTTTAAATTTGTATGTTTCTGATTCGAGAATAAATAATCCCCTTTTCTATAGTGTATTTGTGGAAGCATGAGTGGAAAACTTCATTAGTAAATTATAAGTCCTGCTCTGTCTCCTTGGTTAACATGTTAGATGTGAAAGATAGTGATCTTTGAACTTCCCTTTTAAATGATTATCAGATGCGGACAGTGAGTGGGCTAAAGTTAAATCGCAAGGAAATGAGCTCTCTCTAAACTGAGACAAATATTTTAATCTATCCTCCACTGGTACATTTCAGTAGTAACAGATACGTTTCAAAAGGTCTAACACAGAAAACCAGCGTTTCAGTTAGAAACGGTGAGTATATCTTGAGCAGCATAAGTCAAGGCGCGCAAATTACTAATTATATTCCTCCAGTATTTTGAGAATGAGGCCACTTTGTGACTTCCAACAAACTTTACTCATAATTTCAAACCTTCGAGAACATTTTCTCGTTGGGAACTCCCACAAAATTAGGAAAGGAGAACCGTTTATCGTTTACTTCACTTTCGCTGTTCGTGTAGTAAAATTTCAGCTCCAGATTTGACGTTTTAGCGTACTACTTCTTTACAACTAATCTATTCGCAGCACATTTTTCAAATACTATCCCCCTTAATCACTGGATGCAGCTGCAAAATTATATCATTCTACCGCGTGTAGTTAGGAGATGTGACGTCATAAAGACTGAAATGTTGTAAAACTAGCTTTTGTTTAAAACAGTGCGGAAATTACCAACTCTACACTCATCCAGTGTTTGATAACGAGAGCATTTTGCTACCTCTAACTAACCTCAGACATAATTTCGAACTTTTTCTCGCATACATGCTTAATGTCAAATATTTAACATATAAACTCATTTTTAAAGTTATCAGACGTTTGAAGCTGTTTTATCAGACATGTACACTTCTCGCTTTCAATCTGGCCATGTTTAACTGTTAGGCAGGCAGGCAAGCCACCGCACGTGTTCAGCGATACGGACAGGCTGCTTCACTCCCGTCCAAGCCACTCAGTGCCCAGCTCAAGTAACTAACATATTTGTCTCCCCGCCTTCCCGCTGTCCTTCACTACGTAGCAGTTCGTTCTGTACCCTTCAATTACAGTGTTGTGACCAGTGTTTTCCGCTTCGATGTCTTTCGAGCTTCTTTATTTATTTTTATATGAACGATTTTTTCTAAAACATCGGACTTCTTTCGAATAGTACTGGCTATTCTCAATTCGAACGTTCACCAGGTCACAATTAACACATGTAATAAGGAGAACCACTTTTGAAAGTCGAGCTTCACTGCACATAAGACCCCGGCAAATGTCTTTTATACTACATCGCTAGCTAAAATAAGGTTCTGGAATGCTATTTCTCTAGCCTTACAGTGGTCCAGCCAAATATTATCCCAGTTATACCAATTTTTATTACCTTATCCAGGATGTGTGCTGCTGAGTCGCTTAATCCATTGTAAGTGGGCAAAATAGTTCATTCTAAATTGCTGAAATGCATTTTAGCCAACTCGCCGTTCGTTTTTCATATTAAGTTACACTGAAGAGCCAGAGAAACTGCTACACCTGAGTAATAACGTGTAGGGGCCCTGCAACACGACGTAGCATGGACTAATGTCTGAAGTAGTGCTGGAGAGAGTTGACACCAAGAATCCTGCAGGCTGTCCATAAATCCGTAAGAGTATGAGGGGGTGGAGGTATCTTCGGGACAGCACGTTGAAAAGCATCGTAGATAGGTCAAATAATGTTCATCTGAGGAGTTCCATGGCCAGAGAAAGTGTTTAAACTCAGAAGAGTGTTCCTGGAGCCATTCTGTAGCAATTATAGACGTGTGGAGCGTCTCATTGTCCTTTTGGAATTGCCCAAGTTCGTCGGAATGCCCAATGGACACCTGGCAGAGTCGTATCTATATCTAGACGTATAAGGGGTCCAATATCACTGAAACTGAACACACACCACACCATTACACAGCCTCCACTAGCTTGAACAGTCTCCTGCTGACATGTAGGGTCCATGGATTTATGAGGCTGTCTCCATACCTGTACACCTCCATTCAATCAATACAATTTGAAACGATACTCGTCCGACCAGGCAACTTGTCGCCAGTCACCAACAGTGTACACTGGTGTTGTGTACATAGTTACGCGTAGTCAGCGCGTACACAACTTTCCCACTAGAGCGCGCCCAGCTAAGCACAACAGTGCAGGCGCAGCGCTCGTCTTTCTCTGCACTACGAGATGGCGCTGCCTTAGAGACGGACCAAATTCTGCTTCCATCGATCTGCGTATTAATATGTAACGCAGCCAATGAGATTGCTCCTAATGTAGAACCTTTTCTCCTCGCGGATCACACTCGCGCAGTGATACCTGAACGCATGAGGTATTATAACGAGTGTACAGACCTCCGATTAGTCAGTCTGCATTTGTCTGCACCAGTGTGCATTTGTCTGCATTAGTCTGTACCAGTCTGCATTTGTCTGTACCAGTCTATAGTCAAGGTTCAGATTACCATATTCCTGTACATAGCCATGAAGATAAATGAATAGACACTTTGTCAAGTATCAGAGATATGTAAAATAAAATTAACGTATCAAGACCAAAGGAACTTCAGATTGTCAATTGTAAACAGCATCCAGAATCAAGTTACGTAATGTCTATGCTTTTTATTATTTTAATAAATGTGTGTGAAAATTCATCAAGTTCTGTTTACAGTTGGTCACCGTCAATCTGCTACTCTAAGTGTGCAAGTGGCATTTCTATCGTCTGACCTAACGGCAGAAGATAAACACGCCACAATAAGACCACGAGACATATTGCTGACACTCGCCTACTTCATTAGAGCGACAAGTCAAATAATCTGATGGTGTGTGTACCAAAGGTCTTACAGTACCCACACTACGACTGGTCCAGGTGAAACATAAGGTCTTGTGTCGTGCAGTCATTAAGGGTGCATCAGTGGGCATTTGGGTCTGAAAGCCCATATCGATGATGTTTGGTTGAGTGGTTCGCACGCTGACGCATGTTCATGGTCCAGCACTGATATCTGTAGCACTTTGCAGAAGGGTTGCACTTCTGTCAAAATGGCACTAAGCACTATGGGACTTAACATCTTTGGTCATCAGTCCCCTAAAACTTAGAACTACTTAAACCTAACTAACCTAAGGACATCACACACATCCATGCCCGAGGCAGGATTCGAACCTGCGACCGTAGCAGTCGCGCGGTTCCGGACTGAGCGCCTTAAACGCGAGACCACCGCGGCCGGCTGCACTTCTGTCACTCTGAACGATTCTCTTCAGTCGTCGTTGGTCTGGGTCTTGCAGGATCCTTCTCCAGTCGCAGCGATGTCGGAGGTTTGATGTTTCACCGGATTCCTGATATTCATGGTACACTCGTGAAATCGTCGCACGGGAAAATCCCCATTTCATTGCTACCTCGGGGATGCTGTGTCCCATCGCTCCTGCGCCGACTGTAACACCACGTGATAGTCACTGAGTCACAATTTTTTTCCTATTACAATTAATGTTTGTCCTTAATTTAAAAAGTCTCTGAACTGCTACTCATAAATGGCGTCAAGTTTTCAAGGTTTCTTTGTGGTTGCCCTCCTTGTACCCATGTTTGTCTGTCCGACATGTATCAAAGCTGTTTTTGGGGATATACAGTCCTCTTCAACCGAACCGCCTGTTCTGGTATTCCTTAGTGCAGTATCCACGTCTTTAGCGAATTCAAACATATCTCATCATTAGTTAGTACTACGGCATCCCACCTCCTTCCAAATTGATTCTTCCAAACGATTCTCTTCAACTTCTGTCTATGTTTCATCATAATAAAATGTGATCTAAGTCGATATCTGTACCTAGGTTTGCCTTAAGGTCCAAGAACTGATTTTAGAATCTCTGTCTGCCTATGATATAAATCCATCTGGAACCTTTCCGTGTGTCTAGGTATTTTCCAAGTACACATTCTCATCCTGTGGCTGTTGAAGAGAGTATTCGCTACTACTAGCTGACATTTATTACAGAACTTAATCAGCCTTTCTCCTTTCTCATTCCTACCTCAAATTCTTTACTCTCTCGCTGCCCTTTCTTGTATTCCTTTCCCTATAATCCGCTATAAATGTTAGAGAATCATCTTACTTTTCACACTAAATAACGTGTTCATTGTCCTCATATGCTTCAACTACCTTTTCATCTTCTGCTAGCGACGTTGGCACATACATCTCAAATATCGCTTCATCGCAGGTTTGCTGTAAAACCTGTGGAGAACGTACCTATCACTGAACCTTTAACAGTAGCTCAGTCTCTGCCCTACTTTCGTATACACGACGAATCCTGTTCCCGTCATACTATACTGAAGCTGCAAAGAAACATAGGCATGCGTATTCAAATACAGAGATATTTAAATAGGCAGAAACGGCACTACGGTCGACAACGCCTCTTTAAGACAACAAGTTCAAACATGGTTCAAATGGCTCTGAGCAAGATGGGACTTAACATTTGTGGTCATCAGTCCCCTAGAACGTAGAACTACTTAAACCTAACTAACCTAAGGACATCACACACATCCATGAACGAGGCAGGATTCGAACCTGCGACCGTAGCGGTGGCGCGGTTCCAGACTGTAGCGCCTATAACCGCTCGGCCACTCCGGCCGGCTGTACCAGTTTCTTTGGCTCTTTATTGTATATTCCTGAATTGTTAATTTGTACTCAAACTCCTTTAAGTTTGGTTTGTTCATTTGGCTGCCCCCGTCATTATGAGGAACGAGCAGCAGTGGAACTAGCTACGCAAATATCCAGTGAAGCTTGCCAGGCTTGGCGAAACTCAAGTTGGCCTGCTTTAACCACTGTGCTTCAGTACACGTGCACTCTTGTGTCTCCGTTATGGCAGCTTTAACTGCTTTTGTCGTTGCGCCGGAGATAGGGCAAGCAGGCTGGAAGGAGAATTTGTAACAACCGTATTTTTTATACACGGGAGGTCAATTCTTTAAAGCATCGCTGTGGGGGTTTACTGGTGCGTAATGTTCGTGTGTGTACTTTCGGCCCCCTACCGACCGCTGCCATTCTAACCGCAGAGTCTCCCCACTCCTGTGCTGTTATTGTCAATATTTACCTCGCGGTGCTGCGAATGTTGCTGAAGTCTATTTCGGATACCTCTGGAGTTATTTATAGACAGAATCGGAGAGCAGAAGTAAAGCAAAACAGGTCGGCACTCTTTTGAGACCGCTGGCACGCTCGCGAGTGCTGCGGGCAACAGGTAGGCAGCCAAACACCTGAATTGGATTTTCACTCGCGGTTTCATTGTGTGTTTCAGACAACTGCGCCGACCGGTCCTGACGTTGTGTCAGCGGAAGCAGCGAACTTATTTTCAATCGCCACACCCACCCTAACTGCGGGTTAACCCTCGGAGTACAATGTATTTCATGTGACTGAGTTGGACGCGAGCGCAAAACTTTGGGAAATGAGATTTACCTCGCTTGCTATAAACTGCCCTGAATACGATTTTGTTTTACTACGTTCTTCAGATTTTTAAGCTAGCTAAATTACTCTTGTATGGTTTGATCGTCAAGGAAAAAGTTTTGATTACACGTAAATCTGAATTAGAGAAATGAGATGTTTAAAAAATTCAGATGAAACGAGGCTTTTAAAGATAGTTCTTACTGCTGCACCCACCACCAGAAAGACACCAATGTTGCAGTGTTCTTCGTCTTCATATGCATCTACAGAAGAAAAATGTTCAAAAGTGTGTGAAATCTTATGAGACTTAACTGCTAAGGTCATGAGTTTGTATTATATTCCTCAATACAACATTTAAAGCTGTTCCTCGATACTTTGTAAGTAAGCGTTCTCGTGGTTTGCGCCTGTCTTCAAGAGCCTACCAGTTCAGTTTTTTTCAACATATCCGAAATACTCTCCCACGAGACAAACAAATATGTGACCACCCGTGCTGCCCTTCTCTGTACTTGTTCAGTATCACCTGTTTTTTTTCCTCTTTGGTACGGGCTCATGAACTTGAGCAATATTCTAGGAGAGGTCGAACATGTCACAAGTAAGCAATCTCCTTTCTCCTTTGTAGACTGACAGCTTTTATCGTATTCTACCAATGAACAAGAGGCCTGCCACCTGCCTTAACCTACGACTGAGACTGTGCCACCGTTCCAGTTCATATCCCTAGAAACTGTCACACCCAGGTATTTCTATGAGTTGGCCTATTACAACTGTGACAGCCGATATTGCAGTCATAGGATAACACGTTTTCTCGTTTTGTGAAGTTTACGGATCTACAGTTCTCAACATTTACAGCAACTATTCAATGTGTGCAATACTTTGAAACACTGTCAAGATACGACAATGTTCATGCCGCGGTTTTCAGACAGTACTTCGTTCTAGGTAACTATCTAGCCTGAGCAAAGTCTGACATTACTGTTAGTATTGTCAGCAAGGTCAGTAATATGCAACGTGAACACTAACGGTACCAGCACACTTCCTTGGGGTATAAAATTTTTCTTTTACATCTGTCGGTTACGCTCCAGCATACATCCTCTGTCCAACCGATCGTCAATCCAGTCACAAATTTTGCTTGATACCCCATACGATCACACTTTCGATAATAAGTGACTAAAATGCTTTTCGGAATTCAAGAAATGCTCCAGCTATCTGACTGCCTATACCCATGACTTTAAGGATGACATGTGAGAAAAGTGTGAGTTGGGCTTCGCATTATCGATGTTTTCGTAATCAATTGACATGGAGATCATTCTGTTCGAGTTACTTCTTTATGTATGAGCTTAGAATATGTTGAAAGATTCTACAACATACGGATGTAAAGGATCTTGGACTGTAGTTCTGTGCATGAATTCAGCTGCACTTTTGTAGACGACTGTTAAATGCAGCCTAGTCGTCAAATGTGTGTGAGCCGTGCTGCAGCTCGCGTTGCTGCCGTTGCTAAGTTGCCATCGTTTAGTTGGTATAGTTACGGTTGTCGTCTTTTTCTTGTGTTCATTGGCGCCACTCCGTCTGCAAGCGTTGTCTGTCCGCTAGTGGCAGCGGCGGCAGTTATCGATATCTAGTAACGGTGGTACTGTTTTTGGGGCAACGTGGTGGTGTTTCCGTGTCGTGTGAGTCGGCAGTTCGGTTGAAGACAGACGAGCAGCCAGGTCTGCGCAGCGCGAAGAAAACACACAGGGCCACTGGTGGCCCACATGCACTGCCGGATGGAAGGGCTGTTGTCGCGAGGGGTGCAGCCTCGTTGTCAACCAGGCCCAGGAGGTTTAAGTTGAGTGAACCATAATTCAAGTAGTGAGACCTCCACCATTGTGAGATCTCGCCATTTGCTTGCGTTTTGCTGCTCGTAGTGTTGCCGAGGTGAAGAGGAGCGTGTGGAGCGTTTGGGGAAGACGAACCTAATTAGCCTACCTCTACTTCTTATTATTAATTGTTGCATTCTATATGTTATTATTTGTGAAGTTCAACCAGTGGTATTTTTCTTGCCTAGAGGCCGCAAATGCCCCAGTTACCTGCCCTGGAGCTTAGTATATGTTATGGCAGGGTACTTTCCCTCGCCTTGCTGCTGTTGTACAGTAAGGCGTGTAGTACGACAGCTTCCTTGATTTGCGGGCCGGGTGCTGTTTTTTTTTTTCTTCTCTGGTACTAGTGATTCTTTTCTACTTTTGGATGCTCTAAACGAGCCAGTTTCCGGCTTGGGTGTATTATTCCATCGTTGCATTGGTCATCGGACGTTAGATAGATTCAGCAAATGATTATTGGTCATGTGTTTAAACTGCCACTAGTCTGAGTTACCATCTCGTGAAGTGAATGCAACTCTTGGCTGCCAGTCTCATTGCTTGTGAAGTTTTGAGGGACTTTCCCAGGTCGATCCTTGGAGCAACGTGTGCGCCCCCCCCCCCCCCCTCCTTACCCCTCCTCCCCCTTAGTTTGGTCAGATTTGATGATAGTTTTTTTAAATATTTTAATAACTGTAATTTCAAGTTTGAGGATGTTTAACTGATTCTTAAAGGATTGCTATTCAGGCCTTCATCCGTGAAACAGTATTTAAATTATTACTGTTCGGGCCTTCAGCTGAGAAACAGTTAAATTTGTTGTCATTAAAGCCTTCAGCCGTCAGTGTAATTTGTCTTAAAATTTTAATTAAATAATTGTATTCTAGCAGTGAGACTGTTCTTTTAAAAATATTTTAATAACTGTAATTCCTGGTTGAAGTAGTTTAACTGGTTCTTAAAATTGCTATTCAGCCGAGAAATAGTGTGAATTTGTTGTCATTAAAGCCTTCAGCCGTGGAATACTTATTAATTTACTGTCACCTTTTATTTGTTGTCGTTCCAAATAAAGTGTACGTGATTGAAAAATAAACAAACCTACAGCAATTTATTACGGTCCCGACCACAATAGTAACACAATCCTGCCTTCCTTGGTACCAGGTCTCAGTGTGGGGCCTAGGAAGTCTGCATTGCAGGTTCGCTATGCAAACAATTCAAAGAAATCGTATTAATGAGTTTTATTATAAGAGGAAAAGATCACAATACTTAGCTTTGACTATTACACAGAAGTGTCGCAAACAAAGGGCGACATGCAAAATAAACATGCTTCCTCAGTATATACAATTGTAAGTCGGTGCCAAACAGAAATTACAAGCGAATAATTAGTCATGACGCTCGTATTCAAGTCACTAGTCTTCAAGCTTTTCCTCAACTGGGCCGCGACCACTCAGCGCGGCGCTTATGTCCTCTGTTGTTGCGTTGTCGTCCTGGAGGTAGATCCGTCCAGCGTGCGATTGGCTGACGTCTTCTCACAGCCCTCTCTTCTCCGTCATTCCCGGCTGGCGTGCCGGAGCTTCACTTTACGCCGTAACAACCAATGTGACATGTACTTCCTTCCTGCTACTGGACAGGTGTTTTGTTCAAGGGATCTACCGGAGACTGTGATTAAAGAACGGGCTAACGCAACAGCAGATTCGGTATAGTATCGACTGAGGAGTCTATCGGACCTGTGGTTCGTTAACTTTTCGAGATTTCAGCACTTTCGCAACGCCGAAAGTATATATGTTTATCTGGCCTGTCACCCATTCGATTTAACTCGGTTTTGGAGAAAATAATTAGGTCATCGGATGAAGGAGTCAATGTGATAAAAAATGAAAAAGAACAGTAATAGAATGTCAATATAAAATCTCTGGCGTTTGCTGGTGATATAACTGTAATAAAAAATAACAGAAAGGAAGTCAAAGAAGCTCTTGAGACACCAGTCTCATCCAAAACAGGACTACAAATGCAATATGAAACTTCAACACAAAATCCACAGACAGACACCCACTAGTAACGAAGTATGGAAAGTTAACAGAGTTAGAAAGTTTCCTGTACCTGGGAGCGATTGTACAGAAATCAGGACTGAACTCGGCAGGCAATGAAGAAATGATCACAAAACTACAAAAAGCGCACGAACTTACATGTAAGCATTACAATGAAATATCAATGACAAATTAAGACACTATAGTACAGTAGGGATTCCTTGTGTATCTCAGAAAGGACGGTTATGAAAAACCTCAGGAAATTGAACATCTTCAGAGAAGTCATAAACGACGGGGAAAAATACAGAGAACAAATAAGAAGACAGAAGTTTCAACGCTCAGATAGAAGAAAACAGGAAAGAAGTCTACAGAAGAAACATGGCGAATATAAGAGAGATTTTTGGGAAGAAAAAAAGGAAGAGAGAGAAGAAAATGGCATGAGAATTGATTGTGTTGTAGTGCTCTCCTTATGCAGAAATTAACGCCCATAATAATAATATTGTCATTCATCTTCGTACTCCTCCGAAAATGACCGAAAATTAAAGTGAGTAAATATCACTGGATTTCCATAAGGTAAAGGAGCATTTGAAAACGAAGATTTATCTTCTGCTTTTGCTTCGTTACCTTGTTTCAGTTCCGGTGTCGTCCTTAAGCCTCTGGATAATAGCTTTGGTACCAATAACATCTTTTTATATATGACCTGAATTTCATTTGCTTTCGTGGTGATGGCTCGTGGAAAATTTTACCATTGTACTGAATATTGGGGCCGGTAACCTTTTGACTTACGATAACAGTAATCGTAATTGAATATATTAAGTTTACGTACATAGACTGAACTGTTTAAATATATTTAAATTTTATAATTAATTGTTTAATATTGCAAAGAAAAAAATTAAATAAAAAATATGTTGGTAACTGTGGGAATCGAACGCCGCCCAAGAAATTACCAGTCAGTTCTGCTAACAACATTTTTTTCTTCAAAACGTTATTTAACAAAATAGCCGTACAGAAGTTGCTTCATAGTAGCATATGGACAAAATAATCGGCTTATGAATTGTTGTGCATAGAGTTATATATTCGCACTTGTGTCTTAAGTATGGATTGTTGAGGCAATACACTTTGTGTTTGTTTCATCGGCATCTATGTACGTAAAACGTCATTATATTTTAACGTATATCCATTGGCGATGAGCTATCAGATTTGTGGATATCTGCTGAAACTTTCCGAATTCACTTTTATTCAATTTTCATTTTTCTAGTCGATTTCAGCGAGTTAGTTTTTGTTACATAGTAGTAAGTTTCAAGAAATTTGCGAACTTTTTCTTATATTTCTTGATTTTCCTTATGTTGTGGTGCCGTAAATCTTCCATGATTTTATTTTCTTCTGTCAGTATGTAGTGCGTTGCATGTTCTTCGATGCGTTTCACAGCATTGCGTTTTGTGACTGGGTACGGAACATCACCTGGGTTTAGAAAATCTGCTGGTGTAATGTATTTGTGAACTGTTACTGCAGCAGGCGCTCCTCAAAATCCCTCATAGTCTTCACTTGCACAATAAGTCTCACTCAGTTTCAAAGAAAAATACTGACCTGGTACTGTGAGCAACGTAGCACTCGTAGTTCCAGAATGGATGACGTCACATCAGATCACGCACAGTCGAAAACAGGTGCGTCCCTTGTCCAAGCTGATCGTAGCGCAGCTGGTCATCAACTGAACAGTCAACACTGGTGTCTAGTTATCGCTGAGAAAGCGCTGTAAAACATGTTTTTGTCAGTTTTATTTTCATACCAGTACACATTCGAAGAGAAATGATGAAATTTTAGTCTACTTCTGCTCACATTTGAAGAGAATTTTTGTGCTATTTCCAGCTCGCACTCTAAGAGAAAAGGCATAACTTTAGTGCGATATTTACAGTGTGCTGTAGGCTACTTGTATATGATAACAGTCCGCAACTAAGATTTTGTGAGAGGTCCTTCGATATTGTTTTTCTGTGTCAATCCTTGAAAGTTTCACTCACTGCCTTCTTGAGAGTCAAACCATTTGATCCAGCATCTCCCTGTCTTTAGGCCTATGCTTTGTTTTACGACTGTCATGTAGTAGTTTGTTTGTTTAGTAGTTTCTTTACACTACAGGGTCCCTCCCGTAATGAAGTTCTCTGCTAGGAACGTATCTTTTAACTGCATAGTCAGCTAGTTCTCTGCACTGAGCCACAGTTCTTCCACAAGCCCTTCTCCAGAGAAAAATGTTTCGAGTTCTCTACTGAGATGCAACATTATTGGCTATTTATCTATTTTGCTGAACGCGTGTATCCTTGTACATGTTTTCGTTTACATCTATACTTCGGTAATTACTGTTGGTACAACTGCCTCATGGTAACTGACACTGGTTTTGCGGGGGACATCCTGAATAGGGCCACATTTGTTTGTTGCTATTATGTGCAATATATATCATGAGTGCTGATTCAGGACAATCTATACTACGTACTTTTTAGAGAAGCCATTTAGTAATGTTTCTGAGGACGTCTTGTCACGTCTACCACTTACTAAATTGTAAGTTTCCCTATTGATTGTTGGTTGTTTAAAGAGTTCTTCGATGATAATGGTACGACTGGGGAACTTTCCCTAAATTTTATGGCTACATCTAGAGGTGAGCGACAGAACGATTCGGTTACACGCTCATGCTCATAATTTAAGGATAATTGCAGAATGTGGTGCCACACAACGTGGCACTACACAAAACTGGCGCTAACAGCGTAGGCACATAGAGAACACATACGACACAGATCTGTAAGTATTGGTGATAAGTTGAGAAAACCGTCCCGAAACACATGTGCCACTGTTTCCTGTGCATGTACCCCGACATCAATATGGAATATGATTACCATACACACGTATATAGGCCGCACAACGGGTTGGCGTACTCTGGATCAGGTGGTGAGCAGCTGTTGGGGTATAGCCTCCCATTCTTGCACCAGTAGTGGCTGTCGGAGGTCCTGAAGTGTCGTAGGGGTTTGAAGACTTGCAGAGATAAATCGACCTAGAGGATCCCAGTCGTGCTGGATGGCGTTTAGGTCTGGAGAACAGGCAGGCTATTCCATTCGCCTGATATCCTCTGTTTCAAGATATTCCTCCACGATGGCAGCTCGGTGGCGCAGTGCGTTATCATCCATCAGGAGGGAGGTGTAACCCACTGTACCCTGAAAAGGCGGACATACTGGTGCAAGATGACGTCACGGTACACCTGACCCTTTACAGTTCCTCTGTCAAAGACATGTAGGGGTGTACGTGCACCAGTCATAATCCCACACCACACCGTCAAACCACGACCCCTTTGCTTGTCCCTTTCAATGACATTAAGGGGTTGGTATCTGTTTCCTGGTTCACGCCAGATAAAACCTGGCGAGAATCACTGTTCAGACTATAATGCACCTTGCAGGTCTCCAGGCGAATAAACCATGTCCAGTCGTCTGTAGACTGTGTGTCTGGAGACAACTGTTCCCGTGGCTGCAGTAAGGTCCCGAGCAAGGATACCTGCAGTACTCCGTGGCCGTCTGAGTGCACTTCGGTGAGATATCGGTCTTCTTGTGGTGTTGTACACTGTGAACGTCCCGTACTATAGCGCCTGGACACGTTTCCTGTCTGCTGGAATCGTTGCCATAGTCTTGAGATCACACTTTGTGACACACAGAGGGCCCGTGCTACGACCTGCTGTGTTTGACCAGCTTCCATTCGCCCTAGAATTCTACCCCTCATAACATCATCTAAATGTGTTCTTTGAACTATTTTCAACACACAGTCACCATTAGCACGTCTGAAATCGTGTGCACACTTACTCGCTGCACCGCACTTTGACATGCACCAACACACCTCTTCTTATGTGGACTACTGCCAGCGCCACTGTGCGACGAGCACAGGTTAAATGCAAAGCATGGTCACACCCCGAGGTGGTTTTAACCGGCAAACCGCCTACCAGAGGGTTGTTTCACCATATATTAGTATTATCCTTAATTTATGAGCATGAGTGTAGGATTCTGTGCACCCACGATACTGAGTCTTGCCCAGACAATTTCGTAGACACTTTCAATTTCTATTTCTGTGGATCTGAGCCTCTTCTCTTCTGCAACAGATACACCACATTCGTTTACCGTTAGCCTATCCTTTCTGCATGCGCTTCAATTTTCCCAAAAGTCTCATAACTATCACTTTCAGGGTTTAAACAGCTTTACCTGGTGTTATGTTAATTCAAAAGCTTATCAAGAGCATTTTAATATCTTGTACTTTGTTGTGAATGCATTTGTAGTTAGTCACCGTATTAGAAGTTTAGTACTCGTGCCTGTGGGGGCATTTCTTTGGAAAGTATACTGATTCCGGATCCCCAGTAGCTGTCGTCAGATGAACTGATTGGAGAACCACCTAATCTCGAAACACTGATACCTTCTTAAAACTCTAAATTAAATTATGTAAGGCCCGACGTCACCGACCGGTCGCGGTGTCACCATCTGCCCACAGTCGTCACTGGATGCGGATGTGGAGTGCTATGTGGTCACCCCACCGCTCTCCCAGCCGTGTGTCAGTTTACGAGACCGGAGCTGATACCTCTCAATCAAAAAACTCTTCATTTTGCCTCACAAGGGCTGAGTGCACCCCGTTTGCCAACAGCTCTAGGCAGACCGGATGGTCACCCACGCAAGTGCTAGCGCAGCCGGACAGCGCTTAACTTCAGTGACCTGACGGGAAATGGTGTTATCACCGCGGCGAGGCTGTTGGCCTGATACCTTCTTAACAGGCTTTTATATGCATTGGACACTTGTCCCATTTAGAGAGACACTACAGTTCTCATTCGTGTAGCGCACGTCTAGGAAGTTACAGCTTAGCTTGTCAAGCGACCTTCGAAGTCTGTGGTTCAGTCCCGAGTTCGAGTCTCGGTCGGGCACACAGTTTTAATCTGCCAGGAAGTTTCATATCAGCGCACACTCATTCTGGAAACGTCCCCCAGGCTGTGGCTAAGCCATGTCCCCGCAGTATCCTTTCTTTCAGGAGTGCTAGTTCTGCATGGTTCGCAGAAGAGCTTCTGTAAAGTTTGGAAGGTAGGAGACGGATACTGGCAGAAGTAAAGCTGTGAGTACAAGGCCTGAGTCGTGCTTCGGTAGCTCAGTTGGACAGTCTGCGTTCGGCAGGACAGCAGTGCGCACCGCGCTCGGCCGTCCACGCCGCTGCGCCCGCGGAGTGTTTTGTTTACATCGTCGTCACAGCGATTCTCAGTCGAACACGCTCTAATGGCCAACTCTTACAGGAAGAACACTCTTAAGTTCACCTTCTCAAATGAATACGCACGACCCAAAGCACTGGCCGTCGAACGCTTCCTACGCGAAGACGTGAAGATCCCCCGTGACGAACTCATCGGCATACACCTATCGATCATTAGCAGCGTCGTTTATGTTAAGATGACTTCTGACGCTGCCTGCAATGAGATTATTCAAAGGACGCGACATGGACTAAAATTTCGGCACTCCGACGGAAACGTCGGGCCTGTGGATGTCGACCATGCAGGACTTGGCCTTCGGACGATCCGTGTAATCGAACTGCCTTTCGAGGTAAATGAAGATGAAGTCATCGCGGCGCTAAGCCCGTTCGGAAAAGTCCAGAGCCACGTAGCCGAGTCATGGGCACAGTTTACGACGTATCCGGTGCTTAATGGTGTGAGACAAGTCCGAATCGATCTCAAACGGCACGTTCCATCGTACATTTCTATCGGCGGCTGCCGCGCGGTGGTCATTTACGACGGACAACCTCGAACATGTTCCGGTTGTGGCAAAGAAGGCCACGTCCGTAATGAATGCCTGCAACGCCGCATCACACAACTAAGGCCCTACGATACGAACACCGACAGAACCACGACCACCCTTCCAGTCACCTATGAGGCGACACTGCACGTCCAGCCCACACAAAACGCCGTTCATGAGCGTCTCTCTGGTCCGATACACTCGGAGGCGTCCCAGCACCTTGACACCGACGATGCCGCCCGTGAACATGTCCAACAGCCGGACACACCCACGCTAGAAGATCACAAGGATGCCAGTGAGAGTGTTCTGGAGAATGACGACCGTATCATAGCACCCGCGGCTTTTGTACCCGAACGACGTGAATCTCTTCCTTCCTCAGACACCGAAACTCATTGCCGAAAGCAGAAGTCGCCCAAACGACAAAAAAAAAAAAAACAAAAAAAAAAAAAACCTCCGCAAGACATCAGAATCAACCATTGAGCCACCTCCGCAGGACGAAGAGATGGCACATCACTCTGACGGAGAACATGATAACACTTTCTCCTCTGCCACGGAGACGCGTCATCCAAAAGACGGTGAACCGTCCAACAGAGAGCGTGCGCAAGCCCCGCGCCCTGAAGCCATGGAACATAGCACGCCTGTTGTCACCGACGCAAATGAGCCGACTAGGCCGGCGCTGCCACCTCTCGCCGATGTCAAACCTGTCGGACATTTTTCATGGGCCGATGACACGGATTTCCCACCTCCATCTCATGCGGAAATGAGATCTGTTCCTCCGTTAGACCAACACTAAAATGGGGGAAGTTTCTACGGCGACTCCTGCGACTTCTATGGACTTCCAGCATCCACCACAACAATCTTCACCAGCTACGACCCTATCGGCAGCACGAATCTCCCATCAGGCGTACCGAATAGCTACTATCAATACTAATAATATCGGCTCCCACGCTAAACTTCAACTGCTCCGTGACACGCTAAGAGCAGCGGACATCGACATCGCCCTGTTACAAGAACTGAGGACAGCAACTTGGGCTGGGTGTTATGGATATGACACGTACGCCGCCCCTGCAGCTATGGAACACACAGGCGCAGCCATCCTCCTCCGAGAAGGGATTGCAGTTTCCGATGTCGCATACCTCCCAACAGCGCGAGGGGTGGCCATCACAGTTGACGGACTCAAAATCATTAATCTGTATGCCCCATCGGGCACTGATAAACGGAGGGATCGCTCCCAGTTCTACGCAGAAGATATCACACCTTTATTCCTCGGCCGATACGATCATCTCATCGTAGGTGGAGATTTCAACTGCGTTCTCGAGCGCACAGACCAATACCCCCATTTCACCACATGTCCGGAACTTCGCTTCCTCGTCCGCCGCCTTCGTCTCCTCGACACTAAGCGATTGGTACACGGCGACCGCCCGGGGTATACACACATTACGAGCCACTCCGCCAGCCGACTTGACAGAATATACATCTCTAACGATCTAAAATCAGTTCTCCTCGACGCGGAACGTTGGCCGTCTGCCTTCTCGGATCATGACATCTACATCTGTACCATGAACCTACGTCGACAATCTATATGGCGCAGTGCAGGACCTTGGAAACTCAATGTAGCACTACTGCGGGACCCTGAATGTCGACAACAGGTCACCGACACGTTGCACACCTGTGTTCAACGAATTACGCGTTACGAGACCACACTGCAGTGGTGGTTGCTGTGCGCCAAACCGGCCATCCGACGCACATTGACACACTATGGCAGAGCCAAAGCCAGGTGGAATCACCATATAACTGATTTCTACTATAGCGCTCTACGTGAACTCATGGATCAACCTCCATCCCCGGATCGTCTAAAAGAAGCTCAACGCATTAAGGCGATGATTTTAACCTTGACCAGATGTCTTCTAAAGGGAGCTATTGTACTAGCACGCAGCCAAGATAGGATTAAAGGGTGAAGAACCTTCTATGCATCATATTATTCAAAATGTTCGTCGACGCCGACAGGCTTTAATGACAACTTTAGACTTACCTGTTGGACGCCGGCTGACTTCGCAAGCTACCATTGGGGATGCATTCACAACGCACTATAGACTTTTATATCAAGAGGTACCTGCCGGTGTAGAAGCGATTGCTGAGGTTACCCAGGAGACGCTTGGTACTCTAAACGCAGCAGCTGCAACCCTCCTGACTTCTGAAGTGACCAAAGACGACGTCCAAGGCGCTGTGGCTAAAGGGTCTCTGAATCGATCTCCCGGCCCGGATGGTTTACCTCTCGAATTTTACAGAACCTTCCAAGATTTAATGATGTCACGATGGAGGGACATGTACTGGGAACTTTTGTCCGGCGCGGCGAACCCGCCACCAATGTTCATGGCAGGCTTACTTGTACCAGTCCCGAAACCCGCAGGAGGAACACGACTCGACAGTTATCGGCCGATCACGTTACTCAATTCCGACTTCAAGATTTTCACACGCCTTCTAGCAGTGCGACTCAAACATGTCTTACGAGACATTGTTTCCCACGAACAAACATCTTTAGGCGGCGATCGTAATATACAGACAGCCCTCAGTGAATATCGAGATGTGATCGCTGTGGCAACACACTCGAGGCTGCCAGGCGCTTTAATCTCCATCGACTTCAAACAAGCGTTTGACCGCGTCAATCATGCATTCCTGAACGCAGTGATGAACCGAATGGCAATTCCCCCGACGTTCACGCAAGTGGTTATGCGGCTCCTTCGTGGAGCAACGTCCAGACTTCTCGTCAACGGCAGACTTACAGAACCTATACGGATTGAACGCTCAGTACGGCAGGGTTGCCCCTTGTCGACGGTGCTTTATGCCATTGCGATGGAACCACTCAGTTGCGGATTACGGCGACGTTTGACAGGTATTCCACTCCGGGATCATATGTTCCGCTGCCGAGCTTACGCGGACGACTTGGCCCTCGTCGTACGTTCAGCGGCCGACGTACAAGCTGTGATGGAGTGGATTACCCGTTACAGTGAAGGGGCAGGGAGCGCTATGAACGTGGCAAAATCATGCGCCATGAAGATCGGCCGCGGCCTTCCCGCAGACAGCGTCGTCCCATTTCAACTGGTGGACACTCTTCGCTGCCTCGGGTTGGTGTACACGCGAGACATTCGCCGCAACTCGGCGATCAATTTTCAGGCGCTACTGCAACGCATCCGGGCCAACATACAAAATCACAGACTAAGCCCGTTGAATATCTGTCAGAGAGTCACCTTCGTCAATACCCATCTGGCAGCGCGGATACACCATATAGCGCAGATTCTGCCCATCACTGCGACAATGGCGGCCAGATTACAGGCGGCTTTCGGCTACTTTATTTGTTCTGGATACATCTTCAAAGTCCAGTATGCAGCCCTCACCTTACCGAAGCGGGATGGTGGCCTCGACCTGGTTCATGTGAGAGCCAGGACTACGGCACTTTACACCAATACTATGCTCCGGTTATGGAAAAGTCAAAATGCTAGTTTTACTGGAATGTTGACCACCGAGCTCGCACCTGTTTCGAGACACCCACCGACGTCTTTGGCTCACATCCCACCTCCGATGTCACATATCGGCCGTTTCTTTTTGGAGTACAGCTACATATGCACCGAGCTCCCCAGGACCAGGAAGACGACCACCCGCGACATCTACCGTCTTCTCCGAAAGTCTCCACCACGCAGCCCCGCCGAAACACGTCAACCTCAGGTTTCATGGCCTACAGTTCGGAAAACGATCCACCAACCATATCACACCACTGACACCACCTCTATGTGGTACCTTCTCGTCAACGGCAAGTATACTACAAGACAGAAACTGCATCGCATCGCACTGGTGGACTCACCCCTGTGCCTCAAATGCAATGTCGAAGATACAGATTTACATCGTTTTGAGTGTGGGCCAGCAGCAGCTGTCTGGACCCTCGTACAGAAGATTGTGGCTTTCTACCTCCGAGTACCACCACATCATGTTTCTCCTACTATGATGATATATCCTGACACGACCTACTTTCCATCGGCTAAGTGGCACGCCATCACATGGATCAGTGGCGTGGCTGTCAACTACCTCTTCCGGGACATCATCGATCCGGCGGACTTTTGGACACTCCTCCAAGTACATCACCACACCCTTCGCCGACATCGCCACTATCGGGCCACTTTCGCGAACTATTTACAGAGTATTTTCACCAACCTGCCTCAAAGCTGGAATCTCAACGAACATTGCCAGCCAAGACTGGACGATCCCACGTTCCCCTTCAAAGGTCAATGATAGAATGCATTTTGTTCTGATGGCGCGCCAAAGTGGAGCATGGCGCGGAAAGTATTCCTATTTTATTTCACTTCTCTTTTCTCCTCCTCTTCTAAGTTTTTTTCTCCTTATACATGTTTATCCCTTTCACACATAGCTCTCTATCTGCAGCCTATTTGTTTTTCTTTCTCCTGTGCTCCCCCAAAACAAAAACAAAAAAAGACTAAAAAAAGAGTTTGCTGCTGATGGTGAGACTGTATACTCCTTTATGTTAACAAGAAAAAGAATAAAAATAGAAGGCCTTTGCGGAAATATAGCTACCTCTTATGTTTTCCATTTTCAAAGGGTATTGTGTTATTTTATGAAGAACGTCGAGCACTTGCTCGCGAAAGGCAAAGGTCACGAGTTCGAGTCTCGGTCGGGCACACAGTTTTAATCTGCCAGGAAGTTTCATATCAGCGCACACTCCGCTGCAGAGTGAAAAACCTTTCTGGTAATATTTTTATGTTATCCATTTTAGATACGACTTTACACTTGGCAGTAAATTTCCTGTATTGCAAGTATATCAAATGGTTCAAATGGCTCTAAGCACTATGGGACTTAACATCTGAGGTCATCAGACCCATAGACTTAGAACTACTTAAACTAAACTAGCCTAAGGACATCACACACACATCTATGTTCGAGGCAGGATTCGAACCTGCGTCCGTAGCAGGCACGCTGTTAAGGACTGAAGCGCCTGGAACCGCTCGGCCACAACGGCCGGCTGCAAGTATATCAAATGGTACTCAGTGTTTGTTAATGCTTTTAATAGCATTATTATCTATTTCATTCCTTTTTTATTCTTTGCATAACCTCTCATTTTGTAACAAGCCGTACTGTCGGGTAAAATGACGTACCATGCGTAAAGGTAAAATGACGTAGTGTGTCATTTTAACCTGATAAATTGATGTAACAAAATCATTTAAAATGTTTAAAAACAAATTTCAATGGCATTACTAATAGAACAACCACAGAGCCTGTCATCCATTTCTCGTGAAGTGCACTAATTTTTTTGCAGAAGGTTGGGATGTATGTCAGAAAGGTTATAATGATCAAGAGATGAAGAAGCAATGCAAAAGGTCAACGACGCAGTGAACGAGAATGAAATGGGCTGATTAAGAGCAACTAATCAATTTGTTGTACCACAAGCGACTTTAAGAAGGTGTGCCGCATACAAATACAAACAAATTGTGGGTGTTAACAAAGGATCAGACGGGTTTCAATCGACATATGACAGGGGATTAGAGCAGGAAATAAGCAGTCGATTAGAGCTACTTGAGCCTCGTCTCTTTGATATGACACGTACCGACCTCATGAAGAACAAAATAATAAAACTCACAGATTTAATAAGGAATGGCTGGCTGGGGCTGGCTGAAAGGATTTCAGTCACGCAGTTCCGACTTAACTTTAAGTAAGACGGAATTTACTTCTTTGGCTCGTGTGATAGGATTCACCAAACTTCAGGTCAATAGATTTTGCATGGTATATCAAGATATCATCAATAAAGAAGGGATTTCACTCGTACATATTTATAATGTGGGTAAATGTTAACTTTCAACTGCACATAACACTCAGAATTTTTTTGTGATTAGTGGTAAAAAACTACTGGGGCACTTACAAGCGGTATAGGGGGCTTTACATTACAATAGTTATGTATATGAATCCTGCAGGTAATTTTGTACCTCCAGCTTTAATCTTCTCCAGGAAAAATAGGAATGAGGAATTAACCGACCTGTGGAACCCTAGGTATAGCGCACGAAAGGGAAGGATGACTGGAGAAATTTTGCTTAAGTGGCTGCATAATTTTAATAGTTTCGTTAAGGCAAGTAAAGAGAATGAAGTGTTTCTCATTGCTTATGTACATTAGAGGCACAAAAATGCTGAGGTGCTCAAATATGCGAAAGAAATAGGAGTTTTTCTATTTTGCCTATCACCTCATTTCAACCACCAGATGTGTCCCGTGAAGACCTATTATAATCAAGATGTTTCAAAATGGCTGAAAATATACCCTGGGCGAATGGTCACTGCATATGGTAAAAGAGCATGTATGGCTAATGCTAAGGATGGATTTCCTAAGACAGGTCTTTGACCATTAAACACCGATACTATTGGGAAATATCTGTTTGCTCCAGCTCAGACAACCAACAGATCTAAGCCTGTAGAGTCTCAACAAAAGTCAACTGCACCTAGACACAATAATAAATGTCAAGAGGGATATTTCACCACCTGAAGATGAATCTGCACCCACAAGGAGCTTTTGGACCCCTAAAACCATAAAAGAGTCAGCACCGGTATATCAGTTAATGAAATGTTTATAGTCCTTCTGCACGCTCATTGTCACCAAGGAAACGCAAGGTAACCCTGGACTCTTCACGCCTTCTGAAAAGCAGTTCCAACATCAAACTTCTTGGACAGAAAGCGCGCGAGAAAAAATTAGTGAGGAACGCCGGAGATCTTGAAACGCTCGGAAAAGAATGTTCACCAGTACAGGTCTCAATAGACATCAAGATGCCCGTTATTATCTACTGCAACAATATTTTCTCCCACTCAAGGCCAAGCGAATGATAGATTAAGTATGTTACTTGTAAATTGTAGGCTCACGGTGAGATAATGTCTCATCAAGGGTTAAGAATTTTGTGTGTGATCTTTGTAAACCATAGAAACACGTGCGAGGATATATATTACAACTTCAATACGTTTTAGCTTAGTGTGTACACTTTTCTCTGCAAGTTTTGCACTGTGTCATTTTACCCACACACTAATTGTAAAATGACACATTGGCATAATTTCTTCTTCCTTAATTTCTCTTAATACTGTTCTTTTGGTTTAATAATTTCTAACTGTTTATGAGCAAATGTCTTGGGCACGTTTTAGAAATATGTGCAAAACAAAATTAGTGATGAGAGTTTTAGACGAAAAAGCAACAGATAAAAATGGTATGTCATTTTTGTCACTTTAGGCACTTTTCCCCTAGCATAATGCTTTAGTAAATTTCCTCTCTGTCTGTCTGTCTCTCTCTCTCTCTCTCTCTCTCTCTCTCTCTCTCTCTCTCTCTCGCGCGCTATAAATTTTAATCAGTAAATGGGATAAAATAAGCGAAGTAAGAATTTTACAAGATATAAATTTTATTACACTCTATTTACTTTCTAAAACAATTAATAACTTTTCATACATAAACTAAAATAATATTTAACTTTGCCATACAACACAAGTAGTATGAGCCGGCCGCGGTGGTCTCGCGGTTCTAGGCGCGCAGTCCGGAACCGTGCGACTGCTACGGTCGCAGGTTCGAATCCTGCCTCGGGCATGGATGTGTGTGATGTCCTTAGGTTAGTTAGGTTTAAGTAGTTCTAAGTTCTAGGGGACTGATAACCACAGCAGTTGAGTCCCATAGTACTCAGAGCCATTTGAACCAAGTAGTATGAAATTTTATGCTGTCACACAGTGAAAACATTTTAATTTGATCATCAGATTCAACTTTCCAGAGTATCATCTCTTCTAAACAGTACTTTGTTACAATTCGAGCAAGATACTGGGATATCTCCATCAGCCAACCAAATTTTGACAGTTACATCTGGCTTAATAATATGGAAATGAAATTGAATTGCACTTCGTGGACAAACTGTATACAGAATGAATAACGTAACAACCAGCCTCTCTGTCATACTGGAACAGGAAAAGATCATCATAATAAATACATTCATATTTATCACCCTCCCACCCCTCCCAATGAACCATGTACCTTGCCGTTTGTGAGGAGGCTTGCATGCCTCAGCGATACAGATAGCTGTACCGTAGTTCCAACCACAACGGAGGGGTATCTGTTGAGAGGACAGACAAACGTGTGGTTCCTAAACAGGGGCAGCAGCCTTTCCAGTAGTTGCAGGAGCAAAAGTCTGGATCATTGACTAATCTGGCCTTGTAACACTAACCAAAACGACCTTGTTGTGCTGGTACTGAGAACGGCTGAAAGCAAGGAGAAGCTACAGCAGTAATTTTTCCCAAGGGCATGAAGCTTTACAGTATGGTTAAATGATGATGGTGTCCTCTTGGGTAAAATATTCCGGAGGTGAAATAATCCCCCATTGGGATCTCGGGCGGGGACTACTCAGGAGGACGTTGTATCAGGAGAAAGAAAACTGACGTTCTACGGGTCGAAACGTGGAATGTCGGATCCCTTAATAGGGCAGGTTGGTTAGAAAATTTGAAAAGGGAAATGGATAGGTTAAACTTAGATATATAGGGAATTAGTGAAGTTCGTGGGCAAGAGAAATAAGACTTTTGGGCAGTTGAATACAAGGTTATAAATACAAAATGGAATAGGGGTAATGCAGGAGTAGGTTTAATAATGAATAAAAAATGGGAATGCGGGTAAGCTACTATAAACAGCATAGTGAACGCATTATTGTGGCCAAGGTAGATACGAAGCCCTCGCCTGCCAGAGTAGTACAAGTTTATATGCCAACTAGCTCCGTAGATGATGAAGAGATTGATGAAATGTGTGATGAGATATAAGAAATTATTCAGATAGTGAAGGGAGACGAAAAATTTAGTAGTCATGGGTGACTGGAATTCGATATTAGGAAAAGGAAGAGGAGGAAACGCAGTGGGTCAATATGGAATGGGGGTAAGGAATGAAAGAGGAAGCCTCCTGGCAGAATTTTGCACAAAGCAGAACTTAATCATAGCTAACACCTGGTTCAAGAATCATGAATGAAGGTTGTATACATGGAAGAAGCCTGGAGATACTGGAAGGTTTCAGATAGATTATACAATAGTAAACCAGAGATTTAGGAACCAGGTTTAAACTGTAAAACATTTATAGGGGCCGATGTGGACTCTGAGAGTAGATTAAAACTAGAAAAAATTCTTAGGTAACAGAGGAGATATTGAATTTGATGAAAGGAGAAAATACAAAAATGCAGTAAATGAAGCAGCCAAAAAGGAATACAAACGTCTCAAAAATGAGATCGACAGGAAGTGCAAAATGACTAAGCAGGGATGGCCAGAGGACAAATGTAAGGATTTAGAGGCGTATTCACTAGGAGTAAGATAGATACTGCCTACAGGAAAATTAAAGAGACCTTTGGAGAAAAGAGAACCACTTGTATGAATATCAAGAGCTCAGATGGAAACCCAGTTCTAAGCAAAGAAGGGAAAGCAGGAAGGTGGAAGGAGTATATAGAGGATCTATACAAGGGCAATGTTCTTGAGGACAATGTTGTGGAAATGGAAGAGGATGTAGATGAAGATGAAATGGGAGATGTGATACTGCTTGAAGAGCGTGACAGAGCACTGAAACAACATTCTATTACAACTACTGATAGCCTTGGGAGAGCCTACCCTGAGAAAACTCTGGCATCTGGTGAGCAAGATGTATGAGACAGGCGATATATCATCATACTTCAAGAAGAATATGTTAATGCCAATCCCAAAGAAACCCGGTGTTGACAGATGTGAAAATTACCGAACTATCAGTTTAATAAGCCTCGGCTGCAAAATACTAACGTGAATTGTTTACAGACGAATGGAAAAACTGGTAGAAGCAGACCTTCGGGAAGTTCAGTTTGCATTCCGTAGTAATGTTGGAACACGGGAGGCTATACTGACCCTGCGACTTATCTTAGAAAATAGATTGAGAAAAGGCAAACCTATGTTTTTAGCATTTGTAGACTTAGAGAAAACGTTTGACAATGTTGACTGGAATACTCTCTTTCAAATTCTGAAGGTGGCAGGGGTAAATACAGGGAGTGAAAGGCTATTTACAATTTTTGCAGAAAACCAGAAGGCAGTTATAAGAGTCGGGAGGAATGAAAGGGAAGTAGTGGTTGGGAAGGGAGTGAGACAGGGCTGTAGCCTATCCCCGATGTTATTCAATCTGTATATTGAGCAAGCAGTAAAGGAAACAAAAGAAAAATTCGGAGTAGGTATTAAAATCCATGGAGAAGAAATGAGAACGTTGAGGTTCGCCGATGAGATTGTAATTCTAATAGAAATAGCAAAGGTCCTGGAAGAGCAGCTGAACGGAATGGACATTGTCTTGAAAGGAGGATGTAAAATGAACAACAAAAGCAAAACAAGGGTAATGGAATTAATTCGGGAGATGCTGAGGGAATTAGACTAGAAAATGAGACGCTTAAAGTAGTAAATGAGTTTTGCTATTTTAGGAGCACAATAACTGATGATGGTCGAAGTAGAGAGGATATAAAATATAGAGTGGCAATGGAAAGGAAAGCGTTTCTGAAGAAGAGAAATTTGTTAACGTCGAGTATAGATAGTAGCCATGTATGGAAGTGAAACGTGGACGATAAATAGCTTAGACAGGAAGAGAAAAGAAGCTTTCGAAATGTGGTGCTACAGAAGAATGCTGAAAATTAGATGGGTAGATCACATAACTAATGAGGAGATATTGAATAGAATTGGGATGAAGAGAAAGTTGTGGCACAACTTGACTAGAAGAAGGGATAGCTTGGCAGGACATATTCTGAAGCATCAAGGGATCACGAAATTAGTATTGGAGGGCAGCGGGAGTGTAAAAATCGTAGAGGGAGGCCAAGAGATAAATACACTAAACAGATTCAGAAGGATGTAGGTTGCAGTAGGTACTGGGATATGAAGAAACTAGCACAGGATAGAGTAGCATGGAGAGCTGCATCAAACCAGTCTCTGGACTGAAGACCACAACAACATTTATCACACACTTTAAAAGCGACGAGATTTTCGGTATCTGTGAAACATTCCTTCTCCTGTGACTGTTTTGACATTCACGACAGAGAAAGCCATTCGACCGTAACCAGAACCAAATACTTTGTAAGTGTGAACTGAAAAGTCTTGTCTATTAAGCACAGAGCCACAAGAATCTTGTTTTACAGAGCAAACATTAATTCCTTATATAGTTCCACTGCGCTATATGTTATCTTACGAACTGGGCCTGACATTTTTTATTTTTTATTTCATTTTTTGTTTTGAGTCATCAGTCTTCTCATTGGTTCGATGCGGCCAGCCGTAAATTCCTATCGTGAGCTAACCTCTTCATTTCACTGTAGCATTTGCACGCTACTACTCATGTACTTGTTGGATGTATTCCAGTCCCTGTCATCTCCTGTAGCTTTCATCTACTGCAGCTTCCACTAGTGCCATAAACGTTATGCCCTGCTGTCGCAAAATATGGCCTACCATGCTGTCCCTTCTTCTTCTCAATGTTTTCGTCGATTCTGCAGAAAACTTCTTCATTTCTTGCTGTTCCTTATAAGTCCACTTAATTTAAAACATTCTTTTGTACCACTGCCTATCAAACGCTTCGATTCTCTTCTCTTTCGGTTTTCTCACTGCTCGTTATTCACTATCATACAAAGGCGCGATCCAAACATAAATTCTAAGAAATTTCCCCCTCAGGTTAAAACATATGTTTGATGCCAGTGGACTTCTTTTGGCCAGAAATGCCATTTTTGATTGGGCTAGTCTGCTTTTTATGTTTCCCTTGCTTCGTTCATAATGAGCTATTTTACTCTCCGCTACATTTAATTAACTTTGTCATATTCTGATTTAATCTCAATCCATATTCTGTACCTGCTCGGTCATGCATTTCATCCAACAGATCCCTCAACTTTCCTTCATTTTCAGTGAGGACAGCAATGTCACCAGGAAATATTATCATTGATGTCCTGTCACCCTGAATTATTACCTCACTCTTGAACCTCTATTTTACTTCCGTCATTGCTTCTTCGATGTATAGATTGAGCATTAGGTGCGAAAGGTTGCAACCCTGTCTTACACCCCTTTCAATCTGAGCACTTCGTTCCCTTGTAATTTTTGTACATTTTGTGTATCACCCGTCTTTCCCCATAGCGTACTCCTATTTTCTTCTAAATATCGAACATCGTGCAGCGTTTTACAATGTCTAACGTTTCTTGTAAGTCGACATGTACTATGGGGGTGTCTTGATTTTTCTTCAGCGTTGCTTTCATTATCAAACGTAACGTCAGAGTTGCCTCTCTGCTGCCTTTACCTTTACTAAAGTCAAACTGATCGTCATATAACTAATCTCCAGTTTTCTTTTCCACTCATCTGTATGTTATTCTTATCAGCATCTTGGATATGTGAGCTACTGAATTGATAGTGCGATGGTTTTCTCACTTTTCTGCCCCATTTTCGGAACTGCATGGCTGATGTTCTTCCTAAAGTCTGATGGTACATTGCTTACCTCATAGATTTTACACAATAACTACAGCCGCCGCTTGTTTATCACTACTCGCAATTTATTTTAGAAATTCCGATGGAGTGTTATTTATCCCATCGACTTCTTTACTCTCAAATCTTGCTGACATGTTTTAAAGTCTGATTCTAATAGTGTATCATCTCTTTCTTCCATGTCGAGTCCACTTTCTTCTTCTAGCACGCCATCAGACAGGTCGTTCAACTCATATAAGCCTTCAGTATATTTTTTCCAACTCCGTGCTCTTTCTTCTGCATTTAACACTGGAATTCCAATTTCTCTCTAAGTGTTACCACATTAGCTTTTAATTTCAGCAGAGGCTGTTTTGGCATTTTTATATCCTGAGTCAGTCCTTCCGACGATAATTTCGATTTATTCACATCTTTTCTGCAACCATTTCGCCTTGGTTGCCGTTCAGTTCTAAGAAGGGATTTACATTGCTGTAGTTCTGTCTCTCCATGAATATTTTTGTGCTTGCTTCTTTCGTCGGTTAATTGAAGGAATTTCATGAGTTACCCAAAGTTTATTTTGCAGGTACCTTCCTTGTACCTAAATTTGTCTTTCCAACATCTGTGATTGCTCTTCTTAGAGATATTCGCCCCTCTTCAACCGAGCTGCCTACTCCGGTATTACTTAGCGCACTATCCATATCCTTAGCGAACTTCAAACGTGTCTCATCATTCGTCAATACTACAGATGCCACCTCCTTCCACATTGATTCTTCCGCTCGATTCTCATAAACTTCAGTCTACAGGGTTATTCTAAATGATGTACCCATCTTCAAAATTTTGTTTTTATTCAAGTACAAATCGAAAATGACCAAGTTTTATTCCAATGGAAAGAGGAAGTTCCAAAGTTTTTTCATAATGTTTGATATCAATTGATTAAATTTAACAATTTGTAATAATTTGTAATTAATTAGTTTTTAATAATTATTTAATAAATAGATGTATGATAGATGTTATAAATATTCAATGTGGCCACCGTTGGCTGCAAGCCAAACATCGGCGTGGTAGCTAATCTCACCCCACACACGCGAAAGCGTACCTTCTGTTACTGAGTGC
This sequence comes from Schistocerca gregaria, assembly GCF_023897955.1. Taxonomy (NCBI): domain Eukaryota; kingdom Metazoa; phylum Arthropoda; class Insecta; order Orthoptera; family Acrididae; genus Schistocerca; species Schistocerca gregaria. The sequence continues at coordinate 199,367,534 of NC_064922.1, forward strand.
ACGGCAGCAGTGATCCAGTTCTGCACATCGTTCAGAGTGGTTGGTACAGGCGGGACGTAAACAGCTTCCTTCACACGACCCCACAAGAAACATCCACAGTGTGTGAGATCAGAAGATCACTGGCCAGAAGTGCAGAGCCAGGTGGAAGGGAGTCATTTAAAATGCCTCGTACATCAGGGTGCCTATGTGTCGGAGCTCCAGCCTGTTGGAAAATGTAGTCTTGAGGGAACAGCCATTGTTCCAACATGTCCTGGTACGTGATTCCCGTTACAGTTCTTTTCGGAAGGTAAAACTGTCCATAAACCTTTGTAGGGGATAAGGCACAGAACACATTGATCTCTGGTGAGTCTCTTTCGTGTTGCAATGGTGAATGAGGATTTTCCAAACCCCATATGCGAACATTGTGTCTGTTGACTTTTCCACTAAGGTGGAACGTCGCTTCATCTACACGCTGTAGAAATGCGTCATCCTCCATCTTTGCTGGCACATAACCACAAAATGCGAGGCCCTTCTCATTGTGATGGCGGTTGAGATCCTGCACAAGTTGTAAGCGGTAGGGCTTCTACAGTAAACGCCGTCCCATAACTTTCCATACAGTTGGTTGGGTTATTCGAAGTTCTCCACCGGCTTCCTGGTAGACTTACCGGGACTCCACACAAAACTTTCTTGAATACGTCCAACATCATTCTCTGACACACGTGGTCGGCCTGTACCTTTTCCTTTGCACACACTCCCAATCTGTTCAAATTGCTTAAACCAACGGCTAATGATTTTGCGAGTTGGTGGTTGATTACTGAATTTGGTACGAGATGCCCGCTGCACTGCAACTTGCTACTCACTTTCCGCGAACTCAAGAACACAGAAAACCTTGTGCCCCACAGTCGCCATCTCACTTACAACTGGCAGTGAAACGGAATGACGGCCCTATTGCCGCGCTAACTATACCGACCGCTTCTGAAAGCATAACCGCCTGCCCCCCACGCCTGCAAAAAAACTTCGAAAATTACTCTTTTCATCGGTATTAAGCTTGTTCGTTTTGGATTTATATTTGAATACATACCGAAGTTTTGAAAATAGATCCACCATTTAGAATAACCCTGTAGTCTTGATCATACTAAATCGTGAATTGGGTCTATGTCTGCACCTGGATTTGCCTTACAGTCCATCATCTGATTTCGGAATCTCTGTCTGACCATGCGGAATCTTTCCGTGTCTCCGGATCTCTTCCAAGTATACCTCCTCCTCTGGTGATTTTTGAAAAGAATATTTTCTGTTACTATGCGACAATTGTTAGAGAACTCAAGTAGTCTTTCTATTCTCTCATTCCTACTGCAAAGCCTTTACTTTCCCACAGTCCTTTCTTGCATATTTTCCCAAGCAAACTCGTTGTAACACCGTATGATTATTATATTTTCATCTTACTTTTCAGGCAGAATTATCCGTTAAGTGTCCTCATATACTTGCCCTATATTTTCATTTTCTGCTTGTACCGTTGGCGCGTGTACCTGACTTATCGTTACAGCGTTGGTTTGGTGTCGAATCTGTTGAGAGCCTCCCTATGACCGATCTGTTCACAGTAGCTCACTCTCTGCTCTACTTTCCTATACGTGAAGAATCATTTCCCGCTATACTATTTGCTGCTACTGTTGAAATTATCCTATATTAGTCTGACCAGTAATCATCTTTCGATTTTACTTCAACTGTACCCATTACAGCTATACAGTTACCCGTAATCTACGCGTAGTGACTTTCACTACAAATCAAAACGCCGCCATCCTCAGGTTCCAACCAAACCACTGCATAGATTTTGATCAAAAATCATCAGCAGTGGGGCACGAAGAATTCTGGCATAAGAATTTACTCTCGTTCTGCCAACGGCCTTGTCAGAGGGCGGGGAATTGGACAGAGATTCGCGGCACTCTCATACCCTTTGGACGGGACACTGCCCTAAAAGTCGGAAGAATCAGCAATTATCAACGAAATGGGGGTGCAAAGGTAACGGAGACCACAGAATTCAAGGCACATCATTCCTATCCACAAGAGATGAGGCCTGTAAACGATAAAAGCGTCATTATGATCTCTCCATTGGAAAAAAACTGCTAGAATAGGCCCCTACTAGGATTAGTCCTAGGTCGGACAGGACTACGAAGGTGGAGGTGACCATGAGGGAACGATTGAGTACTCAAAAAAAGGGTTACGTTCTACGATTGGGGCGTGAAATGTCAGGAATTTGAACGTAGTAGGGGAACTAGAAGATCTGAAAAGGGAAATGCAAAGGCTCAATCTCGAGTGCACTCTGGTTAGACGAGTACAGGATAATATCAACAGCAAAAGAAAATGGTATAGCAGAAGTAGGATTTGTTATGACTAAGAAGATAGGGCAGAGAGTAAGTTACTTTGAACATTCCAGTGATAAAGTTTTTCTAATGTGAATTGACAGCGAACCAACGAAGGGCGACAATAGTTCAAGTACGCATGCCGACGTAGCTAATAAAGGATGAACAGATAGAGAAAGTGTATCAGGATACTTTAAGGGGAATTGAGTACGTAAAAGTAGAGGAAAACGAGAGAATGTGGGATTGCTCGTAGGAATGAAAGAGGTGAAAGACCAATTCAGTTCTGCATTAAATATGTTAGTAAAAGCTAAAACTCTGTTGTTGAGGAATCACATGGAAAAGGCCGGGAGATACGAGAAGATTCCAGATAGATTATATCGTGGTCAGGCAGAGAATTAGGCACTGGATTGTTAGGTGTTTCCGGGAGAAGATATAGACTCAGAACACAGTTTAGTGGTGATGAAGAGTAAACTCAAGTTTAAGAGTGGTCTGTGAAAATACTAAGGAATGAAGAGATACGCTTGAAGTTTTTTGAAGCTACAGATACTGCCCTAAAGAATAGTTCAGACAGCAGTTCATTTGAAGACTATAGACATCTCTAAAAAGGACAATCACAAAAGCTAGAAAGAAAAACGTAGGCACAAAGGAGGTAACAACGAAAATACCATGTATTACTGAAGTACCTCAGTTGATCGACAAACCAAGGAAGTACAAAAACGTTCAGGGAGATTCAGGAATACAAAAATAGAAGACACTTAGGAATAAAATACATACAAAGTGCGGAGAAGCTAAAGCGGAATGGCTGAATGAAAAATGTGAAGAAATCTGAAACGAAATGATTGTCGGAAGGACTGACTGAGCATATAGGAAAGACAAAACGAACTTCAGTGAAATTAAAAGCAAGGGCTGTTACATTAAGAATGTAATGGAAATTCCCTTGTTAAATGCAGGGGACAGCGGATAGGTGGAAAGAGTACATTAAGGGGCTCTTTGATGGGGAGCACTCGTCTGATGTGATAGAAGATGAACCTGGAATCAAATTGTGTAACGCACTGGTTGCAACATGAGAGATAGAATTTAACTGAGCGCTAGAAGAATTGAGACGTGAGGTGATAGAAGACGAATCTGGAGTCAACTTGTATAACACACGGGTTGCAGTATTAAAGACAGAATTTAAATGAGCGCCTTCAGCCTACTCTTTATCACTACTAGATTTCCGTCTTCTTTTACGTACTGTATTACTCTTTCAGTGACCTCATATACTTTCTCTATCTCTTCATCTTCAGCTTACGACGCCTGCATTTATACGTGAACTGTCGTTATTGGTATTGGTATGCTGTTGATACTGTTAAAAACAACCTAATCACTGAATGTTCACAGTAACATACTGTCTGTCCTACTTTCGTATTCATAATGAATCCCACTCCCGTTATACCATTTTTGCTGCTGGTGATATTACCCTTTACTCATCTGACCAGAAATCCTAGTCTTCTTTCCATTTCACTTCATTGGCCCTACTATATCTAGGTTAAGTCTTTGCATTTCCCTTTTCAGATTTTATGGCTTCCCTACTATGTTCAAACTTCTGACATTCCAAGCCCCGACTCTTAGAACCTTATCCTTATTGAATCTTTTTCTCATGGTCACCTCCCCCTTGGCAGTCCTCTTCCGAAGATCTGAATTGGGGACTATTACGGAATCCGTTGCCAATGGTGAAATCGTGATGGCACACTTTCAATTACAGGCCGCATGTCCTTTGCTAACACGGGTTGTCTCTTTAATGAAGTGGTTTCCATTGCCTTCTGCATCCTCATGCCATTGATCATTGCTGATTCTTCCACCTTTAGGGGCAATTTCCCACCCCAAGGACAAGAGAGTGTCCTGAACCACTATCCGCTCTTCTGCCTTCGTTGGCAAGGCCTTTGGGAGAATCAGGGTGGCTTGTTTTGCCGGAATTCTTAGGCCGTGAGTCTTGCTTGGGTAGCTCAGATGGTAGAGCACTTGCCCGCGAAAGGCAAAAGTCCCGAGTTCGAGTCTCGGTCCGGCAAACAGTTTTAATCTGCAAGGAAGTTTCATTGATGGTTCTGTTTCTGTATCCCATTCAGTATGGAACTTGGGTTCGCGGAGGATTACAGGAAGATTACTTTAAACACTCGCCATTTACTTGTACTGGTTCACAACGGACATGAAATAACACTAAATGTATTACCTAAGATAATGTAGACATCTCTCCGAAAATTGAGATCAAATAAATGTGTTAGAAAATTCCAGACATCGAGAAACAGCAGATATCAGTATGGAAAATATAAAAAAAGTGGTTCAAATGGCTCTGAGCACTATGGGACTTAACATCTGAGGTCATCAGTCACCTAGAACTTATAACTACTTAAAGCTAACTAACTTAAGAACATCACACACATCCATGCCCGAGGCAGGACTCGAACCTGAGACCGTAGCGGTCGCGCAGTTCCAGACTGTAGCGCCTAGAACCGCTCGGCCACAGCGGCCGGCGAATATTTTCAGAAATGATTAAGTCTGACTCTTGCATACTGTGACTGGGATTTAATAGAATGCACTGCACCAGAATTCAATAGATGGACATGGGAAGTTAAAACCAATACAGCGTTTGAAACAAAAAGATAACAAAATTTAGCTTTTTAGACAAAGAGGAACTGGTTTACCAGTGATTGCGTCATATTCGATGCGACCGACTGAGCTGTTGGTCAAATAGTTTTGCGCAAGCGTGTGAAAGGTACTGAAATTTTTGGCCTCTGAGTTTAGGAAATAAAAGAAAAAATCCGCTCATGATTCCTACATACACTCCTGGAAATTGAAATAAGAACACCGTGAATTCATTGTCCCAGGAAGGGGAAACTTGATTGAAACATTCCTGGGGTCAGATACATCACATGATCACACTGACAGAACCACAGGCACATAGACACAGGCAACAGAGCATGCACAATGTTGGTACTAGTACAGTGTATATCCACCTTTCGCAGCAATGCAGGCTGCTATTCTCCCATGGAGACGATCATAGAGATGCTGGATGTAGTCCTGTGGAACGGTTTGCCATGCCATTTCCACCTGGCGCCTCAGTTGGACCAGCGTTCGTGCTGGACGTGCAGACCGCGTGAGACGACGCTTCATCCAGTCCCAAACATGCTCAATGGGGGACAGATCCGGAGATCTTGTTGGCCAGAGTAGTTGACTTACTCCTTCTAGAGCACGTTGGGTGGCACGGGATACATGCGGACGTGCATTGTCCTGTTGCAACAGCAAGTTCCCTTGCCGGTCTAGGAATGGTAGAACGATGGGTTCGATGACGGTTTGGATGTACCGTGCACTATTCAGTGTCCCCTCGACGATCACCAGAGGTGTACGGCCAGTGTAGGAGATCGCTCCCCACACCATGATGCCGGGTGTTGGCTCTGTGTGCCTCGGTCGTGTGCAGTCCTGATTGTGGCGCTCACCTGCACGGCGCCAAACACGCATACGACCATCATTGGCACCAAGGCAGAAGCGACTCTCATCGCTGAAGATGACACGTCTCCATTCGTCCCTCCATTCACGCCTGTCGCGACACCACTGGAGGTGGGCTGCACGATGTTGGGGCTTGAGCGGAAGACGGCCTAACGGTGTGCGGGACCGTAGCCCAGCTTCATGCAGACGGTTGCGAATGGTCCTCGCCGATACCCCAGGAGCAACAGTGTCTCTAATTTGCTGGGAAGTGGCGGTGCGGTCCCCTACGGCACTGCGTAGGATCCTACGGTCTTGGCGTGCATCCATGCGTCGCTGCGGTCCGTTGCCAGGTCGACGGGCACGTGCACCTTCCGCCGACCACTGGCGACAACGTCGATGTACTGTGGAGACCTCACGCCCCACGTGTTGAGCAATTCGGCGGTACGTCCACCCGGCCTCCCGCATGCCCACTATACGCCCTCGCTCAAAGTCCGTCAACTGCACATACGGTTCACGTGCACGCTGTCGCGGCATGCTACCAGTGTTAAAGACTGCGATGGAGCTCCGTATGCCACGGCAAATTTGCTGACACTGACGGCGGCGGTGCACAAATGCTGCGCAGCTAGCGCCATTCGACGGCCAACACCGCGGTTCCTGGTGTGTCCGCTGTGCCGTGCGTGTGATCATTGCTTGTACAGCCCTCTCGCAGTGTCCGGAGCAAGTATGGTGGGTCTGACACACCGGTGTCAATGTGTTCTTTTTTCCATTTCCAGGAGTGTAGTTCCAGAAGGGTCCCATACATTTCATCTGTTGTTAGCCAACCAAATTAAAAAAAAAAAGAAAAAAAAACACGCAGAAATCTCTGATTTATATACGAATTGGAATGCAAATAAAAACAGTTCCCAAAAAAATCTGGTGGCATGCTTAATTCTAATTCACTATTCTGTTACAGAAACTACGCCTTAAACGAAATGGATAACAAGGCGTATCTACACTATGTGATCAAAAGTATCCGGACACTTGGCTGAAAATGACTTACAAGTTCGTGGCACTCTCCACCGGAAATGCTGGAATTAAATATGGTGTTGGACTGCCTTAGCCTTGATGTCAGTTTCCACTCTCGCAGGCATACGTTCAGTCAGGTGCTGGAACGTTTCTTGGGGAATGGCATCCCATTCATCACAGAGTGCTGCACTGAGAAGATGTATCGATGTCGGTCGGTGAGACCTGGCACAAAGTCGGCGTTCCAAAGCATCCCAAAGGTTTTCTATAGGATTCAGGTCAGGCTTCTGTGCAGGCCAGTCCATTACAGGGATGTTATTGTCGTGTAACCATTCCGCCAAGGGCCGTGCACTATGAACAGGTGCTCGATCGTGTTGAAAGATACAGTCGCCATCCCCGAATTGCTCTTCAATAGTGGGAAGCAAGAAGGTGCTTAAAACATCAATGTAGACCTGTGCTGTGACAGTGCCACGCAAAACAACAAGGGGTGCAAGCCTCCTCCATGAAAAAACACGACCACACCATAACACCACGCTGGCAGATGACGTTCACCGGGCATTCGCCATACCCACATCCGGGCATCAGATCGCCACATTGTGTACCGTGATTCGTCACTCCACACAACTTTCTTCCACTTTTCAACCGTCCAATGTTTACGCTTCTTACGCCAAGCGAGGTGTCGTTTGGCATTTACCGGCGTGATGTGTGGCCTATGAGCAGCCATTCGAGCAAGAAATACGAGTTTTCTCACCTCCCGCCTAGCTAGCATCCTGATGCAGTTTGTAATTCCTACACATTACAACTCTCTTCAACAGTCGGAGATAGTCAACAGACGAGGTCAGCTTGTCCGCTTTTGTGCTATGTGTCCTTTTATGTTTCCACTTCACTATCACAACGGTAACAGTGGACCTAGAGATGTTTAACAGTGTGGAAATATCGCGTACAGACGTATGACACAAGTGACACCCAATCACCTGACCACGTTCGAAGTCCGTGAGTTCCGCGGAGCGCCCGATTCTGCTCTCTAGCGATCTCTAACGACTGATATTGAGTACCTGGCAGTAGGTGGTAGCAAAATGTACCTAATACGAAAAATGTTTGTTTTTGGGCGTGTCCGAATACTTTTGATCACATAGTGTGTACATGGCAGATTTCAAGCTCTACGTACGAGTATGAAAAGAATCTCGTAGTTTCTCAACTGGAAGTGACGCTCTGAACATATTATTTGAAATGCGTCCATCATTGGCCTCTAGAGTATATAACGAGCCTTGATAGCCACAACTGATCAATAATCTGTAACTCTCGTTAGACAGGTTACTCAAGGTAAGCAGGGAAAACTTCTCCCATGCGTAGGATGAGAGCTCGATCTGCTCATTGCTATGTTTTTTTTTTCTTTCACAAACGTAAACACCGTCCTCTTTCATACGCTGCTAACGCACTTCGTGAGTGCTGATGTACTTGGAAACAGTATATAAACTGCGTGTCATTTCGCAGTTGTATTCGTACGACAGGAGCCAGACATCTTAGTCAGGGCAAGGGGAAGAACACATCTCTTATGGTTAGGAAGAGAGTCTGATTTTGCATGAGACTGATCACTGCTATGTTTCATTTTCCAGAAACAACTACCAGGTTTTCTTTGATTGTCAAAGAATCCTCACCGCAGAAAATTGATTTGTTCATAAGGAACTTGTATTCAGATCGATGGGTTGTGTACAAAGTACAGTGATTGCTTCTGGTGATATCATTCTAGAGTGGACAATGCTTTAATGTGAGTTGGATATGACTTCAGAAAAATGACTAATGGAAAACCACCATCACAGTATTGACTGAGTTGGTGTGCCATTGGAGAGGGGGCTGAATGATATACGGTCCGTTATTCCACGAGAAGCGGGTGTCTTTGTGAAAGGTTTGGCGAAAGTGAAGCGGAGTAAGGACTTATTGCCAGAATATGGCGTGCGTTACGTCGAGGACAAGGGCTGCACCTCTTTTTTTTTGTTCAACGATCGATAATGTGTATTGACAAACTTGAACCAGTGTTAAATGTGTATTTGTTGGAACAGTGGTGGCATTTCCCACTGCAAGTCAATGAGCGGAATGTACCTCGTTGTTGGACAATGAAAGAAATGTAATGTTTTTGAAGCCAGTGAACAGAATGTACTATCAAATCCAAAAGTAACCGAAAGACCAGTATCGCGTTTCTCCTGATTTGATGCAGCCCACGTAACGTAGCTGTCTTCCTGGTCCTCTAATCTCCTTACAGTACAGTCATTTGACTATACAAAGTGGATACCATAATAGATCACTAGAGGACACTGTTTTTTAAGGTAATCAGTCTAGATGTAAATCAAAGCCAAGATGTTGCAAATACTAGGAAAGACGTCATTGGAGATGAAACAGTCCATGACGCTTGTAAGCTCAAGTTTATTATAGAAAGCGACATTGTAAAATCACTGCCATAGTCATTACAATTTGAATTACCTAACTCTGCCACGTAAGTCGTTCCAGAAATGTTTTGGCAGTATTAAATATGCCTATTTTTGTGAACAAGATATTTAGAGACAATATCTGGTCTCCGAAAGTTCCCAACAATTAAAAGTATTTTTGCTCTTTAAAAGGTTTTGCCGCACCTGTGAAACGTTGTTTCCGATATGTGTGGTTTGTCATAAACTGGATGTTGAACTAACCAGTTAAAAACAATACGATTAACAGCGTCAAGAGCTCTATGTTGAACTGAAAATTAACATTGTATCACCACAGTAATTTCTCTGTACTCATGATTTATCAATTATTTGTCCACATCTCTGAACTTCGAACGACATGACGAACTTTTCGTCTCTTGATCTTGGTTGAAAGCAAGCATTTGTAGCCACTGTAACCAAGCAAAGATTTCGTACCTGACAGAGACTCAATCATAGCAACGTTCGTCATTGGTGACCAGGCGTAAAGAGTCCAGAAGTATCGGTTTTTTCACCAGTATTGGTTAGCAAATCTGAACTTGAAAATTTTTGTGCTCTGCCTGGTAGCCTGTCAACACCATTATCTCCCTGCTAATTAACGACGAATAGGTTTAGTATAATTTCAAGTAACAAAGTTTGCGCGTGTTTAAAACGAAGTGCCATGACGTAAAATTTTGTGATGAGGACTCGAACTCAGTACGTAATCAGATTGTTAAATAAGTAAAATCAGATGTTACATATGGAATTTTTTCACCAACAATGAGATATTTGAATTTAAAATGTGAATAGAAATTTTTTGCCTGACTGGGAATTTAACCCGGCACCTACCGCCATTGCGTTGTATACACGAATTGTTTGCCCATCATTAATGAGATGTGTGCATGTCTGACGATAAATAACTGCATCTATGTTGTTTCTTGACAATAAATTTTTTTATCACTAGTAGTTTGGTGTGCATATGCTATGGCTTGATGTGAAACCGTGAATATTTTTTTGATGGACCAGGATTCGAACACACATATGAGCCTTTCGTGGTTATCAAGAAGAGTTCGCAGTCTTGAGGAGAACAACGAAGTGATACAACTATATCGTTCCTTGTGGGTGAGATACCACGAAAAAGGAGGTCCGAATTCGAATCGCTGTCCTGAAGGGAATTTTTCAACATCTCACGTACAAATAAAATAAGACCCCTCCGACCTGAAGTGACCATTGACTCATTAAATAAAATAGTCTAGTGTAAAGAAGTTCACTCGGGAGGACGATGGTTCAAACCCGCGTCTGGCCATCCTGATTTGGGTAGTACGTGATTTCCCTAAATCGCCCCAGGTAAATGCCGGGCTGGTTCCTTTGAATGGACACACTCGACTTCCTTCCTCATTATCTTTTAAACCGATGGGACCGATGACCTCGCTGTTTGGTTCCCTCCCCCAAAAAATGGTTCAAATGGCTCTGAGTACTATGGGACTCAACTACTGAGGTCATCAGTCCCCTAGAACTTAGAACTACTTAAACCTAACTAACCTAAGGACATCACATACATCCATGCCCGAGGCACGATTTGAACCTGCGACCGTAGCGGTCACGCCGTTCCAGACTGAAGCGCCTAGAACCGCTCGGCCACACAGCCGGCTCCCTCCCCCAAAATCAATCAACCGACACGTGTAAGGCCCATGACTTATGTACCCGTGTGTGATGAAGTTGTCGAAAGCTGACATGATTCGTTTCATCCTATCGCATGGTATCGACAGCACTTGTGCATCTTTGACGTTATGTGGACGTTGGCTAGGGTTACTTTCAGCATTTCATCAAGCTCTCTGACACAGTGTGCATGTATACAGTTGGGAATACTCGCAAGAAGTTTCATATAGTTAACAGCGAACGTGTGTCTTATATTGCTCCTGTATTCGATGCCTAAGCATTTCATTTTAGAGAGAGCTGTCATCTGACCGTGATGCTTCAGACATATGCCGCATCATATATTCATAATGTCACACTTCTTTTCATTTAGCTTCGCTCCTGAGACAATTTTGTGTTTATTAACGATCTGAAGAGCTTCCTCTACTTCGTGATTGTCCGTGACTAGAAAACCTACGTAGTTTGCATACGCATTACAATCTGTTTTCCATGGAGGGCTAAGCCTCGTAAACGTCGAGCTAAAGTGGCAAGTAAAAGTTCAATGGCGATGGCAAACAGTGTCATCGAAATTTGGTCAGTTCTGTTTCACCTAGCAATTTAATTTAATTCCTTCAGTTAATAACTATTCTTGTAACTCGTTTACTGAGAATTTTACGTGTGAAGTTAATAAACTGAAGTGGAAATCCTGTTACATGCATGGTGCGTAAAATATATTGGTGGTTAACCTTGTCGATTGCCTTTGCAGAGTGATACTAAAGCACATTTGATCTTGCAAGCATCTTCAGTGGCAAAGACATGTCTCTACTCACATAATTTATGCATGACCTCCCTGTCAATACCACCATTCGCCTGTTAGTAACCGACTACTGCATGTATTAAAGTTTTAAGTCTGTGGTAAACGATTCGCACAAGACATTTATAGCCACTGTTCAGTAAAGTAAGCGGTCTAAAATCATCAATAAAACTGCTCCCTGGTTGTTTAGGGATTATAACAATAATACCTGAAACGAGCTCTTGAGGGATATTATAAGTAGGCTGCGCAATTGATTATACATACATAATAACATAGGCTACAATTGACCTTGGAAAACATGGTAAAATTGTGCTGTGAGGCCATCGTGTCCTCGTGATATATTTTTAGGGCTTCGTGACATAGCACATTCAAGTTGCTCTTCGTCGATTTACTGCAAGAGGTTTCGCAGCAGCGTTTAATTTTCTGTGGAGGTTTCGTAGTAATTCTTTTTGTATTCCAGCGTCGATGTGTTTCGCCAGCGGCAGCTCTTCCAGGTGTTTATGGACTAGGGCTTTGATTTCGTTTCGCTGCAGGAGCGTGGCGCTATCACGTAGCTTGACGTGTATCATGACTCGAGTTTCGTCTTCCTTCTCTTATTTTCACGGACTGCGTTGAACATAGCCGGTTCTTCTTGTTCTATCACATTCAGCGAACTAGACCTTATTTTGAACCCTGATTGCTTTCGGTAGAGTTTTAAAAATTTTGCTTTATTTTTTTATGTGTACGTAGTTTCATATTACCGAGCTAATTAATTTGTATAGATCTCTGAGACAAGTAAAATAAAATTTAGAGTTTTGTGCTTTTGTATGAATACTTTTCTCTGGCGTAAGTCTGAAATGTTTTCGTAATTTTCGGTTTGGCTTGTTTTAGCCACCATTCTGTTACCTAGCTATGTTGTGCGGCTTTCTTTTCGGATTCCCTCCACGTATCGTTAAAGTCTCACTGACATTAGACTTCTTGGGGATAGCTGTTGTTGAGTTTCCATGTATCTTTCCCTGAAATATTCGTTGTTAGTCCATGTTAATAGCGCATATATATGCAGCACCGTCAGAAGAAAATTGTCATCCAAGCTTCGGAGTGTAGCATTGGATTGTCATTTGTTTCGAAGCATAAATTCTGTCCAGCTGACTGACTGAGTGCCTTGTTTCTTCATGTATGAAACGCAGGATTGTACCGTACGTGTGTTCCTATGTATCAGTTAAACGCATTTCGTGAACGATACGTTCCAATTCGAGAGATTTGTTGAAGTTAGGCTTCCATCTTTTGGGCTTAGCACATAGCTGAAATCATCTGCCAATATTAGATGGTCTTCGTTCCTTCCCTATTTCCCTCTTAAAAATATCTGCCCTGCCTCGCCGGTTGCTATTGCCTGATTGGGCGTACATGTTGATTATACATGTACGGTTGATGGTGACAGCGATTACTCTGCTTTTTTACAGCTTTTCGACATCTGTCACTATGATCACTTCCTCGCTACAACTGCTGTCCCTAAATCCACTGCAATGTCAGGATTAGTCAGAACACTGTTCCCAGTTATTCGCTCCAGCTCAATGACAGCTACTTCTTGCAGCAACGGAATGTCCATATTTGCAACATATAAGAGGTCTTATAGATGGTGAAACAGCAGTTAAAACTGGAATTTACTTCAGTTTAAACTGGCAATTTTATAGTCTTCAGACTGAATCATATTGTAAGGTACTTGGGAGATTAATGTTCCTTACTGGGGTGGCAATGCATAGAAGGCCTAAATTCCAAAGTCGGTGCGTTCTTGGAAGTTCCTCTTGTGCTTGTGTGCTGCTCCGTTTGCGATGACAATGATAATATCTCAGTCTGAGGAAGTGCAGCCATGTCGGTATTCATATCCATTTCTTCCACCCAATTGTCTGTCTGTGTGGTCTCATACAACGTGCCTCCCGTTTCTCCTAGTTCATAATGAACCGGCACTGGACGTTGAGACCGTTAGCAGATTAATGTTCCAATCTGTTTCTTTTGGGACGAGCTCCTTTTCGTTGGCATTGGGTTTCGATTGGTTTATCGAGGTTTGTTCCTGTGTGGAAGCAAAACCCGGAGGCTTGAAATACACTGGGAAAATCAGTCGGCTCTTGACGAGGCAGGATCGGCCCTGCATCATCAGACATTTCCATGAGAGTGTCTACATCAATTTCTTCAGTTAATGGGACCACGATGGTGTGAGTTATGGGTTTGAGTCCCGTGGCCGCCGAAGGGTACGTCAGGAGCAGGGCTGTTGTTACTAGGAGACAGGGAACGGGAGAGGGGATGGGGAAGGAGGGGTGGAGGGGTCGCAGCTTCGCTGGTAGGAATCTACTTCATGGCTCGTTCCATGCACTGTGTGTGCACATAGCCTGGCGCACCACAGCCAACGCCCGTTGGATATCACTGTGGCATTGTGTCCGCTGACGTTAATACATGATGGTATGTGTTCCTCTAGATCAAACTTGAGCTACCTCGCCTCCTTCAGTACTGGAAATTTGTGTGCTTTCGGCCTCCTTTACACAAATTAATTGATCATCCCGCTTAAGGTGTTAATACAGAATTTATGTGTTCTGCTGAAATTTCGAAGAAATGTTCCAAAATCCGTACTGTGTGGCTGCCAAGTCCCGCATGAATAGTTGTAACTTCGCTGACATTTCCATCTTTACGTTCGAAATTCAAAATTCCCCCACTAGATTCTGTTACCTGTCACACATGTCAGTGCTCGTAAGTTGAACGTTCATAGCACTACTCACTACAGAGAAAATAATTTCCATAATGTCATCCAAGGCCATCTTGGCAGTTTCCTCTAAGCACGACTCTACTTCAAATGAATCTGATTCAGAAGAATTCTCATCGAATGGAAACTTCAACGTATTGTTTGCCTTAGACTGAGTCATTACTTCATATCAGCCTGCAAAGTGGGAGGTTACGGCTGAGAGAACGATGTACGCTAGCGACTCACCGCGCCGACGTAAACACTTCCTGCCACAGCACTAAGCACTCCGGGAGGCCCGCGCGCCTTCGCTGCCGCAGGCGGAATAACCACTGAGGCCCGCACATTTGGTCGTAACGTAGCTTACAGATTAGATACGACGAAACAAATTCAGTTCTGTATAAAATTATCAGTTATCAGCAGGTCTCTGACATGGAAACCGTGCAGGTAACATGTCAGCGGGATGTAAAGATGCTCATAGCCATCATAGCCTCGAGTAGAAGCTATTTTGAAATATTCACTATTTTAAGAAATTTCATAGTACAAGAAATACCATTGAACAGTAGTTGTTGTCGTTGTGGTCTTCAGTCCTGAGACTGATTTCATGCAGCTCTCGATGCTACTCTATCCTGTGCAAGCTCCTTCATCTCCCAGTTCCTACTGCAACCTACATCCTTCTGAAACCGTTTACTGTATTCATCTCTTGCTCTCCCTCTACGATTTTTACCCTCCACGCTGCACTCCAACACTAAATTGGTGATCCCTTGATGCCTAAGAATGTGTCCTACCAACCAATACCTTCTTCTAGTCACGTTGTGCCACAAACTCCTATTCTCCCCAATCCTATTCAATACCTCCTCATTAGTTATGTGATATACAGCATTATTCTGTAGCACCACATTTCGAAAGCTTCTATTCTCTTCTTGTCCAAATTATTAATTGTCCATGTTTCACTTCCATACATGGCTACACTCCATACAAATACTTTCAGAAATGACTTCCTGACACTTAAAACTATACTCGATGTTAACAAATTTCTCTTCTTCAGAAATTCTTTCCTTGCCATTGCCAGTTTACATTTTATATCCCTCTACTTCGACCATCATCATCTCCCGAAATAGCAAAACTCCGTTACTACATTAAGTTTCTCATTTCCTAGACTAATTCCCTCAGCATCACCAGACTTATTTTGACTACATTCCATTATCCTCGTTTTTCTTTTGCTCGTGTTCATCTTATAGCCTCCTTTCAAGACACTATTCATTCCGTTAAACTACTCTTCCAAGTCCTTTGCTGTCTCTGACAGAATTACAATGTCATCGGCGAACCTCAAAGTACTTGTTTCTTCTCCATGGATTTTAATACCTACCCCGAATTTTTCTTTTGTTTCCTTCGCTGCTTGCTCAATATACAGATTGAACAACATCTGGGAGAGGCTACAACCCTGTCTCACTCCCTTCCCAACCACTGCTTTCTTTCATATCCTTCGGCTCTTATAACTGCCATCTGGTGTCTGTACAAATTGTAAATAGCCTTTCGCCCCTTGTATTTTATCCCTGCCACCTGCAGAATTTGAAAGAGAGTATTCCAGTCAACATTGTCAAAAGCTTTCTCTAAGTCTACAAATGCTAGAAACGTATGTTTGTCTTTCCTTAATCTAGCTTCTAAGATAAGTCGTAGGGTCAGTATTGCCTCACGTGTTCCAACATTTCTACGGAATCCAAACTGATCTTCCCCGAGGTCAGCTTCTACTAGTTTTTCAACCATCTGTAAAGAATTCGCTTTAGTATTTTGCAGCCGTGACTTACTAAACTGATAGTTCGGTAATTTTCATATCTGTCAACACCTGCTTTCTTTGGGATTGGAATTATTATATTCTTCTTGAAGTATGAGGGAATTTCGCCTGACTCATACATTTTGCTCACCAGGTGGTAGAGTTTTGTCAGGACTGGCTCTCCCAAGGCTGTCAGTAGATCTTATGGAATGTTGTCTACTCCCGGGGCCTTGTTTCGACTCAGGTCTTTCAGTGATCTGTCAAACTCTTCACGCAGTATCATATCTCCCATTTCATCTTCATCTACATCCTCTTCCGTGTCCATAATATTGTCCTCAAATACATCGCCCTTGTATAGACCCTCTATATACTCCTTCCACCTTTCTGGTTTCCCTTCTTTGCTTAGAAGTGGGTTTCCATCTGAGCTCTTGATATTCATAGAAGTGGTTCTCTTTTCTCCAAAGGTCTCCTTAATTTTTCTGTAGGCAGTATCTGTCTTACCTCTAGTGAGATAAGCCTCTACAGCCTTACATTTGTACTCCAGCCATCCCCTCTTAGCCATTTTCCACTTCCTGTCGATCTCATTTTTGAGACGTTTGTATTCCTTTTTGCCTGCTTCATTTACTGCATTCTTATATTTTCTCCTTTCATCAGTTAAATGCAATATTTCTTCTGTCACCCAAGGATTTCTACTAGCCCTCGTCTTTTCACCTACTTGATCCTCTGCTGGCATCACTACTTCATCCCTCAAAGCTACCAATTCTTCTTCTGCTGTATTTCTTTCCCCCATTCCTGTCAATTGCTCCCTTATGCTCTCCCTAAATCTCTGTAGCACCTCTGGTTTAGTTTATCCAGTCCCATCTCCTCAAATTCTCACCCTTTTGCAGTTTCTTCAGGTTTAATCTACAGTTCATAGCCAATGGATTGTGGGGAGAATCCACAACTGCCCCTGGAAATGTCTTACATTTTAAAACCTGGTTACTAAATCTCTGTCTTACCATTGTATAATCTATCTGAAACCTGTCAGTATCTCCAGGCTTCTTCCATGTATACAGCCTTCTTTTATGATTTTTGAACTAAGTGTTAGCTATGATTTAGTTATGCTCTGTGCAAAAATCTACCAGGTGGCTTCCCCTTTGATTTCTTCCCCCCAATCCATATTCAGCTAATACATTTCCTGCTCTTCCTTTTCCTACTACCGGATTCCAGTCCCCCATGACTACAAAATTTTCGTCTCCCTTGACTATCTGAATGATTTCTTTTATCTCATCATACATTTTTTCAATTTCTTCGTCATCTGCAGAGCTAGTTGGCATATAAACTTGTACTACTGTAGTAGGCGTGGATTTGTGTCTATATTGGCCACAATAAGGCGTTCACTCTGGTGTTTTTAGTAGCTTACTGGCACTCCTATTTTTTATTCCTTATTATAGCTACTTCTGCATTACCCCTATTTGATTTTGTATTTATAACCCTGTATTCACCTGACCAACAGTCTTGTTCCTCCTGCCACCGAACTTCGCTAATTCCCTCTATATCTGACTTCAACCTATCCATTTCCCTTTTTTTAATTTTCTAACCTACCCGCTTGATTAAGTGATCTGACATTCCACGCTCCGATCCATAAAACGCCAGTTTTCTTTCTCCTGATAGTGGCGTCCTCCTGAGTAGTCCCAGCCCGGAGATCCGAATGGGGGACTATTTTACCTCCGGAATATTTTACCCAAGAGGACGCCATCATCATTTAACCATTCAGTAATGCTGCTTGCCCTCGAGAAAAATTACTGATGTAATTCTACATCTACATCTACATCCATACTCCGCAAGCCACCTGACGGTGTGTGGCGGTGGGTACCCTGAGTACCTCTATCGGTTCTCCCTTCTATTCCAGTCCCGTATTCTTCGTGGAAAGAAGGATTGTCGGTATGCTTCTGTGTGGGCTCTAATCTCTCTGATTTTATCCTCATGGTCTCTTTGCGAGATATACGTAGGAGGGAGCACTATACTGCTTGACTCTTCGCTGAAGGTATGTTCTCGAAACTTTAACAATAGCCCGTACTGAGCTACTCAGCGTCTCTCCTGCAGAGTCTTCCACTGGAGTTTATCTGTCATCTCCGTAACGCTTTCGCGATTACTAAATGGTCCTGTAACGAAGCGCGCTGCTCTCCGTTGGATCGTCTCTATCTCTTCTATCAACCCTATCTGGTACGGATCCCACACTGCTGACCAGTATTCAAGCAGTGGGCGAACAAGCGTACTGTAACCTATTTCCTTTGTTTTCGGAATGCATTTTCTTAGGATTTTTCCAATGAATCTCAGTCTGGCATCTGCTTTACAGACGATCAACTTTATATGATCATTCCATTTTAAATCACTCCTAATGCGTACTCCCAGATAATTTATGGAATTAACTGCTTCCAGTTGCTGACCTGTTATTTTGTAGCTAAATGATAAGGGATCTATCTTTGTATGTATTCGCAGTACATTGAGATTCAATTGCCATTCCCTGCACCATGCGTCAATTCGCTGCAGATCCTCCTGCATTTCAGTACAATTTTCCATTGTTACAACCTCTCGATACACCAGTCCCCTTGCTTTCAGCCGTTCGCAATACCAGCACAGCAAGGCCGTTTTGGTTAGTGTTACAAGGCCAGATCAGTCAATCATTGAGACTGTTGCAACTACTGAAAAGGCTGCTGCCCCTCTTCAGGAACTACACGTTTGTCTGGCCTCTCAACAGATACCCCTCCGTTGTGGTTGCACCTACGGTACGGCTATCTGTATCTCTGAGGCACGCAAGCCTCCCCTCCAACGGCAAGGTCCATTGTTCATGGGGGGAGGCATTGTAGATTATGGCACTATCAAATTCTGCAGTTCGTATTCGTTGCTTGCACACGAAATTATTGTTGCAGTGGAGTTACAGAGCCCTATAAGCCAACTGCGTGTTTTCTGGAGAGAAAGAGCTTCAATTACTTGTTACGGTCCACTTGCCACAGAAGGCAGTAACCATTTGCTGCGAACTAAATATTTACCCGGTTTTAGCAACAGCTTCTAAAAATAACCAGGAACCATTAAATGCTTTCTTCAGGCTCACCTGTAGCAGAAGCAAAATAAGGAAGTTAGTAGCGACAATGGCAGTAACAATCGAAGTATTTATAGCATTGTAGAGTTACTTATTCCGTAACTTCCCTGTTTGAGTTTAGTTATTTGGTTGATGCGTGGCCTTAAGCCGAGTTTTTATATGTCCTGAATTAATGTTCCTGTCTTGTCCTTTAGACATAAGATTGTTATTCCTTATTTGGGGCTTTACATAAATTTTTTAAAGCCTTAATCCGTTAAATTATTGTGAGACTGTCATTCTTTATTTTATATGAAATGTTTTAAGATAAGTCCTTCTGCCTTTTGATTGAAACTCCTCTTATTGCTTAACATGCGACCTTCAGCCTAGTTCCATTAAAATTAAATTGTTAAGGCCTTCAGCCGATTAGATTGTAGATTTAGAAAATATTCTTGGGTGAAATCTTCAGAAGAATTTTGTATTTAAATTTTGCTTAGAACTTGTGTCTTGGTGTTAGTCAATGGTGGTCGATCACAGTTTTTGTAATATGGTGTGTTGATAAATAGTTTGCATGTTGAGTGCAACTGACAGTAACTCATTTTGGCCCCTTTCCACAACCTAACCCACTCTGTCCTGCTAGCCCAGGTATTTCACATGCTACATCAGAAGTATCCTGTCTCAACGCCCGTGTACAGAATTTAATACGATTCTCATAATCTTGTCCATGCACCTCTTGATGGAGAGAGATGTGATAGGGATGGATTCTATGCCAATGGAGAATACGTACGACCCTTGCCTAACTCGTACCACTTCCTCGTGCAATTGCTCGGGAGCTAACGTGCGGATCAGCTGCAACAGCAGCAGGAACATTAATTTCCCCCTCTTCTGCCGTCATTTGTTCCTTCTATTACGCTGTCTAGATATTACACTAACTACGTAACTGGTTGAAGAGACTGGCAAACAATTGTCCAGATGGTTGACGTATGTGGGAACATCTTGCAGCATACACCATGCAAGAACGATCTGCATTCTTCTTACACTCTCCATACCTTATGAGTATATGGGCTCTTTCTGCATTGGTAAATCCCATCGTCGACTCATGACCTAGTGTTTGGACTGTCACACACTGACTATCAAGTCGCAATGAACTCAAGGAAAACAAAAACACACTGTAAGCAATGATAACAACATCTTACCTAGGAACTTCGTAGGTTGAATGCCAGAAACTAGTTTTAGTGCGGCAACTTTTCTAAATGTGGCATCTCGTAAACGACTCGCACTGGATTCCTGAAACAAACACCACTGATATTCTAATTTACCCTACTTTTAGTTTTTAATGTAAATAGCCATTGTTTCATTTAAAGAGTGCATGTTTACAAAAGAAATACACTTTCGGAGTATTATTACAATCTGTTGACTGGCTAACAATAAGAGCCCCTGAGTACCAATCCAGTCTGTGAAAATCACACGCCAGGAGCACTTTCCAGGTCCGAAACATTTGACCTGCAAATTTTATATGCGCGTAAAATTTGAAAATGATTTCTGGGAGGTAGGATACCCAACAGTCGGTGATTCGAATACATTTATTCCACGAAAAATCGGATATGGTTACCAAGAAATAAAGAGGCAGAAAAGGTTTCCACAAAACACGTTACCAAAGGACAACGGCGGTATATAGACTATAGACACACATCCATTTAAGTCCTTCATGACCGAATAGGGGAGCATGAAGTGAGAGATGTTCGCATGATTTATAGTTGCCGACCATAGGAGCCATGACCGATATCCCAGGTAATGTCTGAGTGCAAAGACGATAAATATGTCTTTATCCGTGAGCAACTACTGCCAGCACACGTTTCTCATTCGTGGTGTGTTTGTCATTAATGACGCAGCATGAGGTAGCCAAAGCAGTAAGACTGAAACCAATGCTTAGACATTAAATAAACGACAAGTTAAAAAATGTGAGCCATGGAAGAAACTTCTGTTGGTTGTAGACTAAAACAGCATATCAACTGAGTTTGCATCGTCCATAAACTGCTCTATGTGATAGTGTTTCAGTCTGGAAAGACTAATTTCAAGAAAGAATGTTGTAAAAAATCGCACACTGCAGCTCCTTCAGGGATATCGGCCGTAATAAAAAAGTTAGTATAATAGCAAAATATGTTGCAATGTGTGCAAAAGATGCGAGACATTATAATGCTGTTTGTAGCGAATATTTCAAAGAACTAGGCCAAGAAGTTATAGGTGCACAGTACGGAGAAGTTACCATTCCATATGTCAAGCTGTATCCCTCGACTGCACTAAAGCGCCAAAGAAACTCGTATACGCATGCGTATTCAAATCCAGAGATATGTAAACAGACAGAAGCCGGCGCTGCGGTCGGCAACGCCTATATAAGACGACAAGATTCTGGCCCAGATCTTGGATCGGTTACTGCTGCTACAGTGGCAGGTTATCAAGATTTAAGTGAGTTTCACCGTAATGTTATAGTCGCAGCACGAGCGAGGGCACAGCATCTCCGAGGTAGCGATGAGGTGGGTATTTTCCGGTACGACCATTTCAAGGGTGTACAGTGAATATCTGGAATCCGCTAAAACATCACTGTGGCCGGAAAAAGATCCAACAAGAACGGGGCCAACGACGACTGAAGAGAATCGTTCAATGTGACAGAAGTGCAACCCTTCCGCAAATTGTTGTGGATTTCAATGCTTGACCATCAACAAGTATCAGTTACGGACCATTCAACGAAACATCGTCGATACGGGCTTTCGGAGCCGAAGGCCCACTCGTGTACCCTTCAAGCCTGCACGATGTACGCCTCGCCTGGGCCCGTCAACACCGACATTGAACTGTTGATGACTAGAAAGATGTCGCTTGGTCGGACGAGTCTCGTTCAAAATTGTATCGAGCGGATGGACGTGTACGGGTTTGGAAACAACTTCATGCATCCATGGAACTTGCATGTCAGTAGGGAACTGTTCAAGCTTGTGGAGGCTCTGTAATGATGTGGGGCGTGTGCAGTTGGAGTGATATGGGATCCCTGATACGTCTAGTTACGACGGGTGACACGTACGTAAGCATCCTGTCTGACCACATGCATCCATTCATGTCTCTTGTGCATTTCGAATGACTTGGGCAATTACACCAGGATAATGCGAATCTCACACGTCCAAAATTGCTACAGAATGGCTGCAGGAACACTCTTCTGAGTTGAAACACTTCCATCGGCCACCAAACGCCCAAGACATGAACATTATTGGTCATATCTGGGATATCATGCAATGTGCTGTTCAGAAGAGATCCCTACCTCATATTTATGGACAGCCATGCAGGATTCATGGTGTCAGTTCCCTCCAGCACTACATCAGTGTTTAGTCGAGTCCATGCCACATGATGTTACGGCACTTCTGCGTGCTTGTAGGAGCCCTACATGATATTAGGCTGGTGTACCAGTTTCTTTGGCTCTACAGTGCATAAGTAGATATGTCAAAAAGCAGGTTGATACTATTTGAAACTGCATAATGGTTTCTGCTATTACGGCAGATATTAACAAAACGTATAATACAACAGCTGATATGTGTGCTGATTCACATAATGAAATGCATTATTTGACGATTGCAATACACTGGACACAGAAAGACTGGTCTTGTGTGAATAATGTTTTATTTACAATAAATTTCCCGACGTTAAAATAGCGAAGCAAATATTGTAAATGAAATAAAAAAAGAGTATGGTCTTCAGTCCTGAGACTGGTTTGATGCAGTTCTCCATGCTACTCTATCCTGTACAAGCTTCTTCATCTCTCAGTACCTACTGCAGCCTACATCCTTCTGAATCTGCTTAGTGTATTCATCTCTTGGTCTCCCTCTACGATTTTTACCCTCCACGCTGCCCTACAATATTAAACTGGTGATCCCTCTATGGCTTAGAACATGTCCTACCAACCAATCCCTTCTTCTCGTCAAGTTGTGCCACAAGCTCATCTTCTCCCCAATTCTATTCAGTACCTCCTCATTAGTAATGTGATCTACCCATCACATCTTGAGCATTCTTCTGTAGCACCACATTTCGAAAGCTTCTATTCTCTTCTTATCTAAACTATTTATCGTCCACGTTTCACTTTCATACATGGCTACACTCCATACAAATAGTTTCAGTAACGACTTCCTGACATTTAAATCTATACTCGATGTTAACAAATTTTTCTTATTCAAAAACGATTTCCTTGCCATTGCCAGTCTACATTTTATATCCTCTCTACTTCTACCATAGTCAGTTATTTTGCTCCCCAAATAGCAAAACTCCTTTACTACTTTAAGTGTCTCATTTCCTAATCCAATTCCCTCAGCATCACCCGACTTAATTCGACTACATTCCATTATCGTCATTTTGCTTTTGTTGATGTTCCTCTTATACCCTCTTTTCAAGACACTGTCCATTCGTTCAGCTGCTTTTCCAAGTCCTTTGTTGTCTCTGACAGAATTACAATGTCATCGGCGAACCGATATTACCATATCATCTGAAAAAATCACCTTTTTGTCTTTTTCTTTTACTATGTAAGTATGATGTTTAGGTTTTTTTATTGGTAACGCCGCTGCCACTTAGCTCTCTGTATGAAAATCACTGGTTGTGCCGTGTGCAGTCTGTGGCTGGTTTGCATTGTTGTCTGCCATTGTAGTGTTGGGCAGCGGCAGCTGTATGCTACCAGCGCGTAGCGTTGCGCAGTTGGAGGTGAGCCGCCAGCAGTGGTGGATGTGGGGAGAGAGATAGCGGAGTTTTGAAATTTGTAAGAATGGATGTCATGAACTGCTATATATATTGTGACTATTAAGGTAAATAGATTGTTTGTTCTCTTTGTTGGCGCCCGCCGTTATTGGGATTAGGAGACCTAACTGCTCTGTTTGAACCCCGCCAGTTCTGCTGCAATTCAGGTCTGTCCTTTTGTCGGTAGGTTACATAGTTTCTTGTTTGTCGGTGATGTGGTGGAGAATGTCTCCCTGAATCGTAACTGCATGGTGGACCATTGCGTCTGAAATTATTCTGTCTCCCGTGATAATAATAGTTCTGGTTGCCATATTGTCTGTTTCTATGATTGTCTGTGTAATATTCATTACTACGGAAATGCGATCTTTCTCTGTAACTATTACTCTGCCAGTGGTTGTCATACAGGTGGTGACTGTTTTGGTCACGATTTGTGTTGTGAGAATAGCCTTGTCGTGTCCAGTTATTGTTTCTTTCATCGAGGAATTGCGACGGATGTGACCTGTAGTGATTGTTTTCCTGTTTTGGCATCCCGCGGCTGTCTGTGTCAATTTCTAATTCTTGTAAGAGTCCCTGAAAAGCTTCAGTGTCGTCTTTGCAACGCCCTGCCAAAATAATGTTCCTTAAATGTTCCGGCAATTTCATTTAGCAAATGCGGATGAGTTCTGAAGGGCTGTATGGGTTTGAAAGATATTGATTCTTATGCAACATGTCTTCGTAACATTTGACAAGACTGGAAAATTCAGATTGTTCAAAGTGTTTCATCATCATGATGCTATGTTTTACTCGGTCACGTGTAGCTTGAGACCAATATGCTAAAGGAAGGCATGATAAAATTCTCCTTCACTGTGCCAATCGTGAATGACCGATCGCATTCTTACAGCTGGTTCATTCTCCAAGTAGCCACACATAAATTCTAATCTGTTCTCTAATGACCAGTTGGGAGGAAAACAATGAGAGAATTGATGGAGCCACGCTTGTGGATGAATGTCGTTGCCAGAATTCTTAAATCTTTTGAATTTACGTGCAGTAATGAACAGCTTATAGTCAAAATCATCGTGTCGGCGAGTAGCATATCGGTCACTGTTACGTCGTGTCGGCGGTTCCATCTCAAAATTCGGTGCACCTTGCCAATTTCTTTCATAATCTCCAAAGTGCCCTGTGTTATTATTTCTTGGCTGTTCCGTATTTCTATGTTCCTCTTCCCGTATTGGAGCGCGAGTGTCCTCTGAAATATGTAATTGTTGTATTACCTGCATCAACTGATCTTGTACTTCCCGGATTTCTCTTTGGTGTTGCGTATTAATTTGATTCTGATTTTCTTTGAATTTCTTAATTTGTTCATACCCTTCTGTGTCAGTGATGGCTACAGGTCTTGTGTCATTCAGATCATCATCTACCTTTGCATATAAGTTAGTGTATTGATCTGAAAGTTCAGCTACTTTATCCGATAGTGAAATTATTTCCTTTGTGTGTTTTTCTGAACCAAGTTTCAGAGTGTCCATTTGTGTTGAAATCGTATCTACTGTGTCCTTTAAGTTTTGCTGAGTTTTTGCAAGTTGCGTAACCGAATCGATAGATGCAACTGAGTCAATTTTAGCTTGCAAGGTCTCATGATTTTCATGAACAATAGTTTGCAGCTCTTTTATGGCTGCTTCGTGATTCTGTAATGCATTTTCATGCCGCGAAAAAATGGGTTGAAAATGCTCACAAATTTGTGTTTTACGTCGTTACAGACTTTTTGACATTTCGATTCAATGTTATGTAACTCATTAGTTAAATCTTCACGTGTTTGTTCAAGCGTGGTGTCTAATTTCCGAAGATTTTGTTCCATTGTGTCTAACTTTTGAAGATTTTGTCCCATTTGTTTCTGATTTTGTTCAAGCGTTGTGTCTAACTTTTGAAGATTTTGTTCCATTGTGTCTAACTTTTGAAGATTTTGTTCCATTGTGTCTAACTGATGCTGTGTTTGTCTCTGATTTTGTTTCATTTGTTGCATTAATTGCAATAAAAATGTATTAGTGTCTGGAATCTGTTCCTCTATGCTTTTCGGCAGTGCATTTGCACCGGCAACATTCACGTTTTGACAAGCAGAAAATGTGTCTTGGCTTATTTGAGAAAATGGTGAGGACGCAAAACCTGAATGTACAGTATCTGCAAGATTGTGTCCTGTCATTTCGGATTTCTGACGCGAGCTGTTGCCGACCGATCGATCGATGATGCTTCCCTGTTCACTAATTGTTTCACTGCCTACACCATTATTTGTAGCCCGCTCCAATTCCCTATTCACTATTACCACATCACCACTTTGAACATTATTTAATACATTACATGGAGGCGCTAACTCACTGCTTTCGTCTTCAATGTCATTTCTCAATTTACTTTGGAGCCTAGTTTAAGTTTTTCATACGCCATTATTGTCACAATATTTCACACGACAGCACAGAAAAACAGAATTTGAAGAGCAAAAATAAGAGAACACATTAACATAGCAAATAATATCTACTTAATTGGAAGCGCAGCTGCGAAATACTTGGTGAAAATCTACATGCATGCCACAACTGTTTTACTGTACAACAGTGAAAGACTACAACTACAAAGGACATTCTCTCTACAATTACCCGCTAGCAACAAACAAAATCTACACTAATTACACAAACTACAAGAAAAAAATCGTGAGGTATCCTTGGCTAAGGGTCGACATATGAAACGTCCCCTTAGAAAAATTGTACAAGACTGTGCTTAAAGTGACACACAATAATTTTTAGCGCAACGCAATCTGACTTTTAATAATCCCTACAAAAGAATGGCCCTGACTAACATTAACCTATACGTTTCACAAATCATTTACCTCACAAAAATCTTCGTTACTCGAACTACTGCAATACAGCTAGCACCACTACTGCCAGCTAAATAGAAGATTCAAACTACGGAAGGCACTAACTACTGATAGGTATAGATAGCAAATGAAAGATTTTAATAGAGAACAAACAATGTATTTACCTTAATAGTCATAATATATATATAGCACTTCATGACATCCATTCTTACAAATTTCTAAACTCCGCCATCTCTCTCCCCACATCCACCACTGCTGGCGGCTCACCTCCAACTGCGCAACGCTACGCGCTTGTAGCATACAGCTGCCGCTGCCCAACACTACAATGGCAGACAACAATGCAAACCAGCCACAGACTGCACACGGCACAACCAGTGATTTTCATACAGTGCGCTACGTGACGGCGGCGTTACCAACAAAAAAACCTAAACATCCTACTTACAACTACACTCCTGGAAATTGATATAAGAACACCGTGAATTCATTGCCCCAGGAAGGGGAAACTTTATTGACACATTCCTGGGGTCAACAATATCACATGATCACACTGACAGAACCACAGGCACATAGACACAGGCAACAGAGCATGCACAATGTCGGCACTAGTACAGTGTATATCCACCTTTCGCAGCAATGCAGGCTGCTATTCTCCCATGGAGACGATCGTAGAGATGCTGGATGTAGTCCTGTGGAACGGCTTGCCATGCCATTTCCACCTGGCGCCTCAGTTGGACCAGCGTTCGTGCTGGACGTGCAGACCGCGTGAGACGACGCTTCATCCAGTCCCAAACATGCTCAATGGGGGACAGATCCGGAGATCTTGTTGGCCAGGGTAGTTGACTTACACCTTCTAGAGCACGTTGGGTGGCACGGGATATATGCGGACTTGCATTGTCCTGTTGGAACAGCAAGTTCCCTTGCCGGTCTAGGAATGGTAGAACGATGGGTTCGATGACGGTTTGGATGTACCGTGCACTATTCAGTGTCCCCTCGACGATCAGCAGAGGTGTACGGCCAGTGTAGGAGATCGCTCCCCATACTATGATGCTGGGTGTTGGCCCTGTGTGCCTCGGTCGTATTCAGTCCTGATTGTGGCGCTCACCTGCACGGCGCCAAACACGCATACGACCATCATTGGCACCAAGGCAGAAGTGACTCTCATCGCTGAAGACGACACGTCTCCATTCGTCACTCCATTCACGCCTGTCGCGACACCACTGGAGGCGGGCTGCATGATGTTGGGGCGTGAGCGGAAGACGGCCTAATGGTGTGCGGGACCGTAGCCCAGCTTCATGGAGACGGTTGCTAATCGTCCTCGCCAATACCCCAGGAGCAACAGTGTCCCTAATTTGCTGGGAAGTGGCGGTGCGGTCCCCTACGGCACTGCGTAGGATCCTACGGTCTTGGCGTGCATCCGTGCGTTGCTGCGGTCCGGTCCCAGGTCGACGGGCACGTGCACCTTCCGCCGACCACTGGCGACAACATCGATGTACTGTGGAGACCTCACGCCCCACGTGTTGAGCAATTCGGCGGTACGTCCACCCGGCCTCCCGCATGCCCACTATACGCCCTCGCTCAAAGTCCGTCAACTGCACATACGGTTCACGTCCACGCTGTCGCGGCATGCTACCAGTGTTAAAGACTGCGATGGAGCTCCGTATGCCACGGCAAACTGGCTGACACTGACGGCGGCGATGCACAAATGCTGTGGTCCGCTGTGCCGTGCGTGTGATCATTGCTTGTACAGCCCTCTCGCAGTGTCCGGAGCAAGTATGGTGGGTCTGACACACCGGTGTCAATGTGTTCTTTTTTCCATTTCCAGGAGTGTATATCTTTAACCGCCCTATTCATTCCCTCCATCACTGCAGGAGATATAATACTTCCTTGATTAAGTCCTTATTTCGAAGTATTCAGATTTCCCCAATGGTGTTCTAATTCTGAATTTGTGTCCTCTGTACTTTGTCTTTATTATATTAATGTATCCATCATCTGTATCTAACTTCTTCATTTCTTCACAGAGTCTCTCCCTGTTAAATGAGTCATATGCCTTTTCTATGTCTACAAAAACCGTTATCACCCTTTTGTTATACTCGCAATTTTTTTCCATCATTTGACAGATAGAAAATATCAGGTCTATCGTGCTTCTTCCGTTCCTAAACCCATGTTTTTCTTCACTCAGCTCCTTTTCTATCTTTTCATTTATTCGATTTAGTAAAACTCTTTCAAAAATGACCCATAAGGTTAATTTCCTCTGTAGTTTTTAGAAACCCTTTTATTGACTTTTTGGAAGGTGGGAACAATGTCTCCTCCAATCGTCAGGTATTTTACAATTTCTGCACACACTTGACAGTACTCTATCTCCCACTGGATCTGCTGCCCTTATCATGTACACTGATGCTTCATCAGGTCTTGGAACTTTCCCCCATTTATCTTCTTCACAGCTATTTCCATTCTTTCCCATGGAATTTGTCCCTTTCTGCTTCCAAACGTCTCTCAATTTCTCCATTATCTGTTGTTTCCTCGTGTACCTGCTCCTCAGCGTTTAACGGTTTCTTAAAATGATCTCTCCAGAGAGCTTTTATATTCCCTGAATCTTCAATAGCAGTACCATCCCCTGTTTCCATCTTTACTGGTACTTCAGAAGCCTTCATTTTATTTTCCATCATTTTATAGAACATTTTCTTGTTG
The DNA here is from genome assembly GCF_023897955.1 of Schistocerca gregaria. Lineage (NCBI taxonomy): Eukaryota > Metazoa > Arthropoda > Insecta > Orthoptera > Acrididae > Schistocerca > Schistocerca gregaria. The sequence continues at coordinate 199,397,045 of NC_064922.1, forward strand.
CTCTTCACATCTTCTAGCTTTTTCTAAACTGTTCCCATGCCTTTGTCTTTGCTGTTTCCACTATTTCTTTCCACTTCTTCTTTTCCTCTATATGGTCCTCATGACGTTTAGTTTTCCATCACTTTCTGCATGCTCCATTTTTTCTTCTAACTTCTTGGATTGTGGTATCATCTCACCAACTTGGCTCTCTTATTTTTTCCTTTCCAGATGTTCTACCATACACTTTTTGTGCTGCTTGAACTAAAGTGTCTTTGAATAAACTCTATTCTTTTTCTACATCGCAGAAAACTACTTTTGGAAATTTTTATGTGATTAATTTTCTATACTTCTCAGTACTTTCACTCTCCTTCAGTTTCCAATACCGTATCCTCATCACTTCCTTCTGTTTTCTATTTTTCCCACACTGATTAGTTTTCTATTGTCCCACCTGTAGTCTACGGTCTCTGTTGTGGTTGGCACGAGAGCCAACACCGTTTTACTAAAGGAGGCCGAAATGCACGCGTTTTAGCTCACGCAGGCTGGCGTGAGGTCTGGAACAGGACAAGGAAATTAGAATTCAGAAAAAAACGGACGTAGTTGGTGGAATACTTTAATCCATTAATGATGAACGTCGCTCTTGACAGTACATGAATCACAATATCAATAGTAACTGAATATGGCGCCTTGCTAGGTCGTAGCAAATGACGTTGCTATCGTCTCGGCAAATGAGAGCGTGTTTTGTCAGTGAACCATCGCTAGCGAATTCCGTTGTACAACCGGGGCGCTGTGCTAGGAAGTCTCTCTAGACCTGCCGTGTAGCGACGCTCGGTCTGCATTCACTGATAGTGGCGACACGCGGGTCCGACGTATACTAACGGACCGCGACCGATTTAAAGGCTACCACCTAGTATGTGTTGTGTATGGCGGTGACACCACATTCCTCCCCCGCAATTCGGCGTGCAGTTGTGGCATAAGGCTTCCGCCCGCCGTGGGGAGGACCACATGATGACGTATGCGACGAGGTGGGGAGCCTAAGAACAGGCGAGGCTGTGCCACCCGCACCCTGCCATTCGGACCGCGGGGAGCTAGGAAATGCCTGAAAAACTGCTCCAGGCTGCACGCCAAGAAGCGGTATATGCGCCCGTAGAGAGACAGGAGGAGCCGAAGGGTCGACCTCCATCGGGCCGGGGCACCCGACTGGCGAAGACGACACATGGTCAGGAGCGGGCAAGAGCTCCATGTCGGAGGACAATTGGTCCCGGGATGCGATCGGCGGCGCGTGTCACAGGAAGGCTCCCGGCGGCTGCAGCGACGCCTCCACTGCGGGCGTCGCCGGCGGGAGAATAGGTGGCGGCGGCGGCGCATCGCCATGGGGCAAAATGGAAGGCAGCGTCAGTAACACCTGGGGCTGAGGCGAGCCAGTAGATGGGTCCCCAGGGCGCTGACCGGACGGCACCGTCGCTCAAAGCAGACGGCGAGCGGCGAGCGACAGCTGATTGAGATGCCGGCGCACCTCACCAGAGACCCCCAAAACCAGATACATAGCGCGTCCGAGGCAGCGAAGAATGCGCCCTTCGAGCCAACGCCGTGAACCTCGGTTGTGGCGGTAGTAGACAACGTCGCCTGGAGCAAAAGCAGGTATCTGCCGCTGCACAGGAACCTGATGCGGCGGATGTAGCAAAGACATGAGGACGACCGTGGAGCAACTCAGCCGGCGAGAGACCATCTCGGGGCTGAGAGCGATACGAGGACAAAAAGAGCAATAACGCGTTCTCCCGAGAATGCGACTCTTTTAGCTTCAACAACTGTGACTTGAAAAAGTCCTGGCCAATCGTTTAGCGGCAACGTTTGACTATGATGAAAACGGCGCGGACGTCAGATGTTGAATACCATTGGCCTTGCAAAATGACTGAAATTCTGCGCACATGAATTGTGGGCCATTGTCGGAAACAATAGTCTGTGGGAGACCTTCAATGCAAAAGATAGCAGATAACGGTTGGATGGTGGCAGATGACGTCGTGGAAGACATCCGGACAACAAAAGGAAAATTACTGAATGAATCAACCACTGCCAAACATCGAGCATTACAGAATGGACAAGCAAAATCGATGTTTAAGCGTTGCCAAGGGGAAGTGGCTTTTGGTCATGCAAAGAATTGGTGCTGATTGTTGTTCGGCACACACCATGCAAGATGAGCACATATTCCTAATCGCGGCATAGATTCCGAACCAAGTACAGTGCTGACGAGCAAGTTGTTTCGTTCTCACTATACCCCAATGTCCTTGGTGGAGAAGCTGAAAGACAGAGGACTGTAACGAACGTGGAACCACGACCCTGGACTGATCATTATCAGAACGCAACAGCAAAACTCCGCGTCGAACAAAGAGTCTCTCCTTGTGAGCAAAAAATCGGCGAACCAACGGGTCCCCGATCAGTGACTTTGACAAGGGCCATTGCGTAGCAACAGAACGCAGAACGGGAGCAAGAACAGGGTCGGCAGCTGTGGCTGTAGCTACACGACGAAAATCAATCCGAAACGATTCGACCACGTCATCGGTTTCCGCATCAATGAACATTAAAGCAAGATGGGAGGAATCGAATGCCCTATCCTCAGCAACATGCAAGCGGGACAACGCATCGGCGTTTTCGTGCTTAGCAGCGGACCGATACAAGATATCGTAGCGGTACTGCGAGAGGAAAATAGACCAGCGAATGAATTTCTGCGCTGTACGTGGAGGTACAGGCTTGGTCGGATGAAAAAGCGTTGTCGAAGGTTTGTGGTCTGTAATTATGGTAAAGTGATGACCATACAAGAAATCATGAAACTTTGTAACACAAAATACGAGAGCCAATGCTTCTTTCTCGATCTGTGAATAATTTCTTTGCGCAGACGAGAGCAATTTGGACGCAAAGTCAATAAGGCGATTCTGCGATCCATCTTTGTGCGCAAGCACAGCTCCGATCCCGAAATCCGATGCATCCACCATCAACAAAAGGAGCTTCCGGGGATCGAATGGCGTAAGGCAAGTATTGGAAAGCAACGTCGATTTCAACTGGGGAAAGGCGCGTTCGCATTCCGTCGTCCAGACGAACGGAACACCCTTACGGCGTAGGCCATGAAGCGGAGCTGAAATGGAAGAGGCATGTGGCACATATCTGCTATAGTAATTTATTTTTCCCAGCACACTCTGTAGCTGCTTCAAATTTTGCGGCGAAGGCAAGTCTTGTATGGCATGGAGGTGTGTGGGACTCGGATGTATGCCTTGGGCATTTAGTACATGTCCCAGGTACGGCAAATCACGAGCAAAAAACACACATTTGTCCTTCCGCAAGCGAAGACCATTTTGTCGTAAGACCTGAAATAATGTTTTGAGCTTGGCCAAGTGTTCAAAAAAATGGTTCAAATGGCTCTGAACACTATGGGACTTGACATCAATGGTCATCAGTCCCCTAGAACTTAGAACTACTTAAACCTAACTCACCTAAGCACATCACACAACACCCAGCCATCACGAGGCAGAGAAAATCCCTGACCCCGCCGGGAATCGAACCCGGAAACCCGGGCGTGGGAAGCGAGAATGCTACCGCACGACCACGAGCTGCGGGCGGCCAAGTGTTCTTCTTCCGTCTTTCTGGAGATCACAATATCGTTCAGATAATTTGCTGCACTAGGGACAGACGCACAAACACTTTGTAGATATTGGTGAAGCAATACAGGGGCGGATGCACACCCGAATGGCAGTCGTTTGAATTGATACAACCCAAGATGCGTGTTAACCACCAAAACGCGCTGGGATTCTTCGTCCACCGGTATTTGCAAGTACGCATCTGCTAGGTCCAACTTCGAAAAATATTTACCCGGGCACAGTTTGTCAAAAAGATCTTCTGGGCGGGGTAAAGAAAAAGTTGCAATCACTAGTTGTGGATTCACTGTTGCCTTAAAGTCCACACAAAGTCTCAACTTTCCGGAAGGTTTTGGCAAAATTACTAAGGGTGATGCCCAGAGAGAAGCCTGCACACGTTCAATTACACCTTGTGATTACAAATCGTGTAATGTTTTTGCGACCTCATCACGCAATGCGTGGGGAACATTGCGCGCTCTGAAAAATTTCGGTTGCGCGTTTACTTTCAGTTCCAAATGTGCTTTATAGTTCTTAGCGCAACCGAGGCCCAGTGTAAAAATGTCTGCAAATTCTTTACATAGACGAGAATCACCGTCTGGAGGCACAGCCTGATTCACTGATAAGACCTGATTTACTATAGATAAGTTAAACACCTGAAATAAATCGAAACCGAACAAGTTCACTGCAGAAGAAGAACGAAGAACGTAAAATGACACAAATTTTGTTTGTCCTTTGTATGTTGCAAGAAGGCTGCACTGTCCTAACACAGGGATATCTTGACCTGAATAACTAGTTAACATTTGCGGCAAGCAACGGAGGTGTGCCCAGCAGTTTGTGTCTTGATTGATCAGTGAAACTGCAGCTCCGGTATCGAGCAGGAATGGTATCACTTTGCCGTTAATGTCCAAATCTACAAGAGCGACTGTTTCGTGGAAAGTGAACTGACACTGGTACATAATCACTTGCGACTTGACGGGAGTTCCGGCGATGTCGACGCACACTATTTTTGAGACAAACACAGTCACTGTTAGAGAGTGTGGCACTGGGCGGAGTGGAATGAACTACATGAATATCCATGGGCGAAGTTTCGCGAGCCTGAGTACGCTTGGCTCGATTCCGATTCCGGTGCGAAGCAAAGGGCCTGAAATGGTTTTGAGCTTCCGATCTGAACTTTTTCTGGCAAACACTATGAACATGTCCTATTTTATAAAAATAAAAGTAACTAGCTTGGCGCGACGGGCAATTCTCACCTAAATGTCTAGGAGCGCACCGCGGGCATGATTTGATCACTGCATTTGCTTGTCGGCGCGGCACACGTGGCTGAGAGGCTGGCGGCAGCGGCGCGGCCGGGCGCGAAGGCTGTTACTGCTCCGTGCAGCTCGCCCGGCGGGCCGGTTAACCTGACATACTGCTGTCGAAGTTTCAAATGATTCCTGAGCAAAGTCAAGTGTGTCCTGCCGATCCAATATGTCCATCACTTGTTGGAGGGAGGGATTAACTAGTTTCAAAATCTGTTCCCTTATACGAACATCAGAAACGTTCTGTGCATTGCATCACGTACCATAGTATCTGAATAAGGGAGTCCACATTGACACTCAAAATCACAATCCCTAGTAAGGCCTTGCAAGGTTCCAAACCACTCCCGATTAGTCTGACCTGCCGCGTTTTGTACGAAAGAAGGTATACCGTTTTGCAACTACTTTAACTGATTCGTTGAAATATGCATCTAATGCAGACAAAATTTCGTCATAAGACAGAGCTGCTACGTCGCGTCGGGGAAATAAATTGACTATCACATGGTACGTGTTCACCCCGACTGATGATAACAAAAAAGGCGGCCGCTCGTTACCTTGAATTCTGTAGGCGGCGAGATGGAATCCAAATTGGCGAGACCACTCCGTCCAGCTTTCCAGTGCAGCATCAAAAGGTCGAAAAGTGCGTGCAACAGCGTATTGTGGCTGCGTTAGCGGTGGAGCAGCGGCTGCCGCATAGTTTTGCATTGCACGTTGACCCTGGACGGGCTGTCCAAGGGCATTCAGTAATGCCTGCGTCTGCTGATTCTGTAAGCGATAAAATTCGGACAATACATCTGGAGATTGTGGCGAAGCCATTACACAAGTAAATCAGCGCAGTTTAGAGAAGAACGCGGTTTTGCCTCATCGGCAATGTTGTGGTTAGCAAGAGAGCCGCCGGCCGCGGTGGTCTCGCGGTTCTAGGCGCGCAGTCCGGAACCGTGCGACTGCTACGGTCGCAGGTTCGAATCCTGCCTCGGTCATGGATGTGTGTGATGTCCTTAGGTTAGTTAGGTTTAAGAAGTTCTACGTTATAGGGGCCTGATGACCTCAGATGTTAAATCCCATAGTGCTCAGAGCCACTTGAACCATTTTTTTTTGTTTTTGCATTAAAATCTCCCATCACTATATTAGCACTCTCTATATGGTTCTGTAAGTCATTTTCAAAGTTCATCTTCTCTTCTTCGCTATATCCCACTTGAGGTGCATAAATCTGGATAACTTGTAGTGTTTCTTTTTGGAATCTCAAAACAGCACAGCCAATTAAATCTCGACTGTGTTAAGGGATTAAAAATCGAGTTACATCAAATGTAACTATAAATTTTCTTGAAGTGGAAGGTGTGAGAAGTTGCATCTGTGAATTTATAATGTTTTCGTATGTTTCCATTATACAAACAGTCGTCTCCTAGATGTCAGGGATAGTATTTACTGACAAGCAGAATAAATCTTCTGTTTTGAATGAGTCTGTTTTCCGTTCGTATACTGAATATAAAATTATTTCTCATGTAGTATGTGAACTTAACGGTGCAACGTAAGTGCGCTTCGGGGTGTTATATTTATTTTAATAAAGATACATCTAGAGAGAAAGAAAGACAGAAGAAATTAGAGAGAGAGAAAGAGAGAGAGGGTTTAGATTTGTGCAGTGCGGCGAGGCTACATATCAGCACCGGTACGTCACGCTCAGTTATTCACAAGTCCAGAGTCTGGCAATCTGACACAGTGCGTGTACGTGACCGAGCCGAATCGTGTAGGGCTAGACACGAGCGGCTGGGTCTCCCCTTCAGCAAGCCAGCAGTAACCAGTTCAAAAAAGTGGTTCAAATGGCTCTGAGCACTACGGGACTTAACATTTGAGGTCATCAGTCCCTTAACTAATCTAAGTACATCACACACATCCTTGCTCGAGGCAAGATCCGATCCTGCGACCGTAGCAGCAGTGCGGTTCCAGACTGAAGCGCAGTAACCAGTCAAACACAGAACGTTTGCAGCTCTCTGTTAAACAGTTAGTACTCTGAGGTTACATAGATCTTCGTAATCCTCGACGTGGAGCAAGTATTACAGATAGTTACGTCTGCAGCATTCAGAAGAGAATAAAAAACACTGATAGCCAAAACAATGATGACCACTTGCCAAATGGCATGTTGATCCACCTTGGGAATAGAATACATCAACGATTGTGCATGGTGTGCTTTCACCAGGTCCTTGATAGGATTCTAAAGTATTCCTGATTTGTTGCATCGAGCTCTGGTGGGCATCATACGAACAAGAGTTCACTATCAAATTGCTGAATCTACGGTAGCAGAGTTCTGGTCTTGTGTCGCGGACAGTTATCGTGCTGAAAGATGGTGACGCTGTCGGAGAAGACATCGAGCTTGAAGCGATGCAGGATGCCCGCAGTAATGACCACTTAGTCCACAGCTGTCATGGTGCCTTCGACTGCTATCACAGATCCCATATTTTAATCCCAAATTATCATTCCCACAGCATAGTACTGCTCCCAACGGCCTGCGTCTGTTGTGTAACGCTTGTTTCGAGCAGTTGTTAGCCTAGATGATAGCGTATCCTGATGTAACAAGAAACGTGTTAAATTTTGCCCACCCTCCAATCTCTATGGTACAGTGACCATCGCAATCGCAACTGCCGACGTCTTTGAGTGAGCACGGAAACACACAGTGGTCGTCAGCTTAACAGCTCTGTGTTCAACAAAGTGCCCTGAAAGGTGTGATTCGCGTAATCTGTCGTTAGATCCGCCACAGAGCTGACAAACGTCCAGTCTAGACGTTCTGTGATAAGGTGTGGACTTCCAAGACCTTGTCACCTACTTCACTACTCTTGAATCAATATCCATACATGCTCACGACACCTGCACGCGAACTGTAATTTCTGAGGCGCTTGTTTCGAGGCACCGAGTCTTAACACTCGTAGTCCCAATTTGAGGACAGTATCGTCTTCAGGATGAGTCCTTATTCGTCTTTGGCCTGCTTACCCATTTTCCTTACCGTGCCGCAAGTCCACAACGCCCCCAGGTGGCACTCGAGGTCGCATTTTGTTGGTGAGCATAATGTTTTGGCTCATCAGTGTACATCGTCTTCCCATTATTGACGCACAACCAACATCACTTTTGTTCGAAAGTGGAAATGGTGTAGCCTGATACTTTGTCAGCTGACACCGTTGTCATACACCGTGCTTGAACTGGTATCGTGGCAGTCGATACCTTTTAATTTGCTGGAGACGTATAAGAAATCGATAACCTGGTAAGTGTTTTGACCAAGTTGCACGCGAATAAACTTTCGTTACATGCCGCAGTGTGATATGGATAAACAGCACTAACACTGGTTCCCACACCTATTGCGCTATTCGCATAGTCTCGAATAAACAAGTTAACATCTTGTGGTGTGCGTACTGTAAGACCTTCGGTACACACACCATCAGATTATTTGACTTGTCGCTCTAACGTAATAGGTGAGTGTTAGCAATATGTCTCGTGGTCTTATCGTGGCGTGTTTACCTTCTGCCATTATGTCAGACGATAGAAATGACACTTGCACGCTTAGAGTAGCAAATTGACGGTGACCAACTTTAACCAGAACTTGATTAATTTTCACACACATTTATTAAAATAATAACAAGCATAAAAATAACTTAACTTGGTTCTGGGTCCGCAGCTCGTGGTCGTGCGGTAGCGTTCTCGCTTCCCACACCCTGGTTCCCGGGTTCGATATCCGGCGGGCTCAGGGATTTTCTCTGCCTCGTGATCACTGGGTGTTGTGTGATGTCCTTAGGTTAGTTAGGTTTAAGTAGTTCTGAGTTCTAGGGGACTGATGACCATAGATGTTAACTCCCATAGTGCTCAGAGCCATTTGAACCATTTTTTTTGAACACTTGGCCAAGCTCAGAACATTATTTCAGGTCTTACGACAAAATGGTCTTCGCTTGCGGAAGGACAAATGTGTGTTTTTTGCTCGTGATTTGCCGTACGATCGTTACGATCGCAGGTTCGAATCCTGCCTCGGGTATGGATGTGTGTGCTGTCTTTAGGTTAGTTAGGTTTAAGTAGTTCTAAGTTCTAGGGGACTGATGACCATAGATGTTAAGTCCCATAGCGCTCAGAGCCATTTGAACCTTGGTTCTGGATGCTATTTACAATTGACATTCTGAAGTTCCTTTGGCCTCGGTACGTTAATCTTATTCTCACATATCTCTGATACTTGACAAAGTGTCTGTACATTTCTCTTCATGGCTATATACAGGAATATGATGATCTTATTAGGCGCAGACTGAAACTTGACTACAGACAAATGTAGACTAGTGCAGACTAACGCAGACTGAGTAATCGGAGGTCTGTACACTCATCAGTGCGCCAGTGTGATCCGCGAGAAGAAAAGGTTCTACGTTATCAGCAATCTCATTGGCTGCGTTACATATTAATACGCGGATCGGTGGAAGCAGAATTTGGTCCGTCTCTAAAACAGCGCCATCTCGTAGAGCGGTGACGGACGAGCGCTGCGCCTGCGCTGTTTTGCTTAGCGGAGCGCGTTCTATTGGGAAAGTTGTGTACACGCTGACTACGCCGAACTATGTACACAACACATCTATTCAAAACGTGTTTGAAGTAAGAGCCAAACATGTAACGTACAAGGATGCCCTCACATGCTGCATCTAGCATGCTGAACACAATGCCACAAATACTCTACCTATCGACTGTCCATAATCAGTCCAACACATCCATACCTCAGAAAGTTCTTGATTTACACATGGTAATCAGGGACAGATGAAGACCAAGAGGAAAGTACTCGTTCCTTTTTTTAAAACAAGTGCGTGATTCACGAATGTAAGCCTCCTCCTAATTTTATGTCCAAGAATGAAGAAATGAAAGAAATGTTCAGAAGTAGGATAAACATTCAGGACGAAATGATATCAATGATAAGATTCGCTGATAACGTTGCCTCCCTTTCAAACTGAGAATTAAGGAAATCTTGCGTGAGACAAAAAGTTTACCACACACAGAGTACGGACTCAGAGCAAACCAAAAAGATATGTACTTATTAAAAAGCATCTTCATGTCCATATACATCTACATACCTACTCTACGTTTCAGCGTGCTTATCAGGAGGTACATAGAAAATTTTTTCAGACTATTCGTCGACCATTCTAGTCCAAAAAAGATCTCCTAAGTCTTTCCGTGCGAGCTGCGATTTCTCTAGTTTTATTGCGATGGTTATTTCTCCTTGTGTAGGAGGGAGTCAACAAATACTTTCGCATTCATAGAAGAAAGTAGGTGGTTGAAATTCTGTGAAAATATCTCGCCGTAACAAAACACGCCTTTGTTTTAGTGACTGGCACTCCATCACGCGTATCGTGTCCGTGACACTTTCTCTGGCCTTCTTTGAACTTTTCCTTTTTCCTCAGCCACACTGCAGAAGCGGATGGGAAAGCGTAGTGCAAGCAGTCTCTTTAGTAGACCTGCTGAATCTTCTAAGTGTTCTGTGAGTTAGCCGCAATCTTTATAATTTGGCTTACCCTCTGTGACGTCCGTTTGGATTCGTGACGTCACATACAAAGGAAATTATATATATCTTTCATATATATTTTTATTTTTATTTTATCAGCATGCTTCTTTCTCTCAGGGATATTGTCTTTTCTTATAACTTTTACTTACCTACATAAGTAAATATGAAACGGGTTCTTGAAGGGCCTCAGTTATTCATGTACCGACTTTAGATTTTGAACGTGGTTACTAAAATATAGTTGCCGTTAACTGAGTTGAATGTAATTTTGTTAATTTCTATTTATTGATTGCAAAGCAAGGCTTGAAAGAATTTCGATTGTGGCCGTGGAGCGGCCAAGATAAAACTTACTGAACTCATGGAATTTGTATAATTTAAAAACATGAACTTTAACGTAAATTAATTATCTGTTGCAATTTTAAAAGGTTCGTACAACGAAACCTCTCGATTTTACATTTACTGTTAACACTTTGATAAATAAATAGTTCGGCGCGTATTGGCCGCCCAGAGGCTGCATCGGAAGATGAGCTTCTCGCAGCGAAAATTACTGAAAAATGCTTATTAAAACTAATTAGCCACTGAGAGCATTTGAGGTGACAACTATTACAAAGGAATTCATTTTCTAATAATAATAACAAGTTTATTTTAGCTATAAATACAAATAACTTACATAAAATATGTGTAGCCGCTCAATGGCTGCCTTCCGTATAGCGAAACAAAACAGTGTGTGTCTCATAAAAAGCGTCCATCCTCCTCGGCCGTACAATCGCGTCTCTTTCGATCCTTTTTTATTTTCATAGACATTAAATAAAGAAGCTATCGCGGCATATCAGTTGTTTCAAGAACATTAACAATATCTTTTACACTAATTATATTCATAAAATACGTAAACTATGATTTACAACCGCTAAAATTGTCAATATTTACGGGAAAGCTTAGTGCAAGCAGTCTCTTCGAAGACCTGCTGAATTTTCTAAGTGTTCTGTGAGTTAGCCGCAATGTTTATAGTTTGCCTTACCCACCTTAACTTCAACGTGATGTTTGCAGTTTAACTTGTTCGTAAATGTAGGTATCACTAGGTATTTAGTTGAATCGATAACTTTTAAAGTTGAGTGATTTGTCATGTAACAGAAATTTGAAGTACTTTTTGGTTACTACTCAAGGACGACGGATGGCCATCTACCACTTTTCAAACCATACGTCATTTTGCATTTCATTTTGATCATATGATGACTTTACTTTTAGACGACAACATCAAAATGTTCAAATGTGTGTGAATTCCTAAGAGACAATACTGCTTAGGTCATCAATACTTGAACTTACACATTACTTAAACTAACTTATGCTAAGAACAACACACACACCCACGCCCTAGGGAGGTCTCGAACCTCCGGAGGAAGGGGCCGCGCAGTCCGTGACGTAACGCCTCAAACCGCGCTGCCACTCCGCGCGGCAAGACATCATCTGTAAACAATGCAAAAGGGCCTCTCAGACTGTCTCCTAAATGTTTTATGCATATTAAGAACAGCTGAGATTCTACAGAATGTCCTTGGTGACCCTCAAATACCACTTTGATCCAGTCACACAACTGAGACAATACTCCATAGGCATAAAACCTGATAAGAAGCTACTTGTGAGGAACGGTGTCGAAAGCCTTCTGGAAAAAAAAAGAAATATGGAATCGAGATCTTGCAGAAATAGAAAATAATAAATGAGAAAAATTTGCTGGTGAACATATCTGAACTCCAGACCCGCATTACGTCAGCAGACGGCAATAGCTACTACTCTACGACGCGTGTAGCTCAGCTCACAGCATTGCTTTGCGGATTAAAAAAAAAAGGGATTCGCTGTTTCATATTTTCTCATGGAAGTCGACTGTAGCACTCTAGATCTAGATCTTGATCTTTATGGCAGCACTGGAGGATACTTGCTGTCAGATCGAGTTGTCAGATACTCTTCAGTATTTCAAGCATGAAAGCAGCTCTCCCCAACCCCACCGAAGATTTCTGTCACTGAGCGGGTCTTAAGTTTCGTTGAGGGAGATGCCTCTGATCATCGATTTGCGCCTCATAACTTTAATAGGTCTTCATACGAGAGATATGAATGACGTCTCTACACATTTATCTTCTCGAGGAAGCGTCGAAGGATATGATACGGCCCAAAGTAATAATTCAGTGAGTTCCTGATAGTTCCACTTTCCATCGTAAAATCCACAGGCAGACTCTCACTGACCGGTGCTTGGCGCTATAGCGCTCTCGCTCCATTTCCTGGGCTCCAGCGTCTGCTTCTTTGGTTAGTAATGAGGTGTTTCATCCTGTCAACGTGTCCCTCGTTTGGCTGTAATTCGGCCTCACGACATTGGAGCAGAAAGAATGGAGTGAAGTCCGTAGCGTCTTGTTTCCTGCTTTGTATGCGAAAGTCACAAACGCCAGTTTGTATCCCAATCTCTCTGCTGGACATCAACGTACATCTTGACCATATCTGCCAGTGTATTATTAAAGCGTTCCTTGAGGCCGTTCCTTTGTATGTGGGAGGCAGTTGTCGCCCTGCGGATGATGTCACAACATAAAACTAACTATGATACTAGTCTGAACTGTAAATATTTTCTACGATCAGAGATCACCATTCAGTGTTCTCCCTGCTGGAAAATGATCACTTCTACCAGGAACACTACAATTTCTGGAGCTTCAGCAGTCGGCACACCTTTGGTGATAGCATACCAGGTAAGGCAGTGCAGTCTATTTTCCATTGCCCCTATTTGCCGATTTCGGGAATCTCTCCAAGAGGTCGAATCCAGTCTGGTGGAACGTCACTGCGGTTGGCAGAATTGGCATCAAATGCCTTGGAGGTAACTGCAGTACATGTTTCCTGTTGTGTCAAGGAATCCTGTATACGCGCTTTGTTAGACAATCAAACAAATCGTATTGATGAGTTTTATTACAACAAGACAAGTACAAATACTTAACTTTGATCTTCCAATTCTTGTAGTCCTTTATACATGATCGTCCATACGTGCCATTAAAGGGATATGTCGCAAGCAAAGGTGACATACAATACAATCAATCTTCTTCAGAATAGACAAACACAAGCAACACTTCTGGTCCTAGCGACCACTACTAACGAAAGTATAAAAATGGTTCAAATGGCTCTGAGTGCTATGGGACTTAACATCTCAGGTCATCAGTCCCCTAGAACTTAGAACTACTTAAATCTAACTAACCTAAGGGCATCACACACATCCATGCCTGAGACAGGATTAGAACCTGCGACCGTAGCGATCACGCGGTTCCAGACTGAAGCGCCTAGAACCACTCGGCCACAACGCCCGGCAACAAAAGTCTGTCAACTGAACTGCATTGACTGCTGATCTCTAACTGTGCTACGTGGACATTGATAATGTAGAGGCTACGATGCGTTGGCTAGTGGAGTGACTAACATTGAAGCTGCTATCGGAGTGGGCTGCCACGAGTCGGGCGCAGCGCTTATGTCGTCTTCACCTACGGGCCGCTGCTGTCGCGTTGTCGTCCTGGAGGGAGGTCAGTCAGTGTGCGATTGGCTGACCTCTTCTCACAGCCTTCTGCTCTCTGTCGTTCCCGACTTGCGTGCCACTGCTGACTTGACGCCGTAACACTTCCATCACTGACATTCCTTACAGTGACTCACATAACGGATTGGTAGAGACCGAGAGAATGATATCTATGCCCGATTCTGGCTAGAGTCTTCAAAAACACCAGATGATCAGATGTTGAAGGGTCTTGGAAATACTTCAAGATAACTGGTCGTAAATGAGCTGGGATGATGAGCAGTCATTTCTGCCTCATCAGATCACAGTTCTTGTACAACGTTCCTTTTATTAACCAGAATTCTCATTCCACTACCAATGCTGGATCTTCCATGTGTTGAGCAGATTTATCATTTAATGCCTCGATGACTGAGATATCGTACAAATGCTGTGTTCCGCCAAAGGATGCCTTGAAAGGCAGTCGGCGCCCATGTGTTAGCGTCTGATTATGGAGTCCACTGTGACGCCATACACCTCAAGCCAGTTGATCTTATGGATCCTTCAGAATAGTCAGCCAGCACAGAGAATAAGGGTCTTTCACAGTGGTGAATGGTTTGAGAAACAGATATGACTGGAACTTACTGATGGCCTAAAAACTGCAAGGCAGTTTTTCTTGTTTGGAAGTACACCATAGCAGACTTGGAGAGTACTCAGGAAGCATAAGCTAACATGTTTTGAACACCTTGCTGTATTTATGCAAGAACTGCACTTACCCCATGCCCTCTAGTGTTCGTGCGAAATTCTGTCATTTTGATCAGACGATGATAAAAATGGAAGTGTTAAGGACAGGAGAAATCTTTGTTGTAAGTCGTTTGCTGCAGTTCGTCTTGCAAAGGACATGCTGTGGTACAGAAGTTGCTTATGAATCGATGCTAGTACGACAACATTCCAAAAAAGATTCTCGCGTTACGAATGTGCCGATGAGTAATAAAATCGGTGACTGCTCTTATTTTCCCTTAATAGAAACAGAATCCACTACCATTAACTACAGGCTTCGAGATTTTTATTTCTGTGTTGAGGTAGATGCACTTTTTGGTTTCAGACCAGGGCCTGCTGTCTGAACACATTTCATTACGTTTGTCAAGCGGTTCAGATGTTTTTCAAACGACTCATGAAAAACGACAGTGTCACCCAGACGTGACATTCATTTAAGGGGTCGGAACAGGTTGTCATCATACGCATAAAGCTCGCTGGAGCGTTACATAGTCTAAATAGGGTAGCGTCACACTCACAGAGGTCGTTAGTTGTTATGAAGGCAATTTTTTTCCAGTCAGCTTCATCAGCCTATAACTGCCAGTAGCCTTTCTCCATGTCTATAGTGGAGAAATACTTTTTTCCTTTCAAACAGTGTAGAGTGCCATTAATGTACAGCAGCAGGTGGACAATCTACTTCTTTTTTCAGTCGTCGGTAGTCGACAGAGATACACCACGTGCAGTCCTTCTTCATAAGGGCCACAGAGAGGACCAAGGAATCTTTGAGGGTTCATTGACATTATTTTGGAGCATCTTTTCCAATTCTTCCCGACTTATGCGTCATTTAGCCAGAGACACCCTATACGAACGTTGCCTTAGCAGTGGATGATTCCCAGTGTTGGTACAATATTGTACCTAGGACCGTTGGGCCTGTCTTTTCTCCACCTTGGATTAGAAAGCATATTGAAATAAGCGCAAAACTGCTACCACTTGCTGTTATTGTTCCTCTGTCATTAAGGTGCTATTGGCTGTTGGATAATACCTTCGCCGGTCGGGGTGGCCGAGCGGTTCTAGGCGCTACAGTCTGGAACCGCGCGACCACTACGGTCGCAGGTTCGAATCCTGCCTCGGTCATGGACGTGTGTGATGTCCTTAGGTTACTTAGGTTTAAGTAGTTCTAAGTTCTAGGGGACTGATGACCTCAGATGTTAAGTCCCATAGTGCTCATAGCCATCGATAACACCTTTCCTTGACTGAATACGATTCTTTGTCGATGGTAGTTGAGCCGTGTGGCTAGGCGGCGATCCATCGATTCGCATGCATCTGGTATCTGCCACTGCGCGTTACGTCTGGGTGACAGTGCCGATTGCTGGCCGTTTTTTCGCAGCTCGGGGGTGTGGCTCCGAGCCACGGGCAGTTAGGAACGGACATCGGTTAACAGCGAACGTCTTCTGCCTGCTACGACATCTGAACGGACTTCAGCACAGGTAGGCAACGCGAACGACGAGAGACGGAATGATGTTCTTGCGGGGCTGTGTTGCCGCGGCTGAGGTTCGGACGTGCAGCGGGGCCTGTCCGCATATGGGAAGGAGCTAGCTCTTTCCGCCGGACATTATCTCTTCTCTCAAATAGCAGTGATGAGGGCTTAACGTTGACTGAGCAACGTATTTCTGATAGACTTCCTCACCTTCTAAGCCCTTTGTACTTGGAATGTCTAACGTGACCACGTGCTGCAACTGGGTTGTCTGGTTCCTATTTTAAACTGCACTCGATGTGCTAAACTACAGTGTGTAGTCATTGTGTTAATTTGTTGTATTAATGACCGCTCCTGATTGACCTCGTTATTGTGTGGCCATACTATGAATGAATTAAGGTTTCTAGTAGTTATAGATGTGTCAGGGTAAGCAACGCAAGAGACGGTAGGTTTTGCCACTAGAGATTGCTTGATAAAGTAAAGAGTCGTTAGTGTTGAAGAAGATTTAAATCTGCATCATGGTTGTTTTACCTTACAGTGTTGCTATTTAAATGGCAAGAGTGAATTTGAATGTTTTAATCTACTGTTTGCCATAAATTTTCGAATTCCGGCATTGGATTGGATACATGCGTTCGCTTGCAGGTGGCTCTGGCTTCTTTCCTCTTTTTTCTACAGTGGCCTCCCTGGTTTATTTATTCGCGCTGTTAAGCCATTGCGCTGCGTTTGTGTACTCATGTCATTACTGCCTGATAATTATTTGCGAGAATAGTCGCCGAGTGGCTGCGCTCGCTAACGCTTCTGTCCGCTCCTGCCCTGAATTTACTTAGGTACCCATCAAAGCCTGATAAATTTATTGTCTTGTTATGTAAACTGTAATTGAATTTCATCCATTCTGTTGCCTCTTGCCAATGGCCAAACTTAATCTGTTACAGATGTGGCTTCCTGGATTTCTGCCTCCAGTAATCTGCCCTTTACTGCTGACGGCATGCTTCGTCCCATGCTTCGGTGTGGGTAGGCACATATTTTTTCAACCTTGTTACCTGTGTTTTACATTCTGTTTTCTCTTTCTGTTCTGCGTATTATCTTGACACCCGTCTCACACTGTTATTGCGTGGATGCTGAAGACCTTACCGACGTGCGCCCATACAAACCTCTGTATCCCATCCCAACACAGTAATCTGTTCTGTATGGGGCCGTCACGGTACATCGCCTGGAGGCGAGAGTGATTGAGCTATCTTGGTGTTGGGCCGCGGTATAAATTTGCGTATGTCGTGATATTTTGCTGTACTTTTTTTTTAATTCAATAGCAGCAACTGAAGCCTGAAAGGGCAAATTAATGTCTTAATACCATTTAGCGTGGCTACGCGGCGAATTCAACCTCATAGTGAATTTTTGAATAATTTGGTTATTCATTGCTCTGGTCTAGAATACAGTTAGGATTGAAGTCTTAAGTAAACTGGTATTTGGATTCATTTAGACACGATAGTAGTTTGACTTTGAGACTGACTGCTTCTAGTGTTAACGTTGTTAATCACTGAATTACTTTTGTATTTCCGCTTCGTGTAAATTTAGAAGTTATATCTGCCTTGCAGGACCGAGACTATTTAAAAATTGATTCTGTAGAACTTGGTCACAGGCGTGCGGGGATTAGCAACTATTTGACCCCGCTGTTTACGCGTATTTATTTATATTATTGTTCTGTCATACATTTGTTTTTATGTTTTTAGAGGACTTTCATGAATATTAATTATTTGTACAGGGAGAACATTCAGTATTTGAGCCCCGGTGCAGCCTGGGCGTGACTGTGGTTTGCCTGTAAATTTTCTTTGCAATTTGAATTTAATATTGAGTTTGAGATGAATTTTGCCATAAAAGGGTTGACTGAGTACCCGTGTTTACTTTCCATGAGGGATGATATCAGTTGTTGAAATTGTCACTGACTGCTATATGAAATTTCCTTTTTGTTGTAGTCGTTACAACCAGTTAAAATGAGTGGTTTTATCGAGTTCTGACCTTAAAGAAGAGTGCATAACTATGAATGCTGCTGCCCCTGTATGTGTTTGGGTTCCCTCTTCGACTACATAGCCACTTGCGCTGGACGTTGCGCCGTTCTAGCTGAGAAGGGCAAATCGGTACTGAGCTGCCCGTCCTGTCCTGGTTCGGATGCTTCTGAGGTTATACGTTCAGAGATGAGAGATGGATGCTCATGGCAGCGATCCATAGTTGTCCTTGATCTCCTGTACTGCTTATGATCGTAGCTGTTCTGTAGATTTCTTTTGAGAGCCTGGGTAGCTTTCCGCAATCTACAAAAGCTTAAAAGCTTAACTGAACATACATGTTGCCGACTGGAACTCGTCTCACTGATGACGCCGGGATAACATTGTCTTCAAAGGCAAACAACTGACCCAAAAAAATCTTGTGTATGCTTGCTGGAACAGCTTCGTCAGATTGGAGCTCTTGTCTTACACAGCTTATGAATGATGGTGATGTCTGAAAAAAAAATAGTTCCATCCGAGAATAACGTCATGACTACAATCTGTTTAAATTAAAATCGAAGGGCTGTGTTCTGTCATTGACAGACGTTCTTGCAATACATGTTCCTGTCGGTTGGACGTATTTTCCATTTGCGATCTATATAAATGACCTGGGTGACAATCTGAGCAGTTCTCTTAGGTTGTTCGCAGATGATGCTGTAATTTACCGTCTAGTAAGGTCATCCGAAGACCAGTATCAGCTGCAAAGCGATTTAGAAAAGATTGCTGTATGGTGTGTCAGGTGGCAGTTGACGCTAAATAACGAAAAGTGTGAGATGATCCACATGAGTTCCAAAAGAAATCCGTTGGAATTCGATTACTCGATAAATAGTACAATTCTCAAGGCTGTCAATTCAACTAAGTACCTGGGTGTTAAAATTACAAACAACTTCAGTTGGAAGGACCACATAGATAATATTGTCGGGAAGGCGAGCCAAAGGTTGCGTTTCATTGGCAGGACACTTAGAAGATGCAACAAGTCCACTAAAGAGACAGCTTACACTACACTCGTTCGTCCTCTGTTAGAATATTGCTGCGCGGTGTGGGATCCTTACCAGGTGGGATTGACGGAGGACATCGAGAGGGTGCAAAGAAGGGCAGCTCGTTTTGTATTATCGCGTTATAGGGGAGAGAGTGTGGCAGATATGATACACGAGTTGGGATGGAAGTCATTACAGCATAGACGTTTTTCGTCGCGGCGAGACCTTTTTACGAAATTTCAGTCACCAACTTTCTCTTCCGAATGCGAAAATATTTTGTTGAGCCCAACCTACATAGGTAGGAATGATCATCAAAATAAAATAAGAGAAATCAGAGCTCGAACAGAAAGGTTTAGGTGTTCGTTTTTCCCGCGCGCTGTTCGGGAGTGGAATAGTAGAGAGATAGTATGATTGTGGTTCGATGAACCCTCTGCCAAGCACTTAAATGTGAATTGCAGAGTAGTCATGTAGACTTTCAGCATAATCGCTTTCGTATCACGGAAGATAGTGTCCTGTAGCTGGCAACATTAAGGATTAGCTGAGTCGACTAGCGGCTCGACAAAACGACCGTCGATCATGATGTCAAAGAGATTTCCTGACATCCTGGTAATTGTCATCCGTGGATGATGTGGCGGTCTCACCTTCATAGTTGGTCGCCTTGGGTAGTTTCCTGAATTCGGTGGCGAGGCGACCGGCTGGTACCTCTGTACGATGTCGAGGAACGGCTGTAACGTTTGTTGGTGCGACCTCGTCTAGGGTACAGCGACAAGGTTCGTCCCACAGATCGTCTATAATCATTTCAAGTTGATTGGCGCGAATAGGAATGTTCCGGTGGGCGACGTGTTGCGACGTGTAATAGTCGTCGAAAATCGTTTTCTTTCCCTGCAGTAGCGTACGACACGTTCAAGATGCCTACACTAGAGATAGGCTGGCAAACTCTACTCCAGCCTCCGAACGCCAGTTCTCGTGCTGAGCGTTGTACTTGGTGGAGGAATAGGTTGCACGTGCGTCGATCGGATGGTGAGTCGTCGATTGACGGCTGCGACCTGAGTTCGAGGTTGATTTTTTGACTGCCACCTGAGACAGGTGCGAAAGAGAGGTATACGTCTTGTCCGACGTTCTTCATTACCTTTTGACAAATGGGGTCGACATTAATGACTGCTATCCCTTGTGTACTCGGTGCGCCTTTTCTGGCATCCACAAACTGCTGTAACCTGCTGATACAGTCTGGCGTATAAGAGAGGTGAGGTCACGATGGTCTTTCACAAGTACTATAAAAACACATTCGGGATTCAGGCCCGCATCTCGTGGTCGTGCGGTAGCGTTCTCGCTTCCCACGCCCGGGTTCCCGGGTTCGATTCCCGGCGGGGTCAGGGATTTTCTATGCCTCGTGATGGCTGGGTGTTGTGTGATGTCCTTAGGTTAGTTAGGTTTAAGTAGTTCTAAGTTCTAGGGGACTGATGACCATAGATGTTAAGTCCCATAGTGCTCAGAGCCATTTGAACCATTTCGGGATTCGGTCATACCTCTTTCGTCCGACTTGTTGCACCGCCTCGATGAGCTGGCACCACTTGATTAATTCTTCTGTGTTTTGACAACCTTCACCAGAAACGCTTAATACAAGTCTCCTGCGGTAGCCTTCACCTAGTGTGAGGTTTTGTGGGTGTCATATTCGGATTCACTCAAGCATGACTATGTAGTTTCGTCATGACACTAGGCCTTCGTTCTTCAGTTGTTCTTCGTTAACTGGACTCGCTGTAGATTGTCACCAAATTGTTTTCTTCAGTTCAGCCTCGAATTTTTCCGCAGTTACCTCGAAACACTACTGGGCTGTGCCTTCTAATAAAACCACGCATTTGCCGGACACATATCCGTTGCATCTAGCAGTTCCGTAGAATTCTTTCACCATTTTGTCGATTCCGACCAGCCTCTCTGGAAAACAATTATGAATGGAGTCCATTGTGCTTCCGAATACATAGAAATTTGGAATGATACACTACTTGTATTCCGGTTCCTGCCCGTGCAGGCGGCTGCTTTTGTGTGACCTAACTGAAGCCGCTCTGATATAGTGTTTTGAAGTACACGGAGTTTCCGTTAAACAGTGTCACATCGTAACCATTATCAAGCTCAAATCCTAAAGCAGGATTGTCAAAGAAGTGCAACACATCGCTCAGAAAACACTTTAATAAGCTCCTGGACGGATATAGCTGATATTTATACAAACACAGTACATTCCAGAAATGCAAACGTTACAAATACAAGAAGTTCCGAGAACATACCTGAAATGATAAATACTTGTAATTACAGATAGTTGTACTGGTCGCTTTGAAATTGCTTTCCTGGCATGCTAATTCGCACTGCATGCAGCAGGTTTACGGCAATATGTATACTACCCAGATTAAATGGAATTCTAATTATGAACATGCTTTTCTAAGTTTAACTAACTGTGAGGAATTTTATCACTACTGTAAGCACATTACAATTACTTTTCAGTGGAACTGTTTCGTGAGGATTAGCTTCGGAAAGCTTATTATTTAGTTAAGCGTTTTACATCCATTTAGGTAAGCGTTTAATACACGTGTGATCACCTGCTTAGTGAATGAAGTACAGTGTAGTTTCAGCGTGTTTAGAAGCTTAAACTGTTCTCATTCTACCGAGGATTTAAACTCTTTTGTCTGCCTCTCAATATTAGCATTGATTATCACATGCTTTTGAGGAGTGAATATATATTTGGTGGGTCATTTTTCAGTGTAAAGAATTTTTTCATTGTCCTTTGTGGTTGCAGCTAATCTGTTCTGTACCATGTATTGTACTTGATTTCACGTCCCATTGGTTGCAAGTGATTTCATTGGGTAGTTAAACTGATTTTAAAGATGAAGAACTGGGGAAAATCTTTTTGAGTTGTCTGGAACTTACTTTGCACTATTTGCTAAGGGTACGCAAGAAACATTTCATGTGCATTTTCTGTAGAGGTTCAATTTAAATTAGAGGCGCTACATTTAGGAGCTTTAGAAAGTGTTATACGAAAATCATATGGTGCTGATCTGATGAACATGATGCATTTGTTCAGTTTTAGGGCTACAAACCTCAATTGGTAAAAACAAAGCCCTTACAGGAACACTCAGTAGTAGGATAATGGCGCTAGTAGGACACTTTTGATATCAAATTGATCATGCAAATTAATTCAGTTAATCAATTAACTACCACCACACTCTGATTCCATCGTGGATATTCCCTAGCCAGCGCATGGGTCCCTTCCCCCACTCCTAAGGGAAATCCTGGCTCCTTTCCCATTTCTCCCCTCCACACTTCCCTCGCCATCGCCCCTCACCCGTTTCCCCACCACCAACATTCTTCCATCAGTCGAAGTGGCCAGAAACTCTCTGTCTCTGTAGATCTGCCAGACTCTTAGGATCAACATAGTATTTATTTAAACAATTTCGCCCTGTTTATTTATTTAAACAATTAGGAATGCCACTACTATGGGTGGATGTGTTTATTTTGTACACAGTGTTGAATATTTTTTGTTTAAACAATTTGAGCTGGGAGGGTTAGTTGTCATTGATCATGGAATTGACAGTAGCTTGGTCCAGTTTCGTCAGTAACTGTGGGATGCAGAGAGGATATCTTCACTATCAGTCTAGCACTAGCGTTGCTCCAGCCTGCCTAGCCCATAGCCCTAATTGGGAAGGATGGACACTAAGCATTCACTGCAGTAAAAGAGAGTTGTCACATACCAATCTACAATGCAAGTGAATACCTGCTGGAGGAACATGAGGACAGCTAATAGCATTAGATCATTGAGCCACTATCTCAGTGTGACTACATTTTTTTTCCTACGTTGGCATTTCATTCTCCTGCACTATGGGGCAGGGATGGGCATGCAGCGGCACAATTCGCCGCGTTTCATCCAAAAGATTGCATGAAATACCATAGTAGAGCATTAAATATGTAAAATAGAGCATAAAAGATGAAATCTGCACACGAGATGGGGGAAACAGTTGGAATTAAAATATACAAAAAAGGGGTAGTTTGATGAGGCACGTTGATATAAAATCCACGCATATTTAAAATGGTACTCGACAAAAGTAGTATGACATAAACACTAGTGCCACGAATAGCACAGTTAAAAACAGCTTTTACAGTGTGAGACAACGACACTGAACACTTTGCACTTATGTTATACACACACAAAGCACCATAACACGACAAAATTTCTGAATTAAAATTTGAAGGGCCTGCCAAGAGAGTGGAGGTCAGGGAGGAGAGAGAGAGAGGAAAGAGAGATAGGGGTTGATAGGATAGGGGTGGCAAGGAGAGGGGGGGCGATGGGGTGAAGACGGTAGCACACCAAGGGGCAGAAGATGGGGAGGCCATTGTTGCTATAAGAGCCTGCCACTATATAATAGCAATACATTTTGGGAATGAAACACACACATACCTATTTGCGAGTCACAAGTCAGAGCCAACAAAAACATGGGAAACTATCTTAAGACTTTTTTGTGAATGTAATGCTGATTATCGTACTTGGACAGCGCAGCTGAAGACGAAAAAGAAAACTGCCCAGTCACCTCCAGTCTAATCCAGCGCCATCTA
This sequence comes from Schistocerca gregaria, assembly GCF_023897955.1. Lineage (NCBI taxonomy): Eukaryota > Metazoa > Arthropoda > Insecta > Orthoptera > Acrididae > Schistocerca > Schistocerca gregaria. The sequence goes on from NC_064922.1 coordinate 199,420,783, forward strand.
CACAGTGTATTGTGTACCTGGGAAGACTGTCACCCAGGAAGCTGCTGCTTGCTACAGCCTTAAGCTGCAACTTTCAGTTGCCTGGTCCTCATGACCACTTCTGCTCCTGGCCATGGCACAACGCAGCGCGACTTGTGCCAACTGTAGTTCCAACCTTGATACAGACCCTTCAGTTTAAAAACAAAAATAGGGATGTTGTTTTGTCAATACACCTCGAATTTGTCACGCTAAATGTAGATTCTTTCTGTTTGTACGAGCTATATTCGGAGACACAAGAAATCGGACCATACATGCGTTTTCACATCGCTAAAGTATCGTTACTTGCTGTGAAAATCCTCTAGAACACTGTGGCATAGGGTATGTTTCCTATAAGTATTTTCTCATCAGATAAAAAAAAATATTTTTCTTAGTAGTTTAATATCTACTACGTCGTGCATCACACGACTAAAATATTAAACTCACTTTGGCTAGTGACAGATTGCTAAGAGGAAACTCTACCTCTGCTCCGGTGGAGTGAGGGAGAGAGGCCATATAATTCCAGCGTGGGAATCTTGCACATTAAATACTGTAATTATGTTGTGTGTGTTTACAACAATATAACTTTGGCCCTTCAACCCCAAATATTTACACATGTACTTTGGGGTTGAACGGCCAATATTATTCTGTTGTAAACACCCACAACATTACATATATTTACATATATACTTGTGTTTTATTGACGGATTGTAGATACCTTGGTTGGGACATGGGGCAGGTATCAGAGCTGGATGTTATAAACAGAAATAGTAGACCACGCATGGCTGGTAATAGGAGAATATACTTATGGAAAATCGAGGCAGCAGCAGAAGAAATTAGCTTCGTACACATGTCATCTCACTGTTGCAGCTCCCAACAAGTTGGAGTGGGAATCAATTCAACATGCAGGACTGTTTTCAGACTTTGAGTTTCCATCAAGTGCGCCACTACACGAATCTACCGACATGTTCTCTGATGTATTGGTGCGAGACGTTGATCTGTTTCCACACTTCTAGCTTCCACTGTATCCTTCACATGCTGCACTTGGAGAGTCTCATTCAGTTATAAAACGAGGGGTACTTAACTTTCAGCTATCTAGTTCGATTACTTTCATCCTCCTCTCATCACAAATGCATGCGTGTAAATCATCAGGAAGAGGAAATTCAGAGAATTTTTAGTAGGTTGGTGGATATTACATGTATAAAATCAAACCACATCTTGTTACGTTAGCAATATGAGCATATACATATCGAAAAACTGGAAAAATGACCTAAAATCGGTACAAAATAACGTAAATTTTAGAAAAATACATACAAATTGAGGAGAGACGACAAAATGCGGTAAAACTGAGGGAGAATTAGAAAGTACTTACATATCTGCATAGTGCAGGAAAATTCTTGTACTTCGGGTGGAGTGAGTGACAGCAAGAGAAATACGCAGACTAGTATACTTTGGTGGATATGTCCAAGAATTAACCACGAATGCATGTATTGCACAGTCATCTATGTACATTCACAATATAGCATATGATACTCGCTAAGTAGTGGAGCGGTGGTTCAAATGGCTCTGAGCACTATGGGACTTAACATCTGAAGTCATCAGTCCCCTAGAACTTAGAAGTACTTAAACCTAACTAACCTAAGGACATCACATAAACATCCATGCCCGAGGCAGGATTCGAACCTGCGACCGCAGCATTCAGTGGTACACTACTAATTACTACATAATGAGTGACATCATTTGTTTGAGATGGAGAGATTCTTGGAGCGAGCAACAGCTTCCGGGGGTGGCCACCACCGTAACAGTGATTATGTACATGGCTGCAATGTGTGGAATCAATGCTCTTGGCCTTTTCGAAATGGAACACCAAAACATATGGTATACCTTCACTGTGGAAGATGAGATAAAATATAACAGCTTTTGGAGACGCTCCATAATGCTGCACACTCTTCCAGTTACCATATGTTTTTGTAAACAAGAAACACCACCTCTGCCTTTTATTTCGACCATCCAGCGTGTTGTGAGAACAGCATAGTCTGCACCACCTGATCTCCAGATTTCTGTGAGAGCCAAAGGATCGAAACGTGTTAATTTCGGTTTAGCACCTGTCACAGAGCTCAAACTCATGTAGAAAAATAAAATGCATATCTGTGGACACAACTGTAGTCATACACTGCTTTGATACATTACACAAAAAATAATGTGTCACACAGCTTATGAAACAACAGAAGAACCCTCTCCTTATGATTGATACTCTGTGAGATACGGCCTTCCTCCATTACAAGCGACGAAACTTTATACAGCTCCGTGGAAACGATTTGATCACTGCTCGATTACTCCAGTTGACCAATACACCTGTATTTAATGGGACCACGACATATTGTCAATGTCAACACGAAAATGGTATTTATTTCTGATATATCGGAAGAGAGAGACGCGGTAAAATCTCATTGACCTTTCTACCAGGTAACTTTAGTGAAATTTTTACAAAACTAACGAGGAGGACAGAGAGAGAGAGATAGAGAGAGGGGGGAGAGATACAGCGTGCTGTCAATGACGATTTGGACACCATTACACTGTCTTATTTCTTTCGTGGTAATCATAGGAATAAGATAAAACTGATTAGGTCATATACAGGGCGATATCTACAGATAGTCATTCGATATCGATGTATTGTAGGTGTTATACTTTTCAATTGGTTTGTGCAGTCCATGTATACTCTGCATAGTTGTAAATTTCCTCCTGTAAGTCAGTGTGCTATTATTCTCGTTGCGGTAGGTGTCTACCCAGTCATTGACGGCTAGAAGACTACATGATCTTCCAACTGATGGAACAGTGTACAGTAATTTGATGGGATTACTCGTTGAATCACGTGGATTGAAAGTCTATACGAATCGAAAACTGGAATCGTGAGAATACAGCAGGTAAGCGATACTATGGCGAAAGCGAAGTTGGGAAGTGAGCTCTATACCGTTCTTTGTAAGTATTGCTGGCAAACATATTAAATCTCTCACGTACATCTCCTGAAGTGACTGCAGTGAGAAAGTTATGGGCTAATGTGGAGGTTTCTACAGAGAGGCAATCAGCGGCACAAGTTCAGTCTTTTGATTTTATCGATAAATAAGACGCAATATTCTTCTGTGAGTTTCATGTGTCTATAAATGGATGGAGTGACATGTTAATGGGGTGACTAAATTTACATGTACATCTATAAAGCTTACCTTGCAATCCATCGTACGGCGTATGGCAGAGGGTACGATGTACCACTAGTAGTCTTTCTTTTGCTATTTCACTCGCAAATAGTGCGAGGGTGAAAAAGACTATTTATATGTCCATATGAGCGCCAATTTATCGTATCTTATCTTCGTGGTCCGTACGCGAAATGTGTGTTCGCGTCAGTAGAATCCTTCTGCAGTCAGTTTCAAATGTCGGTTCTCAATAGCGTTCCTTGAAAAGAGCATCACATTCTTGAAAAGAACATCACATTCCCTGCAGAGATTTACAGTAGAGCGTCCGCAGCTCGTGGTCGTGCGGTAGCGTTCTCGCTTCCCGCGCCCGGGTTCCCGGGTTCGATTCCCGGCGGGGTGGCCGGCCGCGGTGGTATCGCGGTTCTAAGCGCTCAGACCGGAACCGCACGACTGATACGGTCGCAGGTTCGAATCCTGTCTTGGGCATGGATGTGTGTGATGTCCTTAGGTTAGTTAGGTTTAAGTAGTTCTAACTTCTAGGGCACTGATGACCGCAGATGTTAAGTCCCATAGAGCTCAGAGCCATTTGAACCCATTTGAACCCATTTGAACCCCGGTGGGGTCAGGGATTTCCTCTGCCTCGTGATGACTGGGTGTTGTGTGACGTCCTTAGGTTAGTTAGGTTTAAGTAGTTCTTACTTCTAGGGGACTGAAGACCATAGATGTTAAGTCCCATAGTGCTCAGAGCCATTTGAACTATTTACTGTAGAATTCTCAAAGCCTTTGCCCACTAATTTGGCGGGAGGTAATGGAACGCTCTCTATAGGGCTGTATGCTGAGGGAAACGTAGATGTGCAGACTAGTGCACGTTTGTGATATGGTGGTCGGTGCTACTCACTGCACCAGCCTTTCCGCGATATTTCGAAAACACAGCTCAGAGCGTTTTGGTTTGCAGAAGGGATGAGATGAAGCATATTGTTCAACATCCTGGTATCCACCCCAGCGTAGTTGAAGCTCCCAGTTCTTCTGAGAAGGGTAGGACAGCGTTGCTATCCAGCAAAGCGAGTAGTAGGTTGTCAGCCAGGAAGTAGTGCAGCCCTGATGTGTGGACAGAGGTTGGCAATGCGGTGGCGCAGGTGGCAGCTTTTCACATGTGACCCGATAGCGGAGGCGTCACGAGGGTGGAAAAGAGAGTGAAATATTATACTGATCCCTTAGAAATGAGCTCTCAGCAGAATTACTTCGCGATCAGTACACCAGAATACTAACCTACTTCCACCAGCATGACAAGGCGACCAAGAGAATGCAATTAGCGTTGGATGTCTTCAGTTACGTTTTTTGGTACTGGTGGAAGTGACTATCTAGCCTGTGAGAAGCCTCCAGAGATGTCACAGAAGCGTCTGAAGCTGTTACCTGGCGAGTGTAATCCGACTGCAGGAAAAAACTAACTCACCATTCAAAATGACTTTCACGATGAATTTAATTAATTAGCCTACCAGTTTGATGCGAATGACGTACCGTACGGTGGGTGTAAGTGAGGGTGAGAGTACTGTGGATATGTTTCAAGAGATGGAGCAACAACCAGATGCTTTTTCGCAGCGGCGAGACCTTTTAACGAAATGTCGATCTCGTACCTCACAGGGAGAGACGATCATTGTAACAAAATCAGGTCTGTTACCGAATTTATAACGTGATACATAGTGTAAACCCAACTTTTACAACTTCTCTGTGCTGTTACCTCGAGACACTTCGTATAGGACGAGGCACTTGTTTACTTTAACAGAGTTGGAAAGTGAGGAGGCATACTGTGACAGAGATGGAGATTCGCTTAGCCCTCCATAATGAGCCAAAAATGAGTTTAACATTCTAGTTCTGTGGTACAGTATGTAGCAGATATTAAGATGGCAAGAAAGGATTTTTTTACGTGATGAGAAAATACTTATAGGAAATATACCTTGTGCCATGGCGGTGTAGAAGGTCTTCACAACAAGTAAAGATACTTTAGTAATGTGAAAACGAGTGTATGCTCAGTTTTCTTCTGTCTTCGAAAATGACTCGTATAAACGGGATGAATCTACATTTAGCGTGACAAATTAGTGTATTGACAAAACAATATCCTCATTCAGGACTGGGTAGAACGGATTTTTTAAACCATGGAGTCTATGTCAGGGGTGTAACTGCAATTAGTCCAAGTAACGCAGCATTGTGCCACGGTCGGTGGAGGAGTGGTCAGAGGACTGGACGTAGTACCTTAAGGCTGTCACGAGTGGCAGCTCCCCGGGTGACGGCCAGCTCTTTGGGTACGCAGTACACTCGGTAAATGGCGCTGGACTAGACTGGAGATTCACAGTGAGCTCTTCACTCTGCAGTGGAGTGTGCGCTTATATGAAACTTCCTTATATGAGACTCGAACTCGGAACCTTTGCCATTCGTGGGAAAGTGCGCTACCGTCTGACCTACTATTTGTTTTTTTTTATTTTTTCCTATTTTTCTTTTAAATTGACCTTTGCCTTTCGCGGGTAAGTGATCTACTAACTTTCTTTGTTTTTTTTTCAGGTAAGGAGTAAACAAATAAAAAAATGTAAAACATAAAAGGTAGCTATATTTCCACAAACTCCTTCTTTATTTTATTTTATTTTGTTTTGTTTTATTTTTTGTGAACATATATGTGTATACAGTCTCACCATCAGCAGCAAACCAATTTTTTTTTTTTTTTTTTTTTGGGAGAGCGCAGGAGAAAGAAAACAAATAGGCTGCAGATAGAGAGCTATGCGTGAAAAGGATGAACATGTGTAGGGGAAAACAATTAGAAGAGGAGGAGAAAAGAGAAATGAAATAAAACAGGAATACTTTCCGCGCCATGCTCCACTTTGGAGCGCCAACAGAACAAAATGCATTTTATCATTGTCCATTAAAGGGGAACGTGGCATCGCCCAGTCTTGGCTGGCACGGTTCGTGGAGATTCCAGCTTCGAGGCGGGTTGGTGAAAATACTCCGTCAATAGTTCACGAAAGTGGGCAGATAGTGTCGATGTCGGCGAAGGGTGTGGTGATGTACTTGGAGGCGTGTCCAAAAGTCCGCCGGATCGATGATGTCCCGGAAGAGGTAGTTGACAGCCACGCCACTGATCCATGTGATGGCGTGCCACTTAGCCGATGGAAAGTAGGTCGTGTCGGGATATATCATCATGGTAGGAGTTACGTGATGTGGTGGTACTCGCAGGTAGAAAGCTACAATCTTCTGTACGAGGGTCCAGACAGCTGCTGCTGGCCCACACTCAAAACGATGTAAATCTGTAACTTCGACATTGCACTTGAGGCACAGGGGTGAGTCCACCAGTGCGATGCGATGCAGTTTCTGTCTTGTAGTATACTTGCCGTTGACGAGAAGGTACCACATAGAGGTGGTGTCAGTAGTGTGATATTGTTGGTGGATCGTTTTCCAAACTGTAGGCCATGAAACCTGGGGGTGATGTGTTTCGACGGGGTTGCAGGTTGGAGACTTTCGGGGAAGGCAATAGATGTCGCGGGTGGTCGTCTTTCTGGTACTGGGGAGCTCGGTGCATATGTAGCTATACTCCAAAAAGAAACTGCCGATATGTGACATCGGAGGTGTGATGTGTACCAAAGACGTCGGTGGGCGTCTCGAAAGAGGTGCGAACTCGGTGGTCAACATTCCAGTAAAACTAGCATTTTGGCTTTTCCATAACCGGAGCATAGTATTGGTGTAAAGTGCCGTTGTCCTGGCTCTCACATTAACCAGGTCGAGGACACCATCCCGCTTCGGTAAGGTGAGAGCTTCATACTGGACTTCGAAGATGTATCCAGAACAAATAAAATAGCCCAAAGCCGCCTGTAATCTGGCCGCCATTGTCGCAGTGATGGGTAGAATCTGCGCTATATGGTGTATCCGCGATGCCAGATGGGTATTGACGAAGGTGACTCTCTGGCACATATTCAGCGGGCTTAGTATGTGATTTTGTATGTTGGCCCGGATGCGTTGCAGCAGCGCCCGATAATTGATCGCCGAGGTGCGGCGAATGTCTCGCGTGTACACTAATCCGAGACAACGAAAGGTGTCCACCAGTTGAAACGGGACTACGCTGTCTGCGGGAAGGCCGCGGCCGATCTTCATGGCGCATGATTTTGCCACTTTCAGAGCGCTTCCTGCCCCTGCACTGTAACGGATAATCCAAGTTACTCAAGCATGACTCAGGCCCTGTCTTCACAGTTTTACTTCTGCCAGTACCCCGTCTCCTACCTCCAAAACTACACAGAAGCTATCCTGCGAACCTTGCACTTCCCCGCGGATTCCTGCTACGAGAAAGTCGCTGAGTTATGAAGTTGGCGTCGAGGGACAGTGTATGTTTACAGGACAGTTGATAAGATAGAGGGTATGGAAAACTCTGCGCCTGTCTGCACGCAGCCAGGATAGGTAACGGCACAGATACATTTCCTCGCTCCATCAGCTTTTCTGAGGAGTGCCTTGCAGGATAACATCGCTGTAATCAATAACTGGAAGTATATTTGGTGAAGTTTCTTCTTTAGATCAAGGATGGAGAGTTTTTCTATATTTTTGTATGGCATGTTGAAATGCTGATGCCTTATTGTACACTGCAGTTGCGTGCCGAGTCCAATTCAGGTTTTCAGCTGTTATTACTCCGAGACTCTCTGCTGAAAGAGAGAAGTTGATATTTGTTCCATTTAGGGTTAAAGGTAGAAGGAATTCTCGATAATTCTGTTTAATGAGCCGATTACTTTCTGAAGTTGCACGCCAAAATGATAATCTTATGTTCTTAATAGTACAAAAACCAAACAGGGTATTTACTTAAATTTCATGTAACAGCATCTCTCAAGAGCAGGCTATCATTTCATCATTTCAAAAGTATTAGTTAACAGCAGCTTCGTAAACAGTTGCGAAATGAAAATCGCTGCGGAGATCTTCTGATCGCGCTTAACTTGGATGACGGGCGAACTGGTTCGTCTGCAAGATGTGAGTTGGTTCGACAGTCTCGGAGGACAGACATCTTGTCCACCACGATCGGTATCAGTTAAGACTTAAATGGCAATGTCTGGTATGTAAATCATAGCTAGTTCGGCAGTCTCGGAAGACAGACATGTTGTCTGCCTTTGTCAATATCGGTTAAAGAATTGTTAGCAATTTACGGTTATTTGTCGTTATTTGGATGTGTAATTGAGAACAATGTGATGGTAATTACGCAAATGCGCAGTCCATTGCTTTGTTCACTTTTTATGAACGCGTGAAGTATGGAAATTAGTTGTGATTCATAAAGCAGAACATAATTGTGCAGTTTCTCGTATTCTGCTAATACAAAGCGACTGGCATCCCGCATGAACAAAGTAACTAAATTTTATTATTCATACAATGTCAGTTCCTCGCTAAGAGTTTATTACAACCTCAAGATAACGGCTTCACGACCTATGTGCTGCTTTCTGCGCAGGGGACAACAACTACAGAAAACTGCAAGATGGTGAACGTTAACCAGAGGTTATGCACTTATGCATTCCTCCCAGGGCAGTAGAAGCAAATAAGCACCTTGCGTGCACTGCAGTCTTAGTACAAATCAGCTCAGTCACACGTCATGTCTTGTAAGACAGAGGAGGTATGAACGAGAGAAATTTTCAAAGGAAAGGATTTATCATACGCGCATCTCTCCCTCTCTCTCTCTTTCTTTCTTATTCTCTGTTTTACAACTTGCCGTAAGTTCAGCGAATCAGACACGTTTCTATCTCTTTTGGCAGCAATACGCTTAGACGTCTGACATAAGAACTTTTGCGACTGTTAGCTTGCATCTGCGTCAGGCATTCCTCGTACATTCATCCGTGCTAAAATAGACTGGTGGTGGCATTTGTAACATGCTACCTCTACGATCTTTTGCTTTCAGGATGCTCTCACCCCCGCCTTTGAAGCAACCGCAGGGCTGCCGCTAGAAGTCCGTTCCCACCTGCTGCTTCTCGACGAGTGGTGGAGCGACGGAAGCAAACGGACGGCGTCCCCTCTTCACAGCCATAGGCTGACGTGCCTGCAGCCCTTGTTCCGCGTTGCTTTCGGAGACTATAAAGGTCCACGTTCGCCATTCTGCTAGAGCCAGCGCGAAGTTACACTGAAAGCGTGCACCTTTACAGATATGAGGCTACTCAATATCAACCTGTAAATGATAACTAATTAATTCGATAAACCCACTTAAAATGCCATGTTATACTAAGTAAATGAAATACGAATTATCAAAATTATTCAGGTACAGAAGTAACATCTAGCTGCTTTACTCAGTCTGCTTAAATTTCCTATCCCCACAACTCACTGTATCAGAAAATTTTATTTTGTACAACTATCAGTTCCTTTTATATCTGCCACTATCATTATTATTGTATTACTATTATTACGATCATCACTGGCAGCAGCAGCAGTATTAATACAAGTACTGTCAGTATTAACTTTATTGGTTCATAGTCACACTGTCACTATAGACCCTCAGATCATTGTATTACTATTTGTCATATCATCGGATCAGTTTAGGTAATAAACAAATAAATATGTGCCACCTATTTTACGTGCTATCTTCTGAAGACACAACCATATCAGATGAAGTATACAGTGTTGTGACGAGCCTATGCTTTGCGACTTCTTTTTTCATTTTTTTTCAGTTCTCCCTTAGTGATGCAGTGGACTGTGCTGGATGTTGTGTTAAACTGATGAAAGTGCTAGCACGTACTCTCGATAATGTTCTTTCTGGTGTTTTTCTCTCACACTGATGCAGTGGACTACTATGTAGTCTGGACCTTCTAGTTCAAGGTCGCCCACATCGTGGCAAACCGCACGGGAACACAACTGAGAAGTTGGCCAGTATGGTATATAATCAACTATGCTTGCTCCAACGGCAGGGAAAGCAGATCTCATTCTGCTGGATGCCAGGGAATGTGGGAATATGGGGAAACGAACAGGCCGATCGGGGTCTCAAGGACGGCAGCAGAGGACGGGATGTGGCACAGTGTCCTATTCCCTTGCAGGCTGTCGTTTCTGCACTACACAGGAGGTTCATGCAGTTGTGGGATGACTAATAGCTGTAAGTATGGACAATAAGCTGCGGTTGGTGAAGTTAATTACCCGGCCGGCAGGCGGTTGGGTGCAGGTTCTATAGCTACTGTAGGGATCCAATGGAATTGGACCAGATGAGAAAACGTTTCCCCTGACTACGACGCATCTTCACCAGTGCCTTCAGGATCGCGTGGACCCCATGGTTACTCCGAAGAGTCGCATTACTGCCCAGGACTATGTGACCATTTTGGCAGATCTGGTTCATCCAGTGGTACAATGTTCATTTCCCAGTGATGATGCCCTGTTCAAAGGCAAGGCCTCTATTCACACAGCTCGCTTCGTTTACCTGTTCTTTCAGCTCGCATCATTCAGGACTGGTTTTGTGTTTTGCGGTCAAGCGGATAAAATTTCGCGTCTCTGCTCGCCACCACAGTCACCAGATATTAATATTGTGGAGCCTTTGTGGTCTACTTTGGAAAGAAGGGAGCTATCTACCTCCATCGTCATTATCCGAACTTGCCACTATTTTGCACGAAAATTTCTATCATTTTCCCTTTAAAACCACACAAGAACTCTGTTTATCCATTACGAGACGAATGGGAGCTGTTTTGAATGCCAACGGTTTTTCCACACCGCATTAGGCACGATAATGTGTTTCTGGTGGTTTCGTCTTTTTGTTAATAATCATTTCGATCAACCTCCGTGGTGAGTCCGTAGCTTCATTAACTGCAGTATCTGCTGTTAGCCAGATGAATATATTGATCTGCTCAATGGAGACATTCGTATAAGTTGCATGGACTGTAGATGTATACCTATTCGTCATTTAGCTCCATTTGGTGTTAAAGACCGATCCCAGAGTGCGTACACAGCCCGAGAGTAGTAAGCAGGCGTTGGAAGACAGTACTCAGTAGCCATAAGAAAATCGGGATACTTTGCCATCTGACGAAACAATCGGTTATTCTAACTGTAGGCCATAATACACATATCCCGGGATATTCGCTTCGTTTAGTTTGGACCCATCGTCTTAAATGCTGACACTTCGTTCGTGGTAATTCCACTTGAAACTCAAAACAAGACAACTGTTATTATAAAGTGCGCAGCGAATTAGCGGTCAGTACTGATTAAGTCAAGGATTACTCACATTCCAGTGCGCGGAGTTCGACAACAGCTATTAATTTCGCTCATAGCTGGCATACCTCGCGTAACCACAGCACCACCACAGGTCAGGATCAGGAAGCCGCTGGGTTAAATTTACCTGTACTTACGTTGCAAAAATATAAAACCACTCGTGCTAAATGTTCAAAAATACCCCGTATCTAAATTAGTTTTGTAATAAAATCTGAGGGATGAAAACAGGAATAACTGTAAGGTGTAAAATGCTGACGGCTGTCATCAATGTGTAACAGAAAAAGTCTTTACAGTTACACAGTATTCGTAAGTACACCAAGTCCTTAACTATGGAATTGTATTCTGGGGAATGATATTTATGATCTTTGACAGTACACAGCCATTGCAGTGGGAAAAAGAAGAGGATTTAAAATTTCATCGTCATGAAATGATAAATATTTTTGAAGATTAATATTATTAGTGATCTGATAATCTGTTTACATGTTAGATCAGCCCATTTTCCTTAGTTGTCAGAAAATCTGTTCTGATTAATAACAAAAATTTTGGTATTCCTAAGATTTATCCGAAGTTGTAATTGAATATTGTGTTTCACAGCACCAACACTGTAATTTTCATGTTAAAAGGAAAACGTCAGATCTACGCAAAGTGTGATATACCATGCAGCACAATCTCTTTCTGGTAGGAGATGATGCCACACCGTGTTCTAGGTGATTCCCATGTGACTATCGAAAGATGTGCTTTCTTTACAATGCCCGAAAGACAAAAATTGCTGTCGTCCCTCTTGCTCTCGTCAGAACTAAAACTGTTAGTCTCATTTGCACATTTCCTTCTTTCCGTATAAACATTAGCTGACAGATTACGCAACACTTGAATTTTGTGCAGATGCTGTCGATTTTTTTTTCAGTACACTTCATAAACCGTTTAGTATCACAGCAATGAGAGATACAAACAGGAATGACTCTAAGGCGTAAAATGGTGACGCTTCTCATCAATGCGGAACAGAAAAAGTCTTTATAGTTACACAGTATTCATAAGTACACCCAGTCCTTAAGTATGGAATTGTATTCTTGGGGATAAACGCACAAAATGTGACCACAGATTTGAAACTACGGAAAGAAAACGTAAGAATAGTAACAAAAAGTAACAATCTGGTTCATTGTACAAATCATTCATTGGAGCACATAGTACTACGCAGAGGACCCCTATTGAATTCCGCGTCTAACTGTGCACGCTTACTCCGCAAGCCACAACACGGTCCATGGTGGAACTTACCTTGCACTACCGTTAGTCACTCCCTTTACCGTTCCACTTATAGATGGAACAATGGAGAAACGACAGTTCATGTATACTGACGTAAAAAAAATCGCAGCACCAAGAAGGGTGTGCGTCTGTTTGCTGATGATACTGGGGTGTACGGGAAGGTGTCGTCGTTGAGTTACTGTAGGAGGATACAAGATGACTTGGACATGATTTGTGATTGGTGTAAAGAATGGCAGCTAACTCTAAATATAGATATGTGTAAATTAATGCAGATGAATTGGAAACAGAATCCCATAATGTTTGAACACTCCATTAGTAGTGTAGCGCTTGACACAGTCACGTCCATTAAATATTTGGGCGTAACATTGCAGAGCGATATGAAGTGGGACAAGCATATAGTGGCAGTTGTGGGGAAGGCGGTTAGTCGTCTTCGCTTCATTGGTAGAATTTTGGGAAGATGTGGTTCATCTGTAAAGGAGACCGGTTGTAAAACACTAACACGACCTATTCTTGAGTACTGCTCGAGAGCGTTTGGGGTCCCTATCAGGTAGGATTGACGGAGGACATAGAAGCAATTCAGAGGCGGGCTGCTAGATTTGGTAATGGTTGGTTTGATCATCACGCGAGTGTTACGGAAATGATTCAGGAACTCGGGTGGGAGTCTCTGGAGGAAAGGAGGCGTTCTTTTCGTGAATCGGTACTGAGGAAATTTAGAGAACCAGCATTTGAGGCTGACTGCAGTACAATTTTACTGCCGTCAACTTATATTTCGTGGAAAGACCACAGAGATAAGAGAGATTAGGGCTCGTACAGAGGCATGTAGGCAGTGATTTTTGCCTTGTTCTGTTTGGGAGTGGAACAGGGAGAGAAGGTGCTAGTTGTGGTACGAGGTAGCCTCCGCCACGCACCGTATGGTGAATTGCGGAGTATGTATGTAGATGTAGACGTAGAAGGAGTTGTGCGTCGTAAAGGAAAGTTGGTAGCCATGTTTCTACTTCTGAATGATGAGGTGTATTGCAATTTCTCGAGAGTCGCGTAAGAGTGGCATTAGCAGTGGCACTACGCGAGCAAATCGTGAGCGATAGTTGCCTTTCAGATTGGACGTGATGAGTTGATGTTTGTCAAGAATACCTTCAAAGCAAAAAAGATTCCATTAGCAGTACCTCACTGAGTTTGAAGAACTACGAGGAGCTAGATGCTACTTCTATGATACTGAAGAATGATGAATTTAGCCACTGTACATGTTGGCAGCAGTGATCACGAGATTGTACGGTTGCAAGTAGACTGGGCTCTGGACGGCCACGTGGCACTACCGAGAAGGAAGGCCATCGCGTTCGGCGAACGGCTCTGACACATCGTACTGCATCCGCAGTGACACAACGAACTGTTACAAATCGGTTACTTGAAGGAGAGCTCCGAGAGAGCTGCCGTGTAGCGTGCATTCCACCGACCCTAAACTAGCGCCATTCGGGACTTCTGTAGTGTCAGTGCAGAGCTTACTGGAAGTCAGGTAGGAGACCTGTTGTGTTTTCTCGCGAAAGTCGGTTCTACCTCGGTGCCAGTTATAGCCGTGTGTTGTTGGAAGGAGACCAGTTGACAGCGTGCAAGCAACACGCCCGCGTGCTGGCCACACTGGACATACATCTATGTTGATCCGTCGTGCATATGGAACAGCGGTTGGTCGAGTATTCACGACAGAAAAATCGCCAAACAGCCATATCTGGATGATCAGTTTTGGTCTCTCATTAATGTCATCTTCAGGCCCCTATGCCACACAAGTACACACCATCAGATACGAGATCAGTTAAAAACATCCCGGACCATTTGTGCCAATTGTGTCTTGGAGTGCATTGCGGTTGGCATCCCTGTTTAATACACTCCTGGAAATGGAAAACAGAACACATTGACACCGGTGTGTCAGACCCACCATACTTGCTCCGGACATAGCGAGAGGGCTGTACAAGCAATGATCACACGCACGGCACAGCGGACACATCAGGAACCGCGGTGTTGGCCGTCCAATGGCGCTAGCTGCGCAGCATTTGTGCACCGCCGCCGTCAGTGTCAGCCAGTTTGCCGTGGCATACGGAGCTCCATCGCAGTCTTTAACACTGGTAGCATGCCGTGACAGCGTGGACGTGAACCGTATGTGCAGTTGACGGACTTTGAGCGAGGGCGTATAGTGGGCATGCGGGAGGCCGGGTGGACGTACCGCCGAATTGCTCAACACGTGGGGCGTGAGGTCTCCACAGTACATCGATGTTGTCGCCAGTGGTCGGCGGAAGGTGCACGTGCCCGTCGACCTGGGACCGGACCGCAGCGACGCACGGATGCATGCCAAGACCGTAGGGGACCGCACCGCCACTTCCCAGCAAATTAGGGACACTGTTGCTCCTGGGGTATCGGCGAGGACCATTCGCAACCGTCTCCATGAAGCTGGGCTAAGGTCCCGCACACCGTTAGGCCGTCTTCCGCTCACGCCCCAACATCGTGCAGCCCGCCTCCAGTGGTGTCGCGACAGGCGTGAATGGAGGGACGAATGGAGACGTGTCGTCTTCAGCGATGAGAGTCGCTTCTGCCTTGGTGCCAATGATGGTCGTATGCGTGTTTGGCGCCGTGCAGGTGAGAGCCACAATCAGGACTGCATACGACCGAGGCACACAGGGCCAACACCCGGCATCATGGTGTGGGGAGCGATCTCCTACACTGGCCGTACACCTCTGTTGATCGTCGAGGGGACACTGAATAGTGCACGGTACATCCAAACCGTCATCGAACCCATCGTTCTACCATTCCTAGACCGGCAAGGGAACTTGCTGTTCCAACAGGACAATGCACGTCCGCATGTATCCCGTGCCACCCAACGTGCTCTAGAAGGTGTAAGTCAACTACCCTGGCCAGCAAGATCTCCGGATCTGTCCCCCATTGAGCATGTTTGGGACTGGATGAAGCGTCGTCTCACGCGGTCTGCACGTCCAGCATGAACGCTGGTCCAACTGAGGCGCCAGGTGGAAATGGCATGGCAAGTCGTTCCACAGGACTTCATCCAGCATCTCTACGATCGTCTCCATGGGAGAATAGCAGCCTGCATTGCTGCGAAAGGTGGATATACACTGTACTAGTGCCGACATTGTGCATGCTCTGTTGCCTGTGTCTACGTGCCTGTGGTTCTGTCAGTGTGATCATGTGATGTATGTGACCCCAGGAATGTGTCAATAAAGTTTCCCCTTCCTGGGACAATGAACTCACGGTGTTCTTATTTCAATTTCCAGGAGTGTATATAACTACTCTAAGTTTCATTGTTATATGTCTGTTCAGTGATGTATGGAGCAGAACGTTGTGTCACACAGTTTCCGAATTTCGAGATGGTAAGATTTAGAGGAGCAACGCATCTGAATTAAATTTTGGGTGAAACTCAAGAAAACTTTTACAGACACACCCCAAATGCTGCAGGAAGCCTACAGTGATGAGTGCTTAAGCCGTACTCGGTGTTACGCATGGTTCACACTGTTTAAAAATGGGCGGACGGAAGTTAAAGATGACTCTTGTTCAGAACGCCCTTCAACGAAAGATGACCCTCGTTTAGGACACCTTTCGATGTCTAACGCCGACGCTCATGTTAGGAACGTCAACGAAATTGTGTGCCAATCGAAGACTGACTCTCCGAGAGGCTGCAGAAGTATGTAACAGTACAGCTGAATCATGTCGTGTAATCCTGACACAGCATCTTGGTGTGAATCGTGTAATATTTCTGGCTTAGTCGACTATCATGGCCGGCTGGAGTGGCCGTGCGGCTCTAGGCGCTAAGCCTGGAGCCGAGCAACCGCTACGGTCGCAGGTTCGAATCCTGCTTCGGGCATGGATGTGTGTGATGTCCCTAGGTTACTTTGGTTTAATTAGTTCTAAGTTCTAGGCGACTGATTACCACAGAAGTTAAGTCGCATAGTGCTCAGAGCCATTTTTTTAGCCATCATGATAGGCTCCAAGAAGCTGATCCCAGAGTAGTGGAAATGCAAGAAGTATATAGATGACGAAATGTGGTATGAGGTACTTGTGACAGATGTTAGATTGGGTACCATTCCCGTGAAAAAGACCGCCTGCATAATGCTACTGCTATGTGACTAGCTGCTGTGTTCGGAGCAAGGGCGCCAAAACATCAAAGTATAATTATTATTATTAATTAAACTACTCTTTGGAATGACTTCACTTTTTAATATAAATGCCGGCCGGTGTGGCTATGCTGTTCTAGGCGCTTTAGTCTGCAACCGCGTCACCGCTACCGTCGCAGGTTCGAATCCTGTCTCGGGCATGGATGTGTGTGACGTCCTTAAGTTAGTTAGGTTTAAGTAGTTCTAAGTTCTAGGAGACTGATGACCTCAGATGTTAAGTCCCATAGTGCTCAGAGCCATTTGAACCACTTTTTTAATATACATATCCCTCAACAGCTATCAATCAGTCATTATAGAATTATTAAAAACAAATTACATCAAAAACCTAAAACCGACGAAGTTGCAGACGAAGCACTTCGGAAGAGTTTTGTTCAAATGGTTCAAATGGCTCTGAGCACTATGGGACTTAACATCTATGGTCACAGTGCGCTAGAACTTAGAACTACTTAAACCTAACTAACCTAAGGACAGCACACAACACCCAGTCATCACGAGGTAGAGAAAATCCCTGTCCCCACCGGGAATCGAACCCGGGAACACGGGCGTGGGAAGCGGAAGCCTTTGGGTCACGCCTTTTCTGGTATGATGCGCGAAGTGTTTAGGGCTGTTCGTCACTCTGGATTAGGCAGTCGAGAAGAACAGACATGTTGTCTGTCGTAGGACGTGTTTCCAATTTTTATTTAAGTTCCTGTTCTTCACTCTGGATTAGGCAGTCGAGATGTACAGTCATGTTGTCTGTGGCAGGGTGTGGTTACCAGTATTCAGTATTAAAAGATTCACTCCGGTAGTCATGAGGCACAGACATGTGCCACAAATAGTGTAAAGATACATTTTCGTAAACATTGTGTTTGATCATGTACTTTCCTGTATCAGGTGTTGTATTAAGATCATGTAGTCTTGTCGTGTGACTATATTAAAATACGCGAGTGCCGTCACAAAGAAGTGATACATTATTTCAGAACAGAACCTCGCCAAAAGTCAGTTTCAGCCTCAAGATACGGAACCTACGACCTGCGTGCTGTTTTCTGCGCTAGCAACATCAGCTTGAAGACAGCAGGTTAGTGAACTGTAACAGAACATTCGTATCCCACACAGTGCAATGGAAACAACTAGGCGCCTTACATGTACTGCATGCACAAAACAAATGTGGTCAGTGAGACGTCATCTGTAGTATTGCAGAGGAGGTAAAGAAGGATGATCGTTATTAACACCAACAATCAATTCTTTCTTCACTTCTTGCCGTAATCGTGCTGCTGCCAAGTTCGTTCCACGATTCATCAGTCAAGACCAAGAAAGACCTCCGCCTCACAATCTGTAAAGAGGTTTTGGATTGAGCAAATGAGAAAGAAGCCCCCCCTAAGAGAGTCATAACTGGTGATGAGACTTGGATCTACGGTTATGATGTTGAGAACAAGGTTTAAGCCTCTCAGTTGATCTATATGCGAGGAAAGTTTCTTCAAGACCAAAGAACGCTCTGCAGGTCAGGTCAAATGTCAAAGACATGCTGATAGTTTTCTTTGACTTTGAAGGATTCGTTCATGATGAATTCGTGACACAGGGACAAACTGTCAATCGGCGTGTTGCGACGCCTGCAAGAAAATGTGAGAAGGGAACGGCCTGAAATGCGAGAAAATTCATGGTCCTTGCGTCACGATAACGCACCAGCACACTCATCCCTGTTGGTGCGTGACTGCTGCAAAATTAAGAAAAAAAACGTAATCACTGTGCTGCTTTATCCTCCGTACTCTCCAGACGTGGCCCTTGTGGACCTTTTTTTGTATTTCCAAAGCTGAAAATCCTTTTGAAAGGTCGAAGATTTGCGATGATAGAGGAGATAAAAGAAAATTCGCAGACCGCGCTTCGCGTGATCCAGCAAGATGTGTACCAAGAGTGCTTCTGGGAATAGAAGCGGCGTTGGGAGCGGTGTATCAATAGTGGAGCGAGATTTAGAAGAAGACCATGCGCAATAACGAAGAGGCAAGCGTAGAAAAAATTTGTGGGGAAAGTTCGGCAATTTTTTGAACAGACCTCGTATATCGATATTTGCATAACTGCAGCCATCAGCATCTGGATTCCGAGAATTCGTTGACATGTTCATTTCAAAGTCTTGGCAACAATCTGTACCTGAAGTTATGGTCTGCGTTGCTGTTTTGTACGACAGCAGGAATACTCCCGTGGTTATCCCATGCACTCTGATTGAAAATTTGTAGGTAAATTTGGGTTATTCTACCTGTTGTGCCCCCCTCATGAACAGCATTCCAAAGAGTATTTTTCAACAGGATAACTCTCGCACACATATCTGTGTTGGAGGCCAATACGCCCTACTGACCGTCAACATTTTGCCTTGGCCTGCTCGATCTGTCTCCAATTGAGCATATATGATACACCATCGGTTAACGCACGCGTCATTCACAAACAGCATTCACCATCCCTGTCTTGACCAACCAAGTGCAACAGGCATGGAACTCCATTCTACAAACTGGCATCCGACACGTGTACAGTACTGTGCGTACACGTGTGCGTGCTTGCGTTCAACGTTCTTACGGCCACACTGGTTATTAATGTACTGGCGTTTCACATTTGCAATAGCTTGCTGATTGTACTCACCAGTCTTACTGGTCTATAGATTGTCGGGAGTTTAAAATTTTTACCTGGTCTCTGAAATGCGATGGCCCTCGCTGTCTTCTGTTGTCGAGAGATATACAAGAGGCATTCGACAAAATAAGGTCTGATCGGTCGCGACATAAAACCACAGCGAAAATCACAAATGTTTTATTTGCAACAGTTTGCTACATCTTCGAAGTACTTTTCTACATAGCTGCGTCTCCGACTTGAACATCTGTCCTAGCATTATACTTACTTTCCAATATCCGCGATATAGGTGACTTTACGTTGCTTGTCGTCAGCTCGTGGTATCGCGGTCGCGTTCTCGCTTCCCGAGCACGGGGTCCCCGGTTCGATTCCCGTCAGCGTCAGGAATTTTCACCAACCTCGAGATGACTGTGTGTTTGTGTTCTCTTCATCATTTCAACGTCATTCATGAAAGTGGCGATATTGGACTGGGCA
Source organism: Schistocerca gregaria (assembly GCF_023897955.1). Classification (NCBI taxonomy): domain Eukaryota; kingdom Metazoa; phylum Arthropoda; class Insecta; order Orthoptera; family Acrididae; genus Schistocerca; species Schistocerca gregaria. The sequence continues at coordinate 199,440,665 of NC_064922.1, forward strand.
AAGGTTGGGGATTTGTACGGGCGCTGATACCCGCGCAGTTGAGCGCCCCACAAACCAAACATCATCATCAATATTTTACATTATTCTCTACGCTGGCCTGCGGTTTTTTGTCTGTGCAAAATGTGGCCCAATGACTCATGTGAGCAAAGTTGAACCTCCAGTTGAGCCATATCCAAGCTGTATGATCGGTGATAAAACACTCACCATCAGAAACGCTGCCGGGACGTCCTCATTGTCTCTGCAGTGTGTGGCCGAGAAAGTCACAAAGAAGGAAATGCATGACAAGTATGTCATATGGGGTTGCCTGAAATCAGGCTAAACCTTGCAGCAGGCTCTCACGTTTGGCGGCAGTCACTAACATTCTAGGAATCTGTACGTTCTCACTGTGTGCTCTAAAGTGAAAAGAGCGATAAGATCGGTAGGCGTATTAGAGACACTGCCCAACGGATGTGTGTAAAGGTCCTTCACATTTTCACTGTTGTATTTGTGACCTACCGGACCTTACTTTCCAAATAGTCCTCGTATTTGAAAGCTTGACTGCGATCGAGTTGGTGTCCACAGGGAAGGATTTCACATGTCACATGGCGAACACATGACTTTGAATGTCATATAAGCCCTGAAGTTGCAGCGCTGATGTCGCTGCCGCGTGCTGAGAGGTCATTGTGCCAACACGTGTGCTATTGTCTGCCAGCAGTAACGTTTCCAAACCACGCGGTGTTCTAGCAATGCCCGGCACATACTTTCGGGTGAACAAGCGCCTGTACCACTGGAGCAGACTACCCGCTGGTTGCGGCTGTTGTGTCGGAAGCATAAGTGGGCGGCGTATTGCTGGGTACATGGCACGCATGATGCCAGCGGCAGACGATGACATTGCAGTTGGTCAGTACTGAAGGGCCCGTTACAGCCAGTAAAGGAGCTGGTACGTACGTGCATTTACCAATTAGTTTGGCGTTTCAACATCAAGCTTGATAATTACTGCAAAAGCAATTTTGTCCGAGACTATGGAAGAAGATATAAAATTATATCCATGAACAAAAAATAAATGTAAAACTCAAAAGGCATTTTCTACCAAAGATAAATTTGTACAATAAATTGCCCAACGACATTAAAGAGTACACTAAGAGAGACTCACATAAAAAGGCAGTCAATGCACACCTTTTATTCAGAAAATTCTATACAACGAAGGATTATTTAGATAACAGGGAGTGGTGGTTTGTTAAAAGATGTAACACAAATACTTAAAAATAATAGCTTATCGGTCATTTCACGACACATTTTTGCACTATAATATTTATTTGTTTACAATACTTTTTTCCTTTTTTTCCTGCAAACCTTACTCCAAGGGTCTGGAATGGATATGGGATGCTAACATACATTTTCAGAAAAGCAAATGAGAACCGAGAAGATGCGGTACACAAAATCAAAACTAAATTTCGAAACCATGTTCGTGATGTTTTATGATGTTATGTGTTGTGTTGCAATACGAAACAGCGCGCGCGTAGTGAGTGCAGTGATAGGTATTGACAAATGAAGGGAGACAATAGCTTTAGCTCTTTACATTTTTAACATTTTTGCAAAACACTCTTGTAAACATAGGCTGAATTGAGCGAGATATTGCACTTTCAAAGAGGCTGGAGTTATATTCAGAAGAACATAGGTTTCCCGTGTTTTTCCTAAGTTGCTTGTGGAAGTTAATAGGATCATTCCTAATATAACGTGGCAGTTGACCGCCTATCCCATTCTTGTCAAACAAGACCTTTAAGATTGTACATACCTGTATAGCCTGATGAGCCAAAACATTTTGACCAGTGGCCACAACCAGATTGAATGCCATGTGGTGGGGAAATACACTAACAAGCGAATCTGGGAGAGTTCACATTGTTATTCTCCAGAGTGTGGAAACGACCACCTTGGAAATGGTGAAACTGGTCGTCTATTAGCATGTTGTTGTTCTGATTGTCGATGGAAAGTAGTTAAGGAAGGTGAAAACACGATGTATTGGGCACTATACTCACCTGATCCGAAAGTGAAAAGTGATCAAACATATCTGGAATGCTACCAGCCGCCAGGACCTCGCCCCCAAATTATTGCCAAGTAATTCCAGAAAAATCAATGCCACGTGGAATCGCTGCTGTATTTCTTTCTGAAAGAGGACCAACACACAATTAAACAGGTGGCTTTAGACGTTTTGGCTCATCAGTTTATACGCACTATGTGTTTGTTCTTAAAATATCACACCGTGACATGTCCAATAAACTTGTTAAAGTGATCCACCTCTCGCTGCGAGAAACAGAGTCGTGAGCATGTGGCGTCGTCTTAATTGGTACTGCTTGGTAGACATTGTACTTAACAGCATGTTGGCCCACCTTTGCAAAGCAGTACCATAGCTATTCTGCATCGCATTGATTTTACAAGTCCTTGATAGGTTCCCAGTGATTTATTTCACCAGATGTCTTGGCACACAATTCCTCTAAATTAAGGCCTGGTTGCTTGTGGGCGTTTACCTGGGTGCTCTACGGACGCTGGCCTTACAGCTCAGTGTTGATTCCAAATACTGAGACCAATAACGATAAAAATGGAAAAAAAGTTAAAACATATGTGCTACAGGCTTGACTAGTAAACAAAACGTGCTGGGTCATGGATTAAAACCTCGTCTCATTTAAAATTTTGAATAAAAGTCACCAGAAATGGCAACTGAAGTCTTCCGTCTTAAGAAGTCGCCGTCGTGCTGCCAGCGGCCTTCTCAAAGCGAGAGAAGGTGCGGACAGAAGTTCAATGCAACACTCTTGGTCTTGAGGTGAGAAATTGACCCTAAAGGTGGAAGAATCAGCAATGATTAATGGCATGAGGATGCAGATGGCAGTGAAATTACTCCATTAAAGACACACAGTGTGTATCCACAGAACATGTGGTCTGTAACTGAAAAAAAGGGTCATGACGATCTCTTCATTGGGAATGGATTATGGACTAGTCCTCCATTCGAATCTCTGGGACCACGAGAAAAAGACTGAATATCAAACAGAAGAGTAAGGTTCTATGAGTCGGAGCATGAAGTATCTGAAGTTTGAAAGTGGTAGAGAAGGTAGAAAATCTGAAACGCTAAGTATCAGTCTGGATAGAGTGAGGGGTCAGTGAAGTTAAATGGAAAGAAGATAACATCTGGTCAGGCAAGTATAGGATATTCACAACAGTAGAAGAAAACATTATAACGGCTGAAAGATTCGTTCTAAATAAGAAAATATGACAGAGAGTGAGTTACTGTGAACAGTTCAGTGATGGATTATTCTCATCAGATTCGACAGCAAATCATCTCTGAAAACAATTGTTCTGGTATACATGCCAATGTCACAAGCGGAGGAAGAAGAGATACAGGTGTATACTGAACGGTTAGTCTAGGTAGTACGTAAAGGAAGCTGGACATGTAATCGTCATTGGGGATTGAAATGAATTTTGTGGCGATAACAGTTAGGAGGCTATCACAAAATGTAACAGTATTATCCGAAACAGCACCTCCTCGACTGGGCTAGAACCGCCAGCGTTCACCTACACGGACTGACAATACTCCCATTGGTCTTCCCTAAATTTATTGCTCCAGAAATTTTAAATGAACTGGAGCCAAGAATACTCTATTTTTTCAGTTTTTCGGCACATTACGTTCACACGTTCAAGTAACGACCCAAAAACTTTCACATTACGAATATCTCCTTATAGCCCCAATCAGATAGATTACCACAGGCAACATATTCTCCTAAACAAACTGAACAACCCGCAACATATCTTTACCTACTAATGTAATTGAGGATATGCATGGTGCACGAAATTTATCGCCAGATCACATAATTCATACTGTGTTGTATATAGAAGAAACATGCAAATGTAGATAAACACTTACAGACAACATAAATAAAGAGACATTGGAAATTAAAGGCAAATAAAAGTTACCAAAATGGTTTAACTCTTTTTTCATTAGTATTAGTAACTACTGTTTGCAAAAATGGCTGTGTCAGAAATTAATAATTTTGCAAGGTTGTGATGTTTATCGATAGAAATACACTCCTGGAAATGGAAAAAAGAACACATTGACACCGGTGTGTCAGACCCACCATACTTGCTCCGGACACTGCGAGAGGGCTGTACAAGGAATGATCACACGCACGGCACAGCGGACACACCAGGAACCGCGGTGTTGGCCGTCGAATAGCGCTAGCTGCGCAGCATTTGTGCACCGCCACCGTCAGTGTCAGCCAGTTTGCCGTGGCATACGGAGCTCCATCGCAGTCTTTAACACTGGTAGCATGCCGCGACAGCGTGGACGTGAACCGTATGTGCAGTTGACGGACTTTGAGCGAGGGCGTATAGTGGGCATGCGGGAGGCTGGGTGGACGTAATGCCGAATTGTTCAACACGTGGGGCGTGAGGTCTCCACAGTACATCGATGTTGTCGCCAGTGGTCGGCGGAAGGTGCACGTGCCCGTCGACCTAGGACCGGACCGTAGCGACGCACGGATGCACGCCAAGACCCTAGGATCCTACGCAGTGCCGTAGGGGACCGCACCGCCACTTCCCAGCAAATTAGGGACACTGTTGCTCCTGGGATATCGGCGAGGATCATTCGCAACCGTCTCCATGAAGCTGGGCTACGGTCCCGCACACCGTTAGGCTGTCTTCCGCTCACGCCCCAACATCGTGCAGCCCGCCTCCAGTGGTGTCGCGACAGGCGTGAATGGAGGGACGGATGGAGACGTGTCGTCTTCAGCGATGAGAGTCGCTTCTGCCTTGGTGCCAATGATGGTCGTATGCGTGTTTGGCGCCGTGCAGGTGAGCGCCACAATCAGGACTGCATACGACCGAGGCACACAGGGCCAACACCCGGCATCAGGGTGTGGGGAGCGATCTCCTACACTGGCCGTACACCTCTGGTGATCGTCGAGGGGACACTGAATAGTGCACGGTACATCCAAACCGTCATCGAACCCATCGTTCTACCATTCCTAGACCGGCAAGGTAACTTGCTGATCCAACAGAACAATGCACGTCCGCATGTATCCCGTGCCACCCAACGTGCTCTAGAAGGTGTAAGTCAACTACCTTGGCCAGCAAGATCTCCGGATCTGTCCCCCATTGAGCATGTTTGGGACTGGATGAAGCGTCGTCTCACGCGGTCTGCACGTCCAGCACGAACGCTGTTCCAACTGAGGCGCCAGGTGGAAATGGCATGGCAGGCCGTTCCACAGGACTACATCCAGCATCTCTACGATCGTCTCCACGGGAGAATAGCAGCCTGCATTGCTGCGAAAGGTGGATATATACTGTACTAGTGCCGACATTGTGCATGCTCTGTTGCCTGTGTCTATGTGCCTGTGGTTCTGTCAGTGTGATCATGTGATGTATCTGACCCCAGGAATGTGTCAATAACGTTTCCCCTTCCTGGGACAATGAATTCACGGTGTTCTTATTTCAATTTCCAGGAGTGTAATTAAATGGATGAAATCAAGTTTTAACTACTGTTCTGAATTATACTGAAAATGAAGCTGAATAGTATGACAATTTACAAATATGTAAAATGAACGACCAATCTAAGTTATTGTTGTTTCAATATAGAGTTTTTAAATAACTGATTACAACAACGAAGCTTGCAGTGTCTCTCAGTCAATGTTCCTTCAAAACAGTTTCGAATTACCTGATGCTGCTGGAGAATCGTCGACATCTGCATCGTTAGTCCTCGATCCTTGAGCGTATCATCCAGTAACTGCTGTACTTTGCTTCTCCTTGAACTTGAGCGCAGTTTGTGAATGTAGCAGGTACACCTGATATTTGCAGGATTAATTCCACTCTACGTATCTGCATACAAAGACGACAATACAACACAATTCTTTCCATTAACATGTGGCGTAACGTGACTTCGAAATGTTTGTTACACAGTTTACCCATAGTCTTCAGATTCATTGTTTACGATGGCCCTGTTCACAGTATACCCGCCCGCACTACAAAATAAAAATAAGTGAATTGCACTGCAAATCCGTTGTTTAAACAGAGCAACAAGTGCCATGCACAACTGCCTACGCTATCAGTTCATTCACGTGGCAGCCAGCAGATCATACATTCACAGTTGAAGTTCTTCGTATCAATATGCGACACGAAAATGTGTGACCATATTTTTGTTTCGTTCCACAGTTAGTGGTATACGCTAAACAATTTGTGCTATCTAGAGTTGAAAACAGTATCTTTACAACGTGTGCATAGCTCACCGATCTCCATATGTTTGATGCTTAGTGAGTCTAAACAAATTTCCAACAAATGGGCAACACGACACGGAAACTCACTAGTTTTTTAATGGTGGTACACACAGAGATAATAAATATGTGGATATTTCTCACCGGCCACGAACACAATGTGTAGCAATAAAAACGCAGCATGGCAATCACCTCAACTCTCTTCTTCCCGCTCCTGACTCTTTGTCCATAGAGAATGAAATGAAATAATATGTTAACATACAACAAAGTATACAACATCACTATAACTGAAAATGAGATTCACATTTGTAACAACTACATTGTGTAAAGAGAAACGCACTTATACCAAGAATTTAATTCCGGAAACTCATTCTGAAATAACCTTTATAGTGTATGGCAGTAGTGGGATAATGGGCTTTCTGGTGCACTTCTGATATCAAATTGATAACATATTATTACAGAAATTAATTAAATTCATCCTCCCAGCCCTAGATGATGTCATGGGTTTACTCCAGCTGGCACATGAGTGCCTGTTTTATACCCCTCCCCTCCTCTGCCCTCCCCCCCACCGTTCCTATTGGTGTGAATTTCCAATTTTGGAGGAAATTTCGAATTTGGGTGGGAAATTCAAAAAATGGCAGGATTTTAAAAATGATGGGAATTTCTTTGCCCCAAGGCTTTACTGACATCCCACCCCGACCCCCACCTGAGAACTGCTGGGAAATTCAAAATGCAGTGCCCTTTCTGATACTTGAACCCCAGGCCTTCTTGACAGAAACCCAAGTGGACCCCCTGACACAGGCAAACTATCCAGATACAGGAGAGGGAGTTTATGTTGGTGTACTTTATTTATGGTGGGTAACTGAAGAAAAGCTATGTCATAATTCCATAATTAAAGATTGGTTCTAATTACAGAAATACACGCAAAGTGCTGCACAAGGAGCTCCTAAATCTCAATATAGCTCAGAAATTGGAGATGTCACACAGCTGGTGTTATCCTGCTGGGAAAAAATCTTCAATATCACTGGAAACTAATAGCAGATGTACTCCTAATAAACTCTAGATAGGTTGAGCTATTCACCTACCACCTGGTAGGAAAAAGGCTAGAGTGGAAGGTACTATCTTTATTTTTTACTAGAAATGTGTTCAACTGACGAGATGTTGATGTAGGACAGACAGACATTCAATATGTGCATTACCTGTAAGCATGAGGCTGAGGACTGTGTCTGTTGCTGTTTGACATTGGATCTCGCTGCAGATGCCTCCTGCTTCATTAGTAAACAAACTCCCTTCAGCGATTGTGATCGAAATTTAAATAATCAATCCTCTTTCTCAACAACTTAGCTCTAGTCCACTGCCCCCAAGAAGTCACTTTGCATAGCTCCTAGGTAACTTGTACATAGTAAGAAGGGCTAGAGCAGCAAACCATCACTGAAGTGTAGGAAGGACAATACATGCTACCACAGCTGTTGGAAAATGCTTCACTGTTCTAATGAAACATCGAAATTGTTGTCAAAAAACCAGCACTTCTGAACAACGGGTCACAGTGCAATACAAGTACTGTTAAATGAGAAAAATCATTGTAATAACACTTCTACCACAAAAACTAACCCACAGAAGATAGCACCAGTAGAGAGGGGTAGCAGCTGCACGTGTGTTCACATTGATGGGCAGTCATAGACTAACCAACGTAGAACAAGTCTTACCTGCACTCCTACGAATCCTCATGGCTCCCTCTCCTCACCTTAGATAGGGGTACAGAACTGTTCTATACTGTCGATGATGGTCCACAATGAGATCCAAGTCGTGGCATTGATATACTGTTTGGAAATCAGCCACAGAAGGACAAAAGACCCAATAACAGGACTCCTCCTGCAAGCTGTTGAACGTATTTCTCGGAAAGACTGGACCCACCTGGAAGAACAATGAAATTCCAGTGAAATATCGAGATCTCATTTACCAAAGTCTGCTCCCGGTCGTCACCACCAACCTCAGCCACTGCCAACTGCCATAGCTAAGTGCACAGTCTTCAGTCTGCTGCCCCACAACTAGTCCCAGGAAGCAGAGACTTCAGACAGCTACTGTCAGAGCAGCCTCCCCAGTGGAGGATGTGGCTGGGGGCAGTCAGCTAGTTACAGAGCAAAACGAGATAAATGGCTATCCTGATTGGGCGTTGTATGTCTAAACGTCCAGCTGCACCAGCACTTGCCCGCCGTGAGTCATTACTTATGCTAGCGCTCACTGTTCTGCAAGGGAAGACATTTAAGTGTAACAGTTGTAGTTGGCACACCTAATTTAAGTGAGCGCCTATTAAAAACTGTTGTGATAACAACAAAAAAATAGTCTTGTTTGCAAGCAAGTAGGTTCAGCCCATTTCATGAGCAAAACTGGTATAGTCTGACAGGATTTCTCATGTTAAAAGTATAAATTATCCTTATGAGTGTGTTACATTCCTTTCAGACGATGGTATTATCAATATAGAACGGCATCTATATAGCCATTCCGTTACCTTTGACTGCAGGACACAATTCACATTTCTGCCACTCTCCCCACCTTACACTATTTTGTGACATCCAATGACGCGAAGGAAACTGTAGCACTGCCGCCGATTACTGATGACCAAGTTGCAGAGGGTCAGAGGTTTATAGCAATACTTCTGACATAGGTATTAACTTATCTGACATCTCCTATACATGTCCATCCTGTATAAAATTGAAAACACTTGCACTACTTCCCTGCAAAACTACCGATCACTACAGAATGTCTTCGTTATTTTAAAACCTCGTCGAACGAAGGAAAAAGCAGGAATTTAAAATCCGAAGGAAAAAACACAGTCTAATGCAACACATGTGTTAACTGATTTCTTTCAGTTCGAAGGATAAAATTACACCGTTTGGGAGCGTTCCTGGCGTTCAGACCACCGTCTGTAAATAAAGTGTCGCGCACATGTGTTTACAAACATTCCAGACATGTGAAATAACATTACAAAACACAGTCTTTCGCTCTATCTGTTCAGATGTCGGGAATAAACAATCATTTACGTTCGATAACAACAAGCAATGATTGAAGAGGATGTTGTTTTGGCACTATGGCAGGTTGCGTTTTGCCATTGCAATGGTATATCGCGATGGCACTTACAAAATTGCTGTAATATTGTCGAAAGTAACGTACAAGTGACAAAATGCATACTGACTCTCTATGTGTATGTTTGTAGAGCTGTCAGTACCGGACGGTTGTGTTCGAATGAATAACAGGCTAACTGTTTGGCTACAAATTAATTGTGCTGTCGAGGAGACACACTTTATATGTAGAGAGGAGGGAAACTCTTACAGTCCAGGACGATAAGTGCAGTCGATAAACTGTCAACTACCGAATAACGTATTACTAGGTTAAAAAAAATCGTTAACAATTAAGGAAAACCTCGTATAATTACGACAAAGAGATGGTAAATACGTAAAACAGAGGTAACTACGACGAAATATGTAAAATTTGTACAGAAAGCAGATGGCAGATATAAGAGTTGAGGGGTATGAAAGGAAAGCAGTGCTTGGGAAGGGAGTGAGACAGGGTTGTAACCTATCCCCGATGTTATTCATTCTGTATATTGAGCAAGCAATAAAGGAAACAAAAGAAAAGTTCGGAGTAGGTATTAAAATCCATGGAGAAGAAATAAAAACTTTGAGGTTCGCCGATGACATTGTAATTCTGTCAGAGACAGCAAAGGACTTGGAAGAGCAGTTGAACGGAATGGACAGTGTCTTGATAGGAGGGTATAAGATGAAGAACAACAAAAGCAAAACGAGGATAATGGAATGTAGTCGAATTAAGTCGGGTAATGCTGAGGGAATTAGATTAGGAAATGAGGTACTTAAAGTAGTCAGGGAGTTTTGCTATTTGGGGAGCAAAATAACTGATGATGGTCGAAGTAGAGAGGCTATAAAAGGTAGACTGGCAATGGCAAGGAAAGCGTTTCTGAAGAAGAGGACTTTGTTAACATCGAGTATAGATTTAAATGTCACGAAGTCGTTTCTGAAAGTATTTGTATGGAGTGTAGCCATGTATGGAAGTGAAACGTGGACGATAAATAGTTTGGATAAGAAGAGAATAGAAGCTTTCGAAATGTGGTGCTACAGAAAATGCTCAAGATGTGATGGGTAGATCACATTACTAATGAGGAGGTACGGAATAGAATTGAAGAGGAGCTTGTGGCACAACTTGACGAGAAGAAGGGATCGGTTGGTAGGACATGTTCTAAGACATCGAGGGATCACCAGTTTAATATTGTAGGGCAGCGTGGAGGGTAAAAATCGTAGAGGGAGACCAAGAGATGAATACACTAAGCAGATTCAGAAGGATGTAGGCTGCAGTAGGTACTGGGAGATGAAGAAGCTTGCACAGGATAGAGTTGCAAGGAGAGCTGCATCAAACCAGTCTCAGGACTGAAGACCACAACAACAACAACATGTTAAATGGTCAAAAAACTTGAAAATGTACGTAAATTGACTTACAATACATGAAAATTAGAGAAAAATACCATGAAATCCAGGGAACTGAGGTGAGTTGGGGTAACCGGAGCTCAAGAGCAAGGAAACCTTGAGAACTATGCTCTTCAAGTTTTGATCCCATCTTTCTCCTGTAAACTATGTGGATTTTTGTAACACATACTTCAACAAAGACGATATATGTATTGCAATGAAGCGCTATATTAAAGAACATGAAACGTGCGTATCCCATTACAGGACAATGTTTTCACACACGCAGTCTAATGTACAGGGTGGTCCATTAATAGTGACTGGGCCAAATATCTCAAGAAATAAGCATCAAACGAAAAAACTACGAAGAATCAAACTTGTCCAGCTTGAAGGGGAAACCAGATGGCACTATGGTTGGCCCGCTAGATGGCGCTGCCAGAGGTCGAACGGATATCAATTGTTTTTTTTTTTAACATAGGAACCCCCATATTTATTACATATTCGTGTAGTTCGTAAATAAATACGAATATTTTAGTTGGACCACTGTTTTCGCTTTGTGATAAATGGCGCTGTAATAGTCACAAACTTATACGTACGTGGTATCACGTAACATCCCGCCAGTGCGGACGATATTTACTTCCTGGTACATTACCTGTGTTAAAATGGACCATTTACCAATTGCGGAAAAGGTCGATATCGTGTTGATGTATGGCTATTGTGGTCAAAATGCCCAACTGGCGTGTGCTATGTATGCTGCTCGGTATCCTGCACGACATCATCCAAGTGTCGAGATCGTTCGCTGGATGGTTACGTTATTTACGGAAACAGGAAGTGTTTAGCCACATGTGAAACGTCAACCACGACCTGCAACAAATGACGATGCCCAAGTAGGTGTTTTACCTGCTGTCGCGGGTAATCCGCACATCAGTAGCAGACAAACTGCGCAAGAATCGGGAATCTCAAAAACGTCGGTGTTGAGAATGCTACATCAACATCGATTGCACCCGTACCATATTTCTATGCACCAGGAATTGCATGACGACGACTTTGAACGTCGTGCACAGTTCTGCCACTGGGCACAAGAGAAATTACGGGACGATGACAGATTTTTTGCACGCGTTCTATTTAGCGACGAAGCATCATTCACCAACAGCGGTAACGTAAACCGGTATAATATGCACTATTGGGCAACGGAAAATCCACGAAGGCTGCGACAAGTGGAATATCAGCGACCTTGGCGGGTTAATATGTGGTGCGGCATTATGGGAGGGAGGATAATGGGCCCCCGTTTTATCGATGGGAAATTAAATGGTGCAATGTATGCTGATTTCCTACGTAATGTTCTACCGATGTTACTACAAGATGTTTCACTGTATGACAGAATGGCGATGTACTTCCAACATGATACATGTCTGGCACATAGCTCGCGTGCGGTTGAACCGGCATTGAATAGCATATTTCATGACAGGTGGATTGGTCGTCGAAGCATCATACCATGGCCCGCACGTTTATCGGATCTGACGTCCCCGGATTTTTTTTCTGTGGGGAAAGTTTAAGGGTATTTGCTATCGTGGTCCATCGACAACACCTGACAACATGCGTCAGCGCATTGTCAATGCATGTGTGAACATTATGGAAGGCTACTCGCTGTTGACAGGAATGTCGTAACACATATTGCCAAATGCATTGAGGTTGACGGACATCAGTTTGAGCATTTGTTGCATTAATGTGATATTTACAAGTAAACACGCTATAACAGAAAGCCTTCTGAGAAATGATAAGTTCACAAAGGTACAAGTATCACATTGGAACAACCGAAATAAAATGTTCAAACGTACCTACGTTCTGTATTTTAATTTAAAAAAAACCTACCTGTTACGAACTGTTCGTCTAAAATTGTGAGCCATATGTTTGTGACTATTACAGCTCCGTCTATCACAAGGCGAAAAAAGTGGTCTAACCAAAAACTTCTTATTTCTTTACGTACTACACGAATATGTAATAAAAATGGGGGGTCCTATTTGAAAGAACGCAGTTGATATCCGTTTGACCTATGGCAGCGCCATCTAGTGGGCCAACCATTGCGCCATCTGGTTTCCCCCTTCAAGCTAGAGAAGTTTCGTTCTTTGTGGTTTTTTCGTTTGACGCTTATTTCGTGAGATATTTGGCCCTGTCTCGATCAATGGACCACCCTCTATACAGGGTGATTGTAATTAAAGTTAAACTTTCCAAATGCTGTAGGAATAACATTACTGGTCAGAATGGCATCAAATTGCAACACATTGTTATCGAAGGAGGACGAAAACTTGTGACAGAAGATAGAAAGTAGTATGAAAATAGACCAATAGATGACACTGTAAATGAAAACACCTGTGATGTGAACTACCTGTTGAAGTTGTTATAAATGCGCCGGGTCCACGGCTTTTCCTCCCTCTGCGTCTGCGATGTTCGCCGTGACTGTCTCAATGCAGGATCGTGCTCTGCTTGTGACGTTGTATGACAAGAATGATGACTGTGCACACGTGGTTCTGCAGAAGTTCTGGACACTGATGGGTTTGAAAGAAGGCGTTGGTCCGATGACTACTGTGGGTCTGGAGAAAATGATTCGGAAATTCGAAAAGTTGGGTTCTTTTTGTGTGCAGCCTAGTAGAGGGAGGAAACAAATTGATTCGACGCCAGTGGCCACAGCAATACAGGACGTGACGAGTAGTCGTGTGTAAAGGTGTAGTGCACGGAGGATTGCCCGAAAATTGGACATACCGGGGAGCACGGTGCATAAAATCTCACGAAACATCCTTCTTTGTTATCCATTCAAAATTACCCATGTGCACGAGTTGCTTCCTGTTGATTTGCCAGCAAGAGAGACCTGTGTTTTAGAATTTCTCCCTCGCATGGAAGTGGACAATGATTGGCCGTGGAAGATTTTGTGGCCAGACGAAGCCCACTTCCATTTGACAGGATATGTCAATACGCAGAACTGTCGAATACGGGGAACGGAAAATCCACTCACACCGGTAACACTTCGTCCTGGACAGGTAACTGTGTGGTGCCAGTTTACGGCATCATTTACCACTGAGCCAGAGATTTTCGAAGAGACAGATGCTTCCGGTCCTGTTACCTGTACCGTCATTAGTAAGCGCTGTGAGTGTCTTTAGCGCAACCACGTCATTACAGCTCTCTAACAGTGCGGATGTGTGGATGGGATAATTTTTATGCAAGATGGCGCACCTCCACAAATTGCAAATCCAATTAAGCAACTGCTAAAGCATCATTTCGGAAATGCTAGAATTATCAGTCGCGATTTCCCTACAGCCTGGCCGTCCAGAACACCTGGTCTTAATCCGTTGACGTCTGGCTGTGAGGGTATCTGAAATATGTTGTGAACAGTGTAAACTTAGCTGCATTGAAGGCATCCATTGCGCAACACATTCTTTACGTGACCCCGGAAACACTTTCATCAGTTGTGGAGCATGCTGTTTCTCGGTTTCAAATTGTTACTGAAAACGGTGGACAGCATAATGAACATGTTTGCGTCAGTCACACGAAAATTTATAATCCGATTTGATTTTGACTGATGCTTTTTATGAGGCTTTTGGTCTCAGAGCAATTAAAAACCGATGTGCTTGATGCTTTTTAAGCGGTTTTGGCCGCAGGACAATTAAAAACCGATTTTCCCAAATTATCTGGTAGACCTTGCCGTGGTGGATGGACTTACGCAACTAACAGTATGACACCTCTATACCCTTGCACACCCAGAAGTACAGTTCGTTTAGCGTCAAACGTACACCTTAGGCACTGTTGTATGATTCATTTGTCATTTGCAGTCGCCCACTACTAAATTATGATGCATAAAGCGCCATCTATTGCTACATTTTGTAACTATTTGTTTTTCTGCTGCCATACGTTTTTCTCCTTCTCCGATAATATTCCTTTTCAATTTGATGTCATTCTGACCATTGGTGTTATTTCTACAGCGGTCTGAAAGTTTAACTTTAATTATAATCACCCTGTATATTACCGAATTATTGTTGGTTCTCGCAAGCATCACTATTCCGTAAGTACTAAGGAGATGAATCAGGGTGTTTAATTGACTTAATCCATTACCTAGCGCATTCTGTAGGAGAGTAGTTCGATGTCACACATATCTGCCATAATAATGTGAGGAGGGCATACTCTAGAGACGTGGTGTTAAGACGAAATTGAAATATTATCCTACACATGAACAACACGACCTAACATTAGACTATGACTTCTGCGTGCAAGGGGAAAACTACCAAAGAGTTGGTGATGTTACTATAGACAGCACTAAGACTGTTAATCGACTTTGGCTACTGATCATGGTGTTTACTCCCTTGTAAGAAGTCATTGATTCTTTGTGTGCATTTTCATGCTGCCGGTCATGGGTGGTAACTCAATGTTATCAACTAACGAAAATATTGATGTCGTTCCTCGTCGCTATTTTTCCTAATGAGGCATGGCCGCAACCGTCAAAAAATCGCTACTACTGCTAATAAGCACTACTGACACGGGAAGTGTGATTGAGGGTACGTTTGCTTCCAACACAAAAATATATATAAAATCTGTCAGTTTCCTAAGAGACAGAAACAAAGTCTCTCGACTTAATTCTAGTTCGTTTATTGTCAGGTCGATCGGCAGATGTACACCGACGAAACCTTTGTAGTGAGCAAAAGCTCAGTCACCTCCTAGGACACTGAAATAGTATAGAGGAAGTACTTTTATCACCTTAAAGTTTCTCACAGTAGTGTCTGGGGCAGAAAACTTGCAGGTTGTCAGATGTTAGAGGCATTAGACTATTAAAAGCATTGCTTTCTGCAAACCGAATACTTTGGAAGCCATATCGCTTTAACGTGATAGTGTTTTTAAGTGTAGGACGGTGAGCCTTCGGGGTGTGTATTTGCACCCTACGACCATGTCTCTCTTCCTGGTACCTTCTTGATACTGATACCAGACAATGGAACAATACTCCAGAATTGATAGCACAGATGATTTATGTATAATGTTTGAAACTCTGTCTGGAGCTTGCGCTGAACCATCGATCCTGTCGCAACAACTAGGCAACGATGTCTGCAGCAGGGGAAAGAAAGGCAATTTGCAAACCAACAGGCTTCACAACAGCCTAACCGTGTACCCAATCTCGACGGTCCGCCGCAGATCAAATTAAAAGTTCTTTTCCCAGTTACTTGAAAAACCCATAAACCAAAACATTGAGCTGTAGCAGATTCAACCTATAAGTTACGGATAGACGCAGCAAAATTCACCAGTCTCTGATGTAGACAAGTTTGATCGTAAATTTTTTTTGACATTTCTATATATTCGTTGTGCAGTCTGACACTCCTTGATATCTTTGCCAGAATACATTGAAATCCTCCTAATGTTTCCTTAAATAATTAATTAATGTCACTAAAGAATCAATCTTGTTCTCATTTAACGAAATATTCCACTTTAAAACCAATCTTCTTGACCACAATCGCCGATAAAGATTTAAAACAGAATTTTAATACACTTCACAGTATCGAATATTTTCAAAATGTTAATATGTGTCGACTTCTCATTAATAAAACTTTAAACAAATTTATTATTGAAGATAGTCCACACTCTTGATAAAATTCTGCCAAAATCTCTTCAAGAAGTTTGAATTTTAATAAAATTTGCAAATTTCACACATAAGTAATATTTACGATGTATTTTGTAAGAACAGAGTCAACTGACTGTTTTAACTTCCAACTCTAAGTTTATTTAACAGTTGATAACCCATTGACATCCAATTACAAACCTTATCATTCCACATTCAATATTGAACTCTCTTTTCCTTTTACAAAAAAAAAGCATCAAACAATCTTTAATAATGGTCAGCATGATGTTTCAACGGTGCTTCCAGCCGCCGGCCGTCGACTACGATGCAATAGTGGTTAGCTCTCGACATCCGCCGCGTCTGGAGTCTCCACTGGATCATCCTGCTGCCACCTTCGACATGAAAGAAAAGGAACAAAATCTTTTTAAATAACAAGTCTCCACTTAACATAGTACAAATAAATAAATGTATATATATTAACATTTCTTACCTGGCGTCGCTAGAGCGGTAAAGAAACACGATGATTCCTGATTACACTTTTGAAACACCACAAGCTCCATCATGATAAACCATACATTTCTTCTTAACCGTCTGCTACATTACTGTGGCTCTCTCATGTCTACTATACACTAATATGGGGTACTAAGCTCCTTGGCATGGATGCATCTAGAGAGATCATTTGTGCCCTCAGGAAGATTGGTGCAGAACAGCCTTTGCCAAAACAGCAATTATGGACTCAACTCCATCGGTTCTTTCATGAGATGTGGAATGTAGCAGGTATAGTACCCTCCTACTTCTGGTCAGTTGCAGTCTGGTCAGTTGCACATTAAATTGGTAAGAGTGTTTCAGGGAGGACTGGTCAAGGACAATGCAGTGAGGTCTTTCTGTCTCCCATCACATACGGACAGCTGTCCTCTGATAATCGTAAATTCTACACTACGATTGATGTGCTACAACTATGTATTAAAACTGAATGCATCAGTGTAGTATGGTGTCTGATATACTTTGGTTTATTTGACCAAATGGACATACTGCACGGTTATCTATCTGCATTTGCAGTCTATAGTACTCGCAAAGGAATGGAGGGGTGGTTTAGCGATGATGCAGAAGCTGGGAAGCATTCTGTTGTGTGACTGGCTGACTTTTAAAATTGGGAAACAATTGGTAAAATTGATAAGATTAGTCACACTATCAACTGCAGCACTTAATACAGTACATCATCTCATACCGACAACATCTGACTGACAACACTTGTTTGAGGTGGAGAGAGGCTTGGCTAGACACTGGAGATCTGTTAATTGTCACTGTGGAACATAGGATTAAATGTAGAAGTCATCACCTCCAGACAACTGCTTGGATACATTCCTCAGTGCTGCAGACTCATCATATTTCCATGTGCTGCGATGCCCACAACATTTTTTTCACCTATAACATAACAGAACTTCTTTCTATTTCTACTACCCCACATGTATAGTGACCTTCAGGATAATCTCAACATTGTAACGATGATCATGTACATGGCTGCAATATTAGGAAGCAATGGCCGTGGTTTATCTGAAATGGAACACAAAGACATCTACTAACCCATCACTGTGGAAGATATTAAATGCGTAAGTCATCACCTTCAGATAGCTGTTTGGAAACGCTCAGCAATGCTGCAAACTCTTCCTGTTTCCATATGTTGCGACGTCATCCACATTTTCGTTAATAAGAAACATTCCCTCTTTGTTTTATTTTTACCATCCTGGGTGTTGAGGGAGCAGTATAGTTTACACCATGCAATGGCCATTTTTCTGTCAGAGCCAATGGATCAAAAGGTGTTAATTTTGGCTTAGCAGCTGACACAGACCTCGAAGTCGTAGCAGAGAAACGAAATGTATGTAAGTATAGAAATCTGTAGTCATACACTGCTTATATGTGTTACAGCTGAAAAACAATATATCGAACTGTTTATGAAAGAACAATATGATGACATTAGCACGTTATATTACAAGGAGTGGTATGACTGGTGAAAGTTTGTAGTTTCTTTAATTTACTCTGGATGTTACAGAATAACGATGGGCAGTGCTATCGAATGTATAAATGACTGTACGCATGCTGATCGGTATCAGTGCTTCATACATATGAAATGAATGTAATGCCCTCGTGCATGACAATTTGAAATTGGAACACACATAATGCCCTCAAACTATACCGATTTTGGTCACAAAACAAACAGAAATCGACTCCATGTATTCTCATGGACTCATGATTGTTTTAATTATTATTGTCATGATTGTATGTTTAAAATGTATATCACTGCAAGATATCCATTGTTTCATACTTCATAACCTGTAATTATAACGTAGCCACCACTTGAATTATAGCTTGTTATGGAACCTAGAAATGATAGCGTTCTCCCGACATGCGAGTATATTCCATGAAACGGGCTGTTCTGTAATGCTCAAATTGCTTACAAAACTATAACAGAAGAATCTGCTGCTATTGCAAATGATGGTCTGCAGGATGTGGTCTTCATCAAGTACATGTGACAAAAACTTTTCACACAGGTCCATAGAGGCGACTGATGTGGCAAAAATGTCAGATGTCAGCATGTAGACGCTATTTGTTTCGATGTAACGGTGGAATCTTATAGGGATCTGCACTATTTGGTGTTAAGAGGTTCTATTACAAGGCAGCTCTCATGAATTGTTAGGTCAGCATGATATACCATTGGACTGGTAAAACACGAGCTGCCATAACGTACAGAAAACAATTACCTCATGAATTATAGGTTGCTGTTGCTGAACATAAAATGACTGTTTTTTCCCGACATGTGGACAGATAGAATGAAAGACTGTGTTCTGTAATTTATTTCACGCATCTGAAATGTTTATTATGTGCTCGACAATTTATTTACAGACAGTGATTTGAACGACAGGGACGCTCCCAAACGATGCAATCTTGTCCATAAATCAGAAAGACATTAGTTAACATAGACATTTTGTTAGATTGTATTTTTTTTCTTCGTATTTTAAATTCTTGCTTTTTCTTGACTCTGACGAAAATTTCGAAGTAACGAGGGCATTCTGCAGTCACCGGTAGTTTACACAGAAAAATAGTGATAGTTTTTTCGATTTTATGCTGGGTGGACATGTGTAGAGGATGTGAGATAAGTTAATACAGTTAATACATCTGTCAAATGTATCGCTGTAGAGCTCCGACCTCGACCTCTGCAGTTTCGTCATCTGTAACCAGCGCCATTACTGCATTTCTTTTGACATCGTTGAATGTCACAAAATACGAGACATGAGAGAGAGAGAGAGAGAGAGAGAGAGAGAGAGGTGTGAATGGTATCCTGCAGTCGAATGTAAAAGAATAACTGTATAGATACCATTCTGTGTTGATAATTCAATCATCTGAAAAGAATGTAGTGCCCTAGTGCATGAGAGTTTATAATTTGAACATGAGGGATACTGTCAAACTACACTGATTTGACTCACAAAGCTAATAGAAAATGGTATGCATTTTCGTGGAAAATTGGCTATTTTTTATTGCCATAACGATTTTGCTTTTTTAAATAGGTGCTCGTTTAAATGAGGTGCGGTGACGTTAAATACAACTGTTACGCTGAAATGTCTCCCAGCGCTGAATGGTTGGCGCTAGCAGAAGCAATCAGTCATGGCAGGGAAGTGCTGCCGCAGATGCACTTTTAGACAAACGACATGCAGCTGGGATAGCCGTCGCTTATTGCACTTTGTTCTGTGACTTGCTGATCGCCCCCAGCCACTTGCACAATTGGGGAGACTGCTCCGACGATGGCTGGCTTAAGTCTCTGCCTGTAGGGGATGGTTGCACGGCAGTGGGCCAGAGACTGATCTTCTCTCAGATGTGGTAGCTGATGGGGGGGGGGGGGGGGGGGGGGAGCGGGGGGGGGATCGTGGTGGTGGTTGGCAGTGGATGTTAAGAAAAGGATTCTCCAGAATTCTCTGAAATTTCGTTGTTGCTCGAGGGGGCTCCATCTTTCCGAAAAATATAGTTAATAGCTTGCAGGAAGAGGCCTGTTACTGCTTCTTTTGTCCTGCTGTGACTGATTTCCGCAGACTGGAGACGGTATATCACTGCCAAGAGATGGATCTCTTTATGGACATCCCTTCGTTTCGTGAGAAGAGGGAGGTTAGTCCATGAATGAAAAACGATGTGAACACACATGGAGCTGATGCCCCTCTCTCCTGGTGCCACTATCGGGGGGTCGGATTTGCAGTAGTTGTGCTATTACAATGATGTTTCTTAATATATAGTACATATGTTGCATTATGAGCCGTTGTTTACATGTGCTGAATTTTTCACAACAATTTGATATGTAAGTAGAACATGAAGAAGAGCTGTGGTGTAGGTGTGTTTACCTTCCTGTACTTCAGTGATGGTTTGCTGCCCTTTCCCTTCTTACTATGTAAACGTTACTCACCCTCTACACCCCTGGAAATTGAAATAAGAACACCGTGAATTCATTGTCCCAGGAAGGGGAAACGTTATTGACACATTCCTGGGGTCAGATACATCACATGATCACACTGACAGAACCACAGGCACATAGACACAGCCAACAGAGCATGCACAATGTCGGCACTAGTACAGTGTATATCCACCTTTCGCTGCAATGCAGGCTGCTATTCTCCCATGGAGACGATCGTAGAGATGCTAGATGTAGTCCTGTGGAACGGCTTGCCTTGCCATTTCCACCTGGCGCCTCAGTTGGACCAGCGTTCGTGGTGGACGTGCAGACCGCGTGAGACGACGCTTCATCCAGTCCCAAACATGCTCAATGGGGGACAGATCCGGAGATCTTGCTGGCCAAGGTAGTTGACTTACACCTTCTAGAGCACGTTGGGTGGCACGTGATACATGCGGACGTGCATTGTCCTGTTGGAACAGCAAGTTCCCTTGCCGGTCTAAGAATGGTAGAACGATGGGTTCGATGACGGTTTGGATGTACCGTGCACTATTCAGTGTCCCCTCGACGATCACCAGAGGTGTACGGCCAGTGTAGGAGATCGCTCCCCACACCATGATGCCGGGTGTTGGGCCTGTGTGCCTCGGTCGTATGCAGTCCTGATTGTGGCGCAGAAGCGGCTCTCATCGCTGAAGACGACACGTCTCCATTCGTCACTCCATTCACGCCTGTCGCGACACCACTGGAGGCGGGTTGCACGATGTTGGGGCGTGAGCGGAAGACGGCCTAACGGTGTGCGGGACCGTAGCCCAGCTTCATGGAGACGGTTGCGAATGGTCCTCGCCGATACCCCAGGAGCAACAGTGTCCCTAATTTGCTGGGAAGTGGCGGTGCGGTCCCCTACGGCACTGCGTAGGATCCTACGGTCTTGGCGTGCATCCGTGCGTCGCTGCGGTCCGGTCCTAGGTCGACGGGCACGTGCACCTTCCGCCGACCACTGGCGACAACATAGATGTACTGTGGAGACCTCACGCCCCACGTGTTGAGCAATTCGGCGGTACGTCCACCCGGCCTCCCGCATGCCCACTATACGCCCTCGCTCAAAGTCCGTCAACTGCACATACGGTTCACGTCCACGCTGTCGCGGCATGCTACCAGTGTTGAAGACTGCGATGGAGCTCCGTATGAAACGGCAAACTGGCTGGCACTGACGGCGGCAGAGCACAAATGCTGCGCAGCTAGCGCCATTCGACGGCCAACACCGCGGTTCCTGGTGTGTCCGCTGTGCCGTGCGTGTGATCATTGCTTGTACAGCCCTCTCGCAGTGTCCGGAGCAAGTATGGTGCGTCTGACACGCCGGTGTCAATGTGTTCTTTTTTCCGTTTCCAGCAGTGTATAACAAGGTGACCTCTCAGGGGCAGTGGAATAGCGTGATGTTGTCCATAAATGAAGAGACCACCGTTTATTTGAATTTCAAGTATCATGCCTGCAGGGTGTTTGTGAAGCAATGCAGAGGGATGTGTCTGTGGTGAGCCCAAATGTGAAACAGCAATAGACACAGTCCTCAGCTGTATGCTTACAGGTAATACATTTACGAACTCTCTGTCCTACACCAACATCTCATCAGTTGAACATATGAAGCATGTGCACGGATAATACTATTTGTCACATTTTGCAGTTGTTGGGAAATTGACAAAAACTTTTAGTTCCGAGAATTAATGCAACATAATAATGTAATAGCAGGTATGTATTGTTTGTGCATACAGACTGTGGAAAATACTAATTTCTGGTTTTTAAAATTGCGCTAAGCACAGATCTTTGGTAAATAAGTAAGTTTTAAAATGGAATAATGCTGTATGGCAATGAATATATTGCGTTATTCCAGATCAGCCAGTGCTCTGTTGTAATTATAAGGTCTCTAGAATCCAAAAATAGTAAGTCAAAGATTTAAAACAAGATACTAAATAATATTTATTGTAAGATGAATTGCATGATATTACAAACTAATAATACAACATTAGTTTATCAAGTTTAAGCTCAAATTTAGTACATTATAGTCAGTTGTCACGCTGTAGACTTTCATAAAACTGCCTTTATTGTGGTTTATATATTTCGTCATGTTCAATAGATTTCTTTTCTTTCCTTATGAACTTTCAGTGTCCCGTTATAGAGCAACCGGAATTCAGAAGGCAATGTAAAATTTTTTACTTGATGTTCACAACCATGCTTTGAGCTGTAGCATCGCTTAGCTCCGACTGTGGAGAAACGAACCAGCCAATTAGCTAATGTTCTTGCAAGAACTGAGAGGGCATTATAATATGCATGCTGCTGCAACCATGTACATGTATATCGCCACATTCTAAGACTAGAGATGAGTACATGTTCTCTCACATAACGAGCTACATAGGGAAAGTTTCTGCTGGAAAATTCAGCAAAGCTGTAATTAGTTTTATAGGAATTTCAGCTGAAGAGAGCGGCCTAGCAGACGATATCTCATCTCAGCTTAAGGTAAATACTGCGTGCAGAAGCGTAAACTTGTTGGTTTACCTCCTTTCGTCACTGTAAACTCGAGCGACCTTGGGTAATCTTTTGCTCAATTAGTCACATAACTAGCCATCCACTGTAGACTTGATTGTCATCCTAAAAATAACATCGAACTTTGAACCGGAATCGGACGATTTAAGTAGTACTGACCAACACCGTAATATAAGCTTAGGAACAATTTAGTAAAGAAAATTCTAATTAAACTTTAATATTGTAGTGTTTAGGACAATTAAAAGTTCTTAGACTTAATACTTATTATGGTTGTGTTTAGGATTATTTCACCTTCTACATCTACATGACTACTCTACAATTCACATTTAAGTGCTTGGCAGAGGGTTCATCGAACCACAATCATACTATCTCTTTACCATTCCACTCCCTAACAGCGCGCGGGAAAAACGAACACCTAAACCTTTCTGTTCGAGCTCTGATTTCTCGTATTTTATTTTGATGATCATTCCTACCTATGTAGGTTGGGCTCAACAAAATATTTTCGCATTCGGAGGAGAATGTCGTTGACTGAAATTTCGTAAAATTATCTCGCCGCGACGAAAAACGTCTTTGCTGTAATGACTTCCATCCCAATTCGCGTATCATATGTGCCACACTCTCTCCCCTATTACGTGATAATACAAAACGAGCTGCCATTTTTTGCACCCTTTCGATGTCCTCCGTCAATCCCACCTGGTAAGGATGTTGACGAGATGCATTATTCCCACAACTGTTTTTTGTTGTCACACTGAAAACTGTGTAAAAGCGTGTATTTTTGTGCTAATGTTGCGACATTAAACATGTCATTTCAACTAACACAGTTGTCTTCAGTCGTAGAGTAAGTGAACCACAAGTATTGAACCTTACAACAGTATAATCGGGAAATCTCATAGTTTTTATTTCTTCTCCCTGGACTTTAATTCCCACTCCAACTTTTACTTTTGTTTCCTATACTGCTTGTTTAATGTACAGACTGAATAACATCAGGGATAGGATACAACACTCTCTCACAACCTTTTCAGTCACTGCCTACCTCTCAAGCTCCTTGACTCTCACAACTGCTGTCTGGTTTCTGAACGAGTAATAAACAGCCTTTCGTTTCCTTTTCTTTACTCCCCTGCTACTCAGAAATTGAAAGAGTGTATTTTACTCACTATTTTAGAACCTCTCCCAAGGTCTACAAATGTATAAACGTAGGTTTGCCATTTCTTAAGTCTTAGTGTCAGTATTGCGTTATGTGTTCCTACATTTCTCCATCATCCAAACTGACCTTCCCTGAGGTCGGCTCTTACCTATTTCTCCATCTTCTGTTAGTAATTAGTGTTACTATTTTGCAACGATGACATGTTACATTAATAGGTCGGTAATATTCACAGCTGTCGGCACGTGCTTTCATTAGGATTGGAAGTATTCTATTCTTTATGAACTCTGAGGGCGTTTCGCGTCTCTCGTACATCTTGCTCACCAGGTGGAAGACGCTGGCTCTCCCAAAGCTATCAGTACTTTTTAAGGAATATCGTTTACTCCAAGTTTTTTTTGAATTAGGTCTTTAAGTGCTCTGTTTAGGACGGCTTTTACATCTGAGTTCTTGATATTCCTACAGCCGCTTCCTTTTTCTCCAAAGTCCCCTTTAACTTTCCAGTAGATTGTATCTCAAGGTGAAAGGATATGATAATTGAGATTCACTGATGACATTGCTATTGTCAGTGTAAGTGAAGAAGAATTACGAGATCTGCTCAATGGAATGAACAGCCTACTGAGTACAGAATATGGATTGAGAGTAAACCAAAGAAAGACGAACATAATGAGAAGTAGCAGAAATGAGAACAGCGAGGAACTTAACATCAGGATTAATGGTCATGAAATGGATGAACTTAAGGACTTCTGCTACCTAAGCAGCAAAGTAAGTCATGACGGACGGACCAAGGAGGACAGAAATAGCAGATTAGCACTGGAAAAAAGGCCATCCTTGGACAAGAGAGGTCAATAGGCCTTAAATTGAGGAAGAAATTTCTGAGAGTGTACGCTTGGGGGATACTAGTGTTTGTCAGAGAAACCTGGACTGTGGGAAAACCGGAACAGAAGAGAATCGAAGCATTTGAGATGTGCAGTTACAGACGAATGTTGAAAATTAGATGCACTGATAAGATGAGGAATGAGGAATTTCTGCGCAGAATCGGAGAGGAAATGAATATATGGAAAAAATTGGCAAGAAGAAAGGACAGGATGACAGGATATCTGTTAAGACTTCAGGGAATAACTTCCATGTTACTAGAGGGACCTGTAGAGGAAGACAGGGATAGGGGTACATCCAGCAAATAATTGAGGACGTCATAATCGAGGATAGTACGGAGCCGCGATCAATGAACACAATGCGACAGCATTTGTCAACACTCTATGCTTCCTGGTCATGGCACCAATCTAAACGCGGCTGTTTTTGTTGTGATGCTTACGGCAGCCTAAGGGTGGGATGGTGGTGGTTGTGGTGGTGGTTAGTGTTTAACGTTCTGTCGACAACGAGGTCATTAGAGACGGAGCGCAAGCTCGGGTTAGGGAAGGATTGGGAAGGAAATCGGCCGTGCCCTTTCAAAGGAACCATCCCGGCCTTTGCCTGAAGCGATTTAGGGAAATCACGGAAAACCTAACTCAGGATGGCCGGAGACGGGATTGAACCGTCGTCCTCCCGAATGCGAGTCCAGTGTGCTAACCACTGCGCCACCTCGGTCGGTAAGGGTGGGATGGTGATTCGCCAGTCCAGTTGCCGCTAGTCTCCGACGGCCAATGGTGCATGACGACACTGAATGTCAAAGGGAGTCCATACTTGTTCTCGGATGGCACGCACTGCTGTGCAGTAGTCACGGTGGGCTTGGAGCACAATGCAGCCATTGTCCCTAGTGGTGGTCAGACGTGGTATGCCTGCTCTCACATTAACGTGCAGTCAGATATCGAGCCATTGTCGTATCCGAATCCCCCACAAATCCATTTGGTCGATTGGTCGAATTGTATAATATAAACCAAATCAGGTCTGCAACAACGCCGTTTAACTAGTCACAGCGAAATGCAAATATATTCACTTACATGCAGCCGCCGGTGTATACGTGTACGAAGCTGCAGTCGGTGCTTCACTTTCTTCGTCAGGCGGTGTATTTAACTTGCCAGCGGATTTGCCGCAGTGATAACACCGGTGCACGTCAGATCACCGAAAGCAAGCACTATCGGGCTGGGCTAGCACTTGAATGGGTGACGGTCCGTTAAGCCGAGCGCTCTTGACAAGCGGAGTGCACTCAACTCTTATGAAGCCATGTGAAGAGCTACTTAATTTGGAACTTACGGTAGAGAGGTGTGCTGACCACTTTGCCCTCCATATGTGTATTCAGTGACCACTACGGGCTGAGGATGACAAGGCGGTCGGTCGGACGGAGTACATTGTACATGCAGCGACATGTGCTTCTGACGCAACCAGGTGTCATTCAGTCTCGACATGGGCAACAGTCATGATGTTTGCCGCGTCAGAGTTAACTGTCTCGGTCGCAGTATACCAAGTCAGTTGCTGTTGTCGTATGATATTACTATGAACAACATAATAATCCTGCTTGCCTAAGGATTTGTCTGGCAAGGTGTTTTGGACTTATGTGTCTGAATGACTTTTCCTATTCAAACGTTTTCCATTTCTCAACGTTCATCTCGTGAATCCCATCTGTCGCGAACAATGTTGTACATGTCAGTGTTGCTGGGCTGCATTGGACACGTTCACAGATTTTGGTATTTTGGTGTGAGGACTTGATACCAAAAACTTAATCTTGAATGGCGAGTTCCAGAGCATGATATGCAAGTTAGGACTGGAGAGAGAGCGTGTTAAACAGATTCAGTATTGTATGATGAACAGGATGGAGACAGGAAAATAGCTAATAGTTCTTTTTCTGCAAGCGGAAGGGCCGTTGTGACAGATTATCCTGTCATTGTCTCCGTCACACACTGATTGTAATCAGTTGGTTTCAGTTCTCAAAAGAAGGAAACAAGTGGGTGTACTGTCTGCAGCACACACTACATGGTGAACGCGGGCTCTACAAAGTTTCGGAGGCTGTTCGGCGTGGCCCGTTACAGAGAATTCCGTTTCGTTTAATTTCATTGTAGTTGTACTGCACTGAAAATAGAAGGGACGTTGAGAAAGTAACACAACACATTTTATAACTGTCTTTTTCGGTTGAAAAGTCCGGAATTCGTCGTGAGACACTGTGGAATGCTGCCATGGAGCCCTGTGAATGCACAGGAGGCGTTAAATTTGTGTGTTAGCCATGACACATGGCACGTCTATCGCTACTAGCGAACGTGAGAATGGGCTTCTATGTCGCTTAGAAAGACCGTATATTCACACCCCTACGAAGCTAAATAAAACATGCGTAGCCTTCAAAATGGCTTCTCTAACGGAGATAGGTCCCAAGCAGAGAGCTGTCATTTTCTTTTGCGGCAAACCAGAACGTCGCAGATATTCAAAGGCGCTTGCAAAACGTCTACTGAGACAAAATACTAGTATCGTTTAATAAGTAATGCAACACATTTTTTCCGGCCAATGTAGGTGGAAAAAAGGCGGAATTTCTTGTTTGACATCACAAAATTTACCCGCTTCCACCCCTATGGTTTCACAATGTTCCGGTAGGTGACGACGACGTTCCACATCGCCTTCAAAACGGCAAATGGCTTGTGTAGCGTACGTACGTCCCAAGAAGAGCGCTGCCACCGAGTTTCTTTTGGCGGAAAACTAGAGCATCGCAAATATTCATAGGTTCAAAATGGTTCAAATGGCTCTGAGCTCTATGGGACTTAACACTTAACACCTGAGGTCATCAGTCGCCTAGAACTTAGAACTAATTAAACCTAACCTAAGGACATCACCCACATCCATGCCCGAGGCAGGATTCAAACCTGCGACCGAAGCGGTCTCGTGGTTCCAGACTGAAGCGGCTAGAACCGCTCGCCCACGACGGATACAAAATGATAATTCAGATGGTTCAAATGGCTCTGAGCACTATGGGACTTAACATCTTAGGTCATCAGTCCCCTAGAACTTAGAACTACTTAAACCTAACTAACCTAAGAACATCACACACATACATGTCCGAGGCAGGAATTGAACCTGCGACCGTAGCAGTGCCGCGGTTCCGGACTGCAGCGCTAGAACCGCACGACAAAATGATAATTCATCCTCCGAAGAAAAAGTTTGTGGCGAAAGGTCTTCTTCTCAATGACAACACAAGGCCTCAATCCAGTCTGTGCACCCGAGAGGAGCTCACAAAACTTCGTTGGACTGGTCACTCTCATCCATGTGACAGCCCGGATCTCGCGTCTTTCGACTTCCATCTGTTTCGCCCAGTGAAGGATACACTCCGCGGGAAGCTATACGTGGATGATGGGGAGGTTATTGATGGAGGAAGACGTTGGCTCTGACGTCGACTGGTAGAGTGGTACAATACGAGCATACAGACCATTCCAGTGTGGTGTGGTAACGACGCCGCACTGAAAGGAGGTTATGTTGAAAAATAGGGTTTTGTAAAGAGTAGCGAATAACATGGAATATTAGAA
Organism: Schistocerca gregaria; assembly: GCF_023897955.1. Taxonomy (NCBI): domain Eukaryota; kingdom Metazoa; phylum Arthropoda; class Insecta; order Orthoptera; family Acrididae; genus Schistocerca; species Schistocerca gregaria. Next base: position 199,469,510 of record NC_064922.1, read on the forward strand.
TCCTGCATAAAACGAACCTGCCTAAAAAAAAGAATGTGTTGCATTACTTATTGAACGCTCCTCGTATATGTACAACAGTAATAATATTGATGACATACAGGGTGTCCCATTTATCGTGACCACCCTAAATAACTTTTTATCCAGATGCAAATTACAAAATGTTTCAAGCAAATGTTCCTTAGCCTTCAGGGGGACATCAATCAGCATGACTGCCTGCGTTGTAGTTTTGTTCTTCACAAAGACATAAACAGCAGTATGACTTTTTTAAATGGTATCATGTATTTTTTATTCGGTAATTCGTTTCCTCTCATAAAGACCTATTCAGAAATGTATCACAGTGTACCATTCACTGAAACACAACGTTGTTGATTACATAACACAACTCTGACTTTGAGCCCGGGATCACAAACTCGTCCACTAGCTAAGGTTGTCAGAAAACAAATGAAAACCAAGTTAGAACATAACACAAACATGACTTTGACCCTTCTATATCATTGCCCAGGAGTAGAACATTAGGGACATGCTCAATGTGGTGACCTCAGTCATCGATACACTGGTGCACTCGTTGAATGAAAGAATTGTTTACTGCCTCCAGTGTTGCCTACTGAAGGGAATTATAAGTAAGCACGATACGTTTTTCATGTCGTGTGGAGTTGTTGGAATACCGCGATAGACAGCGTCTTTAATGCCTCCCTATGAAAAAAGTCTAAAGGATTTAAATCAGGAAATCTAGCAGGCCAAGTAACTGTTCTTCCTCGACCAGTCCATCTGGCAGGATACTTTCGGTTGATAACACGACATACACACAAGGCATTATGAGCTGGACATCTATCATGTTGATATCACATAAGCAGTCTGGTTCTTAGCGGCAGTTCATCCAGAAGAGGAGGAAGAATTCGTCTGAGAAGGTTGGCATACGCTGTGCTGTTTAGGTTACCATTGATGAAATAAGGACCAATAATTGTAGTACCAAGCACACCACACCAGATGTTAACCCTCCATTGACGCTGATGTTCTACCTGTCTAAGCCATTGTGGGTTGTCGCTGGACCAATAATGCATTTTCCTTGTATTTACATAACCCTTGTTTGAGAAGCAGCATACAGCGGTAAATAGAACGTTGGAGAAGGAGTTCGGGTTGGCGAGTATTGGCTGCTGTGTCCACTAACAGAACTGTACACGATTCTGGAAATCATTCCCATGCATTACTTGATGTAGGTGTATATGGTAAGGATGGAACCTGTGACTTGTAAGAACACGATGTACATTGGTTTCATGAATGCCAATCTCGTGTTCAACCTGTCGTGTGCTCACATGTGGATTCATAGCAACGGAAGCGAAACAGTAATTTCGGCAGCTTCGTGCTACGATGATTGCGTTGTCGTGGGGTGAATCTTCCCGTTTCATGCAGCGTCGCAACAAGACGAGAAAACATCCGTCGGGAAGGTGAGTTCTTGTCAGGATATCGCTAACTGTGCAGTTCCGCTGCCTGCGTAGCATTTCGCCTACCTTCAACAACAACAACAACAACAACAACAACAACAATAAAAGAAACGTTATGTCGATGCAGTTTGTAGGAAGGGCAGCCTTTACAGTATTCAAAAGGACTAAAATACTGTACTAAATGTACCCGTACGTAAGAAAACAGTACTGCAGTTACTGTTCTGCTTAGATTACCCACAGATGAGTAGCATTTCTACCTTCTCTTCGTTGGTGTACATTCTACTCACATAACTCTATAACTGACGATGGTTGATGGAATGACGGGTGTGCATTCTAATTGTTGTGTTTGCATTTGTCCTCTGTCAACGTCAGCACCTGGATGCGTTCCGTTACCCCGAGTACCTGCACTAAGCGCTGGGAGCGTCAGCGGCAGTATTGTGTTATGTAGTTAATGACGTTGTGTTTCAGTGAATGGTACAATGTGATACATTTCTGAATAGGTCTTTAGGAGAGGAAATGAATTACCGAATAAAAATACAGAATTCCATTTAAAAACGTCATACCGCTGTTCATATCTTTGTAAAAAGCAAAGCTACAACGAAGGCAGTGATGCTGATTGATATCCCGCTGACGGCTAAAGAACATTTGCTTGAAACATTTTGTGATTTCCATCTGGACAAACAGTTATTGGTCAAGATAAATGGGACACCCTGCATAATGTGGTTCTTGTTAGGAAGCAAAGCTGTTCCATTCGCCCACGATAAATGCTACTGACAACTCTAATGATGACTTTACTCTTGGCCCTAAAAATTTCATTTAGAAAAATACGTTCTGTCTCGAGTTTGATTTTCTGGGTGTGTAGTTTATACGTTAATAGCGATACACAACATCATAAATAGGTAGACAATAATGCTGACAATCTGGCCGGTATGCACGTAGCGCAGATGCGTTGTTCTGAGCTGTTCCCGACGTGACGACAACCCCTGTTGCACTTTTGGTAATAGTGTATTAATTCTTGGGAAGTTATTTTCACAGAAACGAAGGTAAATGCGACAGAAAAACAGAACAAAATATAATTGCATTACAAAACTTTGTTCGAGTCCTTCCTCGGGCATGTTTGTGTGTGTTGTTCTTAGCATAAGTTAGTTTAAGTAGTGTGTAAGTCTAGGGACCGATTACCTCAGCAGTTTGGTCCCATAGGAATACACACACATTTGAGCATACTATTCTCTAACGATGCACTGGTGACCATAAATCCTTCATACCATAATATTCAGCAAATAAATGTGGGAAGCCTCCGAAATTTGTTGAGCTACAGTTTTCCGTATATATGTCGAACCATTCTACTTCTTACAGTACGCTGCGTCAATCACACAGCGTGTAACATAAATAATCAGTAAATTCCCGTCCACTAACCTCAACTTCTGATATTTTTTTTAAGTTGAAAGGCTTACGCTACCTCAATCATGTGTTGCTGCGGAGCGCAGAACAATACTTTTGATGCATTTCAGTAAATAACATAACATATCAAGAACCGCCTTCTATAGATTGCACAAACATTGCGCATGACATTATGATGGAAAAAACGATTGTATGACGCGGTTCATAGCTGTTGAGCTTTGAAGAGTCAATTTGGGTACAATTTTGTGCCTCTTGCCACTAATTTTCGTCTGATGCAAGTATACAGTTGAAATAGAAAAATAATAAGTAATTTCTGAGCTATTAATGAACGGATTTTAAATTCCACGCGATATTAGTAGTTGCACCAAATAGTGGGGTTTCCGAATGACTCAACTTCATCTATAGAATTACGTGGGCGCGTATGAGTGCGAGCGTGTGCGTCTGCCTGTGTTCCCCTGTGCGCGTATGTGGGAGTGTGTGTATAATAACGTAACTTTCTAGAACATTACAGCGTCTAAATATACTTTCCTAAGTTGTTCCTTACGAAAAGTTATTTACAGTGCGCTGTGTAGGACAATAAACGACACTAAATCCTGATAGTTTGCAGTCGGCGATTCTCTGAGCACTTAAAGAGAGGTTTCATTACCTCCAGTCTTTTAAACTTAACTCATTGTTCCACTGGAATTAGCCTCCGTGTGTTGCAGCTTCTGATCCGTCTAAATAGAACACTGACAAAATCTTTGAGAACTATGTTTGGTTAAATGAGGATGGCGTCCTCATGGGTAAAATATTCCGGAGGTACAATAGTCCCCCATTCGGATCTCCGTACGGGGACTACTCAGGAGGATGTCGTTATCAGGAGATAGAAAAATGGCGTTCTACGGATCGAAGCGTGGAATGTTAGATCCATTAATCGAGCAGGTACGTCAGAAAATTTAAAAAGGGAAATGGATACGTTAAAGTCAGATATAGTGGGAGTTAGTAGAGATCTGTGGCAGGAGGAACAAGACTTTTGGTCAGGCGAATTCAGGGTTATAAATACAAAGCCAAACAGGGGTAATGCAGGAGTAGGTTTAATAATGAATAAAAAATAGGAATGCGGGTATGCTACTACAAACAACATAGTGAATGCCTTATCGTGGCCGAGATAGACACGACGCCCACGCCTACTCAAGTTTAAATGCCAACTAGCTCTGCAGATTACGAAGAAATTGAAGTAATGTATGATGAAATAAAAGCAATTATTCAGATAGTGAAGGGAGACGAAAATTTAATAGTCATGGGTGACTGGAATTCGGTAGTAGGAAAAGGGAGAGAAGGAAACGTAGTAGGTGAATATGAATTGTGGCTAAGAAATGAAAGAGGAAGCCGCCTGGTAGAATTTTGCACAGAGCACAACTTAATCGTAGCTAACACTTGGTTCAAGAATCATAATATACGGTTGTATACATGCAAGAAGCCTGGAGATACTAAAAGGTATCAGATTGATTATATAATGGTAAGACAGAGATTTAGGAACCAGGTTTTAAATTGAAAGACATTTCCAGGAGCAGATGTGGACTCTGACCACAATCTATTGGTTATGAACTGTAGATTAAAACTGAAGAAACTGCAAAAAGGTGGGAATTTAAGGATATGGGACCTAGATAAACTGACTAAAGGAGAGGTTGAACAGAACAGGGAGGGCATAAGGGAACAATTGACAGGAATGGGGGAAAGAAATACAGTAGAAGAAGAATGGGTAGCTTTGAGAGATGAAGTAGTGAAGGCAGCAGAGTTTCAAGTAGGTAAAAAGACGAGGGCTAGTAGAAATCCATGTGTAACAGAAGAAATATTGAATATAATTTATGAAAGGAGAAAATATAAAAATGCAGTAAATGAAACAGGCAAAAAAGAATACAAACGTCTCAAAAATGAGATCGACAGGAAGTGCAAAATGGCTAAGCAGGGATGGCTAGAGGACAACTGTAAGGATGTAGAGGCTTATCTCACTAGGGGTAAGATAGATACTGCCTACAGGAAAATTAAAGAGACCTTTGGAGAAAAAAGAGCCACTTGTATGAATATCAAGAGCTCAGATGTAAACCCAGTTCTAAGCAAAGAAGGGAAAGCAGAAAGGTGGAAGGAGTATATAGAGGGTCTATACAAGGGCGATGTACTTGAGGACAATATTATGGAAATGGAAGAGGATGTAGATGAAGATGAAATGGGAGATACGATACTGCGTGAAGAGTTTGACAGAGCATTGGAAGACCTAAGTCGAAACAAGGCCCCTGGTGTAGACAACATTCCATTAGAATTACTGACGGACTTGGGAGAACCAGACCTGACAAAACTCTTCCATCTGGTGAGCAAGATGTATGAGACAGGCGAAATACCCTCAGACTTCAAGAAGAATATAATAATTCAATCCCATAGAAAGCAGGTGCTGACAGATGTGAAAATTACCGAACAATTAGTTTAATAAGTCAAGCGAATTTTTTATTGATGAATAGAAAAACTGGTAGAAGCCGACCTGGGGGAAGATCAGTTCTGATTCCGTAGAAATATTGGAACACGTGAGGCAATACTGATCCTACGACATCTCTTAGAAGCTAGATTAAGGAAAGGCAAACCTGCGGTTCTAGCATTTGTAGACTTAGCGAAAGCTTTTGACACTGTTGGTTGGAATACTCTCTTTCAAATTATGAAGGTGGCAGGGGTAAAATACATTGAGCTAAAGGCATTTACAATTTGCACAGAAACCAGATGGGAGTTATAAGAGTTGAGGGACATGAAAGGGAAGCAGTGGTTGGGAAGGGAGTGAGACAGGGCTGTAGCCTCTCCCCAATGTTTTTCAATCTTTATATTGAGCAAGCAGTAAAGGAAACAAAAGAAAAATTTGGAGTAGGAATTAAAATACATAGAGAAGAAATAAAACTTTGAGGTTTGTCGATGACATTGTAATTCTGTCAGAGACAGCAACGGACTTGGAAGAGCAGTTGAACGGAATGTATACTGTTTTGACGGGAGGATATAAGATGAACATCAACAAAAGCAAAACGAGGATAATGGAATGTAGTCGAATTAAGTCGGGGGATGCAGAGGGAATTAGATTAGGAAATTAGACACTTAGAGTAGTAAAGGAGTTTTGCTATTTGGAGAGCAAAATAACTGATGATGGTCGAAGTAGAGAGGATAAAAATGTAGACTGTCAAAGGGAAGGAAAGCGTTTGTGAAGAAGAGAAATTTATTAACATCGAGCATAGATATAAGTGTCAGGAAGTCGTTTCTGAAAGTATTTGTATGGAGTGTAGCCATGTATGGAAGTGAAACATGGACAATAAATAATTTGGACAAGAAGAGAATAGAAGCTTTCGAAATGGTCGTGTTACAGAAGAATGTTGAAGATTTGGTGGGTAGATCACGTAACTAATGAGGAGGTATTGAATAGGATTGGGGAGAAGAGACGTTTGTGGCACAACTTGACTAGAAGAAGGGATCGGTTGGTAGGACGTGTTCTGAGACATCGAGGGATCACCAATTTAGTATTGGAGGGCTGCGTGGAGGGTTAAAATCGTAGAGGGAGACCAAGAGATGAATACACTAATTAGATTCAGAAGGATGTAGGTTGCAGTAGGTACTGGGAGATGAAGGAGCTTCCACTGGATAGACTAGCATGGAGAGCTGCATCAAACCAGTCTCAAGGCTGAAGACCACAACAACAATAACAACGCTATTGCCACAAGATAAGCAGCATGATTAAAAAGTGTAGCTAAATTTATTCCCGGGTCACGTTATCTAACTACAGTTTTTCCCAGAACCCTAATGATAGGAAGCATCGTTGCCTTTCAGTAGCGAAAATTACTCTATATAACACAAAATGCCGTCCGAAGCCCTTTTCATACATTGCATCGAAGCAGCCGCCTAAGGAATTCTTCCGCAAGGATCTCGAATACCCTTACAAAACGCCGTTCGTCGATGATAGACCATCACCCCTGCTTTTTCAGTACACTCGAAGAAAAAAAGGAAAAAAGAATGAACGATGCACCACGAAAAAGTTACACAAGATCTTAAGCTTTGCCGGCCGATAGATGAAAGAGTGACACTACAGCGGAATTTTACTGTACAGCTGGCAAGAATAGTAAACAGAGGATGTGGCGATACCAGAGCATAAAGTCTTTGCAAATTTCATTCCGTGTTCTCAACTAGACAGTGAGTATGTCCCGCAAACAGTCGCGTGAACAATTTACGCGGATGTAAGCATTTGAGACAGGACGCGTTGCTGGGCTCAAGGAACCCTCTTGGAGTAATCGGAGAATCTCTCGACATATGAACATGAGCGATGCCGCTATTCGACGCTGTTTGCAGGAATGAGTGAACTGCGTCCGAAGACAGCGTCAAGATGGCAACGGTCCACCTAGAGAGACGACACAATGTGTGGACCGAGCAAGCGTCACAGGAGCACAGAGTCATCGTTACTGTCGTTAATACATTGGCCACGAGGGACTACAGGCGGCTTACGGAAAGGCGGCTGACCTTACTTCCTCTCTCTTGGCGACTACTATTGACCTCTGTGGAATCAAAATCACGTTTGCAGTTATGTCTGGCACATTCCCCCTAAAATCTCATTGACTTACCTGCAGATGACTACAGGATGTGACGTCAGCCCTGCCTTCCAGTTACAGTAGGGGCCGGTAGGGCTTCTTCTCTAAGTCTACAGGACAGCACCGCCACAGATGACCCGCTCACTTCCCTCACTTCTTGCCGGTGGTTTAATGGTTCAAATGGCTCTGAGCACTATGCGACTTAACTTCTGAGGTCATCACTCCCCTAGAACTTAGAACTAACTAAACGCCGGCAGCGGTGGCCGTGCGGTTCTGGCGCTGTAGTCCGGAACCGCGGGGCTGCTACGGTCGCAGGTTCGAATCCTGCCTCGGGCATGGGTGTGAATGATGTCCTTAGGTTAGTTAGGTTTAAGTAGTTCTAAGTTCTAGGGGACTTATGACCTAAGATGTTGAGTCCCATAGTGCTCAGAGCCATTTGAACTATTTGAACTAACTAAACCTGACTAACCTAATGACGTCACATACATCCATGTCCGAGCAGGATTCGAACCTGCGACCGTAACGGTCGCTCGGCTCCAGACTGTAGCGCCTAGAAGCGCACGGCCACTCCGGCCGGAGCGTTTTAATGTCATCACTTAAGAGGGATACTTCTCAGTATAAACAAGTGCATCATCGCCTTCACGGTGGTCCACTTGACTAGCATACATGTAACAAATCATCACCAAAGTATAGTTCATTCCTACTTTGAATTGTTCGTCGTCACCCAGCGCTGACGTCAGATTTTGTGGTCATCTGCAGGGTCTGGTTCTTTCCCATTCACATAGTCACTGTGAAAGAACTAGGATACAGTACGTATCATTATGTCTGAGCTATAGACGCTGTTGTGGAAAACGTAAGGGCGAAAGTAACTTTCTCATATGTGTCACTGTCAAGTGACATAGCTCGATGAAACCTGGGCCGCATATAGAAGAAACTGCTGCGGTACAACACAGTATCAATACACAGACTAAATCCGGTGTTTTCCGAGAAAATACGGGATTCCACTTTTCGTTGGTTCAGTCCCTATGCTCTTGGCACCATCGCAAACGATGCCACTCATTTAGGGGTGTCAGCGGAACCTACTGGTCGTCAACGAAACTTACTGGTCGGCGGGCAAAGAGAACGCCCCAATAAATTTCCCGCGCCACCCTGGAGTGTCAGACTGTGTGTCTTGCAGTCCTGTAAAGTTAATTGTAGTGGCAGTCGCTGTTTGAGATAGGTCTCTTCGTTCCTGTTGCACATTGTAGTGGCCACCTCCTGCTGCAGTTGACTGTGTTCGAAGACCTCCTCTTTTTCGTGTAGCACTGTCTGCGTTTCGGAACGCTGACAGTAATACCAAACTTATGAAAATATTTTGTAGGTATTTCCAGTTCTGGATTTTGCTTGATAACCAAGGGAATTCTCCAGTAAAACTTGATCCGTACTGGAGATAGAACTATTTTTAATCTTTTTAACAGGAAATTCAAGCCTTTTCGCGTAAGCAGAGTGTTGCCATTAGAAGCAACAAGTCTATGAGATACAACTTGTGGTGATTTTACCACATTTGAGCAGCGCGGAGTGGCCGATCGGTTAGAGGCGCCATCTCATGATTCGGCCGGCCACTCCCGCCGCAGGTTCGAGTCCTCCCTCGGGCATGGGTGTGTGTGTTGTCTATAGCGTAAGTTAATTTAGTGTGTGAGTCTAGGGACCGATGACCTCAGGAATTTGGTCCCATAGGAATTCACACACATTTGAACATTTTACCACATTGAAGGTCCTCATTTGGTTTAATATAGAGTTATGTTCGCTACTGTGGCAGTGTTAGTAAGAAGCATCGGATAGTGTTACCCATTCCTCAATGACAGATCGACAGATGGTCAGTGTATGTGCAACTGGTGCATGGGATTGGTAGGATAACGTGTCCGTGTAGGATAACGTGTCCGTGAGGTAGCAGAGGCACTCGGGACTCCCTTACGAATATGGGTAACATTAAATACTGCTATGCTATCCAGAAAATAAATGAGCAAAAATCTGTGCCAACCACGCTGCAAGCGTTTTTATTGGCAAAATGGTTTTGTTAAGAAATGGGCAACAGAATAACGTTAACACATTCCAAACCAAAAAAGGAGAAAGACGCACCATGAAGGAATTGTCTTAACGGGATGGAAATTTAATCTGCAGTATAGTCACGAGGCTTTAACTTTATCTTTTGCAATGAATAATTTTAGATTTACCTTCACGGTATCCAAATTTTATTGATTTACTAGCGATCTCGGTAATGCTTCGAAAATGTTAAATATGTATTGGAAGTAAATATATGTATGGGAATTAAAAAAAAAAAGTCCTAATATTCCTCACTCTCCTATGTATCCGCCTCCTCTTCCCTTTCTTTTGTCTATCTCCCCTTTCCCCATCTCCTTCCCCCTCGATCTGTCCTTCTCCTCGTTTCCCCTCTCTATGTACGTACATTTACTCCTCTGCACTCTCAGTCCATCTCTTCTCCCCCCCCCCCCCCCACCCAACTTTTCTCTCTCTCTCTCTCTCTCTGTACATTTACTATTTACTACCCTGCACTCTCTGTCCATCTCTTCTCCCCTCCCCCCTTCTCTCTCTCTCTCTCTCTCTCTCTCACACACACACACACACACACACACTGTCGCTCTCTGACCTTGAGCCTTGTTTGCCGTTTTTGCAAACAAAACTTTGAACGTGAACTGAAGTCGCTGAAATGAATGGGGGTATCGGTTGGGATCGCTGGAGTACGGGGTGTAAGAGACGTCTTCTGCTGCTGGATATGTGAAGATATTGGCTTCCGTTTCGCACAGTTTTAATCTGCGAACGGTTAGAATTACAGTTAAGGCATAAACAGAACTTCCTCTCTTCTGTTAGGACCGACTGCAAGGAAGAAACACGAAGCACGTAGTGGTGTACACAGTCGTTATTTTAAATTACGTACCGGTATAAGGAGAACGAATCGTACCCGAAAAACAATTTGTCAATCGATTTAAATCCATTTCTATCGCATTTAACACTGACTAAGAGAAAGGAAACAGTGTGTATTCGCAACATGACAAAACTTACCGAGATATTGTCAATACTCTCCTCATGTTAAACATGCAAGTTATCTAAGCTTTTCAAGATATTGTCAGGATATGGTGATGTTCCATGCCAAGTTTCTTCACTGTTACATTTGATACTTGAAAATGTCTCCCAGGAGAAATATGCGTTTTTAGAACAACAGATGTTATAATTTTCCTTCCAATTGATGATGAGGGGAACAAATCGAAATTGATCAAGAACAAATATAATTTATAGAGCTGTTGGCAAATGAAAATGCTTTTCTATAAAGGAAACGGTAACGTCAAGAAGCTGGAACGAGCTGTGTTGAGTGTTGCATAGGCCGCTGTTACGTTCAACAGACGGCGCTCCAGTGAGTGCTGTACTTAAAAAGTAAGCCCGTATTCGAATACAACATTGTGTCAAAATTTTTAACTTTTGGAATTTAGAATTTTGAATAAACGAACATTTATATTTTTATTTTTATAGATTTAACCACTCATATACCAAGGGTAATATGTATAACATTATTACTATTATAAAAATTATTTTGTAAGGAAAGTCTCCTAGCTAAATCTGCGACCACCAAGAGATCTTTGACGGTCTAATACGACGTAGTTTACTCCCCTTAGAATCACAATCACCAACACCACCACCACAACCATCACCACCAGCAGCATTATCATCATAAATGAATGTTGTTAAAAACTGAGCGTTCACACTTTTGTCGTAATTCGAAATCTAGCCAGTAGACCACACTGCATCCACTGCTGTAGTGATGGCGGTACATAACTTACCAAGTTATGTGGAAGGTGGCAAGAAACTGAAATAAAAAGTATAACACTGTGAAGTTCACAGTCTTCTCGAAACATAGACTAATTGATTTCCAGTTAATCAGACAGACATTGCTTAAAATGTAGACAATATTTCCAGTATAGACAAAAAATAATGAATGAGGGAATAGTTTGTTAATATCTGTCTTTGTAAAACGGCTCATTTTATTTTGTGCGAAAATCATCCGTAACTTAACACTACGTAGAAAGAACCGTTCCACATAGAAATATTTTATTTACCAGCAACAGCGAAACTTTGGGGGAAGGTTGGGTGGTATCGGGCAGAGGACCGTACCTGTCATGAACTCTTACTAAACCTCAAGCACTAGTCGTAGCACCTACAGTGCCTCAGCCTTGTGAACAATGGAAGAACAAGTTCCCTCATTCGGTCTGAAAGCGAAACACCAGTGTGTTTCAGAGTGGCAAGTAGTTATCACTTTCTAGTGAATTTTTCGGTGCCCAAACCTATCTTTGGAGTGTTGTGTGTTGTTTGTGAATAAGTAAAGTTAATTTTCATTGTATCCTTGGGTATATATGATATTATTTTCTATATTGCAGGCTGTGACAGGTGTCATTTACTGCCTGATACACAGTGGTAAGGAGAGATGTGCTACAGAGTGGCGCAGCAACTGCCATCGTAGCTGGTCTGGAGAAAACCAGAAATGATTAGCGAACATATAAATACAGTAAATAGAAGTTTTACTGAAGTTACAGCTTTCTCCAAGCGGTACAAAGAAACTTTACAAAAACACAAACAGGAATAAGGTGCAGCTATTAGAAAAGCAATCCAAGAGCATCATGCAGCGTGAGACTCCGTTAAAAATGCATGAGCGAACTGTCAAAGGCTGACTAAGCCTAAAGACACTCGAAGACTGCGACTGAGACAGACTGGACCATGTTGCTGCCACCGGTCATGATAGATCACTGTGGTGGAGAGCACTTGTATTCGGAACTACTGAAGATGTGGCCAGTGGGTGCTCATCATTGAATCTGCCGGATTCCCACGCGACCACTGTCGATGTCTGTCGGAAATGCATTTCCGTTGCCAGCTGTGAAGCGCTGGTGGGGATAGTGTCGATCAATGAACCCACAATAATGTGTAGCTCAAGTAATAACAATGGGGATGAGAAACTGCTACAGCGACACAGTCGGATTTTATCAGACAAAGTAATTTCGGGTTGTAGCGGACAAAACAGCTATCATAAATCTTAAATATGTACCTTTTGCATTTGTTTGATAGACAAATACAGAGAACTTACGAGACAAATGGGATAAAAACAAAATGAAGTGAGCCATAGAAATAGGTAGACTTCTTGAAACCATAGTCAGGGAAGGGAGTGAGAAATATTCAGATCCAGTCTGTACACTAGTTGACAGGCTTAAGCTTTATAGAAAAAAACAAAGAGATGGCCTGCATCTCGTTTAAAGAAATAAGTTTTTTCTGATAACATTCAGTAATTAACAGTAAACAATATTTTACGATCAGTTTGTCCTTCGAAAACAACTGGAATTATAGCCACGTTTGTGAGGATTGGTCACATGGTAACATTGTCATTCAAAGCTGGACAATCTTTATCACAAGTGTGATATATAATATTTTCCTTTAAGCTTATTCTGTTCAGAGCCCTTAACTTGTTAACTTTGAATTTTTTCTTACCTGGGTCAAGCTTCTTGCACCGTGAAATCAAACTATGCCTAACTTATACTTGCTTTAGTCTCATGTTTACAAGCATTTACAGTCCAGTAAATTTTTTTGTAAGAAAAATGACATTTTTTACTTGTCACAAAAATTCCCAATGATCAAAATGCAAAAGATGAAAAAATATAAAAGAAATCAACGAACGTATATTCTTATGACACTGTGCTTTCTAATTTTATTAAGTAATGTGCCATAGTATTGGTTAGCGTGAGAATGTTGCAATAGAACCTTCAAAAAAATTATAATTTCGAAAAAAAACTTACGTATCCAATACTACCCAACCTTCCTCAACAGATGAAAACAGGTCAGAGGACAAGGACTCCCTATAATAGAAATAATCACTTCATATCACTTTACAGTTTTTCACTACAGATATCACAATTCGTGACGAAGTCATCAACCATCACGCCCATAAAATTTGCAGAAGCCATTAGGAGAGTAATTCAAAATGACAAATAGTAGAAATGGCACTTGGCGAATTTTTTCATACCTCTTTCTTTTGTCGTTGTTTACATTTTCTTGAGGCCTGCATAGCTACTGTCCCTGTACTTACCATTTATTTACCATTTATTTTTGTTATCAAATGCACTGTTGTGTTGACAATGCCTCTCAACCTGAGATAAAGGGAAGTCCATATGTCTCAGAATCACTTAATGCCTTTTATGTGTCTCCCTTATTATAGACTTAGGTGTAATGTTTACATGATGTGGAAGCTGATAACCACGAAGTCGTCCCCGCAAACACATGTTCGCTGATTCTGTCGATGCGTCAAGGAAAATCGTGGCGGTAAAGGTTTCGCAGCCTAATTGGCATATTGTACTAAATTTCGAGTAGAGAATTAAGAACAGATCATGTGCAGCACTAATTAAGATCGCATCTCATCTGTACTGTTTACTTAACTTCAATACAGCCATTAGGACGGAGCTAGTGAAATAAATGTGTCGGCCGCGCTTTACTTCAAATGTTACTTTTGTGTGATATTTTCATTCAAAACGGAAAGATAATAATTCCTGTGTTTGGAACAATTACTCGAGGCAACTAATGATTGTTTAATTTCACTCATATAAGACCGCTGCGAGAATATAAATCGTCACAGGCAAAAGTATTAATAACTGATGCATAAAGTTTAACGACTGCTATAAATGTAATTTGACGCCTCACAAAGTTCCTGTGAAAGCAATGTCTGGTTTCAGAACCTGTCCTCATTTACCTAATACTGGACAAGTTGTTAACTTCGTGCTAATTAATGTCGTCTTAATTTTCGCAAACTTTACTGGAAACTAATTATTTCCGGAGTAAATTTTCTGCTAAACAAAAAGTGCAAAATTATCATTCTCAGAAAAACCTCCCAGCTTTTAAACCCATGAGCTGCCTCCTCATACCCGCGTACTTTAGACAGTGAGCCCACAAACAAAGCGTGTCTTTCATCTCGCTATCCACGCTATGCTTGCGCATTAACTGTCGCCCAATACAGATACAATATATCCTCTTCCATTGTGTTCCAAATGATCTTGATACTTTCTCAGGATATAGAAAGTTCACGTATATTCTTAACAGTTTATCGAAGTGAACGATATGACACTCTTACAGTTGAGCAGTAATTGTGCACTACAAAAACTGTCACCTTCGTTCAACATTATTTTATGTATTGTTCTTCGGCTTGCACTGTAAACCCAGCTTATTCCTACAGAAACGATCCAGCGCTGATGCGCTATTACAAATATACACTCCTGGAAATGGAAAACAGAACACATTGACACCGGTGTGTCAGACGCACCATACTTGCTCCGGACACTGCGAGAGGTCTGTACAAGCAATGATCACACGCACGGCACAGCGGACACACCAGGAACCGCGGTGTTGGCCGTCGAATGGCGCTAGCTGCGCAGCATTTGTGCACCGCCGCCGTCAGTGTCAGCCAGTTTGCCGTGGCATACGGAGCTCCATCGCAGTGTTTAACACTGGTAGCATGCCGCGACAGCGTGGACGTGAACCGTATGTGCAGTTGACGGACTTTGAGCGACGGCGTATAGTGGGCATGCGGGAGGCCAGGTGGACGTACCGCCGAATTGCTCAACACGTGGGGCGTGAGGTCTCCACAGTACATGGATGTTGTCGCCAGTGGCCGGCGGAAGGTGCACGTGCCCGTCGACCTGGGAAGGGACCGCAGCGACGCACGGATGCACGCCAAGACCGTAGGACCCTACGCAGTGCCGTAGGGGACCGCACCGCCACTTCCCAGCAAATTAGGGACACTGTTACTCCTGGGGTATCGGCGAGGACCATTCGCAACCGTCTCCATGAAGCTGGGCTACGGTCCCGCACACCGTTAGGCCGTCTTCCGCTCACGCCCCAACATCATGCAGCCCGCCTCCAGTGGTGTCGCGACAGGCGTGAATGGAGGGACGAATGGAGACGTGTCGTCTTCAGCGATGAGAGTCGCTTCTGCCTTGGTGCCAATGATGGTAGTATGCGTGTTTGGCGCCGTGCAGGTGAGCGCCACAATCAGGACTGCATACGACCGAGGCACACAGGGCCATCACCCGGCATCATGGTGTGGGGAGCGATCTCCTACACTGGCCGTACACCTCTGGTGATCGTCGAGGGGACACTGAATAGTGCACGGTACATCCAAACCGTCATCGAACCCATCGTTTTACCATTCCTAGACCGGCAAGGGAACTTGCTGTTCCAACAGGACAATGCACGTCTGCATGTATTCCGTGCCACCCAACGTGCTCTAGAAGGTGTAAGTCAACTACCCTGGCCAGCAAGATCTCCGGATCTGTCCCCCATTGAGCATGTTTGGGACTGGATGAAGCGTCGTCTCACGCGGTCTGCACGTCCAGCACGAACGCTGGTCCAACTGAGGCGCCAGGTGGAAATGGCATGGCAAGCCGTTCCACAGGACCACATCCAGCATCTCTACGATCGTCTCCATGGGAGAATAGCAGCCTGCACTGCGGCGAAAGGTGGATATACACTGTACTAGTGCCGACATTGTGCATGCTCTGTTGCCTGTGTCTATGTGCCTGTGGTTCTGTCAGTGTGATCATGTGATGTATCTGACCCCAGGAATGTGTCAATAAAGTTTCCCCTTCCTGGGACAATGAATTCACGGTATTCTTATTTCAATTTCCGGGAGTGTATTTGAGAAGGCCGTTCTCGGAGTCGCGGTTTGGGGGATCTTGGTGCTCGATACCTATTCGACCTAGGAAGATGGGGTGAAAATTTTTTGTTTAACCTGGACCAGCAGCCACTTGTACCGACATTCGGGCATCTTTTTTACAGTGGCTATGTTACTGTATATTAAACAATGTTTAAACGACGAACAGGAGCAGGCACCCAGGCAAATTGTGCGAATCGATTAATTCATTTTGGAAAACAGAAAGTTAATTGGGCTTATATTAACGGTCAGCTAATGGCACCATTTGTATGTGCACCCTTCGGATTTTGTGTGCAAATTCATGCAAAAGACACGTATTTCTGGAAGATATATGAAACACGCCACTTTTATACTTTAAACTAGTACGAATCGGTTGAAAGTTTACAATAAAGTAGATAAATAGATAAAGTCAAAAACGGAAATTTATTTGCCAATAATCTTTATCCGTCATCGATATAGAATAGTTTAAAGTTCAGGTGCATGTAGCATGTAAAAATCATTTTTAGGTGAACTTAATGCCTAGAAACGTTTAAAAATTACACAAATAAATAAAGAAATTCTTTCTTACCATAAAATTGAAGATTTTTTTTCAAATATCTGGCTTAATTCGGATTTTACATAAAAAAAACGTTTTTGTGAGTTTTTACGCGCACTATTTCCACGTTTGCGAAGAGGTTCAAATTTTGTAAATAGCTAGACAAATACATGTAATTAATAGTCATCTTGTTGTTTTGTGAAAGTTTTATCCGTTGTCGCGACACAAGCAACATAACCACAAAGTCGTCCTCCGAGTCAACAACGATCTGCATCGGTTGCCAAGCCTTGGTAGCCTAACGTCACAACTGTGCTAGTGCACAAGCTGAGAACCATAAAGAAAAATGCATTTCCAGTCGTTGCCTGCAATAATTTTTTTGAATAAAGAGGACAAGACGGTGGCGTTTTTCCTACTTTGAACGATTGCGCTAAAATACTGATCATTTGCACATCCAAGCATGTAATACACACATTTACGTTTGTTGCACTTCGCCTGCAAGATGCTGCAATTTCAATGTCCAGTAACGTGTTAATTACTATGCGAGCTCATCTCCCATAATTTCAGAAAATTTGGTTAAACAAGCACGCAAATCACCGAGAAATAGCCAGCAGATTAATAGCCATCTGGTTGGTACTGCGATCTGTCTAAGGTAAGAAACTCATCCTGTTGTTCAATGTCTTTCGTCTATCTAAAATGAGGAGAGCGACGACGTATTTCGTTCGAGAAATCCTTACCAAATATTAAGCCCTTTCCTTTTATAACTGAGCTTTGGCCTTCTTCAGATGGTCTTAACGTTGATCATATGTCAAAGTCCAACCTAAATGTTCTTTTACCTTTCTCTCAAGCTTCAGCTAACACGTGGCGAAACACGACACATTTATGTACCTCTATGAAAAGAAACCGTGCTGTATTAATATCGATGAATAAATGAATGAACTGATGCAACTGCCGAGAAGCACTAAACTGAATAAAATTTGAAAAGTAATTTGTTAGTTTACATATTAGTTTACAATTTATAGTGTGTCTTATTTGCAAATATTCACACTTTATAAATAGATTCGATCAAGTTTAATCATCCTGTTCGAGTCTAAAAGTAAAATAAAAGGAAACATTCATAAATATTTCCGTACATAAAATAGATTTAAAATGTTTAAAATTTTGAAAATAGTAGCTGAATAAAAAGTGCTAACACTGACAGACAATAAATATAATTCTTAAAACTGCTCCTTATGAATCTCAAGTTGTGAAAAGTGATAATTTATTTTGTAGAGAACATAAAAACTGTAAAGTAAAAGGAACAGCACTATCGTACAGTCTTCACTATATTCCATGGAATCTAGAATTTTCCTAAACGCACAATGCATCATTCAAAACCAAATCTTCATTGATGATGCGTTGGGGAGGCAGGAAGGTAAGAAGGGGGCAGAAAAAGCACTGATAGTATGCCGTAATCAAATGTAGCAAAATATTGTCTAAAAGATGTAATACAATTAATTTAGAACTAAGAATCGGTTTCGATAAAGCACATAATACTAAAACAATGGTGTGTAAAACATGAGGACGAAAATAGCTTTCGTGTGATGTATCACTTCCAAGTAACGTAGCCCCGATGAAACTTTGAACATACACAGAAAAACTGCTATAGCGAAGTACCGAAGGTAAGTGAAAGAAATAGTAAAAGAGAGTAACAGAAACGAAGGTGTTATTAGACATTACAGAATGCGGAAAATGGTTCTTAACAGATTAACGCGGGCGGCAGTGCATCCTCTAAAACACGCTCCCATGCTGCCACAAGATAAGCAAGGCGTTCTTCTGATAGGGAGCTCCGTTCCTCCACCATTGCGTTTGACAACCGTGGGTTGCCGTCGGTGCTTGTAGACGCGCTGCAGTACGTCTACGTACCGCAGCCCCCACGCACTGGATGGGATTTAAGTCGGAGGACGGACAGGCCAGTCCATTCGCTGAATATCCTCGTGTTGAAGGAGCTCTTTGGCCAGCGTTGTTAGATTTGGTCGCACACTGTCATCCATAAAAATGAAGTCAGGGCCAAAAGCATCCCTGGCAAGATGCCCATCGATCAGCGCAGACAGAGGAGCTCTTGGAACGAAAGCATATTCGACGACTTGCCCATTCCTCCGACTTAATTCCCAACGAGCAAGTGTGGGACGCATTCAGGAGACTTAATGCAGCATGTTGTAAGGGATCCGTGATCCCACCAACATAGATATTAGTATCCGACTTCCAGGTCAATAGCAGAGAGAAGTCGATTGTCGAGGGCTGCAGGAGGCACTGATATTAATGTCGGGCAAAAATTTTAAAAATGGCGGTCGAGATGGGTACGGTGTCAGTGGCGGATATGCCGAGTGAGGAGTAAATAGTAAATTGACCTGAGTTTGACAAATGAGTGCGTCCACTTATTGTCGTGGGGTTGACCCTCGTCAATACCGATTCACAAGTGATATAAAATCAAAAGTGACAAGTGCCGAATTACGTGTTTCGCGTCAACCGCGTCGGCTAGCAACATCCCTGGATTGCAGTGAGGATTGTTGTGAATGTTAATCATCATCATTGCATGTGACGAAGTACTTAAAATCGGCAACCACTAAAAGATATAACTGTAATTAAACGAGTAAGGCGAAGGTAGCAACTGCCTCAGAATTTGTGTGTTAATAGAAAATACATATTAGTTTATATAGCGCAACCTTTGTGGTCATTAATAATAATAGAACAGCCGTACTCTGTTGAAATAGCCCAGAAACCACATCAGAAAAACCGATGGACCTTCTTCTATTAGGCACACTGTCATATATTCATAATAATTAACTGTTTGGCGGCTTAGGTAAATCGCACAAAACCCAGTAAAGGATATACGGGTTTTTTTCCACATGCACCAAAGGCCATCTAAAGGTTGTCAACAGCGCTAGTGGAGGAAAGGAGCAGTCTACCTCAACAACTACTTAGCCACCTTGTGGCCAACATTGCAGCACATTCCAGAGCAAGCATTACCATCCGTTGTGATCGCATACCCAATTAAGAATCACGTCGCACTATTTGTAATGTCCAGAGAACCAACAAGTAGCGGTAACGTCAGTGTAATTATTGTCTTTGAATAAAATTATCATTCCCATTTGTCTCGGTGCGTATTTCTTTCACTTACTTTTCGTACTATACTGTTACATTTCTTTCTACAAAGGGCGTTCAAAAAGTTTTGCACAAACGTCTCTAACTTTTTACTTTTGTGCAGGAGGAGAATGAAATTTTTTGTGAACATAGTTGGAAAATTTAGCTATAAGTTAGTGTATAAAAGTATTTTCTTTTATTTACGGGTGAGCCATAATGGACCGTCAAGTAGATGTCAGGTTGCAACGACGGTCGGTGAAGGAGTTACTCTTCAAGGTCGGCGATGACTCTGCCACATCGATTCACAGGAAATGGCTCCCAGTGTTTGGGGAAGACACAGTGGATCGGATCAGTATCCAGCTTTGGTTACAGAAGTTTAAAGAAGGCGATCTCTTTCTACTGGACAATCCATGGTGCGGTAGACCATCGACTGCAGTGAGTGATGTGAATAAGGAGACCATTGGTCAAATCATCCAAAATTACAGATGTGTGACGACACGACAGGTAGCTGAAATGACTCTTTTGTCATTGGGTACCACAGCTTCAGGATCAGCTCATCAGACTACACCATGACAATGCCAAACCCCATACAGCCCTTACGACGCAGGAGAAAATCAGGAAAATGGGTTGGAAAATTGTTCCTCTTCCTGCCTACAGTCCGGACTTGGCTCTGTTTGATTTTTACGTCTTTGGTCGTCTGAAAGTCCATCTGCATGGTAAAGCATTTGATAGTGAGAAAGACCTTACTTCCTGTGTCAAGCGATAGTGTTAATTCAATCCCCAGAATTTTACCAAAGTGCATTTATATCATGGGAAGAACGTTGGGCCAGATGCAACACAGCTGACGGAGGCTACATTGAGTAGGCTCAATGTATAGCTAAATGTTGCAAGTACATTCAGAAAAAAATTCATTCACCTCCTGCAAAAAATAAAAAAAATTAGAGACGACTGTGAAAAACTTTTTGAAAGCCCTTTGTATATATGATCAAAGTTGCATCGACATATATTGTGCTGGTATAAGCTGTCGCAGCACACCTGCTGGCAAAGATGTAGCACGAAGATCGATACTAGGCGCTGGATCAAGCGGTCCTATCACGACAGAGGCCAACGACACACCGATAAGCAACATGGAGCCAACGCCCTCTTCACAGCAAGTATTTAGATCGCCGCTGCTGACTGGAGGTCCTCTCTAGTCACAGCCATTGGCTCACTCACACTCCAGTTTGGCGTCTGTCAGTCACCTGCAGTGTGGGCTCTGTTCATGTCTCAGGCTATGACAGTACATAGCATCAGATTATAGCAAGAGGACTATTACAGATGAGTTCGTACCACAACACACGGACTCTATTAAAGTTAATAGCAGCTATCTGTTCTTGCAAAGGGGACTGATGACCTCAGAAGTTAAGTCCCTTAGTGCTCAGAGCCGTTTCCTTTGCTCTTGCAAATAAATAACCGTGTTAATCCACGTGTGCATTTTTGTTGTAGGAAGAGAACACCATAACAACATCCTCTCCCTCGCTCCCTTCGTACTAAGACTCTAAATATATCGCTTTGCAATGACACCTAATGTGAAAGTTGCTTTCTTCCTTCAGTTTTCGTCATCATGGTACATGAAACTTCCTGTTGAAGTTCTTAATTAAGTTAAAACATTGAGTTCAAATACTGAGTGCGCCTGAGTGTGTGTTCTGCTTGTGTACATCTGACTGCTTATCAAGTGCGACGACTTGTAGCAGAGACTACTACAACAAATAATTGAAAAAATTCAAACAGCTGCTGCATCTCTCACGTCATTCATTATTAAAAATGGGATTGTTGAACCTACCCTTGAAACAAATCAAGGACACAGGCAAAGGTGGCATCTGTTGCTGACACTGCTTGATACTTACAGAGGTACTCACCATCGGGTGGCAGACTGATCTATGATAAGTGGTTTCTTTACTTTCCAGCTAGTAAAGAGTATGATGTGCGAGAGGTTAAATTAAACTATGTCACTAAACAACATGAAAATGTCTACAGAGAGGATCTTCATTGGTGAAACGTCAGTCGGAGCAAAAAGTATTGCCGACAACGTATGCTTTGAATAAGTCTTTAAATTAATTTATTTGGACTTAACATGTTATAAATCATATGGCCCCAACATGAGACTTGTCAGATTTAAAGATTTCGGGGAACAGTACGACGAACGTTGGGCTACAAGCTATGGAAAGATGCAACTTAAGTTAAACGATGTAAATGCGATAAGATTATTGCATCAGGACAAGATGATGTAAACAGGTAACTGTAAAGGAAACTAAGTTTTCAGCAAACCACGGTTACCGATTGAAGCTTCTCGCTTAAACATTTTGAATCTTCATATAAGGTATCGAATCTAACATTTTTATGTGAAAAAGAAAATAGTGCATATCGGAAATATCTGTATTTTTCTGGAATGTCACATGACGGTCAATTTACCCGTGACTATGTGGTTAACGCGGGCAGTGCCATCGCTAAACATGTCATGTCTTATCTAATGATTTTCGGTCATACCTTCTGTGTATCTTGAGCTCTCGTCTCTGCCTCGAGATGACTGGGTATTTGTGCTGTTCTCATCGTTCCATCATCATTCATGAAAGTGGCGAGATTGGACTGAACAATGGTTGGGAGTTTGTACGGGCGCTGATAACAGCGCAGTTGATCGCCCCACAAACCAATCATCATCATCATCATCATCATCATCTCGTCTCTGCAAAAATACGAAGCCGCTTCAGCAGAACGTCTTCAATCGGATTTTTCTAGTACGCCGAATATAAAAGATCAGAGTCGGCTTTTAGGACGCTGCTCCGTAAAACTTAAGTATTATGTAGGTAAAGTCACAGAACATACTAACTTTCCAGTGGAATGGAGGGATCCCAGTCGTGCGTAGAAAGCTGGACGTCAAATGGTTTTATGTCAGCCTGATTATAGGGCATATTTTTCTGCAACACGACTACAAGATTTATTTGACTAAACCGAGCTGCAAACACTGATAACAACACAGTCGCGGAATAATACTACCATAAGCAGCCTGTGGAATACTCATGGATACAGAATTAATTAATAGAAAATCTGAAAAAAATAGCACCCATTTAAGCAAACAAGTCATGAAAGTGTGCGAGATTTAAAAGCCTTACGGCCCCAAACTTTAATGAAAACAGTATTACTGTTATATAGAATTACCTTTCCAACTAAAATGAAAAACTTAACTGCCAATGTAAGTTGAATGATCGAATTGAACACAGGGAAATTATAATGCTTTTCGAATGTTAATACGGTAACATGGTTTATAGAAAGCAAGATTTGAAACTGTTCAACTGTAAATTGTCTTAACAGCAAAAGTCTCTATCACAACTGAGGAACCAGATTAATACGCAAAGAATCTACAGCTTGCAGAGGAAAGAATGTCAGCAAATATCGGGTGATCGTTACATAACGCAGCAGCCTGAAAATAAGAAGCACAAATTAGCACACTATTGACGGATGGCGTTCAACATCGGCCTCGCGTCTGTATTTAGTGCGTGAAACTCGACCGGAAAACTACAACCAGCACGAGCTGTACAGTGACAACAGTTTCTGTAACACACGCCAAAACAACATTAGGCGTGTGGGGTAACCGTGTCGTCTCAGGAGCCTTGGCACGGTTCGCGCGGCTCTTCCCGTCGGAGGTTCGAGGAGTTCTCCCTCGGGCATGGGTGTGTGTGTTGCCCTTAGCGTTAATTTGAATTGGATTAAGTAGTATGTAAGCCTAGCAGCCGATGACAGCCATTTGGTCCAATGTGAACTTATCACCACTTCCTAATTTCCACCAACATTAGAATACAATTCATTTAAACAAATCACCAAAATGGTAAAGTACAGGATCATCAAGGCAGAAAACAAATGGAGATAAGGTTAGACTCCAAGTTTCTCAAATTCGGCACTGCGTAATAAACTGTAGCTACAGTTCATGTTAATTGTGCCGTTAAGACAGCTTGCATCAAATTAACATTTATAAAAATAATCTGCAGAGCCACTCAGGACTCTGACGCTGTCAAGAACGAAACCCTAACACAGTTTTAACTACTAACAATACCGCCCTTTGAAGGCACAAAGTTTTCAACAGTCAACTGACTGCTTTGATGCGCCCCTCCACGAATTCCTTTCCTGTGCTAACTTCTTCATCTCAGAGTAGCACTTGCAACGTACGTCCTCAATTATTTGCTTGACGTATTCCAATCTCTGTCTTCCTCTACAGTTTTTGCCCTCTACAGCTCCCTCTAGTAACATGGAAGTCATTCCCTCGTGTCTTAACAGATGTCCTATCATCCTGTCCCTTCTCCATATCAGTGTTTTCCACATATTCCTTTCCTCTCCAATTCTGCGTAGAACCTCCTCATTCCTTATCTTATCAGTCCACCTAATCTTCAACATTCGTCTATAGCACCACATCTCAAATGCTTCTATTCTCTTCTGTTCCGGTTTTCCCACAGTCCATGTTTCACTACCAAACAATGATGTACTCCAGACGTACATCCTAAGAAATTTCTTCCTCAAATTACTCAAATTAAGGCCGGTATTTGATATTAGTAGGTAGCAGAATTCCTTAACTTCATTGACTTCGTGACCATCAATCCTGATGTTAAGTTTCTCGCTGTTGTCATTTCTACTACTTCTCATTACCTTCGTCCTTCTCCGATTTACTCTCAAACCATACTGTGTACTCATTAGACCGTTAACTCCGTTCAGCAGATCATTTAATTCTTCTTCACTTTCACTCAGGATAGCAATGTCATCAGCGAATCGTATCATTGATATCCTTTCACCTTGTATTTTAATTCCACTCCTGAACCTTTTTTTTATTTCCATCATTGCTTCCTCGATGTACAGATTGAAGAGTAGGAGCGAAAGGCTACAGTCTTGTCTTACACACGTCTTAATACGAGCACTTCGTTCTTGATCGTCCACTCTTATTATTCCCTCTTGGTTGTACATATTGTATATGACCCGTCTCTCCCTATAGCTTACCCCTACTTTTTTCAGTATCTCGAACAGCTTACTCCATTTTATATTGTCGAACGCTTTTTCCAGGTCGACAAATCCTATGAACGTGTCTTGATTTTTCTTTAGCCTTGCTTCCATTATTAGACGTAACGTCAGAATTGCCTCTCTCGTGCCTTTACTTTTCCTAAAGCCAAACTGATCGTCACCTAGCGCATTATCAATTTTCTTTTCCATTCTTGTAAGCAGCTTCGATGCATGAGCTGTTAAGCTGATTGTGCGATAATTCTCGCACTTGTCAGCTCTTGCCGCCCTCGGAATTGTGTGGATGATGCTTTTCCGAAAGTTAGATGGCATGTCGCCAGACTCATATATTCTACACACCAACGTGAATAGTCGTTTTTTTGCCACTTCCCCTAATGATTTTAGAAATTCTGATGGAATGTTATCCATCCTTTCTGCCTTATTTGGCCGTAAGTCCTCCAAAGCTCTTTTAAATTCCGATTCTAAAACTGGATCCCCAATCTCTTCTAAATCGACTCCTGTTTCTTCTTCTATCACATCAGACAAATCTTCACCCTCATAGAGGCTTTCAATCTATTCTTTCCACCTATCTGCTCTCTCCTCTGCATTTAACAGTGCAATTCCCGTTGCACTCTTAATGTTACCACCGTAGCTTTTAATGTCACCAAAGGTTGTTTTGACTTTTCTGTATGCAGAGTCTGTCCTTCCGACAGTCATATCTTTTTTGGTTTCACATTTTTCCTGCAGCCATTTCGTCTTAGCTTCCCTGCACTTCCTATTTATTTCATTTCCCAGCGACATGTATTTCTGTATTCCTGATTTTCCCGGAACATATTTACACTTCCTCCTTTCATCAATCAACTGAAGTATTTCTTCTGTTACCCATGGTTTCTTCGCAGCTACCATCTTTGTACCTATGTTTTCCTTCCCAACTTCTGTGATGGTCCTTTTTAGAGATGTCCATTCCTCTTCAACTGTGCTGCCTACTGCGCTATTCCTTATTGCTGTATCTATAGCGTTAGAGAACTTCAAACGTATCTCGTCATTCCTTAGAACTTCCGTATCCCACTTCTTTGCGTATTGATTTTTCCTGACTAATGTCTTGAACTTCAGCCTACTCTTCATCACTACTATATTGTGATCTGAGTCTATATCTGCTCCTGGGTACGCCTTACAATCCAGTATCTGATTTCGGAATCTCTGTCTGACCATGATGTAATCTAATTGAAATCTTCCCGTATCTCCCGGCCTTATCCAAGTATACCTCCTCCTCTTGTGATTCTTAAACAGAGTATTCGCTATTACTATCTGAAAATTGTTACAGAACTCAATTAGCCTTTCTCCTCTTTCTTTCCTTTTCCCAAGCCCATATTCTCCTGTAACGTTTTCTTCTACTCTTTCCCCTACAACTGCATTCCAGTCACCCATGACTATTAGATTTTCGTCCGCCTTTACATACTGCATTACCCTTTCAATATCCTCATACACTTTCTCTATCTGTTCATCTTCAGCTTGCGACGTCGGCATGTATACCTGAACTATCGTTGTCGGTGTTGGTCTGCTGTCGATTCTGATTAGAACAACCCGGTCACTGAACTGTTCACAGTAACACACCCTCTGCCCTACCTTCCTATTCATAACGAATCCTACACCTGTTATACCATTTTCTGCTGCTGTTGATATTACTCGATACTCATCTGACCAGAAATCCTTGTCTTCCTTCCACTTCACTTCACTGACCCCTACTATATCTAGATTGAGCCTTTGCATTTCCCTTTTCAGATTTTCTAGGTTCCCTACCACGTTCAAGCTTCTGACATTCCACGCCTCGACTCGTAGAACATTATCCTTTCGTGGATTATTCAAACTTTTTCTCATGGTAACCTTCCCTTGGCAGTCCCCTCCCGGAGATCCGAATGGGGGACTATTCCGGAATCTTTTGCCAATGGAGAGATCATCATGACACTTCTTCAACTACAGGCCACACGTCCTGTGAATACACGTTACGTGTCTTTAATGCAGTGGTTTCCATTGCCTTCTGCACCCTCATGTCGTTGATCATTGCTGATCTTCCGCCTTTAGGGGCAATTTCCCACCCGTAGGACAAGAGAGTGCCCTGAACCTCTATCCGCTCCTCTGCCCCCTTTGACAAGGCCGTTGGCAGAATGAGGCTGACTTCTTATGCCGGAAGTCTTCGGCCGCCAATGCTAAATGCATACAACCGCACAAAGACAGAGAGCGTAACAGCAAAATCCAATTAACATGTAACACGCAGGCGAGGAATTCATTGGCGTATCGTGAAAGCAGCAATTCCCTCAGATAATATACAAATTAGCAGAATATCGGTCGCAACTGATAGCAATCAAGAACTAATAGCAACATAAACCACTGCACAAGTTAGTTAATTCCACTCGCGATTAACAGTGATAAAAAACTCAACGCTGAAGCGATTTATAAGAACACCCCTCGAGGAAACAGACTGACGACACGGAGAAGTCACGGTTTGGAAACGATCCACCAGAAAAATAGCTCACTGTTTGAAAACAAATCCAGGAAGGTGCTGTAGATGTACAAGGCAGTCCAGACTAGGCGAGTCTTGTCACAGCGCAAAGGTGGAACGGCTCTTGAAGAGATGATATGTTTACTGGCCACTGCAGCCACACTCCAGCTAGGCTCGCCAAAAGCCACCTGTGCCGGAGTGACAATACGACCGCGGCACAGCACCATACCACACGCCAACTGATACCCTGCGATGCCCCGTGCAGACTCGCTCACTCCTATTCCCTTCTACAGAGCGCAGAGCCCCGCGTATCAATAGGGAGCTCGCCAACCAGTACACTAGAGTCCTGCATGACCGAGTAAGTGAGCACAAAATACGAGATGGGGCGAGCACACCCTAACTGGATAGGCTGCCCGCAGTATTTCTTTTGACCGAACATAGAAGCCGTGAGCGGGTACGTAGCACGTAATTTCAAACACATTACACGTGTCATTATCCGAGTGAGACTGCAGCCAGTATGGGCTTCTAATTTGTAGTGTCTCTCTCTCTGTAATCACGCAGCACGAGGAAGCCAGTTCAGTAAGTTTAAAAGAATGGTTCAAATGGCTCTGAGCACTATGGGACTTGACATCTGAGGACATCAGTCCCCTAGAACTTATAACTACTTAAACCCACCTAACCTAAGGACATCACACACATCTACACCCGAGGCAGGATTCGAGCCTGCGACCGTAGCGGTCGCGTGGTTCCAGACTGAAGCGCCTAGAACCGCTCGGTCACACCGGCCGGCGCAGTAAGACGTAAGATTGAAATCAATGTTTACACATTGAAGAAACGGGAAGGTCTATGAAGCCAAGTATGGTGTACATTTCTGTTGGTTGTGGACGATAACAGTGCCTTTACTCGGTACTGCTCCACTTTTACCGAGCGAGGTGGCGCAGTGGTTATCACACTGAACTCGCATTCGGGAGGACGACGGTTCAATCCCGTCTCCAGCCATCCTCATTTAGGTTTTCCGTGATTTCCCTAAATCGCTTCAGGCAAATGCTGGGATGGTTCCTTTGAAAGGGCACGGCCGAATTCCTTCCCAATCCTTCCCTAACCCGAGCTTGCGCTCCGTCTCTAATGACCTCGTTGTCGACAGGACGTTAAACACTAACCACCACCACCACTGCTCCACTTCATTGTTTTTCCAGTCGGGAACCACTCATTTAAAGAAACAGAGTTGCAAGAAACCTCACAAAGATACAGCTCCTTCAGGCATACCGGCAGTAATAAAAAATAGTTTTACAGCAAAGTGTGTTGCAATGTGTTCCAAAGATATGAGACCTTTTAATGCAGTTTTCGGTGAAGGTTTCAGAGAACTAGGCCAAGAGCTAATACATCTAGGTGCTCATTATGGAGAAGTTAACGTGGCAGATGTCACGCCACATCCCTCCACTATAAGCAGACATGTCAAAGTACAAGCTGATTCAATGCGAAACAGCATAATGCCTTCTGTTAATGAGGGAGTTATTTTTAAAATTTGTGCTGCGACAGTTGATATGTGGACTCATTCGCATAATCAGGTGCACTATTTGACGCTTACAACACATTACATTAACACAGATTGCTTGGTCTCTTGTGAACAACGTTTTATTTACAACAAAATTCCCAGCCTTTAAGAAGACGGGAATATATATTATAAAAATAAATTGAAGAGAGGATGGCTGATTGGGACATTTCGCCGGACATGATGCACATTTTTGTTTTTGTCGTCGACTATGGTGCCAATATAATAAAGGCTTTGGAAAATCACGTAAGGATTCCTTGAGCTGATCATTGTATAAATACAGCGCTTAGCCATACTTTCGATGAAGGTAACTTCTCGTTAAATCATGCCCCGAATATCGCATTAACAATAAATATTGCAAAATGCATTGGAAGGTACATTAAGAAAAGTGGCCTCTGCTCGTCTTTGAAATCATCGTTGAAACAAGAGGTCTGCACACGCTGGAACAGCTTGTACATTATGCTGGTATCCTTGCACACTCAGTATAACGAAGTTGCTGCTTTGCTGGCGGAAAAGGACTCCGCTTACAGATTGCAAGGATATGGTAATGAGCTCGCAGGAAAAAAAAGAGCATTTTCTGAGACCATTTAAAGAGGCCACAGATGAATTAGAAGGCGAAAAAGAACCGACAACCCAGTTAGTTCTTGTTTCATTTCACAAACTGCAACAAATTTGCAGTGTCAATGACACTGACTGTCAGGTGAGTAATTACTGCAGTTAAAAGCGCTGTTTCATTATGATATGCGATAGATTTATAATTAACTAGCGTAACTGATGTGTACCTTCAGATATGTATTTCTTAACAGGAGGTACAAAGGATTAAAAATCGGGCCTTGACTTTCGATTGTGAGAAGACTGTGATCACTTCCAGACATAAAATTGCTACGTTTCTTTGGCCGTCTTTCCGTGATCTTAATATGCTTGACATAAATGAAAAGCAGGAAATTCATAGCAATGTGCGACAAATGTGTGCTACTTACGCGGGTACAACATGTAATCATTAACATAATCGTTTTTGCATAGTTAGTGGATAGTGTATTATAGAGAAACGGGTGTGTTACAATTCGTATAATATTTAATTAACGCAAAACACCTCGCTTCTACGGGAACGTTTCGATGATTTCCACATCAGTTCTGCATTACTCGTGTATTTTGCTTATTATCATAGCTCCTTCAAGTACTGTGTCATCACTACCCAGAAAGTGAGATCGTTTCAAGGAATGAGGGAACAACAGATCATCTGCAACAGATGAAGTAATTCTATAGATCTGTACATTTTAATGCATCCCGGAGATGATGATATCTTGAAGTGGTGGAGGAGACATGAAACAGATCTGCCAGGCCTGGCTACAGTTGCAAGACGTATTTTATGTATCCCAGCAACAAGCGCACCCAGTGAAAGATGCTTTAGTAAAGACGGTATGTTACTAACAAATCACCGCAGCCAATTAAAACCGGAACGCGTTAGTGATTTACTGCTGATCAACAGTAATTATAATTTTGTTTCTGTTACAAACAAGTGAAAACTATGACAAGTTATGTCTGTAAATGTTTAATGTTCTTTGTATACTTTCTTTATGAAGATGGTTGTCTTCTAGGTTACAGGGACAACACTTATTTAATGTTTCCTATTAATGAAAGGAAAATTATATCTTCTGTTTGGAAATGAGACTCGCCTTCTATCCACGATTGTAACGATATGCCATTTTACTTTCGAAGTGCTTTATGAACTTCGCTGTGTCATGTACCCGTTCTTGGAAACATTACTTTTGTATTAAAAGAGAGAGACAGATATAAATACATTGTGTGTGTGTGTGTGTGTGTGTGTGTGTGTGTGAGAGAGAGAGAGAGAGAGAGAGAGAGAGAGAGATAGGCGTTGGATTTGTACAGTACAGTGCAGCGAGCCGTGGTGAGGCGAGAGGCGACGTCAGTGGTGACCGGTCATGCTCGGTTATCCGCATGTCCGGATTCCGGGAAACAGACGTGGGCGAGTACGTGACCGAGCCGAGTCACGTGGGGCCAGACACGAGCGGCTCGGTCCCCCCTTCAAGAGGCGAGCCGTGACCTGTCAAACATAGAGCGTTGCAGCACCGTAGAGTGCACCGCAAAGAATATCATTTAGACAGAGAAAACAACGCGAATGCAAGAGCATGGCAGGAGGCCACAGCACATCGAGGCAGTTGAAGTAACGAAAAATGACACTGTGTATCAACAAGTGAACATTTACGGTCGTTGTGGAGGTGTACCTCATTACTACATGGCCTGGAGGAAACATATGGATGATTTGAAAAATGGAAGAAGGACGATGTATGACGAGTGTAGCCCAGGAGTTTGGTACTGTCATTGTTTCTCGTACTTTTAGAGCGTTTCGAACCACATTCACTGCTGCCCGAAGGAGAGGAGGTGAATGAGTGAGGTCAACTACAGCAGCATGTAACCTTTACATTGTGCAACAGGCAACAAGAGACCCACGTCAAACAGCAGCTCAATTGAAACCACATTTAACAGGAATGCAAGGCACACAATGTCGCACTCCACAGTGGCATAGTGACTTCATAGGTGTGTTCTCTCTGCACAACAATTAGAACGTTGTCTTCCGTTGATATCCGTGCATTCCTCCAACGAGGAGTGGAACAGTGTGAGCAAATTAAGTCTGAGTATGAAACTTCCTGGTAGATTAAAGGTGTGTGTCAGACCGAGACTCGAACTCCGGACCTTTGCTTTTCGCAAGCAACTGCTGTACCGACTGAGCTACCCAAGCACGACTCATGATCTGTCCCCACAGCTTTAATTCCGTCAGTACCTTGTCTCGTTTTTTCAAACATCAAAGAAGCTCTCCTGTGAACCTTGCTGAACTAGCACTCCTGGGAGAAACGATACTGCGGAGACATGGCTTAGCCATAGCCCAGGGATTACATTTTCACTTTGTAGCGGGGTGTGCGCTGACATCTGCACTTGCCATGAAAGACAAAGGTCCCGAGTTCGAGTCTCGGTCCAGCACCCAGCTGTAATCGGCCAGGATGTTTCGTATCAGTGTACACTCCACTACAAAGTGAAAATTTCATTCTAAATCTGAGTAGTTATCCCGGATGTATCATTGTACAGTAAGGGCTGGGAAGACCTATCGCATCCAGCGACACTACGAATATGATCATCTCTGTATTTCAGGTGTCATGGTGTTGGGAGTTATAATGTCGAATGGGCATATTGACCTTCAGATCTTTGGACACGGGTACAACCACTGCTCAATTTTATTATGACACTTTTCTCCTGCCAAAGGCACCTTATTGAGGATGTCTTCAGTCCAGACTTCAGTTTTGAAAAGACGTGACCGCAAGGAACAACGTTGGTGGAGGAGCTCTTGAAACGAGAGGACATAAAGTGAATTGGTTGGCCTGCCTGCTTACATCCCACCAAGCACTTGTGGGATGCATTGGAGAGACGTATTGGAGTATGTCCAAATGCATCAACGACCACCCACCAGCTGTCAGCTGCACAGGTGGAGGATTGGAAGGCCCTATCACAACTACTCCATACGAATCTCGTGGCCAACATGGTGGCACATTGCAGAGCATGCTCTGCTGTCTGTTGTGAGCACACACTATATTAAGCACCATTTCCTGCCTGTAGACGAATGTTGGCGAGGATGGGCTGTCAAGGTACGTCCGAGTTTCCCTCATTCTTTATTCTTTGCAGCTATAGTGCCCCCGTTCCTCTCGGTCTGCGTCACTGGGTCACGCTATCCTGAGGACACCGCTCTACTGTCTGCAAAATGGCTTGACACATAATGGCTGCCTCAGCGACCCATGCCACGCCCTGCTGTGTGTCGGCCTTGTACGGCCACAGAGTTGTGACAACATCAGGATTCGCCGGCAGTCGACTCAGCGGTCTTCGCCCTTGCCGCGCAGCGCCACCTTCTGGGAGCTGCAAGGTGGCCCATGGTGTGCTTCCTCGCTTGCGTGGCTAAGATCTTGGCGACAATAAGCACCTGCAATCCGGCATCCGAATCTGCGGCCCTCACCTCGGGATGCCTCCGGCGTGTGTTGGGAGCCAACAAGACTGCCTGCAGTAACGAGCCATGGCGTGGCCCGTAGCGCGGCCTCAGAGGGTCGAACCAGCGACCTGCCATGGATTGGAACACTGGCACCCCATTTGCTGCTGCATGTAGCTGGTGGTGTGATACGTCCTGCCATCCAGGAGAGCTGTCACACTTGAATCCTTGTTAGTGAACCGGCGCCTATTTATACGTGGCTGTTTCGCTAACACACTGCTCTGAGTCATGTAATCATAACACCTGGGTTGGGCCAGTGGGTCCCTTCTGTCTGTAACTTGCGCCATGCATACCACTGTGTTTACTCTTTTCAGTGGGTCTACAGCCCTGTGGCCTGTATTCTACTTCGCAACTGCTGGTAGGGTAACTTACTGTCAACAGGCCTGTGCCTGGCTGTAACTTGTTCACTCTGAAACATTGCACTGAAGTTAACCTTTTCCCATCTTAAATGATGGTGCCACTACACGCCTTTTGTAATGTCTAGGGGACCCAACATGAATTGCAAATTCCAGTGATTGCTCATCAGTGTTCAGTTCGAAGTGGGACTCAAGACTGAAGACAGTTCTACTCCTGTCAGTGAGACACAAGGCCAAAAACATGTCTCGAGGTGTTCTGAATAGCTCTCTCTCTCTCTCTCGAGTAAATCATCCAATTTCTTTGAATAATTTATTTTGCTATACGTAAACATTGTATCTACTGTCTTTCATCCCATTCACATAAATCCCTCGTGGTGTGTCGTTCTTTGTTTCTATTTAAATGTATATGCTGGTAAAACTGTTCAGAAGTCAATCTGCAATGTTATATGTGATGATTTGAAAAACTTTTTTACATGTCTAAAGTGGTTACAATTAATGTGTGTGCCCTGTGAACTTCGCGCTATCTTCTCTTGTCACTGATGCGTCTTCTTACTCGCCGACCCTTGCGCTAGATAGGAAGCGCTGCACAACTAACTCTTACTGGGACAAACACCTTTGCTATTTTTCTCGAAGAGTACAGTGCCCACTTGCCGAAATGGAGATAACAATCTGTGAAAAAAATCAGCTGTGCTGAATAACATAAAAAGCGAGGAAATCCCCAGAATGTGGTAACAAGGTACATTTCCAGAATATTGTCTGTTTCTCAAAATTACGTAAATATATACGCATGCAAACAGTAAAGAGCGCTTTTGCTGCTTTATAGAAAGTTGATAAAACAGCCACTGATGGGGCTGAAACTTCAACGAAACAAGTCATGGTAATAAAAAGAAAACGAATAATTGTGTTTTGCTCAAGGTTGACCCTCTCCAAAAAAGCTTTTACCTGTATTTGTAAGCAAACACAGACAGAAGAGCTTCACCTCAAGTTGATTAAGGAAATGTTTCATTGTTCGTAAAATGTTCATCACTCAAAAATTGTCATAAGAACAATGTTAGAGGAATAAAATATGTCAGCTAATTAAAGTGCCGCTAGATGTAACAGCGTACACTGCCTTGATTTTCTTTCCCCTGTTAGTCATTTGAGTAACAATTATATCTGGAACAGTTTATGTGTCTATTTGAACTCTTAAGTTATTCAATAAATTAAGCACTCCGTCGTCGTCTTCAGGCCACAAGTGGCCCATGGGTACCATCCGACCGCCGTATCATCCATAGCTGAGGATGCAGATGGGTAGGGCGTGTGGTCAGCACACCGCTCTCTCGGTCGCCATGGTTTTCGTTGACCAGAGCCACTACTATTTGGTCAAGTAGCTCCTCAATTGGGATCACAAGGCTGAGTGCACCCCGGAAAACAGCAACAGTGCATGGCGGCGCAGATGGTTACCCATCCAAGTGCCGGCCACGCCCGACAGCCCGTAACATCGGTTATCCGCCGAGAACCGACGTATCCACTGCGGCAAGGCCGTTGCCTAGTCAAACAATTGATGATTTGAAACAATTTTTTACATGTCTAAAGTGGTTACAATTAATGTTTGTGCCCTGTGAACTTCGCGCTATCTTCTCTTGTCACTGATGCGTCTTCTTATTCGCCGACTCTTGCGCTAGATAGGAAGCGCTGCACAAACCACTGTTGAGACCTGTTATTCGTGTGGAGAAAGTAAGTAATTATACAGTCTTAAAAAAAAAATCTTGCAATGCCCTTTAGTAGCTAAAATTTTGACACTGCGTTACTTTCGGCAAATTCTTATTGCGCGAAATACTTCAGTGTATGTTTCGACACGTTGGATGACCATTATCTTTTATGTCATTGCACTTATTTTGATAATCACAAACTCATTTAAACTTACGGATGAATTATCTACGTATAAAATTTACATGGAACCCTCAGAGCGCAGTCCTACTCTCATTATCCGCTTTTGAAGCGCAAAATTTGTTTCAAGCAGTTTCATACACACAGTGGGGACTCATTTACGCGAACTTCAGTTATATGGATTCTCGATTATTGGAATTGTCAACCACGAGCAAATGTTTTTGGAGTCTAGTTAAAGCGCAGGAAAATGGTGTTATCACAAAAGGATAAAATATAAATGTTATTGAGTCATTAAACAAGGGAGAAACTGGTCTTAAGTTTGCCGATGAGTTTGATGTAGGTACTTCAACGATAATTAATATTAACAAAAACACCGATTTAATTTTGAAGTACACCAGCACACTCGATAATAGAAACGGGAGTAAACATCGAAAAGCGGTAAAGAAATCAAAAAATGAACTAGTGGAAGAAGTGTTCTGCTAATCGTTTTTATAAAAACGATGAACATGGTAACCTTTGTTGCATTAAAGTAAAATAAAATGATAGGAGATGGGGAATCGCGTATGGCTAATCTCGTGACTGAATTTGCGAACTGTAAATACAAGGTGAAAAAACTTACAGTTGGAGATACAAGAAATTATTTTTAATGATAGAGTTAGAAATAAATTGGACGTAAATGACTATGGCATGTACTTCTCTTTACAACGCTGATGCAACCGGATTAATCTGGAAAGCATTAGCGTCACATGTTTAGTTTCTCTACGAGAGAGTTCAGCCCTAGTATTTGCAACTAGTAAAGAGAGAGTAACAATACCAGCTAGCTCAAACGTTACCGGAAGAATACAAAGACCGGCCGCGGTGGTCTCGCGGTTCCAGGCGCGCAGTCCGGAACCGTGCGACAGCTACGGTCGCAGGTTCGAATCCTGCTTCGGGCATGGATGTGTGTGATGTCCTTAGGTTAGTTAGGTTTAAGTAGTTCTAAGTTCTAGGGGACTAATGACCACAGCAGTTGAGTCCCATAGTGCTCAGAGACATTTTGAAAAATACAAAGCTTGTTTTGCCAAATTGGGAAATCCGAAAAGCCCAGAAGTCAATATATCAGGGTTCCCTTAATTTACAAAAACTAAAAAATTGTATGGATTAACACCGAAATATTCATTGACAGATAGAATAAACTTCTGCACCCGAAGTTAAAAAATATTCAAAACGATATTGATAAGCACGGAAAAGATAACGTTACGCATCTGATGGGAGAGCGACGGTGTGGTGTAGTCTGTTTTCTTCCACTACGTGTAACTACCACTACAAGATTTGTTTTCAACAACTGAGACGTCTTGCAGACGCAGTCCAAGAACAACGATCACGAATACTGTGTGAAGTAATGCTTCTCCTCGATAACGCCCGCCTCATTCTGCTAGACTAACGGAAAACGCTATGCAGGATTTGGGAAGTCATTCTGCATCCACCTTATTCACTTGGTCTTGCGCCCTTAAATTTCCTTATTTCGGCTATATCAAACGACCTTCAGGGGGCTTCCCTTCCGATTCAAAATGAACTGCGAACATTGATCGGCGAATTTTTCGCCTCAGACCAACGTGGTATGTACAGTCGGGAATCGAAATGTTACCTCAGCGTTGGCAGACTGTTGTTCATAATGAAGGAGTAAATTTTATTGATGGACAATGTGCCTATTAAAGATATTTGTTATGTTCATGAAACTTACGGGAAGATCACTAGATTTTTGCCTTTCGATGAAGACAATGTAAAAGTCATTTTGTCATTTTTCACGCAAATGAATTAAAAGAGTGTTTTTACATGGTTGCAGATGCGTGGGATTTGACCAAAAGGAAGACTTTTAACAACGCTTGGAAAATAATTATAATACAACAAGAATGTGATGCTAATGAAATGAAAGACTGGCTCAGTCATAACAGTAACGATCAAGGTTTTTAGATGATGTTGGATGACGGAATTGCTCAAAACATATTTCGGCAAACAAACACGAGGAGGCAAAACAGAACAATCCGTAAATGCAGAAAATGGTGCAGGACCATCTCCCGCGGAAGCATTTGAAGTCCAGGAAACAGCTTTCAAACGCTTCGAAAAACGAACAGAGTGTAATGCCATGAGTTAACACAAATGAAAACTAATTCTGTGATGTAGTAGCAAAAAGGGATAAAAGCTGTTTAGGTCAAATGACGATTGCCAAGCATTTTAAGCGAACACTACAGTGACTGCCCTATGTGAACTTTGTAAGGTATTTCATGATTAAGGTTGTAGTATTTTAATAATTTTAAGAAAATGTGTGACTAATGTGTTGATAAACATTGACTTCTTTTTTTAAGTTTTAATACCTTTAATTTCGTTTTATTGTTTTGAATAAACACCAAAACTATTTACTTATCCTTGGAGGATAACCATATGACAATATACCTAAAAGATGACCTTAAGTGGCCAGCATCAGTTTAATAATAAAAAAATTTGCTTTTCTTCATACATTCATTTACAATATTTTCGATTACCTGAATGTTATATGGCAAAAAGTAGTCAGTTTAATCAGGTCTCTACTGCAGAGGTAATGTGCTCTTAGTCATTATATTGTTGTTAATGATTTTTCAACGTTTGTTTCCCGACGGCCACAAGTATTTAAATTTATACTCTAATTTACACATTAGTGAATAAAACTTTTTCAAGTCGTTTCATACACAGAAGTAATATTCTCTTCGTCTGTTATATTATTACAAAGGATTTTTCAATGAGTGCCAACCAATGCCTTTAATTAATTATTAAAATTTGTATTCTAGTTTGCACATCAGTAAATAATACTGCTGATAGCTTGTAAATTGACGCTAATCCGGACGACCCTGCAGGTTCTAGGAGATAATTAAACGAATTCATGCTGGTCAGGGCTGAAACGGACTTAGCTTAAGGGAGGTAGAACGTCAAACCGGCCGACTTGGAGCAGGAGAGGCATCTCAGGACATTTTTATTTCCAGTGTCTATACTTTTACAAATAAATTCATAAAACTTTGTCAGAATCACCAGAAAGGATTCAAGATTCACACTCATTCCAGTGGAAGTTCGGAAATATAACAAAATAAATTGTTTTACGTGAGAAATTTCATCATTTTTTCACTTACTAGTGACTGCATTTCTTGCTATAGGTACACTTTTCTTCATAAGTTACAGAGATTCTTCGATACATTTTGGACAGTATACGTACCATACTTACAGGTGTATGAAACTCTAGAATTTATTTAATTTATGAAAAAACCAATGAACTGTTTTATTTTAAACTTTATGATTAGAAAAAACACAAGTTTTATAGTTACCTCAATTTTTACCACATTTTTTAATAGATTTGGAAAATTCTAGAGTTTCATACACATTTAAGTATGGTTTGTATGCTGTGCAAAATTCATCGAAGGATCTCTCTTACTTGTGAAGAAAAGTGTACCTATAGCAACAAATGCTGCCATTAATAAGTGAAAAAATGATGAAATTTCACATGTAAAAAAATTATTTCGTAATTATTTTCGAAGTTCCACTGCTAAGAGTGTGAATCTTGAATCCTTCCTGGTCATGTTGACAAAGTTTTTTGAATTTATTTGTAAAAGTATAGACAGTCGAAATTAAAATGTCCTGTGGTGCCTCTCCTGCTCCAAGTCGGCCCGTTTGACGTCCTACCCCCCTTAATGATTCAGTGTAT
Source organism: Schistocerca gregaria (assembly GCF_023897955.1). Taxonomy (NCBI): domain Eukaryota; kingdom Metazoa; phylum Arthropoda; class Insecta; order Orthoptera; family Acrididae; genus Schistocerca; species Schistocerca gregaria. The sequence continues at coordinate 199,508,381 of NC_064922.1, forward strand.
GTTCTGTAAATGTACGTTTCTGTACATCGAGCAAAAGCTAGACATCGTTGAGCTAATAGTAGTCATGTCACATCCCTTACTGTGCACTTGCTGCAGTTGTCTGTCACACTTGTGATTCACTAAACGACCAAACATTATGGAGTGAAGTTAAACGCAGTTGATAGTGTTCGCAGGTCTTTAGGAAGTAACATGTTCAAGGAAGTTTCTGGATCCACGCTACTACCCTCGCCACACAATACGCTGTACATCGCTTAAAGGCAGTTGAAGTACATAAGGAACCTCCGAAGTTGCTGTAAGTTGTACGCTCCAGCAGAGGTGGTTCGGATTACTTGATGTCGCGCTCCACACGACACCCGCCATAATCTGAGACGTCAGCACCCCGCCTCTCGCAGGGCTAACTTCTGGCTCCGCACGCTGCAGCACACCGCAGCCAAGGCGTAAAGGAGAACAGGTAATCAAGGGCCAGTGCAGTAGAAGCATGCTTAAACTAACCCAATATTATGTCTGTAAAGTTTAAAATATACTGATCATCATTTTCATTTTGTTCAAGGTTTAAGGCTTTAGCAGCAGCGTTCGTCACTTTGTAGACTTCCTAATTTGCATTGTCAAGCATACTTGGATATCCTAATCTCAGGCATGAGCTGAAAGTGTTGTAACCACGTGTTTTCGTGTAGATGATTATTTTATTAGTGATCCTTTAAATTCTCATCGAACAGTGAATATACTGCCACGTATCACAGAAATTTCATTTCTGTCACCCGTTTTTCTTGCTGGTTAAACGAGGTCTTTTCGTCAACAAATGTAGTTCATTGCTGTTTCTCTCGGTTTAATAGTTGTCTTTGTGAAGCATTAATGCCGAAATGGAGTAAAATTGAGAATTAATGTTCAGTTTTTATGAAACGAAACCAGCATTGTACACTGGTTTCCTTTAAGCATTTTCTCCCTCCTCCATTTAACCAAAAATGTGCAGCTTTTCCTTTGTCACTGAAAGCTGTTATTGTAAACGTTTTCTTTGGGCAAGAAAAGTACAGTCTTTTTGTTTGGACTTAGCATAGCAATAAGATTGAAATATGGACATGATAGGAATGAATGTCCAAGAATTTAGCTAAGAAACTATTCATATGTAAGTCTTCAGAAGAAATGGATTCCTTCCATTGCATACCACATTTTTCATGTTACATCTCTGCAACGGTGGAAACAAAAAAAGGAAAATTACTGTGAAAATCTGGAACCTGAACAAAGGCAGATGCTATTAGCAAGTGTATATGAAGAAAACACAAAGAAAATTAATTCAACAATAAACTGGTAGCCAAGATCGCAGGGACTCCTTTTATTCCATGATTACCGGTTTCGGCGATACTAAAGCCGCTACCATCGGATCTTAGGACACATTCAGGTTACAACATCAAGGCACACAATGTTGATATTAATAGTTGCCGTAACACGCAGGCCTTTCAAAATTGTCGTACGTAGCACATAGATGACATTATAAATGTTAAGTGTCTCCATCACACACAGTTGCAAGCTAGGTACTACCGCCGCCCTAAAAAATTAATTCAGTTTTATCTCAAATTTTATCACTAAGAAATACGGCAAAGGAAACTGATATTTATAATGGATATTAAATGAGCCACGAATTTGACCAAATAGTACCTGTGAACAATTGTGTTAGAGAAAATATCAACGGAAAGTGAAGCTCTGTGTACAAATTACGATGGCGTAGCGTCAACAACAAGATGTGCCGCCTGTGTTGAACACGCGCTGCCTGCTAGAAATACACTAGGAATGCGCATTTCTCCAGCATTCTGGCGAGCTATGAATTTGGCAAATTTCAGCATTAAACAATACTTATGGGGTGTCATAGCTGCTAAAATGTTTACACTGCATTTCTTTCGCTGTATTACTACTGTATAAAAACTTTCAGCGCAGATTTGGACATTCGGATTCGACCATTTCCTTGATAGAAGCTTAAATTTCGGACAGACAGACAGACAGACGGGCAACAAAGCAATCATATGAGGTTATGAGGGTTCCGTTTTTACAGGTTGAGGTACGGAATCCTAAAAAATGTAAATATACGAGTACATTGTAACCTGCTCGGGTATCTGTGCGTGTTAAACAGCTGCTTTTGGGGAAGTAAGGTGCGCCGGTCTTGGATCAGACGTACCTGGTGGATTCGGTGTACCGGCCAGCCTGGTTGTGGTTTTAGACACTTCCCCACATGTCACTAGGTGAATACTGGACTGGTAGTTATGTACAGCATAATTTATACGTTTCTCAAACATTTAGAAAATTTTCGCTCACTTTCACATGAATAAAATTATATGCAGACGGGTGTGGTACACATATTCCGCCCCCCCCCCCCCCCGTGGAGGTAGGGGGTGGGGGGGGGGGAGGGAAGAGAGCGGGCTTACATGGTGGCGACAGGATGGTCATCCGGCCACCTCTTAAACTAACCATCACAAATCCGTACATGACAGTGCCGACCCAGCGCCGTGACAAAGGTAGAAGCAAAAGAAGGTACAGGGTGATAATTATTGAACTATATGAAAAAAACGTAAATTAGTTACAAACTACGGCGTGCACACACTTTGTTCAACATGTAAAAGTCACTACAGATATTCGGATTTAGGTTGACATGTTCGACATGCCTGCCATCACTGGCGATGATGTGGTGCAAACGAATAGCGAAATTCTGCACGACCCGCTGAAGTGTCGGAACATCGGTGCTGTCGACGATGTCCTGAATGGCTGTTTCCAGCTCAGCAATGATTTTGGAGTTACAGCCTTACGCCTTGTCTTTAATATATCCCAACAAAAAGAGGTCGCATGCGTTCAGATCCGGAGAATATGGCGGCCAGTCTACGCCCATTGGCAGTGGCCTGCTTCGATGGGGCCGAGGTTCAACTGAATGAACCAACTGAATGCGCCAATTTTGCTAATTGACGAGACCGGCCAAATGAAAGTGAGCTCTTCGCTAAACGAAACCGTGCATGCGCATACTAATTCCCATAATGCACCCCCCCCCCCCCCCCCCCCCCCCCCCGCGGCCAACCGTGCAGTTTGAACGTCGTAACGCAAGCCGTTCAGAAGCTACGACGATTTCATTTCATATAGTTCAATAATTGTCAGCTTATATGAGTGCACTTCAGTTTTCGCAACATGTTTTGATTGTGCTATTGCATAAGTTCAATTTACACATTCGTGGCGAAAGTAAATCATCAACAATTGGGAACTGACCATGACCATGTCCTCTCTTGTTATCGCAAGCAATGGAGTCGGGAGACTTGTCCCTGGCTCAGTTTCATCCGCAGATTTGTCCACCTCAGGCTTTGTCTTTGGGTTAGTGCCAGTGTAGTTTCGATGATAGCCAGTCGAAACTTTATTAAGTTCTCAACATCAACCTGTGGGATTTTATTTCGTTTTGTGGCTCATCTGTATACCATCTAGCTCTCCACTGTAGCTAAGTCTGAGAAGCGCCTACACTTTTTCCACGCAGTCCCGATCTCTCATCAAGTGATCTCTATATTTTTGGAGTCCCAAAGAAAGATAATCATAGCCTTCAATTATCTTCGGGCGATGTGGTGCATGCAAGGGTAAAATCATTTTTCCGTAGGCAACCACAAACATTCTTTCATTACGGCGATGACTGTCTTCTCTTTCAGTGGGATAAATGTATCAACAGTTATGGAGGTTACTTCTGAAACAATAAACAGTTTACTTTCATCTTTTCCATCATTTTTTTCAGTATTTTTTCGTACATATATACATTTACGTTTTAGACCATTGATCCATGTGGTGTTCTGGGAGAATTCCACAACACGTAGATGCCATCGCAACCTGGTTACTAGCTTTCCTTTTCATTCCTCTACTCTTCAAGTATTAGACATTTGCTTGTTATGGCGCTAATCTTCTTACTGTACTAAGACAATCTTGTCAACACATCGAGAAGCTTGTACTGATTCTCCTCTTTTCGAATTTGAAGTATCACAGAATTTTTCTCCTCCTCTCCTTTTTGTCATAATTGTTACTGTTCCACGATATTCTGCGATAACCTATATCTCAAACAAAGGATTTGTAGTCAAATGTCTCTCAAAACACAAACAGTTTCCAGGAGAAAGTGCTGTGGTAGCCTAAAAATTGCGGAAGGGCCAAGTTTCAGCCATGTACCATCCACATTTTCTGAAGCACCTTGGTATGCAGATTGTCCCCTCCTAAAAGTCGACAGGTGCACTTTCTCCAGTGTGTTAGCGGATATTTGCAATTTCGCTTTTGGATTGAGCACGTAGAGTCATCCCAAAGAAATACTGATCGTCAAGTTTTTCATGAAACGGAAAGTGTTCGTTTGTTACCCGTTAGAAACTCAATGAATTTTAAAGCGGAATTTTAAGTACCCATTCTACAGGTCGGTCCCATATTGGTCTAGCACGATACTTGTTTTAGCGATATGTGTTACCATGGACAGTAAAGGACGAAAAATAGCCAGAACTTCAGCAGCAACAGTCAGCAGCTCGTGGTCTCGCTTCCCGAGCACGGGGTATCGGGTTCGATTCCTGGCGGAGTCAGGAATTTTCACCTGCCTCGAGATGACTGGTTGTTTGTGTTGTCCTCATCATTTCATCGTCATTCATGCACGTGGCGAGATTGATCTTAGACTAGGTTGGGAATTTGTAGGGGCGCTGATAACTGCGCAGTTCAGCGCCCCGCAAATCAAACTTCACCATCATCATCATCAACAACAACTTCAGGAGCGACATAACTCCCCGGGACCGTTCTGACGTAAGCGCCAATCATGCTATGCTACTGAGTTGCTGCATTATAGCCGTTTGTTATTTATGTTTTGCTGAACCTCTTAATAGGACATCGATAAAGTGAACATCGTACTACACTATTTCGGAGCCGCTCTATCGAATAAGGATGTCAAATTCCCTTTTAAAAATTATTTTGTTTCTAATGGAAAACAAACCAACGCTTCTTATTGATGCATGTAAGACGTAACGAGCAGTAATTGTTTGGGCTGACTCCAGCTGCACAGTGCAGAAACGAAATTTCAGGTAACTGATGAAACACCAGAGAAAATGCATCTGATACTCTTAGGATATTTCAGAGACCTGTAATTGATGTTACCACAAATTGTTTCAAACTTACATGCCTAGGCTTACTGTTGACAAACTGTTTTGAGTGACACTTTCTTGAAAAAGGATTCATCTCTTCATTGATGGAATAGGATTTGCAATTTCTAGGGGAACTGATACAAACGTTCGTAACACCGCCGATAATTGGTTGTTAAATGCTTCAGTTGAGTATTAGGCTGACACGTCTCATGTGTCGTTCCTGTTGATTCTATTAGTCGTAATTCACATCATGTTTCTGTTGGTTGGTTGATATCTGTTGCTAACATAATGGATAATATCGGTGAGTGGAAAGACAGAGCTGATAAAACATGTTAATTTCTCTCTATCTGTACAGTTAGCTGCATATCCCGTTTCCGCTGTGTTGTGTAACTCTGACAGAGTATTCATTTAACGCATAGAGGACAAGAGCCACTTGCAACACAGCCCTCAGAGCTCACCAGGGAGAACAGGCAACTGGTAAAGTTTAGTCTTCTTGGAGGAATGGATGATGAGTCAGCCCCTGAACACCAGGTAGGGCTTATGGGTCCCAGATTTCATAACACTGAGGCCCATGTATGGTATGGTCGTGAACTCTGTCCGAAGAAGGCCAGTGTAATGAAGCATGTTACAAAGTCTGTTAGTGCAGTGTAAATGGTTTGTACAACTGGTCTCTCTGTTCAGATAACAGCTTGGTGGAATGTTCTGACAGAATTATATTTTCCCCGAGACATACGAATTTCGACGTTATTTACAATAACGATGGAAGCTGTAGAAACGAATTAATATTTGTGGCTGGAACTTGAACCTCAGTCCCCTTGCTTAATAGACAGGTAAAACAACTGCATGAACTACCCTAGTACAATGCCCTCCCTAACACAAACTTCAATTTTAATACACTTCTTCAGCTTCCACCATTATTGTTGACAAGTTGTTAAGGCTTATATGTCTCAAGGAAAATTTAATTATATTAGGTCTATGGACATGTGATGTACAGGCAGGATTTATTCATTATTTCCAAACCTGGGGTGCTCTTCCAATATTGGAGAGCCTTGGCAATAGTGTCAGTAAAAGAAGGGGAGAACATGCTGAAGATGTGAATCGAAGTTTGTGGTAGGGAAGGCATTGGACTAGCGTAGCCCAGGCAGCTGCTGCATCTGTACTGGTATGGTGGTATAATGGCTAGCGAACCTTTATAGCAAGCAAGGAGACCGAGATTCAAGTCCAAATCCTGGCAGATATTTTAATTCATTTTTCAGCTTCCATCATTATGGTGGAATGTTGTTTTGCTAGTCACCTTTCCTATAAAACTGGTCAAGAGCTTTTCATCGCTGCTTCCTCGTAGGAACCTAGGCGACTAGGTATTGTAAAAAAAGGTTTTTTTTCTTCGCCCCCTGTGGAGGTGGAATTGCTGCAGCTAGATACTCTTCCACGCAGAGGGAGAATTTCTCTCTATCGCTGGGTGGGAATGTAGATCAATGGGTGATATAAAAAATGTATGTAAGTGGGAGTGCAGGAGTTTTCTGGGAAACAGCCCATTTGGTGATAAAAAAATCTGAAAACTATATTTGCAGGAAGACAGCTCAACAAATATCTTAAGAAACATTTGCTTGGTTGGGTGATGGAAAACTGTTTGGAAAAATATCATTGGCCAATGTTTGGCGGAGCCTTCTCATTAGTGAAGTGTCATTAGCGCATGTTTGGTAGAGAGAAGAGAGCAAAGAGAGCATTTTTGGGACACTCGGTTATTGGGTGATGCAGAAAAATGGACTTGAGGTCACACACAGAATTTGGAGATGCAGCGGAAGGCAGACTAATGTTTCCGAGGGTCAGCCCACCACACAGCAGGCGATACTGTTGGCCACTTGGAACCTGGTTCATAGGTAGTCAGAGAGTGCACAGGATAAGGTTAAGATTGTGGATGGGACCATAAACAGTTACTGTGAATTGCACAATCAAACACACAACTTTATTATTCTAACAACCACTTATTTACACATTGGCTTAAAAGATCACAGTTAAACAATACGGCTGAAGGTCTAGTTAAAGAAAACTTGATCTGTTTTCTGGGCTGAAGGATGCAATGAAATCAATTAACAGCTGAAGGCCTACACTACGCATATGAAGGACACATATAATTAAGGAACATTAATTAACAATACATTGTTAAGCAAGAAAATTTCTTTTTAAACTTACAACAGAACGTCGAAACCTGATTAACTTATTGCATGGCTGAAACCCAAAAACAAATTTCAACGCCTGAAGGCCTGAACAATAAGTCAGATAAATAATTTAGAATAAACCCCTTGCTTCTTACAAAAAAATTTCCTTTAGAGAATACACACGGCTGAAGACCTCACTAAGGGGTTCATGCAATTCCTCAGCTGAAGGCCACACACATAACACATGGAACAACTAACGGTTTAGAGCCTCAATTACAAACAATTTCTAATAATAAAGAAAATATTCTAAAACAATCAATGCTCAAAATTTTAATTTAACATGGCTGAAGGCCTTTATGTAAAATATAAAAAAAATCTCAATTAATATACCACCAAAGGCCTTGCACAACACTTTAACTAAAATGAAAATCACAATTTAAAGCAAACAGAGCAAGTGGTGGTCAGAAGTGTACCAAGGGTCGGACTGGGAAGGTAGCTCAAACGTAAGGTGAGGTGAGTGAGGCAGCCAAAAGCTGAAGTTAGGTAATCGGATGACAACCCAAACGAGGGACAGCCAAACGACCGACCAACAATTTAACCAATTCCTTTCCATCCGACCAACGGCACAACGATGGAGAATATCGGCCGAGAACGAGAATACGAACAGCACTACGGCTACAGAAATTGGCGTCTAAAGACAGCCAGGGGAACAATAACCACTCCAAGCAACTTAAAAGGCTGTCCAACTACGAGCCTTGCTGGACAGCAAAAACACGACGAGGAAAAGTCACACTGCCTACAATCTATACTAATGACCAGGACAGGTAACTGGAGCGTTAACGGCCACAGGGAAGAAAATACCGCTGGTGCACTTTACTGATAAGTAACAGAGAAATTAATAATTAATCACAACGTAGGAAGATGGCTGCAAGATTTCGCCAACTCCAACACATGCAGATAGCCCGAACAGCCAAGGGGGCAACACCCGCCAATGGACGAAGAGATATCACAATAGTTGAGGTTTCATAGCGGACTAACTGATCACTCAACTTGAACATCCCAGTTCAGTGGGCAACGAAATTGTCGCTCTCTCAGCTAGTGCCTCACGAACCGGCAGTGCATGCACACCGCCAGCGGCCCCGCCCTGGCCCCGCACATGGAAGACTTGCTTGCTGCTCCATCCCAACTGATTTACTCCACACAGAGAGAGCGTTAATTCTTAACTGCTCAGTCCAACTACACAAGTTACACACGGTTCCACGAAAACACTTCCACAAACAAATTTAACAATACTAAAACTGGTGACTGTGGAATCACAAATCGACACACACAGAGAACCCAAATATGCATCGTCCGATAAGACGACCGACCGACCGACCAATTAAGGTCGTGCCACTCAAGTGATGTGTGTTGGCAATGGGCGAGTCGTAGCTGTCAAGACCTCGCTGCTGCTGCATTCCGACGCCCTTTGGACGGACACCGACCCAGAGACAGTGGCACAGACCCAACCATGCAGAGGGAACACTTGACCATTGGCCTCCAGACATCTCTGCGCAAGCAAGGAACCGATCCGCTTCTGGCAAGATGACCAACTGAAAGGCCCCAGAAACGGTGAGGCCAGTACCCGCTGTTGGGACCGCACTGGTACTCAATCATGACTGCCTTCAGGCGCACGACGACCCGAAGACACTGGCTTGGACCCACCCATGCAGAGGGAACACTTGCCCATTGGCCTCCCGACATCTCTGCAAAAAGCAAGGAACCGATCCGCTTCTGGCAAGATGACCAACTGAAAGGCCCCAGAAACGGTGAGGCCAGTACCCCCGCTGTTTGGACCGCACTGGTACTCAGTCGTGACTGCCTTCAGGCGCACGACGACCCGAAGACACTGGCTCGGACCCACCCATGCAGAGGGAACACTTGCCCATTGGCTATCCGACATCTCTGCACAAGGAAGGAACCGACCCAAGCCCTGCAAGATGATCAATTGAAGGGTCCCAGAAGCGATAATATCCATAACTAAAATTACAATTTCAAAACTCTGTTGATAGAGAACCACTGCTCACAATGACGTCAAATTTGAACAGCACACACATGCAGTATGAAACCGCACGTCACAAAAAGAAAAAAAAATGACGAAAATTTTAGCAATATGCAGCTCTCTAAGCGACTTAATGTGAATGGGGTCGGCTAAAAGTGACAGATGAATTGCAGTACGATGGTAAGGTTTGAGTTGCACATTACATGATCAGTAGTGTTCAGTGTGCATGACTACACAGGTTTGGCACTCAACATTTGAGGCACCGTTGGTTGGGTAAGCCCATCAACCATGGCAAGATCTTACCACATCGAATGGGAAAAACAGGGAGCACGAAGCACTCTGAAAGCACAATGCACTGAACCAAGAGCTGCCGCTTATAATAAGAAAGAATGTTAATACGAAAACAGTGACGCCCTCACATTATCATTTAAGTTTCTGTTGAACACATAAAAATTCATGGGAAGCCTACGGCGATAGTGACGAAAGACAGGGCTCCTTCTGCTGGTCTTTAATTATCAATGATACATCTCCAAACGATATTAAACTTTTCATATTCCATACAGACTGCGTCAACATTAAATGGACATTGAACTATTTAGGGTATATCTATTCTACGGATATAATAAAGTCTCTTATGTTTTCATAAAATTTCACTCTTCCTCATACATATTACAACAAGAGTTTCGAAAACCAGCATTGCTTTTATTAACAACATTCTTACAGACACATAGAGATTACAAAAAGCATTGCTTAAATCCAAAATGAGATTTCCGTACTAAAATCGAGTGTGCTCTCAGGAGGTAGATCAGATACTGGCGTAAGTGAAGCTGTGAGGACAGGTCGTGAGTGAGTCGGTGGAGCACTTGCCTGGGAAAGACAAATGTCTTGAGTTCTAGTCTCAGTTCGAACACAGTTGTGACACTAGAACGGCGGAAGGGGTCAAAATGACCCAGGTCATACGTTTCTAGATTATTGACATATCCAATTTATTTACTTCTTAAATGAAACTATATGACATTTTCTAATTATTTCTCCTCTTTCTGAAGATGTTTTAGTATTTTAAAAATATGTTAATTTTCCTCACCATTTCATTCAGTATACCTAGAACTGCAGAAGGGGTCAATTTGACCCCACTGTAATTTCTCTTCTGAATATAAGTAAATTATCCAACAATATAGCGACAAGAGTGAGCAGTAACGTAGAGTAGTTGCTTCTCATTGTTGCAACTTTGCACGTGTACATTACAGTCCGCCACAGCTTGTGTTGTGTCACTCAGGCAGTCTTTGGTCCTAAAACACTTGTTCTCGAACATGTATCGCGAGTGTGGACTTTCTGATGAAGAAGTGTTACATATCTTAGAGAATTCCGAAGTCGAATCGGTAATTATCTTCACTGATGAAGTTGATGTTTATGTATCTGACGCAAGTGAAGATGAAGACATTGTGAACGAGTGGCGGTTAGTGGAAGAGGATTCAGATGTTAATGTACATCAATCATCACCTCTTTCACCACAGCAGGTTCAGTTGGAAGGGTCTAGAAAGATATTGCATGGGATAGAACGGTGCAAGAGATTGGAAATTTCTTATCTTCTCGAAAGTTGGCAGTAGTGAATGTTCTGAAGGTCACTAGTATCGGACGCTGGACCATGAGCATCTGTCGTTGTGGTCTCAAGTGTGCAGGTGAATGGAGATCTAAGTCATCCATCTAAAGGAGGGTGATGCTATCAGCATAGCTGAGGATACGAATCATGTAGTATGCTTGATTGTTGACAGCGACGCCTTACAAAGCAGCTTATGCTTATGCTTGCCGACCAGTAGACAGCTCTGTCATCAGTGCCTTCCATCTTATTTTTGATGAAGCAAAGCTACGTCTCATGAAGAAACACACAGAATCAAATGCTCGAAAAGTACTAAAAACGATGACTGGACTGTTCCACTTGAGGAAATTGAGAGATAGCCATTGTGTATGTTCGGGGTGTATTGTGCACAAGAGGTATGTCTGTGGATGATCTCTAGTCGCACTCCTGGGGGCCTGTTTTTATCAAGGACATCGTGGGAAGGGACAGATTTCAGGAGCTTTTCAGGTTTCTCCATTTTGATGAAAAATCAACCCAGGCCGAACGCCTTACGCCCAACAAATTCACTCTTGTATCTGAAATTTGGGGAGATTAATTGAAAAAAAGTATTCGCACTTACCATCCTGGAGAAATGTAACTATTGATGAACAGTTCTTACCAAGCAAAGGAAGATGCAGGTTTACTCAATTCATATCCAACAAACCAGACAAACATGGTCTCAATTTCCGGTTGGCTGTTGATTCAACGACAAAGTATATATGCAATGCTTTCCATACCTTCGCAAAAGAGGACACGCATAGAGAGAAACAACCACTTGGAGAGTACGTCGTTCTGAGTCTCATGGAGCCATTTGTAAATGAAGAAATGCGACGACAGACAACTTCTTTATGTCTCTTCAACTTACTGAAAAACTCAAAGAAAAGAAAACTTCATTAGTTTGGTACTTTGAAGAAGATCCGCCGTGAAATCGCCAATGGAGTAAGGAAGCCGAATCCTGAAATACACTCCACGACAAAACTGCACAATAGTGGCAACACATACTGTACCTTGACTGTGTTTAGCAAGGAGAGAAGAATAAAAAATCATTCTTCTGAGCATGCTGCATGCTGAAGTAGCAATAAGCAAGGAAGGAAAAAAGAAACTGAAACCGTAACGTTGTAATGCAACAAAGTATAGGGTGGACGTGGTTGATCAAATGACCCGTAAATATACTATGAAGGTTGCATGTCCTGTACAACATACTGGACATGGTGGCAATAAATACATGGATCATACAACTGGTAAATGAACTCAAGGGAACGAAAGAGCAAGAGCATGAGGAAAGCAAGAGGATATGGGATTGAAATCACATAGAAAGCGGAGGAAGTGCCAAATCAGCCTCTGCAAAGGCAACAAGAGCAGCGAAAACTGTGTAAAGTAGCACAAAGCCGTTTGAAGAAAATGTGCGCATCAAACAGAAATGACCTATGCTAAGTGCATCTTACAGCTTTAAATGATTTAAGTGAAAGGTACTACAGAGCTGTTTGTAAAACACACGTGAGAGTAAAATGGAGCAAATGTACTAAATTTGTCTATAATGTTGTATTAATAGTTAATAAATTGAAATCTATAGTTAAGAAACTTGTTAGCAGCAGCAACAATAAATTTGTATAAAATATTGTTGTTCAAATAAATTAGTAATTAGTGTTTATAACTGTAAATAATTGTTGCGATTACTAGAAATAATGTATGGATTAACAAACACTAAAAATGTACTTGTTTACCTTAAATACGATAATCTTTTATGTGGGGTCAAAATGACCTCTTTCCGCCGTTTTAGGAATGTTAGGAACTCCGCCGTTCTAGTGTTAACCTGGCAGGGAGTTACAGCGGGAAAATATTTGCAGGTATACTAAAAGACTAATTAATAAAACATGAATTGAGGCGTAAGATTTATTTACGAAAAATAAAGTTATCCGTCACTCATGTGTGCTGTCGCAAAAGGTGGCAGGTATAGCAGCTACTTCTGTTACCACTTACATCTTTATGTTAGTAAGAGTACCTCACTTCGATAAAGATGGATTTTTTTCCCGAAGAGGGATACTATTGTAAATAATTGTCATAGTAAATGACATGAGTAATGATCCATCTTAGAGACGATGTCAATAAATGAGAGCTGTCTTAAACTCCTGCATGTGCACATTGCATTTGTTCGTCTATTGCCGGACGGAGTGGCCGATCGGTTCTAGGCGCTACAGTCTGGAACCGTGCGCCCGCTACTGTCACAGGTTCGAATCGTGCCTCGGGCATGGATGTGTGTGATGTCCTTAGGTTAGTTAGGTTTAAGTAGTTCTAAGTTCTAGGGGACTGACGACCTCAGAAGTTAAGTCCCGTAGTACTCAGAGCCATATGAACCATTTGTCCGTGTATTCTTTACTTAGATAGCACCACCAGTGGATGTTTTCCACCATGAAAACATAAGAAGGTTAGAAACAATAGGCTAACATACATTCCTCATTCAATATCTCATAACGCGTCAAATATGCATTTCCAACCACTCATTCTGTACTTCATGTTTCTCGATTTTGGATCCTCAACTCTTTGTATAATTTTGACCCTGACGGTGTAGGACATCCTATAGATGTTTCGAAACGATTATAGTTTAAAATTATATCGCAGAACATACCCATAGTTATCCTGTCAATTTTGCCTAACGATTGGAACGATTTTTCGGATAATAGATCATTATACTTCCAACAGGAGCTATCTGGAAGGAGTGAACTATGATACTGAGTGCATTATTGATAAAAGAATTTCGCAAGTCTTATATTCATATAAAGATTAATGTAGACAAATTTTTTAAGAAAGTTTTCTTCGACTCTGGTACTGTTTCTTCTGTTAAATATCACACGCGTCTTAGACAGTATTGGACAGCACATTCTATTTCTCATATTATGACACTTTACATCTGCCTCAAGGTGGGGGAGTACATCTCACCTGTGTGATTCCATTTACAGTGCAGCCGCTGCTGCTAGGCTCTGCCTTGTTGTCATATTAGTCTTGATAGTTACACATATAGGAAATCATATCATATTCATATGTCACTGTCAACCAGTGTCATCGACATGACATTCGGGTAAGTCTTTGAATGTTTTGTTGGTCACATTCTTCTAATTCTGAAAATCCGTTAATTATGCAAGCCGCTTCTGATAGACCTCGGCTGTTTACTTCTTTGTTTAGAATTTCGGTCAATCAGTTGACCTTTTGTCAGATAGTTGATTAAGTGAAACGTGTACAGGAATCGTTACAAGTGATATATGTACAAATAAAAGTCATCTCTGAGTCAATATTGGCCGCTGGTACTCTGTCAAATATCATGATAACTTATAATAATGTGCCATATATGTTACTAGAAGGCATAAACTTCTTGAAGGTTCTCGAATCTCTTTAATGACAATGTGGCAAAGAGACAAGCTGTTTACAGCTTACGAGGTATTCTAATTCAAGATAAAAGAAAGACGTTATTTGGACTAAGGTGGTCCTTGAACATCATTTTCATTACAGCATGTGTCTTATGATAGGTATGCAAAATTAGGTGAAATGTTGCACAGAAGCATACTTAGCCGAGCCCTGCACCACTACCCAAGGCGTCATTTGATATGATGATGCATAATACAGCTTCAGAGATAGTATTTACTCGTACAGTGGCTGTCGGATGTTTGGCGATCACTGTAAACCCAAACTGAAACAAGACTCATCGGGAAAGATTATTTGCTGCCAATCGGCACGTCATTGTCTGAACTGACGAGCGCATTGTGGCCGATGCCTCTGTTCGGACTAAACCGGTCATTTCTCAAACGAAGAGGCTTCGTCGACCACAACCTCTATGGAGGTAGTAAAGCGGCAATCAGCACATCGATGCAGTACGCAATAATAAACAGATAATATACTGAAATGCTGTCTGTTCCGTTGCAGAACTACGGAGAAAGAGGAAGGCCTGAGCTTCGCAGAAATGAAAACGAATTTGTTTTTATTGTACAAAAACACCTTGAAAGACTAGAGACACTACATTCATATTCAAAAGACATGTATATTAGTAACTTCTGCAAAAATGATTAGAATTTGAACCATGTCGCCCCACGCGTTCAAGGTCAACATCGATATCGCCGCAACGCCACCTACCGCTACAATTTGCTAGTGGCTCGCGTTGCCGCTATAAACCGAAGATAATGGGTCAGTGTGACTTTAGCAGAGGTGCGGAACGCCTCGGAAACGCATGCGTGACCCGTACCGTCAAATCAATGAGTCTGAAAGATGGTTCATTATTGGCGTGAGGGAATGCGATGCATACATCCAGGAAGCTGCTCCTCATGTGTGCAGAATGGTTCACGAAAGGTCGTAGAACACGACGAGGTGAGTCAGGTCGCACCTACCGGACCACTCCCCAGAGAAGGCCGACATCTCATCCGAATGGCACTGCGTGACGGAGCTGCATCCTCCTTGGTCCTGGTGCAACAGCGGAACAGTGGAGCACATCGTACATTATCGGGGTGACAGTCCGTCTTCTCCGACTACCTCTGACGAATGTGCAGAAACACGCTAGACGGCAGTGGTGTATGGAACGACGTCTCTGCGACAGGAATGGCATCAGACAGTATTTTTGGACGAATCCAGGTTCTGCGGTCAGGAATGGCATCAGACAGTGTTTTTGGACGAATCCAGGTTCTGTTTCTTTGAAAATGATGGCCGCATTTTGATCCGACGCAGACAGGGGAAGCAATGTCAGTGTGACTGCATTCGCACGGTACATACAGCGCCAAATCAAGGCTTTATGGTGAGGGGTGCTACGGGGAACAGCCACAAATCACAGTTGGTGCGCATCGAGGGCACTGTGACCAGTGTGACGTACGCGAATGACATCCTGCTACCCGTAGCAGTACCCTTTCCGCACAACACCCCAGATGCCATTCTTCAGCAATTCAGTGCACGACCCCATGTTCCAGCACGAACCTTGTCGTTCTCGTTGTCACTGACTGTCCGCCTTATGCCCTTGGCCTGCTAAATCACCAGACTTGTCGCCAATGGAAAATGTGTGGGATATGGTGAACCGGCAGTTGCAGCGCTGTGATCCAATGCCAACCGTCAAAGATAAACTTTGGAATCAGATGAATGTAGCATGGATGGCCATACCACAGGACTCCATTCGCGCCTTATACACGTCGACGCCATCATACATGGATCAAGTTATCAGCGCCAATGGCTGACCCTGTTCCTACTAGGCAACAGGACACATGGTGAACCGAGAAGGCTGATCGTTCCTGCATGTCCTGTGAGTATGAACGTTCTCTCTAGACGCCCTAGGTGCTTCTTTTCTTTTTTAACATGAGTATATTTTAACTTTTTGTTCGCGGTCACGCTGGTCTAGCGGGTAGAGCACCGGACCTCGGCCCTGGGGGCGGAGATACTTCCTCGTTCCAACCCGTCCATGTCAGCCACAAGTGAAGTAAACAAGGGACTCGCCAGCCCTCCGTCTCCCAGGGCCGGCCCTCTCCTGAGGCCCGGGCGAACTCACGGGCTGCACTCAACCCGCGCACAGGCCGATAGTCTCTTCACAGGCCTTCACCGTCGACTTTACTTTTCACTTTTTATATCACAGTTTTGTCTAGAGAAAACATAACTACCTGTTAATTACATAATGGGTTTTTGTAGCCAAATGAGATATCAAATCAACCAGCGTGGTGTCTAATTTTGTGAAAAGAGGTTTATTTGCTTTAAAATGATTACGGTAATTAAGAAAAACGTAAGTAGTTACGTGTAAAATTTTTTTGTCTTAATCGAATGTTGATTGCCATACGAAGAATGGAAAATGGCAAACGGTGTATCACAATGACCAGCGTGATTTCTACGTTTGCAAACAAATAACTTCTTTATAATAATCATGATAGTTAGGAAAAGCTCTATTAGCGATCTTAGAAGAAATAACACTTCATATCTTTCCTCTTTGTCATAGCCAACAGAAGAGAGGAAAATGGTGAAATGGGCATCAAACCGACCAGCGTGAGGTCTAGTTTTGCAAAAAATGCGCAGTTGCTTGAAAGTGATCAAGTACCCGAGATCTTTAAGCGTAGCGCCGTTGTAGTGTCTTGTCTTCGTAGAAATGACTACGTAGTGTCCCATTATAATTCAAATCAAATGTGCGTGAAATCTTGTTGTTGTTGTTGTTGTTGTTGTTGTCTTCAGTCCTGAGATTGCTTTGATGCAGCTCTCCATGCTACTCTATCCTGTGCAAGCTGCTTCATCTCCCAGTACCTACTGCAACCTACATCCTTCTGAATCTGCTTAGTGTATTCATCTCTTGGTCTCCCTCTACGATTTTTACCCTCCACGCTGCCCTCCAATGCTAAATTTGTGATCCCTTGATGCCTCAAAACATGTCCTACCAACCGATCCCTTCTTCTAGTCAAGTTGTGCCACAAACTTCTCTTCTCCCCAATCCTATTCAATACCTCCTCATTAGTTACGTGATCTACCCATCTAATCTTCAGCATTCTTCTGTAGCACCACATTTAGAAAGCTTCTATTCTCTTCTTGTCCAAACTAGTTATCGTCCATGTTTCACTTCCATACATGGCTACACTCCTAACAAATACTTTCAGAAACGACTTCCTGATACATAAATCTATATTCGATGTTAACAAATTTCTCTTCTTCAGAAACGCTTTCCTTGCCATTGCCAGTCTACATTTTATATCCTCTCTACTTCGACCATCATCAGTTATTTTACTTCCTAAATAGCAAAACTCCTTTACTACTTTAAGTGTCTCATTTCCTAATCTAATTCCCCCAGCATCGCCCGATTTAATTTGACTACATTCCATTATCCTCGTTTTGCTTTTGTTGATGTTCATCTTATATCCTCTTTCCAAAACACTGTCCATTCCGTTCAACTGCTCTTCCAAGTCCTTTGCCGTCTCTGACAGAATTACAATGTCATCGGCGAACCTCAAAGTTTTTATTTCTTCTCCATGAATTTTAATACCTACTCCAAATTTTTCTTTTGTTTCCTTTACTGCTTGCTCAATATACAGATTGAATAACATCGGGGAGAGGCTACAACCCTGTCTCACTCCTTTCCCAACCACTGCTTCCCTTTCATGCCCCTCGACTCTTATGACTGCCATCTGGTTTCTGTACAAATTGTAAATAACCTTTCGCTCCCTGTATTTTACCCCTGCCACCTTCAGATATCTAATGCGACTTAACTGCTAAGGTCATCACTCCCTAAGCTTACACACTACTTAACCTAAATTATCCTAAGGACAAACACACACACCCATGCCCGAGGGAGAACTCGAACTTCCTCCAGGAGCAGCCGCACAGTCCATGACTGCAGAGCCATAGACCGCTCGGCTAATTCCTCGCAGCCCATTGTAATTGTCTTCATATTACCTCCCATGTTACTTAAGCGGTCTGGCAATGTTATGTACAGTAGAACCCCTCTAATCCGACTTTGGATGGTCCGTCACTCCGGTTAGTCCGACCGCTCTCAGGCTCGCCAGCCTGTGCCGACTTGTCACTGACTGGTCGCCTGTCGGGCCATTGTTGCGGTGTCTATCGCTGTGCATATTGTTATACTGTACGTTATTGTGCAGTTCTATCGATTGTTGGGATTTAAAAAAAAAACGTCGTTGTTTGCTTTATTCCGTGTTCTCTACAGTACTTATTACTGTAGATTCATTGTGCGTACAGTTGTCTGATTTTCAACATGTCTGGATTCAAACGTATACACATAACTCTTTCACTAAATGAAAAATTACCAGTGCTACAAAGACTGGACGAAGGAGAATCGCTCCAAGAAATTGCATAGGAACAGAATGTAGGTGTTACGACAATTAAGGACTGGAGGAAGAATCGGAAAGACATTGAATCCTATACAGTTACGATTGATGGTGAAGACACTCTGAAGAATCGCGAAACATTAAAAACGCCTAAACTTGAACTGCTTGATAACGCATTGTGGATGTGATTTTGTCGAGAAAGAAGGAAAGGAACTCCAATATCCGGGCCAGTTCTCAAAGAAAAAGCGATAGTTCTGCACAAAAAACTGGAAGCAGAAAGTAAATTTGCTCCCAGTGAAGGCTGGATTGATCGTTCGAAAACTCGTCATGGTGTTCAGTTTGTTTCTACTTCCGGTGAAAAACTATCTGCCGATGCCACAGCTTCCAAAGAGTTTTCTGTTAAGTTTCAAGAAATTGTAGAGAAAAATGAACTGTTACCCTGCCAAGTGTATAACACCGACGGGACAGGGCTGAACTTTAAAATGTTGCCAACAAAAACGCTCGCAGCTTCAAATGAATCCGTGGTAGGAACGAAACTTATAAAAGATAGAATAACAATCATTCCTTGTAGCAACGCAGATGGTATCCACGAGCTCACGTTGTTCGTCACTGGCAAATCTAAGAAGCCAAGGGCATTAAAAAATATAAACTTATCTTCCTTGCCAGTTTATTACCACAATCAAAATCTGCTTGGGTGTACTGCCACCTTTTTAAAACCTGGTTTTTCGACGAGTTTGTGACATCGCTCGAAAAAGACTTGATCCAAAAAATCTGCCTGTTCGTGCTCAACTCCTGTTGGATAACGCAGCATCACATCCATCTGACGAACATTTGATGAAAGGGGATATACAAGCTCTCTTTCTGCCTCCTAATGTGACCTCACTAATCCAACCAATGGATTAGGGCGTTATCGAATGGTTAAAAAGGCGATATCGCAGAAAGTATATCAGCTAAATCTTGCAAAAATTTGAAAGAGGTCATCACTTATTTGAGGCAATGAAATCCCTGAACATCAGATCGCTACAACATGGGATGAACTGAAACCTGACACAGTGCGGAAATCGTGGCGTTAGCTTTGACCACAAGTTATGACTGAAAATGAGCATACCGAAGATGATCAAAACAACGACGCACTGGAAACCGTTAAAGATCTCTCTGGAGCCGAATGTCCCTGCCAATGAAGTTGAAGAGTAGATCAACGTATGTGACAAATACTGTGACACTTTTGAAGAGCTTAATGACGACCAGATTGTTGCCGCTGTTAGCCAGGATACGGTAGCGTTTTCGCTTCCCGCGCCTGGGTTCCCGGGTTCGATTCCCGGCGGGGTCAGGAGTTTTCTCTGGCTCGTGATGACTGGGTGTTGTGTGATGTCCTTAGGTTAGTTAGGTTTAAGTAGTTCTAAGTTCTAGGGGACTGATGACCACAGATATTAAGTCCCATAGTGCTCAGAGCCATTTGAACCATTTGTTAGCCAGGAAACTGTGAATCAGGACTCGGACGGCGAAGACGAACCCCCCACCCGGATTTCACTCAACGATGCAAAAAACGCTTTTGACATCGCCCTTCAATACATAGATCAGAATCCAACATCAACCCCAAAATGACGTTTTGTGGATTAAACAGCGGAGGGACACTGCAACTAGAACTAGAATGACATCTGATAAACAAAAATATATCACTGACTTTTTTCCAAGTAATTTTTTTCGTTTTTACTGTAAAAACAATTCATACAGTGTAATCATTTCTGAGTTTATACATACAGTAGTTTATTTCTTTGTAAAAAAAATTCTTTTTATATACAGTATATATCGTTTGTACGTTATTAAGTACAGTACAGTACTGTAATTTGTTTGTCGTTTTTCCTTTTAAAACAAATACATATTACAGTGTGTGTAGACGTTTTTTAGTTAATATATTGTTTAACACTGTAAAAACATCTTTTTATATTACTGTAGACGTCTTTTAGTTCTTAAATCGTTTAATTTTTTGAACTAAATGTCTCTTCATATTTTTGCAATTAATTATAGATTTTTCGGATAATCCGACCTTTTTTTCGTTCCGACCATCGTCCGAGTCCCGAATGTGATGGATTACAGGAGTCCTACTGTACGACTGAATGATACAGAAGATGATCTGAAGGTATCTCATAAATAAGATTTCACTTGCAGTTGTGGTTGATGTAATGTTGTCTTTCCTTAAACTGAAAAAGTTGTTTCGGAAAACGGTAATTTTCTGTTTTAGCAGACGGAATTTAGTTTTATGTCGGTGCAAGTAGATGGCATTAGGCTGAATATTGACGTCAACTGTATTGAAGAACTGACTTGGTAGTATTATGTGTAGTTGGGGCGAACAATTTATCCAAGCAGTTCCCAGCATGCCCCTCTCACAGGAGTGTAATTATAGTTGTCTCCGAGAGACAATGATCGTTCAGAAGTATTCCGAGCACTCTTTTGTGAATGCCGTAGCTAACGCGAGCAATAAAAACGATCGTAGCAAGTTGCTTAGTGAATCCGTATTTCATCTGTTGCGAGTTGTCATCGCTGGTGCTGATGGTACGTGATAAATTCTGCATAAGCAACCGATAGACATAATTTTCTGGATATACGCATCCTTGGAGCGGAAAACACGCGCATGCGCAACTGTTGCTTGGAGTCGCCAACAATGCAATCCCCGTCCGTGCCTCGGCACGATCAAACTGCCATCGTTCGTAGATCAGACTATAACAGTAAAAAACCACAGTTGTCAAAGTTCAAGCATTAACAATATGACAACACTGTTGGACTAACGCATTCTCCATCCTTCGGTATGCACTACCCCATCCATATTGCTACTGCAGTGTTACTAGTGTTCTCTACCCTTTATTCGTTCGACTCTACCTTTCTTTGTCTCTGAATCTCCCATAAAACTTTATTCCTCCAGTTATAATCTATTCCCCTCATTAGATGACTTTCCAAGACATTTAATTTTCGTATAATTAATAATTACGTTTTTCACTCACACATTTTGCTTCATAAATTTTTATGTTCTTTGTATCTCTTCTGACAAAACTCAGCCATTTGGTGAGCAAGATGTATGAGACAGGCGAAATACCCTCAGACTTCAAGAAGAATATAATAATTCCAATCCCAAAGAAAGCAGGTGTTGACAGATTTGAAAATAACCGAACTATCATTTTAATAAGTCACAGCTGCAAAATACTAACGCGAATTCTTTACAGACGAATGGAAAAACTGGTAGAAGGTAGGAGGTAGGGGTAAAATACAGGGAGCGAAAGGCTATTTACAAATTGTACAGAAACCAGATGGCATTTATAAGAGTAGAGGGACATGAAATGAAGCAGTGGTTGGGAAGGGAGTGAGACAGGGTTGTAGCCTCTCCCCGATGCTATTCAATCGGTATATTCAGCAAGCAGTGCAGGAAATAAAAGAAAAATTCGGAGTAGGTATTAAAATCAATGGAGAAGAAATAAAAACTTTTGACGTTAGCTGATGACATTGTAATTCTGTCAGAGACAACAAAGGACTTGGAAGATCAGTTCAACGGAATGGACAGTGTCTTGAAAAGAGGATATAAGATGAACATCAACAAATGCAAAACGAGGATAATGGAATGTAGTCGAATTAAGTCGGGTGATGCTGAGGAATCTAGTTTAGGAAATGAGACACTTAAAGTAGTAAATTAGTTTTGCTATTTGGGGAGCAAAATAACTGATGATGGTCGAAGTACAGAGGATATAAAATCTAGACTGGCAATGGCAAGAAAAGCGTTTCTGAAGAAGAGAAATTTGCTAACATCGAGTATTGATTTAAGTGTCAGGAAGTCATTTCTGAAAGTATTTGTATGGAGTGTATGGAAGTGAAACATGGACGATATATAGTTTGGACAAGAAGAGAATAGAAGCTTTCGAAATGTGGTGCTACACAGTACTTCTGAAGATTAAACGGTTTGATCACATAACTAATGAGAAGATATTGAATGGAACTGGGGAGAAGAGGAGTTTGTGGCACAACTTGACTAGAAGAAGGGACCGGTTGGTAGGACATGTTTTGAGGCATCAAGGGATCACAGATTTAGCATTGGAGGGCAGCGTGGAGGATAAAAATCGTAGAGGGAGATCAAGAGATGAATACACTAAGCAGATTCAGAAGGATGTTGGCTGCAGTTGGTACTGGGAGATGAAGAAGCTTGCACAGGATAGGGTAGCATGGAGAGCTGCCTCAAAGCAATCTCAGGACTGAAGACCACAACAACAACAACATCTCTTCTGTTAATTAACAACGCAGTTCTCTCCGCTGTTCCCTAAGAAACCCTATCTCAATCGATTTCGCATTAAAAGTGCATGCATTGCAGCAATAAGACAAAAGTGGAGTTACACATTGATTGTAAACTTCCCTCTTTCAAACACTTCTAAAGCTCAGTTTTGAACACCCTGTTTAGTTAAACTAAATGAGTTGGCGCAGTGCTAAGGCACTGGTTTCGTATTCGGAAGGACGGTGGTACAAATGCTATCGGACCATCCAGATTTAGTTTTATCGTGCCTTTCCTAAATTTATTGTGATGGAGAAAATTTAGGCATGGTTCCTGGTTTATGAAAAAGACGCTGCTGATATTATTCTCGAATATAAACTTCAGCTTCGTGTCTATTGAGCTCGGCATCGACGGTACGTCAAACCCTAATCTTTCTTTCTTCTTTCCTATTTAATTTGTAAAAAGCACTCCATGTATTTTTTACTCTTTCGTTCATTCTTTTCTTGTCAAAAAATGGTTCAAATGGCTCTGAGCACTATGGGACTTAACATCTTAGGTCATCAGTCCCTTAGAACTTAGAACTACTTAAACCTAACCAACCTAAGGACATCGCACACATCCATGCCCGAGGCAGGATTCGAACCTGCGATCGTAGCAGTCTCGCGTTTCCGGTCTTTTCTTGTCAATCCATTTTCAGTCTAAATACAAATACTCATCGACTGACTAACTTCATGGTTGTAATTCACAATTATTTGTTGTCTCAATGGCTTCACGGCTGAAACGAATAATTGCTTTTCTACTATGGTAATAAGACATTATTGTTATCTTATTGTAACAGGTTTTCAGCGTTCGTCTCAAATGTTAACGTTTGTCCGCACTACGAGAAATCAGTACAATGACGTAAGCAAAGAAGAGGTGGTCCAATTTATTTTACTGCCACGATGTCCTTGCCCTTTAATTTTTCTGGGGCTTGGAAAAACCCCAAGGGTTCTTGCTAATATAGATTGTTCTCCTCTAACTCTTAATTATTTATTTCTCACTGGCGGAAATGGTCCAAAACGCCACACTACAATGTTATTTGCATTTCAGAACTGACTTAGACCAGTGAAAACCACGTAAATGCAAGTTCACACTACACTATGCGAAGAGCAGCGTATGCATAAAGACTCCAAAACTTTCAATTATAGACAAAGCGGTGATTCGTACTCATTGATCCATTCTAATTTTGTTCCTCTCCTTCCTCCCTCCCCCCTTTTGCACTTGGTTCAATGTGCTGTCTTCACTTCCAAAGCCAAATTTTATTTTGCCTGATTAAAATGCTACCTTTTTATATGCAGTTTTGGATAATTTTATTGAATATTATGAAGAGGCCGGTCATTAATCCATTGCGGTTGTCATTTACGTCAACTATATAGGAGAAAACTTACATAATTGTTACAATTTTGGAGAATGATGTTCTACTGCTGACATTGTACTAATACCTTTGTAAGCTTCTCTCGTATTCCTCTTCCTGCAACGTCAATCATTTCTACTGAACCACCGTGTTTCAGGCGTATTTCTTGAACTTACATAAAAGTTAAAGATGATTCTGAATACTTGTACAACATGGTACATCTACATCTACATCTACATCTACATGACTACTCTGCAATTCACATTTAAGTGCTTGGCAGAGGGTTCATCGAACCACAATCATACTATCTCTCTACTATTCCACTCCCGAACAGCGAGCGGGAAAAACGAACACCGAAACCTTTCTGTTCGAGCTCTGATTTCTCTTATTTTACTTTGATGATCATTCCTACTTATGTAGGTTGGGCTCAACAAAATATTTTCGCATTCGGAAGAGAAAGTTGGTGACTGAAATTTCGTAAAAAGCTCTCGCCGCGACGAAAAACGTCTATGCTGTAGTGACTTCCATCCCAACTCGTGTATCATATCTGCCACACTCTCTCCCCTATAACGCGATAATACAAAACGAGCTGCCCTTCTTTGCACCCTCTCGATGTCCTCCGTCAATCGCACCTGGTAAGGATCCCACACCGCGCAGCAATATTCTAACAGAGGACGTCTATTACTACGAACTGCGACCTTCCTGACAGGAAATAACGAATCCAGTCGCACAACTGAGACGATACCCCATAGCTCCGCAGCTTGATTAGAAGTCGCTTGTGAGGAACGGTGTCAAAAGCTTTCCGGAAATCTAGAAATACGGAATCAACTTGAGATCCCCTGTCGATAGCGGCCATTACATCGTGCGAATAAAGAGCTAGCTGCGTTGCACAAGAGCGATGTTTTCTGAAGCCATGCTGATTACGTGTCAATAGATCGTTCCCTTCGAGGTGATTCATAATGTTTGAATACAGTATATGCTCCAAAACCCTACTGCAAACCGACGTCAATGATATAGGTCTGTAGTTAAATGGATTACTCCTACTACCCTTCTTGAACACTGGTGCGTCCTGCGCAATTTTCCAATCTGTAGGTACAGATCTATCGGTGAGCGAGCGGTTGTATATGAGTGCTAAGTAGGGAGCTATAGTATCAGCGTAATCTGAAAGGAACCTAATCGGTATACAATCTGGACCTGAAGACTTGCCCGTATCAAGCGATTTGAGTTGCTTCGCAACCCCTAAGGTATCTACTTCTAAGAAACTCATGCTAGCAGATGTTCGTGTTTCAAATTCTGGAATATTCCATTCGTCTTCCCTGGTGAAGGAATTTCGGAAAACTGCGTTCAATAACTCCGCTTTAGCGGCACAGTCGTCGATAACAGTACCATCGGCACTGCGCAGTGAAGGTATTGACTGCGTCTTGCCGCTTGTGTACTTTACATACGACCAGAATTTCTTCGGATTTTCTACCAAATTTCGAGACAATGTTTCGTTGTGGAACCTATTAAAGGCATCTCGCATCGAAGTACGTGCCAAATTTCGCGCGTCTGTAAATTTTAGCCCATCTTCAGGATTTCGCGTTCTTCTGAACTTCGCATGTTTTTTCCGTTGCCTCTGCAACAGCGTTCGGACCTTTTTTGTGTACCACGGGGGATCCGTTCCACCTCTTACCAATTTATGAGGTATGAATATCTCAATTGCTGTTGCTACTATATCTTTGAATTTGAGCCACATCTCGTCTACATTCGCATAGTCAGTTCGGAAGGAATGGAAATTGTCTTTTAGGAAGGCTTCTAGTGGCAATTTATCCGCTTTTTTAAATAAAATTATTTTGCGTTTGTTTCTGATGGATTTGGACGAAATGGTATTGAGCCTAGCTACAATGACCTTGTGATCACTAATCCCTGTATCAGTCATGATGCTCTCTATCAGCTCTGGATTGTTTGTGGCCAAGAGGTCAAGTGTGTTTTCGCAACCATTTACAATTCGCGTGGGTTCGTGGACTAACTGCTCTAAATAATTTTCGGAGAATGCATTTAGGACAATCTCGGAAGACGTTTTCTGCCTACCACCGGTTTTGAACAAGTATTTTTGCCAACATACCGAGGGTAGGTTGAAGTCCCCACCAACTATAACCGTATGAGTGGGGTATTTATTTGTTACGAGACTCAAACTTTCTCTGAACTGTTCCGCAACTGTATCATCGGAGTCTGGGGGTCGGTAGAAGGAGCCAATTATTAACTTAATTCGGCTGTTAAGTATAACCTCCACCCACACCAATTCGCACGGAGTATCTACTTCGACTTCACTACAAGATAAACCACTACTGACAGACACCAACACTCCACCACCAATTCTGCCTAATCTATCTTTCCTGAACACCGTCTGAGACTTCGTAAAAATTTCTGCAGAACTTATTTCAGGCTTTAGCCAGCTTTCTGTACCTATAACGATATCAGCTTCTGTGCTTTCTATTAGCGCTTGAAGCTCAGGGACTTTTCCAGCGCAACTACAACAGTTTACAACTATAATTCCGACTGTTCCTTGATCCAAGCACGTCCTGTAATTGCCAAGCACCCTTTGACATTGCAGCCCATCCCGCACTTTCCCGAGGCCTTCTAACCTAAAAAACCGCCCAGTTCATGCCACACAGCCTCCGCTCCCCTTGTAGCCGCCAGCTGAGTGTAGTGAGCTCCTGACCTATTCAGCGGAACCCGAAACCCCACCACCCTATGGCGCAAGTCAAGGAATCTGCAGCCAATACGGTCGCAAAACCGTCTGAGCCTCTGATTCAGACCCTCCACCCGGCTCTGCACCAAAGGTCCGCAGTCGGTTCTGTCAACGATGCTGCAGATGGTGAGCTCTGCCTTCATCTCGTAAGCAAGACCGGCAGCCTTCACCAAATCAGATAGCCGCTGGAATCCAGAGAGAATTTCCTCAGATCCAAAGCGACACATGTCATAAGTGCCGACATTAGCCACCACCTGCAGCTGGCTGCACCCTGTGCTCTTAATGGCATCCGGAAGTACCCTTTCCACATCCAGGTTCAAAGTCTTGTTAAATTATCAGGCGAAATGTGATGTTTGTTCATAATTAGTTGTCGCATTCTTCAAAACATGTATTTCTTTCACCTTGGTTCTGTTACCAGATTTCCATCGTATTTTCTCACGTTTCTAGAAGATATTTCCGAATAGTGGTGTATAGTTCATTGCGTAGTCCTAAGTTCCTACACGTGTTTGTTTGAAACACTCGAAATGTGATTAATAGTAGCCTTGCGCATTTG
Organism: Schistocerca gregaria; assembly: GCF_023897955.1. Classification (NCBI taxonomy): domain Eukaryota; kingdom Metazoa; phylum Arthropoda; class Insecta; order Orthoptera; family Acrididae; genus Schistocerca; species Schistocerca gregaria. The sequence continues at coordinate 199,536,014 of NC_064922.1, forward strand.
AGATTATCATTTCCTTTGAATTTCTTATACCTGCAATACCTTTTGCTTTTTGCGTAGTATCTTTATTAGCACCCTTTTCGTCTATACACATCACAACAAGCTATTTCAAGATCAGTTACAAAAATCTACAAATCTGATTACTTTACCCAGTAGTTTGTTTCTGTCTACATCTTCCTTCAAGCTTTGCGTTTTCCTTTTCTCTGGAGATTACTGATATATACACTACTGGAAACGGAAAAAAGAACACATTGACACCAGTGTGTCAGACCCACCATACTTGCTCCGGACACTGCGAGAGGGCTGTACAGGCAATGATCACACGCACGGCACAGCGGACACACTAGGAACCGCGGTGTTGGCCGTCGAATGGCGCTAGCTGCGCAGCATTTGTGCACCGCCGCCGTCAGTGTCAGCCAGTTTGCCGTGGCATACGGAGCTCCATCGCAGTCTTTAACACTGGTAGCATGCCTCGACAGTGTGGACGTGAACCGTATGTGCAGTTGACGGACTTTGAGCGAGGGCGTATAGTGGGCATGCGGGAGGCCGGGTGGACGTACCGCCGAATTGCTTAACACGTGGGGCGTGAGGTCTCCACAGTACATCGATGTTGTCGCCAGTGGTCAGGGGAAGGTGCACGTGCCCGTCAACCTGGGACCGGACCGCAGCGACGCACGGATGCACGCCAAGACCGTAGGATCCTACTCAGTGCCGTAGGGGAACACACCGCCACTTCCCAGCAAATTAGGGACACTGTTGCTCCTGGGGTATTGGCGAGGACCATTCGCAACCGTCTGCATGAAGCTGGGTTACGGTATCGCACACCGTTAGGCTGTCTTCAGCTCACGCCCCAACATCGTGCAGCCCGCCTCCAGTGGTGTCGCGACAGGCGTGAATGGAGGGACGAATGGAGACGTGTCGTCTTCAGCGATGAGAGTCGCTTCTGCCTTGGTGCACATGATGGTCGTATACGTGTTTGGCGCCGTACAGGTGAGCGCCACAATCAGGACTGCATACGACCGAGGCACACAGGGCCAACACCCGGCATCATGGTGTGGGGATCGATCTCCTACACTGGCCATACACCTCTGGTGATCGTCGATGGGACACTGAATAGTGCATGGTACATCCAAACCGTCATCGAACCCATCGTTCTACCATTCCTAGACCGGCAAGGGAACTTGCTGTTGCAACAGGACAATGCACGTCCGCATGTATCCCGTGCCACCCAACGTGCTCTAGAAGGTGTAAGTCAACTACCCAGGCCAGCAAGATCTCCGGATCTGTCCCCCATTGAGCATGTTTGGGACTGGATGAAGCGTCGTCTCACGCAGTCTGCACGTCCAGCACAAACGCTGGTCCAACTGAGGCGCCAGGTGGAAATGGCATGGCAAGCCATTCCACAGGACTACATCCAGCATCTCTACGATCGTCTCCATGGGAGAATAGCAGCCTGCATTGCTGCGAAAGGTGGATATACACTGTACTAGTGCCGACATTGTGCATGCTCTGTTGCCTGTGTCTATGTGCCTGTGGTTCTGTCAGTGTGATCATGTGATGTATCTGACCCCAGAAATGTGTCAATAAAGTTTCACCTTCCTGGGACAATGAATTCACGGTGTTCTTATTTCAATTTCCAGGAGTGTATAACTTAAATCTCTAAAGTCGTTTATAAACACCGCTGTAAAACATCCTTGTGTTTTATGCATTGCCTCGACTTAATTTTTGGTTCCTTTTGTCTCATTCAAACTCTTTCAACTATTTTTTTGTTCCGAAAGGGTTTCTTATGGACTAGATTCTGCTATTTTCTACTGTAATGTGAAACGTCTGTCATTTTATGGTGCCATTCACGAATTTTCGGAAAACAGTTGTGCCATAGTTTCTATGCCACTTTTTCGTTAGAAACACCCATTGTTAATTTCATTATAGTGGTACGTCCTGCCATTTTTCAGTTAGTCTTCGTAGATTTAGTTGCCATTCTCGTGGGAATGTGGAAACCTTGGTGCATAGATTTGAAGCATTTCAATACGATATCTTATATTTATTTTTAAAACAATTTTTATTCATTTTGAGACTAAGTCAATGCCCACAACCCTGTTCATAATTTTCTAAATTACAATAAAGGGCACATTTGAATCTATCCATCCTCTCTTCTATCTGTAGTAAAAAGAACGTCCTAACTAATTTACATCGGTCGTCGAATTTTATCCGTATTTCTGATAACATTACGTATCCAGTTAGTTGGAATTTATCACTTCTTCCAAAGCCACCATCTTGCCCTCAGATCCTAAACATCTGCATTTTATTGTCTCTGAAGTAGAAGTAATACAGTAGTTTGTATAGTTATGCTTCTCGTGCCTTTCTGCAGACGCCACTAGGTCTGAAACCATTGCCTGAGTTTCATCCCTTCACAGTTCCCAATACTCCTTCACCAGTGGCGGAATACCGGCATATCTGAATCTAGATGTGGCAGTAGAGGCCCTGACTACATTCTGTACGACAGCTTTATGAGATGTGGAGGTCACGTTCTGCACTTACAATGAAACTCTCGCCTTGATCACAACATAGTTACACTATTATTTCTTCCTTACTAGCGTCGGCTTTTCGCCATTGACAAAGAAACTGAATGTTAAAAGCTAAGCACTCAGTGAGAAACTTATCACATCACAAACTGAATTTAATAGAACAAGCAACCTAATTGGCACCTACCAGACAAATGTCGTGTACAAAATATTGCTACTAAGCATAAGTTCAAACTGTCTCTTATATGGCCAAAGAACGCTAAAGAAAAGAGGGGCGCCAGATGGCACTAACGGGCAGTAGAAGTCATTGTCTTTATAATCGTTCTTTCCCATTAGTAAATTGTTAGTTTGTTTTAATAATATTAGCGCCAGAGGAGAGAAAGGACGATTATAGTGATGAGATGAATAACGAAAAGAGGCAAAGCCTGTGTTATAGGCCTAACAAGATTATTCTTGACCGTCGGAAGATGATTAATGTGTTTTCTGCGTCAATGACGTTCACAAATAGATATCTTATTTCGTTAAATCGTCTGAATGAAGATATTTTCGTTTTCTGGAACCTACTGTGTGCACTTAAGGTTGCGACAATGGCGGTCGATTCGTTGCATCATTGTCTTACGGTGACCAACAACGAATATGTTCTGAAAAACGTTCAAAATTATGAGATGAGGAGAGGGAGTAAACTGTATAATACAAATGAATAAAGTAAATCTTGAGATTAAACAGTCACAATAAGACATCACCTTTTATTCCATCAGTTCAATAAGACGGCTACGACGAGAGTAAGTAAAAGACAGTGAAGAGACATACTTGCACTTGTTTTAAGAACAAATTCGAATCGAAAATAAGTCATAGAACATGATTCTGAAATCAGTAAGCATAATAAATTATGGCATTACATTATTAAAGGAATGCATGTTTTTCCGAATTTACGAAGAATTACAAGCACATATTTCACAGGTGTATGTAAGCATAAATGTGGGAAAACCGTTAAAGAAGAGAATCGAATCTTCTGAGGTGTGGTGCTGAAGAAGAATTATTTCATTATCTGTCGTTGTCACGATGGATAGAAGCAATCTCATATTTGTGTGCATATATTTACAGCTGCGATAAAATTTAAAAATTAGTTAAAAACGTTTAATGTACTAGACCACTGTTAGACGACAAAAATAATATAATTAATTTCGGTTGAAAAATCCAGTCACCTTCAGATCTGACAAGAATAACCAAACAGAAGATTCTATGACTGATAAGGTTCTTTTACGTTGGTGATATTAGAGAGTAAATCCGGGGAGAAATTCGTGCAAGTGCATGTGAAACGGAATAGGTGGCGAATCTTGCAAGCCATTCGCGTGGGCGAAACGTCAGGAAAATTGAATCTCGAGGCGGATCCCAGCAGGCTGCACGCGAACCAGTGGCCTCAATATCCTCAACAGTTTATATTTTGCTAATATGTATAGTTTATTTACTATTTAATTATACGTTATAGGAAAGGCCATTTTCTATTGAATACGTGTATATTGATACTTGTGTCTTTCCGTTACTATTTGTTAACAACATTACTGGCTAGTTGCTAAGCTTCCTGTAAGAGTTATTGTTTCTTAAATATTTAAACATGCCGTGTACGTCTACAAAGACCTGAAGGATAACCACTTATCTATGCCTTTTTCTACTACTCCAGTACACATTAGAAATGGTTAAAGAAACGTTTCTAGGAAAGACATATTAAAAAACTTTAGAAAAAAGGGAGTCTTAAAGTGAGCCAAACATTTAGTTATCTTGTGCAACCCGGAAAAGTTTAATTAAAAACTTGACGTAACTCCTACTAAGGCGGCATCCATTATGCTAAGAGAAAAAACGTATTTGGCTACAGAAATATAGAAACACTTAGTTTATTGTTTATAAAAATAGAAGAAATACCTTCGGCTGCACTGAAGATGACTTGTACTGGGCTACCTACCTTTTTTTTTTTTACGTATGGACTCCAAACTCCTTTCAAAGGGAATGAAGTTGGAAGATCATGGTCAGAAGTTTTTGTTGAACAATACAAGAGTCTGTTACGACGTTGCAGGCTTTTGATAGGGCTTTTGGATTCACTAAGGTAAACTCTGCATTTTTTTCATAATTGCCAGATCTTATAGAAAAAATTATTTACTTGCTAAAACAGTTTGTAATATGGATTACCGTCAAAATTAATTTCTGCTTGAGATTAAACTAAAAAGTAAAAGACAAGCAGCACAATGATAAAGTGCAGAATATTTAAAAGGGACGTGATACTTATTCATATGTGTGCGGTGGTCATGCATGATATGTGTAAAGAAATAATTATTTTCACTCCTGTAATTATTTTGTCCAGTATGCATTACATCTCGAAAGTAGACATTTTTGAAGTTTTGTGTCGTTTCATATTTTCTGCTGGATAGAAAATTTTATATATTCTCAGGGTGACTGGTTCATACACGTGTGATACCAGCCAAACTACCCACAACTGATGTTTTTCACGATTCTGTTAGTATAATCTATTTCTTTTCATTTCATTCCCTAACCGAAGCCAAAGTATCAGCACTCTACGTCCTGTCAACGACAGGGTAAACCGAGACGGAGCAGGCTTTCGGACTGCGGAAGGATGTAGTATGCCCTTTGAAACCCAAAATTCCGGTATTCTAGTTAATCGATTTATGGAAAACATGGAAACCTATTCCACAGGATATATCCGTCAGAGCGTGTATAAATGTGACATAGAGAATGCTCCACTGAACAATTTGAGATAGTGAAACTAGGGTTGGAGAAGCCAGCTTACGGAGATATGGGAGTAAACTTGTCTATCGCTTTGTCTAGTATTGCTGTTTTCCAGAGTATTTACAAGTAACATTCGTACACGTATACACGTTCCGTGCTGTTTATTTACATCCACATTCATTATTTTCTGCATGGAAACAACGAGGAAGAGCCTGATTACCAGACAGTCATGACGCAGATTATGTTTACTATTCTTGTCCAAACGGTGGCTCTGTTGTATTTACATCGTCCCATGACAGAACGTGCTATGAATCAACGACAGACCCGCTCATTACTCAACGCCATTCATAGACGTACAGCACAGTACAAAGGAGCAGTACCAGTACATTATTGCCTGTTCGCTGGATTGAAAGGGATTGTCCTGTACCATGGCCTGTGAAGTCATCTGACCTGAATGCTCATGATTATTTCCTTTGGATGTACCTAAAGTCAGTTGCGTATGAGATTCCAGTGGATGTCGAGATGGAATTATCTGCCAGAATTGTAGCTACCTGAGGTGTGATTCGAAACACACCAGGGACATTTTTCAGGGTGTGTCAGAATTTCTTCGCCGCTGTCAGGCTTGGATTGAGGTTGATGGCTGTCACTTTCAGAACGTTTTGTGATTCAGAGTAAGAATGATACGTCCGTTGTGTCACTGATGGTACTTGCAGTTCATTAATGTAAATAAAAAAGAACACAGTAATGTGATTTTATTCCTACTATCTCCTTAAGATTGCTTCTCCGACCCCAGGTTCCTTATCTCAACTTGTTCAGTGGAGCATACTCTACGTCGTATTAAATTTTTGCACGCTCTTACGGAAAGACGCTGTAATTGGCGAGACTGGGATTTGAATCGGCGTCGTTCCGAATGCGACTCCATTGTCCCAACTACTGTAGTCTCTCGCTTGATCAGAAGACAGCCTTCCGAAATTCCTTCACCGAAGAAGACGAATTAAATATTTCAGAATCCGAATCAAGAACTGCTGCCTACATGAGTAACTTAAAAGTGGATATTCTTGGACTAGTGAAGCAAATTAAATCACTTAGCAATAACAAGTTTTCCGGTCGCTCGACGAAAGATCCGTACCCATAGACTGGAAAGTTGCACAGGTCACATCAATATTCAAGAAAGGCGATAGGAGTAATCCACAACATTACAGGACCATATCATTAACGTCGATATGCAGCAGGATTTTGGAACATAAGAGCATATTGTGTTCGAACCGTATGAATTACCTCGAAGACAACGGTCTATTGACACACAGTCGACACGGATTCAGGAAACATCGTTCTCGTGAAACACCACTAGCTCTTTACTCACACGAAGTGTCGAGTACTGTCTAGAAAAGATTTCAAATGGAGTGAATGTTGCTACGTTTCCAGAAGGCTTTTGGCACTGTATCTCACAAACGGCCTGTAATCAAATTGCGTGCTTATGGAATATCGTCTGTTATGCGACTGGATTCGTGATTTCCTGTCACAGAGGGCACAGTTCGTAGTAACTGAAGGAAAGTCATCGAATAAAACAGCAGTGATTTGTGGCGTTCCTCAAGGTATTGTTATAGGCCCTGTGTTGTGCCTTATCCATATAAACGATTTATAAGACAATCCTAGCAGCCGTTTCAGGTTGATTGCAGATGATGCTGTAATTTATTGTCTAGCAAAGTTATCATAAGATCGAAACGTATTGCAAAACAATTTAGAAAAGATACCTTTATGGTGCGAAAGTGGCAATTTATTTTAATTAATGGAAAATTTGAGGTCATCCAATTGAGTGCTGAGAGGAATCCGTTAAAATCCTGTTATACGATGACTCATCGAAATCTAAAGGCCGTCAATCCAACTGCATACTCAGGAATTATAATTAGAAGAACTTAAATTGGGAAGAAAGCGTAGAAATAGTTGTGGCGAAGGCGAACCTGAGACTGTGATTTATTGGCAGGACTCTCAGAAGATGTCCTCGTTTGAAGTGCTATTGTTCTGTGTGTGATCTTTACGATACGATTAACGCAGTACATCGAGTAAGTTCAAAGAAGAGCTGCATATTCTGTATCATCGAGAAATAGGGAGAGAGTGTCACTGACATGTTACAGAATTTGGGGTGGGCATCATTAAAAGAATGGCGTTTTTCGTTGCGGCAGAATCTTCTCACGAAATTTCAATCACCAAATTTCTCCTCCGAGTGTGAAAATATTTCGTTGACGCCGATCGACATAGGGAACAACGATCATTATGATAAAATAAGGGAAATAAGAGCTCGCACTGACAGATATAGGTGTTTGCTTTTTCCGAGCGCTGTTCGAGAGTGGAATAATGGAGAATTATTGTGAAGGTGGTTCGATGAACCCTCTGCTAGGCACTAAAGTGTGATTTGAGGAGTACCTCTGTAGATGTAGATGCAGATTTAGGTGTAGATGAAGTCAGGCTTCTCGACATGTCATCCGCTGTAGGGTTTGGTCCTTTTCAGCGAAATCCCAGGAATTTTAGCAGATGGATTCCCAATTGTAAATTGATTCATGCCGCTAATCGATAGATCGCGTCACGCTCTCAAGTGTATTCATCTTCGGCCACAGGGCGTGGCTGGCAGCTTGATATGCCACGCCGGGAGGAGCATCCCTCCCTTATTGTTCGGGCGTCGGACGGAGAAGTTCACTGAAGATCAGAGCCGGGCGTGGGTCACAATTTTACCCCGTGTTGACTTGAGTGTACTCGTATTCTGGGTCTATGGTGCTCACCAAAGTCCTTATCGGTGCACGCAAAGCTCGTTGGTCGTGGCAACTTAGACGGGTGAGAATGTGACCGTCTGCTCGGTGCAAGCCGCCTGGTGTTAATCTTATGGATGACAAGCCAGCATCGATGGCGCCCTAACACTGGGGAAAAGCGGCTCTTGTACCGACGTCATCCTGTATTCTGTAGCATAGTGTCGGACACTTAGTACGTGTGAGTATATTCGGAACTTTCCCTTTGGTTAAGTTCACTGTGCTACACGTTGTGGCCTTGTAGCAATACGGTTTGCTGTGCGAGCAGTCCTTTCAATCTTTTGTTTGGCTTTAACTGAAGATGCTATGCATTCCACATCTCGTGCACTGACTGGTATAAATTTTGTTTGCCGGGAGTGAACAAGCATGTTTTAGACTGTTATATTTGTAAGTAGTGCAACTCAGTCCCCCTTAAGGTGTATTTCTTGTTTGTGCAACTATCATTCTTGTTCAGAGCTGTTCCCTTTTAAATTTTGTATTTATAAAAGAATTCTGTAATGCTCTCCCCGCTTGAGCTCCGTCTCTATGGGATTTTTAAACTGGGTAACTTGTGGAAAACCGTGAATAAACTCTACTCCATTTCTGTGCGTGCTGATGGAGTTGCCATCCTTTCTTGGCTCTGTAACATAAGGTACCATAGGATCCACACACTCTTAATACGATTTTCTCGTTTCTGTCTTGCAATTCAAGTTGTTTAGGGCTTAGCTCACCTTGTTAAAGAACTGGACCCTTATTTAATTAAAAGCATTTGTTCTATTAATTGTTTAAGTACATGTGCGTTCCACAAATTTTGACACATTTACTACTCTTTGCGCAGAATTAAGTTGCGTTCTGAACTTATGGATAATAGGTTAAGGTGTATAGCTTGCTAGCCGTTTCAACGCTTGTACTCTAAAAAACTGGATTTGATTGCAATCAAGTGTATTAAGTTCGTATCTAAAAGAAAGATTTTGTGATTAGTCATGGTGTGCGAAGTGTTAATTTACCTCTTGTTGTTGTATATATTTCAAGGTTCTTCTACGTCTGAGTTTTAGATAGTGTCTGAGTTCCTTGACCAGTCTAGTACGTGAAGTGTCCCAATTAACCAGTGGCGTAGAAATTAAAAAATGTTCATTGAATTTCAGCTGATATTGTTTTAGTGCGCTGTTAGATTTTACATTGTCATGGAACTTAGTGGTTTTAATGAAGTGTATTTAAAATTTACTAGTGCCACGAATGGTGTTCAGGCTCTGGTTACTCAGTCCTTCCATCTCCAAGGCAACAAAGCAGCAGTCCACGTTTCACTGGTGTTCGGTTTAATCGAGTTATGGAAATCAAGGGAACCTGATCTAGATGGTGAAATTGTGTTTTGAATCGTTGCCCTTCCGAATGCGGATCCAGTGTCCGAACAACTGAGCCACCTCTCTGGAATCCGAAAACAGGCAGGCTGTTTCTTGCCACCGAACCCAGCAACCCAAAAGTGGAGGCAGAAAGATACCCAGTTGGGAATATATGAGAGGAGGTTATCAGTTCCAGAATTTGCCATGAAACCGGCGGAAACAGTTTTAAGACTGGTGGCTGGATTTATTTTTAATGCACTTCCAGGACAGTATGCCACAGATAAAAATTTGATACCGTGGACCGTGCTGGAGTACATTTTCGTGTCTAGAAGAGTGTATTCATCAAGTAGATGACTTCTTTGACGTGTGTTGTGTCCTGCGTTTACATTATCCGACAAGATCCGACAAAGGACATTGTCACAGGATAAGAAATTGTCTCCGACAAATGTGAACGTCTCCTTGAGTCGGAGAGAACATAGAGTGAGTGAATAGGTTTTGGACAGTTCGCTGGCAGAAAGGCAGCGCTTAGAGAGGACTGCCGCGCTTAGGTAACTGGTCGGCAATAGTCGGAGCGTTGGCCAGATCGTGCTGATGAAAGTCTTGTTGTCTCGATAACAAGTGGTTAATTGTCGTAGCTCTTACTAATACACCAAGGAATGGGATGGTAATGCACTTCCGTGTTTATTTCGAGACAGTTCGTGTCGGAAGTGAATAATGTTCGCAAATACCTGCCTCCGCGCATTGACTATGCAGTCTGCATAAGACTGTGAACCGAACGACATTGATTAAAGGCGCAGGTATCGTGTCCTGCGGTGTACGCTGATCAGGAACTTATTATCGTGATACCTGAAGTTGGAGTGAACGGATATCGTGATAAGCAAAATACAGTTGCCGGCCGTTGTGACCGAGCGTTTCTAGGTGCTTCAGTCCGAAACCGCGCGACCGCTACGGTCGCAGGTTCGCATCCTGCTCGGGCGTGGATGTGTGTGATGTCCTTAGGTTAATTAGGTTTAAGTAGTTCTAAGTCTAGGGGACTGATGACCTCAAATGTTAAGTCCCATAGTGCTTAGAGCCATTTGAACCATCTTAAAAGATAGTTACACTTAGAAGTAAACTGTGAGAGAAATTATGATGTGAAATCACTAAGTAAATTAATATGTTAGAACGGAAATCAAGTGCTATCAGAAATATATTACTTTGAATTGTAGAGTAGCATTCAACCCCCCTTCGTTTCGAACTGTTTCAGTTTACTTGAACATTACAGGATTTCTAGCATATAGGTACAGCCCTGGAAGAAGTAGCAGCACAACATAAACCTACAAGTAGGTGACGTGGGTCACAGTCATTAAGTATTCCTATCGTATACCTGTGGAACAAAACGTGAAAACATTATTAATCTTGCTAATCTTATATATATATATATATATATATATATATATATATATATATATGCCTTTTAAAATCTTAACCACATTGAGTAAATATGATGGCTTTGCCGTGAGCTCTTTTCATACATCGCACAACCCCAGCCAGTCACTTGACGGCTCGCAGATAATGAGTCGCCTGTGAAGTATTACGTTTACGTATTTTTCTACCGTGCTGTTCAGAAAGTTTTTAAATATTCTGATTCAATGTTTGTTGACATTGTATATCAGATATATTCATACACCGAAGCGCCAAAGAAACTGGCATAGGCACATGTATTCAAATACAGAGATATGCAAACAGGCAGATTACGGTGATGCTGTCGGCAGCGTCTATATGAGACGACAAGTGTGTGGCGCAGTTGTTAGATCGGTTACTGCTGCTACAATGCGAGGTTATAAAGATTTAAGTGAGTCTGAATGTGGTGTTACAGTCGGCGCACGAGCGATGGGACACGGCATCGCCGAGGGAGCAGTGAAGTGTGGTTTTTCCCGTACGACCATTCCACGAATGTACCGTGAATATCAAGAATCCCGTAAAACACCAAATCGCTGCGGTCGGGAAAACATCCTGCAAGAACGCGACCAACGACGACTCAAGAGAACCGTTCAACGCGACATAAGTGCAACCCTTACGCATATTGCTGCAGATTTCAGTGCTGGGGTATCAACAAGTGTCAGCGTGTGAACCATTCAACAAAATATCATCGATATAGGCTTTCGGAGCCAATGGCCCTCTCTTGTACCTTTGATGACTTCCTGACACGAAGCTTTACACTTAGACTGGGGTCTTCAACTCCGACATTGTGCTGTTGATGACAGGAAACATTTTGCCTGATCGGACGAGTCTCCTTTCAAATTGTATCGAGCGGATGGACGTGTACTGGTATGGGGACTACCTCATGAACCTACGGATCCTGTCAGCAGGGAACTGTTCAAGCTGGAGGAGGCTCTGTAATAGTATGGGGCGTGTGCAGTTGGAATTATATGGGACCCCCGATACGTGTCGACTGTGACAGGTGACAGGTGACATGTACGTAAGCATCTTGAGTGATCACCTGTATCTATTCATGTCTGTTGTGCATTCCGACGGACTTGGTCAATTTCAGCAGGACAATGCGATACCCCACACGTCCAGAATTTCTACAGAGTGACTTCAGGAACAGTTTTCTGAGATTAAACACTTCCACTGGCCACCACACGTGAACATTATTGAGTATATCTCGGATGCCTTGCAATGTGCTGTTCAGAAGAAATTTCCATGGTACTCTTACCGATTTATGGACAGTCCTGCAGAATTCCTGGTGTCAGTTCCCTTCAGCACTACTTGAGGCATTATTCGGGCCCATTCTATGTCATGTTGCGGCACTTCTGCACGCTCGCGGGGGCCTCTACACCATATTATGCAGGTGTACCAGTTTTTTGGCTCTTCAGTGTGTATAAAGCACAATCCTTCCGCTTCAGTTTGGGAATGTTGCTACACACGTATTGCGTCTCCGAAGTGGGTATATAAGCACCGAGGCAAGAGATTTGTTTCTTAACGACGTGCGTGTGGTAAATTTGGCAATGTGAACTATGGTGCTATTATTACCAAATGCGTCCAGTCAGGACTAATGTGTTGTTACTCTTTTCTTGTCTGCCGAAGGAGAAACGTCGGTAGATATCAATCGCAAAATGGAGCATGTCTGTCGAAAAAAACAGATGTAGAATGGTGCGCCATGTTCGGTGGTGGTGGTGGTGCCGATTCGACAGGAAACGCTAGTCCATTTCGGAGGCCAGCCTTAGAGACACTCGAGCACCCGCGCTGTGGTCCTGATCTCTCCCCATGTGACAATCACACCTTTGGTCCCTTAAAAAAGGCATTGAAGAGTAGACGATTCCTGTCGGAGGAGGACGTGCTGCAGGCAGTTACGAACTTCTTCGTGCAGCAGGAAACGGTATTTTCCCAAACGGTATGTTCAATCGGGTGCATCAGTGGGATGATTGCTTCAGTGCTCACAGCGATTTTGCCTCATTGGCATACCGATTCATCCATCCAATGGAAAAAAATTTGGTTGCCCTTTATATTATAACAGATTTTTTATATATTTGGGCATTGCGAATTAGTTACCTTACACTTTTCCTAGTTCACAAATTGTAGCACGTGTACTATACCTCCTTGTTTGTTTACCGATACTAAGTATTTATATCGTACAAAACGTGCTACAGTCCCTTCGAGTACAATTTGCTCAGGGGCACGTATGCCTGTAATACATTTATACTTGATACGAAAATTTCAGCAGTAGAGGTGAGTCGGCGATCTGTGACTTATACGTTGGCAGAGCAGGCGTCAACGTAAATTATTGCTTTTACCAGTCAGTGATCCTATTTTCAGGTTACAGATTGTTTTAAAACAATGGCAGCCATTTCCAGGTTACAGAAAATTTTAAAACTAGAGCAGAAACAGCTAGGCTAATTATTCATAATTTATTGTTCAGATCATACAGTGCAACCGGTTGTGTGAGTCTTTAATCGACTTACATAAATACACCTACAGTGGACTATTGGGCTTATCATACAGTTTTATATTTTGATAGTTTCAACACCTGTCATGTTAACATGTGTTATACTGTATGAAATGGTCAATAAGTTATGTATATTTTCAAGTTATTAGGTAGTAAAGGTAAAAGTGCACAAATACATTTGTCTTGCACAAATCTAGCCTGGGGCGTTGTGGAATGATGTTGCCAATTAAAATTCTAGTTCAATACTGAAACATGTTACTTCTGTGTAACCCGCACCCCCCTCGTAGTTGAAGTTAGCATACGTTTTGCCATCTTTGAAGTGAGCCCTCGAACTCACACTGTGACATTAATCTACCAGATTCAGTGTCTGGGGTAATATTTCAGGACTGTGTTCATAATCTTGTAAGAACACGCAGGTATATTTTCAGAACGGAAGAGTAGTATATAATTTATCTTATGATGTTTTAGTACTCGTGCTTACTGCTGCAGTGTTCTGTGCCCTATTACCACAAATTAGCATCAGTCAGTTTCTGAATTGTTTCAGCGAGTGTTTTTGTCTGTTAGTTTTGGTTAAAGGAACTTCTAACAACGCTGCGAATACTCTGTCAGAGTTTTCTCTCCACAGGCAACCCGTTCTTCTCGCTACGTCTTGTTTTGTAGCTTTAAAAACAAACTAAAATATATTGCAGTACTGTTGTCTCTTGCAGACACGTGTTTCAACTAGCGCTTTGTTGAAACTTCCTGGCAGATTAAAGCTGTGAGTACCGGGCGTCAGTCGTGCTTCGGCAGCTCAGTTGGTAGAGCACTTGCCCGCGAAAGGCAAAGGTCCAGAGTTCGAGTCTCGGTCGGGCACACAGTTTTAATCTGCCAGGAAGTTTCATATCAGCGCACACTCCGCTGCAGAGTGAAAATCTCATTCTGGTAGCGCTTTGTTGTTGCTGCGTTCTCACAGTTTCACTAGTTTGCTTAACCCCAGGGGGATCACACTCCAGCTGGTAACTGGTATATTTTACGTTCGTAGTTTTTTTGTGAATCGGTAATATATGGTTCACTCTCCTGGGAATGTACACTCTCGGAACTTTCAGAGTAAACTACACGGTCATGCACAAATTCTCCCTTGCAGAGACAGCCGCTGAAATTAGCTGGGCATCGCCCTGAAGCTTTCGCACTTATTAAATGAGCCTGTAACGAAACTTGCTGCTCTTCTTTGGATTCTCCTTATTTCCTATATTATTTCTATCTCGTACAGACACGAGAGTGTCGAGCAATAGTCAAGTACTGATCGAGGATTCTTCCAATGAATCTCAATTTTGCATCTGCATTACCCGCCGTTAAATTTATGTGATCGCCCCACTTTAAATCTCTCAGTAGGCACACTCCTAGATATTACATGGATGTGAGTGCGTCCTGTAATAGTTTTAAAACTTAACTCCTTCCGGACAGGCCATGACCGGGTGCCGTGTTATTCCCGGCCCACTGGCGTCGCTGGATGCGGACATGGAGGGGCATGTGGACAGCACAACGCTCTCCCGGCCGTATGTCAGTCTACGAGACCGGAGACGCTACTTCTTAATCAAGTACCTCCCAGTTTGCCTCAGAAGGACTGAGTTACCGGATGGTCACCCATCCAAATGCTAGCCCAGCCCAACAGTGCTTAACTTCTGTGTACTGCAATCGATTAATCGATGATAGGGCTTTCTGCCCATTTACGTACAAAACTTTATTTTATGTGGAGGGTCAACTGCCAAATCCTGCACCAAGCGTCAATGCTCTGGAGGTCTAATCTGCCATTCGCTACAATTATATAGCATTGCGGCTTTTCCATGACAAGCTTAAAAATTTTTGCAGCGTTATGCGTTAGATCATTTACGACGGCTATTCGGAAAGTAAGGTCTGATGAGTCACGAAATGGGAACCATAGTGAAAATCATTTTTATTTGGAACAGTTTGCTGCTGCACCTTCCAGCTACTTTTCTGCATAGTCACCGCTCCGGCTTAGACATTTTTTGTAGCATAGCACCAAATTTAAAATACCCTCGTCGTAGAAGGCAGCCGCCTGTGTGTTCCGCCACTTCTACGCTGGTCTGCAGATCGTTGTTTGTGTCAAAATGTTGTCTTCATAGCCAGCGGTTCATATGACCAGAGATGAACATCAGAGGGAGCCAAGTCCGGGCTGTATGCTGGGTGATCAAACATTTCCCGCCGCCCGGAGGGGTCGAGCAGTTCTAGGCGCTTCAGTCTGGAACCGCGCGACCACTACTGTCGCAGGTTCGAATCCTGCCTCGGGCATGGAGGTGTGTGATGTCCTTGGGTTACTTACGTTTAAGTAGTTCTAAGTTCTAGAGGACCTCCCATAGTGCTCACAGCCATCTGAACCATTTTTGAACATTTCCCATCGAAAACGCGGCACAGGCGTCCTCATTGCGCCTACAGTATGCGGCCGAGAATTATCGTGAAGAGTGATAGACATGACAGGTACGATACGTGGCGTTCCATGAAATCAAGTGAAACCCCCAGCGGGCACTCATACTCGTCGGGAGACATTCTTCTGGGCATCTTTACGTGCGCTTTACATGCTCAGGACTGAGAAGGGAGACGTGACGCCATCGGCAGGCATACTCAACTATCTGTGCAAAGCTTCATGAGATTTTCACTGTGGATTCTACAATGAAGAGCCAAATAAACTGGTACACGTGGATAATTTGTGTAGGGCCTCCGCGAGCAGGCAGAAGCGTCGCAACAAGGGAATTGACACAATGAATCCTGCAGGGCTGTCCATAAATCTGTAAGAGTACAAGGTGGTAAGAGCACGTTGCAAGGCATCCAAGATATGCTCAATAATGTTCATGTCCAGGGAGTTTGGTGGCCAGCGGATGTGTTTAAACTCAGAAGAGTGTTCCAGGAGCCAGTCTGTAGTAATTATGCGCGTGTGGAGAGTCGGATTTTTCTGCTGAAATTGCCCAAGTCCGTTGGAACGCACAATGAACATGAATGGACGCAGGTGAGCAGACAGGATGCTTAGATACGCGTCATATGTCAGAGTCGTTTATAGACGTATCAGGGGTCTCATCTCACTCCAATTACACACGCCCCAAGCCACTACGGAGACTCCACCAGCTTGAACAGCCTCACCCCCTCCCCCTAACCCCCCACCCAATGCATGGTCCACGGATTCGTAAGGTTGTCTTGATACCTTTACACGTCCATCCGCTCGATACAGTTTCAAACGATAGTCATCCGACCAGGCAACACGTCTCGTGTTAACGGGCCCAGGCGGGTCGTAAAGCTTGTGCCGTGCAGTCATCAAGGGCACACGAGTGGACCTTCGGTTCCGAAAGCCCATATCGATGATGTTTCATTGAATGGTTCGCTCGATGACACTTGTTAGTGGTCCAGGCTTGAAATCTGCAGCAATTTGCGGAAAGGTTGCACTTCTGTCACACTGAACGATTCTCTTCAGTCGTCGTTCGTCTCGTTCTTGATGATGTTCTGGCAGCACCGATGTCGGAGATTTGATGTTTCATTAGACTCCTGATGTTCACCGCACACTCGAGAAATGGTTCTACTGAAAAATCCCGACTTCATCGCTACCTCGGAGATGCTGGGCCCCATCGCTCGTGCGCCGACTGTAGTACCACGTCCAAACTTACTTAAATCATGATAACCTGCCATTGTAGCAGCAGTAACGGATCTAACAACTGCGCCAGACACTTGTGTCTTACATATACATAGCCGACCGCAGAGCCATACTCCACCTGTTTACATACCTCTGTATATGAATACACAAGCCTGTACCAGTTATTTTGGGTCTTTAGTGTATTTCGCGACCTACCGGACCTTGCTTTCCAAGTAGCCGTCCTATATACCGGTATGCTATGAAAAGTAATAATCCAGTAACGTTCCCCTGGAATACGCCGGAAGTCAGTTTTACGTCTGAAGATGTCTCTCTGTTGAGATTAAATGCTGTGTTCTAGAAACTCTTCAGTCCAGACACTCAATTGGTCTGATATTACGTACGCTCGCACTTTGTTCGATTGGTGGCAATGAGGAACTGTAATGAAATCCTTCCGGAAGTCGTGGAATACGGAATCAACCTGGTAACCGGTATTTAGTGGTTTCGGGATCTCGTGGACGAAAAGAACGAACTGAGTTCCACACGACCATTGTTTTCGGGACCAATGTTGATACCTACGAGGAGAATTACGGCCTCCAGAAATATCATAATACCCGAGCCTGGAAACTATTTCAAAAGTCTGCAAAACACCGATGTCAGAGATACAGGACTACAATTTTTGTGTCCGTTTCAGTATCATTCCCGGAAACGGTTTTACCATTGATTAGGAACGCTTTGCTCCTCCAAAGATCTACGGTACGCTGTCGAAACAAGTGGAGCAAATTCCTTTGCATTACTCTGTGTAGAATCGCTTTGTTATGCCGTTTCGTGCAATGGCCTATCCCCTTTTAAGCGATTTCAATTTCTTTTCTATTCTTTGCCCACTAATTTCGATACCAACCATAATGACGTTCGTGCGCCGATTTAAAGAAGGAACTACAGTGCGATCTTCCTCTGTAAAATAGTTTTGAAAAAGACATTTATTATTTCGGCCTTCCGTATGTCATCCTACGTTTCGATGTCTTTATAGTCACAGAGTATCTGGGCAGATTGCTTCGATCTGTTTACTTATTTAACGTAGGAACCAAATATATTAGAATTTAGAACTTTTTCCAGTTGATGGCGGGATGATGCAACAACCAGTAATGTTTGGACGAGATAAATAGTCCTGGCTGTAAAACTGGCTTTATTACTCAACACTTTGCCACAGCCTGGCCCGCTGTGAATCCCTCATCCACTGTATCTCATAAACAATTAAATACAATCATTGCGATACCTGGGAGCAAGATGATAAAGGAAAAGAGCAAAGAGCGATCCATGTTTGCAGACGAAAAGAAAATTATGAAAGTAATTCAAAATACTGAGCAGCTGCATCTGGATGACAGTTAGAAACTAGCATCGGATGCGATCAAGACTGCTTTTAAACAATTTTATCACAATAGCTGTGGGCCAGCTGTTTTAAGAGAGGATACACCGGCCTTAAGACATCCTTCCCAACCGCATCAGTGCATGCATCCGGGACAGAGGGGGTGCAACGTCATACTGACATGCAGATTCATGTTTCCAGGTTCTGGCAAATTTAAATTTAACATCACATACCACCGAAGCGAAGCGAAGAAGAATGGGTAGCTTTAGGAATGAAATGGTGAAGGCAGCAGAGGATCAAGTAGGTAAAAAGACGAGGGCTTGTATAAATCCTTGGGTAACAGAAGAAATACTGAATTTAATTAATAAAAAGGAGAAAATATAGAAACGCAGTAAATGAAGCAGGCAAAAAGGAATACAAACGTCTCAAAAATGAGATCGACAGCAAGTGAAAAACGGCTAAGCAGGGATCGCTAGAGGACAAATGTAAGGATGTAGAGGCTTATCTCACGAGGGATAAGATAGATACTGCCTAAGAAAATAAATCTCAATCATATAGGTAGAGCGATTGCGTATGTTAATACGCAATGGCTTGGTCTAATAAAAATGTAAGGGAATAGTCCGATGAAATTACTGAATAATATTGTAATGAAAATTGAGACGAAGATAAACGTTGTTCTATTAAATGATTTTGGTCCTAATAATGTTTTAAATTCATTGTGTTGGGTTAAATTTAGTTTATTCCAGATAATATTAATTCGTGATAGTGTAAGTCAAAATATTAATGGGATTAATAGTAATCCTAGGAATGTTTTAGTTCAATGTAATGATAAGTTGAAGATATTAGTTTATGGATCAAATGTTGAAAATAAGTTTGTTATCATTTTCAGGTTAGATTTTTTATGTCAGTTGTTCTGCTCATTGTAAGGTTCCTTGATTTCCCAGCGCTACCGATCGAACACCGTGTCATCCTCAGCCGATAAGTGTCGCTGGACTCGGATGTGGAGGGGCATGTGGTCAGCACACCGCTCTTTTGGCCGTTGTCAGTTTTTGTGACCGGAGCCGGCACTGCTCAGTTATGTATCTTCTCCATTGAACTCACAAGAACTGAGTGTACCCAACTTGCAACAGTGCTTGACAGACTCCTACGGTTATCCATCTACCTGTCACTCGAGCCCGACAGTGCTTAAGTTCTGTGTTCTGACGGGAATTCGTGTTACCACTGAGACAAGGTCGTTGACTTAGCAGTGCTCACTAGCCTTCTTTTATTCATTGTTGTTTCTTTGGATCTGCTCAAACAGTGTTTAAAGTAGTTACTGTTAAGATAACCGCAAGAACTTGTACTTAGAGTTTACTAGTGTTTTTTAATTCAAAGGTTTTTTTCTTTCGTTAAAATAGTGTTTAATGCTTTCAGTGATTGCCAAACTTATTTGTTCGTCAGTATTTGTATTTTATTAGAACAGCATTTAACACTTTCAGCACTTGCCAAACTTATTTTACTCATTGATGTTTGTATATTAGAAGGATAGCGTTTAATTATGCTTGTATGCGTGTGTATTGCAGGAGCGATTTGCCGCTATTTAATGCTTTATTTATCGAATAAAGGGGAAACCCAGAAAGGTATTGTATGCTTTGGTTAGTCTTGTGGCATTCACCGAATAAGTTTGTAAAGTTATCATACATATGTGGAAAAGGTATCTACTTTGGTAAGATAGCTGGACCGTGGACTTTACTAAATCCGCATTACTTACCATTAGCAGTTTTCTGAACTACCTACCTACGTAATTTGTTCATTTGCCGTTTCCACTCAGCGGGCTCAGCTGATACAGTCTGTATATTTGGTCGACTATAGTCGCAGTTCACTTACCTGTAACCTCCGAAATTAAGCGTTTGCCTTAATACGAGTTAAAGTTGATGTTTTCGTTTGTCATTGCGACGTAAAGCTCAGTCTCTTTATGAGCCCAATCAGCTTCCTGCCAGTGAGCCGTCCGTTGTGGCCGAGAGGTTCTAGGCGCCTCAGTCTGGAACCTCGCGACTCCTACAGTCGCAGGTTCGAATTCTGCCTTGGGCATGGACGTTTGTGATGTCCTTAGGTAAGTTAGGTTTAAGTAGTTCTGAAATTTAGGGGACTCCTGACCTCAGATGTTAAGTCCCATAGTCTTACCAACTGTAAAAACAGTTTGCACGACTGCACGCCTTTAATTGATTTATCCTGTTTCTGTCTATGTTATTCATGTTCATTGTAGTTTAATTCTGTTCACTTAAGATTGGTCAGTGTTGCCGTAAACTGGTCTTCATGACCAAGGCATCGTGCTCCTTAGTGAAATTTGAATGTAAAGTTTCATTACTTGAAATTATTTCGCTGTGGCAGACATTTATCGCTGGACCTTAAGCCATTTGTGTAATTGCTAAGAGTAGTAATTTGTTTGATCAAATGTTATTCTCGACGCGTAATTGATAAAGATCAACGCCGTATGTACAACAACAAAACTCCAAGCAACGTTATTACCTTCACAATTTCATCAGTTCTCAAACGTCTGTATCTGAACAAAATTTCTTCAATAATGGAGACAGTCTCTTCCAATTGGACATTTGTAAAAACAATTGTGTGAAATCTTATGGGACTTAACTGCTAAGGTCATCAGTCCCCATGCTTACACACTACTTAACCTATGTATCCTAAGGACAAAAACACACTCCCATGCCCGAGGGAGGACTTGAACCTCCGCCGAGGGATATTTGTATATAGGTTTGTTATGTCCCAAGAGAGTAGATTACGGACCGCCAGGAAAGATCTGCTGTGCAAAAGTTTTCCCAGCTCTTTTCTAATAGATATAGCAAATACTCATTGCCGATCAGTTTAAGCAAATAGCTTGAGATCTCCTCGCCTGGGTTCCCAATACCGTTAACAATGGGACGTATTGGGAAATACTTCTTATCGGTCTTAATTTGCACTTGCGTATTAGGGGCCTTCGGTTTCATTACCCTAAAACACTGGACTCTATCATGAGGAACGATAGGTCCTTATAATACAATTCAATAGGACCATTATAATTTTCACCATTCTCTTGGAACAACTGTAAGGTTTGTCAATGCGTACTTTTTATCAATGATAACCGCAGCATTTTCGTTACATGCTTGTACAATTCAGTCATTCTCCTTAGGGAGATTTTTGTTAATAGACGCCAAAATTATACGGCCCCTACTCCATAAGTTGATTTGCTTTGGAAGTGTCAGTTTCTCGGATATAAGAAAAGCGGAGGCACCGAGAGAAATTATAATATCTACTACCAAGGAGGTAGTAGCAGTTTCATCGAGACGAGGTTTGCTGCAATATTCAAGGCCTTTGTTGAGCATATTCAGTGGCTCATTATTGAATACAACTTATGTTAGGTCCACAAGACGCTCTGCAAAGGGTAAGTGGACCTTCAGCTTTCTAACATTTTGCTGGGATGTTCTCCAATAAATTTTTCTAACATTTTGAAGTATAAAATCTTGCGTAGCGATGTCCAATTGGCTACTTTCCTAAATACAGCAATTCAAATCCTAAACAGACCACCATACATGTCACATCCTGTCATCCCCATAAATATAATATGGATTACTCTTAGAGCCTTGATACATTAATCGCATTATGGTAGAGTCAATTAATAGCGAACTGGAAAATATAAAATATACAGCTTCTAATAATGGCTAAATCCTTCCATCATTAACAAGTTGTATAAGCTAAAGACAATCTAAATTACCATGGAGATGCCTACATCACTTTACCGCAGGATTATAAGTGTGCTACGTTCCCGTTTCTAGGTATCCTGTGTTACGCAATTGCCAAAGAATTTCCAATATCTTAATGTAAAAGTGGAATTGACCAGTTCTAATAATATTAAATAGCACTATATCCATAATGAGTGAGCCCGTAAAGAAATGTATGTGGCTTCTGCAGCATACAGGCTTTAGTGTAGGAGAGTAACGTAGCTATGGATGGTCCTGTATTGCCTAATAAGGTTATTAATAGGTGTCCAGCGATGATATTTGCAGCTAGTCCTAGTATCAGGATTAGCAAAATGAGTTCACCTGTTTAACATTAATTTAGCCATAATTGGATTTGGAATTACCTTATTAACTACAATTCAATGATAATGAGATGTAGTACGGGATGGAACATATCAAGGATTACATACAGGATTTGTATCTATTGGATTATGATGAGGAATAATTTTATTTATTGCTTCAGAAGTCTTATTCTTTGCATCATTCTTTTGAGCCTTCTTTAGCAGAAGACTATCACCAACAATTGAACTAGGAATATTATGACCTCCAATAGGAATTCAGCATTTCAATCCTATACAAATTCCATTACGTAATACAGCTATTCTTTTAGCTTCAGGAGTATCCGTAACATGAGCACACCACAGTCTTATAGAATCCAACCACACTCAGGCACTACAAGGCCTATTCTTCACAGTACTATTAGGATTATATTTCACAATACTTCAAGCATTTGAATACTGAGAAGCACCTTTCACTATTGCAGACGCTGTATATGGATCAACATACTTTGTTGCAACAGGTTTCCATGGACGCCATATATTTGTTGGAACAATCTTATCAACAACAATTTCGGATGGAAATTGAGTTTTAGTGAGCATTGGATAAATATTACGTCGCACAGATAGGTTGCAATTAGACTTGACAGGAAGCGCGGTCTTGGGTACACCTCGAACACAACCACGCTACCCAGTACAATGACGAATTGACAGTAAAATCAAAACCTAATATACGTTTGCTAACAAACGCGAATACGTGTCCAGAAAATTTGGGTAAACACAGGCTAGTACGAAAAGAGAGTACAAACGAACACCTTCGCTCGCAATGGGAAACTGGACGAACAACCACAAACACCAGCTAGACCCGAAAGGAACCGGGATGCCGTGGGTCACGCGTCAGCAAAGATCCAAGATCCAAATTACTGCCACTTACAAAAGGTTTCACCATATAGTCCAGAATACAGACACGCAACAGTTTCCCGAGCAGGTTCGCTTCCTCAAACGGTAAGGTAGCTGACAGTTAAACTGGAGTGGGCGTGATGGCGCCAATCATGCTCCACACTGCAGGCCGCCTCCTCCCATCTATGTTTGGTCCAACAGAGTGTCCACATGTCATCGGTAAACGCTGACACGCAACAGCCCAAGCCACTGCCAGGAATTCACTACCAAAGGCTTGGCGAGCACGCTTTTATATAGCCATCCATAGCGTCTTACGAGACCTCCTTCCGGTATCCGAGCAATGGGCACAGAGACACACAGGGTAGGCACAGTCGATTACCTAGCACCAACGACGCCGTGCACACAAGTCTCAATCCCTCTCAAGCGGTACATGTACGTGGCTACTCTGAAAATCGCAAATAAGTGCTTCGCAGAGGGTTCATCGAACCACGTTCGCACTGATTGTCCGCTATTCCACTCTCGAACAGCGCTCGAAAAAAAAAAAAAAACAAAAAAAAAACGAGCAGTGATTTTTAATTTATCATGATGATCGTATCCCCCCATGTTGCTCGGCGTCAACGATATATTTTCGCATTCGGAGGAAAAAGTTGGTGATTGAAATTTCGTGAGAAGATCCCGTCGCGACGAAAAACGGCTTTGTTTCAATTGTCTTGTCCTGTATTATGTCAGTGAAACTCTCTCCCCTATTTCTCGATAATATAGAATGTGCTACCCTTCTTTGGACTTCCTCGATGTACTCCACTAATCTTAGCTGGTAAGGCTCCCATACCTTTCAGCAGTACTCCAAAAATGGACGGAAAAGTATACTGTGGGCAATCTCTTTAGTAGATCAGTTGCAACTTCTAGGTGTTCCGCAAATAAAACGGAGTCTTAGGTTAGCCTTCCCCACATTATTTTCTAAGTATTCTTGGAAATTAAGTCACTCGTCACTGAAATTCCTAAGTATTTAGTTCAATTTATGATATTTAGAGTTGATTGCTTTACCGTGTAACCGAAGTTTTACGGGTTCTTTTTACCACTCATGTGGAGGGCTTCACACTTTAGGATTGATTTCCAATTTTCGCACCATAAAGGTATCTTATCTAAATCGTTCTGCAATTGGTTATGATCCTCTGATGACTTTACTAGACCCTAAACAACAGTGTGATCTGCAATGAGCATAAGATGGCTGTTCAGATTGTTTCCTAATTCGTTTATTTTTATAAAGAACAACAGAGGTCCTATAACTCTACCTTGTGGATCGCCAGAAATCACTCCTATTTTACTCAATGATTCTGTCATTTACTAAAATCTGTGACTTCTCTGACAGAAAATCACGATTGCAGTCATATAACTGAGACGATATTCACAAGCACACAGTTTAATTACAAGTCGCTTGTGAGGTACAGTCACAAGACTTCTGGAAATCTATAAATACGGACTCAAAATGAATTCCTTTGTTGATGGCATCCAACACATCGTGTGAGTAAAGAGCTAGCTGTGTTTCTCAAGAACGATGTTTTCTAAATCTGTGTTTGCTATATGTTCTTTTCGAGGTAACTTATAATGTTCGAACATAATATTTGTTTCGAAATCCTGCTGCTTATCGACGTTAATCACATGACCCTGTAATTTAATGGATTATTGCTGGGGCCTTTCTGGAATACAGACGTGACCTGTGTAACTTTCTAGTATTTGAGTTCGGATCTGTCGTCGTATATGATTGTTAAGTGTGGAGCTATTGCATCATCACACTCTGAAAAAGTATCGGAAGACCTGCTTTTATTAAGTGATTTAATTTGCTTCACTACTCCGAGGATATCTACTACTAAGTTATTCATGTTGCCAGCTGTTCTTGATTCGAATTCTGCAACATTTACTTCGTATTATTTGCTGATGGAATTTCGAAAGACTGTGTTTACTAACTTTGCTTTAACAGCACTGTCATCGATAGTATTTCCATTGCTGTCGCGCAGAGGAGTCATTGAATGTGTCTTGCCGCAAGATCAATTTACATACGATCAGAATCTCTTTGAATTCCCCGCCAGGTTTCGCATTGAAGTCCGCGCTAAATTCCGAACTTCTGTAAAATCGCCAATCTTGGGGATTTTGCACTCGTTTGATTTCGACATTCTTGTTCTGCAGAAGTGATCTGACCTGTTTTGTGTATCACTGGGGAACAGTTATGTTGTTTGTTAGTTAATTTGGTATAAATCTGTCAATTGTTGTTGATATTTTTCTGAATTCAAGCCATACCTGGTCTACACTTACGATGTTAATTTGGAAGGAGTGGATATGTCTCTCAGGAAGGCACCAAACGAAGTTTTATCTCCTTTTCTAAATACACATTAAGTTCATTTTGCTTCCTCTTCCCCTGTTCTTTGAGTCAATTTTTTGTCACGGAATGTATTTATCAGTCTTAGAGAATTATGTGGAAACAATTTCTAATAGAAGCCACATAAAGTGACACAGTTCTGTTAAATGTGACATAGCACTGATCGTCATACCTACCATGTGAATGAAGAAAAACCAATTGGCAAATTCAATAGTGTGCGACAGCGAACAACTTCATCAAGCGTAACTTAGGAGAAGATAAAATGAGACGGATGCGATGTTTATGACCACACGTAATACTGCACGTAATTCAGACACATCTTTTGTCTTTGCAGATTTAAAGTATGGAGTTGATACCTCTATGTCATGTTAGTAACTGATTTATACGGCTTCTAGGTATACAGCCACCAGAGGGTCATTTCCCTCTCGCTTTGTCTGCCTCTCTGTCTTTCTCTCCCTCTCTCTCTGTTATCCTTTAGGGTAAATGTAAAGCTTTCTGCAGAATAATTGTATACAAGGAGAAATTAAAATAGCTGTAACTGCTTTTCGCAAAGGCGACAGATTCTTTTTTAACGTGGAGTAACATTTGTACGTGTAATGGACTCATCCGGAATAATCACACGACACAACCGTTCTGGCGCTTACCGCTTAATTATCTCGCCAGTTGTTTGAAAGCGTTTTGACCTTTTAAGAGAATTTTTATACGCTCACGCATCCTGTGTCATGTATGTGTGATATCTCTAAAAGCGTTGAAAACAGTATTCTATATCTGCGACAGAGGGCGGACTGACGTGCCCCTGCGGCTGAACATGCTTTGCCGAAGTGTTGAGGCACATGTGGTATTGTCACGTAGCTGTCGTACAGTTAAAATACATTTGCCTACTTTGGGAGCGGATTCCGAACATCGAGAAAACAAGGAAAAACTACAACTTGCGTCCGTAAATGTTTTGTGTTACCACTAAAGAACGGTTTACAAATCTCTCGTCAGAAACCTATAAAATACTTGAGAATGACTGTAAGTGGCTTCTACACATGCAATTATTTCTCAGACAATTAGGTAGCGCAATGTCGAGACACTGGACTCGACTAGGTGACCATGTCAGGGCGCAATTAGCGTATTTATTAAAAGTCGTTTTGCTTTCTGAAATTCTAGTATTTATCTTGCAATTCTGTACTGGATTATAGACACATGTGGAAATTGTATCAGTGTTGAAAAACAAAGTCGAAAATGTGAAAAAGTCTATCGTCTGTTACACACTACATTCGTGTGATCCAAAATTCCATAAAGAGAGTGCTACGGGCTACCAATACGACGATAAATATAAAATACCTACGCGAGAGATAAATACTCTGTGGAATTTAAGCATCTCCGTGCGAACTCGATAATAAAGATATACAGACTGTATTGAGCTCATAGAGTAAATATCTCTGGAATGAGCATTGTGTTCTGCGCATGTTGTCAACATTAGACCAGGACTGTCACGTGTTTTCGGGACTTCGCTGTGCGTGTGTGCTTCTGCAGCCTTTGAAGTTTATAAAATCAAGAGTTTTTGTTATGTTTCACCGTTTGTTGAGAATGTAACAGCGATGATGAATTACGGCTCGTACAAAAGCTTATAAACAATCGTTTTCTCTCGTAAATTTGCTACTGGAACAGGAATGGGAATGGTTAGTTGTTTCAGCAAATACTATCCTCCATGCATTTATGAGTGACTTGTCGATTATGTATATAGGTTATTCAGTCTACTCTTTATTTAATAAAGTGGGAGCATGTACGTAAAATGCGTTAAGTAAATACTTCAAAGCGTCATCAGTAAGAAAACAACATATATAAATAATCCCCGACACTTACGAAAGGAATTCGTCTGTATTAGGGATGTAGTGACATTCTAAATACACAGGGCGCTATACGGACAAACACACGACGTCCCGAGATCACGTGACCAGGCCGGCAATGTATTTTGACAACAAAATGGCTCTGAGCACTATAGGACTTAACATCTATGGTCATCAGTCCCCTAGAACATAGAACTACTTAAACCTGACTAACCTAAGGACATCACACATCACCGAATCATCATGTTGACAACACAAAGTCTGTTCTGCGCATATGAATGCTCACTCCAGACATGTTTACTCTATGATTGAGCTACGGCAAAGAGATAATTATTCCATGTTGTACACTGGAAGGGAGATGTTCTATGTCGCATTGAGACGAGGTTGTTGGAAGCAGCCATTAAGGTAGTAATCTACGATTTATGGTATTTAAGAAAATAAATACATGTAAAAGCACAAAATGAGTATCAGGTGTGTGGAGTTCATAACACTTAATGATTTCAAAAGAAATATTCAGTCATTATAAAGACGTAAGTCGTTCGGAAGTGTTGTGTGGTTTGATGGTGCGAACCTGCAGTTTTACACGGTTTTGGGATTTGTCGTGAATATTTCTCCGGAGACCTAAATAATTTCATGAACTAAAGTTGGACGCCAAATTCCATACACATGACACAGCATAGCACTTGGCTGTACCGATCGATTTCCGTAAAGCGGTAAATTAAGTGATTTCAGGTGGAGAAGTTCCATCAAGGAGACTCGACGAGACCTACTGCTGCGAAACGCATATGGTATTACCGTATTCTTTAGCTTACGGAGAACAGTAAGCAATATAGACTTCACAACCACCGCAAACATAATAAAAAGGACTCAACTTAAATAAAAGGAGGAAACAGTAAAAATAAATCGCTAAACCAAACCATTTATAAAAAATCAATTAATAATAATACACAATCACATGAATAAAACGCTCATTAAATAATAGAGAGAATGAAAATATGAACTCTAAAATATTTTTCCCTTTGGGTTTAATAGAGAGGTGATGGCAGTGGCGGTTGTTCTAATCCTTCGTATTGTGAGTGTGTGTGGGGCGAGTGCTTTCGGGCAAAATACATCAGAAGACCTGAATATCTCGTCCAGCACAACGTCCTAAACGACTGGAAAAAAGTGCACTGGACTCCGTATGTAAGAAAGGTAAAAGAACGGACCCACAAAATTGCAGAGCAATATCCCTAACTACTATTTGTTGCAGAATCCTTGAACACATTCTCAGTTCGAATTTAATAAAGTTTATTGAGGCTAAGGCAGCTTATTCAAAAATGGTTCAAATGGCTCTGAGCACTACGGGACTTAACATCTGAGGTCATCAGTCCCCCAGAACTTAGAACTACTTAAACCTGGCCGGCCTGAGTGGCCGAGCGGTTCTAGGCGCTTCAGTCTGGAACCGAGTGACCGCTACGGTCGCAGGTTCGAATCCTGCCTCGGGCGTTGATGTGTGTGTCGTCCTTAGGTTGGTTAGATTTAAGTAGTTCTAAGTTCTAGGGGACTGATGACATCAGATGTTAAGTCCCATAGTGCTCAGAGCCATTTGAACTACTTAAATCTAAGGACATCACACACATCCATGCCCGAGGCAGGATTCGAACCTGCGACCCTAGCTGTCACGCGGTTCCAGACTGTAGCGCCTAGAACCGCTCGGCCACTCCGGCCGTCTAAGGCAGCTTATGCCCACGAATCAGTTTCGTTTTAGAAAGCATCGCTCGTGCGAAACTCAGCTTGCCCTTTTCTTACATGACATACTGAGAGCTACGGAAGAAAGGCAACAGGCAGATTCGATATTTCTAGATTTCCAGAAAGCAATTGACACGTGCTCCACTGCTGTCTGTTGACGAACGTAGGGGCATATGGAATAATCTCAGGGATATATGAGCGGCTCGAAGAACTATAGAACCCAGTGAATTGTCCTCGACTGCGAGTGTTCTTAAGAGACAAGGGTATCGTCAGGAGTGCCGCAAGGAAGTGTGGTAGGACTATGTTGTACTCCATAAACATATATGATTGGGCGGACAGGGTGAGCAGCGGTCTGCTGTTGTTTTCAGATGATGCCGAAGTGTACGGTGACGTGTCGAAATTGAGCAACTGTAGGAAAATACAAGACGACTTAGATAAAATTTCGAGTTGACGTGATGAATGGCAGCTAGACCAAAATGTGGAAAAATGTAAGTTATTGCGGATGAGTAGAAAGAACAACGCTGTAATGTCCTGATACAGTACTACTCGTGTCCAGCTTGAAATGGTCAAGTCATTTAAATATTTGGGCATAACAGTTCCAAGCGATATGAGGTGGAACGAGCATGTGAAAACTGTGGTAGGGGCGCTGGTGCGACCTATCCTTGAGTACTGCTTGGATGTTTGGGATCTGTAGTAGGTCGGATTGAAGAAAGACAGCGAAGCAATTCAGCGGAGGGCTGCTAGATTTGTTAATGGTAGGTTCGAACAAAACGCGTTATGGAGACGCATCGGGAACTTAAATCTAAATTCCTGGAGGGAAGGCGGCGTTCTTTTCGGGAAACACTATTGAGAAAACTTAGACGACCGGCATTTGAAGCTGACTGCCGAACGATTCTGCTTCCGTCGACATACATCGTGAGTGAAGACCACAAAGATAACATACGAGAAATTAGGGCTCATACGGAGGCTTACAGACAGTCGTTTTTCCCTCACTCTATTTGCGAGTGTATCAGGCGGGGATATGACAAGTATTGGTACAGGGAACCCTCCGCCAAGCACCTTACTGTAGCTTGCAGGGTATCTCTGTAGGTGTAGATGTTGAAGTGGATTTTATTGTTTTACGATAGGTTGCTCTGGCTTGATCTCAATAATGGACATAGGTGGTGAACTGCGACCATCTCACCGATGTGCGACATTTACATTAAATAGGCAAGGTTCAGACGCTGAGTTCAGGTGTACTCCATACCCTAATTCAAAGTAACAACACGTAAAAGGTGGACTATTACTCCACATTTGCTTGAACATTATGAGTTCACTTGCTGAGTATTGCCATGCAATACTGTTACTCGTGAGGAGCTATGATGTGTTTATATACAGGGTGTTTCAAAAATGACCGGTATATTTGAAACGACAATAAAAACTAAACGAGCAGCCATAGAAATACACCGTTTGTTGCAATATGCTTGGGACAACAGTACATTTTCAGGCGGACAAACTTTCGAAATTACAGTAGTTACAATTTTCAACAACAGATGGCGCTGCAAGTGATGTGAAAGATATAGAAGACAACGCAGTCTGTGGGTGCGCCATTCTGTACGTCGTCTTTCTGCTGTAAGCATGTGCTGTTCACAACGTGCAAGTGTGCTGTGGACAACATGGTTTATTCCTTAGAACAGAGGATTTTTCTGGTGTTGGAATTCCACCGCCTAGAACACAGTGTTGTTGCAACAAGACGAAGTTTTCAACGGAGGTTTAATGTAACCAAAGGACCGAAAAGCGATACAATAAAGGATCTATTTGAAAAATTTCAACGGACTGGGAACGTGTCGGATGAACGTGCTGGAAAGGTAGGGCGACCGCGTACGGCAACCACAGAGGGCAACGTGCAGCTAGTGCAGCAGGTGATCCAACAGCGGCCTCGGGTTTCCGTTCGCCGTGTTGCAGCTGCGGTCCAAATGACGCCAACGTCCACGTATCGCCTCATGCACCAGAGTTTACACCTCTATCCATGCAAAATTCAAACGCGGCAACCCCTCAGCGCCGCTACCATTGCTGCACGAGAGACATTCGCTAACGATATAGTGCACAGGATTGATGACGGCGATATGCATGTGGGCAGCATTTGGTTTACTGACGAAGCTTATTTTTACCTGGACGGCTTCGTCTTTAAACAGAACTGGCGCATATGGGGAACCGAAAAGCCCCATGTTGCAGTCCCATCGTCCTTGCATCCTCAAAAAGTACTGGTCTGGGCCGCCATTTCTTCCAAAGGAATCATTGGCCCATTTTTCAGATCCGAAACGATTACTGCATCACGCTATCTGGACATTTTTCGTGAATTTGTGGCGGTACAAATTGTCTTAGACGACACTGCGAACACCTCGTGGTTTACGCAAGATGGTGCCCGGCCACATGGCACGGCCGACGTCTTTAATTTCCTGAATGAATATTTCGATGATCGTGTGATTGCTTTGGGCTATCCGAAACATACAGGAGGCGGCGTGGATTGGCCTCCTTATTCGCCAGACATGAACCCCTGTGACTTCTTTCTGTGGGGACACTTGAAAGA
Organism: Schistocerca gregaria; assembly: GCF_023897955.1. NCBI lineage: Eukaryota > Metazoa > Arthropoda > Insecta > Orthoptera > Acrididae > Schistocerca > Schistocerca gregaria. Next base: position 199,567,750 of record NC_064922.1, read on the forward strand.
CCAGGTGTACCGCCAGAATCCAGAAACAATTGAACAGTTGAAGCAGTTCATCTCATCTGCATGTGAAGCCATTCCGCCAGACACGTTGTCAAAGGTTTCGGGTAATTTCATTCAGAGACTACGCCATATTATTACTACGCATGGTGGATATGTGGAAAATATCGTACTATAGAGTTTCCCAGACCGCAGCGCCATCTGTTGTTGACAATTGTAACTACTGTAATTTCGAAAGTTTGTCTGCCTGAAAATGTACTGTTGTCCCAAGCATATTGCAACGAACTGTGTATTTCTACCGCTGCTCGTTTAGTTTGTATTGCCGTTTCAAATATACCGGTCATTTTTGAAACAGCCTGTAATTTCTTAAGGAGAAATTAATGGGTGAGTCCTACCAAATGGTTCAAATGGTTCTGAGCACTATTCGGCCTTCTGAGGTCATCACTCGCCTAGAACTTAGAACTAATTAAACACAAGTAACCTAAGGACATCACACACATCCATGCCCGAAGCAGGATTCGAACCTGGGACAGTAGCGGTCGCTCGGCTCCAGACTGTAGCGCCCAGAACCACACGGCCACTCCGGCCGTCGAGTCCTACCAAAAAACATATACTCGAGCAGAGGGCAGTGTCAACACAGTATCTTTCATATTGTGGCTAAAAACGAGTGTTGTTCTCTACGAACTCTTACTGAGTGGTGTGTCAATGCCACTGGCATTTGTTGCCAACAGCTTCGACACTTTTTCATCGCAGTGCAAGACAAAGGAGCAAAGCGAAACTGCATCATGTGTTGCTACTACGCTGCTGCGCTAGTATTAGTCCTAGTCTAAGGATAGGGAAATTTTGTCAAAATTCAATGAAGGCACGATTGGAGGATGAAATCTGGGGCTGCTGGCAGAGTGTGGTAACAGTCCACAGTCAGCCGGCCGAGCTAGGTAAACATGGCACTCGTGGGTTCAGAGCTGCGGCGGCAGTATTTCGTGTATAATTTGTTTTGAGTGGAGCAACAACGAGGCAGAGAACTGCAGCATGCTTTAAGTTATTGCGATGTGTGATGCGGGGCACTAGGCCAGAGCCAAGAGTGGCGATTACATTCTGTTTTCTATTTACTTGTTCAGGCTATATTCCGTCTGCAACACCAGGGCGAGATGGAATGGCAGCCCCGGAACTTGGAGATCGCACGGTCTGCCTGAAAGAGGGCAGTGACAGCGGTCTGCGGTGGGTCCAGGAGGGGCTCGGTTCCACTCGAGTCTATGGGCAACGTTCGCTTCCCACCTGGAGTACCAGGATCTGGGTAAGGTGTATGCTGCGGGAGGCAGCGCTGCAACAGCACCAGAGATGGCAGCGGGTGTTGCCATCCGGCAAGCACCACTAGTGACAAGTTGAGGCACAGCATTTAGAAGGGCGCCGGTTCAACTCGAGTCCTGTCCTGGGAGCAGTGGCAGCCCAAGAGCCGCAGGTGACCAGTACATCCACCTTCGTTCCGTGGTCGGACAGAGCAGGCCAAACGGGTTGGACAGCGGCAAGGACCAGGGACTGTAGCAGTCTCTGGAATCATTGGCAGCAGCGCAGGGAAAGTCACAAACACGTCGGAGGCTGGCGACGGGGTGAGCGCGGTCGATTTCCAGTGGGGTGGCCTTGATAATGGCAGCAGTGGCATGGGCATGCCATGAGCTTGCTGAGTCAGCTGGAATTGCGACACTACACTTTACCCATCGAGTACTGTAAATTATCTGAACAAACAAATGTTACCAAATACCGCTGTATCACTCTGCACTGTCCGTTGACGCTCTTGAACTTGCTCAGCCTCCTGACAAATTTACGGCGCGGTGGGTCCCAGCTTCAGCTCTGGAATCTGGAGTCCTGGCTTCGACACACCGAGCCCACAACAGCGCGTTAATGCACTCTGTTAATGTCACAAACGAACCGATCCAAGTATTTGTTTAAATCATTCTTCACGCACTTGTTCTTCTTATTTCCTCAAATATTTACCTTTTCCACTCCTTAGCGGACAACCATCAAGATATTTCATTTCCAGATGAAAATACAGTGGAAACATTGTTTGACAAAATCTTTAGCCTAGAACCAGTAGTTTTCTACAGTTGTGGGTCCGGTAAACTACCTAAGCATTGTCGGAGATTTAAGACAATGTGAAAGAATTTGCAGGGTGTGACACAAGAAAATGAAATTAATATTAAGAAGTAGTCCTAGGTGGCACCATGCAGTTTATTGGTTCCAAAAAGGCACGTTTCACTTGGTTGGGGCATTGTCAGGTTATATGGAATTACAATGACAAACAATAAATAACCGGGCATGAGATCAAACGTTACAAGAATGATATCGACGCCCCAGTCTCGAATCTCCAGAGATTGAGACTGCCTAGAACGCGTAAATTTGTCAAAATTAAAGCTTACTGAACCTATCCTCGAAACGCACTTGGAAAATATGGTCGACATTATCGAGCAGACTTCACTGCTACCAGCAGACATGCCCTAACGCTATGGATCAAACGACGATGTGAAATACACCAAGACACAAACAACACAAAGTTGTTTAGGCACGCGCGACGCTGCAGTGAGGCGGAAAACTAGGAATCTTTCCACTCAGCGCAGAAGGTGGAGATGTGTTACCACTACATTGGTTAGTAGGTTTAAAAAGGGGGGAATGGACCAAAGTGCTAGGTCATCGGTCCCGACTAGACCATAGTCTTATACAGTACTGTGTCAGCTTAAGAAGGAGACAACACAGTGTCACATGTGGCATAACATTTTATCTTATTATACGCAATGGCTGTCTTTAAGAAGGAAATGGGATCTGTACATTATCTTGTTCCATTTTTATGTTGCAAATTGTATATCACATCTCTCAATGACATTATTAGAACAACCTTTATTTCCATAGTCCAGGTTGCCATTGTTGTACACAGAGTAAAGATAAGCAGTCCTTCTTTCTTTCCCGTGTTCGCCATCGTGTTAATGTTGTAGGTGACACAGATGGTATACCATAGAGTGTATCCCTTCACATAGGTTTATCTTTCATCTGTTTGACACGAGGTGTTGCTGCACAACGTTCAGTGCTCCCTTGTAAATTGAATATAAATTACAATTCGACCATTGGTTGTTGTCGCCAGTACAAATTCAGACTGAAAACAGAATAAAAAGAGCACTTGCAATTTTTAACATGTTAGCTTCGCTGTGTGCTACCGTTCGCACTGGATTGAATATCGCAGCTAGATACTTAAATTGCGGTAATGTGGTGAACATTTTTATTATATGAACTCTTCAACTTTAGCCTACTGACTATTTTCACTGTACTTAGTATTTAATTTTTAATCTATCTTATTCTACATAAGGTAAACCATGAAAGTCAAGAAAATGACTATAAGCAAAGACATATCTAGCTAACATGTTAAAAATTTCAAGTGCTCTTTTTATTCTGTTTTCAGTCTGAATTTGTACTGGCGACAATAACCAATGGTCGAATTGTAATTTATATTCCAATTATGCTTTTTCTGGTATCTGTAGTTATTTGAGAGCGACTACACAGTCGAAACGGCGTAGCATACAAAATGAAACAGAAATGAAAGCCATTGCTGCAGCCATTCCTTGAACAATTTTTTTGCGTTGGCGTCCTCTCGACGGCAACATTGAGTGACCTACTGCAGGTGCGCAGCAGACAAAGACTTCACTAGCTAGCCAAACAAGCGTTGCCTATCTAATGTTCTCCATTACAAAGTGCGTCATCTACTAAATCGCTACTTCGACAAGCTATGCAGCTGTGTGCCTCTCGCTACATGACATGAGTCTGAGGCATGTGTCGGCACCACCTCAAGGACGCAGCCTCGAACAAAAACTTCTCGCGACGTCTCCCGTCTCACTGACCTGACGCGATAGCCCACAAGAACTGGGTATTAGCTAAATGGAAGTACATCATGCTTCTGGCACCAAAGGAGACTGCTGTTTTGGCTACATCGCGGTCCCAAGGCAACCGAGGATGGGCATTTCCACTACGACTGTTGTTGTATAATTAACATTTTCAGGGTTGACCAGAAACATGACTCGAAAATTTCGAAGAGTTTCTTTGCGATGAATCCAGCTGCCGCAGTTGGGTACCGGATTGTGTGTCGGTCATTTGCGAAAACCAGTACCTTGACAAGACCTATTCACCAGAAATTTCCCTCCTCTGAACTAAAGCGACATTCCCCTTGTTCAATAGCGTCTGTGGAGTCTTCTGGAAGTCAAGGCAGAGGACGACGTTATCACAGCCATCCCAGAAAACGAAGCTGTGCATCAGTTTCACCTCTCATTAACAAGGGAGCACACTGTCATAAACAGTGGGAGAAAGTACTGCTTGAACATGTGCCACCCATCTAAAATCAGTGAAAATAAAGTCTTCATAGATATGGTAATTTTATTATAACGACCGATTTCGACCTAGACTTTAGGCTATGTTTAGACAGCACATCAGCTGAAGCTGATGCAGTTTCAGCGACTGAGTTCAACTCACTGTTCCACCTCTTGTCAACTTCAGTTGATCGTACTGTCTGAACATGGCCTAAGCCTAGGTCGAAAATGGTCATTTTAATAAAATAACCATCGCGATCAAGACTGTCTTTTCACTGATTTTATAAAGATTACAAGATCGCTGTTTTCCCAAAAATATTACCGAAATTTATGTTCCACTAATGGTCGCCTTCAACAATATTCTGTTGAGAAGCTGTTTTCCTGCAGCATAAATTTCTAAGTGTAGGAAACGTCCTCAACTGCTACGTAAAAGGAGCGTCCCAAATTGTTTTACAGAAGGGAAATGCTGTTGTACACAACAGTCGCCCCGTACCAGTCGGAAAACCACGGCTGCCACCGTTGAAATAGGGTTTCAGCTACTGCCACACCCACTGTACACACCTGACGTACGCCCGTTAACTCCTGTATGTCCTTGAAGAACCACTTCACTGGAGTGTGTCTCACCTACTGCATTACAACTCTCCGCAGGCCCTGGACGTCTCTGAAATGATGTCTATGCAGAGGTCTCTTTGTAGCCCCGACAGGGTTTTCACGAGCAATGGCCAAGTCAGCAGAATACGGTGGGTGTGTCAGTACCTGGAACCCTATTTAGGCGGTGGCAGTCGTGATTTTGCGACTCGTACAAGGTCTAGCGTTATCGTGTACTGGGGTCGAGTGATGTGGTGTACAACAGCGCATTTCGTGACGGTGCACACTAGCTGTACACTACCACCAGGCGCCTGCGGGTGTCTACAGTGTTTACACCCTGCTTCCACACAACCCACGTCGTCCAGCAGTGTCCTAGCCTATCACACTCCATGTTGTCCCGTGATTTTATTGCCACCTCCTGTTGCGTAAATATATTAGGTACTTGCAGTTGTACTGATGAATGAAATGGCGTGCCGTGAATGATGGAGACAGTGAAGCATAAATCAATGCGGAGGTAATTCCCAACCTATAAGTGCCCTTCCCTATCTCTCGAATGCTTTTGAGATGATTTGATTCAGAAAGATACTACAAACATTTGCACAGGACCGTCTTCTGGTACACTGATGGAGGAGGCAAAAGGGTGGAGAGTGTCGTACCTTGGGCATGTTCGCCTATTGGCACATGAGTCTTCGCGATAACATGACCTTCAGTAAAACTGTATGTGCATGTGGTATCAATATTACGTTCCATCTACATGAAGGGGATGGCATGTGGTCACAGTGCCAGAATAGTGTGTTCTTAGCTCCACAATACCAAATTGCTTTCTTGTTTGTGCCTTTCTGTACAGCTGATGTTCATCGGACTCGGGTTCAGCTGGTACTGTAGTCCGATGGCTCCCTCCGCGTAACATAGAGCATGAATGCTGAACTGCTTCATGTGGGCTGTCCAAACACAGACTTGCGTTTGACGCCAACAAGAAGCAGGAGAAAATCGACATAAGGAAGAGGACGTCTGCAGGCCTTCCAATCAGTCCATATCAAGAGAGATCACGTCCCAGATTCCGAGTCTGGAAAGAAGCTCGGCATGATGCCAGGCCATCGCCTTACATGTACCATGAACATTTATGAGAATAAGGTTAAAGAAGCGGGACGAATCGGTCAGCCTCTATCCGAAACTCAGATCACAGTCAACGTTGCCTTCAAAAGTGTACCACGTCTCCACGAAAACGTGACTGCTGCAACGGTCGGCTTTGTCACCTGAGCGTCACCTCGAAGGAAAGAGTGTTAACATAACTTGGCGACGAAACCTGTTACTCTGATTTCGTGTGCTAGACGTAGAAACCAAGTAAACACAGTCCCTGCTAGCTTGTGTGATATGTATACTTACGTCTGCACTTTAAAATAATGCGTAGTGATCGAAGTAGAAGGCAAGTTCTCCTAACAGATATCGGGTGTGGTTCCAACTTGACAGCATCGTAATACGTCAGCTGAATGACACAGTTCAGCAGCACAGAATCGTAATTCCATTGCAGAAAACTCATCGATTTGAAACACATAATTTATCAAATGAGTTTCGCTTCGTAAGTCCGACCATGAAGAGGCTATGTGATCGAACTTGTTGTAAGGCATTCCACATGGTCTAAAGGTACTGCATAAAAGTGACCTGAAAAAAATGTCTCATGTCTCGAGTTCTTGTTAGCAACTGATGCTCACAATACTTTATTGGACATAGATGAATGTATTGTAACCTCCTCAGAAAATATAAAATAATGTAACTTCCCAACAAAATAAAATAATATGAATAATATTCTCATTTAGTGTAACCACTCAACAGTGAAAATATAATACAATGTGACAAACCTATAACCTTTCAATAATTGACAGTCAATTTACCTGGTAAATTTTGGACGTCAGCAATGCTGCGTCATGGCCCTGATACATCATTCTGAATAAACTGAAAAATCTTACCTTAATTAGATCGCCGGATAACGCGTATATATCTGCTCCTATAAGAAATTTTCCTGGCGCAGCTAAGTGCAATGCTGGCCGATAGATTTGTCTTATAAAAAAGGAAAGAACTGACTTTTCTTTTCAATAATCGGGATTGCCAAGGATTGGAGAAATTAGTGAATTCTTTAAATTGAGATAAATGTCAAAAGTTACTTTTTATGAGAAAGATTATTATTAACAGAATTTTAAAAAAAACATTTACATGGGGCTTGATGTAACAATACTATATATGCGCGAGGCTGCTTTTACCTTATCCTACAACGCTCAGGCTCCGCCATCGCTGCACACGACCGGCCCAGCCAACACGATACACCAGACCAGACTGCTCGGTAGCAGCAACTTCTACTGCTACACAGTTCGTACTGCAGTCAATACTGCTCTTTGGTCTCAGATTCTCTTCTAGCTTACATATCGCAGGCAGCGCGTGAGCAATACATCGAAATTACATCAGCTCGAGTGCGCTATCAACAAACTCTTTAATCATGGACCAGTTACAGTATAATAGACAACTTATCAATTCTTCTGAACGTAAAAATGTCAATTTACTTGCACACTGAATTTGGAGGGAAAATTTGTTTTCTGGGTTGTACTGTACTAAAAGAAACAGTGATGTATCATTAAACGGTTATTAAATCTCGAAAGATAAGGTATTAAATTTTTCTTATTTAAATAAATAAATAAAAGAAACTAAGTGAGCCGTGGCGCAGTAGCTCGATTTACCTTTGCGCGAATGTCCTCTTTGCTTTACATATCGGTAGTGGTCATGTCTTTGGCTGCGGCCAGAGGATATGATGGAGGAAGCGGATGCTCAGTAGGTCACGCTTGGTGAGCAACCGTGAGAAAAACGAAACTGGATAACGTTGTGACGGCGTGAGCTCTGGTGAGCTCCTAGCGTTAGATGCGCACTCTCTTGCTGCGGTCTCGAGGGGCGAACGGATGGAGCAGGACTGTCGTGCCGTGGTCTTCTGTAGCTGGACGCGGTAAGGGGGCTGGCTGGCGTGGGGCGTAGGGGATGGGAACTTCCACTGCACGCCTGGGGCGGAGTCATGCCTGTTGCGACACGGTAGTGCGACGGCGACTTCTCAACTGGAACGTGAACATCCTGTGGACACGGCTCGATTTGTCCGCTTGATGCGCAGGCTTCCTTTGTTGAATAGTGAGCGCTGATAAATTTCCTTGGGATATTGTTATTCTTATGTCAAAATCCACCGTCCTCATCGCACTCTCATTGGCAAAAAGAAAAAAAGAGAAAAAACGAAGAAAGTATCGAAATGTGATGGGTGCTGTTATCCGAGCTGTGATACAATTTGTGCTGATACTTCTGAAGTAATTAAAAAGTGTGCGCGGGTAATTTGGTGACTGAGATTGTCACAATGTTAAATGATTACATAATTGTGTAAAACACCTTCCAGAGTCGTTGATACATTTAAATGGTTATTTAGAATCGGCTCCTTAATCAAAACGGTAGTTGTTAAGGTGCAAGTAGTTAAATTTTGTTCATTTGCAGTAGTCTGAACGGGTTCATTTTGAACTTTGTCTGTTCATTTGTTATTGATCCGTGTGGCTGGATCAGCGATATTCCCGCCGCCGCTATGGGTCGTCTTCCCGGTGGCGTGCGCAGTTTGCGCGGTGGCGCCACCTACCGGGCCGATGGCGGAGCGAGCGGTAAGCTCTAGCAAGTAGCGAGGATTTTGCTTTGGGACGCCTTCCTGTAACGTCGATTGAAGTGTCTGGCGGACAGTACAGGCGCCGTGCGAGGCAGCAGTAAGAGCACATCTAAAAGGGGCTGTTTACTCGGGGTGGAAGCAGTCACGTTACTGGGAAGCTGTTGGTGCATTTCGTTTCCTGCATGTCTCCTGGTACTGGCATCTGCGGCGGCTGGCTTCGTCGAAAACGGAAGAGGGTAATTTCCCTGCTTGTGCTGTAAATTGTAGCCGGAATCGACTACTGGGTTCAGTGCTGTTGATTTCATTTTCTTGGCCGGCCGCTGCTACTCCTACTGAGTCTGTCCTCGAATGTGTTAATTTCAACTTGCTTATTACGCAAGGTTCTAGTGAGAGCTGTATATGATGTGATGATTAACATTTACTAGGGCCTGGAGTGCTGATACATTCTGTCTGTAGATTGCTACTGTCAGTGCTAACCGCCATTGAAAACAGTTTGGCTGGCCCTTGCCTGAGTGCCGCCTGTTTATTGTATTTATATAACACGGCGGAGCTAAGCTGGCTAATTGCTATAGATATACTGGATAAAGTTTTCCCTGGATGTATTTTGCTGCGAATTGGAATAACATTACTATTTCTATCCGAAGTGATAGTGTGAGAGACACGTGTCTAACTCTAAATGAGTAGTTTCATAAATTCTTGTAAGTTACTGAAACGCCAGTTGTTATTGTGTGTTTAAATAGTTTGAAACTGATTCTCTTAATGAAACTACGAGAATTCCTTCAATGACAGTATCTGGATATGGTAATTAATTCTGATTTAAATAAATAATTTTTAACGTATTTCACTAAATGTTTAATAGGCCATACGTGCCGTGGTTTATGAATGTTTAAATTTTGAAGTAACTTGCTCTCACCTAAATGGTAATTTTAAAAATGTGTTGATGGTTTTATACGTTATTTGTCTTGTTTAAATGTGCCAAATAAATGTTCAGCGCCACTGACGACGGTGATTGAGAGATGTGTCACATGGTCCACTCCTACCACCCCACAGACTATTGTGCTGAGCTTGTGTCATTGTGTAGAAGTTGGATTCCATGACACATCAGTTCTTCTTCTACTGTGTCTCTTTGATGAGCTCCTGATAACTTAATAATTATGCTTGCGAGTCCTAGAGCTTGTACTGATGGCTGACGAGTGTTACGTACCTCATGGCTTTGTGGATCTTTGTTATGGCTACGTTGAATTATTCCGTCACCATATGCTAGTAGCTGCGCTCGCTCTGCTCTTTTGTTAGTGTAGTTCTTGAGACAACGTGCAGCCTTATTGGTGTCAAAAATTGAATTATTCAAAAAGCAATTCGTTCAACAGAATGCTGTGTAAGGTTTTCATTGGTTTTTAACTTCGTTGGCGTCTTGCAATTCAGGTTTGATCACTAGTAAATTTTGTCACTGTAAGAACACTTTGACTTGTACCCGCAATGATGTTCTGGAGTTTAGTGTAAATTGAGCGTTTCGAGGTTTAAATCGTAAATTGCGTTTGAGTTTCTGTTATGTTAGCTTGTTTAAGTCCATTGTGTATGTTACCAAAGAAACGCGTAGTTAAGATTGTGTTTGTCCTCTGGGAAAATTTACGTCTCACAAATGTTTTTACAGCATTACGTGTTTGCTAGATAATCCAGCCCCCAACACTCCACCACCTAGCTACTGGCTATCCCGCCGTTATCAGTAATGTACAAATGGTTCAAATGGCTCTGAGCACTATGGGACTTAAGATCTGAGGTCATCAGTCGCCTAGAACTTAGAACTTCTTAAACCTAACTAAGGACATCACACACATCCATGCCCGAGGCAGGATTCGAACCTGCAACCGGAGCGGTCGCTCGGTTCCAGACCGAGCAGTACTAGGCGCTACAGTCGGGAACCGAGCGACCGTCTGGTCGCAGGTTCGAATCCTGCCTAGGGCATGGATGTGTGTGATGTCCTTAGTTTTGTTAGGTTTAATTAGTTCTAAGTTCTAGGCGACTGATGACCTCAGAAGGTAAGTCGCATAGTGCTCAGACCCATTTGAACAATTTTTTTGTCGTGTGACAGACGATCTTTCAAAGCAGTGCAGAAACGAATCTTCAATTACTTACAATGGGCAGGCACAACACACAGGTGTTGAACTGATGTATCACCAGGACCAGGCAGCGTAGCGAAGAACTTGTACAGCGTCGGAACGATAGAGAATAATGCACTAGATGAAACTGTATAGACTTCAGTGGCTGTAATTTACTTTGTTGGTGATTTTTGTTACATAGATTGGTGATTTTTGTTACACAAGTATTGTGCCATCGTCTCAGAACAGTTCCTATCGCAGGTCATGTCAGCAGAAGAAGATTCGGTATTGGCAGTGTGTAAGCGGAAAAATGTTTCAACACTGAGAAAGAGCCCACATCCACAGCTTGCCACAGCAGTTAAGAATAATTTTTACTGAGTTCAGTACATGACAGTGATGCAAACACACTTCTCTGTCTCTGCCCAGCACTGAATACGGACTGTGGCTTCCACCCAGGCCGCTCATCCAGTACTCTACGCTGCTGACGGGAAGTCCGTGATCGGCTACTAGCCTTGAGGGTGCACGCCTATTGACGTCAGTGGTGCTCTATTTTCCTCGGCGCCTGTGCCCGTTGCTTCTGTCGCGTCGCCGCAACGGCACACGATGTTAGCTGTGCGGGGGTAAGCCTCTCTGCCCTCTGGCGAGAGTCATGCGACTGCTGCTACTGTGGCGCCAGGCCTCAGTATAGGTGAGCATCGGCGGCAGCAGGCGCAGACGGATGGTTAGTGAGGTTGTGGCACCAAGTCCTGTGGCAGGCGCTGCACGGTCTCTAATCCATGGTGGCAACTGGTGATGTCCAGTCGTCTGTCTGTCCAATTGGGTACGGAATGGAAACCACAGTGAAAATCCGATCTTCGTACAGATGTATTGGGCACTGTCACTTCTATGCCCGTCGATCGCGTTGCGTCTCTCTTTCCAGTTCATAGTGCACAGTGAGCATGTGAAGACGCCTAGATAAATAGTGTTTCTCTCCAAGTATAAGGACCTGACGAGAGATTACGCCTATAGTCATGCAGCCCTCATAACATAACTGTCATGCGCCTCTTTCTTCAAAACAATACTCGGACGCACTGTCAATAAATACGCTCCTGCTGCGGTGTCGATAGGAACTGTCAGATTACCCACAATACAACCTGTAACAGACTCCCCCTGAGTTTCATCTCTGCTCACATGAGCCGCTGGCTTTGAAGATAACATTTGGGCACAGACAACGCGCAGTAGGCCTGCGTGGAAAATTTTCGGAAAGAGTAGATGGCTGCCGTCTCTGACAAAAGGTACTGGACGGTTGATGCAGTGCTACTACAAACGTCTAAGTCGGAGAGATGAGAAGTTGCTGGAAAGCGTAGCTGACTGTTGAAAACAAAACATTTTTTATTTTCACAGTGGTTTCCATTTCGCGGCCGAATAGGCCTCGATTTTTGTCTTTACAGTTAGAATTTGGTGAAAAATTGTTCCCTGCGCCCGCGTTTAATTTCGCGTAATTCACGCGGATTTGGAATTCCTCTGGTCGCACGAGCGCATTGAGCGCTGTTGCAGCCGCTAGCGGGCAGGTCGGAGAAGAAGGAGTTAAGGACTGCGGCGACCTGGAGAAAATGAAAGTCTTACACGGACGGCAGTGAGGCGGTGTGTTGTTGTTGTCGCCAAGCGTCTGCCGTGGCCCGTTAGCAAGAGTCGTGCCTTTCTTTGCTCACTGCGGGTTTATCGAGGCCGAGTGTTGGTCGCAGCTGTGAACTTTGCGCGATAAAAGCTACGAGTGCTTCTGCAGGACGCACAATATTCGGCGTATCCTCAGCTATTGTTTGCAAGCAGCTTGTGTCCAATGTGGCGCCGGACTTGAGTCCGGACTGACCTTTGCAAGTACTGGACTCGATGGGATTTCGACTACGAGTAATCTTCATTACTTCCTGTCTCGGCGCTCTCTAGGCAAGCATTTGTCATTGGGCGCTGGATTTTACGAGAAATCACGATGAGCACCTGATTACGGTGCACGTCACTTAGTCTCACGTGGTGGCTATTTTGCTCCGAATCCTGGCTGATATATATATATATATATATATATATATATATATATATATATATATATATATATATATATATATATACTCCTGGAAATTGAAATAAGAACACCGTGAATTCATTATCCCAGGAAGGGGAAACTTTATTGACACATTCCTGGGGTCAGATACATCATATGATCACACTGACAGAACCACAGGCACATAGACACAGGCAACAGAGCATGCACGATGTCGGCACTAGTACAGTGTATATCCACCTTTCGCAGCAATGCAGGCTGCTATTCTCCCATGGAGACGATCGTAGAGATGCGGAATGTAGTCCTGTGGAACGGCTTGCCATGCCATTTCCACCTGACGCCTCAGTTGGACTAGCGTTCGTGCTGGACATGCAGACCGTGTGAGACGACGCTTCATCCAGTCCCAAACATGCTCAATGCGGGACAGATCCGGAGATCTTGCTGGCCAGGGTAGTTGACTTACACCTTCTAGAGCACGTTGGGTGGCACGGGATACATGCGGACGTGCATTGTCCTGTTGGAACAGGAAGTTCCCTTGCCGGTCTAGGAATGGTAGAACGACGGGTTCGATGACGGTTTGGATGTACCATGCACTATTCAGTGTCCCCTCGACGATCACCAGAGGTGTACGGCCAGTGTAGGAGATCGCTCCCCACACCATGATGCCGAGTGTTGGCCCTGTGTGCTTCGTTCGTATACAGTCCTGATTGTGGCGCTCACCTGCACGGCGCTAAACACGCATACGACCATCATTGGCACCAAGGCAGAAGCGACTCTCGTAGCTGAAGACGACACGTCTCCATTCGTCCCTCCATTCACGCCTGTCGCGACACCACTGGAGGCGGGCTGCACGATGTTGGGGCGTGAGCGGAAGACGGCCTAACGGTGTGCGGGACCGTAGCCCAGCTTCATGGAGACGGTTGCGAATGGTCCTCGCCGATACCCCAGGAGCAACAGTGTCCCTAATTTGCTGGGAAGTGGCGGTGCGGTCCCCTACGGCACTGCGTAGGATCCTACGGTCTTGGCGTGCATCCGTGCGTCGCTGCAGTCCGGTCCGAGGTCGACGGGCACGTGCACCTGCCGCCGACCACTGGCGACAACGTCGATGTACTGTGGAGACCTCACGCCCCACGTGTTGAGCAATTCGGCGGTACATTCACCCGGCCTCCCGCATGCCCACTATACGCCCTCACTCATAGTCCGTCAACTGCACATACGGTTCACGTCCACGCTGTCGCGGCATGCTACCAGTGTTAAAGACTGCGATGGAGCTCCGTATGCCACAGCAAACTGGCTGCCACTGACGGCGGTGGTGCACAAATGCTGCACAACTAGCGTCATATATATATATAGTAGAGGGAAATATTCCATGTGGGAAAAATATATCTAAAAACAAAGATGATGTGACTTACCAAACAAAAGCTCTGGCAGGTCGATAGACACACAAACAAACACAAACATACACACAAAATTCGAGCTTTCAAAACCAGCGGTTGCTTAGTCAGGAAAGGGGGAAGGAGAGGGAAAGATGAAAGGATGTGGGTCCCAAGGGATAGGGCAAGGAGCCACCCCAACCCCAGGAGCGGAAAGACCCACCTTAGAGGGGGGGGGGGGGGGGGGGGAAGGACAGGCACACACTCGCACACACACATATCCGATATGTGTGTATGTGTGAGTGTGTGCCTGTAGGTAGCATGTTTGTGTGTCTATCGACCTGCCACTTAACTGCTGTGGTCATCAGTCCCATAGAACTTAAACTACTTAAACCTAACTAACCTAAGGACATCACACAATATCCAGTGATGCACCAATCTACACAACTAAGGTCATCGGTTGGGGGCAGTGACTCGAACAGAATATTCCAGCTTGGAGATCAGATTCTGTACTTCCTGACTCTTCAAACACGTTACCAATCGTCTATCAAATGCACAGCAGACATACGTTTATAGTGTTACCCATGGTTTGTTTTTCCCCAATCAAGAATTCAGTTACAGCACTTTGCATTTAACGAGTATCTTGCGTAGACGTGGTTTTAATGGCTCACTATGGCTCTGCCTTTGGCCGAAATAGTTCTAAAATTCGCACACGAGCAGAAGAAGCATGAAGCATCTAAATGGAAGTTTTCTTATATGTATTAACGGCTGCAAAATGTTGTGGTATTATTGATCAAACATCTCCTGTATAATTTTCTTTTTTTCGTGAATTAAAATGTATGTCTGAAATTGTACAATGTGTTTATGGACCTGATGGGAGGAGTTTATTAAATGATCGTTTTAGTGGTGCGCTAATCTGTGTGCAAATTATTATGTAACTTTTTGGTTTTTTGTTTATCGTTCGTATTCCTGAATCTTCTTTTTCTCCATATCGCAACTTTTAGATGAGGTATTTGCGTATTTCACATCTTATGATCCTTGGTGGCTACGCAGCAGACTTTTTTTCAGATTAGGGAATTCAACTTGAAACACAACTGCGCAATAAGCACTCGATCTATATTCGTAGCAAGCATTTCCCAGAGCACAATATACGAATAGTACCAAAGTATGAAATCTGTGTCGAAATGGAAGGTGAGCTGTTCAAAATTATGAGTACTTTTGCAACTTGAATAAACAGGTGCAAAGATTAAACCGGTAATTAAGTGTAGAATTTCAAGCAAACCTGTATTATAGAGATGAAATTGCTTTGAACACAATATAGTGATCAAATTCAGTCACCTAAGCACTGACAGAAAAAATCCCAACACCAAGAAGGATTTCGAACGAGGTCGTATAATAAGTGTACGGGAATGTGGATGTTCCTTCCGCGATGCTGCAGAAAAACGTCGCAAGTATGTAGCCTTTGTTCATGATTGCTGGCAGTAATGGTCACGAGAACGTACGGTCGCAAGTAGACCGGGCTCCAGATAGCAACGTTGCTCTATCGAGAGGGAAGACCATCGTGTTCGGTGTATGGGTCTTGCTCATTGTACTGTATGTACAGCAGGAATATGAGCAGCAATTGTCCCAACGGTGACTAAACTATTGCAAATCGGTTATTTCAAGAAGTCCGAGCTAGACGGGCTGTATTGTGCATTCCACTGACCTCGAACCATCAATCATTGGACAGAGCACAGAGAGAAAATGGTTTTCTCGCTTTAAGAACGGTTGTTTTGACGAAGATGTGTTGAACTGTGATCATTCCACCATCGTGCGACATTTCCGTACAGTGGAGGAGTTATAAACATCGGGTGTATGGGTACGCATGTTCGAAGGCTAAAATCACAAAAATAAACGGCTGGCCGTCTGTGTATTTCTGCTTACTGGTCATCAATTGGCTTGTGAACAACAACGACCTGTATCATTATTGTTCACGAGGAATGATCTCTTTATGCTAACTTAAGGAAAAGAAGGAAGTTTTAAGCTCAAACAAAGCAGTAAGTTCCCGTACAAAGATCTGCGCACATACACAATAGATATTGTTATGCATCTTGTGGAATAGCGACGGTGTGGTGTACTTGGAATTGCATCCCTGAAGTGTAACCGTTGCTGCTGAAATTTATTATCAACGACTGAGACGTCTTGCAACCGCAGTCCATGAGTAACGACCAAGAAGATTGCGTGAAGTGATGCTACTCAACGATAACGCCCGCCTGTATTCTGATAGACTGATAGAATTACAGGAGTTGGGTTGGGAAGTGATGCTGCACACATCATACTCACCTGACCTTACGTCCTCAGATTTTCGCTCTCTTTGGTCTCTATCGGATAACTTTCAAAGAACTTCGTTGTCGGATGAAGTCGCACTCCGAACGTGGCTCGATGATATTTCCTGGCCGATTAAAACTGTGTGCCGGACCGAGACTCGAACTCGGGTCCTTTGACTTCCGCGGGCAAGAGTTCTACCATCTGAGGCTCGAAGAGTTCTCTGCCTCAAAACTACGTGGTTTCTATAGTCGCGGAATAGGAGAGCTACCCCAGCGTTGGCAGACTGTTATAAATGCTGAAGGAGAATGTACTATATATTTGATGACTATAATCTCTATCAAGTATATCTCCTGTGTTCCTTAAGCTAGGTTGACTAGTTTGGAGGCAGCCGTAAAATTCGAAACACGTGTTGCTCACCATGAAGGAACCACAATTACCTTTCATTGCCACTGCCAGCTGACGCCTTTTTGCTTTACTTCAACAACCTTTCTACACATGTCAACGGCCTCTGCAATTTACCCAGACCGATCTTTACGCGCTGGAAGGAAGTTTGCGACATAGAACAACCGTTCAGAGATTTCCCGAAGGCCCACAGACAAGTTTATTTCGGCACCAGCCGTCACCTAAGTGCTATGTCCGTACAATAGAGGAACTGCTAGATGACGTTGTGCTACTCCGGTAAAGGGAAACTTCCGGACTTCATGACGCACGTGACCAACAACAGTGCAGAACCAAATACCAATCTTCATTGTGAACCGTTACAGAGTCATGCGTGGCTCGTGTTCATTCCATCTCGTGTTTACGGTACTGTCGCCTCGTTTCTTATTCGAAAAACGAAGTAAAGCAAAAAGCCGTCAGCAGGCTGTGGCACTGAAAAGTAATTGGGTGTTCTGTGATGTCCTTAGGTTAGTTAGGTTTAAGTAGTTCTAGTGGACTGATGACCATAGATGTTAAGTCCCATAGTTCGCAGAGCCATTTGAACCATTTTTTGAAAAGTAATTGTGGTTGCTTCATGGTGAGCAATACGTGATACGAATCTTACAGCTGCCTGTAACATACAAAGTTGCTGACTTCCCTGCCCATGAGTGGCAGCAGCAGCACTTATCGATAAGAACACTGACGTATTATCCTTGGAGCGACCGCTAGTATTTCCGGTTCGTCGTGTGTCGGGAGTTCGGTTGGGATGGGGCTCCAGTAAGGTCTGCACAGCCAGTACTCGTCGACCGCTGGCGACACACATGCACTGGAGCGGGAATGACCGTTGGTTGATCGTTCGGTCGGTCGTCTCATTGTGCGATGTGTATTTGGGTCTTTTGACCGTTTCTAGGCCTCGTCAATTGGTCATCTTGCGGGACTTGGGTCGGTTCCTTCCTTGTGCAGAGATGTCGTCGACGATGGGCAAGAGTTACCTCTGCATGGTTGGGTCCGAACCAGTGTGCCCAGGTCGCCGTGTCTCCGAGTTCCCAACGAACATCGAATTTAGTCGGGTTGGAGCTGTAGTGAGCTCCGGACAGCCAAGACTCGCCTGACCGTTGCCGACACGCACAACTTCATTGGGGACTACCTTCTTTCGTCGTCCGGTTGGTCGCCTCATCGGACGACGTATATTGGTCGCCGACCGCTTATGAAAACTCTGTGTGTGTCGACTTGTCACTTCTCCCTGTTGTTCCACGGTGATTAGTTTTAGGATTGTCGGAGTTCTTGGTGCAAGTGTTTATGTGGAACTGTGTGTAGCTTCTGTGATTTCCGCTGAGCAGATGAACGCTGTTTGCGTACTGGAGTAGCCAGTCTGTCGGTTCCGACAGGGCAGTGAGTGTGTTTCCTCGCTGTGTTGATGCTGTCCGGCGCGGCATGTAGTTCGACAGCTTGATGTTGTTTTCCATAGTCCTTTGAGTGGTTATTGTGCGTTGACTGTGTTTAAATGCCAATTGTCAAGGCGTAGTGCTGCTGCGATCTTCGTCCTCGCTGATATTGTCGGTTGTCATGTCGTTGGACTGGTGAAGGGAATTGATTTCGGTGTTGGTCAGTTCTTCAGTCGCCCCTAGGTCGTGTTGCCGCCCGATTATTTGGTATTACGCTTGGCTGCCTGTCTCACCTAAAGTTATGTTAGAGCTTCCTTCCCTCCTCTCTCGGGCATGGGTTTGAATGTTTGTCCTTAGGATAATTTAGGTTAAATAGCGTGTAAGCTTAGGAACTGATGACCTTAGCAGTTAAGTCCCATAAGGTTTCACACACATTTGAACTTTTTTCATCTCCTTCCCCAGGCCGACCCTTGGAACACTTCTGACCACCACTGTTCGGTTGTTTGTGATTTTCTTTTGTTGCAAGTACTGTGCCAGCCCTTCAACTGTGTGTTAATTTTTTCTGTTCTATATTCATTACGTGGCCTTCAGCCGAACCTTATGGAAGTATTTTAAGATTAGGCATCAGCCGTGTTTTATTTTAAGTTCTTATTTGCTCTGTATTTAGGACATCAGCCACGTTTGTTTTAAAATTTGTGGCTTTCAGACGTAATGTGTAAATTCCTGACTGTAAGGTTTCTCGCTAATTATCTTGAATTTTTAAAATGGCTTTCAGCCGTACTGTGGAAATGCTTATCTTAAGGTTTGTCTTTAACTATTTTGAATGATTGTTTGGGTGTTGAGCCGTGAAGATATTTCAAGTTTTCTTAAGATGGCTTACTGTTGTACAGCTTGTCTTTAAAGGTTCCCTTTTATTGTTTTGAAATATTATTGGGCCTTCAGGTAAGGAATTATTTCAGATTTTCCTTAATATTGCTTTTAGCCGTAATTTGTAAATGCTTATCATTTAAAAGATTTCTTTTCGTCATCTGGAATATTATTTGGGCCTTCGGCCGAGAAGATATTCTAATTTTATTTAAGTAAAGCCTTCGGCCTTTTCTCTAAATCCTCATGTTTTACAAGGAATTATTTAAGCTGTATTATTGAGAAGTTACTTGGACCCTCAGCCATGAATTGATCCTTGTTGGTTGAAAATGGTTTAAAAGGCTCTAAGCACTATGCAACTTAACATCTGAGGTCATCAGTCCCCTAGACATAGAACTAATTAAATCTAACTAACCTAAGGACATTACACACATCCATGCCCGAGGGAGGATTCGAACCTGCGACCGTATCAGCAGCGCGGTTCCTGACTGAAGCGCCTAGAACCGCTCGGCCACAGCGGCTGGCTGATCCTTGTTGTTTTAAAGAGAAAACTGTGTATGGTTTTCGAGGAATAAAGTTGTGTGTTCTTGTGTAAATAACAATGATTAATCTTGGCCCCTTTCCACAACCTGATGCGCTCTATCCTGCTATCTTGTCATCAAAGTCACACAGCTGTGCGCTGAGCATTGCGTTAAAACAGAGATCTATACTTCTTAATGCAAGTTATTACCTGCATTTACAATCAATATTCTCACAACATTCATCAAATTAAGAATCGTAACAACATGTAATCGTGGTGCATATCACATACACTGAGGTGTGAAAAGTCATGGGACACCTCCCAACATCGTGTCGGGCCTCATTTTGCACCACGTAGTGCAGCAAATCGATGTGGCATGGACAGGTCGCTGTAAGTCCCCTGCAGAAATATTGAGCCATGCTGCCTCTACAACCGTCCTTAATTACGAAAGTGCTACCGGTGGAAAGTTTTGTTCACAAACCGAACTCTGGAATGTGTTCAACAAACGTTCGACAGGATTCATGTCGGGTGACCTGGATGCTCAATCCGTTCGCTTCAGTTGTCGAGAAAACTCTTGAAACCAATCAGAAATAACTGTGGCTGGGGCGTGGTGGATTGTCATCCATAAAAATTTCATCGTTGTTTGGTAATACGACGTCCAGGAATGATTGAACATGATCTCCAAGTAAAGAAAAATCCCGAGGACCAAGTCCATTCCATGTAAACACAGCAAACGACATAATAGAGGCACCACCTGCTTGCACAGTATCTTTTTGTAAACTTGGATCGATGGCTTCGTGGGGCTTGCGCCACACTCGAACCCTACCATCAGCTCTTATCAACTGAAATCCGGCCTGATCTGACCAGGTTACGGTTTCCCAGTCGTTTAGCGTCCAGTCGATACGGTCACGAGCCCAGGAGAGGCGCTTCAGGCGATATCGCGCCATTTTGCAGAAGAACTTCCGTCGGTCGTCTGTTGCCGTAGCCTATTAACGCGAAAGTTCGCAACACTATCCTGACCGACATGTCAGTCTACCGTTCACCATTGATTCCTGCGATTATTTCACGCAGTGTTGCTTGTCTGTTAGCACTGACAACTCTACACAAACGTCGCTGCTCTCGGTGGTTAAGTGAATGCTGTCGGTCACTGCGTTGTCGGTGTTGAAAGGTAATGCCTGAAATGAGATATTCTCAGCACACTATTGACACTATGGCTCTCGGAATATTGTATGTCCTAAAGATATGCGTAACAGAACGTCCGATGCTTCTAACTCGAACTAGGTACCGCGTTCAAAACCTATTAATTCCCATTGTGCGACCTTAATCACTTCGAAAACCTTTTCAGATGTATCAAATTAGATGTATCAAATTAGAGCTCTTCCAACGCACTGCCCTTTTATACCTTGTGTACATGATTCTATGGCTGTGTGCGTATCGCTATTTCATGGCTTCTCTCACCTCAGTGTAGTAAGGGGCCGATGAGAACGAGAAGTCAGTCTTTTTATTACCCCAATGATAGAAGAATAACTTGAAACGCTACAAGATGTTATTCAAAAATTAAGTCTGTCTGTGAACAACAAAGCAGGTCAGTATAAGATTCGGTGATGATAGCACAGTTCTGTCGAAACAGGTCATTCAGTAAAATACGTTTCTAGAGATCTTGGCTTGTCCAGATGTTTGGACAATAAGGTTATGGATTATCAGCGTTTAATATAAATTAACTTAGTATTAAGAAAACAGTCTTACTCGCGTTTTCTTTATTTATTTAGTGCTGACCAGTTTCGGCCTATCGCAAGGGCCATCTTCAGGGCCGACATATGGTGGACTGCTAGTGACGTCACGTCTACGAAGGTGTGACAGGAGGCTGGTAGACGTAACGTCACTAGCAGTCCACCATATGTCGGCCCTGAAGATGGCCCTTGCGATAGGCCGAAACCGGTCAGCACTAAATAAATAAAGAAAACGCGATTAAGACTGTTTTCTTAATACTCAGTTGGCTTGTGCAGTTTCTCCAGTTACCTGTCAAACGACAGTTTTGTAAATATTTAGCCCTGTCTCTCCAACCATATTTCATTGTGTCTTCTTACGAGGAGTAAACAGGATGGTGGTAGTCATAATTTGGCCACTGAAAAGTTTTTGTGGTTATTCCAATGAGTTTCCTTTCAATTGCTCATTCAGAAAACGCTCCCAGAGTTTCTCGAATTTTTGTCTAAACCGGTCATTTAGTAAAATGATTTTTTAGCGATCTTGGCTTGAGAAGTTTCTTCATTTACCATAGACTGCAGATCGTCACCCTCACTGACCATGTCACGAATATATATCTTTTGCCAGATGACTTCTCAAACAGTGACAGAAACAACTAGTCAAAGCTCCTTGACCAAATCAGTTCGAGTTATATTAACAACGATGTCCCTTTCCCGTTTGCTCAAGAAGTAATATCAGTAGTAATAGACACGCAAAAACTTGGCAGAGCACCGGATCCTAAAGGTATCTGCTCGGAGGTGATACCGACGATGGCATTAATCACAGCGCTGTTATTGATACGAGTGGTGAATGAGACTGGGCAAAGGCAGAGCGCCGCAGCCTTCTAATTCTGCGCTTAGTCATAATAAAAAAGGCCTCTATAAAGATCCGACAGAACCGAAGAACAATAGGTCTGTATGTTAATTAAACACTATAACGAAAGTTCAGGTGCATGTAATGTGCAACCGTCTTCTAAAGCGCGGAGAGCACCGTGAGCTTAGCCTATGACAGTTTGCGTTCGGAAGGGACAATTCGACAGAACCGCCAACAGTCATGCTCCCCTTAATGTATACAGAGCAAACAAATTGTGGTGTCACCGCCAGACACCACACTTGCTAGGTGGTAGCTTTTAAATCGGCTGCGGTCCATTAGTATACGTCGCCACTATCAGGGATTGCAGACCGAGCGCCGCCACACGAAAGGTCTAGAGAGACTTCCTAGCACTCGCCCCAGTTGTACAGCCGACTTTGCTAGCGATGGTTCACTGACTTCTACGCTCTCATTTGCCGAGACGATAGTTAGCATAGCCTTCAGCTACGTTATTTGCTACGACCTAGCAAGGCGCCATTATCCGTTACTATTGATATTGTAAAATATGTACCGTCCAGACCGACGTTCATCATTAATGGATTAAAGTTAAGTATTCCACCAGCTACGTCCGTTTTTCTCAATTCTAATTCCCTTGTCATGTTCCAGACCTCACGCCAGCGTGCTTGAGCTAAAACGCGTGCGTTTCGGCCTCCTTTAATAACACGGTGTTGGCTCTCTTGCCAACCACAACACAAATAATATGCCGAAAATATGACTTGCTATTTATGGTGGTGAACGATGTCCAAATACCTAAGGAATTTCTGGGTTCCAAGGCGACTAAGTTTCATGGGCTGCTGTACAGGTCGCACAGTCTAATGGCTTACAGGGCAGCAGATGGTAACAAAGAAGGTTACGAAAGATCGTGTACAGAGTCGATAGTCTGGAAACTGACAGGTGAACCGATGGAAGGGTCTGGAGGTGTATGATGAAGCGGACTGAGTTGTGGCTTAAGTTTATGACTGTATTGACCTACGATTCCAGACGGAAGCTGGAAGAAAGGGCAAATCACGTGCTCCCGAGGAAGCAGCGCAGGTGCAGGAACAGCAAATGTAGCTGCAAATAAAACTACATATATGTTAATTAAGGACAAACTCTATTTCAGCCTGACTCCAGCTCTTAATCTAGCACACAGCTAGCGCGTAGCAGTGTATGCAGCCTGAGGAAACTTTTCAGAAGATGTAGATACAGTCTCTCAAGAGGGGGCTAAAGTCATGCACAAAATTGACAGAGCCTGCATTACTTACCAAACTTTTCTCATGGAGGCTGCAGAACTATAACGCAATGCAACAGTAAGTGTTTTTGCGAGCTATGTAGCAAGTGATTAAGCTCACCGACTTCGTCTGATGCGACAAAGAGCCTCCCTAAGACGTACGAAGAGGGGGTATGTACTGGGTGTTCCAGGAAGTATGCGTTCCAAACTGTTATGTCGCATCTTCGAAACTAGACACCTAACTTACTGCTGTGGGACTGGGACAGTGGAAATACAGGATGCCGAGTATACAGTCTCCTTCCAGATAAAACAAACAGATCACATTATTCCCAGGTATGACTCACTGTATGGACTGACCACTGCCCACACGTCCACTCCACATACAGGGTAGGTGAGAGACCATCATTGTTGCGTGGCTGTGGTAGTTTAGGATCCCTTGACAATGAGGCTCTCCGTGTCCTCTCCAAGTGGGAACTAGGAGACATGAAACTCCTTCGGGGAGAAACGCAGCTAATTAGGAATGGAGATAAACCAAAATTACGGAACATTGTAATAAACACCATACTAGGAAAAAAACATTATGGTACGCACTGAAGATGTCAGACATAGCTAATAGGTGTTACAAGAGGAGCGGAGGTGAATGAGGGGAAAGATACCAAAGATGAAGAGGTCTCAATGGTGAGGAAATGAGCGTTGTGATGTGATTGTTGTTGTTGTTGTTGTTGTTGTCTTCAGTCCTATGCAAGTGATAATAAACACGACGAGTGAATGAATATAAGTTAAAAAGCTGCGTAAAAACACTAGGTGGTCTTTGTACTGTTGTTTGTCACATAACTGCATGTATAATTGTAATTTACTTTCATGTAAACACTGTCGCAATTAGTAATTCGGTAATAAGTTCCTCTACAAAGAATTGTGATGAGACGATACTTCGCCCAATCGCTGAATAGTTACAATATTAAATGCTTGATGCTGAATAAATAAAACCATATAATCGTACATTATCTATGAATACTACATAGAGTCGTGCTGGCTCCAGATTCACCGAGCCACATACTAACCTGGGGGCTACTCGTAGTAGAGAATACAGATTGTCTACGCAAGGATATTATTTGCCGGGAATGCATAGGTAAGAGGATAAATGAAGGTTGCTTTTTATTTCGCTACAGCCAAAACTCAAAGGAATACCAAGGCATTCGCAAAACGGGAGGCAGTGAGAGAAGTCGTTAGAAGCAACTTAATACAATTATTTTATTTTATTGCTTAATTTCTATTCATGTTCATTCAAATTCATTAGAATTTTATTTATCTGTTGTTAAGTTGTATTTTGTTATTGCATTATTAGAGTAAAGAATTAAAATATAATATTGTGTCGAAAATTTTCTATGTAGCAAATGTACTGTACGCTCAACAGTAGATAGACAAAGGGGTAGGTTTTGTGCATACAGTGAATAAATAAAAGAAGTATTTGAAGGGAAAGAAACAAATATTGTCTAGAAAAATGAGAAGTTTAATAAGATACGCTGATAGAGCAGACAAATGTAGCCACTAGCGGTACAGGATGGATAATGTTATTGCGGAGCAACATATGATGCTCAAAACAGACTAGAAAGATCATTTGCAGAGGGGTAAACTCTATATATTTGCCGGCAAAGAGAAATATGACGTGGAAATCTCCAAGCTATGGGCAATTGTGTCACGTGTTTGCTTACGAAGCAATTCAGATTCAGCCTTGCGCGGGATGCTCACAAAGAACCGAGAATTAGCTCCGTAATGAGTCTTCTCAGGAGCAACGTGCGCTGGCAGCAAGTAATTGCCGTCCATGACGAAACAGGGCACGTGCGCTAAGTTCTGGAAGCCGTTTCCGCTCTGCTGTGACACGGAAAACGATCCAGAAAGCAGCTTCTGGATATAAGTAAGCAGCGGGAACATTCCAGTGGGTATACTGGGAGCTCTCTGCAGTACATTTCTTAGACATTCAAGAAAAGTACATGTTGGAAGCGTTATATTTAATGATATGATTTTGTCTCGGAAGCTATGAATGCACTCATTAGACTTTTTTGGAACATTGTTGAAACAAAAGCCCACCGTTTACATGTCTTGTATATCTCATACTTCTGAAGCGATCACACTGGAAACGAATTTTAATGTTTTTAGAGTTTCATGCCCCAGTCGGTAAAAATGGAACCCTTATAGGATTGTTTTGTTGTTCGTCTGTCTATCCGACTGATATAAAACCTTTTTCTCAGGAACGAGTGGGTGCATCAAGGTGAAATTCATGTTACACAATTATATCTGTGGTGCCTTGGTGGTGTAAAAAATTGAAGCATCTAAGTCAATTCAAGCAAAAGCTACCGCCATTTATGTAATATATTTTAATACTCGGGAACTCACTGAAAGGGCACTTACCTTGGGCCTAGAACCATGAAATTTGACAAGAAGCAAGGTTTCATAGTAAAACCAAAGGAAAAGATACGAAATCAGCACATTTGTAATTATATCACATGAAAAATAACTTTTTCTTATTTTTTTATCTGGCTCTCTCTTTGTCCATCCGTTAAGACCCCTTTTCCCCAGAACGGGGAGACTTATCGAGTTGAAATGAATGTCACATTCTAAGGTCTATAGGCCCGCGGTGTAATAAACGTAAGCTTCTAAGTCAATGCAGCCAAAAGCTACCGACATTTAGGTCACATGTTTTAATACTCACAAATTCATTCGTCAAAGCCTATAGGATACTTCACGTTGACCTAAAATCACGAAATTTCCTAAGAAGTAAGGTTTCATAGTATAAGGAAAGGAAAAATAAATCCGAAAGCAGTTGATTTCTTATCATACCTTACGAAAAAAAATATTTCTTTTGTCATTTGTTATTCGATGTCAAACATGGAATTAAAAGCGTCAGTTGTTCTTCATTCAGCCTGACTAGTTCGCAATGGTAAAAGTCAAATATCAGGCAAGGAATGACTTTTCGATCATGTGACGCGTTTCGGAATTTATCTATCATCAGATATCGATAAGCCATTTCTGCACGTACATATTGCGTTTCAAGTTTAGTGTGAAACAATCGTTCGCAGACTAGTCTGCAATTGCTCCTCGATATCCGATCATGGATAAATTCCGATAACGGTCGCCAGCCTAATTACGCAAAATAATGATTGACAGTGTTGTTCAAGAATATAGTTATGAGTAACATTAACGGACAAACACAACTTAGCCTATACTTTCTCACACATGAGTGCAATGAACTCTGGCACCTGAATACCGTATGTTCACGTTAATATTGTAGGTACCAGTTCAGAACAAACTATTTGCATAAATATAACAAATAACAAAACACACTATTACCTTGAGGACTTAGTCAAACTGAATGGTCTCAATAACGCTACTATTAATATTCACTGTAGGATCGTAAATTGGACATAGGTTTAGTATTACTTTTCAAATAAATTCCTATCTGACTCGAAATATGGATATGGTTCACAGCAAAATTTAGTTACTATGCATAGATTAAGTCTCTTACTGGTAAATTAAACAGAGTTCACTAACAAATGACTTCTCACTGTCTTTTGAATAAAGAAGTTACTATTTTGATAGATAGTGGCCTTTCTATTAATCGTTATCTAGCAAGAGCACAATAGACAAACTGTTGATCCTGTTACACCATTAATATGCACTTTTGATGCACAAGAGGAATCCAGTATTGTACAGAATTTTACTTGAATAGCAAGAGTAATTGAAACTTTATATAATTAAGTAACTTTGTGCTTTTGAACTACTTTCATTGGAGGGGGGGGGGTCCTTAATCTTGACCACTGTACCAGAGCAAACTAAACACACATTCATTACATCAGTGAAACACTTAGCAAGCATGAACATATAACTCTCAACAGTTGCAGTCCTGAACTCTTACTTCAGTGAAACACAAAATTGAGATATTTGTTAGATCCTTTGAACAAACGTTATTAATCTTAGCACACGCTATTACCATATTAATTTTAATAGGCTTTCAATAAAGGACACTCGGTAATCATAGTTGAAACGGAGAGATAAGGAAAAAATCAAGGTAGGTACATAAATTCAGTTATAAATTACCTTATATATGAGCACACTAACACATACAATAAGCTGATCCTTAACTGTACATTACAATAGTTCTTCTGATCTACTACAGTGGTTGCGCAATATGGTGGCGTGTGCGTGTTGGTAGGTGGATCTGCAGTTAGAAATGCTGGACTCTGTCATTTCTTGGTTGCCATGATTGATACCAATTTCAGAATAGTTCCAGCTCTTTATCCATCCATCCGAGGCGTTGGAAAGCGGCACGGAAAGCCTCTCTCAGCACCAGCACAAGACACAACTTTACATGAGCAGTTGATAGGTTGGTAGCTCGTCCCCGACTGACTCTTGGTTCCACCTTTTCTACCTGGGCCAACCACAATTTGCGCGCGCTACACAGTTCCGTTCCCGAGGGGAACTACAAGACCTTTTACATTCAAAATAACTAAGAACCCTAAGTGAAGGTCAGCAGTTCCGTTCCCGAGGGGAACTACAAGACCTTTTACATACCAAATAACTAACAACCCCAAGTGAAGGTCAGCAGTTTACATAACAGCAACCAAACATATTAAAAAACAGAACCTTTGCACATAATGAAATATCTATAAAAATATTTAAACAAAATTATTCAACCTCAAAGTTAACCAAAGAGACTACATGAGAAAGACCAAACAGCATTTGTTCATATTGTGCATATTACAGAGATTACCCTTCACTACAGTATCGAATTAATTATACACTAATTACAAAAGTTCAACAATGGGATGTTGAACATTAAATCAAACAAAAGGGAAAATAAATCAGTAGAGCATTAGAGCTGTGGTGTTACAACGTCATATGAACAATAAAGTCATTCCTTGTCCGCTGTATGATTTTTGCCATTGCGATCCAATCAGAATGAGTGCAGAACTACTGATTATTGTATTGACGGTCGCCTGCATTCTGCATAATTTTATGGCACATGTACTTTATTGAAACTGAAATATTCTCGATAATCTTAAGTCCGTTGAGCTAATACCTTGCCAGTATCAGTAACAGACGAAAATGGTAGATTTCGTCGATTCCCGGAATGGATGAACTATCCGTATAGATAATTAAGTTTGTATGGAACTGTCGGTACGCGAGTCCTTATCTCACCTGGCCAATTTTTTCTATTTGTGGTACGTGAAGTTTACAGCTCAAATATCTCTCATCCAAAGCAATTCGATGCAACTTTCCAAATTTCTCGAGAAAATCGACTGTGAAGTTTTCCAACCATGTTAAATAAGCTAGAGAAAACTCCTGTTTTCTACGGGTCACGTGGATATGTGGTAGAATGCACGCCTACCACCTGAGCGGTATGGATTCTATTCCAGGCTGTGGATAAATTTTAATTAAATGTACATTTTCCCTGAGCAGTGCCGTGAACTGGCAAATACACAGGGATGAAAAATAACGTGATTTGTAATTTAAATGCTGTCTATTAACAATCTTTTATAAATTACCGGTAATTAAGGAATTTTATTTGCGATGAAAAATCGATTTTCGTGTGCAATATGTAATTACAGATGGGAAGACATGAATTTTTCTTAAAAATTAGAATGATAAGCATGTTAATTAGCACAGTCGTAGTTACTCTAACTGAACGAAGAATAAGGAAGAAAACAATCATCAAACTGGTATCCGAACCAGCGATTACCGGTCCCGAGGGTTAATGATTCTTTTCCATCTTTATGTATCTTACGCTTCACAGAAATGCAAGTAGAACATACACCTCCGTTTAAAAACGCACATGTACCTCGAACAATCTGCGACACGGCAACTCTGCCTATGAGAAAGTGGACGTATTGAAGACAGACAACTTCAAAGTCGATTTTATCGAGAATTTTTTTAGAGTTCCATTGAAATGCTATGGGTACTGATATTTGTGTTCTGAACTTCACGCAGCATAAATTTAAAAAATTAGATGAAATCCGATTAGCATACGGTATAATTGTTAGCGAAGTGGATATGATAGTGTCATTTTATCTGTTTTTAGGAATTACCAGTCTATTAATATTTTTTTCAAGTTAAAGTATCGCTGGGCCTAAAATAAAATATGTGTCAAGGCAACAATAGTACACTGCGAAATAGGGCTTCGGCTTAAGCGAAAATAATAACGATAATCTTTAATAATTATGTTTCATTTTGTTTCGTTTTATTTGGTCATTTCTACAGAGTTTGTACTCTATTTAGACGTGGAAGACACATGTTTACATAGAATACATAGCCGTCGAGAGGAAATGCATATTTGCATAATTGAAAGCTCAATGCATTAATTTTGTTTACGAACGATATTTAACAAAAAGTATAATAAGTGAATTAGACTTTTTATTCTACCAATTTGCAATATTTCCTAAATTTAATAATAAGTCATACAGACCGTAGGATCCTACGCAGTGCCGTAGGGGACCGCACCGCCACTTCCCAGCAAATTAGGGACACTGTTGCTCCTGGGGTATCGGCGAGGACCATTCGCAACCGTCTCCATGAAGCTGGGCTACGGTCCCGCACACCGTTAGGCCGTCTTCCGCTCACGCCCCAACATCGTGCAGCCCGCCTCCAGTGGTGTCGCGACAGGCGTGAATGGAGGGACGAATGGAGACGTGTCGTCTTCAGCGATGAGAGTCGCTTCTGCCTTGGTGCCAATTATGGTCGTATGCGTGTTTGGCGCCGTGCAGGTGAGCGCCACAATCAGGACTGCATACGACCGAGGCACACAGGGCCGACACCCGGCATCATGGTGTGGGGAGCGATCTCCTACACTGGCCGTACTTTCAGGAGACCGAAAATACCCTCCGTGAGAACTGACACAGATTCCGCAAACAAGTTTGTAGACCTTGGCTGCCGCTGTTTCTACTCGAGACCCAGCTAGCAGTAAATACCAGTTCTGATCCAATGTTCCATTACTTACGGTACACGGCTGCAAAATACAAGAGTATGGAATATCAGACTGGCTTTGTGATTTTATTGACGAGTTTCTAGCAAACAGAACACAACATGTCAATTCCTAATTAAGAGAATTTCTCATACATATAGAACCATTGTTATTTCTATACATACATTACATGACAAGAAAGTGGATCACACAGAATGATCAGGTGTTAAAGTAACTTGGTACAAATTTACCCCAGTTATTTGCTATACAATCACTACTAGACAAAGATGATGATGATGATGATGATGTTTGGTTTTCGGAGCGCTGAAATGCGCGCTTATCAGCGCCTGTACAAATGCCCAACGTTTGCTCCGTCTAATCTCGCCACTTTCATAAATGATTATGGAATGATGAGGACAACACAAACACTTAGTCATCTCGAGGCATTTGAAAAGGAAACGGAACAAAAAGAATGACCAGACGTTAAAGTAATTTGGTACATATACACCACACTTTGGTGTATATTAATATTAACATGATTAGAGTTGCAATTCTCTATCCCACTCCGAATTCTATGGTGACCCTCGATGGCATGTCTTTGATGTACCCAGTGTTGGTGGGTGTTTGGTTGATCTCCTCCCTGTTGGTTTGATATGACTCAGCACACGGAGGTGCCTGGGTAAGACCAAGAATGGGCACCACGAGAGGCTCTCACTTGTGATTCTGCTGTGAAGTTAGTGTGACCAGCGCTTTTTATGTGGTGGTGGTAGAAGGCAATCGGCCTCCCCATCAGTAAATGGTAGGTTTCGAGCAGTGTGAAGTTCAATAAGCATTTTTCACCATTTCGAAAACACCTTTCTCTAGTTCTTAGGAGGCGCTGGAAAAACTAGAGTGTAGATTCTCTACACTGCTCTAATTAAGGAACAGGGATACCATTAGTATGAATGTCATCGATCTTAATGATCATTTACCTCATGAAATGGAGAAATGGAGTACCTAAAGGGATTGGCAAGGGGTATGATGTGAGGTTTGGTTTATAGTGACTGAATGTTTCTTACTCATTCTCTGTTGTCAGTGAGTGATCTGGCCGAGCGGTTCTAGGCGCTACAGCCTGGAACCGCGCGACCGCTACGGTCGCAGGTTCGAATGCTGCCTCGGGCATGGATGTTTGTGATGTCCTTAGGTTAGTTAGGTTTAAGTAGTTCTAAGTTCTAGGGGACTGATGACCTTAGAAGTTAAGTCCCATAGTGGTCAGAGCCAGTGAGTGATCCTCATTCTGCTTCTTTCACTTATCAATTTGTTACAGGCTGATACGTGCTGCATCAGATTCTCCGTATGTATTCTTGTGTAGGTGATATTATTTCTTGCATTACTTGTTATATGATAACGAATATGTCTTTTTCTCCCAGCTTTGGTTTTCTGTCTCTGTCATCTTTTTGCTGGATGGGTATTTGACAGGTGACGCCGGTGTTAAAATCTGTATCCAGGTGTGACTCACTTGCGACATTACTAGTTCGCTTCCATTTCAGTCTCTCTCTTAACTTCTTAGCAAAAATTTTTTATTGCTTTCCTTTACCATAACACTGCCTTCTGCTTTAAGAAATTCGTCCTGAAATTTGCTTTTCATACTTATTAATAATTAGTCTGAATATTTCCTGTACTTACCTAAATACTTCTAGATTGATTACTGGGTTGATTCCTCAATCTAGGACTTGAATCATAGTCTATTTAACTTAACTGATTTAGGTCCTGGTGTATAATCCATTACTTATGCATCCCGTTCCTATTTCTTATTATTACTTCATATCCATTCCATTGGTATCTGATGTATGGTTGACTCACTTGAATGAGATATCCTGGGTTGTATTCAAAAGTAATCTGCACAGATAAACATTAGAAACAAGGTTATTTTTGTTATTGATACACTAAAAATGATGGTATTCTTTGTGCTCTTCTCGTGATATCATTCCATATATTGTAATATTTGACTAACTGAATATTGTCCTTTCTCTGAAGTTATTAACTGGTCTATCGATTGTAACGAAGTGGAATCTAAGGTATCATTAATAAAGGTTAGATAATATGTGTGAGGGATCTTCAAGTCATTACAGCATTAACCGAGGGAAGTTAGTCATTGTTGTACCCATAATGGTAGCTGGAAGGTAAAATAGTCTCCCAGCCTCGTCACACCGAATTCTATCAATACTTACTCCGTTGCTATGTAATTCTAATTTAATTATCCCTTTCGATTTACCATTTTCGTAAAAAGTGGCATCTGCTGTTTCAGGTACGAAAACGGAACATGTTCAATGATCTCCAACTTTCTGGCATTTTAGGTGTGGGGCTAAGACATTTTTCTTTGAATCTAATGCTTGGATTCTACCGAGAAATAGCTGCACTTCTCTTGACTGGTTGTTTATCTGTGTCATGCTTGGGGCATACAATAGTTCAGATATGCCACAGACATAACCATATGAACATCTTTCCATTTAGAAACTAATAACACTTCGTGAGTTTGTATTTTTACCCATTAGCTAATAATATTCCATTTAGTT
Source organism: Schistocerca gregaria (assembly GCF_023897955.1). Classification (NCBI taxonomy): domain Eukaryota; kingdom Metazoa; phylum Arthropoda; class Insecta; order Orthoptera; family Acrididae; genus Schistocerca; species Schistocerca gregaria. The sequence continues at coordinate 199,600,681 of NC_064922.1, forward strand.
TTGTATGGGCGTCCCATGAAACATTCATACTGTGCATTTATAGCCAGTACTGGAGACTGTACGTTAATGAGCAAATTAGTTCGATGAGTATCTGCTCTTATGGTAGATGTACAATAAACATAAAGCAGTTGTCTCGTTTGTTACATACTCGACATGTTATAAACGTACTGGAAAGTTTCTTTCTGCCTTGTGTAATGCTATCAATAAATAAATATCGTGATACTAGGTCCTCCCGTTCACCGGGTGCAGGTCTATCGATTTGACGCCACTTCGGCGAATAGCGCGTCGATGGGGATGAAATGATGATGATTAGGACAACACAACACCCAGTCCCTGAGCGGAGAAAATCTCCGACCCAGCCGGAAATCTAACCTGGGCCCTTAGGGTTGACATTCTGTTGCGCTGACCTCTCAGCTACCAGGGGCGGAAATTCCATCAAAAATGGCTATGGACTTTAAGTGCCACGCTCAATTGCCCATGAGTACAATGACTGCTTCTTGCAAACTTTAGATTTCCACCTTTGCGTTGACTAATCTGTCCAATAAAGTTTGTACCAACATAACTATTATTTTCACTTCCATTTTACTTAATGCGTTTTGTATAACGTCTGGTTCACTGTTTAAGATATTCTTTGTGTTCCACATGTATTGTTCCAGTTCTAATATTATGATCGGTACTGCTCTAGTAACAATAGGTATTCGTTGTTCCATTTTTCCTAACCATGTTGTGTACCAATCTACTTTTGTTTTTGAAACATCTGCTAATTCTTGTACACTTTCTACTGCGTCGTTCAAATTATTTATATCTTCATTATCTACTGTTCCAAATACAGACTTCACAGTTTCCCTCTTGCATCCAAACAAACTTGTTTCTTACATTCTATTGATCATGGTACCATTTCCATTAATTGTTGCTACTGAGTCCTCAGTTTCTCATAAGAGAGTTTTAACTTCCGGTACTCGTTGTGCATGTCTTCCAGTAATTATTCTATTGTTGCTGCTTTGTTTAAACCCACAAACTTAGCCTGTAATCTTCATATGTCATTCCTTTACTTTTTAAACATTAAATATAAATGTGATTGTCCACCTGTGGTTTGTTAGTGGAACATCTGATTGCCTAGTGAATTCAGTTCCATTATACAAAGGTTTATAACCATGTCTCCTCTGCAATTGTTTAGCTCTAATATGCTCATATAAATTTTCTTGATACCATCCTTGGTACACCACCTAAGAAAAAAGGAAATACTCCTAATCCCTTACTTCCTCTAAATCACTATATCAACACGGAACAAGACAAATAAAGAAAATTAAGTTTACCATAATTACTTTAACAGATATTGCTTGTTTCTCTACATGGGATGTTATTCTATTTACTCTTATACCTATTTTCATTAGGAACAGTTATCTGATTTTTTCTTTTCTGATGTAATGTCTCACTTTTTGCAAACGTTGAAGGGGCAAAGCGTAAATTTCTCCTTTAAGTGATTTTACTCTGCTTACACCGACTATGTTTTACGTTGACAGATAAAGTCATTTCGATAACTTGGTATGGTCTATTGCATATCGACGAAAACTTCATCGTTTTGCTCTTTGAAGTATAAGGGGTAGCCAGAAATACCCAGAGTCTTTATTTGCAGCAGTTTATTCGAGAATTGCCCATTACATTCTTGCTTTTCTAAAACCTGAGTGTTGCCACTTTTCACCCTTTGTCAAACTTCAGTTAAGAGCTTCACCAACTTTTTAACTCATTCACCATAATTTGGTTTAGATTATATTAAAAGGTTAGGCCAACTTCTCCCATATGCTACCTCATGTGCCAAGAGCCCTGCTCCTGTATGAACATTTGAGTTACATGCACTTACATGACGGTGTAAGTATACATCTCAGTCACACGGCTGACTATTCACATAATAGCATTACGTTTTGGGTAATGTATGGGTAACTCACTCCTTTCGCCCATTTAGTTGAGGATGAAATGGATTGGTATGATTTTTTTTTATTTTCAACAAGTGACATAACTGCTTCATCAGTTTGGATACAAAGTTAGTTATTTGGCAATTCGCAATGGTTTCTCAAACGCCAAATTCCAGTAACCAGTGGTTTACTACTGCCTCTACTACTGTACAGGCTTTATGGTCTGGTATTGCCATCATAACCAAATATCGCGAAAACTGATCTAACATCGTAAATGCATATTTATAATCAGGTTGTGTTCTTGAAAAGGTCCTAATACATAGATTACGACCATAGAAAATGTTTTCCCAGCCTTAGGTAACGTATGTAACTGAATTTTTGATGTCTCTAATCTCCTCTCATGGGATGTAGTTCCTAATATACTATTCCATACCACTATGACATGTTTTCCACCAAGATATTTCCGCAGCTGGTCTACTGGCTGTCCTTTTCCTTTTGTGACCTGATAGTATGAGGTTGTGTATTCGACACAGCACTTCCATTTGAAGAGCTGTAGGAAGTGCTATGAGAAATGTGCATTTTTTAGAGCTGCATAGCAAGCTTTCATACTTTTCAAAACTGAGGTTATTTTTGAAACAATTAACATTCACTGTTAGTTGTTTGTATCTTTATCCAGTCAGCTTGATTCCCTCCCAGTAATTGTAATATTGCTATTTTTCTGCTAAGTGCACCAGTATTTGAGTGTTTTACTCCTGATGTATAAATTAGTTCAGTCAAACGCACTTAGTTTCAGTGCCCATATTGTTAATCAACTTGACGGCACTTTCAACCCAAGTAACCACATTAAAGAGGAACTGGAGCTGCTGGTGCAGGAACGCCCCCTGTGCGTGTGTTTGCAGGAAACACATTTTAAAGCAACTATGCCCCTGTCTACACTGCTACACAGTCCGTCTCAAGGATGACATCACTGGAGAAAGGACCAAGGGAGGAGATGCAATGTTTGTCAATAATGCACACCACTCCTCTACTCTCCCTCTGGCTGCTGATCTGCAAGCGGTTGCAGCTAAAATTCATGAAGTCAGACGATTACAACAGACTCTGAGGCTCTCACAGATCTAATGCAACAACTTCCTCAACCATTTCTCCTCCAGGGAGACTTCAATACCCATCATTTCCTTTGAGGCTCGACATCTACTTGCCCTCGGTGTTAGATTTTAGTGAGCCTCCTGACATTTCAAGAGTTGTGAATCCTAAACACTGGTACCCCCACTCATTTCTGTGCTGCTACTGGGTCATTCTCGACACTGTTCACTGGGAATTCACGGACGACCTTCATTCCAGAGACCACTTTCGAATCCCCATTCATCTACTGGATGGAGGATTGCTCCAACAGAACCCACTAAAAAGGATGGTCAGCAGGGCTGACTGGACGTTGTTCAGCCAGCTGGGTGTGTTTGAACATCGCGACAACATGCAGAAATAGGTGGACAGTATCACACAAGTGTTCCATCATGCCACTGAGTTATCCATCCCAAAATCCAAGAGTGCCATTCAGCAATCTGGGACAAATGTGTGGCTCTTCCACGATTCAAATATCGCTTTACGGTAGACAGCCCCATAGCCTTTCAAGTTGTGAGAGCAAAGGCTCCACAAGTAATGAAGAAGAGCAAGGAAAGGCCAATGCAAGCATTCCTGAACTAGATGAACTGATCCACTTGTTCTACAAGCGTATGGGGAGCCACATGGCGTATTTCTGGTAAACAGAGTCGTCAGTCAATAACAGCAGTGAGGAAACAGTAGTGTCTTGGAGATATCGCTCAGACGCTGGCGGAGCATTTTGCAAAAACTATTGCATTGCTTATCCAGGATCCAGCATTTCCTAGCTACTGTGTGTCTGTAGAGCGGGCGAGGGGGGGGGGGGGGGGGAGGGGGAAACCGGCTTTCAAATCCATCAATTATGGGACATACAACTACGTTTTCTTCGTGTGGGAGCTGGAATCGGCATTTTGTGAGACTCATGATACTGCAGCCAGTCACGACTAGATCCACTACTGCCTGCTTCGACATTTGCTAGCAGCCTCTAAGGAAATTCTCCTCGAATGTATCAATCTTACACGGCAGACAGGTCCTTCCCCAACTCGTCGAGGGAGCCACTTTTGGTACCTCTCCTCAAACCAGGAAAGGGCTGCACATGTCCCAGTAGTTATCAGAGTATAGTCTTAGGAAATACCCTAGAGAAAATGGTTAACCGTTGTTTGGTCTAGTTGTTAGTAACCAGTCAGCTCCCTAGCCGCTCTCAATGTGGCTTCCAGAGATTTTTCATCACTGGCGACAACCCGTATCTGTTAGAGGCGGCTATTCAGCAGGCTTTCCTACGTGAACATCGCTGTAGTGGCATATTCTTCGATATCAGTGAGGCGTACGATACTACTTGGAGACAATGTTTTCTCGCACAACTGCATCAATGGGGCTTTAGTGGCCACCTCCCTATCTTAGTATGGTCCTTCCTGTCTCAGCGGTTTTGCAGGACCCGAGTTGGTGCTTCAATTCTAGAGGGAAACGCTTCACAGCTAATTAAGAATACATACACTGAAAATAACCGTCGAATGTACATCTTACAGTCACCCATCAAGTAATTAACTATTAATGCGCCAAGCAGCCAGTTTAGTTTCTTAATGATTCCCAAATGAGTAATTTTCAACATATAGCAACAAGTAGCAACTAAATATTGCAGTACATTGGTGATCACTGAACGAAGGTAACAAAGATATGTTATGCTTCTGTAGATGATACTATTATTAGTATTTTGTACTTGGGCTTGAATTTATTACGCACAAAAATTCATCTAATTGATGAGCAATGTAGGTAAGTACTTCCTGTCATGTATTCCTACTATTCATCTATACTTCACTGAAATCGGGGAGAATTTATTCAAGAAATAGCCACAACTTTGTTACTGAAGTAACACTAGGAGCAGGAAGGAGACAGGCTGAACTCATTAAATTTCTAAGAGCATAATACTTTCATACTCCAAGTATCAATAAGATCGTGTTAAGCACTTTAGACCGAAACTATTTATTAATACTAAGTAAAGCAGTAATAATAATAGTTTTGAATCAATAATTATACAAACAGCCCCCAAAAGAGAAAACATAAAAGAACACCAATACACTAAATATACACTCCTGGAAATGGAAAAAAGAACACATTGACACCGGTGTGTCAGACCCACCATACTTGCTCCGGACAATGCGAGAGGGCTGTACAAGCAATGATCACACGCACGGCACAGCGGACACACCAGGAACCGCGGTGTCGGCCGTCGAATGGCGCTAGCTGCGCATCATTTGTGCACCGCCGCCGTCAGTGTCAGCCTGTTTGCCGTGGCATACGGAGCTCCATCGCAGTCTTTAACACTGGTAGCATGCCGCGACAGCGTGGACGTGAACCGTATGTGCAGTTGACGGACTTTGAGCGAGGGCGTATAGTGGGCAAGCGGGAGGCCGGGTGAACGTACCGCCGAATTGCTCAACACGTGGGACGTGAGGTCTCCACAGTACATCGATGTTGTCGCCAGTGGTCGGCGGAAGGTGCACGTACCCGTCGACCTGGGACCGGACCGCATCGACGCACGGATGCACGCCAAGACCGTAGGATCCTACGCAGTGCCGTAGGGGAACGCACCGCCACTTCCCAGCAAATTAGGGACACTGTTGCTCCTGGGGTATCGGCGAGGACCATTCGCAACCGTCTCCATGAAGCTGGGCTACGGTCCCGCACACCGTTAGGCCGTCTACCGCTCACGTCCCAACATCGTGCAGCCCGCCTCCAGTGGTGTCGCGACAGGCGTGAATGGAGGGACGAATGGAGAAGTGTCGTCTTCAGCGATGAGAGTCGCTTCTGCCTTGGTGCCAATGATGGTCGTATGCGTGTTTGGCGCCGTGCAGGTGAGCGCCACAATCAGCACTGCATTCGACCGAGGCACACAGGGCCAACACCCGGCATCATGCTGTGGGGAGCGATCTCCTACACTGGCCGTACACCTCTGGTGATCGTCGAGGGGACACTGAATAGTGCATGGTACATCCAAACCGTCATCGAACCCATCGTTCTACCATTCCTAGACCGGAAAGGGAACTTGCTGTGCATGCAGGACAATGCACGTCCGCATGTATCCCGTGCCACCCAACGTGCTCTAGAAGGTGTAAGTCAACTACCCGGCCAGCAAGATCTCCGGATCTGCCCCCCATTGAGCATGTTTGGGACTGGATGAAGCGTCGTCTCACGCGGTCTGCACGTCCAGCACGAACGCTGGTCCAACTGAGGCGCCAGGTGGAAATGGCATGGCAAGCCGTTCCACAGGACTACATCCAGCATCTCTACGATCGTCTCCATGGGAGAATAACAGCCTGCATTGCTGCGAAAGGTGGATATACACTGTACTAGTGCATGCTCTGTTGCCTGTGTCTATGTGCCTGTGGTTCTGTCAGCGTGATCATGTGATGTATCTGACCCCAGGAATGTGTCAATAAAGTTTCCCCTTCCTGGGACAATGAATTCACGGTGTTCTTATTTCAATTTCCAGGAATGTATTAAATTACATAATGACCCATGCAATCAAATTTATGTCGTTAGATTCATATATCTCTACACACATTAAAAGAGATGTGTCTTCCACGATTCATTGACCTACAATTAAACTTAAGCAAGGGTCGTTGTAACATCAGAAGTACACTGTGAAACAAGTGCAGACAATAAATAAACATGATAGAGCTAAATGATCACATGAAAAGCAACCTGACACTGATGAATACACCTCACTACTAATACAAAGGAGTGGTCATGTAGAACACAATTTATCACTTTTACACTTTTAAGGCGATCGCGTGGGAGAATATTCTCCCAAAGCAACCGAGAGGTACCCTAATGTAGAGCATGTGAAAATTATTCTCCTTAGAATCCGACTCGAGTCTGCTGAATTTGCAGTAGTTGCACCGCTCCTGTTCCTCGCAAGTTTAACGTCTGTCACCCCACACCAACTGTCCATCGCTGACTGCTTCAGAAGTCAACGTCTTATAGTCTGTTAACGGGCAAGCTATAAAGTCAGAACACAAGTCAGCATTACAGCACCAACAAAAAAGTGTAAGCATGTAGCTATTGACAAGCCGCAAAGATTCTGCAATTCCAGCAAATGTCACATTGTTTATCTATTTGCAATCAGCCTTTGTAGCACACAGCTGCATCAGCACCCCTTATGCACAGATAGTGGTATCTTGCATGAACATCACTGTCTATGGACAATAGGGAAAAGTACAGTAATCGATCGCGAAATCCGTAATTTTATGACAGCAGATCTTGATCTGAACCATTAGGTAGTTATCTCCAGTGTGTACAACAACAGGTGATGTTAGTCCAAAGTGTCACATAGTAAACGGTACTGGTTGATGTAGAACATACAGGAGTCTAATATGAACAGATGACAATGTAACAGACGAAATGTAGACCTGAGGTAATTAAACGAGGGATTTTGCGATCGACTGCTGTTATTTTCTTCAGCGTCTATGTTCAACTATCACAGCGCACAACGCGATCGTATGGATTCCAGTCTACTCACCAGCAATTATTTTAGTTCACACCACTGATCACGGTTACTGCAAGTTCATCATCATAGCACGATTCATCACAAATAAACTCCTCAAGTCAGGTGTTGCAGCATTTTCCTTGGGAGTCAATATCTTGTTAAGCAAATAGTGAGATATTTACTATACCCAACACTTCACTCACCTATTTTAAAAATGTACCACCTCAGAAGCACTTGTCAATCATGTTACCAATCGTCAGTACCTCGTTCGCTTTTCTTTCAATAATATCTCAGACAGTCGTTGCTGGACAGAAGGAAATGTGTCGAAGTTCACAGTTGTGTGTCATCTCGTAGACAACACAAACGCAGGCATCGTCTTTGCAACTTGATAAGTGGAGTGTGTCGTTCTTGCATTGTACTGGGTCATCACCGGCATTTACACAACCATTTTATGTCGTCCGGGGGTATTCGTTGCGCCCAACAAGTGTTTCTGTGTTGACAAGCGCTTGCTCAACGTTGTGCGGTCCCGCGGGGGTGCCCAGATGTGGCAGCAGGGTAACGCACACGCTGCCGGCCTTGTCCCAAGTGTAAGCTGTCAGCTCACAGTCAATTAACCGACCCGCAGGAGGGTAGGGGGTAGCCGCCAGCCACAACTGATAGCCCAGCTTTGGCCTCGCAGTCAGTTGTCGACATGAGGCCGACTGCTTTGGCCTGGCGACCGTGTCAGCGTCAGCCGCCGGCTCCGCACGTCTCTGGCTGCTGGATGCCTTTGCCCTCCTCTGAGTTGCAGCCTCTTACCACGCACATACGAGGAAAAAAATCGGAATTTCTATTTAACTAGTGGATTAACAACCACGCTCTCAACTCTTTTACACCTACTACGGAAACTAACGCTCTATCATACATTACTGGCACATTTGCTTAATGATTTTCAAACATCACATTACACGTGAGGTACCATTAGAAAATTTATACGGTCTGGAAGCCGCTGTTGGGCTACATCGTTATCACTGGCTTTAAAAGTGGAGTATTAAAGAAACAAAACTTAATGCTTAAAGCACACAAACAATTAACAATGAACAGTGTCATAATTCAGACGCTAAGAAATCTGACATACCATGAAAGACTTTACTAGGTAATTTCTAAAAATATTGCCTCCAATATGACACATCCCACCATGCTTATTGCACTTATACATTAGGATGTTTGCTCAATGGGCTTAATTACACATTATTATTGTTCCAATCAGCAGGAAGGAGTGGTTGGTATCGTCCGCCCCCGGTAGCTGAGTGGCCAGTGCAACGGAATGTCAATCCTAAGGGCCTGGGTAAGATTCCCGGCTGGGTCGGAGATTTTCTCCGCTCAGGGACTGGATGATGTGTTGTGCTGATCATCATCGATACGCAAGTCGCCGAAGTGGCGTCAAATCGAAAGACTTGCAACCGGCGAACGATCTACGCGACGGGAGGCTCTGGTCACATGACATTTATGAATTTAGTGGTTGGTATTACGGATTGTGCACTTATCCAGTATCATTTACTATACCAACACCTCTGCTAAATTCCACCTATCTTTGCTTACAAGCAATACCCAAAATTTGTTATCACTGCTCCCCACATGCAGGAGTTCAGCTAGACGACCATCAGGTAGTGCTACATGCTGTGACAACTGCCACACATTGGCTCTCGGAGGGAAGCCGCCATGGAAACTTACGTATTCAATCGCGACGCAATTTCTGTATTGCATCTTCATCCTGAGGGTGCGAAGGCTAAGTTACACTCATTGTATTGCATCGGTATACAGCTAGACGACCATCAGGTGGTGCTACATGCTGTGACAACAGGCACACTAGTCTCTCGCAGAGAAGCCGCCATGGAAACTAACATACTTCTTCGCGACGCAATTTCTGTGTTGCATCTTCAGCCTGAGAGTGCGAAGGATAAGTTACAATCATTGTATTACATCGGAGTTCAGCTAGACGACCATCAGATGGTGCTACATGCTGTGACAACAGATACGCTAGTCTCTCGGAGAGAAGCCGCCATGGAAATTTGCGTATTCACTCGCGACGCAATTTCTGTGTTGCATCTTCATCCTGAATGTGCGAAGGCTTATTTACAGTCATTGTATTGCATTGGAGTTCAGCTGGACCACCATCAGGTGGTGCTACATGCTGTGACAACAACCACACTGGTCTCTCGGAGGGAAGCCGCCATGGAAACTTACGTATTGAATCGCGACGTAATTTTTGTGTTGCATCTTCTTCCTGAGGGTGTGAAGGCTATGTTACACTTATTGTATTGCATCGGAGTTCAGCTAGATGACCATCAGGTGGTGCTATATGCTGTGACAACAGCCACACTAGTCCCTCGGAGATAAGCCGCCATGGAAACTTACGTATTGGACCTCGACGCAATTTTTGTGTTGCATCTTCATCCTGAGGGTGAGAATTCTCAGTTACACTCATTGTATTGCATCGGAGTTCAGCTAGACGACCAACAGGTTGTACTATATGCTGTGACAACAGCCACACTAGTCTCTTGGAGAGAAGAAGCCATGGAAACTTACGTATTGAATCGCGACCCAATTTCTGACTTGCATCTTCATCCTAAGGGTGGGAAGGCTAAGTTACAATCACTGTATCGCATCGGAGTTCAGCTAGAGGAACATTAGGTGGTGCTATATGCTGTGACAACAGCCACACTAGTCTCTCGGAGATAAGCCAGCATGGAAACTTATGTATTCAATTCGCGACGCAATTTCGGTGTTGCCTCTTCATCCTGACGGTGCGAAGACTAAGTTACGCTCACTGCATTGCATCGGAGTCCAGATATCAGACCACCAGGTGATGCTACATGTTGCGACAAAAGCCACAAAACGCTCGCGGAGAGAAGCCGCCATGGAAATTTACGTATTGATTCGCGACGCTATTTGTGTGTTGCATCTTCATCATGTAGGTTTGAAGGCTAAGGAACAATTATTGTATTCCATCCGAGTTCAGCTACATGAAAATCAGGTGGTGCTACATGCTGTGACCACAACCACGCTAGTCTTTCGGAGACATGCCCACGTGGAATCTTACCTAATGAATCGCGACGCAATATCGGTGTCGCATCATCACCCTGAGGGTGTGAAGACTAAGTTACACACACTGTATTACATCGGAGTCCAGATAGAGGACAACTAGGTGATGCTACATGCTGTGACAACAGCCACACTAAGCTCTCGGAGAGAAGCCGCCATGGAAACTTACGTACTCATTCGCTATGCAATTTTCGTGTTGCACCTTCATCCTCAGGGTCCTTAGGCTAAGTTACACTCATTGTATTGCATCGGAGTTCAGCTGGACGACCATCTGGAGCTGCTACATGCTGTGACAACAGCCACAAAGGTCTCTCGGAGACAATCCGCCATAGAAGCTCATGTATTGAATCAAGACGCATTTTCTGTGTTGCATCTTAATCCTGAGGGTGCGTAGGCTAAGTTACAATAAGTGTATTGCATCCGAGTTCAGCTAAACGACCATCAGCTGGTGCTACATTCTGTGACAACAGACACACTATTCTCTCGTAGAGAAGCCGCCATGGAAACTTACATATTCATTCGCTACGCAATTTCTGTGTTGCATCTTCATCCTGAGAGTGCGAAGACTAAGTTACGCTCACTGTATTACATCGGAGGCGAGACAGAGGACCACCAGGTGTTGCTACATGCTTTGACAACAGCCACACTACGCTCTCGGAGAGAATACGCCATGGTAACTTACGTATTGAATCGCGACGCAATTTCTTTGTAGCATCTTCATCCTGATGGTGCGAAGGCTAAGTTACAATCATTGTATTCCATCGGAGTTCATCTAGACGACAATCAGATGGTGCTTCATGCTGAGACAACAGCCACACTAGTCTCTCGGAGAAAAGCCGCCATGGACAGTTGCGTATTCATTCGCGACGCAATTTCTATGTTGCATCTTCATTCTAAGGGTGCGAAAGGTTATTTACACTCATTGTATTGCATTGGAATTCAGTTAGACGACCATCAGGTTGTGCTACATACTGTGACAACAGGCACACTACTCTCTCGGAGAGAAGCCGCCATGGAAACTTACATATTCATGCGCGACGCAGTTTCTGTGTGTTGCATCCTCACCCTGAGAGTGCGAAGACTAAGTTACGCTCACTGTTTTGCATCGGAGTCGAGATTGCGGACCACCAGGTGTTGATACAAGCTTTGACAACAGCCACACTACGCTCTCGGAGAGAATCCGCCATGGAAAATTACGTATTGTTCGCGACGCAATTTCTGTGTTGCATCTTCATCCTGAGGGTGCGAAGGCTAAGTTACAATCATTGTAATATATCGGAATTTAGGTAGACGTCCATCAGATGGTGTTTCATGCTGTGACAACAGCCACACTAGTATCTCGGAGAGAAGCCTCCGTGGAATCTTACATATTCAATCGGGACTGAATTTCTGTATTGCATCTTCATCCTGAGGGTGCGAAGGCTAAGTTACACTCATTGTATTGCAACGGAGTTCAGCTACACGACCATCAGGTGGTGCTACATGCTGTGACAACAGCCACATAACGCTCGCGGAGAGAAGCCGCCGTGGAAATTTACGTATTGAATCGCGACGCTATTTGTGTGTTGCATCTTCATCCTGTACGTGTGAAGGCTAAGGAACAATTATTGTATTTCATCGGAGTTCAGGTACATGAAAATCAGGTGGTGCTATTTGCTGTGATCACAACCACGCTAGTCTTTCGGAGACAAGCACACGTGGAATCTTACCTATTGAATCGCGACGCAATTTCGGTGTCGCATCATCACCCTGAGGGTGTGAAGACTAAGTTACACACACTGTATTACATCGGAGTCCAGACAGAGGACAACTAGGTGATGCTACATGCTGTAACAACAGCCACACTGAGCTCTCGGAGAGAAGCCTCCATGGAAACTTACGTACTCATTCGCTATGCAATTTCTGTGTTGCACCTTCATCCTGAGGGTCCTTAGGCTAAGTTACACTCATTGTATTGCATCGGAGTTCAGCTGGACGACCATCAGGAGGTGCTACATGCTGTGACAACAGCCACACTAGTCTCTCGGAGACAATCCGCCATAGAAACTCACGTATTGAGTCGAGACGCAATTTCTGTGTTGCATCTTTATCCTGAGGGTGCGAAGACTAAGTTACACTCATTGTATTGCATCGGAGTTCAGCTAGAGGACCATCCAGGTGTTGCTACATGCTGTCACAACAGAAACACTAGTCTCTCACAGAGAAGCCGCCATGGAAACTTACGTATTCAATCGCGACGCAATTTCTGTATTGCATCTTCATCCTGAGGGTCCTTAGGCTAAGTTACACTCATTGTATTGCATCGGCGTTCAGCTAGATGACCATCAGGTGGTGCTACATGCTGTGACAGCAGCCACTCTAATCTCTCGGAGAGAATGCGCCATGGAAACTCACATATTGAGTCGAGACTCAATTTCTGTGTTGCATCTTCATCCTGAGGGTCCGGAGGCTAAGTTACACTCATTGTATTGCATCAGATGTTCGCTAGGCGACCATCAGGAAGTGCTACATGCTGTGACAACAGCCACACTAGGGTCTTGGAGACAAGCCGCCATGGAAACTTACGCATTGAATCGCGACACAATTTCTGTGTTGCATCTTCAGCCTCAGGGTGCGAAGACTAAGTTACACTCATTGTATGGCATCGGAGTTCAGCCAATTGACCTTCAGGTGGTGCTATAATCTGTGACAACAGAAACACTAGTCTCTCGGAGAGAAGAAGCCATGGAAACTTACGTATTTATTTCGCTACGCAATTTCGGTGTTGCATCTGCATCCTCAGGGTGCATTGCATCGGAGTTCAGCAAGAGGACCTTCAGGTGGCGCTACATGCTGTCACAACAGAAACACTAGTCTCTCGGAGAGAAGGCGCCATGGAAACTTACATATTCAATCGCGATGAAATTTCTGTGTTGCATCTTCATCCTGAGGGTGCGAAGGCTAAGTTACACTCTTTGTGTTGCAACGGAATTCAGCTGCACGACCATCAGTTGGTGCTACATGCTATAACCACAGCCACACTTGTCTTTCGTAGAGAACCCCCGTGGAAACTTACGCATTGATTCGCGATGCAATATCTGTGTTGCATCTTCATCCTGTGGGTGCAAAGCATAAGTTACACTCACTGTATTGCATCGGAGTAAAGATAGAGGACAACGAGGTGAAGGTACATGCTGTGACAACAGCCACACTAGTCTCTCGGAGAGAAGCCGCCATGGAAACTTACGTATTGGTTTTCTACGCAATTTCTGTGTTGCATCTTTATCCTGAGGCTGCGAAAGCTAAGTTACACTCATTGTAGTGCGTCAGAGTTCAGCTAGACGACCATCAGGTGGTGCTACATGCTGTGACAACAAGCACACTAGTCTCTCGTAGAGAAGCCGCCATGGAAACTTACTTATTAATTCGCGACGCAATTTCGGTGTTGCATGTTCATCCTGAGGGTGGGAAGACTTCTTTACACTCACTGTATTGCATCGGAGTCCAGATAGAGGACCACCAGGTGATGCTACATGCTGTGACAACAGCCACACTAGTCTCTCTGAGAGAAATCGCCATGGAAATTCACGTATTGAGTCGCGACGGAATTTCTGTGTTGCATCTTCATCCTGAGGGCGCGAAGGCTAAGTTACACTCATTGTATTGCATCAGATTTCAGCTTGACGACCATCAGGAGGTGCTACATGCTGTGACAACATCCACACTGGTCTCTCGAAAAGAATCCGACATGGAGACTCATGTATTGAATCGATATGCAATTTTTGTGTTCCATCTTCATCCTGATGATGCGAAAGCTAAGTTACGGGCATTGTATTGCATCGGAGTCCAGATAGAGGACCACCAGGTGATGCTACAGGCTTTGACAACCGTCACATTGCGCTCTCGGAGAGAACCCGCCATGGAAACTCACGTATTGAATCGCGACGCAATTTCTGTGTACCATCTTCATCCTGAGGGAGCAAAGGCTAAGTTACAATCATTGTACGAGTATTGCATCGGAGTTCAGCTAGACGACCATCAGGTGCTGCAACATGCTGTCACAACATAAAGACTTGTCTCTCGGGGAGAAGCCGCCATGGAAACTTACGTATTCAATCGTGACACAATTTCTGTATTGCATCTTCATCCTGAGGAAGCAAAGAATAAGTTATACTCATTGTATTGCATTTGAGTTCAGCTAGACGACCATCAGCTGGTGCTACATGCTGTGACAACAGCCACACTGGTCTCTTGAAAAGAATCCGACATGCAGACTCATGTATTGAATAGAGATGCAATTTTTGTGTTCCATCTTCACCCTGATGATGCGAAAGCTAAGTTACGGGCATTGTATTGCATCGGAGTCCAGATAGAGGACCACCAGGTGATGTTACATGCTCTGGCAAAAGCCATACCACGCTCTCGGAAAGAAGCCGATATGGAATCTTACGTATTCAATCGCGACGCAATTTCTGTGTTGCATCCTTATCCTGAGAGTGCGAAGACCAAGTTACGCTCACTGTATTGCATCGGAGTCGAGATAGAGGACCACCACGTGATGCTACATTCTTTGACAACCGCCACATTACGCTCTCGGAGAGAATCTGTCATGGAAACTCACGTATTGAATCGCAACGTAATTTCTGTGTACCATCTTCATCCTGAGGGAGCAAAGGCTAAGTTACAAATATTGTACTGCATCAGTGTTCTGCTAGAAGATCATGAGGTGGTGCTACATGCTGTGACAACAGCCACTCTAATCTCTCGGAAAGAAGCCGCCATGGAAATTCACTTATTGAGTCGAGACGCAATTTCTGTGTTGCATCTTCATCCAGAGGGTGCGAAGGATAAGTTACATTCATTGTATTGCATCGGAGTTCAGCTAGACGAACGTCAGGTGCTGCAACATGCTGTCACAACATAGAGACTAGTCTCTCGGGGAGAAGCCGCCATGGAAACTTACGTATTCAATCGTGACACAATTTCTGTATTGCATCTTCATCCTGAAGAAGCAAAGACTAAGTTACGCTCATTGTATTGCATCGGAGATCAGCTAGACGATAATGAGGCGGTCCTACATGCTGCGACGACAGAAACACTAGTCTCTCGGAGAGAAGCCCCGATGAAAACTATGGTATACAATCGCGATGCAATTTTTGTATTGCATCTTCATACTGAGGGTGCGAAGTCTACGATACACTCATTGTATTGCATCGGAGTTCAGCCAGACGACCATTAGGAAGTGCTATATGCTGTGACAACATCCACACTAGTCTCTCGGAGAGAAAGCGCCATGGACACTTTCGTATTCAATTGCAACGCAATTTCTGTGTTGCATCTTCATCCTGAGGGTGCGAAGGCTGAGTTACACTTATTGTATTGCATCGGAGTTCAGCTAGACGAGCATCAGGTTGTGCTATATGCTGTGACAACAGAAACACTAGTCTCTGAGAGAAGGCCGCCATGGAAACTTACGTATTCAATCGCGACTCCATTTCTGTATTGCATCTTCATCCATAGGAAGCGAAGGGTAAGTTACACTCATTGTATTGCATCAGCATTCAGCTGGACGTCCATCAGGTGGTTCTACATGCTGTGACAACAGGCACACTAGTCTCTTGGAGAGAAGCCGCCATGGAAATTTGCGTATTCATTCGCGACGCAATTTCTGTGTTGCATCTTCATCCTGAGGGTGCGAAGGCTAAGTTACAGTCATAGTATTGCAACGGAGTTCAGCTAGACGACCATCACTTGGTGCTACATGCTGTGACAACACCCACACAAGTCTCTCGGAGACAAGCAGCCATGGAAGATGAGTACTGAATTTGGACTCAATTTCTGTAGTGCATCTTCATCGAGAGGTTGTGAATTCTACGTTACACCCATTGTCTTGGATCGGAGTTCAGCTAGACGACCGTCAGGTGGTGGTACATGCTGTGACAACAACCACACTGGTCTCTCGGAGAGAAGCCGCTATGGAAACTTACGTATTGAGTCGCGACGCAATTGTTGTGTTGCATCTTCTTCATGAGGGTGTTAAGAATAAGTTACCGTTGTTGTATTGCATCGGAGTTCAGGTGGACGACCATCAGGTGGTGCTCAATGCTGCGACTACACCCACACTAGTCTCTCGGAGAGAAACCGCCATGGAATCTTACATATTCAATCGCGATGGAATTTGTGTGTTGCATCTTCGTCCTGAGGGTGGGATGGCTAAGTTTCACTCATTGTCTTGCATTGGAGTTCAGCTAGACGACTATCAGGTGGTGCCCAATGCTGTGACAAAAGCCACACTAGACTTCGCGGACAGAAGCCGCCATGGAAACTTACGTAATGATTCGCGACGGAATTTCTGTGTTGCATCTTTTGTCCTGAGTGTGCGAAGGCTAAGTTAAACTCATTTTATTGCAACAGAATTCAGCTAGACGACCACCAGGAAGTGTTACATGCTGGGACAACAGCCACACTAGTCTCTCGGCGAGAAGTAGCCTTTGAATCTTACGTATTCAATCTCGTCGCAATTTCTATGTTGCATCTTCAACCTGAGGGTGCAGCGGCTACGTTACACTCATTGTATACCATCGGAGGTCTGCTAGACGACAATCAGGTGATGCTACATGCTGTGACAACAGAAACACTAGTCTCAAGGAGAGAAGCGGCCATGGAAACTTACGTATTCATTCGCTACGAATTTTCTGTGTTGCATCTTCATCCTGAGGGTGCAAATACTAAGTTTCACTCATTGTATTGCAACAGAGTTCAGCTAGACGACTGTCAGGTGGTGCTATATGTTTTGACAACAGCCACACTAGTCTCTCGGAGAGAAACCGCCATGGAAATTCACGTATGCAATCGCGAAGCAATTTCTGCGTAACATCTTCATCCTGAGGATTCCAACGCTAAGTTATACTCATTGTATTGCATTGGAGTTCAGCTAGACGACCATCAGGGGTTGCTACGTGATGCGAGGACAGAAACACTAGTCTCTCGGAGAGAAGCCGCCATGGAAACTTACGTATTGAATCGTGACGCAATATCTGTGTTGCATCTTCATCCTGAGGGTGCGAAGACTAAGTTACACTCATTGTATTGCAACGGCGTTCATCTAGACGACTATCAGGTTGTGCTATATGCTGTGACATCAGCACACTAGTCTCTCGGAGAGAAGCCGCGATGGAAACTTACGTATTCATACGCGACGCAATTTCCGTGTTGCATCTTCATCCTGTGGGTGCGAAGGGTAAGATACACTTATTGTATTGCATCGGAATTCAGCTAGACGACCATCAGGTGGTGCTATATGCTTTGTCAACAGCCACACTAATCTCTGGAAGAGAAGCCGCCATGGAAACTTACGTATTCATTCGCGACCCAATTTCTGTGTTGCATTTACATCCTGTGGGTGCGAAGGGTAAGTTACACTTATTGTATTGCAACGAAGATCAGCCAGACGAGCATCAGGTTGTGCTCAATGCTGGGACAACAGCCACACTAGTCTCTCAGAGAGATGTCGCCATGGAAAATTACGTATTCATTCGCGACGCATTTACTGTGTTGCATCTTCATCCTGAGGGTGCGAAGAACAAGTTACACTCATTGTATTGCATCGGAGTTCAGCTGGACGACCATTAGGTGGTGCTACATGCTGTCACAACAGAGCGACTAGTCTCTCGGAGAGAAGACGCCATGGAAACTTACGTATTGAATCGCGACAAAATTTTTGTGTTGCATCTTCTTCCTGAGGGTGTGAAGGCTGAGTTTTACTTATTTTATTGCATCAGAGTTCAGCTAGACAACCATCGTGTGCTGTTAGATATTGTCACAACAGGAACACTAGACTCTCAGAGAGAAGCCGCCGTGGAAACTTAAGTATTTAATCGCGACGCAATTTCTGTATTGCATCTTCATGCTGAGGGTGCGAAGGCTAAGTTACACTCATTGTATTGCACTGGGGCTCAGCTAGACGACAATCAGGAGGTGCTACATGCTGTGACAACAGGCTTACTAGTCTCTGGGAGAGAAGCCACCATGGAAATTTACGTATTGATTCTCGACGCAATTTCTGTGTTGCATCTTCATCCTGAGGATGCAAAGGCTAAGTTACACTCATGGTATTACATCAGAGTTCAACTAGACGACCATCAGGTGGTGCTACATGCTGCGAGGACAGAAACACTTGTCTCTCGGAGAGAAGCCGCCGTGGAAACTTACGTATTGAATCGCGACGCAATTTCCGTGTGGCATCTGCATCCTGAGGGTGCAGAGGCTACTTTACACTCATTGTATACCATCGGAGTTCAGTTGAAGACCATCAGGTGGTGCTACATGCTGTGACTACACAGAAACTAGTCTCTCGGAGAGAAGCAGCCATGGAAACTTACGTATTCATTCGCGACGCAATTTGTGTGTTGCATCTTCATCATGAGTGTAAGAAGGCTACGTTACAGTCATTGTATTGCATCGGAGTTCAGCTAGACGACCATCAGGTTGTGCTCAAATAGGGACAAGAGCGACACTAGCCTCCCGGACTCAAGCCGCCATGGAAATGTACGCATTCATTCGCGACGCAATTTCTGTGTTGCATCTTCATCCTGAGGCTGCAAAGGCTAAGTTACACACATTGTATTGCATTGGAGTTCATCTAGATGACCATCAGGTGGTGCTACATGTTGCGACGACAGTAACACTAGTCTCTCGGAGAGAAGAACTTACGTATTCAATCACGATGCAATTTCTGTGTTGCATCTTCATCCTGAGCGTGCGAAGGCTAAGTTACACTCATTGTATTGCAACGGCGTTCAGCTAGACGACTATCAGGTGGTTCTATATGCTGTGACATCAGACACACGAGTCTCTCGGAGATAAGCCGCCATGGAAACTTACGTATTCTTTCGCGACGCTATTTCTGTGTTGCAGCTTCATCCTGTGGGTGCGAAGGGTAAGATACACTTATTGTATTGTATCGGAGTTCAGCTAGACTACTATCAGGTGGTGCTTAATGCTGGGACAAGAATCACACTAGCCTCTCGGAGGTAAGCGGCCTTGGATTCTAACGTATTCAATCACGACGGATTTCTGTGTTGCATCTTCATCCTGAGGGTGCGAAGGCCAAGTTACACTCATTGTATTGCATCGGAGTTCAGCTGGACAACCATCAGGTGGAGCTATATGCTGTCACAACAGCCATTATAGTCTCTCGGAGAGAAACCGCCATGGAAACACACATATTGAGTTGAGACGAAATTTGTGTGTTGCATCTTCATCCTGAGGGTGCGAAGGCCAAGTTACACTCATTGTATTGCATCGGAGGTCAGCTGGAAGACCATCAGATGGTGCTACATGCTGTCACAACAGAGAGACTAGTCTCTCGGAGAGAAGCCGATATTTAAACTTTTGTATTGAATCGCGACGAAATTTTTGTGTTGCATCTTCTTCCTGAGGGAGTGAAGGCTAAGTTTCACTTATTTTATTGCATCGGAGTTCAGCTAGACGACCAACGGGTGCTGTTACATCCTGTCACAACAGCAAAAGTAGACTCTCAGAGAGAAGCCGCCGTGGAATCTTAAGTATTTAATCACGACGCAATTTGTGTATTGCATCTTCATCCTGAGGGTGTTAAGGCTAAGTTAGACCGATTGTATTGCATTTGAGTTCAGCTAGACGTACATCAGGTGGTGCTACATGCTGAGACAACTGCCACACTTCTCTCTCGGAGACAAGCCGCCATGGAAACTTACGTATTCACTCGCGACGCAATTTCTGTGTTGCATCTTCATCGTAAGGGTGCGAAGGCTAAGTTACACTCATTGTATTGCAATGGCGTTCAGCCTGACAACTATCAGGATGTGCTATATGCTTTGACAACAGCCACACTTCTCTCTCGGAGAGGAGCTGCCATGGACATTTACGTATTGAATCGCGACGCAGTTTCTGTGTTGCATCTGCATCCTGAGGGTGGAGAAGCTACTTTACACTCATTTTATACCATCGGAGTTCAGTTGACGACCCTCAGGTGGTGCTACATGCTTTGACAACACAAACACTAGTCTCTCGGAGAGAAGCGGCCATGGAAAATTACGTATTCATTCGCGACGCAATTTGTGTGTTGCATCTTCATCCTGATTGTGCAAATGCTAAGTTACAGTCATTGTATTGCATCGGAGTTCAGCTACACGACCATCAGGGGTTGCTACGTGCTGCGAGGACAGAAACACTAGTCTCTCGGAGAGAAGCCGCCATGGAAACTTACGTATTGAATCGCGACGCAATTTCTGTGTTGCATCTTCATCCTGAGCGTGCAAAGGCTAAGTTACACTCATTGTATTGCAACGGCGTTCATCTTGACGACTATCAGGTGGTGGTATATGCTGTGACATCAGCCACACTAGTCTCTCGGAGGGAAGCCGCCATGGAAACATACGTATTCTTTCCCGACGCAATTTCTGTGTTGCATCTTCACCCTGTGGGTGCGAAGGGTAAGATACACTTATTGTATTGCAACGGAGTTCAGCTAGACGACAATCAGGTGGTGCTATATGCTATGACAACAGCCACACTAGTCTCTCGGAGACAAGCCGCCATGGAAATTTACGTATTGAATCGCGACGCAATTTCTGTGTTGCATCTGCATCCTGAGAGTGCAGAGGCTACTTTACACTCATTGTATAACATCGGAGTTCAGTTGACGACCATCAGGTGGTGCTACATGCTTTGACAACACAAACACTAGTCTCTCGGAGAGAAGCGGCCATGGAAACTTACGTATTCACTCGCGACGCAATTTGTGTGTTGCATCTTCATCCTGATTGTGCGAATGCTAAGTTACAGTCATTGTATTGCATCGGAGTTCAGCTACACGACCATCAGGTTGTGCTCAAATCGGGACAAGAGCGACACTAGCCTCCCGGACTCAAGCCGCCATGGAAATTTACGCATTCATTCGCGACGCAATTTCTGTGTTGCATCTTCATCCTGAGGCTGCAAAGTCTAAGTTACACCCATTGTATTGCATCGGAGTTCAGCAAGACGACCATCAGGTGTTGCTACATGCTGCGACGACAGAAACACTAGTCTCTCGGAGAGAAGCCGCCTTGGAAATTTACGTATTGAATCGCGACGCAATTTCTGTGTTGCATCTGCATCCTGAGGGTGCAGAGGCTACTTTACACTCATTGTATACTATCGGAGTTCAGTTGACGACCATCAGGTGGTGCTACATGCTGTGACAACACAAACACTAGTCTCTCGGAGAGAAGCGGCCATCAAAACTTACGTATTCATTCGCGACGCAGTTTGTGTGTTGCATCTTCATCCTGAGGGTGCGAATGCTAAGTTACACTCATTGTATTGCAACGGCGATCATCTTGACGACTATCAGGTGGTGGTATATGCTGTGACATCAGCCACACTAGTCTCTCGGAGGGAAGCCGCCATGGAAACATACGTATTCTTTCCCGACGCAATTTCTGTGTTGCATCTTCACCCTGTGGGTGCGAAGGGTAAGATACACTTATTGTATTGCAACGGAGTTCAGCTAGACGACAATCAGGTGGTGCTATATGCTGTGACAACAGCCACACTAGTCTCTCGGAGAGAAGCCGCCATGGAAATTTACGTATTGAATCGCGACGCAATTTCTGTGTTGCATCTGCATCCTGAGAGTGCAGAGGCTACTTTACACTCATTGTATAACATCGGAGTTCAGTTGACGACCATCAGGTGGTGCTACATGCTTTGACAACACAAACACTAGTCTCTCGGAGAGAAGCGGCCATGGAAACTTACGTATTCATTCGCGACGCAATTTGTGTGTTGCATCTTCATCCTGATTGTGCGAATGCTAAGTTACAGTCATTGTATTGCATCGGAGTTCAGCTACACGACCATCAGGTTGTGCTCAAATAGGGACAAGAGCGACACTAGCCTCCCGGACTCAAGCCGCCATGGAAATTTACGCATTCATTCGCGACGCAATTTCTGTGTTGCATCTTCATCCTGAGGCTGCAAAGTCTAAGTTACACCCATTGTATTGCATCGGAGTTCAGCTAGACGACCATCAGGTGTTGCTACATGCTGCGACGACAGAAACACTAGTCTCTCGGAGAGAACAACTTACGTATTCAATCTCGATGCAATTGCTGAGTTGCATCTTCATCCTGAGGTTCCAAAGGCTAAGTTACACTCATGGTATTGCATCAGTGTTCAACTAGACGACCATCAGGTGGTGCTACATGCTGTGACAACACAAACACTAGTCTCTCGGAGAGAAGCGGCCATCAAAACTTACGTATTCATTCGCAACGCAAATTGTGTGTTGCATCTTCATCCTGAGGGTGCGAATGCTAAGTTACAGTCATTGTATTGCATCGGAGTTCAGCTACACGACTATCAGGTTGTGCTCAAATAGGGACAAGAGCGACACTAGCCTCCCGGACTCAAGCCGCCATGGAAATTTACGCATTCATTCGCGACGCAATTTCTGTGTTGCATCTTCATCCTGAGGCTGCAAAGGCTAAGTTACACCCATTGTATTGCATCGAAGTTCAGCTAGACGACCATCAGGTGTTGCTACATGCTGCGACGACAGAAACACTAGTCTCTCGGAGAGAAGCCGCCATGGAAATTTACGTATTGAATCGCGACGCAATTTCTGCGTTGCATCTGCATCCTGAGGGTGCAGAGGCTACTTTACACTCATTGTATACCATCTGAGTTCAGTTGACGACCATCAGGTGGTGCTACATGCTGTGACAACACAAACACTAGTCTCTCGGAGAGTAGCGGCCATCAAAACTTACGTATTCATTCGCGACGCAATTTGTGTGTTGCATCTTCATCCTGAGGGTGCGAATGCTAAGTTACACTCATTGTATTGCAACGGCGTTCATCTTGACGACTATGAGGTGGTGCTATATGCTGTGACATCAGCCACACTAGTCTCTCGGAGGGAAGCCGCCATGGAAACTTACGTATTCTTTCCCGACGCAATTTCTGTGTTGCATCTTCATCCTGTGGGTGCGAAGGGTAACATACACTTATTGTATTGCAACGGAGTTCAGCTAGACGACAATCAGGTGGTGCTATATGCTGTGACAACAGCCACACTAGTCTCTCGGAGAGAAGCCGCCATGGAAATTTACGTATTGAATCGCGACGCAATTTCTGTGTTGCATCTGCATCCTGAGGGTGCAGAGGCTACTTTGCACTCATTGTATAACATCGGAGTTCAGTTGACGACCATCAGGTGGTGCTACATGCTTTGACAACACAAACACTAGTCTCTCGGAGAGAAGCGGCCATGGAAACTTACATATTCATTCGAGACGAAATTTGTGTGTTGCATCTTCATCCTGATTGTGCGAATGCTAAGTTACAGTCATTGTATTGCATCGGAGTTCAGCTACACGACCATCAGGTTGTGCTCAAATAGGGACAAGAGCGACACTAGCCTCCCGGACTCAAGCCGCCATGGAAATTTACGCATTCATTCGCGACGCAATTTCTGTGTTGCATCTTCATCCTGAGGCTGCAAAGTCTAAGTTACACCCATTGTATTGCATCGGAGTTCAGCTAGACGACCATCAGGTGTTGCTACATGCTGCGACGACAGAAACACTAGTCTCTCGGAGAGAAGCCGCCATGGAAATTTACGTATTCAATCACGATGCAATTTCTGTGTTGCATCTTCATGCTGAGCGTGCGAAGGCTAAGTTACACTCATTGTATTGCAACGGCGTTCATCTTGACGACTATCAGGTGGTGCTATATGCTGTGACATCAGCCACACTAGTCTCTCGGAGGGAAGCCGCCATGGAACTTACGTATTCTTTCCCGACGCAATTTCTGTGTTGCATCTTCATCCTGAGGGTGCGAAGACCAAGTTACACTCATTGTATTGCATCGGAGTTCAGCTGGACGACCATCAGGTTGTGCTACATGCTGTCACAACAGCCATTATAGTCTCTCGGAGAGAAACCGCCATGGAAACACACATATTGAGTTCAGACGAAATTTGTGTGTTGCATCTTCATCCTGAGGGTGCGAAGGTGAAGTTACACTCATTGTATTGCATCGGAGGTCAGCTGGACGACCATCAGATGGTGTACATGCTGTGACAACAGAGAGACTAGTCTCTCGGAGAGAAGCTGATATGGAAACTTTCGTATTGAATCGCGACGAAATTTTTGTGTTGCATCTTCTTCCTGAGGGTGTGAAGGCTAAGTTTTACTTATTTTATTGCATCGGAGTTCAGCTAGACGACCATCGGGTGCTGTTACATCCTGTCACAACAGAAAAACTAGACTCTCAGAGAGAAGCCGCCGTGGAAACTTAAGTATTTAATCGCGACGCAATTTCTGTATTGCATCTTCATACTGAGGGTGCGAGGGCTAAGCTACACTCACTGTATTGCACTGGGGCTCAGCTAGACGACAATCAGGAGGTGCTACATGCTGTGACAACAGGCTTACTAGTCTCTCGGAGAGAAGCAGCCATGGAAATTTACGTATTCATTCGCGACGCATTTACTGTGTTGCATCTTCATCCTGAGGGTGCGAAGAACAAGTTACACTCATTGTATTGCATCGGAGTTCAGCTGGACGACCATCAGGTGGTGCTACATGCTGTCACAACAGTGAGACTAGTCTCTCAGAGAGAAGCTGCCGTGGAAACTTAAGTATTTAATCGCGCACAATTTCTGTATTGCAGAAGGCTAAGTTACACTCACTGTATTGCACTGGGGCTCAGCTAGATGACCATCAGGAGGTGCTACATGCTGTGACAAAAGTCTTACTAGTCTCTCGGAGAGAAGCCGCCATCGAAATTTACGTATTGATTCTCGACGCAAATTCTGTGTTGCATCTTCATCCTGAGGTTGCAAAGGCTAAGTTACACTCATTGTATTGCATCGGAGTTCAGCTAGACGACCATCAGGTGGTGCTATATGCTGTGACAACAGCCACACTAATCTTTGGAAGAGAAGCCGGCATGGAAATTTTCGTATTGATTCGCGACGCAATTTCTGTGTTGCATTTTCATCTTGAGCTTGTGAAGGCTAAGTTACACTCATTGTATTGCATCCGAGTTCAGCTTGACGACTATCAGGTGGTGCTATATGCTGTGACATCAGCCACACTAGTCTCCCAGAGAGAAGCCGCCATGGATATTTACGTATTCATTCGCGACTCTATTTCTGTGTTGCAACTTCATCCTGAGGGTGCAAAGGTTAAGTACACTCATTGTATTGCCTCGGAGTTCTGCTAGATGACCATTAGGTTGTGCTACATGCTG
Source organism: Schistocerca gregaria (assembly GCF_023897955.1). Taxonomy (NCBI): domain Eukaryota; kingdom Metazoa; phylum Arthropoda; class Insecta; order Orthoptera; family Acrididae; genus Schistocerca; species Schistocerca gregaria. Next base: position 199,626,526 of record NC_064922.1, read on the forward strand.
CGACGACAAAAACACTAGTCTCTCGGACAGAAGAACTTACGTATTCATTCGCGACGCAATTTCTGTGTTGTACCTTCATCCTGTGGGTGTGAAGTGTAAGTTACGCTTATTGTATTGCATCGAAGATCAGCCAGACGACCATCAGGTTGTGCTCAATGTGGGACAACAGCCACACTAGTCTCTCAGTGAGATGTCGCCATGGAATCTTACAAATTCAATGGCGATGGGATTTCTGCGTTGCATCTTCATAATAAGGGTGGAAAATGTTAAGTTACACTCATTGTATAGCATCCGAGTTCAGCTAGATGACTACTGGAAGTGCTATATTCTGTGACAACAGCCACACAAGTCTCTCGGAGAGAAGCCGCCATGGAAAATTACGTATTCATTCACGACGCATTTACTGTGTTTCATCTTCTTCCTGAGGATGCAAAGGCTAAGTTACACTCATTGTATTGCATCGGAGTTCAGCTAGACGTCCATCAGGTGGTGCTACATGCTGTCACAACAGAGAGACTAGTCTCTCGGGGAGAAGCCGCCATGGAAATTTTCGTATTGAATCGCGACGCAGTTTCAGTGCTGCATCTTCATCCTGAGAGTGTTAAGGCTAAGATACACTTATTGTATTGCTTTAGAGTCCAGCTAGCCGACCATCAGGTGGTGCTACATACTGTCATAGCAGAAACACTAGTCTCTCTGAGAGAAGTCGCTGTGAAAAACTCACGATTTGAATCGTGAAGCAATTTATGTATTGCATCATCATCTTGAGGGTGCAAAGGCTAAGTTAGACTCATTGTATTGCATTTGAGTTCAGCTAGACGTACATCACGTGGTGCTACATGCTGTGACAACAGCCACACCTGTCTCTCGGAGACAAGCCACCATGGAAACTTACGTATTCATTCGCCACGCAATTTCTGTGTTGTATCATCATCATAAGGGTGCGAAGGCTAAGTTTCACTCATAGTATTGCAACGAAGTTCAGCTAGACGACTATCAGCTTTTGATATATGCAGAGACAACAGCCACACTAGTCTCTCGGAGAGTAGCCGCCATGGATACTTACGTATTCATTTGTGACTCAATTTCTGTGTTGCATCTTCATCCTGTGGGTGCGAAGGGTAAGTTATACTTATTGTATTGCATCGAAGATCAGCCAGACGACCATCAGGTTGTGCTCAATGCTGGGACAACAGCCACACTAGTCTCTCAGAGAGAAGCCGCCATGGAAACTTACGTATTCATTCGCGACGCATTTACTGTGTTGCATCTTCATCCTGAGGGTGCGAAGGCCATGTTTCACTCATTGTATTGCATCGGAGTTCAGCTGGACGACCATCAGGTGGTGCTACATGCTGTCACAACAGAGAGACTAGTCTCTCGGAGAGAAGCCGCCATGGAAACTTTCGTATTGAATCGCGACGAAATTTTTGTGTTGCATCATCTTCCAAAGGGTGAGAAGGGTATGTTTTACTTATTTTATTGCATCGGAGTTCAGCTAGACGACCATCGGGTGCTATTACATCGTGTCATAACGGAAACACTAGACTCTCAGAGAGAAGCCGCCGTGAAAACTCACGTATTCAATCGCGACGCAATTTCCGTATTTCATCTTCATCCTGATGGTGCGAAGGCTAAGTTACACTCATTGTATTGCAACGGCGTTTGGCTAGACGACTATTGGGTGGAGCTATATGATGTGTCATCAGCCACACTAGTCTCTCGGATAGAAGGCGCCATGGAAACTTACGAATCCACTCGCGACGCATTTCCGTGTTGCATCTTCATCCTAAGGGTGCGAAGGCTAAGTTACACTCATTGTATTGCAACGGAGTTCAGCCAGACGACTTTCAGGTGGTGCTATATGCAGTGACAACAGCCACACTAGTCTCTCGGAGAGAAACCGCCATGGAAAATTACATATTCATTCGCGACGCAATTTCTGTGTTACATCTTCATCCTGAGGTTTCGAACGCTAAGTTACGCTCATTGTATTGCATCGGAGTTCAGCTAGCCGACCATCAGGTAGTGCTACATGCTATGACGATTGAAACACTGGTCTCTCGGAGAGAACAACTTACGTATTCAATGGCGATGCAATTGCTGTGTTGCATCTTCATCCAGAATGTGCGAAAGCTAAGTTACACTTATTGTATTGCATCAGAGTACAGCTAGTTGAACATCAGGTGGTGCTACATGCTGTCGCAACAGAAACAGTAGTCTCTCAGAGAGAAGCCGCCGTTGAAACTCACGTATTCAATCGCGATGCAATAGCTGTGTTGCATCTTCATCCCGAGGATGCAAAGGCTAAGTTACACTCATTGTATTGCATCAGAGTTCAACTAGACGACCATCAGGTGGTGCTACATGCTGCGACGACAGAAACACTAGTCTCTCTTAGAGAAGCCGCCATGGAAAGTTACGTATTGAATCGCAACGATATTTCTGTGTTGCGTCTGCATCCAGAGGGGGCGGAGGCTACTTTTCACTCATTGTATACCATCGGAGTTCAGTTGACGACAATTAGCTTGTGCTACATGCTGTGACAACACAAACACTAATCTCTCGGAGAGAAGCGGCCATGGAAAATTACGTATTCAACCGCGACGCAATTTCTGTATTGCATCTTTATCCTGAGGAAGCGAAGGCTAAGTTACACTCATTGTATTGCACCGGCGTTTAGCTAGATGACCATCAGGTAGTGCTACATGCTGTGACAACAGGCACACTGGTCTCTCTTAGAAAAGACGCCATGAACACTTACATATTCATTCGCGACGCAATTTCTGTGTTGCATCTTCATCCTGAGATTGCGAAGGCTAAGTTACACTTATTGTATTGTATCGGAATTCAGCTAGACGACCATTAGGTGGTGCTCAATGCTGGGACAACAGCGACACTTGTCTCTCCTCGTGAAGCCGCCTTGGAATCTTACGTATTCAATTACGACGGATTTCTGAGTTGCATCTTCATCCTGAGGTTGTGAAGGATGTGTTACACTCATTGTATTGCATTGGAGTTCAGCTAGACGGCCATCAGTTGGTGCTACATGCTGTGACAACAGCCACTCTGGTCTCTCAGAGGGATGCCACTGTGGAAAATTACGTATTGAATCACGACGCAATTCTTATGTTGCATCTTCTTCCTGATTGTGTGAAGGCTAAGTTACACTCATTGTATTGCACCGGCGTTTAGCTAGATGACCATCAGGTAGTGCTACATGCTGTGACAACAGGAACACTGGTCTCTCTTAGAAAAGACGTCATGAACACTTACATATTCATTCGCGACGCAATTTCTGTGTTGCATCTTCATCCTGAGGGTGCGAAGGCTTACTTACAATCATTGTATCACATCGGAGTTCACCTAGACGTCCATCCGGGTGTGCTACATGCTGTGACAACAGCCACACTAGTCTCTCGGAGACAACCCGCCATGTAAACTGACGTATTGAACTTCGACGCAATTTCTGTGGTGCATCTTCAACCTGTGGGTGTGAAGGCTAAAATACACTCATTGTATTGCATCAGAGTTCAGCTAGACGACCATCAGGTGATGCTTCATGCTGTGAAAACAGCCACACTGGTCTCTCGGGGAGAAGCCGCCATGCAGATTTGCGAATTCATTCGCGACGCAATTTCTGTGTTGCATCTTCATCCTATGGGTCCGAAGGCTAAGTTACACTTATTGTATTGCAACACAGTTCAGCTACACGACCATCAGGAAGTGCTACATGCTGTGACAATATCTACTCTAGTCTCCAGGAGAGAATCCGCCATCGTAACTCACGTATTGAGTCGTGACGTAATTTCTGTGTTGCATCTTCATCCTGAGGGTGCGAAGGGCAAGTTACACTAATTGTATTGCATCGAAGTTCAGCTGGACGACCATCAGGTGGTGCTACATGCTGTCACAACAGAAAGAGTAGTCTCTCGGAGAGGAGCCGCCCTGGAAACTTCCGTATTCGTTCGCGACAGAATTTCTGTGTTGCATCTTCATCCTGAGAGTGCGAAGACTAACTTACGCTAACTGTATTGCATCGCAGTCCAGATATAGGACCTTCAGGTGATGCTACATGCCTCGACAACAGCCACACTACGATCGCAGAGAGAATGCACCATGGAAACATTCGAATTGAATCGCGACGCAATTTCTGTGTAGCATATACATCCGGAGGGTGCGAAGGCTAAGTTACACTCATTGTATTGCATCGGAGATCAATTATACGACCATCAGGTGGTGCTATATGCTGTGACAAGAGCCACACTAGTCTCTCGGAGAGAACCGCCATGGAAACTTACGTATAGAATCGATACCCATTTTCTATGTTTCATCTTCATCCTGAATGTGCGAAGGCTGAGTTACACTCATTGTATTGCACCGGCATTCAGCTAGATGATCATTCGGTGGTGCTACATGTGTGACAGCAGGCACACTGGATTCTCGGAGAGAAGCAGCCATGAACTCTTACATATTATTCGCGACGCTGTTTCTGTGTTGCATCTTCATCCATAGAGTGTGAGGACTAAGTTACGCTCACTGTATTGCATTGGAGTCCAGATAGAGGACCACCAGGTGATCGTACATGCTTTGACAACAGTCACACTATGCTCTCGGAAATAATCCGCCATGGAAACTTATATATTGAATCGCGACGCAATTTCTGTGTAGCATCTTCATCCTGAGGGTGCAAAGGCTTAGTTACAATCATTGTATTGCACTCAGAGTTCAGCTACACGACCATCAGGTGGTGCTACATGCCATGACCACGGCCACACTCGTCTTTCAACGAGAAGTCCCCGGTGGAAACTTACGCATTGAATCGCGACGCACTTTCTGTATTGCATCTTGATCCTGCGGGTGTGAGGACTAAGTTACACTTATTGCATTGCATCGGAGTCCAGATAGAGGACAACCAGGTGATGCTACATGCTGAGACAACAGCTACACTAGGCTCTCGGAGAATCCCCCGTGGAAATTTTCGTATTGAATCGCGACGCAATTTCTGTGTTGCATCTTCATCCAGAGGTCGCGAAGGCTAAGTTTGACTTATTGTATTGCAACGGAGTTCAACTAGACGACTATCAGGTGGTGCTACATTCTGTCACAACAGAAACACTTGTCTCTCAGAGAGAAGCAGAAGTGGAAACTTACGTATTCAATTGCGACGCAAAATCTTTGTTGCATCTTCATTCTGAGGGTGCGAAGTCTAAGTTACTTTCATTGTATTGCATGAGAGTTCAGCCACACGACCATCAGGTGGGGCTACATGCTGCGACGACAGAAACACTAGTCTCTCGGAGAGAAGTACTTACGTATTCAATCGCGATGCAATTTCTGTGTTGCATCTTCATCCTGAGGTTGCGAAGGACAAGTTACACTTATTGTATTCCGTCAGAGTTCAGCTAGACGACCATGAGGTGGTGCTACATTCTGTCACAACAGAAACAGTAGTCTCTCCGTGAGAAGCAGCCATGGAAACTTAGGTATTCAATTGCGACGCAATTTGTGTATTGCATCTTCATCCTGAGGGTGCGAAGGCTCAGTTACACTCATTGTATTGTATCGGACTTGAGCAAGACGACCATCAGGTGGTGCTACATGCTGTGACAACATCTACACTAGTTCCTCTCAGAGAAGCCGCCATGGAAACTTACGTAGTGAATCGCGACGCAATTTTTGTGTAGCATCTTCATCCTGAGGGTACGAAGGCTAATTTACAATCATTGTATTACATCGGAGTTCAGCTAGACGACCATCAGGTGGTACTACATGCTGTGAACACGGCCACAATTGTCTTTCGTGGAGAAGCCACCGTGGAAATTTACGCATTGAATCGCGACGCAATTTCTGTATTGCATCTTCATCCTAAGTGTGCGATTTCTAAGTTACAGTCATTGTATTGCATCGGAGTCCAGTTAGCGGACAACCAGGTGATGCTACATGCTGTGACAACAGCTACACTAGGCTCTCGGAGAGGATCCCCCGTGGAAATTTACGTATTGAATCGCGACACAATTTCTGTGTTGCATCTTCATCCTGAGGGTGCGAAGGCTAAGTTACACTCATTGTATTGCGTTTGAGTTCAGCTACACGACCATCAGGTAGTGCTATATGCTGTGAAAACAGACACACTAGTCTTTCAGAGAGAAGTTGCCATCGAAACTTACGTCCTTATTCGCGACGTAATTTCTGTGTTGCATCTTCATCCTGAGGGTGCGAAGGATAAGTTACACTTATTGTATTGTATCGGAGTTCAGCTACACGATTGTCAGGTGGTGCTCAATGCTGGAACAACAGCCACACTAGTCTCTCGGAGTGAACCGCCTTGGAATCTTACGTATTCAATCATGACGGATTTAAGTGTTGCATCTTCATCCTGTGGGTGCGAAGGCTAAGTTACACTCATAGTATTGGATTGGAGTTCAGCTAGACGGCCATCAGGTGGTGCTATATCTTGTGACAACAGCCACACTAGTCTCTCGGAGAGAAGCCGACATGGAAACTTACGTATTCATTCGCGTCGCAATTTTTGTGTTGCGTCTTCATCCTGAGGGTGCGAAGGCTAAGTTACACTCATTTTATTGCATTGGAGTTCAGCTAGACGGCCATCAGGTGATGCTACATTCTGTGACAGCAGCCACACAAGTCTCTTGGGGGGAAGCCGCCATGGAAAATTACGTATTGAATGGCGACGCAATTTTTGTGTTGCAACTTCATCCTGAGTGTGCGATTTCTAAGTTACACTCCTTGTATTGCATCGGCGTTTAGCTAGAATACCATCAGGTGGTGCTATATGCTATGACAACAACCACACTAGTCTCTCGGAGAGAAGAAGCCATGGAAACTTACTTATTTAGTCACGATGCAATTTCTGTGTTGCATCTTCATCCTGATTGTATGAAGGCTAAGGTACCATTACTGAATTGCATCGGAGTTCAGCTAGACGACCGTCAGGTGGTGCTATATGCTGTGACAACAGCCACATTAGTTTCTCGGTGAGAAGCCGCCATGGAAACTTCTGTATTCATTCGCGACGCAATTTCGGTGTTGCCTCTTCATCCTGAGGGTGCTAAGACTGAGTTACACTCACTGTATTGCATTTGAGTCCAGATAGCGAACCACCATTTGATGCTACATGCTGTGACAACAGCCACACAACGCTCGCGGAGAGAAGCCGCCATTTAAAATTACGTATTGTATCGCGCCGCAATTTCTGTGTTGCACCGTCATCCTGTGGGTGTGAAGGCTAAGTAACACTCATTGTATTGCATTGGAGTTCAGCTACATGACCATCAGGTGGTACTACATGCTGTGACCACAACCACACTAGTCTTTCGGAGAGAAGCCCCCGTGGAAACTTACGTATTGAATCGCGACGCAACTTCGGTCTCGCATTTTCATCCTGAGGGTGCAAAGGCTAAGTTACACTTATTGTATTGCATCGGAGTTTAGCTTGACGACTATCAGGTGGTGCTCAACGCTTTGACAACAGCCACACTAGTCTCTCGGATAGAAGCCGCCATGGAAATTTACGTAATGTATCGCGACGCAATTTCTGTGTAGCATCTCATCTTGAGGGTGCGAAGGCTAAGTTACAATCATTGTATTACATCGGAGTTCAGCTAGACGACCATCAGATGGTGCTTCATGCTGTGACAACAGCCACACTAGTCTCTCGGAGAGAAGCCGCCATGGAAATTTGCGCATTCATTCGCGACGCAATTTCTGTTTTGCATCTTCGTCCTATAGGGTGCGAAGGCTGATTTACACTCATTGTATTGCATTGAAGTTCAGCTAGACGACCATCAGGAGGTGCTAGATGCTATGACAACAGCCACACTAGTGTCTCGGAAACAAGCCGCCATGGCAACTTACGTATTGAAAAAATTCATCAACTAGTGCATTTACTTTCACATTCAGTCCTTAGCCTTTCAAAAGCATTTCTTTATATTGAAAGGTTTCTTTACAGTTAAGGGGTATCTTCACAATTAACCTGAATTTGGTGTCGGTGGGGGGCGTGGGGGCGTGGGGGGTTAATGTATGGCCTCAATAGAATTGCCGCGAAAAAGGAATATAGTAGGATGTGCCATATATCCGAGTTGGATGAAGGATGCAATGGAATTTTAGCAGTGAGGGCGTAAACAGAAATTCTTGTAAAAGAACCTTTATTAGATCGGTAAATTCAATTGCACACATGAATATGTATAGTGAGTAATATGACGGTTGCTGCTGTGTGCAATCTATTCCGTTGCATATTACTTAAACCTGGAACTTTACTACGGAGTCCGCTGCAAGGTCTATAATCTACGGAAGAGTTATGATTTAAGTGTGTCTTAGCCACAAACGCTTACATTCACACGCAGTTGAGAGACTAACGCGAAGGAAAAGAACTGCCGCCCGGAATTAGACGAGTCGTCTAGGGGGCTACAGTCATGGACTGTGCGGCTGATCCCGGAGGAGTTTCGAGCCCTCCCTCGGGCATGGGTACGTGTGTTTGTCCTTACGATAATTTAGGTTAAGTAGTTTGTAAGCTTAGGGACTGATGACTTTAGCAGTTAAGTCCCATAAGATTTAACACACATTTGACTTTTGGAAAATAACTAATTGCTATAAAAATGAATCATAAATAAAAATCACAATTAATTCAGATATTCTACTGGGGAAGGTCATCTTGGCACTGCAGACTTCCTCATTAGCTCGCGACGACGTGGACCTCACAAACAAAAGCGTGCACCAAGAAAGTTATCAAGTGAGATGAACTGCACAAAATTCTCTCATAAAATCACGAAAATCATACGCAATATACATGCTTTTGCGGAAGGGATACTAAAGTAATTGAACTGAACCACAATAAACTCAACACGGCTCCACGTGTTTGATTAACAATTCAACTGAACAGTAGCCTACACCGCCCCTGGATTTTAATGCATCAAACACTATCGAATTAGCAAGTGAAATTTGTCACACACGATAATAAACTATGAAGAATGAAAGGAATCATTTACTTTGACTTGCTTTGGAAAACGTACAAAAAGCACGACATTAATTTCTCGTCGAAAAGGCACGCTTACCGCCAGTAGCTCTAACCTGTCTCGCACTCCTCCAGCATTCGCTCTTCAACAAAAACCGCTTCTGGTACCTACGGAAGTGGCCAGAGGAACCCCTATTGTGGTGCCAAGGTTCGTCCAAGACAAACAGAAACCTCTTTGATACATGGTACGTGTTTCCTACAGTTTGCTGTTCTGGCACAGTGGCAGAATAATACACTCCCATGGATCTACACACAGAAATCCCTGCACATTCTCATTCATACATTCAAATGATTGGATAAGAAGAGGAAAGAATAGGTACATTGAAATATGGCATTTAAATGTATCAAAAATGGGTGTGGGTCTCCGACAAGTATCAATAACCTAACGGAATGTTAAAGTGAAATATGGCTACCTACACACACTGAGCTGTTCAATCTTTTCCCTTTTCTTCTTTATATCTAGGGTAATAGACCATTTGCACTAACAATTGAGGTACCAGAGGCAAACTGATGAAGCACTGTGGTATGGCAAAATCATGAAGAGGCTCATGCAGAGCCGCTTCAATACTGTCATATGCTATTTAAATCACCATTGATCCTAATTCCATATTTACAGTGTAAGTCATCCTTACACAGTAGCAAATCTATTTACATTAGTTGCAAGGAAAGCAAATCTTTGTAAAATACGTTTCCTGATAAGTCAGTAGCAAGTGAAGTTTTCCATCGCCAAAGATGATGTGCCCAAAATAACACTTTTGTGCGAAAACATAAGCAAATATTATTCAAAATGAAAGTTCTGACTTTGTCTTTTGGACCCAGTAACCACAAAAAGGAAATTAAGAAAAGCGGTTGTCTCTCCATACCATCATACTCCGCTCCGTCTCTCTACTTACGTACTTTACCTACCTGTTTCGTCAACTTATGCCACCTCTATTCCTACCCCATTTCCGAGAGTAAATTCTGAAACTTTGATCATAATCTAACATATCGGACCTCATATATAACTTCAGTTGAAATATTTACCTGTCAGTATGAATATCACATATCGGCTGATCACACATCAGACACTAATTTATTCCAAGAGCACATACTATACTAGCTTCACAGGCAGTACCACGGTATCATTAAAATATAAAATATGGTACGAATAACTGCTATAAGGTTCTCACTGCTTTCAATTTAAAAATTTTTCTCATGAGCCTTCGACACCTAGATGTCAGTTGTTATTTTATTTCTGTTACTGGCTTTCTCTCCCGCGAATCAGTCCATCACTGGCAGCCTCATACTCCATCTTCAACTACATTCTGTTTCCAGTCACTAAAATTTATTATCACGTAAGTCAGCTTTCCTCTGCATTGCTACATGAGCGCTGGCGGGAGTGGCCGTGCGGTTCTAGGCGCTACAGTCTGGAGCCGAGCGACCGCTGCGGTCGCAGGTTCGAATCCTGCCTCGGGCATGGATGTGTGTGATGTCCTTAGGCCAGTTAGGTGTAATTAGTTCTTCGTTCTGACCTCAGAAGTTAAGTCAAATAGTGCTCAGAGCCATTTTGCTACAAGAGCATAAAAGAACTGCAACAATAAAAAAAAACAACCACACAAATTCGGTGGACTTTGTCAATGACCAAACCTCTCATGCTACTGTGGCGTAAGTCACTACTCGATTACAGGGGCTTCTTTGCCGCATTAAGCCTCTCATCCACTTCTAAACTACCGAGTTTCCCCTCCTCGTTGTAACTTCTTATCGTTTCATTTTTAATCGGCCTCTAGTCTTCGAGAGGTTGTAACAATGGAAAATTGTACTGAAATGCAGGAGGATCTGCAGCGAATTGACGTGTGGTGCAAGGAATGGCAATTGAATTTCAATGTAGAAAAGTGTAATGTGCTGCGAATACACAGAAAGATAGATTCCTTATCATTTAGCTACAAAATAACAGGTCAGCAACTGGAAGCAGTTACTTGCATAAATTATCTGGGAGTACGCATTAGGAGTGATTTAAAATGGAGTGATCATATAAAGTTGATCGTTGGTAAAGCAGATGCCAGACTGAGATTCATTGGAAGAATCCTAAGGAAATGCAGTCCGAAAACAAAGGAAGTAGGTTACAGTACGCTTGTTCGCCCACTGCTTGAATACTGCTCAGCAGTGTGGGATCCGTACCAGATAGGGTTGATAGAAGAGATAGAGAAGATCCAACGGAGAGCAGCGCGCTTCGTTACAGGATCATTTAGTAATCGCGAAAGCTTTACGGAGATGATAGATAAACTCCAGTGGAAGACTCTGCAGGAGAGACGCTTAGTAGCTCGGTGCGGGCTTTTGTTAAAGTTTCGAGAACATACCTTCACCCAAGAGTCAAGCAGTATATTGCTCCCTCCTACGTATATCTCGCGAAGAGACCATGAGGATAAAATCAGAGAGATTAGAGCCCACACAGAAGCATACCGACAATCCTTCTTTCCACGAATAATACGAGACTGGAATAGAAGAGAGAACCGATAGAGGTACTCAGGGTACCCTCCGCCACACACCGTCAGGTGGCTTGCGTAGTATGGATGTAGATGTAGATATAGTATACAGTAAAGAATTTAGTGTTCAGAAAACGATGCTTTCTGGACAGTTTATTCACCTTCACCAGGATTTCATCACAAATTCTTATCTCACTTCCTGATGCCGGCACTCATCTGACCAATTCACTATTTTCCAGTCGTCTACGTGCCAAGAACAAGTGGTCTAGGGGTAGTCTACTTTCGACAGTGGTGAGGCGAGCACGCCTTGTTTGTCCCTCACCTGTTGTGCTGTTTGCGAACGAGTGCGAATTTGTTTACTTCCGCGTAGCACCTTGTCATCGTTCCCGAGTCCACGGAACATAATGCCAAGCCACGAAAAATCAACGTTTCGTTTGGATCATGAACGACCAAAAGCCTATGAAGTAGAACGATTTTTACGGGACGAAATGCGTCTCCCGCTGCAAGATGTTCTCCGAATTCAATACCACTGTGTAAAGAAATCTAGAGATTGAAGAGTTGTGCGCCGACTTTGTGCCAAGCTAACAGTCTCGAGTTCCGATACTCTGAGAGCTATGTAGGGGCTGTCATGATGGACCACTCTGGTCTTGGTTTCCGAACTCTGGGGGTTTTAGGACTCCCGTTTGAGGTGCCGTCTGACATTGTGGTGGCCGCCTTTAAACCTTACGGCAACGTCGTCAGTCACATTGCTGAAACTTGGAAGACGTTCTAAACATACCGTGACCTTAGAGATACCCGTCAAATAAAAACTGAACTGAGGATACATGTGCCTTCCTTCCTTCTTGGTAATTGCCGGTTGCAGAGCTGTTGTCATGTACGATGGCCAGCCGCGCACTTGTTCAGGGCCAGCCGCTGTGGCCGAGCGGTTCTAGGCGCTTCAGTCCGGAACCCCGCTGCTGCTACGGTCACAGGTTCGAATCCTGCCTCTGCCATGGATGTGTGTGATGTCCTTATGTTAGTTAGGTTTAAGTAGTTTTAAGACTAGGGGACTGATGACTTCAGATGTTAAGTCCCATAGTGCTTAGACATTTGAACCATTTTAACGTGTTCAGGTCGGGGCCAGCATGGCCATGTCCGTTCTGAATATCTCCTACGTAGACTGGTTGAGACGCCGATCAGAGATCAGAGGCATCGCTCTCCCTGCAGTGGTCACTTTGATATCCCTATCTTACGCGTCACTGGCGGGCTGCCTGCAACGCCCACTCTGAAACAATTGTCACTGGCGTCGAATCTTCTCGATAACGCCGTGGTCGTTATTACTGTGTCTCTACACTGAAGCCGGATGCATTACCAGTGGACGACGGCCGTCAACAGACTCAGCCCGTCTCCCCCGACACGTGGTTGTTGATCGCAGAGCTGTAGCGACCTCCGATTTTCTGGCGTCTGGCCACATATCGGACACAGCATTCCGCCATCCAGCAAGGAACAACATGATAGGAAGCAACAGTAGCCGAGGAAACTCCTTACACTTTCTCATGACTACCTCCACCGGATGTGTGCGCTGAATGACAAGCCTCCTACTGATGAATCACTGTCCTCTGATGACCTGGAACCTGACGATGCGACATCTTCCCACTCCTCCGTCTCCAGACCTGGAACCTGACGATGCGACATCTTCCCACTCCTCCGTCTCCAGTCATCATTCACCTACGGACATTGACCTTCTCCTGCCCACGTCTGATGCAGTTGCATCCATTTCTGTGTCTGACGCTACCTGTCGCACACCTCTGTTATTGACCCATTGAACCACCGCAGTGAGACGTCTGTCCCCTGGGCAGACGACGTGGATGCTGAGGACGGATGTTCTGGAGGTGTAAAGAACGATGGGCATCCTTGGTGGGGTCGGTTCCCTCCCCATCACTGTGATGTGCCCTCCCACAGGGCCTCACTGCCTCCTTTGTACTTTCGTTTGCTTTACGTCACATGTCTTGCACGCTTCCCCTTCCTGGTGGTGGAAAGGTGAACCTCCTACTTGACCGCATCCTTGCTGATACACTTGCCTACCTCCCTAATGCCATAGGTATGGATCTCACGTCTAGTGAATCAGTATTACAGAATGAAGGCTTTCACGGCCGGCCGGCTATTGTGGCCGAGAAGTTCCAGGCGCTTCATCTGGAACCGCGCTACCGCTACGGTCTTAGGTTCGAGTCCATTCTTGGGGATGGATGTGTGTGATGTGCTTAGGTTAGTTAGGTTTGAGTAGTTCTAGGTTCTAGGGGACTGATGACCTCAAATGTTATGTCCGATAGTGCTCAGAGCCTTTTCAGGCCGGATGACATAGCTGCTGGTAAATTTTTATTTAGAACCTCAAATTATTATCCGTGACTACGTAAAGAAGCCATTGAAATTTATAATTATTAGGATAATTTTAATAGTAATGAGAAGGGAATAAAACTTCGTGACATATGGACAGTAACTCTCCAGAAACGCTAGACAAATTATCTTTGACAAGGATTATCTATGCTCATCACGTGTTACTTCGCCCACACTCCCTTTCCTGCAATATATATGTCGCCCTCGGACATCCGACCGGTAAGTCGGCAAGACTCAGCGGTGTAGCGCCGCTGAGGATGTCCAGCGCAGTTCTGGACGAAACATCAGGAACAGAAGAAGGTTCAGTGGGAGTCACAATTAACAAAGTCCATACGCCATCTGGTTTGGTTCGTCGCCGCGATCGTACCACCTTCTTCTCTGATGCAGTCACGGCTCTCTTCACGGGTTGGCAGAATGTATCGATCATGAGGTGCGATTTCAACTCCACCCAGGCACCCAAAGATCAACTGCTGTGTCACTCTCTGTGCGTGGTGCTAGCGGCAATTCTCCAGCTCCTCAAACAATGTGAATTCTTGGGAGCACGTTCATGGTAAATGTCTGGAGTTTACATATTTCAGTAGCCATTCTTACAGCCGCCTCGATCGTGTTTATACTTACCGCCATGTTGTTCGTGGGATGCAGGCTGCTGAAGTCAGGCACATTGATTCTCTGAGAGTGACACATGCATCTTTGCTATCAGTCTCTGCCGCCAAAGGGTGTGGGGCAGCTGGACGCAATGGAAATTGAACACAATCCACCTTACTTCAACAGACTGCCGGCAGATCATCGAGATTACATGGGCTGCTCTGTGGAAGTGCAATAGCGAAAGTTGAAAAATTGTGACCTATGCCGGACCGGGACTCGAAGCCGGCTTTACTGCTTCTCATGAGCGGTTGCTCAACTGCTTCGGCTATCTGGGCACAGTTTAAGACCTACTCATATTTCAGATTTATGCCCCTGTGAATACAGAGCCCCTCGTTCATTTATCCCTACTCGCATATTATCGATTCCCGTAAGAGCTCCCGCGATATTAATGCATCTGCACTGACGGATGGAGCCGTCACGCTGTCGCACAAAACACCTCTCGTTTTGGACAGCCTATTTTGGAAGCGATTAAGATTTATCTTTGGTGTGTGGTGAAAAAATATGTTTTGAGATATAAGAAGTAAGTTTTTATCAAACTACAATATTACCTTTGCTGTTTGAAGTCATGCAAAATTGCTGCAATTCTGAGTATTACGGCCCTGTCATTAGCTACTGTATCATACTGCACTGCAAAAAATTCATAATGATTTGCAGATTTTTAAGAATTTCAAAATTATATAAACCTGTCCTGTGGAGCACAGTGTAACAGTTTAATGTGGGACACAGTGTAAACCTGTTACAGTTATTTAATAACTGCACTCTTTGTACTAGGAATCACTGAAAATGGCGAGGGTCAGACTGAGTGATAGGGAGAACCTTCTATGTAAGAAGGTGCACAGAGCCAGGATTTAGTTGGTCCTAATATTTTTCGTGGTTCCCTAACAACTGACGAAAGAACGAGCAACTGAAAAAAATAAAAAGAGTGACATTAGT
The DNA here is from genome assembly GCF_023897955.1 of Schistocerca gregaria. Taxonomy (NCBI): domain Eukaryota; kingdom Metazoa; phylum Arthropoda; class Insecta; order Orthoptera; family Acrididae; genus Schistocerca; species Schistocerca gregaria. The sequence continues at coordinate 199,641,973 of NC_064922.1, forward strand.
TGCATTACAGCACATAAGCTTCTTAAAGGCGTTTTTGGTTGTGATTCAAGGCTGTAGGTGGTAAATGAGGAAAAGAAAATGAAAACGAACATGAGAAATCTGTTTTCCGTGTCCGACAGAACAGACACTACTATACCGGCATTTCAATAGCGTGTCGAAAGTAAACTACCCCTAGACCACATGTTCTTGGCACCTAGACAACTGGAAAACAGTGAATTGGTCAGATGAGTCCCAGTTTTAGTTGGTAAGAGCTGGTATTAAGGTTCGATGTGGCACAGACCCTACGAAGCCATGGACACAAGGTGTCAAAACGGCACAGAGCAAGTTGATAATAGTGTGGGTTATGTTTATGTGTAGTGGAGTGGAGTGGTCCTCTGGTCCAAATGAAGCGATCATTTACTGGAAATTATTATGTTCGGCTAACTGGAGACCATTTGCTACCATTCATACACTTCACGTTCCCAAAAAACGATGGAAATTTTTTGGTTGACAATGCGGCGCTGCACCAGCCCACAATGGTTCGCCACTGGTTCTGGACAGTTCGAGTGACATGAATCCCATCGAACAGTTACGAGACACTATCGAGAGGTCCGTTCGTGCACAAAATCCTGCACCGGCAACACTTTCGCAGTTGTGGACGGCTGTAGAGGCAGTATGCTTAACTTTTCTGCAGGGAACTTGTACGACTTGTTGAGAGCATTCCACGCCGTGTTAATGCGCTAGGCTGCGCAAAAGGAGGTCTGACACGATATTAGGAGGCATCCAATGATTTGTCACCTCAGTGCACTGTCATACATGACACCATGTTTACAGAAGGCGAGGGCCAACCGACTTGAATGGTAAAAGGAAATACCACGAAACTATCGGCCTGTGTGTCGAGACAACTTGTTTATTTTTATTGATGAGTTAAAAACTTTATTTAGATGCTTCAAAATTGTAATCTGCTTTTGGAAATATAGAGGAAATCACACAACTGCGCGGATGGAATAACAATTCAGAACATAATTCGTGATCAGTTTTCAGCACCGAGTTGGCAGATCATTTTATCGTATGCGTGGTATGCATCAGGACTAACTCCTGAAAAATAAATGTTTCTGAAAATGTAAACACCGTCCGGTTATCGCCGAATATTCGAGAGTAACGACGTAATTACGAGGAAGACTGCAATTATTAAATGTTCTTCGTACCGCGGGTACATTCGCTACGCGGAAGTAAACAAATTCGCACTCGTTCGCAAACGCACATGTGACTAGTGCCACCAATCTAATTATTCGAAAGATGTGAAGGACATGTAACAGAGTGACGCAAGATTCATTGGAAAGCGGCTAGGTTAAATTTTTAATTATTTACTAATTCATATCGTCTGAGATATTTATTTCGAAAGTATGTGTTTCCAGACCCCTTATATGACCATGAAAATTACTCAATTTACGATTATGCATCAATCCAATAAATTTTGAGCCGCTTGCGCTTGTTGAATTTTGGCGGTGGTTTTCACAAAAATGAGGGTGTGTCGTGCCAAAATATCTTAGTCTTTCATTTTGGGCTGTACCCAAATGATCAGCAAAGTGCCAAATATGAGCGTAGTCGGTTTGCCGTGTCTGACTCCTTCCCCTTGTGAGTGCACTGGAGACATCATATTCGACTCGATAAAACCTTTTAAATTTTAGGAGTATGACATGCCTAAAAAACGAGATATTATCCATTTTGGATGAAAAGAGACATCTTAAAGAACTTATTTGTCATTGCCTCATTCATCGAGAAGCGCTTTGTTCGCAGACGTTCGAGAAGAAATTTTCAAAGTTATGGATCTAGGAGTTAAGGTTGTCTACACTCCTGGAAATGGAAAAAATAACACATTGACACTGGTGTGTCAGACCCACCATACTTGCTCCGGACACTGCGAGAGGGCTGTACAAGCATTGATCACACGCACGGCACAGCGGACACACCAGGAACCGCGGTGTTGGCCGTAGAGTGGCGCTAGCTGCGCAGCATTTGTGCACCGCCGCCGTCAGTGTCAGCCAGTTTGCCGTGGCATACGGAGCCGCATCGCAGTCTTTAACACTGGTAGCATGCCGCGACAGCGTGGACGTGAACCGTATGTGCAGTTGACGGACTTTGAGCGAGGGCGTATAGTGTGCATGCGGGAGGCCGGGTGGACGTACCGCCGAATTGCTTAACACGTGCGGCGTGAGGTCTCCACAGTACATCGATGTTGTCGCCAGTGGTCGGCGGAAGGTGCACGTGCCTGCCGACCTGCGACCGGACCGCAGCGACGCACGGATGCACGCCAAGACCGTAGGATCCTACGCAGTGCCGTAGGGGACCGCACCGCCACTTCCCAGCAAATTAGGGACACTGTTGTTCCTGGGGTATCGGCGAGGACCATTCGCAAGCGTCTCCATGAAGCTGGGCTACGGTCCCGCACACCGTTAGGCCATCTTCCGCTCACGCCCCAACATCGTGCAGCCCGCCTCCAGTGGTGTCGCGACAGGCGTGAATGGAGGGACGAATGGAGGCATGTCGTCTTCAGCGATGAGAGTCGCTTTTGCCTTGGTGCCAATGATGGTCGTATGCGTGTTTGTCGCCGTGCAGGTGATCGCCACAATCAGGACTGCATACGACCGAGGCACACAGGGCCAACACCCGGCATCATGGTGTGGGGAGCGATCTCCTACACTGGCCGTACACCTCTGGTGATCGTCGAGGGGACACTGAATAGTGCACGGTACATCCAAACCGTCATCGAACCCAACGATGGTCCAACTGAGGCGCCAGGTGGAAATGGCATGGCAAGCCGTTCCACAGGACTACATCCAGCATCTCTACGTTCGTCTCCATGGGAGAATAGCAGCCTGCATTGCTGCGAAAGGTGGATATACACTGTACTAGTGCCGACATTGTGCATGTTCTGTTGCCTGTGTCTATGTGCCTGTGGTTCTGTCAGTGTGATCATGTGATGTATCTGACCCCAGGAATGTGTCAATAAAGTTTCCCCATCCTGGGACAATGAATTCACGGTGTTCTTATTTCAGTTTCCAGGAGTGTATCAAAGCTCTTAATCAACGCGAATGTAAAACATTTGTAGTTGAAATGGGCGTTGAGTGCGCAGTCCTTCCGTTGCATAACAAGGTAGGTTGATTATCCAGAGGAAAAGTTTCGCTCCCTTATTAACAAACATTAAAGCATTTTGCCTTGAGGGTGTTCACCATCTACAACCAATGAACGATCAGTGGATCCTAAAATTTAATTTTATGATAGACGTTACGTTTCGTCTAAATCAGGTTGGTCGTAAACTACAACTAAAAGAACCAGATTTTTTTTCGATCTTAGAAGTTACTCAATTCGAAAACAAATTCTCTTGTTTTGCTCACTATTTTGAAAGAGAAATTTTATTCACTTTCCAAGCCTGTTGGAACGTCGTCAAGATAATAATGGTGATATTGACATTTACAACATAAAAGCCACAATTGTAAATATGAGAGAAGCTTTACTCAACTGAATTAAAATTCTTGGATCCACTGATCCTTCATTAATTGCAGACAGTGAATACGCTCAAGGAGAAATGTTTTAATATTTATAATGGTAACTCTGAAATGCAACTACTGGACTTAAAAAGAAAGAAACCGCGGTGCTCGAAATTTGAACGTCGTTGTGCTGACATGGAAATATTGGAGTCAAACAAATATTAACTTAGTTCACAACAGATATGATCATCTTTGAAAGATCTGAAGGAGGGTGATGTGTTGATTATTAACACATGAAATAGTACTTCAAGCTCATATAATCGATCGAAAAATCTTGCATTTTCTGTTATGTTCTCATGAAAGTCTATATATTCATGTCAACAATCATTTTGAAACATGAATCTTACGAAGAGCATATTGATAAGTCGTCTTACTGGCGATAAACTGGACACGTGTCTAAATTTTAAAATATCAACACACTAATTGGACTTACCCAGACTTTCCAAGGAGGTGCAAGACCACTGTTCACATTAATGTTTGCGGTCATTGTCATGGTTCAATTTTATATACACCTAGGAAAATTTTTATTTGATGAATAAATACTATCTTTATTAAATAAGTTATCAAGCTTTAACGAATGTGTCTAAAGTTATTTGAAAATTTGTGGTAAGTCCTATGGGACCGAACTGTTTAGGTCTTCGGTTCCCAAGCTTACACACTACGTAATATAACTTAAACGAACGTACGCTAAAGACAACACGCACACCTATGTCCGAGGAAGTACTCGAACCTCCGATAGGGGCAGCCGCGTGAACAGTGACGAGACACCCAAGACCGAACGGCTACCCCGCGCGGCTACCTATGTTTTAACTAAGGCTTAAAACTTTAAATAAATTTATTAATTTCAGGGGCCTTTGTGGAGTGAAGTGTATGTTGAGATGGTTTGGACAAATAGAGATGATGAATGAAAGGAGATACGAGAAACTTCATATACGAGCAGAGATGGGAGAGTTGGAAGGTGTCGACCATATCGAACATACCTCAGACTGAGAACATATTTAGCAAAGGCCAGCTTAGATGTACTCTAATAAAACGAAAACAATATACCTGCGTAAGTTATAAAAAAGTGTCTCTTAAAGAAATTTCTGTCGCTGTATCGACTAATTAATTTGGCGACCACTATTCCACACCAGTACCCATGTTCAGTCTCTACACAGATATCAGCCACCTTTTCCACACTATGATCCTTTTCTGGCGTCACTGCCTTTCAACGCTACTCTTTCTGTTAACCGAAGCTTTTCGGAAAATTGACCTTTGACCGGAACCGTTCACTTATTAAGGAATATATTTAACAGAAGCTTGCGGCTACATGATGATATTTCTAAAGTTTCTGAAAGCACTAGAACACTGAAAATTTAAAATATTTAAGACGATAACGTATTTTCAGTTCCTTTGTTGAAGCATGTTTTGTGTATCGCTAAATGATATGAAGTTCATCCATACAGAAGATGATAGAAAAATATTATTACGATGTGTGCTCGTCTCTCGAAGCTGGCAAATCGATAACTTAAGAATTTCGCCAGTTACCAAATACGAACTGGAACCGTTAAAATATGTTGGCGAATCAATAGGGGAGCAGTTTAATGTGGGGGAAGGGCATAAATTTTGTCGTGATGTTCTAAGTTCTAGGGGACTGATGACCTCAGAAGTTAAATCCCATAGTGCTCAGAGCCATTTGATGCATGAAGCATATATACCATCTGATCCAAAGTGTCCGGGCACCTGCTGATGGACATTAGGCCTTGAACTCTGCCGGAGAAACTCTCATTGAAGTATCTGAGTTTCTATGGGGGAATAGCAGCCCATTCTCGCTCAAGAGCCAAACCGAACGAAGGTAGTAACATTGGACGCTGGAGCGAAGTCTACGTTATAGGTCATCCCAAAGGTGTTCCATTAGGTTCAGGTTGGGACTCTTGGCAGGTCAGGCTATATCAGGAACGTTACTGTCGACAAAACACTGCCCCACAGATGCTGCTTTATGACAGGGTGCACTGTCATGCTGATACAGTCATCGTCTCCGAACTCTTCGTCTGCTGTATGAAGTACGCAATGCTGCAAAATGTGTTCCCGTCCTTTTACACTTAGCGTTTTTTTTTACGTATAATAAGAAGACCACACGCTAACCAGGAAGAACACCCCCATATCGTAACACCACCCCCTCTGTTTTTCACTGGGGCACTACACATAACGGCAGATAATGTTCTGCAGACATTCGCCAAACACAAAGCCACCCATCATCGGATTTCCATGGGGTAAGGCGTTATCCAGCTCTCCAAATCACTCATTTCCGGTCTTCCGCCGTCCAGTTGTGTCGGTCTTTACTCCTCCGCAACAGTCGCTTAATATTGACGACAGAAACGTGATTCATGGGGAGCTGCTCATCTAGTGAACCCCATTCTTTTTAACTGCCTACGCTCAGTCGCTGAGCTAGCTCGACTGCTGGTGGTACATTGGAGCTCAAGAGTGATTCCTTGCGATGATTTCATACGATTTTTTACAGTCACCCTCCACAACGGTTCATGTTCGTGAGTACATAAGGTCTTCCCGGTCTTCGTTTAGGTGTGGTCGTCACTTGGCACTTCAGTTTCACGGTCACACAACCAAAAATCGACAAATGGCACTTTAGAAGGTTTGAAATGGCCGAAGTGGATTTTTTACTCGGGTGACATCAAGCGACTAGTCCACGCTCGATGTCATAGCTTTGCTAGCCGACTCATTCTGCTGATCTCTTTACAGACAACACAATACTCCGCACCTCTGTTTAAACTGGCTCTCCCGCCCCCCTCTGAAGCATGTACACGACTTAATCGGTAATTAAGACACTGTACTCTAGTCTGTGGCCGAGTGTACGTAGCGTACCACTGCAATTTTTCCTCTTCTATTCTAATTCCTGCCAGTAAACGTGTAGAGCATCTGGCGGTGAGCCACTGTGTTCGGCGTAATATGTCTATTTTCAGCGACGTGAAGGAGGGGAAAGTTATACTACCGGATGAAACGTATGTGGACACCCTTGCGTAATGTGGAATTGAGCACTAGATGTCGCGCTATGTACCCTCTGCCACCCACAGTGTAACAGTTTCCTGAGTACTGCCGGGCGCGGTGGCCGAGCGGTTCTAGGTGCTTCAGTCCGGAACCGCGCGACTCCTACGGTTGCAGGTTCGAATCCAGCCTCGGGCATGGATGTGTGTGATGTCCTTAGGTTACTTAGGTTTAAGTAGCTCTACGTTCTCGGGGACTGATGACTTCAGATGTTAAGTCCCATAGTGCTCAGAGCCATTTGAACCATTTGAACGTGAGTACTGATGGACAAATGTAGATGAACAGTTGTTAGAGTAGCAGATGGAAATACCTATTCTTGGTGACATCCTGTCGGTTTCGTGACACTATCCACATCCTTATAAATCGCAGTCCTTTGCATAGTTGCCAAATCAGTGTAACAAAGCTAAGTCTGCCTTCTTTTTAATACTGTTTAGCAGCCAGATGAGTGATGAAGCTGATGTCTGGAATTACTGCTTTATCCCGTTCCATTGTTGCCAAATCAGCTTCATAGAGGTAATACACAGTGTCGGACAAAGACTCTACCTAGGTCTGACTTCATTTAAAACCATTTGGCAGGGAGATGAGTGTGGATCTCCGAGTGGAGATCGAAAATGTCATCTACGGAATCGTCATAAATTTCAGAAACAAAGGTCAAATAAAAAATCAGGCTCAGTTCTATATCAGAACCAGAGCGCCATAGGAAAAAGGAGCCGGATTGATTCCGTGGTCCTTGGCATCGGGAAGGCATTCGACACAATTCAGCCCAGCAGTGCCGTCAACAAAACACGATCCAACCGGGTATCGAACCAAATTTGTAAACGAAATAGACTTACGTAAACCCACTTCGCTAGCGTCTCAAGGATATTTTATAAAAGAATTTATTTAGTTCATCATCCTTCTGACTGGCTCAGTGCGGTCCGCCACGTATATCTCTCTTGTGCCTACCTCTTCACATCAGAATACCTCCTGCACGCTACGTCATCACTAATTCGATGGATGTATTCCCGTCTCTGTCTTCCCCTATAGTTTTTACCCACTACAGCTCCCTCTACTACCATACAAGTTATTCACGGGTGTCTTATCACGTGTCATTTCAACCTGTATCTTCTTCTTGTAGGTGTTCTCCATGTAGTCCTTTCTTCGTCTCTTTCACAGAGAACCTCCTCCTTCCTTACCTTAACAGTCCACCTAATTTTCAACATCTTTTTTCAGTTTTCTCAGAGTTCATGATTCGCTATGCTCCAAATGTACATAAAATCTCAGAAATTTCTTCCTCAAATTATGGCCCATGTTTGCCACTAGTAGACTTGGCTTGCGCTAACCTGCTTTTCATTTAAGCCTTGCGTCACCCATCATATGTAATTTTACTCAGCATAGTTTGTTACCTTGGCCTATTTCATGGTCCCCAATTTTAACGTTAAGTTTCTGCTACTCATTATTACTTCTGTCCTTCTTCAGTTTACTTTCAGTCAGTATTCCGTACTTATTAGGCTTTACATTCCATTCAACAGGTCCCGTAATGCTTCCGCACCATGACTATATACATCAATGTTATCAGCAGATGTTATCGCTGATATCTTTTCTCACTGAATTTTAATCCAACTCTTCAATCTTTCTATTATTTTAGATGCTGGTTATTCGATGTATAGATTGAACAATAGGGGCGAAAAACTACATCCCTGTTATATGCCGTTTTTAATCTGAGCACTTTAAAAAAATGGTTTAAATGGCTCTGAGCGCTATGGGACTTAACACCTGAGGTCATCAGTCCCCTAGAACTAAGAACTACTTAAACCTAACTAGGGACATCACACACATCCATGCCCGAGGCAAGATTCGAACCTGCGACCGTAGCGGTCGCGTGATTCCAGACTGAAGCGCCTAGATCCTCTCGCCACACCAGCCGGCCGAGCACCTTCCTCTTGGTCTTCAGTTCTTGTTGCTCCCTCTTAGTTCTTGTACATATAGTTTATTATCCTTCTTTCGCTATGGCTTACTACTACTTTTCTCAGAGTTTCGATCATCTACTAGTGTTTCACATTGTGGGACTCTTTTTAGGAATCGACAGATTCTGTGAATGTTTCCTGAGGTATCGTAAGTCTTCCTTCTATCATTAATTACGTTAGAAGTACTTCTGCACTGCCCTTACCTTTCCGGAAACGTGACTGATCATAAATGATCTTCAGTTTCCTTTGCAAATCTTCTTTGTATTACTCTTGGCTGCAAATCGATGGATATGCCATAAAGTTGACTGCAACAGTTGTCGCGGTTAAATGCCGTTGCTCTCTTGAAAACTGTGTCGCTGGTATTTTTTCAAAAGTTTCATGGAATGCTTCCAGATTCTTTTTCGGTTTTTCAGATAGCATAATTGCAACTGTAATCGAATATATTTGTTACGTAAATGAAAGATAAGAAGAAAAATGTGTGAAGGAAGCAAATTGTGGTCATATTTAATTCAAATACAGTAAAGTAATTACTACACTCCTGGAAATGGAAAAAAGAACACATTGACACCGGTGTGTCAGACCCACCATACTTGCTCCGAACACTGCGAGAGGGCTGTACAAGTAATGATCACACGCACGGCACAGCGGACACACCAGGAACCGCGGTGTTGGCCGTCGAATGGCGCTAGCTGCGCAGCATTTGTGCACCGCCGCCATCAGTGTCAGCCAGTTTGACGTGGCATACGGAGCTCCATCGCAGTCTTTAACACTGGTAGCATGCCGCGACAGCGTGGACGTGAACCGTATATGCAGCTGACGGACTTTGAGCGAGGGCGTATAGTGGGCATGCGGGAGGCCGGGTGGACGTACCTCCGAATTGCTCAACACGTGGGGCGTGAGGTCTCCACAGTACATCGATGTTGTCGCCAGTGGTCGGCGGAAGGTGCACGTGCCCGTCGACTTGGGGCCGGACCGCAGCGACGCACGGATGCACGCCAAGACCGTAGGATCCTACGCAGTGCCGTAGGGGACCGCACCGCCACTTCCCAGCAAATTAGGGACACTGTTGCTCCTGGGGTATCGGCGACGACCATTCGCAACCGTCTCCATGAAGCTGGGCTACGGTCCCGCACACCGTTAGGCCGTCTTCCACTCACGCCCCAACATCGTGCAGCCCGCCTCCAGTGGTGTCGCGACAGGCGTGAATGGAGGGACGAATGGAGACGTGTCGTCTTCAGCGATGAGAGTCGCTTCTGCCTTGGTGCCAATCATGGTCGCATGCGTGTTTGGCGCCGTGCAGGGGAGCGCCACAATCAAGACTGCATACGACCGAGGAACACAGGGCCAACACCCGGCATCATGGTGTGAGGAGCGATCTCCTACACTGGCCGTACACCTCTGGTGATCGTCGAGGGGACACTGAATAGTGCACGGTACATCCAAACCGTCATCGAAATCGAACCCATCGTTCTACCATTCCTAGACCGGCAAGGGAACTTGCTGTTCCAACAGGACAATGCACGTCCGCATGTATCCCGTGCCACCCAACGTGCTCTAGAAGGTGTAAGTCAACTACCCTGGCCAGCAAGATCTCCGGATCTGTCCCCCATTGAGCATGTTTGGGACTGGATGAAGCGTCGTCTCACGCGATCTGCACGTCCAGCACGAACGCTGGCCCAACTGAGGCGCCAGGTGGAAATGGCATGGCAAGCCGTTCCACAGGACTACATCCAGCATCTCTACGATCGTCTCCATGGCAGAATAGCAGCCTGCATTGCTGCGAAAGGTGGATATACACTGTACTAGTGCCGACATTGTGCATGCTCTGTTGCCTGTGTCTATATGCCTGTGGTTCTGTCAGTGTGATCATGTGATGTATCTGACCCCAGGAATGTGTCAATAAAGTTTCCTCTTCCTGGGACAATGAATTCACGGTGTTCTTATTTCAATTTCCAGGAGTGTATTTGCAGTACACATGTTTAATTTAGTAAAAGACGCAGATGGCATACGAGAATGATCACGGACCGTGAAACCCATAGCTACATAGTAGCGAATGTAGGGACACATTTCCACGTGCTCATGGACAACAAGAGCGAAAGCAACATAGTAGCGAGCGTAGGGCCTCATACACACATTGGCAGTAGGAGGTTAAGTAACGTGTTAGCAAACACAGAACCTCTTCTACACATTGTGAGCTAACATCTCTAAGACATTCGGGCTGACATGCGGTTCCTCTTCGCCGAAATGTCTTGGCTCAAACTCGTCCAGCGGTTGAACAGCACGTGTCACATTACACGCCCTAAATTAGACACTTGTGATTCTTTGGTTAAATTGTCTGGTTGATGGCAAGTTTAAGAAATTGTATGGAACATACACAGTTAGCATAATATATAATAACAGTGATAATAATGTTGTTGTTGTGGTCTTGAGTCCTGAGACTGGTTTGATGCAGCTCTCCATGCTACTCTATCTTCTGCAAGCTTCTTCATCTCCCAGGACCTACTGCAACCTACATCCTTCTGAATCTGCCTAGTGTAGTCATCTCTTGGTCTCTACGATTTTTACCCTCCACGCTTCCCTCCAATACTAAATTTGTGATCCCTTGATGCCTCAGAACATGTCCTACTAACCGATCCCTTCTTCTGGTCAAGTTGTGCCACAAACTTCTCTTCTCTCCAATCCTATTCAATACTTCCTCATTAGTTATGTGATCTACCCATCTAATCTTCAGCATTCTCTGTAGCACCACATTTCGAAATGTTAACAAATTTCTCTTCTTCTTCAGAAACGCTTTCCTTGCCATTGCCAGTCTACATTTTATATCCTCTCTACTTCGACCATCATTGGTTATTTTGCTCCACAAATAGCAAAACTCCTTTACTACTTTAATTGTCTCATTCCCTAATCTAATTTCCTCAGCATCACCCGACTTTATTCGACTACATTCCATTATCCTCGTTTTGCTTTTGTTGATGATCATCTTATATCCTCCTTTCAAGACACTGTCCATTCCGTTCAACTGCTCTTCCAAGTCCTTTGCCGTCTCTGACAGAATTACGATGTCATCGGCGAACCTCAACATTTTTATTTCTTCTCCATGGACTTTAATACCTACTCCGAATTTTTCTTTTGTTTCCTTCACTGCTTGCTCAATATACAGATTGAATAACATCGGGGAGAGACTGCAACCTTGTCTCACTGTCTTTTCAACCACTGCTTCCCTTTCATGTCCCTCGACTCTTATAACTGACATCTGGTTTCTGTACAAATTGTTAATAGCCTTTCGCTCCCTGTATTTTACCCCTGCTACCTTCAGAATTTGAAAGAGAGTATTCCAATCAACATTGTCAAAAGCTTTCTCTAAATCTACAAATGCTAGAAATGTAGGTTTGCCTTACCTTAATCTAGCTTCTAAGATAAGTCGTAGGGACAGTATTGCCTCACGTGTTCCAACATTTCTACGGAAGCCAAACTGATCTTCCCCGAGTTCAGCTTCTATTAGTTTTTCCATTCGTCTGTAAAGAATTCGTGTTAGTATTTTGCAGCTGTGACTTATTAAACTGATAGTACGGTAATTTTCACATCTGTCAACACCTGCTTTCTTTGGGATTGGAATTATTATATTCTTCTTGAAGTCTGAGGGTATTTCGCCTGTCTCATACATCTTGCTCACCAGATGGTAGAGTTTTGTAAGGACTGGCTCTCCCGAGGCCGTCAGTAGTTCCAATGGAATGTTGCCTACTCCGGGGGCCTTGTTTCGACTCAGGTCTTTCAGTGCTCTGTCAAACTCTTCACGTAGTATCGTGTCTCCCATTACATCTTCATCTACATCCTCTTCCGTTTCCATAATGTTGTCCTCAAGTACATCGCCCTTGTATAGACCCTCTGTCCACCTTTCTGCTTTCTCTTCTTTCCTTAGAACTGGGTATCCATCTGAGCTCTTGATGTTCATACAAGTCGTTCTCTTATCTCCAAAGGTCTCTTTAATTTTCCTGTAGGCAGTATCTATCTTACCCCAAGTGAGATAAGCCTCTACATCCTTACATTTGTGCTCTAGCCATCCCTGCTTAGCCATTTTGCACTTCCTGTCGATCTCATTTTTGAGACGTCTGTATTCCTTTTTGCCTGCTTCATTTACTGCATTTTTATATTTTCTCCTTTCATCAATTAAATTCAATATTCCTTCTGTTACCCAAGGATTTCTACTAGCCTTCATCTTTTTACCTACTTTATCCTCTGCTGCCTTCACTACTTCATCCCTCAAAGCTACCCATACTTCTTCTACCGTATTTCTTTCCCCCATTCCTGTCAATTGCTCCCTTATGCTCTCCCTGAAACTCTGTACAACCTCTGGTTCTTTTAGTTTATCCAGGTCCCATCTCCTTAAATTCCCACCTTTTTGCCGTTTCTTTAGTTTTAATCTACAGGTCATAACCAATAGATTGTGGTCAGAGTCGACAACTGCCCCTGGAAATCTCTTAAAATTTAAAACCTGGTTGCTAAATCTCCGTCTTACCATTATATAATATATCTGAAACCTGTCAGTATCTCCTGGCTTCTTCCATGTATACAGCCTTCTTTTATGGTTCTTGAACCAAGTGTTCTACATCTATATCTACATCCATACTCCGCAAGCCACCTGACGGTGTGCGGCGGAGGGTACCCTGAGTACCTCTATCGGTTCTCCCTTCTATTCCAGTCTCGTATTGTACGTGGAAAGAAGGATTGTCGGTATGCTTCTGTGTGGGCTCTAATCTCTCTGATTTTATCCTCATGGTCTCTTCGCGAGATATACGTAGGAGGGAGCAATATACTGCTTGACTCTTCGGTGAAGGTATGTTCTCGAAACTTTAACAAAAACCCGTACCGAGCTACTGAGCGTCTCTCCTGCAGAGTCTTCCACTGGAGTTTATCTATCACCTCCGTAACGCTTCCGCAATTACTAAATGATCTTGTAACGAAGCGCGCTGCTCTCCGTTGGATCTTCTCTATCTCTTGTATCAACCCTATCTGGTGCGGATCCCACACTGCTGAGCAGTATTCAAGCAGTTAGCTATGATTAAGTTGTGCTCTGTGCAAAATTCTACCTGGCAGCTTCCTCTTTTATTTCTTTGCCCCAGTCCATATTCACCTACTACGTTTCCTTCTCTCCCTTTTCCTACTACCGAATTCCAGTCACCCATGGCTATTAAATTTTCGTCACCCTTCACTATCTGAATAATTTCTTTTATTTCATCATACATTTCTTCAATTTCTTCGTCATCTGCAGAGCTAGTTGGCATATATATCTTGATCTAAAGTAACAACACACAAATGATGTAGGCCACACAGTTGCGGTTTGGTTACTATAATGTTTATTCAGAAGGCACACTAATAGCGAAAGTGGTCGTATTTAGAGTTACTGTAACACTAGAGAGCATACCCATTAAACACAGTTCGATCATTCACAATCTCGTCACGAAAGTCAAGTCCAGTACTCCACCTCGTTAACTACACGAAAGTCTGAGTTCACACCAGGCGCGTGCCTGCTCACCGCTCGGAGACAAAGTCCCGCGATACCACACAACGCGAAATTTTCTGTAGCGTTTCACTTTTACATAAAATCAGTACAATTTCCTCCTTAACTTTGAATGTCACGGCCAGTAGCATAGCACCAATGCGCTTTCTGATAAATAAATAAAGAAAAAAAGTGACTATTATGCACTAAACTTTACAACAAATATTCTGATACCTAGTGATTCAATAAGGTGTGATGTTGTCATCGTTCAAGGTGTTTTGCGTGGAGGAAATGGTGATCTAATGCTTAACTGAAAATACTGATAATTTAAATTTACTCTATCTTTAAAAAAAATAAAGTTGCAGAATTGATATTTACAACATTTGTCATTTTAATGATGCGCTTTTAAATGAAATGTTTATCCTTAGAATCGACAAAAGCGTTCAGATTTTAGCATTCAGGTCTTTGTTCCAAAACTTGTTAATTTCCCTTTAACAGTAAATCCTAAACTACTATAGATATGATCAATATTCAAGTTTCATTGGGATCATTATGAAAATTTAAGAAAGATGGTTGATTAAAATTATTGTGGCTTCATTTCCTGAATTACTATAGAATTAAATACTTGTCATAAATGTTTCCCTTTATCACCAACTTTAGGTCCACCATATTCAACGCTGCTACGCCTCCCTGGGTCCATACAGCTCCTACGGGGTTTTTCGATGATGTAGATTCTCGTCTGACTCACTCGCATACTATAGCGCTAAGGCCTGATCAGCCTGGCCTCATTCAGCACAATAGACGCCTGTGAATTTCCCCATCTCGTGGCCAATCTGCGCTCTTTGTGGCACACGGTCCTGGACGACAGGATTCGCTTCACAATTCCTGGAAGGCTGTCTCTTTCGGGCATATATTTAAATGAGAGCGAAATGCTCGTTAAGTGACGGAATGCTCATGCGTGATGAGAGCCAAAGCAAAAAACTAGCGAACATAGAGCCTCATCCACCCCGTCTCACGGACGATAAGAGCCAAAGCAACATAGTAGTGATCATTAGGGTCTCATCTATACGTGTTCACAGATGATAAGAGGTGAAGCAACATAGTGGAAAACATAAGGCCTTATCTACACGTGCTCACGAATAAGAGCAAAAACAACATAGCAGCGGGTATCATCTTACAGGGTTTAAAGGCTGCAGTGTAGGTGACGCACCATAATTAAACAAGAAAGATTAGGTATTTCAATAGCGTCTGGCATCCACCTGTATTCGGAAAAGTCAGATTTAAAAAAAAGGTTGTATTCGCTTGTTTGGCATTGTTTTTAGTGGGCAGCTGACTTTTATTACTAAATGCCTGTAACGGCCACCTATCGCAGTTGCAATTTGTCTCTCTGTCGGTTTTCTGGCGCATTTTATATCGGTTTTTCAGTACGTCATCTAATTACTAATCGCACTTACAATTTTAAAATGCTGTCATCATCTACTGAACCACAGATATATTCTTGTGCTAGATGTTAAACACAGTAAGTTGTTTATTTGAAGTTAGAAACAACGTACATATCTTGAAGCAGTATAAATCACAGACAGTGCACAAATTTTCCAGTCTATAATACAATGTTTGAGAATGAGAGCAGTTAGCGACTTCAAAAAAAGTTTACATATACATCTACATCCACATGGATAGTCTGTAAATCACATTAATAGTGCCTGGCACAGGGTACATCGAACCACCTTCACAATTCTCTATTATTCCAATCTCGTATAGCGCGCGGAAAGAACGAACATCTATATATTTCGTTATGAGCTCTCATTTCCCTTACCTTATCGTGGTGATCGTTCCTGCCTATGTAGGTCGGTGTCCACAAAATATTTTCACATTTGCAGGAGAACGTTGGTGATTGGAAATTCGTGAGAAGGTTCCGTCGCAACGAAAGCGCCTTTCTTTTAACGATGTCCATCCCAAATCCTGTACTATTTCTGTGACACTCTCTCCCATACTTCACGATAATACCAAACGTGCTGCCCTTCTTTGAACTGTTTCGATGTACTCCGTCAGTGCTATCGGGCAATGATCCCACACCGCGCAGCAGTATTCTAAAACAGAGCGGACAAGCGTCGTGTAGGAAGTCTCCTTAGTAGATCTGTTACTTTTTCTAATTGTCCTGCCAATAAAAGGCAGTGTTTGGTTAGCCTTCCCCACAACATTTTCTATGTGTTCCTTCAAATTTAATTAGTTCGTAATTGTAATACCTGGGTATTTAGTTGAATCTACGGCTTGTAGAATAGACTGATTTATCGTGCAACCGAAGTTTAACGAATTCCTTTCAGCACTCATGCGGGTGACCTCACACTTTTTGTTTTTTAGGGTCAACTGCGAATTTTCGCACCATACATATATCTTATCTAAATCGTTTTGCAATTTGTTTTGATTCTCTGATGACTTCATTACTCGATAAACGAAAGCGTCATCTGCAAACAATCTAAGACGGCTGTTCAGATTGTCTCCCAAGTCAATCATATAGAAAGGAACAGCAAAGGACCTAAAACACTAACATGGGGAACTCCAGAAAACACTTCTGTTTTACTCGATGACTTTCATTAAATTTCTACGAATGGTGACACTCTCTGACAGGAAATCACAAATCCAGTCACATAACTGAGACGATATTCCATAAGCACGGAATTTCACTTCAAGCTGCTTGTGTGGTACAGTGTCAAAAGCCTTCCAGAAATTCAGAAGCACGCAACAGATCTGAAATACCTTGTCAACAACACTCAACACTTCATGTGAATAAAGAGATAGTTGTGTTTCACAGGAACGATGTTTTGTGAACCCATGTTGACTGTGTGTCAATAGACAGTGTTCTTTGAGGTAACTCGTAATGTTTGAACACAACATATGTTCCAAAATCCTGCTGTATATCGACGTTAACGATACGGGCCTGTAATTTAGTGGATTACTCCTACCTTTCTTGAATATTGGTTTGACCTGAGCCACTTTCCAGTCATTGGGTGAGGATCTTTCGTCGAGAGAACGGTTTTATTTGATTATTAAGTATGGAGCTAACGCATCAGCATAATCCGAAGGAACCTAATTGGTATACAGTCTGGACCAGAAGACTTGCTGTTATTAAGTGAAAGTTGCTTCACTACTCCGAGGGTATTTACTTCTACTTACTCATGTTGGCAGCTGATTTCGATTTGAATTCTGGAATATTTACTTCGTCTTCTTTTGTGAAGGCTTTGCGGAAGGCTGTGTTCAGTAACTCTGCTTTGGAAGCACTGTCTTCGATAATACACTTAACTCCGAAATTTTTCGAACTTTTTTCTCGCAGACACCGTAACAAAACAATCAAAGGAAACATTTCATAGCAGGTTACATTTTTGCTATTCATGTGATAAAACTTCAGCAACAGGTTTTATCGTATAATGTATTAATTCCTTACCGCTAACTATTTCGCCACAGTCTCCACATTTACCACTGAATGTAACTGCAAAATCGTATCATTGTAGGAAAAATAGTTCGGAAGATACGACGTCATAAACATTTTAGATGTGTCAAAAACCAGCTTTGGCTTAAAACGGGGCGCAAATTACCCAGACGCCATTCATTTAGTCATTGATAATGAGAATAGTTAACGACTTCCGACAGACTTTAAACATATAATGCGGTTACCACTTTTTGAGTTTGACATTTCGATTTGCCTTAGTCTATGGGTGATTAATCTGAAACTAATGAAAGGAACATAACTGAGATTTTGCATCACGTTTGAAGCCGCTGGGAGGCCGATTCATGAAGCAAGTAGGAGTGCGGTATGGTTACTGGTCGGTATTAATAATTGCACCACACGGCAGTCGAATTTTTGTATTTTTTTAAAAATATTTTTTGTATGTACAGTTCAGAACACAGTTTCCAATCAGCTCGATGCAACTCTCAAAAATTCTGGAGAAAATGACTATGAAGTTTTCCGACGGTCATTGATATATACGGTCTACGGGCCGTGTAGCTCTGTAGCTGAATCTTCGTCTTGTTGGCTTGGTTTAGAATCATGTGTAATACAATTTTTTAAACAAAAGTGCACGATCTACGAGTGTTTCTGTGCCTAGGAAAATACATAGAATTGGGAAATAATAAGTAGCGCTTCAATCTGGTAATCGATTAATGGTTCGTTCGTGTCTCGTTTCGGTCACTTTTTCCGTTGTTTTCATTCAGTTCGAATACCTAAGTAATTATAAATATAAAATTCGTCAAATGTATGCTGATTAATACATATCTAATCGTAATTTTTATGAATAATTGAAGTGTTTTATTGTAATTACATATTGCATCAAAAAATTCAGTTTTACATTGGACATCAGTTCTTAATTATCGATGTTTTATAAGAGACAAGCTTAGCGCTCGTAGCTTCGCTTCCATTGACTGTATAGTCTGTACAGTTTTCTTCCTTTATTCGAAATTTTATGTTGTTTACAAATCGCAACATCTTCTAGACTTGCACCTAAATCAAAATTTTTACCGAATTTACTTGTGACCAAAAAGAAATTCTGGCACCTAGAGTCGCAGATCTTAGTTAATTCTGCCTTATGAATTCTTGTGGTAGAAGTTCCATAGAAACTTTTATCCCATAACATAAATGATTTAGAAGCCAAATACAAATTTTCATAGATTTTGCTTTAAAAACGTTTTACTGTAACGAAATATTTTCATAAATACTTCCATTCCCTGCGTATTATTATTCACGTATGGGCCCTGTAGGACCACGCGAGGTACAATCCGTCAAAGTCACATTTGATAGTTGGCGTTTCTTTGTGCCCAAATTTGTTTCATCATTTCAGAATGAAGTCCCTTTCTTTCATCACACCACCGTGTTCCAGCCCGTTTTCTAATTTCCCTCTGACCAACATTCCAATCGCTACCTTAGTGTAGTACTTCCATCCACTATTTCACCAACTTATGGGTTGCATACCAAAAACACCGAAACATGTATTCTTTTATCTTTCACTGAGAAGTCAAATATCAATTTTCATTGATGTAGCTTTAAAAATGCTCTTTTAAGACTTTCCTAATTATTTATTTTCCAAAAAATCTGTGATCCACTGTCGTTACCCTTACGGTTGATTTTCAAAAAATGCTGAAGCAGAATTTAGTCTCTGACAGAGAATTCCGATCCCTTTTTTTGTACTTCCAGCTTAAACACTGCCTTAATAGCTACATATTTTCAAAAAACCTTTCATCCCCTACTTCACCACCGTACTGGTGGAATTTAGAATAGTCTCTTATTAAAGATGACTACAGTATAAGATCAACGCCCTCTGTAAACTTCAAGTTTCTATCCTTAGTAGTTTGGGCTGGGCGATAATGAGTCATTAAGTCAGTCAGCTTGGACATTACCTTTTATATATACAGACTGTTAATAAATAGTTCCATTTAAAACAAATCATATTTTTTTACCTTAACGTAGTTTCCATTTCAGCTTTGTTTAAAATTCTGTATTAGACAGTAGTCGAACCCAGCACTTCCACTTTGGAGAGGAGCATTCTACCACTCATCGACGTGGTGTGTCGATATATTCAGATTACCGCAGTGAGTTAAAGCTGCTAGAAAAATTTCGAAATAAATTTTTTACAGAATTTTTATTGTTGAAACAGACTGCTTTGGGAAACTGATATCGGAGGTCTAAGCTTCACGTTCCATAAACACAAAGAATTAAAAAATCCGATTGCCATGTGGTATCCTTGTGAGTTAACATATGCCTTTAAATCCCGCCCCCTCTCGTGACAAATTCCGAGTTACCCAAGATGGGCATTCAAATTACGACTCTTCAAATAAAGCTTAAAGGAATTTTCTCTGTTTGAAGTGCGTTCGGTTTCACGAAAAGCCGACTTCATCAATATTTTGTATCATCCAAACGTCGCTTTGAGAATTTACCAACGACTTATCATATATACACTCCTGGAAATTGAAATAAGAACACCGTGAATTCATTGTCCCAGGAAGGGGAAACTTTATTGACACATTACTGGGGTCAGATACATCACATGATCACACTGAAAAAACCACAGGCACATAGACACAGGCAACAGAGCATGCACAGGCACTAGTACAGTGTATATCCACCTTTCGCAGCAATGCAGGCTGCTATTCTCCCATGGAGACGATCGTAGAGATGCTGGATGTAGTCCTGTGGAACGGCTTGCCATGCCATTTCCACCTGGCGCCTCAGTTGGACCAGCGTTCGTGCTGGACGTGCAGACCGCGTGAGACGACGCTTCATCCAGTCCCAAACATGCTCGATGGGGGACAGATCCGGACATCTTGCTGGCCAGGGTAGTTGACTTACACCTTCTAGAGCACGTTGGGTGGCACGGGATACATGCGGACGTGCATTGTCCTGTTGGAACAGCAAGTTCCCTTGCCGGTCTAGGAATGGTAGAACGATGGGTTCGATGACGGTTTGGATGTACCGTGCACTATTCAGTGTCCTCTCGACGATCACCAGAGGTGTACGGCCAGTGTAGGAGATCGCTCTCCACACCATGATGCCGGGTGTTGGCCCTGTGTGCCTCGGTCGTATGCAGTCCTGATTGTGGCGCTCACCTGCACGGCGCCAAACACGCATACGACCATCATTGGCACCAAGGCAGAAGCGACTCTAATCGCTGAAGACGACACGTCTCCATTCGTCCCTCCATTCACGCCTGTCGCGACACCACTGGAGGCGGGCTGCACGATGTTGGGGCGTGAGCGGAAGACGGCCTAACGGTGTGCGGTACCGTAGCCCAGCTTCATGCAGACGGTTGCGAATGGTCCTCGCCGATACCCCAGGAGCAACAGTGTCCCTAATTTGCTGGGAAGTGGCGGTGCGGTCCCCTACGGCACTGCGTAGGATCCTACGGTCGTGGCGTGGATCTGTGCGTCGCTGCGGTCCGGTCCCAGGTCGACGGGCACGTGCACCTTCCGCCGACCACTGGCGACAACATCGATGTACTGTGGAGACCTCACGCCCCACATGTTGAGCAATTCGGCGGTACGTCCACCCGGCCTCCCGCATGCACACTATACGCCCTCGCTCAAAGTCCGTCAACTGCACATACGGTTCACGTCCACGCTGTCGCGGCATGCTACCAGTGTTAAAGACTGCGATGGAGCTCCGTATGCCACGTCAAACTGGCTGACACTGATGGCGGCGGTGCACAAATGCTGCGCAGCTAGCGCCAATCGACGGCCAACACCGCGGTTCCTGGTGTGTCCGCTGTGCCGTGCGTGTGATCATTGCTTGTACAGTCCTCTCGCAGTGTCCGGAGCAAGTATGGTGGGTCTGACACACCGGTGTCAATGTGTTCTTTTTTCCATTTCCAGGAGTGTATAAGTGGGGAAAGATGGTTTTCAAAATTCAAGTTAAACAAATCACGCTTTGGAACAAGGTGTCTCAATCTTGTTTGGAGATAGGTTAAGTGTTTTGTTTCACCCAGTACTGAAAATGATACTTTAAGAAAAACAAATCAGTTAGCCAATAAGCTACCTTAAAATTTTCATCTTGCGTTTCATTTTTAGGACACTGTTGAAAGTGAATGTAATACGGGAAAAGTTGCTTCGTTGATACATTCGTTCGTTACCTTTCATTTACCTAAGAGATAAATTGACTTATAGTTGAAATGTCCTATTTTAAAAATGGAAATATTTATATTTTAGTGGACATTATCTTAACTATTCGTAGCTTCTTATGGTTCCGTACCTGTATTGTTAAAAATTGTTGACTTTGTTGTCCATCTGTCTGTTAGTCTTTCAAGAACCCTTTTCTACAGGAACGGGTACATATATGAAGTTGGAATTTATGTCACATACCAAGTTTTACAGTCCACTGGTGGTGTAAAGACTATAAGCTCCTAGGTCAATTCAATCAAAGATACGGCCTTTTATTTTGATATTTTGCCAGGGCTGATATCGATAAAAGGCAAAAATCATCGAGATTCTCGATCCTTGGGATGGGTGAACTATGTATACACAGAATGAAGTTTTTACTGGATCCACATCCGTATATTTGGTGAATAATTAGTTGTTGACAGCCACATTAACCAATTTGTTGAATACCATAATGATTTCAGTTATCTGTTGTTAAATCTTCCGGCCTGAAAGCACGTGGTTCAAGAAAATACTTTGTTCCTGATGTTTCGTCCAAATATGCGTTTGACATGTTCAGGGGTGCTCCTGGTTCCGCTAAATCTTGTCAACTGAAGACTCGGATGTCGCAGAATGAATGAAATACTATGAAAAAGGAACCCCGCAGAATTTTACACGTGTTCGACAGAAACAATATTTGTCAGAGATAAAATTTAACCACAGACCATAGATAACTTAACTATCAGTCGTCTCCTTTGCGCTGGGGTGTTTAGACCCAAACAATACCAATTCTGTACAAATTTAGAGCATCGTCAAGCACATAACGATGAATACGTAAAGACAGTAAATACTGTAAATGGTTTACATTGTGTTTCGAAAGGCTGTAGAGATGCTTTAAAATGGTGACAACTATTCCAATTATTTTTCTTAAATATTAAAATCGTAATGATGTTTGCAGTATCGGCACGTTAACAGTGCGTAAATATAGAGGACAAATACAAGCGATGATGGTGCCATCACATATCTACAACTACACTTGTACTCCGTAAATCACCGCTTCGTGAGTGGCAGAACATTCATGGCGTACTAGCAATGTTTTCTGTCTTTCGTGTCTGGGTAAACCTTTCTACCATCCGACCCCGTCAACACTAAGTTCATGCGAACTTTTCCCATAAAATTGTTGTAGACAGAAACACCTACTTACTTATTGTCGAACGTCGGTAAAAGTCAAGCCCCGGCACGACGGGCAGGAGTGTTACACCAGAGAGGGCTGTGAGGCGACTTCAGCCAATAGTACGCTGACCGACCCCTCTCTAGGACGACAACGAGACGGTAGCGGCATCTACACGAGGACGTAAGCGCCGCGCCGCCTGACCACGCCCAGTTGAATACCAGCCGTTCTAAGGACGCTACAGCAGCGACTGAGGAAGTCTATTGCTTGTCTTTTGTTACGAACTGTATATACCGAAGAGACTTTGTATTTGCCTGTCTCCCATTGCTTGCGACATTACTGTAAGTCGTCGAAGTATTGTCATTTATTTTACTGTAATGAAAATCCATCAATACGACTGGCTTGAAATGTTGTCTAGCGACCCGGGAAAGCAGATTTCCTAGGCACCCAGTATTAGACATGTTGTGTTTGCAGAAGAGCCAGCACTGTGTTACTAGAGGAGGCCGAAATGCACGCGTTTTAGCCCACGCAGGCTGGCGTGAGGAGGGAGGAACTATACTGACTTGAGTTCTGGAACATGAGAAGGAATTACAATCCAGAAGGCGGACGTAATTAGTTTCATACTTAACTTTAATCCATTAATGATGAACTTCGCTCGTGACGGTAGATAATTCACAATATTTTTATTTAGAATACACTCATAGTAACTGAATATGGCGCCTTGCTAGGTCGTAGCAAATCACGTAGCTGAAGGCTCTGCTAAACTGTCATCTCTGCAAATGAGAGCGTATTTCGTCAGTGAACCATCGCTAGCAAAGTAGGCTGTACAACTGGGGAGAGTGCTAGTGAGTCTCTCCAGACTAGACCTGTCGTGTGGCGGCGCTCGGTCTGCAATCACTGATATAGGCGACACGCGGGTCCGACGTATACTAACGGACCGCCGTCGATTTAAAGGGTACAAGCTAGCAAATGTGGTGTCTGGCGGTGACACGAGTGGTCAGAACGCAATAGTCAGTAAGAGATAATACAGAAAAATTACGGAGGTATCGTTTCCGATGTAGACTCAAAGACATGTAATGCGCACATTACACTACTTCAAATGTGCTTGAATACCTCATGAAAAGAACTCTTCTCGGTGTGAATGCAGCTACTCATAGACCGCTGTTTTCACCTCTTCTCCTTTGGTGAAATGCTTGCCTGCCAGCGATTATTTCAGCCATACGACGGAAAATAGTTTAGAGCGATATCTCGTGAGTAAGCTGGAGGTTCGAGACACTGAAATTTCATATCCTGTATTGTTGCTAAGGTCGAATGGGCGCTATGGGGACCAGCACACCTGCAGCGTTGATTTAATCGAAGTATACCTTGAAGTACAGCGGTTCGCTTCTCACGACGCCTCTCCACTAACAGCGATAGTACTGTATTCTGCTTCTTACAGTAAAACACAGTTCAAAGGTCCTCGGCGATTATCTCTGACTGCAGGGTGAAAATGATTCCGTAACAAATTTAGGAATGAATTTCTTGGTCATTGTTAATCTCCTTTACACGCGATGCTTCAGAGTTACCTCTATTGATCCCAAAAGAGAGTGAGGGTGTCTTCCCACTGCCGATAGTTGAGTGCGGAATTTGTTTGATTTTGATGAAGAACTGTGGTGCTATTCCTTGCTATATCTTTTCGTTTCAGGTTGCTGGGAGTTTTCATCTCCTTTAACAATTCAAACCAATCTCATATCTGTTCAGATACACAGTTTTCACGTTTGTTCTTCACTAGATGAAATAACAGCATTCTGAAACCTCACGTCTCTGTGTATGGTACCAAGAACTACTCATAGTGTGTAATGTGCAGTCAAAGAGACGAACATCCAAAGTTTGTGTTAATTAATCACTGTTTGTAGCCACCATGAATCCTCCAGGGGAAGCCACTGCTCCAGCAGTGGTAATCAAAGCTTGGCACCACCAAAGAGCTGACGAGATAAGATGGCGTTTCCTCACAGGCCGCCACCGAGTTAAATGACCAGCGGAAGTGGTAATTAATGTAGTACTGCAAGAATTACCGTCGAGCACCCGAGATAGCTTTAGCAAAATGCTTCCCTGCCTTGATCTGACAGCTGTTCTGCTCGCTGCGAGTTTCAGACTGTGTGCCCGTAAACTTGCAGCAAAGCTAATTACCAGTGCGAAGAGAGTACAGTAGTACGTTTGTATCAGTGCAGTCTGTAGCCTGTAATTAGTTGTTTATTCATGCTAGCTGCTACAGTATTCTCATTGTTTTATAAGTTGTCAATCATTTGTGATCGTTGAACCAGTGCCTTTCGTCTACAAGCACCTCAAACAGTTTGTTAATTTTGTACATTTAATGTTTACATTTCACAGTTTAATCGAAAGATCACTTTGCAGTCATTCTTTCATATACAATGTGTGTAGCTTTTGTTGGTCGCGATTGTAAATTTGTGTAATGCCAGCGTGTAACTGTAGTTTCGAGCTCCACTTGCTTTGTCTTCCAGACGAATTATTTTGTCTGCTGAGATGATAACTAAAACGTCATCTGCATATGCCATTACTTCTATCGTTCTCTCGTCTTTATCCACAATTTGGAGGACCGGTTCCGTGGAGATGCCCCAGAAAATGGGACCACAGATCAAAACTTGCGGACACCTCTCGGCAGTTTTTGTAATAACGTTGCGATTCCCCGAGCACAATTCTACGACCGTGTCCCTAGAGAATGGCGCTCGTGCAGTTGTTAATTTATTATACTAAAAATGCCGGACAAATTACAGCAAGACATGCGCTCTTAGGGTAACTTCCAAACTTAATTACGTATATAGATAATGTGATGTGTGTTTCAATAGTCCGGTGCAAATATTTCTATCGACAAGCCACTTCCGTGACTTGCGTGTCCCTAACCTCCCCTAGTTATCCTACCGGAGAAAGGGGACGTAAAATTTGACTTGCAGTCCGAATTACGTCTTGTATCTGGCGACCCGTCACGTCGTTTATAGGGGAAGGCTGGCTTAAAGCGAAGACTGAAAAACCGGTAATTCATCAGGAAATCTATCCCGCGACTTCTTGGTTTCCAGGCACACGCTTTGCGGCTTTTTTCTGTGGGTGTATTTGCTTAGAATGATCATATGACAAGTGCCATCAGTCAACTAGTTTTATGGAAACTAAGAACACGTAACAGTGAGTGAAAGAGCAATTGTGAAGCGGCTAGGATTAAATTTTTATTTCTTTACTAATGAGAGTCGTTTCACAAATTTATTGCCACCAGGCTCGACGTCTGAATAGACAGTTCATCTGTAAGTTTACATGAGTAAGTTTTCGAGTGTGAGATTATCTAATATATATATGGCCGTATTTTTTGACAGACTAGAGAATAAACAAAAAATATTGGTTTGCTGACGTTAAAGGCAGTAATAAAAAAAGAGAAAAATTAAGTCACTGATAAACTGATAAAGACTGGAGGATTTTCACTCTCATTCCTCCTCCTTCTTCTATTAAACACCAGCTGGCTTAGAATGAGGTTCCCCAATAGATGGTTAAAGGCCACTGTCTCGTCTATGTTTTAGAATGGGGAAAGAAATAAGTACATGAACCAAATAGGTACAAGTATTTAAATTCAGTAGGTACAAGTGTATTAAATTCACCCTCTCAACTATACAGTGGTGTCTTAAATAATCGAGTAAAGCCAATAGTAGAGTTACTCTTGAAAGAAGAACAGTCTGGTTTACGAAAAGGGAGAGCTTATACTGACAATATATTTTTATGAAACATCTAATAGAAAAAAGGAGGAAATATTATTTTAGATCCTATATGGCATATGTAGATCTAGGAAAGGCCTTCGATAAGGTACACAGGAACGAATTATGGAACATAATGGCTACCTTCAACACATAAGACGTATAAAAAGTTTGTATACAGTCAATCAATCTAATTTTTTACCAGTCAGGATTTCTTTGTACGATTTATGACTTCTGTTTCAAATGGTTCCTGCTCCACTTACATGAATTATTTTTTAATAAAAGTAACAGTTTTATTACTTCTGTTATTATCAGTTAGTATTTGAGTTTTCTTTTTAACTTCCTACAGGCTCTAAGATTAGTGATTATCCTTTAAATGAGTTGTCCGTGAAAAGAACTTCTGGTAACAGTGATTTAAGTTGAATAATGTCAGGTGGATAGAAATAAGTTTGTAGTTCAAAGTAAATCTGCAGTACTGAATTAAAAACGTTGGTTTATAATTCTTATTAACATCTGATTTCCTTCTGTTTCGACCTTAACTCACCCAGAGCGTTAAACATAGGAAAAATTCTTTGTTTTTAGCGAGTGGCCTAAAATTATTCTGAACAACTGTATAGCATTGTACCGCCATTAAAATTGAAATTTTACTCTAATTGGGTATAGTTGGTAAATACGAGAGTTGGAACTTAAATAGTGCCAACTATTTATTCTCAACCGGTCATCCGCTACAAAAGAGTTACATGTTTGCAACAGTTACTGTCTTTCAAATTAGTCAACAACGTTGTGTAGAACCCGTTGCCAGCGATGTGGAAGGCGTAGTACACCGTTAGCAGAGCCTGGAGCGAATGGAGCGGTCTACTGTCTGTCGATTCTCTGGAAAAGCTCTGAAGCGAATGCCACGAAGTGGTTCCTTCATCCTCGGAATCAAATCAAAGTTACTGTTCGTTTTTGGAGTATCACCTGCGACCAGCTTTGCGAAGGAAGCGGCAACACTTTCTGCGCAACCCACCCATCATTTTGGGCAAGCTATGCTCTGTTCGGTCGATGGGACTAGGAAGTACTGTACCATCCACTACACTCCCCGAACTTATGTATCGTTGTGAATAATTAGTGCCCACTATTTAAGTTCCAACCCTCGTATTTTCACTTTTCAAAGCACTCAGTAACTATGGACATAAAATACTACTATGTTTATTGCGAAGTGTAATTTATTTTGTGTTCAGTATTTTCAAAAAAATTATAAAAATTGGTACAATGTTACCCAAATTAACTGTAGTGTCACCTCCTTATCCAGTTACAGGGAGCAAATATAGTTATTAATCAGGGAGTAAGATTAGGGTGTTTACTGTCAACCACGCTGTTTCACATTTATATGGACGATATCCTACACATATGGAAGGATCAGGCGCCACCTATAATTATGTTGGGAAGGACCACATTAAATGTTCTAGCATGTGCTGATGACTTACTCATTATGCAAAAGACTGAAGATAATCTTCAAAGACTGTCCATTTACTTAGTAACATTTGTAAAACTTATAATTTTAAAATCGCTGCCTCAAAATCGATAACTAAAGTGTTCCAGGACAAACAACCAATAAGAGCCAAGTTTATTTTGGATGATAAAATTTTAGAACAGATATAACATTTAGGCTGCCATATCTCATATTGTTACGATAGATACAATTACTAAATTCAGAAGATACTAGGCAATATGTGGAACTAAATGAAGAACGCTGAAAACAGGACGGACAGAAACCGCTCAAGCTATACTAAATTATGACAGTGCCTGTTATTCTGCAATGGCAGTGAAAAGCGGACGTAAAGAAAAAGACCACAGTCATATACAAAGCACACAAATTAAATTCTTTAGGTCACTACTGGGACACACACGCCTTGATAAAATAAGGAAAAAGGATATATGGAATCAGTTATAAATATCTGCGATACGGGATAAAATGGAAGAATATACTGTAGAAGCAAATGGGGATAGCATTTAGAGGGAATGGACAATAAAAAGATTCGAAAGTGGCACCGTAATACAAGTCTATTGGCCGAAAAGACCTAGGATACCCGAGGCAAAGATGTATTGTGGCTCGAATCGACCAAAGGGCCTAATCCTTGAAAGTATAATGATGATGATGATGTGTTGATAGAACTGTCTTGGAAATGCAAGTTATTCATACCTTTGAAAGGTATGTGCTAAGGTCTGCCGGCCGTGGTGACCTAGCGGTTATAGGCGCTTCAACCCGGAACCGAGCAACTGCTACAGTCGTATGTTCGAATCCTACCTCAGGCATGGATGTGTGTGATGTCCTTAGGTTGGTTAGGTGTAAGTAGTTCTAAGTTCTATGGGACTGACGACCTCAGATGTTAAGTCCCATAGCGCTCAGAGCCATTTTGCTAAAGTCTGATCATGGTAGATCCAGATAATAAAGTCGGTATTTGCCAACCGGAAGGTGGAATGAGTATAATATCTTTGAGTAGGAGGATCTTTGATGGCTAAGAGAGCGGGGCGAGCACAGTAAAAAACTTGTGAGTCGCAGCTGCATGCCCGGAGGAAGCAGCCGTGTGGTGACAGCTTTAAGGTAGGATTTTCGGTACACTGAGCAAACTTTAGCATGTAAATGGAAGAAGCCGTATAATGATTTCAAAATGGGTTTTGTTAGATAATGTTCAGAGTTGGTATTTGTATGTCCAAGGTTTGACGCAGTAAGCGTTTTGTAAAATTTTTTGTAAGAGTGATTTGTGTTACAGAAATGTTGGAAATGGTAGTTTTTGTGTATGACTTAAAATTTTAACAATGTAAACATATTGAGACCAATATTCTGTTTAAATCTAACAGCCTGAATCATGATTCACATCCTTTGCTTGTACTGAATATGAAAATGAATAGTATATTAAAGTTACCCACCAATGAAAGAACGTAATGAAAATGAGGCCTCTATGCAATATATGTATGTGCAGTTCATGGTTTGAAATCGATTTTGGTATAACTAAAGTTATCAGAGCAAAGTTATTTCAAATAACTAATTTTATGCCATTCCACAACTCGAATTATTCAAGGCAAGAAATAATTTCATTAATTAACCATCAGGGCCAAAGGTTAATGTTTCAGTTCCATCTTAATGCCGTTGCACATACGGCATTATTCTCTTAACTTGATTGCTGACTGAAACATGTGTTTCATTACTGGCAAAATGGATTTTTGCAAGCAACAATTTCACAGACGCAGTCGGATGCAGGTTGGTCGAATAATTAATTTGGAACAATTTTGTCTTTGATACTTTTACTAATTAAAAAGATAATTATGGTTAGATACTTTCACTTTGAAAGATAAATTTATCCTTAATTCTTTCACTTGGTGACATCCACTGTGCTAACGTTCTTGGACATATTTTCCGTAACTGTGGCTTTGTTTTCAAGCGTTCCTTTTGCCACCATTGCTTCTGCTGTGCGCTGCATTGCCAGTTGCGTAATATTGCGTTTGCTGCTACGCTTGTGAATATTTATTTTTAGCTCTGCTTCTGCTTATACTAATTTTATGGGTCTATTCTAAATATTTTACTTTTGGCCTACAAAATATCGTCTTGTGAATTACAACTATTTTGAATTTCTTTGTCCGCCATATTGTCTCCCTCAAGATGTCTAAAATAAATCGACAGGGTGAATAAGTACAATTACGCAGTTCCTCAAAATCGCGTAAGCAACAATAACAGAACAATACCTAGTTTTGTCATCTAATTCTCCTGATTCACAAAATGGTCACGAACTTGACAACAATGCTGCGGTAAGTAATGACGCAACAGTGTCACAAAATTCCTCATCGGTTCCTCTTCCGCCTTCGATTTCTCAGAACGCAGTAAGCCAATTAGAAACAGGTTTCCATGACTCGTTCATGTTAATTCAACCTTCATAAAGCCATGTGGTTGCTTCCGACAACCAATTTATCTTGCAATATTCTTCCTCGGACAGAGAAATTGTTTCATATGAGAATTCTCAAGCAGTTTTTAGCAACCCTCCCCAGCAATATGAGTTGTAACATTCAAATCCCGAGGTGACATCCACAGCTCTAGTTGAAGATAAATTAGATTATTTTCTTCGAGCACTGAACGAACGTGACGCAAAGCATGATAAACAATTTGCTTAATACCGTGCAGACAATACTAAACGTGATGAATACTTTACCGGTTACATTCAGAAATTAACCCAAACTATCGACACATTTAAAGATGTGACTGACAATAAATTACGGAATATCATTGAAACGCATAAGCGCAACATTACTGACCTCAGAGACAGAATCAATGCAGTACTTCCACCAGAATCTATTGAAACGTTGCTACAAACTTCCGCTGCTCATTCAGAGCACATAAAGGCCTTTGAATCATGTACTGAATCTCTGACATCTGACGTCACTCAACTTAAAACAATGGTCAGTGAACAGGGTGAGCAATTCCACTCACAATTAGAAAACATAATGGAAAGAGTAGCCGCTCTGGAAACTCATGCAGAAAATGAATTAGATCAGACAACCCCAGTTCCCTTTTCAGAGACAACTGAATAACGAGCTCTGGCTTAAGTAAAGTGTAAACAAATCACTATTAATGAACAACAACTCAACTCAGTTCGTAGTAAACTTTCCGATATTCAGCAACAATTACAGTACGACAGTGCGTCTCGTAGTTTTGTCCCAGGACAGCAGGAAAATCAGTTTGCATACCAGCAACAACAACCCCCATTCTTATCTTCACAGGATCCATTTGTACAAGGTTACCCTGTACAAAGTAGGCAGTTTTCCTTTGCCCCACGATTATCCTTCTTTTCCACGCCAAGACAATGTAGATTACAAGCACTTCCAGTCAATCAAGAAATTTAAAACGTTACGGAATAACCCGAATGATATAAATCCTCTTGATTAGATTCAGCAATTTACATTCGCTTTTCCTCCAAATTGGCCAGTGGTACATCAATTAGAACTTGTCTGCAGTTTCTTGGAGAGCTAATCTGAAATGCGAATTAGATACATTGCACGGCAATGTTTGTCTTTCTAGTCATTCCAACAACAATTTCTTGATGCTTACTGGAATCCCACTTCACAGCGTGCTTTGAAGGATCAGTTGCTAAATATGCCACCTTTTTATAACTCACACTTTGGCCCTTTGACACAATATTTTGACCACATGATTCAACAGAATCAACATTTAACTGAACCTTACAGCCCTTCCGGTCTGATTCAGCTTTGTATTTCAAAATTACCTAGATCATTGAGAGTTCCGTTTCTGACAGGGAATCGCAGAGAAAACTTGAACACTTTTCGTGATGTTTTACAGCTTCTTGAACTGAATGAAACACACTTCACGATCTAGTCAACACTCTTTCCTGGGAACACAAAAGAATAGAGACAACCGTTTCCGTAATAACGGCGGGCACTTTCCGAATAATAGACCTCAATATCGAAATGCACTACGCTTTCTTCCACAACCCCAGTATCATCAGAATGTTGTGAATACCTACCCAGCAAGGAATCAAAATTATCATCCCCTTCCATCAATGTCATTCCGCAATGGTCAATATGGCAATACCCCACAAGATAATGGGCGTTACAGTTACAACCAGAGAAACTGGGAGAATCAGCGGAATAATTCCAACACTTCTTTTGTACGAAGAAACCAAGTGTGGCACAAGAACCCCCATCGACCATATGGAACCAATGATTACTACAAAAGACGACAAACCTTTGATCGCCCACACACTCATCAGTATAGTCAACAGAATTTTTCAAATCGTAATGATAATTATCCAAGTCATAACCAGATATGAACCGATGACAGCCAACAGAATTACGGCAAAGACAGACGAGTAGTATTGCACCAGATTGATTCCCGTTTCCACCGCAGATGTGATATCAATAATTTATCAGGTAGAACAGTACAGTTAGTAGAAGTTCGTCCACCAAACCCATGAAACAATGGAGATCATCAGCGTCAAACGGAACACCAACAACGGCAACTAACTGCTCTGCTCACCGTGTGCTCGCTGCAGCGCGAGCGGTGGCATGATTCTTGTGAAACTTTTACGTCACACGTTATCCGTTGTGACGATATACGAGAGGACCTTCTGCTGGAAAAAAGCTAAACTACAACCAATTGTTCATCATCCCCTCATTAGTATTTCGATAGGCACACACAAATTCTCTGCAGTCCTCGATTCGGGTTCTCCCATTTCAGTTATTAGTGGAGCCGCTTTTCAAAAATGCGCCACTGTTTCTAGCATTCCAACATTTCCACTTTGGCATACTAAAGTCAGTGGTGCTGTGCGTGGCAAATGTGAACATATTAAACAGCAATCTTATCTGCAATTTCAAGTCGATACACATTTTTTATATGCTACATTCTTAATAGTTCCGCTTCTCACTACAGACGTCATTCTGGGGATCGCTTTTTTGAACAAATATAAAGCAATTCTAGATTTTGAAGATCTTTGGATTCGTCTCTGTGATGACGGAGTTTGCTTCTTTTTTGACTTTCACAAACATTTGTCGCGAGCAGAACAAGACCTTAACAAAATTAATTTTATTCAGTCTCAGCTTCCGTCGGACGCAACACTGACGTAATTTTTTCTTCCTTCCCCAAACATTGGCAATGACGATACGACACCAGACATAGGTAGCATTATTCAGGATAAAATCAAGGTAGTTGATTCAACTTCTGTTCAAGAAAAGGAAGAATTACATAATATTTTAACTGAGTTTTCCCATGTTTTTGACACCGCTCCAGGCATAATTAAAGATTTTTATATGAATTTCAAGTAAAACCTCATACTCCTTTTGCTGTTCCACCTTATCCAAAACCGTTAGTTCACTGTGAGAAACAGGAAATCCAATTTATGTTAGCTCTCAATATTATTGAAACTACTGCAAGTCAATACTTGTCGTGCCTAAATGGGTTGGTTGAAATTCGTGTTGTGGATTCAAGACAGATCAATAAGATCATCATTAAATCACGTCGTGTACATCATATCACAAAATTCAAACATTTCATTGAATGCAGTACTGTTTACGTTGGGAACATTTAGGGTTTCATTACTTCGGTTTATTAGAGTAAATCCCAGCTATGTATGTCCAGCTATTTTATTTATATTATTTCTCCCTGGCCCGGGAATGTGTGAACGTGTAGCGCCTCTGCGTCGGTAGTCTGGAGCCCTTCTAAGGGCCTGTCTGACACAAATTCTTGTCACAGCTGGCGGTAGGCCACAGTGGATACAATACACACCGATGGCGGGACAGATCTTTTTCACGTCGTTAGGCCGGTGCCATACGAATTCCGCTCACAGCAGGCACTCGCCCATCCAGGTATATTTCCACTCGTAACTCCAACAAGCCACATCAGCGGGAGAGATCTTTTTCACGTCGTTAGGCCTGGGTCGCTCGCACTTCTTTTCCAGCGTGCAAACATTCAGAATATCTCCCCGTGTAAAAGCTCCAAATAACACCACCTTTGTTCTGTTCTTGCATTAGGAGAAAGACATGAGGTCGGGGACATCTTCTCTATAGACAGCTTTTTAGAGTTACCTGCTTTCTTTCTGGAGCGTTATAGGTTTCTTACTTATTGTAATAACCTGGGATTGTTTCAGGACATTGCTGATGAACTACGTTATTGTTTTCTGTGAAACACTTTCCATCCTGTCGTTTGAAATTGACAGTACAGTTGAGAATTTCAGTCATCAAATTAATGTTAGTACTTTCTACATTCTATCTCTGCTCCTATTTTTTGTTGGATGATCACATCTGCTACTTTGCGGTCACTACAATAACTACATTGTAATTGCATAATGACACTAGCTGCAACAAGATTTTGTAGTAACGAAGAACACTTTGTATGTTGATGTTATGCTCGTGGTGCCAATTTTCCTGAAGTTTACTTAGGGATTTCGAGCTAAAGGATGTAATATGAGTATTGACAATGAATATAAGAAGATGACACTAATGATTTTGAGGGATTTAAGATAATTGAAGAAAGGGAGTGTTCATAAGAGTTTTAAGACAATATTTGAAGCTTATGAGCAACATGAGATATTTTTAGATTTAAGTTCCTTTTTTGAGACTTTGGGATCTTGGACACTACAAGTGATGATTAGCAAGTGCTAATATTACGACCATAGCAAAATGAATTGTGAGCGTTGTTGTTCTACATTTGCAAGAAATGTCGATGGTGATTTTATGACGAGTTTCATAATTAACTTTAATACTGTTTAAAAATTAATTTTCTCTGCAACTTTTAAGAACAAGTATCAACTACTTTACGATGTACCAAGTAACTTTCATGTCAGACCCTTTCCTTCTTGTAATAAGCAATTACTCTTCTCTGGAAACTTAACATTTTGTCTCCGATTATATACTGTTTACTAATTTTCAATTATTTTTCAGATGCCATTAATGAAATAATATGATGACTTGGGATTGCTAGAGTCAAATTGGGATTTTTGTGGACTCATTGTTGAGGATCCACTCAGGCCTTACTTCATGACATACTACGAGCATTCTTTAATCTTTTTTTTTTTTTACTCTTATACGTGCCTATAGCACCACAAGTATCATAATTTTTACCTTTTATGATGTCTCTGTGCTACCATCTACATTGCCTTGTTCTCTTTTCACATGTTTTTCAAGTAAAGATATAATCATCTGTTACTATCTCATTGTTTGTCAGTTGTACTATGCTTTGCTTTATGTGTCTCCACACTTTTATTTCCTGGTAGTGTTCCTTTTTCAGAACTAAGATAGTGTTATGTTCTATGCTTTCAGTTAAAATTTTTGTTTTGTGTTAACATGCTATTTTTGCTTTATTATCTGAAGTTGACATGTTACATTTTGTTACAGTTATTTCCACACTTTCTCTGCATGTTTATTATTATTGTTTATGCCAGACTGATAATGGATATTTTAAACAACGTTTTTGCCTTTGTGTTTTGTGATGCTAGTTATGTTGCCACTTACTGTACATATATTGTTCTATTTATGCACACTTTTGATTTGTCAAACTATTATTTTCTGAGCCATGACAGCACCTCTCCCTGGCTGAACTCAGCGTTTTGTCTATTCCTAATGCCTGTTCCTTAAGTGTGATAGTATTTTCATTCTTCATTAATATAATATTATTGTGTTTTGTTTCCATGATAATTATGTTTTTGGAGTACCATAATTACCATTATTTTCAGCTACTGTAATTAGTATCCTCTTTATTGTCTCTGTCTATTGTTTATTTAATTAACTCGGTTTCCTCACAACTATATTCCTTTATTGACATTATTTCAACACTTAATTACAGAGTATAATTGTGGTTTACACAAGAAAAAGAATGGGGTAGAAGATTGGGTATTTTTTAACTGACACACCATGTGGCATTGGTGCCCTTTATCCTTGATCTCTGTAGAACTCATTCTTCCTTTCTGAGTTCTCAGTCTACTCCTCTTTCTGTTCTAAATATGTTTCTTATTTTTCTAAGTTATGTGTAACTGTCATCTTATTGGTAAATAACTTTTTTAATAATCATACTGAAAAGAAATGAGATTTGTACTGTGAAGTTAAAATACTTATTCAGATGTTATCAAAACTCTTATTTAAGAAGGTTGTATGAAATTTGTTAAGCTATTACCTGTCAGTACTTAATGTAAAGTTAACTGTAAAATGACTACTGCGATTGTCCAGATTATTGTAATCATTAATATTGTATGTGGCTATGAATCACATGCAAATAGAGTCTCAATGACGATTTCAATACAGCATTGTTACAGAGTATGTAAGGTTCCATTCATCTTAAAGACATTCAACCATTTATTTGGTAACAAATGTCCACTGCATAATTTTTTTATTATCGTACACTACCGTTAGTAGTATAATTTACAATTAGACTCAATGTAAACCACCACCTAATGTGAAATGTCTACTTAGTTTACTATTGTCAATAAAACTCGGCGCATACTCTACGTCTACTACTAGATAATGATTGTAACTGACAGTCAATATATGCTGTCACCTGATGGGACACATATTTTATATTTAATCCTACTGTTGCTTAAGTATCTTATTGCATTATTTCACTGGCATTAAGAGTTCTTTATGAGACATTTATGCACATTTCCTGTTATATGATTAACTTCTAATGAATATTAACTACTTTATGTATTTTACCTCACATTCTACATTCTCTTTGGTAAAGTTTGA
This sequence comes from Schistocerca gregaria, assembly GCF_023897955.1. NCBI lineage: Eukaryota > Metazoa > Arthropoda > Insecta > Orthoptera > Acrididae > Schistocerca > Schistocerca gregaria. The sequence goes on from NC_064922.1 coordinate 199,678,731, forward strand.
TGTTATATGAGATATTTTACCTCACATTCCTATGCTTCTATTTTGTAACTTTTGATACTATTTGATACACTTCTCTTAATATTCTATATGTCTGATGTGTTTGCCCTACATTTCTTTGTTTCTGTTTTGTACATTTTGATGTTCTTTGATTCACTGCAATTTACAATTTAATGATGTTATGGATTTTACTTCACATTCTACGTTTCTATTGGTAAATTTTATTACTGTGTAATACTCTTTTAATTCGAATGCTATGCATGTTTTGTATTGTATCTTAAATTGGATTTTTTTACGAATTTTGTGGGGAAATCTGTGCTAACTGCACAGATCCCCCCACAAAATTCTGGCCCAGAGGTCCATGGGGTTTTGAAAGGCATGTACTAAGGTCTGATCAGGGTAGATCCAGAAACTAGGGTGAGTAGTTGCCAACCACAAGGTGGAATGAATATAATATCTCTGAGTAGGAGCCGGGCAAGCACAGTAAGAAATTCAGGAGTTGCAGCTAGTTGCCCAGAGGAAGTAGACGTGCGGTGACAGATTTAAGGTAGGATTTTCAGCACAGTGAGCAAACTTTAGCATGCTAATGGGAGAAGCTATATAATGATTTCAAAATGGGTTTCGTTAGATAATGTTCAGGGTTAGGATTTGAATGTCCAAGGTTTGACACAGTAAGCGTTTTGTAGAGTTTTTTTGTAAGAGTGATTCATGCTACAAAAATGTTGGGAATTGTAGTTTTTGTGTATGACTTATAATTTTCACTATATATATACTGAGATGAACATTGTGTTTAAATCTGACAGCATGAATCATAATCTACATCCTTTGCTTGTATTGAATATGTAAATGAATAGTATATTGAAGTTATCCACCAATGAAAGAATGTAAAGAAAATGAGGCCTCTATGCTAAATATATATATATGCAGTTCATGGTTTGAAATCGATTTTGGTATAACTAAAGTTATCAAAGCAAAGTTATTTCAAATAACTAATTTTAGGCCATTGCACAACTGGCATTATTCAAGGCAAGATATAATTTCATTAATTAACCAGCAGGGTCAAAAGTTAATTTTTCAGTACCATGTTAATGCCATTGCAGAAACGGCATTATTCTCTTAAACATGATTGCTAACTCAAATACGTGTTTCATTAGTGGCAAAATGGAGGAGTGCAAGAAACCAGTTTGCAGACACAGTCAGATGCAGGTTGGTTGAATAATTAATTTGGAACAATTTTATCTTTGATAATTTCACTAATTAAAAAGGCAACAATTTTGGTTAGATACTTTCACTTTTGAAGATAAATTTATCCTTGATACTTTCACCTTTAAGGGAGTGCAGACTTCAGTATTTGACATATATTTCAACTTGGTAGATCTATGACTTCTTGAGAAAAAGGGTTCTCCACTAACGTACAGATGGATAGCCGTTTAACAAAAAGCAAACAAATAGGCCCAATAATAACAAATTAATAATTTTACGCTTTTTTGCTTTACTTGCACTGTCAGTCCATTTAGTTCTTGCCAAATTTTATGACTGTGTGTAAATGAGAAGTACTCCATCGGCTTTGATGAGTGAATTCCAGAATATCAAAATATGTGACATAAATGGCCACATCTGTTTATTACATTGGCTTAGAATGATGAATTTTGTTCACCACCAAGAGATCGTAGTTCTTCGTGCCCTACGTAAAGTTCAATCTGATATCTCCACCCATTCCTGAGAAAAGGGTATTGTAACATATGGGTTGACAAACTGACAGATAACAAATGGGTAAAAAAAGAAAGAAAAGTCTGATACAGTCCTAAATTAACAATTTCATAATTGCAGGTCAATGGCAAGTACCCTATAGCTTTTGATGCGTGAGTTTGCGAGTTCGAAATCTGTGACATAAATAGCGTATAGTTTCATTGCCCTGACTTGAAGCTGAAACTTTTCACCTTGCTAAGGGACCATAAACATTAAAATGTGACGTAAATTTCAACCTGATAACTCTACCCTTTCCTGAGAAAAGAGGATCTTAATGGACAGACAGATAGACTGACAGACGGAAAAGGAATAGATCCTGTTAAGAGTTCGTTTCTACCGATTGAGGCAATGAACCCTAAAAATAACCGGTCATCAGGTTGAGTTCTAGACAAGTAAACTGATTGTGATGCAATAGATAGGTGTTAAGACAGATGTGATGGTTTCATTACTCGTTAATATTAGTGTTCATTAGCATTTTAATCAACAAGATCCAGCTTATACACCACCTTGGTTTCATTATGATCACAGTCATTTATATTCACCCTATCCGCTGATTTCGGCGATATGCCATTCTCTGATACTTATTCTGAAATCAAAGTATAACGCATATGTCATACAATTTCATATCCTTATAAATTTGGGGGTCAGTCCATGATAGATATATGGAAATACCATATAAGATCCATTGTGTGTTACCATGCTGCTGTATTTTAGTCACTCAAAGTCGGTATATGTTTTTCAGTTTCTATTGTAGGCGTAATAGTCTCGAACAAGAATATCATTCTGCACTGGTCAGTCATTTGGAAAAAAAAAAAAATACTGCTGCCGCAATAATGACCTATGATTAATTTGACACTGTCTAATCTGGAATAAATATCAGTTCATAGGTCTATCGACAACGACCACACCATCCGCAGGTAATACATGTGATAAAGGAGGCGATGAGGAACTACAACTGCATTATAGCGTAAACAGCAGTGGTACCTGATTTCTAATATATGTGTGGACGAACGATATCTTGCTCGATAAATTAACATATCTAGTGCGAGGAACTATCGTACAATCTCACTCATCTTTAAATCATACAAAATTCAGATCTGAGCAGATGACTAGATGATAACTAAAATATCAAGGTAGTTTTTAGGTAAGGTAGTCCCGTACCTAGCAGGCTGTTGTTGTTTCTGCTGTTGTTGATGATGATGACAGTGATGATACTGATGTTGTGACTGTTGTGGTCTTCAGTCAGAAGACTGTTTTGGTGCAGGTCTTCACGATATAGTACATCCTCCGAAAGCCTCTTCACCTCTGCATAGCTATTGCAACACACTCCCACTTGACCTTGCAGACAAGGGAAATGTAACAGTACTCATGGATAAAGAGCAATACATCACAAAAACCAAGGAATACATAAACACGAACGCCATACAAAAACTGAAGACAGATCCAACTACACGATTCCAGGCAAATGTGAAACGCACACTGAAAAACATTCAACACACACTCACAGACAAACAGAAATACTACTTAACATAGAAAAACCCACAAGCACCAACACTCCGCAGTCAACCGAAAGTACATAAAGACGGAATGCCAATGAGAGCGGTTGTCAACTTCAAGAAAGCTCCAACATACCACATAGTCAAACACCTCCAAAAGTTAGTTACGAAACACTATAAAGTAGAAAACAACAAAACAGTGATAAACACAAGTAACCTAATAGAAAACATACAGAACATACAGGTACCACACACAGCATCACTGATTTAATTCGATATAGAAAATATGTATACCTCCATCCCTATCACAGGAACAATAGAAATCACAGAACAAAATCTCTGATGCCACAGCAACCTCACCACAGACGCAATAAAAGAAATAACAGATATGCTCAGAGTGACAACTGAACAAAACTACTTTCAGTTTGAGAAAGAATATTATCTACAAAGTGATGGACTGCCCATGGAATCCCCAATGTCAGGAACACTAGCAAACATCAGTCATCTAGAAAATCTGATATTTGATAAGACAACCACAAATGAAAGTTTCAAAATCATATATTGGTACAGATACGTGGAAGACATTATTTGTCTGGTAGATGAGCCAAGTGAAGAAATAGATGAACTCCATTCAGAAATAAACAAAGCTCATCAGAACATAAAATTCACACTTGAAAAAGAAAAAGTAAAATCAAATAAATTTTCTTGACATTACAATTAAAAAAGAAAATGGTAAACATACATTTAACATCTTTAGAAAAGCTACATCCACAGGCACAATAATACATTCCACATCCAACCACCCCCACAGCCAGAAACTTGCAGCACTAAGACACATGTTACATAGATTAAACAGAATCTCACTCATTGGAGAAACTATGAACAAGAAATGAGTACAATCATACAAATAGCTATGTACATCGGTTGTGACACACATGTGGTACACAAGCTCAAACAAAAAATAAAAACACAAATAAAAACAAACACAACAGTTCCACAATACAAAAGAACCCACAACCTGAAAACTTACAAACACACTCAACAAACACACACAATGACAACACCACACAGAAAAGAACCAGATGGTACACCATGACCTACACAAGTAAACTAACACCAAGAGTTGCAAACATCCTAAAGAGACTGGGCTTCAAAATAGCATATAAGCCTGGGCAAACCCTTCAATCACACCTAAGCCAGCCAGCTACCAAGAGGGACAAATTCCAACAATTAGGAATATATAAACTAGAATGTTGTGATGCAGTATACATAGGCATGGCATGCAGGAATTTTGTAACGAGATACAAAGAACATATCAGACGTAGGAAGTATGAAACAAACCATTCCACATTTCCAGAGCATTTAAAACACTACAACCATCATCCTACAAACATGGAACAAGAAATGAAAATAATGAGAATAAGCAACCACTACAAACATCTTATACAAATGCAAGAAAACTTTCACATCCAGAAAGCCATAAAATGTGATAAATGAACAAACACATATCAGCACAGTCTCCCTACTGCACTTAATAAAGGAAATGATAACATGAAAAAACTCTTCCCCACACCATCTGGAGACACACACTCACACACACACACACACACACACACACACACACAGGCACACACACACACACACACACACACACACACACACACACACAGCACAAAAAAGATAAATCTAACCAAAAAACACTCACACTCACACACACACACACACACACACACACACACACACACACACACACACATACACACACATACAAATGCATACACGAACAGACCACAGATAGTTCAATAATTACACTTATAAGTTAGGCAATAATATTCGATCTTTGGCAAAAACATTTGACAGTCGGCAACAGAAACCAAAACATTGCATTACAACAATCGTTCATTGGATAGTACTGTGGAATGTGGAAAAAAACCGCAAAATGGCTTTCATAATAAGAAGAACAGCACCAATAATGCAACAGGATCATAATATGTAAGAAATTGTCCACACAACCTGTAAGTACAGTTCAAAACATTACAACCTAATAGGAAATACCAACCACCAGAACTGTTTATAACCTATAGCCACAATGACAAAAATGTAAATAAAATAGCTAATATATGTACATATTCTAGGCCACTGATGATGCCTTGCAGAAAATAAAGGCGAAACGCGTATGGCACTAAAATTGTGTTTTATTCAGTTGCTGTCAGTCGGTCCATAAGTAAAAATTATCAATTTACCGTAAAGCTACTGTTCACTTATACTTTCCTTTGTTGTCGGAGTAACATTCCACTCCGCAACCAGCTCTCTACAGCATATCAACTTCTGCCTCAACCTACTCCACTTTCTCGAAATCATCTACAACAAGAACGAATATCCGGAATGCAGTGGAATGTGTACTGATGTGAAACTTGCTGGCAGATTAAGACTGTGGCCGGACCGGGACTCGAACATGGGACCTTTGCCTTTCGCGGGCAAGTACTCTACCGACTGAGCTACCCAATCACGAATGACGACCCGTCCTCATAGTTTCATTTCTGCCTTTACCTCGTCTCCTACCTTCCAAACTTATTAAGCTGTGAGAACAGGGTGTGAGCCGAGCTTGGGTAGCTGAGTTGGTAGGCCACTTGCCCGCGACAAACAAAGGTCCCGATTTGGATTTTCAGTCCGGTACACAGTTTTAATCAGTTACATAGTTTCAAGAAATAATATGTCTTAGACAAAAATATTACGTATACACACAGCGCTATGATGAACTTTTAGAAATATATTTAAAAAATATATGTATCTGCAATGTATTACATACAGCATACACATAGCACTCTGAAGAAAAAAATAATACGTACTTAGGATGCTATTGTTGCTACTGCTGCTGTTGCTGCCATTGCTGCATCTCATCTTCCAGCTGGTTCAGGATTTAGCTCAAAGAACAAGAAGAAGACTTATATTCAATACTACGAAATCATTGGTGAATTAATTTTAGATATAGGAAAAGTTTACAGTTATCGAATGGAATATGTACTTACCAGATAATTCGCCTTGCCTGTTGCGTTTGCCAGTGGAGTTGCTATTGTTTGCTGCTGCTGACCGCTTCATGGTAGATGCGCTATCGAAAATTCGACACACTGAATAGGGCAACTGAACGTAGTCACAGACTAGAGCAGAATGAGGATGACTGGAGGTGGAGGTAGCCTTTATATAGTTCACTGATTCAGCATTAGTCAACAGGAATGCAGTATTCTTAGGATGGACGAAAACCTCCATCTCTGTGTAGAGAGAGAGAGAGAGAGAGAGGAGGGGGACAGGGAGAGAGGAAGCAAGTTGGGAATTTCGCAGATATCGAATATCAAATGATACCGTGATTCTCATTCTCGTCTGGCGGGAAGTAACCACTTGAGACAGTGCACCTGTTCCGGACCACACACAGATATGAATTCTCTGGGTACCAAATATCAAAGAGATGCCGCCATCTGATCCTGTTTTGTCAAAAATTTAACTCGTGGTGCTCTACATAAGATTTTATTTTTATTTGGCTACTAGTTTCGACGTTGCGTCAACGCCATCTTACTAGTTACTGCCCGCTATCCATGTAGAGCACGTGTTGGTCTCACTGCAGACTTCTAGTACTGAGCCACACACAATTGATTTCATCAAACTGGACTGGCCTGAACATGGCGTTGACCCAACGTCAAAGCTGGTAGCCAAATAAACATAAAATCTTAAGTACAGCTGTAGGACTTTCATTTTTAACAAAAATTATACCAGCTGCATCCCACCTTCATCCAGTTTAAATATGAATATATGAAGATCTGATTTGTTGTTCGGGGATGTGAGATCAAGTAAGGCCAATATCCAGTATCGTGCATTCCTCAAGGGGATGAAAAATCGGTCTGGCCACGCGGTAACGGTGGTGGCCATCATGGTGCCTTCTGGTAACCTGTATTGTCAACTACTCCTTAGTGTGGGTTGGGCTGCCTTCTCAATCATATATGTCGTGTGGGTTAGGGGAGCACGGAGTAGAGGCACAGCCAGTACGCACTGCCAGTGATTCCGATGCCGTTCAGTAGCACTGTTTCTGCAAGGACCTGTCAGCACTTGGGGCGCTGCCCGGTGCCGGTGGTTCCTGGGTGACAGACACAAGCGCGGGCGACCCAGAACGGCGGCTAATGTACCGCACTTCATTCCATTCCTCGGTGCTTACAGTTATTACGCCATGGAAAGTGGGGGCAAGGGATGCAGACACGAGCTCCATTCAATTGTTTGTGTGGGGCGGGAGGGGGGGGGGGGGCTGGAGGTGGGAGGGAGCAGTCCTGTCTCCTGCAAACTCATTAAAAAAAGAATATGCGAACTGAATTGAACAATATACAGGGTGTTTAAAAAAAAAATGTATTTCGCACGCATATGTGTATTAAACTGTGCCGCCGATGTAGCCGAGCGGTTCTAGAAGCGTCAGTCTGGAACCGCGCGATCGCTATGATTGCAGGTTCGAATCCTGCCTTGGGCATGGATGTGTGTGATGTCCTTAGGTTAAGTTAGGTTTAAGTAGTTCTAAGTTCTAGGGGACTGATGACCTCGGATGTTAAGTCCCCTAGTGCTCAGAGCCATTTGAATCATTTTTCTATTAAACTGTAAGACATACAACAATAAAACTTGTTACGCGTAGTTACGAATCTCTCAAGTTTGGATTACGTATGTTCAATATGTCCTCCACCAGCGACACGAACAGTATCACATCGGTAATGTAATTGCTACCGTACTTGGGTAAGCATTTCCACTGTCACTGGCGTTATGGCAGTACAGATACCGTTCTTCAATTCTCCCCCTCAGGAAGAAGCCACAGCGCGTCACATCCGGTGATCGTGGAGGCGAGTTGAGAACTGTTGAGTCGCTGTCTGTTTGGCGACCAGCCCAACGGCTCGGCAGAGATTCATTCAGATATTCACACACTTGGCGACGCCAGTGAGGTGGAGCCTCCTATTTTTAAAAGTGAAGTTATCCGCGTTCAACCTCAGAAGCAATGAATTTGTAACATAGCAAGATACTGATGGCCTCTAACGGTGTAACCGTGTTTCTTGAGCAGACGAGTGAGATATCGTACAAACCGCACTTACTTTGGGTAAATCTCGGGCATGTTCAATGTGTGCATGTGGGTTCTGTAAGCCCCAAATTCGTATAATGCGTGTGTGGTCGCTTCACCGCTGGAACTGTGCGTTGCAGGGAAGTTTTATCATTGTCAGGAGCAGTCTGAAGCTCATCAGAAAATGCTACACCATTGTCTTTGTCATCGTAACGAAGAGCCTGTAACAGCTGTAGCTTGTGCGGCTTCGTAACCAATCGACGTCTCAAAACACGTTAAATTGTGGTTGTAGGCGGCTGTAACTTCAAATTGGTCCAACGAGTCGATTTCGTAGGACTACACTGGGAAATTGTTTAAATTCGTGCGACGTTTTGAACAAGGGCGGCCAGGGCTCTTTCCTTTACATATACATCCTGTGTCTACAAACTATTAATACCAGCTGCGAATGTTCTATCCATTCGGAGGATAAATGTGGTTTCTCCATCTGAAACGTCTTTACACTGCAATCACGGAATTACATTTCGGAAACTGGAGAACAGAAAATGATTTCTGCTGCAGAGCAGACACTGCGTAGGTAACCAAGTAAACAGAAGACAACCGACATCTAGCGGCAATGAATATAAACTAGACTAATAGCCGAGCCGTGGCGCAACGATCGATTGTTTTGACAACACAATGCTTTGTAACGCGTATGTTCTTTTTGAAACACGATGTATTATTGACATTGATTTTAATTTCAGGTCGTGAGATCCTTCTTCTCCATCAACAGACTGGACCTTTTTCCAGCCGATTTTCAGATGCGAGAGTGAAGAGGGGAAGTGATGGAGGGAAGGGGATAGCTGGGGGATTTCCCAGAAGGGGGAAAAGAGAGTCAGAACTGAGCTGGGGAGGGGTGACAAGCAAAGTGTCCTTTCAACTGACCTAGGCTTTGACACCTAGTAGGTGTGTCAGAACCTACCGTTTATGTGCAGCTGGTTGGCTGTTTAATCCTTAGTTGAAACTAGTATACGGTTGCTGAGTAACAGCCATGTCGAAAACTAAAGCGTCGTTTCTCACACAGTAGTTGGGGAGGAGGAGCATATAAATATGACATCAAAAGAGTCCCAGAACCCCCTTTGCCCCAATGTTGCCAATTCCAGAGCCACCGCCAATTGTGCTAGGTTCCTAGGTTCAGGATCCATGGCGCGAATAGCCTAATCGATTTGTTTCCCTGTAGTACCTTCGATATCGCTCCGGTTGCATTTTCCACACTAATCTTCCATCACGCAAACAGTAGCGACACATCTGCAGGCATAGCAGCTCCCCTCAAATGTTGGCCGCCGGAACAAATCAGACGGGGGTGCGCGAGACGGCGGGCTTGACATGCAATCGATGGATCTGTCCTCATTGAGGTGCTGATGGTAATAACCAAATTGTCCAGGAACCAGACTGACCTCATTGTGACCTCAGTGTTGGAAAACAGCCGTGTTGATAAGACTTGACATTCAGGCTGGTGAACGTGTCCCCCGTTAAAAGCATCTGGAGTACGTGACGAGCGTAACTGATAGTATTAAAATCAGATCATCCAGGCACGAGACTGTACACCTCATCAGCTCACAGCGTAATATACATGGCGACATATTTTTTTCTTATTTGATAGTACATGACCACTGGAGAATGTGACAGGCCCGACTGTTGCTGTCAAAAGCAGAATGACTGAACACCATGTAAGGATAGAATTGTATCGTTGACTATCGACAGTCGCCTCTCTGTTGAACCCAGAGCAACAGTGGAGAGTCGTGGCGTAGCTTCCCTGGAGTGTGGACGGAGTGTAGTTTTATATGCCGTGGCTGCAGCACGTACCTTTACAAGTAATGGTGAAGTAATTGAAAAGGCCGCGGAAGTAGACAACATTCCATTAGAACTACTGATAGCCTTGGGAAAACTCTACCAGCTGGCAAGAAAGATGTATGAGACAGGCGAAATACTCTCAGACTTCAAGAAGAATATAATAAATCCAATCCGAAAGAAAGCAGGTGTTGGCAGATGTGAAAATTACCGAACTATCAGTTTAATAAGCCACGGCTGCAAAATACTAACACGAATTCTATACAGACGAATGGAACAACTGCTAGAAGCCGACCTCGGGGAAGATCAGTTTCGATTCCGTATAAATGTTGGAACACGTGAGGCAATACTGACCATACGACTTACCTTAGAAAATAGATTAAGGAAAGGAAACCTAAGTTTCTAGTGTGGTGTCACCGCCAGACACTACACTTGCAGTCTGTTAGTATACGACGAACCCGCGTGTCACCACTATCAGTGATTGCAGACCCAGCGCCACCACACGGCAGGTCTAGAGAGACTTACTAGTACTCGCTCCAGTTGTACAGCCGACTTTGCTAGCGATGGTTCACTGCTTACTTACGTTCTCGTTTGCCGAGAAGATAGTTTAGCATAGCCTTCAGCTACGTTATTTGCTACGACCTAGCAAGGCGCCAGTAACAGTTATTATTGATATTGTGAATCATGTACCGTCAAGAGCGACGGCCGTCATTAATGGATTAAAGTTAAGTATTCCACCAGCTACGTCCGTTCTTCTAAATTCTAATGTCCTTGTCCTGTTCCAGGCCTCACGCCAGCCTGCGTGAGCTAAAACGCGTGCGTTTCGGCCTCCACTAGTAACACAGTGTTGGCTCTCCTGCTGACCACAAAATTGGCGACGAGGCAAAACCGCGTCCATATCGATATTGCCCTGATTTCCTTGCGTAATGGCTTGGCCACAATCTCCAGATGTACTGTCCGAATTTTATCGCTTACAGAATCAGTAGACGCAGGCATTACTGCATGCCCTTGGACAGCTCATCCAGGGTCAACGTGCAATGCAAAACGATGCGGCAGCCGCCGCTCCTCCGCTAACGCAGCCACAACACACTGTTGCACCCACTTTTCGACCTTTTGATGCTGCACTGAAAAGCTGGACGGAATGGTCACGCCAGTTTGTATTCCATCTCGCCGCCTACAGAATTCAAGGTAACGAGCGGCAGCCATTTTTGTTTTCTTCGGTAGGCGTACAAACGTACCGTGTGATAGTCAGATTATTTCCCCGCCGTGGTGTAGCAACTCTGTTCTACGAAGAAACTTTGTCTGCATTAGATGCATATTTCAAAGAATCAGTGAATGTAGTTGCGAAAAGGTATACCTCATTTCGTACAAAACGTATGGCAGGTCAGACTAATCGGGGGTGGGTTGCAACCTTGCAAGGCCTTACTAGGGATTGCGCTTTTGTGTGTCAATGTGGACTCCCTTATTCGGATACTATGGTACGTGATGCAATTGCACAGAACGTTTCTGATGTTCGTATAAGGGAACAGATTTTGAAACTAGAAAATCCCTCCCTTCAACAAGTGATGGACATATTCGATCGGCAGGACACACTTGACTTTGCTCAGGAATCATTTGAAACTTCGCCAGCAGTGTGTCAGGTTACCCGGCCCGCCGGGCGAGCTGCACGGAGCAGTAAACAGCCCTCACGCCCGGCCGCGCCGCTGCCGCCAGGCTCTCAGCCACGTGTGCCGTGCAGGCAGGCTAATACAGTGTTCAAATCATGCCCGCGGTGTGCTACTAAAAATTCGCGTGAGAATTGCCTGTCACGCCAAGCTATTTGCTTTTATTATAATAAAAAAGACATGTTCAGGTTGTTTGCCAGATAAAGCTCTGATCTGAAGCTCAAAACCGTTCCAGGCCCTTTGCTTCGCGCCAGAATCGGAATCGAACCAAGGATACTCAGGCTCGCGAAACTTAACCCATGGAAATTCATGTAGTTCATTCCACTCCGCGCAGTGCCACTCTCTCTAACAGTGACTGTGTTCGTCCCAAAAATAGTGTGCGTCGACATCGCAGGAACACCCGTCAAGTCACAAGTGATTATGTACCAGTGTCAGTTCACGTTGCACGAGACAGTCGCTCTTGTCGTCAGCATGACAATAAACTTTTTGTGGACTTGGACATTAACGGCAAAGTGATACCATTACAGCTCGATACCGGGGCTGCCGTTTCACTGATCAATCAAGACACTTACAAACTGCTGGGCACACCTCCGTTGCGTGCCGCAAATGTTAAGATAACTAGCTATTCAGGTCAAGAGATCCCTGTGTTAGGACAATGCAGTCTTCTTGCAACACACAAAGGACAAACAAAACTTGTGTCATTTTACGTCGTTCGTTCTTCTTCTGCAGTGAACTTGTTTGGTTTCGATTTATTTCAGTTGTTTAACTTGTCTGTAGTAAATCAGGTCCTATTAGTGAACCAGACGGTGCCTTCAGACAGTGTTTCTCGTCTATGTGAAGAATTTGCGGACATTTTGGCACCGGGCCTCGGTTTCGCTAAGAACTATAAAGCACATTCGGAACTGAAAGTATGCGCGCAACCGAAATTTTTCAGAGCGCGCAATGTGCGCCACGCATTGCGTGATGAGGTCGCAAAAACATTACACGATTTAGAATCACAAGGTGTAATTGAACGTGTGCAGGCTTCTCTCTGGGCATCGCCCTTAGTAATTTTGCCGAAACCTTCCGGAAAGTTGAGACTTTGTGTGGACTTCAAGGCAACAGTGAATCCACAACTAGTGAATGCAACTTTTCCTTTACCCCGCCCGGAAGATCTTTTTGACAAACTGTGCCCGGGTAAATATTTTTCGGAGTTGGACCTGGCAGATGCGTACCTGCAAATACCGGTGGACGAAGAATCCCAGCGTGGTTTGGTGGTTAATACGCCTCTTGGTTTGTATCGATTCAAACGACTGCCATTCGGGTGTGCATCCGCCCATGCATTGTTTCAGCAATATCTACAAACTGTTTGTGCGTCGGTCCCTACTGCAGCAAATTATCTGGACGAAATTGTGATCTCTGGAAAGACGGAAAAAGAACATTTGGTCAATCTCAAAACATTATTTCAGATCTTGCGACAAAACGGTCTTCGCTTGCGGAAGGACAAATGTGTGTTTTTTGCTCGGGACTTGCCATACCTGGGACATGTAATCAACGCCCAAGGCATACATCTTAGTCACACGCACCTTCGTGCCATACAAGAGTTGCCTTCGCCGCGGAATTAGAAGCAACTACAGAGTGTGCTGGGAAAAATTACGTATTACAATAAATATGTGCCGCATGCCTCTTCCATTTCAGCTCCGCTTCATCGCTTACGCCGTAAAGGTGTTCCGTTCGTCTGGACGACGGAATGCGAACGCGCCTTTCGCCGGTTGAAATCGGCGTTGCTTTCCAATACTTGCCTTACGCCATTCGATCCCCAGAAGCCCCTTTTGTTGGTGGTGGGTGCATCGGATTTCGGGATCGGTGCTGTGCTTGCGCACAAAGATGGATCGCACGATCGCCCTGTTGTCTTTGCGTCCAAATTGCTCTCGTCTGCGCAAAGAAATTATTCGCAGATCGAGAAAGAAGCATTGGCTCTCGTATTTGGTGTTACAAACTTTCATGATTTCTTGTATGGTCGTCACTTTACCATAATCACAGACCACAAAACTTTGACATCGCTTTTTCATCCGACCAAGCCTGTACCTCCACGTACAGCGCCGAAATTCATTCTCTGGTCTATTTTCCTCTCGCAGTACCGCTACCATATCTTGTGTCGGTCCACTGCTAAGCACGGAAACGCCGATGCCTTGTCCCGCTTGCCTGTTGCTGAGGATAGGGCATTCGATTCCTCCGAACTTGCTTGCATGTTCATTGATGCAGAAACCGATGACGTGGTCGAATCGTTTCCTATTGATTTTCGTCGTGTAGCTACAGCCACAGCTGCCGACCCTGTTCTTGCTCCCGTTCTGCGTTTTGTTGTTACGCAATGGCCGTTGTCAAAGTCACAGGTCGGGGACCCGTTGGTTCGCCGATTTTTTGCTCACAAGGAGAGACTTTTTGTACGACGTGATGTTTTGCTGTTGCGTTGTGATAATGATCAGTCCAGGGTCGTGGTACCACGTTCTTTACAGTCCTCTGTCTTACAGCTTCTTCACCAAGGACACTGGGGAATAGTGAGAACGAAACAACTTGCTCGTCAGCACTGTACTTGGTTCAGAATCGATGCCGCTATTACGAATATGTGCTCTTCTTGCATGGTGTGTGCCGAACAACAATCAGCACCACCGCGGAAATTCTTTGCATGGCCAAAAGCCACTTCTCCTTAGCAACGCTTACACATCGATTTTGCTGGTCCATTCTGGAATGCTCGATTGTTGGTTGTGGTAGATTCATTCAGTAATTTTCCTTTTGTTGTCCGGATGTCTTCCACGACGTCATCTGCCACCATCCAAGCGTTATCCGCTATGTTTTACATTGAAGGTCTTCCACAGACTATTGTTTCCGACAATGTCCCACAATACATATCCGCATAATTTCAGTCATTCTGCAAGGCCAATGGTATTCAACATCTGACGTCCGCGCCGTTTTCGCCACAGTCAAACGGTACCGCTGAACGATTGGTCAGGACTTTACAGATGTTGAAGTTAAAAGAGTCGCATTCTCGGGAGGACGCGTTATTGCTCTTTTTGTCCTCATATCGCTCTCAGCCCCGAGATGGTCGCTCGCCGTCTTTGCTCCACGGTCGCCCTCAACGAACCTTGATGTCTTTGCTACATCTGCCGCATCAGGTTCCTCTGCAGCAGCAGACACCTGCTTTTGCTCCAGGCGACGTTGTCTACTATCGCCACTATCGAGGTTCACAGCGTTGCCTCGAAGGGCGCATTCTTCGCTGCCGCGGACGCGCCAAGTATCTGGTTTTGGGGGCCTCTGGTGAGGTGCGCCGGCATCTCAACCAGCTGCGCCTCTGTCACCGCACGGGATCTGCCGCTCGCCGTTTGCTTTCGGCGACGGTTGCATCCGGTCAGCGCCCCGGGGACCCATCTACTGGCTCGCCTCAGCCCCAGGTGTTACCGACACTGCCTTCCATTTTGCCCCATGGCGACGCGCCGTCGCCGCCTGTTCTCCCGCCGGTGACGCATTCAGTGGATGCGCCGCTGCAGCCGTCGGGCACCCCCCTGGGTCATGCGCCGCCGATCGCTTCCCATGACCAGTTATCCTCCGATATGGAACTCTTGCCCGCTCCTTACCATATGTCGTCTTCGCCCGTCGGGTGCCCCGGCCCGATGGAGTCGACGTTTCGGAACTCCGGTCTCTCTACGGGCGCATACACAGCATGTTGGCGTGCACTCTGGTGCAGGTTTTCAAGCGTTTCCTAGCTCCCCGCGATCCGAATGGCAGGGTGCGGGTGGCACAGCCTCGCCTGTTGTTAGGCTCCCCGCCTTGTCCCATACGTCAACATGGGGCCCCTCCCCACGGCGGGCGGAAGCCTTATTCCACAACCGTACGTCGATTTGTGGGGGAGGAATGTGGTGTCACCGCTAGACACCACACTTGCTCGGTGGTAGCCTTTAAATCGGCCGCGGTCTGTTAGTATACGTCGGACCCGCGTGTCGCCACTATCAGTGAATGCAGACCGAGCGCCGCCACACGGCAGGTCTAGAGATACTTCCTAGCACTCGCTCCAGTTGTACAGCCGACTTTGCTAGCGATGGTTCACTGCCTACTTACGTTCTCATTTGCCGAGAAGATAGTTTACCATAGCCTTCAGCTACGTCATTTGCTACGACCAAGCAAGGCGCCATTATCAGTTACTATTGATATTGTGAACTATGTACCGTCAAGAGCGACGGCCGTCATTAATGGATTAAAGTTAAGTATTCCACCAGCTACGTCCGTTTTTTTAAATTCTTATTTCCTTGTCCTGTTTCAGACCTCACGCCAGCCTGCGTGAGCTAAAACGCGTGCCCTTCGGCCTCCTCTAGTAACACGGTGTTGGCTCTCCTGCCAACCACAAAATCTAGCATTTGTAGACTTAGAGAAAGCTTTTGACAATGTTGACTGGAATACTCTCTCTCAAATTCTCAAGTTGGCAGTGGTAAAATACAGGCGGCGAAAGGCTATTTACAATTTGCACAAAAACCAGATGGCACTTATAAGAGTCGAGGGCCTTGAAAGGGAAGCAGTGGTTGGGAAGAGAGTGAGAGAGAGTTGTAGCCTATCCCCGATGTTATTCAATCTGTATATTGAGCAAGCAATAAAGGAAACAAAAGAAAAATTCGGAGGAGGCATTAAAATCCATGGAGAAGATATAAAATGACATTGTAATTCTGTCAGAAACAGCAAAGGACCTGGACGAGCAGCTGAACGGAATGAACAGTGTCTTGCGAGTAGGATATAAGATGAACATCAACAAAAGCACAACGAGGATCATGGAATGTAGTCGAATTTAGTCCGGTGATGCTGAGGGAATTACATTAGGAAACGAGACACTTAAAGTAGTAAAGGAGTTTTGCTATTTGGGGAGGAAAATAACTGATGAATGGTCGAAGTAGAGAGGATATAAAATGTAGACTGACAATGGCAAGGAAAGACTTTTTGAAGAAGAGAAGTTTGTCAATATCGAGTAAAGGTTTAAGTGTCAGGAAGTCGTTTCTGAAAGCATTTGTATGGAGTGTAGCCATGTATGGAAGTGAAACATGGACGATAAATAGTTTGGAAAAGAAGAGAATAGAGGCCTTTGAAATGTGGTGCTACAGAAGAATGCTGAAGATTAGATGGGTAGATCACGTAACTAATGAGGAGGTATTTGAATAGAATAGGGGTGAAGAGGAATTTGTGGAACAACTTGACAAGAAGAAGGGACCGGTTGGTAGGACATGTTCTGAGGGATCAAGGGATCACGAATTTAGTACTGGAGGGCAGCGTGGAGGGTAAAAATCGTAGAGGGAGACCAAGAGATGAATACACTAAGCCGATTCAGAAGGATGTAGGCTGCAGTAGGTACTGGGAGGTGAAGAACCTTTCACAGGATAGAGTAGCATGGAGAGCTGCATCAAAACAGTCTCTGGACTGAAGACCACAACAACAAGAACAATTGAAAATGTTTGCCATACAAGTTTTGCGTTTAATTTCAGTGTTAACGACGCAGTATCAATGTTTATCGAGAGGTGATGTTCGTGTGTGGTTCGGGGGAACAATAATCAACCGCGTCGTGTCGGTTGCTGAAACATAATGTGGGTTGTTAAACCCTGATTGCAAGTTGTAAGTGAAAGAAAAACTTATCGTTTTGACTGGCTGAATATCACGAGCGCAGGTACTTCTTAGTTCGTATATCGTATCCGAAATTTTATGGAGCATCCGCGTCACGATTCGATCACGCGCACGCTCGTGTTACGAGCTATTGGATTGTTTAGTACTGTTGGAAGGACTGTGCCAATCGTCGACTGATGAAACATCCGTTGAACAGTGATTATTTTGTGTCCTATGCACCTTGCTTTTTATTAGATGTCATCATGTAGATAGCAACCGTATACGGCACAAAGGACACGTACTTGGAGTACCAATGCTGAGCACGTCCATCGTGGAGAAGTGTTAATTGTGAATATTGCAGCCCCATCTCGTGCAAGTGTTTATCAGAATACAGTGATTTCTACCACATAAACTTGGTACTGTTGGTGTGAGTGGCTCATCTCCCTGCTAGACAATAGTTACTACAGGACACAACGTAGCAGGCAGTGCAGAGAGCAGCAGATCAACCGCCGCGGGAGGGACCAGGTACGTGGGTCTAGCGGTCTGGGCTGGCGAGGCGAGCGCATCGCTGCCGTTGCGCGTAACGCTAACTCGGCCGCTGAGAGCTCGTGAAGAGGTTTCTGTGCTGTGGGCGCCGCGGAGAGCAAATCGTCGTGCGTTGTTCTCACAACGCGTGCAGATTGTCGTGTCCCGTGCCTCGCAGCATGGGAAAGAAGTGTGCGCAGAGGAAACCTGCCGCTACGAAGGGTCCTACGGTTGTGCAACTCACTAAGTCTGCCGACCATGCAAGGAACCCCCGAGAAGACGAGTCGCGGCCTGTCCGCCCTTTGTACATCAAGTGCAAAGGCGGGCGGACAGCGCTGTTCGACACCATGACGAACTGCGCACGGAACGAAGTGGTCTACGAGTCTGTCGATACAGACTCGCTGATCTGCGTTCGAGCTGCAAACGTGGCCGACCACAGGGCGATCGAGGTCGCAGTGGCCGACCACATCGTCGACTCGCCGCCGGCGCGCGAAAAGGCACCTTCCGCAGGGAGGATGAAGACGACCAAGGCACTCCTCAGGGGGCTACCTCGGTGCTGTGACGAGGCAGCGGTCCGGGAAGGGCTGCTGCTAGCCGTGTTTGCTAATGCAACCGCAAGGTTGCACAACCGGACCAACAAGAAGAGGGCGCCGCTCTATGCCGTGACCGTGCAAACGGTCGACAGCGGGAGCGACATCTTCGACTTGCGGAAGTTGCTGGGCTTCCCGGTGACGTCAGAGGCTCTCCCGACCGCCACGTACCCCCAGACCTAGTGCTTCAGGTGCGACGGCGAGGGCCACGTTGCGAAGTATCGCCGCAACGCGGTGAGGTGCGTCAAGTGCTCAGGGGAGCACGACAGCCGCGCCTGCGACAGCGGCAGCAACGTTTTACCGACCTGTGTCTGGTGTGGCGGCCCGCAAGTCGCCAATTGGCGCGGTTGTGCAGCTTTTGCAAGTCGCAGCAGTGCCGGGGGCGGCGAGACGGCCGCGGCCTCACCGGCGCAGCGGCAGAAGCGAAGACGACGTCGGAAACGGCGTAGGGCGCAAAACAGCCCGGCGCAGCAGAGGGACGGCGCAGCAGCAGCTCCTCCTGCCAGGGGCAGGGACGACCGCTCGGAAACGGGCAGCCAGGACGCAGCCCACGCTCCAGAGAAGATACGTGACGTCGAACTCGGCACCGCCGTGAAGGAGGCCACCGCAGCCCTCAAAGCCGTCATTGCGGCAGAGAGGGCTGCCTTCGCAGCCGCCGTGGCTGCAGAGAAAGAAGAGGCCTTGAGGCAACTGCGAGCAGTCTTCGCCAAAGGCCCCAGCGCAGTAGTACCTGCGAACACTCCTGGGACCTCGCAGAAGGACGTCCGCGCGCCTGTCCCCGCGGTTGCCCCAGCAGCACCGCAGGTGAAAGGTGCTAAGAAGAAAACCGCCGCCCCAGCTGAACCGTTGGCAATGCCGACCGCTACGGGAGCGGACCCCGCAAGGGATCCAGAAGCCAAAACGGCAGCCTTCATCGCACAAGCGCGAGCGAACGGTAAAACTTCCTCCGACGCTGAACTGACGCAGCTTTTCGAACAATCGGAGCTCATGGAAGCTACATAACGGAAGGGCTGCGGCGTGCAGTAGAGGCGGACGCTGAACGGTAGCCGATCGCTGCCGTTCTGCACCAGCCTGATGAAGCTGCACTAAGTCACCGACGACAAGGCGCAGCACAGAGTTTAACAGCAACGCACGAGTCGCCGCGCCGAACACTTATGTTACAGGGAGGAAGCCACTGCGACCGGCCCAGGAGACTACAAGCGAGCCCAGCTGCAGCACCAGGACTGACCCAGCTAACGGACACGCAGCACACAGGTAACGATGCACGATACCTCACGCTAACCGACCTCACCTTGCATGCTCTATCGCAGCTAGCAAGCCGCTACTGCCCTTACTACCCGCCCTACTGTCGGAGAGGTTTTTTTTCCCTTGGCGCTGACCTTGGCACTTTTTTCCTCTGCCCTTACAACCGCTACTCTTCTATCGCTTTCGACCACTTCTGTCTCCTGATGGACCATGATAATGAGTAGTCTTACCCAGACGCATGCACAACATCACAGCCTGCATCCTGTGACGCCTGATTCAAAAACTAACATGCTTACGGATGTGACAGTAGAACTTGTGGTTTGGTCACCACGTTGGTACGGGCGTGGATGGGCCCCCACCTTTCTTTATGGGTCTAGGCCCCGTTCCTGTGTCTAGGGAGTGTTGTACAGTCTCGAGTGCAAAAGGCTAGCTTACCTCCCGGGAATGTTACAGCCAAACTGCAAGACTCATCTTTTCATGACGAGTGCCAGTGATACGTGAGCCATTCTTGAATTAGGTTGCCCTACTAATAATGTCAAGCACCATGACTCATTCCCCCCATAGGAGACAAGAAGCCCGTGGCACTCAGCAGTGGGAGAGGAGTCGACATATTTTAGCCTTCAGTAGGTCACTGTGCAGCTCGACAACTTTTATTCTCGCCTGCTCTTTTGTTACGGCTCTCCCCCAGACCAGGGTGACGTGAGCTTCCGTTGTTGGCGTCTGCACGGCTTCGAGGACATCAGGAGGCCAGTTCTGACACACTGCTGCACTGGTGTACGTTTTATTGATCTCACTGTGATTTTTCATTATGTTGTATTATGCTTTGCAGTTGTTTCAAAATGGTTCAAAAATGGCTCTGAGCACTATGAGACTTAACGTCTGAGATCATCAGTCCCCTAGAACTTAGAAGTACTTACACATAACTAACCTAAGCACATCACACACATCCATGCCCGAGGCAGGATTCGAACCTGCGACCGTAGCGGTCACGCGGTTCCAGACTGAAGCGCCTGCAACCGCTCCGCCACACCGGCCGGCTGTTCCAAAACGGCACAAATCCAGAAACTGCGTTAGTGAAATAAAAAAAAGTAACGCTAAAAGAGAATATGAGGTTATAAAAAAAGTTTGGGAAGCTGTTGGCCCATAGTAGAAAAAATTAATAATTTTACTCAATGTGATAGGCTTCATAGTATTAATAGATTTATTTGTGTGTTGTTGCAAACTAAAACCGGTTGAAGTGAAGGTGTCACAGACGAAACCAAATCAGGATCTGAATGGGAAGCAAACGCTAATGACAGAACGGAAAGAGATTGAGACTTTATTGATGGCCAACCATACGTACTATGAATTTGTATGCATTCAAAGCACGTTTTGTAGATGATAAGATTCAATGGAAGGGGTACGTTCTACACTGCATCCAATGTGATGAAAGACACTGCAGAAAATATTTCAAACTTCGCACGGGCCATTCCGGCCAAATATAATTTCAATTTAAAATCACTGTCATAAGCTCGGTCACTACTTCAAACATGAAGTCAACTGCCATGAACTTGAAATTTCCGCGCGTCGAAGTTTAGCATATTCTTTACATTGGCATTGCCATAACATACAATACAAATGTCAATTGAGAAAATTTCACTAATGTGAAACAAATCTTTTCTACTGAACAATTGTCCATACTGATACGTGGTACTCACTGGAATTAAGTGAAACTTGGAAGGAAGGACCCATCAATATAACTTTCTTTTCACACAATCTATTTATTTAACAATAGATAACTATAAAATATTCTTTAACAAAAGGAATAAATTTGCAAAATTCTTTTGACCTTAAGCCTTAAGTTGAATAAGCTTTTACAAAATAAATGTGAAGTGCTGTAGTACAAAACAGCATGCAATACGACAATGATTACAAGACGGCCGGACCTGCAGCCAGCCCGTTATCGGGTATAACAGCGGTGTTTACTACCGTGCAGGACACAGTCTATCTTATTAAATGCCCTTCTGCAACACATGAAAACTATATAAGCATCTTTGATGACAAGAGTGATTCAGTTACTCAAGGTTCGGGGTTCACATCCGCACCAGTGCTTAGAGGTTAAACAGATTAGCAAACAATATGACAATGATGAGGCTTACTTCAAGGCAACGAAACCCTTAATTTCAATTGGCAACTAAGGTGCTACTGGATCCCAACGCGTCCCTTCTAACAATTTATTTCGGCTAAAGCCCTGGTTAAACTGATTGTCAGTCATTAAGACCGCTCTGTGGCAACATCTTAAAATATTAGTTTGGAACACATATTACAAGGGAACTCACTCGGCGGAACCACATTGGCTCTGAAAACTATGCGACTTAATTTCTGAGGTCATCAGTCCCCCAGAACTTAGAACTACTTAAACCTAACTAACCTAAGGACATCACACACATCCATGCCCGAGGCAGGATTCGAAGATGCGACACATTCGGGAGGACGACGGTTCAATCCCGCGTCCGACCATCCTGATTTAGGTTTTCCGTCATTTCTCTAAATCACTCGAGGCAAATGACGGGATGGTTACTCTGAAAGGGCATGACCGACTTCTTTCCCCATCCTTCCCTAATCCGATGAGACCGATGACCACGCTGTCTGGTCTCCTTCCCCAAACAACCATCAAAGCTGCGACCGTAGCTGTCGCGCGGTTCCAGACTGTAGCGCCTAGAACCGTTCGGCCACCCCGGCCGGCAACCGCTTAACATCTAAATCTAACCACAAAGTCCCTCTTTTGTTTAACGGCAACTTGTCCCATAGTACACGTATTCTGGTGTATTTACGACCAGGAGCTGATTCATTAGAACATTAGCGATCGGGTGCAAACCAGAAATGAGAGGACAAATTTCCAAACGCCAACTAGTGTCTTAGTACAATACTAGGGCCTATATTTACGGCCAAAGACCCGACAGAGTAAAACTCTGAGAGACGGGTACAGATCAGAAAACAATAAGGAGGGCAGGTAGACAATGACGCAAATCACCACGAGGATTACAGAATGTTACTCCCCTTTATCAACAAGTGGATCCACGGTGCGTGGATCCACGGTGCGTCGCAGTGGTGCTGATGAAAGCCAGGTAGAAGAGGGCAGCCAGGCCACGAGCGGTCGTCCGACACGAATGTTGCCAACCAACTGGCAGAATGTTGGCCTACTGTCTGTAGTCGACGCTGACCCCGGTGAAGTACTCCGGTATCTTCACTCTGCGCAGGCCCTATACTGCGCAGCTCGTGGCTTCGGCCACTCGGACCTCGCGACCACCTCTTGTCGCAACGCTACCGCCAATCCGCAAACTTCGTGTCTCCCTTTTGGTCCAGCGAACCGCACATATCTCGGCAAGCAAAGACCTTCTAAGGACAAAACCCACAGATACCAACTCCTCCGCACAGATATTGGCAATGGTGCCGCAAGAGAGATAGTCGATACTACACCTGAGCCAGTGGCGCCTCACAGAACACTCTACTAACTCAATGGCGTCACAGCTCACACACCTCATAATGTACGCATTCTAAAATCCGTGTTTACTGGACTTATTTTGTGTCTTGATTCATACTACCTCCTCCAAAAATAAGGAAAGGAAAGAGCTTTAGTGTGAGAGATGTACTTTACAGGACCAAAGAAGAACAAGCTCTCATAGCTGTTAAAGTATGCATTTTTGAGCCAATGTTTACAAGAAGATTTTTTTTTTTTTTTTTGCTCTAGTCCATTTTGTCACTTTTGGAAATTGTGTACCACAAAGTCTTAGCAACAACAGTCAGAGGTATCAGAACGATTTCTGCTTATAACTTTTAACTTGGTCGTTTCTGGATCAGTGTCGCTTATATCCAATTGATGCATTTGCCCTTCTCCATCAACCGTGAAAGTTAATAACATCATCATAAGATCATCATGTGTCTGAAATTGACGACTGATAACATTCCATCAGAATTTCTAAAATCATTAGGGGAAGTGGCAACAAAACGACTATTCACGTTGGTGTGTACAATATATGAGTCTGGCGACATACCATCTGACTTTCGGAAAAGCATCATCCACACAATTCCGAAGACGGCAAGAGCTGCCAAGTGCAAGAATTATCGCAAAATCAGCTTAACAGCTCATGCAACGAAGCTGCTTACAAGAATAATATACAGAAGAATGGAAAAGAAAACTGAGAATGCGCTAGGTGACGATCAGTTTGGCTTTAGGAAAAGTAAAGGCACGAGAGAGGCAAATCTGAAGTTACGGCTAATAATGGAAGCAAGGCTAAAGAAAAATCAAGACACGTTCATAGGATTTGTCGACCTGGAAAAATCGTTCGACAATATAAAATGGTGCAAGCTGTTCAAGATACTGAAAGAAGTAGGAGTAAGCTATAGGGAGAGACGGGTCATATACAATATGTACAACAACCAAGAGGGAATAATAAGAGTGGACGGTCAAGAACGAAGTGCTCGTATTAAGAAGGAAGTAAGACAAGGATGTAGCCTTTCGCCCCTACTCTTCAATCTGTACAACGAGGAAGCAATGATGGAAATAAAAGAAAGGTTCAGGAGTGGAATTAAAATACAAGGTGAAAGGATATCAATGATTCGATTCGCTGATGACATTGCTATCCTGAGTGAAAGTGAAGAAGAATTAAATGATCTGCTGAATGGAATGAACAGTCTAATGAGTACACAGTATGGTTTGAGAGTAAATCGGATAAAGATGAAGGTAATGAGGAGTAGCAGAAATGAGAACAGCGAGAAACTTAACATCAGGATTGATGGTCACGAAGTCAATGAAGTTAAGAATTCTGCTACCTAGGCAGTAAAATAACCAATGACGGACGGAGCAAGGAGGACATCAAAAGCAGACTCGCTATGGCAAAAAAGGCATTTCTGGCCAAGAGAAGTCTACTAATATCAAATACCGACCTTAATTTGAGGAAGAAATTTCTGAGGATGTACGTCTGGAGTACAGCATTGTATGGTAGTGAAACAAGGACTGTGGGAAAACCGGAACAGAAGAGAATCGAAGCGTTTGAGAAGTGGTGCTATAGACGAATGTTGAAAATTAGGTGGACTGATAAGGTAAGGAATGAGGAGGTTCTACGCAGAATCGGAGAGGAAAGGAATATGTGGAAAACACTGATAAGGAGAAGGCACAGGATGTTAGGACATCTGCTAAGACATGACGGAATGACTTCCATGGTACTAGAGGGAGCTGTAGAGGGCAAAAACTGTAGAGGAAGACAGAGATTGGAATACGTCAAGCAAGTAATTGAGGACGTAGGTTGCAAGTGATACTCTGAGATGAAGAGGTTAACACAGGAAAGGAATACGTGGCGGGCCGCATCAAGCCAGTCAGTAGACTGATGACAAAAAAAAATTGTGCTACAGCAGGACTCGAAACCCAAACTTCCTGCTAACCATTCGGCTATCTGAGCAGGGTTCCAGCTCTGCCAGAAACTTTCTTCATCACTTCACTTTTCAACTATGGCTCCTGAATACTGCTATCATAGATTCTCCCACACAGTATGTGGGAACAGTGTAACACCACTGGAAGAACCGAGCTGATGGATGATCATGGAATACGCTACCACAAGTAATATGGTGTGTAAGTCAGGTAAGATTTTCATCCCAGGTGTTTCCTGAAGCGTTTGACATATTGTAATTTTGTTTTCACCCAAATGAATTCCGAAAAATTCATCACTGAATGCTTTATGAGTACCTGTCAGAAGGTAAACGTCACACAGTTTTAGACATGAAAATAACTGCTATATACATAGGATTGCAGTGACAGGATCCACGAATAATTTGCCAGTTTTTAACACCACCTTTTTCCCATAGATTTTTCCCAGTTTGCAAGAGAAGCATGAATACCTGTGCGGTAAAAATCATGACCCTGTTTCCTCAGCTATTAGCGCATAGTATTTTTCCAGGTCTCGGATTTTTCAACGTGATGCCCTCGATGAGTTTTCTGAATAAGCTGGGCAGATGAAAGTCTGATAGGATGTAGCAGCTCTTGCTTCTTTAATCTGGCCAGTCAAAATCTTGAACTAGCCCAGGTTTTTGGTAATGGCCATCACACTGCCTTTATCGAGGGATGACTGGTGACGATCAGTCTCGAATGATTCGATCGAGACGCTGGACGTTGAGTGAAGCTATTTCATTAGCTAGCACCACATTGCATCGGCCAACTGTGTTTGCCCATCATCTTCTCTTCTGCCACGAATCCTTCGTTTGATTATTCTTATGTCCCCAGAGCATCTCCATATTGCTTCTTGAGCCTATCATGAGAGCGACTTCACTTTCTCAGTCACCGAACGGTATCTTATATGTATGCCAATGTGAAAAATTATGTAAACTTATACAATGCTGCCACTTGCTGATGTAGGACGCTGTCGCTAGAGAGGGCTGTAGAACAATATTTCCTGAATAGCGTCAAACTCATGATTACTAAATTATCAGCTTAATGGAAAAGAAGAAACAATAGGAGGCATTACGTTCTGACTGGCCACCCTACAGTCTCTTTTCATAAATATGTCAGTTACAGAGATACATAAGTGAACATCACTATTTGAAATAGAACTACTGCTAGTGTCACATCAAGATGACCTATAAATTTAATGGCATTTCACTCTCCAAAATTGGGGTTGTAATTTCACATATGTTACAATGTATAAAGTTAGAATTCGTGGATTGCTGTCTGATGAGGAAGTTCGTGTTGTTACACGAAACTCTGATATCAGGCTGATGGGGCTTGACGCAGCAAAGAGCCTCTACATACAAATGGGAAATCGTTGAAAGGAATTTAATTTCAGTCATGCGAATGACACTTGCCTATATGTAGTTGCATCGACACACCAACTGGACTTCAAAGATCGTGACATCTAAGCGTGATTCTGCAGTAAACGAGGCTAACAATTTTGTTTTCCTTTCATCCTCAGCACTGGTGGAAAGGTGCAGATTAAAAACGGAATAGATCTGTAAAAGAGGCAATTGAGATATAGCTTCTTAAATAATAACCGGATCAAGAGTTTAATGTAAACATGGATTTCCCTAAAGTCAGCGATAAAATTGGAGCCTAAAACGTACTTCATATCTTAATAGCGAATTAATATCTTCTTTAATTTTTGATTGTAGTTTGTTTTAAGAAAATGTGAATGACTAACCATCAACTTCTTTACCTTCCTACCAGCAGCCAGTGGACGTCCGAGTCATGTAATTAGAGTAGTCTTGAGAACTGTTGGCAATGATAAGTAATAGCTATTTAATTGTGTTCCATTTAAATGTATATAGCACCCTGTGATCCTCTAAAATATGAAATCTTTTATCTTTTTTGTCAACATAAGTCGCAGATATGTAATTAAATGAGAGAAACAGACGCAGTAGAAGAACGTATATTTCAGTACATTAATCCTAAAGCACACATTATTAGGATTTCATTGTTCTCTTGCTGTCATCAATGTCATGCTACCTTGCTTCAGGAATATTTTACTTCTGATTCTAAGACATTTGAAAAACATCAGTAGAAACAAGGCATCATTTTAAAGGCGACCATGACGGTATCCACAATTTCATGTACGTTGACATATATAACATTTGATTGTCATTACACTGTTAAAAGTCTCTTCTGTTTTTTAATGTAACACCAAAATTGAGGAGTAATGGAAAAATGAGGAACAGCTGAAAAACAAGCTAAATATAAAAAAGGAAACTAATATCAACTTCTGTTATTCCAAAAATTTATACAATCAAAAACAAACTTTTCAAAGAATTGTAGACAGCGATCTGTGTTATGACCTAATAAATAAAGGTATGGGCTATATTGTTTATTCTCATTTGCCTATATGTAGCGTAGATTCTGCTGGACAAATATAACCATTTAATGCCTAATTTTATCTGGTATTAACATATTTCAAGATTTTTCTGGTAACTAAATAACAAAACTAACATGTGAGACGAAACAGAATTGAATGCCAGTGATAGGTAGTTCGTTGATTTAGCCATTGAGAATGTTGATGCTTCAGTGACAGAAATGATGTCTAACTCTGAGAGCGAGGAAACTAATCCAAACACTCACTCACACAAGATCCATTTATTGCCTTGTGCTGTAGGCTAGAAGAAATGATGGAATAAAACATTGAACGCTTCACATTAAGGTTAAATGAAGTGTTAGACCAGTTGTCAAGTGAAATACACAATGAAATGCAATCCAAACAAGATAAAGAGCGATATAAAGCATCCACTATACATAATGAACTGTCATGTAAATTGACAACTTTGTTGAAACAACGGAAAACCTTGACAGTCGAGATTGCAGCATTGAGAATTGCTCATCAAAGCGTTCCTGATGTAATAAAACAAATTACTATAGAACAAGCAAAAATAAAATGATCTACTCCTACGCTAGATAATTTTAATGCTGAATAAGAGCCAAAGTATAAATTTAGTTTGATACACAATGAAAAAATTCTTATAAGAGATAGTTCCGAGTGCAATTCAAGTAAGGAATCAAATATAAATGAAAGATCATAGGCAGAACTACAACATGTTGCTCAGGAGACAGTTACTAAGATTTATTCTCAGGGATTCACTTCAGGAGAGGTGACTAAAACAGAATTAAACATAATTAAAACTGCATAAAGCGAAGATTTGCTGGAGTGAAGAGACAGTATTTTGACACACGTTAGTACAATACAAGAAGAGCTATCCATTGTATGCAGATAGCATATGACACACTACCCTCTATTGCTAGGATTGGTGGCTAAATAATAGTCCTACATCATATATATATGAATGTACAATAATCATATAAATTACAAAGTTATGTCATTTATTAGGTGTCATATTGAATGGGGCTGTGCCTCTCTTGTCATCTATTCTATTAAATGAGAGCTTATTAAACAGACAGCTTTAAGTTTTTACAGGTGACAAAAATGGATTCATTCATCCTGTTTATCAAGTTATTAATGGTGTGGTACCAAGGATGCGGACAATCCAAGAAAAGATTCACATCAACACAGGCTTTATTTGGGTGTGTGATGATATTTGGTCAATCGAGACTGCTGAAAACGGTCAGACTTACGAACAGTTTGGCAAGGCATTCTGATCAAAGTACTGATCTAGTGGTTTGCAACAACGACTCTGCAAATAGAAATTCAGTTCTTTACCCTTAACAATAGAAAAGAAATTCTATGCAAATATTTATGTACTTGAGTAAGAAACGGTACTCAGATAAAGCCATATCACACAGGGACATTTTATGGAAACTAAAAGCAGAATTGAAAATGGACCTAGAGGACAAATTAGTCTATGTACCGGAAACAGATCCTGAGTATTTCATGTCTATGTTGGATTCACTTAATCTGATACACAGAAATTCAAAAATTGAAAAAAAACAAAAACATGCATCTCAGTCTTTCCTGTTGCATGCACATTTTATGATCACGGAAGGACAACAGACTGTCACATCAACTTTATAGCACAGCTGACGTTAAATACCTTACCGACTTCAATATAGGATATTCGTTCTGGCAGATAATCCTACAAAAACAATCCAGAAAATGTGCTGCTTTTGGTGGAAAGAGCTATGCTTTCTGTGTATTGTTATTAGTATTAAATGTAAATTAAAGTGTATTCATTACTTCCCTGTACAGATCTTAGGGTCCAACTTACTATATAATGTAAACTGATTGTTGATGACTTATTAATACCCACACTGG
The DNA here is from genome assembly GCF_023897955.1 of Schistocerca gregaria. Lineage (NCBI taxonomy): Eukaryota > Metazoa > Arthropoda > Insecta > Orthoptera > Acrididae > Schistocerca > Schistocerca gregaria. Next base: position 199,708,236 of record NC_064922.1, read on the forward strand.
TAATAGTGCCTATATTTGTTGGAAAGAACATTACACAAAATTTCAGAAGTGGGAGGTACAGCAAATCCACAAAAAAAATCTCAAAGGGTCAAGGTTAAATTTACAGACTGTATAATTTCTTCCATAGACATAACACCATAGTCAGATGAAATCAGTGCTCTAAAGAATTTTCTCTAGCTCAGACCAAAAAAACAGCTTAGCACATTTTTGATTCATCAGGCAATTCACACTTAATCAACTTTTGAATAGTATGGCCTTATTAAGCTTATTGGAGGAAAATGCACCATGGTATGTACAATCGACTAGCAGAAAGGGGTATTAACAAAACATGCTTCAGTTAGCTCTTCTATTTTATATCATCCAGATATGCCTAAGTTTTTCTGTATTGTTGCTGATGGCTCGTTCAATGTTTTGGGAGTATATTTATTTCCAGTTAATTATGTAGGCGGCAAGCAGTATATTCATTTTACAAGTTTTGCAGCTGCACACTGTCAGAACGTGAGGAACTCACCTCTGCTTTCAAATGAAAAAACAGAAGTCTTGTGCAATCATCAGACATTAAGCTTAGCTTATAACATTCATGTCAACTATCCCATACATACTTTACACATTGGCCACTTTTTTACAAGAACACAGTTCTGAAGCAACATTTTTCTGGAAAAGAAAATATAATGGCAGATACTTTGACTCATCTACCACAAGGTTTACCTTAGTGCTCAGAACAAATTACTATGTACTGCTAGTAGTGCTAGTAGAAGACAGTAATTACAGACGATATTTTTAAAATGTTTGGAAATGTGGATGATTTGCAAAATGCTGACTAGCCCTGGTGTGAAGTTGCAACACAAATTTTACAAAATAATACTGAAAAACAATATTATAAAAAAATAATAAGGTTCCATTCTTCTGCATTTCAGTTGCATGTAAGTTTGTATTAATTTGGTAGAGGAATCACCTGTGCTGGACATTAAAGTGCAAGTAAACGTGCAAGGAAGATCAATTTGTATCATTACTTTCCCAACCTGAGGAAATGAATAAAAAAGTTACTTAAAACATGTCCAATGTATCAGAAAAAAACCTGCAAACTAATGTTGTCATAACGAATTGCATTGTATCATACCAATAATACTGCAGAAAATTATGTCTTTAGATACTGCAGGGCCTTTGTCCTTGCCCTGGTTTATGATATTTTCTCAGAAGATGTTAAATTATATTCTATAGGGTCTACAATAGCAAACCAAACATTAAAATAATTATAAATGATTACATGTTTACAGCTAGCAAGCCTGCTACCTTGCAGTCAGACAATGCATCAGGCATGATTTGCTGAGCACGTAACAACTTTTTGGGAAGAGCACATTAAACAAATACTGATATCAACATTTCACCAAGAAGGTAACCTCATGCCGAAAATTTTCCGAGAAACTGAAGAGCTTCATATGAATTTATGCATATAGTCAACACATGTTGGGTAGAATGCCTAGAGTTATTTGAACAGATTATAACCCTCCTACCTGTCCAGCTAATTAGACTTTTCTGTATGCCCGTGGACCTAAAGTCCATAATCTGTGGGGAAAAGGCATCTGCTTCAAAGAATAATGCAAAACGTAGATAAGTAGATGAAGTCATAACTAAATCACCACTGCTCAGTATTTTAGCAATGACGCTTACCAACAAAGTTTGGTTAACTTTATATAGTTTTAATGATGTAAACTAGTTTTTTAATTAATGCTAGTTGGCGTAAAATTTGGAAGAAAGGTCTTCAGTGTATGTCATTGATGAAATAACCGTCGGTCACCCTTTCCTCACCGTTACAAGAAAAATTGAATTGAAACTGAACTTTATACTCATAAGCAATCTTGCGTAAGAATAGTTATTGGTAACATGATGCAGTAACAGTAACTAACGCCCACTTTCAAGTACTTCACACCATACATGTCACAGTAGTCATATAATAATCAAATAGCAAATACATACAGCATATCATACTAATTTTGAAAAATCAATTAAAGTAAGTTTGTTTACTGGCTGTGGACAGAAACTTTTTGCTACGTTACTCACCCTAATATTGACAGTCGTAATTGTAATAAGCAGAAAGTTTGTTTGAATTCAGCAGTTGCTATGATATTTCTTTGTAATAACAGTTAAAAATTATTCCACAAGCTATAAATTAGAACTTTGCTTTGACAATGAAATTCAGTGTCCAAGCTACGTTACGTTTTACTACCATATTTTTATTATGAAAATTACTTTATTTTTAGGAAATGAATTAATACTGGCTTTTTGCATAATTCTATTTCTGAAATTATTCATACTACAACCAATGATTTCATTATTACGTAATCGTGTCAAAGCTGGAAAAATTAGGTTTTGATCATCTAATAAATTAATATTCACTTCATTTTCAGTTCATTTTACGATTATGACGGCTCGTACAAAGGGATAGGATGGATACTACTTAAATAATGACTTAGAAAATTGTGTATGTGACAATATTCAACAAAACAATGTTATTGAAGCAAATAAAATTCCAACTACGCTAGTCAGTCTATTACAATTCTAGTTGTAAAAAGTCTAGATCTTACTTCACTTCATGCCGTTGGTTTGTCGGGTGGCTTGATTTAGCGGAAAATAGGGCACAGGTTGATCTTCTTGCCATGCCGTAGACAACAACAGGGGCCCACATTACTCTTGATGTTATGTGAATTACACTTGATGCATTTGTACTGTGCCAAACAAATGCCATAGCTTGTCCATATTAAACGTCCATCAAACAACCATTTCAGTTTTCACTGCTGCGCACTTCGAAAACAGACGCTTTGTCCCCGTACTTTTGCATAGCCACACCGGCGCATACACACAACCAAGAACATAAATCGTCTCCTCGCGACTCCTAACTGCAACTTTTTTGGCGCGCTCGCACATCCGGCGATAATGCATTTACAGTTTATTACAATCTTTGACAATAGCTTTTCCTTGACTAGGCCAGCGTATCTACTTGCAAAATGTTAACGTTCAATACGCATTCTCTTCCTTAAATGACAAATTGCATATGTAATTTGACAACATATTTACAAGAACATTCAGCACGACTAATGAAGCAAACTTCGCAAAACAGGTAGAAAATGTATGACCATCCACAGAGTTGTGGTGTTACAAGATCATAAATAATTTACACTGTACACAACACTATACACCTCAGGTGAATTAGTATGCAAGAGAAAGAGAAGATAGAAAAATTAAATCACTTCTATGTCTTCAGAGCGGAATATGACCATAGGATAAAAAGGTAAGAAAAACCTTAGTCACACTCAAAGAACAAGTACACATGAGAAAAGCGGAATGGAATTATACTCGTAAGTTACTTTATATGGGTCCTTATAAAATAGCCAGGATTCCATATGGTAGGTTATCTGGACACCAGCAATATTAAAGGATTGGATTGCAACCAAGATTTACATGAATTATTAATCTTATTTCTTTATTAAGTTAAGTGTTTGTGTGTACATTAATTATTAAACGTGATCTAGCAAGTAAATTAATAAGTGACATTTTTAGAAATTTATAGCACCATACGTAGGAACTGTATCCATATAGACTGAAACAGAGCTATGTGATCTTTACCACCGATTGTCAGACATTTGTTACAGGGGGAAATTTTGACTATTAGTAGTTACTCTGATCAACACTCCAACACTAGTTGCATCTCTTAGATAAACTGTTTACTAAACGCTACACTGCCTATGTTACTCAAGCACTAGCTGAAGAGTATACATAAATATTAGTTATCAGAAAATATAAGGCCAAAATATATTTTAGTGTTAGTATATATATACTGTAAGGATAGCACACTGTGATAAACAGGGGGGTACAGGCTGTGACGCTGTCCTACTTAAGATGAGTGTGCTAGTGCTCTGTAAAGGAAAAGAAGAGATTTGTAGAATCCAGGGTGATATAAAGTTTCGATTTCCAAACGCTGCAAAAAAATAAATAAATTAATTAATTAAAAAAATCCGCTGCTCAGATTGACATCAAATTTGAAACGCGTTTTATCGAATGAGAGGAAAGCATTATTGAAAAAATAGTACTTTAAGGAAAATTCTTACACTAGATGGTTCTCTAATGAAATGGTAGATGAACTGCAATGTGACGGCTAGAGTGTGAGTTGCACGTTAAATCAACTGTACATGAGTGCAGAAGTTTGGAAATCTTCGGTTGACGCCCTGTTGGGGCGCACCATGATGTACTACATAGGATTATAAAAATCATTTTCGATCGTCCAGATCCAAAAATTCGATGAAAAAGCGAGTATAGCGTTCGTTTCCACTGCCCTGACGGCAAACACTGTATAAAACGAACCTTACTGCTGGATGCCGGTTTTCCACCGGGGGTTTGTTCCCACTCCGCTCATTGTGTTTCTGTCAGTTGAAGTGCCCTCTTGGTAACAAGCTGTCAGTTGCGGATTCACTTGGAACCCTTCCCCTTGCCTGTGGTTTCATCGAGAACGACCATTTGTTGTTTGGTCAGCCATCTCGTTGGACGATGTGTATTGGGACTTTACGCCACTTCTGGATTCTGTGTGTTCCAGATTAATTGCATTTCGTCCCTGTTGCTGCACAGTGACTCTAGTATTCTTTGAGTTGCTTGTGGATTTGGTTTTGGTGCCTCTAGGAAGGCGTCCAGCTAATAGGAGTCCTACTAGGAAAGGCAGGACAATTATTGCGCCAAAGCTGTGTTCGTTCGCCCTAGCCGCACAGGGTAACGGCTGACATGTAGAGGACTGAGTGCCCTACATTGGTAAGGTGCAGTATTTGTGTCTAGTGATATTTTTGAATGAGCAGTCAATGTTAACACTGTCCGAGTACTGGACTTGTGGCAGCAGCTTGTTGTAACTGCCTTGCCTTGGATTAATGTTGTGTTTAAATATTTCCTGATTGTTTAAATTATAATAACTTTATTGCATTTAGCTTTGAGTATATCTTGGTCTTTAGTGTTATAATCTTATTAAAGTGTTTGTCATTAATTTTTTTTAAGGGGAGCAAATTTTCAGAAGGTTCAAGTGGTGAATTATTCTTGTGTTTTGCGTGGTTGCTGTGTATGCTGACCTAACACTAATACCAGGTAATCAGTTTTGCAGGTGAGCTACTTATTTACATTGTATGCTAACCCATCTCCTGATTGTCAGAACGTGGTAGGGCGGTCCATTGATAGTGACCGGGCCAAATATCACACGAAATAAGCTTCATACGAGAAAACTACAAAGAACGAAATTCGTCTAGCTTGAAGGGGGAAACCAGATGGCGCTATGGTTGGCCCGTTAGGTGGTGCTGCCATAGGTCAAACGGATATCAAATGCGTTTTTTTTAAAAATAGGAACCAAGATTTTTATTACATATTCGTGTACTACGTAAAGAAATATGAATGTTTTAATTGGACCAATTTTTTCGCTTTGTGATACTCAAAAAACATATAGCTCACAATTTTAGACGAACAGTTGCTATCAGGTAGGTTTTTTAAATTTAAATACAAAATGTAGGTATGTTCGAACATTTTATTTAGGTTGTTGTAAATGTGATACATGTAACTTTGTGAACTTTGGCGGCAAAATAAATAATGCGATTCTGACTTTCATTTTGAATAATTGTGCGCTGTAATATTCACAAACGTATACGTACGTGGTATCACGTAACATTCTGCCAGTGCAGACGGTATTTGCTGCACGATGCATTACCCATGTTAAAATGGACCGTTTACCAATTGCGGAGAAGGTCAATATCGTGTTAATGTATGGCTGTTCTGATCAAAATGTCCAACGGGCGTGTGCTATGTATGCTGCTCGGTATCCTGGACGACATCATCCAAGTGTTCGGACCGTTCGCCGGATACTTACGTTATTTAAGGAGACAGGGAGGGTTCACCCACATGTGAAACGTCGACCACGACCTGCAACTAAGAATGATGCCCAAGTAGGTGTTTTAGCTGCTGTCGCGGGTAATCCGCACAACAGTATCAGCGAAACTGCGCGAGACTCGGGAATCTCAAAAACGTCGATGTTGAGAATGCTACATCAAAATCTGTTTCACCCGTACCATATTTCTATGCACCAGGAATTACAAGGCTACGACTTTGAACGTCGTGCACAGTTCTGCCACTGGGCACAAGAGACATTACGGGACGATGACAGATCTTTTGCACGCGTTCTGTTTAGCGACGAAGCGTCATTCACCAACAGCGGTAACGTAAACAGGCGTAATATGCACTATTGGGCAACGGAAATCCACGATTACTGCGACAAGTGGAACATCAGCGGCCTTGGAGGATTAATGTATGGTGCGGCATTATGGGAGGAAGGATAATTGGCCCATCGATGGTAATCCAAATGGTGCGCTGTATGTTGATTTCCTACGTAATGTTCTACCGATGTTACTACAAGATGCTTCACTGCATAACAGAATGGCAATGTACTTCCGACATGAAGGAAGTCCGGCACATAGCTCGAGTGCAGGTGAGGCGGTATTGAATAGTATATTTCATGGCAGGTGGATTGGTCGTCGAAGCACCATACCATGGCCCGCACGTTCACCGGATCTGACGTCCCCGGATTTCTTTCTGTGGGGAAAGTCAAAGGATATTTGGTATCGTGATCCACCGACAACGCCTGACAACGTGTGTCATCGCATTGTCAATGCATGTGCGAACATTACAGTAGGCGAACTACTCGCTGTTGAGAGGAATGTCGTTACACGTAATGCCAAATGCACTGACGGACATTATTTTGAGCATTTATTGCATTAATATGGTATTCACAGGTAATCACGCTGTAACAGCATGAGTTTTCCGGAATGATAAGTTCACAAAGGTACATGTATCACATTGGAACAACCGAAATAAAATGTTCAAACGTACCTACGTTCTGTATTTTAATTTAAAAAACCTACCTGTTAGCAGCTGTTCGTCTAAAATTGTGAGCCATATGTTTGTGACTATTACAGTTTCATCTATCACAAAGCGATAAAAGTGATCCAACTAAAACATTCATATTCATTTACGTACTACACGAATATGTAATAAAACATGGGGGTTCCTATTAAAACAGCGCAGTTGATAACCGTTTGACCTATGGCAGCGCCATCTAGCGGGCCAACCATAGCGCCATCTGATTTCCCCCTTTAAGGTAGTTAAGTTTCGGTCTATGTAGTTTTTTCGTTTGACACTTATTTCGTGAGATATTTGGCTCGGTCAGTATCAGTAGACAACGCCTGACAACGTGTGTCATCGCATTGTCAATGCATGTGCGAACATTACAGCATGCAGCATACAGCACCTATCAAGTATTTCCAGTCTCTGAATAAAGTCTTTTGTCAACTCAACAGTAAACTTCTTTCTGTCTCCGCTGGTGCTCGCAGATCTAACTATGACGTCGGCAGCCACTTTCACCTGGAACTGTGCTGTCAAACTGAAGAGACGATCTGCCATGATCGGCTGGCCCCTGAGCGCTGGTATCGTGCAGTCATGCAGTCTTTCCAGATATGGGAGATGCCGCGTCTGATTTACGTATACTGCCACGCTGTTGCCACCTCCCGGGGTCCGCAGGTACTGACAGTATGGCTGGTATGATTTTGACAGCAAGCGAACGAGTGGTGTCTTACGATAACACCACAGATCATAAATACGTTACACATCAAGCCCTATCGCACTTTATTATAAAACGTTGTATCAGATTTTAGAAAATTATTGTAAAAATCACAAGAAGATTAACTAATTTTAGAATCTGAAAACATGTTTCGAAGCAAATATTGAAGTTCTTAGGTTTCATTTCTGCAGGTAAGATCTAAAATATGAGTTCGTAGACTTTTCCGGCGTAATAAGTCTTGAAAGTCTCCTACAGTCAACTCGATCGTGTTTGATGAACGGGAAACTCAAAAAGCTTTTTTTCATGCCTTTTCACAGTTGTTCAGAATACCCTCTTGAAATGAGGCATATGTCAGTGCGTATTCAAATTGTTCCCACACTGCAGCCAACATGTCTTGAGTTACAGTCTCCATAACTGCTGTTATGTGATGTTTCAGTTCATTCAGTGTCGTTGTTAACGGAGGCACATAAACAGTCTTTTATAAGCCCCCACAAGAAATAATCACGTCTGGTGACCTTTTAGGCGAGTAATGTAGGCTGAATCATGTGGTCTAGTGCGATCGATCCATCGTTCAGTAATCCTTTAGTTTAAAATTTCCCCCACTTCCAGATGCCAGCTGTGAGAAAGGAAAGTTCTCGAGCATATCGAGAATGTGCTTCCTGTAATAGTGTTCTCAGCAAAGAAGAATGGGCCATACACCTTTTACCGTGAAACTAACAAAACACAAATTTTTGAGGGTCCCCCTCATGTTGTACAACTTCATGTGGTTGTTCCGTACCCCAAATTCTCAAATTATGACAGTTCACTTTTCGATTTAAATGAAATGTTGCCTCGTCACTAATCATTATGTGTGGAAGAAAACTATCGTCTTCAGCCTTGCCAACAACGAAATTAGAGAACTCCACACGTTGTTGTTTGTCATCTTCACCGAGAGCTTCAAAATGGTTCAAATGTATCTGAGCACTATGGGACTTAACTTCTGAGGTCATCATTCCCTTATAACTTAGAAGTAGTTAAAGCTAACTAACCTATGGACATCACACACATCTAAGCCCGAGGCAGAATTCGAACCTGCGACCGTAGCGGTCGCTCGGTTCCAGACTGTAACACCTACAACCGCACGGCCACACCGGCCGGCCACTGAAAGCTTGCAGTAGCTTAATTTTGCATGGTTTCATGTGTAAACGTTGACGCAACACACGGCAGACAGACATCGGGGGCATATTGAGCTGTCCATCTGCACGGCGAACGGATTTCTGCGGACTCCTTGTGAAACTGTGGCGGATGCGTTCGACATCTGTGTCAGAAACTCGGGGACGGCCCGGCGATTTGCCTTTACACAAACAACCTTCTTCTCGGAATTGTTCATGCCGTCGTCTAATGCTTTGTACTATAGGAGTATCGACACCATACCTAATAATGAAGTCACGCTGAACATTTTTTACTTGACCCGCATTGTTCAGAACGTAGAACACAAAACGATTTCTGTAGTCCCGACACCACTTTTTACTAGAAAAATAAATTTGTGGTGAGGTCTAATGGAACCAAACTGCTGAGGCCATCGGTCACTAAGCTTACACGTTACTTAATCTAACTTAAAGTAACTTATGCTAAGGACAACACACACACCCATGCCCGAGGGAGGACTCGAACCTTCGACAGGTGGAGGCGCGCGAACCGTGGCAAGGCGCCAAGACCGTGCGGCTAATAGGCTTGGCTTACTAGAACTGAGATGGGTACACACTGCTGCTATCTAGTGGAAACCACATAGAACTCGAGAGTTTGCTCTTTCCGACAGTACGTTGTTCACGCACATATGTCAAATAACATAAAAGCTTTTTTTATTTTTACTAGGATGATTCTTTTTGATACACAAACATACGTTTGTTTTCAGAACAAAAAAGTGACAGAATTCTAGATTCTTATATTATATTTATTTTCAGTTTACTAGTTTTTTCGTCTTCAGATTACTGCAGTTAATGAACATTTTTGTATCTCAAATGTTTCGCTTTCATTTTAAAGCGCCTTCTGTCGTCATTCTGGAAATAAGGTCTTGATAATATAATGTAAAATCGGCGTACAATTTACGGAGTTTTTCCCTCTTCTTTACATATTGTGAAATCCACTGCTTTTCCTCTTCGTTGATAGCCGAGGTTTAGGTCGAAAAAAATCTGGCTACACAATCACTTTTCACAATTTGTCGCCTTCTGAACCCATTTTTCCTTACACTGCATTTATGTTTGCTTTCCACTTAACTCGACTTGCGTAAACGTTACAAAAGAAGAAATAGTATAGTTTCAAGCATTCCGCGAAAGTACAGCGTTTATGTGTATGCATTTTTTTTTCTCTGTACGCTGTGAAAATTACCAGCTAGTGAATGTTTTTCCTTTCATAGTCGTGTGTGTGTGTGTCTGTGTGTGTGTGTGTGTGTGTGTGTGTGTGTGTGTGTGTGTGTGTGTGTGTGAGGGAGCGAGAGAGATAGAGAGAGAGAGAGAGAGAGAGAGAGAGAGAGAGAGAGAGAGAGAGAGAGAGCTTAGAGAGTCTAGGTAGGAACACATTTTTAAAATGCACTGCGTTGGCGGCGGTTCTGCAAATTGTTCATGCAAATAATCACTAACACCGGTTTTTATCTCCTTTACTGCGGGACACCTGTATAATCGCTTACTGCAAAAAATTTAAAGTCATATTGCTCAAAAGACCAATGCTGCAGATTAAAATGACAGCGTTCAGTATTGCTTTGTATATATTTTGTTACTGCAACAAGTTTTAACAGTACATTATTGTTTTGAAAGAAACATTATTTAAGAAAATATTACTTCAGATTTTAAAGTGCTGACTTCTTTCCAGAATTCATGTGTATTCTCACGAATTTTCCGCTATTCATAAACTAACTCACTATACTTTAATTAAACCTCCGCAAATTTGCTTTTTCAGCACTTCATGGAATTTTTGTAAAACTACAGTAACTTGTCAGTTACTGTTCATGAAAATATGTATAAAAATACATACGAAATCCGTTTACTTACATCGGACGCAGCTACCTTCATGTTACGAGGTTGGTACATTTCGGCCACGTATCTACTGATAAAGTCTCGATTGGCGAATGTGTATTCGATTCCATTTCGTAGTCTGCCCTCTAGTGGAAAGTAGCGCGCATAATATAGAAACTATCATCATGGTTTGCAATCCTACTAAAGTGTCCCTTCTGAACTGATGTACTTTTCGTCCTGAGACAATGAGCAATTCCTTCATAAGGAGGAAATAGTAAGGCTTAATGTCCCGTCAACGATGCGATAACTGGAGAGCAAGCCCAGATGAGGGAAGAACAGGAAAGGAAATTGGCTGCTTCCTTTCAGTGGGGTCATCCTGGCATTTGGCTTAAATGGATCAGCAAAATCACAGGCAACGTAAATGTGGTCGGCTGGTCAGCGATTTAGACCAATGTTCTCCCAAATGTAGGACAGCGTCTTCTCCACTGTGCCACGTGGATAGTATCCTGTGAAAGGACTGATCCTGCACGTGACAATGGAGACCGGACCATCAGCCTACAGTTCAGGATAGAGCCGCTATACTGCTGGTAACTTCCTAAATGACATTGTCACCAACCTTCTAACGTCGTTCACATTCTAAACTCGTTTCATTCTCTTCATAAAAGTGCCCACAATCGTCCAAAGCTTCCGATGTTACTCTATAAGATACATTCTTTGCTCAACACGTGAAGGTTGGATAGTACATAAAATTTTTCTTATTTAGTCAAATGAGAAATTTCTCTACGTGCCTGAATATATCGCCTATCTCTCGGCATTCATTGTTTTCGGTCCGTCAGTTGTGAACTTAATGACCGCATGCTGCAAGATAGTATGATTTTTGTTTTAAAGTGGAAATTACTTCTTTGTTTCTAAGTTTATCTCAGCAAAAGGGCCTCCATCAAATTTAGTTTGTGGGACGGGCTTCAGAATGAAACATTAAGGGCTTGTCGCAAAGTTAAGAGATATATGCAGAACTATTACCAATGAAAGAAAACAGATAATTAACTATAATTACCTCACTTGGAAATTAAACAGAATGTGTGCAGTTGTCCTGTCACGGACCGCATGACACATTTAACTTTCCGCGCGGGAGGTTTGATTCATCCCTCGGGCATGGGTGTGTTGCCCTTAGCGTAAGTTAGTTCAAGTTAGATTATGTACTGTGTAATCCAAGAGGCCGATGACCTCCGGAGTATGGTCCCGTAGGAACTTAACACAAAGAAAAACACAATTAACTTGAATAAGAGCACAGTAACATGTGTGTAATGGGTCGAAATAAGATTCAATAGCTTGTGCACAAACTAATGCTGCTATAAAACATGTAAAACATACGAGAACTATCCATTCTGTATCACCTTCGCATATCTCCTATGAAGGTAAATCAAGGTCGTGAATACAACATTTTTATTTGCTCTAGTCAGGTGAATAATTTTCAACAAATAACACAGAGAAATCTTCTGAAACTTGGAGCAGACTAAAGTAAAACGGCCCTAAGGACTACGAGACTTATATTTTAACCGGCCGTTGTGGCCGAGCGGTTCTAGGCGCTTCAGTCCGCGCTGCTGCTACGGTCACAGGTTCGAATCCTGCCTCGGGTATTTATGTGTGTGATGTCATTAGGTTAGTTAGGTTTAAGTAGTTCTAAGTCTAGGCGACTGATGACCTCAGAGTTAAGTTCCATAGTTCTCAGAGCCATTTGAACCATTTTGAACTTGTATTTAATTGAAACGTTGCAGAAAGAGAAAGGAAGACGACTTCTGTATCTGGTAAGCTAGCAAAATAAAAAGAAACGAAACAAATATGAAATACAAACAATCGAGCAAACGAAATGCTTGGCGCTATTAGTTAACTCCGTGCTGCTCAGAGGATGGATTGCGCTTCAACCTGAGCGACACTCAGATTTTCCATATAGTGAGTTGGCGTCAGTCAGAACGGGACGAGGCCTAAGAAATGAACAGATATCAGATCAACATTCTCTCTCCTGAACTGTCCACAGTTCCCAAAGGACACTTTAAGGTGAGACTGACTGCTGCAGCCAATGTCACGAACGAGAAACCAACACAAAACAGGGAAACACAACAGATACTTCATACTCAGGCTCTACAAAAGCGCATATTGTAATTAATTATGTTGGTGCTAGTATCGAAGTCTCTCCTCATTGGTTAGCATTGCTCACGCCACATCTGCTAACGCGGGCGATACTTTAAAATCGGCAGTCCGTAAATTGAACAGAAAGCAAGGAACTTTTCACGCCGTAAGTGTGGTACCTTTAGATGGCTCCTTTTGATGTGCAGACAGAAAGGCAACTTTTACACTCGTCACGCGCAATGGAATACTTCAGCGGCGGGCAGTACCGCACCTGTTGTAACAGATTAGCATCAGAAACTGACCATAGTAACATTTCGGGAAACAGCACCTTTCGGTAAATCCTCGGTGTCACCAAGGAGGCTGGCATTCCCTGCAATTTAGACACAGTGGAAACCTCCCGCTGACCAAGCGGTACACTGCCGACCACTTGTAGAAGATGACGTTACTACGCTCTTTTTAACCGTAAAGTTACTTACATTCTCACTGGCGATTTCAAACTCTGGTACCTGATCAGAAACATTTAAGTTTTTTAGTGACTACATCATAGTGATTCGACTTTTAGTTTTAACAATATTAATTCACAAGGATAACTGATTGTAGTTACAGCTGATCGTATCGGGATAAACACGTAAACAAATCACATATGGGCATCGCGTGCGCCATGACGTTATTGAGGAAAAAAAACGTTTTTGGGAAACAAACAGCGCATCGCTACTACAAACTGTGCACATTTCATTATTAACATACGACACGTAGTGATCAGCGTACAAAATTTAGAATAACTATGAAAATAGTTGAAATGAAGCAAAATAGTTAACTGTCTAAACAAAGTGGGAGAAAAATAGAATGTGACAAAGCCAGCTAATTCTGCTCACCAAAACTCACGAACTTTTAATTGACATGAACTATTAAAAGACAATAAAAGGACTAAAATGAAGTATCACAACACAATACGTTGTCTTTGTCATAACTTATTATTTAACGTAACTTACATGGACCAATAAGTCCGTTCAGTTACAAACCAGAAGTAAAGATAAGAACCGCTCACGAAAGATACCTAAAAACAAGTGAAGCGAAAACTGCATGGATTCTCTTTTCTTCTATATAGAGATAAGAAGTAAATGTTGTGAAGTTTTAAGCCTAGTCCTTTGCTCGTTGTAATAGTATGATTTCTGAGCCGTGGCGAGCTGGCGCCAGTCTTATTTTGTTCATGTATCGTTGAGATCTATTGTGGTTGAGATAAGCCATATTTACTTTTCGCGTGTCTTATCTTGCGGCTTCACAGGCGAAGCGAGTTGGATGTAAACCTTCGACGGGAACCCTAGAGATCTCGTGTCATTTGCGGAGGAGACGAGAGTCAACGGCTGCCGAACGAGTGTGATGACCGTTACACGTTGGGGTGTGAAACTGGTTGGGCGTTTTGCGGACATGGGCAGCTTGTGGATACAAGTACTGGGACTTCATTGGAAAAAAAAAAAAAATTTAAAGGGAAGCGGTGAAGCTGTGGAACCCGCTCCCTTGTACTGTGTACCTGATATGGAGTAAGTCGTCGTAATGGTTTGTGCACCGACACATTCAGAACTTTATTATTACTATGGAAGAATTTCTTTGCCTAGTTAAATGGACACAAAGACTTCTGAGAAAATTTTCGGTCTCTTGCAGTCAGATGATTTTATGTTGGTGTTTCTAAAGCCTGCACTCTAATAATATAGTTGTCAATGTGTGAGTCAAAGGTTCTGCCCAGTGTTTCTATGTTTCAGAGTTAATGGAATGTCTTCGTGATTCGGGCTGAATCTTTTGTGTCGGCGCCTTGGTGGGGAGTGGAATATTAGCCCAGGTCTAAGCCTGGCAATGGTTAAGAACCTGGCCACTACCTGAGTTGGTCACATATCCCCTTCCAAAGTTCAGCAGTTATCTTCCTTGAGTCAAGGCAACTGGTTAAACTTTAAACTGCATAGCATCCTCTGAGTTCCTTGTGCAACTTTTTCTAGTAGTTTTTTATTAACACGTCTGAGTACGTAAACATTTATTTGTTTACATCAGTGTCTCTGTTGTATTTTTCTAAATAAGTGATTCTATCATGTTATGTAATGGCATCTTAGTTTGACATTAGTGCTCAGTTGATATTAAGTCACCCTTTACCTGTAATTGTTTCATTATATCTATTTTGAGGGAAGTGCTATATGGGACTCTGAAGTTCTCAAGTTTGTCAGTAGCTCCCTTTTCTTAATTTGGCATTGTTTGTTAGAGTACTGAGTGCGCTGGGTTTCTAGTTGTATCTGCAAAGTTTCATCTAGTGGCTCTTTCACAATTTGTAATTCTCAAATAATTTTTTTAAAGGCGTAATGCTATTAGAGTGTCTTAATTATAAAGTGTGATTCTATACCGCTTCCTCTTTTATGGTATTTAAGATATACCGTGCAAGTGTGGTACAACTAAGGAATAACGTATCAATTTTCACTTCAATAAAACATCGCTCCCTTCCAAAAGTGAGTTTTGCAGACTAAAAAAAAAGTATCATTGAGTCCTAACCACCTCTAAACAGCCCAGTTACTGCATTATGGTCCAGAGATTGTGGTGGCAAGCCAAAGACAGCAATGAGATCTCGCTGCAATCAGCAGCGGCGTGTGGGAGGCGATCCTGAAGGTTAGGCCAACCCGCTCAGCACAGCTGTGCCCTCGTGCTGTGGTCAATATAGTGGTGACCAAGCAAGAGCTCCTCCAGTTTTAGACATCATCTACAGCAATCAGCATCGTAGTATAGAACCAACAAGTTGTTAAAGTTTCATATAAACTTGTAATGTTGTTAAAGTTGAAGATTGTACTTCAAGAGAACATTTTGCGATTGTATGTATCAAGTGATGGATTCTACATTCTCTTTATCAAAGAACTGTCTTGAGTTAAGTAAATTTCTTTTATCATTCATGTGATAAAGTGAACTAATATTTCATCTTTTGTCGATAAAAATTAACAATCTCGCGAACAGTCAAAGAACCCACTTCTGTGGCCGGACGATTGCAGTTTCATCTGGTCACAACTGTTGTTGGAACTTCCTGGCAGATGAAAAGTGTGTACTGTCTGAAAAAGAAACTTACTGAAATCGTGAAATTGTCAGCTACAGCAATGCAAGGTACGGTATTGCTACAGTAATTCAGTGGCGAATGCTAGTGTCGTTTCCAGTGGTAATAAAGTCTTTCTATTTTTCTGCCACTTCGTGTAGACAGTTACTAAATTTTGCTTAATTTTAATTATTTTCATAGTTATTCCAAATTTTGTAAGCTGATCACTACATGTCGTATGTTAATAATGAAATGTGCACAGTTTGTAGTAGTGATGCTCTGTTTGTTTTCAAAAAAAATATTTTTTTCGTCAATAACGTCATGGCGCACGCGATGCCCATCTGTGATTTGTTTACGTTTTTATCCCATTACGGTCAGTTGTAACATCATCAAGTTATCCTAATGAATTAATATTGTTAAAACTAGAAGTCGAATCACTATGAAGTATTCACTGACGAAATAAAATGCTTATGATCGGGTACCAGAATTGGAATTCGGCAGTGAGAGTGTAAATGACCTTACCGTATAAACGAATGAAGTAACTTCACCTTCTATAACTAAGACTATTGCTGAATCTAATGCTACGTCACCAGATCTGGTAATAGAAACGCTCAAAACATTTGAACTCAGGACCTTTGCCTTTCCGGGGAATTGCTCTACCAAGCTGCAGTAATGGGACCACTTGCCGCAAAAGTCAAAGGTCATGAGTTCGAGTCTCGGTCTGGCACAGAGATTTAATCTGCCAGGAATTTCATATCAGCGCACACCCCGATGCAGACTGAAAATTTCTTTCTGACAACTGTTAATACCACCCAATGAGTCAAACCAGAGGCGCACAGGCATTCACATAGGTCACACTAGTAACTGTGCCCTGGACACGCACCAACTGTGATTTGTGTTTGTCACCCCACGTTGTTGGCGCTGTATGTTTTGTGTGAATTCAGTTACTGTGATGCCGTTCCCCCTGCCTCTGGCGAACCGAAATGTGGTTATCATTTTAAAAGAAACAGAACATGGATTAGTCCGAAAACTCCGTCTGATGTCATTCCTGTCCCCAGTGACGTCGTTCCACACAACACTTCCCGTGTAGCATGTTTCTGCACATCCGTGAAAGGT
This sequence comes from Schistocerca gregaria, assembly GCF_023897955.1. Classification (NCBI taxonomy): domain Eukaryota; kingdom Metazoa; phylum Arthropoda; class Insecta; order Orthoptera; family Acrididae; genus Schistocerca; species Schistocerca gregaria. Next base: position 199,725,160 of record NC_064922.1, read on the forward strand.
AGGTGGAGAAGTGGACGACGGGGACGTAGCCCAAGCTATAATAAACGGCGACAGACTGTCATGCTTGACATTGAAAGATGTGTTACACTATCCCACTCCTGCGCCAGGGTCCGAGGAGGACCCAGATCTGTCCTGCAATGCCATTCGGATGAGGTGCTGATCTTTTCGGCAGATGGTGTAGGTAGTGCGACTTGACCCGTCGAGTCGTCTTCTACGGTGTTCTGTAAATCATTCGTCACAGGCCTGTTGCACTGCCGAAACACTTCGTCCCACACGAGCAGCAGTTTCCCGGTTGGGACGGTACGGTTCGCGCATTCATTTGGGCCGCAAGCTGCACGACTGCGGACGGCCGGAGTGGCCGAGCGATTCTAGGAGCTACAGTCTGGAACCGCGCGACCGCCGCGGTCGCACGTTCGATTCCTGCCTCAGGCATGGATGTGTGTAATGTCCTTAGGTTAGTTAGATTTAAGTAGTTCTACGTTCTAGCGGACTGATGACCTCAGAAGTTAAGTTCCATAGTGCTCAGAGCCACTTGAACCATTTGAATTTTGAACGTCTGCCCAATTCACACTGATCCATATCCTTCAGTTTAGAGCGACAACTAGAGCCGCAGGCGCATTTTATCGGTAGGTGGTGTTGCGCATCGATATCGATGTCGACCTTGAACGCGCGGGGCGACACGGTTCAAATGCAAATCATTTGTGCAAAACATACTAATGTACATGTCCTGTAAATTTGAACGTCCCATATCTAGTCGTTCAAGGTGTTCTGGACATGAGTGTATCACGCTATGTGCCTGAACTTCTATTGCGTTTTTAAATCGATCACAAGCAGTCAAAATCACTACATTCAGCTCACTGGTAATGGAAATTACGATAACAGGGGAGAAATAGCATATCTTTTCCGTAGTAAAAAAGGATCGTTATTGTAGTTGCTTTGTGTGACATGCTTATGCCTTTGACATAAGTACAGTAACAGATGATATATTGGGCGCAGGGTCTCTCATCAGAGCACGTCACTAGCTTTGCGTTGTCTGCAAGAACCCTTGAAGTTAGTAAACTACTCTGCAACTTGTTTGCGGCGCATATAACAAGATGTCATGCGTGAGAGACAGTGATTTCACTTAACAAGTTGGGGACGTCAAGTTCACAGCGACTCTCCTAGCAGACGGCGTGACAAAAGCTAAGGGTCTCCTGTGCAGGGCGACTGCCTAGTGCGTTTCACCCGTACGTAGGCAGCGGGCGCTCTTAAATTCAGCCAGAGACTGTGTCGCTACAATAAAAGGCGTAGAGACAGTAGTATTTTCGGAGAATACAATAACAATGTAAAAAGCACCAGGAGAGTGGAAGACTTTTTAATAGTGTTACATTTAATTCGAATGACATACTATCTAATGCGTTTACAGTAGTATTATGCCTTTCGTGCCCTGGACAGTACAGTTATTTACAAATTTGCAATGTATCTACATTTACAGGATTTACAGAAGACTAAGGCCTTCAGACAGATTTTTATTCCTAGGTTATTGTCTGAAACTAAGTCACCCAGTGTGAGTAATATTTGCCGATGTCATTGCTGTCCTCAGCGAAAGTGAAGAAGAATTACAAGACCTGTTGAACGGAGTAAACAGTATAACCAGCGCGCGCTCTATATTGAGAGGAAACCCGAGAAAGATGAAGACAGTCAGGAGCAGCAGAGAAAAGAATAGTGAGATACTTAACATCATAATTGCTGACCGCGAAGGAGACGTGGTTACTGAATTTTGTTGGCTTGAAAGTAAAACAGCACATGACGGACGAAGCAAGGAGAACATAAAAGCAGACTATGACAAAAAAATGGGGCGTTTCTAGGCAAAAGAAGTTTGCTACTATTAAGCATAAACGTCCATTAGAGCAAGAAATTCTGAGAACTTATGTCTTTTTAAAGTGTGCAAGTGAATCAAAGAAAACTTTTGTCTAAAATTAGGTGGATTAAAAAGATATGGAATCAGTCAATAGATGCAGAATCAGCGTAGAAAGGAACATATGTAAAACACTGACATAATGGAGGGATATGATGTTAAAGAAATCTATTGAAACATCTTTAAGGAATATAGGAATATTAGAGAGAATGTTTGTAGGAGACGACAGAGTCTGGAATTCATAAAAAATTAAGGGCTTAGGCATCAAGTGCTATTCTGAAGGGGAAAAAGTAAGAAAAGAATCCAGGGTGCAGGTTACTGATAACCTCGGCGAACCAAGAGGTGTTCGGGAAATCGAAGTTCTCCACATTCGAAGTTTGCATCTGGAATAAACTGTCCACGGCGATTCAAATTCTGATCACTTGGTGTCACTCTAGTCCGCCGTCTGTAAGTTGTTTCGCGTCTGGTAACGTAGTTGGAAAGCAGGAGCACACTTCTTTTTTAGGTTTCCTACATGTCGTGAAGGTGCCTTATTTCGGCACTTTTCTACATTGCTGGAAAAATAATACAGGATATTTATAAATGAATATCGGGGTTTTAACGCTTTAGAATATTCATTACGTTAAACTTACAGTTCTAAGTGATTGTTAAATCAAAGGGCAACCCAAACAGTTGTTTGTCACCAGTGCGCACCACCTCACTGGTATAGCGAAGTACACGATTGGTTGAACTCCACTGTACCCAAGCGCCGGATAGGCCGCAAGGGGCCCAATGACAGAGCTTGCTTTGCATGGGCTCTACATTCACCCGACCTAACGCCATGTGATTTTTTCCATTGGGGTTCATGGAGGATAGTGTGTACGTGCCTTCGCTAACAGCAGACCTCCCTGAATTAAGAAACTGGATTGAAGTAGCTGTTGTTACAATCACTGAAGACACACTTATCAACGCTTTGAAAGAACTCGGCTATAGACTTGATGTGTGCCGTGTGACGAATAGTGCTGCCATTGAACATTTATAAGGTTCTTGGTAACACTGTTTGAATTGCTCTTCCATTTGACGTATCATTTATAACTGTAAGTTTAATGTAATAAATATTATAAAGCGGTAAAACCCCGATATTCATTTATAAACACCCTGCACATCCTTTTAGAGGTTTCCAGTTCAAGTAATAATTGTTCTGCTACAGTGCAAATGGAGTACACAAAATGATTACATTTGCAGATCAATGGCACAAACGGTTCTCAGTGGTGTCGATCCATGCAGCATCACCCATTTTAGTACATGGTGTAGCCTCCACGGATGACAATGGAGACGCTGAATCTGGCATCCAGTCGACCGTACAGATGGCGAATACTGTCCTGGCATACTTCATGCCACGCCTGTTCCACCTGTTGCCGTACTTCTGTAAATAGTTGTTGCTTACCGAATCACCCGAGTCACTTTTCGTCCCATCATATCTCACGTGTGCTCACATTGTAGGCAAGTCCGGAGACTGTGCTGACCAAGAAAGTTGGTGCACGTCCCTTTCGCGGGAAGCGTGTGGGCGAACATTACCTTTTTGGAACAACATATCACCTCCTTGTTGCAACAGCGGCAAAAGAACGGAACTGACAACATTCTGCACGTATCGACGCTGGTTAGTATCCCCTCCAGAAACGCCAAAGGTGAACGAGAGTTCTGTCTTATTGGATCCCAGACCATAAATCCTGGTATGAGCCCCCTACATCTTGGACGAATTCACATTACGAGACAGTGCTCACCCGATCTACGTCGTACGCACAAATGACCATCCCTTAGCGCATGCAGAACCTGCTTTCATCGCTATAGACCACGGTGCGCCGTTCCATCTTCCAAGTGATCCTGTGACGACACCACTCGATCCGTGCGCATCTATGCTGTGGCGTCAGTGGAAGACAGGCTAGAGGAGTGTGCCCGTAGTCCCACTGCCAATAACCGGTTCCCAAAAGTTCGTTTTCACAAGTCCGTGCTCACAAGCCCTCTTATCTGTGCTGTGGTAGCTGCACTGTCTGCCACTGTTACCCTTGCAGTACGACGATCCCGGCGGGCGTCTGTGCTATGTCGACGTCCAGAACCTCGTCTTCAGGTGTGCAAATGTTCCCACGATAACAGGACCATTGCACAACTGACGCAGCAAATGGATCTTTTGTAGCAGTTCAACGAAAGAACCATCCCTTCAGTCGCAAGTCCACAATTTGACCCCTATCAAATCCCATCACCTGGCTGAAGGAAGAACGAGTGCATCACTCTGGCATGGTTGCGTACTTGCTTCATACGTCTGCGCCACTCTCAGACTTTCGGCTGTGAACATTCCCTGTTAAATGGAAAATGGAAATGCCGTGTGGCTAGGGCCTCCCGTCGGGTAGACCGTTCGTCTGGTGCTAGACTTTCGAGTTGACGCCACTTTGGCGACTTGCGTGTCGATGGGGATGAAATGACAACACCCAGCCCCTGAGAGGAGAAAATCTCCGACCGTGCCGGGAATCGAACTCAGCTACCAGGGGCGGACCCCTATTAAATCTTAGACACACATGTCGCTCTGGTAGCAATGCCACTACGTTATATGTTGGTTCAAAATGGTTCAAATGGCTCTGAGCACTATGGGACTTAACATCTGTGGTCATCCGTCGCCTAGAACTTAGAACTACTTAAACCTAACTAACCTAAAGACAGCACACACATCCATACCCGAGGCAGGATTCGAACCTGCGATCGTAACGGTCTCGCGGTTCCAGACTGAAGCGCCTAGAACCGCACGGCCACACCGGCCGGCCGCTATTTGTTGACATACTTTCCTGAAACCATTATCAGTGCATCCCACAGATTGCGTATGCCATCATCAGATCAAAATAGACGTCGTTTTTTAAGGTGTATTATTTTTTTCGGTAGTGTATTTCTCAGGTGGAAGGCGATGACGTTCAGAGGGATCTGTATCTTGGCTTCTGAGCGGGAGCTTGTGCTCCACTACTTGAATTATTATCTGGGGTCGTCTTTCTTTTCTACCCAACCTCCGATACTGATGATTGTCCAACATCTGAGGGAGCTATGCCTACAGTACGCTAAACTTTGTCAACTGGAGTTGCGGGATTGTCTTTTTGAGAACAATGTGGACCTCACTAGTGTGTGCAGCAATCTGCCAAACTGGTGGTGCGTACCCTGTCGTGAAAAACATAGAGCTGGAGAATACTAAAGTAGGGTATTTCGTTGTGCCTTCCTTGATTGTCTCAGATTCGCTGGAAGAATGTTGTCAAATGTATTCCAATATTTTTTACTGTTGCATTTGTCTGTGTAATGATTGCCGGTTGCATACATATAACTTCAGATTTTTAACACAAATGAAAGATCCCTAAGTTTGATCTTGCATTACTAATGTGAAATAGACATGATAAACCTAAAAGTTTGTGCCATACCTGTTATCGTTACAGAAGTGCCTATCAGTTGTATCTGCTGTGCATAGCCTCGAATGTTCAACACCACTGCAATAGCGAGACACCCAGCAAAACGCCTGCAGCATCGTGGTGGAGAGTGATTTCTAGAAAGACAAAAGAGTAGTGTTGTTAATGTACATAGATTACAATTTCAGAAATTATAAAAATTTTTTTTGTAGAAGCTTGTTAAGAGCTGTCGTTCTCTATATGCGATGTGTCAACATGATAATGCCATTGTGTTACAGCAGAACAACTACCAAGATAAAAAACAATTATGGTCGACGAATAAAAATAAAATTATGATGGAAGAGAATCGCGGAGTTCACGGTTCAAGCATATTTTCTTCAGTCTTGCATGTTACACTGAGGTGACCAAAGTGGCAGGATAGCTCGTATCACCGTGCGGACCTCGTTATTGCCGGCGTAGTGCAGCAACTACACTTGACGTTGGCCTAAACAAGTCGTTGGAAGTCCGACAGCAGAAATATTGAGGCATACTGCCTCTATAGTAATCCATAACTGCCGAAGTCTTGCCGATGCGGCATTTTGTGCATGAACTGACCTCTCGATTACGTTCCACAAAATTTCGATGGGATTCATGTCTCGCGAGCTGCGTGGTCAAATTTTTAGCTCGATTCGACTGCAATGTTCTTCAAACCAATCGCGAACAGCTGTGGCCCAGTCACATAGCACTTATCATCTATAAAGATCTCATCGTTTATTGGCAACTTGAAATCCATGAATAGCTGCAAGTGGTCTCCAAGTAGCTGAACATAACCATTTCCAGGCCGTGATCGGTTCGATTGAACCAGAGGACCCAGCCCATTCTATGTAAACATAGCCAACACGTACCATTACAGAGCCATGACCAGCTTGCACAGTGCCTTGTTGACAACTTGGGTGTCCATGGCTTCGTGGGGTCTGCGCCACACTCGATCCCTACCATCAGCTCTTACCAACTGAAATCTGGACTCATCTGACCAGGCCACTGTTTTCCAATCTTCTACGGTCTGCTATGATCTAGAGCCCAGGACAGTCCCTAGAAGCGATGTCGTGCTGTAAACAAATACACTAGCGCCGATCGTCTGCTAACATAGCTCATTAAGGCCACATTTCGATGCACTGACCTAATGGATACGTTCCTCATACGGCCCCACATCTTCGGTTATTTCACGTATAGTTACTTATCTGTCAGTACAGACTAATCTACGCAAACACCGCTGCTCTCGGTCGTTAAGTGAAGGCCGTCGGCCACTGCGTTGTCCGTGGTGAGAGGCAGTGCCGAAAATTTGATATTCTCGGCACACGCTTGGCACTGTGGATCTCGGAGAATTGAATTCCCGAACTATTTCCGAAATGGAATGTTCCATGAGTGTAGCTTCAACTACCATCTCGCGTTCAAAGACTGTTAATGCCCCTCGTGGGGCCACAATCGCGTCGGAAACACTTTCACGCGGATCACTTGAGTCCAAATGGCAGCACCGCCAATCCACTGCCGCTTCGTACCTTGTGTACTCGAGACTGCCGCCATATGTATACTTGTGGATCGCTGTCCCACGACTTCTGTCACCACAGTGCTCTGTCACTGATTATGCGTGTGTTTCTGAAGAGGGCAATTTGTTACTGGTCGAATCAGTCGCTGTAAGCCTCTTATCGGCGTAACTGTTTCAGAGTGTATATGGCGGTATGTGTCTCTAAAACGTCTGTATAGACTTCAAAATACCCTTGCACCTGAAAATCATTTGGTTCATTGAGCAGTCTGTCTGCATTCTTCAAGTGATGGGAAAAGATTTCAAATTCTTCCAATGCATCAAGGAAACAGCTCTTCCACGTGCTGTTCTATATTCTGTATTTTATGTTTCACACGGTTTGTATGTCTATCCAACGGACTTTTATTATTTTTTCTACGCGTTCCTTGAAGCAAGTTCTGTACTATGTAAAGCTTCACATTCTACATGTTTTATTTTCAGTACTACAGATCTTCTGTCTTTTACTGGGGCAGTCGTCGATCTTATAGTGTCATTTACATGGAACGTTATGAACGAAAAAAATAAGCTGGCTGTTTCAGCAAAACTGTTTTTCTGTGGGACGTCTCCTCGATATGTAAGCGTTATTTACTTAGTTTTCTTGGTGCGTAGAGCTTTTGCACCTATTTCGTGCCATGTTTCTCTGAATGTGTTGTTTTGGGTAGCTGAACGTCCGTAGCCTCTATGATCGATCAGTGTGATTCACGCAATATCGTGTGATGTAAGCACCATTCCATTCCATTGTGTTAGAAATAACTAAGTACTATGTCCAAAATGCCTCTATTTATTCTAGTCTCCGCTCACTGAATCTACACCGAGAGAGATTTGGAAGAAATGTGTCTGAGGTGAAGAGCTTAACACGCTGACCGAAAAATAAAGTTTCAATGCTGTTGTAAATCTGTTTACAAAGTCAATATCTTGTCATTAAAAGAATCACGTGCCACAAATAAAGTTGTTGTCTCAGGCTGTGATCCTTTCACATGTTATGGCAGAAGACAAACAACTTTTTTGTTCAACTGTTTTTGCCTACAATTAGTGTTTTCTAACTACTGAAGTTGGTCCAGTTGGCTAGCAGTATGTGCTCCCTCTAGTGTAAAGTGGGAAACCTTCTCCTTGTCTGTAATGCAGTGTGACAGACGGTAAAGCTTGGCAGTTGAGCATAACGAAGAGGCGATGGGTCTCATGAGATCTGTCCCGATCTGCACGTCATGTGGCTGTACTACGAGGGTTGTCCAGAAAGTAAGTTCCGATCGATTGCTAAGTGGAAACCACAGTGAACATCGGAAACATTTTATTTGCAAGAGTTAGCTACACTTTCCAGATATGTCTCGACATAGTCGCCGCTCCTACTTAGATATTTCTCGGAATGTTATAACAAATTTCCAACACCATCCTCATATAAGTCAGCCACTTGTGGTTTCTGATAATTCTCTACGCTGGTCTATAGCGCATAGCCTGCGCCCAAGTGTTGTCTTCGTATTCAGCGTTTCATTTGAAGAGATATGATACTCAGGACGAGCCAATTAGGGCTGTGTTGTGGGTGATCGAACACTTCCCATCGAAAAGGTTGCAGGAGCGTCTTCACTGCCCCTGCAGAGTGCGGTTGAGAATTGCCATGAAGAAGGAAGTGCGTGGCAGTTGAGTTAAGTGGGCTGCATTCATTAAGGCGAAGCCTCGCGGCGGGCCCTTCTACTTGGCGGGAGACATCGTTATTATAGGCACCTTTACTCGCTCACAGTGCGCTCGCAACTGAAAAAAGCGTCTTGACGCTATCGACGGTCACACTAGAGACACTAAACAACACATCTATGCATTGTTTCAAAAGGTTTTCACTGTGGTGTCCATTTCGCGACCGATCGGAACTTACTTTCGACGATCCTCGTATTACGCACAGGCAAGGAAAGAGTACGTCTGTCCTCCCGGTCACTAGAAGCGTAGCATTTGAGATAGTGCACAGTGTTGTGTACAGCCACAATGAACTTTTCGATTCCATATGCGCATGATCCTCGTAGGATCATTACCTATGCAACCAGGAATGTTACAGAGCGGTAAACCACAATACTGTTGGATCACATTACTATCAAATTTCGACAGGTGTTGGCGGACATTTATTCTTGTTATAGGAGTGATAATACGATCTTCTCAAAAACAACCCATATTCAAATGGGATTTCTAATTGAGAATCCCACTGCGTAATATTTATTTGCATAGAGAATGTAGTTGGCATTAATGCCGAGTACTTTGCGCAGTAGTGCTGAAATGCTGATCGTCTGTATATCAAAAGAATGTAGCACTCTTAATGCAAGTTTGATGTTTGTTGCAACTCGCCTTCAGTGTAGGGCAAATTTTGTGACCAGGAGTGTTGTTTGAAACTGCTAATCTAGAACGAGTAATCAGCGTAATGTTGCATGCCTGTACGTGGGCGTATATGAGAACCTGGACGCACCGTTTGCTACACGGACACGCCTACTTGCCAGATCGACAACCACGTGCGGAATATCATATGCGCCACCCTCATCCCTCTCCCGACCAAGACGTCATAGTCAAACTGGAAACATACACTGTGAATCTCCAACCTCTGCTATCGTCTATTAGTGGGAAATTCCTCTTTGTCTTCCTCAAACATTTTCGAAAGGCTTCTGTATTGATACGTTAGTGGCTTATAATATCAAAATTTCAATGATAATAAGTGATAAATAGATTAAGATACATAGACCTGAAGAGACAGATATTCTTTGAGAATTATTTTGCCAAGATTGCTACTAATTCTTTTTACTACTATTACCGATCTAGAAAGATCTACGATGTCATTGTCGGATCTTGTAAGTGTATTAGATGCACATGCTTTTTATAACATTTGAGGGTGACAAATTGGTAGTTTAGATTCATGATGGGATCTAATCTCCCACATTTCCCATTCCATCATCAAATTTATGTGCTTCTTTTTATGTTTAGCCACGTAGTCACTGTTATCTATGGGTAGGAAGGATGAGATAAAATTCCTAAAATCATATGTGTGATTATTATCATTTCTGAACCTTTCAAGTTATGTTGCTAGTTGATAGTACCATTTGCCTACAGCTCATGCTTAATTCTGTGTTTGTGACATTGACGAATTCAAAATTGTACCAGGTGCCCTTCCGTTTCAATGCTTTGTTTTGTAATAAACCAACGAATTCATTCAAATCTGGTTTTTACCATCACATTTAATACTGTTTTTGTGGTAATATGAGAATTCTGCAGCATAAGATTCACTATTTCACAGCATTAATCAATTTGTTTGCATGCATTAATGCATCACTGGCTCTGAAGGGTATATCTTTTTCAGGATTAACCGTCCTTCAGTTAAATTCACTTGCATTTATATAGGGTTTTGCGTAAAATGATGGATCCTGCATAAATCGAATTAAAATGGAATATGCAGTATGTAATCACAAATTAACATTTTCTTACAATGCTTCAGTAAAAGTTAAAATTTAGAATTATGGTGGTGGTGTAGTGCGATTTCGGGCTTGAATAACTAAGATATGTGTATTACTTTCAGATTCCTGTCTATGCTTTTAAAGACTGTTGCACATCTGGTTGGTTATCAGCATCATAAGTTTTGGAAGGGTTACGCTTTACATAGATGGGTTTTTTGGGTGTTGTAATATGGAGAGATATTGAAACGTCCCCTTAGAAAAATTGTACAAGACTGTGCTTAAACTGAATTATTAACACACGTGCGAACACTATTAGTCCCTACTTCTCTCGTATTGTCCATATACTATGACCAACAGAAATGTGTGGTGTGAAATGTAATTTACAAGTTACTTAATTTGATGAACTGGTGTCAATTACAATTTTATAACATAAGAATACAATAACAAAGGTACAAAATATATCATTAAAGAACATAACATTTGCAGTAATATAGGCTTTACAAAAGAATCGAAATAGCAAATACATCAGTGTTACAAAAATTACGACATAAGTACATACATAAAAGATCAGAATAACTTTTCTAACATGAATTTCACACATGAGCAACAAAACAGAACAGATAAAAAATGTCTAAACATCTTTACAAAGTAAATAACATATTATTAGAAAACTTCTACAACATAAATTGTATTAGCTAAACACATAAAGACAGGACAAACACAGATTCACATAGCGTAATAACACAAAATACGGGACAGGGTTTGTTTTCAGTGTGACATTTGGTACTGCAGTCCAACCCAAAACTTCATTCTGTAGACCTTTCGTCGTATCTCAACATTTGTTTCCACCAAATATATCCTATCCAAGTATGGTTCTGTATTTCGTTCACATCCTCTTTCAAAAATAGTTTTTCTCCACTGTGCACTACTTTTTTGGCCAAACCATTTTCTTATAGCTTCTCAATGCTTTTCTTCCAATTCATCATAGTTAGTTTCTTATATAGTCTACTCCCTCTTAAGCTAACTTAAACCTACTGAGCTCAGATGCTAAACTAAGGGACGAGGCAATGCAGCAGCACAAAACAATTAATACAAACAGCAATGAAAAAAAAGGTGCAGGTAAGCAAAGCAAGCAGCAATAAATGTAATAACTTATATCTAAACATGACAAACCCACAAGCAGAAAAAGTAGTACCCTGAAGACAACAATGCAGATAAGGGAAATGTATATTGACATCTTAATGTCTATGTAATTAAAATGGTGCACCGCTACTTATTCATTGAAATAAATTACCAAGTACTTGAAAAGAAAATTATGTATGCAGTTCCTGTGAAAGGCAATGTCTTTTTGTGCTCCCTCATTTTTTTGGAAGTATATCACGAAGTTATTCTTTACTGGGTCTGTAGGCATAAAATATTTATATTAGTACATCTATAAAATTTTACTTTAACCAATGCTGCAGGGCAGCTAGAAACTAGATATTAAACAAAATAGGCGAAGCAAGGCGTGAAACGTCGTTCGCTAGCCATAAGTCATTTCATAATGCAGTAAACAATCTTCCAACTAGCAAGACAATAGACATGGAATGTTTCTCTTCATTTCATTTCAGTAAATATCATAAATTAAGAACTCCAAAGTGTAATCATATGTTTTCAAGTTTGAGCGTGTCGCATTTGCGACGCTTTCTACAAAGAAATGTCAATAGCCAGAATAATGGCCTCCTTTTTTCTCCACCTGTGCCTCTGAAAGGCACACACTAATGATTTTTTCTCAAGGCGGCTGGCACACCTGGCAGCTCACAACGCATTACGTCACGGTCACTTACCTTTCTTACCGAAATATTTACGACAGCAGTTTCCGCTACAGTGACAGTCTCATATAAAAACTATTTCACAGGTCAAGAATTTGCGTTACAAATCTGTAGAAAAAAAACCTTTAAATAAAATAGTGTCCAAAAAATTTTCGCCAGCATAGTGATACATTCACGCACATACACACATTTCATAGCTCTTAAAGTACGATTCTCGGTTTCCAACATCCTCTTTCACAAACCAGAGTCCCTAACCACTACTGATTATTCCTTATCTTATTGACAATATAGATATTCTTCGACACTTCTTCAATATTTCATCATAACAGATAAGTAGCATAACCAAATATCTCATATAGCATCAGCTTAAGCACACCTCAGCAGCATAATTCACATCGTCGTCGTAATAATAATATCATAACACCTCAGTCAACTCTCAAAATCGTCGCAGCTTCCACCAATAATTTCAAAACCTAAAAAAATTCTCTGCTCATGTCAAAAGTGTCATCTACCTCAAACGTACTTTAAAAATCATGATCTCATACCAAATATGTCATTCAAAGCTCCTATAATATCACAATGGTACTGAAAAAATATGCACAGTTCACAAAGTACAGACAAAATACAATTTCGTAAGTGTGAAGTTATCCAACTGTGTAATTACGTAAACATCTGTCACTGATGTAGTAAAATGAATGTTTGTCTCTCCCAGTTAAATGATCAGATAGCTGTGTAATTAATGTGTTAGAGAAATACGGTACCGATGTGTAAAGTTGTATATGCAAATACCATATTAGCTAGGGCTCCTTGTGCTTGCCAAACACATGGTACACAAAATAAGCGTGTACCCCCCTGAGGATTAATGTAATTATACCCTCAGGTGTTACAGATTACAGCAATGGAATGAAATGTATCACAAGAAACTTTCTTTTTAATTCAAAATTATTGATAAGTAAATGGTTTAAGTACCAAATTAATCACTCAAATGCATGCCCTGTAGTGCTAAATGTGCGTTTTGCTGTAAGATAATTCTGTGGAACTGTCGTAGTTATCGTCCTCTGTAAGCAAAGTTCTGCTGAAGTCAATGTACATACCTCATCATAAACGAAGGTGAAATGCTTTCCGTATAGATATCGTAGTTATTACGTACCTTACCGTGATCTAGAAAGTTCTATAATGTAACGTATTGTTGTGCTACGATAAAGACTGTCTCATTGTACCTATACCACAAAAATTAATACTAAAACATATTTTCTTTTCCAGAAGAATTCAGAAAAACTATGCAGATATAAAACAGATAAACCGCGAAAGCAACATTGTAAATTGTCACTCATTAGTAGCGTCGTGATAAAATCGTGTAGCTGTCATATAAACTAACCACTGTGTCATCTGGTATCTCACAGAAAATACTTTAAATCCAGAATGTATTTTCAAGTAAACCAGAACGTTGCATTAAAATCTCATTAGCAATACTGGTAAATGTTCTAAGTATGTGAGCCTTATAGTCGTTACGTAATCGTGCAACTAACAAGCAACAATGTACATACGCAATAACACTGTGATGTCTGTTCACTATAACAATGCACTCGTAAATACTGTCTAAATATGTTCTGTAGGTTCTAGACTGGATAGTAAACTTCAAACATTGTTGCATGTAAACAGTTTCTCAGTGTGATAAAGCATATTAGAAATGTGAAGTGAAATGTTTTATGGCAAAGACAAAGTTAAAATGCAGATTATCTTTCAATAAACAGTTTTACATGTGAAATGTGGTGTAAACCTTTACTCTTCCTCAGTATGCAGCAAATCAACTTGAAGTCAATCATCATGTGGTATATGGCAGTAAAGAACACTGGAATTTTGCTCAAGGTTAGCTTATGTTATTTTTCTCTGAGCCAGCCGGCGCACGCGGCTGCCTGCGGTGCGAGTCATTGTCTGTTTCATTGTTGGCGCGCGTCGTTATTGGGATTAGGAGACCTAACTTATACAAATTCACCTTGACGAGAAGGCCCTGCCCTGTTTGAAGCTCGCCACTTCTGATGCAATTCAGGACTGTCGTTTTGTCGGTAGTTTAGATAGTTTCTTGTTTGTCGGTCATGTGGTGGAGAATTTCTCCCTGAATCGTAACTGCGCGCTGGACCGTTGCGTCTGAAGTTATTCTGTCTCCCTTGATAATAATTGTTTTTGTTCCCATATTGTCTGTTTCTATGGTTATCTCTATCATATTAATTATTACGGAAGTGCGATCTTTCTCTGTAACTATTATCCTGCCAACGGTTGTCATATGGGTGGTGTCTGTTTTGGTCACGATTTGTGCTGTGAGAATAACCTTGTCGTGTCCAGTTATTATTTCTTTCATCGCGGAATTGCGACAGATGTGATCTGTAATTGTTGCGTTCCTGTTTTCGCGTTCCGCGATTGTCAGTGTCAATTTCTAATTCTTGTAAGAGTCCCTGAAAAGCTTCAATGTCGTCTTTGCAACGGCCTGCCAAAATAATATGCCGTAAATCTTCAGGCAATTTGATTAAGCAAATGCGGATGAGTTCTGACGGGCTGTATGGGTTTGACAGGTACTGATTCTTGTGCAACTTGTCTTCAAAATATTTCACAAGACTGGAAAATTCAGATTGTGCGAAATGTTTCATCATCATGATGCCATGTTTTACTCGGTCTTATGTGGCTTGGGACCAATATGCTGAGAGGAAGGTATGGTAAAATTCTCCTTCACTGTGGCAATCGTGAATGACCGATCGCATTCTTACAGCTGGTTCATTCTCTAAGTAGCCACACATAAATTCTAATCTGTGCTCTAGTGACCAGTTGGGAGGAAAACAATGAGAGAATTGATGGAGCCACGCTTGTGGATGAATGTCGTTGCCAGAATTCTTAAATGTTTTCAATTTACGTGTAGTAATGAATAGCTTATAGTCAAAATCATCGTGTCCGCGGATAACATATCGGTCATTGTTACGTCGTGTCGCCAGTTCCATCTCAAAATTCGGTGCACCTTGCCAATTTCTTTCATAATCTCCAAAGTGCCCTGTGTTATTATTTTGTGGCATTTCCGTATTTTTATGTCCCTCTTCCCGTATTGGAGTGCGAGTGTCCTCTGAAATACGTAATTCTTGTATTACCTGTGTGAGCTGATCTTGCACTTCCCGGATTTCTCTTTGGTGTTGTGTATTAATTTGATTCTGATTTTGTTTGAATTTCCTAATTTGTTCGCACTCTTCTGTGTCATTCAGATCATCATCTACCTTTGTAGATAAGTTAATGAACGGATCTGAAAGTTCGGCTACTTTCTCCGATAGTGAACACATTTCCTCAGTGTGTTTTTCTGAACCAAGTTTCAGAGTGTCCATTTGTGTTGAAATCGAATCTACTGTGTCCTTTAAGTCCGCTTGAGTTTTTGCAAGTTGCGTAACCGAATCGGTAGATGCAACTCAGTCAATTTTAGCTTGCAAGGTCTCATGATTTTCATGAACAATAGTTTGCAGCTCTTTTATGGCTGCTACGTGATTCTGTAATGCATTTTCATGCCGCGAAAAAATAGGTTGGAAATGCTCACAAATTTGTGTTTTTACATCATTACAGACTTTTTGACATTTCGATTCGATTTTATGTAATTCAGTAGTTAAATCTTCACGTTTTTGTTCAAGTGCAAGTTCCACTGAGTCTAACTTTTGAAGCTTTTGTTCCATTGCGTCTAACTTTTGAAGCTTTTGCTGTGTTTGTCTCTGATTTTGTTCCATTGTGTCTAACTTTTGAAGCTTTTGCTGCGTTTGTCTCAGATTTTGTTCCATTTGTTGCATTAATTGCAATAATAATGTATTAGTGTCTGGAATCTGTTTTTCTATGCTTTTTGGCAGTGCATTTTCACCGGCAACATTTACATTTTGACAGGCAGAAAATTTGTCTTGACTCATTTGAGAAAACGGTGAGGACCCATAACCTAAGTCTACAGTATTTGCACTATTGTGTTCTGTCATTTCGGATTCCTGAGGCGAGCTGTTGCCGACTGATCGATCGATAATTGTTCCCTGTTCACTACTTGTTTCATTTGTCTACACCATTATTTGCCGCCCGCTCCATTTCCCTATGCACAATTACCAAATTACTACTTCGAATGTCTGTTAATTCACTACACAGTGGTGCTGATAAGCGTCGCTCGTCGTCACTATTATTTCTCAGTTTACTTTGGAGCCTAGTGTTACGTTTTTTCATACGCCATTATAGTCACAATATTTCACACGACAATACAGAAAAAAACAATTTGAAGAGCAAAAATAAGAGGACACATTAACATAGAACTGAAAATAATATCTAGTTAATTGCAAGCGAAGCTGCGAAATACTTGGTGCAAATCTACATGCATGCCACAACTGTTTTACTGTACAGCAATGAAAGACTGCAACTACAAAGGAAATTCTCTCTATGATTACGCGCTAGCAATAAACAAATGCTACACTAACTACACAAACTACAAGAAAAAATCAGAAGATTCCAGTGAGTTATCCTTGGCTAAGGGTCGACATATGAAACGTCCCCTTAGAAAAATTGTACAAGACTGTGCTTAAACTGAAACACAATATTTTTGGCGCAACGCAATCTGACTTTCAATAATCCCTACAAAAGAATGGCCCTGACTAACATTAATCTATACCTTTCACAAATCACTTACCTCAGAAAAATCTTCGTTACTCGAACTACTGCAATACAGCGAGCGCCACTACTGCCAGCTAACTAAAAGAATCAAACTACGGAAGGCACTAATTACTGATAGGTATAGTTAGCAAATGAAAGATTTCAATAGAGAACAAACATTGTCTTTACCTTAATAGTCAAAAGATATATGTAGTTCATGACATCCAGTCTTACAAATTACAAAAATCCGCCATTTCTCTCCTCACATCCACCACTGCTGGCGGCTCGCCTCCAACTGCGCAACGTTGCGCGCTGTTAGCATCCAGCTGCCGCTGCCCAACACTACAATGGCAGACAACAATGCAAACCAGCCACAGACTGCACACGGCACAGCCAGTGATTTTTATACAGAGCGCTACGTGGCGGCGGCGTTACCAGTAAAAAAACCTAAACAGCCTACTTACAATATTAGCTGTGGTGATATTTCTTTTTCTTGTGTTAACCGTTGTGCTTGACCAAGTCAAGTTAGATTTGATAGTGTTTCAGGATAAAACATTTTATCAGGAATAGTCAAGTCTGAACTTTAGTGATACAAAAGTTACTGGACCAGACAGTACACAAGTCGAAGACGAATTAAATAATGTGGGTGGTAGCATTAATTACAAGTGAGACAAAGTCATTTCATGACATGTCAGAGCCTTTCTAACAATTTAGGACTACGTGGAAGTAACTGACGATAGGACCAACACGCCAGTGAGCAGAGGTACTCAAATTAGTTGACAGTTGACACACCTCTCCTTCTCCAAACAATCAGACTGCTTTTAGTGGCAAAGAGTTTGGAATACTCGAACTTTTAAAGACAATGGATCTAGAAGCATGTAGCACAGAAACGTGCTGTTGATGTCTTCCGCCCAACGACTCATTTGATGCAGCTCTTCAGGCTACACCATCCTGATGATGTGCAAGCCTCTTCATCTCTGAGTAATTACTCCAACCTTCTTCTGAGTCAGCATACAGTGTTCATCTCTCGGTCTTCCTCTACGATTTTTACCCTCCATACTTCCGTCAAATACTAAATTGATGATCCCTTGGTGCCTCAGAATGTGTACTACCAACAGATCCCTTCTTCTAGTCAGTTTGTGCCACAAATTCCTCTTCTCCCCAATTCGGTTCAGTACCTCCTCATTAGTTATGTGATCGATCCATTGAATCTTCAGCACTCTTCTGTAGCTCCTCATTTCGAAAGCTCTTCTTGTCTACGTTTCACTTCCATATATGTCTACAGTCCATATAAATACTTTCAGGGAAGACTTCCTGACACTTAAATCTATACTCGATGTTAACAAATTTCTGCTCTTCAGAGATGGCTTTCTTACCATGGCCAGTCTACATTTTATATCTTCTCTACTTCGAACATCATCAGTTATTTTGTTCCCCGAATAGCAAAATTCATACACTACTTTAAGTGCCTCATTTCCTAACTTAATTCCCTCAGAATCAAATGATTTTATTCAACTACATT
Organism: Schistocerca gregaria; assembly: GCF_023897955.1. NCBI lineage: Eukaryota > Metazoa > Arthropoda > Insecta > Orthoptera > Acrididae > Schistocerca > Schistocerca gregaria. Next base: position 199,743,430 of record NC_064922.1, read on the forward strand.
CCATTATTGTCCTCGCCTTGCTTTTGTTGATGTCCATATTGTATTCTCCTTTCAAGACGCTCCATTCCATTCAGCTGCTCTTCCTAGTCTTTTTATGTCTCTGACAGAATTACAATGTCATCGGAAAACCTCAAAGTTTTTATTTCTTTTCCCTGGACTTTAATTCTTGTTGCAAATTTTCGTTTGTTTCCTTTGTTGCCGCGCGGGGTAGCCGTTCGGTCGAAGGCGCCTCGATATGGTTTGCATGGTTTCCGCCGTATTAGGTTCGAGTCCTGCCTCGGACGTGGGTATATGTGTTGTGCTTAGCGTAAGTTAGTTTAAGTTGAATTAAGTAGTGTGTAAGCCTAGTGACCAATGACCTTAGCTCTCTGTATTTTACCCCTGCCACATTTAGAATTTGAAAGAGAGTATTCCAGACAACACTGTCAAAAGCTGGTTCTAACTCTACAAATGCTATAAACGTTGATTTGCCTTTTCTTATCCTATCTTCTACGAGACGTCGTAGGGTTAGTATTGCCTTCCGTGTTCCTACACTTCTCCGGAATCGAAACTAATCTTTCCCGAGATCGACGTCTACCAGTTTTTACGGTCATCTGTAAAGAATTCGGGTTAGTATTTTGCAACTGTGACTTATTAAGCTGATAGTTCTCTAATTTCCGCACCTGTCAGCACCTACTTTCTTTGGAATTGGTATTATTATATTCTTCATGAAGCCTGGGAGTATTTCAGCTGTTTCACACATCTGGCTCTCACAAGGCTATCAGTACTTCTAAGGGAATGTTGTCTATTCCCAGAGCCTTGTTTTAACTTAAGGATTTCAGAACTCTGTCAGATTCTTCACGCAGTATCATTTCTAACATCTCATTTTGATCTACGTCCTCTTCCATTTCCATAATATCGCCCTCAATTACATTTCCCTCTGTATACTCCTTTCACCTTTCTTCCATCCCTTCTTTGCTTAGGACTGGTTTTCCTTCTGAGCTCTTGATATTCGTGTGGGTGGTTCTCTTTTCTCCAAAGGTCTCTTCAATTTTCCTGTAGGCGGCATCTATCTTACCTCTAGTAACAGATGTTTTGTACATCCATACATTTGTCTTCTAGCGATTTCTCCTTAGCTAAGTTGGTCTTCCTGTCGATCTCATTTTTGGGACATTTGTATTCCCTTTTCCTGCTTTTTTTTTATATTTCCTCCGTTCATCAATTAAATTCAATATCTCTTTGTTGTCAAAGGTTTTCTGCTATCTCTCGTCTTTTTACCTACTGGATCCTCTGCTGCCTTCCGTGTCACATCTCTCAAAGCTATTCATTCTTCTTCTACTGTGTTCCTTTCCCCTGTTGTCAGTCGTTCCCTACTGCTCCCTCCGAAACCCTCTACAGCCTCTAGTTCTTCCTGTTTATCCAGGTCCCATCTCCTTAAATTCCCAACGTTTGCAGTTTCTTCAGTTTTAATCTGCAGTTAATAACCAATAATTGTTGCCAGACTCCACAACTGCCCCTGGAAATCTCTTACAATTTATAACCTGGTTCCTCAATCTCTTTCTTACCATTATATAATTGATCTTAAACCTTCCAGTGTCTCCAGTCCTCTTCCACGTATAAAAGCTTCCTTCATGATTCTTGAAGTAAGTATTAGCTATGATGAAATTATGTTCTGTGCACAATTTTACCAGGCGGTTTGCTCTTTCATTCCTTTTCCCCACAAGGAAACATAATAATGTACAGTGATATCTACACTGGAAAAAACAGAAATTTTAAAATAGCACTTTCTTGTTTGAAACTTGTGACAGATTAGCTACTTCAAGAGAACATTCTTTACCCTGTTTTATGACAAGTGAGCTTTCTTCTCTGCCAGATGATGTTGATTTTGATTGAGTGGAACTCATGGCAAAAGGAAAAACTACCAATGCACTGTCGGACTGGTATAAAATAAGTGTTCAGACATAAAGAAAGAAGCCATTTACAGCAATACAGATGAAGCAACAAGAATTTATATCAAGCGTAGATATGGAGAAGACAATAGTTAACAGAAAAACTAATGATTTGAAAGTGTCCAGTATCTTGGCTGGAAATTCAGTGGTTGCAGTATACAAGATAACCTAGGAAGATACGTGACAACACTTGAATGCAGATATGAAGTTTTTTTTTGGACATACACAGGAACCAATAGACGGTGAAATAAGACAAGTCAGCAATTTGAAGAAAAAGGACATTTTAGATTCGTTAACATACCATCTTTCCTGTTCACCACGTATTTTTTCATTCTCTGATAGAAAGTTTGTAGACAAAGATGACTGGAAGTATTTTTGTGTTAATTCAAACTGAAATACATTCAATTTATACACACTTACTATGATATCATTAATATTACTACTCTTAATTTTGCACAACAGTTGTTAATTGAAAGCGAAATTACTAATTCCAATTGAAATTAAAGGAATTTATATTTTTGTTATGGTAAGAATATTAATATTACTATGCTTATTTTAGGCACCTGTATTAATACTATCCCTCATTAGACTCAGTATCCCTATACATATTTACATTAGGCTTTCCTAATTTTTCTGTACAATGTTTCACAAAACGTTCAGAATCTCGAAATGAGTAAAACTGACTTACACCATAATGCCATAAAGCCCTTCACACAATCTGCTAGAAAACAATAAAAATCTTAGAAAGGTATTGTGAGAGATAAATTACAGTTGTGGGCTCATACCCTTAAACAGTGTATTTGGAAAGAGCAAGTTTCTAACTACTACACGAAAATCCTGATGTAGATGTGCATTGTTAATCTCAATCACTGAAGAGAATACTTTAATGACGAGTTATTTAAGACCATGGCCCTACATGTCACCGTCTTCCTTATCTTGTTCTGTTTCTGTTTGTATACACATAAGCAGGAATGCTATATAATGTCATTTTTCTGAATAGGGTAGATATGATTAATTTCGTTCACTGTTGGGACTCAGTCATGGTGTAACTATAAGGAGGGACATTAAAAAGAAATGGAATGTACAGTAGGAGGCGCCAGATAAAAACAAAATAATTCATTGACATCCGGCGTTTCTCCACATTCCAGCTATAACAACTTAACAACAAGCTGATATACCATCATCAATGTACATAGGAAAGATTCGTAAATCTCCACCGAATGAAAATTAGTGAAACTGACATTTACCATCTGACGAACGGGAAAGTGAAAGCCTTAAATCTTTAACTGTTAGGTACATGTAGTATAAGAAAGACAGGCAGGATCTGTACATAACTTTTGCAATGAGGAAATATCTTTTCAAGTGAACAGTCTGTATTTTCTGCCATCAAAAAACTAAAATGTTCACGTATTCAATAGCAAACATTTCGGAAAGTGGTTTTATAATTTGAATTGTGATTTCATAGTGTTACACACAGACACACACACACACACACACACACACACACACACACACACACACACACACACCGAGTGAGAAGTTTTCATGTTTATGTGATATTTCCTCTAACGAATATTCATCATTTTAACGCGGCTACAATTATTGAAGGCTGGAATGTTCATCAAATTATGCATAGTTCACATTCAGAGAATTCGAAACGCGCCACTTGAAATACAGGTAACACAATAAGTTTAAGGCACGGTGATACATCCTGGAAATATTGTTGTTGGCACGTTAAGTTACAGGACATTTTCAAAGTATTTCTTTTCTGGTAATATGACTGGCTGTTATAATTTGTGGTGTTTGGTCGGGTATGTTCAAAAAGGGCTCTGAGCACTATGGGACTTAACATCTGAGGTCATCAGTCCCCTAGAACTTAGAACTACTTAAACCTAACTAGCCTAAGGACATCACACACATCCATGCCCGAGGCAGGATTCGAACCTGCGACCGTAGCAGTCACGCGATTCTGGACTGAGCGCTTTGACAGCGAGACCACCGTGGCCGGCGGTCAGGTATGTGTGAAAAGGTAAAATACTAATGGACATCGAAAAACGTATTCTTTGATCATCACCCTTTTTCTTTGCTGAAAGTATTCCGAACGTTTCCATTTTGTTTGATATCCTCATCTGTGTTAGTCGTGTGTGTATTGTACCACACAGATATTTGATAAACTATTCCCAGTGTTCACATGCTCGTCACTTTATTTATTTTTGTCATATCTACTTGTTTCCTCATTGACAACTGAACCCGTCCTTGTTAGCTTAATGTAATTTCCAGTAATCATTCTAACATATTGTGTATCTAAACAATGTCATTAGAATTTAATACCATTTTAAATATTTTTCGTTTTCTCATCGTAACAAAACTGTTGATTCGTAAATCGACTGTATCCAACTACATGGAAATTTTTTTTCACGTGCATATAACGTCTTCGACGGAGCCAGTCGAAATATGAGTTGTTTTTGTGAGTAAGCTTAGAACACGGAAAAATAAATTTAATCTGATGTAATTTGGTTAATAGTAAGAAAACCATTCGATGTACACGTCTCGCTTAGTTGGGATTAGTGAAAGTTGAATTGTGGGTTTCAACAATATCCATATCAAAGTTCCTATGATTCTTACACTCTAAATAAAGTTGAAAACAATCTTTTGTGGATCCTAATTATAGTTGGAAATATACAGACCCAAAGGAAGTATTTCCGGATCAGGAAATGACGTTTTCCAAAGATGTATAAATTACTTGGATTGGGGAATGGCTCAGTTTCTGAGAAACTAAATTGACCAAAAGAAAAAGTAGTGGTGTAAGATTTCGTTGTGTCACATTTCACACCCGATATATATTCAACATAGTTACCGGCTGTTGCTGTGAATTCCACAGACTACAGCAGCGATTTCTTCACAAGAAGTGGTGCATCAGATCGACATCCCAGATTGAAAACTTTCCAATACGGAGACTTGTGACAGTGAAATAATAGAGTGGTTCCTCCTCAAAACGAAAGAAACAGAGTGATGCTTTAAATTAATTTGAAGGTGGCCACATTAGTAAGGGCTACCTATGCCTTAACATCTTTTATGTGAACTCGTGAAAATTGTAAATTATTAGGAAGTGCCTCAGTTATAATTTAGTGGCACAAGTTTGAAAATTCGGCATTACATAATGCACAATTCCATACTCCCAAACAAGATTGGAACGAAGCATTTTTCATCTTTCAGTTCCCATTACACACGTTTCCCTTTGCACTGAAGGTTTCAAAATGCAAAGCCATTTGTGTGTCATATCTCTCTGTAGCCTGTAAGTTACGGTTTTATGTTATGTTTACATAATTCTTGTTTATTCGTAAAGACCAAAGAGAGAAAAGGAAAACACCGGTATGAAAGCTGAAAGGGAAGATTTTAATCATAGCCTCTAATGCCACCCTTCTCTTTTGATGAAACGTAGGAGTACCTTCACGGACTTTACATGCTTTATATCAGAGAAACTGCCTTTCAGCCTCATTAAGCCTTGTGTTTCTGCTGGAGTACTGCGCAGAATCTGATATGGAGGGCATATAAGAAGAACTAATGGCAGAATTCTGTCCCTTCTCTGCCTCCCTCTATGTATCTTTGCATTGTGGAGTCCAGAAAAACTTTGAAGGGCTGACAATATTAGCAGAATTTAAGTTTGCCAATTTTAAGTAATATACGATCAACGGAGAAAATGTGCATGCAACACTATAGTAAAAAAAATCTCTTTCAAAATTTGGTCCACTTGACTGGTGGTCGAAACATAACTGTTTCATTGCAATAACGTATTTTTTAATTCGTGTTCACGCTCAGGTGCATGAAAAAAAAATTTTTTTTCAGCTTCATTACCGCCAGGAGAGGACTGTTGTACTGCCATCAGAAACATAATTTTTTGTAGCTCCCTGCTGGTCTCTCTTTGCTGCAGAGACTATCAGCTGACCCAACATCTTCAAATGTAATGTAAGGCTTGCTAAAATTGTTATTTGATCTTACAATTTGTGCTACCGACTAATGTCTAGAGAAAAGCAGTCAAAACGGTTGAATGTGAAACAGTTACAAAATCTTTTATACGGATAGGCAGGTACTAGACAGATTCATTAGAATAATTTTTAAAAAAAGTATGAATCATCCATGACGGAGGGCAGACACAGTTGCAAACTCCACATGCGTATTTAGCGAAACAGCCAGGTGTAACAGTCAAGTAGTGGTAGAACACATACTGCTGTTCATACTATTTTGACCATGCATACCTAGCTATCAACTGGTGACGTGTCAATGGGAAGATTAAGGAGTCGACTTGAGGTACTGTTATGTTAACAGTAAGTTGTAACACATTTTATAGCTATAGTATCAGAACTGAGTCATAAGGTTAAGTGCCTGTCCATGTACGTTCAAGGGAATCAGTGTTCAGATGTTCTTCTGACCGTTCCGAACAAGGTATCCGATGGTTTTAAATGTTCAAATGTGTGTGAAATCTTATGGTCATCAGTCCCTAAGCTTACACACTACTTAACCTAAGTTATCCTAAGGACAAACACACACACCCATGCCCGAGGGAGGACTCGAACCTCGGCCGGAACCAGCCACACAATCCATGACTGCGGCGCCCTAGACCGCTCGGCTAATCGCGCGCGGGAATGGTTTCAGGTGCATTCAAACATAGTTTAGCGACGCTCCCATAGTCGACTTCCTATCTCGTCGTCCTTCACCTAATCAACTTCTACAAACCTACCTTGTTGTCTACGAGACGTTCAGCAATATCTCTGCATGTGGGTAATCATCTGAATCGACTCATCTGTTAATGGAGCTTGTTGCTTAATGTTTTTGTACGATAAAATACAGTGAAATGCTTTGGATTCATTTTTTATATATGTAACTCTGCATTTAGTTACATGATGATTGTAACTTTTATTATTAGTGTACAGGGCACGTTACTAACTACTCCCACCTACAATAACTCCGAAAGTATGATAGTAGCTGAAAACATTATGGGATAAATGTTGCATGGGACAACGGGATCATTAATATGACGTTGGTTTCTTTTGTTGCTGTGTGGGGTAGCGTCACAGATATGAAGATCAACTTTGTTATTTTACATGGGAGGCTACAGTTTGGTATTTATTGGCTGATAGCAGCTATCGAAACGAATCCAATGATGTGTAAGGATAATGTCTTTGAAGTTCAACGAAGGTCACAAAGGTGGCATGAACGTCCATTTACAGGTGTTCGAAGTGATGACCATTGGTATTAGCATAGTGCTGCAATTTTCTTATCATGGATTGAGTGGTATTCCTTATCACTTCGCCGGCCGCTGTGGCCGAACGGTTCTAAGAGCTTCACACCGGAACCGCGCTGCTGCTACGGTCGCAGGTTCGAATCCTGCCTCGGGCATCGATGTGTGTGATGTCCATGGGTTGGTTTAAGTAGTTATAAGTGTAGGGGACTGATGACCTCAGATCTTAAGTCCCGTAATGCTTAGAACTTTATCACTTCGGCTTTTATCGAAGCACAGGGCGGGGCGTGAGTCGTGCTTAGGTAGCTCAGTTGGTAGAGCACTTGCCCGCGAAAGGTAAAGGTCCCGATTTCGAGTCTCGGTCCGGCACACCGTTTTAATCTGCTAAAAGTTTCAAATAGTAAATGTTCGTGGAATACGGCGTATTCATCTAACGTGCCATTGACATGTAAACACCATTCGACGGTTTCCCAATACGACACAACTAAGGACGGTAGTACTAGTACAGTCGAATCAAGCGTGTGTGAGGTGAGTGATGTGTTACTTCGCAGGAGAGGTCGATATGCTTCTCATTTACGGAGAACGGCAACGAAATTCAGTGAGAGCTACAGACTAAAACGCTGAAAGATATCCTCAACGTACTCACCCTACACGTCGCACATTTAAATATGTGTATGATAAAATAAAAACAACTGGATCTTTACGACATCGGAAACATGTCCATCAAAGGAAAGTTACTAAAGAGGAAACGGAAATTAGAGTTCTTGACGCTGTGGTTCGAGATCGCTGCGTTAGTTCGCTTCAAATCGCAAGGGAATGTGTCTTGAGCGAGAGTAGTGTTGTTCGTGTTCTGCGTCGCCATAAATATCTTCCTTACCATATCAGTCTCCACCAATTAACTGTTCTGATTGAATGCGTCGCATTGAATTCTCCCGATGGGCTCAACTTCAGATTCAGACGGACGACATATTTACTAATTTGATTTAATTTACTGACAGGCTACATTCACGAACCATGGAAATGTTAATTTGCATAACATGCATTAATGGGCAACTACTGAAAATTCATGTTGGCTGCGGCAAGTTGCAAACCAAAAACCGTGGTTGGTGAATGTATGGTGTGGGATTCAGGAGGACAGAATTATAGGCCCCTATTTCATTGAAAGAAATCTTAATAGTAGGAAGTACACCACATGCCTGCACGAAACATTAGGTCTGTTATTGGAAGAAACACCTTTAGGAACAAGGAACGGACTGTAATATCATCACGATGGGTGTCCGGTACATTTTTCTCTAATGTCTAGAATTGAGTTGTACAGACAATCCCCAACTCGTTGTATTGGATGCGGAGGAGATGCGTCGTGGCCGGCTCGTTCGCAAGAGTTGACGCCTCTGGATTTTTTCTTGTGGGGATTCGTAAAAGACATTGTTTATAAAGACGTTCCAACTACACCTGAAGATATGTAGACATGTGAGAGAGAAATGTCATAGCACGTGCGTCGATAAGTGCCGATGTAATAAGGAATACCACTCAATCCATGATAAGAAGACTGCAGCACTATATTGATACCAATGGTCATCACTTCGAACACCTTCTGTAAATGAACGTTCATGCAACCTTTGTGACCTTCAAGGACCTTACTGTTACACATCATTGGATTCGTCTCGATGGCCGCTATCAGAAAATAAGTACCAAAATATAGCATCCCACAAAAAAGAAAAGAACAAAGTTGAGCTTTGTACCTCCGAAGCGACCCCACCTATCAACGAAAAACCAAGGTCACATTATGCCCCCCATTGTCCCATGTAACTTCTGTCCGAAAAACTTTTCAGCTCCTACCATACTTTCGGAGTTACTCTTGGTGGCAATAGTTACAGACTAACGTTGTGTAAGGGATTTCACACGGTGAGAGTTGTTGGATTGTGGGGTTGTGAATGGCGAGCAGGTGATCGATATTTACAGTCACACTCCAGTTAACTGATCACGTGTTTTTCTTACCACGCCACTTGCAGGGGGAGATCAAATAAATGGAAACACGAAAAACAAAAGCATTACCATGCTTAATTCGCTGTAGAAAAACCGTTGGCATTCAAAACAGCCTCCAGACGTATCTGATTGGGCACGTACAGATCTTATATGGTTTGCAAGGGAATCTTATACGAATCTTCCTGCTAAATGGTGGCACGTTCAGGTAATGTTGTAGGAGGTGGAGAGCTTTAACCCATCATTCCCTCCAAAGCATGCCACAAAGGACCAATAAAATGGAGATCTGGTGACCGAGGTGACAAGGGGAAATTCGACAGTTCACTTTCGCGCTCACAGAACCAGTCCTAGACGATGTGAGCTGTGCGAACAGGAGCCCCTGTCGTCTTGGAGCAGATATATTACTATGGGGAGGTCCTGATGAGCCAAAATGATCAGATCATCGTTGGCAGTAATGCGGTCTTGCAGTAACCATGGAGCCCACGGAATACGATTTGGTTGACCAAATTTTCATTGAACTCTCGCCATGTTTCACTATTTGACCGTATCGTCAGCCAGAAGTTGAAACAAGCGTAAAACAAGTGTCATACGACCCAATGACGTCATTTCATACTTCCACAGTCCAGTTTTTTACTTTTGGCACCACACTTTCCTGGAACGGAAATTTGCATCACAAAAGTGTGATTTTGGAATTCTAACTTACACTGCAATTTCCGTCTTCTGGAGCTCCCTCCGTTTTGTTTTTGTGTTGACAAGCTTGGTGAGTGCCACATTCAGTTCTACAGTGACTTTTGTAGCTGACGTCCTCGTAAGTTTCGTCACGATCTTCACCTATGATCGTCCGTCACAAGCACATATTTTCGTTCGTGTGATTTTGCGGATGATGTTTTCTCCCTTTCTCTGTATGCTGTGTAAATATTCGATACGGTGACTTTTAAAAGACAGAACACTCCCACAGTCTTTATCGCAAAAGCACCTATCATACGAGTACGAACAATTCACCCACATTCGAATTCATTAGATCGGGAAAAATGCACTCACAATGTACTATCCCACTGCCTACAACTTTAGGTAGTATCTAGGTGCCCAATGGAGACTGTAAACTACACCAAGTGATCAAAAGTATGCCCCCCCCCCCAAAAAAAAAAAAAACACACGTGTTTCATATGAGGTGCAGTGTGCTGCTACCTACTGCCAAGTACTCAGCGACCTCAGTACTCATTATACATCGTGAGAGAGGAGAATGGGGCGCTACGCGGAACTCGTGCACTTCGAACGGGGTCAGATGATTGGGTGTCACTTGTGTCATACGTCTGTACGCGAAATTTCCACACTCCTAAACATCCCTAGGTCCACTGTTTCCGATGTGATAGTGAAGTGGAAACGTGAATGGACACGTACAGCACAAAAGCGTACAGGCCGACCTCGTCTGTTGACTGACAGAGATCGCCGACAGTTGAAGAGAGTCGTAATGTGTAGTAGGCAGACATCTATCCAGACCATCTCACAGGAACTCCAAACTGAATCAGGATCCACGGCTAGTACTATGACAGGCGGGAGGTGAGAAAACTTTGATTTCATGGTCGAGCGGCTGCTCGTAAAGCCACGCCGGTAAATGCCAATTGACGTCTCGCTTGGTGTAAGGAGCGTACTCTTAGGACGACTAAACAGTGGAAAAACGTTGTGTGGAGTGACCGATCACGGTACACAATGTGGCGATCCGATGGCAGCATGTGGGTATGGCGAATGCGCGCTGAACGTCATCTGCTAGCGTATGCAGTGCCAACAGCAAAATTCGGATGCAAGTGTTATGGTATGTCGTGGTTTTTATGGAGGGGGCTTGCACCCCTTGTTCTTTCGCGAGGCACTATCACAGCACAGCCCTACACCGACGTTCTAAGCATCTCCTTGATTCCCACTGTTGAAGAGCAATACGGGGATGGCGACTGCATCTTTCAACACCATCGAACACCTGTTCGTAATGCACCGCCTGTGACGGAGTGATTACATATCCATGTAATGGACTGTCCTGCATAGAGGCCTGACTTAAATCCTATAGAAAGATGTTTTGGAACCCCGACATCGACACCTCTCCGCAGTGCAGCACTCCGTGAAGAATGGGCTGCCATTTCCCAAGAAACCTTCCAGCACCTGATTGAGCGTATGCCTGCTAAAGTGGAAGCTGTAAATAAGGCTAAAGGTGGCCCAACACCCTCTTGAATTCCAGCATTACCGATGGAGGGCGCCAAGAAATTGTAAATCATTTTCAGCCTCGTGTTCAGATACTTTTGATCACATAGTGTAGTTTTCCGTCTCCATTGCCTCACGAAGTCAAAGTTTAATTATAACCGCCCTTTATAATGGCTGGAGGCGTACATGTTCTTGGAAAAGAAACGGGTAGTTAATATCTTGTTCTCGGAATCATCCCCTATCGACGGGTCACATTGATACAAGAATGTGGGCGTCCTTAGATCGCCATCTACTCTTATTGTTCATTCTCAGCCCCTGGTACAGTTCCTCCTTCATCAGATTTTCAGTCCCTGCACGCTAATTGAAGATACTCATCTCACGAAAGGGGCGTCGTGATACATGTTGTGTCAGCCTATCTGCACGTGTGCGAACTTTTTCGGACAGAAATAAAAAGAAAACGTGTAAAATTTTTCGCTTTGTTTTCTCAGTTGCCTGGTCCTCAAAATGGAAACTGTTTCTCACAAACGGTCCCCTATCAGATGCGGCTTCATTGTGAGTGTTCCTATGCCTCATCAGTCAAAGGAGGTTCCATCAGACAAATTTGTTGCTGGCTGACGAAACTTTCGTTGGCGCTGAAGCGAAACACTTCACAAATTGATTACGACTCAGTGACAACTGAGTTCTCCCACTCACGGAACTTTTCAAGGCGGTTATATTCACAAATTAATTATAACGCACTGCCCACTATATTCTTTCTTCCACCCATAAGACTTTTGTGACAGGTGTACTTATTAAAGTTTTCAAATTTATGGGCATAATTCTCATCACACACAAATGTGGTGTCCCTCCCAAGAGCCGTTAGGCGAATTCTCTCTGGTGTTTAGGCAGATATTTGTAATTTCCTTTTTACAATGTGCAAATGGAGTCAGCACAAAGAAGTACTGCTGATGATGTCTTTCATGCGAGGAGCTCCCTTTTTAGTACCGCGTTTCGCTTGTGTAATGCTCAGGGGACCATCATAAATCGCGGTGACTTCAGTCTGATCATTGTCTATGACTAAAAGTGTCATTTTTTTCGTTTCACTTTGGTTTGACAAGTCTGGTAAAGAAGCAAGGAAAAAATTGTTTTTCATAAACAACTCGCCTTACTTCTCGAAAAAGTTTCATTGTAAAAACACTTGGACCTATGATCCTCCAGCTTCTACTCATCATCGGAAAATAGGTTTTATCAAACTTTGCAAATTGTTTTTGACTTCATCTAGCGCTTCCTCATTAGATGGAAATTTCCTTGAACGAGCCACAGTTTGAAGTTAGGATACGGGAAGAAGTCATTTGGGGCAGCGTCTAGTGAAAGGGTGGATTAGAGCCAGTTCGAAGCCCAATTCCTGCACTTTGAACATTGTGGACCCTCATATGCGAAAAATTTTTCCGTCATTCACAAGCCTAACTTAAATGAAACCAAATTTGTGCGACTGACAGAAATCCACAAAAATTACAACATATGTGACGTGCAGTCTGATGACGTCAGTTAAGATGAGGAAGATAATGCGGATGGACATGAACTTAACCTCACGAAAAATAATCTGATTGCAAGTGAAGGAAAGCAAGACGAGTTCGTTACTACCGAACGAATTCAGAAATGCATAAACAATTAGACTAGCAAAAGCCAATAATTCTCAAAGGAAATAAAGGCTTTCACGTTGAAAACCGACAGTGATATTGAAGATGCCGACGTATGTGAAAATGAAGATATAATTTGATCAAGTGATTCGGAATAAGAAGCAGCTTACTGAAAATCTCTGTCCTAGACAAACAATGATGCCAAGAAATGGGGATATTCCGTCTGAAAAATTGCCGAAACGAGATATCAAACGTGAAGAAGAAGTTGTTTATGAAGAAAGAAAAACACTGGAAGACGAGCCATGTGAAGGAGGAATAATTTCAATACAGAGTCCAGAAGACGTAACGGAGCCAAAGAAAACGCAGTCACCGGATGAAATGATTAGTAACAAACGACAACTGGAGGTTGTGAATGAATTTGCAACCGCAAGGAAGATAGGAGTATCTGACACCGAATTTAAAGAAATGAACGCCATTGCATAGCAAGATGCAGTGTTACATAAAGACTTACTGTAGGCAGAACAAGAGTATACGGAGGAGAAAGTAACCAAAGAATCTATAATTCTGATACAAGTTTGTGGCTACGTGACTAGAGCGATACTGCACACTGGATCCCAAATTAGTGCTTTATTTCAATCTTATTACAACTACATAAAAAACCAGGTGTAATCGTTATGTCTGTGCAAGGAATCAGAATTTAGGCGCGACTGAAGGAAACAGTAAACCAATAAAGATGCAAGTTTTAGTAGAATTTGTAATAAAAGGTCGTTTTCTTACACACGATTTCCTAGTGATCTCAGAACTTAGCACCGAATTAATTATGCCCATAGATTTGTTGCAGAAGCAACAAGCAGCAATCAGTTGTGCAAATGAAACATTTAGCATTACGAATGAGGAAGGTACAGTCAACATAGTCTTTCAAGAAACAGACGAAAGCACTGAAGTGGAATTTCAGTATATGATGATGGAAATTGATATTGATAATGAAAGATTATCAGAATAATTTGAAGGTTATCACATACGAAGCATGAGAAGTTTAGACCCAATGTTAGAAAAATTTCGAAAAATTATCAATGACGTACTATATTTAGATACAATGCAGAAAAATTAGAGCGTTTTTTCAGATACTCCTGGCAGAGTGAAAAATATCGAATATTATTTGGAAATACTGCCATATAAATAGTTTTAGTTACCGATATACGATAACTGCAGCCAACAAACAATCCGAAATACGATTGAATGGGGACTCATAGAGCGTAGCAACAGCAAACATCCACAGAAGAGCCAAAGAAATTGTACACCTGCCAAATATCGTGAAAGGCCCCAGCAAACACGCAGAAGTGCCACAACACGACGTGGCATGGACTCAACTAATCTCTGAAGTTCTTATATGGATATTGTGGCTGTCCTATCGGACATGCCCGAAAAGAACAGACACCATGTCCATGTAAGCAGATTGTTCTGGCAATACCGGCCATGACCTTCCTCTTCTGTCTTAGGGGACTTGGTAAGAATGTCTTCCACGAGTAATGACTATGCTGTGTAGGTACACTACGAATGTAGTGTGTGGACATATAATGTAAGCATGTAGGTCTCACGGGAGGCGTTTGCGATGTAGTCCCTGATGTCGCACCACCCTCTGTGACCTCGGTGGCTGAGATGGATATAGCGTCCGCCATGTTAGCAGGAGATCCCGGGTTCGGGTCCCGATATGGGGCACACATTTTCACCTGTCCTCGTTGGTATATATCAATTCCGTGAGCAGCTGAAGGTGTTAATATGTAATTCTAATGTCTGAAGTGGTGCTGTAGGGAACTGTCACCATGAAACTGGGAGGGCTGTCCATAAATCCATAAGAGTACGAGGGGGCAGGGATCTCTTGAGAAAAGCACGTTGCAAGGCAACCTAGACATGCTCAGTAACATTTGTCTCGGGAGTCAGGTGGCCAGAGGAAGTTTTCAGACTCAGAAGAACGTTCGTGGAGCCACTCTGTAGCAATTGTGGACTTGCGGAGTGTTCCATTGTCCTGCTGGAATTGCTCAAGTCCGCTGGAAAACACAATGGACATGAATGGATGCAGGTGATCAGACAGGATGCTTAGGTCCCTGTCAATTTCCAGAGTCGTATCTAGACCTATCAGGGGTCTCACATCAACTGTACACGCCCCACACTATTACAGTGTCTCCACCAGCTTGAACAGTCCCCTGCTGATTTGGAGGATCCGTGGATTCATGAGGTTGTCTCCATACCTGTACATGTCCATCCGATCGATACAATTTGAAACAAGACTCGTCCGACATGTTTCTAGTCATCAAAAGCCAATTATTGGTGTTAACGGGCTCATCTAGTTATCAAGGGTACACGAGTGAGACTTCGGCTCCGAAAGTCCATATTGACGATATTTCGTTGAATGGTTCGCACGCTGAAACTTGTTGATGGGCCAGCATCTGCATCTGCAGCAATTTGCGGAAGGGTTGCACTTCCGTCATGTTGAACAATTCTCTTCAGTCGTCGTTACTGTTCCTGTAGGATATTTCTCTGGCCTCAGCGATGTAAGAGATTTGATGTTTCAGGGGATTCCTGATATTCACGGTACACTCGTGAAATGGTCGTACGGGAAAATCCACACTTCATCGGTACCTGGGAGATGCTGCGTCCCATTGCTCGTGTGTCGACTATATCATCACGTTGAAGCTCACTGAAAGCTTAATAATCCGCCATTGTACCAACAGTAGCCGATCTAACAACGGCGCCAAACCTTTGTTGTCTTATATAGGCATTGCCGACCGCATCACCGTATTCTATCTGTTCACATCTCTCTGTATTTGAATACGCATACCTGCAGCAGTTTCTTTGGCGCTTCAGTGTAATTAGACTTTAGCTTCTTGAGGAAATGTAGGCGGAAAACTATTTATCGTGCGGGTTCCCTACTTTATGAGAATGATGTTCAGACTGTGCAGTGCAGGATTTGCGTTGTTAGTGGTGTTAATGTCGTGATCTACCGTGAGGCGGCGGTACTGGAACGGCGACGTGGAGTTGAAGCACAAGCACTAGCGTGCGCTACAGTTGCAGACGTGGGTCTGGACAAGGAGAGCAGGGATTAACTGGCAAAGCTATCAAAACGACAGCAACAGTGCAGCTGTTCTTCGCGAGTATCGACGCAACAGAGGAATACGGAGAGGTTCTCTTTCGGCCCTGGAGTTGGAAAAAATGATTTGAAAGTTGGAATTCAGAGGCGATTTTGGAATTGCTTCTTGGAGGAGGCTGTCGGCCAACTGCGCTACAAATTGTTGAAGAAATCACTTTTGTCAGGACATATAATGCTGTAAACAATGTGCGATATTCTAGCAGCGCACGTGCCTTGTCACGACATCTGAACATTCCATCGTCCACCGTTCGATAAGCGCTGCGAGTAATTGTGAAATGGTATCTCTAGTGCGGTTCTAGCAGATGGTCATCACATTGAGCAATTTTGTAACCTGGAACATAAATATGGTGCGCAATTAACTATAGTGTAACTCTCTCATGTGGAAATTAAATTGTGTTTCTCAGTGTTGTGTTTTTCAATGGATGATCCGTTATTCCTCTTCCGCATGTCATCGCAAATGTTTCCCCAAAGTTTCGTTGTGCTATGACTACTCGTTTTTGATTAGGGTCCCTCTCAAGCGGAGAAAGTTTAACTATAACCATCCCGTACTCTGTAAATCACGCAAGTTCGCAGTATGTGCCTCAACTGACTGCTGAATACAATACTGGGGAAGGCCCAAGTGCTTTAAACACACATTTCATCGCAGAGATCGGTAGTATGGACTTTATACGATAGAAGAAATTCAGCTGTACAGCTCTGTGAACTGTGGTATCCAGAAAACGCTGTTAGTGCGGTGCTTTACTACAAAAATTGATTGCGGTTTCAGTTGGCTTCCAATTGATTCATGCAGTAAAATCTCAGCATCAGGTATGATGCCATAATTTGTTACTTTTGTATGACTCTGTTCGGACAGCATTTTTCAGACAGTATGTGAGACGACCTGCTAAACCCGCAGGACAGGGTAGGTAGTTTAAATTGTGGAAAGGGGCCAAAATAAGCGGCTGTCATCAGGATACTGCAAGAAGGGTGAAGTGTGTTGAGAGTAATCCAAGCGTTTGGTATTGCTCAGAGCATTGTTTCAAGTGCATGGGGAGCATTCCGAACTAAGGGACTGAGCGAGGTGGTGCAGTGGTTAGCAAACTGGACTCGCATTCACGTAGACCAAGGTTCAAATCCATGTCCAGACATCCTGATTAAGATCTTCCCTGATTTCCCAAAATACCTTCAGGTTAATGCTGGGATGGTTCCTTTGAAAGGGCACGGCCGATTTGCTCCCCTCATCCGAGTTTGTGCTCCGTCTCTAATGACCTCGTTGTCGACGAGACGTTAATCACTAATCTTCTACTCCTCCTCCGAACCACGGGCATTGCAATCCGAAGGAGGGGAGGTGGTAGACCACAGTCAACTACAGCGGCAGATGAACGCTACATCTTCCAGCAGGCAAGAAGGGACCCATCTCAAACATCAGGTGCAATTGCAACTACATTTAATTACGAGGCACGCACTCATGCTGCACAGCTTCATAATGACTGCATGGGATGGACTCTTTGCCCGACGACCAGTGCATAGCTTTCCATTGACGGTTTCACGTTGGCGGCGCCGCTTGCGATCGTGCCAAGAACATACAGACTTCACCAGCAAACAGTGGGGCCGCGTTCTACCTAGGTTGGATCTTAAATAGAGGCAACACTGCTGTGAAGGCACTATGCAATGGAATCTACTATTGTCGCTGATAGTACACATACCTACCATACCTCCGAGCAAATGGACTCACACGTCCCACGTCACCGGCTTGTGCACAATGGTGGGAAACCCAGTCACTTGTGAGCGAGCAGTCTAACTAACGGTGTCACTCTTTTGGAAAGAGGAACAGCGGAGTTGGATCAAGATTGAATGTGCCAGAGGTCGTATAGCACGACAGTCTATCAAGCTCTTCAAGAGGCGTGCGGGGAATCGGCATTGCCGTACAGGACAGTGCACGCTGGGTAAAAGCCTTCTACGAAGGTCGGCAGTCTGTGACAGACATGCGTCTGTCTAGCGTCTCTGCATGCTGTTGCGGCACTATTGGACAGAGATCGACGCCGTACGATTCGTGAGCTCACCTACGAAGACGGATTAGCGCATACGAAGGAACACCTAGGCATGCAAAAAATTGCGTCACGACGGGCTCCGCATAACTTGAGGGAAATGCAGAAACGGATGCGTTACGACGCTACTCAGGCGCACATGGAGCGCTGTGAGCTGTGAGCTTTCTTACTCCGCATCGTACCACTGGATGAGACATGGCTCACATCGTAAGAGCCAAAACTGAAACGCCAATCCAACGAATAGTGTCATTATGGGTCGCTGCGAAAGTCGAAAGTGCTTCAGAGCCCCAGTATGGTGAAAGTTATAGTGATTCTCGTGTACGACTGTGATGGTGTTATCCTAAAGCATTACGTTCCTCCGTACAATGCACAGTATTACTGTCCGTCGTTGGATCATCACCTGCGACCAGACACTTTCTGTGCAACCCACGCATCATTTTGCACGACAATGAGCCGGCGCATACAGCGCAAGCTGTGGCTGCTCTGTTCGGTCGATGGGACTGGGAAGTACTGTACCATGCACCATACTCCCGGACCTAAGTCCTTGTGACTTTGATTTGATTCTGAAGATGAAGGAACCATTTCGCGGCTTTCGCTTCGGAACTGTTCCGGAGATTCGGCAGTCAGTAGACTGCTCCATTCGCACCATCAACAGAACCGGCTCTGCTAACGGTATGCTAGGCTTTCCACATCGCTGGCAAAGGGTTCTGCACAACTTTGGTGACTTCTTTGAAAGACAATGACAAGTGCAAACATGTAACTCTTTTTTATAGGTTGTGAATAAATAGTTGCCACTATTTAAGTTCCAACCCTCGTGTTATCGGATGACAGCAGATTCAGTCGTGATTCTGGACGTGTCCTCGTATGGAGATAGGATGGAACATTTAATGCACCCAGTAACATTTTAGTTTTGAAACTTCCTGGCAGATTAAAACTGGGCCGGACTATAACTCGGGACCATTGCCTTTCGCTGGCAAGTGCACTACCAACTGAGCTACCCAAGCACGACTCACGCCTTGTCCTCACAGCTTAACTTCTGCCAGTACCTCGTCTCCTACCTTCCAAACTTTACAGACGCTCTCCTGTAAGCCTTGCAGAACTCATTGTAGCTTTGGTTTTGAATGTATTATGGTGTAACGAGACATTACGTGGCATGGGCATACGGCCTTCAAATCTTTGAATACGGTACACTCACTGGCAACATTATTGTAACACAGTAATCCTTCCCCATGTATGTCTTCCTTTCAGGAAGGCATTTTCGGGAGGACGGCGGTTCAATCCCGCGTCCGGCCGTCCTGATTTAGGTTTTCCGTGATTTTCCTAGATCACTCTAGGCAAATGCCGGGATGGTTGCTTTGAAAGTGCACGGCCGACTTCCTTCCCCATCCTTCCCTAATCCGAGCTTCTGCTCCGTCTCTAATGACCACGTTGTCGACGGGACGTTAAACACCAATATCCTCCTCCTACAGGAAGGCATTCAGCCCTTATTTTATTGCCGGCCAGTGTGGCCGAGTGGTTCTAGGCGCTTCAGTCCGGAACTGCTAGACTGCTACGGTCGCAGGTTCGAATCCTGCCTCGGGCATGGATGTGTGCGATGTCCTTAGGTTAGTTAGGTTTAATTAGTTCTAGGGACCTGATGACCTCAGAAGTTAAGACCCATAGTGCTCAGAGCAATTTTTTTAACCTTATTCTATTTTTATGGATGACCATTCGCGAATGCATCGAACAGCTCAGGTAGAGGAGCTGTGAGGACGAGAGGACATTCGGCGGATGGACTGGCCTGCTCAGTGCCCCTACTTAAATGTCATTCAGCGCGTTTGGGGTGCGTTTGGTAGATGTCTTGCAGCGCACCCACATGCAGCAACGACCACCCAGCTAGAACAAGTGCGCTGGTCGCGAAGTAGAACGCCCCCGCACAAAACCTCTTTAACATTGGTGTGACCAACATGGATGCACGTTGCAGCGGAAGCACTGGCGTCAGTGGAAATGACACACCCTACAGAACACCATATATTGCATTGATAGCGACTCGAATATATGCCAAAGAGTGAACATAGGTAGATCTCGAACAGTTGTTCAGACGAATTTATTACCATAAACTTTAAGTTCGTTGTGTCATTAAAGAAAATATTCAAACATGTATGCATGAAGTGTGTGAAACACGGCGACTGTAATGAATAAAGGTTTTCAGAAATTACTGGAGCAAGTCGCCTTTTGCTATGGTACGATTTTCATTTTGCCAAATGGCTCTGAGTACTATGGGACTTAACATTTGAGATCATCAGTCCTCTAGAACTACGTAAACCTAACTAACCTAAGGACATCACACACATCCATTTCCGAGGCAGGGTTCGACCCTGCGACCGTAGCGGTTTCGCGGTTCCAGACTGAAGCGCCTAGAACCGCTCGGCCACACCGACCGGCACCAGGAGAGGTTTCAGGTAACACAGCGACAGAAAATCACTTGATACACAGGTTTTAGTGTTGGTTTGAAGCATTGTGGGGCACGTAGTGTAGCTGTGGCAATACAGAAAAGCGAAACAAATAACCGGTGTGGTTAGGTATCTGGAATTATTTATCTCGTAACGTCTGTCTGTAGGTATTATTTCCAGTTATTGACAGCAATGGGTTTAATTCTGGTGCATAATCTACGTTGGAAAACGTAATTTATGTTTGACGGTTATGTTGGTCACACAGCACAACACAAACCTTACTAGAGGCAGCAGCTGCCACTGAGTTATACTAACTGTATAACACAGTGTTTAAACTGTTTTTACGAGTGTTATTCGGAAAGTCAGAAACGATCTCTCGTGAAATGGAAAATACAGCGAAAATGTGATGAAGCTTTGCACAGATGCGTTGGGCACTGTGTCTAGTACACCCGTCGATCGCATCATGTCGCTCTTTTCAGTTCTGAGCTGACAGTGAGAACGTGAAGATGGCTAGAAATTAGCGTCTCCCTCCAAGTATGAGGGCCTGGCAAAAGATTTTGCCTGAAGCTATGCAATCCATTTCACATAAATGTCATGCGGTTCCTTCTAAACGACAATTCTCGGCCGCACTCTGCAGGGGAAATGAAGATGCTCTTGCAGCGTTTTCGATGGAAGTGTTTGATCACCCACAATAAAGCCCGTAATTGGCTACCCCTGAGGTTCATCACTGCCCAGATGAACCGCTGGCTACGAAGGCAATACTTAGACATCTAGCTGTAGTCCAGAGTAGAAAATTGTCGAAAAGCACTTGCGGCTGTCTTCTATAACGATGGAATTGAAAAGTTAGTACAGCGCTACGATAGATGCCTAAGTCTGAGCGGCGACTGTGTCGATAAGTAGCTGCAAGGTGAAGCAAACAGTTGCAAATAAAACACTTTTGATTTTTACTGTGGTTTCCATTTCGCGACCTTTCGTTGCTTGCTTTTAGAATAGGCCATATACATGGGCTTGTCTTGGATTTCATAAATACTGTGGAGAATGCGAAGGTAGTTCCTGAAACGAGGCTGTTGACTGATATCCTTCCCATATTCGTCTCTCTTTCCCTTATCCTTACCGAAAAAAACTACACAATGATCTTGCCAAAAGCCGAGAAGCGATTCTTCTTAGTGTTTTAGCTCTCTGGGGCACTCTGGGATGCAATCTGTGTGAGCCGCGACCTCAGTGATTATGCATCCTCTTTTCGCTCTGCTTTTACTAAATGTCTTTTTCCTAGGCTGTTTCACAGAGGAAGACTGCACTGTAGTTCCTTCTCTAGATTGTCGCACAGAGGACAGAATGGTAGATATCGAAATAGGTGACAGAAGTATAGAAAAACAATTAAAATTCCTCAAAAGAGGAAAGGCCGCTGGACCTGATGGGATACCAGTTCGATTTTACACAGAGTACGCGAAGGAACTTGCCACCTTCTTGCAGTGGTGTACCGTAGGTCTCTAGAAGAGCGTAGCGTTTGAAAAGATTGGAAAAGGGCACAGGTTATCCCCGTTTTCAAGAAGGGACGTCGAACAGATATGCAGAACTATAGACCTATATCTCTAAAGTCGATCAGTTGTAGAATTTTGGAACACGTATTATGTTAGAGTATAATGACTTTTCTGGAGACTAGAAATCTACTCTGTAGGAGTCAGCATGGGTTTCGAAAAACACGATCGCATGAAACCCAGCCCACCCTATTCGTCCACGAGATTCAGAGGGCCATACACACAGTTCCCAGATAGATGCTGAGTTTCTTGACTTCCGCAAGGCGTTCGATACAGTTCCCCACAGTAGTTTAATGAACAATGTAAGAGCATATGGACTATCAGACCAATTGTGTGATTGTATTGAAGAGTTCCTAGATAACAGAACGCAGCATGTCATTCTGACTGTAGAGAAGTCTTCCGAAGTAAAGCGTGCCGCAGGGGAGTGTCGTAGGACCGATGCTGTTGACAATATATATAAATGACCTTGTGGATAACATCGGAAGTTCACTGGGGCTTTTTGCGGATAATGCTGTAGTATATAGAGCGGTTGTAACAATGGAAATTTGCACTGAAATGCAGGAGGATCTGTAACGAATTGACGCATGGTGCAGGGAATGGCAATTGAATCTTAATGTAGACAAGTGTAATGTGCTGCGAATACATAAGAACAAATGTCCTTTATCATTTAGGTACAATATAGCAGGTCAGTAACTGGAAGCAATTAATTCCATAAATTATCTGAGAGTAGGCATTAGGAGTGATTTAAAATGGAATGACAATATAAAATTAATCGTCATTAATGCAGCTGCCAGACAGATGCATTGGAAGAATTTTAAGGAAATGCAATCCGAAAACAAAGGAAGTAGGTTATAGTAGACTTGCTCGTCCACTGCTTAATTATTGCTCACAGGTGGGGGATTCATACCATATAGGAGCGATAGAAGAGATAGAGAAGATCCAACGGAGAGCAGCGCCCTTCGTTACAGGATCATTTACTAAGCGCGAAAT
The DNA here is from genome assembly GCF_023897955.1 of Schistocerca gregaria. Lineage (NCBI taxonomy): Eukaryota > Metazoa > Arthropoda > Insecta > Orthoptera > Acrididae > Schistocerca > Schistocerca gregaria. The sequence continues at coordinate 199,766,524 of NC_064922.1, forward strand.
CGTTACGGAGATGATAGATAAACTCCAGTGAAGACTCTGCAGAAGAGACGCTTAGTAGCTGGGTACAGGCTTCTGTTGAAGTTTCGAGAACATACCTTCACCGAGGAGACAAGCAGTATATTGCTCCCTCCTACGTGTATCTCGCGAAGAGACCCTGAGGATAAAATCAGAGAGTTTAGAGTCCACACAGAGGCATACCGACAATCTTTCTTTCCACGAACAATACGAGACTGGAATAGAAGGTAGAACCGATAGAGATACTCAAGGTACCTTCCGCTTGCGGAGTATGGATGTAGATGTAGAACTTTGAACTCGTATTCTTCGTCTACTGACCACGTTATCGCTGGGACGTTAAACATTTATCTGTGTTTGCTATAGAAGCTACTGTCTGTACGCGGAGATTTCAATAATTAATGTAAGGTCTTTTTTCTGAAAGCCGGTTGCTTTTATTTAGGATTCCAGTACACAATATTGTTACCTGCAAAACCCATCTTTCAACACAACGTCTGTTCAACGCGACAGCCTTACGCGACCCTTTTGGGAAAGCTTGTCTGACTGCATGGTATCACTCGTCAGAGACAAAGTCCTGCTGCAAAAATAACCTTACCATGATAAATGTACTGCTTCCCGCGGAATGCCTCCTTCATTGTACCAAAAAAATAATACTCATAAAGTGCTTAATTCATGCTGTGAGAGTGGGCGGGAGTGGGGATGGGGGGGGTGGGGGGAGTGCGTGTGAGCGGAAAAACAGTCCAGTGAAGTCTTGTAGACTCCTCTCAGTTGCGGAGACTTGTGTGACGGCTTGCATTTTCATGGACAAGGAGAAGTTCGTTTGCATTTTTATCACGATGCATACGCTGAAGTCATTCCTTCATTTTCCTGAGGTTGGCACACTAGGTAATACAGAGTTGGTCGTTGCACCATAAGTGAGGACATGAAACAGAATAATACCTTCGGAGTCCCGGGAGTCCGGGAACAGCTTCGCCCTGATTTTACCGGCAGACTGTACCACTTTGAACTTCTTTCTTCGAAGGAGAGGTGATGTGGTGCCACTCTATGGATTGCCATTTTGTTTCCGGTTCAGAGTGATGAACCAATTTTTCGTTGCCTGTGACGATATTTGGCAAAAAGTGACACGACCTGCCTCATAACGCGCATGCAGTTTTCTCACACATGGTGCTTAGTCGTTCCTTATGGTTTTGTGTTAGGCGGGCACGTAGCTTCGAGTACAGCAACTGGTGGACGAGTGTCTCAACACTATCAACAGAGACATCTAGTTGAGCAGGGAGCTGTCTGATTGTGATCCGTCGGCCACCTAGAATGAGAGTGTCAGCACGCTCGAAATTTGCAGGAGTCACAGCTGTGTGCGGCAGGCTGGCACCCAGGAGATCGGGCAGGTTTCCTCGACCTTGTTGCGATGATGACAATCGCTTCGCCCAACGACTCACCGTGCTTTTGTTCACTGCCAGGTCTCCGTAGACATTCCACGTGCGCCTTTGATTTATGCGATGCTTTGTCATTCTGCCAAAACAAACTCAGTGACAGGTATCTGCTTGTCACACGTCTCCATTACAAACGCTATTTTGGAGGCTATACATATCGCCGGCACCTATTGTACTTCATAAAACTACAAGGGCCGAATCGGAAAAATTCCACGACATCCCACTACAAATTAGGCATTTTTTCAACCCTTATCTGGCAGTGATAAATACGTTCTGACGTAATAAATGCCTCTCCTACATTCTCGAATATTTATTATCCGTATGCGGGGAAGAACAACTGTTCTTCGCATCGTTATGAACACCGCATAACTTCAGTGAATTAATTTTACGTGGCCCTCTCTCAGAGAGAAACGAAGGAGTAAGAGCGTCAAGTCCCGAGAGCAGTTTGGCTACAAATATCTCTCCAGACTCACGTAATTTCCGGTGATTGCATTAATCCGCAAACGGATGTACAATTTGACCTAGAAATGTTGCGTTCGTTAAAGCGCTTAATTAACTTGTCTCTCCAAGCCACCTGTGACAGCTCCTGAGGCTGGCACTGAAATCAATTACTAACCGCCTCGCTTGATAATTGTCGTGAGGGATAATAACTCTGGAAGCAAAACCTACGCTTGGAAATTCTCTAATATGATTTTAAATGCAACAGAAGTACCCATTCTTATCTAACACGTTCCTGCCTTCACTTCACGATATAGAACCTATCAATAATGTTACCGAACAGTAGCAAGAACGAAAAAATATATTTCATATGAAAATGAACAGATGTTAACCTGACTGAATTAATCTGACCTAATCTCTCTCTCCCTCTCTCTCCATCTTTCTCTTTAACACTTAATCCTACACATTATGTAGTGCATCCCACATCATCCGTAATCGGCTGCACGTATAACATCCATGGTCTTCCCCAGTGATTCTTTCCCTCAATGCCTCCTTCTGCTGTAGTACCAATGATGTTACTGGGTCTCAAAATGTGTTCTACGAGTTCGTCTCTTCTTGTTTGGATGCGTCTCCACGGAGATCAGGAACCCATAACTCTTCTCAACACCTTTTCATTAACAACTTTGTCTTTCCAGTTGATCTTCATCATCTTCCTGTTGCACTAGATCCCTAGGGCTTCTAGTCGTCTTATCTCCTGTTTTCTTATTGTTCAAGTTTCACACCCGTACAGGACCACATTCCAAACATATGCTTTCAGGATATGTTTCCTTATTTCGAGACTGATGTTCTAATTGATGGGTGAGTGCTTCCTTGTGCTGCCTTCCACCGTCCCTTGTGATCCTCTGTCATACCTGTAGCCACTCTTCCTGTTTTTATTCTTAAACGTCCATACTCTTCTTCAGCACTGCATACCATTAGCTTAGTCTTCCGCTTATTCAATCTCATACCATACTGACTGCAGGAAATCCTTTCCATTGTCCTGAGGACCTTCTATAAATCTTCTTTCGTCTCTGTGATCACAGCAATATCACCTATGTAACGTAGCAGGTTTATATTCTGCCCATTAATTTTTAATTCCAAGTAAGCAGTTACAAGAAATTCGTCTATGGATTCCTGGGCGTAAGCACTGATTGCTCGTGTTGAAAGAGCATATCCTTGCCTCATTCCTTTTCTACCTCTACATCTACATCTGTATGATTACTCTGGTTATCACACTTAAGTGCCTCGCAGAAGGTTCCTCGAACTATATTGACAATAATTCTCTGTTATTCCATCCTTGAACAGCGCGGGTGAAAAACGAACACATATATATTCCGGAAAGAACTTTGATTTCGCTTACTTTTTTATGATGATCGTTTCTTCCGTCGGCGTCAATAAAATATTTTCCATTTGGTGGAGAACGCTGGTGATTTGAATTTCTTGAGAAGATCCCACCGCCGGCCGCGGTGGTCTCGCGGTTCTAGGCGCGCAGTCCGGAACCGTGCGACTGCTACCGTCGCAGGTTCGAATACTGGCTCGGGCATGGATGTGTGTGATGTCCTTAGGTTAGTTAGGTTTAAGTAGTTCTAAGTTCTAGGGGACTGATGACCACAGCAGTTGGGTCCCATAGTGCTCAGAGCCAGATCCCACCGCAACGAAAAACGCCTACGTTTCAATTATGTGCATCTCACGTCCTGCATAATGTACGTGACATGTTCTCCCCTGTTTCTTGTTAATACAAAACGTGCTGCCCTTATTTGAACTTTCTCAATGTACTCCACTAATCCAATCTGGTGAGGATCCCACACCACGCAGCAGTACTACAAAAGAGGTCAGACGAGCGTAGTGCTGGCAGTGTCTTTAGTACATCTCTAGCATCTTCTAAGTGTTCTACCAATAAAACACAGTCCTTGGTTCCCCTTCCCCACAACATTTGCTGTGTGTTGTTTCCAATTCAAGTTGTTTGTAATTGTTATTCCTAGTATTTAGCTGTATTTATAGCACTTAGGTTTGACTGATTAATAGTGTAACCAAAGTTTAACAGAGTCTTCTTAGTTCAGAGTTATTTATTGCTAAAAGGTTAAGTGTGTTTTCACAACCGTTCACTATTTGAGTGGACTCATGAACGAGTTCCTCGAAATATTTTTCAGAGTGTAAGACGTCGTGGTTTGCTGATCTTCATTGCTTACATATTCCGCCCTCACAATGGTATTCCGCACATCAAGACGCTTCATTCGGAGCCAAACTCGATAAGACAAAGTCAATATTGTACGAATTTATGTAAACGCCTACCGTGGTTGAAATACTCGAGGCTAGCGTACACACATACATTCCAAACGCGACGGTCACAGGAGCTTTTAGTTCGAGAGAGGCAAACGCACCCCAGGAGGCTGGTCCCAACCGATCCATGTCAACCGGTTACCGCCCGTGGAGCGGAGAGCGTTTGCCCGAGGGAAAGGAGGAACGACCCCGTGTTCGGCTCAAAAGCAAATTCCGCTACGTTGTGTGGGAGGAGCCAGCCTACGCATTCTTTACACATCGCACGCAGTTTCAGAGAATTTCATAGGGAGATAGCAAACGCCAAACACCAATACTACAGATTTCCGGATTGGTCGCCTTAAACGAAACTTCATTCTCCCGGTTTAGAAGAGCAATGCTGATAGGCAGACGATATTTCTGACGCCTTGAATTGAAGGAGTAATGGAAGAAACCAAAATATAGACCCCTTCATGTCTGGCGTGGAGAGGGGCCATTCCATTGTCACTCTTGGAGCGAGAACACATAACGAGAGTGTGCGCGCTCGTACGTGTACTCAAAGAGTGAGGAACAAGTCTCTCCTCAGTACTTAACTGGGAGAGCACCTCTGTAGAGAGTGAATCGAAGTGCGACTCTATATTGAGTCCTTGCGATTGAGCGTTGTCTACTGTGTTGGCCGCCACACTTATTATGCGGTGTGAATGGACAGAGTTATAGTTAAACGCCTGCGAGCGAATTTTTTAGTGGCATCGCGGTGGACTGGTTGTCTGACCAGTGTACCATGCCAATAGTTAGACTAGGTGCGAATAGGAGTCCTTGACTTCATAAAGGTGTAGGGAGAGTTTGATTGGCGAAGGTCAATCTATATGTAACGAAAGTTATCTTATTTGTCAGCAACGAGCTGCGTAGACAGCAGTCATCGCAAGCTTACGGTATTGTGCGCTACAGCTATTGCGAGCCCCATATTTCCTCCACAACAGTACACTTCACTGCATTTCCCACGCGACAGCCTCGACCATACCTAGCAATATTCTAACGGAGAATTATTCAAGTTCAGTAGGCGCGGCTCTCAGTCATTCTGCCAAGTCAATAACAATCTTAAACTTCGTACAGAAATTTCATTAGCGAATCCTGTCCTTGAGAGGTAACTTCACATTCCGAAAAGAACCAGGAAATAACGTGTTCAGTTCATAACTAATAGTGCCATTGTTATTTCTCAGAATTTTTGCAAAATAAATAATAATTTTAGATAGTTTCATGTTTTTCTTACACTAACTAGCACTACTCCAGTACCCAAGTGTCCCACCAGTTACATAAGAAATTTTGTGACTTTTTGTCATTTCCTTACAACAGACGACTCCAAAATATATTTATTGCTGAAAGTTTTTCAGTCATTTCTGTTTAGAAAGTTAGGAGCGTCTGTCTGACTTCTGTAGTAGTGTGGGGGTGGAAATTGCATCTTGCAGGAGCCACAGTGTAAAGGGTACATCTCAGATTAATCCGTTGCGCAGATTGACAGAAGATCAATCCCACGCTCACAAGAGGATGCATACTCCTCATTAAAAACATGTATTACAATTTCGCCAGCATATCGAGGGTAAATTGAAGTCACCACCAACTATAACTGAATGATTTGGGTATGTGTTTGAAATTAGACTCTAGTTTTCTTTAAACATTTTAGCAATTGTATCACCTGGCCTGGGAGGTCGGTAAAAGAATCCAGTTATTATTTTATTCAGGTTTCCAAGAGTGATTTCTACTCATACTCACAGGAACTATCTATTTCAATTTCGCTACAAGAAAAACTACTTGTAACATCAGTAAACACGAACCACCAACTGTATTTAGCCTATGCTTTGTGAACACCGTTAGGTGCTTCGCTAAAATTTGAGCTGAACGTATCTCCGGCTTTAGCCAGATTTCAGTGCCTATAACGACTTGAGGACCAGAGTTTTGTATTGGTGCGTGGAGCTGAGGTAATTTCCCAACACAGTTATGACAATTTACAACGGTTATACTGATGGTTCCTAGACCTATATTCTTCCTGTGTCTGATCTGCACCCTTTGAAACTAAAGACCTTTTTGTGTTTGCCTGAGGCCATCTAACCTAACAAACAGCCCAGTCCACGCCACACAGCCCCACAACCTGTGTAGCCGCCTCATACGTGTATTGTTGTCCTGCCCTATTTGGTGGAACCTTGGAATCCCTCCACCCTATGGCGCAAGTCGAGGGATTTGGAGCCCTAATGGTGGAAGAACTGTCTGAACCTCCGACTCAGATCCTCCACTCGGCTCTGTACCAGATATCTACAGTTGGTCCTGTAGAGTATTCTGCAAATGGTGAGCTCTGCTTTCATTTCGCAAGCAAGACTGAAGCCTTTACCCCTTCTGATAATCATTTGAAGCCAGAAGTAATCTCTTCCATACCAAAGTGACACACTTAATTCATACTGATGGAAGCCATTACTTAGGGTTGGCTGTATCCTGTGCTCTTCATGGAATCCAAATGTACCTGTTCCATATCTGGAACGATTCCATCTGGAGTGCACACTGACATTCCTCCCCTCCTTGGAAGGCATGTCCCTAATGGGCCCCATAAAGTGCCTAATGTTGGAGCTCCCAACTACGTATAAAACCCCACACATCTCTGAGGCTACCTGGATCTTGAAGTCTGAAAGGTTTCCTTTGGAACAGGACAAGCGACTGCATCCAGCTGAGCATCTGAGGGACAATTCCAGCCATAGATACCACATTGAACCAGTTATTCAGACTAACTGTTGAGGCCTTACGTTTACTCCCCCCCCCCCCCCCCCTTCCCAGGAAGTCTCCTGCTACTGCCACATCCCCAAGCAACCTCCCAATTGTGCATGATGGGTCAAACCTCAGAGTGAGCAATAACTGGGCTGGCCATCGGTGCGGATTCATGAGTAGTGCTGGTCGTTTGTTGGATCCCCACGGCCAGCCCACAGCAATGATATCTATCCACTGCAGCCTTAAGCTGTGTGACTGAAGGTAACACAGTATGGAGCTGAGAGCGAAGTGTCACCAACTCAGATCACATCTGCACACAACAATCACAGTCCCTATCCAAAATAAAAGACCCTGGAAAACTAAACTACACAGATAAAGAAACGACTATCGCTAAGTGCTGCAGAGCTATACTGTGGACGCTAACGAAAACCCAAGCATACATCTGTGACTAAATAGCTCGGGCCTTGTTAGGTTACTTGCCCACCCAATCGACAACGCGAGAACTGCCTCTATTAAATATTAGCTTAGCAAGCAGAAATTTAAAACTAAATTTCCAAAGCACACAGATGAAACTAAGAAAGTCGCTCGTGGTTAGAAACTCGTAAAATGTTACAAGTGATTACTTTGCTATTGCTATTGTGTCTTGGCCGTCGCTTGCATTCTCTGAAAGCAGCTATTCTTGTTGGAGTTCGAAATTTGGTGTCACAGACAAGGCTTGATATTCGTTTCCGTTCCCTGGCAGTTAATACCTTTTTACGGCTCCGAAACCGATCGAGGTGGTGCAGTGGCTATCACACTGGACTCGCATTCTGGAGGGTGACGGTTCAATCCCGCGTCCAGCCATCTAGATTTAGGTTTTTTGTGATTCCCTAAATCATTTCAGGCAAATGCAGGAATGTTTCCTTTGAAAGGGCACGGCCGACTTCCTTCCCCATCCTTCCATAATCCGATGAGGTCGATGACCTCGCTGTCTGGTCTACTCCCCCAAACAACTCAATCCAACCCAACGGCTCCTGGCCGCACGCCGTGTTACCTGGCTGCGCCTGGTACAACGTTCCTTGCAAACATATTGCGCAGTCTGTGCAACATATCGGGCAATTCCTTTCATGGTTTCATCATGGGCACGTCTAAACACGACAGTTTTTCAGTCTTTCTTTCTACCAATTTTACTGCGTTGATTCTAGAGCCCACGCACCAGTTCACTGCAATACTGACGTTAGTGGTGGAAAGTCAAGGGACCGACTGGTACATGATTGTACATCTTTCACAGCGCTCCAAAGCGCTCTACATGTTGAGATTAATGAAATATCAGTGGACGCTCCAGTATAAGGAAACCATTAAACAACAATGGGAAAAGTTCAGGTCATTTATCACAAGCCATTTGCTGCTTCACAAAAGTCGAACTGTCGAACTGTCTTGTATTGCACAGGTATCAGAAACTCTAATAAAATACAAATGATTCAGGGATTCACTCCAATATTTCTTCAATTAAAGCAATTGATAATTAATTAGTTAAAATAGACAAAATAAAATGCACAAATTTAGGAAGGGTTAACAAACAACTAGTAGAATCAAATACAACTCAAACACGTCCTGAGCGTTGGGAAAACAATAACAGCAGTGATGCTACAGATTACAATTCCAGCATTTGGCTGGCCAACGTTGGCGCTTGACATTAATGAATATAGCTTACGGGAAGTGTAGTAACACGAAACTACACAAGTCTGGTATATGACGAGCACAGGAACAATTCTCAACAGACATATCGAATATTTGATCAGTCAGGGAAGCCCCTTGGGCTAATGAAGATACTGACGTGGAAAAATAATAACACACCTTATAAGAAATTGAGCATTACACCAACATTAAAACTACTTCGTTAAAACCAAACTACAAACAACGAAAACAAGGAAGGGGCTGGGACGCCCAGCCAGGTCTGAGTAAGATGGTTTACAACAACAAGCAATTCTGGTTGCATTAACACCCGTTTGCTACGAAGTAGAATCTCAACTTATAAGGGATGTCGTAGCGAGATGGCAGGCCACAACATTCTCAGAGGCTACGGTGAGACGGGAGGCGGCGCGCCGCCCGCGCGCACGTACGCAGCCGACAAGGACAGCCCACGGCCGACGAACCGGTGGGTAACAGGTAACACACCGCGGCTGCGTCTTCAAACGTTACGAACAGCTCGGGAGGCCGAGGGCAAACAAAGTGACATACAATTCATGCACAATAATCATAGAGCGTATAAAAATGATCAGACCACGACAAGAACCTCAACGTGATCATGGACATAAGAGCCAACCAAATCTTACGTATTGCAACAAAAATATTGCAATGACATTTACTAAGAGGACTGACCGGTTAATCTTACAGTAAAATATAACAACAAGTTATTGTAACAACCAAGAAATCACAGGGAAATCAAACACTATAACATAAATCACTTAAAAGGTAACACGCAAACACGCAAACAACTACAATATTAATTATATTTAAAACAATAAATATTAATTTTTTGAAGGGGGAGAATACTAACCAGAGTTATGGAACTTAATTACCTAAATCAGGCAAGATTCGCTGGGCCGCTAACGTTTGCTTACCATGGCAGAAGGCAGTTTTACATTTGTTACACCAGTCAGACAAGCAGCAACTTCCAAAACAAATAAGACTCAGTTTCGGCCTCAGTGGACATTAATACACGTGGCGGCCTGAAACACATCACACAATTCATTTCAGGCTCGAGTGACAAGATAAGCAGACACTGGAGAAGTTTTAATTGAAAGCAATTTTAAAATACATCAAATATGGCACTCAGATACATCCAAACAGAGGAACCAAATGTAAATATAAATCTTGAGTCAGAGAGAGACGGAGAACCACAGCCAACACAGCGTAGCGGGAGCAACTTCAACATGGGAGCACATGTGTCAATCAAGTAACGAGTACCTTACCACCAAAGAACAGCACAGACGGCACCAGAACTCCAATAGTTCAGGAACTGTTGTTGTTGTGGTCTTAGTTCAGAGACTGGCTTGATGCAGCTCTCCATGCTACTCTATCCTGTGCAAGCTTCTTCATTTCCGGGTAACTACTGCAACCTACATCCTTCTCAATCTGATTAGTGTATTCATCTCTCGGTCTTCCTCTACGACTTTTACCCTCCACGTTTCCCTCCAATACTAAATTGGTGATCCCTTGGTGCCTCGGCATATGTCCTTCCAACTGATCCATTCTTCTAGTCAGGTAGTGCCCCAAATTTCTGTTCTCCCCATTTCTATTCAGTACCTCCGCATTAGTTACGTGACCTACCGTCTAATCTTCAGCACTCTTCTGTAGCACCACATTTCGAAAGCTTATATTTCTACTTGTCTGAACTCTTTACCGTCCATGTTTCACTTCCATACATGGCTACACTCCATACAACAATTTCAGAAACGACTTCCTGACACTTAACTCTATACTCGATGCTAATAAATTTCTCTTCTTCAGAAAATCTTTCCTTTCCACTGTCAAACTACATTTTATATCAAATCTACTTCGATCGTCATCAGTTATATTGCTCCCCAAATAGAAGGGCTCATCTACTACTTTAAGTGTCTCTTTTCCTAATCTAATTCCCTTAGCATCATCTGATTTATATTCGACAACATTCTTCGTTTGGCTTTTGTTGATGTTCATCTTAATTCTACCTTTCGAGACGCCGTCTATTCCGTTCAACTGATCTTCCAGTTGCGTTGCTGTCCCTGACAGAATTATAGTGTCAGCGGCAAACCTCAAAGTTTTATTTCTTTTCCATGAATTTATTTCCTACTTCCAATTTTTCTTTTCTTTCCTTAACTGCTTGTTCAATATACCGAATGAATAACATCGGGAATAGGCTACAACCCAGTCTCACTCCCTTCCCAACCACTGCTTCCCTTTCATTCCCGTGTCTTCTGTGCATACTGTAAATAGCCTTTCGCTCCCTGTATTTTACAAATGCCAACAACAGAATTTGAAAGAGAGTATTCCAGTCAACTTTGTCAAAATCTCTGTCTACGTCTACGACTGCTAGGAATGTAGGTTTGACTTTCCTTAATCTATGTTCTAAGATAAGTCGTAGGGTCAGTATTACCTCGCGTGCTCCTACATTTCTACTGGATCCAAACTGATATTCCACAGGTCGGCTTCTACCAGTTTTCCATTCGTCTGTATAGAATACTTGTTAGCATTTTGCAACCGTGGCTCATTAGACTGATAGTTCGGTAATTTCCACACCTGTCAACACCTGCTTTCTTTGCGATTGGAATTGTTATATTCTTCTTGCCTTCTTAACTTCATGGAAGAGTTTTGTCAGGACTGGCTCACGTAAGTCTCTCAGTAGTTATAATGTAATGTTGCTAACTCCCAGGGCCCTGTTTTGACATAGGTCTTTCAGTGCTCTGTCAAATTCTTCACGTATTATCATATCTCCCATTACATCTTCATCTACGTCCTCTTCCATTTCCATAATGTACCCTTCAGTACATCGCCCTTGTATAGACCATCTATATACTCCTTCCACGTTTCTGCTTTCCCTTCTTTACTTAGAACTGTTTTCCGATCCGAGCTCTTGATATTAATACAGGTAGTTCTCTTTTCTCCAAAGGTCTCTTTAATTCTCCTGTTGGCAGTATCTATCTTACTGCTAGTGATATACGCCTTTACATCCTTACATTTGATCTCTGGCCATCCCAGCTTAGCCATTTTGCACTTCCTGTCGATCTCATTTTTGAGACATTTGTATTCCTTCTAGCCTGCTTCATTTACTGCATTTTTATATTTTCTCCTTTCGTCAATTAAATTCAATATGTCTTCCGTTACCCAAGGATTTCTACTAGCCCTTGTCTTTTTACCTATTTGATCCCCTGCTGCCTTCACTATTTCATTTCTCAAAGCTACCCATTCTTCTTCTACTGTATTTCTTTCCCTCATGTTCCCTGATGTTTTCTCTAGAACTCTGGTTCTTCCAGTTTATGCAGGTCCCGTCTTCTTAAATTCTTTTGTTCTTCAGTTGTAATCTGCTGTTCATAACCAATAGATTCTGGTCAGAGTCAACATCAGCAACTGGAAGTGTCTTACAATTTGAAACGTGGTTCATCCATCTCTGTCTTACCATTATATAATGAATCTGAAACCTTCCAGTGCCTCCAGGCCTCTTCAACATGATTCTTATGCCAAGTGATTAAGTTATAAGTTATGATTCACTTTTGCTCTGTGCAAAATTCTACCAACCGGTTTCCTCTTTCATTCCTTATCCCCATTCCAAATTCACCTACTACTTTTCCTTCTCTTCCTTTTCCTACCACAGAGATCCAGTTCCCAATGACTATTCAACTTTCGCCTCCCTTCACTATGTGAACAGTTTCTTAGTCGCATCACACATTTCTTCCATCTCTTCATCAGCCGCAGAGCTTCTTGTCATATAAACTTGTACTACTGTAGTGGGTGTGGGCTTTGTCTTGGCTAGAATAATGCTGTTCGTAGTAGCTTACTCGCGCTCCCATTTTTGTTATTCATTATCGAACCTGCTCCAGCATTATCACTATTTTATTTTGTATTTATATCCCTGATCACCTGACCAGAAGTCTTGTTCCTCCTGCCACCGAACGTCACTAATTCCCACTATATCTAAATTTAACCTATCCATTTCCCTTTTTAAATTTTCTAACCTAACTGCTCTATTAAGGGATCTGACATTCGACGCTCCGATCCGTAGGACGCCAGTTTGTTTCTCCCGATAAAGTCGTCCTGAGTAGTCCTCGCCCAGAGATCCGAATGAGGGACTATTTTACCTCCGGAATATTTTACCCAAGAGGACGCCATCATCATTTAACCACACAGTAAAGCTGCATGCCCTCGGGAAGAATTACGGCTGTGGTTTTCCTGAACTCAGCCTTTCGCAGTAGCAGCACTGCTAGGCTGTTACAAGGCGAGATCAGTCAATCATCCAGACTGTAGCCCCTGCAACTACTGAAATGGCTGTTGCACCTCTTCCGGAACCACACTTTTGTCTGGCCTCCCAACAGATACCGCTGCGTTGTGGTTGCACCTACGGTACGGCCATCTGTATCGCTGAGGCACGCAAGCCTCCCCACCGACGGCAAGGTCCATAGTTCGTGGGGTGGCATCAGCAGCTATCCCTCCTTAATGCAGGGTAAACCAACTACGTCGACATTAGGCCCAAGTTCTGCTGACTAACATAACACTACCGAACACCGGCCGCTTGGACAGTCGTATGCCCGTAAGCTCTGTGAACAGCTTCACAGTACGTCACATGTGTCTCTTGTCTCTCTGCCTGACTGCGAACGACTGTCTGCCTACGTGGTCAACAAGCTGTTCCACGAAACTGCAGCCAAAGACTCACCCGGCGATTAGACAGAAATGGATCGCGCCAGTAGGCAAAGATATAAAAACACAGAACCATCCGACAAGGCTCACTTAGTTCAGAGCCTGTTGAGCTTAAAACATAAGAAAATTTTGCACCTAACGCATCAGTTGAAGATTAAATCACGTCGTTATCAGACGCTGTTCTCAGATTAACTATCAGAAAATCGCCGATGACCACTGTCGCTAATTGTGATAACTATTAGCGAGGGAAAATATGATAGAATCCACAGTTCTCTGGAACATATCTTCCTGGAAAAATAGTCCAGTTATAAGCCAAATGATTTCTAAATATATACTGAAATTCCTGAAAATCAGTAACATTAATCGAACACTTACAGATGTTACCTTGATACTGCACGTCTGTTACGCAAATAAAGTCTGTTGCTGGTAACTATTTCGTTGACTTATCATGCAACTTGTGGTACAATTTTAACCTGCTACCCTACCAAATCTCACATATTACCTTAGCGCTTAGAAATTAAACAAAACCGTAAGTCATTTGTTCCATCACATCACTCGTTGGTATGCGACCTAAAAATGTTAATTCAAATGTATAAAGCAAGCACGTCAACGGACCTATGTGAGCTCCCTGAAAAGAGACATTCGCGCAGACATGAACGAAACTTCGGCACTGTACTCTTCGCCTCCACAGCAGCACTGCCACAATTCATGCTCGCAGCAGCAACACGTAACCCTCCGGCAGGCGCGCCTACTGTTGCCACAAGAGCAGGAGCACCTTGTAAAATATACAACATGGTCATTTGCCAGTAAAAACAAACTTGTCTTAAAGAAACTATTATATTTATTGAAGAAACCAGTTCACACTCAATATCTTCAACATTTATAACAAAAGGCTTTGCTCTTTTAGTTCTTTAAATAATAATTTAGCAAGTTTTTCTGACATATTTTCCCTTTCATAACACCTTTCACAGACAATTTGTTTGCGAATTAATTCCGTAGGCAATGGCTATCTCCTTGTAATTCTTTGAAATGAGTGTAAGGCACACGTCTTAGTTACAATATCAACCCCACCTTTTGTCATGTTGTACTCAGTTATGGTTTCAGGATTGTTTGTTTCTTCATCCACTGTCGTTACGTCAAGCACAACATACAAAACTACAGGGTGGCGCAGAGAAATGGAAAATTTCGAAATAACGTCATTTCCATGAATAAATTCATAAAACTAGTAATTTCTTAACGAAAGTGAATGTATTCACTACGCCATTATTCAGTATGTCTTTACAATCACAATGTCCAAAAGTGTCTCTTTACTTTTTAAAGATGACATCGGAAAGATGTGCTTCAATTCGGCGTTCACACTCTAACAGCTTGTTATGAAAACTCTGGAATGCGCGGTGTAGCAAATCTTGGGGAATGGCAGTGATTTCGTTTTCAATGTTCTCCTTCAGTTCATGGATTGTTGCAGGACGTGTACGGTACACCATGCCTTTAAGATATCCCCACAGGAAGAAGTCGCACACACTAAGATCAGGGGATCTCGCAGGCCATGCAATGTCACCGTTACGTGAAATAATGCGTCTTCCAAACAATTGACGAACTGCTGCCATCGATTGTAGAGCAGTGTGTGACGTGGCTCCGTCCTGCTGAAACCACATGTTTTCGACGTTAAGATTAAGCTAGTACAGTCTCAGTGTAAAGAATGTTTGAAGCATGTCAACATATCGAGCGGATGTTACTGTCACTGCACTACCATCCTCACGTTCAAAAAAATAAGGGCCTATAACACCATGACATGATACAGCACACCATATTGTGACCTTGGCGCTATGTAGTGGTCGGTGGTGAAACTCACAAGGATTGTCCTCTGCCCAACAACGAAAATTCTGTTTGTTCACGAATCCGTTCGTGTGGAAATGGTCTTCGTCTGATATCCATAAGTTACCGAGAAAATTCGCGTCCTCGTTGATTTTAGCTAATGTCTGGCTACTGAACTCCATACGTGACGCTGTGTGTCGTTCATGTAAGTGTTGCACAATCTGCACTTATAGGGATTGAAGTCTAATTCGTGCAGTATTCTTTGTAAGCTTCGTCGCTTAACCCCTAACGAAGATGAATGCTGTCGAACGGAGCGCCGAGGACTTCTCTCGATTGCAGATCTAGCAGCTGCAATGTTCTCTGGGGTACGTACAGTTGGAATGCCACCTGGAGGTTTCCTTTTCAAGGCAGATCCTGTTTCTTCAAAATTACGCACCCACGTTGTAATCGCATGCGCAGATGGGACACGTCCATGACGTCCAAGCTGGTAATGCCGTCGAAATGTTCTCTGCGCGGCAGTCGCACTATCACCATTTTTGTAAAACGCTCTCACAGCTACTACTGCACGTTCCGCACCAGTCCAAATCACCATGATTACTAAATGACAATGCGTTCACTAGTGGTCCCACCAAAGTGCACTCCTTATTGCTAGCCCTTCGACGTTTGTTTTTACCGACAGGTGAAAATCTCCACGAAAATTATTTATAATGGTCCCGACTTGATGAAAGACAACAGAGACATCGCTTCTAGTGAAGATTCAATAAAATTACATTCGCTAATCCTACATCAATTCAGCGTATCTAATTGTGAAAGCATGATTAGATAAGCATTGTTCGCATATAAATTAGAGAAAGAAAGACAAATCTTTTTGAATGGAAGATAATTGTGTTTCCCGGTATCGCTCATGAAGAAACCGTGCGCCTGCAAGACGGTTGCTTTCATAAAATGCGCATGGTGCTGCAAATTTGTGCTTCGGTTGTTTTTATGATAATTATCACGCACAATACTGTTCTGGCACATCAAGCAATGCGGACGATAAAAAATAAGATGTTGTACCGTTGTATGACAGGAAAAATTAATAACTGAATATATCTTTATAATTTCGCACATCTTACAATGTTTGTTGACATACTCTGAAATAAAATTGAAAAATTCGGTTGATTAGGAAAAAAAAATTACACGAGCAGGATTGGAACACAGTATCTCCAGAGCAATAGCCATTAACCTTTACCGCTGCGCTACGCTGACTTGCTCGAAATATATGTAATATTACAGATATACAACGCACTCAATGATCTTCAATATCGATTTTCTCAAAAACCAAGGCCCGTCGCTAAAAACCGGATTGCCAGGTACCCAGGGTAAGTGCCTCTGAAACTTATTTTAAGCGCATCAAAATCCATGATTTACTGTGCGAAGTGTCCCCTTGTTAGACAAAACCAGCAAATGGAACACGCTTGTTACTGTAGGTGCGGCTCGGCAGCAGAGCCAGGACGGTCACAATGCTGAGCGCGGTAGTTTTGTAACACCTATTTTTGACTTATTTTGGATCATTACCGATTTTTCTATGTCAGTTTGTAATATTACTTATATATAACGTTTTATCTGTCATGGAAACTCTTTGACTATGTGTACATGTTTCAATTATGTTAATTTTTCAACGATATTGTTTAAATTATGCTTGTGAATTGAAATAACTACCGAAGTGATCATTATGTAATGTACCATAAATGACGGTCCATAATTATGGACCGTAGGGTTCAGTGTAAAAGATTTAGGGGAGCTCCTCTGATACGGAAGTAGCCTGGCGGAGTGGAAAAGGTTTGTCCGGAAAATACGTATAAAAGTTGAATAATAACTTTATTTTACAATTATTCAGGTATTACTCTCCTGGAAATTGATATAAGAACACCGTGAATTCATTGTCCCAGGAAGGGGAAACTTTATTGACACATTCCTGGGGTCAGATACATCACATGATCACACTGACAGAACCACAGGCACATAGACACAGGCAGAAGAGCATGCACAATGTCGGCACTAGCACAGTGTATATCCACCTTTCGCAGCAATGCAGGCTGCTATTCTCCCATAGAGACGATCGTAGAGATGCTGGATGTGGTCCTGTGGAACGGCTTGCCATGCCATTTCCACCTGGCGCCTCAGTTGGACCAGCGTTCGTGCTGGACGTGCAGACCGCGTGAGACGACGCTTCATTCAGTCCCAAACATGCTCAATGGGGGACGGATCCGGAGACCTTGCTGGCCAGGGTAGTTGACTTACACCTTCTAGAGCACGTTGGGTGGCACGGGATACATGCGGACTTGCATTGTCCTGTTGGAACAGCAAGTTCCCTTGCCGTTCTAGGAATGGTAGAACGATGGGTTCGATGACAGTTTGGATGTACCGTGCACTATTCAGTGTCCCCTCGTTGATCACCAGAGGTGTACAGCCAGTGTAGGAGATCGCTCCCCACACCATGATGCCGGGTGTTGGCCCTGTGTTACTCGGTCGTATGCAGTCCTGATTGTGGCGCTCACCTGCACGGCGCCAAACACGCATACGACCATCATTGGCACCAAGGCAGAAGCGACTCTCATCGCTGAAGACGACACGTCTCCATTCGTCCCTCCATTCACGCCTGTCGCGACACCACTGGAGGCGGGCTGCACGATGTTGGGGCGTGAGCGGAAGACGGCCTAACGGTGTGCGGGACCGTAGCCCAGCTTCATGGGGACGGTTGCGAATGGTCCTCGCCGATACCCCAGGAGCAACAGTGTCCCAAATTTGCTGCGAAGTGGCGGTGCGGTCCCCTACGGCACTGCGTAGGATCCTACGGTCTTGGCGTGCATCCGTGCGTCGCTGCGGTCCGGTCCCAGGTCGACGGGCACGTGCACCTTCCGCCGACCACTGGCGACAACATCGATGTACTGTGGAGACCTCACGCCCCACGTGTTGAGCAATTCGGCGGTACGTCCACCTGGCCTCCCGCATGCCCACTATACGCCCTCGCTCAAAATCCGTCAACTGCACATACAGTTCACGTCCACGCTGTTGCGGCATGCTACCAGTGTTAAAGACTGCGATGGAGCTCCGTATGCCACGGCAAACTGGCTGACACTGACGGTGGCGGTGCACAAATGCTGCGCAGCTAGCGCCATTCGACGGCCAACACCGCGGTTCCTGGTGTGTCCGCTGTGCCGTGCGTGTGATCATTGCTTGTACAGCCGTCTCGCAGTGTCCGGAGCAAGTATGGTGGGTCTGACACACCGGTGTCAATGTGTTCTTTTTTCCATTTCCAGGAGTGTAGTTAGAGTTGGTTGTGCTTTACTTAAGCAATTAATGATAAGAATGCGTACCTTTTCTCTTACATATTGGTGTAGTAATGAGAGTGGTTCTTCAAACCATGAAAGCTTAAAGGTCCTCACGTACCAGTCTAGTTATTTAATGAAGCAATGCAAAGGCTCCTTCAAGCCAAGATAGTTAGATTTGGATTCTGTTTAGTTGCTTCAAATCGAGTTTAAGAATGAACTGTTTACTGTGTGATATATTCTAATGCAAGTTGATTAATGCACAGGCGTAGAGAGCCTGTATTAGGAAATGAAGTTATGGACTGTGATCATTAGTAGACCCCTCATTTAAATTCGAAATCATTTCAAGCTTTTCGCTGTTCAGTGTTGCTACTAGCTACATGTGTGTCGGTATTTGGTTTTATAATCTGTTGCACCTAGTTCATTTAAGGTGCGTTTTGTTGCTGTTTACTATCTCGTTGGGCATTGGCTTATCTGACTATCTAGTAAGTAGCACATAAGGTTAGGTTACTGTGTAGTGGTGTTAACAGTTATAAGAAAAGTGTTTAGTGAGTGTGTGTGTCAAGGATGGTTAGGTTAGCGTTAGCACTGCCTTCAGCTTTATGATTTTCCTTGACACCACAATGCTTAATTAGGCTGGCAACCTCTTTTAATATACTCATTTGACCTACGTAATATGACACATTGGTGTCGAAACATATCTGGGTAAATCTAAAAGTAAACTAATTGTGTTGGCACAAGGCTAATTTCCAAAACAACCCGGTTTCTTTTAATATGTAATTTTACAACTTGCGTTTGCGCTGGGAGAACGTCTGTTCCAGACCCATCATTTACTATTGTTTATACTCTGCTTTAGTGTTTCGGAAACGAATCCCAGTTGGAACGTACTATTTCCATCAGGTTACCTCACGGTGACAACTGCTTAAAAATTCCTCGCAGAGGTACAACGTTAGCATCGATTGTCGTTTAAGACGGTCGGTGGTAGTGTTACAGTAGTAAAGAATCGAAGTTAAATAAGAAGAAATAAAAATATCCCATTAATCGCTTATCAGTCAGAGCATTATAACCACCGAACTACTATCCATAAGCCCATCCAGGCGATAGCAGCGTCGCCGGGCGAGGAATGGCTGCCAGTCAGACACACGCACGGTATATGTAGTATCAGTGAACGTGCTGTCCGTGTGTGTAATGGGGAAGGCGCGTCAGATATCAAAGTTTCACCGAGGGCAGATTGTAAAGGCTCGGCACGAGCTTTTTGGAAACTGCTCAACTTAACGTGTGTTCTGGGAGTGCTGTGGTGAGTGTCTTCAACACGTGGCGAAACAGTTCGTCGTGGAGTTGGGTGGCCGCCGATCATTATAAATGTCGGACGTAGGCAGACTGGTAAAACAGGACAGGCAGCGAACTGTGGCTTTATTACTGATGAATCCCAATAATTTCTTCCTCATGCCGATGTGAGGCAGTGAATTCGACGTCTTCCAGGGAAACAGCTCCTTGACACATGTACTGCTGGACGAGACAAGCTGGCGGCGGCTCTATTATGCTTTGGAGGACATTCACGTTGGTACGTGTTGATACAAAGCATAGCAACACGTCTCACTTTCCTTTTACTAGACCGACCAAACAGTGTGTGAAAAACGTGACTTTAATTAGTAGTAGTTTAAAGAGCATCTACGTTGCCCGAGTTTGTTGGAATTTAAAAAAAAAAAAGGGTTCAGATGGCTCTGAGCACTATGGGACTCAACATCTATGGTCATCAGTCCCCTAGAACTTAGAACTACTTTAACCTAACTACCCTAAGGACATCGCACACATCCATGCCCGAGGCAGGATTCGAACTTTCGAGCGTAGAAGTTGCGCTGTTCCGGACTGAGCGCCTAGAACCGCTTGGCCACCACGGCCGGCTGTTGGAATTTATGTGCAGATTTTTTTTTTTTTTCATCAGTCTACTGACTGGTTTGATGCGGCCCGCCACGAATTCCTTTCCTGTGCTAATCTCTTCATCTCAGAGTAGCACTTGCAACCTACGTCCTCAATTATTTACTTGACGTATTCCAATCTCTGTCTTCCTTTACAGTTTTTGCCCTCTACAACTCCCTCTAGTACCATGGAAGTCATTCCCTCATGTCTTAGCAGATGTCCTATCATCCTGTCCCTTCTCCTTATCAGTGTTTTCCACATATTCATTTCCTCTCCGATTCTGAGTAGAACCTCCTCATTCCTTATCTTATCAGTCCACCTAATTTTCAACATTCGTCTATAGCACCACATCTCAAATGCTTCTATTCTCTTCTGTTCCGGTTTTCCCACAGTCCATGTTTCACTACCACACAATGCTGTACTCCAGACGTACATCCTCAGAAATTTCTTCCTCAAATTAAGGCCGGTATTTGATATTAGTAGACTTCTCTTGGCCAGAAATGCCTTTTTTTGCCATAGCGAGTCTGCTTTTGATGTCCTCCTTGCTCCGTCCGTCATTGGTTATTTTACTGCCTAGGTAGCAGAATTCCTTAACTTCATTGACTTCGTGACCATCAATCCTGTTCTCATTTCTACTACTTCTTATTACCCTCTGTCTTTGTCCGATTTACTCTCAAACCATACTGTGTACTCATTAGATTGTTCATTCCGTTCAGCAGATCATTTAATTCTTCTTCACTTTCACTCAGGATAGCAATGTCATCAGCGAATCGTACCAATGATATCCTTTCACCTTGTATTTTAATTCCACTCCTGAACCTTTCTTTTATTTCCATCATTGCTTCCTCGATGTACAGATTGAAGAGTAGGGGCGAAAGGCTACAGCCTTGTCTTACACCCTTCTTAATACGAGCACTTCCTTCTTGATTGACTACTCTTATTATTCCCTCTTGGTCGTTGTACATATTGTATATGACCCGTCTCTCGCTATAGCTTACAGCTACTTTTTTCAGAATTTCGAACAGCTTGCACCAATTTATATTGTCGAACGCTTTTTCCAGGTCGACAAACCCTATGAACGTGTCTTGATTTTTCTTGAGCCTTGCTTCCATTATTAGCCGTAACGTCGGAATTGCCTCTCTCGTCCCTTTACTTTTCCTAAAGCCAAACTGATCGTCACCTAGCGCATTCTCAATTTTCTTTTCCATTCTTCTGTATATTATTCTTGTAAGCAGCTTCGATGCATGAGCTGTTAAGCTGATTGTGCGATAATTTTCGCACTTGTCAGCTCTTGCCGTCTTCGGAATGGTGTGGATGATGCTTTTCCGAAAGTCAGATGGTATGTCGCCAGACTCATATATTCTACACACCAACGCGAATAGTCGTTTTGTTGCCACTTCCCCCAATGATTTTAGAAATTCTGATGGAATGTTATCTATCCCTTCTGCCTTATTTGACCGTAAGTCCTCCAAAGCTCTTTTAAATTCCGATTCTAATACCGGATCCCCTATCTCTTCTAAATTGACTCCTGTTTCTTCTTCTATCACATCAGACAAATCTTCACGCTCATAGAGGCTTTCAATGTATTCTTTCCAACTATCTGCTCTCTTCTCTGCAGTTAACAGTGGAATCCCCGTTGCACTCTTAATGTTACAACCGTTGCTTTTAATGTCACCAAAGGTTGTTTTGTCTTTCCTGTATGCTGAGTCTGTCCTTCCGACTATCATATCTTTTTCGATGTCTTCACATTTTTCCTGCAGCCATTTCGTCTTAGCTTCGCTGCACTTCCTATTTATTTCATTCCTCATCGACTTGTATATATGTATTCCTGATTTTCCCGCAACATGTTTGTACTTCGTCCTTTCATCAATCAGCTGAAGTATTTCTTCTGTTACCCATGGTTTCTTCGCAGCTACCTTCTTTGTACCTATGTTTTCCTTCCCAACTTCTGTGATGACCCTTTTTAGAGATGCCCATTCCTCTTCAACTGTGCTGCCTACTGGGCTATTCCTTATTGCTGTATCTATAGCGTTAGAGAACTTCAAACGTATCTCGTCATTCCTTACAACTTCCGTATCCCAGTTCTTTGCGTATTGATTCTTCCTGACTAATGTCTTGAACTTCAGCCTACTTTTCATCACTACTATATTGTGATCTGAGTTTATATCTGCTCCTGGGTACGCCTTACAATCCAGTATCTGATTTCGGAATCTCTGTCTGACCATGATGTAATCTAATTGAAATCTACCCGTTTCCCCAGGCCTTTTACAAGTATACCTCCTCCTCTTGTGATTCGTGAACAGGGTATTCGGTATTACTAGCTGAAACTTGTTACAGAACTCAATTAGTCTTTCTCCTCTTTCATTCCTTGCCCCAAGCCCATATTCTCCTGTAACCTTTTCTTCTACTCCTTCCCCTAGAACTGAATTCCAGTCGCCCATGTCTATTAGATTTTCGTCCTCCTTTACATACTGCATTACCCTTTCAATATCCTCATACACTTTCTCTATCTGTTCATCTTCAGCTTGCGACGTCGGCATGTATACCTGAACTATCGTTGTCGGTGTTGGTCTGCTGTCGATTCTGATTAGAACAACCCGGTCACTGAACTGTTCACAGTAACACACCCTCTGCCCTACCTTCCTATTCAGAACGAATCCTACACTTGTTATACCACTTTCTGCTGCTGTTGATATTACCCGATACTCATCTGACCAGAAATCCTTGTCTTCCTTCCACTTCACTTCACTGACTCCTACTATATCTACACTGAGCCTTTGCATTTCCCTTTTCAGATTGTCTAGTTTTGCTACCACTTTCAAGCTTCTGACATTCCACGCCCCGACTCGTAGAACGTTATCCTTTCGTTGATTATTCAATCTTTTTCTCATGGTAACCTCCCCCTTGGCAGTCCCCTCCCGGAGATCCGAATGGGGGTCTAGTCCGGAATCTTTTGCCAATGGAGAGATCTTCATGACACTTCTTCAATTACAGGCCACATGTCCTGTGGATACACGTTACGTGTCTTTAATGCAGTGGTTTCCATTGCCTTCTGCATCCGAATGTCGTTGATCATTGCTGATTCTTCCGCCTTTAGGGGCAATTTCCCACCCCTAGGGCAAGAGAGTGCCCCGAACCTCTATCCGCTCCCTCTGCCCTCTTTGACAAGACCGTTGGCAGAATGAGGCTGACTTCTTATACCGGAAGTCTTCGGCCGCCAATTTATCATAATTTAGGCAGTGGCGGGGATCGAACCCGGGACCGAAGGCGTTTTGATTATTAATCAAAGACGCTACCCCTAGACCATGAGAAAGGAAAATGCGGGCACTGCCCACAAAGCGAAGTCGAATGTGTCATTTGGACTGGCCGGTAAGGGGTCGCCTGCACTTTGCAGTTGTGGTTTGGGCGTACTGTGGACTCAAAACAAGGAACGGTCTGACAACAATGGGAAAGTATAAAGGAAAATGAATGTTGTCATGTAGAGTCTATGCCATACTATCTCTATTTAAGTACGAAGTTGTTGCTTGGTGAGACACTGAAGCATCATGTGTGAACGTGTTAGGTGGAAAGCTTAGTTAAATATCAACTGTTGTGAGTTGATAACTTATTTTAATATAGAAGAATTACGGAAAAAATGTTTAGTGATTTCAATGTAAGTAATTTAATTGTAGAAGCCCTCTTATAGCCCTTGCCCATCTTCAGTCGGAAACAATGTCAGCAATTAAATACCTTTCACTGCGTAGCATGATCACAACAGCAAGAGAAATCAAGACCGGGAAATTGGAAAAAGAAGTTGTTATTACATGGTGACAAGTTAAGACTTGGCATATCGCACTATATCGACTACCGCACTTAAAGTCAACTGACAACAAGAAAAACAGCTCACAGAGGAACTCGTGCAAGACACCCTGACGTCCAAGGAATATTGTACATTGGATGCAGAAAAATTTGGAAATTTGTGGTGAGTTACTATGTGACAAAACTCCGGAGGTTACCGGTCCCTAGTCTTACACCCTATATAACGCCTCTTGATTTGGTTGGATTTGTTCTTGGCCTCGGCTAAATCTCGGTGACAGTCGGTAGAGTGTTCAGATCGGTATCAAGTTACCAAGACGACGTTACACAAAATAACAGTGCTGAACTGAAGTGTCGACATGCGTGAGATATTTACTTAACCAAGAATCGTAATTAATTGTTCGTAATCAGTGTTTAACTGATTAATGATGAAATATTAATGATAAAACAAATACAGTCACATCCACAACCAATTCCCTACAAGCTGGTCATAATTTCAAGTATCTAAGAAATCGTAACAGTGGACTTGTTATTTGAGTCAAAGATTCTACACAAGCGCCGAGCGCTACAGTCAAATATTATCACTGCGCGTAATTATTACTCGGGAGTTTCATGTCAATAATTTGATAGAATTTTAAATCACAAAAGCACGAATTGGCACGAGAGGGTGTTTTATTACACAATATCAGTCACTTCCTAACCGAGTCTTGAGATGAAAACTTTCCCAGGTGTTGGGGGGACTTATATTATATGCTTCGGACGTATCACTGAAGTTCCATAAACCACTGGCTATATGAATGAAAATTGTCTATCAGTGTTCGTTGCCTAGATCACTGTCTAAGTAATGTTTAGTTCAATTATCTAGTTAAAAGTTCACTTTATTCTAGTCGGTAAAAGTCCTCCGTTCGAATTCTAATGCCTTGATATTTGAAGTCAGAAGATCGTATTACTGCGTCATAATAGATTGCAATTATTCAATCTCAAACACAATCTAAACGCGCCTACATGTACGAGCATTCAAATATATGACCTGCCTCGGCTATGTCTCGTAACATAGTGCCAATGCATTGAATTATACTTAGTCATTACTCACGATGCCAAAGAATACTCACACGGAGTATTCTTTGGGATCGTTGGTTCTACTTTGCTAATGTTAATTTATGCTAGTTTTGCGATTTATTATGATTTTGATTTTAATTTTACTGATATTTAATCTTTCTTTCGTAGATTGCTAAATTGTCAAGTCTTAGATTCCTGATTTAATTACTTGTTATTGTCCCATTAATAGTGATAAATGCAACTTCGTTCGCTTATTCACTTTTCTGGGAATTTGGGACTTGGGGGGAAATCTTTGGGGTATTGGGAGCTAATCTTTGATTTTTATTTCTCGTCCGAGGAAGTGGCATTACAACTACTTTAACTTAAATAACTTACGCTAAGGACAACACACACACACCCATGCCCGGGGGAGGACTCGAGCCTCCGGCGGGAAGGGCCGCGCAATCCGTCCATGGAGCCTCAAACCACACGGTCACTCCGCGCGGCCTGCGCTGCTGTCGCATTCTCTTCTCACTCTCTTTCGGGGGTTGGGAGTGGGTGGCCGTGAGGGGGGGGGGGGGGGGTTAAACCCAGACCGCCTGCGCGTGGCTTAGCACGTACACCCCTTCGTGGTGATCATGTTTCCCAACGGCAGTGGCGTTTTTCCACAAGATAATGCACCATGTCACAGAGTCCGAAGGGTAATGGAGTGGCTCTAGGAACACAGTGGAAGATTCCAGTTGATGTATTGGCTGTCAAACTCGCCAGATCTGAGCCCGATCCGTCACTGCTGGGATGTTGAACTTGGCGTCAGAGCTCTCCATCAACCTTTCCCGGATTTTAGAGGGAATTAGGGACCTGTGTTTGTAGATGTGGTTCCAACTACCTCCAGCGACTTACCAAGGCCTCATTGCTTGTATGTCATGACGCTTCGCTGCTTTTATCTGTGCCAAGGGTGGACATACCGGCTATTGGGTAAGTTTTCGTAATGTTCTGCCTGATCTGTGTACTTCTGCTTCTGTATCCAGACTCAGCAAACCACTGTGAAATTCATGGAAGGCGGTGCTTCCCATGGTACCACTTACTGCAGCTATTTCCCGTTTAATTTATGCATGGAGCGAGGGAAGAATGATTGCCTAAATCTCTTAGAACTAACGCTTTTTGTTGTTTAGGGGTAACTGCCACTCTTAATACCATGGAAACTGTCTAAATCCTTTTACAGTTAGTTTTGATTTTCTAACGAGTTTACTAGACGGTAAACGCCGCCATAATATGCAAGCAATGCAAGAAGACTGCTAGCATCTATGTTACCAGAGGACTAAAAAAATAATCCATTCACTTTGTCCCTGTTGATAGTCGCTTATCTAACGACGGCTTCCGGGAGCTACAAAAATTTGGTTTTCGGTATCAAACGTAAATATTGAATGAATTCAAACATTTAAAATGCTGTTATAACACTCTCAGTAAGAAGTTGGCTTACGTTAAAGATTAGCACAATAAGAAAAATATTAAATATATAATATGTGTATATGTTTTGAGTGAGGGTTTCTCACGGTGCGCAAACTACCCACACTATATTCATCCAGTAACTCAGAATGAGAGCATTTAGTGATTTTCAACAAAATTTACGCACAATTTCAAATGCTTTCGAAATTTCTTCTCGTTCAGAAAGTAGTGAAGGAAAGACACTATATCACTTACTACAATGTGGAGAGCTGTAATAACATTTGTTGTCTGATTGCAACACTCAAGCTTCTGCAAGTGGTGTTCGGGGGTTTGTGCTATTTGTTTCAACAAAGGTTCCTGTGAAGTCAAAGCTTTGTTGCGCACTTCCTTATAAGGTGGAAAATGGGCTAGTGCGTATATATGGCGTTACTGGATAATTCACTGATCTGTTTTTGTGATATTTAATTCTCACGATTGATTTCTAAGTAATACAGATTCATATGCAGACGGAGCTGTAGCAATTCAACTCAATCGAAGATTAAGTACATTAACCCTAGAGGGGGCTCGCTGCTCTGAAAAGTACAACATCAGCAGTTTTTATGCCTAATTAATGCTTTAAAAGTAAGATATTGCGCCATTATTGCCATGTATTCCATTGCTGATGTTTTCTCGACAATTTTTAAATGGCCTCAGTTTATTTGGTTAGCTTCCTCAGTTTATTTCCTGAACTGTAAGCAACGACGTGTCGAATGATGTAAAAAATACAACGCGCGCCGACTGGTGTAACAGTTGCAAGATTTGTTCCAGCAGTCACTGTTCAGAGGAAAGTGAACTAGAAAGTAAAATACACTAGTTCGTTTTTTTAGTTTTTATAGATGGAAATTAAACGTTACTTTGGTTACACAGACATCTAAATGTATTTAGCCATTTCATTTCTTTTATGTTTGGTTCGAATTCAAAGTGTGTATCAAGAAATTCGCAAACTGCTCGAAGAAAGTGATGGTCTATACAGACTTTTCAGAATTGGAGGAAAGTAAAGTAGATTTGAGTGATGAAAACACTGAATAGCACCATGGCAGTGAATGTCAACTTAGGTGAGAACGGCGATGAGCCCGAAGGGACAGCAGATGTATGAGGGTTCTTTATTGAAAAGACAAGGTTTCACCTTGGTGTAAAAGCGAGTGTGTTAAAACATCAAAACCAACAGGAAAAACTTTGTACAAATTCCAGCAGATCCCATGAGAAACTTGATGGGATTTACTGATGACGTTAGCGCTTTTTTGAAAGGAATTGACCTTGACTTTACTGATGAAATCGTAAACTATACAAATACCTATATAAATAAACAGCGTGATACACGTGAATTCTCGCACAAAGGAGGTTATAAAGTGACGAAATAATGGCTGTGTCCGGGATTTTTTGAAGAAGAAGAACAAGAACAAGAACAAGAGCAAGAGAAAGCCATCATACTAATGTACTGGAAATCGGGGCAGTAGATGGGATAGGAATGTTACTGCTTAGGACTTCAATGAGCTACGATAAGTTTCTACTTTTTCTAAGCTGTATGCGGTTTGGTCCAAATCGGGTATCTAATGCTCCTGAGGACATAGTGAAAAGGTATGTTGTGCCTACAGAAAATTCTAACAGGTACCTTACAACTGACAATCGATACACAAGCTACTTCCATTCTGAATACTTGCTGCAGAATACTATCACTTGCATTGGTACAATGACGAAGAACAGATGTGAAATTCTTCCAGATTTTCTCCCAAACAAAACAAAACAAAATTGGGAGTGTAACGTTTGGATTTCAATAGGATAAGACCTTAGTTTCACATGCTACTTGTAAAAAATGTGCTATCATACCAGGTGCTCGCTTTCCTTTGATCAGTGAATAGATGATCGTATAAAGTGGAATCGGTTTGCCCTCCCCACGAATCGATAATGTACAAAAAGTATTTATGTCCCACGTGCGGAAGAGTTACAGAACGCAAAAGTTTTTCGTACACCAGTTTCTTGACCTTGCTGGATTTCGTGCAGGACACGACTACATTTCTGTATTTCCCAGTCAATTCGTCTACTCGTTTTTCAACGTTAGGACAAAATTTTCCAGATCGTTCTTGCATATATAAAAAATAACATATGGGAGCAGGATTCGAACACGCTACCTCCATCGTGGTAGCCGTGATCCATTACCGCTGCGCTACGGTGACTTGCTCAGAATGTATGTAATGTCATGGGTATACAAAGCGAGCAAAGAACTAAAAAATCGATGTTCTCAAAAATAATGCCGGTCGCTAAAAAACTGGATAGCCAAGTCATCAGGGTAAGTGCCTCTACAACATATTTGAAGCACATTAAATCCGTGATTTACGGTATGTAAGTATGTTTCCAGACCCTGACGCTATTTATTATAGGTCGGCAATTCTTGGGATCACACGGCCTGTACAGGGCGTACGGATTACACTTTTCTATTTTATCGCGAATAATGGGTGCACTTTTGCGGGAGATTCGCGTTGGCTAGCCGCTGGCGTTAGTCCAAGCAGTATCTCCGCGAAGGGAGGATAATGTGTAGGCGTTTCCCCAGAAGCGGCGCGCGTCTATCTTATCCGAGCCGTCCACTCACTGGCACGCCCGTGCTAATTACATAAGGGCTGGAGAGGCGGCAGTCCGCTATCTCGTAGCCTCGCACTGCTCTTGTAAACACTGCCGTAGGCCGGCAGCTAAGCCTTATTACTCCACCTCCGCAGTGTGGACTCGTCACGTAAAATAGCTGAGTCCATCCACTGCTTATACGGAACAGTTAACATTTTACAAGGGCGAGCCAATGGAAAATAGTAAATCTACGTACGAGGTTTGTCCGGAAAATACGTATAAAAGTTGAACAATAACTTTATTTTACAATTAGTCAGGTATTACACTCTTGGAAATTGAAATAAGAACACCGCGAATTCATTGTCCCAGGAAGGGGAAACTTTATTGACACATTCCTGGGGTCAGATACATCACATGATCACACTGACAGAACCACAGCCACATAGACACAGGCAACAGAGCATGCACAATGTCGGCACTAGCACAGTGTATATCCACCTTTCGCAGCAATGCAGGCTGCTATTCTCCCATGGAGACGATCGTAGAGATGCTGGATGTGGTCCTGTGGAACGGCTTGCCATGCCATTTCCACCTGGTGCCTCAGTTGGACCAGCGTTCGCGCTGGACGTGCAGACCGCGTGAGACGACGCTTCATCCAGTCTCAAACATGCTCAATAGGGGACTGATCCGGAGATCTTGCTGGCCAGGGTAGTTGACTTACACCTTCTAGAGCACGTTGGGTGGCACGGGATACATGCGGACGTGCATTGTCCTGTTGGAACAGCAAGTTCCCTTGCCGGTCTAGGAATGGTAGAACGATGGGTTCGATGACGGTTTGGATGTACCGTGCACTATTCAGTGTCCCCTCGACGATCACCAGAGGTGTAAGGCCAGTGTAGGAGATCGCTCCCCACACCATGATGCCGGGTGTTGGCCCTGTGTGCCTCGGTCGTATGCAGTCCTGATTGTGGCGCTCACCTGCACGGCGCCAAACACGCATACGACCATCATTGGCACCAACGCAGAAGCGACTCTCATCGCTGAAGACGACACGTCTCCATTCGTCCCTCCATTCACGCCTGTCGCGACACCACTTGAGGCGGGCTGCACGATGTTGGGGCGTGAGCGTAAGACGGCCTAACGGTGTGCGGGACCGTAGCCCAGCTTCATGGAGACGGTTGCGAATGGTCCTCGCCGATACCCCAGGACCAACAGTGTCCCTAATTTGCTGGGAAGTGGCGGTGCGGTCCCCTACGGCACTGCGTAGGATCCTACGGTCTTGGCGTGCATCCGTGCGTCGCTGCGGTCCGGTCCCAGGTCGACGGGCACGTGCACCTTCCTCCGACCACTGGCGACAACATCGATGAACTGTGGAGACCTCACGCCCCACGTGTTGAGCAATTCGGCGGTGCGTCCACCCGGCCTCCCGCATGCCCACTATACACCCTCGCTCAAAGTCCGTCAACTGCACATACGGTTCACGTCCAGGCTGTCGCGGAATGCTACCAGTGTTAAAGAGTGCGATGGAGCTCCGTATGCCACGGCAAACTGGCTGACACTGACGGTGGCGGTGCACAAATGTTGCGCAGCTAGCGCCATTCGACGGCCAACACCGCGGTTCCTGGTGTGTCCGCTGTGCCGTGCCTGTGATCATTGCTTGTACAGCCCTCTCGCAGTGTCCGGAGCAAGTATGGAGGGTCTGACACACCGGTGTCAATGTGTTCTTTTTTCCATTTCCCGGAGTGTAGAATATGGTCTCCTTCAAAGTAGTCGCCCTGAGACGCGATACAATTCTTTCAATGCCGTTTTCACTGTTGATAACATTGCTGAATGTCTTCAGTTGTGATGTTGTTCAGTTGCCGTGTCGTTTCCGTCTTCATGGCTCCCACATTTCTCAAGTGCCGCCCCCGAAGCATCATTTTGCATTTCGGGAATATGAAAAAGTCACACGGGGTAAATCGGGTGAATAAGGTGGGAGGTCTGTCACGCTGAGTGAGCTTCGGGCCAAAAACTCGTGCACAACGAGTGACGTGTGAGCGGGTGCATTGTCGTGATGAAGGATCCACCGGCCCCCTTTTGCCAACTCCGATCGAACTCAGGCCACACGAGCTCGGAGACGAGTCAGAACTTCAACTTTAAATTTTCCGTTCACTCTCTGGCCGGGAGGGGCAAATTCCTTGTGAACAATGCCCCTAGAATCAAAGAATACAATCAACATTGTCTTCACATTGGACCTTGATTTTCGCGACTTTTTTGTTCTCGTTTCTCCTGCTAGTTTCTATTCCTTGCTTTGTGATTTGAGCTCCACTTCGAATTCGTAAAACCAGGACACGTCTCCCGTGATGACTCGGTTGAGAAAGTCCCCTCGTTCCTCTGCTACCAACCAATCCTCACAGCACTCAACCCTCTTTGCTTTCTGTTCTGGCGTCAAGAGCTTCGGTACGATTTTCGCACACAATTTCTTCATTTCAAGTTTTTCTGTCAGGATTTCGTCAACGATTGTTTCGGGGATTGACAGCTCGTCAGCAATCATTCTGACTATCAATCTACGGTCTTTAAGAACACGAGCCCGAATTCGTTCAACATTTGCATCGGAACTCTATGTGTACGGGTGTCCTGGGCGAGGGTCATCGTTCACTTCTTCTCGGCCATCCCGGAAGCTTTTTAACCACTTGTTCACGGTTGGTTTCCTCAGAGAATTGTCTCCGTAAACCTGTTTCAAACACTCAAAAACCTCACGGCCATTCTTGCCTAGCTTTGCAAGAAACTTGATGTTGACGCGCTGTTCCTCAATCAGAGAGAGCTTCATGCCGACGGCAGGTGAAAAAGGGCAACTGTCAACAAGCTGCCGCACACTCCCACCTTCACGCTGAGTACTCTGACTCGAACTGAGCGTTGATGGGATTGATTACAACAGTAGTCCCACCTGGCGGTGACTGCAACCTCTAACATAAAGACATTATTCAACTTTTATACGTATTTTCCGGACAAACCTCGTATGTACCCACATTCGGTTTGGGTTACACGATTAATCAGTCTAACCTAAAAGCCGTAAATTCAACTAAATACCTAGGTATTACAATTGCGAACCACTTAAATTGGAAGGAATGCTCCTTCCAAATGTTGTGGGGAAGGCTAACGAAGGACTGCGGTTTATTGGCAGAACACTTAGAAAATTTAACAGACCTACACTACGCTTGTCTTTCCTCCTTCAGAATACTGCTGCGCGGTGTGGGGTCCTTGCCACAAACGGAGTACATCGAGAAAGTTCAAAGAAAGACAGCACGTTTTGTATTATCCAGATATATGGGAGAGAGTGTCACAGAAATGATACGAGGTTTGGGCTGGAAAACATTACCAGAAAGGCGTTTTTCGTTGCGACGGAATCTTATGAAATTCCAATCACCCACTTTCACCTCCGAATGCGAAAATATTTTTTTGACACCGACCTACACAGGGAGGAACGATCACCACGATAAAATAAGGGAAATCAGAGCTCGTACGGAAAGATATAGGTGTTCATTGTTTCCGGGCGCTATACGATATTGGAATAATAGAGAATTGTGAAGGTGGTTCGATGAACCCTCCGCCAGGCACTTGAATGTCATTTTGCAGAGTATCCATGTAGATGTAGATGTGGAACTGAAATGATCGAACGGCATTGATGGCGGCAGGCCCCCTTCAGGGACGTTCGGCCGGCGAGTTTCAAGTCTTATATCAGGCGACGACATGTTGGGTGACTTGTTGGTGATGATGAAATGATGATGAGGACAACATAACACCAAATCCAAGGGTGTAGAAAAATCTTCAACCCAGCCGGGAACGGTATCCCGGGCTAGCAGAATGGTAGGCAAACACGTTACCACATCTTTTTTTTTGGGGGGGGGGGGTCCTAGCTGACGTCACATAGCATCCGTTGAAGTTCGTTGTTGATCCCTTCACTCAGTTCTTTTATTACACAGAACAACCAGCTCTCTGACCAATCACGCCAAACTACCGTGCCAGCTAAGCTGGCGGACTATGGCGCTGAAATATCTCATGATAAACAGGCAGCGCATATTACTCGTACGAATGTGGATTTATGTAGACTGACTTTTGTGCAATAAGAGATCTTTGTTTTAAGTGGCTGCCAGCAATGGTAGTGTCTCCACTTCACGAAATCTGA
The DNA here is from genome assembly GCF_023897955.1 of Schistocerca gregaria. Classification (NCBI taxonomy): domain Eukaryota; kingdom Metazoa; phylum Arthropoda; class Insecta; order Orthoptera; family Acrididae; genus Schistocerca; species Schistocerca gregaria. Next base: position 199,799,907 of record NC_064922.1, read on the forward strand.
GGTGGTGGATGCTAATTCTCTGCCACTGTAGCGTTCTTTTGTTTCAGTTTTCTGGGACAAAAGGGATAACAGTCCTGAAACACGGTGCCTGGCCCCTCTCTATCCCCATACTCTCTGGTTTGGTACAAGCAGACGTCACGCCCTTCCCCAGACTCTAATCTGTCCTCAACGGCAGCATATTAAGGATACTGGCGGAATGTGATGACGAGCTTGAAAAGCATTTCAGTCGTGGATTTTGCGTAGGTAACCCGAGGTCTCTATGACCTGTGTGTGGAAACGGAACGCTTTTATGTTGAAGAAATTCAAACGGCTTCCAGGCACCCAGAAAAATTTACGTGATGGAACTGGACCGGATTTCGTGTAAATACCATTTACCATTTGTTCAAATGGCTCCAAGCACTATGGGACTTAACATCTGAGGTCATCAGTCCCCTAGACTTAGAACTACTTAAACCACATCCATGCACGAGGCAGGACTCGAACCTGCGACCGTAGCAGCAGCGCGGTTCCGGACTGAAGCGCCTAGAATCGCTAGGCCACAGCGGCTGACTACCATCTGTAAAACATTTATTGCAAAAGTTTATGGAGTGCAAAGATTAAGAAAACTGATAATGTGTAAATTTCCAGCTTCACAAACTTTCTAAATGTATCCGACGGCTATTGACGCTTGATAAATTTAAAATACACTAAATCGAATAGAAGTCTTTGACTATATATTAAGGGCTCGCAGCTTCCTTAAATAAAACTTGAACAAGAAATAATATAGTCTAATTTTGTAATTTAAACACATTTAGGGAAAGGAAAAAAGCTATTAATGCCATTATGCAGTGTAGTTGTTTTGATAAAGACGACCAGCTGCCGTTCTAGAATTTTATACCATAATTCACATCTACAAGCGAGATCCCGACTAATCCGAGAACAGGAACATGATGGGTAACAAAGACAATTACTTACAAATGCATGCCGCGTGGGTTAGCCGTGCGGTGTGAGGAGTCTTGTCACGGTTCACGCGTCTCCCCCCGTCGGAGGTTGGAGTCCTCTCTCTGGCATAGGTATGTGTTTGTGTGTATGTGTGTGTGTGTGTATGTGTGTGTGTGTGTGTGTGTGTGGGTGGGTGTGTGTGTGCTTAGCGTAATTTAGTTTAAGTAGTGCGTAAGCCTAGGGACCGATGACTTCCGCAGTTTGGTACCATAGTCCTTACCACAGATTTCCGAATTTTACAAATGCATCCCCGTTAACATATTGTCTGTATATCTAAACACCGATTTAATTATAAACTTGGCCTGTGCCAGATTACAAAACCTCAAGGAAAAAATTTAACAAATTAGAAATGGCTACCCACGGCTCTTCAAAAATTTAATGCTGACGAGCAGATGACAAAATTTAAGAAAAGTCAATGACCGGGGAAAAGGCCGTTTATTAACCTACAAACCGTTATCCCGACGAAGTAAAACTCTGAAACCCATATTAATTAAAACACGAGATAGGATGTCTATTTTGAAATAAAGAGAATAAAACAAAATATTACAATTATAGCGGCAGAACCCCATAGCAAAGTTAGATAATGTAACTCCTTGCGGACCGAAGTGATGCAGGAGGCGGCAGACTCGGCGAAGATGGTGTCAGCAGCCAGTGCACGCAGGCAACACGTCCGCAAGAGAACTATGGGGCCAACACGATAGATGTCCTCTGCGTTGAGTCACAACAGCCTGAAAACTGGAAAAACTTAGGCGAGTATCTGACTTGCGGCACCACTAGCCTCTTTCACCATCTCCCACAATCGGCGTTCAGTCAGGAAATAGTTCCCTTAGCAGGCGCAACCTTCACCAAAGTCAACGGTCCTCCGCACACGGAATCACCGATCATTTAAACCATTTTAAAACACTTATACTCTGTGTGATTTACTGCTGAGAATACACTTACGTGAACCACACCTCTAGTATTGCAGCCCCTTGATTCTGATCAGCACCGGCGGCAGGATACAAATACAGGAAGCCAACCAAGTCATCACTAATGTCTTCCTCTCCTGCATTATGCCGTCTAACGTGCTTCACCAACACCGACTCAAAGGAAGGCCTCGGCGCTTGTTGGTGACGTCACGTCAGCTAGGCACGGCGAACGCCAGGTCTGTTGCACGCAGAAACGCCTGGGCGTGCTTATCACTATAAGTCTCTTACTTTTGGACAAACTGTTTGGTATTGTTTTGGATCCTCCACTTTTATTTAGATGAAAGATTGTCTTACTATCGTAAAGCTACAAACGAAGATCATAGTTCTGTATTACTAAATCCTGTCGAAACAAACGTAAATATATATGAGAAGATGCTTTGCCCCATTGCAAGCTTCGGAAGTTTTACATTCAAGTAACTATATTTACTTGATCCATTTTGTTATCGAAACTTACCCCAACCCCCTTACAATGAACTCATTTCTTCTATTTATTTATTTATTTTCGTTTGACATCGTCACTGGAAATGTGAACTAATTTACATGTGTAAATGTCCAGCTGTTGCCAGTCATTAGATAACAGACGTTTTCAACGAAAATAATTCTAAAGAGGAAACAAAATAGCTTCATACATCAAAAATACTGCTGAGCTTAAACTTTTTTAAACATGCACATTAGAAAAGATAAATATTCCTCTCCTGCAACTGAAATGAGAAACTTTATAAGTTAAAAAAACTATATTTGATAAAACAAGTACCTCTCTTTTGCCTCTTCTTCTGTCCGCCACCACCTCCCCCAACGTGTACAATCGCAAGATATTTCATTAACATTCAGTGCTCCTCACCCCATAGTCAACCAAGATACCTAAAGAAGAGCACCAACATGTTCACAGTTTCTTGTAAAAGCAACCTAGTACAAACGTAACTTCCTCAGATTTACAAATAAGGTAAAGAAGCGCGTATTCTGTTGCCGCTGGACCATGAAGTTGTTTTTGTATGTCAGTCCTTAAAACAGGTGGAAATTTAAGTTCAGGAGTACACTATTTGTTAAGAAGTGTGATGAATTGCACAATTAATTGATTGCAGAAATCTCTCAGAACAATATGTGTTCGTCAACTACCGCCAACAGTTTCACATTTTCCTGTGTCAGTGAGGGAGACACAACCATTATGAGTATGCCGGCAACAGACCTGGCGTTCGCTGTGCCTATCTGACGTGACGTCACGAACAAGCGCCGAGGCCTTCCTTTGAGTCGGTGTTGGCTTTACCAACTCAAAGCTCACTGGGCCGACGGACGGTGTACCACCGAAAATGTAGATAAAATATCTTCTGCACCTTCAAAAAATTTTCGCCGTTTAATATCTGGCCATAAATTGTAATATACTGCTATTTATTACATAAACAGCTATCATGTGTTATGTAAGAAAATACCGATGCACTGTCACAATGTTTAAGTTGCAGGTCTGTGCATGCGTGTGAATATGGACAGCGTTATCCACTGTGACAGAATTATAAGGACTCCTTGAGATTACTCAGGATTGGGTTTTCACACAATGCGAAGCAAGGGGTCGTTTTGGAATACCGCAGCACAAACAAACAGAGACATCAATCGTGCCGGTAAGGCACATGCAACGAACAGTGCCCCGTCAGGATTGAGCCGCTGCAGAATCTGAGCGCTGGGTCGTCCATTGTAAATATGCCTGTGGGATGCGACTATTCTTTTCACCGCAAGCAGTGTAAAGCTTTGATCTATTTTTTATATTCTTCCTTACCCTTTTACTTACTGTGTTGCGTACCTTTAATTACGTTACTTACGTTTTCCTTGTACAGTAGTGACATGAAATTTTCGTAACGTATCAAACATTTCAAACATAATGGTTTAATATGTTATGGTACACTATGATATTTTGAGTTGCGATGACACAGTGTTGTCATGCTAATTATATGTCCACCCACACACGATAACGATAGTTAATGAGAAGCTTAATAAGTGGTCAACAAAATTTACGAAGACAAAACAGACGCATTTACACATCTGCATATCCGTTTATGTTTGTTAGGACATTCCTTGATTCAGCTTACCGTCAGGAAAAACCTCATAGTGTTTGGGGCTCATGTAACACTGAAAATGCAGATAAAATATCTTCCGCAACATACAAAATTTTCCATTCGTTTAATATCTGGTGATAAATTGTAATATATTGCTAATTCTGAATCTGTAACCTTTATTACAGAAACTGTATTCATTTCGTAATGGATGTAATAATGTATTTATTTGTGAATGTATACAATTGATTGTAATTATAAAGTAAATGTTTTTAATTACTAACTCATAGCCAAGGCAAATTTATTTCAATGTATCGATAGCAAAGACTAAACCATAGAAGGTGTGCCGTTGTTTGCCTTTGCATGTGGAGAGTCTCTGTCTCTCTGCGAGAAGCAGCGTTGCCAACTTGACGGATTACCCGATAAATTTGACGGGCTTTTATGTTGTGCAAAGGGTAAAATTTAGTTTTGACGGTTGACGGTGTAAGTAGGCTGTTTACGTTTTTTTATTGGTAACGCCACGTAGCGGTCTGAAAATCACTGGCTGTGCCGTGTGCAGTCTGTGGCTGGTTTGCATTGTTGTCTGCGATTGTAGTGTTGAGCAGCGGCAGCTGGATGCTAACAGCGCGTAGCGTTGCGCAGTTGGAGGCGAGCCGCCAGCAGTGGTGGACGTGGGGAGAGAGATGGCGGAGTTTTGTAATTTTTAAGACTGGATGTCATGAACTATCATATATATTTTGACTATTAAGGTAAATACACTGTTTGTTCTCTATTAAAATCTTTCATTTGCTAACTATACCTATCAGTAGTTAGTGCCTTCCGTAGTTTGAATCTTTTATTTAGCTGGCAGTAGTGGTGCTCGCTGTATTGCAGTAGTTCGAGTAACGAAGATTTTTGTGAGGTAAGTGATTTGTAAAACGTATAGGTTAATGTTAGTCAGGGCCATTCTTTCATAGGGATTTTTGGAAGTCAGATTGCGTTGCGCCAAAAATATTGTGTTTCAGTCTAAGCACAGTCGTTTATAAATTGTTCTAAGGGGACGTTTCATAACGGATTTTTGACGGACATTATTAAAACTGGGACTCGTTTTGACGGACTTTTCTGGTTTCATATAATTTCGAAAAAAAATATATTTTCTTTGATAAAACTATCAGGAATGCAAATCTATGTCCATCTGCAACAGAGTGCCATGGATGTATTGCATTAAAAGTAAGCTTCACTAAGGATGTAGAAAAAAAAAGGGGTTGTATTTTTGATTTGTTCATTCACATTAAATACATGTAGGATGTAGCTCAACTAAAAGTAACTACTTAGATTTTCTTCATATTGAACAATGTACATGGCTACTTTGTAGCTAACACTATCAAAAATGTTCAAATGTGTGTGAAATCTTATGGGATTGCTAAGGTCATCAGTTCATCAGTCCCTAAGTTTACACACTACTTAACCTAAATTATCCTAAGGACAAACACACACACACATCCATGGCCGAGGGAGGACTCCTTCTCCAGAACCAGCCGGACAGTCCATGACTGCAGCGACTTATACCGCACGGCTAATCGCACGCGGCGCTAACACTATGAAATATCTCTGATGTCTGGCAAACTCGGTGAAATGCGCTAATTTATGTTGTAAGCATACAATAGTAAGTAAGAGTCCCGTACTCACGAAATGAGCTTAGGGAGCTGAAGCAGGAATTCTGGAACACCACCCTGGGAAGGGTCCGAGTGGAGATGGTTTCCCATCAAACCTCCTCCGACCTATTACGAAGCGCCGACCGTGCTTTTTATACATGGGGGATGACGGTCACTTAACATCCCCATCCGACGGACGAATCACTGTCAACAGTGTCACATGTCCTTCATCATGACAGATTCTGGAGAGGTTTGGAATTTAATCCAGGATATTGGGGAAGAAACTGGCGATCAGGAAGTTTAAAGTACAATCTTTCGTCCCCTGGCCAGCCAAATAAGGCAGCGAAAGTACCATCGACCACCTGGATTCTAACTGGTTCTAAGCATACTATACGCGCCTCTAGTACCAGCAGCACACTAACAAAAATATGCTGGTAGCACACTGGACTCGCATTCGGGAGGACGACGGTTCAATCCCGCGTCCGGACATCCTGATTTAGGTTTTCCGTTATTTCCCTAAATCTCTCCAGGCAAATGCCGGGATGGTTCCAGTGAAAGGGCACGGCCGACATCCTCCCCTAATCCGATGAGACCTCGCTGTCTGGACTCCTCCCCGAAAACAAACCAACCCCCAAAAGTATGCTTTGCTCTATGATTTAATGCCGCGAATTTGGATACTGAGCGCAACACATTAGTGTACGGTACTTATCGAGAATTGTAATTTGGAGTGATCGGTTGCGAGGGGACAAGGAAAGGGCGAGAAGAAACTTTATATTGTAATCACCCATTGCAGGCAACAGGAAGCTGTATTTTGAGCTTCCATGAGATGCTGCGGCTTTCTTTTCCGAAATAGAGTAGAATATATCCCCCGCGATAAGCCAGCAAGCGCATCGTGATTCACTTTCTTAAAAATAACAATGAATATAGAGCAACAAAAGACAGGCACCGACAGACAGCTCAGCTCGGCAACAAAGGAGACGACAGTACAGTCAACACTGGCTAATGCTACGCTGCCCTGTTGACAACGAACATCTGCAAATCTCTGGGGCACGAATTCTGCCGACTGCTGCCGATCATAACTGGAGACCTGCGTGCCAGGCTACGAACTACAGTGTTGTAGTGATATACTACGTGTTTAACAACTTGTGACTAGTGGTCTTTATGTTTGTTTTTACCACCAACTGAACATATCTGAATCTCAAGCGGTATTACAGAAAAGAGTGATTTAGTGACAAACAATTAAAGGATTTGTTCTTAGAGATCTCCAGGGAACCTATTAGTGCGTGGTGTAAATATTGACAATGCAACCTGAATGTGCGTTTGTCAGATGGAAAAAGTACGAAACATTTATAAGCCGCTGAACCTTTTTCATCTTGACGACTGTCATCATTGCCATTTCAGTCTATCAAACATACCTACGAACGTGCAACTGCTGAAGCCGCTCTTACATTGTTTGAAGCCGGCCGGTGTGGACCAGCGGTTCTAGGCGCTTCAGTTCGGAATCCTGCATCGAACATGGATGTGTGTGATGTCCTTAGGTTAGTTAGGTTTACGTAATTCTAAGTTCTAGCGGACTGATGACCTCAGATGTTAAGTCCCGTAGTGCTCAGAGCCCTATGAACCATTTGAACCATTGTTTGAAGAAATTTTTTCAAAGTGCTGAGCCAGCATCTTTTTTATGGCTATACCGTACATATAAGTGGTTCCATCAGCAACATTCTCTTACAAGACGATGTTGGTAATGACATTTCTGTTCAAATTCAAGTGGCTCTGAGCACTATCGTACTTAACATCTATGATCATCAGTCCGCTAGAACTTAGAACTACTTAAACCTAACTAACCTAATGACATCACACAACACCCAGTCCTCACAAGGCAGAGAAAATCCCTGACCCTGCCGGGAATCGAACCCGGGAACCCGGGCGCCGGAAGCGAGAACGCTACCGCACGACCACGAGCTGCGGACTGATATGTCTGTCTTATTATAGATGAATCTACAGACATATCTGTCACCAAATTGTTGGGTGTGTGCATTGTATATTTTTCGAAACAACATAGCATAGATATTTAACAAGAACAGGGGAATGCTGAATGTATTGTTACTGCAGTAAAGTCCTTACTTCCAGATTATGGTTCAAACATTAAGCAAATGAGAGGATCGGTACAAATAATGCCTCAGTAATGGTGGGTATTAACAATGGGGTCTACCAGAAACTGAAATTTGAGGTCCCTAATCTTGTATTGATTCCCTCTGTTTGCCATTCAGTTCAGTTAGAAGTGTTCTATCCTGCCCAAATACTACCAGGGAATCTTGATTTCTTAATTTGTGAAACTTACTTTTGGTTTTCTAAATCTACTTCTCGACAAGCCACGTGTAGGGAGTTCTTTAAATCAATAAATGATGGAGCCGAACCCCTTAAAATTAAATAGCATTCAGATACAAAGTGGCTATCGATCGAAGTTGCTGTTAATAGCATTAAGTCAGTGGTTTGAACTACAGCAACCTTTTTAAATATCCAGACATCAGACTAAATGCTACACAGCTGAACTATTAAATAATATGTACTCTGATGCCATCAATGAGCTTTATGTTCTGTTTCTTACACCAAGTCTCGGAGAATGTCAATTAGTTAGTTAATGTCCGGTTTCAGTCTAAATTTACCTGCCTCGGTAACTGTTCATTCTTGTACTGAATAACAGAGGCTTAACTAATTTGCAGTTTTGAGTATTAATTTCTCTCACTTAAGGTTACGTAAAATTTCAGAGGCAAAACTAATAACTAAGAATACAACACAAATTAACGGTGCGCAAATTCATTTATTCTGTATTTAACTTATTGAGTGACTTCTGCTTCTTTGGTGTATATCTCATTGTTCTTATGTAAAAATTAAATCAGTTACTCATTCGCTTAACGTAAACTCAGTTCAATCTTCCAGTAATTAAAAGTAAGTTGCTCGCCTTTTTCCAAATTATGCATTATGTTACGATGAGTTTACTGAACGTCATATTTTTTTACGTAAGGAAGCTTCAGTTGCTGTCAGTCATTTATTTAACCAGCAACTTCATTTAACGTTGCTTTCAAAATTTACTATTTCAGGAAAAGTAATTGCAAACTCAGTGTTTTCTTACTCATGTATTTTATCGTGAACTGTTGTTTTATGGAAAAGCGTGACAACCTTGTGTTCCAAAGCCGGTGATTATTTGCTTAATTTTCTTTGCTATTACCTTTCTTAAGATTTTAGATATCTATTGTTCTAGTGTGCTGGCGACCGTTTCAGTATCCATTTTTAGCTAATCAATATTTTTTGTGTTAAGAGTATTTTTTGCGTTAAAAATATTACATTTTACCCTTTCTCCTCCTGTGTGGTTTGTGAGCACTATATTCCACCCTTTTCAAAATTATTATCATTATTTAGGTTAGGTTTCCTTCAGAAGGGTCTGTTGTACACTTTTCTCCTACTCAACTGTATTATTTTCCTACGGTAACGATAGCCTTACTCAATGTAAAATTTCACTAGGCATACGCGAGCACAGTGATTCATATCGTAATCCAATAGACCGATTAGGAAGAGGGATGTTACAGCAGCACAGTAATCTCACAGTCAAAAGGCCAAAGCACTTAACGTATCAGACTCTGCAAAGCACCACACTCTCCGTACATTAGGTCATATATATTGAATCCCCAAATGAGAGGACAATGATTTAAACTGATCAAGATTGCTACTATATTGCGCATTTGGAAATAATGTCGCAGAGCCCCGGTGTCAAGAGGCCCCCTACCAAATCTTAAGGGGCAACGAGACCAAACCAAGGACCAACACACCACATCACTCCGAGCGGAACAGAGTCAGAGGTGAGTCTGCAAACTACACTGCCATTGACAGCGACCACTGCGCGGCTCGCGGTGATACGGCCAGGCTCTCTAGTTGGTAGGCGCTTTCTGTGGCGAGTAATCGCTAGTTCTCTAGTGTACACGGCAGGCGATTTGAAAGAAGGAAGCCACCATGGCTGAATAATAGTATAATAGTCTCTCTGTGTGTGTCTGTTTGTTCGTGCGCCTGTGGTTACGTGCGTGTGTACTTTCTGTCACAGCTCTAGAACATGGGGAGCAAATTAAACCTAAATCGGAGGAAATTTGACACAATAATGCGAGGCGCTTACTGTGAGTGAAATATAGCGTTGGTATTCTTATTTCTAGGAGCAAGGTTGGGGGAAAAGGTAATGTGTGAGAATGACTGTGGAATGGCTGCAGCAATTAAAAGCAAACTTGATAAATATTTAACTTACCGCATGTAAAAATACGCAGTTGGGCGAAGACATCCCTAAACTCCATAGAGGTTGAGGATCGGAAGGGTGTGATGTGTGAAAATAAACGGAAACGACCAATCTTGCTGCCGAATCTGTAGTCTGCTTACCTGGTTGGGAGAGAGAACAGAGGCACCAGGGGAAGAAAATAGAATAGTTTCGAAGAGTTGCATACATCAACATCTACATACATAGTTTAGAAGCCACTGTACAACGCACGAGGAAGGATTGCAGCAGTATTATAGCATGTGGACAAAAAAGGTATGGCCAAAGTTCCAACAAGCATCCCCCATAAAGAGAAGAATAAAATGCGTTCTATGGACATGGGTTTGGAAGTACTTTATTTCCTTGTTAGAGATCATTTTATACTTTTCCTTCGTAATCACTTTTATCATGGGAAACTTACAAAAACAGACAGTAAGAACATAACACGAAATGCTTTCTTACGTTGTATGTACAGATACTCTCTTGTTTGCGTTCGGTTAAAATGTACAGTAAGCTATTTTTAGTTTGTTCATCGCCATTGTCTTTTGTTGTAGTTGAACGAAGGTAATGACGACATATGACTTCATTCATCGCTTGTGTTAACATGCGTCTAACTTCCTTGCTCTACTAGCATCAAGCACTTGGCATGACCTGTTTACCGCTCGTCATGGACTGTTCAAGCGTGTAGCATCAGTTGTAATGTGTTCGTCATGGCCTACGTAAGCGCATAACATTAACTGTTTCGTGTTCTTCACAAACTATGCAAGCAGGTAGTATCAACGGTTTAGCGTTCAATACGGACTTGGTTTCCAGCACAGTGTAATGGAAGTGGATTCAAATGTGGAGTTCGCATATGCCCACTTGCCGCACAGATTATCGAATCGTGTTGGCTCTGAATCCCCACGTTTGTATCGGAAGAAATTTCTGGAACGATGGTACTCCTACAGGACAACGTTTAAAGCAACAAAGCAAGGCGACTACACAAGTGACTGCATGCACAGTCTCAAGCATGCTTCAAGAGGGGCATTCAATAAGTAATGCAACGCATTTTCTTTCTCGGCCAATTTCTGTTAAAAATTGCGAAATTTGTTGTGGGACATCGTGGAATATTCCCGATTCTGCTCCTATAAAAAAATGGCTCTGAGCACCATGGGACTTAACATCTGAGGTCATCAGTCCCCTAGAACGTAGAACTACTTAAACCTAACTAACCTAAGGACATCACACACATCCATGCCCGAGGCAGGATTCGAACCTGCGACCGTAGCGGTCGCGCGGGTCCAGATTGTAGCGCATAGAATCGCTCGGCCACACCGGCCAGTTTCTGCTCCTATATTTTCAAGATGTTTTGATAGGTGGCTACACTTCTGCTGGCGACAGTAAACGTAGCCTTCAAAACGTCGTCATTAATGGACGTGTTTTCCAAATAGAACGGCCTCATTGACGTTTTTCTTTGGCGGGGAACCAGATCATCGTAAATATTCGTAGGTCGCTTTCAGAATGTCTACGGAGATCTGGCAGTCAACAAAAGCATGGTGAATCGTTGGGCTAGGGGTCTGTGGACATGGTAAAAAGGTCGTGCATGTCTCAATGTAATAGTTTCTGTACCTTACCGCCAAACACTGTTAATACTGAGGTGGTAACACGACTGTTGGCGGAGGAATCATTGATGTTGTCCTCGCGTAGATTGTATCCAACTCTCAATGTCCGTACAAGCGTCTCGATTCTGATCGAAACGAACATTTCTAAATCACTGCACATTCTCTAATTCAATTAGTCGACGTCTGGCACTGTTTCAACTTCGATGCAATTTCATTCGCATGCTGTCAAATAGCATGTGCTTACCAACAGCAACATTGCCTTGACAGCTAAGTAAATGGGAGAACTGTTGGGTTAATATACACATGCAAAACCCCTCAGAGGCGAGTAGATCAGTGCCAGGTTTGGTGCAACTGCTCCATTTTTTTCCTTAAACATAAAATGAGAGCGGAAACTATACATGGTTTGCAGAGGAGGAAGAACATGTCAAGAAAAAGGGAAGTAAAGAAAAATTAATCAGTGGCGTTTACAGAACCACACAGCCTAAAACGAGTCTTAAATGTTCAGTTTGGCCGTTATTTAAGCCTATAGTGGATGGCGATGGGAAAAAGGTTAATTTTGTTTGCTGTTCGCTGAGCAGTGAAATTTACGCTGATGTTTCTCGCTGTCCATGCATGTGGATCTTCCTTGGACGACATTTAACAGTAGGTTTTGTTTCATGGGTTTAGGCGGTAACGTGGGCATTATATGAAAAAGCCAGACTAGAACTTTAGCGCTTGATGCCTTTGAGTTGGAAGCTTGCGCAAGTAGCAATTGATTTGTATGATTACGAGATTCGTGTGTGTAGTGAGAAAGGCTGCTCACTATTGCCGTCCAAAATGGCACACGAGCCAGTCATTGCTGCAGCCAAGATAGGACGGCGGAAGAAGCTCTCTCTGCAAGTCGGCCACAAATGTCGAATGGAGAATACTCCGATGATGAGGGTTTAGTTCGCTCAGGAAATGAGAGTGTAAACGATGCCGAGGTGGTAGGTCACGTAGGTTCAGTAAATACGGAAAGAGGTACCGGTGTAGTCAGAGAAAGCAACAGTCCGATTTCGCAGGCAATATGCCGTAGAACAGTTGAGCCACGAGCGTATAGTCCTGGGGACATTACTGGAAGTGCTCAATTATAATCGATCATTCAGTTTATGCAAGAGGCAGAGAAGAGACGTCAGTAAAGGGAAGAAGAGAGACAGAAGGAAGAACGCCAGGAAATTCAGAGGACGGCTGATGAGATTGTCGAAAACGTAAATCAGATCAGGAATGAAGCTAAGGGTGTAAAATCAGAGGTTGAAGACATTAGGAAAACGTCAGATCAGGCGCGAACATTAGCGTTAGATTCCAGGTGAGAGTCTAGGACACCCAAATTAGTAGCAGGAGCCGTGCGCAGAAATGCCCAGATTATACGAGATCAGGCAGCGCTGGCAAAGGTCGAAGTGAGCGCAACCAAGAAGACTATTTCTGCTCTTAAAAACAGGGACATAGTGAAAAAACACAGCAAAAAATGCTAGAAATCAAAGACACATCTCACTACACAGCAGAATGAGCTGGCAGATGAGATGAGACGAATGTCCGGACGGGACACTGGTTTAGAAATGCAGCTCGTTGGTCACCAGGAATGTCAAAGACAAAATTTGGCATCGCAGCCTGGAGCCACATCCCCGGCACAGGCCGATATACGGCAGCAGCGCCCGCTTTATGGGGTACGACCCTCGGCCGAGCTCGCGCAGCCAATGGCGCGTAGTGCACAAAGTACCGATCCGGAAATCAATTGTGCACGACTCAGACGTACTGAAACATTGCTGTAAGACTCTGATGACACGAGACGACAGCACAACAGCATACAGGGATCTGTCGGCCAAGAAATCTCGGGCACATAGCGACAAAATTTAGAAAAAGGCCGGGGGTGCAAAATTACGAATATTTTCACTTAAGACATTTTCTATCGATTCAAAATTTCCAGGTTTACAAAGAGAACCACAATTTATTATACCCCAAGTCATGGATTGCTCAATATGATAGGTTACTAGCCGTGTCATGGTCACCAATATACAAACTGGAATTTGTCTGTCGATACCTGGAAGGTTGAATAGAGTAACACATGCGTACTGTTGAAACACACTGCCGGAGTTACGGCGAATTCAGGCAGGTTTTCCTTAACACTTACTGGTCACAGGACAGCCAAGAAAAAATTAAACAGCAGCTTATGTTAGGAAAAGATTACGAAGCATCGGGGTGCCGCAGTCCGGTAAAGATGTTCGAGTCGTTTGTCAACAAGAACCGCTACATAGACGAATCATATAGTGATAAGGAGATAATGCAACACTGCTACATGAAACTACTATTTATGTACCAGGAACTGCTCAATGGCAAAGGTAACGACACAATAGGTCCATTCAAGAGCGCTCTACGAGACTTAGACTTTGTCAAGGAAGCACAAAATGTGAGGGACCGAATGAGACATAATGAACAGAACTCACAAATTGCATCTGGAGGCAATAGTGATGGGCAAAATACAAATAGAAACCGGGCAACAAGAAATAATTGCCAAATCTAAAGATTTAACAATGAACCTCAGTGGAATGATAGAAGCAGATGGGGGACATACAAAATTCTAACCACTTTGTGCTGTCAGTCTGGACCTTAGGGTGAACAAAGAGCCGGCCGATGTGGCCGAGCAGTTCTAGGCGCTACAGTCTGGACCCGCGCAACCACTACGGTCACAGGTTTGAATCTTGCCTCTGGCATAGGTGTATGTGATAGGTTAGTTAGGTTTAAGTAGTACTAAGTTCTAGGAGACTGATGTCGTCGGAGCCATTTGAACCATTTGAATTTGTAAACAAGGACTAATGGAGAGATTCATAGGCGAAGATTGCGGAACCTGATCACCAGAACAATGTAGTGGATATCAGACCAACTAACCCCTCAAACACAAACTGCAGGAGAAGCCCATGTAGGATCTGAGTGATGGCCACTACGGTCTCAGCCCAAAACAAAGCCTCACATAATGTCGGTACAGGCAACATTAACTTACTGGAGTATGAAGACATATAAGAAGTGTTGTGTGAGAAAAAAGAGGTGATTAGCAGACAGGATTTACACCCCATCATACATGTAACCGTAGGTGACATCGGGCTGACGGGAGTTGAAAGCACCCACGACCTGCACTCAAAATCACTAACACAAGAATTAAAGGTGCCTTGATGGGGAACCACTCTTAGGTTCAGATTCAAATGCGACTTTTGGTTAACTGCCAAGGGCATATGCTAGAGGCGATCTTCATAGTAGTCCCCACTCCATCGAAATAGTGTTTGGAATGGACTTCTTAAGTGATCAGCAGGCTGTTCTGGAAGTAGGACGAAGTTAACTAACCTACAGAAATAGGACATGGTCATATTGTCATTTCCAGAGCGTGAAATATGAATACAGATCCCGATACAGTGTTTAAACCTGAGCTACATTACCATTCAGGAAGGAGCTGTAGGACCAGTACCTTGATACAGGAATACACAGACAGCAGGGGAGGCGACACAAATGAAGTGAGAGGTGGCAAGAGAACCGACTGCATGTTGAGCAACCTAGACAGTATCCCATCACGTGACAAGGAGGATCTGGAGAGTCTCTTAAGACAGAACGCCAATGTACACTTGCCAAAGACAGGTGCAATTACAAATTTTGAATATGCGTTCTTGGTACAGGACCACAAGACATTTTTTGTGCCTCCCTGCATGATACAAAATTGCCATGGAATCTCTGTTTTCTCCACGACCGATTTGAGATCAACTTTCTGGCAAATAACCCTTCAATTTGCAGGCGGAAATACATGGCATTTCTTGTGTTCAGCAAATGCTGTTAGTTCAAATGGTTTCCGTTTGGTCTGAATGTCTCCTCGGCTGTTTTCATTACAGGACTGGAGAGAATCCTTAGTGACTATTAAGTGAAAGATTACCAGCTATGTTGATGATCTACTGATTGTGGTGACAGCTTGGAGGCAACACAACATGTCGTTTGGGGAAACCCTCCATACATTCAGAGAGTGTAATGCCACTTCAAATATTACCAAATCATGTACCAGGACGACCAAAGTTAAATTCCTAGTCTAGACCACATAATTACAGTGGACGGAATCTCTCAGGATCCAGAAAAAATAGAAGCAGTAGCGAAATTTCCCATCCCAACAGTGAAAAAACAGGTCTGTGGGTTTCTTGGATTCCTCAGTTTCTACAAGAGATTTATACACATAAACAGTTGGCAACAATATGGACTTGACAACTCACTGGAAAGAAGTGTACATGGGTATGCGACGATGTGGCTGAGGATGATTTTCAAGCACTGAAAAACGCGCTCATTAATGCACCAATCCTTTCTCATCCCTCTCTAGAAATATAATTTTGTATTGTCACTGGCAGCTCCTATTGCGGTCTGGGGGTTATGATCTTCCAGAGGTACAATGAAGGTGGTGATATGGTTCACAAAACTACAGATTTCGGAAGACGTGTCCTGAGAAAATGTGAAAAATTTACTGTCACCGAGTTGGAAGCACTGGCGGTCGTCTGGGGTTCTGAGAAATTCGGATTCTTCTTGTGTGGCAGAGAAACAAGAGTATGAATCGACACTAAAACGTTGGAGGTTCTTATTACAGCAGAACTCTGCGCTAAAAGGTGGGTTCTTGCATTACAAGGATTTCATTTTACAGTCACACACATACCTTGGGAAGAGAACATCATTGCTGATGCGTTGTCATGATCACCTATAGGATTTTGGAGAAGTAGAATGAGTCCACTAGTGGAGGAGCACTTCAGCCTGTACTATATAAATAATATGTGACTGTGAGATTTGCAAGACAGCGGGAGAGAACAAGAGAAAGACCCATCTCTGTCAGTCTTGATGGGCAGATTCAAGGACGGCGCAGAAACAAAGATTAGGCTGTTGTATTTGTTATGTAAAGGGGTGCTTTTCTACGGAGGCGAAGGGGAAGATGCACTGTGACGCGTCTGCATCCCTGACGCATCGTCAATAAAGTGATACGGCACACTCTAGAGTTACACGCACTTTGGAGCCAAAAAGTGCTGTCCGAAGCTACGCAAATGTTTCACATGGCTCTAAGCACTATGGGACGTAACATCGGAGGTCATCAGTCCCCTAGACTTAGGACTACTTAAACCTAACTAACCTAAGGACAGCACACACATCCAAGTCCGAGGCAGGATTCGAACCTGCGACCGCAACAGCAGCGTGGTTCCAAACTGAAGCGCCTAGAACCGCTAGGCCACAACGGCCAGCTGAAGCTACGCACC
Organism: Schistocerca gregaria; assembly: GCF_023897955.1. Lineage (NCBI taxonomy): Eukaryota > Metazoa > Arthropoda > Insecta > Orthoptera > Acrididae > Schistocerca > Schistocerca gregaria. The sequence goes on from NC_064922.1 coordinate 199,816,700, forward strand.
CTGTGATACTTTCAAGATATGTAAAGGAGTACAGGCGGTGTGTAAGGTATGTCAGGGGTCGAAACACACAGCAGTCGCCTGTCATTCCGACGAAATTAAAGCGTATGCCCGCCAAAGATCTCATGGGACCTCTCCCGCGCACGAGCAAGGGGTATTTCTACCAACTAGTTGTGGAGCTAACGTCACTTTGACGCCATTGAAGAAGGCTACTGCGCGAACGGAGACTAAAGCTTTTCGATAACATTTCCTGTCGCAAGTAGGACATGTGGGCAGAATCATCTCCGACAATGTACCCCAGATTTGTTCAAACAAACTGAAGGTCACAGGACAAGACTATTACAGCGCCATCTATCACAAAGCGAAAACTGAGGTCCAACTAAAAAATTCATATTTCTTTACGTACTACACGAATATGTAATAAAAAACGGGGGTTTCTATTTAAGAAAACGCAGTTGATATCCGTTTGACCTATGGCACTGCCATCTAGCGGGCGAACCATAGCGCCATCTGGTTTCCCCCTTCAAGCTAGACGAGTTCCGTTCTTTGTAATTTTTCCGTTTGATGCTTATTTGCCCGGTCACTATCAATGGACCAACCTGTATAACCCCTTGCCAGCGATGTGGAAGTGGTAGGATACTCTTAGCAGTGCCAGTTGCGTTGACAGTGAGCAATCACCCCACGAATTTATAGCAGTTCTGAAGCGAATGCCGTGAATTGTTTCCTTCAGTTTAGAAATTAATTTGAATTCACGAGGGCTTAAGTCAGGGCAGTGCAGTAGGTGGTATAGCACATAGCAGCCGCTTCAGTCAAACAAATCAGTAACAGCTTCCACTGTATGTGCTTGAGCATTGTCCTGCAAAATGATGATAAGGTCCTGCAGGTTATGTTCGAAAAATGAACAGCACAGAGACAGAAGTGATGAAACTTTCTGCAGGACCTGACCATCATTTTGCAGGACAATGCTCAAGCAGGTACAGTGCGATCTGTTATTGAATTTCTTACCTGGTGTGTCTGCTAAGTGCTATACCACCTACTATACCCCTCTGACTTAAGCCCTCGTGAGTGCAACTCGATTTCTAAACTGAAGGTAACACTTCACGGCATTCGCTTCAGAACAGCTAAAAATTCGTCGGGCAACAGACCCCGGCGCTTGAACTGTCAACACAACTGACACTGCTAAGAGTATCCTACGACTTCCACATCGCCGGCAACGGGTTATACGCAATGCTAGTGACTACTTTGAAGGTCTGTAAAACTTTGAAATACGTATCTATTTTGCACGAGCTGTAAATAAATAGTTGCCAATATTACAGTTCCAACCCTCGTAGAATAAAACTTGTACAGTTAGGTCATCAAGTTAGTGTTCAGTACCATTTGCGACGGATTAATTTGTGTAGACATTTAGCGTATTGTGATTCTTGAGTTTCTCCCGGCGTATTTGATAATCAAAATATCCACTGGTGTACTGCCGGTCTATAGTGTCCAACGGGCACAATATTTCGGCGATCAAACATGTCGCCATCATCAGTTCACCCGTGGATATTTTGATTTAGCCTATTGTTCTTTATTTGTTAGCATTTGCTCTTTTTGGACGATTTATTGTAATAATTAGATGATAAGATCTCCTCCTGTGACATCTGATTAATCAGTTTGGCGTTCGTAGTTTTCTGTCCAGCATTATCACTTTGATGATTTGAAATTTGTGACGTTTCTAAGATGTTTCTCAGATAGTAATTTATTTCGTGGATAGGAATGTGTCGATTTCTCGGGGGGGGGGGGGGGGGGGAAATGTAGTAGTAGCGTGTTACGCCACAGTAAAGTTGTGTGTTTGAACAATTGAAAATTGTTTTCTTTTTTGCTTCACGAGTAATTGCACAAGTCGTGGAGTCACAATTCTTTCCAGACTTCGTCTTGGAATGTAGTAATGGTTTGGCTTCTTCCGTTGTGTGCATTGCCGGTGGGGTGTATGCACGGCCTGCTCCACCATTTGGAGTGAGGAGGCGATAGTGGTGCCACAGAAGTTGATTTGTGATCCGACAGTGGATCTTGGAGTGATTTGGATCATGCCGCGGATACCGGTGGGAGTATCTCGCGAGATGGACGTGGCTTGTCCACGCCACAGGCATGGTGACTTACAGTATGATTATTTTTCTCGCTGTAGTTCGATTAAGGTTACCGTCATTGGAGCGATATGTGCTCGTTGACGGTTATAGAGTGTGGTTACACTTATTGATAACCGTCTATGGTGCCATATTTACCGGTGAAGGAACTTTTTCGTCTGTGGTTATGGCAAAATTGATTGTCGCTAGGAGTGCGTCGATGTTCGTCTTGAGTTCTTTCCATTGTGGATCGCCAGCGCCAGAGGTGCGTCATTGGCAAAGATTTACCGATGACACATCACTGGCATGAGCACGAGAAATGCGAATCACGGTATTACATTTTTATAAGACTACAAAGAAAATGTAGAATGGGACCAGTTGAAAGACACTGATCGTTCTGCACTAAAAGATTATTCACAAGACCTAGTATTTTTATGTCATTGCTGCAGCTGTTAACTGGTGTTATCTGAATGCGCTTTTTGAGAGTAATTAGTTTCAGAGGGAAAGGTGAATTCGTGCCAGTCTCAGATCTATGTTTTCAGCACAGAGAGGAGTGTTCAGACGGTGGTGAGCAGTATTCGGTCCAGATTCTGCGCCAGATTTCTCCATCCAATAAAGTGGAACCAGGTGATCAAAGTCCAGAGTATCATAAAGTAACACTTAGGGGTATCTAAACTTGGTGATGGGTGGAATAATTAGAAGTAAGTGTTGCATGGTGCAAGAGCGCTGGAAGTATGAATGTGCAGGCTGTGCCGGTATAGCTCATTGGGGTGTATGAATGGTGTTGGGAAACTAAAATGACACTGACATACACAACAGTAACGGCTTCACGAATAGTAAACGATTCTTTAGGTATCTTTTTAGCTAAGAGATTAATTTCTTGTTGTTTCGTTATAGCCAGAAGACCACTGATAAAAAAAATCCATTGTAGCATCGTAGGAATGGGTGAAAAGCCATGTAGTTTGGACTTATATATGCAACTTAATGCATCTGCCATCATGGGGAACCTTTGATGTTGTGCAATCTTGGATTACCATATTTGACTGCAGCAGCCATATTAGAAAAATGGTGTCCTAATTAAGTCATACATTATAGCCATAAATATCGTAAGTAAACATCGTTATCTGCCATCCAACCAAGTTATACCTACTGGACGCACTTCATATGAAGGCACTGTGAGGTCCAGATGTCTGCAGATCATTGTGTCCAGACAATGAAGGCTGGCAGTGAGGTAAGGGAAGGAGTTTTGTAAGTGGATAATAAATTACAGTGATAAGGCTCCTAAATAAATACCCATATCTCTCCTACAGCTGAAAGGACAGCAGATCACACTAATTGCATAATAAATTATAGCGATTTTGATCCAAGATAAGCACCGTTATCCGGAAAGCAACGAATAGGATATCAAAATTCCATTTATTCTTGTCCTAGATCCGTGGTGGAGAGTGGCGGGGATGGCCATGTCATAAATTAAGGAAGGGTTTTTGGGAGGATGAGATAAAGATTACAGTCACATCACTGGGCTTGTATTCACGTAGCCACGATACTATGCACATCTTCTTGAGGTCAGGAGAATGACATAACATTGCTCTCACTTAATATATATTTTTATGCACGATTCTCTTTTGAAAGAGTTATTTTGCTGCATAGTTCTCTTTTAAAAGAGTTACATTCTGATCATGTATTTTGAACTCACGGGATGTTGTTTCATCATTAACTGTAACTTTGAGTCCTCTATCTAATCTTTAATGATGTAATGCATATTACTCATGATGTATGTATTAGCCGAAGTTCTAAACAGACGAATTTTATTAATCTCTTTCATCTCCTTTGACTATGTGTTAGAGTATTTTTTCGGTGATATAAAAGTTGATTTAGATTTTTGGCGTGTATGTCTTTGTTGAACGTAAGTCCTGATATTTGTTCCATGGTCACGCAAAAATCTATTATTAAATTGCTTTGTTAGATTTTCTTTATCTTGTCTATAAGTAGAACTTCAAGAGGTTCCCAGACCGATGGACAATACACAAGAATAAGTGAAATGACATTTAATTATGAATCTTCCAGGAAGTCGGGGTGTCGTATATAGTTTCCCTACTTTTTTTTGTTTTTTGTTTTTTGCAACCATTCCTCTTCAGACCACTCCAGAAGACTACTGCTAGTGATCTGTTTACACAGATTTATCGTCAATAACGAAATTGAAAGCTAAAGGATGTGTTGTTGGCCATTTAATGCTAGCTATTCGATTAGCCCACTACGTCTGTGGTATAAGGAGCATCTTGTAATGAGGCACTCCAGGCAGCCACATACTGTGACAAACGAATAATTATGAACGTTTTAGTGCTGACTGATTTCAAATGAAATTGTTGGTTGGGTTAAGTTTTAAATAAAAATATATATTAAGAATTCTCCAGTTTTCAGATTAAATTTTGCTGCCTTCTACGTTAGAGAGCTAGGTTACCAGTACATAAAAAATTATTCCTCATTTACTTCAATACTGGTTCATAACTGGTTTCATGGTATTAATTTCTGTTTTTACTTTAATTATTTTAGTTAACGTTGTAAATTTATTACATTATTGCAAAATGAGATGTGGCGGTCTTAGTTGCATATATATAATTTATTTATACCTGCGTCGACCACAAATATCTTGTTAATTTTCTCTCGCTTTTCGGAATCTGGCCACCTTCAAAAGGACATGAAATAAATTGATACACAGTATGTCCTCACTGTTATTGCCACTAATCTACGTGTTACCGCCGGAATACAAAGACTCAATTTATTTTATATAATTTGAAGAAACCAGTCTTCAAAAGGTGTCAATAAATTAATAACATATTTATGGCTTGTATCACATCTTTTGAGAACTTTGAGTACGTCTTGTGACGGTGCTTTATTATGTGCCTCAAATCAACACGTCACCATCAGGATATCTTCCAAAGTGAAGATACTTGTCTTAAAAGAACAAACACAACATGTAATTGCCATTACGAGTAAAATTATTTGAAAACCTTCACCATTCAGTTTACATGCCATATAAAACGACTTACTACGTATTACTCTACCACGTAATTACATTCTTAACATTGGTGCTCAACGGATGGTATGCTAGCGCTAAAAAAATCTGTCAAACATGTCATCAGGTGGCATGGTGTTACAAATGGTGTTACAAATATACACATAAGTCGAAGGATAAATTAATAACAAAAACATTACTAAAAATTTTTAACAGTATTTGGACGAAACACCTATAAGAAAGATTAGAAACAGTGGTTTATGAAAAAAATTACATGAATAAATTACTTTATTCATTTGACGTCTAACGAGAAGGGGATGAAGGTGACACATGGGGAGCATGGTGCGACAGTCATAAACAAATTGTAACAAATTGTATCTCATGCAGATGAGAGCCAGCCATTTACAGCATTGGCGAATCTTCACTACGATGAAAGAACAACCTGGGATTATTGAGCAAATGAACACACACCAGAAGGAGAGTATGGGGAAGAGCGTGGGGAGCAGCAGGAACGAGGAGAAGTACCCTTATTGACTTGTAGTGTTGGAACGCTAGTAAAATTTGTTGAACAATGAATTATCTTACAACCGTTACGTAGTATGTGTACTTTCAAACGCCATTAAGATATTGCTGACATCTTAAGCCTATACCAAACTCAACAAATACAATTTAACAACAAATGATCTGATGATTTTAAGGACCTAAAAAGTCAGTGCTTAGGACTTACACAATAGTCGCAGGCATCCTGCACGACTTCACGTCGCAACGTAAGAAATCTTTTGTATTGTGTCTAACGCGATGTATGGAAAAACCACGTACAGACGGCCGCTTTCCACACACTATCCATTTAAAGTAGTAGATTGCCGGGCAGGAGAGGAGCTCCTGGTGTACTTAACGGCCTTCCCCCCCTTCCCCCAACTCACAGTATGAAGTGCTTCTCCAATGAATCCTTGTTCCTAAGCACAGTTCCAAATTCTTGACCCACAAATTTTGCTACGATATTGCAGTGCTTGTGTTATTCCGAAATACGACGCAATGTTGCATCATATTTCTGTATACCACAGGTAATTCAGAGTCGTATCTATCCGCCGATACAGCGAAAGCTATTTTCAATCACAATGTATCCCCTGTACGTGAATATATATGAATGTACGAATGCACGTTGTACACAAATTGCTGACGACAGATGGAAGTTTTGATCTGGCCGTGTTTCGTGCTCGGATAGCCTAATGGGCAGGCAACTGCTCGCGATCAGCCGGGAATGCGGTATTCAGTATCATCATTCCATTGTATAGCTGATGGTTGTCTATAATCGCAACAGCTACTAAATTTTATGTAAAAAATTTTCTTGCGCTCTGCTATCATTTTCTAATGTGTGGTGCTGTATTCAATGATATGGCCATTGACTTAAGGGGAAATTACGTCTCTTAAAAACATTAAGAATAATCTAACTCAATGGGACATCCAGTGACTTCCATCTTAGAGAGAGGTGTATCTTTGATGGAACAGACTAACGCCAAAAACTGATGCCAAATGTTGATGTGCTATGGTGCGAAGAGAAGAGACATGGTATGCATCAACACAACAGAGCGACCTTTAACAGGAAGACCCAGTGTACAATTCTGTTTTAAGGCCTCTATTTTCTGAGACTTACAAGGGAATCGTTCAACCGTACATGTCGAAACACACACTTTCTTTTTTTATATACAAGGGTTGCCCAGAAGGTAATACACTACATTTTTTTCTCAGCCGAAAACAGTGCTACGAATGCGAAACGTTACATATGTATCATCTGGAGTCTCCTGCGTGAGGGCACCAAGTCTCCGTCTCTTCCGACAGATAGTGTAGATGTAGAACACTTTGAAAGTGGCGTCTGTAGGTGACGTACGTTACAAGCAGCGTGCCGACATTGAATTTCTCACTGCAGAGAAAGAAACTGTGGGTGATATTCACAAACGCTTGTGCAAAGTCTATGGAGTATATGCTGTCGACAGAGGTATAGTTAGTCGCTGGGCACGGAGAAGTCATCAGAAGGCGGTTCGGCGGAGGTGCACAATTTGCAGCGCTAGGGGGGGACCGTCCACGGCTGTCACATCTGACATGTTGCAAAGAGCTCATGATGTCATTTGCGAGCGCAGACGCATTACGACTCGGCAGTTGGCGCTGCATCTGTCAATCGGCAAAGGAAGTGTGGATGCAACTATCCACAACAGAACTTCCTCCATTTGTATATTTAAAAATAACTGAATTAAATTTTTGACGTTGACGGGGAGCGTAGTCGCTTGACACTGATATTTCTTTTCTACACCGACAGATGGCGGGGAGTAGTAGATTGGGGTTTGTGTCGTGTGAACACACCACATTTGCAGCGATCTTTTGCATGTACAGACATCTCCGCCGATGTCTGCGCAGACAGATCGTTGCTTGTGGACCAGGCTTAACGCTTTGCTGAGAATCTGCTGTTGTGTGTCGAGTCGTACACTGTCACAGTCCCCATAGCGCCCAAGGTTCGTATCCCGACGAGAGGACCTACGATACCATAAATGGAATCGTAAGCTGACATTCTGTCCCATCGAGGAATCTCTCTGACTCTCCGTTCTATTGTCAGAGTCAATAGAGCTCCAGCGAAGCTGCTAACTCCTAATGCATGAGTGGCCTGCAGGCAGGCAATGGATCAGTAGAAACCAAGAAGACATCCTCAGGTCCTAATATTTTTAATTTTGAACTTCACAAAACAAAGGAAAAGGGGATGGGGCATAAATTTTGCCTACATTTTGAAAATATTGTAATGCTGTCACTTACTTTATATTTTAAAATTGTGAAAAAAAAATATTTTTTCTGATGAGTTGTTGTAAGAGATTCCATGAATGTAGTAAATTTTTCAGTTAAATTTACCCATAAACGTAAGTCTCAGTAATAGATGTCACTTTCCCTAGTGACTGTCGTATTCCATAATTCTAGGTTCTAGGTCTTACACAAACACTATCTTCTTAAAAAGTATGTTGCCAGTAAAAGTCAGCAACACTGTACAAAATCGGCGTTTTAAAATATTTATTGGAATATTCCGTCGTTTCTTGGAGGAACATAGACATATTAAAAACCTTAATATACAGTATTAATGTTCACAATAATATTTATTTAACAGTTCGTGGTCTTCGGCTTCTTAGTTACAGTTTTAATATTTGAATATACATAAAAGATTATTTGTTCAGTGTCTCTTTGAACATTACGTTGTGCTTTGTTTCGTGTCGAAATAGCTATAAAATGACACATATCCTTGTACAACGATATATGAACAGCTATGAATTCTCGCTAAAGCTGTATGCACTATCTGCCTAGTATCAAATTATCTGATGCGGCCTAAGAAGCTATTAAATGAACATTATCATGGAACATTAATACCATGCGTTCAAGTTTTCAATGAGAACCAGGAATTTCATGTTCTTTCGGTTGACCATAAAGACGGAAGTACACGTTACTGGAAGCGCTTTGATATAGTAAAAGCGTGCTGAAAGGTATTTCCAGGTTCTGGATCCTACTTACACGTCAGTACCTCTTTAAAATATGTTATTAATACAAATCAACAACAATTAACGAATTCTGCACTTTTTTCAAATTTTTGGAGTGGGAATAAAGCACTCCCGCCCCATTGGTAACACCCGTCATGGAAAGTGCCTGGGAATTGCTAGGGTTAATGCTGAACCTTTTCGCTACTTCGAAGCTAACATCTTCAGGCCCTAAGTTGTAGGAGCTGGTAACGTGCCGCAATAAAAGAAAATTTACATTGTTTCGCACAGACGTCAAATTAAAAACTGTTGTGTGCATAGATGCCCAACACAAAGGTAGCTCCTAGTGAATTCCGTGCCTATATGAAAGTGGCCTACTACACGCTAATCACAGCGTCGCTTGCTATAACAGCACAGCTGTGGCAACTTGTGAACGGCTATACACAGAAATACACTCAGATTTTGCTTACGAAGAAAGTATGGGATTTATGTAAGGCTCTGAACTTAATCTAACCTAACAGAATTCTGATTACTAACTAATCTTTTTGAAATTCATCATGGACTACAGTTAGAGATTTTAAAAATTCAATATATCAATAGATAAACACTTTGACTATCGCGTTGACAAAGTTCTACATTCGATGTGAACTGTCCGACACTGTAGATAACTTGTAGGCAACTGTAAAACTGGAACAGGTGGTCCGGAACTGTAGGAATTAGTATCGGCGTGCGGCCGTTTAAATAGTTCTCCAGGCGTTTGAGTTTGCAACTCCGAACTAATTAGCGCACCAGAAATGTTGCTGCGGGTTTCATCCCCCTGCGTGGTAACAGACGTAATTATAGGTGGGGTGAATGGCCTATGTGTATGCCTTTATCCGCATAAGGAGGGTACTAACCGTACAACTTGCGAGGCGTTAGGCTTTTAATGCCTTGTGAGGCGCCCTATGGAGTTAAAACGTAAGCACAACGTCTGGCGGTGATACAGCAGCTATTATGTGTCTAGCTGATGGGGGATGGAAGCCGATGGAAGCTGATGGAACTGACTATTAACTTCTTCGGTTCCATACTTGCTGGCGTGCAAATATGACTGGAGCATACATGTTCCCTCTGGCATTTGTCTGCGATATATTGGAAACTACACCCTAAACCACGTCCAAAATCATCCTGAGAGGTTGGCCGGGTGAGGCCTAATGTTCTCCGTGTGCGTAAACTTGCGACAGAGCGTCGTACGATTCTACGCGACCATGCTAAGATGAAATAAATACGCGCAGCGTACTGTGGGCTCTACTATTGCGAGAGAACCGGTCGTGGGTTCTCGTGCATAGCCACGCGACCAGCTTCAGATCAGTTTGAATTTCCTAAGCTAATCGGGCGACAAACTGATCGACATTGACAACCTGATCATCGTTGTACAAGCACGAAGTTGCTGTTGGAACGAAAAGACGCCTCAGTGTCGCATGAAGAATGTTACTTCCAAGTTGCGACAGGAGGTTCGAATGGAGTTAAAAGGGAGATACCATTTTCTTTACTCTTTGGTGTGTCGGTGGCTAATGAGGGTGCTATTAGAAAAGTAATTTCTCCTCTATCTCTTAAGAGCATTTCATACAATATTTTTAATAATCATTACGACAACAACTCTCGCTGATGTTAAGGGGCAGTGTAGATTGACGATTCTCTTTCCTTTCCTGTTAACTATACTGAGACAAAATTAACTAAGGCATTAGATGAGGTGTTATAGTGCCACAAGCCAAACCAGAAGATTGAAACGTCCCCTTAGAAAAATTATAAATGACTGATCTTAAACTGCGCAACGCAATCTGACTTTCAAAAATCCCTACGACAAATGGCCCTGGCTAACATTAACCTATACCTTTCACAAATCACTTACCTTAGCAAAAATTTTCGTTACTCGAACTACTGCAATACAGCGAGCGCCACTACTGCCATCTAAATAAAAGATTCAAACTACGTAAGGCACTAACTACTGATAGGCATAGTTAGCGAATCAAAAATTTTAATAGAGAACAAACAATGTATTTCAGTTCATGACATCCATTCTTACAAATTTCAAAACTCCGCCATCTCTCTCCCCACATCCACCACTGCTGGCGGCTCACCTCCAACTGCGCAACGCTACGCGCTGTTAACATCCAGCCGCCCAACACTACAATGGCGAGTATTACAACAATGCCAACCAGCCACTGACTGCAGACAGCACAGCCAGAGATTTTTCATACAGAGCGCTATGTGGCGTTACCAATAAAAAAAACCTAAACAGCCTACTTACAAGATGAATATATGAGTGGAGCTTCATTGCCATGTAGTTTCTTTGGCTTCTTCTGAAGCAATTTGACAAGTTTATGTTAAATGCCATTGGTTTCTAGACCCTTAATTGTTAGAGTATTCTTGTAATGACAGAAATTAAGATAAGTTTTGGTTTTCAATTAAGGTAGAACATACGTTTACATAATCCGTCCAGTTATATAATTCTAGCTAATCGGAGAATTAACAGTCTTTTAAAACCATTTAAACCATTATTTACCTTTACTCCGATACCACTTTAGATCACTTGTCTTGCGTGCGAAAATCGTGTGTTGAAAAACAATTGTGATGGGATGTGATTGCATGAGATCCTTCCTCAAGGAGAAAGCTTCGTCATCTTGCAAGAAATTTTGTAATCATTATTCACGTCCATGAAGCCGCTTCTCACAGCTACATTGCGGAGAAACACCTTGAGCAGTTTCTGTAACTCTGAGTTCCCGGACACTCCATTGTCGCTTGCGGTAGGCTTCAGCAGTGACACAGATGAACCTGTAATTAGGGTCACACGACTGCTTCTAATGCAACTGTGATAAATTTCTTGTAATGCCCTCCACACAACAGACACAATTAGTTAAATTCCCTTTGGCCCAAAATTGCGTCGGGACGCATTCCACTTCTTGTGCTGATGATGGAAACGGAATGTGCTCATTCTCTGAAACTTTACATATCACACGTGCCATGCACAGTATTCACAACTGTAGCACTGGACAGCTGAAACGCAAAGTTTTGAATGATGAACTGATAGTGAGGTATCTCTAAAAAGACCATAAATCGTATCAGAAACGTAAGGAAACACATGACGGAGGTATTACCATTTTGTTATTCTTGATGAAGTGAAGAAACTATAGCGAATTGTGAATAACTGAACTAATGATAACGCATAAGACTGAGGTGCGAATAAATCTTAACAGTGGCCTTTCTTCAATTGGATAATCTTTCTGAAACGCACCATCAACCCAGACAAGACTCAAAGTAGACTAATGGGGAAACGCAAAGTATTGCTTCTGATCACGGAGATACAAGGAATGAGGTTGACTAGAATGAACTCGTCGCACGAAAGAGCTGTTTACCGCTAATGAAGACAATGTTGATGTATGATATTCAGAGACAAGATCACAGTCTGAACGCCTACAATTGAAGAAATAACTATCAAGAGCGAGTGCAGAAATGAAATTGAGAATAACATTTATGAAAAACTACTTCAAACTAAAAATAGGAGGCCTAACTTAAAAAAAAAAAAAGCCGCAGAGAGGGAAGACAGTGATTATTAACTTTTCCTGAGTAAGTTGTCACTTCTTCATGAAGTTCCTACAGGTAAAGAATGAGGGTACACGCACAAGTACTGAACGTCCTCATAAGGGAACAAGAGATGCTGATCTTCTCTCAACAATAATCAAGTTGTTTATCTGAAACTTTAATGGCTTCTAGATAAGTCGCTACAAACGACAACAATAATACTGGTTTATGTTACACGGAATTTAATCATCAGTATAAGTGTCGTGTTTACAAATTCGATTTTACACTACTTTGAAACACCTTCTTTTGTAAACATTTTGTTTGATATTTTGTCTGTGTAACGGCAATGAATAAAGCAATTACCTTAAAGTATAAGGTAACAAACGAGGTCGTCTACTGTACAGCTGCACCATTGATAGAAACCGGTGGAAACGGTCTCCAGAGTAAAATATCGAGGAGTAACTATGGGGAAGTAATTAAGTGCAATGACCACATCAAACAAATAGTAGGAAAATCATGTGCCAGACTCAGATTCATTGAAAGAATCCTAAGGAACTGTAACTCATCCACAAAGCAAGTGGTTCACAAGGCGCAATTTAGTGCGATTCTTGAGTATTGTTCATCTACTTGGGATTCCTACCAGGCAGGACTGATAGAAGAGCGGAGCATTTCGTCATGGGATGGTTAAGCCGGCGCGAGAGCGTTACGGAGACTCTAAACAAACTCCATTGGCAGACGTTCCAAGAGAGTCGTTGTTCACCACGGTGGGATTCGCTATTGAAATTTCGAGGGAGCACTTTCCGGGTAGCGTCGGACAACATATTACTTAACCAAGCCTACGTCTCCTGTAATGACCACGAGGACAAAATTCGAGAAATTAGAGCCAATACAGAGGTTTACCGTCAATCATTCTTCCAACCCATCATTCGCGAGAGGAACAGGGTAGGAGGGCTCAGTTAGTGGTGCAAAAAATATCCTCCGCTACTTACCATTAGGTGCCTTGTGGAGGATGATGTAATTGTAGATGTAGAAGTTAGAGACAGAAGATCTCCAAGTGCAAAAGTGTCTCTGAAGTTGCAGTATTTCTTCAATAAATTCTCAGTATGGATCAGTAGGTATCCAGATGTACATTCACCATCTAAAGTAGGCGAGATAGTGCTCATCATTTTCCTGCAGGTCCTTACTTAAGTGAGCAAATTCTCCATACATACATGCACTCCTGGAAATGGAAAAAAGAACACATTGACACCGGTGTGTCAGACCCACCATACTTGCTCCGGACACTGCGAGAGGGCTGTACAAGCAATGATCAGACGACCGGCACAGCGGACACACCACGAACCGCGGTGTTGGCCGTCGAATGGCGCTAGCTGCGCAGCATTTGTGCACCGCCGCCGTCAGTGTCAGCCAGTTTGCCGTGGCATACGGAGCTCCATCGCAGTCTTTAACACTGGTAGCATGCCGCGACAGCGTGGACGTGAACCGTATGTGCAGTTGACGGACTTTGAGCGAGGGCGTATAGTGGGCATGCGGGAGGCCGGGTGGACGTACCACCGAATTGCTCAACACGTGGGGCGTGAGGTCTCCACAGTACATCGATGTTGTCGCCAGTGGTCGGCGGAAGGTGCACGTGCCCGTTGACCTGGGACCGGACCGCAGCGACGCACGGATGCACGCCAAGACCGTAGGATCCTACGCAGTGCCGTAGGGGACCGCACCGCCACTTCCCAGCAAATTAGGGACACTGTTGGTCCTGGGGTATCGGCAAGGACCATTCACAACCGTCTCCATGAAGCTGGGCTACGGTCCCGCACACCGTTAGGCCGTCTTCCGCTCACGCCCCAACATCGTGCAGCCGCCTCCGGTGGTGTCGCGACAGGCGTGAATGGAGGGACGAATGGAGACGTGTCGTCTTCACCGATGAGAGTCGCTTCAGCCTTCGTGCCAATGATGGTCGTATGCGTGTTTGGCGCCGTGCAGGTGAGCGCCACAATCAGGACTGCATACGACCGAGGCACACAGGGCCAACACCCGGCATCATGGTGTGGGGAGCGATCTCCTACACTGGCCGTACACCTCTGGTGATCGTCGAGGGGACACTGAATAGTGCACGGTACATCCAAACCGTCATCGAACCCATCGTTCTACCATTCCTAGACCGGCAAGGGAACTTGCTGTTCCAACAGGACAATGCACGTCCGGATGTATCCCGTGCCACCCAACGTGCTCTAGTAGGTGTAAGTCAACTACCCTGGCCAACAAGATCTCCGGATCTGTCCCACATTGAGCATGTTTGGGACTGGATGAAGCGTCGTCTCACGCGGTCTGCGCGTCCAGCACGAACGTTGGTCCAACTGAGGCGGCAGGTGGAAATGGCATGGCAAGCCGTTCCACAGGACTACATCCAACATCTCTACGATCGTCTCCATGGGAGAATAGCAGCCTGCATTGCTGCGAAAGGTGGATATACACTGTAGTAGTGCCGACATTGTGCATGCTCTGTTGCCTGTGTCTATGTGCCTGTGGTTCTGTCAGTGTGATCATGTGATGTATCTGACCCCAGGAATGTGTCAATAAAGTTTCCCCTTCCTGGGACAATCAATTCACGGTGTCCTTATTTCAATTTCCAGGAGTGTATTTTGAATATCATTCACCCATCCTTGCTTCCGTCTTTTGTTTCTTCGTTTACCAAGCCCCGTTGTGTCATATGCATATATAGAAAGTAAATAAGAGAGAGACTTGACAAAGTCACTAGTCAAAGGGCCGACTGCCCTTGGTCGGGCGACATTGTGAAGAGGGAAGGTGGTGTTTTTGCACGATGACTTGACGTAAGGCAACGTGCGACGGTCTGTCACATATTTACGCGTCCAGTGGACACTAACCTAGGCATTGGACATGTCCATCTACATTAGCTCGTATGTGGTGTGAAGTGCGACGCCATGCCCATATGGATGATGTCGCTGTTGGCTACATGTCCTGTAGACCATGTACAAGTGAAATCTGCACCCAAGTGGGATTTACGCCCAGGAAAAATCGATGAATGATCCGCCAATCCCGTCGACACAAGTCCGCAACTTGTCCAGCAAGTATCAGAACCAAAGACCCTTAAAGTCATGTGCTGATCAAGAGAACTTAACATGCTCGACCAGGAACTGTAATGCTTAAATTATTACAATCGAAATTTTCTTAACTTTCTGTCAGACTGTAACATTTTTTTTTTCTTCCGGACAGATCTTCAGGAAATACAATGGAAATCATTAAACCGAACTAAAAACACGTATTTTAAAAGTCGTATCTCTTCTACTTGATAAAACATACTTTCAAATTAAATGTGGTCTATACCCATGGACCATCAAGTGGTACATATAATGTAGATTGGTTGCGTCTTCATACTAACTAAAGGCCATTATGTTTGTATGTAGGTGACTTGAGTTGTACGTAGATTATTTACCCTCTCCTTGCTTTGCGTCTCCTGTATATGTGAGTAAAAAACAAGAAAATAATTTTCTTTATAACAAAAAGTTCACATCTACATTTACATCTATAATGCCCAAACCACTGTGTAGTGCAACGGAGATGGTATTTCCCATTGTACATTTCTTTTCTTCTCTTTTTTTCTTTTTTCTTTTTTTACTTTTTCGTGTCCAGAGCTTTCAATTGTTCGGCCCAATGCTGGAATAAGCCAAAAGTTCAAAACGTTCAGGCCTGTTAACCAGAGGTCATCTACGTAGCAATGTGTAGGACAATTTCAGCATCTTAGAAAATGTTTTATGTCTTGTAATTCTCCAGAGTCGCACTTACTGTCATCAGGTTTTAACAGCCTCCATTCTATCAGATTAAGGGCTACACCAGTACCGATAAGATTTAGCATCTTCTGTGACTTTTCGTTCATTTCAGCACCACTGGCGAGCATGTTCTGAAATAGGATAGCCCACAGGGGGTATACCAACGTCTGACTCAGGAAACGATTTCTAGATTTTAGACTTCTTAATCCATAAATGCTACCGTATAACGAATGGCGCTCGTTTAATGCCTTTTGGAACTGCTCGTTGTATCCACGACCTACCTAACGAGACCTGGAACTGCTCAAACCTGAAGCTTGGTAGGGATTTTTCAGTGTAGTGGGCTTCATGCATTCTGTGAATGTCTCGCAGTGTCCTATATGGCTAATGTCGGTCTTCTTTCCATGGGCCGATCTAGTCCAGACAGGGCACGTGCACCCAGCCACAGAAAAGCAAATTGCTAAATGTCTGGTCGAAATGGCTCTGAGCACTATGCGACTCAACTTCTGAGGTCATCAGTCGCCTAGAACTTAGAAATAATTAAACCTAACTAACCTAAGAACATCACACACATCCATGCCTGAGGCAGGGTTCGAACCCGCGACCGTAGCACACACTCGGTTCCAGACTGTAGCGCCTAGAAACGCACGGCCACTCGGGCCGGCGCAAATTGCTAAAGTGGTGGTTCTAAGTATAATGTGTTTGGCACCCCACTTCCTGCCAGTTACATTTCAAAAGATGTTGTTCGTTGTGGCTACTTTACTTAAAAAATTTTATTTTTTATTTTTTTCAGTTATGTTTGTATGTGAGGCATCTGTCAATTACCACTCCGAGATATATCGGCTCACCTGTGTACTTACGGGTAGACCAATTCCACATGACGAGCCGCTTCCTATTTTATAGCCATTTGTGCAGGTGAAAAGAGTAACATTTCGTTCTGATGCCCCTTATTTTATCGTGGAGATCTTTTCTGCCTATGTAGGTTGTCTTCTAAATCGTTTATATGAATAAGGAGCAGCAAATAGCTTATAACGCTACCTTTGGGAACGCCAGAAATCACTTTTGTTTTACTCAATGTCTTTCCGTCAGTTACTACGAACTGTGGCCTCTCTGAGAGGAAATCACGAATCCAGTCACATATCTGAGATAATATACCATACGTAGGCAATTTCACTACAAGCCGCTTTTGTGGTACAATGCCAAAAACATTCTGCACATCTAGAAATACAGAATCAGTTTGAAATCCCTTGTCAATAACACTCAGCACTTCATGTGAGTAAAGAGGTAGTTGTGTTCCGCAAGAACGATGTTTTCTAAATCCGTGTTGATTGTGTGTCAATAGACTGTTCTCTTTGAGATAATTCATAATGTTCGAACACAATATACTCGTATGTTCCAAAATGCTGCTGCATATCGACATTAATGATATGGGCCTGTAATTTAGTGGATTACTCCTACTACATTTCTTGAATATTGGTGTCACCTGCGCAACTTTCCAGTTTTTGGGAACAGATCTTTTGTTGAGCGAAGGTTTGTATTCGATTGTTAAGTATGGAGCTATTGCATGAGCATACTCTGCAAGGAACCTAATTGGTAAACAGTCTGGACCACAATACTTGCTTTTATTAAGTGATTTAAGTTGCTTCACTACTCCTAGGATCTACGTTATTCATTTTGGGAGCTGTTCTTGATTCGAATTCTGGAATATTTACTTCGTCTTCTTTGGTGAAGGAACTTTGGAAGGCTGTATTTAGCCACTCTGCTTTGGCAGCACTCTCGTCTACAGTATTTCCATTGCTGTAGCGCAACGGATGCCGCTGGCATACTTCACACATAACCAGAAGCTCTTTGGAGTTTCTGCCAGGTTTCGAGACAAAGTTTCGTTTTGAAAACTATTATTAGCATCTCGCATTGTAGTCCGCTCTACATTTCGAGCTTCTGTAAGAGATCACCAATCTTGAAGATTTTGTTTCCGTTTATATTTGCATGTTTTTTTATTCGTTTTTTTTGTGCAACAATGTCCTCACCTGTTTTGTGTACCAAGGATGATTAGCTCCGTCGTTTGTTAGTTTATTTGGTAAATATCTTTCAGGTGCTGGCAGTATTATTTCTTTGAAATCAAGCCCTATCTGGTCTATACTTAAATTGGTAATTTGGAAGGATTGGAGAGTGTGTCTCAGGAAGGCGTCAAATAAATTTTTACCTGCTTTTTTGAATAGGTATATTTCTCGTTTATTGTCGTAGGTTTTGGAAGTTAGAATATTAAGTCTCTCTCCGACAACCCTCTGTTCACGAATCCCTGTATCAGTTTTGATGCTGGTTCTTAGCTCAGAATTATTTGTTGCCAAGGTGTCAACTGTGTTTCCACAACCGTTTACTATTCGCGTGGGCTCATGGACTAACTGCTGAAAATAATTTTCAGAGGCTGCATTTAGCACAGATGTTTTATGTGTTCCTCCGAACTTAAACATGTACTTTCGGGAACGTATTGAAGGTAAATTAAAGTCACCACCAAATATAATTCTATGAGTACGGTACTTGTTTGGAATTAAACTCAAGTTTCCATTAAAACATTCAGAAATTCTGAATTGGGAGGTCGGTGAAAGGATACAATTATTATTTTATTCCGCTTGCCAAGAATGACCTATGCTCATACTAACTCACAGGAACTATGTACTTCAATTTCGCGAGAAGATAAACTACTTCTAACAGCAACAAACGTGCCACCGAAACTATGTTTAGCCTGTCCTCTCGGAACTCTGTTAGATTTCTCGCAAAAAATTCGGCTGAACTTATCTCTGGCCTTAGCCAGTTTTTAATGCCTTTAACGATTTATGCATCAGTGCTTTCTGTTAGCGCTTTCAGCTCTGGTACATTTCCAACGCAGCTACGACAGTTTACAACTATTATGCCGATGTATCTACATTCTTCCTTTGTTCGTCCTGCACCCCCTCCTATTACTGCAGCCCTTTTTGTGTTTCCCCCAGACATATAAAAAACTGCACAGTCCACGCCACACAGTCCCCGCTGCCCTTGTAGCCCCTCCTGCGTATTGTTGACTCCTGACCTATTCAGCGGAACCCCAAACCCAATCACCCTATGACCCAGGTCGAGGAATCTGGAGCCTACACAGTCGCAGAACCGCCTGCGCCTCTGATTCAGACCCTCCACTCGGCTTTGTACCAGAGGTCCCCGATCGGCCCTGTCGAATATGCTGCAAACACTCTGGTTTTATCTCACAAGCAAGACTGGCAACCTTTACCATTTCCGTTAATCGCTCGAAACCAGAGAGAATCTCTTCCGATCCGAAGCGACACACATCATAGGTATCGACGTGAGCAACGATCTGCAGTTGGCTGCACTTTGTGCTCTCCATGGCAACTGGGAAGGGCCATTCCACGTATGGAATGACTACATGGTAAGCGCACAGAGCACACATTGGCTTTCTTCCCCTTCTTGGCAGCTATGTCCATAAGAGGGCCCATAACGTGCCTAACATAGAAGCTCCCAATAATCCCACTTTCTGTGATTGGCAGATGTTGCAGACTGGGAGTTTTTCTCTGAAACAGGATAGGCGACTGCATCTGGCTGAGCGACAATGGGGAGGCCTCATACGCCGCCACCCTGGGAAATCTTTCGGTGCCTGTCACGCCCTGGGGCGACCTCCCATTCAATCATGTGTGAGAAGGGTCAACCTCAGTACGAACAGTAAGTGAGGATCATTCGGAGGACTCAGATGTACTTTACGTCCATTCGATCTCCACAGCCGACCCACAACAGTGACGGCCGTCCACTGCAGCTCCAGGCTGTGTTACCGAAGCCATCACAGCCTGCAGCTGAGAGCGAAGTGTCACCAGATCGGCTCGCATCTGCACGCAATAATCACAGCCCCCATTCTTAATAAAGACCGGGGAAAACTTCACTACTCAGAAAAACGGACTAGCAGCACGTTCTGGGGAACTATCTGTACACTGTCATCAAGACTTAGAAATGTGTCTAATAAATTATATAATACGCAGACATTCAAAAACCTAATCACCAAAGCACTTGGGTGAGACTAAATAATTCGCTTCTAATTTAGAATTTTTAATATGTCGCAAAATCGATACACTTTCAGACACAAACTAAAATGAGAGAACTGTATCTATTAGATATTAAATTAACACCCAGAAAATCAAGAAACTAAACTATCAAAGCACACAGATGAAATTATACGAGTTGCCCCTGGTTAGGGTCTTGTAAAAGTAACAAAATCGGTTACTCCCCTGTTGCTGCTTCTGTCTCGGCCAGTTGTTGCCGCCTGACAAGAGAAAATGTCTCATTTCTTTGGGTATTGGCTCATCGTTGGTACACATATTGAACAGGATGGGAACTAGTACATTTCCCTGAGCAAGGTCTTTTTTCTGCTCCCTCCAGCAACTTTTCTTTCCAAGTAGAGTGACGTAGAATTGTCTGTTCTACATCATGGATTCTATAATTATTACTAGTGAATAGCCCATGTAACATCATATATTCTGAGTAGTATTTTTCGGTGATTTACTGTTTAGCAGTCGCACTTAGATCGAGCCAAACCCGTTATTAATTTATTTTCACATCCTTCCTCTATATCTGCCCAGTGCAAGATGTACTTGGCCTGAAGCCAGAATTCTGCTGAGTTAACTTTGAATAAATGATGTTATTGATTCGATTAAGAAGCAGCCCATCAAACAGTTTGAAGAAATGGCACGGAAAGGATATGGACTGATAGTTGCTTGGTGAGCCGGGTCCTTTCCCTGGATATGTGACTGCTATTACCTCGGACATTCTCCATAGTTTAGTGATTTTAAAGGTTACTGGGCAGTGGTTAAGTAGACTTAGCTCTAAATTTCTGACATTCAGTCTGAAATGCCTTACGTTTTCAGTTGAGTTTATACACTCCTCGAGTTCTCTCATTATGAAAAGAGGGGAGAAGTTGTGGTTATCTGTGTGGATACCACTTTGTAGATATTGTTCCTCTCACATTTTTTGTTGGCCTTGCCACTCAGTAGTAGTTGATGAGCAGTTTGATTAGGTATTACTCTAGCCATTTCTTTGCTTCCTTTTGGGCACCCACTGAGCTTTCTGATCAGATTCTAAGCAGTTCTGCTGCTATGTAACATGTCCATTTACTCCAAGGTTTCGACCCATTTCTTTCGTCTTGTTTCACCTAGAGCTGACATATGAGTTCTACCATAAGCTGCTGCCCTGTCACCAATAGGGCCTTTCGAGTACAGATTTTCATACTGCGCTTAAAAGTTTTCGGTTTCCTCAGAGAATCCTGGTATAAAGCTCTGTCTACAGCCTCTTGTTAAGTGCTTTCTTGACATTTTACGGAAAATTTGTACAAAAAGTTTGTAGTATTCGGGCATGGGATTTATGTTACTTACTTCCCCGTCTAATTTTCTGGAGAAATCCGTCCATGTGTCTTTTTAACTGAACCGTCTTCGAAAGGGTATGTTAAAAGATTTGACTGCCAAGACGACCTGAATTACAATGTGTCTATGCTGAGTATTTGGTAGAGTTGGAAGAGTTTCATATACATTTTTAACACATCTGTCTTCGATGTTGCCACTGACAAAGCAGTTCTCATGGCTGCAGCCTCAATTACAACTTTTGATCATGAGGTAATTGGGCAGCTTTGAGTCATGGAGAAAGAAGTTATTCACTTCCATCCATTCTTATAGCATCTGGCCATTGTCATCAGTTTCGTTGTATCCTCAGTTTATAGTAGGGCAGTTGAAGTCACCAAAGGTTGCTTTTTAAGGATGTATGGCATAAGAAACCTAATACCGTCATCTGAGGGCTTGTATTCGGATGTTACTGAAAAGTTCCGCATTCGATGGTTCAAATGGCTCTGAGCACTATGCGACTTAACTTCTTAGGTCATCAGTCGCCTAGAACTTAGAACTAATTAAACATAAGTAACCTATGGACATCACACACATCCATGCCCGAGGCAGGATTCGAACCTTCGACCGTAGCGGTCGCTCGGTTACAGACTGTAGCGCCTAGAACCGAACGTCCACTCCGGCCTGCTTCGCAATCGATGGAAAAGATCTCAGTGCCATTTACTTCTGTTTTCCCTGTGGAAGTTAAAACTGCACTATTTTGTATGTGGTACACCTACGGCAAAATGCATCTCATTCATTTGTTCTGATTCATCTCTGTGAGTTTGCGCAATGCATTTGGTGTAACTGCGGCATTATGTCTTCTCTGTTCTTTGTTTCCCTTCGACATTCAACCTAGCAGTATTCAGAGACGGCTCTGCGAACTGGCTATTTAATTTGATTTGATTTGATTTGGAAGAAGTGGCCGATCTCCTCGTGGATGTCGTTTCCAGGTAGCAGCCGGCCACGGTGGTCTCGTGGTTCTAGGCGCTCAGTTCGGAGCCGCGCAGCTGCTACGGTCGCAGGTTCGAATCCTGCCTCGGACATGGATATGTGTGATGTCCTTAGGTTAGTTTGGCTTAAGTAGTTCTAAGTTCTAGGGGACTAATGACCACAGATGTTAAGTCCCATAGTGCTCAGAGCCATCCAGGTAGCACGCTTGGAGGCTACTTCCGTGACCCCCTTCCCACTGCACCAGTTAGTTATTAGGGTTTCTTCCCATTTCATCTGTGTATTGAGTACGGGGAGAATGATTGATTAAACTCCTCAGTGCGCACCGTAATTAGTCTAAACTTGTCCTTTCGATCTTTACGGCAACGATATGTAGGAGATAGTAGCGTTTTCCTAGATTCGTCTTTTACAGATGTTTCTTAAACTCACGAAGTAGATTCTCTCATTACTGCTCGCCTCGATCGTCGAGCGGGTGCCAGTTCACTTTGTTCAGCGCCTCTGCGACAATATCCTTGGGTCAAACAAACGTGTGACCCTTACAAGGGAATAGTAAATTACACAAGAAGAAGACAACGAAAGAAATGAAATGTCTAAATTTTTGCTGCTAAGAGGCACTGCAAGTATTAAAAAATGGTTAAAAAATAAAATTGGCTTAATTCGTAGCGCGCCAGATGACGTTAGCTGTACCAACTATCCATGCGCAACTGGACACACACACACACACACACACACACACACACACACACACACACAGCCGAGGTCGACGGTACATTTGCTAACAGGAAACACAACCCGATGGTAATTTGTAAATGACGTTTCAGGTTACCGTTATTTGATAGTTTCTCTGCCACTATAGTACATGGTTACTTTTCTCTCGAATTACCCACTCACGTAATATCTATTACAAATTATGAGTTGCTTTTTTTGCAGTACTGGTAAGTGTTGACAATACAGATATAGCTGAATTAATACTTATTGTGGTTTCGTAAGGTATGCCTGATAATAGTAACTTTTTTTCCAGTTTCACAGAAATGTGGAATCCAATTAACGTTCTCAATTTAGCAATGATGAAAAATGAATAACGTGGTTTCCAGCCGAATTGACGTACTCTTCCCAAGGACGTACATATGTGTCCTTTGTTTGTTGATTTCCTTGACATTTATTCGAATGATATCGACATTGCGTTTGAAACTGTGGATATTGGTTACTGGGCCCTCCGAAATGCCTCTGACATGATCATTGGTAATTTTCCGGATTCGTCGACCTGGCTACGCAGGTTCAAGAAATCTCACAGAATATGGAGTCACAAAATTACCAAGTTTACGTCACGCAAACGTATAGAGCGGCTGCCAGTGATAGACAATGCTACAGATAAATTCATAGCTGACGTACAGAAGAAACTTGCTGTTATCCTTGCAGCTCCTGTTTATGACGTTGGTAAGTCAGGTTTCATGAAAGAAGTGCTTGTACACCGCACATTATCATTTTTGTGTGAAAAAAAGACGGAACCGGTTGCCCAGTCAGTGAATGCAATAGCAAATTCATATACGAAAATGCCAATGATACGTTTGAGTGGTTTACTATTTCCGCAGCTGTATACCTGTCTTCAAGAACCGTAAGTCAAATTAGGACAAAAAGTAAAAATTGTACTGCTTAGTTGCAAAAATCTTGTGAACAACGTATCAAAATATGGGAAAACGGGAAAGAATAATTTTCAACATTTCGTTCACAACGTATTCCTACCAGCTGCATAAACTAATTCGTGGCTTTTGTAGGATTCATGGTCTGGACATGACGACGTCTCTGTTTTTGTGGACGACGACGAAAAATCTGTAGATGTAATGCGGATTCTGCTTGGAACTACTAGTGCGACTCAACCTCTCCATAAACAATTTTTTCGACAATTGGAAGCACATTTCAGGAAACTATCAGACAACATAATTTCCGATACCTCTCTCTCATTTCATTTTTATCAGCGAAACAGTATTCTTAGGTTCCAGTCATTTGCGCATTACTGGTGTTCTTCGCCTCGCTTTACGAATTTGATGAAGTATGCCTGGTATGCAGCGCAATATGCAGAACAACGGCCGGGACCATTTCTGACTCCATCCCAGTTTTGTCTAAATAAAACCAGTGGTTACTGCGAAGTTCCTGACTGCATCAATTTTTTCCTTCCTCCGGTTTGCCTGGTGCAAGAAAAATGTTTGTTTTTGTATTCAATAGGCACTTTGCATTTTTGTGACGACTACAGGGAATAAACCAAGAACTTTTTTACTGATAGTCAAATGTACAACCTCTAACATTATTATAAGAAATGGCCTGCAGAAATTGTTATTAAATGTAGAACTGTAAGACACATTTCATTTCAACAAATAACAAGTCCTCATCGATAGAAGTCGTCTGTGACATCAAACGCTACCAAAAATTTGGTTTTCTCTGCCAGCCACTTTTATCAGAATTACATGCGCAACAATAGAACTGTCGATATGAATTTATTCAAAAGAAATTTTGAGTCGTTTAAGCCAGGTTTTCATCGGAGTAAACAAACTAACAAGTACGAGCAAAAGAGAATTCACTCTGGTGTACTCGGGAGGTCTCTTGCAGGTATTTCAACTGCACGCCATTGCAGCTACTTACATGTCCCTATCCTCCACCCAGCACCTAATTCTTAAATGGAGACCTGCAGTTTAACGTGGAATCCGAAACACATGTCTTTCGTGGCAACTCTAACATCTGTGAGAAGTGAATGCTCGGTGAACAATTATAGTGAAAAAGTTGTGGTCTGAACAGGATTTGATCCCGCGCTCTTTGGATCACAAACTGCGAGCTTTGCCACTAGACAATTTTTTTACAATATCATCATGACTTGGAACTATCATGACACTTCAGTAGACAGTAGTCAAATCATCTACATCTACATTTATATTCCGCAAGCCACCCAACGGTGTGTGGCGCAGGGCACTTTACGTGCCACTGTCATTACCTACATTTCCTGTTCCACTCGAGTATGGTTCGCGGGAAGAACGACTGCCGGAAGACCTCCGTGCGCGCTCGAATCTCTCTAATTTTACATTCGTGATCTCCTCGGGAGGTATAAGTAGAGGGATGTAATATATTCGATACCTCATCCAGAAACGCACCCTCTCGAAACATGGACAGCAAGCTACACCGCGATGCAGAGCCCCTCTCTTGAAGAGTCTGGCACTTGAGTTTGCTATACATTTCCGTAACGCTATCACGCTTACCAAATAACCCTGTGACGAAACGCGCCGCTCTTCTTTGGATCCTCTCTATCTCTTCTGTCAACCCGACCTGGTACGGATCCCACGCTGATGAGCAATACTCAAGTATAGGCCGAACTAGTAAGCCACCTTCCTTGTTGATGGACTACATTTTCCAAGGACTCAGCCAATGAATCTCAATTTGGCACCCGGTTTACCAACAATTAAGTTTATATGATCGTTCCATTTCAAATCGTTCCGTACCCATACTCCCAGATATTTTACAGAAGTAACTGCTACCAGTGTTTGTTGCGCTATCATATAATATAAAGGATCCTTCTTTCTATTTAATCGCAATACATTACATTTGTCTATGTTAAGCGTCAGTTGCCACTCCCTGCACCAAGTGCCTATCCACTGCAGATCTTCCTCCAGTTAGCTGCAATTTTCTAATGCTGCAACTTCTCTGTATACTACAGCATCATCCGCGAAAAGCCACATGTAACTTCCGACACTATCTACTAGGTCACTTATATATATATATTGTAAAAAGCAATGGTCCCATAACACTCTCCTCTGGCACGCCAGATTACTTTAATGTCTGTATACGGCTTTCCATTGACAACAACATGCTGTGTTCTGTTTGCTAAAAACTCTTCAGTCCAGACACACAGCTGGTCTGATATTCCGTAGGCTCTTACTGTGTTTATCAGGCGACAGTGCGGAACTGCATCGAAGTCTAGGGAAATGGCATCTACCTGGGAGCCTGTATCTAATATTTTATGGGTCTCATGAACAAATAAAGCGAGTTGGGTCTCACACGATCGCTGTTTGCTAAATCCATGTTGATTCCTACAAAGTAGATTCTGGGTTTTCAGAAATGACGTGATACACGAGCACAAAACATGTTCTAAAATTCTACAATATATCGATGTCAGGGATATAGGCCTATAGTTTTGCGCATCTGCTCGACGACCCTTATTGAAAACTGGAACTACCTGTGCTCTTTTCCAATCATTTGGAATCTTCCGTTCCTCTAGAGACTTGCGGTACACGGCGGTTAGAAGGGGGGCAACTTCTTTTGCATACTCTGTGTAGAATCTAATTGGTATTCCGTCAGGTCCAGTGGACTTTCCTCTATTGAGTGATCTCAGTTGCTTTTCTATTCCTTGGACTCTTATTTCGATGTTAAACGTTTTTTCGTTAGTGCGAGCATATAGAGAAGGAACTGCAGTGCTGTCTTCCTCTGTGGAACAGCTTTGGAAAAAGGTGTTTAGTATTTCAGCTTTACGTGTGTCATCCTCTATTTAAATGCCGTCATCATTCCAGAGTGTCCGGATATGTTGTTTCGATCCACTTACTGATTTAAAGTAAGTCCAGAACTTCCTAGGTTTTTCTGTCAAGTCGGTACATAGAATTTTCTTTTCGAATTCTCTGAACGCTTCACGCATTACCCTCCTTATGCAAACTTTGACATCGTTTAGCTTCTGTTTGTCTGAGAGGCTTTGGCTGCGTTTAAACTTGCAATGAAGCTCTCTTTGCTTTCGCAGTATTTTCCTAACTTTGTTGTTGAACCACGGTGGGTTTTCCCGTTCCTCACAGTTTTACTCGGAACGTACCTGTCTATAAAACTTTTTCCATAAACACTCAACATTATCAGTGTCGGAACAGAAATTTTCGTTTTGATCTATTAGGTAGTCTGAAATCTGCCTCCTATTACTCTTGCTAAACAGATAAACCTTCCTTCCTTTATATATATTCCTTTTTACTTCCATATTCAGGGATGCTGCAACGGTCTTACGACCACTGATTCCCTGTTCTGTGCTTACAGAGTCGAAAAGTTCGGGTCCGTTTGTTATCTCCACGAGTCGGTTCTCTGTTTAATTGTTCGAGGTAATATTCGGATAGAACACTCAGTATAATGTCACTCGATGCTCTGTCCCTGTCACCCGTCCTAAACATCTGAGTCTTCCAGTCTATATCTGGTAAATTGAAATCTCCACCTAAGACTACAACATGCTGAGGAAATTTATG
Organism: Schistocerca gregaria; assembly: GCF_023897955.1. Classification (NCBI taxonomy): domain Eukaryota; kingdom Metazoa; phylum Arthropoda; class Insecta; order Orthoptera; family Acrididae; genus Schistocerca; species Schistocerca gregaria. The sequence goes on from NC_064922.1 coordinate 199,844,272, forward strand.
TGAAATGTATTCCAGATTTCCTCTCAGTTGTTCTACCACTAATGCTGCTGAGTCGGGAGGACGGTAAAAGGAGCCAATTATTAATCCAGCTCGGTTGTTGAGTATAACCTCCACTCATAATAATTCACAGGAACTATCCACTTCTATTTCACTACAGGATAAACTATTACTAACAGCGACAATCACGCCAACACCGTTCCATGCAAACTATCCTTTCTAAACACCGTCTGTGCCTTTGTAAAAACTTCGGCAGAATTTATCTCTGTCTTGAGCCAACTTTCCGTACCTATAACGATTTCAGCTTCAATGCTTTCTATCAGCGCTTGAAGTCACGGTACCTTACCAACGCAGCTTCGACAGTTTACGATTACAATACCGATTGCTGCTTGGTCCCCACATGTCGTGACTTTGCCCCGCATCCTTTGAGGCTGCTGCCCTTCCTGTACTTGCCTGAGGCCATCTAACCTATATAACCGTCCAGTACACGCCACACAGCCCCTGCTACCCGTGTAGCCGACTGCTGGGTGTAGTGGACTCCTGGCCTATCCAGCGGAACCCGAAACCCCACCACCATGTGGCCTAAGTCATCACGTAATAGAGGCTACAAAAGGGAGAAAAAATTAACTATGATAACACATAAAAAAACCGATAACGTTGCCGACAAACCACCATCAAGCTCACAAGATATGTATAATCATTTATTTCTATGTGGTTTTTAATTTTTTTCATTTTGTGTTTTTATATATTTTATATTTCGTAATTGAATCTAAAAGTAAAAGGAAAACGAAACAAGATTCCATTCCAAATAGCAAACTAAGAAAAATCTCAAGTGGAGTACAAGGATTGTATAAGCTCACGTGTATCTATACTTCATCGATACACTTTGGACAATAGAACTGGAGTGATTCTGAGTCAAACCACAGAAACAAAACGAACAGGGAAGCCAGGAGAGGACAAGTCGAAGCACATCAGATGATAACATACATAACAAAGAAAAACAGAATAAATTTAATTAACAAACACCTTGCCGACGAAAACCAAAATCCAACATGTTGGCGAAGTGTTCTCGATATTGAGGCATTCGCAAGCATGTCCGTTAGGCAGTAGTCATGTACTGCATGAAGTTCATGTGATCTTCCCCCTCGCCTTCAATAACATAATGAACGAAGTGTCCCAGCAAACACATAACGGAATTTGTTTTCGACCGTCGACAGAAAGAAGAATATGGGCGAAATGTGATGTCCGTAATGTAGGCAATCTCAGAAGATCGATAAGGAAGGCCAATTGAGTCCTGATCCTAGATCAGTTTGACTTATAACTTCCACAAATAAAGCGATTTCGTATCGTATCGAGAGACCTAGAACGACTACATAAATTCGTGTCACTAAACCCAATACGGAAAAGTCGCTCGTTCGTTGGAATCAAGTTATTTACTACGTTATAGCACGAGGACGCCACGCACATCGGCAAAATCGGAAGAGTGATATTGAATCAAACTGTCGTCCAGGTTGTTTGCGACGAGTCTCTTTCAACGAGGTTCGGGCAAGGTACTGCTTCCCCACGAGTCTGGTAAGGACAGGCTTCCATAACATGTCAGAACCGAAATAGCTCACCGCAAGACAGAAGTCACGAATGTGTTTGAACTAATAATCCAGGCGACCATCATCAATTGGGGTTCAAGACTAGCAAGACGGATAAATGAGACGTGAATGTGTGAGTTTCTTGAGTTACCGTCAAAATAGTGCGATGCACATATAGCATCTGCGACTTCCTTCATATATCAGCCAGACCCAATCACCGAAAGTAGCGAGGCTTCGTGGTCACTTCATACCGTAAGTGAACTATATGTCTTTTCCATAAGAAACAACCAGACAACGTAGTTTCTTCGCCATCATCGAGGGAAGTGGATAAATTTGGGCCACGTAATAAGACATAGGTATATACACTACTGGCCATTAAAATTGCTACACCAAGAAGAAATGCAGACGACAAACGGGTATTCATTAGACAAATATGTTATACCAGAACTCACATGTGATTACATTTTCACGCAATTTGGGTGAGTAGATCCTAGAAATCAGTACCCAGAACAACCACCTATGGCCGTAATTACGGCCTAGATACGCCTGGGCATTGAGTCATACAGAGCGTGGATGGCGTGTACAGGTATAGCTGCCCATGCAACTTCAACACGGTACCTCAGTTCACCAAAGGTAGTGATTGGCGTATTGTGACGAGCCAGTTGATCGGCCACCATTGAAAAGACGTTTTCAATTGGTGAGAGATCTGGAGAATGTGCTGGCCAGGGCAGCAACCTAACATTTTCTGTTTCCAGAAAGGCCCGTACAGGACTTGCAACATGCGGTCGTGCATTATCCTAATGAAATATTGGGTTTCGCAGGGATCGAATGACGTGTACGGCCAGGCTAGAAGTCGCTTTACATAAATTTCAAGGTGCATCCGATTTGATGACGCAGATGTGAGACGTCACAACCGTGCTCCTGACAAGCTGGCTCCTATTTGAGAAATATTTGAAATGTTGGTACACACATTTGTAGAAGCATGTGTTCCTCACAGCAACGTAATTATTGATGAACACCTTGTGGCACTTCGTGGTAGATGTCCATTTCGGTAAGATATTCCTTCAAAACCAGGAAGATATGGGTTGAAATTATGGGCTGTATGTGATAGTGCAACGTCTTACGTTCTCAATCTCCAAGTTTACACTGGTCGACAAGAAAATGAATCTCGTGAAGTTGGTCAAGGCAAGGGAGTTGCTTTAGATTTGGTGAAAGGCTTAGAAAACAGTGGCAGATCTGACAACTGACAATTTTATCACTAGCCTTAGTGTGGCAAGAGAACTTCTGAAAATCAGTCTCACACTCTTAGGAACAATTAGAAAAAATAAAGAACTACCACAAGCTTTCACTCAAACCAAAGGTCGAGTCAAACATTCATCTATTTTTGGATTCAAAGAGAATGCTTCAATTGTTTCATATTGTTCGATAAAGGGAAAAGTTGTAACTTTGCTCAGTACAGCGCATTCAAGGAAGGAAGTGGAAGATCGTGAAGACTGCAAGCCAGTAATGATTCTGGATTATAATAAGACAAATTCAGGAGTAGATACCATGGACAAGCTGGTTACAACGTACACTACAAAGAGGATGAGCAGAATGTGGCCAATGGTGTTATTTTACAACGTGATTGATATGACTGCACTGCATACATTTATCATATGGCTACACCTTTCTCCAGACTGGGCAGAAAGGGCCAACTACAAGAGACGGGCATTTCTCACAGAATTTGGAAAGCGGCTCGTCGGAAGAAAGCCAAACAAAATTATTTCCCCAGTACTTCCATCAACAGTACAGACTATAGAAAAAAAAGGAGGAAGGTGTCCGTTTTGCAAAAGGTCTGACGGTAGAAAATTCACTGATAAATGTTCAAAATATGGATGTTCTGTGTGTAAAAACCGCTCTGCAATTTATTTGCTGTAAGTGTAATGCGTCATAAATGTCAATTTAATCAAAAATATTTGTAGTTTCATGGAGAATCGTTTGTAAATTTTTCGGAAATAAATAATTTAAAAAAAATATGCATTTTAATTTAATGTAATGTCACTGAAATCATGTTTTAGTTTGTGGTATAAATAAGGAATGTGATTTTATTCTACCATTATTACAACTATCCTAAATAAAAAAGCATTTCCGTTGGGGTCACTAAAGATCCCAGTGGTACTCAGAGTAACAAAAAATACTCGGTATTAGAAGGGTTCAACAGATTTGAGAGCACTCGTCGTGGGTCAAGAGTGAAACCAACTGCCTCGAGAATCCAAAGCAGAAAGTCGTGATTAACACGATCAAATGCCTTATCGAAGTCTAGGCAAACAAGGGCACAATGGACGGACGTTACAGCAGCAACCGAAACCACGTCACGACAACCGACTCTAGGGGTAAGAATGATACGACCAGGTACGGAGCTTTGATGTTTTGCGACAACAGTATCCATCAGAGCTGACACCCTACTATTATCTGCCATCACCACTGTCTTATGAACAAAGTTTAACAATGGGCGAAAGTGATCAGGGGCAGACGGTACAGTGCGTTTCGTGACTAAAACAATTTTTCCCAAGAGGGTGGCACTACTCTACCCTGTAACACTTCATACAAAAGGGAGGTAAAGGTCGCACCCAACAACGGCAAAAAGCGCACGTAAAATTCCTTAGGAAGTCCATCTTGACCCGGGGACTTTTGAGAAGGCGATCCCACAATAATTTTGTAAACTTCCTCAGGCTGAAAGGCGTGTCATTATGTTCGGGTGTAATTGTCGTATCCAAGATGCGGACAAGTGGGTCGTACAAGATGTAGATGTAGATGTCTACATAGTACTAGTGTAAGTTACGTGCTATATTAGCTTGCGCCATTACGATGCGTCCATCATTTGTCGTTGTAAGGTGTCAGGCAAATCCAACACCTTCCATGAAAACCCTGACATGATAAGCATATCCAGTAGTATGTCACATAGCTCCGAATAAATCATGACATTAAATTAACCAAAGTAATACGAGTAACGAGTGAGCAAATGGAATACCACAGACTAACACAAGAACGCCTAAATGCATGTCGTACCTTCCCACCGTGAGGCAGACGCAGTTCCGAGGGGAGAAACGAGGACAGAAGCCGAGAGCAGAACCGTGTTAAGCTAGAAGGCCCTACGATAACGGACGGAGTGGACACCCACTTCGCTAGCCTACCGCTAAGTCTACCACCCGCACGTTTTAGCGTAAGCCTTTTTCACGTCCCTGTTACGTCACGGACCACCCCCGAGCCCATGTTAAAAGCTAGAGCCCTCCAGAAAAACAGTATAGATTTTACGATAACACAAAAAGGGCCACTACCACCCGCAAGTTTTAGCGTGAGACTTTTTCGCGTCTCAGGTACGTCAAGGACCACCCCCCAGCCCATGTTAAAAGATAGAGCCCTCCAGAAGAACAGTATAGATCTTACGATAACGCTAAAAGGACCACACCAGCTGCAGGTTTTAGCGTGAGACTTTTTAGCGTCTCTGTTACGTTGCAAACTTTAAAAAACATTGCCCCACCACGAAAAGTATAACGTTTCCCATTGGATAGACAGAATTTTTGTAGGCGGAGCTTAAGGTTAACATTGAGAAACTGACTGGTCAGATGAAAACATAGCCAGATAGTTTTTTTAAACTAACTTCGGTAAATTCTAGTAAGGAGAAGTTAGAGGAGAGTTGGTTCCGAGACGGCGAGCTGGATGGCTGGTGCGCCGGCCGCTGTCGCCCTGACGCTGCCTAAACACCGGCAAGGTAATGAACGCACGCGATGCCGCATTTTTGAGCGCATAAGGCTTCACTCAGAACTGCAGAAGTCTCATCTGTTACACCCCCTTTTTGCGTAATACTAGTGTCGATCGTTAATTAAAACTCATGGTGTTCACATTTGCCACTTGAAGAAAAGATCTGAAACGCGATGATTTTTCTTTTATATAGTTATTGAGAAGCCACATCAGCCACTGTAATTTACGACAAGTTAAATAAGTAATTAAAGATAATTGAGGGTCACTGTAGACCATTTTGATAGTTTTCTCTTTTGTGAAACTTAAATTAAACCTAGATTATAGATGTGATATGGCATAGGTCATCCTTCGATCCATTGTAGAACTTGGAAACCCATTCAGGGAATATTCGTTCACATTTTTGTTGAACGCAGTTGGTTTTTACCATCCTGTATTAAATCATTTCCTTTTGTCAATAGTGCAATTTATAAATGATGTTTTGTGAGTAGAATAAAATTTCCAATGTTAAACTTAACTGCTTTTTCGACGTTATTTTACCAGCTAACTAAAAATAGGAAAGCCTTGAACCCTTTCCACTATATTTAGTTAGTATTAAGATTCTTTTACAGGGAGTGCAGTGGAGCTGACGCTGAGATCAATTAGTATTTGGTTATATCATCGCTAGTCTCACTGAACTCTTCTGAATTCTACATGTCATGTGTGGTCTGGCGTCTCCTTACCAGCAACAGGTCCCAGGTTCAAAATAGTCAATTCCCTAAAAAACACGCTCAGAGCGTCGTTGCGCGAAAGTGGTAGGGAGACACGATATAGTACAAACAGACACCACCATGAATGTTTAGATCGTGAGAGAACGAATATAAGCGCGCCTGCGACGGGTCTGTTGCCGAAGCAAATGATGTAAGGAAGTCAGCTGTTCCGTCACCAATGAACGCAGCTTCGATCGGATTTTCAAACCTTCCATTTGTATTCTCTTCAACTTTAAGAATTTTACCTTTACACGCCTAACATTAGCAATTCGCAGAGGCATGTGTTCCGAAGCAACATAAGATTCAAACGAGATGGAATAGTAATATTCATAAATTCTCCGAAAGTCTCGCGCTTTGGCAGCACAGAAACGTATCAAAGTTTGCCTGAGGCTCGGTTTTGCTAGCTGTTTCCACCATTCACGAATGGCAAAATATTTCTTAGTGGACCGTGGAGTGCGCTCCCACACGATTCGTATCATGTCATCGAGAGAGGGCTCAGGTAGGTGAGCGAAGTTTCGCATCCACGGAGACCGAAACAATATGACTGGTTGCCGTTCAAGGTTGAGAGTTGTGGCCACAGCACAGTGATCCGTAAAGGAAGCTGGGATAACTTCAACATTAAGAATACTATCACTCAGGCAATCCGATAAGTAAAATCTGCTACTAGATGTCGCAGTAAAGTGGGTAAATTTAACTAACGTTCGGTATTCACATATCCAGACGTCTTTTAGGCGTAAGTAGTGGACCAATTCATGTAATTCGCGACAGAAATTAAAATTTGGAGACTGATCCGCAGGACGCAATACACAGTTAAAATCGCCACCCAACAGAATACCCGGAGGACTCTTACCCAACAGACAAACAATATCCTCATTATAAAAACGCGAAAGAGCCACTGCGCGACTAATGCCAGAAGGGGCATATAAAAGAACCAAGGTAATATTAAAAAGATGACAACCTATACCCCTGCCAGAATCCAACATTTCAAACTCAGAACTAGGAACGCCTTCACGAAAGAATAAGGCGGTTTCCGTGGAATATTCGGGTTCTACATTAAAGATCATAAGAAAACCAGGAGCGGAGAAATTACTAAATAACACATCCCGTATAAAAACCATGTCTACACATCAATCATAAAGGAACTAACGCAGCGAAGCCAATCGCAATTCTGATTCCACACGATTAACGTTTAAGGAAAGGAGCGTGTAGGCTTGGGCCATTGATCACAGCTGGACAGGGACGTACGGAACCTCCGAGTAGAATTGGATAGCTGAGAGTCAAGGTCCATTGCGGAATCCACAGAGGAACCAGATATTTGGGGACCAGAACCCCCGTCATCGCAAACATTTTTCTTAGATTTCTTACGTGCTACAGCAAGGTCAGGTTATATACGCTGTTTCTCTCGGCTACGTAGGATGGCGGCCTCTGCAGACGCAGGCGTGAGAGGGGTCATAGGTACAGCTTCCTTCTCCCCTGAACTAGGGTCTTGTAATGCAGTTCTAGTAACTAAGGCGGAAGCACTCTGTGAAACTGCCAGTGCGACAGATGATACTCGGTCGCTAATTTTATTCTCCTTGGGAGTTGCTGCAGTCGGCAGATGCAGGAAACCGTCGGCGGCTGAAGACGAAGGAGCAGGAGGACATTGCATCATCTCAGACTGTAACAGAGGACACAAAGACGATGGGGAAGGGGCGACTCAGCTCCCTCTCCACACACAGGCAGCTCAGAAGGAGCCACTTCGCTCGCAAGAGGGATGCTGGACATAACTTCTTCGCCACTCACCGAATCACACACGTAAGATATCGTAGCATCGAGAGGAGCAGGGGGCACAATCGATGTGGAGGAGATTGGCGCAGAAGGCACATCCAAATCCTCACCATCACCATCCTGAGAGCGAGGTCGCGTGGTTGTCGCCGTTATAGGTACTATCCTGGGGTCAATAGGATTCTGAACCTGTTGCGGAGGTAAAGGAGGAAATTCATTGACACGACTACCGTAACTGACTGTTTGTTCATTATAATCCGAAGCAGTAGTAGGCCCGGCGGTTGAAGTGGAAGGAACAAAATCAGCAACCGTCAATTTGCGACGCTGCAATAATGACGGCTTTGACACAAAACCCTCCGCGGACAATCAAACCGAACGTGTCCACTTTCATTACACAGTATCAGTATACAAAACGTGGACGCTTTAACCACACACTTGTAAATGTGATGGACTATTGCGTTTGACATGCATTTCCCTGAACGATTTCCACTATAACATTGTAATCTGTGGTGAGTAGACCAACGTTCACGACGGACGTTTTTCGCGTTACAATAAGGAGTCAATATGTCCTTCAGAAAGTTGTCATCAACTACCGGCGGGAGGTTGAACACTCGGACATTGGTATATTCGATTTCAGCACCTGCGAGTGACACCATACTCACGGAATTATCACGATGCTTGAACGGGGCTTGAGAACCATATCGCGACAGTAATCATAAACTTCATGTAAAACACTTCCTCGGCTGCATCAAAATAAGGCGTGGGGACCTGATCAGAATTGTATCGACAATCCAGTCGTGGATTTCTAGGAACTCGGACTGCAAGTGTCGAAAGTACCTTTTCGTGGAATACCTGTGTAAAATCATGGTAGCCATAGCGCGCCGGCCACTGTGGTCTCGCGGTTCTAGGCGCGCAGTCCGGAACCGCGCGACTGCTACGGTCGCAGGTTCGAATCCTGCCTCGGGCATGGATGTGTGTGATGTCCTTAGGTTAGTTAGGTTTAAGCAGTTCTAAGTTCTAGGGGACTGATGAGCACAGCTGTTAAGTCCCATAGTGCTCATATCCATTTGAACCATAGCGCAGCAGCCGACGCCGCTGTAAGTAGACGAACACAAACATACAGTAAAGGCGGAGCGGAGGCGCTACGACTCACTCGACAGACAGAACAACACTAACGTGGAAAACTCCACACAAGCGACGCTGCGGCAAGTGAAACAACCAAGAACATTCCCGCTTGGCGCTCAAAAAGGAACTGATTTTAGAGAAAGAAACAAGAAAGAATATGACTATTAGACCTTACACGCGTAGTGGAAGCGTTAGCTAAGACACCTCTTGAGATGATGATTATAAATTTTCCCTCAATGGTAAAGAGAAGCCGGTGAAAAATGGCAGCTGACATACAAGGAAAATTTTGGAACAGTGCTAAGGAGAGATGGAGATGCAATTCCCTATAAATCTCCACCCATCTCACGCTTCTATACAAACGGAGACAATTAAGTTCTTCCTTTCCTGTGCTATTTTGCATACTCCGTCAAGAATAGTACGCTCGCCGTGCAAAATAATCCTCACTGAATAGCAAAGTGTCGCATTGTGACTCTAACAAAATAGACTTGTATCCTGTATGCCGAATATTAGCTCCAAAAACTAAAAACGAATGGGAAAACGTTCATAGGCAATGTTCGCTACCTCGTGTTCTCTTTCGTTACCAGTAGTATAAATGATTCTACCCATACACAAGCGATGGAAACGAATTTTCTGCAAACGCTCATTCGCACGTGTTCTCCATATCTACATCCGTATCCATATTCCGCAAGCCACCCGACGGTGTTTGGCGTAGCGTTCTATGAGTACCACTATCGGTTCTCCCTTCTATTCCAGTGTCGTATTGTTCGTGGAAAGAAGGATTGTCGGTATGCCTCTGTGTGGGCTCTACACTCTCTGATTTTATCCTCATGGTCTCTTCCGAGATATACGTAGGAGGGAGCAATATACTGGTTGACTCTTCGGTGAAGGTATGTTCTCGAAACTTCAACAAAAGCCCGTTCCGAGCAAATGAGCGTCTCTCTTGCGGAGCTTTCCACTAGAGTTTATCTTTCATCTCCATAACGCTTTTGCGATTACTAAATGATCCTGCGACGAAACACGCTGCTCCCTCTTGGATCTTCTCTATCTCTTCTATCAACTCTATCTGGTACGGATCCCATACCGGTGAGCAGTATTCAAGAAGTGGGCGAACAAGTATGCTGTAACCTACTTCCTTTGTTTTCGGATTGCATTTCCTTAGAATTCTTCCAATGAATCCCAGTCTGGCATCTGCTTTACCGACGATCAATTTTAAACCACTCCTAATGCCTACTCCCAGGTAATTTATGGAATTAACTGCTTCCAGTTGCTGACCTGCTATGTTGTTGTTGTTGTTGTCTTCAGTCCTGAGACTGGTTTGATGCAGCTCTCCATGCTACTCTATCCTGTGCAAGCTGCTTCATCTCCCAGTACCTACTGCAACCTACATCCTTCTGAATCTGCTTAGTGTACTCATCTCTCGGTCTCCCTCTACGATTTTTACCCTCCACGCTGCCCTCCAATGCTAAATTTGTGATCCCTTGATGCCTCAAAACATGTCCTACCAACCGATCCCTTCTTCTAGTCAAGTTGTGCCACAAACTTCTCTTCTCCCCAATCCTATTCAATACCTCCTCATTAGTTACGTGATCTATCCACCTTATCTTCAGTATTCTTCTGTAGCACCACATTTCGAAAGCTTCTATTCTCTTCTTGTCCAAACTAGTTATCGTCCATGTTTCACTTCCATACATGGCTACACTCCAAACAAATACTTTCAGAAACGACTTCCTGATACATAGATCTATATTCGATGTTAACAAATTTCTCTTCTTCAGAAACGCTTTCCTTGCCATTGCCAGTCTACATTTTATATCCTCTCTACTTCGACCATCATCAGTTATTTTACTTCCTAAATAGCAAAACTCCTTTACTACTTGAAGTGTCTCATTTCCTAATCTAATTCCCGCAGCATCACCCGATTTAATTTGACTACATTCCATTATCCTCGTTTTGCTTTTGTTAATGTTCATCTTATATCCTCCTTTCAAGACACTGTCCATTCCGTTCAACTGCTCTTCCAAGTCCTTTGCCGTCTCTGACAGAATTACAATGTCATCGGCGAACCTCAAAGTTTTTACTTCGTCTCCATGAATTTTAATACCTACTCCAAATTTTTCTTTTGTTTCCTTTACTGCTTGCTCAATATACAGATTGAATAACATCGGGGAGAGGCTACAACCCTGTCTCACTCCTTTCCCAACCACTGCTTCCCTTTCATGCCCCTCGACTCTTATTACTGCCATCTGGTTTCTGTACAAATTATAAATAGCCTTTCGCTCCCTGTATTTTACCCCTGCCACCTTTAGAATTTGAAAAAGAGTATTCCAGTCAACATTGTCAAAAGCTTTCTCTAAGTCTACAAATGCTAGGAACGTAGGTTTGCCTTTTCTTAATCTTTCTTCTAAAATAAGTCGTAAGGTCAGTATTGCCTCACGTGTTCCAACATTTCGACGGAATCCAAACTGATCCTCCCCGAGGTCTGCATCTACCAGTTTTTCCATTCGTCTGTAAAGAATTCGCGTTAGTATTTTGCAGCCGTGGCTTGTTAAACTGATAGTTCGGTAATTTCCACATCTGTCAGCACCTGCTTTCTTTGGGATTGGAATTATTATATTCTTCTTGAAGTCTGAGGGTATTTCGCCTGTCTCATACATCTTGCTCACCAGCTGGTAGAGTTTTGTCATGACTGGCTCTCCCAAGGCCGTCAGTAGTTCTAATGGAATGTTGTCTACTCCGGGGGCCTTGTTTCGACTCAGGTCTTTCAGTGCTCTGTCAAACTCTTCACGCAGTATCGTATCTCCCATTTCGTCTTCATCTACATCCTCTTCTATTTCCATAATATTGTTCTCAAGTACATCGCCCTTGTATAAACCTTCTATATACTCCTTCCACCTTTCTACCTTCCCTTCTTTGCTTAGAACTGGGCTGCCATCTGAGCTCTTGATATTCATACACGTGGTTCTCTTCTCTCCAAAGGTCTCTTTAATTTTCCTGTAGGCAGTATCTATCTTACCCCTAGTGAGATAAGCTTCTACATCCTTACATTTGTCCTCTAGCCATCCCTGTTTAGCCATTTTGCACTTCCTGTCGATCTCATTTTTGAGACGTTTGTATTCCTTTTTGCCTGCTTCATTTACTGCATTTTTATATTTTCTCCTTTCATCAATTAAATTCAATATTTCTTCTGTTACCCAAGGATTTCTAGCAGCCCTCGTCTTTGTACCTACTTTATCCTCTGCTGCCTTCACTACTACATCCCTCAGAGCTACCCATTCTTCTTCTACTGTATTTCTTTCCCCTATTCCTGTCAATTGTTCCCTTATGCTCTCTCTGAAACTCTGTACAACCTCTGGTTCTTTCAGTTTATCCAGGTCCCATATCCTTAATTTCCCACATTTTTGCAGTTTCTTCAGTTTTAATCTACAGGTCATAACCAATAGATTGTGGTCAGAGTCCACATCTGCCCCTGGAAATGTCTTACAGCTTAAAACCTGGTTCCTAAATCTCTGTCTTACCATTATATAATCTATCTGATACCTTTTAGTATCTCCAGGGTTCTTCCACGTATACAACCTTCTTTCATGATTCTTAAACCAAGTGTTAGCTATGATTAAGTTGTGCTCTGTGCAAAATTCTACTAGGCGGCTTCCTCTTTCATTTCTTAGCCCCAATCCATAATCACCTACTATGTTTCCTTCTCTCCCTTTTCCTACACTCGAATTCCAGTCACCCATTACTATTAAATTTTCGTCTCCCTTCACTATCTGAATAATTTCTTTTATTTCATCGTACATTTCTTCAATTTCTTCATCATCTGCAGAGCTAGTTGGCATATAAACTTGTACTACTGTAGTAGATGTGGGCTTCGTATCTATCTTGGCCACAATAATGCGTTCACTATGCTGTTTGTAGTAGCTTACCCGCATTCCTATTTTCCTATTCATTATTAAACCTACTCCTGCATTACCCCTATTTGATTTTGTGTTTATAACCCTGTATTCACCTGACCAGAAGTCTTGTTCCTCCTGCCACCGAACTTCACTAATTCCCACTATATCTAACTTTAACCTATCCATTTCCCTTTTTAAATTTTCTAACCTACCTGCCCGATTAAGGGATCTGACATTCCACGCTCCGATCCGTAGAACGCCAGTTTTCTTTCTCCTGATAACGACATCCTCCTGAGTAGTCCCCGCCCGGAGATCCGAATGGGGGACTATTTTACCTCCGGAATATTTTACCCAAGAGGATGCCATCATCATTTAATCATACAGTAAAGCTGCATGTCCTCGGGAAAAATTACGGCTGTAGTTTCCCCTTGCTTTCAGCCGTTCGCAGTACCAGCACAGCAAGGCCGTTTTGGTTAATGTTGCAAGGCCAGATCAGTCAATCATCCAGACTGTTGCCCCTGCAACTACTGAAAAGGCTGCTGCCCTTCTTCAGGAACCACACGTTTGTCTGGCCTCTCAACAGATACCCCTCCGTTATGGTTGCACCTATGGTACGGCCATCTGTATCGCTGAGGCACGCAAGCCTCCCCACCAACGGCAAGGTCCATGGTTCATGGGGGGACCTGCTATATTGTAGCTAAATGATAAAGGATCTTTCTTTTTATGTATTCGCAGCACATTGGCCTTGTCTACATTGAGATTCAGTTGCCATTCCCTGCACCATGCTTCAATTCGTTGCAGATCGTCCTGCATTTCAGTACAATTTTCCGTTTTTACAACCTCTCGGTATACTACAGCATCATCCGCAAAAAGGCCCTGTGAACTTCCGACGTTATCCACAAAGTCATTTATATATAGTGTGAATAGCAACGGCTCTACGACACTCCCTCGCGGCACATCTGAAATAACTCTTAGTTCGGAAGACATCTCGCCACTGAGAATGACATGCTGCGTTCTGTTATGTAGGGACTCCTCAATCCAATCAAACAATTTGTCTGATAGTCCATATTCTCTTACTTTGTTCATTAAACGACTGTGGGGAACTGTATCAAATACCTTGCGGAAGTCAAGAAAAACGGCATCTACCTGGGAACCCGTGACTATGGAACTCTGAGTCTCGTGGACGAATAGCGCGAGCTGGGTTTCACACGACCGTCTTTTTCGAAACCCATGCTGATTCCTGCAGAGTATATTTCTAGTCTCCAGAAAATTCATTATACTCGAACATTATACGTTTTCAAAAATTCTACAACTGATCGACGTTGCGAGTGCGTTCTGCGCATCTGTTCGACGTCCCTTCTTGAAAACGGGGATGACCTGTGCCCTTTTCCAATCTTTTGGAATTCTGCGATCTTCTAGAGACCTACGGTACACCGCTGCAAGAAGGTGGGCAAGTTTCTTCGCGTACTCTGTGTAAAATCGAATTGGTATCCCATCAGGTCCAGCGGGCTTTCCTCTTTTGAGCGATTTTAATTGTTTTTCTATCCCTCTGTCATGTATTTCGATATCGCTTCCATTCGCTTCATTGTAAACCAAGTTTGAGATGCTTACAATTGGTGTCTGTGAACTCCAGATAATTCCAGTACGCGGCGTTGCGTGATTTATTCGCCTAGTCGCTGTACAAACTGCTGTTGTAAGCTGTTCTTCACGCAGCAAAAATGTGTAACGTTAACATTTTTTACAAAATATTTACAGTGCCTCTTAGCAGGTAAAATTTTGGCAGCGCAGTACTTTCGTTGTCTTCTTCCTGTGCAAAAAAATTTCAAGATAGATTTCGATATGTCTTAATGGACCATTCCGTTGTTAGTGTCACCCTTCTCTATATATGTTCCATATTCCTAGACCTCTATGGTACGGATTCTACACATTTGTGCAATATTCGTGGATGGGTCACACCAGTATTTAGTAAGCTATCTTCTTTGTAGATTGGCTGCATAGCCTTGGTATCCTACCAAGTTCCGCTTTACCTGCGACTGAGCCTGTGTGTTGGTGCCATCAAAAATCTCTCCAAGTCTTAACCCCAGGTATTTATATTACGTCACCAACACCAGTTGTGACTCGTTGGTATTGTGGTCATAGGATACTACGTTGTTTCTGTTTTTTGAAATGTTTGAATATTTAAACTAAGTTGTCAATCTTTCAGCCATTTCGAAATCTTATCCAGATTCATCTGATTATTTGTGGAGAATTTTTCAGATAGTACCTCATTGTAGATAACTACATCATCTACGAAAAGTCGGAAATTGGTGAAATATTGTTTGCAAGCTCAATAAGATATAAAATTAAGAAAATGGTTTCCAGTATAACTTCGTGGAACACACTTGAAGTTATTTCTACACCTGTTGATGACTCTCCATCCATCTAACTGCTGCGTGTCTCCTACCAAGAAATCCTCTATCCAGTCACAAATTTCGCTTGATACACCATACCATTGTACAATCGATAAGAAGCGTAGAGGAATACTGAACCAAAAAGAGTTTTTGAAATCAAGAAATACTGTATATGCCTGACTGCCTCGATCCGTGGCTTTCGGGATGTCATGTGAGAAACCTGCATGTTGGGTTTCACATATTAGATATTTTCGGAGTGCATGTTTTTCGACATGTTGTTCGAGACATCTCAACATATGTTCTAAGACTCTACAACAAAGTGATCTAAAGGATATTGGACATTACTTTGAGATTCGGTTTTGATACCTTTGTGGTAGTTGTGTGCGGCCTAAGCCTTCTCCCAACTATTGAGTACATGCCTTTGCTAGAGGGATCTACAAAAGATTATGACACAAAGAGAGACTAACTCAGCTACAAGTCTGGTATCTGGGATTTCGTCAGACAGTGATACTCTGTTCTCTTTTAGCGATTCCAACTATATGTCAACGCTGAGCCGTGCACGGCTCGTGTTCATTCCATTTATTGTTTGTCATCTTCTATTACGGTAGTACTGCCTCGTTTTCTTATTCCATTTACTGGCGTCACTAACCTCCTGCCTTACTTGCCCGTGAGCGGCAGCAGCAGTGAGTATAGGTAAGTGCACTGTCGTACCATCTCTGAAACGATCGATAGTATTTCCGGATCGTCGTGTGCCTGAGTGAGTTGGAGACGGACCAGCAGTGCAGTCGGGACGCAGCAGCTGTGAAGTCGGGGACGCAGCGCCGGTGAGGCGCCGACAGCCAGTGCTCACCGAACGCTGCCCACACACACCAACTGTCCGACGGACGGAGATTGGAGCGGGACAACTGTTGGTTGGTCTTCTCATCGGTCGACGTATATTTGGTCCTTTCACCGTTTCCGGGCCTGGACGGAAGGTCGGTTGGCGTGGAGCAGCGAGGAAGTCTCCGCGGGACGCAGTCGGCGGGGCCGCTGGCGGTCTCTACGCGGTGTCGGAGTGAGTGGGGCTGTTAGCATTGCTAGGAGACCAGTGGCTCACCGACCCTGGACAGGAAAGTTGGGCTCTGATTTAATCTACGAGCAAGTCAAGACTGTTCACACTGCGCCGTTTGGAGTTCGTTGTCGGCTGTTGGGAGATTCCAGCGAGCAACAACGTGGTTTTCAAGTTGGAAAATTCTAGCCACCATTCGGTGGAGTTTCACTGTATTTCGTTATTTGAATTGAAGTGCACCAGCAGAATCTTCTGCCTTGTGGCCGTTACTTGCCCTGGCCATTGATGTAGATTTCAGGCAGTGTAATTTCCTCATCGTGTTGTTGCTGTCCAGCGCGGTGTGTAGTTTGACAGATCCATGTATGATTGGTTGTGGGCGCCAGTATCTTCTACGTTGTTTCATTGAACTCGCTGTTGTGCCCTGGTCGGGTGAAATGTAAGTTTTCTTGTCGGTGGGTCCGTTGACTGTCCGTCGGTTGCATTGTCGTCGAATCGACAATGGCTGGCCCGACTGCCTGTCTCACCTAAGCGAGCGTCAGTGTTTGGATTCCAGGCCGGCCCTCAGAACTTCTGAGCGCCCTTGGGTGTACTGCCTCTTTTTTTATTTGTTCTTGTTGTTTGTACTTGTATGGCTTCCAGGCAATTTTTTTAAAAATTGAGGTTGTTTTTCTCTTAAGGCGTAAGATTCTTTAGGCCTTCAGCCTAATATATAAGGAAATGTTTCACGTAAAGCCTTTGACATTTTAAGAATGGCCATTTTAAAACTTTTAATGTTGTTCAATTTTAAGTGTTAGGCCTTCAGCCGATTTTGAGTTTGAGTTGTTTTGCTCTTAAGGCCTTCAGCCTAAATTAAAGAACTGTTTCACGTAAGGCCGTTGGTATTTAAAAAAATAATGTTATGGAGTTTTATGCGTTAGGCCTTCAGCCGATTTGAATCTAACTTGTTTGCTCTTGAAGTGTCTGATACTTTGGGTCTTCTGCCTAACTAAGGAACTGTTTTAAGATAGGGCTTTGCCTTTTGTTTTGGTTGGTTTTTGCCTAATTAGAAACTGTTTTACATAAAGCCTTTTTTTTAAAATTTAATGTTGTTTAGCCTTAAGTGTTGGGGTTTCAGACGATTTTAAATTCAAATTGTTTCCTCTGAAAATCTCAGATTCTTAGGACCTTCATCTTAAATAAGAAACTGTTGTAACATAAGGCTTGCATTTTAAATTTCTCACTATGCTTGCATTTTATGTTACTGGCCTTCGGCCGTTTTTAAATTAAAGTGGCTTTCAGACGGTAATTAATTCCCAAAAATTAAAGCTGTGTGTTGAAAGAAAAAAAAAAAAATTTGGGCTCTTGTAATGTTTGATCAAATAATAAAGTTGTATGTTGGAGTGTGGCTGACAGCCCCTTACTTTGACCCCTATCCACAATTTAAACTACCTGTCGAGTCCTGCGGGCATAGCAGGGCGTCTCAATCGCCACTGACACTATCATCTGTATCACTCGTCCTTGAAGTGGCGCGAGAATTCTAGATAGTTCTGCATATCATTGCCGTTATTGCTACGTGTAGAAACATGTGCTTTATAAAATATTGTTAAGTAAGATATACACTCTTTTCCAGAAGAAACAAACACCTTGAACCACTACAAATAGGACATGCACATTAGTATGTTCTGCAGAAACGATTAGCATTTAAACCATGTCAGCTCGCGTTTTCAGGGCAACAGCGATATCGCGGTATAACACCGCCTACCTGTAAAATGTGATTGTGGCTCTCGTTGTCGCTATAGACCAAAGGTAATGAATCCGTGTGACTTGAGCAGACATATGCCCGAACCGTACTGTCAAATCAGCGAGTTTGAAAGTGACCGTATTATTGCCATGAGTTCGTCTGAACATCCACCCTGAGAATTACTGATAGTGTGGGCCGCGCAACGAGTTTGTGCAGAATGGTTCACGGAAGGTCGCATAACCCGACGATATGGGCCAGGACGCCCCGTCTCCCCTCCCCCCCCCCCACAAAAAGAAAGATCGACACCTCACCCAAATGGCATTGTAGGACCGATCTACGTCCTCCTCAACTCTGGCTAAACAGTGTAACACATCGCACACCATCTGGAGTCATAGTCCGTGTCCGTTTATTACGGCATGGGTTACATGTTCGTCGTCCACTGCTCTGCCTATCTTTGACAAAAGTGCAGAAACACGCTAGACGGTAATAGTGTGTGGAACGACGTCACTGGGGCAAGAACGACATCAGATAATTTTTTCGGGTGAATCCAAATTCTGTTTGTTTTAAAATGATGGCCGCATTCAGGTTCACCTCAGACAGGGGGTGGGGCACACTGTGACTGCATTCGCACAATACATCCAACACCAGCTGGGCTGCCATTGGGTACAACCACAAATCACTGTTGGTGCGTGTCCAAGGTACTGTGACTAGTGTGACCTACTTGGATGATATCAGGCGACCCGTAGCCGTATCCTTTCTGCGCAACACGACAGATGTCGTTTTTCAGCAAGACAATGCTCGATTTAAGTGTCAGGAAGTCGTTTCTGAAAGTATTTGTATGGAGTGTAGCCATGTATGGAAGTGAAACGTGGACGATAAATAGTTTGTACAAGAAGAGAATAGAAGGTTTCGAAATGTGGTGCTACAGAAAAATGCTGAAGATTAGATGGGTAGATCACATAACTAATGAGGAAGCATTGAATCGGATTGGGGAGAAGAGAAGTTTGTGGCACAAGTTGACCAGAAGAAGGGATCGGTTGGTAGGGCATGTTCTGAGGCATCAAGGGATCACCAGTTTAGTGCTGGAGGACAGCGTGGAGGGTAAAAACTGTAGAGGGAGACCAAGAAATGAATACACTAAGCAGATTCAGAAGGATGTAGGCTGCAGTAGGTACTGGGAGAAGGAGAAGCTCGCACAGGATAGAGTCGCATGGAGAGCTGCATCAAACCAGTCTCAGGACTGTCGAGCACAACAACAAAAACACAATGCACGAACATGTCTCGCTGCAATAACACGTGACTTCTTCATAACACAGGACGTCAGCCTCTTGCCCTTGCCTGCCGCAACACCAATCTTGTCTCCAATAGAAAATATGTGGGATATGATGAAACGACGGGTGTAGTGCTGTGACCCAATACCAGCCACCACATATTAACTTTGCAACCAGGTGAATGCGGAATGGATGGCTGAATCACAGAACGCCATTCGCGTCTTACACGTGCCAATGCCATCATGCAGGGGACAAGTTATGAGGATCCATGGCGAACCCTGTGCTACTAGGCAACAGGACACATGCTGAACCGAGGTAATAAACTCTGATCATTTCTGGAGAACATACTAATGTACATGTCCTCTGAACTAGAACGTCCTATCTCTGGTGGTTTAAGGTGTTCTGTTTTTTTCTGAACATGACTGTACTTTAATAGGTCAGAGTATTCGGCGCAAAATAAAGTACGAAAGAAGAGTGATAAGATATAATGATTTCTCATATTATGACAATGCACGCATTGTGAAAGCAAGATTTCAACGTTAAACCAGCTTGAACGAGTACTATGTGCGTATGCATGAGAGCAGTCCGTAGAACGTTGATTTGAAAATCGGTAGCGCACTGGCTTTTCTTCTGGCAACCTCATGTTTTGTTCACGTTTCTAGTTATTTGCGTGGCGGCGTCAACGCGGCTCGGAAAGGGCGGCATAGAACACCACCGCAGGCGTAGGGAGCAGACGACTGAGGTCTCGGGGTGCAATTACGCTGTGAAGTAGTCAGAGGGTATTTTCCAGAAATACTGGACGCAAATTTCACAGTTTTCTGGCTGGGCTGCAAATTTCACTGCTAGCAGTTTCCATATATCCTGTTGGCCGCAGGCGCGACCCCCTGCCAGAGGCGAGTCCGGGGGTGCCTGCCAGTTACATCGATAGGTCCCGCAGACAGCTGATTGCATCGAAGATTTCTATAATAAAAAAAAAGAGGATAGTCTGACACGAGTGCGTTGCGGCTCAATCTCACTGCCATGGTATGTACTGCACCGTGAGAAATCTCTATTTTATACATTACGCTGGCGAGCTGCTGTTTGATTTTCCGTGGTATCATTTTTTTCCCAGTATTGTACATGGTAATGAGTGCAAGAACATTCATTTTCTTTTTTTAAAAAAGCATTTCTCTAAATTGGGCTTGATGCTCATACCTGAAGCTGCACGAGGGACTTTCATATTGACATTAAAGTATGATGTCTTCTCCCACATAGTCTTTCAGCTAGACATGTTGCTTTATGTGGCGTGGCTCTGTACTAAGAAACAAATATTAGTGAAGCATTGTCCTTACTGTGACGTTGAATGAGCGTTGTTATACGGCATTTGAAGGTACATCCAAACCTTTCTATAAGTTCGCTGAGTTATGGATGAAATAGTTCAGTTTTGAAATGTTAAATGCCATACTTGCACAGAAAATTTAGAAGTCATTAGAGGAAACTTGAGCGCCATTGTCTGTAACTACTGCTTTAAAATAGCCTTCATTGTAGAAAATCCTTGACAAAGCCTGAGTTCTTGTCAGAGACGCAGTCGACGGTATTTTGGTCATGGAAGAAAATTTTGAAAATGTATCGATTACGAAGAACCAGTATATTCTTAGAAATGATCCATAAGTCGACATGGAGATGTGATCGGGACTGTGTTGCCTGCGGACACAAAAAATACTGTCGACAATTAGCCGACTTTTTTTACGTAAGTAGCATTTAACCAGAACAATTTTATGCCTTTATATATATACTAACAATGCTTTATTGTAATGGGGTTTGGCACGTACTTCGCTCCAATGACACTGGCGTAACATTTAATGAATATTTGATTTAACCACTTTAATGAGAGCCACTTGTGATTTTCCTGATTCTGAATGCATCAGAATGCCACCTTTACAAAGTATGAGAGCATGAGCGATGTTGCCGGTATGATTCAATTTCGGATTGATGAAGCAACGTCTTAGGAAAAGGCTACTCTGTTGTTGATAAATGGTTCAAACGGCTCTGAGCACTATGGGACTTAACATCTGCGGTCATCAGTCCCCTAGAACGTAGAACTACTTAAACGTAACTAACCTAAGGACAGCACACACATCTATGCCCGAGGCAGGAATCAAACCTGCGACCGTAGCGGTCACGCGGTTCGAGACTGAAGCGCCTATTACCGCACGGCCACACCGGCCGGCTTGTTGTTGAGAATTCTTCCGGGTTATATGGCCGTGGTCCATGGAATACTTCTATTCCTAACGTTTCGTCCAATACTACGTTGGACATCCTCAGAGGTATGGCTGGACCTCTGAAGATGTGCAACGTAGTATTGGACGAAACGTTAGGAATAGAAGTATTCTATGGACCACGGCCATATAACCCGGAAGAATTATTAACAACAGTACCATCCGGTCGTGAAAGCCTTCATTGTATGAACAGGCCACTCAGTGTGAATGCTCTGTTTAAGATGAAACCCGATACTTTGGCACAAGCTTTGCAACAGAATTCAATGGAAAATTTTCCACAGTACCTCTGGCACAGTTTGACTTCGCTATTTAGCTATGTCAGTCAATGTCTATGGCAGCCACCCCCCCCCCCCCCCCCAACCCCTCCTTTTTCTTTTTGCTTCTCACTGAAACCTTTAAACTTTAACCTGATTGTGTACATTACGTGACTTTTATTTTCACTATTTGCTGTATGTACCCATTACTTGTATTA
Organism: Schistocerca gregaria; assembly: GCF_023897955.1. Taxonomy (NCBI): domain Eukaryota; kingdom Metazoa; phylum Arthropoda; class Insecta; order Orthoptera; family Acrididae; genus Schistocerca; species Schistocerca gregaria. The sequence continues at coordinate 199,866,277 of NC_064922.1, forward strand.
GATATGAAACTTCTGTCTTTAAAGAACATATGAGCATTATATGAAATCTTGGGTACACATAGGACCTGAGTTATCACATGTGAATAAGATGGATGTATGGAGAGGGTTGTATGGGCGCACGACGGCAAGGTCTTCATCGGCCCCTCAGTAACAGATTGAGACGGGTGTCAAGAAAATACTCAGAACAGTAAGATAAAACAGAACGTACAACACAGGTAACAAGGTTGCCTTCCCACGCGAAACGTGGGACGAAGCATGCCGTCAGCAGTAAAACATGGACAACACAGGAAGAACGTAGTAAAGGGAGTTATCTCCATATTTTGAACTAAATAATTTCACCATATATGTAGAAACTAGTTATTGTTTCACTGAATGTAATCGGAAAAGACAATCGTTGCAGAGCACAATGTTCAATTCTGGCGTTAGTAATAACTTTAGCTTACCTAGGTGACGAACGGTTACCTGAGCTCTGCCTTGCAGCTGAAGTAAATCACGCTGCCTTGCCAATACGAAAAGAAATCTTGCCATGTGCAATGCAAGTATGTTACCCGAAAACTTGATGCGGTGTTAACAGTCAGATTTTGCGAAGTGAAATGCAAGTCCAAATTATTTAGTTTCAAAACTTATAGACTTCAACTGGGACGTATGGTCCAACGGTGAATAACTTCAATAATAATTGCACTTCAAATTTGTATTCATTAGCAGAAGTCAGACGATCGCGCTATTACTTCGTCGGATGAAAGCACACGCAACTTCACGACAGAGTTTTTATGCTTAGGACACGGTTTGAGCTAAATTTGTGCATGAAAGTTATGAAAGAAAGTGTTAGGCCGTTTAAATATAGAAATCTCTGTGGAATGTTATGAACGACAGTGAAAATGCACATGCGGGTGAGCAGAGATTCTATTTATTGGAAGCAAACTGTTTGCATCTAACTGAACTGCACAAACATACTTGAAAGATTGTAATTTCATTTGTAACGTAATGAATAGCCACTTGTATTAAAACATTAAGAGCCGCTGTGGAAACACTTAAATTGTTTATTACGTGTGGCCCTGTTTTCTCCGGAGCTGCAAATTCGCGATCCTAATACTCATGCTAAAAGTGGGTGGACTGTAGCTTCGCAAGCTGCGACTTATAGTGAAGTTTATTCCATTTCAGAATGGTGGGCGGTACGTTAACAACTGAAACATGTCTACAAGAACCGTCTTAGCTATTCTCATTCAATCCTGGATCAAAATGGCAGCAATTACGTTCGAACAGTCTGCGACAAAAGGAATGCGACGGAAGGTAAAATTACTGCCAATAGTAACATATATCAACCAAGGCGAAATATCAGCCCCAATCACACGACTGACGGAGCCACTTTAGTTATGGCACCACCGCCAAAGAGCCACCGATGACGTCACATCCTACCTACCAGAGTCAATTATTGTGGTGCAATTACCGCCTAGCGCAGCTCTCACACGAGCGCCGTCGTTATATATAGCAAGGCAGGCCTACGCTGCTATGATAAACTTCATTTCCTATAGGACAGATAACTCTAGGGTCAGTATGTCAACTACGGCATATCTACTTATGGAGCATCAGATGCGCCTTAGAAAAACTACTTCAGATGTGGGTACGTGCCCAGGACTTTGTGAATACTGCAGTTTCGTCAGGCAGTTTTCCGTTTAGATCTTCACCGTTGCTCCTTAGTTGTCAAATCCGAAACTGCAACTCCGGTCATTTATACTTCATAATGATAAACAGCCATATTTCAAGGAAAAGAGGAGACTAATGTATGAACTTCCTTAAATACGAATAATAATAATAATGTGTAACCTGTCTTAGCCTGCAGACGCCTGAATGCTGCAGGACAAATATATGTACAAACACTACTCAAAATTATAAATACAGGGAAGCGCCAAAGAAACTGGTATAAGCATTTGTATTCAAATACAGAGATATGGAAACAGGAGGAATATCGCGTTTCGGTCGACAACGTAAATATAAGACAACAAATGCTGGCGAAGTTGTTAGATCGGTTTCTGCTGTTACAATGGCAGGTTATCAAGATTTAAGCGAGTGTCAACTTGATGTTATAGGAGGCTCATGAGCAATGGGACACAGCATCTCCGAGGTAGCGATGAAGTGGGGATTTTACCGTACAGCATTTCACAAGTATACCGTGAATATCAGGAATCCGGTAGAATATCAAATCTCCGACATCGCTGCGGCCGGAACATGATCATGCAAGACCGGGCCCAACGACTACTGAAGACAATCGTTCAACGTGACATAAGTGTAACCATTCCGATAATTACTGCCGATTTCAGTGCGGTGCCATCAACAAGTGTCGGCGTGCGGACCATTCAACGAAACATCATCGATAAGGACTTTCGGAGCCGAAGGCCCACTCGTGTACCTTTTATGACTGCGCGACACAAAGCTTTACTCTTCGCCTGCGCCTTTCAGCACCGACGTTGGAGTGTTGATGACATGTTGCCTGGTATGACGAGCCTCGATTCAAATTTTATCTAGCATATGGACGTGTACGGGTATGGAGACATCATCATGAATCCATGAACCCTGCATATCAGCAGAGGACTGTTCAAGGTAGTGGAGGCTCTTTAATGGTGTGGGACGCGGGCAATTGGAATGACATGGGACCCTTGCTACATCTAGGTACGACTCTGACAGGTGACACGTACGTAAGCATCCTATCTGGTCACCTGCATCTATTCATGTCCGTTGTGCCTTACGACGGACTTGGGAAAATCCAGCAGGACAATCCGCCGTCCCACACGTCCAAAATTGCTACAAAGTGGCTCCAGGAACACTCTTCTGAGTTTAAACACTTCAGCTGGTCACCAAACACCGCAGACGTGAACATTATTTGAGAATGACTGGGACGCCTTACAATGTTCTGTTCAGAAGAGATCTCCGCCCCTTCGAACTCTTATGGACTTTTGGACAGCCCTATAGTATTAATAGTGTCAGTTCCGTCCAGAATTACTTCAGATTTTAGTGTGTTAGCGGGGGCCATACATGGTATTAGGCAGGTGTACCATGAGAAAAAGATTGAATAATCAAGGAAAGGATAATGTTCTACGAGTCGGGGCTTTGGAATATCAGAAGCTTGAACGTGGTAGGGAATCTATAAAATCTGAAAAGGGAAATGCAAAGGCTCAATCTATAGTAGGGGTCAGTGAAGTGAAGTGGAAGGAAGACAAGGATTTCTGGTCAGATGAGTATCGGGTAATATCAACAGCAGCAGAAAATGGTATAACAGGTGTAGGATTCGTTATGAAAAGAAAGGTAGGGCAGAGGGTGTGTTACTGTGAACAGTTCAGTGACCGGGTTCTTCTAATCAGAATCGACAGCAGACCAACTGCTAGTTCTGCTGTAGAGACTAGTAAACAGCCTAAAGGCTTGATACGACAACATAACCTGGCATGAGCGAGTTTACAACGCAATATCTCATTCTGGCCGACTTACTTTTCACATTCAGGATATTTCACTGACTATTTGCGAAGAGCTTTAACCTCAACATTAACGTGTATTGTATCACTATTTTCGTCTTTTCAAGCGCTTTAGGATGTCCGTAACCCTTCCGTGGACATATTTTTCAGAGCTTAATGCAAGTGGCAGCTTGTGTTTCAGTGACTTGCTTGAACGTCCTATTCCACACTTTGAAAAAACAGAAAAATTTTAGGCACCTATTTCTTCGATAATTTATATGTGAAGATGGTTTCCAGGACCTTTAGACGATACTATCAAATATTGCAGGAATTTTTTTATTTTAAATATTGACACTAAAAAAGAAAGTAAAAAGTATACATGATTGCTATATTATCTTTTATTCACGAAATATTATTGAATATTTAACTACTGGATATTATGGAACAGTCTGAAACATGGATCACACACAAAGCGACATTGCATTTGAGAATATTACTTTTTTTCTTTTTTCTTGGTAAAGCAATCACAACGCCATACTTCACAATTTTCTTTGGCAGATTTTCACCGACATTTAAAAGAGGGTTCATCATGAAGACCAATGCCACCCTTTTTTTTTTAAATAAATATACGCTAACGCACATGTCGTTTCTTTGACGATAATTCTGCTAGTAATTTTCTTGCTAACTGTAAATTAAATGTTAGCAGTTCTCTTTTTCCTGTGACTGCTGCATTCATTATAAACGCGTTCACAATGGCAGCATCAACTACAAAATAAATTCTGTACCACCATTTTAGAGATCACCGTCCATCTTCATACCATTCTCGCTTCTGATCGCAGAAATGCACACCGGCGATTACACTGTTCTACAAACTTATGAACTGGGACAGCGTATGTTAGACAGAGAACTGTTACGGCGCAAAGTCAGACGCCTGCACGCCGGTCGCGAACGATAGAGAAGAGATGGCTGCGAGGAGACGCCAGCCAGGCACACGCTGCCTGATCCCTCTTCAGGACGACGAGACAACAGCGTCCCCTATGCGAAGAGGATATAAACGCCGCTACCGACTGGTGGCGGCGAGTTCAATAGCAGCTTCAAGAATAGGTACTTGTATAGCGTCGTCAACTCTATTCGCTTCGCTTGTGCTCTCTATGTAGCATAGACTTGGAATTGTTTATACTGAAGAGGACTACTTATTTTGTATGTCGCCCTTAGCTTGCGACACATCTGTGTGATAGTAGAATTTAGGTATTGTATCTTTTTATTTTGTAATAAAACTCATTAATACGATTTGTTTGAATCTTTGTCTAGCGAACCGACTACACAGGCTCCCTAGACACCACAGGAACCATATCTTCCTTTTCTGGAAACTAATGTTACATCCTTCGAAACTGTTACTGTTCTTATGGCTTGCCACTTTATCGCAACGACTGAGTTTTTTATGTGATCCTTGAACTAGCCTAATGAAAGTTTATCAGTTTTTCTTCATCATTTCTGAAAGATTTTTTCTGTTGACAGACAGTGCCTACAGAATATGTTCCATTATCCAAAAGTATTTTCATTAATGCGTACGAAGCGAAATAGTTGTCAAATGCAACTATACATTTACTGTTTTTCAAAGGCGAACAAAATTCAAGTTCTACCGTTTTGTCTTCTTCTTTTCCACAATAGATCTGGAGATCTGGAACTGCAGTAGACAGTCGGTCTTAGCATCAGCCATGCACCAGTCCTTTTACCCTCTTTTTATAGTTTTTTTGGGCATATATTGTTTTATGCTCGACCTTCACTTGGTATTATAGCTTCATCAACGGATCATCTGCCTGAATGCTTATATGCCTCTAAGAAATTAGTGGCCCCACTTTATGTAACTTATATAAGGAACATCTTTCCCCAATTCCTTCGAAATATCGTTGAGATAAAGGTTTTCTCATTTTGTTGGTTTTGAACCTTTGCAGACTCATCACTTTCTACCCTTGTTCAATATACAAAACAATATGTCAGCTCCACATTCTACGCTGGTTCAACATGCAAAAGAATATCTCAGCTCCAAATCTTTGATAAATGTGACAATTTATGGATGTCCCTAATAGTGTGCAACCCAAAATGCTTTGATTTCAGAGTCTGTCATGTCCACCCCGTTCTTTGTTATTACAAGTGTTTCAAAGTTCAACTTAAAAGTTTGTTACTCTCGTAATGAATAAAAGTTGGTTTGTTCAAAAATATTCTGATACTTTCATTGAAGATATCAAAAAATACTCGAATGCATGATTCATTTTACGGAAAGCTTTATTTGGCAGTCCTAAGGTTTGACAGAATTTATACGATATCTAAACACTGACGCAGTGTTTCATCCCAATCAATTTCAGGGCTGTTATCACAATCATCCAGAGCTGGATGTTTTGTCGAATTTGAGGGAAAATATGCAGAGACACGAACACACTTCATGGGCCGAAACATTGTGTACTACTGAGCGCACTTGTTGTTGAAAAGTAGCTGGAGACTGTGGGTGGATGCTCAGTGTTCTATTTTCCTCATCTGCTGAAACATTGTCTGATTCAATGTCGGAAACTGACTCATCATCAGGAAGCGACAAGCGATACTCTACATGTCATTCTCTCTAGTAAAGTAATTTTGTAAAGAGAAACGCCTTCCTCATTCTAGTCTAGAGATGATAGCATCATCTTGATGTGGGGGTGATGAGCCACTTGGTACCTGTAGAAGATTAAAGTACGGGGGAAGGTATCTTCCCATTGCTCATGAAAGGGCTTAAAGTACACCATTCTACACTGAAGCGCCAAAGAAACTGGTATACAAATGCACATTGAAAGACAGGTCTGGCAAGAACGAGACAGAAGTGTACTCCTTCCGCTAATTGCTGCAGATTTCAATGCTGGGCCATCAACAAGCGTCAGTTTGCGAACCATTCAACGAAACATCATCTATATGGGCTTTCGGAACCGAAGGCCCAATCGAGTATCCTTTGTTTTTGCACGACACTAAGCCTGGGCCCATCAACACCGTCATTGAGCTGTTGATGACTGGAAACATGTTGCATAGTCGGACGAGTCAAGTTTCAGATTGTACGGGTATGGAGACAACCTCGTGAATGCATGCACCCTGCATATCAGCATGAGAATATTCAAAATGGTGGAGTCTATTCGTGTGAGGCGTGTGAGGTTGGAGTAATATGGATGCCTGATACGACTCTGAGAGGTGACACATACGTAATAATCATGTCTGATCATCTGCATCCATTCGTGTACATTGTGGCTTCCGGCGGACTTGGGCAATTCCAGCGGGACAATGCGACACCCCACACTTGCAGAATGGCTGTTGAGAGGCTCCAGGAACACTCTTCTGAGTTTAAACACTTCCGCTGGCCATCATGTCCATATTGAACACATCTAGGGTGTCTTGCAACGTGCTATTCAGAAGAGATCTCCACCCGCTCGTACTCGTACGGATTTATGGACAGCCCTGCAGGATTAGTGGTCCATTCTCCCCAGCACTACTTCAGTCATTAGTCGAGTCCATGTCACTTCTGCGTGCTCGGGGGTGCCCTACACGATGTTAAGCAGCCGTACCAGTTTCTTTGGCTGTTCAGTATATTTAAAAATAACACTTGCTTCAATGGTTCGCCGGTAGATGAGTTAAGAGTCATTATCACATACCACAGTACATGCCACTGCGGTCAAGGTCACGATAGCGAACAACGTCAACATCCTGGAATCTCAGGTACCACACAACGTGGGAGCAAACACAATACGGAACACCAGATGGCAGCTACCGTCACAAGAGGTTACTGCAGATTGAGCGAACATGATATACAATTCCGACAGCATCTTGATGCCTCAGAAAGCGCCCTTGCAGGGGCGTACCGAATTCAGAACGCCAGGAGGACGACACAGTCACGAGAGAATGCCGCAGCGGTCGCGAACAGCGTAAGGAATGCCTACAGCATCACGATAATGCTAGGAACGTGCCTGGCGGCGCAGACCTAGTACAGATCGCCCTAGGACGGTCACCACCGTGGAAGACATCCATAACAGACGAGAACAGAAGATGGACGCTTGGAGGTGATATCACTGCAAGAAACAGAGATAGCGGGCGCGGACGGCATAGTGAATACCAGGCACCGCCCAGGCCTATTTAGGCCTAACCTATTTCTAACTGCGTAAATACTACCAGAAGCTGTAAATTTTGAATGTGACGTTGCTGAAAGAGAAAAACATGTGTTCATTTGCCATGTTCCTGCCATGTTATCTTCTTTTATTGCGTATTAGTGCGGAGCTGATGTAAATTACGTGATTTTGTGACATTTCTGGGGATTCGGTCAGCAAACCGACCAGCCTCAGGAAACACTTTATGAAGACGCGAATCACGACGCGCTGGGAAGACGCTGACCACCGGCAGTACAGCCGATTCTACGAGATGACAACGAATCGCCGGGAAAGTTTACGAAATTATAACAATGAACTTGGTTTGTATTCATCAAAGGTTCTGACTCATCATTCAGTTTGTAGCAAACCAAGCATAGCTCTGTTTGAACGTCAATATGAAACTAATGGAATACGAAGTCGTGTAAGCTTTAACAACAATCCCTTACTACAAGTATATTTGCAGAGCCCTCTTGGATGCTGTGTACAATCCCTTCTTGTAAATTCAATTTCCTTCCTAAATATTCCATTACCATTCCTATTCGTGTCTTTTATGAAAATGTTAAGAAGTACAACATACTGAGCATTTCAGCTTATCTGCTGTGTAAATATGTAAAAACTGATAAGTGCGATAACGCAGAGAAAGATAAAGGTAATTTGTTCATCAAAAACCTGTGATGAAAAATATTATTCGCCGAAGAACAAAAAAAAAAACCGATTTCTAACTGCGTAAATACTTCCAGAAGCTGTAAATTTTGAATGTGACGTTGCTGAAAGTGAAAAACATCTGTTCATTTGCCATCTTCCTGCCATGTTATCTTTTTTTATTGCGTATTAGTGCCGAGCAGATGTAAATTACGTGATTTTGTAACATTTCTGGCTAAATAATTATCTATTTCGCTATACTTTGTCGAATTCATTATTTGGTAACAGTAATCATCCTGGCTCACCATTACACTCGTAATCGTGATTATCTTTTTCTGTTTTACAGCAGCCAGGAAGAAGAGGTTGGAGGTGGACTGTTCGGAGGCCAAATACCGAGCCCTATCAGTGTCCATTCGTTAACTGCTTCCGTTTACGAAGCGAGAACCCCCCTGAGATATTTTGACCAATCAATTCACTTGTTGTACACAGAACGACGTCTGCCACTCTATTAAAGCGCTGTTACAGTCCCTTTTCTGAAAAGAAGTGAACGATGATGGAATCTTGCAGCTATATCGGCGCAGCAGAAAGTTATTGAATTGCGCCGTATGGTATACTCACAGAGAGAAATGTTGGGCGTTTGCGGTGCGGTCGCTCGGAGTTCAGCAGAGGGCAGTGCAGTCTGCCTCCCACACTTTCTAACTCAAAGCACAATTCTATTTTCCAGTAATTCACTCCCAATGAGCTAAATAATGGAACGGTTGAGATGTTTGAGGTTCAGAATAGTTAGTGCAATCTGCCTCGCACACTCAGCAACTCTGAGCACAATTAATTCCACCAGGAAATTAGTACCTTGTTAAATGATAACACTTCAGAATAATACTGAGAGAGCGTACCAATCTCCTGCACAAGCAGGAGAATTTATCAAGAAGAAAAATTAATAAAAATAAATTACATTTTCCTGGTTAATCAATAACGTTCTAGGTAGTGGCAGCCGTTTAACTCTGGAATACCGACAAAGTGAGAACACAGTTAAGAGATATAACCCGTTGATATTTATTTTACATTAACGGAGTATCGCATCATAATTAAAATAAACGTTCATTTGTTGATTAATTTGATTCTCACTTCAAGTGCTGGAAAACAGAAGATCTGTTCTCAGAGAATTACTACAACTGAGCATGAAGTACAATTGTGAATCCCACTTATTTGGGGAAATTAATAATTTATTTCAGAATTAATATTTGTAAGCAGAAGGCACCTGAAAGGTATTTCGAAGCAACTCTTGGCCAAACTACTTATTAAGGACGGGGCGGCTCACAAATGGAGCGATACTGGCGAAGCCCAGAACACGATTTTCGCAATAAAAACTCTCGAACCAAATAGCAACAACACAAGTTGCAGGAAGCACTCGTTAGCTGAGAGCTGGGCAGACTACAAGTACCGCAGGCTCTATTCGCGACACTCTTTTCTCGTAAGAGCATTAAGTAGCGCCAGACTGAACTGGACATCACTCGTAACCTCTGTGAAAAAGACGCCGCTCTTTGGTGGCAGACAGGATCGCCCAGCGTGATTGGCTGATTGAAAGGGGGGGGGGGGATTATGGAACTAAACAGCGAGGTCACCAGTCCTGCGATTCAGAAGTTACTTGCATCAAACTACAAAGGGAGGCAGCTAAACCACACAGTAGAAGGCATAAAGGGTAGGCCAAATCTAAAAACTATAAAAACAGAGGGGATAAAAGAGAGGTCTTTGCACAGGTGAGTGGACATGGGTCCCAGACCTAAAAAATACGAAGAGAGGCACCAATCACAACCACCCTGATCCCGATCCAGGAGTAAGGCGAACTTATATCTGAAAATACAAACCACTTACACGCAGCAAACTGAGAACTAGTTCAACGATCCGTGAATCGTCTGCTAATATTAAAGACAAGGAATCTGGAAGGCTATACTTAGTACGAAGGATTGAAAGAAGGGGACATTCCACCATTACATGGAACATCGCCATTCTGGCCTCACAGCAACGTTGCAGCGGTGACTCGTCATGCAAGACAAAACAAAGCGTAGACGACATAAGACAGTGGACTCCTTCTGAAAGGAGCAGAATGAAGTGTGTCAAACTGCAGTAGTCTCTTTAACTGCGCGGAGCTTATTATTGTGAGCAGTAGCGCACCAGATATCATTCCACTTTTGGGATGTGGAATCATGAAAGGGAATTATGGGTACATATCTGCCAAACGATCAGCCAGTTCACTCGCTGAGATGCCCACATGACCTGGGACCTGGAGAAATACAACTGAGCAGGCAGCATTATCGAGGGCAAAGAAGTCATGGATAGCAGTGAGCAAAGGGCGACGAAAGAAGCATCGGTCTACAGACTGCAAGCCATTGAGACGGAACATATTAAAACACTGTGGAGGGAGGTCTGAGTAAAAAAAAATGGAGATCCCTGTTGATGGCTAGCACCTCTGCTGTGAGCACACCACATTATCCTGGATCCTGGCAGTAAATGGTGTTTCATGCTTGTTGGAGACAAAAGTGTATCCCACCTTCCTTATCGTCTTAGAACCATCAGTGTAGAAGATGACAGCACCCTGGAACTCAAGGATGGAATGGAGAAGACTTCGAAATATCACAGGCGCAACAGAGATCTTAGGGCCATCGAATAGGTAAGTCCTAATCCGTGCTCGTGGCACCATCTAAGGGGGAGAGTGGGGGGGGGGGGGACTGTTGAGGGAGGAAATACACTGAACAAATTCCTGTGAATAGAGATGGTGATCCCAACAGAGGGAAGTGAGATGTATTCCAACCGGCAATCCAATGTGTGGGTGTGTATCAGGAGGGTGGTCAGGGAATCGTCGAAAGGCGATGGCGAAAGAAACCAGGAGTTGGTTCGATCTTATTTGTAGAGGGGGAATCTCCGCTTCTGCGAGAAGACTGTGAATGGAACAAGTTTAAAAAGCACCAACAGCCAGATACACACCATAGTGATGAACACGGTCAGCTACGTTAGGAGTGGAAGGAGCAGCCGAGCCATACACCTGATAACCATAATCTAGTCTTGACAAAACCAGAGCACAGTTAAGATGCAGAAGAGCCAGCACCTCAAGGTGTGTGGGCCAGGAGGCGGAGAGCATTAGGCTCCCACGTGTAGGTAATCATGTGGTGAATATGGGACAGTCATATTAGCCTTCTTTCCCCAAGAAAAGGGGCTGTGCTACAGCGGCTAGGCGTCCATCGCCAAAATAAAGTTCTGGATTGAGGTGTACTGTGGGAAGACGGCACAAACGCATACCTGTTTGTTTGAGGGAGAAAACGATGCCGTGGGAGAGGGCCGACACAGATGCCAATCGGGTATCATCTTATACCTGGCGTTTGGGAGCGGCTGCCATGTGGGGGCTGCACCAAATGCTATAATCGTAGGCATATAACACCCAAATGGCTCTGAGCACTATGGGACTTAACATCTGAGGTCATGAGTCCCCTAGACGTAGAACTACTTAAACCAGACGACATCACACACATCCATGCCTGAGGCAGGATACTAACCTACGACCGTAGTGGCAGCGCCGTTCCGGACTGAAGCACCTAGAATCGCTCGACCACATCGGCCGGCTTCAACGCCAACAGAAGTTACAAGCTCACTTAAGACTATGAGGAAGTGTGTGACGCTTTACACAGAATCCTGAGGGATACCGTTCTCAAAAATCCAAGGGATGCTGAGTGAAATGCCAACTCAAACCCAGAAGAGCTAGTGTGATAAAATATGGTGGATAAAAATCGTAGGGCATCTAAAATGTGATGGCACCAAGCCATGTTGTATGCTCGATGCAGGTCAAAGAAGACGGCAACAAGATGCGGACAGTTTGTAAAAGCCTCTCAGGTTACTGTTTCGAATAGGACTAAATGGTCAGTTCGAGATCGTCCTTCCCAGAAGTCATTTGGTATTGGGACAAAAAGCCAAAAGCCCCCAAGATTTGAGTACCCAATATAGTGGAGAGCTAATCGTTCTTTCGAACAGTTTACAAAGTACATTGGACAGGCTAATCAGGCAGTAGGGGTTCTTCCTGGGCTTAAGGAATGGTCATCACAGTAGCGCGTTTCTTGAAGCACAAGACAGAATGCAGAATAAAAAGCAACAAGTTGTAAGAATGGGTTGACGTCCATAAATAAGATGTCAAGTTTGAAGGGGAGATCCCACCTCCAGGAGCACCCAGATGTTCCTGTCCTGAGACTTACGTTTCTTCTTCTTCTGTTTCAGAAGTTGAAGAGGACACTGCACAGAGCGATAACAAGCTTTCACAAAATCTGGTACAAAAAGAGAGCAGGTGGCCTTTATTCGCAGACACCGTGCCTCCTGTGGATGAGTTGATGATGCAGGCCTCCAGCCATGGGACACCAACCAAGGGAGGGGGAGGCGACACTTCTTTGGCTGGAGAGAGTGAGCAGCACATGGAGAGGAGGGCATGGGAACTACAAGGGAGGGGAGATGAGAGAGGGATGTAGAAGAGGTCGGCGGGGAAAGAATGTAACAAAGACAAAAGCTGAAGAAATCGACGATGGATGGAGGCGATCACATGTTTGGTGAGCCTCAGCATAAGATAGACGATATAGGAACTTGTACTCTTGGATGGTTTTTTTTTTTTGTTTCTTGTAAACCACGCAATCTGGCGGGTGTGTAGAGTGGCAATCACGACAGTTGACACACATAGGTGGTAGAATGTAGAGCCTCCCCTCATAGAGTGGGTGATCAGTTACCACACAGAGAGTCAACCATACAGTGAGAGGACATAAGCCCTAAATGCAAACACTCTTTAATGGTGGGAAATACTGCTTCAGCTCGCATTGGTAACATGTTACCTTGACCTTCTCTGGGGCGGTATCCAGCTCAGAAGCCAGAATAAAGGCGCCAGTATTTGTGCAGTGTTCTTTACAACCCTGCTATACATTTTGAACAAAATGAAGCCGTGTCTCTCCACATTAGCCGAGAGTTGCAGGATGAGGTCCGTGTGATAAATCACCCTCTGGATAGTATTCAGAGACTGGTTAGGGGTCATAGACACTGAGAGGTCGCCAGGGCGATCACAAGCATCGTCAAAATTTTCGTCAATATTCTCCACAGAAGACAACAATGGCTTTGTGGCAGTGAATGGGTCTTTGTCCGACCTAGTACAGACCAGATGGCAGAGAAAGTGTTCCATACTAGACAGCCAGGGTGTAACAGGGATGGGAAAGCTGCAGGTTCATATGAAGCAGCATTCAATCGTCCACTACTGGTCAAAGATACAGCCTTTTGACAACAGCCAGATTTTTGCAGCTTGATACACTTAATGCACCAAGCATTTACCCTGTTACCACCCACTCCAATCAGGAGCTCACCCCATGGCCGCCACCCTGCCACAGCAAAGGCCGTCTGGCATAGTGACTGTTGACGGGAGTTTCAATGCTCCAGGACGACAAGCAACCACTCCTTAGCATAAATGTGGTGGGAAAAGTTCAGGTGTCATTAGAGTGATCCCTATGTTGTCATAGGGCTCAGACAGATGGGTACACAACAGCCCCACCACAAGAACTGGCTACATCTGCTGTTGACCTGGCACTGGGGGAAGGGGGATATGGTGCGAGAGGAAGAGAGGAAGGAAGGTGGGAAGGAAGGGGTAGAAGGAAGGGAGGAAGGAAGGGGGAAAAGAATTAACGAAAGGCAGAAAATTGGGAAGTGGAGGTCAAACCCAACTAAGTGTACATGTCAGAACACCGAGACAGCGGAAGGAGGTTGCAATAGGGAATGAGCGAGGATAAGAAAGGAGGGGCTCGGCGAAGGAAATGAGGGAAGGAAGGAAGAATGGGCTACAATTGCTCGGAGCTCCGTGTGCACCATGCACAATCTCATGGAAGAACCGTGAGCCACCTGGAGGCCAGCAACCAGCTTGGTCCCCGACTCCTCTCCAACACGTTTTACCCTGCTCTCACACACGAGGAGACACAATCTCCACCTTGACAAGCTGCAACGGAGTTTAGATTCCACTAACTCGAAGGAGATATACTGTATGAACAAGCTCTATCAGCACTGCAATACATAGGTGAGAAGCAACGTCAGCCAATGTAGGTCACTCTCTTTTAACAAAAAATTGTCCTAACAAAACCTTCCGACACTCAACGACGTAATCTGTGTGATCTGAAGTAATCGTCTGTACTAACACAGCGACATCACGTAAGATTTGATATTCAGCTTCTCAGGCGATAAATCACACTACATCTCGCTATTATATGTGAAAGGATGGACACAAAAACACTCTTCATGGTATAATGGGGTCTTTGATAGCCATCTGGATATTAATTACAACAAAGCATCCGACAATCAGGATTCACTAGCTTCGAAAGGTAACCTATCTTGAAAGCTAGTATCAGTCACCTGAGAAATACTAAATGCAAGAGTCTACGATTAGTAGGAACGATGTACTTATTTTACCAATAACAGCAACCTACAGTGAACCTTACACTGTGTACACTGACAACACAACTAAACACATCCTCGGCAAAGTAGGTACAGGAAATGGGGATAAATTCTAGTGTCCGATTCCACCCGTCGGCTTTGACCAATGACGTCATACGTAAGCAAAGATGCTGCTTATCGGCAATCTACGAAGGGATCGGATCATACTCGTAAACAAACGAATATAGCGTGCGATAAAATCATACATTTAACGTGACTGTTATTTACGCACGAATTACATGTAAACGAGTTGAAGATATCCGAAATAAAGAACAGGAGTGTAAAAAAATTGTGCCTAGTTAGAATTATTGCCATAAAATATGCGAGTGGAGGGGCACAGAGAACCATAAATAGTATTACACTATAGAGCATGGTGAACTCGCCCTATTCCAAAATTACACTAATTCTATTATTGATTATTGATTCAAACGAGAGAAGCATAGGGTAGTTGGGGTTTTGGGCGGGGAGAAATTAAATTACAATAGAGCCACTGAAAAATAAAGCGAATTACAAGAAATAAGAGTTACAACAATAAAATATGAAAAACGAACACTGTAAATCCCAAACAAAGCAGGAACTCAAAACTGCAAAGACACAGCGAACCCCATCGGCCGACCCTTGTAACCAAACGACATTAAAACGATGGAAAACCTCCCCCCAGACCGAGCTAGGTGGCCCAATGGTTAGACACTGGACTCGCATTCGGGAGGACGACGGTTCAATCCCGTATCCGGCTATTCTGATTTAAGTTTTCCGTGATCTCCCTAAATCACTCCAGGCAAATGCCGGGATGGTTTCATTCAAAGGGCACGGCCAACTTCCTTCCCCGTCCTTCCCTAATCCGATGAGACCGATGACCTCGTTGTCTGGTCTCCTTCCCCAAAACAACCTAACCCAACCCCCAACCACCCCTCCCCTCAGAGAAACCAAAAAGTAGTATACCCATAGTACAGTAACAGAAAAAACGCAACGTAAAACAAGAAAAAAGTATCAGACCCACCAACACCTAACAAAATGAGGCTTGTAAATTTTGCTACTTTCATAAATGCAAGAAATACACCGTAACCTTAAGGAATACTCTTCCTCCAACAGTATTCACCCAGATGGCCTTGCAACACTGAAATCCTTCTCCTTCCCCGCCCGACAACAGATTTTACAGCCCCCCAATAACCCTCGATAGTATTGGTATATGACTCCGTCTTTTAATATTTCAACTGAATATTGTGATTCACGACCAAAGAATGATAACCCTTTTCACCCAACCCCTTGTACGAAGCAAATCCATCCGACATGATTATGGAATCTTCTTCCAGATATTCTTCTATTAAAGATGCCAACACTCCCTTAGTGCGATTTGGTACGACCCTAAATACGTCATCACAACCCCCTCCAGAAACTACTACTCCAAAAACCCAAAGCTCAACAACATCATGTCCCCTTTCGTATTTACTCTTTCCAAAATGCGAATCGTCTACTTCATGTGTAACCCCTGCCACCTCCCCCTGTCTCTTTCCCAGTGATCCCCTATGTTTTATAAATTCCCCGCAGACTTCTCTACAAGATGAAAATCATCCAACTGTAGTGCCACACGAAAACCAATAGTCGTGCATGACAAATTTACGAGAAGACTGACAGCAAAAATAGTAGGTTAACATGACTAATACTTTTAAATTCAGCCTCGGTCTCTCCAAGCACGTCCCCATGCGTATACATCTCCATACATTATTTTTTTCGCGCCTCCGCATGTAATCGTCGAAAGTTCGTGATAATGGAATCTTTGTCAAAACGATATAATTTCACAAACACTTGGATAGCAAAATTCTGCAATAACCCCTAATTATTGCAAAAATCTTATAGCTGATCTATGGTCTGTCATTTTCTCAAGCAGAATTTTTGCTGTAAACACAACTGACTCATCCAAAGGGGAAAAGCAATTCCGCGAGAAATCAAAGTCTTATAAATCACGACTACTTTCATTAACAAAAGATGCCGAAAACATATCACTATATGAAAACAAAACAATGTACATCGAATTTAAAATATACGCGGTGTAACGACGAAATCCAGAGAAATCATTTAACGTTCATTGACCCCAGTATGCGGCACAAACAAAATAATATCACACATTATATCATTGGTCAAAGCCGACAAGTGGAATCTGACACTAGAATTGACCCGGAAATGGTAGCTATTTTAGATAATTGTTGAAAACGTCATATACATCCCTTGCCTCTTGTAGATGCTGCTCTTTTTTTAAGCTTCACCTAATGATTGTAAACTATTGGCCATTGCAATTGCTACACAAAGAAGAAATGCAGATGATAAAGGTTATTAATTGGATAAATATATTATACTAAAACTGACATGTGATTACATGTTCACACAATTTCGGTCCATAGATCCTGAGAAATCAGTTCCCAGAACAACCATCTCTGACAGTAATAAAGCCCTTAATACGCCTGGGCATTGAGTCACACAGAGCTTGGATGGCGTGTACAGGTACATTTATCTGCCCATGCAGCTTCAACACGATAACACAGGTCATCAAGGGTACTGACGCGTATTGTGACGAGACAGTTGCTCAACCACCATTGACCAGATGATTTCAGTTGGTGAGATATCTGAGGAACGTGCTGGCCAGGGCAGCAATCGAACATTTTCTGTAACCAGAAAATCCCGTACAGGACCTGCAACATGCGGTCATTCATTATCCTGCTGAAATGTAGGGTTTCGCAGGGATCGAATGAAGGGTAGAGCCACGGGTCGTAACACATCTGAAATGTAACTTCCAACGTTCAAAGTACCGTCAATGCGAAAAAGAGGTGACGGAGACTTGTAAACAATGGCAGGAAGTGCAGGACCTAAGAAGGGCGGTGCACACTGACAATCCGCTGTGGCAGCGAAATGTCAACCGTCGTCCCCATACCATCACGCCGAGTGATACGCCAGTATGGTGATGACGAATACACGTTTCCAATGTGCGTTCACCGCGATGTCGCCAAACACGAATGCGACCATCCTGATGCTGTGAACAGAAACTGGATTCATCCGAAAAAATTACGATTTGCCATTTGTGCACCTAGGTTCGTCGTTGAGTACACCATCGCAGGCGCTTCTGTCCGTGATGCAGCGTCAAGGGTAACCGCATCCATGGTCTCTGAGATGATATTCCATGCTGCTGCAAATGTCGTCGAACTGTTCTTGCAGATGGTTGCTGTCTTGCAAAACGTCCCCATCTGTTGACTCAGGGATCGAGACGTGGCTGCACGATCCGTTACAGCCATGCGGATAAGATGGCTGTCATCTCGACTGCTAGTGATACGAGGCCGTTGGGATCCAGCACGGCGTTCCGTATTACCCTCCTGGACCCACCGATTCCATATTCCGCTAACAGTCATTGGATCTCGACCAACGCGAGCAGCAATGCCACGATACGATAAACCGCAATCGCGATAGGCTACAATTCGACTTCTAACAAAGTCGGAAACGTGATGGTACGCATTTCTCCTCCTTACACGAGGCATCACAGCAACATTTCACCAGGAAACGCCGGTCAACTGCTGTTTGTGTATGAGAAATCGGTTGGTACAACAATATCCTTGACATTATTGACTTTTTATCATAATAAACTAGTTCGTTAATTTCGACATTTCAGAACGGAAAAACTTTTCACCTTTCCGTAGTACGCAAAGTTGCTTTCCCTGCTTGAAGATTATGTTTCTTTTCGTTGTAAGTCGTTCACTGAAGAATACTAATCCTCTTTAATTTCTTTGAACTTTGCTTTTACCAATATTCCACTCTTTTACTTTATTAGCCTTTGGACTCATTTATTCCATAAAGATATATTCAAGATGTTAATCTGCTTTCAAATAAGCCTTCGATTATTCTTTCTTCTCATATTTCGGGGGTAAAGGACAAGGCGGATACTGGCTTTCAGTTTCAAACTGTTCTTTATTTCCAGTAATTAAATCTTCCACAGGTATGGCCTACAAGCCAGCGTTTAATTTTTCAACCTCTGGTTCTCTATTTAAAACCCCACTAAGCGGGAATGTAATGAAAAGAAAAAAAACTAAAAACCTAAGTGTCACCGTCACTTTTCAGCTACAAATAATCAAAGCTCAACCACTTCAGGCATTGACTTTCACGACCCATTAATATTTAAATCTCAAAACACAGCACTCCATGGTCTCTTTCAGTGAGAATTAGGGTGTTCTCTTTTCTTAATGGTTCTTGATTTGTCATTTATGGCCAAATAAAGTTCCGATTGTTTACCAATAACTAACTATTACGCATGTCCACTGTTCTCTTTGATACAGACCACACATTCAGTCCATCCAACGATATCTCCGGAATTTACTATATTGCGACACTCACGCCGAAGTCACACAATAAGTCCTAGCCCAAATATCGCTAAAGCACTATTACTTAGAGCTTGCGCACACCTTTACAAGCACAATAATACATTGCAACTCTACTATCTCTTAGTGCCACATCGCGTGAACACTTCTCTTCACATACAGCAGCCAAAGGAATATCTCACAAAACTATAGAAACTCGTTTTGCCTGCCATCGCATGGCTTTTAAGCAGCACAAGGCACCATTAATCACAACTAGGGAAAAACTAATCTCATACTCTAATAAGTCGGAGCTTTTCCTATACCTGGCAGTCTGCACTCTACCAAAATCGGCGAAATAACCATTGTCTACACAAGCCGATAACCTTATCAAAATACTTTTCTAAACGACTTAGAACTGGTTTGAACACACATGAGCTGCATCCCCAATGCAGACTCCTTCACGTATTGTACGTGTGAGCCAATCTCATCACACTCTTGAGATAACCTCTCTCGAAGGTCACTACTCGAGTAATACTCGGATACTACAAGTGAAATCCTTTAAGGACAAGCCAAGAACCCTTCTCTGCGATCAAACATATCGCACTAATTCTCTCTTCTGTTTCTTCTTAGCCGTCGCCGGGAAATTTTCGTAGTGGCCACATGCATAGTAGTTGTTATCTTCACGCCGCGATTCAGCAATAGGCTGGGTGTTGCAAAACCGCTGACTTGACAGGACACAGCTTTTCTCGACCACCAAGAATCTCATATCTACAACATTATAACACAAAAATGTAAGAAAAGGATACAACAACTTAATCTCTTGATTCTTGTAGCACATAAAAACGGATAATAAGTTGAGGCGATACAAACAAATGCGATTTTTAAGGGCTGAAGACCATTTGGCGTATTACAAATTTCTTTTCCCACGCCACTTTACAAGGAAGGCTTACCTAAATTTTCTAGTTTTCCTGTTGTACTTGTAGAGACTAATCAGAAGTTTCCTGCAGGCGATGCTCTCTTTCCTTATTGGCTGCAAAGTTAACGTGCGAAAAGTCGCTCTTTTTCCACACTCTGTCCAAAAATAGAACTTTGGCTTCGCCTCTGCCATGCTTCCAGGAAACGCTAATCCGTATTTCTCAAGGTCTTTGGAACCAACCAAAGAACAGCTCAATACACAGCAGAAAGACGGCTAGCATTACTCCCCGCTGAAGAATAGCCCTCTCGGCTGACTGCTGACTGTTTGATACGGCTTAGTCCGCCCATGCGAATAATTCTAGGAACATCTCGAGACACCGCTATCCAATCTCACGAACCCTCAAACGTGTGGGTAGCCACGCGTTTATCGTCCCATCAGTGGGGGATTTTAGCGAGCACAGAATTTGACCTACACCTACCATGTTCTTCTCACGGAAAGACCCAGTCAATGCAATACATTGTGCAATTATTAATGGTCGTATAGTGACATGTGACAAATTAGTATTGTCACGACGTCCATCGTCAATGTGGGTGACTTCATGTTGCACGAATTGATTTATTTTAAAATAACATATTCTATTACTTGCTGATCTACGTCACCCTCTTGAGATAAATTCAGTTGAGCTATCTGATTTATAGACAGGAAAGGAACACCTGAAACGCTACAACTCGACCCCACGATCCTCGGATTGCCATTGTGTCGCTGAGTCAGCCGTTCCCTGGAAACAACTGTGGTGTCACCACCAGACACCACACTTGCTAGGTGGTAGCCTTTAAATCGGCCGCTGTCCTGTAGTATACGTCGGACCCGCGTGTCGCCACAGTCAGTAATTGCAGACCGAGCGTCGCCAGACGGCAGGTCTAGAGTCGCCCAGTTGTACAACCGACTTTGCTAGCGATGGTTCACTGACCAAATACGCTCTCATTAGCCGAGACGATAGTTAGCATAGCCTTCAGCTACGTTATTTGCTACGACCAAGCAAGGCACCATTATCAGTTTCTATTGATATTGTCAATCATGTACCGACAAGAGCGTCGTTCGTCATTAATGGATTAAAGTTAAGTATTCCACCAGCTACGTCCGTTGTTTCTAAATTCTAATTTCCTTGTCCTGTTCCAGACCTCACGCCAGCCTGCGTGAGCTAAATCGCGTGCCTTTCGGCCTCCACTAGTAACACAGTGTTGGCTCTCCTGCCAACCCCAACAACAACAACCAGCACCAGAAATTTTCTAAGCGCTTGGCAAGCTAGAGCTCTCCTTTCTGTCACTTTCATTTCTGGCCAAGCCCTACACACGGCATAAATTTGGACGAAATAGACGATTACGAGTCCGAGCGGTCCTTTTGTAATCCAGAAATCTGCAGCGAATAGCAGGAGGACCTCTACAGGAAAGATACTCGCTGCACGTGCTGGATACTTATCCTTGCATATCATCAAGCAGAAAATGTTATTCTTGTGGTCTTCAGTCCAGGGATGGGTTTGATGTAGCTCTTCGTGCTACTCTATCCTACGCAAGCCTCATCACCTCCGAATAACTACTGCAACCTACCGCCTTCTGGATCTGCTAAGTGTATTCATCTCTTAGTCTCCCTCTACGAATTTTACCCTACATGCTTCCATCCAGTACTAAATTGGCGATCGCTTGACGCCTCAGAGCAGGTCCTACCAACCGATCCCGTCTTCTAGTCAAGTTGTGTCACAAACTCCTGTTCTCCCCAGCTCTAATCAGTACTTTCTAATTAGTTACATGATCTACACATCTAATCTTCAGCATTCTTCTGTAGCACCACATGTCGAACGCTTCTAGTATCTTCTTGTCTACACTGTTTATCGTCCGTCTTTCACTTTCATACACGGCTACACCCTACACTTCACAAAAATACTTTCAGAAAACACTTAATTCTATACTCGATGTTAAGAAATTTGTCTTCTTCAGAAATGCTTTCCTTGCTACAACCAGTCTACTTTTTATACCCTCTTCACTAAGACCATCGTCAGTTATTTTGCTCCGCAAAAAGCAAAAATCATTTACCACCTTAAATGTCTCATTTCCTAAGCTAATTATCTCAGCATCACCTCATTTAATTCGACTACATTCCACTAACCTCATTTTGCTTGTTTTATGTTCATTTTATATCCTCCTTTCAAGACACTGTTCATTTCCTTAGGCTGCTCGTCCAGGTCCTTCGCTGTCTCTGACAGAATTACAATGTCGTCGGCACTCCTCAAAGTTTTTATTTTTTCTCCACGGATTTTAATTTCTAATCCAAATTTTTCTTTTGTTTCCTATACTGCTTGCTCAATATACAGATTGAATAACGCCGGCTATAGGCTACAACCCTGTCTTCCTACCTTCTGAACCACTGCTTCCTCTTCATGAATCTCGATTCTTATAACTGCCATCTGGCTTCTGTCCAAATTGTAAATAATCTTTCGCTCCCTGTATTTTACACCTGTCACTTTCAGAATCTGAAATAAGGGGTATTCCAATGAACATTGTCAAAAGCTTTTTCTAAGTCTACAAACGCTATAAACGTAGGTTTACCTTTCCTTAACCTATCTTCTAAGTTAAATCGTTGGGTGAGTATTGTCTCGCGTGTTCCGACATTTCTACTGAATCCAAACTGATCTTCCCCGAGGTCGACTTCTACCAGTTTTTCCAGTCGTTTGTAAAGAATTCGTGTCAGTAGTTTACAACCATGGGTTATTAAACTGATAATTCGGTGATTTTCACACCTTTCAGCACCTGCTTTCTTTGGGTTTGTAATAATTATATTCTTCTTGAAGTTTGAAGGTATTTCGCGTGTCTAGGTATTTCGGGTGTCTCATACATCTTCCTCACTAGATGGAAGAGTTTTGTGATGGGTGTTTCTCCAAAGGCTAACAGTAGTTCTAATGGAATGTTGTCTACTCCTGGGGACTTGTTTCGACGTAGGTCTTTCAGCGCATTGACAAATTCTTCACGTAGTATCATATTTCCCATTTCATCTTCATCTACGTCCCTTCCATCTCCATTATATTGCCTTCAAATACATCGCCCTCGTATAGACCCTCTATATACTCCTTCCACCTTTCTGTTATCCCTTCTTTCCAAAAACATTTACGTTCATAGAAATAACCGTATAATTCCACTTCAGGTCTTCCCGGGTGGTTAACATTGGAAGTGGGAATGACAGGTATATCCATTATCATTCTTTGGCTTGTAACTAATGAAAATGACGAGATTAAGGCCGGAAGGTGTAATTGCGTTAATGTTTCTTCCAGTAGATGGTACTTTTCGTCAGGCTAAGTAATGTATTATCATCTACAAACAACGTTCTCCATTGTTTATATTGGTAAGTCTTGAAATTGTTTTAGAGCTTGGGAAAGGCTTATTCTGTTTACCTGACAAGTGGTACAACAATCCACATTTGGTTGAGAAACTACCTGGTAAGAACACTGACGCTGTCGTTTTCCGTTGGACAAAACGAGAAGTTCTCTGACTTGATGAATGTTGAAAAAATGAAGATGAGTGTATATGTAATGGCATATAAAAATAAGCAGACGGTCATGATATGGAAGGATTATAGAGGCGTCGTGTAGGTCATACGTTCCATGACGGCACATTTCAAAAAGTAAATTCAAAATATGGGATCGCGCAAATTACTAGCGTTGTCATGGATTGCAACAAGAATATGAAAGGCGTAGATAGGAGCGATGCTCTGTTGCAATGGAGCCAAATGGCCAGCAAAAGACGGCATCTAGCTGTGAAAAAAATCAGATTGCACTTCACGATTAGTCTCGGAAGATAGTTGACCACATCACCTCCACGACAAGGGTCATCAATTGATCTCCCACCTCGATCACCCAAAACGATCTGTTACATAGTCAGGCATTTCGCCAAATACGACGGAGAAAAACCCGACAAGGAGCTATGGAGTATGCAGAAGAAGAGATTCTACTTGCGTGCTGAATGTGGAGCTTCTCTTGTGCAGCGCTTATTCGAAAACACGGTGCCTGACAACAAAGGTGAAACGAGCAGAATGGGATGAGGAAACAAAATTAAACTTCACAATTTTAGAGGATATATAATGTTATTTCAGTGATTCCATATTCGAGTCAAATTTAGAACTTGTAATGTGACCCGACATACACTATCAGTATTACGTTGCTCTCACCTTTCATGGATGAATGCACTGACTCGGTTAGAAAGGGTGCCATAAGCCCGATGTATCCTCTCTTGAGGCTAGCTGGTCCACAATTCTGGTAACTGGTTCTTGATATTCTGAATACTGTAATGGACGAAGTTGATGTCCAAGATGGTCCTCATATGTTCCACCAAGGACAGAAATGGCGATCATGCTGGCTGTGGCAGTATCTCAGCTTCATGCAGAGAATTCGTAGACACACTTAACATAAGTGGACGATCATTACCCAGTTCAAAATTGGAACCATAATACTGTCACAATAAAGGTAACACAACGACGCATGGTCCCGTAATCTACTGCATTGCCGTCAGGGTTCCCTTAGTAAGTACGAGCCGTGACCCGCAGTATACTCAGTGGCATCCCTGAGCACGACACCAGGAGTGACACTGCTGCGACTCTCCGAAACAATGGAAAAACGACACCTCTCCCCAACACGCTGCCATAATGGCCGACGATGGCCATCCAAGCAGTGCTGAAGCGCGATTACTTGCTGAACAAAATACTACACCATTCATATACAGTAAATGGTTCCCAATCATGGCATGACTCCAAACTTAGCTGTTTGGATTATTGTTTTAATGGCATCTTGCACATGGGACAGTAATACTCTAATCCTGAGACTAAAAGTCTCTGTCCAGTGTTGTCCAGTGTTGTGATATGACCTAGAGGTTGCTGCGAATTCCATTCCTTCTGCCCGGTTGGCAGGCGCAGATCTGAAAAGGTTATGACCTGCTTGGTGCACAGTACAACACTCTTCCCTTGTGATCAGACTTGGTCGACACGAAGATTGACGACCAGTTTTTCCTCCCTCGAGCTCACATGCAGTCCTCCAACGAGACACTATCACGTCTGAATGCTGCACAGAACTGCATGTTGTAAGATTCGACCAATTGGTCAAATAGAGAACCGCAATGAGGCCCCTGTAAAACCTGGCACTGTTCACACCTGATGTATACCCTACTACACCCAATAAAAACACTTACGATGAACAAGACTAATGCACTCTGGTGGACATTCTACCTGCCATGCAGAATTGCGAGTTTCATTATTTACACATCCATCTATCATGTGTTCATCTTAGACATTACATTGGCATCAGGCCATATATTCTGAGCACTTCAAATATTTTATCAGGCAGAGTATTTCACATAGAAAATGACCTCTAATCTTGTGAAAATAAAACGTTTTTCTCTTATTTAATGTATTCGATTTGAACCTGATCCAATTTAGGACTGTTTTGCACATCTGCTTCTACATCTGCATGGCGACTCTGCAAGTCACACTTCAGTACATAGCAGTGGGATCTCCGACGCCCCTTCACACTAATTCTCTATTATTCCAATTTCGAATAAGCGCATGAAAAAAAAACCAAACTCCTATATCTTTCTGTGCGAGTTCTGATTACCCTTATTTTATTATGATGATCGTCTGCCCCTGATAGCTTAGTGGTCATCACTACAGAAAGTTAATCCTAAGGACGCAGGTTCGATTCCCAACTGGGTCAGAGATTTTCTCCACTCAGGGATTGGGAAAATGTTGCCACAACGAAAGAAGCCTTTGTCTTAATGATTTCCAGCTCAAAACCAGTATTGTGTCATTGAAATGCTCTCTCCTGTTTCTCGACAATAAAAAACGTGCTGCCAATCCTATGTGATAAAGACACCGTGATGCGCAACAGTACTCCAAAAGAGGAGGAAGGACAACATCAGAGGGCGTTCCCCCCTCCCCAGGGCTTCCCCTATCCCCTCCCCTCCTTCCCTCAGAGGCGTTTTCTTCCTTAACCCCTTCCCCCCCCCCCCTGCACTCCCTTCTCAGCTGTTTTCCTCTCCAGTTCTTCCCTCCCCAGCACCTTTCGGCTCATCCCCTGCACTGTCTCCCTTTCTCTCCCCCTTCTAGCACCGCCCCTCCCCCTATCTTGCCTTCTCCGTTGTATCCCTACCCCTGACAGATCCTCCCAGTTCGTTCTTCATCATTAGCGTCATGTTCTGTGTCATGCACAAGGAGCGACAAGTGCTGTAGCATTATTGTGTAATTGACTTATATGTAGTGTTTCTGCATGTGATTCTTCTGTGCTACGCTGCCAATCGCAACTTTTGTTCTCTGGCCATAATTCACCTTGTGTTCTTTTAATCCTTATGTTGTGTGGTTTTTACAGTTTTATTTCCAATTTTAGAGTGACCTCCTTTTGTATGCTCTCTTCCATTATATTTCCCCTTTTTATATACACTCCTGGAAATGGAAAAAAGAACACATTGACACCGGTGTGTCAGACCCACCCTACTTGCTCCGGACACTGCGAGAGGGCTGTACAAGCAATGATCACACGCACGGCACAGCGGACACACCAGGAACCGCGGTGTTGGCCGTCGAATGGCGCTAGCTGCGCAGCATTTGTGCACCGCCGCCGTCAGTGTCAGCCAGTTTGCCGTGGCATACGGAGCTCCATCGCAGTCTTTAACACTGGTAGCATGCCGCGACAGCGTGGACGTGAACCGTATGTGCAGTTGACGGACTTTGAGCGAGGGCGTATAGTGGGCATGCAGGAGGCCGGGTGGACGTACCGCCGAATTGCTCAACACGTGGAGTGTGAGGTCTCCACAGTACATCGATGTTGTCGCCAGTGGTCGGCGGAAGGTGCACGTGCCCGTCGACCTGGGACCGGACCGCAGCGACGCACGGATGCACGCCAAGACCGTAGGATCCTACGCAGTGCCGTAGGGGACCGCACCGCCACTCCCCAGCAAATTAGGGACACTGTTGCTCCTGGGGTATCGGCGAGGACCATTCGCAACCGTCTCCATGAAGCTGGGCTACGGTTTCACACACCGTTAAGCCGTCTTCCGCTCACGCCCCAACATCGTGCAGCCCGCCTCCAGTGGTGTCGCGACAGGCGTGAATGGAGGGACGAATGGAGACGTGTCGTCTTCAGCGATGAGAGTCGCTTCTGCCTTGGTGTCAATGATGGTCGTATGCGTGTTTGGCGCCGTGCAGGTGAGCGCCACAATCAGAACTGCATACGACCGAGGCACACAGGGCCAACACCCGGCATCATGGTGTGGGGAGCGATCTCCTACACTGGCCGTACATGTCTGGTGATCGTCGAGGGGACACTGAATAGTGCACGGTACATCCAAACCGTCATCGAACCCATCGTTCTACCATTCCTAGACCGGCAAGGGAACTTGCTGTTCCAACAGGACAATGCACGTCCGCATGTATCCCGTGCCACCCAACGTGCTCTAAAAGGTGTAAGTCAACTACCCTGGCCAGCAAGATGTCCGGATCTGTCCCCCATTGAGCATGTTTGGGACTGGATGAAGCGTTGTCTCACGCGGTCTGCACGTCGAGCACGAACGCTGGGCCAGCTGAGGCGCCAGGTGGAAATGGCATGGCAAGCCGTTCCACAGGACTACATCCAGCATCTCTACGATCATCTCCATGGGAGAATAGCAGCCTGCATTGCTGCGAAAGGTGGATATACACTGTACTAGTGCCGACATTGTGCATGCTCTGTTACCTGTGTCTATGTGCCTGTGGTTCTGTCCGTGTGATCATGTGATGTATCTGACCCCAGGAATGTGTCAATAAAGTTTCCCCTTCCTGGGACAATGAATTCACGGTGTTCTTATTTCAATTTCCAGCAGTGTATATGTTCTCCTATATCTTCTCCTTTATGTTGTTTTAAATGTCTTGTGTTATACACATAATGTCTTTCAGCTGAAGAGTAGCGCCTATGCTGCTGCCAGCTCGCCCCAGACGGGGAACTGAAATACAAAAAAGGAACAAAAAGAAGATCTATAACATCAACTTTCAGAATGCAAGAAATAACTTTTGTTTTACTTAATGACTCTGTCAACTGAGACGATATGCCATAAACATGCGATTTTATTACAAGGCATCTGTGAGGTACGATGTCAAAAGCCTTCAGGCAATGTAAGAATACGGAATCAATTTGAAATACCCTGTTGATCGCACTGAACACTTCGTATGAGTAAAGAGCTAGGTGTGTTTCACAAGAAAGATGTTCTCTAAATCCGTGTTGACTATGTGTCAAAAGACCGTTCCCACTGAGATAATTCATAGTGTTCGAACACAATATATGTTTCACACTCCTCCTGCTTATCGACGCTAATGATAATGGCCTGTAATTTAATGGCTTACTCCTATTGCTTTCTTGAATATATTGAAGTGACCTCTGCAGTTTTTCAGTCTCTGGATATGGATCTTTCTACGAGCCACCGACTGTTACGTATCGAACTATTGCATCAGCATACTCTGAAAGTAACCTAACTGCTATACAGTCTGGACGGGGAATATTTGCTTTTATTATGTGATTTAAGTTGTTTCACTAGTCCGCGGCTATCTACTTAAAAGTTACTCGTGTTAGCTACCGTTCTTCATTCGAATACTTGATTGTTTATTTCGTCTCCTTTGGTGAAGGAATTTCGGAAGGCTTCGTTTAGTAACACTGCTCTCGTAACACTACCATAGATAGTATTCCCACTGCTATCGCGCAGAGAAAGCATTGATTGTGTCTTGCCGCTAGCATACTTTACATACGATCAGAGTCTCTTTCGATTTTCTGCCAGGTTCCAGACAGAGTTCCATTGTGGAAGATATTATAAGAAATGAAGTCCGCACTAAAATTAAAACTTCTGTACAACGCCAGAAATGGGGATTTTACGTTCGTTTGAACATCCAGCATCTCTACGATCGTCTCCATGGAAGAATAGCAGCCTTCATTGCTGCGAAAGGTGGATATACACTGTACTAGTGCCGACATTGAGCATGCTCTGTTGGCTGTGTCTATGTGCCTGTGGTTCTGTCAGTGTGATCATGTGATGTATCTGACCCCAGGAATGTGTCAATAAAGTTTCCCCTTCCTGGGACAATGAATTCACGGTGTTCTTATTTCAATTTCCAGGAGTGTATTTCTTTGAATTCAAGCCACATCTGGTTTACACATACATTATTAATTTGGAAGCAGTGGAGACTCTCTCAGGAAGGTGTCGGGCGAATTTGTATCTGCTTTTTTGAATAGAAATATTTTTTGTTTATTTTTGGTGGATAAGGGAGTTAGGATATCCAGTTTCGCTATCTTAAACCCTGTGTTCTTTAATCCCTATATCCATTTTGATAATGGCTTTTAGTTCAGGATTATTACCCTACTGGCCATTAAAATTGCTACACCACGAAGATTACGTGCTACAGACGCGAAGAAAGGAAGAAGATGCTGTGATATGCCAATGGTTAGCTTTTCAGAGCATTCACACAAGGTTAGCGCCGGTGGCGACACCTACAACGTGCTGGCATGCGGAAAGTTTCCAACCGATTTCTCATACACAAACAGCAGTTGACCGGCGTTGCCTGGTGAAACGTTGTTGTGATACCTCGTCTAAGGAGCAGAAGTGCGTATTATCAAGTTTCCGACTTTGATAAAGTTGGGATTGTAGCCTATCGTGATTGCGGCTTCTCGTATCGCGACAATGCTGCTCGAGTTGGGCGAGATCCACTGACTGTTAGCAGAATATGAAATCGGTGGGTTCAGGAGGGTAATACGGAACGCCGTGTTGGATCCTAACCGCCTCGTATCACTAGCAGTCGAAATGACAGGCATCTTATCCGCATGGCTCTAACGGATCGTGCAGCCACGCCTCGATCCCTGAGTCAACAGATGGGGACGTTTGCAAGACAACAACCATCTGCACGAACAGTTCGATGACGTTTGCAGCAGCACGGGCTACCATCTCGGAGACGATGGCTGCGGTTACCCTTGACGCTGCATCACAGAGAGTAGCGCCTGAAATGGTGTACTCAACGACGTACCTGGGTGCACGAATGTAAAAACGACATTTTTTCGGATGAATCCAGGTTCTGTTTACAGTACCATGATGGTCGCATCCGTGTTTGGTGACATCGTGGTGAACGCACATTGGAAGGGTGTATTCGTCATCGCCATACTGGCGTATCACCCGGCGTAATAGGCCTTTCTGGATACAGAAAATGTTTGACTGCGGCCCTGGCCATCACATTCTCCAGATCTCTCACCAACTGAAAACCTCTGGTCACTGGTGGCCGAGCAACTGACTCGTCACAATACACCAGTCACTGTGGTATCGCATTGAAGCTGCATCGGCAGCTGTACCTGTACACGCCATCCATTCTCTGTTTGACTCAATGCCCAGGCGTATGAAGGCCGTTATTACGGCCATAGGTGGTTGTTCTGGGAACTGATTTCTCAGAGCCTATGCACCCACATCGCGTGAAAAGTAATCACATGTCAGTTCTAGTATAATATATTTGTTCAATGAATACCCGTTTATCATCAGCATTTCTTCTGGGTGTAGCAATTTTAATGACCAGTAGTGTAAGTACAATGAAACCTAGCACACTCTTCATCCGTCCACATGGGTTCTGCTGCACCCGCTGCCGGCGTGAGCGAGCAACGAAATCTGCTGCTTATGGAACGGTAACTACTGTACCGTTTCAAGCTCTTCTTGCCACAACAAATGTTTTGAAAATGTATTTAACTTATTTGTGTTGATTGATTATTTGTGTTTGGCGACATCGCGGTGAACGCACATTGGAAGCGTGTATTCGTCATCGCCATACTGGCGTATCACCCGGCGTGATGGTATGGGGTTCACATTGACGGTACATTGAACAGTGGACGTTACGTTTCAGATGTGTTACGACCCGTGGCTCTACCCTTCATTCGATCCCTGCGAAACCCTACATTTCAGCAGGATAATGAATGACCGCATGTTGCAGGTCCTGTACGGGCCTTTCTGGATACAGAAAATGTTCGACTGCTGCTCTGGCCAGCACATTCTCCAGATCTCTCTCCAATTGAAAACATCTGGTCAATGGTTGTTGAGCAACTGGCTCGTCACAATACGCGTCACTACCCTTGATGACTTGTGGTATCGTGTTGAAGCTGCATGGGCAGATAAATGTACCTGTACACGCCATCCAAACTCTGTTTGACTCATTGCCCAGCCGTATCAAGGCAGTTTTTACGGCCAGAGGTGGTTGTTCCGGAGACTGATTTCGCACCCAAATTGCGTGAAAATGTAATCACATGTCAGTTCTAGTATAATATATTTGTCCAATGAATACCCATTTATCATCTGCATTTCTTCTTGGAGAAGCAATTTTAATAGCCAGTAGTGTAGCTGCTGAGAGGTGAAGTGCGTTTTCACAGGTGCTTACGTTGGAGTGGGCTCATGAACTAGTTTGCTCTAAATAACTTTCAGGGAATGTGTTTAGCACAATTTCGGATTATGTTTAATGTGTGCCTCCAGATTTGAACGTGTATTGTCTCTGATATATCGAGGGTAAACTGAAGTCACTACCAACTATAAGTGCATGAGTTGGGTATGTATTTGAAATTAGACTAAATTTTCTTTTAACCTTTCAGCAGTTGTGTCGTCTGAGCCGGGAGGTCCGTAAAATGATACTGTTATTTTATTCTGGAATGACCTGTACCACCTCCTGGCAGGTACAATGTACTTCCGTTTCGCTACAGGGTAAACTACTTCTAATAGCAACAAAGACGCACCACCAACAGTATTTAGGCTCTCCTTTCTGAACACTGTTATGGCGTTCGTAAGAATTTCTGCTGAACTGACTTTGGCTTTAGCCAGCTTTCAATGCCTATAAAGATTTTAACATCAGAGCTTTCTATAGAGATTTGAACTCTGCTACTTCCCGCCACAGCTAGTACAATTCACAATTGTTATACCCATGGTTCCTACTCTATATTCTTCCTATGTTCGACCTGTTCACTTTGAGACTGAAGCAGTTTTTGTGTTTATTCTAGAGTCTCAAACCTAACAAACCGGCCAGTCCACGCCCACAGCTCCCATCTAGCCATATATTTGCCTCCTGTGTGTAATTGACCGCTACTCTGTTTAGCGGAACCCGAAACCTCAATACCCTTTGGCACAAGTCGAGGGATCTGCAGCCTACACGGTCGCAGAACCGTTTGATCCTTTGGTCCAGACCCTTCAGTTGGCTCTGTACCCGAGTTTCGGAGTCAGTCCTGTCGACTATCTTGCAAGCACGACTGGCAGTCTTCGCCATTACAGATAGCTGCTCAAAACCAAAGAGCCTCTTTTCCAACCAAAGCAACGCACATCATTGGTACCGGCTTGAGCCACCATCTGCAGTTGGCTGGACTGAGCCGTGTTGCAGCTCGCGTTGGTGCCGTTGGTAGGTTGGCATCGTTTAATAGGGTTAGTGGCGTCTCGTTTTCTTCTTGTGTTTATTGGCGCCTCTACGTTTGCTAAGCGCGGTCTGTCCGCGAGCGGCAGCAGCAGTGGTTATCGATATCTAGTACCGTAGTACTGTCTTTGGAAGGACCGCAAGTGTTTTCTGGGTCGAGTGTGTCGGGAGTTCGATTGGGACGGAGCAGCAGTGGGGTCCTGCAGCGCGAGGACATTCCAGGACTGCTGGCAGCACGCTGGCACTGCCGGATCGAGGGGCTGTAGTTGCGAGGGCTAAAACCTCGTTATCCACCGGACCCAGGACGTTTGAGTCAACATTAACTCAGTAGTAAGACCTCCACTATTTTGAGATCATGACGTTGGTTAACGCGTTGCTGTTCGCAGGGTCACTGAGACGAAGAGCAATGAGTGGAGTGTTTGGAGTTGGCGAAATTAATTAGCTGTCCTCCACCTCTTATTATCAATCATTGAATTCCTTGTGTTTATTGATGA
This sequence comes from Schistocerca gregaria, assembly GCF_023897955.1. Classification (NCBI taxonomy): domain Eukaryota; kingdom Metazoa; phylum Arthropoda; class Insecta; order Orthoptera; family Acrididae; genus Schistocerca; species Schistocerca gregaria. The sequence continues at coordinate 199,899,232 of NC_064922.1, forward strand.
AGTTCAACCAGCGGTATTTTTCGGCCTAGTGGCCGCTAACGCCCCAGTTACCGGCCCTGGAGTTTAGCATATTTTCGTGGCAGTGTACCTTTCCTCGGATTGCCGCTTCTGTCCGGTAAGGTGTGTAGTTCGACAGCCTCCTTGATTGTGGTTCGGATATTTTGTTCCTTTGGACTACCTTGGTCGTAATAGTACCTTCTGATTCTAGATGTTCTAAACACTGGATTCTGAAGACGCAGTACTGTACGCCGGTTCCGCCTTGTTGGTTCCATCGTTATGTTGGTTACCAGACGTTAGGTAGATTTTGCAAGACTGTTGATCTGCGTTTTAACTGTCATTAGTTTGAATTGCCATTTGGTTAAGTGAATGCAACTCACGGCTGCCTGTCTCATCGGTTATGAAGTTGAGCGACTTTCCCACGCCGATCCTTAGAGCACCAAGGCCCACTTCTCTCTTGTTTTGATCAGATTGTGATGACTGCTTTTTTTAAAATGATATTTTAATTATGAGTTATCACTATTGGCAATTTCTTGTTAATAAGACCTTCAGCCGTAAATGCAGTTTATGTAAAGAATTTTTAATTAGATATTGTCTCTTAACAGTGAAATTTTGATAATTGTGCTTTTTTTAAAAAAATATTTTTGTTTCTCTTGGAGAAGTTTAACTGTTCTTAAGAATTTGCCATCCATACCTTTAGCTTTTGAACTGATTTTTTGGTTATTACTGTGGGACCTTCAGCCGACAAATAGTTTGAATTTCTGGTCAATAAGGCAATCAGCCGTGAGTGCAACATGCCCAAGAATTTTTTTATTAGATTTTTTATTAGACATTGTGTCTTAACAGTCAAATTTGATAATTGTTTGTTATTGTTAATCTCATTTGCAATCGGTTCCAAATATAGTGTAAGTGATTTTTTAAAAAATACTGAGCAATCAGCGATAACTGAGTAATGCCCCGTCCACAACGAATCCTGCCTTTCCCTAAGTCACATGTTTCCTAAACCTTTTCAATTCGCGGCATCTAGAAGGACCAATACCATGTCGGAAATGACTAAACGTGATATGCCCACAAGTGCACGCTCGCTTTCTTCCCTCCCTGGCTTCCATGTGCCTGAGGGACCTCATAGCGTACGTAACACTGGAGATCCCAGCTCCCATAATTGCACCCTCTGTCACTGTCTGGATTTTGGAGGTTGAAAGATTTCTTCTTAAACAGGACAAGCACCTGGGATCTGTTTCTCAAACTAACTGGGGAGGCTTTACATTTAGCCTTATGGGAATTCTTTCACAGCAGTAGTAGGTTAGTGGGGTTTGTAGTGCAATTTTGATGTCGAATTGGTATGCAAATTAATTAAAGTGATCAATTAATCACCACGCCCCGCCCACCCCGACCCCCGGATGATGTCAAATGTTTTCTCAGCTATACGTGTCCCTCAGCCTCCTCCTTCTCCTCATCCTCTACCCTACCCATAACATACACTAATGGCGAGTATTTCGAAGTTTGGCAGACAGTCCTGGCAATGTCCAGTCAGAGGTCTTAATACAAGCCATGTGCGAAATTATAGAACCATGAAACATCAGTGATAACGGCCTTACGAAAATCACCTTCGAGGACATCATGATCCTGTTATACGCTTCCTTTGTGAACTGTAGACAAACAAGCGGTAGGAAGCTCACTATGAAACAGTGCATTGAATGGAGTCATAGGCTACGACACTAGTTGAGTCTTGAGACGGGCACTAGAGACATATTACGTATGAAGGGCATAAATGAAAATCGTCAGAAAGCAGGAGTTCGTTGGCAATCCTACGACTGTATATTTGGACCTGGACGTGGGAGACGTTGGTAGGCAGATTCAGTTTGCAAATATAAAGGATATTTCACAATTCCTATCACAGACTTCTGTTATTTGTAGGGGAGGAGTGAGTAGATAGAGCTGTAATGAGAAAGCCATATCTCTAAAGTTACCATTTAAATGTGAAGTAAGTCTGAGTATCCGATGACTTTCAAATGTCCCTCTTCAAGGTACACACACAAATAAGGTGGTGCCGCCACCAGTACCCCGTCACAAGGTGCCCTCTGTTTACAACCAGGGCTTCAGCCTTCTGGTGACTTGTTAGCCCGCCACTGAAAAGCAATGACGACCGAAACAGTACACGTTTCAAGATACACAGAAATGTTAATGATTTACGGAGAAGTTGGAAGGGTTGAGCTGCACAACGTGTGTCGAGAACGTTTTCCGGTTTTCTCGGTCCATCACATACCATCTTCGTCCCAGAACCACAACAAGTGTGAGAGAGTGTTACGTCTGCGCCGCGTGGGTAGCCGCGCGGTCTCAGGCGCCTTGTCTCGGTCCGCGCGGCTCCCCCCGTCGGAGGTTCGAGTCCTACCTCGGGCATGTGTGTGTGTATGTGTGTGTTTGTTGTCTTTAGTGTAAGTTAGTTTAAATTAGATTAAGTAGTACGTAAGCGCTGGGACCGATGACCTTAGCAGTTTGCTCCCATGAGACCTTACCACAAATTTCCATTTTCTACGTCTTCTTTTAGGTGCTCGGAGTACGCGCCACGCTCTCGGCTTTGAAAGATGATTCGACGACGAGTACTGGAAACACAGCACATGCCATGGACATGCTGCACATAAGCCACATTTACTCTGGTACATTTTCTGCTACGTATCAATTTCTGTACTTGGCTTCTACATCATTGTGTCGTTATGCCGGAATTTCCATTGTCTTTTTTTTCCAGATGAATCCCACATCTCCAGGGAGGCTGATTTGAACTGTCGAAACAGCCACATTTGGGAAGACGAAACTTCTCTTGCCATACACTGACGTGGATTTCAATAACGGTTCAGTGTGAGCTGGTATAAGAGCAGTGATCTTGCTGAACCGTACGTCCTTCTGCACCTTCAGGCGGATCCCAGATACCTGATTGGTGGAGTTACTGGTAATGTGTTTCTAACACTGTGTGCATCCGGCGCGTTCTACACGTGGTTTCCACGGACATCCCAGCCAGTATTACTGTGAAAGGTGCATGGATCGGACGAACGTGGAAATCACGACTGCCAGATTCAACTCGAGTTCATCATGCACAACCATATGAAGAGTCTTGCGTGTGAGAATTCTATATAGATGGGAAGATCGCACTGCACGATTTCTGGCGGCTACAGAAATTATACAGAACACACCTGCCTTTGTACATCGTGTGTACGAAAGAATGCGTCGCAGACACACCTTGTGCAACGAACAACAGGATCGCCACGTGGACCAGCCTCTATAGAGCACGCGGGCCAGAGCCTTGTTGTTTACGGTGTGTGCGTGCCGTGTAATGCAGGATTTGGTAGTGGGCAGCTTTTCGAAGGATACATTTTCGGACATCGGTTTGTGATCAAAACTTTGTGAACTATGCACTCTACAACCTGTAAGCTTACTGTTGTGTCGCTCACTTCTCGGTAGTTGCCTCTCAGGCGATGGTGGAGCACATCACTCGAACTTCAGATTAAGAGCAGGAGGAGAATAGTGTCGGACGTCCCATCGACAACAAGGTTACCAGAGACGGCGCAGAAGCTAGGATTAACTGCATCCGAACAGGCCTTGGATGGCCCAAGGGTACCGACCGACCGACGTGTCATCCTCAGCCCACAGGCGTCACTGGATGCGGATATGGAGGGGCATGTGGTCAGCACACAGCTCTCCCGGCCGTGTGTCAGTTTACGAGACCCGAGGCGCTACTTCTCATTCAAGTAGCTCCTCAATTTGCCTCACAAGGGCTGAGTGCACTCCGCTTGCCAACAGCGCTAGGCAGACAGGATGGTCACCCATCCAAGTTCTAGCCCAGCCCGACAGATTTTAACTTCGGTTTTCTGACGGGAACCGCGATACCACTGAGGCAAGGCTGTTGGCATTAGGTAAGGATGGGGAAGTAAATCTACCGTTCTCATTCAAAGGAACTATCCCAGCATTTGCCCTAAGCGATTTAGGGAAATCACGGAATGACTGGACGCGGGTGAATTGTCATCCTCCCGAATACGAGTGCAGTGTGCTATCAACTGCGCCATCTCGCTCTGTCGTAGCTTACGAGGGCGTGTCAAATGAAAACCTTAAATTTCTAATAACAAATCTAAATTTCGCGCCTTTATCCTGTAAGTTGGTAAGCGTCCTACAAACATCGTGCAGAATGGCCTGTAGATGGCATCATAGTGCACATGCACACATATCGTCGCAGTATCAGTATAAAGATGGGTGCCCCAATTGCGACTTGCACCCGGGAAGAACAACATTCTGTTATTAGGTTTTTGCGTAGTGAAGGTGTGAAATCTATTGAAATTCATCTACGAATGAAGGTTCAGTACTGTGATGCATGTTTATCACAGCAGAAAGTCTACGAATGGAGTAGGAAGTTCGCAAATGGTGTGACTTCAGTGGAAGATGTTCCTCGTTCAGGTGAGGCACAACGAGTTCTGACTCCACAGAACATTGCAGCAGTTGAAGCCATAGTAAAGGAAAATCGCACAGTGCCACTGAATGACACTGCAGCATTTTTACAGATTAGTCATGGGTCAGCACACCCCACTGTGCATGATGTGTTCCAGTTTCACAAAGTGTCTGCAAGATGGGTGTCACGGCAGCTGACTCGTGAAATGAGAGAACGACGTGTTGATGCTTGTGAAGAACTCTTTCGACGATTTGAAAGAGAAAGAAGGTGATGGCTTCCTTGCAAGAATCGTTACTGGGGACGAATCCTGGGTTTACTTCCACCAACCGGAAACGAAGAGAGCGAACAAGGAATGGCGCCATTCCTCATCACCAAAACCAAAGAAGTTTCGAACAGAACCATCAGCAGGAACGGTTATGCTGACTCTCTTTTGGGACGAAATAGATGTCATTTTGGAGGATTACGTGCCTAGAGGGTCCACTGTATCCAGTGCACTATACACAGATCTGCTAAAAAATCATCTGCGGCCTGCAATCAAATCAAAGCGACGTGGATTGCTGTCACCAGGTGTCCTTTTGCAACATGACAATGTAAGGCCCCACACTGCCGGTACAACAGTTGCAACAATCACATACCTGCCGTTTGAGTGTCTTTCTAATCCACCATACTCACCAGACCTTGCCCCAAGTGATTTCCATATGTTTGGACAACTCAGAGACGCAATGGGAGGAAAGAAGTTCGGTACTGATGAAGTACGCCACGCGCTGCATGAATGGTTGCGCGAACTACCAAAAGAAATTGTTTGTAAAGGAACTTATGCACTTTGTAAGAGCTGGAGGACTTTGCATTGAGCTTGGGGAACATTATGTTAAAAAGAGATACAGCTTTGTACCATTTCTGCACAATAAATAATATTTTTAAAAATATTTAAGGTTTTCATTTGACTCATCCTCGTACTCGTATTTACCGTGGGGTACGGACATGGTGCAGTTTCGATGCCCTTCCTGCAGCAGGCATTTCTCAGGTTATTGTGATGTAATTAAAATGTTTGCCATGTGTTTACGTATCAGTATTAATGTTTATATAAAAGGTGACGATTTCCGTTCTCGTGTACCGCGACGGCAGGTCAATAGTCAACCACCGAGCGGTTACGGTAACATATGACGTTCGTGATTGTGTCTAATTATGGGTGCCAGGTGCCAGAAACATCTATGGTTCGACTGATTATCGTGAGCGTAGCTACTTCCTCGTTTGGATATCACAAAATAACTTTTTGAAACAGCCGCGTCGTTTCCGTGACTCGCACGCTCGTATCATGAACTAAGGATTGCTTAGTGCTGTACCACTGACTGGAAGAACCGAGATTTTCGTCGGTTTATGAAGCACCTTTTGGCAAGAGAATTTTATATGTGCTCTGTGTTGCACGTATCTGAATCGGATAAAATTACTTCAACAAGAACTTTAGTACCTCACAAAGGATTACGTGGTTGGAATGCAACTGCCGATTACGTTAATAGTGGAACACTGTTAATTGTGTACGGTTTAGCCCAACGCTGTGTATATGTGGTGTGTGTGTATGTGTGTTTGTGTGTGTTTTTGTGTATGTGTATGTGTATGTGTGTGTGTTTAACAGAATATATTGATTTCTATCAGACTAGGGTGGCATTGTTTGCGTGAATGGCTCCGCACCCCGTTAGATAATACACTCCTGGAAATTGAAATAAGAACACCGTGAATTCATTGTCCCAGGAAGGGGAAACTTTATTGACACGTTCCTGGGATCAGATACATCACATGATCACACTGACAGAACCACAGGCACATAGACACAGGCAACAGAGCATGCACAATGTCGGCACTAGTACAGTGTATATCCACCTTTCGCAGCAATGCAGGCTGCTATTCTCCCATGGAGACGATCGTAGAGATACTGGATGTAGTCCTGTGGAACGGCTTGCCATGCCATTTCCACCTGGCGCCTCAGTCGGACCAGCGTTCGTGCTGGACGTGCAGACCGCGTTAGACGACGCTTCATCCAGTCCCAAACATGCTCAATGGGGGACAGATCCGGAGATCTTGCTGGCCAGGGTAGTTGACTTACACCTTCTAGAGCACGTTGGGTGGCACGGGATACATGCGGACTTGCATTGTCCTGTTGGAACAGCAAGTTCCCTTGCCGGTCTAGGAATGGTAGAACGATGGGTTCGATGACGGTTTGGATGTACCGTGCACTATTCAGTGTCCCATCGACGATCACCAGAGGTGTACGGCCAGTGTAGGAGATCGCTCCCCACACCATGATGCCGGGTGTTGGCACTGTGTGCCTCGGTCGTATGCAGTCCTGATTGTGGCGCTCACCTGCATGGCGCCAAACACGCATACGACCATCATTGGCACCAAGGCAGAAGCGACTCTCATCGCTGAAGACGACACGTCTCCATTCGTCCCTCCATTCACGCCTGTCGCGACACCACTGGAGACGGGCTGCATGATGTTTGGGCGTGAGCGGAAGACGGCCTAACGGTGTGCGGGACCGTAGCCCAGCTTCATGGAGACGGTTGCGAATGGTCCTCGCCGATACCCCAGGAGCAACAGTGTCCCTAATTTGCTGGGAAGTGGCGGTGCGGTCCCCTACGGCACTGCGTAGGATCCTACGGTCTTGGCGTGCATCCGTGCGTCGTTGCGGTCCGGTCCCAGGTCGACGGGCACGTGCACCTTCCGCCGACCACTGGCGATAACATCGATGTACTGTGGAGACCTCACGCCCCACGTGTTGAGCAATTCGGCGGTACGTCCACCCGGCCTCCCGCATGCCCACTATACGCCCTCGCTCAAAGTCCGTCAACTGCACATACGGTTCACGTCCACGCTGTCGCGGCATGCTACCAGTGTTAAAGACTGCGATGGAGCTCCGTATGCCACGGCAAACTGGCTGACACTGACGGCGGCGGTGCACAAATGCCGCGCAGCTAGCGCCATTCGACGGCCAACACCGCGGTTCCTGGTGTGTCCGCTGTGCCGTGCGTGTGATCATTGCTTGTACAGCCGTCTCGCAGTGTCCGGAGCAAGTATGGTGGGTCTGACACACCGGTGTCAATGTGTTCTTTTTTCTATTTCCAGGAGTGTAATTATTACATGACACTTCGAAGCACCCAATGCAAGGAGAGGAGAGCAACAGCCGCAGAAAAATCAGGTATGTGTGGCTTAGGCACGTTGTAGTTAAATATCCAACCCCTGTTCTTTGCTTAGGGAGTATTTGTGCATTCATAACTACCCCCAAGGTGCGCTACAAACCGAAATCAGTCTGTGATATGAATTGTAAAACAACCTGTACAAGAGACATATAGTGAGTGCAACGTGCGAGTTGGTGCTCACAGCAAGATAAAATGATTTCCCCCCGCCCTCTCTCCGCCCCGGCTCCCTCACTGAATTCAGCATTGGGTGCGAGCCATACTGAGAGATGGTCGGAAGGACGGAAAAGATGGAAACACCTAAAATGGTTGTGTTTTGTGGTGACCCTGTCAGTGGCAGGAAATTGTACAAGGCGATGGTAATGATGATGGTGGTGGTGGTGGTGGTGGTAGTTGTGGAGGCGGTAGAATCGAAAGTTGTTCCAACACAGGGAATGTTTAAAAAATCAAATCATACTCAAAATATACATACGATAATTCAAAATGATGAGGAATTCATGACATGTGGCTAAACGGAAACAAAAGTATTAGGTTGGTGCATAAGTCCGTAGCGTTTTTCTTTTGCGTGTTGGTGTTCCAGTTGCTGTGGCTTTATGCATCAACTATCATTTTCCATTTCTAGTTCACTGTATCTGTTTGAGTATACATATCGTCATATAGTAATTTGGAGGTTGTGAGTGGACTTGTGCACACTGGAAAATGGTGTGCCAAGTAAAGAAACCGGAACTTTTCCGACACATTCTTCTGTTTGAATTTAATAGAAGAGTGACAGCAGCGAGGGCAGCCAAAACCATTTGCGTCGTGTATGGGGATAATGGCACTGGACACAGCACAGCAAGTAAATGGTTTTCTCGTTTTAAGGAGTGTCGTTTTGACATTACTGACTCCATGTTCAGGAAGAACTTTGGGGTTTGATGAAGATCATTTATACATATTAATTCACAATGATCCCCTTCAGTGTACTCGGGAACTGGCAAATGCAATGGAGTACCATCATTCCACTATCAGGCGACATTTGCAAGCGATGGGGAAGGGTGGAAAATCGTGTCTGTGATTACGGCATGCTCTAAGACAAAGTCATAAAATCAGCCAATGGCCATATGAGCATCCCTGATCGCTCGTCATGTGAGTTAACGAGCATTTCGCTCTCATTTAAGTATGTGGCCGAAAGTGTCAGTCTTCAGGAATTGGGAAACGAACCCTGTCGCCCAGGACCGTGTGCCACAAAGGGCGCCGGTTCACCATAAGGTGGGAAAACTCACAGGCGTCAGTTGTCTATTGAGGCCTAAGCTTTGTAGTGTACGAGTGAGACAGACGAGAACCTACCTCATAGGGAAACCCAGTAGAAGGCTTTTTTGGCACTGTTAAATATGGCGGATCTAAGGTCGCCCATTAAGGGAAACATTTACGGAAACTATTTAATTCTGTAGTAATTGTGGGAATGAAGCCACAGTAATTTTAATCCGCCATCCTCCATACATTTTCATGGTGATCCCAACAAAATCTGAATATTGATCGTATCTATAATGGTTCAGGATTTGCTGTTGAAGTAGAATTAACGAGTTTTGTAACAAAGACCTGAATGCTAAAATATGAAAGCCTCTGGCGATCGTGACGATTGGCATTTCATATAGAAGCGCATCCTTAAAATGACAAATGTTCTAAATATGAACTCTGTAACATCATTTGCTTAAAAGATACAGTAAATTTAAGTTATCAGTAATCCATTAAATTTCGGGCATGCAGCCGCGCAAATAAAATTTCCTCTACTGATATTTCGGCCGCGTATCGTCCGGCCATCTTCAGAGCGAGTGACAAGTCTGCTGCATGCCCGAAATTTAATGGATTATTCATTACGCCGCGAGAAGTTGAAAATGCACATTAAGTTATCAATATTTTTAGTTAAGCACCAGATCATCATTTCCTCCACACAAAACACATTGAGCGATAACTGCATGACATCTTATTGAATCATTAGGTCACTGAATAATTGTTGTAAAGTTTACTGCATAACAGTTACATTTTTCTATATTTATGTATCAGGAAGCACATTGGCTGAAGGCTACTGGCCGTGACATTCAAAGTTAAGCGGGAAATTGTATTTGTTTTATGTAAAACAATTTAACGTTTATTATGTAATGGATACTATTGTTACTTTATTTTGAACGTGAAAGTGGTCATTCTTTGATTATTTAAATACGTTGAAATGTACAATAATGTAGAAAAAGCTATAGCCAATCAGATGGACAGCTTCAGGGAAGGGAATTGCCCTGGTCAGTTGAGCGAGGGTATTCGGCGAGCGGGAAACGAGGCCGGGGACGGGCAGAGACAGTGCTGGTGCAGACGCAGAAGTGGACAGTTCGGCTGGAGACACTTAAGGGCACAGTTCGGATTGAGACACATAAGGGTACACTTCGGATTGAGACGCGACAGCGGGCAGTCGCTCTGTAGACAGTTAAGAAGTGAAACGACTTAGAAAATTTCGCGTTGTGTGGTATCGCGGGACTTAGTCTCTGAGCGGTGAGCAGCCGCGCGCCTGGAGTATCTTTCCGTGTAAATATCGAGGTGGAGTATTGTGTTTCGTGATGAGAATGTCAATGTTCGAACTGTGTCAAAATGTTCAAACGTGTGTGAAATCTTTTGGGACTAAGCTTACACGCTACTTAACCTAAATTGTCCTAAGGACAAACACACACACCCATGCCCGAGGGAGGACTCGAACCTCCATTCCATGACTGCAGCGCCCGAGACCGCTCGGCTAATCTCGCACGGCTTCGAAATTTGTCAAATCGATATACGCTCTAGTGTATAGTAACTCTAAATACGACCACTTTCGCGATTATTTTTTTCTTTCTGAATAAACATTATCTCAACCAAATAGCAACTGTGTGGCCTACAGCATTAATGGGTCGTTAATTTAGTTCCAGAATTATTATTACTGTTATTATGTGCTATATTAACTTTGTATTTCGCAAACTTGCCATCAGGCAGACAATTTCACCCAAGGGTCACAAGTGTCTAATTTAGGCAGTGCAATACAACAAGTGCGGTTCAACCCCTAGACGAGTTTGAGCCACGACATTTTGACGAAGAGGAACCGCATGTGAGCCCGAACATCTTAGGGATGTTATTTCGCAGTCATCAATTGGATCGTGAACGGCACCGACCATTCCTACACTCTACCGTTATTGGTGAAGAGAAATGGTGTCGTTAAGCTAAATAAAGAAAAGAAAGGAATAGTTGACACCAGACAAGGAGCAACTCCTCGAACGAAGACCTGCGTGCATCCACAGAAGACAATGTTACGCATGTAGTGTAACAGCGACGGTGTCGCGTACTACGAACTGCTTCCCAGGGGTCCAACCATCACTGCTGTCAACAACTGAGACGTCTTTCAGACTCAATGCAAGAACAACGAGCAGGAGGATTACGTGAAATGGTCATACTCGACCCTAATTCCCGCCTGCATTCTGCTAGACTGGCAAAAAACACTACAAAGGAGTTGCAGTGGGATGTTATTCCGCACCCACCTTCCTCACCTGATCCTGCGTCCTCGTATTTTCCCTTTTCCACTCTCTGTGGAATAACCTTCAAGGAATTCCTTTTCGGACGAAAATGACCTCCGAAGATGGTTCGACGAGTTCTTCGCCTCAAAACCACGACACTTCAAGTCTCGACATCGAAATTTACCCCAGCGTTGGAGCATTCTTGCAGATAGTCAAGGATAACACATTTTTGATGAAAAAAGTGTCTGTTGTATGAATCACATCTGTAGCTTACGGAGAAACGGTACGAACCACCAACCGAATTGCTCCGCGATCTCACGCCCAAACCATGATGCGATCATGACCGGCCACAGCGCTATTCTCGCCTGCACGGTGTCATTTGGACGTAGTATGCATGTGCATGGGACCGGCACATTGCTCTTTCAGGCGTTTTCAGTTTTTAGACCTCCGAGCTACTTCTCAGAGAAGTATCTCCACAACTGCCCTCACGGAGCTTTCAGCACTCAGCTACCAATGTGGGCGGATAAGAAGAAACACCATTGCAAAATGATAAGACGGAGAACAGAGAATTTGTAACGATGTTTTTTGAAACTATAGAATTTCTAGTGCCGTAAACTATTGTCATAATGGAAATATCAGTGTATGAGAACGCAGTTAGTAGTACATTCGAATCAGAACTCTCACACTTCATTTATAAATAGCTTATTTTTATATAGTCATATTACTGAACTTGGTTATGTTAATGACAGAAAATTCGTTGTATTATGCAGAGTGAATTTTATGAATTTGGTAGTTCGAAACAAACAACGATGAGAGGTATTTTCCCTGCTACTCTGTATTCAGATGTGGTAATTTAATTAATATAATTTGATTGTGATATCTATGTCAGTTGAAATAGTTGAAATGTTAATTTTGTGATTAACAATTATTGGAATTTCACTATCTCGGGACAGCGGAACGGCATTATGGTCAGGTCAGTTAAAACTTCCATATTGCAACTAAACAGCAATCGTAGTTTTATTTCCATCAGAGGGTCGGATTAAAAAGTTCATTAGTGGCCTTAGCAATTACTAAAAACGGTGACAAGGATGTAACGTCATCGGTCTTGTTACCGATGTGTACTGTCTTTTTATGATCAGTTAAGCTTATCATTATTTGTACGCTTCGTGAGAAATTGATAGGCCCACATTGGGACGCTCGTATATGCTGATGGAGTTTATTACACTGAGATACATTGATTTTATTAAAAGAAAAAATTTACACAAATTGTGGCGTATTTTTGTATGCTGATTCTTAATATGATGTTAGAATTTCTCTATTTTTTTGTAACCCGTTTAGTTTGCTAATTCTGAATATTAAATCAGAATCTTCCAATTGGGCTCCAGTTACTGTCATAATGTGAATATATATCAAGCTAATTTAGTTACTATTGCATACTAACATTTCTTTCTGTAATTTGAAGCTATATTATTTATTACTTTATGCTATTTGTCTCTGTTATTTGAAGTTAAATTATTTATTACTGTATGCTATTTGTCTCTGTTATTTGAAACTACCCCCCCCCCCCCCTCCCAATGAACCATGGACATTGCCGTTGGTGGGGAGGCTTGCGTGCCTCAGCGATACAGATAGCCGTACCGTAGGTGCAACCACAACGGAGGGGTATCTGTTGAGAGGCCAGACAAACGTGTGGTTCCTGAAGAGGGGCAGCAGCCTTTTCAGTAGTTGCAGGGGCCACAGTCTGGATGATTGACTGATCTGGCCTTGTAACAATAACCAAAACGGCCTTGCTGTGCTGGTACTGCGAACGGCTGAAAGCAACGGGAAACTACGGCCGTAATCTTTCCCGAGGGCATCCAGCTTTACTGTATGATTAAATGATGATGGCGTCCTCTTGGGTAAAATATTCCGGAGGTAAAATAGTCACCCATTCGGATCTCCGGGCGGGGACTACTCAAGAGGATGTCGTTATCAGGAGAAAGAAAACTGGCGTTCTACGGATCGGAGCGTGGAATGTCAGATCCCTTAATCGGGTAGGTAGGTTAGAAAATTTAAAAAGGGAAATGGATAGGTTAAAGTTAGATATAGTGTGAATTAGTGAAGTTCGGTGTCAGGAGGAACAAGACTTTTGGTCAAGTGACTACAGGGTTATAATCACAAAATCAAATAGAGGTAATGCAGGAGTAGGTTTAATAATGAATAGGAAAATAGGAATGCGGGTAACCTACTACAAACAGCATAGTGAACGCATTATTGTGGCCAAGATAGATACGAAGCCCACACCTACTACAGTGGTACAAGTTTATATGCCAACTAGCTCTGCATTTGACGAAGAAATTGAAGAAATGTATGATCAAATAAAAGAAATTATTCAGATAGTGAAGGGTGACGAAAATTTAATGGTCATGGGTGACTGGAATTCGGTAGTAGGAAAAGGGAGAGAAGGAAACGTAGTAGGTGAATATGGACTGGGGCAAAGAAATGAAAGGGGAAGCCGCCTGGTAGAATTTTGCACAGAGCACAACTTAATCATAGGTAACACTTGGTTCAAGAACCATAAAAGAAGGCTGTATACATGGAAAAAGCCTGGAGATACTGACAGGTTTCAGATAAATTATATAATGGTAAGACAGAGATTTAGGAACCAGGTTTTAAATTGTAAGACATTTCCAGGGGCAGATGTGGAGTCTGACCACAATCTATTGGTTATGACCTGTAGATTAAAACTAAAGAAACTGCAAAAAGGTAGGAATTTAAGGAGATGGGACCTGGATAAACTAAAAGAACCAGAGGTTGTACAGAGTTTCAGGGAGAGCATAAGAGAGCAATTGACAGGAATGGGGGAAAGAAATACGGTAGAAGAAGAATGGGTAGCTTTGAGGGATGAAGTAGTGAAGGCAGCAGAGGATCAAGTAGGTAAAAAGATGAAGGCTAGTAGAAATCCTTGGGTAACAGAAGAAATATTGAATTTAATTGATGAATGGAGAAAATATAAAAATGCTGTAAATGAAGCAGGCAAAAAGGAATACAGACGTCTCAAAAGTGAGATCGACAGGAAGTGCAAAATGGCTAAGCAGGGATGGATAGAGGACAAATGTAAGGATATAGAGCCTTATCTCACTAGGGGTAAGGTAGATACTGCCTACAGGAAAATTAAAGAGACCTTTGGAGATAAGAGAACCACTTGTATGAATATCAAGAGCTCAGATGGAAACCCAGTTCTAAGCAAAGAAGGGAAAGCAGAAAGGTGGAAGGAGTATATAGAGGGTCTATACAAGGGCGATGTACTTGAGGACAATATTATGGAAATGGTAGAGGATGTAGATGAAGATGAAATGGGAGATACGATACTGCGTGAAGAGTTTGACAGAGCACTGAAAGACCTGAGTCGATACAAGGCCCCCGGAGTAGACAACATTCCATTGGAACTACTGACGGCGTTGGGAGAGCCAGTCCTGACAAAACTCTACCATCTAGTGAGCAAGGTGTATGAGACAGGCGAAATACCCTCAGACTTCAAGAAGAATATAATAATTCCAATACCAAAGAAAGCAGGTGTTGACAGATGTGAAAATTACGGAATTATCAGTTTAATAAGTCACAGCTGCAAAATACTAACGCGAATTCTTTACAGACGAATGGAAAAACTAGTAGAAGCCGACCTCGGGGAAGATCAGTTTGGATTCCGTAGGAATATTGGAACACGAGAGGCAATACTGACCCTACGACTTATCTTAGAAGCTAGATTAAGGAAAGGCAAACCTACGTTTCTAGCATTTGTAGACTTAGAGAAAGCTTTTGACAATGTTGGTTGGAATACTCTCTTTCAAATTCTGAAGGTAGCAGGGGTAAAATACAGGGAGCGAAAGGCTATTTACAATTTGTACAGAAACCATATGGCAGTTATAAGAGTCGAGGGACATGAAAGGGAAGCAGTGGTTGGGAAGGGAGTGAGACAGGGTTGCAGTCTCTCCCCGATGTTATTCAATCTGTATATTGAGCAAGCAGTGAAGGAAACAAAAGAAAAATTCGGAGTAGGTATTAAAATCCATGGAGAAGAAATAAAAATGTTGAGGTTCGCCGATGACATCGTAATTCTGTCAGAGACAGCAAAGGACTTGGAAGAGCAGTTGAACGGTATGGATAGTGTCTTGAAAGGATAATATAAGATGAACATCAACAAAAGCAAAACGAGGATAATGGAATGTAGTCGAATAAAGTTGGGTGATGCTGAGGGAATTAGATTAGGAAATGAGACAATTAAAGTAGTAAATGAGTTTTGCTATTTGGGGAGCAAAATAACTGATGATGGTCGAAGTAGAGAGGATATAAAATGTAGACTGGTAATGGCGAGGAAAGCGTTTCTGAAGAAGAGAAATTTGTTAACATCGAGTATAGATTTAAGTGTGAGGAAGTCATTTCTGAAAGTATTTGTATGGACTGTAGCCATGTATCGAAGTGAAACATGGACGATAACTAGTTTGAACAAGAAGAGAATAGAAGCATAAAAATGTGGTGCTACAGAAGAATGCTGAAGATTAGATGGGTAGATCACATAACTAATGAGGAAGTATTGAATAGGATTGGAGAGAAGAGAAGTTTGTGGCACAACTTGACCAGAAGAAGGGATCGGTTGGTAGGAGATGTTCTGAGGCATCAAGGGATCACCAATTTAGTATTAGAGGGGAACGTGGAGGGTAAAAATCGTAGAGGGAGACCAAGAGATGAATACGCTAAGCAGATTCAGAAGGATGTAGGTAGCAGTAGGTACTGGGAGATGAAGAAGCTTGCACAAGATAGAGTAGCATGGAGAGCTGCATCAAACCAGTCTCAGGACTGAAGACCACAACAACAACATTTGAAACTAAATTATTTATTATTGCATACTAAAATTTGTTTCTGTTATTTTCAGGTATCACTTTACTGAAATAGTATCTTCCCTTTACAAGAATATTTAACCAGACTCTTATGTCGCTGAAAACGAAAACCCTGTAAACTTTGTTAAGAAGTGTAATTAAGAACTTCCCAGATTTTTTTTGTTTTTTGATCGTATACACTTTGTTAGCATACCCCATGCGTGTGTTAACCACCCAAACAGTTTTTGTTACGACTGATCAGAGGTAACTTTGAAACCTCAGAAGAGAGTTATAACCCAGCTGATAAGAAAATCATATGAACTTTTTTTGGCTGTAGAACAGGTGAGCAGGATAAATTCTGGGCCCCATGCATATGTTGTACTTCATGTGTGTCGCTGTTAAGTGGACACCTGAAAACCGGATCTCGTCATATGCAATTTGGTGTTCCCATTGTTTGAAGAGGGTTACAGAGCCACACAATAGACTGCTACTTATGCATTACAGGGATCTCTGGAGTAACAGTGAAGACTGTGCACAGTATCCCATATCCTGATCATTCTTCAGCTAGAACACCTGTGCCTCACAGGTCTAACCTGCCCGTTCCTCACAGACCAGAAACGTGGAGAACAGTTATTGATGAGACCAAGGATGATGAAGTTTCAGAGGCTGGGCTGCATTGTGGCAGTTTATAGACAGGATTCATAGTTTTCCGAACAAACATTTCAACTGAACCTCATATGATTACACAGTCTGAATTAAACCATCTACATCTACATCTACTACATCTACATGACTACTCTGCAATTCACATTTAAGTGCTTGGCAGAGGGCTTATCGAACCACAATCATACTATCTCTCTACTATTCCACTCCCTAACAGCGAGCGGGAAAAAGGAACGCCTAAACCTTTCTGTTCGAGCTCTGATTTCTCTTATTTTATTTTGATGGTCATTCATACCTATGTAGGTTGGGCTCAACAAAATATTTTCGCATTCGGAAGAGAAAGTTGGTGACTGAAATTTCGTAAAAAGATCTCGCCGCGACTAAAAACGTCTTTGCTGTAATGACTTCCATCCCAATTCGCGTATCATATCTGCCACACTCTCTCCCCTATTACGTGATAATACAAAACGAGCTGCCCTTTTTTGCAGCCTTTCGATGTCCTCCGTCAATCCCACCTGGTAAGGATCCCACACAGCGCAGCAATATTCTAACAGAGGACGAAAGAGTGTAGTGTAAGCTTTCTCTTTAGTGGACTTGTTGCATCTTCTAAGTGTCCTACCAATGAAACGCAACCTTTGGCTCGCCTTCCCCACAGTATTATTTATGTGGTCTTTCCAACTGAAGTTGTTCGTAATTGTAACACCCAGGTACTTAGTTGAATTGACAGCCTTGAGAATTGTACTATTTATCGAGTAATCGAATTCCAACGGATTTCTTTTGGAACTCATGTGGATCACCTCACCCGTTTCGTTATATAGCGTCAACTGCCACCTCTTACCAGTTTTTGAGGTATGAATCTCTCAATTGCTATTGTTACTATATCTTTGAATCTGAGCCACATCTCGTCTACATTTGCATAGTCAGTTCGGAAGGAATGGAGATTGTCTTTTAGGAAGGCTTCTAGTGACACTTTATCCGCTTTTCTACATAAAATTTTGCGTTTGTTTCTGATGGATTTGGAAGAAACGGTATTGAACCTAGCTACAACGACCTTGTGATCACTAATCCCTGTATCAGTCACGATGCTCTCTATCAGCTCTGGATTGTTTGTGGCTAAGAGGTAAAGTGTGTTTTAGCAACCATTTACAATTCGCGTGGGTTCGTGGACTAACTGCTCGAAATAATTTTCGGAGAAAGCATTTAGGACAATCTCGGAAGATGTTTTCTGCCTACCACCGGTTTTGAACAAGTATTTTTGCCAACATATCGAGGGAACCGTATGAGTGTGGTATTTATTTGCTACGAGACTCAAACTTTCTCTGAACTGTTCCGCAAATGTATCATCGGAGTCTGGGGGTCGGTAGAAGGAGCCAATTATTAAATTAGTTCCGCTGTTAAGTATAACCTCCACCCATACCAATTCGCACGGAGTATCTACTTCGACTTCACTACAAGATAAACAACCACTGACAGACACAAACACTCCACCACCAATTCTGCCTAATCTATCTTTCCTGAACACCGTCTGAGACTTCGTAAACATTTCTGCAGAACTTATTTCTGGCTTTAGCCAGCTTTCTGTACCTATAACGATATCAGCTTCTGTGCTTTCTATTAGCGCTTGAAGCTCAGGGACTTTTCCAGCACAACTACAACAATTTACAACTATAATTCCGACTGTTCCTTGATCCAAGCACGTCCTGTATTTGCCATGCACCCTTTGACATTGCAACCCACCCCGTACTTTCCCGAGGCCTTCTAACCTAAAAAACCGCCCAGTCCACGCCACACAGCCTCCGCTATCCGTGTAGCCGCCAGCCGAGTGTAGTGAACTCCTGATCTATTCAGCGGAAACCGAAACCCCATCACCCTATGGCGCAAGTCAAGGAATCTGCAGCCAACACGCTCGCTAAACCGTCTGAGCCTCTGATTCAGACCCTCCATCCGGCTCTGCACCAAAGGTCCGCAGTAGGTTCTGTCGACGATGCTGCAAATGGTGAGCTCTGCCTTCATCTCGTAAGAAAGACCGGCAGCCTTCACCAAATCAGATAGCCGCTGGAATCCAGAGATCCAAAGCGATACACGTCATTAGTGCCGACATGTGCCACCACCTGCAGCTGGCTGCACCCTGTGCTCTTCATGACATCCGGAAGGACCCTTTCCACATCAGGAATAACTCCTCCCGGGATACACACGGAGTGCACACTGGATTTCTTCCCCTCCTTATCCGCCATATCCCTAAGGGGCCCCATTACGCGCCTAACATTCGAGCTTCCAACTACCAATAAGCCCACCCTCTGCGATTGCCCGGACCTTGAAGGCTGAGAATCATCCTCTGAAACTGGGCAGGCAGCTGCATCTGGCTCAGCCAGAGACAGTGCCTAAAACCTGTTTGTCAGACGCACCGGGGACGCTTTCTGATCAGCCTCCGCGGACGTCTTTCGCTGCCTGCCACACCTTGGAACGACCTCCCAATCAACCACAGGCGAGGGCTCAGCCCCACTGCGGGCAGCAACCGGGGCAACCACAGCGGCAGACCGATCAGGGGACAGACGGGACGAGGTTGACATCCCCGTGATACCCAAGTCCGGCTCCCCACAGTGGTGCCCATTGGCAACAGCCTCAAGCTGTGCGACCCGAAGTCAGCGCCTCTTGCAGCTGTGAGCGAAGGGATGCCAACTCAGCCCTCATCCGAACACAGCAATCGCAGACTCTGTCCATCCTAATCGATGTTGAACAACAGTTACTGAAACATGAGTCCGTGACTAGATAACGCAAGCGAAACACGCAAAGAATGTGTCAACTAACCTGTATAAATGCCTAACGACTACGCTGCAATCTGCCTGAATTTACGATTACAGTAACTAAAACTCGAAATTACACCTCCAATACGAAACTCACATGCAATTTAAGTAAGAATCTACTAATTAAACACTAAAGCGCGATGCTACAACTCTCGAATACTATAATACGCCAGAAATATATGAATTAAACAATGCAAGTACCCAAAAACACGCAAAGAAATTAAGAATTAAACTATGTAACAATTAAGTAAGCTAGTGGTATACGACTTGCTGCTGCAGCTGCTTATCCAACGGCTGGTTCAAGATGCTCTCTTATCAAAAAAGGAAGCTGTGATTGTGGTTTTAAGGATGACAGGATGTAATGTTCCAGGTAAAAACGAAAGGTTTCTTTCGTAAAAGGTGACAACAGTTTAAATATCTTATCTCCCAGGAAGATAATTTGGTGTATTGTAATGATGTGGAGAGTTTATTTGAAGTATTTGGGAAACCTCACAAACCCAATGAAAGGCGACTTCTCATTGATGGTTTTAAGATTAATTTCAAAGCAGTGCGTCTGCACGATAGCAGTCAATATGCGTCGATACCTCTTGCACATATTGCACATATGAAGAAATTACATGACAACATGAAGTTTGTGCTCAACAGTAAAAAATATGATACCTATGAAAGGCATATATGTGACGATCTGAAGAGCAGCAAGTGGTACTTCAGAGACACAATGAACTGTTACAAATCGATTACTTCAAGGGCAGCTCCGAGCCAGAAGGGACGTGCGTTCCACTAACCTGGTTCTTTCTCAGTGCCAGTGCTGGCCGTGTTGGTTAGAACGAATGCAGTTGGGTACCTACACCCAATCTGTCTGCGTGCTAGACACGTTGTTCCTACACATGGAAGTAGGCCGGCCGAAGTGTCCGTGCGGTTATGGGCGCTGAGGTCTGGAACCGATAGACCGCAACGGTCGCAGGTTCGACTACTGCCTCGGGCGTGGATGTGTGTGATGTCTTTAGGTTAGTTAGGTTTAACTGATTCTAAATTCTAGGGGACTAATGACCTCAGAAGTTGAGTCCCCTAGTTCTCAGAGCCAATTGAACCATTTGAGCCTGGAAGTAGGCTGCCACTTCGTATGACAGCTGGAGCACTCTCGTGGTCATCCTACGAGCCTTGACTGCAGTTTTATACGTATATGTTGTGATTCGTCTTGTTGTGCTGCCATTCACGGACAGAAATTCAGGGGGTACTTTCCAGCAGGATTACGTTCACCTACATGCCGCTATTGCAGCCCAACATTCTCTACGGATCGTCGACAAGTTGCCGTGACCTGCTCCATAGCCAGATCTGTCTCCAATCGAGCACATATTGGACATTATCGGATGCCAACTCCAGCATCATCCACAAACAGCATAACTGGTCCTTCTATTGACCGACCAATTGGAACAGCCTTGGAACTCCATCCCACAAACTGATATCCAGCACCTGTACAAGACCATGCGTTCACGTTTTCATGCTTGCATTCAACATTCTGATGGCGACACTGGTTATTAATGAACCAGAATTTCGTATTTGTAGTGGTTTTTCTAGTGGTTATATTAAACTGTGATCTTGCAATATGTTGGAGGACAGTAATTCTCTACAAATCTCAGCCCAACATGGTATCAACCACCGTTGCAGAGACCTGTAAAACTCCAATGAGATCTCTTCGGTTTACGGATAGCATCGTAAACCTCATCGGCCTTCACATCCTGGAGTACGTCTTTTGCCACGTCCGGTGAAGCTGTACAATTGCAAGTAGTCTGTTTAGGTTTTTTTATTGGTAAGACCGCCGCCACGTAGCGCTCTGTATAAAAATCACTGGCTGTGCCGTGTGCAGTCTGTGGCTGGTTTGCATTGTTGTCTGCCATTGTAGTGTTGGGCAGCGGCAGCTGGATGCTAACAGCGCGTAGCGTTGCGCAGTTGGAGGTGAGCCGCCAGCAGTGATGGACGTGGGGAGAGAGATGGCGGAGTTTTGAAATTTGTAAGAATTGGTGTCATGAACTGCTATATATATTATGACTAGTGAGGTAAATACATTGTTTGTTCTTTATTAAAATCTTTCATTTGCTAACTATGCCTATCAGTTGTTAGTGCCTTCAGTAGTTTGAATCTTTTATTTAGCTGGCAGTAGTGGCGCTCGCTGTATTGCAGTAGCTTGAGCAACGAAGATTTTTGTGAGGTAAGTGATTTGTGAAACGTATAGGTTAATGATAGACAGGGCCATTCTTTCGTAGGGATTTTTGGAAGTCAGATTGCGTTGCGCTAAAGATATTGTGTGTCAGTTTAAGCACATTCGTGTATAATTGTTCAATGAGGACGTTTCACATAGACCAGTCGTGTACAATTTTTCTAAGGGGACGTTTGACTATGTAGTAATCCGGAATCGGTGGCGTTACAGGATGTGCGCGCTTTGCCATGTAGAAGCGCGGGTGTGCGGGTGTTGCACCCGGAAAGCTCCTATAATATCCCATTGCACTTCTACAAGTTAACTGTCGTCAGTAACTAAGTGACGTACCAGCGCTCCCGTGCGATAAGGTTGTTCCTCAGGTACCCCGTCTTGATCTCGCGCTCTTGTAGTGGAACGAAGTAGGTGAAGGTGAAACGTCCCCTTAGAAAAATTATACAAGACTGTGCTTAAACTGACACACAATATTTTTAGCGCAACGCAATCTGACTTCGCAAAATCCCTACGAAAGAATGGCCCTGACTAACATTAACCTATACGTTTCACAAATCACTTACCTCACAAAAATCTTCGTTACTCAAGCTACTGCAATACAGCGAGCGCCACTACTGCCAGCTAAATAAAAGATTCAAACTACGGAAGTCACTAACTACTGAGGCACAGTTAGCAAATGAAAGGTTTTAATAGAGAACAAACAATGTATTTACCTTAATAGTCATAATATATATATCAGTTCATGACATCAATTCTTACAAATTTCAAAACTCCGCCATCTCTCTCCCCACGTCCACCACCGCTGGCGGCTCACCTCCTACTGCACAACGCTACGCACTGTTAGCATCCAGCTGCCTCTGCTCAACACTACAATGGCAGACAACAATGCAAACTAAACACACACTGCACACAGCACAGCCAGTGATTTTTCATACCGCTAAGCGGCGTTAGCAATAAGAAAACGTAAACAGCCTATTTACAAAGGTTCACCAAGGTGACGATCTTAGCCTTGTCGCTATTGATCAGGATGTAGCGATCTGGTGAGGATACCATAGTGGAACATTCTCGGAGGATGTTATAGTAAAAGTAGACCGTATATGGTCTCCATGTTGCTGTGTACCTACCACACGTCATCAGTGTTCACTGGAGAGTAGGCTTGGCACAACTGATTCACGAAGTTATTGCTGGCCTGAAGTGAGACAGCCAATGGGTTGGTGCCATGTGGTCTCCTCTGCAATATTGCACATTTGTGAAGAGAGTCAGTCAATGTTCATCTTCCAAGGAAGTTGACTCCTCCATACACGGGACGGAGGGCAACAGCACAGATATATGACATATAGTTAGTGAAGGCCATACTTTCGCACCTATTAAAGCCGCCATTAATGTATGTGTGACGTAGAAACGATCTAGCCTGCTCGATGAGCTACTGTTAAGATGAGTGAATTTGGGGCGTCACCATATGTATGTCGTCTTGTGTCAACAAGATGACGTCTCGGAAAGGCGAATGGCGTGACAGCTGGTTGGTAGGCACCAGACTACAACTGAAGTCGCCACCTATCACCATGTCATCCAGATGACCCTTAGAAAATTGTGCTTTTACTCCGCATAGAAAAATGAACATTCTCTCCATTGTCTTAAGCCAGAAGGAGTGTAGATGTTAACGAGCTGCTCAGCCTTGACCATAACAGCTGTCTCCCTCACATTCGGAACTCGTCAGTGGCTGTCAAACCCTCGGAGAGAAGAACAGATGTGGGAGCAGCATGTGAGACACAAGCCGAATATCCAAAAAAATTTGAGAAGCTTGCTACATGGATTTCTTGTAAGAAGGCAACGTCGATAGCTGCTGCAGTGAGCATTTATCGGATCAAGATCAGCTTATGTCATACCTGGAACGTTCTGATGCTAGTAGTGGCTAGACCGAAGTTCTGCTGTCTATGCCCGCCGCCTGCAGGTATTATCATAGCAGAGAAGTGGGAGATGGGAAACCCATTAACTTCACGGTCTGCAACTCCAGTTAATGGGGATAGTCGTCTGAGGCTGCAGACTAAAGTCCCGGCTCTCCTCCTCGGCCATCGCCACATCATCGGCATTCTCAACTGCCCCAGTCCACGGGACAAGGTATGGTGTTGGTCTGAGTGGTGACTCATCTTTCGCTTCTTTGTGGACTGCTGTGGCAAGGGTCTGCGCTGTGAGATTACTGTCCTGACTTCTCTACGCTGGCGTCTGGCTGGGGGGGGGGGGGGGGTTGATGTGATACAAGTAGGATGACCGAGGTGGAGAACTGGTCGTCTAGTAGTCTAGCATCGTCATTCGGCGTGTCTTCACAATAACTATCATCATCGTCGCCTTTTCTTGTGTGGCCCATGCGGACATGGACGTCCATTTTGGTATGTGGTGGACGATTGTGCGGTGCACATTCCGTTGGTACCTCACTATCAGTGAAGAAGGCTGATGTTGACACGACCCTAGCGTCCACATCCATCTTCTCCTCAGATACATCCAAAGCCGACTGGTGGCCAGTTGACGCAGTAGACTTCGTCAGAGTTGTTTAAATCTCTGACGTTGTGGCGTCCAGCCCTCATGCAGCTACTGTTCCCTTAGGTGCATCACTCCTTTCGCCGCTCACCGAAGGTTGTCTGGGACGCTTGACGTAATGTGGAGCAGAATAGTGGGATGGGTACCACAACATACTGTGGTTGAGAGCTCGTAAGACAACGCTGAAGGCATGCAGAACCACTATGGCCCTTTTGCCCGCAGACAGAGCACGTTCGAGGTTGACCATACTGCATGATGATGACTCGATATCCATCTATATTCGGGTACGACAGGATATGTTTTGGAAGGTCGATTTTCACGTGATGTACTCCGTTACAGACTAAAGTTTGCCATGTGGTTGATCACATTGCCATACAGTCGAAAAGATTCTTTGACGACATCTTTTGGTACCTCAGAAGGAAGCTTAAATACTTGCAGCGTCCGCGGGTTAAACCCGAGGTGGTCCAACGTGACATCTCAGACATGACCGTTGGAGTGTTCGAACTGAGGGGCGTCGGCGTACTTATTGACCACATCAGTGCACGCGGTCGCAGATGTCATTTTTGCATAAACTATACTGGTCATGATTGGAAAACGTATGCCCACAATGTGCGATAAATCCAGTCTAAGCTGATCTAGGAGGTTGTATGTTGTATGTTAACCAGGGACCTTGAAACGACAGAGAGGCTCCATCCCGCTGCAGCCACATTGGTCTAAAACCCCATGACGACTATTGCAGTCCAATTCACCCCTCCTCCACCCCACACCAAACCAAGGGTTCAGCCCCCGGTGGACCCTCCCAGGGAACGTCTCACACGGGACAAGTGTAACCCCTATGTTTGCATGGCAGAGTAATGGTGGTGTACGCGTACGTGGAGAATTTGTTTGCACTGCAGTCACCGATATAGTGTAGCTGAGGCGGAATATAGGGAACCAGTCCGCATTCGCCGAAGCACGTGTAAAACCGCCCAAAAACCATCCACAGACTGGCTGGCTCATCGGACCTCGACACAAGTCCGCCGGGAGGTTTCGTGCCAGGGACGAGGCGCACCTTCTTGCTTCGGAAAGCCGTGCGTTAGATCGCTCGGCTAACCGGGCAGGCTGATCTAGAAAGGTACTTCTCTACTTGGTAAGCGCGTGGTCGGGCGTGGTCCGGTTCAAAAGTGATACTTCTCGTGTCCTGCCTATAGGAATGTACCAGATCTCGCTAAACAAAACTGACCCTTAGGCGACGATGAAGTAAACACAAACTATTAGCGCGCAGCCCCTCTGCCGGGACGCAGCAGACGTTCTAGCCTCGCCGCTGCTAAAACCGGACTAGCCCTAGACCACGGCGTACATGTCCGCCTGCTTAGCTGGATGGTAACGTGCCTCCCACGCAAGCGGGCCCGAATTCGATTCCTGGCCGTGTTGGAGATTTTCTCAGCTCGGGGACTGGGTGTTGTGTTCTCATCATTTCATTCTCATCACTGGCGTCCGAACGTCCCCGCATGGGGCCTCCCAGCCAACGATGCCATACACTCATTTCCAGTTTTTATGGCACACATTACCTATGTCCTGAATTATTTGCAGGATGTATTCCGAGTAATGTCTGCTCCTCCAGTTTTACTCTCTACATTTCCCTCTCATACTATGGGCTTTATTCCTTGATGCCTTAACACATGTACTGTCGTCCTGTCCGTTTTTCTCTGTCCCTGTTCTCCATGCGTACCTTTCTTCGTCGAGTCTGCAGAGAACCTCATCATTCCTTGCCTTATCATTGCACCTGATTTTCAAGACTTTTTCTATAGCGCCGCGATTGATACGCATCGATTCTCCTCTCTTCCAGTTTTCCCATTGTCCATGCTGTGCTCCAAATGCACAATGACAAATTGAGGTTTATTTTAGATACCAGTAAGGCAACGGCCTTGCCACAGTGGATACACCGGTTCCTGTGAGTTCACCGAATTTAAGCACTGTCGGGCGTGGTCGGCACTTGGATGGGTGACCATTTAGGCCGCCATGCGCTGTTGCCATTTTTCGGAGTACACTCAGCCTCGTGATGCCAACTGAGGAGCTGCTCGACCAAATAGTAGCGGCTTCGGTCAAGAATATCATCATAACGATCTGGAGAGAGGTTTGATGACCCCACGCCCCTCCTACCTGCATCCTCCACTGAGGATGACACGGCGGTCGGATGGTCCCGGTAGGCCACTCGTGGCCTGACGACGTAGTGCTTTATTTTTAGACAGCAGAAGGATTGTCTTGGTCTGCCTGCGATATTTGGCATCTTCTGTCTTCCTTGTTCATCCACTGTCCATCTGTCAGGTTTTCTCTTTCCTTTCTTCTGTTTATTTTATTTTTTTTCCTTGATAGCAGAATTCCTTAACTTCGCCTGTTTGTGTCCACTAGTATTGAAGTTCAGTTTCTCGCTGTTCTCGCTTTTGCTACTTCTCTTTACTTTTTATCTTTCCGGTTTACTCTCAGTCCATATTCCGTAATCGCTAGACTGTTCATTCCATACATCCGATCCAGCAATTCGTCTTCATTTTCAAAGAGGGTAGCAATGTCATCAGTGTAACTCATGACTGATAAACTTCCACCCTCGATTTTAATCCTACTCTTGAAATTTTCTTTTATTTTATTAATTTCTTCTTCGATCTATAGACTGAGCAGGAGGGACGGAAGAATTACAGCATTCTGAATCCGAGCACTTCGTTTTTGAAAGATGGTGTATGGTCCGTCTTTCCCTGTAGCTTACTGTCATTTTTCTTAGAATTTCGAACATCTTCCACCATTTCACACTATGAAACGCTTGTTCTAGATCGACAAATACGATGAGCATATCTTGATTTTAATTCGGCCTTGCCGCCACTAGCAAGCGCGAAGTGAGAACTGCGTCTATCATGACTATACCTTTCGTAAAGCAAAACTAATCGTCATCTATTAGATCTTAAATTTTCTTTTCCAGTCCTCTGTATATTATTGATGTCAGCAGCTTCAGTGCACGAGATGTTACACTGACTCTGCTACGGTGTTCACACCTGTCTGCTTTGACTGTCTTCGGAATTATGTGGGGATGACATTTTCCTGAAAATCTGATGATACGTCGCCATTCTCATAGAGTCTACATGCCATCTTGAATAGTTGTTTGGTTATCATTTCCCCAGCTCCTTTAGCAATTCCGAAGGAATGTTATCGTTGTATTCGGATTTATTTGATCTCAGGTGTTCCACAGCTCTTTTAAATTCTTACTCTCTTACTTATCCCTTAAGTCTTGCGTATCAACTCATTTTCCTTCTTTAATCACGTCATCAGGCAAGTCCTCTCTCTCACGAAGATATTCAATACACTTTTTCTACACATCCTCTCCTTCCTCTGCGTTTAAAAATGGAATACCCATTTCAATGTTAATGGTACCACTCTTGCTTTTTATTTCACTGAATGTTGTTTTGACATTTCTACACTCCTGGAAATAGAAAAAAGAACACATTGACACCGGTGTGTCAGACCCACCATACTTGCTCTGGACACTGCGAGAGGTCTGTACAAGCAATGATCACACGCACGGCACAGCGGACACACCAGGAACCGCGGTGTTGGCCGTCGAATGGCGCTAGCTGCGCAGCATTTGTGCACCTCCGCCGTCAGTGTCAGCCAGTTTGCCGTGGCATACGGAGCTCCATCGCAGTCTTTAACACTGGTAGCATGCCGCGACAGCGTGGACGTGAACCGTATGTGCAGTTGAAGGACTTTGAGCGAGGGCGTATAGTGGGCATGCGGGTGGCCGGGTGGACGTACCGCCGAATTGCTCAACACGTGGGGCGTGAGGTCTCCACAGTACATCGATGTTGTCGCCAGTGGTCGGCGGAAGGTGCATGTGCCCGTCGACCTGGGACCGGACCGCAGCGACGCACGGATGCACGCCAAGACCGTAGGATCCTACGCAGTGCCGTAGGGGACCGCACCGCCACTTCCCAGCAAATTAGGGACACTGTTGCTCCTGGGGTATCGGCGAGGACCATTCGCAACCGTCTCCATGAAGCTGGACTACGGTACCGCACACCGTTAGGCCGTCTTCCGCTCACGCCCCAACATCGTGCAGCCCGCCTCTAGTGGTGTCGCGACAGGCGTGAATGGAGGGACGAATGGAGACGTGTCGTCTTCAGCGATGAGAGTCGCTTCTGCCTTGGTGCCAATGATGGTCGTATGCGTGTTTGGCGCCGTGCAGGTGAGCGCCACAATCAGGACTGCATACGACCGAGGCACACAGGGCCAACACCCGGCATCATGGTGTGGGGAGTGATCTCCTACACTGGCCGTACACCTCTGGTGATTGTCGAGGGGACACTGAATAGTGCACGGTACATCCAAACCGTCATCGAACCCATCGTTCTACCATTCCTAGACTGGCAAGGGAACTTGCTGTTCCAACAGGACAATGCACGTCCGCATGTATCCCGTGCCACCCAACGTGCTCTAGAAGGTGTAAGTCAACTACCCTGTCCAGCAAGATCTCCGGATCTGTCCCCCATTGAGCATGTTTGGGACTGGATGAAGCATCGTCTCACGCGGTCTGCACGTCCAGCACGAACGCTGGTCCAACTGAGGCGCCAGGTGGAAATGGCATGGCAAGCCATTCCACAGGACTACATCCAGCATCTCTACGATTGTCTCCATGGGAGAATAGCAGCCTGCATTGCTGCGAAAGGTGGATATACACTGTACTAGTGCCGACATTGTGCATGCTCTGTTGCCTGTGTCTATGTGCCTGTGGTTCTGTCAGTGTGATCATGTGATGTATCTGAACCCAGGAATGTGTCAATAAAGTTTCCTCTTCCTGGGACAATGAATTCACGGTGTTCTTATTTCAATTTCCAGGTGTGTATATACTGAGTCAGTCTTTCTGCCGATCATTTCGCTTTCTGTTTCTTCCCATTTTTCGTACTGGAATTTCACTTCAGCTTCCCTGCACTTTCTATTTATTTCATTCCTGAGTGTTTATACTGTTGCATTCCTATCTCTCCCTGAACGTTTTTGTACGTCCTCTTTTCGTCAACCAATTGAAATACTTTCCTGTTACCAAGGATTCTTCGGAGTTATCTTCCTTGTATCTATGTCTTTCTGTCCGAATCTACGATTTCGCTTTTTAGAGATTTCTACTTCTCTGGAACTGAACTGTATACTCTGTCATTCCTTGTCGCAGTATCTGCATCGTCAGTGACGTTCAAACGCTTCTTATGACTCCTTAGTACGTCAGTAGCACACTACCTTGCTGAGTTTCTCTCGTACGTTTCTCGTTATCTTCAGTCTGCTCTTTGTTACTACTAAATTACGGTAAGAGTCTATATCTTCTCCTTTGTTCGCCATACTAGCCAATAAATTATACGCCCACCACACTGTAGGATGGTGAGAATCGCAAGTTAACGACTTCCACATATATCTGTGTTTTGACTGTGAAAGAACTGAAAATTATGGTTAACAGCTGTACATATATGATGACTGCAGAATTAGTCCCAGATGTGTGACATACCACACCTGCGGCTTCGGATATTCAACATACATCAGCCCTTTGCGCCCAGTGAGGAGATCGACTAATAGTGCTACTGTGATGAAGAACATCTATGAATCCAGAATGAGATTTTCAATCTGCAGCGGAGTGTGCGCTGATATGAAACTTCCTGGCAGATTAAAACTGTGTGCCCGACCGAGACTCGAACTCGGGACCTTTGCCTTTCGCGGGCAAGTGCTCTACCATCTGAGCTACCGAAGCACGACTCACGCCCGGTACTCACAGCTTTACTTCTGCCAGTATCCGTCTCCTACCTTCCAAACTTTACAGAAGCTCTCCTGCGAACCTTGCAGAACTAGCACTCCTGAAAGAAAGGATATTGCGGAGACATGGCTTAGCCACAGCCTGGGGGATGTTTCCAGAATGAGATTTTCACTCTGCAGCGGAGTGTGCGCTGATATGAAACTTCCTGGCAGATTAAAACTGTGTGCCCGACCGAGACTCGAACTCGGGACCTTTGCCTTTCGCGGGCAAGTGCTCTACCAACTGAGCTACCGAAGCACGACTCACGCCCGGTACTCACAGCTTTACTTCTGCCAGTATCCGTCTCCTACCTTCCAAACTTTACAGAAGCTCTCCTGCGAACCTTGCAGAACTAGCACTCCTGAAAGAAAGGATATTGCGGAGACATGGCTTAGCCACAGCCTGGGGGATGTTTCCAGAATGAGATTTTCACTCTGCAGCGGAGTGTGCGCTGATATGAAACTTCCTGGCAGATTAAAACTGTGTGCCCGACCGAGACTCGAACTCGGGACCTTTGCCTTTCGCGGGCAAGTGCTCTACCATCTGAGCTACCGAAGCACGACTCACGCCCGGTACTCACAGCTTTACTTCTGCCAGTATCCGTCTCCTACCTTCCAAACTTTACAGAAGCTCTCCTGCGAACCTTGCAGAACTAGCACTCCTGAAAGAAAGGATATTGCGGAGACATGGCTTAGCCACAGCCTGGGGGATGTTTCCAGAATGAGATTTTCACTCTGCAGCGGAGTGTGCGCTGATATGAAACTTCCTGGCAGATTAAAACTGTGTGCCCGACCGAGACTCGAACTCGGGACCTTTGCCTTTCGCGGGCAAGTGCTCTACCATCTGAGCTACCGAAGCACGACTCACGCCCGGTACTCACAGCTTTACTTCTGCCAGTATCCGTCTCCTACCTTCCAAACTTTACAGAAGCTCTCCTGCGAACCTTGCAGAACTAGCACTCCTGAAAGAAAGGATATTGCGGAGACATGGCTTAGCCACAGCCTGGGGGATGTTTCCAGAATGAGATTTTCACTCTGCAGCGGAGTGTGCGCTGATATGAAACTTCCTGGCAGATTAAAACTGTGTGCCCGACCGAGACTCGAACTCGGGACCTTTGCCTTTCGCGGGCAAGTGCTCTACCATCTGAGCTACCGAAGCACGACTCACGCCCGGTACTCACAGCTTTACTTCTGCCAGTATCCGTCTCCTACCTTCCAAACTTTACAGAAGCTCTCCTGCGAACCTTGCAGAACTAGCACTCCTGAAAGAAAGGATATTGCGGAGACATGGCTTAGCCACAGCCTGGGGGATGTTTCCAGAATGAGATTTTCACTCTGCAGCGGAGTGTGCGCTGATATGAAACTCTCATTCTGGAAACATCCCCCAGGCTGTGGCTAAGCCATGTCTCCGCAATATCCTTCCTTTCAGGAGTGCTAGTTCTGCAAGGTTCGCAGGAGAGCTTCTGTAAAGTTTGGAAGGTAGGAGACGGATACTGGCAGAAGTAAAGCTGTGAGTACCGGGCGTGAGTCGTGCTTCGGTAGCTCAGATGGTAGAGCACTTGCCCGCGAAAGGCAAAGGTCCCGAGTTCGAGTCTCGGTCGGGCACACAGTTTTAATCTGCCAGGAAGTTTCAACATCTATGAAGACATTGAATTTCCACACAAGCACTTACTGAGAAACAAATTTCTGAAAACTTACATCTGTTTTCCAGCACTGTTGCATACAGTAAGGAAGGAATGAAAAAATTAAAAATAATTAACACTTGAAATGTAATGCTGTAGAGAAATGTTGAAAAGTGATTGGATGGGTGATATACTGCGTAACGAAAAATGGACAAGAGAAGACTTAATGTGCGCCCTTACCAAAATAAACATATTCAGAAAGCTACACTAAATTATTAATACAATTTATTATCAGCTTATAGTAGGTATATATTGATGATTATGTCCGAGGATGTTAAAAATGTATTGACATTAGCAAAATATAAAATCATACAGATATTTTTTTAAAATATATAATGAACGTTGACTCAAATCTTGTGTAATTATCAGTCTTCCCTATAATGTGGAAACTAAATAAAGAAAACTGAACTAGTTTAAATTTCCTTTACTGCATGTCTATCGTCACAAATTTTTGTGTCAGCAGACTACAGGTTTCGGTCTATAACGACAATTTTCAGATCTGTTTCATAAAAACATTTCCTTATACACTGGGGCCATAGTGACATCGTCAAATGCTAAACATGAAGTCAGCGCCAGCATCTGACGATCCCACTTTGGCACCAGTATAAAAGGACATGTTTTTATACAACAGATCTGAAGATGGCCATTATAGACCGAAACCTGTAGTCTGATGTCAAAAATTTGTGACCGTGCACGTGAAATAACGGAAATTTTTTCTATTTTTGGGTCACTGTTCAATTCGCCTCCATGTCGCAGCTTGTGAAACTGATATAGTTGTTGGCCTCAAAACAACCCAGTATCGGTGCTCCATCTTAGTGTGCAGGCAAACTGTGTCCTCTAGATCAGAATCCATCTTCATTACATTTTCCGTCTGACACTCGTCAGATGTCAACTGAAAAATCCGCCATCGTTGGTGTTGACCATACTGCGGCAGGAATTTCAATTTAGTTTAAGTATGGGCGGGGAGTTTTCTTATGTACTGTCTCTGAGATGTTTTTTTCTATGTGCATTCATACACAGGTTTTGAACATTGATTGTACTTTGTACTGATGTATCAACATATTACCAAACTTTTTGAAATTCTTAGGTTCGAAACTTCTAGCATTTACCTGACATCTTATTTGCAACCTGATCGAGCTATAGCACGTAGAACCAACAACAGGGCAAAAGTTTACTCATTGAGACTGTATCATAATTCGCTGTTAAAACACAAAGTCGATAATCGTGAGTTCGCTCTACATTTCTAAAAAATGGTTCAAATGGCTCTGAGCACTATGGGACTCAACTGCTGTGGTCATCAGTCCCCTAGAACTTAGAACTACTTAAACCTAACTAACCTAAGGACATCACACACATCCATGCCCGAGGCAGGATTCGAACCTGCGACCGTAGCAGACTCACGGTTCCGGACTGCGCGCCTAGAACCGCGAGACCACCGCGGCCGGCTCTACATTTCTAGCCCACGGTAACTTGAAGCAACGAATGTGGAAGAGACATTGTCACAAAAATTTATCAGCTCACTTCAGAACTGCGCCATATTTACGGACCAAGTGCACAGAATTTAAAAAGGGAGAATCTTTCTTCATGGCACGCAAAAGTGAGATTATGTAAATACAATGTGCAGTGGATATATAGACTTGATTGCTCATCTCAACTTTAAGTTTGCTCAGCGCTTAGGAGCGCTGCTGTAAAAACAGAGGGCCTGTACATTTACGTAAAAAATTTACAGACGGTCTGTTTGTGAAGCGCATGGATGCACACCAGCAACCATTTAGATTCTGGATGCGGCAACGAACAGCATTCGCTGCGAGAGACTGATGCTCGCTGACCCACAAACAGCCATACTACACGAACTGTGCTCCTGTTATTTCTCCGTTTCCGTGCGCCTCAAAAGCAAATGGCAGTCTGGACACCAAATACAGGGTGTTTCAAAAATGACCGGTATATTTGAAACGGCAATACAACCTAAAAAAGCAGCGATAGAAATACACCGTTTGTTGCAATATACTTGGGACAACAGTACATTTTCAGGCAGACAAACTTTCGAAATTACAGTAGTTACAATTGTCAACAACAGATGGCGCTGCGGTCTGGGAAACTCTATAGTACGATATTTTCCACATATCCACCATGCGTAGCAATAATATGGCGTAGTCTCTGAATGAAATTACCCGAAAACTTTGACAACGTGTCTGGCGGAATGGCTTCACATGCAGATGAAATGTACTGCTTCAGCTGTTCAATTGTTTCTGGATTCTGGCGGTACACCTGGTCTTTCAAGTGTCCCCACAGAAAGAAGTCACAGGGATTCATGTCTGTCGAATAGGGAGGCCAATCCACGCCGCCTCCTGTATGTTTCAGATAGCCCAAAGCAATCAAACGATCATCGAAATATTCATTCAGGAAATTAAAGACGTCGGCTGTGCGATGTGGCCGGGCACCATCTTGCATAAACCATGAGGTGTTCGCAGTGTCGTCTAAGGCAGTTTGTACCGCCACAAATTCACGAAGAATGTCCAGATAGCCTGATGGAGTAATCGTTTCGGATCTGAAACATGGGCCAATGATTCCTTTGGAAGAAAAGGCGGCCCAGACCAGTACTTTTTGAGGATGCAGGGACGATGGGACTGCAACATGGGGCTTTTTGGTTCCCCATATGCGCCAGTTCTGTTTATTGACAAAGCCGTTCAGGTAAAAATAAGCTTCATCAGTAAACCAAATGATGCCCACTTGCATTTCTCCGTCATCAATCCTGTGCACTATATCGTTAGCGAATGTCTCTCGTGCAGCAATGGTAGCGGCGCTGAGGGGTTGCCGCTTTTGAATTTTGTATGGATAGAGGTGTAAACTCTGGCGCATGAGACGATATGTGGATGTTGGCGTCATTTGGACCGCAGCTGCAACACGGCGAACGGAAACCCGAGACCGCTGTTGGATCACCTGCTGCACTAGCAGCGCATTGCCCTCTGTGGTTGCCGTACACGGTCGCCCTACCTTTCGAGCACGTTCATCCGTCACGTTCCCAGTCCGTTGAAATTTTTCAAACAGATCCTTTATTGTGTCGCTTTTCGGTCCTTTGGTTACATTAAACCACAGTTGAAAACTTCGTCTTGTTGCAACAACACTGTGTTCTAGGCGGTGGAATTCCAACATCAGAAAATTCCTCTGTTCTAAGGAATAAACCATGTTGTCCACAGCACACTTGCACGTTGTGATCAGCACACGCTTACAGCAGAAAGACGACGTACAGAATGGCGCACCCACAGACTGCGTTGTCTTCTATATATTTCACATCACTTGCAGCGCCATCTGTTGTTGAAAGCTGTAACTACTGTAATTTCGAAAGTTTGTCCGCCTGAAAATGTACTGTTGTCCCAAGAATATTGCAACAAACGGTGTATTTCTAACGCTGCTCGTTTAGTTTTTATTGCCGTTTCAAATATACCAGTCATTTTTGAAACACCCTATAGATTCGTTCTGTGAGGTCTACTAAACAGTTAATATCCTCTGTCGGACTAATGAGGTCACCGACATGCAGGGACAGAGGCCAGAAAAACTGAAAAGGTCAGCTACGAAAGTATAGCCACTGTTCGCAGCGCCTAATGCCAAAAAAATGCAGTACATTTTAATGAGGAGACACTATCGTGACTGACAACAGCTTCAGTGAAAATATTTCTACTTGCTCGGTTTTCGTAAACACATAACGTTATGAAGTACTACATCCATTCCCAGGCAGCCTATCAAAATAAGAGAAAATCTGCCGATAAGTATTAGAAAAGATAACATCATTTACGTTGGTGTGTGCGATCTTCAGTCTGAAGACTAAGTTACCACATCTCTCTGCGTTATTGGATTCTGTACCAGTCTCTTCACCTTCTTATACCTCCTGCAACGTATATCCGCGTTAGAACCTGCTTACAGTAGTGTCGCCTTGGTCGCCTCCTGACCCCCCCCTCCCCTCCCCTCATTTATATCAGTTACCAAACTGACGATTCCTCAGTGCCTTCGGGTGAGTAAGGAGGAGGAGGAGATTAGTGTTTAACATCCAGTCAACGGTGAGGTCATTAGAGTCGGATGAGTACAATCATTTCACTCCTTTATTTAGTGAAGTTATGTATATTTCCTCTTTCCATAGTTCGATTCAATACATCTTTATTGGGAGATAGTAAATTACAATTTTCTATTCGAAATGTTTAAGCCAACTAATTTCAAAATCAATCAGAATATCATTCTACCCAGACACACACGCACACACACACACACACACACACACACACACACACACACACACACACACACACACGCACGCACACACACCTGTATAAAAACACTAAATCAGTTATCGTTTTGCAGTCCAGTTCGGAAACGTCTACTGAGCTTGAAAACCAATGATAATACCCCTGCAGCAACAATGTGTAACACATTGGCCTGACATTTTTTTCCTCTTTCCTCTTCATTTTACTTTTTACCATCCTATTAGCTAAGGAAGGGAAGTGAGTACGTATGATGTAAGGATGCGAAATAAAGTTATAAAGTTTTTTTTTATATTGTTGTAAAACGACATTGTGTTTCAGGAGATCGTTTATTGACTTATAATGAAGATTTGCCTATTTTTTGTCAAAATAAAGACAAGATTTTTGTATTTTGGTGTGTAACGGCGCGAACGTTGATTGTGAGATCATGTACCAGCAGAAGGAAGTGGGCTCTGTGTACGCTGAAACGATGCAGATTGCGGGAAAAGTGTACAATATTTGCGAATAGAACTAAGATTTCGATTCAGAGACAATAAATTTTACAGGCTGATTATTTGAGAATAATTCCCTGAAGCAATGAGAGATTGCATATACAATGTGTTTTAGATCGGATGGCAATGAACGTTCACGAGTAAACAAGAATATGGTTGTCTGAAAGGAAACGAACTTCGAAAAGTAATTTAAGGTTATGGTTGTTTGACCTTGAAAAGTAATTTAAGAATGAGGTTGACCGAAAGGAAATGTACTTTGGAAAGTAGTTCAGTAGAAGAACTGGTGGAAAGAAGCATCAGGCTTTAATGAAATAATTAAGAAAATAGAGACCTTGCAGAGTAAGTTAATGTATTTTTGGTCTGAAAGGAAATGTGTTTTCTTATTGGTTGAAGTCCGCATCCACCACATTAGTATTAGTTTACATACCATCTAGCTCTGCAGTTGAAGAAGAGACGTAGTAAATGTATGATGACTTAAAACAAATTATTCAGATAGTTAAGAGAAAATTTAATAGTGATGTGGGACTTGAAATGGAAAAGGAAGAGAAGGAAAACTAATAGGTGAACATCAACATGGAGCAAAGACTGAGAGAGGAAGCCGCCTGATAGAGTTTCGCACAGAGCATAACTTAACCATCACTAACAACTGGTTTAAGAATCGTGAAAGAAGGTTGTATACCTGGAAGAGAATTGGAGACACTGGAAAGTTTCAGACTGAATATATAATGGTAACACAGAGATTTCTAAACCCGATTTTTATTGTAAGACATTTCCAATACCACAATTTATTGGTTATGAACTCTAGATTAAAACTGAGAAAACTGCAAAAAGATAGGAGTTGAAGGATATCGGAGGTGGCTAAACTGAATGAATCAGAGGTTATAGAGAGTTTCAAGGGAGCATTAGGGGACGACAATAACAGTGGAAAGAAATACAATAGTATGAAATTCGTAGTTTTTAGAGATGAAACAGTGAAGGCAGCAAAGTATCAAATACGTAAAAAGACGAGGCCTACTAATAATCCTTAGGTAACACAAGAGATACTGAATTTAATTGATGAAAGGAGATCATACAAAATGGAGTAAATAAACCAGGCGAAAGGCAATACAAACATCTAAAAAATGAGATTGGTAGAAAGCGCAAAACAGTTAAGCAGAAATGGCTAGAGAACAAATCTAAGCATTTGGAAGCATACTTCACTACGGGAAAGATAGATACGACCTACATGAAAATTAAACAGGGCTCTGAGAAAAGAGGATCCATCTGTAGGAATATCAAGGGGTCAGATGGAAACCAATCCTAAGGAAAGAAGGGAAGTTGAAATGTGGGAGGAGTACTTAGAAGATCTATACAAGGGAGGTATACTTGAGGGAAATGTTATAGAAATAACGTAAAGGAAGATGAGATGTGAGATATGATACCGCGAGGAGAATTTGACAAAGCACTGAAAGATATAAGTTGAAACAAGGCCCTGGGGGTAGACGGCACTTCGTTAGATCTGCTGATAGCCTTGTGAGAGCCAGCCATGACAAAAGTCTTCCATGCTCGTGAGGAAGATGTATGAAACAGCCTTCAGATTTCAAAAAGAATACAATAATTCCAATTCCAAAGAAAGCAGGTGCTGACAGGTGTGAATATTACCTAACTATTAGTTTAATAAGTCACGGTTGAAAAATACTAACAGTAATTCCTACCAGAAGAATGGAAAAGCTGGTAGAAGCCGACCTCAGGGAAGATCAGTTTGGATTCTGTAGAAATGTTGCTATGCTGACCCTACGACTTCTCATGGAAGGTATGTTGAGGAAAGGCAAACCTACATTTATAGCATTTGTAGACACAGAGAAAGCTTTTGACGGTATTGACTGGGATACTCTCTTTGAAATTATGAGGCCAGCAGGAATAAAATACGGGGAGTGAGAGGCTATTTACAACTTGTACAAAAACCAGACGCCAGTTATAAAAGTCGAGCGGCATGTAAGGGAGTCAGTGTCTGAGAAGGGAGTGAGACAGGGTTGTAGCCTATATCCAATGTACTATGAGCAAGCAGTAAAGGAAATAAAAAAAAAATTAGGAGTAGGAAATGAAGTCCAGGGAGAAGAAATGAAAACTTGGAGGTTTGCCGATGACATTGTAATTCTCTCAGAAACAGCAAAGGGCTTGGAAAAGCAGTTAAACGGAGTGGACACGATCTTGAAAATAGGATATAAGTTGAACACCAACAAAAGCAAAACGAGAGTAATGGAATGTAATGGAATTAAATCAGGTGATGCTGAGGGAATTAGTTTAGGAAATGAGGCACTTAAAGTAGTATACGAGTTTTGAGTTTTGTTATTTGGGCAGT
The DNA here is from genome assembly GCF_023897955.1 of Schistocerca gregaria. Taxonomy (NCBI): domain Eukaryota; kingdom Metazoa; phylum Arthropoda; class Insecta; order Orthoptera; family Acrididae; genus Schistocerca; species Schistocerca gregaria. Next base: position 199,937,988 of record NC_064922.1, read on the forward strand.
AAAATAACTGGTGATGGCCGAAGTAGACAGGACATAAAATGTGGATTTGCAATGCCAAGGACAGCTATTCTGTAAAAGAGATACTTGTTAAAACCAAGTGTAGATTTGTGTCAGGGAAGTCTTTACTGAAAGTGTTTGTATCAAGTGTAGCCAGTTCGGACAAGAAGAGAACTGGTTTTGAAATGTAGTGCTGGCTGCAGAAGAATGCTTAAAATGTGATGGTAGATCATGCAACTCATGTGGAAGTACTGAATAGAATTGGGGAGGTAAGAAATTTTTGGTCCAACCATACTGGAAGGGATCGGTTGGTGGGACATAGCCTGAGAATCAAGAGATCGTCAATTTAGTAGTGTAGGAAAGTTAGGAGGGTAAAAATCGTAGAGGAACACCGAGAGATGAATATCGCAAGCAGATTCCGAAGGATGTAGGTTGCAGGAGTTACTATGACATGAAGATACTTGCAGAGGATAGAGTAGCATGGAGAGTTGCATCAAATCAGTCTTTGGACTGAAGACCACAACAACAACAACGTAACTTGGATATTCGGGAATCCAGCCGGATGTTCGCGTCGTTCTCGCACGATATTTCAACAGCGTGCCTCGCTGTCTTCTTCAGGTGCTACCTGAGACTGGTCCTTGGGTCGATCGAGTCCAGTATTTATGCCTGGGAGGAGCTGGGCGTTCCCTAATCGGTCCGCGCCGCGTCGAGTGTTCCATCTGTGGTCCGCGCCCGCCAGACTCAGCTTCAACGGACCCCTCCAGTCGCGGATGTTCCGACTGCCGTCGGCGCCGGTTTTGGCCGTCCTCAACGGTTGTGATTGTCATTTGAGGTGTGTCAGACCCGATCTGAGATGTTGGGTACTCTGTCTCATGACTGTTACTACGGTTTCCACTTCTGTTGCGTGCTGGGCGCTCCCTAATCGGTCCGCGCCGCGTCGTGTGTTCCATCTGAGGTCCGCGCCCGCCATACGCAGCTACATTGTCCCTCTCTGGTCGCTGGTGTTCCCTCCGCCGTCCGCGCCCGGTCTGGCCGTCGTCTGAAGTCGAGTTCCGGATCTGGGGTGTGTCAGATCTGGTCTCAAATGTCCAACACCTTGTCTCACGTCTGTTCCCTCGGTCTCCACTTATATTTCTTGCAGAATCCCGGAGTGTCGTGCGTTGAGTTTTCACAAGCTCAAGCGCAGGATTCCAGGCAGTGCTGATTTGGTATCCCGAGTCACGGTTGATTAGATTGTCTGTGACCTTAATCTCAATTGTTTCTTTAATGACACTGTCCCAAAATCTTGAGGTCTGTGTCACAATCTTGGTGTCATTGTAATCCATTGAATGACCAAGTTCCAGACAATGCTCTGCTATGGCTGATTTAGTTGCCTGCCTGAGTCTGGTATGTCTCTGGTGTTCTTTACACCTGATGTCCATAGTTCTGGTGGTCTGGCCAATGTATGACATCCCACACTGGCATGGTATGTTGTAAATACCTGGCTTGCGTAGCCCCAGGTCATCTTTTACATTCCCCAGCATAGCCCCAATTTTGGTGGGTGGGCAAAATATGCTCTTGATGTCATATTTCTGGAGAATCCTGCTGATCTTGGTAGAGATAGGTCCGGCATATGGCAAGTATGCCATCTTCTTGGCCTCTTCTGGTTCCTCTTCTGGATCCTTTGGCCGGTTGGCAGGTTGAAGTGCCTTCTGGATATCTCTAGAGCAGTACCCATTCCTGCTGAACACTGATTGTAAGTGTTCTATTTCTATGGCCAGACTATCAGGATCTGACAGAGTTTGTGCTCTGTGGACCAGTGTTTTGAGCACTCCATTCTTCTGTGCCGGATGGTGGCAACTGCTGGCTTGAAGGTATAAGTCAGTGTGTGTAGGTTTGCGGTACACACTGTGTCCAAATGTGCCATCTCCCTTTCTCTTCACCAGGACATCCAAGAATGGAAGTATTCCATCCTTCTCCATTTCCATTGTGAACTTAATGTTCGGATGGCAAGAGTTCAGGAACTCATCTAACTTCCCTCTACCATGGGGCCAGCTCCTCCCAGGCATAAATACTGGACTCGATCGACCCAAGGACCAGTCTCAGGTAGCACCTGAAGAAGACAGCGAGGCACGCTGTTGAAATATCGTGCGAGAACGACGCGAACATCCGGCTGGATTCCCGAATATCCAAGTTGTCAACAGATCGCCGGGAAAGCATGAAGAATTACAACAACAACATAGTTTATGAAAAAAATTAATTATCTCTATTTATTTAATTAGTAGACATTTATATCAAACCCATATTTTAATGTAGTGCCTAATGACGGTTTAATCCCATTGAAATCGATATTTAAATCCAGGTCTATATCGTTTTCATTGTGCTTAGGAAACTGAAATCTCCCTTTCTATTTTGATTGTTTTTCTTGTTCAGTGCATGAGTCAGATGAATAAGTATTTGGTTGAGTAGCCACTTACGATAAGTACATGTGGGCTGCTAATGAACGTACGAAGTAAGAACTAGGATGTCCATAATTTCTGTCATAACGAAACCAAAAAGGGACAGTGTTGACCTAGAATGATATTTAGCTGGGGCAGGCAGGCTGCTGTATAATATCGCAAGGTGATTTGGACAATGCCTCCCCTATCAACGATGGTAGGTGCAAAAGTCATTAGAATCTATCAGCATAATGCATCATTGCGTAATCTGCGTACAGAAAGTCTTCTAAGTAATATCATCGAGTGCGAAGGGGCGCCACATATGCCTCACTCCTGAAAAATTGAAATAAATTGAACTGCGTGGCAAGAAATCAACCGCCGCAAAGAAAGTTAATAACTTATGGTGCAGTTACCGAAAGGTGCTTAGGAAGGTCAAGGAGTCTTAGAGAACAGGTGTACCTGTAGATGAAGTTACGCACCGAAACTTTGTTAGTAGAAGCTACCTGAGTTCATAAATGATCAGGAAATGCTTCGAAATTAAGCTTACACTGTGACGGCAAGACCAGTGAACATGGTGAGATAACCATAACATAAAGCAACAATGAATTTCAGAAAGATAGCCGCGGTGATATTACAGCAGAAAACTTCATATCCTCCAAATATCTCCCCATAGTTAAGAACAAAGTGTTGTTAAAGGACGCTCATGAAGAGAGGATGCATGTCTCATCACCCATCTGGTATTGAACATTTTTCTGCGGCATTACATTTCCATATCGTATACTCTTTTCCATCTGGGCTATTTATCGTCCATGTTTCACTTCCGTACTAGGCAACATTCCAGATAAACACCTACAGAAAAGACTACCTAACACTTAAAGTTATGTTTGACTTTTTTCTTTCCCATCAACTTTATTCTTACTATTGATAGTAATCCTCTCCATTTCGGGTAACGTCAGTTATTTTAATATCCAAATTGCAAAACTATTCGACTGTATTTAGTGCTTCATTTCGTAATTTAATGTCCTTTGCAGCGCCTGATTGCTTTTGCTCTATTTCGTTGAAGCTCATCTTATAACCTCGCTTCGAGTCACCACCTTTCATTCCATTCAACTGATCTTTCAGATTCTTTGTGTCTCTTACAGAATGACATTGTGGTCGAGAAATTTCTTTTATTTCATCCCGAGCATTAATCACCTCTCCATAATTGTGGGTTTCCTTTACTTGTTGCCCAATTTAGTGAGTGAACCACATTCTTCTTCAACAGCGTCTCACTTCTCAAACACTGCTGCCCTTTCACGTCCTTCGAGTCTTATATCTGCACGCTGGTTTCTGTGCAAGGCGCAGATATTATTTCGTTCAACGTAGTGACCCTTTTTATCTTCAGAATTATAAAGAATGTATTCCAGTCAACACTGTCAAATGTTCCCCTAATCTAAAAATGACGTAAACGCAGGTTTGCCTTACTTCAATTTATGTTCTAAGATGAGTTTAGTTCGGTATTGTTAGTGTGATCGTACATTTCTGAGGAATTGATTTGTTTTGGTATGTATGTAAATAACACTGTGGATAATACAGGAGGTGCTGTGGAATACGGCTGACGTGCACCAATGATGTAAAGAGACAGTAGCCATAGCAGATGACAGATTGACAGAAGAATATGGGAAAAAAACGCGTGTGACAACATGGCTCGCAATAAACCGTTTTTCATCATTAAATATGTGTCAACAGCGAATTTCATGAACCTACTGAAGGGTGTAAATGTGGGTAAACGTGTGGTTTCTTAAGAACGATGTAAACAATACAACAAAGAGAATAAATGAATAAGACAACAAAAACTATAACACACTGTGACAAAGCTATAAAAAAACTTCTAAATCATGGGTTAATTGTTATATTACTGCTCACTGAGGGCACTTTTCAAATTAATGAAAATACGAATAATCTCTTAATCCGACATAAAATGAACTCTTCCATAGAGGAATGTGATTATAATCTGTTGAATAAGTGCTCATGGCTCTCGACGCATGCATTTTATAGCCCTTGTTTAGTAGCCACTTTTTTCTTATTTTAGTTACGGAAAGTAAAGACCTTGCAGTGGAAGAGATATGTTCCCGGGAATCGAAGATGAAGAATTGTTCACAGCTGTTAAGGTAAGCATTTTAGAGACCGCGTTTACCCGACTTTTTTAGCTTGAATGATCATTGCTGTCATATGCCTGAATTTTGACCAGTCCCGCTGGAACAACCTGTAAAACTCCGCTCGTGTTGTGATTGAAGTTCTCAATTAAAATCAGGTAATCAGTTCGATATGCTAACAAGTATTTTAATTGCTGTATCTGTTTCTGAAATATCCTACATTGTTAAAAGTGGTTCTGCTTCTCATTAGTAAAGGACCTACTTTGAAAATTTTTCCAAGACAACCTATGATATCCATCTTACTTGTGCACATACGTATGGAATACAGCTAATATGGGGAAAACTGAAGAGAGGCCATAACAAAAGAACAGGAAAAAATCAAAACGATGTTCATGAAAGGGGTACGGAATTTTAAAAAAAGAAATAAAAGTCGCCATTAAGACTTACGCAAGGACTCATGAAAGAGACTGATTTCACGGAGCACAGTAGATTACAGCACTGCCTAACTTCCGCAGGACTATATAGTGAACTGATTATTCTCCTGGATCAGAAGAATAAGATTAACCTAGAGCTTTACAACACTTTATCGAATTGCATTGGGAGTTATGTCACTTTTGGATTCCCTTCACAACATCTGTGTATGAGATATCTTTATGTCAACAGTAATTTTTAGTTTCAAAGCTCATCTTCACACTGAGAAACAGCCAGTTAAAAATAGTGGAATTTAATATGATTATGATGTAACGTCTCAGATTTGACCAACCTGCAACCTTGTCACAAGATGTCGATCTTAAACTTCAATTTGCAGTCTGTCCACGGCAGAGAAAATTTTGTTATAAGCGATTATTTATTTCTCACATTTCTCCGTATGAGATAGAACACCTGGAACACGTGTTTCAATACAGTTGTCACGTGACCCTCCACCGCTGACGTGTCGTGGCAAGAAGTGACATTTATGTGCCAGTCTGTTGTACAGAGTCAGTATAAAAACATGGCCGACACAGAGATCTGATAGAAAAACAGAAAGGAGCTATCATGTTTGCCCATTCTTTTTTCCATACCAGGATTAAGATTGTGGGTTCGTTGGTGTACTAACGTCACCCCTCCAACATGTCTACACGGAATGGTGAACCAATCGGCACCATACGTCCCAGGAGGATGACGCTGGGTATCAAATTTCAGTCTTTTTGTAAAACATACAACGCTCCGTGTTCAAGCAATGCTCCACTGCTGCTGTTTATCAGTTTACCCCAGGCGTGTATGATGATGGTCTTCGACCCAAATTTCTTGCACGGTTAGGCATGTCTAGCCAGTGATTATCCACATGGGCATGGGATCTTATACACGCAACGTTTCCGAAGACCAAGGTCCCCTTTGACCGAGCACGATAAATTCCTCAATTTTGCTGGTGGCCGAACAACACACTTGACGTCGTGCCTTTTGAGGATTCTTTCTATTTTTTAAGACATGTCGCCAAAACAGGGCAAGAACGCGGTTGCAGTGGGTGCCTCCATACCTTCGTTTACATCCCTGCTTTGAATTTGCTTGGAATGGAATGCTTGGCGTATCTGTCTATCGGAATAGCCATTTTGTGGGAATACCGTTCTTAGTTGTGGTAGCTCACCAGGTAGAGACTGTAGGCGTAAGACACTAGCGTGTTGCGCGGGGTGACGACAGCTTGTGGCCTGCAGATTTAGTTCCGTATGAGTTGATTTGCGATAGACGCTTTGTCCCAGTGTACCATCAGCTTTTCTTCTGTCTATGACATTCAGAAATAATAAAATGTCACTGTTTCCACTTTCATTGTGAACTGCATACTGGGATGGAGCAAACTCAGATGCTGGAGAAACAAAGGTATTGTCTCTGTTGCGTGGGGCCACACCATAAAAGTGTTGTCTACATACCACCAGAAGCAGGAAGGTTTGAGACACGCCGACTAAAATGCTTTTTCCTCGAAGTCTTCCATAAACTGCTGCTGTCACTGAATGCAGGTCCATATCAACTAATTTCCAAATGAATACTGCAAAGGGGACAGCGTACACTGGACATCTGGAGCTGGGTACCTTAAAAAAGAGGACACTGTCGATAGGCGCACTTAAAGCTGATGCCTTCAGTGGATCAGTCAATATAGAAACTGGAAATTAACTGCCTGTAATCGTGCAATGCGGTCGGAGAAGTCGCTAATTGGTCTCTTCTCAAACGATGCGAGGCGTCGATGGCTTTGCCGACCTAATGAAACGAACACTTTGGCACCGTAGCCAGTCTTGACAGGTCCCGTAAGTCACATGACCTCATGGAAAATGAATGGGTGTATTTGGTACTGCGAGTGAAATGTAACACACAACATCACTTTGGAAGCTCTGTCGGACCAAATCATCAATATCGATCTTTAGCTGAAAATGTCATACCTTGCGAAACGCTAGGACTCTTGTCCTCCCCGGAATGTTTTCATTATCAATTCTACATGCTGGGTGCACGGTTTTAGGGACATTACACGTAGGAATAACTTTTTTTGATCAGTGTGCTTGTAGTGCAGCAATACAATGAAATACATAATAAATGATTATTCGTGTCTACTGCATTTCAATAAAAGGCATTGAAGAGCCTTTTGTTTTTTAAATACCTAACATAAGGCCCTTTCAGACACCCGCTTTATGTTCAATAAGGTCAGGTATATCACCCATCAAGAACAAGGTAAGTCATCCAATACGCCTTTCTGTACATATAAACAAAGTAGGCCTACTTAAATATCATCAGGTAGACCTCTCTGAGAAGCATTGTCTCTGAAATACAAAGTCCTACGAGAAATTTTAACTTTTTTTACGGCGCCCTCCGTACGTTCCACTCCCCGTTTCATTTGTTGGAACGAAGGCTTACATACATTTAACGAGCGACAACCATCCGATTTCCGATGGCTCCGCCTCGATGTCGGTGGGTTCTTGGAGCCAGTGACGTAGCGTGGAAACAACTCTGACAGCGAACATCAGGAACCTGCTAAGTGATGTTTCGAAATCAGAATACTACGGTTTCTGGTACCCGCTCCGTCGTCCTCTTGCTATATTAACGAAAGGTGCCTTCGCGTGTATTTGAATTGCTCTCACTTTCTCGTCATCGCCGTTTTGCGAGGTTTAGGTCATACTCTATGTTGTCATTGTTGCCCTAATTCTTCTCGGAACGTATTATTTAAGATTTTAACATTAAAGCTGTCAGTGTCACAAGACACTATTGTGGTTTGTTAAGATTCCTGTAACATCCAAAAACTTCCGGTAAGAACATTGCTTTTGGGTTTATGACTAAATTAGTTTTAGTGCTCTTTGTAGGTTTTAATGCAAGTGTAATTAATGACCATGTTAAGACATCACTCTTTCTATGCAAGCAACTGTGTTTGTTTCTTCAATCACTGGGTGCGCCAAAGGTAAAACTCACGTTTTTTTTTATGTATTGATGTATCCTTTTCGTCGCACTTTCAAACAGAAAAAAGTGCTTTGGCACAAACAAGTATATGTCTTAGTTTCCGTGGAACCTCCAAAGCGGACTCTGTCAATGGGCGGCAATACGTAATTCATCTCCGTATTTGTTATCTCCCAACCCTTCATTAATATGAAGCAAAGCCGGTAATTTTTGCTAATATTGACTCTACTTATTTGGCGCTTCAAGGTGACAGAAACTACACAGTATTCAAATCTTTCTGATTCAGTTGTCACAGGAAAACTGATTAAACGCATACCGGTGTAGGTATTAGCCACGTCATATCTTCTCTGATTACAAATCCGGTGATCCAACCAACTCCGTGCGAACAGGCCTTGGAAGGCCCAACGGAACCGACCGGCCACCGGGTCATCCTCAGCCCACAGATGTCACTGGATTCGTATATGGTGGGGCATGTGGTCAGCCCCCCGCTCTCCCGGCCGTATGTAAGTTTTCGTGACTGGAGCTACTTCTCAGTCAAGTAGCTCCCCAGTTTGCCTCACAAGGGCTGAGTGCACCCCGCTTGCCTACAGCTCTGGGCAGACCGGATGGTCACCCATCCAAGTGGTAGCCTTGCCCGACAGCGCTTAACTTCGGTGATGTTACGCGAACTGGTGTTACCACTGTGGCAAGGCCGTTGGCATTAGGTAACGATGGGGAAGAAAATCAGCCGTTTTCATTCAAAGGAACCATCCCAGCATTTGCCAGAAGCTTTTGCCCTATTGCTCATTTCGTCATCGATCTTCAAGTTCTATTCTGAGTCTCTTCAGGTAACAAGAAAAACACAAGACGTTTACATCGAGTCCATTTGAGGTCGTCGACGTGGTGTGTTGTTTTTACTCCATTGGTGCTGTTGATGTGGTACTTTAAGCTTTCATTGATTTGACAACCCATCTGGGAGAACTCTGTTTATAAATGACAAACCCTGTGGAGATTTTAATGTATTTACACTGTGCTCTTAAAATGTCGAAGACATGTATGTGAACATATACGCAAAGTATGCCAACCTGAAGATGAGCGTACGATTTTGTCGGAACTAGTAATTGGAATGAAACCAAGCGATCTAAGCTATCACAAAAAATATACAACCACGCGTAATTAAATTGGCGGTCCTTGAGAAGATAGGCAATCTCACCTTCATGATTCAATAAAGATGTAGGTGATTTATTGGTTCAAATGGCTCTGAGCACTATGGGACTTATCATCTAAGGCCATCAGTCCCCTAGAACTTAGAACTACTTAAACCTAACTAACCTAAAGACATCACACAACACCCAGCCATCACGAGGCAGAGAAAATCCCTGACCCCACCGGGAATAGAACCCGGGCGTGGGAAGCGAGAACGCTACCGCACGACCACGAGATGCGGGCAAATAATTTATTCCTACATCGGTGACCGTCTAAATAACTGTCTGTCTGTAATGCCCTCCTAGCGGAAAATAATTGTTTCCTTTCTTCTGGGAAACTCTAATGATACGAAAGTTCTGAGAGAACTCAGCTACGTGATGTACCTTATTATGACGGCAACAACAGCTGCCTGTCTGAAGAGAAAAGTAGAACTTCCCAGCAAACCAGTAAGCGTATTCCTCCAACTTGCTAAGAATCTCAGAAGACGAGAAACGTTGCTATAAAAGCAGATTCTTTTCAACAAAAAGTTAATAAAGACGATTCCTCACTGCAGATAAATTTCTTGTAGATGAGCGATAATAGTGACAGGCATCGATTCTTCTAACAGAAAAGTGATAAAAGCGAAGGCGCTATGTGGCGGAATAACTTTTGAACTTGCGAACATGCTCAATGAATTTTTTTTTCTCATCTCGAGGATATCACTTAGTCTGAGTAATATCAGAATGGGTCACAGGTCTAGTTGCTGGGTCTCATAGAGAGGCTGCTGTCAATCAGATAGTTTTCTGTTACAGAACTTGTGCTTTTAGTTCTCTGTATGCTATATACATTGAGCACTTTCTTTAAACTGAAAAGAGTATACCGTCGTTCTATTAAACGCAGTATAATTAATGCTATCTAGGTCGCAACTGAAAGAAAACTGTTTCCATTGCATTCGCGGTAAAGACTCTTTACAGACAATTCAAACAATAAATAAATAAAAATAACAGGATAAAGACAGAGTATTTTTTGATCGTGTCATTTTATATAAGTATACTTAAGGAAAGAATCAACTCCAACTATTCTTAAGCAGTAAATGTGTCCTTACAATTTTGTAAGCACATTAATTATTCCGTATAACAATTTTTGCTCTAAGGTGGATAGGAAGTCTGCTGGCTTGTTGGTGTACAGGATATGAAACAATAAATCAATACTTAAATAAACAGCTCTAAAACCGGTAGTGCATTTGTAATGTGCAGCCAACATTTTTATAGGCACATAAGTAGGTATTTCTTTCGTCAGTATATCTGAAACGTCCCCTTTTAAAAATTTGCACAAGACTTTGCTTAAACTGACACACAATAGTTTTTAGCGCAACGCAATCTGACTTCCTAAATTCCCTACGAAAGAATGGCCCTGACTAACATTAACCTATACGTTACACAAATCACTTACCTCACAAAAATCTTCGTTACTCGAACTACTGCAATACAGCGAGCTCCACTACCGCCAGCTAACTAAAAGATTCAAACTATGGAAGTCACTAACTACTGAGGCACAGTTAGCAAATGAAAGATTTTAATAGAGAACAAACAATGTATTTAACTTAATAGTCATAATATACACTCCTGGAAATGGAAAAAAGAACACATTGACACCGGTGTGTCAGACCCACCATACTTGCTCCAGACACTCCGAGAGGGCTGTACAAGCAATGATCACACGCACGGCATAGCGGACACACCAGGAACCTCGGTGTTGGCCGTCGAATGGCGCTAGCTGCGCAGCATTTGTGCACCGCCGCCGTCAGTGTCAGCCAGTTTGCCGTGGCATACGGAGCTCCATCGCACTCTTTAACACTGGTAGCATGTCGCGACAGCGTGGACGTGAACCGTATGTGCGGTTGACGGACTTTGAGCGAGGGCATATAGTGAGCATGCGGGTGGCCGGGTGGACGTACCGCCGAATTGCTCAACACGTAGGGCGTGAGGCCTCCACAGTACATCGATGTTGTCGCCAGTGGTCGGCGGAAGGTGCACGTGCCCGTCGACCTGGGACCGGACCGCAGCGACGCACGGATGCACGCCAAGACCGTAGGATCCTATGCAGTGCCGTAGGGGACCGCACCGCCACTTCCCAGCAAATTAGGGACTCTGTTGCTCCTGGAGTATCGGCGAGGACCATTCGCAACCGTCTCCATGAAGCTGGGCTACGGTCCCGCACACCGTTAGGCCGTCTTCCGCTCACGCCCCAACATCGTGCAGCCAGCCTCCAGTGGTGTCGCGACAGGCGTGAATTGAGGGACGAATGGAGACGTGTCGTCTTCAGCGATGAGAGTCGCTTCTGCCTTGGTGCCAATGATGGTCGTATGCGTGTTTGGCGCCGGGCAGGTGAGCGCCACAATCAGGACTGCATACGACCGAGGCACACAGGTCAAACACCCGGCATCATGGTGTGAGGAGCGATCTCCTACACTGGCCGTACACCTCTGGTGATCGTCGAGGGGACACTGAATAGTGTACGGTACATCCAAACCGTCATCGAAACCATCGTTCTACCATTCCTAGAGCGGCAAGGGAACTTGCTGTTCCAACAGTACAATGCACGTCCGCATGTATCCCGTGCCACCCAACGTGCTCTAGAAGGTGTAAGTCAACTACCCTGGCCAGCAAGATCTCCGGATCTGTCACCCATTGAGCATGTTTGGGACTGGATGAAGCATCGTCTCACGCGGTCTGCACGTCCAGCACGAACGCTGGTCCAACTGAGGCGCCAGGTGGAAATGGCATGGCAAGCCATTCCACAGGACTACATCCAGCATCTCTACGATTGTCTCCATGGGAGAATAGCAGCCTGCATTGCTGCGAAAGGTGGATATACACTGTACTAGTGCCGACATTGTGCATGATCTGTTGCCTGTGTCTATGTGCCTGTGGTTCTGTCAGTGTGATAATGTGATGTATCTGACCCCAGGAATGTGTCAATAAAGTTTCCCCTTCCTGGGACAATGAATTCACGGTGTTCTTATTTCAATTTCCAGGAGTGTATGTATCAGTTCATGACACCAATTCTTACAAATTTCAAAACTCCGCCATCTCTCTCCCCACGTCCACCACTGCTGGCGGCTCACCTCCAACACTACAATGGCGAGTATTACAACAATGCCAACCAGCCACAGACTGCACACCGCACAGCTAGTGATTTTCTTACAGAGCGCTACATGGCGGCGGCGTTACCAATAAAAAAAACCTAAACAGCCTACTCATATAGCCTCCATGCTCCCCACAAAAAAATTTACAAATTGTTTTGGGCAGTGGCCAATACAGATTTAAATTTTTTTTTCATAATTACAATAACAAAGAAATGAAATGCACACACTTATCGATACAATATTGGTCAAAAGCTAAAATTTTCTCACAGTCCATAAAGACAGTCCTGATCATTCATCAAAGTAAAATTGTAGTGTTTTTCTCAAAGTCTGAGTAGCAAAAGAAAATGCACACGGAAGTAGTGGATTTCCATGCAGTCTTCAAGAAGTTGTGTTGTCCTTCCAACGGAAAGACAGTGCTGGCTTTTGACATGCAGACAGGTAATGGGCCACAACAGAGCAAACCCACAGCAGAGTCAGTCGAAGTTTTAAAGAATATTGGTAGGTAGGTCGTCACAGAGTAGACCCATTGTAGTCCTGGTAGAGATTACGGTATTGGTGGGCCACCAGAGGTGCAGACCCACTGCAGTCCTTGTAGAAATAATGGTATTGGTGAGTCATCAAAGGTGTAGATCCACTGTAGTCCTTGTAGAGATGGCCAGCAGCCATCTGTTTGACTGTGCAGGCGCACAATGACCATTGAAGTCTTGCAGATAATATAGCAAGTCCATAACCCACGACTTGTCCACTCACAAAGTTTTTGGAATTGTCCTTAGAACCAGCAATGCTGTTAACCAGTCCCTTGCTGAATTATCAACACACTTGCAATCAGTCCCTAATTCTCACATATTTTCCATATACTATGACCAACATAAACGTGTGTAGTGAAATGCAATTACAAGTTACTTAATTTAATGAACTGGTGTCAATTACAATTTTATAACATAAGAATACGAGGGTCAGTCAAAAAATAATGCCTCCTATTTTTTTTCTACGTTTAATTGTCAGGAAATTTAAATGCAATTACATAGGTTGAAAACCACAACATTGAGGATCATTTTGTCATTTTTCAATGTAATCTCCGCCCATCTCTACAGTTTTGGTCCATCTTTGAACAAGGGCATGTATCCCAGCACGGTAAAAATCACAGCTCTGCTTCCTAAGCCATTGACGCACGGATGTTTTGACGGCCTCCTCATCTTCAAAATGAATCCCACGATGAGCTTCTTTTAGTGGCCCGAACAGATGGAAGTCTGATGGTGCCAGGTCAGGGCTGTATGGGGGATGAGGCAAAACTTCCCATCCAATTTTGACAATCTCGTCAGAGGTGTGACGACTGATATGTGGTCTTGCATTGTCATGCAAAAGAAGAACATCTGCCATTGATTTTGTTGGGCGAACTCGCTGAAGACGTGCTTTAAGTCTTTTGAGGGTTGTGACGTATTGAACAGAATTTATTGCGCATCCCTGCTCCAAAAAATCAACCAGAATCACACCCTCTGTATCCCAGAAAACTGTTGCCATAACTTTCCCTGCCGATCGCACAGTTTTGAAATTTTTCTTCCTCGGCGAGCTTGTGTGACGCCACTCCATTGACTGCCTCTTTGATTCGGGTTCAAAAAAATGCACCCATGTTTCGTCCCCGGTCACAATTTTTTTCAGAAACTCATCTCCCTCCAAACGGAAGCGCTGCAAGTGTTGGGAGGCTATTGTTTTCCTTGCCTCTTTATTCGGATCGGTTAACATTCTTGGAACCCACCGTGCACAAACTTTTGAGTACCCCAATTGTTTAATAATCGTGATCACACTGCCTTTACTAAGAGAAATAACGCGACACACTTCATCTGCAGTCACCCGACGGTCACCACGAATGATGTCATCAACTTGCTGAATGTTGTGTGGAGTCACTGCACTCACCGGCCTGCCGCTCCGCTTTTCGTCAGTCAACGGTGTTTGCCCTTCAGCTTCCTTACAACGACGAACCCATCGTCTAACAGTGCTGACATCCACTGTCACAACACCATACACCTTCTTCAGTCTTTCATGAATGCGTATGGGCGTTTCACCTTCTGCATTCAAGAATTCAATCACACAACGCTGTCTCAAACGAACATCGATGTCGGCCATCTTACAAACTTCTGCTGTGCTGCCACCGGTTGACACAGAAAGTTACTACTGCAGTGGATTGCAGAAGAAGGTTTGAGGAATGGCGCCAAATTCAAATTTTTCACTTAACTTAATTTTTTTAAGAAGAAAAAAAATGGGAGGCATTACTTTTTGACCGACCCTCGTACAATAACAAAGGTACAAGATACATCTTTAAAGAACATAATAATACAGATAACATTTGCAGTAGTACAGGCTTTACAAAAGAATCGAAATAGCAAATACATCAGTGTTACAAAATTACGACATAAGTATCTACATAAAAGATCAGAATAACTTTTGAAACATCAACTTCACACATGAGCATTAGAACAAAACAGAATAAATAATGTGTAAACATCTTTACAAAGTAAATAACATGTAATTAATGCAAATTATATTTTAGGATAACAGTATTCCTCATCATAGTGAATGTAGCTTGGTATTAGAAGAAAAAACATTCTATGAAACAGTACACAGAGACAAGAAGAAAATAAATACACAAGGGTACACAAACACATAGTGGGATACACAAAAAGAAAGGACAGGGTTTGTTTTCAGGGTAACATTTGGTACTGGAGTCCAACCGAAAACGTCATTCCATAGATCGCCCCTCTTATTTCAACATTTGCTCCAGCCAAAAAAACTGCTATCCAAGCATGCTTTCTGCATTCTGTTCTGATCCTCTTTCAAAAATAGTTTTCCTCCACTGTACACTACTTTTTTGGCCAAACCATTTTCTTATAGCTTCTCAATGCTTTTCTTCCAATTCATCATAGTTAGTATCTTATATAGTCTACCTCCTCTTAAGGTAACTTAAACCTACTGAGCTCAGATGCTAAACTAAGGGACGGGGCAATGCAGCAGCACAAAACAATAAATACAAACAGCAATGACAAAAAAATGCAAGTAAGCAAAGCAAGCAGCAATAAATGTAATAACTTATACCTAAACATGACAAAGTTGAATCAGAAAAAGTATTACAGTAAAAATGTGTTATACCTATGTCACACCTTAACACTAGAGTGATGCATCACTAGAACATACGCTAGCAGATAAGTTACCAAATCGTAAAAAAAATTATTTTTCTAAGTCCTGTGAAGGGAAATGTCTATTTGTGCTCTCTTTTCTAAGGAAGTACATCATAAAATGATTCTTTACTGGGTCTGTAGACAGAAAGTAGTTATATTAGTACATGTATTAAATTTTAATTTAAACAATGCTGCGTTGCAACAAGAAACTAGATATTAAACAAAATAGGCAAAGCAAGGCGTGAAACGTCATTCGCTAGCCATAAGGCATTTCATAATGCAGTAAACAATCTTCCAGCTAGCAAGACAATAGACATGAAACGTTTCTCATCATTTCATTTCAGTAAATATCATAAATTAAGAACTCTACAGTGTAATCATGTTTTCAAGTTTGAGGGTGTCGTATTTACGATGCTTTCTACAAAGGAATGTCAATAGCGAGGATAATGGCCTCTTCTTTTTTCTCCACCTGTGCCTCTGACAGGCACACACTAATGGCTTTTTTTCCAGCTGGGTGCCCACGATGCATTACATGCAGGTGGTCACTTACCTTTCTTACTGAAAAATTAACGACATCAGTTTCTGCTACAGTGACAGTAATATATAAAAATATTTTCACAGGTTGAGAATTTGCGTTACAAATCTGTAGAAACAAAATCCTTTAAATATAACAGTGTCAAAAAAATTTTCATCGGCATTGTAATACATTCACGCATTTACATACATTTCATAACTCTTAAAGTACGATTCTTAGTTTCCAACAACCTTTTGCACAAACCAGAGTCCCTAACCACTACTCATTATTCCTTTTTTTATTACACATATACATATTTGTCGACACTACTTCAATATTTAATCATAAGAAATACATAGCATAATCAAATTCCTCACATAGCATCAGCCTATTGATCATAAACATACCACAACAGCGTAATACACATCGTCATCATAACATCATAAAACCTCAGCCAAATCTCAAAATCGTCGTGGCTTCCTATTTCAAAACCTAAAAAAAACATCTGTGCTCATGTCAAAAGTGTCATCTGCCTCAAACGTACTTTAAAAATCATGACCCCATACCAAATACATCATTCAAAGCTCTCATAGTATCACAATGGTTCTGAAAAAATATTAACAGTTCACAAAGTACAGACAAAATACAACTTCGTAAGTGTGAAGTTATCCAATGGTGTAATTACGTAAACATCTGTCACTGATGTAGTAAAGTAAATGTTTGTCTCTCTCAGTTAAATGATCAGATAGCTGTGTAATTTATGTGTTAGAGAAATATGGTACCGATGTGTCAAGTTGTATAAACAAATACCATATTAGCTAGGGCTCCTTGTGCTTGCCAAACACATGGTAAACAAAGTAAGCTTGTACCCCCTGAGGAATAATGTAATTATATCCTCAGGTGTTACAGATTACAGCAATGGAATGAAATGTATCACGGAAAACTTTCTTTGTAATTCAAATATGTTGAAAAATAAATAGTTTAATGCCATGTCCTGTAGCAGCACTAAATGTGCGTCTTGTTGTAAGACAATCTCTGTGGAAGTGTCGTAGTTATTGTCCTCCAAAAGCTAAGTTCTGCAGAAGTCAATGTACTTACCTCATGATAAACGAAATTGAAATTCTTTGCATATAGATATCTTAGTTATTACGCTTATTAGCGTGATGAAGTAAGTACTGTACTGTATGTATTGTTGTGCTACAGAAAAGGCTGTCTCATTGTAGCTATACCATAAACGTTACTACTAAAACATGTTTTACTTTCCAGAAAAATTAAGAAAAACTGTGCAGATATAAAACAGATAAACTGCAAAAGGAACATTGTAAATTGTTACTCATTAGTAGCGTCGTCATAAAATCGTGTAGCTGTCACATAAACTAACCACTGTGTCATCTGGTATCTCACAGAAAGCACTTTAAATCCAGAATGTATTTTCAAGTAAACCAAAATGTTGCATTAAAATCTCATTAGCAATACTGGTAAATGTTCTAAGTATGTGAGCCTTATAGTCGTTACGTAATCGTGCAATTAACAAGCAAGAATGTACACACGCAAAAACACAGTGATGTCTGTTCACTATAGCAATGCACTCGTAAATAATGTCTAAATAAGTTCTCTAAGTTCTAGACTGGATAGTTAACTTCAAAGCATTGTTGCATGTTAACAGATTTTTAATCTGACAAAGTATACTAGTGACGTGATGTGAACAGTTTTATGGCAAAGACAAAGTTAAAAAGCAGATTATCTTTCAATAAACGGTTTTACATGTGAAATGTGGTGTAAACCTTTTACCCTTTGTAGTACTCAGACTTTGAACTTGAATGCAATTATCATGTGGTATAAGTCGGTAAAGAATACTGGAATTTTTCTCAAGGTTAGCGCCTATGTTATTTTTCTCTGAGCCAGCCGGCGCACGTGGCTGCCTGCGGTGCGAGTCATTGTCTGTCTCTTTGTTGGCGCGCGCCGTTATTGGGATTAGGAGACCTAACTTCTACAAATTCACCTTGACGAGAAGGCTCTGACCTATTTGAAGCTCGCCAGTTCTGATGGAATTCAGCTCTGTCGTTTTGTCGGTAGTGTACATAGTTTCTTGTTTGTCGGTCATGTGGTGGAGAATTTCTCCCGGAATCGTAACTGCGCGCTGAACTGTTGCGTCTGAAATTATCCTGTCTCCCTTGATAATAATAGTTCTGGTTACCATATTGTCTGCTTCTATGATTGTCTCTGTGACAGTCATTACTATGGAAGTGCGGTCTTTCTCTGTAACTATTACTCTGCCAGTGGTTGTCATACGGGTGGTGTCTGTTTTGATCACAATTTGTGTTGTGAGAATAGCCTTGTCGTGTCCAGTTATTATTTCTTTCATCGCGGAATTGCGACGGATGTGACCTGTAGTGATTGTTTTCCTGTTTTTGCATCCCGCGACTGTCTGTGTCAATTTCTAATTATTGTAACAGTCCCTGAAATGCTTCAATGTCGACTTTGCAACGGCCTGCCAAAATAATATGCCGTAAATATTCAGGCAATTTGATTAAACAAATGCGGATGAGTTCTGACGGGCTGTATGGGTTTGACAGGTACTGATTCTTGAGCAACATGTCTTCAAAATATTTCACAAGACTGGAAAATTCAGATTGTTTCATCATCATGATGCCATGTTTTACTCGGTCTTGTGTGGCTTGGGACCAATATGCTGAGAGGAAGGCATGGTAAAATTCTCCTTCACTGTGGCAATCGTGAATGACCGATCGCATTCTTACAGCTGGTTCATTCTCTAAGTAGCCACACATAAATTCTAATCTGTGCTCTAGTGACCAGTTGGGAGGAAAACAATGAGAGAATTGATGGAGCCACGCTTGTGGATGAATGTCGTTGCCAGAATTCTTAAATGTTTTGAATTTACGTGTAGTAATGAACAGCTTATAGTCAAAATCATCATTTCGGCGAGTCGCATGTCGGTCATTGTTACGTCGTTTCGGCGGTTCCATCTCAAAATTCGGTGTACCTTGCCAATTTCTTTCATAATTTCCGAAGTGCCCTGTGTTATTATTTTGTGGCTGTTCCGTATTTCTATGTCCCTCTTCCCGTATTGGAGCGCGGGTGTCCTCTGAAATACGTAATTGTTGTATTACCTGTGTCAGCTGATCTTGTACTTCCCGGGTTTTTCTTTGGTGTTGCGTATTAATTTGATTCTGATTTTGTTTGGATTTCCTAATTTGTTCTAACTCTTCTGTGTCATTAAAGACTACCGGTTTTGTGTCATTCAGATTATCATCTACCTTCGTAGATAAATTATTTAGCTAATCCGAAAGTTCAACTACTTTCTCTGATAATGAACTAATGTCCTCCATGTGTCTTTCTGAACCAATTTTCAGAGTATCTACTGTGTCCTTTAAGTTTTCTTGAGTTTTTGCAAGTTGCGTAACTGAATCGGTAGATGCAACTGAGTCAATTTTAGCTTGCAAGGTCTCATGATTTTCATGAACAATTGTTTGCAGTTCTTTTATGGCTGCTTCGTGATTCTGTAATGCCGCGAAAAAATAGGTTGGAAATGCTCACAAATTTGTGTTTTTACGTCATTACAGACTTTTTGACATTTCGATTCGATTTTATGTAATTCAGTAGTTAAATCTTCACGTGTTTGTTCAAGTGTATGTTCCACTGAGTCTAACTTTTGAAGCTTTTGCTCCATTGCGTCTAACTTTTGCTGTGTTTGTCTCTGATTTTTTTTCATTGTGTCTAACTTTTGAAGATTTTGTTCCATTGTGTCTAACTTTAGAAGCTTTTGCTGTGTTTGTCTCTGATTTTGTTCCACTGTGTCTTACTTTTGAAGCTTTTGCTGTGTTTGTCTCTGATTTTGTTCCATTGTGTCTAACTTTTGAAGCTTTTGCTGTGTCTGTCTCTGATTTTGTTCCATTGTGTCTAACTTTTGAAGCTTTTGTCCCATTTGTTGCATTAATTATAATAACAATGCACTCGTGTCTGAAACATGTTCCTTAGTGCTATTCAGCAATGCATTTGAACCGGCAATATTGGCAGTTTGAAAAACAGAAAATGTGTCTTGACTTATTTGAGAAAGTGGTGAGGACGCAAACCTGAATCTACAGTATTTGCAAGAATGTGTCCTGTCATTTCGGACTCCTGAGGCGAGCTGTTGCCGACTGATCGATAATTGTTCCCTGTTCACTACTTATTTCACTGTCTACACCATTGTTTGCAGCCCGCTCTATTTCCCTATGTACAATTACCAAATTACTACTTTGAACATTAGTTAATTCATTACTCGGTGGCGCTAACACACTGCTTTCGTCTTCACTGTCATTTCTCAGTTTACTTTGGAGCCTAGTACTACGTTTTTCACACGCCATTATTGTCACAATATTTCACACGACAACATAGAAAAAAAAACAATTTGAAGAGCAAAAATAAGAGAATACATTAACATAGAAAATAATATCTAGTTAATTGCAAGCGCAGCTGCGAAATACTTGGTGCAACTCTACATGCATGCTACAACTGTTGTACTGTACAACAATGAAAGACTACAACTACAAAGGAGATTCTCTCTACAATTACGCGCTAGCAATAAACAAAATCTACATTAATTACATAAACTACAAGAAAAAATCAAAAGATTCCAGTGAGGTATCCTTGGCTAAGGGTCGACATATGAAACGTCCCCTTTTAAAAATTTATACAAGACTGTGCTTAAACTGACACACAATAGTTTTTAGAGCAACGCAATCTGACTTCCTAAAATCCCTACGAAAGAATGGCCCTGACTAACATTAACCTATACGTTACACAAATCACTTACCTCACAAAAATCTTCGTTACTCGAACTACTGCAATACAGCGAGCGCCACTACCGCCAGCTAACTAAAAGATTCAAACTACAGAAGTCACTAACTACTGAGGCACAGTTAGCAAATGAAAGATTTTAATAGAGAACAAACAATGTATTTACCTTAATAGTCATAATATATATATCAGTTCATGACACCAATTCTTACAAATTTCAAAACTCCGCCATCTCTCCCCCACGTCGACCACTGCTGGCGGCTCACCTCCAACTGCGCAACGCTACGCGCTGTTAGAATCCAGCTGCCGCTGCCCAACACTACAATGGCGAGTATTACAACAATGCCAACCAGGCACATACTGCACACGGCACAGCCAGTGATTTTCATACAGAGCGCTACGTGGCGGCGGCGTTACCAATAAAAAAACCTAAACCGCCTACTTACATATCGTTATGTCGATGTTCCTTATCGCCATACCGAGAGCTGATAATGATATTCTCTTAAATATCGATAAATCGGATTTCCGATTTTTCAAAAATATCAACAGTCCTAGGTCGAAGTGTCAAGCGATGACATAAAGCGTGAGGCCTCCTCTCGGCAGTACCTTTTTTGAGACCTGGAGCCCTTCTGCCTGAACGGCGGCTCATAGAGCAGCAGCCTTACCTAGCTCTCTGATCACTGCTCAGTGACGTTGTTGTGGCTAGGTCATACTTCAGACTGAAAAACTGATGGGGAGATTATGACGGAGATGATGGGGGTCACAAGTCCAAGAAGAAGTGTTGCTAATGGCTGAATGGAGGCATTTATTTGTGGTAGGAGCCTGCTTCCTGCCCAGTAGATGGCCACGGAAGAGCAGAATCGTGCTATTCGTGTAATAAACCAGACCACTAGCAAAACAGACCATTACACTGCAGATTGCTATGCCAGAATTATTGTAGCATCTATTTGCAGGATTTCATGGCTATCAGTCCTGTATGCCCCTTGGCTGGTTAGAAAATCTTGTCTATGGCTGATGTCAAAATAGCTTTTCCCTGCTTGGGAAATTTGATCCCCTAAATTTCAGGCTGTTAGTGAATCTGCGAAATGTTAAACAACATGGTACTGCTGTACCTACATCGTTTTCCGGCACCTGATTTTTTTTTTACATTGTCTGTTCTTTCTCCATGCACATTCCATCTGTTAGTGTATCGCCATAGGTACACTCACTGGGAGTCGAGGTGGGTGGACAGCTCTCGGACGATGGTTAACATAGGACACACAAGTGACGCCCAGGATTAAGAGCCAATATCCTATTACTACGATACAATGATGGTACACACTCCAGAATTGCTGAATACGGGATAATATCTGTTATGCACTAATTTACCCATACCTCATGGCTGTTGGATTCTAAAGAGAAATGTTATGCAGGTAGGTTAACTCCTTTTCTGGCAGTATTTGAAAATGGTTACCAGATAGATACATTAAGTCTGTTTCTCGTACACCCTTCAGGAAATGTCCTAGGAGCAGAGGGGTAGAACTTATATGCGATTGCAGGCTTTCTCGGCGTATTTCAGCTATGAAATTTTCATGGGTTTCTAGCCGAGTGGCGTCGTCTACATCTACATCTACATCCATACACCGCAAGCCACCTGACGGTGTGTGGCGGAGGGTACCTCTATCGGTTTTCCCTTCCATTCCAGTCTTGCATTGTTCGTGGAATACAGTCTTCTAGTCGCATCGTTTCAATGGATTGCGTATCCATCATCTTCGTCTGAAGGCGATGGATACGCAGTCCATTGAAACGTTGCAACGTGGAATACAGTCTTTTAGTCGCATCGTTTCAATGGATTGCGTATCCATCATCTTCGCCTCAAGACGATGGATACGCAATCCATTGAAACGTTGCGACTGAAAGACGACGCCACTCTGCTGATAAACCGTGAAGATTTCATAGTCGCAATATATCAATGGACTGTGTATCCATCATCTTCGCCTGTAGACGATGGATACGCAGTCCATTGAAACGTTGCGACTGTAGGACGACGCCACTCTGCTGATAAAACGTGAAGATTTCATAGCAGGGTAGAAGTTTACTGCCGTAGCACTGCTTGGTTTATAGCTTTTTGTAATTGCGATGCTTCTACTCGAGCATCTCCTATACTGTTGGCAAAGGCATGCAAAAGTGTCGCCAAAGCTAACTACATGTCTAACAAATTAGTTGAGTACATAGTATCCTCAAACCCCGGTTAACATCCGTCGCCCTCTTTATGTAACTAGTAGTCATCTCTGTCGTTACTCCTCACAGTAATCTAGTACTATTAAACATGTCCTGTGCTAGGCTTGCCAACGGGTTGTATGCCATTCTAACAGACTTCTATTGCCCTCTATTTCTGCTTGTACATAGTTTCACGTCCATCGATGATCTAAAATGACGACGAATTCTTGCTGAGTAAATAAAACTCGACCCTCTAGCGGTCACACCTGTAGAGTGCCCATCCTAATGCGCCTGAAGAAGTGCAGCAGCACCAATAATGCGAAGCTTTTTGTAGTCATCTTCTTGGGTCATATTATCTAAATGAGGGTAACTCCAAACACCGACCATCCTCTTTAGCACGTATGGCAACATATGTAGGGACAGGAGCAGGTAGCTTACTCTGTTGTGCCACTTTCCCCTCTCTTGGGACCAATAATGGTAATGGTAGTAAAGCTTCTCATGCAGTCATAAAAGAACCGAATATTCCCAAATTGGAGGGTAGTCATTTGAGTGTTAGGTGTTAGTTTCACATTTACTGGTGAGGTCATCCCGACTGTTTGGTACAAACCGTGGTAATGAACAAAGAAAATTCCCCTTCGGAGTGTAAGGGCTCATCAGCATCACCCAGTGTCCTTCACTTGAAATTCTATTGCACCATTGGGTCCTGTCATTCCCGAACCTTTGTAATCACTCACTTTACTTGGCACCACACCGCATATAAGGTCATCACAATATTTGGTATTTAGTACCTGTTTCCTCGTATTCTGAATTTTACTATCTTGAATGACGATGGCATATTATGCCCATACACCAACTTGTACAATAATAAATCCATATTCCTGCGAATCTTCGAATTTAAAACTGCAACGAGGTAACAATGTATCTCAATCATTATAAATGCTGTTGGCATAGTGACTCAGCAATTTCCCTGACAGCTGGTGAACACATTCCAGCCTTCCACTTTATTGTGGATGTAGTACCCTAGTTCTTAATTTATGACTTCGTGACAAACGACAAAGTTGCTTCATCTGTTATGGTGCCTTGGTCCATAACCATTGTTCCTGGAGCATCAAACGTTAATATCCAATTATTAGCTATCGCTTTGTCATCTTCCTCATTTGCAATAACGTTTCTTTCAGCATGACGTAAAATGAGATCTGTCACTTTTCATAGCAGTTTCCTGCTGGAATTTGACCAAAAGGACCTAAGCTGTCAGAAACGATCATCTCACATCTCTGGTAATCTCTGCAGCGGAATACATTGACGGCTTAACTCTGCATGTGGCACACATGGTACATACACTACATACACTCCTGGAAATGGAAAAAGAACACATTGACACCGGTGTGTCAGACCCACCATACTTGCTCCGGACACTGCGAGAGGGCTGTACAAGCAATGATCACACGCACGGCACAGCGGACACACCAGGAACCGCGGTGTTGGCCGTCGAACGGCGCTAGCTGCGCAGCATTTGTGCACCGCCGCCGTCAGTGTCAGCCAGTTTGCCGTGGCATACGGAGCTCCATCGCAGTCTTTAACACTGGTAGCATGCCGCGACAGCGTGGACGTGAACCGTATGTGCAGTTGACGGACTTTGAGCGAGGGCGTATAGTGGGCAAGCGGGAGGCAAGGTGGACGTACCGCCGAATTGCTCAACACGTGGGGCGTGAGGTCTCCACAGTACATCGATGTTGTCGCCAGTGGTCGGCGGAAGGTGCACGTGCCCGTCGACCTGGGACCGGACCGCAGCGACGCACGGATGCACGCCAAGACCGTAGGATCCTACGCAGTGGCGTAGGGGACCGCACCGCCACTTCCCAGCAAATTAGGGACGCTGTTGCTCCTGGGGTATCGGCGAGGACCATTCGCAACCGTCTCCATGAAGCTGGGCTACGGTCCCGCACACCGTTAGGCCGTCTTCCGCTCACGCCCCAACATCGTGCAGCCAGCCTCCAGTGGTGTCGCGACAGGCGTGAATTGAGGGACGAATGGAGACGTGTCGTCTTCAGCGATGAGAGTCGCTTCTGCCTTGGTGCCAATGATGGTCGTATGCGTGTTTTGCGCCGTGCAGGTGAGCGCCACAATCAGGACTGCATATGACCCAGGCACACAGGGCCAACACCCGGCGTCATGGTGTGGGGAGCGATCTCCTACACTGGCCGTACACCTCTGGTGATCGTCGAGGGAACACTGAATAGTGCACGGTACATCCAAACCGTCATCGAACCCATCGTTCTACCATTCCTAGAGCGGCAAGGGAACTTGCTGTTCCAACAGGACAATGCACGTCCGCATGTATCCCGTGCCACCCAACGTGCTCTAGAAGGTGTACATCAACTACCCTGGCCAGCAAGATCTCCGGATCTGTCCCCCATTGAGCATGTTTGGGATTGGATGAAGCGTCGTCTCACGCGGGCTGCACGTCCAGCACAAACGCTGGTCCAACTGAGGCGCCAGGTGGAAATGGCATGGCAAGCCGTTCCACAGGACTACATCCAGCATCTCTAGGATCGTCTCCATGGGAGAATAGCAGCCTGCATTGCTGCGAATTGTGGATATACACTGTACTAGTGCCGACATTGTGCATGCTCTGTTGCCTGTGTCTATGTGCCTGTGGTTCTGTCAGTGTGATCATGTTATGTATCTGTATGTGTCAATAAAGTTTCCCCTTCCTGAGACAATGAATTCACGGTGTTCTTATTTCAATTTCCAGGAGTGTAGTTGTTGTTTGCCCTATTTGTAATTCTGTTGTTGTAGGATCCTGCGCCCTGTAAGAACGTTATCATTCATCTGTTTTAATACTTCATCTCACGACATAGCTGGTACTACAACAAGAGCTCCTAGATACTTTTACTTAGATAACCTTCTGTCACACACAATGAAATATACTCACATAGCGAATAGCTTACAGTCTTCATAGCCTTCTTGCTAATTTCATCACTCTGTAGTGGTCGTAACTCATTTACCATAAGACAGCCCATCTGGATTTCCGTGTCTTGCCTGGTTGGCGAATGACCTAAAAATCAAATCCACTTAGTTTTAGTGGCCACCACATTAACCTGTCATAAATATCCCTTAAAATTTTGAGCTACTTCAAGGCTGCATGTCTTGTTGCAATTTTAAATTTCCTCCCAAGGAAACAACACTGAAAGTATGCTACGCTGTATATCAGGTTCTGGATCTTCTTCTCTGCTGCAGACTTGGTCCCTCTTGTTCTGTTGAAATTACAGTAAGCAACTGGATGTTTGGTGCAATCTGCTTCCTGACGCAATATACAGCTCAATTTTCGAAATTTTGGGAAAATAATACTAGTCCGGCTGTTAAAAGTTCTTTCAACCAGTTGAATAACCAGTTGAATGCATCTTTGCAATAAAATGACCAGATAAACCTCCCTACTTTCTGCAAGTGGACATGCAGTCAGCAAAAATTGGCACAAACTTACGGTAATAACTCGTTAGGCCTATGAAAGACTACAACACCCTCTAAAATGGGATGTCAGACAAGCCTGTAGAGCTTCTATTACCTGCGGTCATCTAGACTCCCTCATAACTAACGACAGACACTAAAGACTCTACTTTCTCTGATGCAAAGTGACGTCTATTAATACTGCCTGGTTGGGCGCAATACACAGAACTGCATAAGCACTTCCCTCAGTAGAACATGTATTCTTCCATGTTCTTTTCAGAGACTATGTATTATCTTATATACACACATACACCACACATTGCCAACATTTCAGTCGCCACAAAACTTGGTCTGAGGGGCACTGAAAACCAGCTGGTCTATTTTTTAATCCAAATGGCATATGCCGATACTGATAAAATCCTGATGGAATAACAAATGCTGCCTTTCGCCCATTTTCTTTTGCTGCTTCTAACTGGTGATAGCCACTCCACAAACCTGTGGTAATAAAACATGAGTGCATTGGCACAAATTAGCCAAAGTTTCCATTACATACAAGATTAGATGAGCACCTGCAACAGTTAACAGTAATCACAACAAAAACAATACATCTTCGTCCCATCCTTACTCTTCTTCAGGATGATTACCTCTCATGTTCCCCAGGCACTGGTACTTTCTACAATAACATCATCTCAAAATGCCCAGTTGCAGGTAATGTGATATTCCGTACAGTTTCGATACACAGACAGTTGGTTCTCAGTTTGGATTCTACGGTGTGTCACTGGGGTTGATGGCAAAGACACAGAAGGATTAAACAGATCCTCATATTAACATAACTGCTCCATAGTCTATCCCTTGTGACCGACCCGTTACTGTATGCATACGATGCTCCTAGACATAAAACGTAATGGTTTATCTAACTTCTCATTTTCGTTTATTGGATCTACTACACAAATCAAATTTTTCTAACAAATTTGATCCTTTCAGTCATCCATAGTATATGTTCTAGACCATGCAGTATTCTGTCTCAAGAGTCGATTTTAAAGGACTTTGCACACAGCTTAGATGGCTTACTTCATGTCTGATTCATGCCATGTGGCAGTATAATATTCTCAGTCATAGTATGCCTTGATTGTGTCTTAATCATCGCCTATATGAAGCCAAAATTACATATAAACCATGAGACTTTCCACCACAATGTGGAAACACAATACAACTGAATCTAGTGAAGAAACATCATTTTCAGTCTCTCCTCTTAACCTGTATTGTAGAGTCTACAATGTCCTTTCCCGTATTTGGTACAAACTTGCCATGTACAACTTCAGACAATCGTCCTATAAAAATCTATTATGTTTACTGTCATCCATTAAGAGATCTAACAAAAATTCCGCCACTGCACACGTTTCGGCTTGGTTTAAATTCTCTGAGATCGCCCCTCGGGATCTTTAACGGTGAGTTATTATTCCTTGCTTTGTCCACCTGTCATGTCCTTTCTTATGCTTTTGCCTGCAGTCCCATTCCAAGTGCCATTTCCACATACATTTACTACACTGTGCCCACTTATCGGTCCTTTGTTAGGCTTCCGCCTGCAATTACTTTCTGGATAACCTGTCCACCTGCATTTGTTACAGCGCTGATCACAATATTCCCGCCGTTTGTGTCCCATTCGTTCACACCTGTAACACTTAACACTTGAGCTAAAAATTTCTTTTATGTCCAAATCTCGGTCACCGCATCTGTCTCTTTCAATGCTATCGCAATGGATGGAGTTTCAACTAAGTTCTTTGGAAACACTGCCCGCCCTTTTATTGACACATCATGCAGCAGCACTTGCAAAAACGTATCCGTGCTATCTGTTATGCCTCTTTCAGAAGGAACTACTTTCTCTTACTTTGTATGTATTGACGTTCCGGTTACTAATCCTGTTCACAATGTCTGCAACGGACCCCACTGCTTTTGTGACACTTTGCTCAACCGCTGCTGTATAGCTGTACAAGACCTTCCATTACACTTAGAAATATTTGTCAATTCTTCAGTTCTTCTTCGTCTCGTCATCTTCCTCCAACCGTAAGTTGGTCCTACTCAAAAGCTGATCCTCCAACAAATATTCTAGCTTAGCGGTTATTAACAAGTTATAAACGAATCCTGAAACATCTTCTCAAGCTTTACCAGAAGAAAGAGAAGATAGGGTACCGGAACTAGTGTCTTATTTTCGTCAGTCTTCTGACTGATTTGATGCGGCCCGCCACGAATTCCTCTCCTGTGCCAACCTCTTCATCTCAGAGTAGCACTTACAACCTACGTCCTCATTTATTTAATGGATGCATTCCAATCTCTGTCTTCCTCTACAGTTTTTTGCCCTCTACAGCTCCCTCTAGTACCATGGAAGACATCCTGACCCTTCTCCTTATCAATGTTTTCCACATATTTCTCTCTTCTCCGATTCTGCGTAGAACCTCCTCATTCCTTACTTTATCAGTCCACCTAATTTTCAACATTCGTCTGTCGCACAACATCTCAAATGCTTCGATTCTCTTCTGTTCCAGGTTTCTCACAGTCCATGTTTCACTTCCATAGA
The DNA here is from genome assembly GCF_023897955.1 of Schistocerca gregaria. Classification (NCBI taxonomy): domain Eukaryota; kingdom Metazoa; phylum Arthropoda; class Insecta; order Orthoptera; family Acrididae; genus Schistocerca; species Schistocerca gregaria. Next base: position 199,966,968 of record NC_064922.1, read on the forward strand.
ATGCTGTACTCCAGATGTACATTCTCAGAAATTTCTTCCTCAAATTAAGGCCCATGTTTGATATTAGGAGACTTCTCTTGGTCAGGAATACATTTTCTGGCATTACTAGTTGCTTTTGATGTCCTCCTCACTCCGTCCGTAACTGGTTATTTTACTGCCTAGGTAGCAGACTTCCTTAACTTCATCTACTTCGTGACTATCAATTCTGATGTTAAGTTTCTCACTGTTCTCATTTCTACTTCTTCTTATTACCTTCGCTTTTATTCGATTTACTCTGTACTCATTAGACTGTTCATTCCGCTCAGCAGATCATGTAATTCTTTTTCACTGTCACGCAAGATAGCAATGTCATCAGCGAATCGTCTCATTTACGCTCTTTCATCTTGAATTTTAATTCCACTCCGGAACCTTGCTTTTATTTCCATCATTGCTTCCTCGATGTACAGATTGAACAGTAGGGGCGAAAGGCTACATCCTTGTCTTACACCATTACGAGCACTTCGTTCTTTGTCGTTCACTCTTATTATTCCCTCTTGGCTGTTGTGCATATTGTATATGGCCCGTCTCTCCCGATAGGTTACCCCTAATTGTTGCAGAATTTCGAACATCTTGCACCAGTTTACATTGTCGAACGCTTTTTCCAGGTCGACAAATCCTATGATAGTGTCTTGATTTTTCTTTAGTCTTTCTTCCATTATTAACCGCAACGTCAGAATTGCCTCTCTCGTCCCTTTACCTAAACTAATGCCAAACTAATCATCATCTAGCGCATTTTAAATTTTCTTTTCCATTCTTCTGTATACAATTCCTGTCAGCAACTTCGATGCATGAGCTGTTAAGCTGATTGTGCGATAATTCTCGCACTTGTCAGCTCTCGCAGTCTTTGGAATTGTGTGGATGACGCTTCTCCGAAAGTCAGATGGCATATCGCCAGACTCATACATTCTGCACACCAACGTGAAAAGTCGTTTTAGCCGGCCGCGGTGGTCTCGCGGTTCTAGGCGCGCAGTTCGGAGCCGTGAGGCTGCTACGGTCGCAGGTTCGAATCCTGCCTCGAGCATGGATGTGTGTGATGTCCTCAGGTTAGTTAGGTTTAAGTAGTTCTAAGTTCTAGGGGACTAATGACCACAGCAGTTGAGTCCCATAGTGCTCAGAGCCATTTGAACCATTTTTGAAAAGTCGTTTTGTTGCCACTCCCCCCAATGATTTTAGAAAATGTGATTGAATCAGCCTTGTTTCATCTTAGTCCTCCAAAGCTCTTTTAAATTCTGATTTCAATACTGGATCCGCTATCTATTCTAAATCCACTCCTGTGTCTTCTTCTATCACATCTTCCCCTTATAGACGGTTTCAGTGTATTCTGTCCATCTACCCGCTCTCTGCTCTGGATTTTAAAGCAGAATTCCCATTTATCATTGTTATTACCCATGCTTTTAATGTCACCGAAGGTTGTTTTCACCTTCCTGTATGTTGAGTCTGTCCTTCGGACAATAAAGTCTTTTTAAGTGTCTTCACATTTTTCCTTCAGCCATTTCGTCTTAGCTTTCCTACACTTCTTGTTTATTTCAGTCCTCAGCGACGTGTATCTCAATATTCCTGATGTTGCCGGAACAATTTTGTATTTCCTCTTTTCATCGATGAATTGAAGTTGGTAGGTTGGTTTTTGGGGGAGGAGACCAGACAGCGAGATCATCGGTCTCATCGGATTAGGGGCGGATGGAGAAGGAAGTTGGCCGTGCCCTTTGAAAGGAACCATCCCGGCATTTACCTGGAGCGATTTAGGGAAATCACGGAAAACCTAAATCAGGATGGCCGGACGCGGGATTGAACCGTCGTCCTCCCGAATGAGAGTCCAGTGTGCTAACCACTGCGCCAACTCGCTCGGTGATGAATTGAAGTATTTCTTTTGTTACCCATGGTTTCTTCGCAGTTACCTTCTTTGTACCTGTGTTTTCCTTCTCAGCTTCTGCGATGGCCCTTTTTAGAGATGCTCATTCCTCTTCAACTGTACTGCCTAGTGAGCTATTCCTTATTGCTTATCTACAGCCTTGGAGAACCTCGACCGTATCTTATCATTTCTTAGTACTTCAATATCCCACTTCTTTGCGTATTGATTCTTCCTGAATAATGTCTTAAACTTCATCCTACTCTTAATGACTACAATATTGTGATCTGAGTCTATATCTGCTTCTGAGTATACCTTACTATCCAGAATGTGATTTCCGAATCTCTGGCTGACGATGATGTAATCTAACTGAAATCTTCCCGTATCACCGGGCCTTTTCCAAGGATACCTTCTTCTCTTGTGATTCTTGAACAGAGTATTCGCTATTACTAGCTGAAACTTGTTACAGAACCCAATTAGTCTTTCTCCTATGTCATTCCTTGCCCCAACCCCATACCCTCCTGTAACCTTTTCTTCTACTCCTTCTCCCATAACTGCATTCCAGTCCCCAATGAATATTAGATTTTTATCCCCCGTTACATACTGTATTATCCTTTCAATATCCTCACACACTTTCTCTCTCTTGATATTCAGCATGCGACGTCGGCATGTACAGCTGTATACCTGTTGTCGGTGTTGGTTTACTGTCGATTCTGATGAGAACAGCCCTGTCACTTAACTGTTTACAGTAACACACTCTCTGCCCTCCATGTCTTCTTTCCAGTTCACTTCACTGACCCCTACTGTATCTAGGTTGAGCCTATCCATTTCACGTTTCAGAGTTTCTAGTTTCCCTACCACGTTCAAGCTTCTTACGCCCCACGTCCCGACTCGTAGAACGTTATCTTTCTGGTACCTCCCCTTTGGTAGTCCTCTCCCGGTGATCCGAATGGGGGAATATTCGGGAATATTTTGGCTATGGAGAGATCATCATGCCATTTCTTCAATTAGGGGCCACATGTCCTGTGGATACACGTTACGTGTCTTTATTTTTATATATAATACATACTGTATTATCCTTTCAATATCCTCACACACTTTCTCTCTCTTGATATTCAGCATGCGACGTCGGCATGTACAGCTGTATACCTGTTGTCGGTGTTGGTTTACTGTCGATTCTGATGAGAACAGCCCTGTCACTTAACTGTTTACAGTAACACACTCTCTGCCCTCCATGTCTTCTTTCCAGTTCACTTCACTGACCCCTACTGTATCTAGGTTGAGCCTATCCATTTCACGTTTCAGAGTTTCTAGTTTCCCTACCACGTTCAAGCTTCTTACGCCCCACGTCCCGACTCGTAGAACGTTATCTTTCTGGTACCTCCCCTTTGGTAGTCCTCTCCCGGTGATCCGAATGGGGGAATATTCGGGAATATTTTGGCTATGGAGAGATCATCATGCCATTTCTTCAATTAGGGGCCACATGTCCTGTGGATACACGTTACGTGTCTTTATTTTTATAAATAATACATACTGTATTATCCTTTCAATATCCTCACACACTTTCTCTCTCTTGATATTCAGCATGCGACGTCGGCATGTACAGCTGTATACCTGTTGTCGGTGTTGGTTTACTGTCGATTCTGATGAGAACAGCCCTGTGACTTAACTGTTTACAGTAACACACTCTCTGCCCTCCATGTCTTCTTTCCAGTTCACCTCACTGACCCCTACTGTATCTAGGTTGAGCCTATCCATTTCACGTTTCAGAGTTTCTAGTTTCCCTACCACGTTCAAGCTTCTTACGCCCCACGTCCCGACTCGTAGAACGTTATCTTTCTGGTACCTCCCCTTTGGTAGTCCTCTCCCGGTGATCCGAATGGGGGAATATTCGGGAATATTTTGGCTATGGAGAGATCATCATGCCATTTCTTCAATTAGGGGCCACATGTCCTGTGGATACACGTTACGTGTCTTTATTTTTATATGTAATACATACTGTATTATCCTTTCAGTATCCTCACACACTTTCTCTCTCTTGATATTCAGCATGCGACGTCGGCATGTACAGCTGTATACCTGTTGTCGGTGTTGGTTTACTGTCGATTCTGATGAGAACAGCCCTGTCACTTAACTGTTTACAGTAACACACTCTCTGCCCTCCATGTCTTCTTTCCAGTTCACTTCACTGACCCCTACTGTATCTAGGTTGAGCCTATCCATTTCACGTTTCAGAGTTTCTAGTTTCCCTACCACGTTCAAGCTTCTTACGCCCCACGTCCCGACTCGTAGAACGTTATCTTTCTGGTACCTCCCCTTTGGTAGTCCTCTCCCGGTGATCCGAATGGGGGAATATTCGGGAATATTTTGGCTATGGAGAGATCATCATGCCATTTCTTCAATTAGGGGCCACATGTCCTGTGGATACACGTTACGTGTCTTTATTTTTATATATAATACATACTGTATTATCCTTTCAATATCCTCACACACTTTCTCTCTCTTGATATTCAGCATGCGACGTCGGCATGTACAGCTGTATACCTGTTGTCGGTGTTGGTTTACTGTCGATTCTGATGAGAACAGCCCTGTCACTTAACTGTTTACAGTAACACACTCTCTGCCCTCCATGTCTTCTTTCCAGTTCACTTCACTGACCCCTACTGTATCTAGGTTGAGCCTATCCATTTCACGTTTCAGAGTTTCTAGTTTCCCTACCACGTTCAAGCTTCTTACGCCCCACGTCCCGACTCGTAGAACGTTATCTTTCTGGTACCTCCCCTTTGGTAGTCCTCTCCCGGTGATCCGAATGGGGGAATATTCGGGAATATTTTGGCTATGGAGAGATCATCATGCCATTTCTTCAATTAGGGGCCACATGTCCTGTGGATACACGTTACGTGTCTTTATTTTTATATATAATACATACTGTATTATCCTTTCAATATCCTCACACACTTTCTCTCTCTTGATATTCAGCATGCGACGTCGGCATGTACAGCTGTATACCTGTTGTCGGTGTTGGTTTACTGTCGATTCTGATGAGAACAGCCCTGTCACTTAACTGTTTACAGTAACACACTCTCTGCCCTCCATGTCTTCTTTCCAGTTCACTTCACTGACCCCTACTGTATCTAGGTTGAGCCTATCCATTTCACGTTTCAGACTTTCTAGTTTCCCTACCACGTTCAAGCTTCTTACGCCCCACGTCCCGACTCGTAGAACGTTATCTTTCTGGTACCTCCCCTTTGGTAGTCCTCTCCCGGTGATCCGAATGGGGGAATATTCGGGAATATTTTGGCTATGGAGAGATCATCATGCCATTTCTTCAATTAGGGGCCACATGTCCTGTGGATACACGTTACATGTCTTTATTTTTATATGTAATACATACTGTATTATCCTTTCAATATCCTCACACACTTTCTCTCTCTTGATATTCAGCATGCGACGTCGGCATGTACAGCTGTATACCTGTTGTCGGTGTTGGTTTACTGTCGATTCTGATGAGAACAGCCCTGTCACTTAACTGTTTACAGTAACACACTCTCTGCCCTCCATGTCTTCTTTCCAGTTCACTTCACTGACCCCTACTGTATCTAGGTTGAGCCTATCCATTTCACGTTTCAGAGTTTCTAGTTTCCCTACCACGTTCAAGCTTCTTACGCCCCACGTCCCGACTCGTAGAACGTTATCTTTCTGGTACCTCCCCTTTGGTAGTCCTCTCCCGGTGATCCGAATGGGGGAATATTCGGGAATATTTTGGCTATGGAGAGATCATCATGCCATTTCTTCAATTAGGGGCCACATGTCCTGTGGATACACGTTACGTGTCTTTATTTTTATATGTAATACATACTGTATTATCCTTTCAATATCCTCACACACTTTCTCTCTCTTGATATTCAGCATGCGACGTCGGCATGTACAGCTGTATACCTGTTGTCGGTGTTGGTTTACTGTCGATTCTGATGAGAACAGCCCTGTCACTTAACTGTTTACAGTAACACACTCTCTGCCCTCCATGTCTTCTTTCCAGTTCACTTCACTGACCCCTACTGTATCTAGGTTGAGCCTATCCATTTCACGTTTCAGAGTTTCTAGTTTCCCTACCACGTTCAAGCTTCTTACGCCCCACGTCCCGACTCGTAGAACGTTATCTTTCTGGTACCTCCCCTTTGGTAGTCCTCTCCCGGTGATCCGAATGGGGGAATATTCGGGAATATTTTGGCTATGGAGAGATCATCATGCCATTTCTTCAATTAGGGGCCACATGTCCTGTGGATACACGTTACGTGTCTTTATTTTTATATATAATACATACTGTATTATCCTTTCAATATCCTCACACACTTTCTCTCTCTTGATATTCAGCATGCGACGTCGGCATGTACAGCTGTATACCTGTTGTCGGTGTTGGTTTACTGTCGATTCTGATGAGAACAGCCCTGTCACTTAACTGTTTACAGTAACACACTCTCTGCCCTCCATGTCTTCTTTCCAGTTCACTTCACTGACCGCTACTGTATCTAGGTTGAGCCTATCCATTTCACGTTTTAGAGTTTCTAGTTTCCCTACCACGTTCAAGCTTCTTACGCCCCACGTCCCGACTCGTAGAACGTTATCTTTCTGGTACCTCCCCTTTGGTAGTCCTCTCCCGGTGATCCGAATGGGGGAATATTCGGGAATATTTTGGCTATGGAGAGATCATCATGCCATTTCTTCAATTAGGGGCCACATGTCCTGTGGATACACGTTACGTGTCTTTATTTTTATATATAATACATACTGTATTATCCTTTCAATATCCTCACACACTTTCTCTCTCTTGATATTCAGCATGCGACGTCGGCATGTACAGCTGTATACCTGTTGTCGGTGTTGGTTTACTGTCGATTCTGATGAGAACAGCCCTGTCACTTAACTGTTTACAGTAACACACTCTCTGCCCTCCATGTCTTCTTTCCAGTTCACCTCACTGACCCCTACTGTATCTAGGTTGAGCCTATCCATTTCACGTTTCAGAGTTTCTAGTTTCCCTACCACGTTCAAGCTTCTTACGCCCCACGTCCCGACTCGTAGAACGTTATCTTTCTGGTACCTCCCCTTTGGTAGTCCTCTCCCGGTGATCCGAATGGGGGAATATTCGGGAATATTTTGGCTATGGAGAGATCATCATGCCATTTCTTCAATTAGGGGCCACATGTCCTGTGGATACACGTTACGTGTCTTTATTTTTATATGTAATACATACTGTATTATACTTTCAATATCCTCACACACTTTCTCTCTCTTGATATTCAGCATGCGACGTCGGCATGTACAGCTGTATACCTGTTGTCGGTGTTGGTTTACTGTCGATTCTGATGAGAACAGCCCTGTCACTTAACTGTTTACAGTAACACACTCTCTGCCCTCCATGTCTTCTTTCCAGTTCACTTCACTGACCCCTACTGTATCTAGGTTGAGCCTATCCATTTCACGTTTCAGAGTTTCTAGTTTCCCTACCACGTTCAAGCTTCTTACGCCCCACGTCCCGACTCGTAGAACGTTATCTTTCTGGTACCTCCCCTTTGGTAGTCCTCTCCCGGTGATCCGAATGGGGGAATATTCGGGAATATTTTGGCTATGGAGAGATCATCATGCCATTTCTTCAATTAGGGGCCACATGTCCTGTGGATACACGTTACGTGTCTTTATTTTTATATGTAATACATACTGTATTATCCTTTCAATATCCTCACACACTTTCTCTCTCTTGATATTCAGCATGCGACGTCGGCATGTACAGCTGTATACCTGTTGTCGGTGTTGGTTTACTGTCGATTCTGATGAGAACAGCCCTGTGACTTAACTGTTTACAGTAACACACTCTCTGCCCTCCATGTCTTCTTTCCAGTTCACTTCACTGACCCCTACTGTATCTAGGTTGAGCCTATCCATTTCACGTTTCAGAGTTTCTAGTTTCCCTACCACGTTCAAGCTTCTTACGCCCCACGTCCCGACTCGTAGAACGTTATCTTTCTGGTACCTCCCCTTTGGTAGTCCTCTCCCGGTGATCCGAATGGGGGAATATTCGGGAATATTTTGGCTATGGAGAGATCATCATGCCATTTCTTCAATTAGGGGCCACATGTCCTGTGGATACACGTTACGTGTCTTTATTTTTATATATAATACATACTGTATTATCCTTTCAATATCCTCACACACTTTCTCTCTCTTGATATTCAGCATGCGACGTCGGCATGTACAGCTGTATACCTGTTGTCGGTGTTGGTTTACTGTCGATTCTGATGAGAACAGCCCTGTCACTTAACTGTTTACAGTAACACACTCTCTGCCCTCCATGTCTTCTTTCCAGTTCACTTCACTGACCCCTACTGTATCTAGGTTGAGCCTATCCATTTCACGTTTCAGACTTTCTAGTTTCCCTACCACGTTCAAGCTTCTTACGCCCCACGTCCCGACTCGTAGAACGTTATCTTTCTGGTACCTCCCCTTTGGTAGTCCTCTCCCGGTGATCCGAATGGGGGAATATTCGGGAATATTTTGGCTATGGAGAGATCATCATGCCATTTCTTCAATTAGGGGCCACATGTCCTGTGGATACACGTTACATGTCTTTATTTTTATATGTAATACATACTGTATTATCCTTTCAATATCCTCACACACTTTCTCTCTCTTGATATTCAGCATGCGACGTCGGCATGTACAGCTGTATACCTGTTGTCGGTGTTGGTTTACTGTCGATTCTGATGAGAACAGCCCTGTCACTTAACTGTTTACAGTAACACACTCTCTGCCCTCCATGTCTTCTTTCCAGTTCACTTCACTGACCCCTACTGTATCTAGGTTGAGCCTATCCATTTCACGTTTCAGAGTTTCTAGTTTCCCTACCACGTTCAAGCTTCTTACGCCCCACGTCCCGACTCGTAGAACGTTATCTTTCTGGTACCTCCCCTTTGGTAGTCCTCTCCCGGTGATCCGAATGGGGGAATATTCGGGAATATTTTGGCTATGGAGAGATCATCATGCCATTTCTTCAATTAGGGGCCACATGTCCTGTGGATACACGTTACGTGTCTTTAATGCAGTGGATTCCATTGCTTTCTACATCCTCATGCCGCAGATCATTGCTGATTCTTCCGGGGCATTCTTAGGGGCAGTTTCCCGCTCCTAGGACAAGAGAGTGTCCTGAACCTCTGTACCCTCTGCCCTCTTTCACAAGGCCATTGGCAGAATGAGGGGTGACTTGTTATGCCGGAAGTCTTCGGCCGCCAATGCTGATTATTAATCAAAATGTAAGCAACGGACGAAGTAGAACGCGGGAGCGAAGACGTTTCGATTAAGAATCAAACACGCTACCCCTAGACCACGAAATCCGGTCTGTTGTCCAGTATGACTATTGGCATACAGCATGAGGACCTATCCTGTCTTAGTTTATCTTAGTGCAACTCTGTATTGTCTTTCTGCTACGTTTCTAGAACCTACTAATTAACACACCTAATTCTTTCGCTAGAGTGCTAACTGGCATGACTTCCACGCCTCCTACACTTGAAACAAGTCACGCGGGACGACTGGGTGTACAGAACACTATGATCCAACAAGATACGCTGCATACGTCTAACTGGGTGCAAACTGCTACTTGTGCCCTTGCAGTGCACTCTATAACCTCTTGAGCCACCGAACAAGTCCCCTTTCAGTGCATCAACTATTTATCGACTACTATAATCTGGGCAATTGGACAACATTGTGTACCCAGCACTATCCGATGCAAGAAAAGTCCCTTTGCATTCACCTCTTTGAAGTGATACTGCATATCCTTGTTTCGGGATGTCACTGATACGTAAACGTTATTAGAGCAGCGGCAATAGTGCTGGCTGGTATGAACGGTTCTGCCCAAAACGAAATGTGCTGGATCTGTGTGGGGAGATGGTCCGATGTTGCGGCAGGTTAAGAAAGTGTCTTTATTACGTACAGCTTCCATGCAAGATGCTGATGTCAGCACCCAGGGATCGGGCGGCTAGTGTGGACAGAGGTTTGGCAGTGTGTGGCCGCAGCATTACATGGCTGGTAGAACACACGGCCTTGCTGATACATGGCTGAAGTCAGCTCAGCTGGCCTCATGTATGTTGAAAACCGCTTCAGGCGTCTTGCAAGAGACAGAAAACGCCCCGAATTCAACCCTTTGCCTGTTAGGCGACGTCAGTGAGGAAGAAGCCTTCTCTCGGCGGTTGTGGAATCCTCATGAGCAGCTGGCGGCTCCCAGGCCAGTGGCTGCACCTACCTGACGACGAGGCTCGGTGATGTAGCGGCTCGGTTACAGAGAAGACACATGATCGGTGTGAATATTGTCACGGCAGTGGCGGGAGTCGGAAGTTTAGGACGAATTGCTGCCAATGGCTGAGCGGTGGGCATTTTATCTCCTAGGGACCAGGTGTGTTCTGACTGGAGTCCACTTCCCATCACGCAAACGGCTGCAGAAGCTCAACGTTCAGCCACGGCGTGAAGTAACCCAGCTTACGGCAACGGTAGACAGCTGCGTTACAGCTCGCAGCTGCAAGATTTCGTGAATGGCAACCCGCATTCCCCCTGGCCGATTGGAGTGTCTTGTCCTCAGCTAAGTCCAAGCAATGGTTTTCTATAAAATTCACCTGAAGATGTCAGAATGGTGGTCAATGTGAATATTGTGTCAAGAAGTCGGCGTCATCGGGCTGCAATCCCGAAACGTTATGAGTGACACTGAATGAAATTACAAAGGGCAGTCAAATGAAATTGACAGAGATGGAAAATGCAAGAAAATGTTTTATTATTTCAATAATAATCATTATAAATGTTAATACATTTTTCCTACTATGAGGGTGATTGCCTTCGCGAAAAAACTAAGCAGTTTCCTATGGAAACATTATTGTATCAGCGTGCACCTCTTCATCCAAGGCAAATCGACGGCCAGGAATATCTTCCGCAGGGCATCAAAAATGTGGAAATCGCATGAAGAGACTGTACACAGAATGTGTAAGTGCTCCGCAACGTAACGTCTGTAGCGTACTGAAACAGTATTGGAAACACGTAACCGGCCCACATTTTTGGTTTGGAAGCCCTTAACATCCTTCACACAGTCCCAGTGTCTTCCCTTGCGATCTCCATATTTTTGGAGCCCTGATGTAAATCATTCGTGACAGTGAATTTGCTTCGGATGAAGAGGAGCACACCTGGGTGCAATCGCGGTTCCGCAGGCAAGCACAAACATTTTTGCATGCAAGCATTGTCCACTTTGTCTCACAGTGGGATATTAGCAGTTATGGCGTTACTATTGAAATAGTACATAATTTTATTGCTTTTTTACATACACTGATAAGCTAGAATATTATGACCGCTGACCTACTATCGATACAAGCCCATCCTGGCGTTAGCATCGTCACAGGCGAGGAATGACTGCTAGTCACACACACAGGCACAATGCTTGTAAAATTAGTGAGCGTGCTGTCGGTTTGTAGAATGGGAAAGGCACGCGATCTATCTGCGTTTAACGAGGGCAGACTGTGATGACTTTGGGGATCGGCACGAGCATTTCGGAAACCGCACGACTTGTCAGTTGTTCGAGGAGTGCTGTGGTGAGTGTCTGTAACACATTGGAAACCGAGGTGCAGCCACGTCCAAATGCCACGGGGTTGGGCGGCCAACTATTATTACAGGTCGGACGTGTAGGCTGGAGAATCTGCTAAAACAGGACAGGAATCGAACTGTGGCGGAACTAAGATCTGACTTCATAGCTGAGCGCAGTACGTGTCTGAACACTCCTAAAGATGGGCCTTCGCAGCCGAAGACCCTGCATGTTAAAATTTTAACATAACAGGATCGGCAACTTCAACTGAATTGCTCAAGTGACTATTGGCGCATTGGAGACCATAATGTGCTACGTAATTGATTCACAGGACCAAAACTGGAAAAAATCTTTACTTACAGAAGCATGTTGAATGAACACTGTGCTGAGCCTTTCGCTAAATATTAACAATAAAACGAAAAGTGCTTCGTGAATTGTTTTCCAAAAATAATCAACCAACACAAATAAATTAAATACTATTTCAAATCATTAGTTGTAGCAAGAAGAGCTAGAAACGGTACAGTAGTTACCGTTCCATAAGCAATAGATTTCGTTGCTCGCTCACGCCGGCAGCGGGTGCAGCAGAACCCATGTGAACGGATGAAGAATGTGCTAGGTTTCATTATACTTACACTACTGGCCATTAAAATTGCTACACCAAGAAGAAATGCAAATGATAAACGGGTATTCATTGGACAAATATATTATACTAGAACTGACATGTGATTACATTTTCACGCGATTTGGGTGCATAGGCCCTGAGAAATCAGTTCCCAGAACAACCACCTATGGCCGTAATAACGGCCTTCCTACGCCTGGGCATTGAGTCAAACAGAGATTGGATGGCGTGTACAGGTACAGCAGCCCATGCAGCTTCAATGCGATACCACAATTCATCAAGAGTAGTGACTGGCGTATTGTGACGAGCCAGTTGCTCGGCCACCAGTGACCAGAGGTTTTCAGTTGGTGAGAGATCTGGAGAATGTGCTGGCCAGGGCAGCAGTCGAACATTTTCTGTATCATGAAAGGCTCATCACGCCGGGTGATACCCCAGTATGGCGATGACGAATACACCCTTCCAATGTGCGTTCACCACGATGTCTCCAAACACGGATGTGACCACCTTGATGCTGTAAACAGAATATGGATTGATCCGAAAAAATGACGTTTTGCCATTCGTGCACCAGAGTACACCATCGCAGACACTCCTGTGTGTGATACAGCGTCAAAGGTAACCAGCCATGAACTCCGAGCTGATAGTCCACGCTGCTGCAAACGTCGTCGAACTGTTCTTACAAATGGATGTTGTCTTGCAAACGTCCCCATCTGTTGACTCAGAGATCGAGGTCTGGCTGCACGATCCGTTACAGCCATGCGGATAAGATGCTTTCCATCTCGACTGCTGGTGATAGGAGGGCGTTGGGATCCAGCTCGGTGTTCCGTATTACCATCCTGAATACACCGATTCCATATTCTGCTAACAGTCATTAGATCTCGACCTACGCGAGCAGCAATGTCGTAATACGATAACCCGCAATGTCCATAGGCTACAATCTGACCTCTATCAAAGTCGGAAACGTGATGGTACCCATTTTTCCTCCTTACACGGAGAATCACAACAACGTTTCACCACACAACGCTGGTCGACTGCTTTTTGTGTATGAGAAATCGGTTGGACACTTTCCTCATGTCACCACGTTTTAGGTGCCGCCACCGGCGCGAACCTTGTGTGAATTCTCTGAAAAGCTAATCATTTACATATCACAGCATCTTCTTCCTGTCGGTTACATTTCGCGTGTGTAGCACGTCATCTTCGTGTTGTAGCAATTTCAATGGCCAGTAATGTATTTATGTATATCGGCTATCATGCGCGTGAACATTGCTAATCCTCCTCCCACCTTTCTATTAAGCCAAATAACAGTTGGGAAACAGCAGAAGTAGTTCTGAAGCGTAGAGGTGCCTACCTTACTCCTGGATACTGGATCAGAGGTGCAGCACAGGCAGGTCGAAGTCAAAGACGTTCCAGTATCACAAGATTTGGGGTGGAGAGGTTGGTCACGGCCAAGAGGTTCGACCACCCCCTCCATCGGGGCCCAGGAAGACCACCAGGTGGCCGCCATATTCTGAGAGTAGAAGACGGGTAAGTGAGCACACATAACCTCAGTGCGTCTGTCCCGATGTTCAAAATGGTTCAAATGGCTCTGAGCTCTATGGGACTTAACATCTATGGTCATGAGTCCTCTAGAACTTAGAACTACTTAAACCTAACTAACCTAAGGACAGCACACAACACCCAGTCATCACGAGGCAGAGAAAATCCCTGACCCCGTGTCTCGATGTTCGCAGGAGAAAACGTATCCTAATATTTAAATCAATTCTTTTTATTTTCAGCTTCAGATTATGTAGGGAAATAAAAGTACGTAATGATTGCTTTCTCGTTTATTTCGGAAATTTTGTGTGGAAACAGAGTAGGTTCCCATTCTTTGTACAAAGGCACGTGGTGTCGTGAGCTACAAAGTCTCACCAATACTTACAATGTATAAATTCTATCTCGCAAATCTAGTGCAACGAAGTATACTCAAACGCGAGTGATTTATTTTGGTCGAAGAACTGAACTGTAAAAATGTATCTTTGTGTGAAGGGGGTCTTACAACACGTGGTCTTCCCCATTCTTCTAATAATGAACGTGGTTGATCATTGAGTAGCCAAATCATAACATCGAACGATCGTAATGCGCCGTCTCATGGTTAAATTAATTTTCCGCTCCCTTTGTAGTTGGATGTACTGTAATCCCACGTGGTCGGTCATTCGTTGCCAGTTGGCAAGTGTTTCAAATAGCGACAAAACAGACATCTGTCTGCTAAACTGCTTTCAGCTCCTGTGTTACTATGTATGGTCCCCAGCCTGTCCGTTATCCCCCTCTCACATAGTGGATGTTCTATATAAAGTAATGGTAGAATGTGGTGGTACGCGTTTGGCCAGACGCAGTTCCGTCTCGCCCATCAAACAATAATGTGCGTGCAGATTAGTGTACAAAATAGCCAAGCTATAAGATTTAAAAATGTAATCTCAGTAAAATGGAATAATTATTGTTAATTCGACTGATTATGTTTGAAATAAATAGGTTATGAATGATCACCAGTCTTTAACATACCCTGTAATCACAATGAAGTCAATTTACGAGAATTCGTTTAAGAGTTTTAAAAACAACAAAAAGATACAGAACACAGGGACTCACACATTAGCGTGTGACCCCTTTTTCAGACCCTTGCTTAGTAACGCAAAATAGGACACGCTCCGTTCTCTAGGTAACGCACCTCTCTCCCAATTACCCGTTGCGCCATTTCCATTCATGGCTAGTTGCAATGACTACTACCTCTTTTTTTTATGTCAGGTGTCGGTTTCCGCCTGGTTGTGGACCAGTATAGAAACAAGAAAATGCACAATAATCAAGAGGGCTGCGTAAAGCAGAAATACGAGCGTTGCCAGGGGGTTTTATGAAATCACAAGCAAGAGCATATTTTTCTCTCCTCTTCAACAATTCCCACAGGACGGTAATCTTTCAAGCTACTCTTGAACTGTAGCAAACAGCCTTGTTTTGCAAAGGTCAGTAAGTAGAAAACAATAAATTCACGTGCTTACCATAGAACAAAGGTTAAGGTCCCGACAGGTCACTGTAGAGTACAGTCGGCGTGAATGGTAACGAATAACGACAAAATTAATGTTCCTAGCTACAATCACGGAAATGATCACGAGGTACAGATGCTCCGAGCTGGTGAGGTCCGAGTTGAGGAGTGTCAATTGACGGCAGACTGGACGGCAACAACAGCGACGGCTCTTGTGAAGTTCATCGGTTCCAGGCTGGCGATGTCACAGTTTTCTGCTGCCCCGGCGCGAGCTTAAAGCCTCGATGTGCGGAGTACTGGCTGATTTGCTGGGTCGCCGAGTCGCCGAAGCAGAACACAGAGTTGACGCGTGCACATCGGTGCTAAGTACTCTCCACAACTGAGATTTTCAATTGCGCGACCGGCAACCATTCAGCCCCTGGCGCTTCGCAATTTTTGGGCCAAATCATAGAACGCCACGAATAGCGGTCTGTGGTGTGCCGTCACATGTCCTGCCAGCCTCGTTTGATGTTAGGGGAGCGATATCATTTTGTGCTTCTTCACCACTGGAATCCTAATGGATCCCTAGAAAACTGGAAAGCATGTGGAGCAAACCCTGCAACAAATGGCTCTGTCACATGGGAACGACAATACCGATAGCCTGTTTCAACCGGAAAACTCCCATCGTCAAGCTGTCACCAGTTCTTGAGCATGCCTTGCCGCTGTGGATACCCTGCCGTGGCCTGCTGCTTTGCCCGATGTCTCCACGATGGAAAACGTGTGGGGTCCGATGGAGTGTGTGATTAGGACTCCACCGCATGGGAGGGAGTGTCACAGGGCAATAACAGGGCAGTATTCGAGACCTGTATAACCCAATGTCTTAACGTCTGGACGCTTGTTTTCACAAAGGGAGCCGAATGCCATATTAACACATACGCTTTGTGACCATGTGGCGCAACAAACGCTCGTCCTTCAAAGGTAAAAGTGTAATCATTTGTCATGAGGGGCGATCAATAACTAATGTAACGTATTATTTTTCTGAAATCAGTTTGGTTCTACCCAGGATTCTTATACACAATATTATTCCCTGTTCTTCTGGCTAGACAACCTTGTTTTTTTCCGGAGCTAACGTCTTGCTGCATCCATAACGTCCCCATCATCTACTTATTTTTTTCCCGCCGAGTGCATCGTTCATTGCACCAAAAAGGCGGAAGTCAGCGAGATCCGAACTGCAGGGTGGACGAGGAAGATTAGCCAAAAGAAAATTTCGTGACCTCCTCATGGGGGTATGCAGACGCGGTGAGGCTTTGTGTTGTCATGGAGATCATAATGATCCGTCGATAGTCACGACTGAGAGTGTCCACACGTTCGAACATTGCAGGGGTGACTGCTGCGTACAGCTGGACGGCACACGGGGGATCGGACACGTTTGTGCGACCTTCTTGCGACGATGGCAAACGCCTCGCCCAATGACTCACCATGCCTTTGTTGACTGCCAAGCCTCCACAGACTTTCTGCGAGCGCCTGCGAATATCTGCGATGCTCTGGTTTTCCGTCAAAGTAAACTAAATGACGGCTTTCTGTTTGGAACGCAGCTCCATTGCAGATGCTAATTTTAAGGATTTATATAGTAACGAAATGATAAGACTTGGTCTTATACAGATATGATTGTATATACATAGACTAAAGGGGCGAGTGAAAATTTGTGCCAAGACCGGAAATCGAGCCCTGGTCTCCTTCTTAGTACGTAGGTGCGTTAGTCACTGAGCCATCTTGGCACAGCGGTATATACAGCTGTGTGGCGTGGACCGCTGCGGCCGAGCGGTTCTAGGCGCTGCAGTCTGGAACCACGCTGCTGCTACGGTCGCAGGTTCGAATCCTGCCTCGGGCATAGATGTGTGTGCTGTCCTTAGGTTGATTAGGTTTAAGTAGTTCTAAGTTATAGGGGACTGATGATCTCAGATGTTAAGTCCCATAGTGCTTAGGGCCATTTGAATTACTGTGGCACGCCACCCTCCTCGATACGAATTCTCACTGTCGCCCCAGTCTACTTTAAATTCCGCTCAACGCACGAAGAGAAATGCCGAGGCCCTTCATGTTCTGAAATAGCATCTCTCCATCGAACGTCCAGCTTGAAACTCAGGTGCAGGTACTTACGCAAATGAAATGACACAATTTCGGAGACTTTACTGGCCTCATACCGATATGATTTTATGTATGTAGACTGAAGTGGCGAACTCGCGTGTAAGAGAGAATTTAAAGTAGACTGGGGCGGCAGTGACAATTTGGATCGAGGAAGGAGGCGTGGCAGAGTAATCTGTGCACTTGTGTGAACCGATATCCCAAGATGGCTAACACACCTGCACAGTAAGCAGGAGATTCGGGTTCGATTCCCGGCCTTGTTAAAAAATTTTAGTCGCCCCTTCAGTCTATATGCACAAGACGTGTACAGTGGGGTCAGCTCCGAACTCCATAAAACTATAGCGGCTCCAGTGGGAATATTCCACGACTTCGCACAACAAATTCCAATTTTTTTTCAAAAGTAATTGGCCGAGAAAAAATGTGTTGCATTACATATTGAGCGCTGTCGTATGTGTGGTACTAGCTACCTGCCTGCCATGAACGTTCGCAATCCAGTTTGTCCTTCTGTGTTCAGCTCCTCTACGACTATGAGTTTATTAATTAAATAGTCTCAGAAAGCGATATAACTCAAAGCTGTTGTTGTACTTCACAACAAATAGTGAGTTCCAAAGGATCAATTGCGAAAGTGATTAGAACCAAGTTCAGAGAAACTTAACTCTCTACCAGCATTTACAACTACAAACGATCGAGCGAGGTGGCGCAATCGCCGGCGCACTGGCCTCTCATTCCGGAGGGCGACGGCTCAAACTCGCGTCCGGCTATCCTGATTTAGGTTTTCCGTGATTTCCCTAAATCTCGTCAAATGCACAGGATAATTCTCTGAAAGGGGTCGAAAGTCTTCCTTCTCCATTCTTCTCTAATCCAGTCAATCCGATGCGGCCAATGACCTTTCTGTTTTGTCCTCTCCCCAAAATCAATCAACAAACCAACTACAAACATACACTACTGGCCATTAAAATTGCTACACCACGAAGATGACGTGCTACAGACGCGAAATCTAACCGACAGGAATAAGATACTGTGATATGCAAATGATTAGCTTTTCAGAGCATTCACACAAGCTTGGTGGGGCTGGCGACGCTTACAACGTGCTGACATGAGGAAAGTTTCCAACCGATTTCTCATATACAAACAGCAGTTAACCGGCGTTAGGCAACGACGGTCACCTGCTGTTAGCTGTGATGCCTCGTGTAAGAAGGACAAATGCTTATCATCACGTTTCCGACTTTGATAAAGGTCGGATTGTAGCCTATTGCTATTGCGGTTTATCGTATCGCGACATTGATGGTCGCGTTGGTCGAGATCCAATGACTGTTAGTAGAACATGGAATCGGTGGGTTCAGGAGGGTAATACGGAACGCCGTGCTGGATCCCAACGTCCTCGTACCACTAGCAGTCGAGACGACGGCATCTTATCCGTATGGATGTAACGGATAGTGCAGTCACGTCTAGATCACTGAGTCAACATATGGGGGTGTTTGTAAGACGACAACCATCTGCACGAACAGTTCGACGACGTTTGCAGCAGCATGAACTACCAGCTCGGAGACCATGGCTGCGGTTACCCTTGACGCTGAATCACAGACAGGAACGTCTGCGATGGTGTACTAAACGACGAACGTAGGTGCACGAATGGCAAAATGTCAGTTTTTCAGATAAATCCATGTTCTGTTTACAGCATCATGATGGTCGCATCCGTGTTTGGCGACGTTGCGGTGAAGGAACATCGGAAACGTGTATTCGTCATCGCCATACTGGCGTATCACCCAGCGTGATGGTATGGGGTGCCATTGGTTACACGTCTTGGTCACCTCTTGTTCGCACTGACGGCACTTTGAACAGTAAACATTACATTTCAGATAAGACCCGTGGCTCTAGCCTTTATACGATCCCTGCGAAACCCTGCCTTTCAGCAGGATAATGCACGACCGCATGTTGCAGGTCTTGTACGGGCCCTTCTGGATACAGAAAATGTTCGATTGCTGCCCTGGCGAGCACATTCTCCAGATCTCTCACCAATTTAAAACATCTGGTCGATGGTCGCCGAACAACTGGCTCGTCACAATACGCCAGTCACTACTCTTGATGAACTGTGGTATCGTGTTGAAGCTGCATGGGCAGCAGTACCTGTTCACGCCATCAAAGCTGTGTTTAACTCAATACCCAGTAGTGTCAAGGCCGTTATTACGGCCAGAGGTGGTTCTTCTGAGTAATGATCTCTCAGGATCTATGTAGCCATACTGCGTGAAAATGTAATTACATTTCTCCAATGAATACTCATCTATCATATGCATTTCTTCTTGGTGTAGCAATTTTAATGCCCAGTAGTGTACTTAGGAATGTGCAGTTATGCGAAATGTGAGAATCAGGAGTTTTACATCATTTAAAGGGGTTGTGGGCAAGACCTAGGTTGTGGCTCCCTTTCCCCGCCTCAGTTGTCATCTCCTCCTCGTTTCCTAAGTACCTGTTTACGCATTACTTTAAACGAAAAATGGGAGTTTTCAGAGTTAGACAAACTGCCTGAACTCGCAAAGCCCACCCTTGCTGCGGCATGTTGCGTGGAACCGAAGGCACGTCTGTGGCCCACTGCCCACTGTACGCAGCAGAGACGCGGTACAGAGGCACGACCTTTCCAGGGGTCAGCGCACACTACACACAGCAGATACGGAGCAGCAGGGCCGTTGCAGGTCAGCACACGCGCCGCGCACCACAGCAGACCCTGCAGTGTCCGCTGCAGTCCTATCGCTGCAGTTAGGTTTAGCTTCTGAACTCAGACATGTTGTACTGGTGTACAGAGCGTACAAAAGGAGAGGTGAAAAATCTCTGTGTATTAGGGAGTATGAACAAAAGCAAAGATGCCATGCCGAATAAAAGTATAAAAATGCGACCCGTTTTGGCCGTCTTGAGGCGTCCTGATCAGTGTCTTGGAGTAACCCAACTTTTGTAAACCCTCATCGCAAGTTTTGCATATGCTACTGCTGTGGAGGCACAAAAAATGGTTAAAGGAACGTCACACAAACATTTTCATTTGACAAACGCTTACCCTAATATGAGATCTATGGTGCACAAAATGATCAGCCAGGGATCGATACACGACCCTATCCAGAACACTAATCGCTGTATTTGACTTCTTACACTATATCTGGGGTATGGCACAAACTATCCCACAATTAAGCATCTACACTATTGTGTACAAAGTTCCGTGTAGTCAGCGCGTACACAACTTCCCCACTAGACTGCGCCCCGCTAAGCACAACAGCGCAGGCGCAGCGCTCGTCCATCTCTGCACTACGAGATGGCGCTGCCATAGAGACGGTCCAAATTCAGCTTCCGCCGATCTGCGTACTAATATGTAACGCAGCTAACGAGATTGCTGCCAACGTAGAACCTTTTCTCCTCGCAGATCACACTCACGCAGTGATACATGAACGCGCGATGTATTATAATGAGTGTACACACCTCCGATTAATCTGTCTGCATTTGTCTGCACCAGTCTGTAGCAGTCTGCATTAGTGTACCAGTCTACAGTCAAGTTTGAGTCTGCGCCTAATAAGATTATCATATTCCTGTACATAGCCATGAAGATAAATGTATACACACTTTTGTCAAGTATTAGAGATATATGTGAGAATAAGATTAACGTACAAATACCAAAGGAACTTCAGATTGTAAATGGCATCCCGAACCAAGTTAAGTAATTTTTATGTTTGTTATTATTTTAATAAATGTGTGTGAAAATTAATCAAGTTGTGTTTAAAGTAGGTCACCGTCAATCTGCTACTCTAAGCGTGCAAGTGGCATTTCTATCGTCTGACCTAACAGTAGAAGATAAACACCTCACTATAAGACCATAAGACACATTGCTGACACTTGCCTACTTCGTTAAAGCGACAAATCAAATTATATATATATATATATATATATATATATATATATATATATATATATATATATACATGGTTCGAAAGAACAGAGTGCTGGGAAACATATATTGGAGCCCTACGCTGTGGCAGCGAATACTTTACCCATTTCCTGGTCAGGGCGGCACAACAAGATGCGTTCGACGACTGAAATCATGGCCGGCAGCAATCTGTTATCAATGGCGAGCGCGCTGAAGATGTAAGTACGCGGTCTCGCGTTCGGTTAATTCGGAACCCAGGTACTTTCCTATGAGCCTCTGAAAACAGGGTGGAATCCAGTGTGCAGGTGGACCCGTTTGCTGGTCTGCCAAACCAATTTGACTCCGCCCTACGACTATGCGTGATGGAATGTCAAATGTTTGGACGGCCGACTCAAGACAAATACGAGGTGTGATTGGAAAAGTTTTAAGAATGGGCTTGTAATTGTACAATGATGGTACTTACATGCTACTGTGATTCATCTCCTTCAAAATAGTCCCCTTATGACTGAACACACCGACTCCAACGATGTTTCCAGTTTTGGAAACATTTCTGGAAACTTTTTTCCAGAAGCGTCTAATGGACACTCTCCGTGTTTGCCTGGATGCCTGCAATCGACTCAAGTCGCTTCCGTTAAGAGCGGCGTGTTGAGTTCTGTCCGCAAGAAAGTCTTGAATCCAATCGCAAGTCAGCTCCGAGACTCCGTAAGCTCGTATTTGTTTCAATTAACGGCAACGCCAGACGGTCTTAAAAGCCTTACTGAAATCAAGGAACATAGCATCGACCAGAGCGCCGTTGTCCAGTGGAGGACTAGAGCTAGCTGAGTTTCGCAGTATCTTTGTTTGCTGAATCCATGTTGATTTTTAGACAGGAGATGTTCATTTTCCAAAGACGTCATCATTCTTGAGCATAAAATATGTCCCTCAATTCTACAAGAGATTGGCGTCTACGATATAGGTCTATAAGTGTGTGGATCCGTCTCACGGCCTTTCTTAAATACAGGAATGACCTGCGCTTTCTTCCAGTCGTTAGGTACCTTTCGCTGCTCATGCGATCTACGATAAATTACTGCTAGAAGGGGAGCAAGTTCCTCCGCGTAATCTTTATTTGTTCTATAAGTTTTAAAAACATTCGCGTGTTATTGTGATTAAAATACAACGCGTGTGGTACAGTGGTACCTGCGCCGTAGCAACTGCGGTGCACCGCAGTACATCGATGACACGGGGGCTGATGGCTACTAGATGTGTACCGCTATATACCAAGGAACTACCAACACTGTTTCGTCAACGACCGTTCAGCGAACGTTTCTGCGTGTGGACGTCCGCAGCAGGCGTGTGCTTCACGCACCCATGGTGACTGATCGATGACGAAGGCTGGAATTTACTACAATGGGACTCCCACTGAACTGCGGCAAGTGGACTTTTCAAATGACAGATGGGCGTTGGTGTGTACGACGTGAGACGTCTGAAGCAAACACTCTCAAAAATCGTCGGAAGTTTCCAGGCCAGAGGAGAAGCGTTATAGCCTTGGGAATGTTGTTATAGCCTTGGGAATGTTTTTGTGGCATTCTCTACACAAGTGAGCCGTGCTACGGATTGCGTTTCCGCCCCCTGTTGGAGGGAAGACCTTTACTTGACATGTTGCGGTTTTTTGTCTTCTTGTCGTCTTGACTGACGCCACTCGTTTCACAAGCAGTGGCAGCAGCGGTCATTATCGATTTGTAGTAACTGTTGCCCTATCTTTGGGGCGACGTCGTTGCAGTTTTGTTGGGGACTCAGGAGGAGCCACCTCTGCACAGTGTGAGAACATGCTGGGACCACTGGTGGCTCTCGTGGACTGCCGGATGGAAAGGCTGTGGTCACGAGGGTGCACGACCTCCTCGTAAACAGGGCCCTCCAGGCTTTAAGATGAGTGCACTTCAATTCAAGTAGAGAAACCTCCACCATTGTGACTTCTCGCGATTCTCCAGTGACTTAGGTTTGTGTTGCTGCTCGTAGTGTCGCCGAGGCGAAGAGCAGCGAGTGGAGTGCTTGCGGAAAGCGGATCTGATTAGCTTCCTTCGACTTCTTATTACTATTTACTGCGGTCAGCTTGTTAAAATTTGTTACGTTCAACCAGCGGATTTTTCCTGCCTGGTGGCCACTAACGCCCCAGTTACCTGACCTGGGGGTTAGTGTATGTAATGGCAGTGTACGTTTCCTCGACTTCCCGCTGCTGTCTGATAAGGCATGTAGTTTTGACAGCTTTCTTGATTGTAGGCCGTTTGTGATTGTTCTACTGTGGTGGTAGTGATTCCTTTCTCGTTCCGGGCGCGCTAAGCACAGTATTCTCGGGTGTAGTGTAGACCGCCGGTTCCGGCTTTGGCGTGTTGTTCCGTCCCTGTATTTGGTTTAATGGACGTCAGGTAGCTTCCGCAAGATTATCATTAGTCATTCGTTAGACTGCCACTAGCCAGAGTTACCATATTGTGAAGTGAATACAACTCCTGACTGACTATCTTATCGCTCGTGAAAGTGTTATTTGCCGAATCTTCTCAGAGGTCGATTCCTGGAGCACCGTCTGTGACTGGTCCTTGTGTTTTGTTATTGTGTTATTTATTACCATACCTTGTAATGCTTACATTAAAGGTTATGTATGTCTATTGAATAGTTGCGATCACCTTCCGGGATAAGACTAGCAGTTTAAGGGTTGTGTTACAAGGTACCATAATCTTTTTTCACCCGTTTGGTGGTCAGCTGCTTGTTTCTTTTAAGTAACCTTTGCTTGTATTTGATGTTTTACAGCAGGTTTCTAAATTTTTTGTATAATTGCCGTTCCTGGCGTGTAAGCCCTTCAGCCGTAATCGCAGTGGCTTGTTTTTTTAAACATTATTTGTATCTGTATTTTATGGTGATTTGCTAAATTATAACGCACTAAAAACACTATTATTTACACAGTTGTTTATTCCTTCATTAATGACATGTGGTATTTTTTATTTATTGTTAAGTCTGTAATTACTGTTTTAAGCCGGCCGGCGTGGCCGAGCAGTCCTAGGCGCTTCAGTCTGGAACCTCGCGACCGCTACGGTCGCAGGTTCGAATCCTGCCTCGGGCATGGATGTGTGTGATGTCCATAGGTTAGTTAGGTTTAAATAGTTCTAAGTTCGAGGGAACAGATGACCTCGGAAGTTAAGTCCCTTAGTGCTCAGAGCCATTTGAACAATTTTTGAACTGTTTTAAAAATAAATGTGTGCAACTGTAAAAGGCAACCAATAGTAACTGATTACGGCCCCGTCCACAATCATAACCGAGTCCTGCCTTCCCCTGACTATCAGGTTCCCACAATATTCGTCTGTCCTTGGGGACCATGTTCTCCCCTAAATGCAGTCCGTTTTTCCTCACGTGGTGGCATCTAACAGTAGAACACAGTACGAGTCACTCTGCTTGCTGTGTACAAGCGTAGTTCGAAGAACACCAGCATGAGTTTATCGTGCTCCAATGGCCCACCATACTCCCCGAATTTAAAACTCGTCGAGATTCCGTGGAACCACATCGATCGGGCTGTTGATGCCGTGGATCCTCGACCGAGAAACTTGACGCAACTGGCCACGTACTGACGCGGGCATGCCTCCACATCCCTGTCGGTTGTCGGTTCCTTCCAGAACCTCACTACTTTTTTTCTGCAGGTCTCGAAGCGGCCAGCTCTGCAAAAGGTGGTAATTTAGTCTTTTGACAGGTAGTCACATTAATGTGGCTGGACAGTGCAATTTCTCACATCCTTTACTACAAAAGGACGTAAGAAACGCGAATGATTACGTAGTGGAATATTTCCTTCCTCTTCTGCTGCGGCGTGTAAAATCGAGTGCAAAACTGTGTTAACATTCCATAAATGTGAAAAGATATAATAAGCTTACAATCTGTCTTTGTCGAAGGACATAAAAAGGTTGTAGTGATTTTGCATTTCAGACAATTGACGACTGGTGATTCTTCTAAAACAGTTACTATAAGCTACTGCATGGGTGGAAGAACAGTGTCCAAGACAGTTTACGGTTTATATTCAGTGGTTTTTAAGCGCCTACAAGCCGTTCATCTTCCTCAAAGTGCAACAGCTATTTGGCAAAATGTTACTCGCAAGTATGAAGGAAATCGCGGTTTTAGAATTATGTTGGAGCTTCTGGCGGGAAAGGTGTTATAGTGAGAAAACATCTGTTACCTGGTTCCTATTGTATCAGGTTTTTATCGTAATATATTATAGGGGATACGCTAGGCATTTACTCTAGATTACAAGTTTGGTAACTTGCGCATTTGATTCAGGCACGCTTCTGAAAGTGTCTCTTGTTGCTAATGAAGTGCACATTGTACCTTGAATGGACCGGTCTTATTTTCCGTTGTACTCATAGATGTTATTCTCTGAGACAGGTGACCTGTTACGTAGTTATACAACACAATAATCATTAACAGATCCTACTACTATGCAACTACTATGTGTCAAATTTTTCTTCAGGTATAGAATGGCTGGAAGTTCTCATATTTCTGGGTCTTTAATTCGTACAACACGGTGCATTGTAAGTTATTCTAATTATTAGGTTTGATTAGTAGAATAGCCGTCTTCGGTTGTTTGCAGATGACACTGTCCTTTATCGACTAATAAAGTCATCAGAAGATAAAAACAAACTGCGAAACAATTTAGAAAAGATATCTGAATGGTACGAAAGGTGGCAGTTGACCATAAATAACGAAAAGTGCGAGGTCATCCACATGAGTCCTAAAAGGAAATTGTTAAACTTCGGTTACACGATAAACCATTCTGATCTAAAAGCCGTAAATTCAACTAAATACCTAGGTATTACGAACAACTTAAATTCGAAGGAACACATAGACAATGCTGTGGGGAAGGCTAACCAAAGAATGCATTTTATTGGCAGGGCACTTAGAAACTGAAACAGACCTACTGAGGAGACTGCCTACACTACGCTTGTCCGTCCTCTTTTAGAATATTGCTGGGCGTTGTGGGATCCTCACCACATAGGACTGACGGAGTACATCGAAAAAGTTCAAAGAACGGCAGCATGTTTTGTATTATCGCGAAATATGGGAGAGAGTGTCACGGAAATGATACAGGATTTGGATTAAAAGACTGGAGTTTTTCGTTGCGACCGAATCTTCTCTCGAGATTCCAGTCACCAACTTTCTCCTCCGAATGCGAAAATATTTTGTTGACACCGACCGACCTATACGATAAAATAAGGGAAATCAGGGCTCGTACGGAAAGATATAGGTGTTCATTCTTTCCGCGCGCAATACGCGATTGGAATAATAGAGAATTGTGATGGTCGTTCGATGAACCCTCTACCAAGCACTTGAATGTCATTTGCAGAGTATCCATGTAGATGTAGGTATAGAAGTGCATTCTTTTTCATGTCAGCCTGCCTACCTGAATAGATGTGTTATGTAAATACAGTATATTTAAGGATGGTATTAACGTATCCTACTTTGATGTAGCCACAATGGCGTTTTCTGTCGATTTCTGTTTGCAGTTTACGTTATACACTGAAGCACCAACGAAACTGGTATAGCCATGCGTATTCAAACAGACAGAATACGGTGCTGCTGTCGGCAACGCCTGTATAAGGCAATACGTGTCCGGTGCAGTTGTTAGATCGGTTACTGCTGCTACAATCGCAGGTTATCAAGATCTAAGTGAGTTAGAACGTGGTGTTACATTCGGCGCACGAACGATGGGACAGTATCTCTGAAATTGCGATGAAATGGGAATTTTCCCGAACGACAATTTCACGACTTTACCGCGAATATCAGGAATCCGGAAAAACACCAAATCACTGACAACGCTGCTGCCGGAAAAAGATTCTGCAAGAACTGGACCAACGACTACAGAAGAGACTCGTTCAACGTGACAAAGCGCAACCCTTCCGCAAATTGCGGCAGATTTCAATGCTGGGCCATCAACAAGAGTCAGCGTGCGAGCCATTCAACTAAACATCATCGATATGGGTTTCAGGTATCGAAGGCCCACTCGTGTATCCTTGGTATCTGCTTAACACAAAGCTTTACGCCTCACGTGGACCCGTCAAGAACTTTAGATTGTTGATGACTGGAAACATGTTGCCTGGTCGGACCAGTCTCCTTTCAAATTGTATCATGCGAACGATCGTGTACGGGTATGGAGACAACATCATGAATCCATGGATCCTGCATGTCAGCAGGGGACTGTTCAAGCTGGTGGAGGCTCTGTAATGCTGTGGGGTGCGTGCAGTTGGAGTGATATGGATCCTAGTCTAGATAGACTCTGACAGGTGGCACGTACGTAAGCATCCTGTCTGATCACGTGCATCCATTAATGTCTGTTGTGCATTCCGACGAACTTGGGTAATTCCAGCAGAACAATGCGACATCTCAAAGTCCAGAAGTGGTTCAGAGTAGCTCCACGAACACTCTTCTGAATTTAAACACTTCCGCTGGTCACCAAACACCCCAGACATGAATATTATTCAGCATATCTGAGATGCCTTGCAAAGTGCTGCTCAGAAGAGATCTCCACCCCCTCATACTCTTGCAGATTTATGGGCGGGATTCGTAGTGTCAATTCCCTCCAGCACTACTTCAGACATTAGTCGACTCCGTGCTACTTTGTTTTGCAGCACTTCTGCGCGCTCGTGGCGGTTCTGCACGATATTAGACAGGTGTAAGATTTTCTTTGGCTTTTCAGTGTACCTGTTGTGTGGTATTGGTCTACTTTGATATCGATACCTTTGTTAATACATTTAACTCATATATTGCGATTTCACATTCTTTTAGTTTCTGACATTGTCTTTACTTTATTTTAGGTCACGAGTAAACTGCTGAGATGGCGTTCTTGTAGACATGTGACGATTTCATTTCGATATTCTTCCTATTATGGATATTTTTGCTAGCAGCAAACTTAGGTTTCTGTTATACGTACTAATTTATTTGTTTAATAACGTTTTGAATTTCATATAATACACTAATAATATAAATTTCACTATCGGCTTACTCACGTTCGGAAACTTTTCGTTTCTATATTTTACATTCTTATCTTTCACATTACATAAGAAACATACCTTGTAGAATATCCATCGATGTGGCCTTATTTTCAGACTTGCTCGGATACTATTATTTAATAACAAATAAGCTCTCATATAAATACAATTTGCATTTTCATCTTATTTAATTCTTATTGAAATTTTTTTTGTTAAGTGCCTGATAATGGCGCATCATATCACCGAAACTGATGGCCGATAAAATAAATTTGATATGAATTTAAAGTTGTCGGTGTTGCTGATGTATTTTCACATGTATATCGGCTGTTTTCCCATCATTCAGGAAAGCAAGAGTGGATGAACATCAGTTTTTTTAAGTTCTGTCGAACTGGTTGTTTGTAAACCACCTTTTGATGTTGCGGAGGGGTTAGAAAGCATATGTATGTTATCAGAGACACATTCGCCCAAGAGTAAAGTAACAGAAGCTGAAAGGGCAACTTTGGGTATACAAATAGTGGATCCTGATATTATTTTATCTTCGGACGAAGGCCATGCTACAGTTATGTCGAACAAGAAGGATTACGTTCAAAATATGTTATGTTTACTGTATGAGTCAGCGTGTCGAAAAAACAGTGTAGACCCCACAAAAAGTGTTGAGTGAACCTGCTGAAGAAAACTTCCTTGTAGCAAGAGACTTTCAAGAGTCTTCCCGCAAGTTCAAAAAGAAGTCAGCAGTATTGGTGCTCCGATATACCAAAGAGCTTACTGATGACTCCATTAGTAGGTTGGTGTGTGCATCATATGAAGAGCTCGGCGTGTGTGTTGGGTCGGTTAGAAGGACTGCGTTTGTTTAGCTCTGATATATTAGTAATTTTTAATGTGGTCTCTCTTTTTACTTACGTTTCAGTGTCTGATTCGTTGTGGTTAATTGAGGTTAGGTTTGGCGTTGAATTAACGAACCTGTTTCTACATGGGGTTTATTTCCACTTACGTTTTGTTCAGTGAGCAGTGCTGTAAACAGAATGACGGATATGGGAATGGTACCCGGTTTTCAGCTTTTATTGCCAATTTGTTTAAGGAATATTTCTAGGCACGTTGGAATCTCCGGAATTGAAACCTGCTTCTTCCTTCAGATATGTAAACCATACTTTGTTGTTTGGCCTAACGATAGTGAGTATTTAAACAGCTTTTCAGAACATCTGAATTGAGTCTCCACGAATATTTGCTTCGCGATGAAAGTGGTAAAGGACCGCTGCCTTTTCTTCCTTGATCTGTTGGGCACGAAGTAGCTTAGTGGTACACAAGGACAGAGCGCTTATGGGTAGCCGATTGACACAGACTGAGGTTCGCGGAACCCATGTCAGGCCCTGAAAGTTAGGTAGTTAGCTGAATTAGCCATCTCCAAGTCACTTATCCTCGGAATAGTTATAGTGAAAGGGGGAACTGACCCACGATACGCTATCGAGAAATAGTGAAGCGCATCACTATTGGTAATTAAAATGTGGCTCAGAAGTCTACTGCCTTTTCGCTTTACACAGGAAGCATTTGCGACAGAATTGGTCGTGTTTGGCGGAAATATGGTGTGAAATGTGTATTTGGTCCACAATCTAAAATTAGGGCACTTTTAGGATCCCTGTAGGATGATCTTGGGTTGCGCAAGGCAGGTATCAATCACATTCCTTGCAGCTGTGACATGTCATACATTGGTTATAATACGATAACCGCAAAGGAACGGTATACTGAAAATAAGCTTCACGCACGCTCACAACGGACAAGAAAATCTGATATTTTCTTGACAGTAGTCATCCTATAGAATGTGGCGACTCAGAGGTCGTGGCATACACTACCAGCTACTGGGATAGTGATATTCAGGAAGGAGCTACAATTAAATTAACAAGTGAACTTATGGATAGAGATGGAGGATTTGCTTAATTTTTGAGTAGAATGATGATCTCACCCAGGTCATACAAAAAAGAAACAGAATTATTATTACCTCAGCCTTTATCATTTGTATTTACTGTTGACAATTTCTGACGCTGATCATCTTTGCCTGCTTGATGACGCTAGTGTTTGGTGTGTGTATTTGTGTTTGTATTTTTTGTAAGTGTTCTGCGTACTGAGGTCTTCAACATCCGCGAACAACATTCTCTCGTTGCGTTTCTGCATTGAAAATCACAGGATGTGCACCTTATGAAATATCGGCGTTCGTCGAACACGTCATCCACTCTTGTTTCTGTGTGTTATCTGAACACATTCTGCCTTTCCTAGTGGTCTTAATGGCTTCTGCCGATGATCCTAGATTTATTTCTACAGACATGGATTCAATAGGTGGATTGTGATAGACAATGACTCAGAAGGAAATTTGATTGCTGGGAATCGAAATATCCCGAAAAGAATCCCAGTGTTCACAGGACAAACACGCAAAAAATTTAAAACAAGATTTTTCCGATCTCATCTACCACGTAATAGGTATCTAAGCACATTTTCAGAGCACTTAATAACTCACAGTCACAACTCAATGATGATAGATACAAATTTAAAAATACGAGCGCAACACTCTACTTCAATAGCTTACCGCATGAGAAAACATTAGCAGAAGGCAAACTTATTATAACCTACTACAATACACCCTGCGATGGCACACTATTAGATGTGGAACTATACACAAAAACCACACAATGGTTGAAATAAGAAACATAAGAGCACAACACGCATACACACAGCGGGAGAGAGAGCGAGAGAGCGAGAGAGCGAGAGAGCGAGAGAGAGAGAGA
Source organism: Schistocerca gregaria (assembly GCF_023897955.1). NCBI lineage: Eukaryota > Metazoa > Arthropoda > Insecta > Orthoptera > Acrididae > Schistocerca > Schistocerca gregaria. The sequence continues at coordinate 199,997,880 of NC_064922.1, forward strand.
GAGAGAGAGAGAGGAGTAACAAAAACATTGTGTTTCTGTGAACAATTTCACAAAGGTGTGAGTGTAGGTCATTAAAAGCCTGTCCCTTTTCTCTGTGCATATCTGTACAACGAAAGAAGTTCTGAACAGCACGATTGCAAGGCATCCCAGATTCGCCCAATAATGTTCATGTCTGGGGAGTTTGTTTGCCAGCGTTTGAACTCAGAAAAGTGTTCCTGGAGCTGCTCTGTAGCAATTCTGGACGTGCGGGATGTCGCTTTGTCCTGCTGGAATTGCCCAAGTCCGTCGGAATGCACAATGGACACGAATGGATGCAGGTGATCGGACAGGATTCTTACATACGTATCGCCAGACAGAGTCTTGCCTATACATGTCAGGGGTCCCATATCACTCCAACTGCACACGCCTCACATTATCACAGAGTCTCCACGAGCCTTAACAGTCCTCTGATGATATGTAGGGTCCATGGATTCATGAGGTTGTCTCCATACCCGTACACGACCATTCGCTTGATACAATTTGAAACGAGACTCGTCCGACCAGGCAACATGTTTCTAGTCATCAACAATCAAATGTCGGTGTTAACGGATCCACGCGAAGCATAAAGCTTTGTGTTATGCAGTTATCAATGATACACGTGTAATCCTTCGGTACCTAAACCCCATATCGATGATGTCTAGTTGAATGGCTCGCACAGTCAGACTTGTTGATGGATCTGCCACAATCTGCGGAAGGCTTGCACTTCCATCACGTTGAACGATTCTCTTCAGTCGTCGTTGGTCCAGTTCTTACAGGATCATCTTCCGGCCGCAACGATGTCGGATATTTGGATTTTTTCCGGATTCCTGATATTCGCGGTAAACTTGTGAAATTGTCGTACGTGAAAATTCCCATCTCATCGCCATCTCAGAGATACTGTGTCCCATAGTTCGTGCGCCGAATATAACACCACGTTCAAGCTCACTTAGGTCTTGATAACCTGCCGTTGTATCAGCAGTAATGGATCTAACAACTGCGCCAGTAACTCGTATTATATAGGTGTTGACGAAAGTAGCGCCCTATTCTGCCTTTTCACAGGTCTCTGTATTTGAATACGCATGCCTATACCAGTTTCTTTGGTGCTTCAGTGTATCTGCGATGTGCACCGTCTCTGACCTGGCTGCATGCACTGAACCAGGTTGGAAGGGTACTGTAAGGCCCTTGTATCCTCTGGGAAGCAGGCCTTCAACTACTTTAACTGGTCCTCGATATACTGGATACTGTAACTGCGATTAAGTTAAAGTGTGCGGTTGGCCCAAACATACACTGTCTGGAACAGAACCGGGGGACATGCTGTCAATGGGAGTTCCTCAACATCGACAACGCACACGATTCACAGAGATGAACATTGTCGTGTCGAAAAATGTCCCGACGATACCATCAGTTGGGAGGTGACACACGACTTTCTTGATGCGCCATTTTACCGTCAGAGTTTCCTCCAGTAACTTCCCAGTTGGGCTGTTGCTATCCTCTGACCGACGGTGTCGGATTTCACACAATATTTCAAGGAGTGTGTTACTCGTCCTATGACGGCAGGTGCAGAAGTGATGTGTGCCCAGTACGGTCGTCTTCCCTTGTGGTGGTTACATGTGGTCGACTGAAACCTTGACGCCGAGTATGCCTGCCCTAACGTACACATGAAATCCATCACTGGGACACTATCACATCCAGATACCCCACAAATTGCATACTACATGTTTCTACCAGCAAGAAAAAGGAGTCAAACATGAAGCACCTTTCTAACAATTTCTGGTAGTGTCTAAGACTAGCACATGGCATCTCGGTTCCCTTCGGCTAATCACGCAACGGGTGACGCTGTTCGTAGATATTCTATGCAGTACCAGGCCTGGTAACATCAGCAAAGACGTACAACACTAATGCACACTTGTTGCCATTCTACCTGTCACAGAGCATTGCAAATGCAATCATTTACATGGTGTGTAGTAGGATGAGGTTACATTGACATTCACTTTTTCTGTCGGACGGTGTAATTGGAAAATCGATGTTGAATACAATCCTCAGTTGTAGACGCCATATTGTCTGGTTCGTCACCTCCATGTCTGCCAATGAACCCATAATGCCGTGGTGGTAGATTAATTACTCCATCCTGACAGCTATCGGCTCCTAACCTCTTCAATAGCACTAGCGACAGAACACAGCGATACAGACGGAAGACTGGTCATTCGTGCGCATTCTCTTCATAACCAAGAACTTGATATCCCAGAACTTCACACCATCCAAAGATTAAAATTATTTGTACTTATGGTAACCTTTAACTATTTCATGGTTAAAAATCGTTTTGCATATACTTAAAAAATTAAAGGTCAAAATTATCTTCCTTTGTGATCAGTGATCCACTTTCAGAACAAAAAGAATTTTAAGCGGACAGATTTTGGAAATTCGTGAAGTCGGTTGCATATGTCCCACGAACCTAACTAGTTCCAGAATTTCATGTGAACTCATACTATTTTCAGAGTTAAATTTTTTATTTTAAAATGATTTTATGTGGATGGCTATTACGGAAAATGATGTATCGAATCATCACCAAACCACATTTATTTTATAACAATGAGAAACAAGAAATATCAGACACAAGTTTTCAACATAACATTTGAAAACGGCTTTAATGTACAACACACCAAAGGTTTCTACATTCTATGAAGATTTTTGGGGGTATACGTCCAGCTATATACAAGTTATGTACAAACCAAAAGAATTACTGAGTTTGGAGTAACGTTTCAAACTGGTATATGTGACGTATAAGGAAAAAAATTAATTACTGCAGAAGTTCTTCGAATGTAGAAGTTGATGATTCGATCTGATTTTCGTAAAACAAAGGTACTGTGTCATCTATAAACAATCGTCACTCTATCAGATTGCTGACAGCCCTCTACATGTCCACAACATGGACCTATTATTTTTCTCTTAGTTTTCCTCTTAGCTAGCATCTCACTACATGTTATTACTGTGGAGGTATGAGATCCAGGCGTCTCAATGCTCAAAACTGCATATTACTTTACTGGGGAATGTATCCCATCACCCACAAAAGGATTAAGGCTCTCAATACAGCCTGATGTAGAATCTGTTCTTGACTGTCAGGATATGAGTCTCATTAAAGAGTATCTGGCAGTTTCAAAATACATATACACATCTGTATCCCTTATCAATGATATGTAAGCACCTAAAATTCTTTTTCATCAGTGTACTGCTACATCATCAACAGCAACAAAAGTTAGTACATGTACTACTTATGCTTCTTCATTCGAGTTGCCAGTTCAGCACACGCACACCGTCGCATAGTCACCTAATCACTCTCTCTCTCTCTCTCTCTCTCTCTCACACACACACACACACACACACACACACACACACACACACACACGAAAGACAGCAGGCAGCCGTTGTCCAGCTGAAAACAACGCGTTTGTGACGCTTTCACAGCCGTTGTCCAGCTGAAAACAACGCGTTTGTGACGCTTTCACAGAAGCCTACGACATGTGTTGTGTCACATCTGCTCCGTTTCTCCTTTCATGTATCTCACTTTCTCTACACGCTCAGCGAAAGCTGGCGTGAGGTGGTGTGAAGATATCAAGTACTTAGTCTGCCATTTCTTTGCTGTTAGCATACTATATTGAAATTGTAAGCAGTAGTTCACAGAGTTATTAGCATTTTGTAAGAAACTGAAATGATTAATTATATGAATATTACGAAAACTACGTGGCTTTTTGGACAATAACTATGCTTTCTGATTTGTAAGCTTTTGAATCGGGTCAATCCATTCGGAAGAACATTTTCCAATGAAATGTTTAAATATATTTACCCTTAAGAGTTCTGTAGAATCACTGTATAACAGAGGCTTTCAAAGTAAGACGGGAAACGATAAATAATGATTTTCTATCAGTTGCTTGAAATGATCTATACCTCCAAATGATGACCAGCACTACCGCAGACAGTGTGACTACTGTTACCTCAGTCATGGTGACTGCCATTGTTCTCAGTCGTGGTGACCTATCTTGCAGGTGACTCTTATTACCCGAGTCATTATGACTGCCATCATCCCAAAAGCTGGTGACTGCCTGTACCACAACCATGGTGATAGCTATTATTCCACTCGTGGTGACCATCATTACCCCATATCAGATGTTCATTGAAGACTCACTACTCGAAATTAATAGAATACAGCCGAGCCAGAAATAGAGCGTCCTCGTTTAAGATACTGTGAACAATTAATAGATAAGCGCAGTGCAACATTGTTACTGTCAGATTATCATCAACATACGTGGGAATTAAGTATAGAATCACATACCCTGCTGCCCCACGAAACTGCACTACTAATCTACATGAACGAATTTTAAATTAATGAAGATGTTTTGGCAAACTCTTTATTGGTGCGTGCAACATTCAAAACTAGTCACCAAGCAAATGGAGAAGTTTGAATTCTGGAATAACTAGGTGCCTATTGAGTAATGGAATTAACATTCTCACGGCACTAGTATACTGCAGTTAAACCATTGATAAGCAAACGGACAATGCGTACTTTCTGTTTACACTCCTGACAATCTAATGTGATAGGTTTCACGACATTGGCAAACTGTAATCCTCAACTTTGAAATTCCACCACTTGAAATCTAGACCCTCTTACAAGTCGATGATATGAACAGCATTCCTTTGTCGTTTCTACAAATAACAAGCAAGTTTTGTTAACTGAACATAGTACATGGTACTTGATTTTGCAGCGCCCACGTGAAAAATCTGTTTGAGCCTCCGCCATTTTGGTATTCTCACGTATTACTGTTGCAGGACATACAAGCTGATATTTATCCACATACGGTACGAATATCACATACTGGCTTCTTTGAGCTACAGTTTAATATCACATACAGTTAGTAACTTCTCGCTTCAGATTTATCGGGTCCAACCTGAAGCTCAACAGCCGATGAGTATGCCACTCGGGGCATTTTTGTCCCATCTCCACATCCTCTAATATTTTATGTCGCTCTAATGAACATAATTCAGTGGTCACTCGATGGTAGAATTCAACAAAACTATAAACATTTATATCCCACCAAGACAATACAAAATATTTATGTAAAAACATTTGTCAATATTCAGTTTTTACACATCTTATATGATGTTCTTAATGATCGAATAACAAAGCACATAACTCATCCTATGTAAAGTTCTCTCTATTTTCTCGTATGTCATTTACGTAGAGAAAGTGGAACTCTGAAGAAATTATTAATTCGTTGGATCATGTCAAAAGATCCGAATGTTTTAAGGCATTGCACGAATGGGAACAAAGGGAATTTGGAATAACTGTTGATGAAATACTGATTATAACCTACATGTATATAAATTTTTATTGAACAGTATTCATCAATAGCAGTAAATTATCAAAATAAAAATGAATTATTCACTGTTCGTGCTCCAAAGACAATGAAAGTAGATATGCAGCAGGCCTGGTGGTGTGGAAGCAAATTCTGAACAGGATCTTACGCAGTATTCCTATATTTTTCCAGAGAACAACTGCATTAAGTTGTTTTTAAGTATTTGTGGCCTTGTATCTGTTTGTAACGCTGTTTGCTCTCAAGTAACAGATTCAGAGCGTGGTATTTTTTTCTGTCTTTAAGGATGTCGTTTGTTGCTCTCGAAAGTAATAACGAGAAAAATTTGCTGCCAAATTCTGAACGACAGGACACCAATATGTCTCACAGCTACATACATTGTAAGGTGCAACTGCAGAAGATATTGTCTGAATGAAGGGTGAGGCACATCATCTATCCAGCGACATTTCGAAACGATACGACTTGGATATGTAGACACAAACAGGTGCTCTATACAAAAGATTTCCAGCTCTCGCATTGTACGTGGGAGGGTACACAAGGAGCATGGCCTCTTTCAAAGGAAGGAGAACAGCTCATGTTGAACATGGAGGCAAATTGCGAGATTTTCTGACGGCCACCGTTGTGTCATCGCAGACGAAATATCGTGTTCAAAAGTATCTGAATTTGTGTTTATGTTCTAAAGCGTGCAAAACGATCTGTGACTGCGTTTGTTGTACAAGTTTCCATTTCACACCTTCTCATATCTATGAATGCAATTGTACTGTTTTCTCTAAGGCACGATTCTTCTAATTGATTGTAGTAGAATCTGCAAGCCACTGGAGATGGCAGTCAAAAACACAACCTATCAATCGTCGACCAGAGGAGATTTTGCCAGTATCTGTCCTAACAAACAGTGGTCAAGCGACTGCAGCGATGTCATTTTATACCAGATCTGGGAGCAGCAATTTAAGAAGACCGACAGAGAAGAGAGACCGAGAACTCTCTCAGCAGGATAAACTTCGTGGACATCATCGACTTTGAGACTAGGTAGTGCTTCAATGTTATCATTAATCATCGGAGAACCATCAACAAGTAGTGTTAAAATCGGTACTGATAGTCTAGAATAGGATTGTGTGGATTCAGTTTTTGAAAATAGAATAGATATTTGGGTAAGCCAATCATGATGGGTTTTAAATTCCCAAACAGTTTCTTGCCATATGTTTGTCAGTTTTCACCAATGGAGTACAGGATCTGAATCGGCAGATTAAGATATATGTCTTACTCGTCCGTACGTCCCTATTGACCACATTGTGCCAAGGTTGTATAGAGTATGCTGCAGAAATTTCTCTGCGTAGCCCTTTTCCCATTCTCCATACAGTCCTTATCTCAGGTAAAATCTTGGTTAATAGGGCAACGTAAACATTTTTCCATGAAGGCATTGACAGTCTTGTCTCACAGTGGAATAAATATGTCAATAGCTATAGCGATTACTCTTGAAATAATAAAGAGTTTACACACATTTGCTCCATATGTCTCGTTTTCATTTGTCTCCCCGGTAGAGATTTTTTTTTTTTTTTTTTTTTTTTTTTAGCAAGATCGTATTTTAACATTGTCACGAATGCGATCCTTCTAATGAATTGGCCAAACCACAACGTGTGTTACATGTAAGTATCACTGATATTGTTAGACGCTACGGTTTCAGCCGACCGTGGCATACATATTCACGAATGAAGTCGTGGATCAGACGAACCGCCGCGGGGACCGCAGCATGAATTAACACCAAATTTGCACACAGAATGTCAATTACGAGCATCAGAGTGTGCGTGCGAATGGAGATGCCACTCGCTACACTTCCTCTCTCATCTCACACATATTCGAAGGCGCTTAACGGTTCACCACTTCGCCGACCTATAGATACCCGTGAATCCAATACGTTGTTCTGAGTGGCTAAAATAGGGTGACAGTTATCGAACTACGTGAAACAAAATCGTCCTAACTTCGGAAGGGTTTGCTGTAGGACGTTCAAACTGCACAATTGACCGCGGGGCATGATGACGAATTTGTATGTGCTGTATGGTTTGGTTTAGCGACGAAGCCCACTTTCATTTAGATGGGTTCAACAATAAGCAAAACTGGCGTATTTTGTGTACTGAGAATCCACATTTATCGTTCGAGAAGTCTCTTCACCTTCAATGGGTGAGTGTGTGGTATGCAATGTCCAGTCACGGAATAATTGGTGCGCTATTCCTTGATGGCACGGTGACTACCGAACGGTACGTGAAGGTTTTGGATGACGATTTCATCCCAATTAGCCAAAGTGATCCTGATTTCGTCAAAGATGTGGTTCATTACAAGACAGAGCTGTAGAGTGTCTGATGTCCTGGAGGAGCACTTTGGGAACCGCATTGTGGCTCTGGGGTACCCAGAGGCCATTGGCACGGGCTTCGATTGGCCGCATATTCTCCATAGCTGAGCACATGCGACTTATTTTTGCGCGGATATATTAAAGACAAGGTGTACAGCGACAACCCCAAAACCGCTGATGAGCTGAAAACAACCATTCAGGAGGTCATCGACAGCATCGATGCTCCGACAGTTAAGCGAGTCTTGAAGAATTTCGCTATTCGACTGCCCCACATCACCGCCAAAGATGGCAAGCATAACGAACATGTCATAACTCAAACCTGAATATCTGTAGTGGTGTTTGCGTGTTGAATAAAGGGTCTGGACGCCGTAGTTTGTAACTAATTTACTTTTTTTCATATAGTTCAATGGCTGTCATAAATTATTTGTAGGAAACCGCCATCTACACTATCAGACTTTTCGCTTACAATGCTGTTGACTACGGGAATATATGTATGTTCGTTTGACTATCAAAAGCAAACGGAGAATGGTTTGGCGCAAACTTCCAGGCACTGGCGACGCTCCTTAAATGTGGATAAATTCAACTTAATACCTGTAACAGTGAGACATGGCAACAGTGTCTGATTTCCTTTTTTTGATTCATCACTCTTCTTACTAATCTGATGTAGCCCACCACGAATTCATCTCTTTCGCCACACCTTCATCTCAGTGTAGCGCTTGAAACCTACGTCCTCAGTTATTTTCTCGATCTCTTTCTTCCTCTACAGCTGCCTCTCGTATCGTGCAAGTTATTCTATGATGTCTTAACATAGGTGCTACTATATCACCTTCTTTTTATGATTGTTTTCTTTTATTCCATTCTTCACTGACCCTGCGGAGAATTTTCATATTCCTTACCATATTAGTCCACCTAATTCCGAACATTCTTTCGTAGCGTTACATCTCAAATGCTTCGATTCCCTTCTGATCGGTTTTCCCACAGTCCATGTTTCACTGCTCTACAATGCTGTGCTCCAAACGTGAATCCTCAAAAATTTCTTCCTCAAATTGAAACCTACGTTCGATACTAGAACACTTCTCTTGGCCAGGAATGCTCTTTTTACCAGTGGTAGTACGCTTTTGATGTCCGCCTTGCTCCGTCCGTCATTGGTTATTCGGCTGCCTATGTGGTAGAATTCTTTAACCTCATCTACTTCGTGACCATAAATCCTGATATTAAGTTCCTCGCTGTTTTCATATCTTCTACTTCTTAGTACTATTTTCTTTCATCGATTTACTCTCAGTACGTATTCTGTACACACTCGATTGTTCACGAAGAGTCAGCGCGCAGACAAGTGGGATACGGAAGAACTAAGGATATGGATTTGGATTGTTTTGGGGGAAGAGACCAAACAGCGAGGTCATAGGTCTCATCGGATTGGGGAAGGACGGAGAAGGAAGTGGGCCATGCCCTTGCAGAGGAACCATCCCGGCATTTGGCTGGAGCGATTTAGGGAAATCACGGAAAACCTAAATCAGGATGGCCGGACGCTGGATTGAACCGTCGTCCTCCCGAATGCGAGTCCAGTGTGCTAACCACTGCGCCACCTCGCTCGGTGGAGAAGAACTAAGGAATGAAGAGATACACTTTATGTAGACTGAGGCAGTAGATACTGTGGTAAGGAACAGTTAACTTCAAGAGGAATGGACATCTCTAAAAACGGCAGTCACAGAAGTTGAAACATAAACACTGATACAAAGAAGGTAACTGCGAATAACTTGTGGGTAACGGAAGAAATGCTTCAGTTCATCGATTAAAGAAGGAAGTAGTGAAAGAAGGAAGTACAAAAAATTCAGCGAAATTTTGGCATGCAGACATACATGTCACTCAGAAATGAAATAAATAGGAAGTGCAGGGAATCTAAGGGGAGAAACGATAGAAAATGATACATATAAGGGCTTTAGAAAAGTTATTAATTGATTTTTTTCGAATGGGGTAGCTCTGAACTTTGAAAAAACACAGTACACCCAATTTTCTACTGCTAAAAGTATAATACCTTCAATAAACATAACTCATCAAAATAAGTCAGTAAGCAGGGTAGAGAATACTAAATTTTTGGGTGTAGGCCTACATATGGATGATAATCTTAATTGAAAAAGTCATATTTAGGATCTCCTAAGGCGACTAGGTTCAGCAACTTTCGAAGTCAGAATAATTGCCAATTTTGAGGATGTATAAATTAGTAAGCTAACATACTTTGCATATTTCCACTCTCTGATCTCATATGGAATAATATTCTGGGGCAACTCTCCACTTAGGCGAAAGGTATCCACTGCTCAAAAGAAAGTAGTTAGAATAATGTGTGGAGTTCATAGTCGCACACCTTTTAGGTATCTCTTTAAAAGGTTGGTAATTCTTACAACTGCTTCACAGTAAATTTACTCAGTAACGAAATTTTTCTCAGCAACATGGACCAGTTTAAAATCAACAGCGACATTCAGGATTACAATATCAGAAAAAAGAAAGAACTACATTATCTTTTACTTATTATGTCTTTGGCATAGATAGGGGTAAAACATGCTGCTATAAAACTTTTTGATAAATTACCTGATGAAATAAAATGTCTGACAGACATCAGTAATAGTTTCAAAAACAAATTGAAATCATACCACCTTGAAAACTCCTTCTATATCATAGATGAATTGTTCAATGTGAGTAGATAAATCTGGAGATATAATATATGCATTTTGTGCCATTTAAGGGAATGGGATAGATAATAGAAATATTTAGGTATAGCACTACAAAACTAAACTTGTTTTCTGTGCGCATTTCTTGTGTAATTGCCACGATCCACATCACAACGGTTTTTCCGTGCTATTGATCAATGGAACACGTAACTAACTAACTAAATAACTGAAAAATGTGAAGAAATCGAAAAATAAACGATTTTCGGGAGGACCGCCTCACCATTTAGAAAACCGTAGGTGAAATTAACAGCATGAGTGTTAAGATTAAGAGTGCAGTGAAAATTCCACTGTTAAATTCAGAGGAGAGAGCGGGTAAGTGGAAAGAGTACAATGAAGCCCTCTCTGAGGGAGAAAACCTATCTAATGACATGACAGAAAAAGAAACAAGATTCGATATCATCTACATCTACATCTACATCCGTACTCCGCAAGCCACCTGACGGTGTGTGGCGGAGGGTACCCTGAGTACCTCTATCGGTTCTCCCTTCTATTCCAGTCTCGTATTGTACGTGGAAAGAAGGATTGTCGGTATGCTTCTGTGTGGGCTCTAATCTCTCTGATTTTATCCTCATGGTCTCTTCGCGAGACATACGTAGGAGGGAGCAATATACTGCTTGACTCTTCGGTGAAGGTATGTTCTCGAAACTTTAACAAAAGCCCGTACCGAGCTACTGAGCGTCTCTCCTGCAGAGTCTTCCACTGGAGTTTATCTATCATCTCCGTAACGCTTTCGCAATTACTAAATGATCCTGTAACGAAGCGCGCTGCTCTCCGTTGGATCTTCTCTATCTCTTCTATCAACCCTACCTGGTGCGGATCCCACACTGCTGAGCAGTATTCAAGCATTGGGCGAACAAGCGTACTGTAACCTACTTCCTTTGTTGTCGGATTGCATTTCCTTAGGATTCTTCCAATGAATCTCAGTCTGGCATCTGCTTTACCGACGATCAACTTTATATGATCATTCCATTTTAAATCACTCCTAATGCGTACTCCCAGATAATTTATGGAATTAACTGCTTCCAGTTGCTGACCTGCTATTTTGTAGCTAAATGATAAGGGACCTATCTTTCTATGTATTCGCATCACATTACACTTCGCTACATTGAGATTCAATTGCCATTCCGTGCACCATGCGTCAATTCGCTGCAGATCCTCCTGCATTTCAGTACAATTTTCCATTGTTGCAACCTTTCGATACACCACAGCATCATCTGCAAAAAGCCTCAGTGAACTTCCGATGTCATCCACCAGGTCATTTATGTATATTGTGAATAGCAACGGTCCTATGACACTCCCCTGCGGCACACCTGAAATCACTCTTACTTCGGAAGACTTCTCTCCATTGAGAATGACGTGCTGCGTTCTGTTATCTAGGAACTCCTCAATCCAATCACACAATTGATCTGATAGTCCGTATGCTCTTACTTTGTTCATTAAACGACTGTGGGGAACTGTGTCAAACGCCTTGCGGAAGTCAAGAAACACGGCATCTACCTGTGAACCCGTGTCTAAGGCCCTCTGAGTCTCGTGGACGAATAGCGCGAGCTGGGTTTCACACGATCGTCTTTTTCGAAACCCATGCTGATTCCTACAGAGTAGATTTCTAGTCTCCAGAAAAGACATTATACTCGAACATAATACGTGTTCCAAAATTCTACAACTGATCGACGTTAGAGATATAGGTCTATAGTTCTGCACATCTGTTCGACGTCCCTTCTTGAGAACGGGGATGACCTGTGCCCTTTTCCAATCCTTTGGAACGCTTCGCTCTTCTAGAGACCTACGGTACACCGCTGCAAGAAGGGGGGCAAGTTCCTTCGCGTACTCTGTGTAAAATCGAACTGGTATCCCATCAGGACCAGCGGCCTTTCCTCTTTTGAGCGATTTTAATTGTTTCTCTATCCCTCTGTCGTCTACTTCGATATCTACCATTTTGTCAACTGTGCGACAATCTAGAGAAGGAAGCACAGTGCAGTCTTCCTCTGTGAAACAGCTTTGGAAGAAGACATTTAGTAATTCGGCCTTTAGTCTGTCATCCTCTGTTTCAGTACCATTTTGGTCACAGAGTGTCTGGACATTTTGTTTTGATCCACCTACCGCTTTGACATAGGACCAAAATTTCTTAGGATTTTCTGCCAAGTCAGTACATAGAACTTTACTTTCGAATTCATTGAAAGCCTCTCGCATAGCCCTCCTCACACTACATTTCGCTTCGCGTAATTTTTGTTTGTCTGCAAGGCTTTGGCTATGTTTATGTTTGCTGTGAAGTTCCCTTTGCTTCCGCAGCAGTTTTCTAACTCGGTTGTTGTACCACGGTGGCTCTTTTCCATCTCTTACGATCTTGCTTGGCACATACTCATCTAACGCATATTGTACCATGGTTTTGAACTTCGTCCACTGATGCTCAACACTATCTGTACTTGAGACAAAACTTGTGTGTTGAGCCATCAAGTACTCTGAAATCTGCTTTTTGTCACTTTTGCTAAACAGAAAAATCTTCCTACCTTTTTTAATATTTCTATTTACGGCTGAAATCATCGATGCAATAACCGCTTTATGATCGCTGATTCCCTGTTCTGCATTAACTGATTCAAATAGTTCGGGTCTGTTTGTCACCAGAAGGTCTAATATGTTATCGCCACGAGTCGGTTCTCTGTTTAATTGCTCAAGGTAGTTTTCAGATAAAGCACTTAAAAATATTTCACTGGATTCTTTGTCCCTGCCACCCGTTATGAACGTTTGAGTCTCCCAGTCTATATCCGGCAAATTAAAATCTCCACCCAGAACTATAACATGGTGGGGAAATCTACTCGAAATATTTTCCAAATTATTCTTCAGGTGCTGAGCCACAACAGCTGCTGAGCCCGGGGGCCTATAGAGACATCCAATTACCATGTCTGAGCCTGCTTTAACCGTGACCTTCACCCAAATCATTTCACAATTCGAATCTCCGTCAATTTCCTTCGATACTATTGCACTTCTTATCGCTATAAACACGCCTCCCCCTTCACTGTCCAGCCTATCTCTGCGGTATACATTCCAATCAGAGTTTAGGATTTCATTACTGTTTACGTCTGGTTTCAGCCAACTTTCTATTCCTAGTACTATATGGGCGTTGTGACCGTTTATTAATGAGAGCAGTTCTGGGACCTTTCTATAGACGCTCCTGCAGTTTACTATTAGCACATTAATATTGTTATTCCTTGTTGCATTTTGCCTACTCCTGCTTTGCCGCGTCTCAGGAGGCGTCTTGTCGGGCCTAGGGAGGGAATTCTCTAACCTAAAAAAACCCCATGTGCACTCCACACGTACTCCGCTACCCTCGTAGCCGCTTCCGGCGTGTAGTGCACGCCTGACCTATTCAGGGGGACCCTACATTTCTCCACCCGATAGCGGAGGTCGAGAAATTTGCACCCCAGCTCTCCGCAGAATCGTCTGAGCCTCTGGTTTAAGCCTTCCACTCGGCTCCAAACCAGAGGACCGCGATCGGTTCTCGGAACGATACTACAAATAGTTAGCTCTGATTCCACCCCGCGAGCGAGGCTTTCCACCTTCACCAACTCCGCCAACCGCCTGTACGAACTGAGGATGACCTCTGAACCCAGACGGCAAGAGTCATTGGTGCCGACATGAGCAACAATTTGCAGTCGGGTGCACCCAGTGCTCTCTATCGCCGCCGGTAGGGCCTCCTCCACATCTCGGATGAGACCCCCCGGCAAGCAGACAGAGTGAACACTGGCCTTCTTCCCCGACCTTTCCGCTATTTCCCTAAGGGGCTCCATCACCCGCCTAACGTTGGAGCTCCCAATAACTAATAAACCCCTCCCCCCGTGTGCCTGCTCGGACCTTGCTGAAGGAGCAGCCACATGTCCACTGACAGGCAGAGCGGGCGATGCCACACGGCCAGCCTCCACATTGACCCTCCGCCTCGTGCGCCGCGAACGCCGCTGAACCCGCCACTCCCCTTGGGGAGAGGGTGGCCCAACCGCGCCCGGTACCCGCGAAGATGTCTCGACAGCAGGGACAGTGGGTGAAGCATCTAACACCTGGGGTGCACCATGCGACGCACCAGACTCCCCACTGCCGCTACACTCCGAGGCAGCAGCCTGAAGACGGCTGACCGCGGCCATCAACACGCTCAGCTGTTCGCGAAGAGTGGCCAGCTCCTCCTGCGTCCGTACACAGCAGCCACACATCCTAGCCATCCTAAGAAATCAATTTACTATAGAGTGTTAATCAGCTTTTAACTAGACTGCTAATTCACTAAAGGCGGTTGATTATTGACTAAACTGTGATTGCTAACCACTTCTTGTAGAAACAAGGAAAATAGCACTACCTGTCTCTGGACGGTATTGAAAACAAACACTAGCACTACTAGCACTACGGCTGACTAAAGGGACTCTCTGACTGTATTTAAAACAAACACGAGATCTATGGAACACTTAATAGCACTCTACTATTAAAGCTTCCTAAAAGCAAAAACACGCAGAAGAAGAAGTGACAAGTAAGAAAAATACAGATAATACTTAGATTAAGGTAGCTCGCTGCACAGAAGACGTGAAGCAGACGGCGGTTAGGGCGACACTGACTTATCGAGGAGATAAGGGAACCAGCATTAGACGCAGAATTTAAAAGAGCTCTGGAAGTGTTAAGATCAAATAAGGTAGACGGGATTGATAACATTCCTTCAGAATTTCTATAATCATTGGGGGAAATGGCAACTGCCTCGATATTTTAAACAGTATGGCCACACGAAGGACTAAAGTCGGGAAGACGTTCTCGGAAGCCCCGTACATGAAGCTGTCCGAGGATACTGTACCTCCAAATAGTAGCATAGACCTTCTAATTCTCAAAAAATATACCTATTAAGTGACGCCTTTGCAGGCAAGCCTGTTGTAATTCTGCTTCAAGGAGTATCAGGTTATCAAATGTGGAGTGATACCTCCTGAACCGAGACTGGGTTCTACGATCCAAATAAGATTGTGACGGGCCACCAGCTCCAAGGCCTTCACTGTGGATATAGTAAAGGCAAAAGTCCCTGTCGTTTAAAGTTCTTTGTAGATTTTAAAAACTGTCTCCCTGTTCAAATTGGGACAGCATCTTGACACCCAAACGAGGAGAACTCTTATTCCTTGTGCTGTAACGTACTACAGTGGACCTTATCATGGGAAAGTGGCATGTCAGGATCCGCAGATAACGCAAGATTCAGCTCCAATGTGGAAAAGAGGCACAGGATTTCTTCTTGTATCGTGAAAATGAAAATGGCCGTTCTTCATTTCGGCAGCCACTGGGCATCTCTCACCTCTCCGCAGAAATCATGCTGATGGTCTCCCACGCGACAATATTTTCAGTTGAAAGGTTTGTTGTGTTCAGGATATGTTGCTACGTGTCTAAATACTCGGCGACATTTCATCCTCACTACCTGAAATGTTGTCTGAAGTTGGCGGGCATTTCATTGCACGCAGAACCACCAGTCTGGTCCTGTTTGCAGACTAGTATTCATCACTTCAACGAACAGGCTGCGTCTGTAGCTGGCCTGAAGACAGGGGAAAAGACGTTTCAGCGACGTGGCAGATCACTTTGTTAAAGTGGTGCACCTATTCCTGATCACTGTCACTGTGAAGAAACACATCAAGTTGCCTGTAAGACGTGCAGTCTGTCCTGCTGAGCCCGCTCTTTTGGGCATCACTCTGTCTGCCGCGTGGACCCAGACCGGGAAGTGGCCACATGAGTGCAAGTGACCGAGCACTAAGCAATTTGTGCAAGGGCTGAAAAACATAACACTGAACGACCTTGTTGTAGTGCCGAAGTGCGTGACTGCCCCATGTTCAACAGATACTTACACGACGACGTACCCTGTCAAATGGTGGTTTTCTGCTTTTTCTCAACGGTTGCATACATTTTTTGGGACGCTGAATCAAAATTACATGTTTGACATCTTCCAGGAGATAGGATTCACAACTAAAAACCCAGATACCTTAAACTTTTTCCACTTTTTTTCAGGTTCCCGCTTTCGTCTTGAAACCTATGCGTTTCTTGACGTTCGCCACAGGATTCAAAATCAAATTTCCTACAGAATGCTCAAGTCTGGTTTGATTTTCTAACTAGAGCTATCGGCGTGAGAGCGTGTGGAAAACCATTGACTTTTTGGGCCTTCCTCGAAAACGTTAAAAACGCCCGATCCCGCCGCTTCAAAAAAAAAAAATGTTCAAATGTGTGTGAAATCTTATCGACTTAACTGCTTCGGTTATCAGTCGCTAAGCTTACACACTACTTAACCTAAATGATCTAAGGACATACACACAGACCCATGCCCTAGGGAGGACTCGAACCTCTGCCGGGACCAGCCTCACAGTCCATGACTGCAGCGCCTAGGACCGCTCGGCTAATCCCCCCCGGCCCCACCGTTTCAACCCAGTTTACAGAAACCTCTACACCACGTTAAACTACGTTAAATTTACTACAAGAAACGTGCGCAGCATTCAGTTTTCTACTAAGGAGGGAGGTAGAAAAGCGAAAATTACCAAAAGTGCCTTCCGGGCGCCCTATAGGGAGAACCACGCCTCCAACCTGTGTATCTCTCACGGGTGATGCACTTTCTGTGTACTCCGCTTCCAGAAGGTTGTTTTGAATGAAAATAGGGGAAAGCATATTTGATGAAAACATTGAAGAATTATATTTACCACACATTTGGATCCAGGCACTGAATAGGCAGATGAGCAGGAAATCTGTATATACACTCCTGGAAATGGAAAAAAGAACACATTGACACCGGTGTGTCAGAACCACCATACTTGCTCCGGATAATGCGAGAGGGCTGTACAAGCAAAGATCACACGCACGGAACAGCGGACACACCAGGAACCGCGGTGTTGGCCGTCGAATGGCGCTAGCTCCGCAGCATTTGTGCACCGCCGCCGTCAGTGTCAGCCAGTTTGCCGTGGCATACGGAGCTCCATCGCAGTCTTTAACACTGGTAGCATGCCGCGACAGCGTGGACGTGAACCGTATGTGCAGTTGACGGACTTTGAGCGAGGGCGTATAGTGGGCATGCGGGAGGCCGGGTGGACGTACCGCCGAATTGCGGTACACGTGGGGCTTGAAGTCTCCACAGTACATCGATGTTGTCGCCAGTGGTCGGCGGAAGGTGCACGTGCCCGTCGACCTGGGACCGGACCGCAGCGACGCACGGATGCACGCCAAGACCCCTACGCAGAGCCGTAGGGGACCGCACCGCCACTTCCCAGCAAATTAGGGACACTGTTGCTCCTGGGGTATCGGCGAGGACCATTCACAACCGTCTCCATGAAGCTGGGCTACGGTCCCGCACACCGTTAGGCCGTCTTCCGCTCACGCCCCAACATCGTGCAGCTCGCCTCCAGTGGTGTCGCGACAGGCGTGAATGGAGGGACGAATGGAGACGTGTCGTCTTCAGCGATGAGAGTCGCTTCTGCCTTGGTGCCAATGATGGTCGTATGCGTGTTTGGCGCCGTGCAGGTGAGCGCCACAATCAGGACTGCACAGGACCGAGGCACACAGGGCCAACACCCGGCATCATGGTGTGGGGAGCGATCTCCAACACTGACCGTACACCTCTGGTTTTGGTCGAGGGGACACTGAATAGTGCACGGTACATCCAAACCGTCATCGAACCCATCGTTCTACCATTCCTAGAGCGGCAAGGGAACTTGCTGTTCCAACAGGACAATGCACGTCCGCATGTATCCCGTGCCACCCAACGTGCTCTAGAAGGTGTAAGTCAACTACCCTGGCCAGCAAGATCTCCGGATCTGTCCCCCATTGAGCATGTTTGGGACTGGATGAAGCGTCGTCTCACGCGGTCTGCACGTCCAGCACGAACGCTGGTCCAACTGAGGCGCCAGGTGGAAATGGCATGGCAAGCCGTTCCACAGGACTACATCCAGCATGTCTACGATCGTCTCCATGGGAGAATAGCAGCCTGCATTGCTGCGAAAGGTGGATATACACTGTACTAGTGCCGACATTGTGCATGCTCTGTTGCCTGTGTCTATGTGCCTGTGGTTCTGTCAGTGTGATCATGTGATGTATCTGACCCCAGGAATGTGTCAATAAAGTTTCCCCTTCCTGGGACAATGAATTCACGGTGTTCTTATTTTAATTTCCAGGAGGGTAGTTATGTACATTTGTCATGAAATAAGTGAATGTCCTACGAAAGACTAAGTCATCACTTGGAGTAGGATCTCCATCTGGAAAAGAAAGCCGGCGCAGCGGTTCTAGGTGCTACAGTCTGGAACCGCGCGACCGCTGCGGCGCAGGTTCGAATCCTGTCTCGGGCATGGATTTAAGTAGTTCTAAGTTCTAGGGGACTGATGACCTCTGAAGTTAAGTTCCATAGCGCTCAGAACCATTTGAACCATTTTTTTGGAAAAGAAAGAAAGGATTTAGAAGTAGATTACGGATACATAAAAGACAAATAAGTTGTACAATGAAAATGAAGTACCGACGTAGTCGTGTGAAGAGGACCTGTACTGATGCCATAAGCACAGTTTTTTTGCTGGTCTCCATTTGGCTGTTGATGGCACAGACAATGTTTTGGGCACAAGAACGTCCAGGAAAAGAGTTCCTAGGAATGGAAGGCCAAGGCAAAGCGTCATATGCTATGGAAGGTGGAGACTGAAAAGTGAGTAGTTGCTGTTCAACTGAAAAACTGTAATTGGTTCATTCATTCTACGGTAGTGAAAAATTTATTGGTTGACATGTATAATGCTGCATACTGTTACGTGAATCAATATTGTCTTTCACCTCAACGACTCCAGACAGCGTTGATGTACCAAAATTATCGTTGGTAGAGCACGACATTTCTCACTGTTAGCGCAGTTTAGTGGAGGTCCTGGTCGTCTCCATCCACATTGACCTTGTCTATGTATAGCATCCACGTGAGATGGCTGGGAGGAGTGGTTTGGCTGTAGGGTGCAGAAAAGCTTTTTGTAATTTTCCCTTTGCTGCCTTCCTCCTTGCTATAAAATTGCATGTTACAGACGTTTCTTGTCGCACGTAGCGTGGGGGCTTTTGTTAATAACACTTATATTTTTCGCAGAAGGGCCAAAAAAATCGCTGGTCTTCAGCGCTCCCTAGCGCGAATGAAGCTCGACAGAAAATCAGACCTGAGAAATGCTTTTTGTAGGAAATTGTAGGAATTCTGATTTTGAGTCGAGTGGTCAACTTCGAGAAACGCATAGTTTTCAAGATATACGGGAAAAACTGAAAAAAGTGGCAGAATTGTGATGTTTCTGGGTTTTTCGTTGGGAAGCTGATCTACAAGGCAGCAAACATGAATTTTAGATTCAGCGCCTCAAACAACTGCAGAAAAAACAAATTACGGAGTTTTGTTCAGAAAAAGTCTGTTTTTAACGCCAGTTGTCTGGACTAACATGAGAAGGCTGTCAATTGCTCAACACGTGGGGTACATAGTTGCAGACCGCCAGAGCGCCTGCGTACGTTGAAAACTGCACGTGGGAGAAATAGATGTGGAGGCTGAGTTGGGAGACGAGAGACTCTTCGCTTAGCATCTCATGTGGGAGTAGGTTGAACTGAATGTATGTGTCGTGAAGCCGTGACGTAGACCCACTAATACACTGAGTAGTTGTGATCTGATTCTGAGTAGAGAAGCAAGGAGCGATAAGATTTGTTCACAAAAACACCCTTTGCTCCTTTAGCTATCTCTGCAGTAACGTCATCCTTTTCGTGGAGGAGGTAGCCACATAAATGAGGGACGTCAGGTAATTTGAAAACGTATCTCCTCGAGAGATGTAACCATCCATCTTCCCTGAGCTTATAGTCGTAGACCCACAAACAGTGCTCTGAACCCATTCGTGTACGATTGTAGTTTATCTACGCTTTGCAGTTTTCGTGTGGTGACGAGTTTACCACTACAACGTGAGGGAAGCGTGGGGGGGGGGGGGGGGGGGGAGTGCTTGAACAACTGGCTGATTCCTTCTGGAAGACATCGATTTTCATGTTGTCGATAGTATGGTCTTTGTCTAATCCATCAGACAGGACCGGTATTGTACGATATGATGGTGTAGTACCTAACTGTTTTTGATTGTGGTTTTTCGACTACAGCTTTGGTTTTGGGGTTAGTGGTAAGGCCATTTTCGTAGTAAAATTCTTACGTTAGTCCTATGAGGATTACCACTCTCCCCAACAGAACATTCCACCGATATTAATTCAGTAGTACATAAATATCTTTCTGTATTTAGTCACGTAGATTAGTGGCTACATTTCCAGCTGCAGGTTGAAGTGTTACGGTCCAGTGTCAATGTATGAGTGCTTAAGTGCCGAGGCGCATGGTTGCGCAGTCTGTGGCTGTGGAACATAAAGCGTCCTCTTCGACTCAGTGAATGAGACACGTTGTGAAAGCCTTATATCCTGTATTTTCTTCTCTTCTTGGAGTAACCATTACTTACTGAGAGACAGGCCAACAAATGTGCGAGAACTGTAGGAGCTAGTGAGAAAGATGTCACCACTGTTCTGAAGAACTAAACCTGGACAAAATGTGCAAAGATCTTGTGCGCAGCTTCACATTTTCCCGGCGCAATGACTGTTCTACAAAATTTCTGGTGTGCAGCTGCAATATCAGAAGAAAAAGCCGAATTTACTCGGCTTCACGCCCGAAATTTTCTGGAACAATTAAAAATCTTGTAAGCCAAAGTAGAGGAATTCTGTTGGACCAACCAAGACAACGCTGCACTGATATGTTTCTACAGAATGCCTGTGATGAAATTAATGGAGCTTAATGCCGGAAGAGCGAGGCTAGTAAGAGCGAAATTAGCGAAAGTTGCAGGGGAACTCGGTGTGGACGCAGTATGTCTGCAAGAACCATTCTCCAACATTGGTCCAAGGTGTGAAGCTTGTCTCTCGGTTATTTCAGATTAATTTTTGCTGCTGTCGGATGATTGGACGCTAGTATAGGAGATATACATAGAGAATAGGCTTCGTTACGAAATAAATCTGAACAGAAGCCTATTACCAACACGTGTCTCTTCCACAAACGTAAAAGTGGTTTAGTTGTAAAATAGAAAACGTCATTTTAAAATAATAACACTGCGGCTCCCATTACTTCGTTATATTGTCCCTTCATCGGGTAACACGTTTGCCTAACAATGGATAAATCCATCCAGTCTTGTGTTAACAGTTATGTTTGTTTCACATCCACACTGAAGTAACAATTGTTATTTTGCATTTACACACAAATTAAACAGGTAAACACCCATCATGGAAGCCTCTTCATTTGCGTTCTACTATCAGTATGTTCCTCCACAAAAGTTACTGGTTCGCGAACATGACACTGTTTCAACCATTAATTTTCAACCATAATTCTGGTAACTAATCGCGCTCACATTTCCATCACAGGAGTCGACTACTCAAACACTTCTCCTATGAACTGACGTAACACTTTCGAGTCTTATTTACGAGGTGCGACAATAAAGTAATGAGACTGATTTTCTTCGCAAGATGTGGCAACCTGCAGGTTTGCGTAGGCACAATATCTTGGACCTTGGTCTATAAGTTGCTTCTAGTTCAAGCGGCACATCGATGCAACTGCTCAGTCGTGAGTTGTGCTGTAATATGTTAACATGTGTTTGTGTCTCTCGTCACGAAAATGGAACCGCATAATGTTGCGCAACGGTGCCATTTCTTTTTGTGATAATTGGGTGAAAACGCGACGACAACTTACAGTAAGCTTCAGAAGGCTTTTGGAGAGGAAGTTACGTCAAGAGCTCAAGTTTTTCATTGGCATAATATGTTTAGTGAAGGCAGAATGAATGTTGAAGATGAAGACCGCAGTAGACGACCATCAACCTCACGAACGCATGTTAACTTGGCCAGGGTGCGTGAACTCGTACGATCTGATCGAAGATTATCTATGAAAATGATGGCAGAAGAACTGAACATCAATCGGGAAACGGTTCGTCTAATAATAACTGAATATCTTGATATGAGGAAGATTTGTGCAAACATGGTCCCCAAAAGTCTCACATCACAACAGCGAGAAACACGGAAAAATGTGGCAGCCGATCTGTTAGAGAAAATGGAAATCAATCCAGAATTGTTGAGCCGTGTTATCACCGGTGATTAAAGTTGTCTTTTTTTTCAGTACGATCCAGAGACAAAACGCCAAAGTTCGCAATGGTGCTCCAAGTAATCACACAGACCAAAAAAAAGCTCGCGTGTCAAAGTCAAAACTGAAATGTATGCTTCTTTGATTCCAAGTGAATTTTTCATAAAGAATGGATGCCTCCTGGACAAACAACCGATATTACTGAAAAGAAATTTTAGAGTTTTCGTAAAAGAGTTCTTCATGTCCGTGCCAACTTTGTTGATAATTTGATTCTGCATCACGATAATTCGCCATCCGATACTGCTCTGGCAGTACAGTAATTTTTAACCTCAAAACAAATTTCAGTAATACCACAACCACCTTATTCACCAGATATCGCTCCGTGCGACTTTTCTCTATTTCCAAGAGTCAAAACAGCGGTCAAGGTACATCATTTTCAAACAACACAAGACGTTCAGAAAGCTTTGACAAGGGGTTTGGAGGATATTACAGCAGATGACTTCCTGAAATGTTACCATAAATGGCAAAAGCGCTGGAAAAAGTGTGTGCAGTCAGAAGGTAAATACTTTGAAGGGGACAACACTTAACTTGACAAAACGGTAAGCAACATTTTTTCTCACGTCAGTCTAATTACTTTATTGTCGCACCTCGTATACCGTCTATAAAATTGTTCATGTTATTTATGACATTGCGGTGATCGACCGCGTGGAAACCCAACTACACGATTTGCTCAAAAGTATCCGGACACCACAAAAACATACGTTTCTCGTATTAGGTGCATTGTGCTGCCGCCTACTGGCAAGTACTCCATATCAGCGACCTCAGTAGTCATTACACATCGTGAGAGAGCAGAATGGAGCGCTCCGTGGAACCCACGGACTTCGAACGTGGTCAGGTGACTGATTAGGTGTCACTTGTTTCATACGTCTGTACGTGAGATTTCCACACTCCTAAACATCCCTAGGTCCACTGTTTTCGATGTGATTTTGAAGTAAAAACGTGAAGGACACGTACAGCACAAAAGCGTACGGGCCGACCTCGTCTGTTGATGGCAGAGACAGCCTACAGTTGAAGAGGGTCATAATGTGTTATAGGCAGACATCTGTTCAGACCACCACACCCGAATTCCAAATTGCAAGTGTTGTGATAGTTAGGCGGGATGTAACAAAACGTTGAATTCATGGTCGAGCGACTGCTCGCAAATCACACATCACGCCGGTAAATTCCAAACGACGCCGCGCAAGGTGTAAGGAGCGTAAACATTAAACTATTGAGCAGTGGAAAAACGTTGTGTGGAGGGACGAATCACGGCATAAGATGTGGCGATCCGATACCATGGTCTAGGTATGGCGAATGCCCCGTGAACGTCATCTGCCAGCGTGTATAGTGCCAACAGTAAAATTCGGAGGCGGTGGTGTTATGGAGTCGTCGTGTTTTCCATGGAGGGGCTTGCACCCCTTGTTGTTCAGCGTGCCACTATCACAGCACATGCCTACATTGAAGTTTTAAGCACCTTCTTGCTTCCCACTGTTGAAGAGCAGTTCGGGGATGGCACTCGCATCTTTCAACACGATCGAGCACCATAGTGCACGGCCTGCGGTGGAGTGGTTACACGACAATAACATCCCTGTAATGGACTGGCCTGCACAGAATCCTGACCTGATTCCTACAGCACACCTTTCGGATGTTTTGGAACGCCGACTTCATTCCAGGCCTCACCGACCTGTCGACCTGGGACCGGACCGCAGCGACGCACGGATACACGCCAAGACTGTAGGATCCTACGCAGTGCCGTAGGGGACCGCACCGCCACTTCCCAGCAAATTAGGGACACTGTTGCTCCTGGGGTATCGGCGAGGACCATTCGCAAACGTTTCCATGAAGCTGGGCTACGGTCCCGCACACCGTTAGGCCATCTTCCGCTCACGCCCCAACACCGTGCAGCCCGCCCCCAGTGGTGTCGCGACAGGCGTGAATGGAGGGACGAATGGAGTGTCGTCTTCAGCGATGAGAGTCGCTTCTGCGTTGGTGCCAATGATGGTCGTATGCGTGTTTGGCGCCGTGCAGGTGAGCGCCACAATCAGGACTGCATACGACTGAGGCACACAGGGCCAACACCCGGCATCATGGTGAGGGAAGCGATCTCCTACACTGGCCGTACACCTCTGGTGATCGTCGAGGGGACACTGAATAGTGCACGGTACATCCAAACCGTCATCGAACCCATCGTTCTACCATTCCTAGACTGGCAAGGGAACTTGCTGTTCCAACAGGACAATGCACGTCCGCATGTATCCCGTGCCACCCAACGTGCTCTAGAACGTGTAAGTCAACTACCCTGGCCAGCAAGATCTCCGGATCTGTCCCCCATTGAGCATGTTTGGGACTGGATGAAGCGTCGTCTCACGCGGTCTGCACGTCCAGCACGAACGCTGGTCCAACTGAGGCGCCAGGTGGAAATGGCATGGCAAGCCGTTCCACAGGACTACATCCAGCATCTCTACGATCGTCTCCATGGGAGAATAGCAGCCTGCATTGCTGCGAAAGGTGGATATACACTGTACTAGTGCCGACATTGTGCATGCTCTGTTGCCTGTGTCTATGTGACTGTGGTTCTGTCAGTGTGATCATGTGATGTATCTGACCCCAGGAATGTGTCAATAAAGTTTCCCCTTCCTGGGACAATGAATTCACGGTGTTCTTATTTCAATTTCCAGGAGTGTATTTATCACATAGTGGATGTCTCATTTCCATTCCAATGCAACCCGTGACCAGTAGCGCTGAACCAGTGTTGCCATTATACAGCAAGACAATGCCTCCACCATGGAAACGGCACGATCAGCTTTGATAGTTCTAGACGCCAACGATACATCTATGCCTTATAATATCAACGATAGCAGTGCTCCTTATCCTCCCCCCTCCCCCCCCCCCCCCGTCACCAGTAGGATTTTTCAGAAAGTCAAGACAATTTTTTCGAAACCCCTCTTTCTCTCCAAAAATAAATAAAGAAAACGAGGCAGGAATTCCACAGAAATTCTGGCACAGTAACAATTACGCACACTTCGCACTCTCTCATTCCTACACGAAAAATTTACAGCCATTATATTTGAGTTCAAAAACGTAACTAGTGAGTAATCAACAGCCACAGAAGTTAAATTAACTGAACTTCAAAAAATGGAAAAGGAAAATTGTCTTTGTAAATCTGTTAAATCTATATGCCATACAACTCATCTGGTTCAGTCATTTTTCTCATTAACCAGGATCATATATTATTACCATGAAGGCACATTCAAAAACATCTATAGGCATTCGGTGCTTAGGTTGTAGAAAAAACAGTCCTAATACGAAATCATCAGTCCTCAATCAATTCAAAACATTGAATACAATTCACTTTCTCCGGTTCAGGACCACAGAAAAAACCATTTCATTATAACCATGGATGGCTTTCGATAAACTCATCATGTGTGATACCTCAATTGTCCTTTTTATACAAACATTGATCCACCTATAAGAAGGAATGTTTTTATCCATGCAACTGCTCATCAGTACATAGCAAAAATAAGTAAAATGTAAACCTTCATTAAAATGGAACGTAATTGATTACCTAACATGCTACAGCATTTGACAGTGCGTCATTACTCGAGTGGTAACCAAAATAGAAAAATCAAGAATTTATACATCGACGGCAAACGACATGCCTTTAGGTTCAAGTGTAATAACTATCAACACTTAAATAAATTGATAGAACTTTATTTTTTACTTGGATAATGTAAGACAGCAGTGAATCTGAGAACTGAGGTTGAAAAAAATTTTTAACACAAAGATATACAAGGTAATTATTAGTTATCGGAAACGAAACTCTTGAAAACACTAGCGTAATTGACTTGTACAACACTCTGACCAATGCATACACTCACTGACACGTGGTGATAGCCACCGATTTTTACACTGCTGTTCTTGCTGAGGGCACCAGGCGAGCATGGCTAACCGTAGGGTGACCAAAGGTCCCGGAAAACCGGGATTGTCCCGGTTTTAATCCCTGTGTTCTTATGTCCCGAAATTTTGTTTCGGGACGCTTAAAAGGCCCGGAATTGAGTTTTTAAATATATTTCGTGAAACTTTCTCAAATTTTTGGGATTTCGCTATATTAAAGGAAATACAACACAAGAAATTAATACACACTCCAGGAAATTGAAATAAGAACACCGTGAATTCATTGTCCCAGTAAGGGGAAACTTTATTGACACATTCCTGGGGTCAGATACATCACATGATCACACTGACAGAACCACAGGCACATAGACACCGGCAACAGAGTATGCACAATGTCGGCACTAGTACAGTGTATATCCACCTTTCGCGGCAATGCAGGCTGCTACTCTCCCATGGAGACGATCGTAGAGATGCTGGATGTAGTCCTGTGGAACGGCTTGCCATGCCATTTCCACCTGACGCCTCAGTTGGACCAGCGTTCGTGCTGGACGTGCAGACCGCGTGAGACGACGCTTCATCCAGTCCCAAACATGCTCAATGGGGGACAGATCCGGAGATCTTGCTGGCCAGGGTAGTTGACTTACACCTTCTAGAGCACGTTGGGTGGCACGGGATACATGCGGACGTGCATTGTCCTGTTGGAACAGCAAGTTCCCTTGCTGGTCTAGGAATGGTAGAACGATGGGTTAGATGAAGGTTTGGATGTACCGTGCACTATTCAATGTCCCCTCGACGATCACCAGAGGTGTACGGCCAGTGTAGGAGATCGCTCCCCACACCATGATGCCGGGTGTTGGCCCTGTGTGCCTCGGTCGTATGCAGTCCTGATTGTGGCGCTCACCTGCACGGCGCCAAACACGCATACGACCATCATTGGCACCAAGGCAGAAGCGACTCTCATCGCTGAAGACGACACGTCTCCATTCGTCCCTCCATTCACGCCTGTCGCGACACCACTGGAGGCGGGCTGCACGATGTAGAGGCGTGAGCGGAAGACGGCCTAACGGTGTGCGGGACCGTAGCCCAGCTTCATGGAGACGGTTGCGAATGGTCCTCGCCGATACCCCAGGAGCAACAGTGTCCCTAATTTGCTGGGAAGTGTCGGTGCGGTCCCCTACGGCACTGTGTAGGATCCTACGGTCTTGGCGTGAATCCATGCGTCGCTGCGGTCCGGTCCCAGGTTGACGGGCACGTGCACCTTCCGCCGACCACTGGCGACAACATCGATGTACTGTGGAGACCTCACGCCCCACGTGTTGAGCAATTCGGCGGTACGTCCACCCGGCCTCCCGCATGCCCACTATACGCCCTCGCTCTAAGTCCGTGAACTGCACATACGGTTCACGTCCACGCTGTCGCGGCATGCTACCAGTGTTAAAGACTGCGATGGAGCTCCGTATGCCACGGCAAACTGGCTGACACTGACGGCGGCGGTGCACAAATGCTGCGCAGCTAGCGCCTTTCTACGGCCAACATCGCGGTTCCTGGTGTGTCCGCTGTTCCGTGCGTGTGATCATTGCTTGTACAGCCCTCTCGCAGTGTCCGGAGCAAGTATGCTGGGTCTGACACACCGGTGTCAATGTGTTCTTTTTTCCATTTCCTGGAGTGTATTTTAGCTTATTTGTCTAAAATCTCCATTAACTCATACTATTGATCACATTATCAGTCTTGATACACTCAGGCAATAATTTACTTTGAGTGGTACTTGGGCCAACAAGTAGTAAGTTGTATTATTGTAACAGAGCTATGAAACCGTCCGATTCTCGCGCCACTTACACACTCATTGTCAGAACAGTGTAGTAGTTGATGTTTTGTGAGACAAACTGCAATAGTTTTTACTCATATTAGTGGTATTAATGCTGAAGTACTGTGAGACGCAATGCCGAAACGTGCCTGCAAGTTCAATAACTGTTATTCCAAGGAATGGAATTTCACTATGAAAGGTCGTTTTAATTACGAAGCAAAGTGCTCCGTATGTAACTGTTTTATTAGTATAGTCATGATGGACGTTCCGACATAGTTGATCACATCAGGTCAAAGAAACACATTAACAGATACAGTGCACCGAGCTGCAGTAAAACTCTACAAAATTATTTTGTGAAACATCAGTCAAGTGAAGAGACGAAAGTTCGAGCAGCCGAGTTTACACTAACCCACCACACGGTAAAACATCACCCAACTTATAGATCTATTGATTGTACTAATAACGTTAACAGCATTGTGTTTGATGATTCTTCCGTTGCAAGAAAGTTTAGTTCAGCAAGAACTAAAGTGTTAGCCTTAGTGAAAGGAATTATTGCTCCCCAGAGTGTAAAGGAAAGCCTTGAATACATCAAAAAGTCTTCATTCTACGGGATATCCACTGATGCCAGCAATCGTAAGGCCACTAAAATATTTCCGTTTGTTGTTCAGTTTTTCGATATTAATCGGGGAATGTAGACCAAGCTTTTGAAGGTGAGTTCCCTACCTAATGAAACATCTGACGAAATTTCAATGTTTTGTATGAATACTATCGAAATGTTTGATGCTGAGAAAAATAAATGTGTGGCATTTTGTGGAGACAACAGAAACACAAACTTTGGTGGTTTAAAAAGACAAGGCAAATGCAACGTATTTACCAAATTAAAGGCAACATTGTATGAAAACATTGAAGGCATAGGGTGCCCTGCACATGTTTTACACAATAACGTGCAGACATCTGCTGACAATTTAAGCTGTGATGTTGAAACTTGCGTCATGAAGGTATACTCACACTTTTACATATATACTGTTAGAAGAGAGAGGCTTAAGGAATTCTGAGATTATGTGGGAACTTAATATATGAATGTAATGTGTCACTCGAAAACTCGCTGGTTATCACTGTTTCCAGCAGTTGAAACAGTAATCCGCCTGTTTGAACCGTTAAAAGATTTTTTCCTAAATGAAGACAAAGCCCCCTAAATATTGGTTCAGTTTTCCAGTAACCCTTTAAGTGAAGCCTACTTATGGTTCATTCACAGTAAGCTTAGCACTGTTAGCACTTTGCAGCATGGGAAAAGGAAATTGTGGGAAGCCCGAAAAGTGTAATAGAGGTAAATGATGTTTTGAAAAATACTCTGGAAACTCTTACTAAGAGGAGAGAACAGCAGTTCATTACTTTTAATGTTAAATCTGTCCTTAAAAGAGCAGAAGTATCAGAAGCAGTGGAAAGGAGTTATAGAGAAGAAGTTAACAAGTTTTATGGAACTTGTGCAGAATATCTCAGCAACTGGAGCGCCTCATATTTACCCTCATCGCCGGTGTTTGATTGGATGTTACTGAAGAGAGTGCCAAAATGGGAAAGTGTTGAAGAGACAGTTTTTTATTTGAAGAGTAAAGAGATTGAAATCGATGATTCCATTCTCTTTGATCATTTCGGCATACTGACAAATTTTGTTGAAGAAAGTCTTCACTAGTGGAATGATGAAAAGAAACACCATTCGAATGTCATGAAAAGTGGGTGAGTCTTTTTAAAAGCCGTGGCTGTCTTCAGAATTACTCTTGAGTTGGTAATAATTTTAAGATATTTATTTGCAATCCCAGTCCATAATGCCAATGTGGAAAGAATATTTTCGTTCATGAATATCCAGTGGACTGACGAAAGAAACAGAATGGAGGTGGACTCTCTTGAAGCAATCCTGCAGATCCTGTACAACTACAAAATGGATTGTGCCGAGTTTTATCACTGCGTATCAAAGAACAAAGACATGATCAAGAAGGCTAGAGGCAGTGAAAAATACCCTTTTCTCCAAGGACAGTCAATTCCTTTTACAAGAGCTCAGTAATATTAAAGCTCATGTTAATATTAATTGATTAAAAGTTGAATGGCTGTAAAATTTTGTAAAATCGTAATATATTTCTTTATTACTGTATACGTTTATTAAATGTCTTTAATTATACAGATAATCTAGAATATATCAATCTTTTGTATCCACTTATTAGTTATAATAATCGGGTTAACAAAATGTATCAACAAAACATTAATACTGAAAATTAAGAAACCTGGGTACATGTGGAATGAGGTGTTCATTGGCACCCGGGTGAATGTGTCCCGGTTTTCACCGAAAATAATTTGGTCGCCCTGGCTAACGAGACCTTACGTCCCGGTTTGGGCGCGACATTAGCGCCTTCAGGCTATCAGTCCAGTTGTACCCAGCCAGAGCAAAAATGTCCCATGTTTGCAAATAGACCAAACGATCATTGATTAGACGTACCCGTACCTTCCTATATTCATTACATTAGAAACGCGCGGGTGGCAGCGACAGCGTGCAGATGTGAGGGCGAGTAACGTAGAAGAGCAAGATAGCTGCTGCCGCTCAACTCAGCCAACAATCAATGGCGCGAGTGCCGACTTGCCATGCGGCAACATTGTTTACTTTTAGTTTGTGGGGTGTTTGGGTACACGTGCACAATCAAACAGCTCATTCAATGTTTTCGTGTTTGTGTGTTTGTAACACAAGAATACTGCATAAACGCAAGTGTACCTTTAATATTACTTTTTGCATAGTAAGTAGCCATTTATAAAACAAAGGAGCTGTGCATCAGACGTTAATTGTGAGTAGTATGCTACTGATTTTAGTGTTGATCATGGTATTGCCAGCGATTTTGGGAAACATTTAAAATAGGAAAAAACGCAGGCTCTCCGATCAAGCTTGTCAATGCTTGCTTTTTTCGTTTTTTTTTTTTTTTCAAAAGAAGCGATTTGCCAACCTCGAAGGTTTTCGATGTAGCTGCAGCGGAAGATGCATGTCTCTGTCACACGGTTCATGAAGACCACAGCCTTCACTCAAATGACTGTGCCTCTGATTTAATTCAGATATGTTTTGAGAAAAAAATTTAGTGTGCCCATGGAAAATCCCAGGTTATTGATGTAAATGTGCTGGCACCTATGGTGATGGATGAATTGAAATGGCTCTGAGCACTATGGGACTTAACTTCTGAGGTCATCGGTCCCCTAGAACTAAGAACTACTTAAACCTAACTGACCTAAGGAAATCACACACATCCATACCCGAGGCAGAATTCGAACCTGCGACCATTGCAGTCGCGTGGTTCTAGACTGTAGTGCCTGCAACCGGTGGGCCACTCCGGCCGGCGATGAATTGAAAAGTGCATCTTTGTGAAGCTCACTGCATGTGTTTATTAACGGATTCTTCAAATCGTGGCTCAGTAAAATTATTCCCTGTTCTGATATGATATGTTTTACGTTATAGAGGTGTAAAAGTCAAGATTTTCAGAGTTTGAGATCAGCCTGGTGAAACATCGGACATTGTTGTCGATTATTTTGTAAGCACGATGTAAATAAGAAAACTGTGGCATTTTGTGGAGATATTGGTAACTGCAATTTTGGTCGAAAGAAAAGAAAAG
Organism: Schistocerca gregaria; assembly: GCF_023897955.1. Classification (NCBI taxonomy): domain Eukaryota; kingdom Metazoa; phylum Arthropoda; class Insecta; order Orthoptera; family Acrididae; genus Schistocerca; species Schistocerca gregaria. Next base: position 200,029,818 of record NC_064922.1, read on the forward strand.
GGACTAAAAACATTTACGTAAAATCGAACCTGTCATTCGGAAGACATCTGACTGGGATTGGATGTGGAGCCCATATAGTTCACAACACGATCAAAACAGCTTCAGATTGTCTTCCTGTGAACTTCGAATGCATCATTGCGAACATTTACTCTTTTTTTTACATCTACAGCGTTCGAGTGGAAGCTCTCATAGATTTCTGTGGTTCCAATGACACAGTATCAGAAACTGCTGGGATACACCAAAACCAGGCTTATCCGCGTTCATGCCGGCGCTTGAAATAATTTTAAAACAATCTCAGCCGTTAAAAAGCTATTTTCCGAACATCGATAAATGCTAATTATTTTAAAAACATTTTTCGAAAATCCCATCCCTGTATTGTGGCTATACTTTCTGCATGCACAGTCAGCGACTTTGCATCAAACGGTATTAAAAATTGAAGCACCACGCTTGTCTCCTGTAGAACCTGAAAAGGAAATTAAGCGTCTTCGAGATGACTTGTCACATAAATAGAACTTGCTTTTTCTTCCTCCATCACTTGCAATCTAGTAACAAAATTTCAAGAAACTGACGCTGTTGTTTATTTTTAATTTTGCAAGACTAGCAGAGAATACTTAAAATAGTGGTGTCACGTTAGTGCAGACATAGAAGTGTTTGAATGGGGAACTTTGACGAAAGTACCTAGCAGGGAAGAAATACAGAATGTGACGGATTTACTGACTGCACAAGGATTTCTTACCAGTAACCAAGATACGAACTTATTCGATGCGTTTTCGCTAATTTCCAACTACATCACAGATGAAGAAAGATCAGGCTGGAATACCCGAAATGTTGGTACTGAAGATCGTTTGCTGGTATTGTTCGCACATTTTCGTGGCAACAATCTGCACTGTACGAAATATCATGATTGAATGCGTTTTATGTTTGTCTAGTAGTAACACGCCTGTCCAAAGAATTTTTCTCTAATGAATAAGATACGGACAAGTGACACAACATGTGGAGTCACCGCCAGACACCACACTTGCTAGGTGGTAGCCTTTGAATCGGCCGTGGCACGTTAGTATACGTCGGACCAGCGTGTCGCCACTATCAGTGACTGCAGACCGAGCGCCGCAACAAGACAGGTCTAGTCTAGCGAAACTCGCTACCACTCGCCCCAGTTGTACAGCCGACTTTGCTAGCGAGGGTTCACTGTCTACATACGATCTCATTTGCCGAGACGACAGTTTAGCATAGCCTTCAGCTACGTCGTTTGCTACGACCTAGCAAAGCGCCATATTCAGTTACTGTCATTACTAATGTGTTCTGAACAGATAATATTGTGTATCATGTACCGTCAAGGGCGACGTTCATCATTAATGGATTAAGGTTAAGTATCGAACTAATTATGTCCGCTTTCTGAATTCTAATTCCTTGTCATGTTCCATTGGGTGACACTCTTGTCATACGTATGAACGCGAGATTTTCACACTCCTATACATCCCTAGGTCCACTTTTCTGATGTGATAGTGAAGTGACACGTACAGCACGAAAGCGGATAGACCGACCTCGTCTGTTGATGACAGAGAGCGCCGACAGTTGAAGAAGGCCATAATATGTGTAATAGGCACAGGCATCAATCCAGACCATCACACAGGAATTCCAAACTGCATCAGGATCCACGGCAAGTATATAAATAGTTAGGCGGGAGGTGAGAAAACTTGGATTTCATGGACGAGCGGCTGGCTGCTCGTCAGCCACACATCACGCCTCGCTTGGTGTAAGGAGCGTAAACAATGGACAATTTTAACGTTGTGCGGAGTAACGAATCACGGTATACAATGTGGCCAACCAATAGCACAGTGTGGGTATGGCGAATATCCCGTGAATGTCATCTGCCAGCAGTAAAATTCGGAGGCGGTGGTCTTATGGTGTGGTCGTGTTTTTCGTGGAGGTGGGTTGCACCGCTTGTTGTTACGCGTACCACTATTGCAGCACAGATCTACATTGATGTTTTAAGCACCTTCTTGCTCCCCACTGTTCAAGAGAAATTCTGGGATCGCACTTGCATCTTTCAACACGACAGAGCACCTGTTCATAATGGATGGCCTGTGGTGGAGTGGTTACACGACAGTAACATCCCTGACCTGAATCCTGCAGAACAACTTTGGGATGTTTTGGAACGTCGACTTCGTGCCACACCTCGATCGACATCGATGCCTCTCATCAGTGCACCACTCCGTAAAGAATGGGCTGCCATCCACCAAGAATCTTTCCAGCACCGACTGAACGTATGCCTGCGAAACTGGAAGCTGCCATCAAGGCTAAGGGTGGGCCAACACCATACTGAATTACAGCATTACCGATGAAGGGCGCCACGAACGTGTGAGTGATTTTCAGCCAGGTGTCTGCATAAATTTGATCACATAGTGTATGAAGCATTCCCATGCCAATGCAACGCGTGACAACCTGCTCTGAGCCAGTATTGACATTATACAGGAAGACAATACCTCCACCATGGAAACGGCACGCTCAGCTTTGATAGCTACAGACGCCAACAATAAGTAAGGGATACAACATCTATACCTTATAATGTCAGTGAAAACAGTGCCTCTGTCTGTATAGTTCTTCCCTCCTCACGCAAGCCTGCGTGAACTAAAACGCGTGCATTTCTGCCTCCCCTCGTAACATGATGGTGTTGAACCTTCTGCCAACACAACTCAACATAGTTAAGCCTCGCAATTTCGAAATCCAGTTTGTTTACCAACACTAAGATAAACAATTCATGTGATGTGCACCTGTCCTACATAAAAACCACACTGACATTTGGAAACTGATTTCCTCCGCCAACAAATACAAAACAAACACGTCTGTAACTGCAATCTGATGCTGATTAAATCAGATTATATATAATTAATACATCATTATCATGTCCTTGTCTTTGAATAAATTACAAACAGAAACATAAGTTTTTTTCCTAAATTCTGCAAGCATCCCACTCTCACAAAAAAAGAAAAATGGTCTCGTTAAGCATGGCCGGCGAAGCGGCCAGCAGTGCGGCTCAAGGCCACTGGCGGTGTAGGGGGGGGGGGGGGGGGGGCAGGTCGGTGACCGCCGGCTGCAAGGGCGGGGCAGCGGAAACTGAATGAAACGAGTGCGCAGCTGTACAGCGCGGCTGACGCTCTGTAGAGGCGGCAGGGGGGTGGCCGTGGCGCTTAGCTGTGACACCAGAACTCGCTCTCCACAATGTCGAGCCTGTAAACAACCAGGGCGGATCAGCGTCGGCACGAACGACGTTGCTGTTTTTGTGGTCTTCAGTCCAGAACCTGGTTTCATGCAGCTCTCCATACTACTCTATCCTGTGCAAGCTTCTTCATCTCCTAGTACCTACTGCAATCTACATCCTTCTGAATCAGCTTAGTGTATTCATCTCTTGGTCTCCATCTACGATTTTTACCCTCCACGCTGCCCTCCAATACTGAATTGGTGATCCCTTGATGCCTCAAAATATGTTCTACCAACCGATCCCTTCTTCTGGTCAAGTTGTGCCACAAATTTCTCTTCTCTTCAATTCTATTCAATATCTCCTCATTAGTTATGTGACCTACCCATCTAATCTTCAGCATTCTTCTGTAGCGCCACATATCTAAAGCTTCTATTCTCTTCTTGTCTAAACTATTTATCGTCCACGTTTCACTTTCATACATGACTACACTCCATACAAATACCTTAAGAAAATATGTACTGACACTTAAATCTATACTCTATGTTAACAAATTTCTCTTCTTCAGAAATGCTTTCCTTGCCAGTGCCAGTCTACATTTTACATTATCTCTACTTCGACCATCATGAGTTATTTTGCTCCCCTAATAGCAAAACTCATTTACTATTTTAAGTGACTCATTTCCTAATCTAATACCCTCAGCATCATCCGATTTACTTCGACTACATTCCATTATCATCGGTTTGCTTTTGTTGATGTTTATCTTATATCCTGTCCATTCCGTTTAGCTTGCTCTTCCAGGTTCTTTACTGCCTCTGACAGAATTACAAAGCATCGGAGAACCTCAAAGTTTTTATTTCTTCTCCATAGATTTTAATACCTACTCCAAATTTTCCTTTTGTTTCCTTTACTGCTTGCTCAATATCCAGATTGAATAACATCGGGGAGAGACTACAACCCTGTCTCACTCCCTTCCCAACCACTGCTTCCCTTTCATGTCCCCGACTCTTATAACTGCCATCTGGTATCTGTACAAATTGTGAATAGCCTTTCGTTCCCTATATTTTACCCCTGCCACTTTCAGGATTTGAAAGAGAGTGTTCCAGTCAACATTGTCAAAAGCATTCTCTAAGTCTACAAAGGCTAGAAACGTGGGTTTGCCTTTCCTTAATCTATTTTCTAAGATAAGTCATAGGATCCGTATTGCCTCATGTGTTCCAACACTTCTAAGGAACCCAAACTGGTCTTCCCCGAGGTCGACTTCTATCAGCTTTTAGATTTGTCTGTAAAGAATTCGTGTTAGGTTTTGGCAGCCGTGGCTTATTAAACTGATAGTTATGTAATTTTAACATCTGTCAACACCTGCTTACTTTGGGATTGGAATTACTGTATTGTTTTTGAAGTCTAAGGATATTTCGCCTGTCTCATACATCTTCCTCACCAGATGGTAGATTCTTGTCAGGGCTGGCTCTCCCAAGGTTATCAGTAGTTCTAATAGAATGTTCTCTAATCCTGGGGCCTTGTTTAGACTTAGGTGCTCTGTCAAACTCTTCACGCAGTGTCATATCTCCCATTTCACCTTCATCTACATTCTCTTCCATTTTCATAATATTGTCCTCAAGAAAACCGCCCTTGTATAGACCCCTATATACTCATTCCACCTTTCTGCTTTCCCTTCTTTGCCTAAAACTGGGTTTCCATTGGAACTCTTGATATTTATGCAAGTGGTTCTGTTTTCTCCAAAGGTCTCTTTAATTTTCCTGTAGGCAGTATCTATCCGACCCCAAGTGATATACGCCTCTACATCCTGACATTTGTCCTCTAGCCATCGCTGATAGCCATTTTGCACTCCCTGTCGATCTCATATTTGAGACATTTGTATTCCTTTCTGCCTGCTTCATTTACTGCATTTTTATATCTTCTCTTTTCATCAATCTAATTCAATATATCTTCTGTTATCCAAGGATTTCTACTAGCCATCGTCTTTTAACCTTCTTGATCTTCTGCTCCTTCCTCTATTTCCTCTCTCAAAGCTATCCATTCTTCGTCTACTGTATTTATTTCCCCCATTCTTGTCAATCGTTTCCTAATTTTCTCCATGAAGCTCTGTACAACCTCTGGTTCGTTCAGTTTATCCAGGTCCCATCTCCTTAAATTTCCATCTTTTTGCAATTTCTTCAGTTTTAATCTACAGTTCATAACCAATAGACTGTGGTCAGAGTCCACATCTGCCCCTGGAAGTGGCTTACAATTTAAAACCTGGTTCCTAAATTTATGCCTTACCATTATATAATCTATCTGAAATATTCCAGTATCTCCAGGCTTCTTCCATGTATACAACCTTCTTTCATGATTCCTGAACCAAGTGTTAGCTACAAGAAATCAAAACTCTGCCATGTTTCTAAATGCTAAAACGTCTGACACTTCTGTAATTGTAGAGTACCAGCCAATTTTCTATGGGCCAACATGTGCAAACGCACCATTGCTGATCCTCCAGCCTTATCTTTGTGCCTCTTTTTTCGTTTCCATTTCCACTGTATAATATTCACATCATTATAAGCGACCTGCAACGTCTCAGTTAATGCGCTGGGCAGAAGAACACGATCTTCCCGCAGAAACCGCTGCGTCGTTCTGTGTATAATGTGATTTCCTTCATACCGTACTCCAAAATAATGATTTCGCACTAATTCTTTTTCCACCAATTCTGAATACCTCTGATCATGTCTCTGATTGTACATACGGTTACAAATCAAATTTAAATGCTCATAATTCATGTTCTAGACCCGTATTTTTCCAAAAATATCTTCTCACCCTCTTCGTACATTAAGTTTCTTTTTATTTCCCAGAAAGCAAGTTCCTTCTCACAATGTAACAAAACTCCATTTCCCTCCTGCTTCCGATACTCTGAAACAATAATCTTTACATCCTGTGCCAGACTGTTCCGTTTCAAAGTACATTCTTCATCCAACGAAGATACATCCGCGTCCACACTCTGTAGGTTAGCATCTGATTCCATAGTTCCCACGTCTGTACATGTACTAGTTATTGCTTCCTGCGAGATCACAGAAGTTGCCACTCTGCTTGCCTTGTTAAGATTACAACTAGGCGTATCAACTGACAAGTCTGTGTCTGAAGTCACTTTAATTGTGACTCCAGAGGCAACAAACATTTTGTGAGAATAGTATTTGCATTTTCTGTTTCAATACATATATATGGCAAACAAAGCTTTCATAAAGAAAGAAATTTGATAACATAGAATATAGATTTAAGTGTTAGGAAATATTTTCTGTAGGTATTTGCATGCGGTATCCATGTATGGAAGTGAAACATGGCCAATCAACAGTTTAGACAAAAAGCTTTTGAAATGTGTTGCCACAGAATAATGCCGAAGACTTCATGGGTAGATCAAGTAACTAGTGAGGAGGTACTGAATAGAACTAGCGAGAAAAGAAACCTTGTGGCACAATCTGACTAGAAGAAGGGACCAGTTGATAGGACACATTTTGGGATATCAAGGGATCACCAAGTAGTTTTGAAAAAGATGTACGATGCAGTAGTTATTCGGAGATAAAGGTGCTAGCACGGGGTAGACTCGCATGAGGAACTGCATAAAACCAGTCTTCGGACTGAAGACCTCAACACAATACATATATCAACTTGTTTATTTTCTTGACTCTCTTCAAATATCTTCGCCATTTCCTCTTGACTCTCCTTAAGTAATTCTTTTATTTTCCTTCTAAATTCATGCAAAAATTCCTAATGATTCTCCTTTCACTCAATATTTTATTTTGGGGTTTTCTATTTATATTTTTCTGCTGGTATCGCACTGAGTAATGGTTTCAGATCCCACTGACTGCTGCTTAGTGGTGGCAGATAAGCTGTTTTTCTGCTGAGGGGAGTTCCCTCTTACTCTTTCCAGTTTTGTAGCTGTGAGGTTGAAGTTTTACTCGGTCTTAACTCTACTATTAGTTTTGTGTCTACAAGTAATCTTTGTCACGTGCTCACACAAGGAATCTTTGAAATCCACACCATCAAATTCTTCCTCTTTATCGAGCTGATTTCCCGCCACACTGTAGACTGCTATTTGGCCGTCTTATGAAGAAATTTTTACAGTTGAAAGTCAAAAACCTAACTAACTTTTCTTTATTTCACGATTGCAATTTCGGCCTTAGGCCCATTATCAAGTGCAGCTGAAAAATACAGAATGTTTATAAATTATCTAACAAAATCGTTGTGTATCTTGATATTCGGCCGATTACACAGAATGAAAAATGCAATTGCGTAAGTATGTTACTTACATTTTTGTGGCTTTAAGCCATGTCAACTTAAAATGCGCTGACACATGCCGTTGTCATTACTACAAAATACTTTCGTGATGCTGTTGCATGTTGCGAGCACACATATCCATATTTCATAAAGCAACATAGTCTGTAGGTAATCAATTTCGTTGGCCCATCATTGCAATCGTTAAAAAAAGAAAGCGTTGCAGCCACTGCCGTAAATATGATGTTTTTTTACAAAGTTCTACATGACTGTGAATCCCAGGTATAAAAAGTTGAGTAAATAACTTCCTTCGCAAAAAATTGGTCACACGACAATTAATTCAAATGTTTCGCTTGCAGCAGCATTTTACAACTAGGCGCAATTCGCAGTGCTGCAAGAGTTCCCTTTATCACTGCGACAATTGCAGGATGCGTCGTTGCGTGATGCTGAAAACCACATTGTGTGTATTGGTGAAATAGTGATCTCGAACTACTGCAATCCATGGTATCATAGAATTCCTCTCCTTGTGTCGAATCACTGCAGTCTAAAATGCTATAGATTTCCGTTTGGCACAGGATTTTTATCGGCGATGACACACTCTCACTTCACCCATGGACTTTTCGCTCCATTGTTCACAGACATTTCTCGTTACAGCGTTTGACTAGCTATCCTCCACTAAGAAGCAATTGTCCATTCACATACTCCAAACGTAAAGCGGCATATCGAGTTACTGTTTCCCACCAAAGAGCTGTGGTCTTATCACACGTAGCCAGATGAAAAGTTTCTCTCTCGATTATTTCGGATTAATTTTTGTGACTGTCGGACTCCGGTATGTGAATTTTATTTAGTTACAAGCTTTTTCACGAAATGAACTTACCCATGTTGCTAATACGAACTCGTGTAACTTATACTTTTCAAGTATTAAACTTGTTCAATCGAAAAATAGGAGATGTAACTTCGAAATAATAACAGTACAAGTCAAATTACTTTGCTTTATTCTCCATTTAGCAGGTGAAACATTTCCCAAAAAGTGATACAATTCATCCAGTCTGGTTTTAAGAGTTATGCTTGTTTCACATTCACACTGAAGCAGCCATTGCTACGTTGCGTCTCCACACTAATTAAAAATGTGAACACTGATCACGGAATTCTTTCCGTTTACGTTCTACTATCAATATGTTCCTCCACAAAATTACTGATTCACCAATACGACAGTGCTTCATCCGTAAACCTCGCAACAAACCCCGCGAGCCTTTCCGCAAAAAATTAAATTACCCAAACACATTTCTCTTTCGAACCGACGCGACACTTTCAACTCAGATTATACTTTCTAGCAAGTTATTGATCCTATTTACCCACAACGCGTCTGCGCGTGAAAGCACCTTGCAGCAGCCGAACGACGACATTCGTTTTCACAACAGTACGGCGCTTGACCAGTAGCGGTGGGGCATTATGGTCTTTACACAGCAAGACGGTGCTCCTTCTATGAAAGAGGCACGCACAACTTGGAAAGTTCCAGAAGACAGCGATAAGTAGGGAGAACAATACTCATACTTTACAACATCAAGCAACTCAAATCTTACTTTCGAGGACAATAAGAATTACCGGTGACGAAATGCCCATGGCTGCCAAATATACTGTAGTGGCAAAAGTCATGGGTTAGCGATATATATAGATGGCGGTAGCATCGCACACATAAGATATAATATTCGTGTGCACTAGCGGAGCACTTATTTGTGTTCAAGTGATACATGTGAAAAGCTTTCCGACGGGATAGCAACCACACGACGGGAAATAATAGACTCTGAACGCGGAATAATAGTTGGAGCTAGACGCATGGGACATTCCATTTCGTAAATAGTTAGGTAACTAAATATTCCGAGATCCGCAGTGTCAAGAATGTGTTGAAATACCAAATTTCAGGGATTAACTGTCATCATGAACAACGCAGTGGCTGACTGTCTTCACTTAACGACTGAGCGCAGCGGCGTTTGCATACCTTTGTCAGTGGTAACAGACAAGCAAACACAGCGTGAAATAACCGCAGAGCAAATGTAGGGCATTCGACAAACGTATCTGTTATGAGAGAGAGGCTTAATAATTTGGCGTTAATGGGATACAGCAGCAGACAACCGACGAGAGTGCCTTTGCTACCAGCACGACATTCCCAGCAGCGCACCTTCTGGACTCCTCATCATATCGGTTGGACCCTAGATGACTGGAAAACCGTGCCTCGTCACATAAGTCCCGTTTTCACCTGGTAACAGCTGACGACAGGGTTCGAGTGTGGTGCAGACCCCAAAAACCCATGGACACAAGTTGTCGCCGAGTCTGTGTGGAAGCTGATCAGAGCTTCATAATGGTGTGGACTGTGTTTACGTGGCATGGACTGGGTCCTGTGATGTAAAAGAACCAATAATCGACCGGAAATGTTTGTGTTTGGCTAGAGGGAGTCCATTTGCAGCCAAAAAGCTGTGGAATTTTTATGGAAGTGGGTGCGCCGTATCTACCATGCCACAATAGTACGTTATTGATTTGAAGGACATTGTGTGCAGTTTGAAGGAATGATTTAGTCACCTACATCGCCCGACGAGAACATTAATGGGACGTAATCGAGGGGTTAATATGAGCACAAAATCCTTCACCAACAACACTTTCGCAGTTGTGAACGGTTATAGAGGCAGCATGGCGCAATGTATCTGCAGGAGACTTGCAAGACTTGTTGAGTCCACGCCACGTCAAACTGCTGCACTGAGCCATGAAAAAGGAAGTCCGGCACGATATTAGGAGGCGTCCAATGACTTTTGCCACCACAGAGTGTTACTGAATAGAAACAATTTAGTAACCAAACTAAGTGGCATTCAGCCGGCAGATGTGGCCAAGGGGTTCTAGGCGCTACAGTCTAGGACCGCTATGGTCGCAGGTTCGAATCCTGCTGCGGGCATGGATGTGTGTGATGTCCTTAGGTTAGTTTGGTTTAAGTAGTTCTACGTTCTAGGGGTCTGAAGACCTTAGACGTTAAGTCCCATAGTGCTCAGAGCCATTTGAACCATTTAAGAGGCATTCACACTCACATGGCAACGTGCCTACTGCATCATACGTCTTTCTACGTCCAAACGTCGGCAATATAAAACCTTGAGGACAAAAAAAATGGCTCTGAGCACTATGGGACTCAACTGCTGTGGTCATCAGTCCCCTAGAACTTAGAACTACTTAAACCTAACTAACCTAAGGACATCACACACATCCATGCCCGAGGCAGGATTCGAACCTGCGACAGTAGCAGTCGCACGGTTCCAGACTGCGCGCCTAGAACCGCGAGACCACCGCGGCCGGCCCTTGAGGAAATTATAATAGCAACATTGCATAATATGGAAATCACAAAATCGTCAGTTAACACAAAATCGGTCTTGTGGCACTCCCACACAACCGGCGATGGAGGAAAGTACTGAACAATACACTACATGAACAGAATCTACGCATTCATAGTGGGGAAAGAAAGCACCAGTCCTTCGGGGAAACGTAAACCGGAAAAGTTATATAGGTATTTATGTCATGAATAATGAAGAGATGACTCAAATAATAGGCTGGGCTGTTCAGGAAGGTTGCAAAGAAATTGTCCATAATGTAGTAACAATAAAAACCCAGAACGTAAACGTAGCAGGTGATGTGTTCAACGAGAGATTCTTCCTCTATACAACAGACTTAGAGTGAATGATATAAGTCATATAGGATTACCCTTAGCAAAACGTAACTAACAGCATGGACTACTAAATACGTACAATGGGTGACCTGGCAAAGTCATCACAATAGACTGCAATACCACACACAGATTATACCAAAAACAAAACGCTTAAAAATTTCATGGTCACACCAACTCGCAAACCTAAAAGAACAAACAAGAGAACTTGAAAATATTGTTAACCAGTAGACAGCCTCAGAAGGGCAAGCGAGGCGATAGGTGCAGAGAGATGCAAAACAGATACAGAACAGCCAAATTTCAAGGACACGACTCTGGGAAAATTTTACAAAATAGAGTTACAGGAAAATATATGGAGATTACCTTAAAAAATTTTAACCAAAAAAATCAAAACCTCACTGGCCTAGAACAATCACCTACCTTATGACGATCAAAATACTGGTATACGGATACACACCAATACAGGTACACAACTAAAACTTGACTACAGAATTAAAACCGTCAGTTGTCCGTTTACGTGATAGGAGGTCGTACAAGACTAAACAGACGCGTGGAATCCATGCCATACACGCGGAAGTCCTTCGGCGGCTCGCACTGCTCATTAACCCCTTTCTAAGCGTGGCCCTAAAGCGGCTCTGCAGCTGGGGATAATACCGGCAACGTGGAAAACACTGTGATCCTCAATAAAGCCTGAACATGTAATATCACACTATGCCGCGTATACACTAAGGCTGACACACGACAACATATACAACTCCGTCAGGGATCCAAAACAGTAGGCAGACCTAGGCAGAACGTCTGACATTATTTTAAGAATTTTACAAGAAGAATCCGTAAAAGAGAGGTTGTATAGTCCTGCACCCATACGAAACATAACCATAACACTAAATGACAGGAGTGATGATAAAGAAAATGAGACAGCACACACTTTAAGATCAACATAACACAAATGTAGCTACAAAACTACGTAATTTCGTAGAATAACATGCGAGGTGGAAAATATGCAGACAGCTATACTCAAAAATACATATAAAGAGAATGCTGGGCAGAAATACATAAATCGATGAACCGCATTCCGAGATCTGGATTCCTGACAAGCGCAGTAAAATGCTAACAGTAATAAGAAGTATAATTTCTTCTGAAGTGTATATCTTAGTTGTATGCAATGAGTGGCCAGAAATTATTGCCTAAGTTCACAGAAAAGTGTAGTTTAAGAAACGAACCCTTAATATACAGTCAAATCATGTATAAAACTTGTAATGCAAATCGAAAGATGGAATTGCGAGGCTTTCTCTTATGACTACTGACGGTGGTGGCCAACGATCTTATCTATGGTCTCCTGCTATTCTGTTGTGCTCTTGTAAACTAATAACTTCTTTACGTAACACCATCAATTTCGTTTAACTAATCTACTGTTTCTGATTTGCTTAACTTCCTCTTTAGCTCATTATTACTACACTCCAGGAAATTGAAATAAGAACACCGTGAATTCATTCCCAGGAAGGGAAAACTTTATTGACACATTCCTGGGGTCAGATACATCACATGATCACACTGACAGAACCACAGGCACATAGACACAGGCAACAGAGCATGCACAATGTCGGCACTAGTACAGTGTATACCCACCTTTCGCAGCAATGCAGGCTGGTATTCTCCCATGGAGACGATCATAGAGATGCTGGATGTAGTCCTGTGGAACGGCTTGCCATGCCATTTCCACCTGGCGCCTCAGTTGGAACAGCGTTCGTGCTGGACGTGCAGACCGCGTGAGACGACGCTTCATCCATTCCCAAACATGCTCAATGGAGGACAGATCCGGAGATCTTGCTGGCCAGGGTAGTTGACTTACACCTTCTAGAGCACGTTGGGTGGCACGGGATACATGCGGACGTGCATTGTCCTGTCGCACAGCAAGTTCTCTTGCCGGTCTAGGAATGGTAGAACGATGGGTTCGATGACGGTTAGGATGTACCGTGCACTATTCAGTGTCCCCTCGACGATCACCAGAGGTGTACGGCCAGTGTAGGAGATCGCTCCCCACACCATGTTGCCGGGTGTTGGGCCTGTGTACCTCGGTCGCATGCAGTCCTGATTGTGGTGCTCACCTGCACGGCGCCAAACACGCATACGACCATCATTGGCACCAAGGCAGAAGCGACTCTCATCGCTGAAGACGACACGTCTCCATTCGTCCCTCCATTCACGCCTGTCGCGACACCACTGGAAGCGGGCTGCACGATGTTGGGGCGTGAGCGGAAGACGGCCTAACGGTGTGCGGGACCGTAGCCCAGCTTCATGGAGACGGTTGCGAATGGTCCTCGCCGATACCCCAGGAGCAACAGTGTCCCTAATTTGCTGGGAAGTGGCGGTGCGGTCCCCTACGGCACTGAATATGATCCTACGGTCTTGGCGTGCATCCGTGCGTCGCTGCGGTCCGATCCCAGGTCGACGGGGACGTGCACCTTCCGCCGACCACTGGCGACAACATCGATGTACTGTGGAGACCTCACGCCCCACGTGTTGAGCAATTCGGCGGTACGTCCACCCGGCCTCCCGTATGCCCACTATACGCCCTCGCTCAAAGTCCGTCAACTGCACATACGGTTCACGTCCACGCTGTCGCGGCATGCTACCAGTGTTAAACACTGCGATGGAGCTCCGTATGCCACGGCAAACTGGCTGACACTGACGGCGGCGGTGCTCAAATGCTGCGCAGCTAGCGCCATTCGACGGCCAACACCGCGGTTCCTGGTGTGTTCGCTGTGCCGTGCGTGTGATCATTGCTTGTACAGCCCTCTCGCAGTATCCGGAGCAAGTATGGTGGGTCTGACACACCGGTGTCAATGTGTTCTTTTTTCCATTTCCAGGAGTGTGTGATCAGTGCATACAAGAGTTTTTCTTCTGAGCAGGAAGTTCCACATACTTTGAAATGACCACACTACTGTCACTGCATAATTATGCCCACATTTGCTATACATTCTACTTGCAGAAGTCATAGTCTATCAGGTCGTTTGACCTTCGTACTCCACCATTTAGAAGTAACTACCCATCACGAAATGAAACTCTTGTGTTATATCTGTATGATGTGGAAGTGAAGTAATGCAAAGTTCATGTTTCGCACTTTCAAACTCTTCTTGACATTGCTCATTTCACTCCCACATTGTGACTAGTCTCAGGAAAGTAGGTTGGGGGCACCGGGAGCTTAATTCTTCAATTTTCTGTAGAAACAGAAAGTCCAAATGAAAAACGCATTTTGCATGTTGTATACAGCTTAGGCACTTCCCCAGTAGGCTTGAATTCCGCAAGGTCAGGAAATATCCTGTCATGGCTCATTAGGTACCCTAAAAATTTAACTCAGCCCTGTCCAAACATCGACTTCCTCAAATTTACAGTCACTCTGTTGTTGGAAGACGTCTGTAGTTGCTCTTTAATGTCTCATGGTGTGCCATCCAGCATTTCAAGGCTGTTTAGCATGTTGTCAATGTAAATGATCACTTGTGTGGGGACCTCACATTGCAGCACTCGATATCAGACTCTTACAAAAGCTTATGTTGATACAAGAGGAACAACTGGAAGTTAAATAAACAGGTATGCGATCTACTCCGAGCGATGTAGTGTTAGCGTGATCTGTGAGCATCGAGCTGTAAGTCCAGACTCATTATAGTTTGAACCCCGTCAAGAAACTCATCCATTATTTCACTCCATATCTCTCCTCTATTAGCAATTTATTACTTTTCCTAGCATCTGGTGATAGGTGTACTGACGTGTGTGTTTCAGGTGTAGAGAATCACTATAGAGCTATTATAGTGACCAACTAATGGCCTCCCACATCATCTTGCAACATACTTCCTGCCATTTCTCTCCTCTACTAGAAATTTATTTAATTTTCTAGCATCTATTGCCACGTGCACTGATTTACATGCCTTAAGTATACGCAGCCACTACAGGGATATTACAATGATTAAGTACTGGTGCATCACACGATCTTGCAACATTCTTTCGAGTTGTACCCCAGTCCTATCGTGCGTAGCTAATGGTATCTGGTATGATTTTGTGCAGTAACCTATGTGCAGCATTACCTGGGCTCATAGGTAAAGCCTTTCATCTCTCTGTGGCGAACTGGAGTCACCACTTTGTGTTCTTCTAGAGTACATGTTAATTTTCGCCAGTCGTCTTCTGCTATTTCAACTATCTTTGCTTCCATTGCTTCCCTCACATTAGTATCATGCAGTTTATCAGGCAGCTTATGAAACGCCCCCTTAGAAAAATTATACATGACTGTGCTTAAAGTGACACACAATATTTTTTACCGCAACGGAATCTATCAAAAGTCCCTACAAAAGAATGGCCCTGACTAACACTAACCTATACCTTTCACAAATCACTTACCTCACAAAAATCTTCGTTACTCAAGCTACTGCAATATAGCGAGCGCCACTACTACCGGCTAAGTAAAAGATTCAAACTACTGAAGGCACTAACTACTGATAGGAATAGTTAGCAAATGAAAGATTTTGATAGTGAACAAACAATGTATGTACCTTAATAGTGTTCAAAAGTCATAAATATATAGCAGTTCAAGACATCCAGTTTTACAAATTTCAAAACTCCGCCATCTCTCACCCCACATCCACCACTGCTGGCGGCTCACCTCCAACTGCGCAACGCTATGCGCTGTTAACATCCAGCTGCCCAACACTACAATCGCAGACAAAATGCAATCTAGCCACAGACTGCACACAGCACAGCCAGTGATTTTCATACAGAGCACTACGTGGCGTTACCAATAAGAAAACCTAAACAGCCTACTTACAAGCTGACTACTCGTTTCTACATCTACATCTGCATCTGCATACATACTCCGCAATCCACCCTACGGTGAATGGCGGAGGGTACCTCGTACCACAACTAGCATCTTCTCTCCCTGTTCCACTCCCAAACAGAACGAGGGAAAAATGACTGCCTGTACGCCTCTGTACGACCCCTAATCTCTCTTATCTTATTTTTGTGGTCTTTCCGCGAAATGTAAGTTGGCGGCAGTAAAATTGTACTGCACTAAGCCTCAAATGCTGGTTCTCTAAATTTCCTCAGTAGCGATTCACGAAGAGAACGCTTCCTTTCCTCTACAGACTCTCACCCTAGTTCCTCAAGCATTTCCGTAACACTCGCGTGATGATCAAACCAACCATTACCAAATCTAGCAGCCCGCCTCTGAATTGCTTCTATGTCCTCCGTCAATCCTACCTGATAGGGACCCCAAACGCTCTCGAGCAGTACTCAAGAATAGGTCGTATTAGTGTTTTATAAGCCGTCTTCTTTACAGATGAACCACATCTTCCCAAAATTCTACCAATGAACCGAAGACGACTATCCGCCTTCCCCACAACTGCCATTAGATGCTAGCCCCACTTCATATCGCTCTGAAATGTTACGCCCAAATATTTAATCGACGTGACTGTGTCAAGCGCTACACTATTAATGCAGTATTCAAACATTAAGGGATTTTTTTTCCTATTCATCTGCATTAATTTACATTTTTCTATATTTAGAGTTAGCTGCCATTCTGTACACTAAACACAAATCCTTCCCAAGTCATCTTGTATCCTCCTACAGTCACTCAACGACGACACCTTCTTCATCAGAACTGCATTATATGCGTTCCTGTGTAAAAATAGTACCTTAGTGTCACAATTTGCACCACACAGTGTCCAGTCTTGTAAGGAAATAAATATCTTCTTAGACTTGGGCCCTAATCCGCAGCATCCCTTTATTAAGTTTAACCCAACTTCGTTGCTGATTATCTAATCCCATCCAAGGATGATTGTGATACGTAAATTAGATACTACTCGTGCGCATTGCTGAGTCATGTGCCTGCCTAACTACCATTAACCCATGTTTGTAACCTGAAAAAGAAAATGTTCAAATGTGTGTTTTCTTATGGGACTTAACTGCTAAGGTCATCAGTCTCTTAGCTTACACACTACTTCACCTAAATCATCCTAAGGACAAACACTCACACCCATGCCCGAGGGAGGACTCGAACCTCCGCCGGACCAACCACACAGTTTTTTTTTCCTGTGGTGCCCAGGTTAATAGTGATATTACCCATTTGTATTTCTTCCATCATTCTGTCCACAATCGCCAATAACTGATTACGTGAATTCAAAATTGCAATGAATCTTTTTCTATGAATTTCTTCTTCATCTACTTGTTTATTGTTCGTCTTCTGTTCCAATACGTTTTCATCTAAAAGTCACTATATCGCATTATCCTCGCACGATGTGCTCCTTCAGTCCAATGCCTGTCTATTCAGACGTCGTCTGAGAAGAATGCCCGTTTCACCACGTGCACACGTGCTCTGAGATTTGTGAGAGGCGGTGAACCACATCGAGCGAGAGTAACTATTGTAATGAGCGCATCAACTCGTCTTTACACACGTTCGGTATTGTTACAGGCCATCCTCTAATCATCTATGGTAGGCCCAGGGTGATTAGTCTGCTAGACCTTCAGGCTTAACCGGATTGTTGAGAAACTTATTGAGTTCCCAATATTTAAGAGAAAAATCTTTTTAAACCTAATCGCTGTTCCTGGTGAACGCCCAAAGCTGCTGTATCTCGAAGAGGATGCGATTCTGTGTGGAAGAAGACCAGATGATTTCCAAAGACATTTCCTCGCATTCCTTCAATTACTGGCATAAACCTACCTACTTCGGCTACCATGAGAACGCGCCTTCTAGTACTCTACTAGGCAATTTTTCTACTCTCACTCTGCTGGCTGGGCGGCAGTCCATCGAACTGCTTGACCTAAGCAGCAAGATGGATGTACTTAGATGGACGACACGTGCCGGTCAGTGAGGCCGAGCGGTTTTAGGCGCTTCAGTCCGGAACCGCACGACTGCTACGGTCGAATCCCGCCTCGGGCATGGATGTGTGTGATGTCCATAGGTTAGTTAGGTTTAAGAAGTTCTAAGTTCTAGGGAATGATGACCTCAGATGTTAAGTCCCATAGTGCTCAGAGCCATGTCAATTTGGACGAGACGTATGTGGTGCGTACAGGGATAAGAACCGTTCTCAACCGCTGGCGTCGTAACACACGTGGCTCCTTATGTCACAAAGTATTCGGGGGGACGGCTCTTCGCTAGTGCGAACTTAACATTTTGTAGATCTCCTTTATCCTTCTCTCTAAGCTACTGTTTTCCTTAAATGGTCTGGGTTTGTGGCCAATTCGCTTGCTACTGCTTCTTCAACTTGTGACTTCTTCCGTAAATTGTGTTTCAAGCCACTTTTGAGCTCTGCGCAATAAAGAATTTGGTACAGCGATCCCATTTCGCCGTTCTGCTGAGTCCTGCTCTATTTCCCATAACTTGCCATTAGTAATGGCTGCGGTCGTGTTCAGCTCTAGTTGAATGAGGTTTTACACGGTATTGCCCTTATTACTCTTCGTAGTATTGCCCCACCAGGTTAGCCGAGGGTGCTAATGTGCTGCTTCCTGGAATCGGGTAGGCGCGCCGGCCCCAGATTAAATCCGCCCAGCAGGTTAACGACGAGGGCCGGTGTGTTGGCCAGCCTCCATGTGGTTTTTAGGCGGTTTTCTACATCCCAGGTGAATATGGGCCTGGTTTACACGTCCCACTTCAGTTCCAGGATTAGCAAACATTTGAAAACGTTGGCACTATTTCATGGATTACACTAGATGCGTACAGCTGGGGTACACTAATTCCGTCCCAGTGGGTATGGGGTGGCGACAGGAAAGGCATCCGGCCGCCCTCTGACACTAACATTGCCACATCCATAGAAACAAGACCGACCCCGTGTTGAAGTGGCACAAAGGCCCAAACAAAACTGCACAGTAGTCATATTTTGAACTTCAAAATTAATCAGGGGACTTCAGAAGCCAGCACCTAAAGGTTAACTTGTTTCTGATTACCTTCATACGATTCCTCCTCCTAAAGGCACACACATATTTTCTTAGAATTTCATCCCCACTACACAATACAAACAAATTAAAATGCCCATCCTAAATAATAACATATCTGTGCACAAAGAAAACAGACATATAGGCCAGAACAACAACTCTCTCTGTCCAAACATGCCTCGGAAGGCCCAACGGAACCGACCGACTGCCGTGTCATCCTCCGCCGACAGACGTCAAGGGGGCATGGAAGGGGCACGTGGTCAGCACCGCTCTCCCGGCTGTTGTCAGTTTTCGTGACCAGAGCCGCTACTTCTCAGTCAAGCAGCTCGTCAGCTGGCCTTACAGGGGCCGAGTTCACCCCACTTGCCAACAGCATTCGGCAGATACAGACGACTACCCATGCAGGTGGTAGCCAAGCCTGTCAGTGCTTAACTTCTATAGTCTAACGGGAAACAGTGTTATAGTGCGTGTAGAACGCCGTGGCCGCTAGATGCGCAGACGGCAGTGCACGCAAAAGGGGAGAGCGGTAGTGATGGGAGTTACTGGCAGGCGCTGTAGGGGAAATAGCTAGGGCTGGAGGAGAACTGCTGTTCTATACTGATGTCTACACTCACGTTTTCTGTATATGTGAAGTGGGGTCCCTCCACAACCACACTTGCGTAGTGGGCATTCAAAAATATCTGTTGTCACCTCTGCTTTGGTTAGTGTCCTAAAAAGTATTTCGTCTATAATGCAGCGATTATCTTCACCAGGCTTCTTAAACATTTGTAATTTTCATGAGTGGCGAACTTTGAGTAAAACCTATACATTTTTCTCGTTGCCATGTTAAAATTTGGCCCTTTGGCCAAAACACAGCGGAGTTAACACGGTCTCACTTCATTAACATATTGTGCAGACGCAGTTGCAAAAGAATTCTGAAAAAAATGCGGTTTATTCAGTTTATTAAATGACGAACTGAGGGAAAGAAAGATCAGTAACTTATCAAAAAGCACATTATCGGTACAAAATAATGTTGAATGTCTTCACTTACGTTGTTTCAAAACCCACAGCATTTCTCGTTTCACCAGCTATCGATGGACATGAAAAATTGCATTATTTAATCGAAAAAGTTTGTAGTTAGTGGAATAACGAGGCAGATAATGAAGTTTGGCACAATAATACCATCGAAAAATACTTTGCTCTTCGCGTGCTATTATTTATCAAAATCTCATTTCAATACCTCACGCCGTTTATGAAATATGAGGAATGTTCTGGATATTTCACTCTGGGTTTATCACTGGCTCGGCGCAATCGCAGATGAGTGTGCCACGTTACACCAGTTGTCTCGAGACTGGTGACAGGTACAGACCGCCATCCAAGTCTAAAGAAAAATTCAATATGTTAGCTAAACTTTGAAATCCAGGTTGTCGCAGAACAGAGCGGATCAGGTTGCGGAAAGTGGTCAAGTTCAATTACTGATAGTTATTCAAGAACACACAACTTTATTGCTCGAGCCAAATCATAGTATTCTCTTTAAAACAACGAAGATCAATTCACGGCTGAGGGCCCAAGTAACTTCACCAAAATAAGTTTAAATGACTGCTTGAAATGAATAAATAAATTCTTTACCTAGGTTTCGAGATATATAAATTTGTCTTCTTGAGAAGGTAGCCTAAGGACAATGAACATCATAGCTTACATTAGAAAAGTATGAAACTTAAGCCAAAAATAAATTTTAACACAAATTAGAGAACTCATGCCTTTCAGAAGTATGATACCGACGTCTGGTACTTACAATTTTACATAGTAAGGACTAATGTACTATCGCCGTTTTTACAATTGTCGGCATAGATTCATTTGTCAAAAATGAAATATAGCTCTAGAATTAGGGTTTGTCACGTAAATACAAAATAGTTCATGGATCTTGCAGAGCTCACAACCGACTGAATGTGTGCGTAATCGGCGAGCGTAGTTAGTCTGAAAACAGGGCAGGTGGCGCTCGTGCCGAGAAAACTGTGCCAATTGGCGTACAAAAGCAACGTGTAAATTATGAGTATTAATAACGTCCTTAGGTAAAGTAACAATAAAAAAGGAAGGAAATTAACACTCCCGCTTTAACAGTATGGGAGCATTGATACAAATAATGAAGCTATACATAAGAAAAGCAGGTGGCGCTTACGCCGAGAAACATACGCCCAGTGGCATATACAGCCAAAATATAAAAATTACATTACTATATTAGTGAAGCCCACAAACGGTTATTATGTCAGAACTTTAAAATGGACAATAGTGCCTCTTTTCAAGAAAGAATTACGAACAGTGGTACACGATCCTATTAAGACACATTCAGAGGCAAAAGCAAAATTTTAGGACGTTATTAATACTGATAATTTACATGTTGCCTTTGTACGCCAATTGGCACATGTTTTTCGGCACGAGCGCCACCTGCCCTGTTTTCAGAGTAACTACGCTCGCCGATTACACTCAGTCGGTTGTGAGCCGACAATTGTAAAAACGGCGATAGTACATTAGTCCTTACTAATGTAAAATTGTAAGTCCCAGTCGTCGTTATCATACTTCTGTAATGCAAAAGTTGGGTAAAAATTTATTCTTGGCTTAAGTTTTATACTTTTCTAATGTAAGATATGAAGTTCATTGTCCTTAGGCTAACTTCTGAAGAAGACATCTCGAAGGAAGAAAACATCAAATGGCTCTGAGCGCTATGGGACTTAACTTCTGAGTTCATCAGTCCCATAGAACGTAGAACTACTTAAACCCAACTAACCTAAGGACATCACACACATCCATGCCCGAGGCAGGATTCGAACCTTCGACCGTAGCAGTCGTGCGGTTCTGGACTGAAGCACCTAGAACCTCTCGGCCACGGCGGCAGCCTTGGAGTAACAGCTGAAGGCCTTACTTAAAAATGAAAAGTATCTTCTAGGCTAAAGTCCCAAATAATATTACAGACCAGCAACAGAAATTCTTTAAAAGGCAGGCACTTTTAAATTTCGGCCAAAAGCCATATTAAGCAAAATGAAGGAGAGGCTTTAAGGATAAACTTCTCCACAGTACAACAGAAAAACATCTTAAGAAAAGATTCTTGAGTTTCTTCCGGCGTATTTGACAATCAAAATATCCACGGGTGTGCTGCCGGTCTATAGTGTCCAACGGGCATCAGGTGATGGCGACATGTTTGATCGCCGAAATATTGTGCCCGTTGGACACTATAGACCGGCAGTACACCCGTGGATATTTTGATTATCTTAAGAAAACTTGAAAAGTATCTTGTCGGCTGAAGACCCAAACAATCACTCAAAAATAATTAAAGACAATCTTAAGATAAACATTTACAGAACACGGCTAAAGGCCGTTTCAGGAATTCAAGCTAATTGAAGAGAAGGCTTACAAGGATTTGCGTGTTAAAGCCACAGATCCTGAAACAAACGTGGCTGAAAGCCTTAATACAGAGCAAGAAGAATTATAAATAAAACACGTCTGAAAGCCTAATCTTAAAATAGTTGACATGAAGTTCGGCTGAAGGTCATATACTACACATAAAACAGACAATATTAAAACACGGCTGAAGGCCTGGCACAGTACCGGCGACCAGATAAAATGACAATCACAAACTACGAACAGCGGTGCTCAGAAGTGTTCCAAGGGTCAGCCTGGGGAGGAAACTGTAACAACAGTTTAGGTGAGACAGGCAGCCAAGCGTAACACTATACAATCGGATAGCAATACGATCTAGGGACGGCTGAAGAACCAACCAACAGCTTAACCAGTTCCATCAATTCCCTTCCACCCGACACTCCCGCTGTTATATTTCAACCGACCGACTGACTACTCCAGTACACAGACAGCCTTCATCTGCTCAATGGAAAGCACAGAAGTTACACATGGTTCCACGTAAACACACTTGCTCAAGAACTCGAACAATCGTAATGGCGATCACTGTGTGGGAACAAGGACGAATGAATTCGACACACGGAGAGTTCCAACAAGCGGTCGGCGACCAAATACACGTCGTCCAAAGAGGCGACCGAGCGAACGACCAACCCAGGTCATTACCGCTGAAGTTACGTGTGTCGGCAACGGTCGGGCGAGTCTTGGCTATCCGAAGCTTGTAAGTAGGCTGTTTAGGTTTTTTATTGGTAACGCCACGTAGCGCTCTGTATGAAAATCACTGACTGTGCTGTGTGCAGTCTGTGGCTGGTCCGCATTGTTGCAATAGTCGGTACTGTAGTGTTGGGCAGTTGGAGGTGAGCCGCCAGCAATGGTAGATGTGGGGAGAAAGACGGCGGAATTTTAAGACCGGGCAATCTGGACTTGAGTCCATCAGAAAGAGTAAATTTGTAATATTAGATATCATGGACTGATATATATATATATGTTCTCTATAAAAATCTTTCATTTGCTAACTATGCCTATCAGTAGTTAGTGCCTTCAGTAGTTTGAATCTCTTATTTAGCTGGCAGTATTGGCGCTCGCTGTATTGCAGTAGTTCGAGTAACGAAGATTTTTGTGAGGTAAGTGATTTGTGAAACGTACAGATTAATTTAGTCAAGGCCATTCTCTCGTACGGATTATTGAAAGTCAGATTGTGCTGCGCTACAAAAATATTATGTATCAGTTTAAGCACAATCATGTATAATTTTTCTAAGGGGACGTTTCAAGCTGACTGCAGCTCCAACCGGACTCATCTTGATGTCCGTTCGGAATTCGGAGACACGGCGACCTGGGCACACTGGCTCTGACCCAACCATGCAAAGGAAACTCTTGAGCATTGGCCACGACATCTGTGCACAAGAAAGAAACCGACCCACGTCCGGAAAGATGACCAACTGAGGAGGCTCAGAAACGGTCAACGGCCCAAATACACGTCGCCCGATGAGACGACCAACCGAACGACTAACGAACTGTCGTCCCCCTCCAATCTCCTTCCGTCGGACAGTTCATGTGCGTAGAGAGCGGTCGGCGAGCACTGGCTGTCCTCACCTCACTGGCGCTCCGTCCGCGACTGTTGCTCCGTCCCCGACTTCACTGCTGCTGCGTCCCGACTGATTTCGCAACTGAACTCCAGACACACGACGACCCGGAAATACAGTTGGTCGCTCCAGAGATGGGACGTCAGTGCACTTAACGATAAGCGCTGCTGCCGCGGATGGCTCAAACTTCATATAGTGTAACACATTATTTAATATACATCAAACGCAAAATAACAAAGACCTCTTTTTGATTATAAACTTCTTCGAATTTCGTGCAATGTCTTACTTTCACGTAAATATCACAATAACTATGACCGTTAGTGAAATGATGAGCACGCCATCTTAAACCTGATACATAAAGCTGTAATTGAAGCAAAAACTATTTTTTTACCAAAAAGTTTTGGTGCAGGTCGTGCGCCTCGCTTCTGTCATCGCCGACCGGCCGGAAAGTTTCAGATACTGTCGGCTTCCCTTTCCAAACAAACGAAGGAACTTTGGACGAAAATAGTTCACTGTATACTGCGTGGGCCGTACCATGGCGGCAAGGCCGTTTGCAAAATTCAAATAGCTATCTTAAAAAGATAGCACAGCAAAGTACAGTCACTCAAATTTCCTTCCGAAAGAAACATATAGTGGAACACACACAACAAAACTCACTGAAAAGAACTCCTCAAAATGGATCATATTTATACGTATCTCGATCCTCCATTTCAATGTGTTTACCTCCCTCGACCATAATTCCAGATACAGTTGCTTTAGTCCTGTTCGCTATTTTCTGATCATGAACAAGCATCCGTTGTTGCAAACGCCACGTCCTACGGTGTAAGTTGCGTGTGATATTAGGTATTGAAAAGCTGTTGCTGTATTGCGCTAGTGCATGGGGATTCCGTAACTTCCGAAATCCCACAGAGCGATATACCAAAACCTTCACCTCTGTGACCTGTCGGACAATGAATACATCCAACACTGTGCTTACAGCACGTACAACAACATCAAGAGGAGCTTATAAAAAACGACTATCCTAACCTGGAATAATTAACTCTAAGTCGGGATTACACTTTTCTTTATTACAGTAGCCACAACTACATCTTGTTATTAATTTGCTTTTAGGAACCACTACTTAAATTATACACTAATTATCTACACCAAAACTGCTAGGCTATAAATTGTCCGTTGAGAGGGAAAACTTGAAAAGTGTTTGTTGGTTCAGTAACTCCTCATTTCATTCACGTATATTCTTGCATCGATTGTTGGACAGCTGTTTGAATTTATTTTCCAATAGCATGCTGGTCGATTCCGTTGTTTATATCTGACACATCAAAAGTACCTAAGTTTTACTTGTGGTCTCTCGAGTGGGTAGTTCTGCCAATGAGCAGGTAGAATATGAAAGGAAGAATAAGAGCCAGTTGTGTGTAGCCAGTTGACTTGCCAAGTAATGCAGTGCATGTCGTAGCGAGTTAGTCGGCTCTGAGCAGTTTTACGGATGAAGCATCTGTTATTGTCAGTTTTTGCGGGCAAGCAGCGCTCGGCCAGAAGACGCCATTTGGAAAATACTTGTATCAGTGGTCTGATAATCCTGCTGCCGATAA
Source organism: Schistocerca gregaria (assembly GCF_023897955.1). Classification (NCBI taxonomy): domain Eukaryota; kingdom Metazoa; phylum Arthropoda; class Insecta; order Orthoptera; family Acrididae; genus Schistocerca; species Schistocerca gregaria. Next base: position 200,055,456 of record NC_064922.1, read on the forward strand.
TTCTGTTGCAGCACAATCGAAGAAAAGCAGGCACAATATTGGAAATGTCATTACACTAGTACATCTTGAAAGACAGAGAGAAAGAAACAAACAGCTATATTTTTCAACTGATCACGACGCTCCTCTCATTTTACTCTTCTAATCGATATGAGGCAAGGCGCATCTGTTTTTCTCACGGTTTGGTTGTTACATAGACACTGTGTGACTGATTAGATTTTTCCTACAAACTGCGTAGCAGAGTGACGATTAGACTGAACTTCGAGCAGAATGTGACTGTATTATGTGTAGCAGACGTTTTGTGATTGTCATGGTAGTTATTCTAATGAATCATAAATTTATTTCCATTTTCGTTTCCTCAGTCAGACTAATTTTCCCATATCTTGCCTTCTCAAGTAATAACAAATAAATATATATTAATTAGTGCTAATCTAGATAATTAAGATGTCTTTGAAGATCAGCTACTCTATGACAGGGACCTGTGGTAAGTCATGCTGTAAAATGTCGTAAATTGGCTCTTACGTCATTTCTTTTGGATAGTGCAGCATCGTCAGTCACGTTAAAGTAAACGTATCAGTGATTTAGTTTCTTTATCCCACATATGACAAGAACTACCTTTTAATGGAATACAAATGTTGTTTATTAGTCGAGCCACACCAGAATATCTTCAAAATAATATAGATAGAATTCGGGCATACTTGAGTATAATCAGATGCATTTTGGTAGGATTCCAAGTTGAGTACAGTTGATATTAACAAACGGTGTACACACTAACGTAAATGGAGCAAGGTAACTGACATATAATTTACCGACAATGTTGTGTACTACTCAGTTCAAACCTATACAACAGCTCATTAGTGTGAATAAGGAAGTCTCGTGCATCCACCATTCAAGAGGGTCTAGGGAGGGTCTTCTTCAAGCAGTATCACCTCCAGATTGGCTCAAACAGTGAGTGTTTGTGCCAGGTGGTCAGTGTTGGTACCTTCCATAATTCTTCTTTACCATTCAATATCATTTCATAGCAACAGTGACTTTGAGAAAGACGCCTTGTAAACTTGTCACCATTCTCCAACAGAGGTAATTGTGGTGTCTATGTAAACTGGCCATCATTGCCCCGAAGGTAATGATGATTAGCCAGTAAACTACACATCATTACCACACCCTGTATACTGACCGTCACTGCCCCTCCAGGTAAACCGACCACCATTATCCCACAGTAGAAAGACGAATTATGTGGCAATTTTTTACTGTAACATGTGGTAACATTGTCCAGTTTTATTTTTTTTTTTGCTGTAACATTGGGCAGTTCATAACAATCATCTTGTAAATTGTGGAAATTTGTTGTAAGTAATAGCGGTTACGCAGTAAATTGGACATTTTTATCCCAAGGGTAATGATAGTCACCTCAGGAACTGACCATGTTCATGCCATGAATAAAGGAGGTCACCATGTAAGCTAACTAGTATTGCCGAACTGGTAACGGTCATCAACCTGAGGATTGACATCATTAACCTTGGGGTAATGGTGGTCACTTGTAAACTATCTATCACTACCCAGGGGTAATGGTGGTCACCTTCTATATTAACTATTACTGCCTCCTAGCGTAATGGTGATTGTCTTGCAAATTGATCATCTTTGCCCCTGGGATAAAGTGGAAAGGTGGTAACTGGACCATCATTGTCCCTGAGAAACAATGGTGGGCACCTCTAAAATGACCATCATTGTCCCAGGTGTAATCATCGCCATCTTACAGTAAACAGGACATCATTGCTCTTAGGGGTAATAACGGCCACCTTGTAAAGGTACTATCATTTCCCCAGGAGTATTTGTAGTTAAGGTGTGAACTGGCCGTCATTGCCTCAAGGATTATGGAAGCCGTACTGTAAATTAGCATTGCCCCACCCTGTGAACTTGGAACAACTGCTTCAGTGAAACATTATGAAGTATAGGGTAATGTGTTACAATTTCGCTATAGTATACCAGTTTATTGTGCTGCTTGTAGACTTTTGCTGTAACACAGAGAAATTTGTTAAATGTATTGCTATTTTGGGTAATGTGTTACAGCTTTCTTGTAACATGATCATGTATGAAGCATTTTGTAACATTTTTGCCGAATCATGGGGAAATCTGTTACAGTTTGCTGTAACATGATGGTATATGGGACAATTTGTTACAATTTTGCTGTGTCGTGTTAATATATGGTGCAATCTGTTATAATTTTAATGTATCATAGTGATGTATGGAGAGTGATCTGAGACACATTCTCCACTTTGCAACTGCATAAGATAACCAACGTTCGTACAGTAAAATAAAGTTAGCACACATGCATGAGGTTTCTATAATGAAAGCATAGTGAAACTCATTTCTTACCTATCTCACTGAGTACTCGTGTTACTACCGTTCATTATGCTACCTTAAACTGTTGTGAAGTTTCCACTGTGTGACTGTGTGATTTAGCGTTATCAACGGAACATGGGAATTTTTTTGAGCTGCAAGGTGAATTTAATACCCTGATATGTGCAGCATGGTTACTGTAATATTTAGCTGTCTCAGTTTCAGCCAAACTAAAAAGAGACTTTTTTGACAAATTTAGTCATGTGAGTAATATTGTTAACTTTAGTTCCGAGATCAAACTATTCTCATCAATAAGTGCACTGTAATTGGTAAATCACATTGTCGCAAGCGCCCATGTGAGTTTTATGATGTTACAGAATCAATTTTTACGTACTTCGGTTTCTTTAATGCCTGGTACAAAAATCGAATTAAACTTGTCAACTAATCTATAAACTATTTCAGTAGTGCCAGTAAGGAAGCAATCTGTGTTTTAATAAGTAATATTGGCAGAAAGGTGTGGAAATATTCAGTCTGAGATTCCATTGCGGGAGCAAAGTATGGCAATTGTATCGAACTGTAGTCATCAAAAATTTATGCTTAGTCTGCAAGTGTTATCAGAAGTGATAACATGCAAGCTATTTGTATCTTTTTAATCTAGAACCATTAATTTATGTCCGTAGTGTCATTTGTGTTTTGTACTTTAAGTCTTACATGTTCTGAAAAATAAGAAAATTTTATTTTGCTGCAAACTTTAAATTTTCGTTTGTGATCAGAGATATGTGATTAAACTTCAACGTAATGATAAGCAACTATGTGTCTGTTTTTGTTGTTGTAATTCCTTACTTTGATAAATCACCCTATTTTGGTGCATAGATTGTATTTTTGTGATATTGATCTTTCACCTCTATCTGGTTTCACCTTTATCTTTGGCTACGTTTACATTACAAACTCCTATTTAGGTATCAGAAAATTAAATGTTATGGTGCAATAAAGAGTTTATCAAAATGGCTTATTTCTTCCTAAAATTTATGCTTGTTAAGAAGTCGATGAGGGTAATGTCGTCTGCAAACGATTTATAGAACCTTGGCACCTAGGTCACGATGAGTAATATTTTTAGCCATTCTCAAAAGTTTGGTTATGCAAATAACCTCGAGTAGGCTCACACAGTATATAATAATAACAAAAATTAGCCTGTCTGATGAACATTTCAAACTGGATGTTAACAACGTAACACTTGACATATACATCGATTGTGAATTTTTCCTCCCTCCTAAAATTTTGCTTGCTCAGGTTTGGTTTTGTTCATCCTATCGTTTAGGCGTACGATGAATTTAATCGCATTCTTAAAGTAAGTGATTGTAATGAAGACTATTTGTGTCGTGACGTACTTAACATAGTATGTTAGCCAATACGAGTTTTCTAACGTTACAGGCTTAGTCAGGTTGTGTATCGTCTCACTTAGGTATAAAAATTGGGTGCTAGCTATCTGCTTAGGATGTTAGTTTTAGCCACATGTGCTTTTCAACAGTTTAGCTATTGAAACAGAATTGGAACACTTAATTTGAAAGTCCATTTGGCAGAAAATCTAACCAAATTTCTGTTAAATAAGTAAACGGATCGAAGACATCTACCGAGACACAGTAAAGACCGAAATTCTAAACATATTTTTCCAAAACTGAAGGACAAAAATAGATGAGATCTAAGTAACTGACCAAGGGACAGATAAGCTACTGAAAGAGTTCAGCAGAGGGAAGGAGACTTGGTGTGATGGGATAGCAATACGGCTCTACATAGAGGATACGAAAGGGCGGCCCATCTTCAACCAGCAGTGTGCTGTGCGTCTATGGAGGATCGGAATATTCCTGACGATTGAAATAAACCACATGTCAACTCATGTAAGTAGGATGCTCAGGTCTTGAACAGAGTCTGCACTAGTGACTTGACCTAGGACCCGTGGAACGGTATGCTGCTTTTAGTATCTTGGGGCATTCAGACTTACAATTATGAGTAACATGTTAGAACTTCAGCGTCGCCACCAGCGTCGCTCTTAAGACAAGAGAATCGACCGAGCTGGAAACTGTTTATAAAAAAAGGGATGTATGTTTCTCCCCCTTTTTCCTTGACCATTTAATTAAGTTGTTCTGGTGACTTTCACTATCTTATCCAATGACTCGTCAAAAGATAAAAAAATGAACAGACCATTCATACTGATTTTACAATTGCAACCGGGTATTAACCCAACGATAGTGAAATAATATGCATGATTAATGGGGTACAGTATCTCACTGGTTTATTCAATTAACAGTGCTCAATAATGGAGGGAATCGATTAAATTATAAGATAAAAACGGTTGCCTGACCTTGGAACAAAATAACCTGCTTCTCTTTGATGAGAAGATCGTCACACTTGTAAAATTCAACGGAAGGAAAAGGACATGTAGTAAAAAGGAAATTGCAACACAGTAAGTACCTCAGTTCAGACTCAGAAGATGAAGAAAGAAACCACCACCAGCACTCGCGTGGAAAGGACGAAAAGTGGGCAGAGGGATTGCATTTCCACCACAGAGTATCAGGCGTATAAATCAAATCGATGGGCAATGATCTGGTCCGGCTAAAGGCCTCCACCTATTCCACATCCACATGGTTCTCACACTATAGATTTGTTCTGCCAGATTTCTACACTTGCATGAAAACTCCAGGAATTCACAAATAATAAAATAAACGAGAAATCAAACATAAAGAAACTTATGATACATGAAAGGTTGAGCAGGTAGCTCTTCAAATAACGACAACCATTACAGTTCGAAAAAAAGGCACGACGGTCAGAATAAAAATCAAAGGTTTAAAGAAATTGAAAAACGCATATGCATGAAGAAATAAAAACCCTTACTTTCTACACGAAGCATGGACAAGCTATCCTGATTGAAGCACTCTGAAAAATTCTGTGGTGTGTGAATTGCACCACGTTGTTCTACTGGAACAGAGCCAAGTCAGATCAGTGCAAAAATTGCACATAATCGTCAGCTATTACTGCTACCTCATAGCACAAAGGCACTGGGATATCAACATCGTTTCAGATGAAGCAAACTTATATATTTCAGGTTATTTGCAATGGAAGTTCCTAGCAGAGCAACGTAGAACTACGTCTGTACTCACCAGTAACCAGCAGCAGAATGCCTTCCTCTCCACAAAGGATCCACCGGCTACCACGTGAAAACAAAAACCGCAGAGATCTTCCGTCACCAAATTGACAAACCAGCAGTAGCACCTCCAGAAAGACTGGACCTTTCTGTCCAGGTACTAGGAGCTTGAGTTGGTCATCCTACTCTCCCCTCCAAGCAGCAAGCACCCAGCCCTCGCTCTAGCAGACGACGATTAACTCAACCTCCACCACAAATTAATAGAAAAGACATTCAAATGCTCATTTGTTCACATTCACACACACAAAACGGTTCAGCGAAAGGAATAGGTGTATATGTGGAAACGTGGATGATAATAAATGACATAATCAAATACCGATGACCTTTTTCAAAATACTTGGTTTTGTGACGAAAAAAAAAACAGGTTTCTGCCTTCAGTCCACCTACTCAAACCTTCTGGCGCGATTCATACGCTCAACCACAGATACACGGTGGGCCACGTAATTCGTAAATGGTTTAGTTAGTGGGAAGTTCTTATGGAACGGCTTTGTTGAGACGTTTCATCAGCTCGAACTCCCACCAAAAAGATAGCGCAGGGAACTTTGTTGCCATACAATTGCGTTAGCAAGTAATCTTTTCCAAATTCAAATAATAAACAATTAAGAGAACGGCTAAATCAGGCAACCAGGAAATAATGAGTGGTCATAAAGTTTCTTTACATTCTAAAACAATGAAATGTCATTTATCTTGTGATAACAACTTAAATGAAGTTAATAATGAGCTCATTCGGTCGTAAAGTGGACAATGCTTCTTTTCACACGGTACCACAGCAAAGAAAACTAAATCTCATTATGCAAAAATGTGTTACTAGAATTAACTCGTGGTGCCAAATTAATGGAGTTAAAACGACCTCATTCGGTCCAAGGAATTAACAAGTAATATAGGCAAGGCACCACTACAAGGATACACATCATTAAAACAATAAACAATTTATACACAAATGAATCTAATTGAGAAGTGAGTGTGTCTTAGCTCAGTTCATGAAACTTGGCCAGTGGGTCTATTTTGGTGAAAGAAAATCTCAAGAGCATCTATGGACACACAATAGATAAATTATACAAACCTAAAACCATATTTCTGACACAGTTTGTAATGTTAGGTACTTCCTATCCTGCAAGAGTGCCATCAGTGGCCAATGTCTCACGTACACTGAACCGACATTTACCCACATAAATCGCAGGCCCTGACACACATACATGCTTCTCCTCTCATTCATCTGTAAGATAAGGCAATCGGCCATCATAGCTTTCAGTAAAAAGGAAACTCATATGTCCAAGTTGTGTCGTCCTTAGTGTCCTGTATCCCACAATGTCACTTTTAAAGATCTGAGAATGGCGCCAGACGAGCGCACATCAGTGGCAGCCACGCCTCTCGGTTTTGGTGACACCATTAGCCCCTCTTCTTTCAGTTTATTGCTTCCAAGTGGGGTCGAGACGCCCTAGCGCAAAGGTTACACCATTGAGCTCCTCTGTGTGTCACCCTAAGCTAGCAGAGGACACCGCCCCATTTTCTCCCGTCAATGGCGCGTACGCCACGACCGGAAAGCGAGCCGTTATGTAAGTTCGCCTTGTTACGGTCGGCGCCAGCTCCCTTAATAGCCATGCTGTCGCGCGCCGTCAGGGCAGACTTCCCGCCTGACATTTGCATGTCCACGACGCGCCGTGACGGCTAGCCGGGTGCCGCCAAATTCCGTCACAGAGGCGCCCCCGTTTGACAGCTACACCAGCTGTGGTGCCCTTGGAAACGTGCGCTCTCTCGGGGCAGGACTAGGGTGGATATCCACGGGCTAGCTGCCCTTTACTCATGGACAGCGGCGCCTACACCGCTTTTCCCTCCTTGCTGTGCTTCACGGCAGTGTGGAATGTTGAGAACTCTAGCCAACGCTTCTGCACTCACAGAGACACAATATTGAGATACCTGTTATGACAACAGACTTGTGCGTTGCACTGTCCACAACAGCATCTACATTAAAACAAAAAACAAAACAAAAACTAAGAGAATCCCTTTCCAAGACTGTGTGCTTATCTACAAGGATAGTTCAAAACTGAAAATGTCCTGTGTTGATGGCACACAATTCAACGCAAAATTAATCTGTAATACAATCAAGAATTCAAAAAATAATAGAAAGTTGTTCTTAAGCTTTATGCTTAGTGAACTTCATAACGTAGAGAATAACACAATAATAGTAACAAGTTTACTTAAAACTATGTGCCTAGTAAGCCTTATAAAATAGGCGAAAAAACAAAATAATAGAAAGTTGTTCTTAAGCTTTATCCTTAGTGACCTTCATAACGTAGAGAATAACACAATAATAGTAACAAGTTTACTTAAAACTATGTGCCTAGTAAGCCTTATAAAATAGGCGAAAAAACAAAATATTCCCGTAAATGAGCATTATTCAATCACGATAATAAGAAATTCCTCGATAGAGTGCCCCAAAAGTTTAGGTAAGAGCTTTTATGTACTTGAAACGATCACTTCTCTCAACATCATGGCATTTAAAAAATTTTCAACAAAACGAAGACCACTGTCCTATAATTAAAGGCTTAACTAGACCAAACATTATGCGGAGTACAATCAATTATATGACAACAACAACTCTCATTTTCACATAAAGGTGGGGAATGTGGTCACATTTGGGTTTGGAAATACATAGCGCAAGGAAGGTGACACTCATCATTCCACACCACATTGTCTAAATAGTTCTAAGTACTTTCCATTCATCTAAAACACTCAGAACTACCGTCCCACTAACCGAACTACCTTGGACCTACAGTTCAAAACACAAAACATAAAATTACCACAACCTCATGTCCCACTACACTGAACAGACCATAAAACTAGAAAACAATTATTCGCTACCAATACCACCATCTTTTTGACACTCGTCGTCCTCTGGTGCCTGGTCTATGACAGCCATCGGCTTCCTTCGTACAGAAGTTGCTGCATATCTGTTAGTGGTAAAGACGCAACATACGTTGCAAGAACCCTGTGCCGATGGACACAGCCACTAGTTAGTTCTGCAACCTCCCCTAGAATATGTGCATCAACTGGCGAAAACAAGCAAACAAGAAATATGATCACTAAAAAAGTCATTAGTCAGATACAACAAGACAGCAGACATCTTCCCCGAAATCAGCTTGATTACTTTAACTGAGAACAGTGGAAACATGAACATTACTTCAGTTAGGTTGGCTATCTCAACTGTGCTCTCGAGAAATTCTCTGATTAATTCTCCACCGGACATCAAAAGCAGTGGTCCTTGACCACTTATTAGCAAGACATGTGGCGTGGGACGAGAACATACAAATACTGTACTCCTCATACAGATCACCGTATTCTATTGGCGTTTTGTATCCTCGATGCGTAGCTCGCCATGTGAGACGGAACGCAGGTACAGACCTTGAGCCTCAGTGCGGTGATATGTGCTAGGTGGTCTGAGTGCTACCAGCTACTGTAATCCTAAACAGACTCATGATGTTCCTCTTTTGGAACTCGATATTGAAACATTGAACACACTAAATATCCGGACGATATTCGTCCACGACCATTTACGCGAAAAATACACTAATTACTAAAGGCTAACACACTGACGAGAGAAACAAATAATGCTTTAACAATTGGAAAGAGACACTGATCCAACACAAACATTTAAAAATGAAGTATTTTATCCCTAATTAACTCCATCATATTGCACTCAATTTAGGCATCCCCACTCAATGAAATGTTTCACGTTTGAGACGTGGTGCAACACCATCTCCTTTTTAGTACGGATTGTCTCGATTTCAACAACATTCCCGTTTGGGAAGCGCGTGATTCTATACGACCCATTGAAGAGGTTAAAAAATTTCTTGCACACACCTGCCCGCTTATTTGACAGCTTGTGAGCTCTCACTAGGACCTTCTGCCCTACTGGGAAATCTATTTTTCTCCTTCTGTATGCCTTTGCCTTTACTCAGGCCTCACCGGCTCTCCTTATGTTTTGTAACGCCATGTTAATAATCGCACTATGCCGCGCTTACGGCTCTGCTGGCCACGGCACAACATCCTTGATCTAGTTTGGTGGTTCCTCGTTCTTCAGAATCAGGACAGGTGGGTAGCGTAGAAGAGGCACTAGCTAACTCATTTTGGATATCTTGAAACGTACTCAGCTGCATGTATCAGGTACGATGGTTCCTATTACAGTATAATCTGCACAGCTTATTAACTTCCTTTAAATTGTAGAATTTTGAACACGTATTATGTTCTTGTATAACGACTTTTCTGGAGACTAGAAACCTACTCTGTAGGAATTAGCATGGGTTTCGAAAAAGATGATCGTGTAAAACCCAGCTCGCGCTATTCGTCCACAAGACTCAGAGGGCCATAGACACGAGTTCCCAGGTAGATGCCGTGTTTCATGATTTCCGCAAGGTGTTTAATGAATAAAGTAAGAGCACATACACTATTAGACCAATTGTGTGATACGATTGAAGAATTCCTAGATAACAGAACGCAGTATGACATTCTCAATGGAGAGAAGTCTTCCGAAGTAAGATTTCAGGTGTGCCGCAGGGGAGTGTCGTAGGACGGTTGCTATTCACAATACCTATAAATGCTTTTTGCGGATGATGCTGTAGTATATAGAGAGGTTGTAACAATGGAAAAATGTACCGAAATGCACGAGGATCTGCAACGAATTGACACATGGTGCAGGGAATGGCAATTGAAGATCAATGCAGACAACTGTAATGTGCTGCGAATACACAGAAAGAAAGATCCTTTATCATTTAGCTACAATATAGCAGGTCAGCATGTGGAGGCAGTTAATTCCATAAATTATCTGGGAGTGGGAATAAGGAGTGATTTAAAATGGAATGACCATATAAAATTAATCGTCGGTAAAGGAGGTGCCAGACTGAGATTCATTGGAAGAATCTTAAGGAAATGCAGTCCGAAAACAGAAGAAGTAGGTTAAAGTTGTAACGTTCCCTGGCAGCACACACAATATTAATAAAATGAAATTACATTTAATTGTACTATGTACGCCGATATGAAGCAGTTCGTATGTACTGTGATTGTTTAACAAAAATGTTATTTAATTTTGTGTAAAGGACGTTGGTTATTATTGTAATATTTTCGGTAATAATATTCTCGATCCATTTACGATTGTAATATTTCTATACTCATTATGTAATTACGAAATATGTTAGTATCTGGGATGAAAAAATGTAAAATATAGCCACAGATGAAAATAATGTTGTAAGATTACAAAGAGATATTCAAAACCAGCAGTAGTATAAAAAGCGCTACATAATGTGTATTCTTGGTCGTCTTACTGTAGAGCTGAGAGAGAGAGGAACCTGTGACGTAGCATTATATAAATGAGTAGACTTCGTTTGTCTGTATCTATCTTTAGCCGCCATTAGAGTTGAAATCATCAAGGTGTGTAATTTAAGTTATTGTTATGGTCAAATTATAATGTATTTAGACCATAACAATTTTGTTAAATTATAAATTGTGTATTACTAATGTAAATTAGGTTGTCCATGTCATCTATAATATTTCTTTAAAGAATTTTAAGCGCTTTTAGCGATTATCGTTGGTCTTGCTAGGCTGTGCCGCGACCGAACGATTTGCAGCGGCGGCACATTTAAAAAATTCTTCCGCTATAAAATTAACCAAACCCGTAAATCGGGAGCAGGTAAAATTAGCAGTGAATTACGGAATATTTTTCTTTACAGCGATCCTGAGGCTGACTGAATTTATTACTGGTTTTACATTTGTGCATTCATAGGCGGATAATTAACGTTGAAGTTGTTAATCTGTTGGTTCTTTCCATTTCTAAAGCAAATAACTTAAACGTATAGTGAAGTGTGTTTTGTCAATGATAATTAAACGTTCAGTTCGGCTTGGCAATATTTAACCATTTTATGCTAACAGAGACAGTCTTGTGTTCCATAGCTAACGCTGGGGAAGAATTCAGTAAATATTTAAAAACCCACTGCATCTAGAAAATGTGTGCCAAGGCTGAAATACGTAAAAAAAATTTAATTTAAATAAGTTTCAAATAAATGTTATTAACCAGTTAGTTTGAATTTATCAGCGTGAGAGGGTTCCTAAGGTTCACGTAATTTTAAATGTGCTTAATTCTGTCTAAATGAATTTTTATTACCACACGTAAATAAGGGGTTCTACAACAAAGTTCGTACTGAAAGAGTAAATAACATAAATATTTAAAGCCATTTTTTCATCCATTCACATAACAATAATAAATTATTGTTTCTCTCTCTTTAAAAAGTGCGCTTGTTCGCCCACTGCTTGAATACTGCTTACCGGTGTGGGATCCATACCAGATAGGGTTGATAGAAGAGTTAGAGAAGATCCAACGGAGAGCAGCGCGCTCCATTACAGGATCATTTAGTAAATGCGAAAGCGTTACGGAGATGATAGATAAACTCCAGTGGAAGACTCTGCAACAGACGCTCAGTAGCTCGGTACGGGCTTTTGTTGAAGTTTCAAGAACATACCTTCACCGAGGAGTCAAGCAGTATATTTCTCCCACCTACGTATATCTCGCAAAGAGACCATGAGGATAAAATCTGAGAGATTAGAGCCCGCACAGAGGCATAGCGACAATCTTTCTTTACACGAACGATACGAGGCTGGAGTAGAAGGGAGAACCGATAGAGATACTCAACGTACCCTCCGCCACACACCGTCAGGTGGCTTGCGGAGTATGGATGTAGATGTAGATGAATGCGTTCGCTTGTGTTCGAGGCGGCGTGAAACAGTGAGACGAAAATAGGCCTCATTTGGTGTCTCCTCAGCATTCTTTTCCAGCGCTCTGACTGGAACTACGGTCCATTGTCCGAAATAAGTCGCTTCACTGGACCGACTTCCTTAACAAGTGGTTGGTGAAAGCCGTCGCAACCGTCTTCTCTGTCGCTCTCCTCAGGGAAGTGAGGCAGACGTACTTTGACGCAACTCCACAGCTACTAGTACGCACGTGAAACCCCTCCACGAACGGAAGAGTGGTCCGAGGAGGTCGACGGCCGCGAGTTCCCTGTCTGCTAGGAACAATTGAATGTAGCGGTGCGGCATGCGTGCCGAGTAAAACTGTGAGGGCCGCGAAAAACCCACCGTGGTTCAACGACAAAGTTAGGAAACTACAGCGAGAGCAAAGAGAGCTTCACTGCAAATTTAAACGCGGCTAATACCTCTCATACAAACAGTAGCTAAACAATGTCAAAGTTTGCGTAAGGAGGGCTATGCGTGAAGCGTTCAGTCAATTCGAAAGTAAAATTCTATGTACCGACTTGACAGAAAATCCTAGGAAGTTCTGGACTTACGTTAAATCAGTAAGTGGATCGAAACAGCATATCCAGACATTCTGGGAGAATAATGGCATTGAAACAGAGGATGATACGCGTAAAGCTGATATACTTAACACTTTCTTCCAAAGCTGTTTCACAGACGAAGACCGCACTGCAGTTACTTCTCTAAATCTTCGCACGAACGAAAAAATGACTGACACCGAAATAAGTGACCAAGGAACAGAAAAGCAACTGAAATGACTCAACAGATGAAAGTCCACTGCACCTGACGGGATACCAATTCGATTCTACACAGAGAACGCGAAAGAACTTGCCCTCCTTCTAACAGCCGTGTACAGCAAGTCTCTAGAGGAACGGAAGGTTCCAAATGATTGCAAAAGAGCACAGGTAGTCCCAGTTTTGAAGAAGGGTCGTCGAGCAGATGCGCAAAGCTACAGGCCTGTATCTCTGACATCGATCTGTTGTAGAATTTTAGATAACGTATCTTTCTCGCGTATCATTGAAACCTCCCCTTAGAAAAATGTATGAATGATTGTGCTGATAAACCCATTACGTTATTTGATTTTAAAACATCTGAGCAAAACTGAACGTGCACGGATATTTCTCTCTTTACTTATTCAGATCATCAATAAACTGACACACAATATTTTTAGCACAACGCAGTCTGACTTTCAATAATCACTACAAAAGAATGGCCCTGACTAACAATAACTTATACCTTTCATGAATCACTTACCTCACAAAAATGTTCGTTACTCTAACTACTGCAATACAGCGAGCGCCAATACTGCCAGCTCAATAACAGATTCTAACTACTGAAGTCACCAACTACTGATAGGCATAGTTAGCAAATGAAAGATTTTGATAGAAAACAATCAATGTATTTACCTTAATAGTGTTCAAAAATCGTAATATGTATATCAGTTCATGACATCCAGTCTTACAAATTTACTGTCCGTGATGGACACACGTCCAGATCATCCGCTCTAAAAACTCCGCCATCTCTCTCCCACATCCACAACTGCTGGCGGCTCACCTCCAACTGCGCAACGATACGCGCTGTTCACACCCACCTGCCCAACAGTACAATAGCGAATATTACAACAATGGCAACCAGCCACAGATTGCACACAGCAAAGACAGTGTTTCTCATACAGAGTGCTACGTGGCGTTACCAATATAGAAACCTAAACAGCATACTTACATCATGTCATTTCTGGAAATCCAGAATCTACTCTGTAGGAATCAACATGGATTCCGGAAACAGCGATCGTGTGAGACCCAACTCGCTTTATTTGTTCATGAGACCCAGAAAATATTAGATACAGGCTCCCAGGTAGATCTCATTTTCCTTGATATCCGGAAGGCGTTCAACACAGTTCAGCACTGTCGCTTGATAAACAAAGTAAGAGCCTACGGAATATCTGACCAGCTGTGTGGCTGGATTGAAGAGTTTTTAGCAAACAGAACACAGAATGTAGTTCTCAATGGAGAGACGTCTACAGACGTTATAGCAACTTCTAGCGTGCCACAGGGGAGTGTTTTGGGACGATTGCTTTTCACAATATGTATAAACGACCTAGTAGATAGTGTCGGAAGTTCCATGTGGATTTTCGCGGATGATGCTGTAGTATACAGAGAAGTTGCAGCATTAGAAAATTGCAGCGAAATGTAGGAAAAAATGCAGCGGATAGGCACTTGGTGCAGCGAGTGGCAACTGACCATTAACATAGATAAATGTAATTTCTATGTATTGCGAATAAATAGAAAGAAGGATCCTGTATTGTATGATTAGATGATAGCGGAACAAACACTGGTAGCAGCTACTTCTCTAAAATATCTGGGAGCTTGCGTACGGAACGATTTGAAGTGTAATGATCATATAAAATTAATTGTTGGTAAGGGGGGATGCCAGGTTGAGATTCATTGGGAGAGTCCTTAGAAAATGTTGTCCATCAACAAAGGAGGTGGCTTACAAAACACTCGTTCGATCTATACTTAAGAATTGCTCATCAGTGTGGGATCCCTATCCGGTCGGGTTGAAAGAGGTGATAGAGAAGATCCAAAGAAGAGCAGCGCGTTTCCCGACAGGGTTATTTGGTAAGTATGATAGCGTTACGGAGATGTTTAGCAAACTCAAGTGGCAGACTCTGCAAGATAGGAGCTCTGCATCGCGGTGTAGTTTGCTGTCCAGGTTTCGAGAGGGTGCGTTTCTAGATGAGTTATCGAATATATTGCTTCCCCCTACTTATACCTCCCGAAGAGATCACGAATGTAAAATTAGAGAGATTCGAGCGCACACGGAGGCTTTCAGACAGTCGTTCTTCCCGCGAACCATACGCGACTGGAACAGGAAAGGGAGGTAAGGACAGTGGTACGTAAACTACTCTCCGCCACACGCCGATGGGTGGCTTGCATAGTATAAATGTAGAGGTATATGTAAACAAAGTGGGTGCTTTGCTCGCTGACAGGACTTGCATACCCTAATGACGCGATGTAGTCTCCTCAACATGTCATTGAAGTAGCAAGTCTCCCGTAGCTTTTCATAGTAATTTCAAGCGCCAAAGTGTACATAGCTCAAAAGCACATACCGTACCAACTTGTTCATTAGCTCGTCATGGATGACGGGAAGCCACCTGGGGTCTTCAACACCTCGCATCTTGAAAGGTATGTCATTCTGCACTAAATAATGATGTCGTAGTGCGAGATTATTCCCATCATGCCACCTCCCGAAACACCTCATCCTTTTCTTGCTCTTGAGCGATGCCACCCAATGACGCCGTAACATGGATTCCGAAGGCAACCCCTCGCATATACATGACGCTAAAGTTATTCTCGCCATGGTCACCTTCTTCCACATGTTCAAGGCCCACCACTATGATACTTTTCTGTCTTGGAATATAATTGTTTTTAAAGTCGTACTCCTGAAGCAGCAAGGTCCACCTTCCCAGCCTCCTCTGCCCTATCTTTGCTCTCATCAAGAGTTGCAATGCCCGGTGATACGTAAATACGCTAGTTCTCCGTCCGAAAAGGTAGTAAGGAAATCTTTGGAAACCCCAGACTACGGCCAGGGCTTCGAGTTTGTTTACAGAGTAGTTCCGTTCTGCGGAGAGAGAACACGGTTTGCTTACGAAATCGTTTTCCAGGCCTCGGGATCGTCTGCTCCATCATCCGGAACAACACCTCACCAAGCCCACTGAGGCAGCTATCCGTCATTAGACAGAAGTCTGGATTCAGTTCAGGATGGGATATCCTTACTCCCAAATTGTAATTTGTCAAGGTTTACAGTTACTCCAGCCTCGGCAAAGACACTGAGGAGTCTATTCAGCACGTAGTTGTGTTCTTTCCATGATGCCACCGCATTCAGTATGTCATCGACGTGCAACATCACTATGTTTCTTAAGTCGTCCGGTAAAATGCTATTTAGGCCTCTAATAAATGGCACGGACGAGATGTTAAGGCCGAACGGGAGGCGACGGAACTGAACGCAGTTTTCATAACATAGGAAAGCAGTGTACTGCCGCAGGGCTCGTCAAGAGCTATCTGCCAGTAGTTCGATTGAATGTCAATCGATGAGAGAACCTTTACCCCATGAAATCGTTGCTAAAGCTCATCGAAACTCTCCAGTCGGTCGGTCTCTGGCAAAATCATGGTGTTGATCTGCCTCGAGTCTAACACCAGACGGACTGATCTGTCACGCTTCAGAACCACTAGTAGGGGAGAATTATAAGAACTCCTGGCCCGTTCGATGATTCCCTACTCTAGAATTTTCTTTAATTCCGCCTCCACACTTCCCTATATGCAAAGGGAATTGGGTAAGGTTTTACGAAGAAAGTGTGATGCACTCGCACTCGGGACCTGTTATTGAACCCTTTTACAGTACCTGGGTTGTCAGCAAACACGGATGCATGTCTGGCAATGATTTCACGCAGCTCCTTCCGTTCTGAGTAATGGTTACCGACAGAGGTTAGTCCATTACCCTCAATGTTCGCAAAGACGACGTCCAGATTCCACGTCTCAGGCATGGGAACTCTCCCCTCCACAAAGTTAACGCGGAACTCATGCTCGGGTTGCGCTGCATCAAGAGCGGGAAACTGAAAGCAGCTTACTTCGCTCTCTCGATGCAGCACACGCTGCTTAAAACACTGGGTGATGAGATTACCTCGAACCTTCACCGTCATTACTGACTTCGATCACCGTGTCGTACTTACTCATGAAATTTGTCCCCGAGATGACCGCCACGCGCAACAGGGGTAAAACATAGAAACAAAAGTATGCACCTGGCACGAAAATTCTAAGATCACTTGCTGCTTGATTTCCGTGCTCTTGCCATGGATTGCTCCCCTCATCTTTGCGACTCCCCAGCCTGCCTGCAGCGTCCAAAAGTCATCTCGCTCACGATGGAGTGAGGACTGCCAGTATCCAGAACACATTCTAGCAGCTTACCCCCTATACCGATACTCACTTCAGGCGTAAGGACCGGCAACTTGCTAGGTACCTCCTAACGCAGCAAATCATCCCTAATGTCCTCTCTTGCTACTAGCAATACACTCTCAATTGCCTTATTATTGAAACCACTCAGTTCACCCTTGTTCACGAGTCAAAGGTCGGAGCTCTGACCATCGCCAGGAAGATTCCGCCGAGGATCCGGACACCAAATCTTGACCCCGGGCGGTGGCATCATCGCTGCATCGCTGTTGACATCTCTCCCTCCTTGCGTTTGCTCGTAATGTTCCCTATGTCTTTCTCCTCGATTTCCATACCTATTCTCACGGTCCCTATTGTTATCATATTGATGGCCACGGTCTTGACCATTTACTCAACTTCCACGGTTTACCAGCCGCTGTTCCCGTTCCTATTCCGCCAGACACGGTCCCGTGACCGTTGCCTCTCGCACCACTACTCTCTCCTACGCCACCCGCTGCTCCTGCGACTGCTATCGCACACCTCCGCGCCACGCTGCTGGGCCACGTGGTTTCTGTGAATATGGTCCGGCTTCAAATTTTAATTCTTGTAGAATGGCTTTGAAGCCGTCCATATCAAGCTTACACCCTTACTGCAACCAGTACGATGTGACGCACGTGTGAGGGTAACTTGGACAAACATATACACTACTGGCCTTTAAAATTGCTACATTACGAAGATGACTTGCTACAGAAGCGAAATTTAAGATGCTGTGATATTCTAATGATTAGCTTTTCAGAGCATTCACACAAGGCTGGCGCCGGTGGCGACACTTACAACGTGCTGACATGAGGAAAGTTTCCAACCGATTTCTCATACACAAACAGCAGCTGACCGGCGTTGCCTCGTCAAACATTGTTGTGATGCCTCGTGTAAGGAGGAGAAATGTGTACCATCACGTTTCCGACTTTGATAAAGGTCGGATTGTAGCCAATCGCGATTGCGGTTAATCGGATCGTGACATCGCTGCTCGCGTTGGTCTAGATCCAATGACTGTTAGCAGAATATGGAATCGGTGGGTTCACAAGGGTGATACGGAATGTTCTGCTGGATGCCAACGGTTTCGTATCACTAGCAGTCGAGATGACAGGCATCTAACGGATCGTGCAGCCACGTCTCGATCCCAGAGTCAACGGATAGGGACGTTTGCAAGACAACAACCATCTGCATGAACAATTCGACGAACCTGCGTGCTCGAATGGCAAAACAGGATTTTTTCGGATGAATCTAGGTTCTGTTTACAGCATCATGATGGTTGCATCAATGTTTGGCATCATCGTGGTGAACGAGCATTGGAAGCGTGTGTTCGTCATCGGCTTACTGGCGTATCACCCGGCCTGATGGTATGGAGTGCCAGTGGTTGCACGTCTCGGTCACCTCTTGTTCGCATTGACGGCACTTTGAACAGTGGACGTTACATTTCAGATGTGTTACGACCCGTGGCTCTACCCTTCATTAGATCTCTGTGAAACTCTACGTTTCAGGAGGATAATGCACGACCGCATGTTGCAGGTCCTGTACGGGCCTTTCTGGATACAGAAAATGTTCGACTGCTGCCCTGGCCAGCACATTCTCCAGATCCCTCACAAATTGAAAATGTCTGGTCAATGGTGGCAGAGCAACTGGCTCGTTACAATCCGCCAGTCCATAGTCTTGATCAACTGTGGTATCGTTTTGAATCTGCATTGGCAGCTGTACCTGTACACGCCATCCAAGCTCTGTTTTACTCAATGCCCAGGCGCATCAAGGCCGTTATTACGGCCATGGGTGGTTATTCTGGGTACTGATTTCTCAGGATCAATGCACCCAAACTGCGCGAAAATGCCGTCATAAGTAAGTTCTAGTATAATATATTTGTGCAATAAATACACATTTATCATCTGCATTTCTTCTTGGTGTAGCAATTTGAATGGCCAGTAGTGTATGTATGAGTTCCGATGGGCCCAAACGGCTCATCCAGGTACTGACTTGACTGTACCGTATGTTCAGACAAACGCGCAGCACTCGTAAACCCGGAGAGTTCTAAAGTCGGAATCATGAATATACTGTGTTTTGTACGATCTTGCACTCTCTCCGACCAATACGCCGTGAGAAACGCCTGTTTAAACTCGCCCACGGAAGTATACCGGCGCGCATCCTTTGACGTTCTAGAGGCGGGCTCTCCTGCCATAAAACCACACATTAATTCTATCTAGTGTCTACTAGGTCACGTTGGAGGGAGGGTGAGACGGAATTGTTCCACCCAAGCCACGGGATAGATACCATTGCTCGTATGCTCGAATAACTCTAATTTTCTTAACTAGAGGAGGTGTTTATGGTCAAACTTCTCCGTTTTGTACCGTGAGAAACGCTCGCGAGAACGCCTTCTCCGGCCCCAAGAACACCTAGCAGTCTCATCATGCTCACAGTTCGATTCTCCGGCGTGACTTGAGTCCCTCTCCTCATTTTTTCGACGGTACCTATCATCCTTCACCGCCATTCCGTGCTTACCCTTTACGAGGGCCTCAAGTGTAGCCACGCTCGGACTAAATTCTTTTCCTTCGCCCGTGTATATCTTCGCATTTCCGTATTCTCGGTGCTTAACTTTTGTTGCAGCCTGTACTTCCTTAACGCAGAACCGTGCGCTCGCTGTTGCTCATAGCGGAGCGTTTGGTCACTAGCTGAGCAACCCGTACTTAATTCGTCTCGGAGTTCACGTGTTTCCACAGCTAACTACTGCTTGTGAGAGGCCAGGTCACTCTGACAAGCCTCTATGTCCGACGCAGTCTGGTCGACGCACTCGCTAACGTATTCCGGGCAACTTTTGCCCGCTACCTGCAGCCAAGACAGTAGCTCTTCCCTGTCTTTCCTACACTGTGTCTCGATGGCCTGAAACCGTTCTTGGTCTCGAAGGCTTTCTGTCACGCGCAACTGCTCATTTTCTATATACCCAAGCAGCTGCTCTCCGTTGTTTAGTATACTATTTATTCGTCCAGCTACTTCCTCAAACCGCCTGTTCATCTTAGCTCGTATTCTATCCGACTGCTACTTCATTTTAGTTTCTAACTGACCTTGCATTACGGTCAGAATCTGCAAGAGCCTAGTCATATCCATCGCCTCATTGCTACTGTGAATACCATCGGGTTCAGTCCCTCTATTAACCGAATGAGCGTTCTATTCCGCATTCTTTTTACCTCTTCCACACTCCTAGCGTCTGATTCTAAGCTTCCAGTCTCTGCCCCGTTATTTAATGCGCTGTTTTTTCACGGCTTCTGTATTCACACAACTACCGCTTCCTACAATTACAGTAGGACATTGATCTTCCTCCCGACTTCCTTCGTACATTTCCCAGTTACCACTCTTAGTTTCCATCATTTAACAAATGAAATCCGCTGTACAATTGTAACGCTACACTGGCCAATCAACACAATTTCCTTAATCACTGTGCTTAGCCCTACCCAACGTTATCTTACTACATCATCACACACATGAATAAAACATAAAAGAAACCACAAAATACATAAAAATACAAAATGAAACACAAAACAACAAACAATGTTGTTTGCTACACAGGAATTGCCAAAAAATACAGAAATTCTTTGGCACAAATAAACACATATAATTAAATCACTGTAAAAATCTCCCACCTCCTGTGGAGTCATTCTGCTCCACGACAATGCAAAGCCTAATACGACCAACACAGTCGCGGCACTCCTGCAGAAATTGAAGTGGGAGGTTCTCGACCACCCGCCATACAGCCCGGACCTCTCTCCCTGAGATTATACCCTTTGTGGTCCCCATAAAAAGGCTCTGTCGGGCAAATGATTCACCTCGGACGACGACGTCCAGCTGTATATGTGGAATTGGTTAATATCGCAGCCTCGGGAATTTTATGAGACAGCCATTCACCGCCTTGTGTCACAGTGGGACGAGTGCCTCAACAGCCAGGGTCAGTACTTCTAGCATACAGGTGCTGGTTTCTGTGATTATGCCTCTGACTCGTTTCTTTTTGAACGCCCCTAATACTTGTGGAAATACTGAAACCTACATCACTTTTTCCATAATTTTTTTAGATAAGTGCTTTGGACCATGACACAAAAATTGTGATAGTTTGGGTACTTGTGAACCTGGACCTAATTTCAGATCATAGGATACTTTTGAGTATGGCACAAAAAATACAAATCCTTCACATGCTTTTGAACACAGTGCAAAATTTCAGATTACTTGGTTACTTTTGAACATGGGGCAAATTTCAGATCATTCAGATATTTTTGAACTTAGGATCACGATGGACGCTAGCACAAGTGAGCTAGTTGTCGATCTTGGACAGTTTTTAATTTTATATGTATATTTTATATTTCCTGATCTCTTGCATTTTTTTGTACTTGCTGCCAGTGTCATTCTCATGTATACGTTTCCAACCTGCGCTGGCTATGATTTTAGAGTTTGCTTCCATCTACTCATCTGAATATCTGAATTTTCCGCCACAGCAGTGACTGCAGCGTCGAATAGCGGTGCGCGCTTGAACTGTACTCAGGTAGTAGGTAACCGTACTAACACGTACGTATAGTTTTGAGGTTGTCCTGAGATCAACACAACGTTAGTGCTTCGGTGGAGAGCGTAAAACATACAGAGTGAAATGCACTCCTGTTATTCTGCGTGGGAAATGGTAAACATGGTTCTCCGCTATGGTTTAGGTAATGGTTCAAAATGGTTCGAATGTCTCTGAGCACTATGTGACTTAACTGCTGAGGTCATTAGTCCCCTAGAACTTAGAAATACTTAAACCTAACTAATCTAAGGACATCACACACATCCATGCCCGAGGCAGGATTCGAACCTGCGACCGTAGTGGTCGCGCGGTTCCAGACTGTAGCGCCTAGAACCGCTCGGCCACTCCGGCCGGCTTTAGGCAATGGGTATAATCAATAAACACCTGTCACGTTCGTCTGTCAGTGATGTCACGTTGCCTATAAACAAAATATTCATAATGTTATTCCGGCGGCTTGTAGACTCCGTGTCATTTGCAAATAAGAGCAACTGATAACTGTATTGTCACGCGATTACTCAATTGTCGGAAGAGATTCCTTTGGCAACAAGGATGGATATGTATCTACAATATGACGGGGCCCCTGCACATCCTAGCCGTCAGTTGATACGTGATACATTGTCTAAACCTTACATTGCCCAGAAGCAGATCGTCAAAAAATTGTTGCAGTTAGTGCAGTGTCTGTATTTTGCAGTGTCTGTGTAGTTGGATGTAAATGCGTGTCTGAAGGAGCAGCCGCTGCTGAAGATATACAGCCATATTAAATATAGAAATGTATTCACAAACTGATAATACGATTATACATCAGCTGTACCCTTTACTAGAAACAGATGAAAATTTGTGCCACACTGGAATTCGAACCATGTTACCCGCTTACAGCGTGCGGTGACCTTAACCACTTTAGCTATCTGAGCGCGCTTCCAAGGTCGATCCCAGCTCCCATATGTCCTAGAGAGAGACACAGTTTCATACCAGAGCAAAGGCAGACTGAACAAGCAAAACATTGTCTGTCCCTGTGCAGGAAGCACACAATGTACGAGCAGCATGGGACAAGACACTATGACATAGGCCTGTTTGGATTAGTCATCGACGTGTGCTCGGACAGCCGAAGTGGTTATGTCGATCGTTCACAGTAAGTGGGAAATTAGGGTTTGAGTCTCGGTCCGCCATATATTTTCATGTATATCTAGTAAATGGTACAGTTGATTTATAATCATATGCGCAATCCGTAAATACATTTCATGTATAGATGGTTAAGTTTCTTGGTCTCCAAGGTCGCCAGAACTGACTCATTTACAGTTTTGTCTGTGGCAAAAGTTAACATAAGAGAAGAATTGAAGAATTGGATTATGAATTGAGCTGTCCACATAAAAGAATGGGAAGACGATATTCGAAGAACTTCAAGTGGCGTTGTCAAGAGAATTAGAAAGTGTACTGAAGTTGGAAGCGGAATTTACGAAAACCAACTTTGAAGTAAATCCTTTCCGTTCACTTTACACCTTCCGTAAGTATATGTTGGTTATATGTTATATGAAATGTTTTTATCAAATTCAACTATTTAAATACGAGGGTGAGTCAAATGAAAACCTTAAATTTGTAATAAGAAATTGAAATTTCGCGTCGTTATCCTGTAAGTTGGTAAGCGTGCAGAATGGCCTGTGGGTGGCAGCACAGTGCACATGCATACATACCGTCACAGTATCTGTGTGAAGATGGCAGCCCCACTTGTGACTTGCACCAGGGAACAACAGCGATCTGTTGTTTGGTTTTGCGTAGTGAAGGTGTGAAACCTATTGTAATTCATCCATGAATGAGGTTCAGTACGATGATGCATGTCTGTCACAGCAGCAAGTCTACGAGTGGAGTTGGAAGTTCGCAAAAGGTGTGACTTCATTGGAAGATGCTCGAGTTGTGACTGCACAGAAAATTGCTGCAGTTGAAGCCATAGTGAAGGAAAACCGCGGAGTGACACTGAATGACATTGCAGCATGTTTACAGACTGGCGCTTTGAACGAGAAGGTGATGGCTTCCTCGAAAGAATCGTTACTGGGGACGAAACCTGGGTTCACTTCCACCAATCGATAAATGAAGAGAGCGAGCAAGGAATGGTACCATTCCTCATCACCAAAAGCATAGAAGTTTACAACAGAACCATCAGCAGGGAAGATTATGCTGACTCTCTTTTCGGACGAAAAACGGCGTTAGTTTGGGGCATTACATGCGTGTCATGACAACTGTCACCAGTGAAGCATACACAGATCTCCTTAAAATTCATCTGTGGCCTGAAATCAAATCAAAGCGACGTGGATAGCTGTCGGCAGGTGTCCTTTTGCAACATGAGAATGCAAGGCCCCACACTGCCCGTAGAACAGTTGCAACAATCACAGACCTGCATTTTGAGTGTCTTCCTCATCCACCATACTCACCAGACCTCGCCCCAAGTGATTTCCATACGTTTGGACCACCTAAAGACGGAATGGGGGGAACGAAGTTCAGTTCTTAAGAAGAGGTATGCCACGCGGTGCATGAGTGGTTGCGCGGACTACCAAAATAATTTTTTTTCTAAAGGAATTTATGCACTTTGTAAGCGCTGCGGGACTTGCATTGAGAGTGGGGGAGATTACGTTGAAACGTGATACAGCTTTGTACCACTTCTGCACAATAAATAATATTTAAAAAAATATTTAATGTTTTCATTTGACTCACCCTCGTATTACCACATCCTAAAACATTTAATGTTTCCCATAAAACACCTTGTACATTCACAGGACTTTTCTATAGTTCTATTGGATTACAGAATACTTTTTTGTAAACATCAGGTCGATTTGTATGTATAACAGTACACCCGCCTCTATCTTACGACCGCAGGCAGCTCAGGTAATATCCACGATAAAGCGACCTCTTCCGCTAAGTGGAATAAACAGCAAATGGTCAACAATGCTGACCTTATCGTAACGCAACAGCTTACAGGAAGGGCAGGTGACTAACCGAATTTTCCGCCACCGTGCAGACAGCAGGCTACAGAATCGGCAGTCACGCTGCCAGGCTCATACACTCGCCCTTGGATGGCTTCGTGGAACCAGCGACAGCCCACGCCCCACGTATTCTTCCGTGCATCGCCCCGTCCGCTCGACATGCTTCAGAAGCGCAGCGCGATCTACAAAAGGATTTCTGAAACAAAGGGGCTGAAAATTCGCATATCGTGTTCAACGGTGCGATGGGTAAATTTCTGCGAGATATTCTGCCAAGCGAAGGAGGAATATCACGGTGAAATGGAACATTACTTTGACAGCAAGGGAAATACCTCGATCCCTGGAAGTTATTACGTGTCGCTAGATACTACAGTGAACACAGACACAAAGCACTAGAAAGCTGCCAAGCCGAAACCGAGGAGAGTTTTAGAAACTAAGTACTACTAAAGGCCCGAAGACAGTGAATTTATCACACTGTCATTGTTGTAGCTTTAGTTTGGAATTATTCTTTAGTATCAAACTTGCTGATACATTAGAACTGTCCTCCCTATGATCACGTTGTGACAAAAACTCAAGTCAACCTCGCCGCTTGCTGAGCGTGTACATGTGTGCCCACGTGAGCTCAAATTACAAAGAAAGAAGCATCAATTAATTAAATTAATATTCCTTTTCCCGCTGTAAATTAATCGCCTCATTGTAATTACGGCTAGGATGTATCGCATTCCTTAATAATAATCTTATTTCTATAAATTTATAACCTCATACGCAGGTTCCCCTCTCACAGAAAAAACGTAAAGATACGATTTTAGATTTATTTCTGCAGTGTAGTATCACGAAGTGTCATCTATGATAAGGAAACTGAAAATGGCTATAGCCGTTAGAATTCACAAAATTTTTTTTAACTTCTCATTCTACTTGAAAGAGGCGCCTGATACAGAAGACGTGCTCTTCTGCACCTAGGAAGTATGAAAACCTGTGACGAACGAAAGCATTATCTGCTTTATTTTGCTTTATACGTCCGAGCCACTACAAACAGGGCGCTGCTTTTCTCAGCAGTTGGCCTATTCTTTCTGTCTTTCTGTTTTTTTCTTAGGTTGGAAGCTTACTGAGAACCAGTTCAAAGTTAGACTACTCAGGGTTGAGGGCATTCTGCTATGCTCCTCTCTCAAAGGTTATTGGTTATGCGTTCGGAAGACGCCAACGTTTGTCACATTCTGCTCCTAGGTTGTAGTTGCATTTTGGTATTCATTACTTTAAAGAGAGACGCGTAATGACCCAAAAATGAAACAACACCGTTTTAACATGACGCGGGCAACTGTTTCAAGCAGGAGCATTTTAGCAGTCTGCCGGATGCTGAAAAATACCTTCTACGTCGCCATGTGGTAACAATATACTGTAACCACTCTGCTTCTTCGTCTCGAATGCACTCTGAAATTACCCCAACAATCTCTTTGTTTTATACGGGGATTTTTCCCCAATAGTATCCGCACTATTGTTAAAGTTTAAATTTAGATTCTTCACTAAGGGCACGTTGTCCGCCACTATTTAATCTCTCTTTGCTTAGTAAATCATTAACCATGACTCTTTCCCATTAAGTGTCAGTGCTTTTGTTCATAAAAAATGGCTCTGAGCACTATGCGACTAAACTTCTGTGGCTATTAGTCGCCTAGAACTTTGAACTAATTAAACCTAACTTAACCTAAGGACATCACACACATCCATGCCCGAGGCAGGGTTAGAACCTGCGACCGAAGCAGTCGCTCGACTCCAGACTGTAGCGCCTAGAACCGCCCGGCCACTCTGGCCGGCAATTGTTTATAGTTTTCTGCAGAGAACATTTGACTGCGACCGTATCTTGTGCAGATAATTCTCGGTAGAGTGAAAGGTCTATGTTTCAAGATATGAATACACTGCTGGTAAAAAAAAAATAGTATAGGCTTTTAGAAATTCCCAATTCACTCAAGATTTATTGTTGCAACAGTGAATATGGAGTACATGAAATGATATAATTTACAGGTAAATAGTACAAGCAGTTCTGAGGTGCCAGGTATGGGCCCATGCTGGAACACCAATATTACTACGTGGTGTAGAATCCATGTGCGACAATGCAGCGACTGACCGTGGCATCCAGTCGATCGCACAGTTTGTGAATAATGTGCTGGAATACGTTACATCCTGCCTGCTCGTCCTGTTCACGTAGTCTATAAGAGTAGTTGGCTGACAAGTCACAACAGCCACTTCTAGTTTCATTTCCCACATGTGACTGAATAGAGACACATCTGGAGATCATGCTGGCCAGAGAAGTTGCTACACATCTTTCAGAGCAAGTTAAGTTTCACAAACAGTGTTTGGAGCAGCATTATCCTGTTCAAACGGTAAGTCAATTTCCTGTTGCAACTACGACAAAAGAACGAATCAAACAACTTTCTGCACGTAGCTAGCTCTGGTGAACATGGATCAAAACTACTTTAGCCTAACTAACCTAAGGACACCACACACA
This sequence comes from Schistocerca gregaria, assembly GCF_023897955.1. Lineage (NCBI taxonomy): Eukaryota > Metazoa > Arthropoda > Insecta > Orthoptera > Acrididae > Schistocerca > Schistocerca gregaria. The sequence continues at coordinate 200,082,766 of NC_064922.1, forward strand.
TCCATGCCCGTGGCAGGATTCTAACCAGCGACCGTAGCAGTCGCCTGGTTCCGGACTGAAGTGCCTAGAATCGCTAGACCACAGCGGCCGGCAGCTGGTGAGCATCTCCTCCAGAAATACTAAAAGTGAACCAGAGATATAGCTTGTCGCACCCCAGACCATGTCAGGGTGTCTTGGACGAATGCACTCTACGTGATAGCCCTCATCAGGTTTACGTCGTAAGCGCAAACGACAATCACTTGCGTTGAGGCATAACCTACACTACTGTCCATTAAAACTGCTACACCACGAAGATGACGAGCTACAGACGCAAAATTTAACCGACAGTAATAAGATACTGTGATATGCAAATTATTAGTTTTTCAGAGTATTCACACAAGGTTGGTGCCGGTGGTGACATCTACAACGCGCTGTCATGAGGAAAGTTTCCAACCGATTTCTCTTACACAAACAACGGTTGCCTGGTGAAACGTTGTCGTGATGCCTCGTGTAAGGAGTAGAAATGCGTACCATCACGTTTCCGACTTTGATATTAGTTGGATTGTAGCCTATCGCGATTGCGGTTTATCGTGTGGCGACATTGCTGCTCGCTTTGGTCGTGATCCAATGACTGTTAGCAGAATATGGAATCGGTGGGTTCAGGAGGGTAATACGGAACGCCGTGATGGATCCCAACGACCTGGTATCACTAGCAGTCGAGACGACAGGCATCTTATCCGCACGGCTGTAACGGAACGTGCAGCCACGCCTCGATCCCTGAGTCAACAGATGGGGACGTTTGCAAGTCAACAACCATCTGTACGAACAGTTCGACGACGTTTGCAGGAGCATGGACTATCAGATCGGAGACCGTGGCTGTGTTACCCTTGACGCTGCACCACAGACAAGAGCGCCTGCGATGGTATACTCAACGACAAACCTGGGTGCACGAATGGCAAAACGTAATTTTTTCGGATGAATCCAGGTTCTGCTTAAAGCATCATGATGGTCGCATCAGTGTTTGGCGACGTCGCGGTGAACGCACATTGGAAACTTTTCTTCGTCATCGCCATACTGGCGCATCACCCGGCGTGATGATATGGGGTGCCATTGGTTACACGTCTCGGTCACCTCTTGTTCGCATTGACGGAACTTTGATGAGTGGACGTTACGACCCGTGGCTCTACCCTTCATTCGATCCCTGTGAAATCCTACATTTCAGCAGGATAATACACGACCGCATATTGCAGGTCTTGTACGGGCCATTCTGGATACAGAAACTGTTCGATTGCTGCCCTGGCCAGCACGTTCTCCAGATGTCTCACCAATTGAAAAGGTCTTGTCAATGGGGGCCGAGCAACCGACTCGTCACAATACGGCAGTTACTACTCCTGATGAACTGTTATATCGTGTTTAATCTGCATGGGCAGCTGTACCTGTACACGCCATCCAAGCCCTGTCTGGCTCAATGCCCAGGCGTATCAAGGCCTTTAGTACTGCCAGAGGTAGTTATTCGGGTTACTGATTCCTCACTATCTATGCACCCAAACTGCGTGAAAATGTAATCTCATGTCAGTTCTAGTATAATATATTTGTCCAATGAATACCCGTTTATCATCTGCATTTCTTCGTGGTGTAGCAAATTTTAATGGCCAGTAATGTACTTCCATCGCTGAAGACCACGTACACGCAAACGACCATCACTTTCGTGGAGGCGGAATCTGCTTCCACCGCTACGGCACTCCAGCTTCCATGCAATTCTGTGACTGTACCAGTCGAGGCGTCAACGTCGGTGCTGTGTCGTGAGTGGAAGGCGGCCTAGAGGTGTGCGTGCGCGTAGTCCCATTGCTCGTAACCGGTTCGCAACAAAATAAAAAAAAAGAGGTTCAAATGGTTCTGAGCACTACGGGACTTAACAGCTGAGGTCATCAGTCAAATAGACATAGAACTACTTAAACCTAACTAACCTAAGGACACCACACACATCCATGCCCGAGGCAGGGTCGAACCTACGACCGTAGCGGTCACGTGGTTCCAGACTGTGGTTCTCAACAGTTTGTGTTGACACGTCAGGGCTTACAAGCCCTTTTGTCTGTGCCGTGATAGATGTACGACGTGGCTTTCCTGTCCTTAAATTAAGACATTCCTGGCGTGTGTCTGTACCGCGTGGACGTACAGAACTACTTTTACAGATGTGAGAATGTCCACGTGACCACTGATACCAGCATCGTCCGGCTTGTGAGGCAATTCACCCAGCCACTCGGAAGGCCACAATTTGACCCCTTTCAAATTGGTTCACTTGGCTACAGGAAGTACGAGTGGGTCTCCATTGCATGGATCCCTACTTGCTTCGCACGTCTGCACGACACTGACCCTACTGGCTGTGAGCATTCTCTATTAGAGGGTAGGAGGAGAAGGCGCTGTGGAAATATACCGCTACGCCAACTGTTTCGGAAGACTTTGAAACCATTAACAGGAGACTAAATCTACTAGCCGTTGGATGGCGTATGCAGTAATCACATCTAAATCGACGTCGTTTTTCTAGGTGTACAATTTTTTCTGGTAATTTATTTTAATGAAATCATATTTCATTCCGTCTTGTATCCCCAATCCACCTAATTATTTTACAGCCACCTGCAGCTAGGGACGTATCAATTGCTGGGCAGTCAAGACTGAGACCCACAGTGAAGAACTTCGAGATACTCCTCTCCTATCATTCAAATCGAGCGTAGCCGTCTTTCAGCTCCTATCGATAGACGTATTCCCTATCGTATCTTTGACTGTCAACCTAGCAACGAGCACTAGGGTGTTCTACAAGAGTGTGAAATTTACTCTGCCTACCGCCTCTTAGAGGGATGACCGTGCAGGGGCGCTCTTTTTGTTTCTCCTCGCGGCCGCATGGAGTCTTCATACTGCTACTGACCATCACGAACAGCCATACGCTGTACGTGCTATCATCTCAGCTGGAGGAGACGCACTCTGTACGCTGCGTGTTCGGAAACATGCAAATGTTTGAAGGCTTGGTTTAGTAACAGATTGAATGCCACAGCTAGTGACTGATATCTCTGCATAACACGTCAGCTAAATTTATTTAAGTTGCTTTGGTTAAGCTCTTACTATAATTTGTAGGCCTGCATATCATTGCCGTCAAATTTGACATGTGTGTACTCAGCCTAGGTTACGTTTTGTGCTAATGATGTCCTGGTATCGACATTGATTATCGTCTGTTCTATTATTTTCATGTCGAAAGCTCTTTCATTTAACACAAGCAAATTTTAGTAAGACTGCGGGATATATATCCAGAACCAACGAACAATCATTTGCGGAAACCACTGCTTCAAATACTTTGATTTCTTTCGTTGAAATCATTTTTCCTTCTTGTTTAGACGTAGCTTTTACTATCATTAAGTTGTTTGTGAGGTGCTCTGATTTTAAGTATGGTACTCTAGCAGTTGTTTAGATTTTAAAATTCTTCAGAAATTGCTAGGAGTTGTGTCTGTATTGGGTGTAGTTACCCTAAAGCAGCTTAATACGCTGTTGAGCAATAGGACTGGGCTGGAGGCAAGAAATCAGCGCTGACAGTTGGAAACTTGCAACATATTTTATTTAAATACAGTCAACAAGCTTACGAGTCTGTAAAATAACTTTTAAAAATAACTAAGAAACTAAGAAATGAAACAACTTCTCGAATATTAACGAGGAAATGAGATTAGTGACTAACATCAGCATAAAGTCTTTTAAACAATTAAGAAACTACGCACTGTTCCAAACATGATGACAGCCAATGGAAACCTTAATGTTTACAATATTTTTCAGTTGGCTTTTAAATATAAAATCCTAAATGACTGCAGCAGGTTTGCTAAAAACAGTAGCAACACAAGCTATGCGCCACGTACGTTGGTGACATAAGTTTAGAATGAGGAGAAGTTATACAGATGCAACTCATTCCCTGGACAAGCGGGATAACCCAACGGACAGCGTGGGTGGTGTGAACTCGCCACCCACGAGTGTGCTGATGGATGGGGTATGTCCCGCGCAACGTGAACTACAACAGGTTAAGAACTAACCTCAGAAAACATGTAACAGTGCACTGCTTTACAAAGGGCGACATATATCTCACTACATTATCATTTTAGAGCCAAACATAAATAAATAAAAAACAAACATCTGCCCAGTCAGCAAATATGGTGATAAGCAACACTGCACTTAAACGACTGGATAACACTCTTACTGCAGGGATGAAAAAACCAATAATTAAAATTATTAATAATTCCCTCGCTGATTTACGTGCGCCAACAAATATTTCATTTTGATGAAATTTTGGGTCCTTATTAGAATTATGTTTAGTAATCCATAAGGCTTACATGCCTCACAATTAATTGGCAAACAGTTACACGTACTAAATATGCAGCAGCAACAGTCATCAAACACCAGTTTGAAATGGAAGAAAATTCAGATTCGCTCTCTTCTAACATATTTTGTAGCTAGACACTAGCCATAAGCAACCGAATTTCAGAACTCTTACTTGGTTTACCAGGCTGTCAGTGACAACTACAGAGGAAAAGTACATTTTTATTTTAGCAGAAATTTCCCCTAGTAAATCTCAGTTTAACAAATACTTAACTGAACTAATTACAGTGAAAGGACACTCTGAGTAAATTATAATCACCTCAATAAAATTTTGTACAAATGCTTAACTGAAATGATTTCAACGTAAACGCACTCTGCTTAAATTAGACTAACTCCATTAAAATGTAATGCAAATGCTTAACTAAAATGATGACAGTGGCAGGACATTTTGATTATGTTAGATTTAAAAGGAAGAACACCATGCGGTTCAGCCCTCAACATGGTCCGCTGTAAGCCACTTGAAACGCGACCGATTTAAACAGGCAGCTCTGATTTTTGTAACTCCACTAGCTTTGTAATACAGACCCGCACTTCCACGCCCTTCACAAACAGTTTCGACTTATGTCTGCAATAAAACAGTGTTGCTTCCATTAAGTTCAGTTCTTTTGGAGCCTGTCTCCATAAAAAGCAAACATGGCCGACCTTCCGGCAAGGAGAAACTAGTCACAGTACTCCGACTTTAACAAAACAAGGCGCAGAACCCACAGAAAGAGTGTCACCAAAATACTTGATGAATCGATGGCCAAGTGGTACTCAGAATCTCCAGACGCGCGGCACACGCTAATTTCCAAAGTCGCCACCACAGCCAACCTAACACATAGTCTTTGTAGAAAAAGGTCTGTGCTTTGCAAAATTCGTTTACTATCGGCTCTAAACTACGGAGATAAATCGGCCTCTCGCCACCACGTTCTCCTTACAATTAGGTCCGCAAATTCCAGGTGGCGTCCTTCGTGGAGGTCAAAGTTCCTCACGCAGAGAACCACCAAATATTGTGCCCCGCTACCGCAATCTAGCGATCGATTGATCGATGTGAGCCCGCTCGTCTCAGCCTCCTTGCAGTGGGCAAAGACTGTTACGTTGGTTTCTGTGAGACATTATGGGTATAACCGACTGGATGTACTTGATTCTTCAGATCTAGTGAATCTGGAGACTGTTATTTCTCTCTCCAGTAGTTTCTCGTTTGATACCATGAGACTGGGCGCACTCGGTTCCAATATTCGTATGAAAGTAAAATCGCTGACAGTACTGGGGATGGCTAACAAGCACATGAGATAGGATTCAGACACAAAGTGCAGGCACCTCCAGAGGGCGATCGCACCAAATAACACAAACATTTGTAATAGAATAGGAAACTAACAATACATAGTGACTTAATTGGACTTTTGGCGGACTTCTTTTATTTCAGTGGTCCCTCACAAGTGATTGTGTTGGCTATCGTAAGTTGATTTGCATAGTATTGATTACTGCTCATATCCGACTGACTATTCTTGTACGAACGACGTAGTGTGATAAAATACCTCGATGCAGGTAATCTAATGCATTTAAGGTACTACGTTTTCATTAATAATGGATTAATCAATGCAGTCACACTGAACCATTAATTACCTCAAACAATAGATCACAGAACTACCCTTAGCACAGAAGCAACCTACATACACAAGACGAAAATGGGTAACGTGGGTCAACAAATGTTTTTTATAACATTTAATGCAAAGTATTATCCATATTTTTAAGTGTTATCCATATTACATTCTTCCTGTAAATAAAATGCAATCACATAATATTATAAATCATCATTCCAGACAAACTGCTCAAGCACTCTGCAGGGCAAATCTTCTAAAAATGTATTCCGTTAATTTATATTTGAATCTGAGTTTTAATCAGAAACATACTGTGCAATGTTGTCTTTAAACGGAATCGCTACAGATGGAAGCAGCAGGAGTTGCAGGTCTCCCTCTGCTCCTGCCGTCCGTAAGTGCTTTTCCGCAATACTTTTGCGTCGGCAACACATTAGCTGTGTATGCTTGTGATTATTTTTGTACCCGAAGTAAGCGTGTATGAATCTAGCAGTGTTTGTTTACATTAGAGACCCAACATCTAGTTGCCGAGTAGTTACACAAACATAGTTTTGAATCAAAACTGTTACGGCTTTCGTGGCCACTTGTTGACAAACTACCTGTTGGCTTCTCTCTCGGGTTCTTCGGCCGACGTTCGTGTGATGACTTTTCTGACGTTTCGCCAGCACGATTGGCTGGCTTTGTCAGAGTTTCGCCACCCACTGCTCGTGGTGGACTGGAGCCGAGCTCGCGGCCACAGACCATATGTAGCTGGAGCGCCAACGTCCGAGGGCTTCTCCGCGGTCATTTCCGGTGCGGTTTTCTTGCTACCAGCAACGGTCGTTCGCTATAGCACAGGGAGCCAGGATCCATTTACCTTGAGGCTTTCCTCTTCCTTGTTGAAGCAATTTTGTAAATTCGTGCAGCTCGTCTGAACAAACGGGTGTCATGGTTCTTCCCTGCAGCCAGAACTTGCCGGTCGGCGAATTTTACTATGTGATCTGTCTCACACAGTGAGTGCTCTGCCACAACCGATTTCTCCAGCTGTCCCAACCTGCAATGTCGTTTATACTCCGTGATTCTAGTGTTAATCGATCGTCCAGGCATTCCAACATTAACTTCTCAGCATGTGCATCACATGCGGTATATTACTGGAATTGGAACTGGGCCCCTTTTGTCCATTCCGATATGACACACCATATGAGTTTCTTTATCGGTTTGTAAATAATCTTTACGCTCTGTTTGCGCAGTATACGGCCGATTTTGTCCGTCACTCCGGGAATGTGTGGCACAACGGCCATACCCGACATTCCTTTTTGTGATTTCTCACTTCGCCGAATGTTTGGCTCTGTTATACTTCTAATATCAGTTGTGGAGTACCCGTTGCTCCTCAGAACACTCTCCAAACAGTTTCCAAGTGTTGTATTTCGCTTCTGAGGTGCTGTGGCTCACATATTCGCGTTGCCTACGTTACGAGCGTCTTAATCATGCCTCTTTTCTACACTCCTGGAAATGGAAAAAAGAACACATTGACACCAGTGTGTCAGACCCACCATACTTGCTCCGGACACTGCGAGAGGGCTGTACAAGCAATGATCACACGCACGGCACAGCGGACACACCAGGAACCGCGGTGTTGCCCGTCGAATGGCGCTAGCTGAGCAGCATTTGTGCACCGCCGCCGTCAGTGTCAGCCAGTTTGCCGTGGCATACGGAGCTCCATCGCAGTCTTTAACACGGGTAGCATGCCGCGACAGCGTGAACGTGAACCGTATGTGCAGTTGACGGACTTTTGAGCCAGGGCGTATAGTGGGCATGCGGGAGGCCGGGTGGACGTACCGCCGAATTGCTCAACACGTGGGGCGTGAGGTCTCCACAGTACATCGATGTTGTCGCCAGTGGTCGGCGGAAGGTGCACGTGCCCGTCGACCTGGGACCGGACCGCAACGACGCACGGATGCACGCCAAGACCGTAGGATCCTACGCAGTGCCGTAGGGGACCGCACCACCACTTCCCAGCAAATTAGGGACACTGTTGCTCCTGGGGTATCGGCGAGGACCGTTCGCAACCGTCTCCATGAAGCTGGGCTACGGTCCCGCACACCGTTAGGCCATCTTCCGCTCACGCCCCAACATCGTGCAGCCCGCCTCCAGTGGTGTCGCGACAGGCGTGAATGGAGGGACGAATGGAGACGTGTCATCTTCAGTGATGAGAGTCGTTCTGCCTTGGTGCCAATGATGGTCGTATGCGTGTTTGGCGCCGTGCAGGTGAGCGCCACAATCAGGACTGCATACGACCGAGGCACACAGGGCCAACACCCGGCATCATGGTGTGGGGGAGCTATCTCCTACACTGGCCGTACACCTCTGGTGATCGTCGAGGGGACACTGAATAGTGCACGGTACATCCAAACTGTCATCGAACCCATCGTTCTACCATTCCTAGACCGGCAAGGGAACTTGCTGTTCCAACAGGACAATGCACGTCCGCATGTATCCCGTGCCACCCAACGTGCTGTAGAAGGTGTCAGTCAACTACCCTGGCCAGCAAGATCTCCGGATCCGTCCCCCATTGAGCATGTTTGGGACTGGATGAAGCGTCGTTTCACGCGGTCTGCACGTCCAGCACGAACGCTGGTCCAACTGAGGCGCCAGGTGGAAATGGCATGGCAAGCCGTTCCACAGGACTACATCCAGCATCTGTACGATCGTCTCCATGGGAGAATAGCAGCCTGCATTGCTGCGATAGGTGGATATACACTGTACTAGTGCCGACACTGTGCATGATCTGTTGCCTGTGTCTATGTGCCTGTGGTTCTGTCAGTGTGATCATGTGATGTATCTGACCCCAGGAATGTGTCAATAAAGTTTCCCCTTCCTGGGACAATGAATTCACGGTGTTCTTATTTCAGTTTCCAGGAGTGTATTTTGGGTGGTGATTTGATAGTTTGTGCAGGTATCGGTCCGTGTGTATCGATTTTCGATACTCGTTGTGTCCCCGGTTTTCAGCATCACTTGTGACCAGCGCATCTAGAAAAGGAACTTTTTGGGCCTTCTCTACTTCCATAGTAAATTTTCTGTTGGTATGGAGACTGTTCAAGTGTCTTAGTAAGTTACCGAGAAGTTCTTCACCACGGCTCCACCTAACGAAGTTATTGTTGTGTACATAGTTCCGCGTAGTCAGCGCGTACACAACTTAGGCACTAGAGCACAGATGCAGCGCTCGTCCGTCTCCGCACTACGAGATGGCGGTGCCTTAGAGACGGACCAAATTCTGCTTCCCACGATCCGCGTATTAATATGTAACGCAGCCAATGAGATTGCTGCTAACGTAGAACCTTTTCTGCTCGCGGATCACACTTGCACAGTGATACCTGAACGTGTGAGGTATTATAACGGGTGTACAGACCTGCGATTAGTCAGTCTGCATTAGTCTGTACCAGTCTCCATTTGTCTGTACTAGTCTATAGTCAAGTTTCAGTCTGCGCCTAATAAGGTTACCATATTCCTGTACATAGCCATGAAGAATAAATGAATAGACACTTTGTCAAGTATTAGAGATAATTGACAATAAGATTAACGTACTAAGACCAAGGGAACTTAAGATTGTCAATTGTAAACAGAATCTAGAATCAAGTTATGTAATGTCTACGCTTTTTACCATTTTAATAAATGTGTGTGAAAATTAATCAAGTTCTGTTTAAAGTTGGTCACTGTCAATGTCCTACTCTAAGCATGCAAGTGACATTTCTATCGTCTGACCTAACGGCAGAAGATAAACACGCCACGATAAGACCACGAGACATATTGCTGACAGTCGCCTAATTCGTTAGAGTGACAAGTCAAATAATCTGATGGTATAACAGTACACACACCACAGTTACCATCGACGTATCTGTACCACACTTTAAGTTTACAAAGTACCAAGTCCAGTGCCTATGCTTCAAAGTGTTCCGTGAAATACACTCCTGGAAATTGAAATAAGAACACCGTGAATTCATTGTCCCAGAAAGGGGAAACTTTATTGACACATTCCTGGGGTCAGATACATCACATGATCACGCTGACAGAACCACAGGCACATAGACACAGGCAACAGAGCATGCACAATGTCGGCACTAGTACAGTGTATATCCACCTTTCGCAGCAATGCAGGCTGCTATTCTCCCATGGAGACGATCGTAGAGATGCTGGATGTAGTCCTGTGGAACGGCTTGCCATGCCATTTCCACCTGGCGCCTCAGTTGGACCAGCGTTCGTGCTGGACGTGCAGACCGCGTGAAACGACGCTTCATCCAGTCCCAAACATGCTCAATGGGGGACAGACCCGGAGATCTTGCTGGCGAGGGTAGTTGACTTACACTTTCTAGAGCACGTTGGGTGGCATGGGATACATGCGGACGTGCATTGTTCTGTTGGAACAGCAAGTTCCGTTGCCGGTCTAGGAATGGTAGAACGATGGGTTCGATGACGGTTTGGATGTACCGTGCACTACTCAGTGTCCCTTCGACGATCACCAGAGGTGTACAGCCAGTGTAGGAGATCGCTCCCCACACCACGATGCCGGGTGTTGGCCCTGTGTGCCTCGGTCGTATGCAGTCCTGATTGTGGCGCTCACCTGCACGGCGCCAAACACGCATACGACAATGATTGGCACAAAGGCAGAAGCGACTCTCATCGCTGAAGACGACACGTCTCCATTCGTCCCTCCATTCACGCCTGTCGCGACACCACTGGAGGCGGGCTGCACGATGTTGGGGCGTGAGCGGAAGACGGCCTAACGGTGTGCGGGAGCGTAGCCCAGCTTCATGGAGACGGTTGCGAATGGTCCTCGCCGATACCCCAGGAGCAACAGTGTCCCTAATTTGGTGGGAAGTGGCCGTGCGGTCCCCTACGGCACTGCGTAGGATCCTACGGTCTTGGCGTGCATCCGTGCGTCGCTGCGGTCCGGTCCCAGGTCGACGGGCACGTGCACCTTCCGCCGACCACTGACGACAACATCGATGTACTGTGGAGACCTCACGCCCCACGTGTTGAGCAATTAGGCGGTACGTCCACCCCGCCTCCCGCATGCCCACTATACGCCCTCGCTCAAAGTCCGTCAACTGCACATACGGTTTACGTCCACGCTGTCGCGGCAAGCTACCAGTGTTAAAGACTGCGATGGAGCTCCGTATGCCACGGCAAACTGGCTGACACTGACGGTGGCGGTGCACAAATGCTGCTCAGCTAGCGCCATTCGACGGCCAACACCGCGGTTCCTGGAGTGTCCGCTGTGCCGTGCGTGTGATCATTGCTTGTACAGCCCTCTCGCAGTGTCCGGAGCAAGTGTGGTGGGTCTGACACACCGGTGTCAATGTGTTCTTTTTTCCAATTCCAGGAGTGTAGTTGGCCACTACTGGACTAAGAGGACTACCCATGGCGGCGCCTTCCAGCTGTTCGTAGAAGTTGTAATTCTGCTCTTTAACGAGGAAGGGTCTGAACGGCCTCTTAGCTATTAGCAATGATGTCCTCGACAGGAATAGCTCTCGGGACGATAGCGAAATTCCTCCTTCTTCAAAGACGGACACTTCCTCTTCGCTCAGTAGCTTTTCAGTGAGATTGAGCAATGTGGGTGACATGTCGGGAATCGCCTCGTCAGTCTGCTTCCGGCATTTTGCAAACTATCCGCGCCGTCTTGGGCGTCTTACCACGGTTCTCGCGGCTCCCCCCCCCCCCCCCCCACCCTCACCCGCACCCTCCCTCGGAGGTTCGAGTCCTCTCTCGGGCATGGGTGGGTGTATTATCCTTAGCGTAAGTTAGTTTTACTTAGATTAAGAAGTGTGTAAGCCTTGTACCGATGACCTCAGCAGTTTGGTCCCATAGGAACTTACCACAAATTTCCAATTTTTATCTTGCAAACTTTTTCTTCTGTCCGTTAGGGCAGCGCTGGGATTCAAGTCGCCTCCAACTCCTATTCCACGGTCTAGGTATTTCCGTGCTGATGACCGTAAACGTTTACTGAAAGATTGTAAAACTGTCACGGTGGAATCGGGTGGGCAGCATAAACTTGAGTTCATCTAGACATTTAAAGGTTTTAGCTTCTTCTGACTACTTCGTGTACTTATTGTTGTTATTTCATACTCTTTGAAACTTTTTTTTTTTAGATATAGCCAGTGACGGCATAAAACATTGTGCGACAATAAGAACATGTTCTGTAGTAATATCTAACCGGGAAACTCCGCCACTGGGAAGGGAAAAGCCGACAGCTTAAAACCGATATCGGTATTGTAGTTCTGAATAACTAGTATTTTTCGATAGTTGTTTGGTCAGGTTATAACAGATTCTTTTTTACTTTTTATTAATAACCGAGTAAAGAAACGAAATGTCAGTTAAACTCAACTTGTGCAAAATTTTTTCGTTAAGAAATAAACCTTTCTGAAAAAAGGAGTATATATTCATAAAATTTTGCATTGTGTCAGTATAGAAAATGTGAAAATTGATCAGTGCTACTTTAATGACAGTGCTGACAGAAACGAGCAACGAGCACATGGCATTAGAATTGGTACAGCATTGGTGGGGCAATAATGTCAATGTTACCCTGTGTTGTGGCCTTAGGTACGCGTGTACGACCAGTCTGCAAGCCTTATACCCACTTGATCTGCAGGATAGTTTCTCACTGTTTTCACCGTATTGGAGAATGTCACCAACCCCAGTCTGGAAATACTTTAACGAAGTGACATAGCAATACTTCATTTGCTTTAAAAGATTAAACATCTGTCTGTCATTTCTGTGAAATAATAAGTGAGGGAGGCAATTAGAATAACAGTAATAAATTAAAAACTTAAAAATTCATAAGTAGCATAAAATAGAAACAGAAATTGGTTGATCTCCTTCCTGTGTCTACATAATATGCAATTATCTGGTTGTAACCCTCGAAAACGGATGAATTAATATTAAAACAGAGTTCTTCAAACTCAGTATTCATCCTTTAACACAGGCTATTCGTAACACCCAAATAGTGCCATGATCCCCGATTACAGCATCGTTTTCAGCAGAGTTTCAAACAATTAGAATCAGTAACAGTATACTGGTGGCCTTTTTTTATGATGTAACCATTTATAACTTTTCGAGAAAGGCAGCGAACGATGGAAGGATTAATTTTTCTTTTATTTGCCTATTTAATTTACTATTTTGATTGTACGTATCTTGAAACTAAGTGAGTCGAAATTTTCGATCTTTGTTCCATTTATTTGTTCATTATAGGAATTAATAGGAATAAAAAAAAACCGAAAATCGTTATTTCAGGAACCGGGTTTTTAAGCGGTTTTAACGGCGAGGTTAAACAGGTGTGAAAAAGAAAGATATAACCGAAAATCGGTTGTTTCAGCAATAACCACCATCCCTAGTCCGCCACCGATACAGTCTCTTCTACTCTCAAATTTAATTTGGGAATACCTCATCAACATGGTGACAGGTGTTTGGAAAAGTTCCCACAAACAATTAAAAAACATGTGACTTCGTAGGCTCTTTCGATTAAATAAGTTTTGATAGTCTCCTCGGGTTTGCTGCCGTATTTCAAAACCAAAACTATTCACTATTTCAGTGAACCATTTGTTCGCCATCTTCAGGAGAACATTGCTGGTGTTGAATCTCGCTGAAAACTGATGCCAAGGCTGTATATCGTTGTCCTATATATGTCTCCGTACTGTAAACGCCCATCGCATTTGCTGCCCTCCAAGACTTGGCAGGTGGCGCCACCCCTAAGAGAACACCGGCGGCCTATACATCCCAAGGAATGAATATTTTCAAACACTTTGGCTGGCCATACCAAAGAACGTTCTCTTCTGACGCATCGTAGTACAGGATTCATAACGTAAGTCCTGTACGAAAAGCACAAGGAAACGGTATAACCGGAGTATGATTCCTTAACAATAGGAAGGTTACTGTGAACAGTTTCGGTGATAGGGTTTTTTGTATCAGAATCGGCAGCAAACCAACATGGACAGCGATAGTTCAGGTATACATGCCGACATCACAAGCTGAAGATGAAGAGATAGAGAAGGTATATATGGATACTGAAAGGGTAATTAACTTCGTAAAGGGAGATGAAAATCTAATGGGGCAGATATGCAGTTCTAGGGCAAGGAGTAGAAGAAAAGGTTGCCACAGAATATTAGATTGGGACAAGAAATAAGAGAATAAACACTAAGAGTTCAGATAGATTACATCATGGTCAGACAGAGATTCCGAAATCAGATTCAGGATTGTAAGGCGTACCTAGGAGCAGATATAGATTCAGATCACAAAATAGTATTGATGAACAGTAGGCTAAAGGTTACGGGATTATCAATACGCAAAGAACTACTAAGGAATGACGACATACACTTGAAGAGGTGGCTTACGAAACACTCGTTCGACATATACTTAAGTATTGCTCATCAGTGTGGGATCTGTACCAGATCGGGTTGACGGAGAAGATAGAGAAGATCCAAAGAAGAGCGGCGCGTTTCGTCACAGAGTTATTTGGTAACCGTGATAGCGTTACGGAGATGTTTAGCAAACTCAAGTGGCAGGCTCTGCAAGAGAGGCGCTCTGCATCGCGGTGTAGCTTGCTCGCCAGGTTTCGAGAGGGTGCGTTTCTGGATGAGGTATCGAATATACTGCTTCCCTCTACTTATACCTCCCGTGGAGATCACGAATGTAATATTAGAGAGATTCGAGCGCGCACGGAGGCTTTGAGACAGTCGTTCGTCCCGCGAACCATACGCGACTGGAACAGAAAAGAGAGGTAATGACAGTGGCACGTAAAGTACCCTCCGCCACACACCGTTGGGTGGCTTGCGGAGTATGAATGTAGATGAATGTAGATGTAGAACTTCTCTAAGGCTAAAGAGACAGCAATAACGAATAGCTCAGTGGGCAATGCAGTTGAATAGGAATGGACATCTCTACGAAGAGCAATTACAGAAGTTGGAAAGGAAAACATAGATAGAAAGAACGTAACTGCGAAAGAAAGATGGGTAACAGAACAAACAATTTAGTTGATCGATGAAAGAAGGAAGCACAAAAATGTTCAGGAAAATTCAGGAATACAGAAATACAAGTCACTGATAAATGAAATATATAGGAAGTTCAGGGAAGCTAAGAGGAAATGGCTACACGAAAAGTGTGAAGACATCGAATAAGAACTGATTATCGAAAGGCTGACAAATCATATAGGAAAAAAGATATGTCTCATGTCATAGATGAAGAAACAGGAGTCGATTTAAAAGAGATAGACGATACAGTGTGAGAATCAAAATTCAAGAGAGCTTTGGAGGACTTAAGATCAAATAAGGCGGAAGGGATAGACAACATTTCAGGAGAATTTCTAAAATCATTGGGGAAGTGGCAGCAAAACGAATACTCACGCTGCTGTTTAGGATGTATGAGTCTGACGACACGTTATCTGACTTTCGGAAAATTATCATCCACACAATTTCGAAGGCTGTAAGAGTTGACAAGTGCGAGAATTATCACAGAATCGGTTTAACAGCTCATACAACCAAGTTACTTACAAGAGTAATGTACAGGAGATTGGAAAAGAAAACTGAGGATGGGTTAGATGACGATCAGTTTGGTTTTAGGAAACTTAAAGGCAACAGAGAGGCAATTCTGACGATGCGGTTCATAATGGAAGCAAGACTAAAGAAAAATGAAGAGACGTTCATAGGATTTGTCGACCTGAAAAAAGCGTTCGACAGTTTAAAGTGGTGCAAGATGTTCGAAATTTTGAGAAGGAAAGCGGTAAGCCATAGGGAGAGATGGGTAATATACACTATGTACCAGATCCATGAGGGAGTGGATTACGGAGAACGAAGTGCTCAGATTGAAAAGGGTGTAAGACAGGCATGTAGTCTTTCGCTCATAATGTTCAATCTATACTTCGAAGAAGCATTGATGGACATAAAAGAATGGTTCTGGAGTGGGATTAAAATTCAAGGTGGAAGGATATCAATGATACTATTCGCTGATGACAGTGCTGTCCTGAGTGAAAGTGAAGAATTACATTACCTGCTGAATGGAATGAACGGTTTAATGAGTGCAGAATATAGAATGACAGTAAAGCGAAGAAAGACGAATGTAATGAGAAGTAGCAGACTTGAGAACAGCAAAAAACTTAACATCAGGATTGATGGTCACGAAGTAGATGAAGTTAAGGAATTCTGCTACCTAGGCAGTAAAACAACCAGTGATGGACGGAGCAAGGAAGACATCAAAACCAGACTAGTACAGGCAAAACGGGCATACGTCACAGAAGTCTACTAGTATCAAAGACAGGCCTTAATTTGAGGAAGAAATTTCTGAGAATATACGTTTGAGGCACAGCTTGGTTGTGAAACGTGGACTGTGGGAAAATGGGAACAGAAGAGAATCGAAGCATTCGAGATGTGATTCTACAGACGAATGTTGAAAACTTGGTGCGCTGATAAGGTACGAAATGAGGAGAATTTACGCAGAATCGGAGAGGAAAGATATATGTGCACAGTACTGACATGAAGAAGGGACAGGATGATAGGATATCTGTTAGGACACAAGGGGATGACTTCCGTGGTACTACAGGGAGCTTTAGAGGGCGAGAACTGTAGAGGAAGACGGAGATTGGAATAAAAATAAATCAGGACGTAGGTTGCATGTGCTGCTCTAAGATGAAGAGGTTGGCACAGGAGAGGAATTCGTGGCGGACCGCATCCAACGAATCAGAAGAGCGATAACTAAAGGAAAAAGAAAAACAGTCAAAAAATCGTCGTGACAAAAAATTAAAACGCTTACAGCCGTCCTTATAATTTTATTTTGGCGCTACCAATTTCAACGCTTCATTGCGTCATCTTCAGGTTTTTTTATTGCGGTACAGCTTGATACGATCCCAATGCATCCGCATCAAAACAGCCTGAAGATGACGCAATGAAGCGTTGAAACTGTTAGCGACAAAATAAAATAAAATCATAAGGACGGCTGTAGGTGTTTTTATTTTTTGTCACGACAGTAAACGGCCGTCGTCCCAGAGACCTTCTGCTAAAAGGATGGACATACAATAGCAAGAAAAGAAAAGAGTACACGATTCCATGTCCTTCCTGGCTAAGAGGAAAACGGAAAACAGTTGTCTCTACTAATTAATAACAGTGTCTGTGGACACGAGGCGTGCTGTCGGCAGCAGCTTGTGGTGAATGTGTGTCTCTAACTGGATGGAGTGTTACTCGTAAGGGTGCTGGCACATACACGTGGGCATGCCCTCAAGCAAACGACCAGAAATTTCTCTGTGTGAGTTGTGGGTTGTAATTTCTAAAACTCCTTGTCTCTTTGTAACTCTTAGTGTGCATGATATTCATTACTTGAGAAATCTGAACACTGAAACACGTAAAATCACAAACGATTGCCCATTTCCCCCTCTCCCATTGGAATGTGCCTGCAGACTGAGATGATGAAGTTGCCGCTTGCTATTTATCGTCGATCTCGTGACCTAAAAGTAAACGTTCTGTGACGCACGTATCTGCAATACTGTACAAATTAGTTTCTTTGAGGACGGATTGCCAGTCAGTGCACCGTTGACTGAGGATTGGAAGTTTGAGAGAACTCACCCACTCGGTGACAATCCTTCCTTCGGGGCCAAAGATAATTAGATATCAAAGTGGAGGTCCTGTAGTGGCGGTAGCCGACCGGGATTAATCCGAGAGAGAAGGGTTAAAGTGAGGACGTGCTCCGGTCGCCTTCCTGATTACTCTCGCCACGCCGAAGGGGTGGAAAGCTGTAGCAAACGTCTCCAGTAGGAGGAGCTGTCGCAGACAGGGGCCTTTCACCTTGGCGTCGTAAATCCTCAACCCAAACAGCAACGAAAGTAACCGTCACGAGAGTGACGGACAGCAGGCTCTCATATCTAGCAAAGAAACAGTCATCACATGGATGACAGTGTCGCCTAAGAGGCTGGTAACATCGAAAGGTGCCAACATTGACAGACTGACTTAATCCAATTACTTACATAGTTGGTATTATCATTTGTGTCTATTTGCATAGTGTTCGTGTCAGCCTGCGTGATATAGTAAATAAAAAATGTTTCATTACATGTAAAAAGTTTGTTTCCTCTCTCATATTGGTAGCCGTTATAGTCAAAGGTAACTTCAGTTACTTTATGTCAAAAGCCCGATTCATTAGTCGAGGCTCTGACGTGTGACGTGTATACGGCGCGTCGGATCACCCTTCCCCTCCCCCCTCCTTAGTTTATCATCGGGTGCGACATGATTTTTACAATTGAGTAAATGTCTAGGAATTTGGGGAACGTTTAATACCAAATGTACTCTAGTATAAAGTTCCCGCCAGGGTAGCCGAGAGCGCTAACGCGCTGCTTCCTGGACTCGTGTAGGCGCGCCGATCCCGGATAGAATCCGCCCGGCGGATTAACGACGACGGCCGGTGTACTGGCCAGCCTGGACGTGGTTTTTAGGCGGTTTTCCACATCCTAATAGGTGAATACCGAGCTAGTCCCCACGTCCCGCCTGAGTTACACGTCTCGCAGACATTTGAAGCACATTCACACTCTTTCACGATTTATACTAGACACAGACAGATAGGGTACACTACTTCTGTCCCAGGGGGTATGGGGTGGCGGCAGGAAGGGCATCCGGTCACCCCTTAAAATTAACCACGCCAAATTCCGTATCTAACCCTGCCAAAACTGCGCACAATGCGGAATAAAGGCGGTAGCAAAAGAAAGAAAGAAAGAAAGAAAGAAAGAAAGAAAGTACTCTAGCATCAAGTTGTAATTGGCTTCACCTGATAACGTTACTAACGTTACGAAACCGGTCGTGTTTTTGAAATAAAGTAACCATAAAGCTGCAAATGGTTCTGCACTATGGGACTTAACATCTGAGGTCATGAATCCCCTAGGCTTACACCCATTTAAACCCAAATAACCTAAAGACGTTAGTTAGGTTGGTTAGGTTTAAGTAGTTCTAAGTTCTAGGGGACTGATGACCACAGATGTTAAGTCCCATAGCGCTCAGAGCCATTTGAACCATTTTTTTTTTGTTCAATGTTCGAAGACGGCGTGACCTCGACATAGGTCACTCTCGAAGAGGCGACCGTTGCTCTTGCGTCTCCGTGTCAACTTATGGTATTTAATTAGCGATGTCAACCAGCAGTCTCCAGTGTAAAACACTCACCTGAAAATGGCTGAACGGTTCTCAACCGAAACATCGTAGCAGGAAGTCGATGTATTCCGGCTCCAGTCCTGTAACGTCATGGAATTCTCTTCCAGCTGGAAAAATTTCAAGAATAACTTAAGTGTTTAGTGTTGTTTCAATGTCTGGTATTATGTATAATGGACGTGAACAGAGTCAGACGACATGTGATCACTGTGAAGGACACAGAGATACCAGGTACTCGTGTAAGACGGCATTACCGGCACCTGGCATTGAAAGGGGCCTCATTGTGCATCTTCATTTGATTGGCTCGTAGAATCGTGCAGTATCCAAGAATTCGGATGTGGCAGAGTCCCGATTTGGACTGTATGGGAACGTGAGGGCGCTCGTATTGGTGGTAAAGAGTCCAGTGAATCGCCATATTGTGCACCAAGCACATTGTAGCTCCTTCGCATCTGAATCAGACACCGGAGGACAAGTAATGGGCTCCCTGCAACATTCTTGGTTATCATGCACCACTGGTCGAAGTCTAGCAGCGGGAAGAATAGGGAATTACTGCCCAAAGCTGAGGCTGCTGATAACACCACGGCACAAATAGCTGCGTTCGGAGTAATGTCGTGACTGGGAAGCAGTGTCTGCTGATGAATGCCATCTTATTGTGTTCAGCAATGAATCGCATTTCTGCACTACCTTGAGCGCCCTCATCAGTGAGTTGCCTTGCCGGGTAGCCTCGCGGTCTAAGACGTCTTGTTACGGTCCGTTCGGCTCGCCCTCCCCCCTCCCCCTCCGTGATTCGAGTGTGTTGTCCGTAGCCTAAGCCAGTTTAAGCTATATTAAACAGTGTGTAGGCTGAAGGACCGATGACCTCAGTAGTTTGGTCCCAAAAGACCTCACCACAAATTTTATTTCAGTCAGTGAGTTACGCGGCAACCTGGGGAAAGATACCATTCGTCTAGTGTTTTGAAGAGTTCCAGCAGATTTTCTACTGGGGTCAAGGTGTGGCCAGCCATCGGGTAGGGGTTCAAGTCAAACAGGTAGAGATTGAGGGCATTGAGGGTACTATGGTACTGATATCCTGCGACGTTATTTGTTTCCTCTCACGCGACATCAGCATGTACATCATATTCCGCAAGCCACCTAGTGGCGTGTGACGGAGGGCACTTCTGGTACAGCCACCTGATGCCCCCCTACCCTTTTCCACTGCCGAACAGCGAGTGGGAAGAATGATTGTCAGTAAGCCTCTGTGTTAATTCTCGAAATTTCTAGTCGTGATACTTCCACGGGATGTACGAGCAACTCACATGTCCGACTCTTCCTGGAATGTGCTCTCTAGAAAGTTCAATAGCAAACTTGTACGTGATGAACAACGCCTGTCTTGTAACGTCTGCCACTTGAGTTTCTTGAGCACCTCTCTACCGATCTCGTACCGATTAAACGAACCCTTTACGAAAGGCGCCGCTCTTTGTTGGATCTTCTCTACCTCTTCTATCACTGCTACCTGGCAAGGATCCCCTACTGATGAACAATATTCAAGAATCTAACGCACAAACGCCTTACAAGCCAGTTTCTTCGTGGATGAGTTCCATTTCATTAAGGTTCTTCCTTTGAATCTCAGTCTGACATCTGCTTTTCTTCTATTTGTTTTATGTGGGCATTACGTTAGTGGCCGCTCTGGATAGTTATTCTTAGATATTTTACGGTAGATAATGTTTCCATCAGTCTGTCGTCAACAGAGCAGCTGCACAGTGGTGGCGTATTTACTGATGTATGCGCAATACATTACGTGTAATCACGGTGAAGGTCAACTGCCATAGTCTGCACCATTCGCCCATCCTCTGCAGGTCATTCTGAAGATCGATATTTATGGCGTTGCTACTTTCTTGTAGACAACAGCGTCATCTGGGAAGAGTCTGAAAGAGCATTCGACACTTTCTACTAGATCATACATATACATTGTAGGCTAAACGGTGCCGTCACACTTCGTGGGGTAGACTGGAAATTATCTTACAAACAAAACTTTTTTGGATAGTTTCAAATCCCCTCCACCCCCTTACTCTAATGGAACCTAGTCTGGCCGACTAGAAGTTAGTTTTCTTGCCTGTTGATGGTGGTGCGTTGCGTCTTTCCTGTCTTGTTGTTGGGATTTTACGTATTTTTGATGTTTGCTGTTCCAGGCTTTCCATGTGTATGTGTGGTTTAACGATTCTGTTACGTTTTTATTCACGACGACGGATGGTTTCGTTTTACTATAACATTTTGATTGTTTTCACTAGTATGTGTTTTAGTCTTTAAGTTAAGCGAGATTCTCGTTCATAACACTAGTGCTCTCTGCCAGCCGGTGTGGCCGAGCGGTTCTATGCGCTTCAGTCTTGAACCGCGTGACCGCTACGATCGCAGGTTCGAATCGTGCCTCGGGTATGGATGTGTGAGATGTCCTTAGGTTAGTTAGGTTTAAGTAGTTCTAAGTTCAAGGCGACTGATGACCTCAGATATTAAGTCCCGTAGTGCTCAGAGCCATTTCAACCATTTGAACTAGTGCCCTCTCTCCTTAGATGTGTTCCTTAGCGCAAGCTTCATCTGATTGACACTAGGACACAGGTAAATTGGTTTCTTAATTTCTATTGTACGTAGGTGTATTTAAGGGGTATTTAAATGGTTCTAATGTGTTTTATTTGTTACGACAGAAAGTTTAAGTTAGAACAACTTTTAATAATTTTGATGCGCAAGAGCATGTATCCATGGGTTTTAATGTGCGCGAGTGTCTCGCGCATGCCACAAATGCCCTTTCTCGGTGAAACTGTCTGCCGTAGGGCTTCCACACCCTCTTCACTCTCGTTTACAGTCGAAGCACTGATGCTATGCCGTGTTCGCATCGACCTTCTGTTCATTACTATGTAGTATAAATGCAAGAATCATAAGAGGAGGCGGTATACATGGAAAAGGCCGAGAGATACGGGAAGATTTCAATTAGATTACATTATGGTCAGACAGAGATTCCGAAATCAGATACTGGATTGTAAGGCGTACCCAGGAGCAGATATAGATGGAGATCACAATATAGTAGTGATGAAGAGTAGGCTGAAGTTCAAGACATTAGTCAGGAAGAATCAACACGCTAGGAAGTGGGATACGGAAGTTCTAAGGAATGACAAGATACGTTTGAAGTTCTCTAACGCTATAGATACAGCAATAAGGAATAGCGCAGTAGGCAGCACAGTTGAAGAGGAATGGCCGTCTCTAAAAAGGGCCATCACAGAAGTTGGGAAGGAAAACATAGGTACAATGAAGGTAGCTGCGAAGAAACCATGGGTAACAGAAGAAATACTTCAGTTGATTGATGAAAGGAGGAAGTACAAACACGTTCCGGGAAAATCAGGAATACAGAAATACAAGTCGCTGAGGAATGAAATAAATAGGAAGTGCAGGGAAGCTAAGACGAAATGGCTGCACGAAAAATGTGAAGACATCGAAAAAGATATGATTGTCGGAAGGACAGACTCAGCATACAGGAAAGTCAAAACAACCTTTGGTGACATTAAAAGCAACGCTGGTAACATTAAGAGTGCAACGGGAATTCCACTGTTAAATGCAGAGGAGAGAGCAGATAGGTGGAAAGAATACACTGAAAGCCTCTATGAGGGTGAAGATGTGTCTGATGTGACAGAAGAAGAAACAGGAGTCGATTTAGAAGAGATAGGGGATCCAGTATTAGAATCGGAATTTAAAAGAGCTTTGGAGGACTTACGGTCAAATAAGGCAGAAGGGGTAGATAACATTCCATCATAATTTCTAAAATCATTAGGGGAAGTGGCAACAAAATGACTATTCACGTTGGTGTGTAGAATCTATGAGTCTGGCCTCATACCATCTGACTTTCGGAAAAGCATCATCCACACAATTCCGAAGACGGCAAGAGCTGACAAGTGCGAGAATTATCGCACAATCAGCTTAACAGCTCATGCATCGAAGCTGCTTACAAGAATAATATACAGAAGAATGGAAAAGAAAATTGAGAATGCGCTAGGTGACGATCAGTTTGGCTTTAGGAAAAGTGGAGGCACGAGAGGGGCAATTCTCACGTTACGACTAATAATGGAAACAAAGCTAAAGAAAAATCAAAACACGTTCATAGGATTTGTCGACCTGGAAAAAGCGTTCGACTATATAAAATGGTGCAAGCTGTTCAAGATACTGAAAAAAGTAGAGGTAAGCTATAGGAAGAGACGGGTCATATACAATATGTACAACAACCAAGAGGGGATAATAAGAGTGGACGATCTAGAACGAAATGCTCGTATTAAGAAGGGTGTAATGCAGGGCTGTAGCCTTTCGCCCCTACTCTTTAATCTGTACATCGAGGAAGCAATGATGGAAATAAAAGAAAGTTTCAGGAGTGGAATTAAAATACAAGGTGAAAGGATATCAATGATACGATTCGCTGGTGACATTGCTATCCTGATTGAAAGTGAAGAAGAATTAAATGATCTGCTGAACGGAATGAACAGTCTAATGAGTACACGATATGGTTTGAGAGTAAATCGGAGAAGGACGAAGGTAATGAGAAGTAGTAGAAATGAGAACAGCGAGAAACTTAACATCAGGATTGATGGTCACGAAGTCAATGAAGTTAAGGAATTCTGTTACCTAGGATGTAAAATAACCAATGATGGACGAAGCAAGGAGGACATGAAAGGCAGACTCGCTATTTCAAAAAAAGGCATTTCTGGTCGAGAGAAGTCTACTAATATCAAATACCGGCCTTAATTTGAGGAAGAAATTTCTGAGGATGTACGTCCGGAGTACAGTATTCTATGGTAGTGAAACATGGACTGTGGGAAAACCGGAACAGAAGAGAATCGAAGCATTTGAGATGTGGTGCTATAGACGAATGTTGAAAATTAGGTGGACTGATAAGGTAAGGAATGAGGAGGTTCTACGCAGAATCGGAGAGGAAAACACTGATAAGGAGAAGGGACAGGATGATAGGACATCTGCTAAGACATGAGGAAATGACTTCCATGGTACTAGAGGGAGCTGCAGAGCGCTAAAACTGTAGAGGAAGACAGAGATTGGAATACGTCAAGAAATAATTGAGGATGTAGGTTGCAAGTGCTACTCTGAGATGAAGAGGTTAGCACAGGAGAGGAATTCGTGGCCGGCCGCATCAAACCAGTCAGTAGACTGATGACCCAAAAAAATAAATAAATAAATGCACATGATGTTTTAACTACTGACGACGCCTTTGGCACGATTGTTTTATGTATCAACACTGCAGGATGTGATTTTAGTGAGCGACTGAAAGTTTTTGTGGTTGTAATACTTCGGTAATTTTACGGTTACTTAAGCTATAGCTGTTTTTTCTTTCTCAGTTATGGTGCTAAAAATTTAGTAATGAAGGTATCTTATTGTTCAGATGTATTCTGCTTCTGATGAAGGTATATTTAGATATACCGAAACAGTGGTCAAAGGTTTATAATAAATCTTTATCCTGCAACTGTTTGGCTGTTATCATTTACCGCGAATCTTTACATCTGTCTATTTTGTTTCGTTAAGGGCGCCATATTGCTCTCTGTTTGTAAGGAAGTCTTTAAACATATCGCTAATGGAATCCCACACTCGATAAGCGAATATATTTTTTAGTAACCGGCAGTGCGGGATGGTGTCAAATACCTCCTTGAAGTCAAGGAACATCAACCTGAACGCCGATGTCTAGAGTGCTGTGGATCTCATGGATGAACAGAGCGAGCTGATGCATGAATTTATGTTGATTTTTAAAAAAGTAGTTCTTCGTTCTCCAAAAATGTCATAATTCAAGAGAATTAATCAAGTTCCATAACTCTAATAATAATACTACCGTCAAATAATAGGTCTCAAATTGTGTGCATCTATCCTACAGCTCTTCTTTGAAACGGGTATGCCCTGCGTTTTTTTTTCTCCGGTGTCTAGGTACCTACCTTTGGCCGCTCCAGATATCTACGATAAACTGCTGCTAGAAGGGGAGCCAGTACTTTTGCATATACTTCTGCTATCGCTGTGTCATTTTCCAAGAGGACAATGTTCGTCCACATATTGTATACGTCTCTTTGAACTGTCCATAATATTGAGGTGCTCTCATGGCCTGCACGATCCATAGATATGTTTCTGACAGAAAATGTGTGGGGCACACCTCGGACGTGCATTTAATCTGTCACTGGTCACAAAGTTTGTTAAAAATAACGTAGAAGAAATCTGGGCGTTCATATCCTTCTAACAGAATTTTTAATGTGGAATTCAGTTCGTATTGGAAATTCCAGTGTTTTCGCGAAAAATAGAAGCTGATTTTTCCGGCAGACATACTGAGTTGTCTGCGACAGTCTTAGGTATGCCTACAAGTAGAATTTTCGTACCACCTATGATAATATTTCTTCGGAAGAGAGAGAAATCTGAGCTGATGGATGGCCCACCCTAGACAACTACTACTGCCTGCACGTGCAGTGGATGAATGAAACTTGAAGATTTCGTCTACGAAAACCGCCGAGAAAAGCGGCATTCCGTTAGGGACTGGATGAGTTGGACTTGTGGTTTCAGCAATGGAGAGATATTATGACTAACGCAAGCCACCGTTTGATTAGTTTTATCTTATCCAGACTTGTTTGAGCACTTTCGTGGTCTTGCGGTTGCGTTCTCGTTTTCCGAGCGTGGGGTCCCGTGTTCGATTCTCCGCGGGGTCAAAGAGTTTGCCCTGGCACGAGATGACCGAGTGTGTTGTGTTACCTTCATCATTCATCCCCATTACGGTCGACGGAAAGCAACGGCAAACCACTTCCACTCGGACCTTGCCTAGTACGGCGATGCGGGTCTAAAAATGGCTCTGAGCACTATGGGACTCAACATCTAAGGTCATCAGTCCCCTAGAACTTAGAACTACTTAAACCTAACTAACCTAAGGACATCACACAACACCCAGTCATCACGAGGCAGAGAAAATCCCTGACTCCGCCGGGAATCGAACCCGGGAACCCGGGTGTGGGTCTCCCGCATCGTTCTCCTACGGTCTGTCAAGAAGCATGAGACTTCAATATCATTCGTTTTGAAAATCAGAATCAATTATTTACATCATATGGACGTTGTATGAATTTCGGTTTAGAGCTATTGATATCCAAGTTATTTTCATGTTCAATGATGCAATAATTAGCGTTATAATGTACATAGTTTACATATACTGCTTACGATTCATGCCACAGGGTTGTGGCATTAAATGTTATTCATTTACGGTTTTTAACATGGCTGTCAATCAGCGACTAATGTATAATACAAAATTTTTGAAAAACACAGCCCTCAGTCGTGAACACAATTCATTTGTGATCTAGGTTTCGGTGTCACAAGGGACACCTTCTTCGGACAAAATTAAAACTAAATGTTACAACATAACGTACCAAAAAATACGAAAGCTGCGCTCATACCTGACAGCGTCAGAATTAAAATGAAATGCAGCAGAGGTGCGAGCCACTAAGGGCTGCCATGTGTCCTCTGCTACAGTCAACACAAAGCTGAAACATCATGTGACTTGTGCGCCACGGCAACTTCAAGACAATACCACCATCTGATGGCTAATTGATAAAACAGGATATTTTGTAACCATCTCTCGTAACTGCAGAGAGGGAAATAAACGAACACCTGAACGGTGTACATTAAGCAATTACAATAGCGGGATACTGCAAGATATTAAATACAACTAATGAATGACTGGCTGTAGTACAAAAATTCCAGAATAAATGCATAAAGAAGACATATACGATATAATCCATTAAATAACATTACTGCTTCCTATAATACATACGTTATAAACACCAAAAAAAGTTTTTTTTTTTTTAATTTACGTATATGAGCCGTAAAAGTGCAGTGTGTGCAGGCATACAGACTGGTTACAGGCCGTCAGGTGACGTCTGTCTAGCCAACACGTAGTCCTAACTGGCAGAAACAGCTTGCATCAGAAAACAGAACAGGCCTCCACACTGCCCTCCAGTAAGCTCTCGCTTGACACCACTGGTCGCAAATGGTAAAGGTTTAGGGTCACTGGAATGCACGCTACCGGGCGTGTGACTCGGAGCATTCCTTAAAGCAACCGGTTTGTAACAGTTACTTGTATCACGGTGGTACCAACTACTGCTGAAATTGCTCCTGCAGACCGAGTACGATGTGCCGAAGCGATACGCCGAATACGATGGTCTTCCCTCTCGGCAGTGCCACGTTGCCGTCCGGAGCTCGGTTTCCTTGCGACCGTACATTCTCGTGACCACCGCTGCCGGCAGTCATGTACAGTGTCTACATCCCTGCTAAGGCTTTTTGCAATATCGCAGAAGTAGATTGAAAGTTTGTAGATGAAACCGTAGTAACTGTCGTTTCCTACCTTTACGGGAGTATGTAATTAATGTTGAGTATGCTATTTTATCAAAGTGTCATGCATGTTGTCTCCAGTGTGTGACAGTAAATGTTAGCATTACCAGCACAACATGGCAAGGGTTTTGTATTGAGGATGAAGATAATATCCTAACATGAGGGTCACTGTAATGTTTGGTTGACTTTTATATCGGTTTTAGCTGAACTAGGACGAGTTTTTCACACATCATACAGAACAGTTAGGCATGGCAATAACATTCTTTAATCTGATAGAGGGATAAAACTATTCTCGTCAACAAATACACTCTAAAGTTTAAGTTAGATCAGCGGTAGTGCCATGTGTGTTTTGTATTGTTATAGAACAAATATTTATGTATTTATGAAATCACATGTGCTTTGTACGGTTATAGAATACATTAGATGACAAAATACGGTAAGTTAAACGTAACATTCTAGATACTGTATTACTGGAACTTACACATTTTACATGTATTGTCAGACTTTTAGAAGTAGTAATAACATTGACATAACCAGTGTGTGTGTGTGTGTGTGTGTGTGTGTGTGTGTGCGTTCAAGTATTTTTCATAAATAAGATATATACAGCACCACATAGGCCTAAGAGAAACTTTCAAATACTACTGTTTAGATGTGGTAACAACATTTTTATAACCACAGTGTGTGCTTGCACAGTTCTGATAAATAATACAGACAATTACCTCTCTTAATATTTAATGTGAGCATTTATGTCTCCTTACACTTTGTGTAGAAAAGAGAACAAATCAAGATTTTTGACAACTGCCGCATAAGCTGTAGTTTTGTTTATGGAAATTATACTGACATAAACAATTTGCGTGCGGACGCGCGTTTGTTTGTATGTGTGTGTGTGTGTGTGTGTGTGTGTGGTGTTAAGTGAGAAATCAAGAAATATACTACATTCCACTTAGTATCGCTCCATTTAGAAAAATTGCTGCACACACATACACAGGAGCCATTCTTCCAGAGAATGCCGGTAAATGAATGTACCTTCTTACGGGAATGTATCGAGAAAAAAGTTGAAAATCTGGTAAATTCTGGAGCAACGTACCCCATGCATTTCACCACGTTTCACAATGCGAAGTATTGATGTAGACGAAGGAACCTAATTCAGAATACATCTAGAGTTTCTCTTAAACTGTATGACACTGCGCTGCCCTCCTACGATGCTACATTTTCCATGGACTTTTCGTCTCTAAGACATAAAAGAGAGAAATCTGTCTGTCTTTTCATAGTTTTGGCGCTATTCGTCAACAGCCTTTAGCTGTTCGTTTCCACGCAACATCCTGTGCAATCTGTTTTACAGATTCTGGTCATTGATTTCCACTAAAATCATTCACCTCTACTGTCCCTTCCGTCATATTGTTAAGTATTTTCGAATTTTCTATCGGATATCTATTACTCGAGAAAAGTTTCATCATCAGACGAAACTATTGATGAATGGGATCTTTTCTAATCCTGAATGTTGGACGGCGAAGAAGATATTGTGTTCATCCGGTATGGTCGAAATAATAAAAGGAATATAGCACATTCGTCGTAATGAAAAAATTGAACAAGTATCGCGAACCGTACCAGCATTTTTGCAGTATTTCTGTACTGCATTATACAAAGCAAAGGATAGCATTCAGAGAAAAAAAACTTAACGAATGTTTAAATCACAAATCCTAACTTCGTACGATTTTCATTTGAACAAAAGCCTAAATAATGCAGATTTTGTGAGAAATGTTAAAAAATTTTAGGCACTTTTCCAAAATCTTATCATCCCTAAAACATTTTACTGCTGTAGCTCCGAAACGTCTCATTGGAAGGCGTACTTACCTATTACATGATAGAGATTTTGCCTGTATAGAGAGGACCAAAATGTCCTTTCATCCAGACAACTGCATTCCAATCATTGCCAAGGGGAAAGAAAATTGATTCCTTCTGTGCAATGTGGAACCGGAGGATTTCAGGGATATTAGCGTACGAGATGAAAGTTTCGCAGAGGCTCTTTCAAAACAACTGTGTCTGTCTGCACATTCCATGACCTATTTCTTCATACATCTACCGATCGCTACACAATTTCTATATCTGTTGTAGCCGTATTCTATCACTAAAGTCCTTTCTTTTCCAGATGCAATACCTATCCGATGTGATGAAACTTTCAGATAGTGCAGAGGTTCTTGTTGAGAACGCGAATATTTTTCCAGTTGTAGTGGGTGGGACTGGACGTTTTTGACGTTTTCGCAGAAGGGCGAAGAAACTGCTCCTTTTCGGCGGTCTCTAGCACGGACACCACTCGACATAAAAAAAGATACTGGCACAGAATTTGCGATGTAGTCGAGTATCGAGAGCAGGGCAAGAAATACCACTGCAGAAAAGTGAGATGATAGTGTGGCATTGAAGGCAGGGGGGCCCCATCTGGTTAGTTCGGCTGTCGGGTCTAAGTCTTACTTCGGGTGACGCTACATTGGGCGAGTTGCGCGTCGGTGATGATGAATTGATGAGGAGGACAGTC
Source organism: Schistocerca gregaria (assembly GCF_023897955.1). Classification (NCBI taxonomy): domain Eukaryota; kingdom Metazoa; phylum Arthropoda; class Insecta; order Orthoptera; family Acrididae; genus Schistocerca; species Schistocerca gregaria. The sequence goes on from NC_064922.1 coordinate 200,112,777, forward strand.
AACACACTGTCCAGGAGCGAAAAAAAATCCCCAACCCGCGCCCGCTGCATGACAGACAAACACGTTACCACCCACCGAAGCAGACGGACACCACTGCAGAGGTACTGCACTGCAAAGCAGTATCGCGAGGTGCCAATGAAATTCTACGAAGAAGCTGTGCCTCCCGTAGTTCCGACGTGCCACCGCCGCGTCTCTGCCGTGAAATAGCGTTCCGAGAAGGCGGGAGGGCAGTTCTGCTCGAGGTCGGATCCTGCCCACTTCCGGGAAGTTAACGCCGGTGTAACGTCGTCGTGCTGCGTACTCGCCGTGACAATGCCCGTGCCATCCGCTGGGGAGTGAAAAGCCTTCCGTCTCCTGGTACTTTACCTACGCACCGACGGTCTCAGAACTGTGTCAACAAGTGTCTACGAACTTCTGTTTTACAGTGACTGTAGAGAGGCCACAGTACGGCCATTCTGAACTTGAGTCAGTAAGCCACTCAGTAAGCATGGCTCGTTTAGTGTGTTCTGGAGCGCAAGTCAGCGTGTGCAGTTTCATAGCTATAGCTGAGCCTAGCGAGCATAGATAGGTTTTGGTGTAAATAATAAAGTATTACTTATTCAGAGTGTTCTAATTAACTGCATTATTAACAGTCACCTCCGTGTCCAAGAAGTCTAACACAACATAACTGTACAGGAAGTTTAGTCTTATTTTGTGTCTGGTGGTTATCTTCGGAACGCATACTTCTGCAGATATAAGCGAAAAATGGAAAAAAAATGGCGAGAATCAAAAACATATACAACCGTTGAAAAGAAACTTCTGCAATTTTGTTACAAAAACGGCTCTTTTGCACAGCAATATACTTGACTATTTAGTGTAACTGCAACAGCAATACTGTCAATTTTTCCGTATCTTCTGCTGCTGCTTTTACAGATTTGTATTGGAATAATTTGTGGCCTGTGTTGTTGTACTTCCTCAAAACAAGGTTTACGTTTCTACAATAAGTACGAGGCTGAGTCAAATGAAAACCTTAAATATTTTTTAAATATTATTTATTTTGCAGAAGTGGTACAAAGCTGTATCACTTTTCAACATAATCTCTACCACGCTCAATGCAAGTCCTCCAGCGCTTACAAAGTGCATAAATTCCTTTAGAAAAAAGTTATTTTGGTAGTCCGCGCAACCACTCGTGCACCGCGTGGCGTACCTCTTCATCAGAACGGAACTTCTTTCCTCTCAGTGCGTCTTTGAGTGGTCCAAACATACGAAAATTACTTGGTGTAAGATCTGGTGAGTAGGGTGTATCAGGAAGACACTCAAAAATGAAGTGAACCCAGATTTCGTCCCCGGTAACGATTCTTGCAAGGAAGCCATAACCTTCTCGTTCAAAGCGCCGAAGAAATGTTTCAGAAGCATCAACACGTCGTTCTCTCATGTCAGGAGTCAGCTGCCATGGCACCCATCTTGCAGACACTTCCTGGAACTGGAGCACATCATCCACAATGCTGTGTGCTGAACCATGACTAATCTGTAAACATGCTGCAATGTCATTTATTGTCACTCGGCGGTTTTCCTCCACTATGGCTTCAACTGCTGCAATGTTCTGTGGAGTCACAGCTCGTTGTGCCTCACCTGGACGAGGAGCATCTTCCACTGAAGGCACACAATTTGCGAACTTCCTACTCCATTCGTAGACTTGCTGCTGTGACAAACATGCATCACAGTACTGAACTTTCATTCGTCGATAAATTTCAATAGGTTTCACACCTTCACTACGCAAAAACCGAATAACTGAACACTGTTCTTCCCTGGTGCAAGTCGCAAGTGGGGCGGCCATCTTTATAGCGATACTGCGACGGTGCGTGTGCATCTGCACTATGCTGCCACCTACAGGCCATTCAGCACGCTGTTTGCAGCACGCTTACCGACTTACAGGACAACGACGCGATATTTTGATTTGTTATTAAAAATTTGAAGTTTTCATTTGACTCACCCTCGTAACACAGAAATAAATGTTGCTATCATACAACCTTGTGGCTCCAGAGAGTTAATGTCGTTCGTCCAGTAAAATAAAAAAAACTGCTGTTTTTCCAGAAAACATACGGAACTGCGTAACGAATGTTACAAAAATACGCAAAATAGCGTTTCATCTCTCCTACACTGCATGCACCAAGAAGGCCCACATCGGTAAGCATACATCATGTGAACATAGCACATCCAGAGCACATTATACTTTAGTTATATCAATACCAAACTCCCAGTTCCCATTCACTGACCACTGTAACACAGGCCATTTTTTTCCACAATATGTGAACAAAAACAGTTACATAATGTTTCGTGAATGAAACTGTTTGTGCAACAAGAAAAAATTACGTATGCAGAGTATGACTAACTCTGCTGCTGGATTTCCCATTGTCTACCACTGGCTTTAGAATGGAAATTACTGCATTGTTAACTTAAAATTTGATGGTAGAGTCGCATTTCCACTTACAACAAAAATAACGCCACTTGGCCAATACTCGGTTAGCGCCAACGAGGTTGGATGTGGAAACACCCAAATTCCTTTGACGCCACCTATGTAACGCCACTTTTAGCTATACCACACATTTGTGACCCTACTTCTTCTTGCCACTCCTCCATCCCTACGCCGCATTGGCAATCGATTAGCGTCTTTCGACTGCTATCTTAAGAATGAATTTGGAAGCGCCGTGTAAGTGTTTTCATTTTATTGACAACACTTTTTCAGTGTATTTGTTTCAAAGTACTTAAACTGTCTTAAGCGTGGTTGTTACCAACAAGTATAAAGTTCATTGAACCGTACGAGGAGCGACCTTGCTTATGAAAGCTCAAAAACGACTGCCAAAAATACAGTAGTTTAAGCATTGCTTGAAACCGTGGATCGTATGTGGGAATAACGTCTCCAGTTGTGATTTTTTTTATTGCAAATGCTAATATAAGGATAAGCAATGCCTACATCAGTGAACATGAGAAGCTGTTAAATTCCTATATGAGTGTTGCGTCTTTAAGTTGTAAGGTGCCACTTCGTATTGCTTACAGATTTATACTTGATTATCATTTGCTACAGTGTGGTTAGTTGTAAAATTAGGCATCGGTCATTCATAAGTAGCCAGTTTTGGAGGGCGAACTTATTCCCCAGGTGCATGCGCCAATAAGTGAAGTTCTGACCGTGTGCCTACGACTCATCTATTTTATCGCGCCGTTTTCCAAATTTTTACATTAATAATAAAGAGGATACATTGTGTGAACACTTTTGTACGACACAGGTAATTTATTAAAGGACATCACATTTTCCGTTGACTTCAGAAATTATTTATTTCTATATTGCAGCTTCAGAATTAAGGCCATTTTCAAGTGGTCCTGCAAAAGACCTTGCTTCAGCACAAGTCAGACGTTAAAATCCCCCTACGTGTATACAGGTCATCGTCTAAAATAAGTCTGAGATGTGCTGAAACAACCTCATCTGTAGTACCACTTGAAAATGGCCCAAAGGCCGAAATTTCAATAATGAAATAAATAACTTCTGTAGTCAACGTCGAATATGATGTCCTTTAAAAAATTCTACATGACCGAGACTCCGCGACCAAGAGAAGTTAATCACAGGTAACTTACTTCACTTTAATTTCAAATGTGACGTCTCTGCTCGTTCTGATCGCACACATGCTACAATTATAGTCACTCTTTTAACACGAGCTAATGTGAGTTTACAAATACAGTAGCCTTTTAATTATGGAAGAACTCACCCGATACGCAATTAATTAATCCTATGCTTCATAATTATTGCTTTAACAGCGATTGCTTTTCTCGCATGCATACGCGTCCCACTGGCTTGATGACTCTACGAGTAGTGCGACTCACACTCTCTCCTATGCGCCAAACTATCTTCCATCGCCAATCTGTCCTGTCTAGAACTGTGGGGAATATCCGTGAGCGATTCCGCTGCGCTGTGTCAAAGAAGCGAAACGCTAAATTCGATCCGTCAAACATGGGATCGAGTGCAAAGTTCATCTAGCACCAAAAGATATATTTTGGAAAATTATGTAGCCCTTTCTACCTGTAAACAGGATAAATTATACTAGAAACATGTCACTGTCTTTTATGCGTGTTTCCTGAACAACAATATGAAATACAAGTGACATATTTTGTGGACAATGAATGAAAATAACTTTCTTACTGTACTTCGTTAATACAAAAAATTAATTATTGTTTCCTCTACGATAAACGCACACCTATGACAACAGTATGATATGTAAAATTTCAGTCTTTGTGGCGAGATATATTGTGGTCTGTATTTTAACAAGAATATACCACATATTCAAGGTCGCTGGTATCTAAAGGTTATGCCATTGCAGTTATCAACACAAAACATTTCATTTGTGTGCAGGAAGTATACGATGCTTCTGTTACCTGACGTTTGGATAAATGTGTATGAGTAAACAAGTATTATCGAGTAATTAGCAAAGGTCGATTTGTAGTTTCACAGCAGTTCTCTTAATTCTACAAATCCTGAAAAGTAAAAAAATACTGTCAGTATATTCAGAGTCTGCCACTTGAAACGTAAATGAATTTAAATGCCAGTTCAGTGACCCTGACAAAGGAAATAACAAGATTTTGAAGACACTATGATTTGAGATTGACTGTAGTTTTAATAAATAACTAGGAATATCCTGTCACCAATTATAGGGTATATTACAGCTTCTTGCAGAAGGCACAATTCCAAAATTCGGTGTAGAACACCTTTAAAACATCGTCTTATTTAACTATGTGGGATACAGGAGAGAATGTATTATCTTTCAAATGAGCCTTCAGGACTCAGCATCCAACACATCCCAAAAGAAGTTTGACAGTATTCTTCTAGAAACGTCCTTTATAATGGAGACACGACAGGCATCTGCCAGATGCGAAATATCGAAGAGTGACCTGTACTTTTACTCGAGCCAATGAGTATCGAATTTTTTGATAGAACTCGATACGTAGCTAAACAAGTATTGGAAACGTTTTTTTTTTTTTTTTCATTAGAAAGTGGTTCTCGTCTGAATTTTTGTTTGTGAGCGCTGCTTGGTTTGTAGGTGTGTTTGCTGCCCCTGCGTTATTTCGTAGCAAAGCTCACTTCTGAGTCAAGCATTTTTGGTTTCTTTTCTTCTTACTAAATTCGAGGCTCAACTCTAACGCCGCAACATGAATGACAACATCAAATTCTGTAGGGGAGCGAGGGGCTTGTTGTAACAGGGGTAAGTAGTAACAGGATCTTTTCACTAGGATCTTAAACTTTATTAACGTATTTATTCGACTCGATTTGACCTATAAACAGCCTCGCATCATGCTGCCATAGCCAGTGTCCCGCCGGCCGGCGCAGTGGGAGGAAGTGTGCACGCGCTTCACTTTTGCTAAGTAACATAAAAGTGTACTGTCGTAACATTTTGGTTTGTGTTATTATTATTGACTAATAGCAAACTTTCTATATCTTATTCACATTCAAATTTATCTGTTTCTGATAATGTGTTACAGTTTTTCAGATTGCTAAATTGCTTAAATAGTTATCTTGATAAATGTGAAAAATCATACCATGAGATTAGTTACAACAAAATACCGAGGCTTGTTGTAACGTGTTACAGCATTCCCCACGTTATGATGTAGATACCTACTTAATTTTCCCTTTCTTCTAGAATGAGGGTGCAGAAAAGAAAGTCAGAGCGGGCAACACAAAGCCAAGAAGTGTACGAATTAGCGGCAGCTGAAGTTGTAGAAAACAAATGCAGTATTCGGAAAGCTAGTCAGACTTTCGGATAATGTCACGTCTCTCTTTATAGATACATAAAGAAAAAGAAGAATTATGAATGCTTAAGAGTTGGTTATGTTAAGCCTAGACAAGTATTTACTGCAAAAGAGGAGGGCTTCCTACCTACTCAAGTGTGCCGAAATATATTTTGGACTATTTCCTATAGAAGTAAGCAAACTAGCTTACCAATGCGGTGTGCAGCTTAATGCTAAAACATTCCTCCTTCTTGGCATCAAAATAACATGGCTAGTACTGAGTGGTCCCAAAATTTTATGCGCAGAAATCCACAGTTATCTTTAAGGACACCAAGAGCGACGTCTTTAAGTCGAGCGACGTCGTTTATTTTGATTTTTGATAAGAATTACACAATGCCTACATTAGTACATGTCAATTTTGTTAACAATAAACAAAGAATAAATGATTAGAGGTATTATTGTTGTTTTTTGTCGTTACTACTTACCCCGGTAGACGTTACAACTTGCCCCAAGCACGAGGTAAGTTGTAACACCGCACTACTTCCAGCAAATAATTGATTCTAAATTAATGACCAATAGTTATAGTATTATTTTTACTTGATTTGGTAGAGGAAGAGATACAGCATCCATCCATCTTTATTTAGTAGCAATTTCATCAATGGATTTCAAAATATATTAGTTTTCATGAAAACTGTTGCAACAAGCCACTCACTCCCCTACGAATAATCTCAGTGCACGGAGTATTGGAAACAGCCCCACAAAAATTTCGACACGAACGTGTGGAAACAGCAGCGACTGCGGAATCGGCCATAATGCCCCTTTCTGTTGCGTCATTTTACTTTCATGTGGAAACCCCGCGTAACAAATTTCGTAAACCACATACAAAAGAGAAACACGAGCCAGAAATATGCAAAGCGCGCCGCCATAATGTCGAATGTAGCGCGCCGTAGCTCGTCGCTGCCAAATGTCGAAATATACCTTGTTTACTCGGTACTGGAGAGAGGTACTGCCTTCCTTCCACCTATAAAAACGATTTAGATATGTTACCTAGATTTCGAGTGCTACCGTCTGTGACCAAAAACATACCAAACGTTAACTGTCCAGCAACTACATTCTTCGCTGCAAGCATTTCAAAATATGCCGGGTGGTTTATACAAGTTGTTCGGTAAATCCCATTACAAACTTTTAGAACTTTCAGAATGGAGTGATAGATAATATTCTGAATTAGAACATATGTCAGCAATCGTACCGTTTCGTGCTACAACCGTTTCAAAACATGCTGATAAAGCCACTACTTTCACAAGTAGTACATTACTTGTCTTAGAGTTCCGCACATTAATAACCAAAGTAATCACTCGGGTACTCGTTGATGGGTTCTCTTCCACGAGATGCAGAACTCCTCTTCCAGTTCGAATGTGCGACGTCTACTTGGAACAGCACAGTCTCACTTGTTGTGGGTGGAAGTACGCTTTCTCGAAGCCGTTGTGTAATTGTTGCAAAAAGGGTATGCGATAGAATCGGACTTTGTGGAGAACGATGTTGATAACGCCGACGAGCATCTGTTCCATTACCGTGAGTTTCGCTGTTCAGAAGGATTACGTCAATGTATTCTGCAAACGTGTACTCAATCATGTTGCTCTAACACGCACTGACAAGTGAATGATGCTGGAAACTAGTGAGAGAGGTGGGACATTCGTCGAATGACAACAGCCAATCCGTCGTAACCACATCGCTCCCGCCTCCTCCCTGCATAACTTTCCATACCTAACTTGTAACCTTGTTTTCAAACGGCTACCATTTCCGGATATTGGTTTATATTCCAAGAATTATGTACTATTGGCGCTCTAGAAATTTCAGAAGTTTGTAACGGGAATTTCTCAAACCCTGTATATTTGCTAAGTATCACTCTAACACTGGCAATAATGAAAATTAAACTCGTTCAGTATGAAGTTGTCATGCCGCTTATAACATTTTTTACAGAGGTTTTCCCTCAGAAACGGCTGAGAAAGGCAGCATAGCGGAGAAGTGCGTTTTTTCCTTATTTTTTACGTGAAAACTAAAAGTTCTGCTGAGAGCTTAACAACAGAGACGAATGTAGCTTTGCTTCATCTACGTAAAACATTTTTTTAGGCACATCGGATTACGTCAAAAATTAATGAAACCATCAACGCGCTATTTGAACGTCTTCACCTTGCGTCGCTTCACTGCGACACCGCTGACATGAACGACGAAGCTAATCGTCTCCTCAGCACCACTTCTGTGTAAACTACCTCATTTGTTGACATGGAGGTGGTTTGCTACATCTCCACGTAACAACCAGGTGTTCTCGCCACATCATACCAGTGTCAACTGGGCCTTATGAGGAACTTCTCGAGCATTTTACTCCACTGTTTTAAGCCTCTATGCTCAGTCATAGTTCTACCTCGCCTTGTGATAGCACATTCGAACTCACCAGTTTCCACTTCACATTCACCTCACCAACAGTCCACCTCTGCACTTTAAAGCCTTGGAATGCCCCTGACGAATGTGTTCCTAACGTGACATCCAATTACTAGTCCATCTTCGAAATTACTGAGCTCTCCTGTCCGAGCAAGTTTGCTTCTCTTCTGACAATACATTACTGCCCGCCTCCTTCTACAGTGGTCTTTCTGCTTATTGTTACTCCTAGAGGTCAATTATACATCACATATCGTGTCCGGACACTTTTGATCATATAGTGTATGTATGTAGATTTCACTGAGCGCTACCTACGGGCCGGCCGATGTGGCCGTGCGGTTCTAGGCGCTTCAGTCTGGAACCACGTGCCCGCTACGGTCGCAGGATCGAATCCTGCCTCGGGCATGGATGTGTGTGATGTCCTTAGGTTAGTTAGGTTTAAGTAGTTCTAAGTTCTAGGGGACTGATGACCACAGATGTTAAGTCCCACAGTGCTGAGAGCCATATGAACCAAGTTACCTGCGGTTAGCGGTTTGATGAATTCGTAGACTTCACCTTATGTTTCAATTAAGCCGGATTTCTCGGAGCTAGGAATGACAGATCCATGCAAGCAGCGCCCAACTGCCTCAAGCTCTGGCCTGCAAAATTGCCTTCCACGAAATCCTCCGGTGAAAGTGGTGACACAGAACATGTTAGCGGCTCTCTCGCAAAAAGCACATGTTTGTATTTGATGACTGCCGCAGACGCTGCTAAACCTGCAAGACCGAGAAGACACAGTGTACATTGAGCTGCAGGTACAGTATTTCCATTGTCTGTTAAACATACGCCTCGCAATTTCTGATCCATTGCATCTTACGAACAAGAGGTAACAGTTACTCTCCAGTGACTTCCGTTACATCAACGAAATTTAGCAACGCTGGGTCTGACCGGTACATGGATAGGGTACATCATGCGCTGTTGGTAATTTTGCCTTTGCCTTTCTGTCACTAACGAAAAGAGGTGATGGCGTAAAGTTCCTGACTATCAGACTTCACGCCAGTGTCCTGGATTAAATTCCACGTCACTCCTCTCACTCCTCTGTTTCTCAGGAATGCAGGCGTGTACCATTATTTATGGTGATCCGTCCCTTGGATGGGGATGTTAGGCTTGGCGGCCCCTTTGGTGCTATTTGACAGGAATAGACTATGTGCTATCCTCAGATTTATTAACATCCCTCTGAAGTCAGAATCACGCATTATTCGCGCTGTACTTCAGGTTTTGTGGGGGATAGCTCCAAAGAACTTCAAACATTTCCAATAACCTGTCGTGGTCAGATCAAGTTTTGCTCTGAATGTATTGGTGACGACCACAACCCAAAAACGTCGGTATGCTCTGAGGGGTAGTAGGAAATGAAACCCTAATTTACAACCTGCAGCTGCACGTAAGACACATTCTTAAAGTAAGCGGCAGTTTCCAGCAGTGCGTTGCAACACATAGACACTGATCTACCTGCCAGTACTGTGTCCTAGTGGGCCAGCCGCACTTTGGCAACGTGTCAAATTCACCAGACCTTATCTCCGGTGCAGTTATTAGAACGATGATCTCCAGCGTGTGAGTTCTGCCTAGTTAAGTCTTCAACTCAACCACACTATGGAATTTTTGATACAACTGCCAATAAAGAGAAACTAATTCTGGGAGAGGTCTTCTGTATTGTGGGTGCCCTGTGTGCTCAAAATAGGTGGTTGCGCATTCGAAATTACACGAAAACAAAATCAAAGATGACGCCTATCAGAATTGTCAGAGATGACACACAAACACAAGTGTGCCGATACCAGTCGTGCAAAGGCTACGCATGGAACTTCACTCATGTAGGAGGTTATGTTTCAAAAGTGCCACAACACAGCTGACCTATGGTGGTGAGATACAACAATGCTCTTTGCACCGTGGGACTCTCGTTATGATAGTGCAGAAATCCAGAACTAATTAATTACATAGTTCCCGGGCCAATACATTGCACAGATTTCGAGCCGCTATCAGAGGGCTATCAGCGACGACAATCTGATAACGCTCCGTAGATGAAAATTTTTCAGTACACCGTGCCCACCCTACTTTCCCACTTAGGAATGATGCGTCGCCCATGCCATAAGCTTTGTTCATTTACAGCTTGCCGGTAAGCCTCAGCAGTTTTGTCACCTGCAGAAATACGTGAAAAACACACTTGTAAAGTTTACTGTCTTCGTTACTTTAATTAGAAAACTTTCCTAGGAAAGTACGTGCGCAAGCAAATATTATTGCGCGAACATGACAAAGCGACGCTCGACATACCTCCGTCCGCGTCTATCTCACAAAGGTGCGTCGCCACACTGCTCACGATCCATGGTGGCAATGACGTCAGACACTACAATTTATCATGTACTGACCCTTCTTGTAATTATATCATTCCCCACGATATCCTGACCTGGGGACAAACTCTAAACATAACTTTAATAAACACTGCGAACTCTCTACGGTCTGACACACTAAAGTGGACAACTTTCACTTTGGGCTGTATCCGCCGATGGACTCGTCCACAGGAACCAAAGTGAAGGAGTGTCCTCACCCGTAAACTATGTCTAAAACTTTACTCCAGGTTCTTTTTTAGTATCCTGGCGTCTGCTGGTCCACTTTCCAGAACCCACTACCTACGACCGCCGAGCTGATAGGCAATATTTGGAGCCGCCGTACGTGTCGGCCTTCTATAAAGATATCCAAACTCCCCACGCACCAGCCACAACTCAGTAAATTCTGATAGACTCCACTATATATACATAGTCCGATTTTAAGCTGTTTTTACCATTCTTAATGTGAGAAAATACTGCATCAAATGCCATGTTTTCCTACTAATTACTTTTCTTAATTTTTATGTTAAGTTATATAATTCGCTTCAGTATGAGCTTTATCATGCGCAGTAGTACGACAGCATACGGCCACGTCTTACTTCACCTCTCTGTTTTTTCACTTTTCATGAGTTTTGAAGAACAATACCATCAACTAAAATTCTGATCATTATAGCTATTACGTGGATATCTTTTCACTAGTCTTCCTCTTACTGACATCATAATTTACAATCCTTTTGCCGTGGATTCTAGTTTTTCAAAACTTCTGCTTCTTACATTTCATTTTTTCCCGTTAAGTGTGAATATCAGCTGTCACTATGCAATCAAAACACTTATTTTTTGTTGCCAAAATTTCGACCCTTATCATCTAATAAACATCTAAATCAAATTCTAGACAGGACCATTTGACAATGTCATTTCATGCTAACTTGTACATGCTTTGCTTAGCCACTACGCTGTTCACTTTCTCACATACATCATCGCTTTACACAGTGGGCACAATTAGAAAGGGAGCCTGTTTCTCCGCCTTGAGGTCTACTATAAGAAGCGGACACGGGATGACAATGGTGATCACTCCATTGATGTGACACCTTCGACTCCTTCCGCCCTATTGCCATTGTCTGCACTATCCCGTATCTGTTGGCTGTCCTTCCCAACTGCGGGACTTGCAATGTCTAAATCAGTTTTGCCATGGTGTCAAGACCTATTGTCCTAAGCCTTCACAAAGTGCTGTAACGACCATGAACCAGACTCCTTAGCTAAACGTATTTGTTAACCTGCGCCTTAATGCTCATTTTCATCCACATCTTGAAAGCGTTGGAAGCTTTTCGGCAGTATCCACACTATTTCTACTAACAGATTCTCAGACTTCGTCTCAATGTACATTTTTACTTAATGTATTTACTCTAGAGCTCCTAAGTATTGTGTATCGCGCCTTCTGGAGCATATGATTTTCTCTTTCTCTACTTACATTTATTTACATATTGTATCTTAGCTTACACCATTCTTTCGTTGGTTCTCATGACAGCATAGTCTCTGTGAGCACATATGATAATCATAAATGTATGCAGATTTCAACACGCAAATTGTACCCAGTTCTGGAGCTCAAAGCATCTCAGTCCCACTTATATAGTTCTCTGTTCGCTTACTAAAGCTACTATCTGTTGTATAATTATAAGGCACAGCTTATGGTATCTACTTATGCTTCACACTAACTACTTGTTCATTAGCAGACTTGTTTAGCAGTTTTTATAAGTAAAATCAAAACAATTCCAGTGCTCTATTTTTATTAGTACTTCGCCTCGGATTTCCGCGTTTGTTCGGCTCTCTCTGAATTTAAAATATATACCTTAACTTATACGTATGAGTACATTCACTCTTTCTGTCTATGCTTCCCGTGCAGTGGGTTATTCAGATTTATCATTCTGTACATTAGCGCTTCGAGGTCATCGGCAATTGTTTATACGCCTCCTGGTAAATTTTCTTGAACTCTTTTAGTTTTAACCTTTAGGCCACCAGCTTGAGTCAAGCCATCCTTTTTCCTTATTTGCCCTTAACTCAATATTGATGAAAACGTGAGCGGGTCCCCGTATTTCGTAGATTTATAAAAGGAAAGTAGATCACGGAAGAGACCCCAGAGAGCTGAGGTGTGAAGTCTCTCAAAGGGTGAGAGGCACCCTGCGCTTTTCCATCAGGATTCTACTGTACATATCTCTTTAAATTTACTGTGTTTCTTAACCTAAACACTCGTTTTGATTCGGGGTACACAACAAATAACATTTGTTTATGGGTAACCCTCCACTAGCAATGGTCCACGATACATCAGCGAGAACCTGAAGGTTTTGCGACAGTTTCTTAGATCTGCTTTCAGTCTTTCAAAACACTTTCATCCGGTTGGAAAACAGCTGGTTAATCTTTTTCATCATGACCTTCTTGTCAGATTTCTCCTTGTTCATGTCTCTCCTCTGCTCTCTCCAACATTCGTCCCTTAGCAGATTTCTCGATGTCATCTCGTGTGAGAACCCTAATCTCCGGAAACGCAGCTTCCTCCACAGTAATGTTTGTAGATTTATGCCCAAACATTAGTTCGCATGGTGCGAAACCAGCAGGTTCATGCCAGAGGTTGTTGGCCACTTTCTCGAAAGCGACAATGAAAGTGACCCATGTAATGTTGCGCCTCTGACAGAATGTGCTGCACAATCAGTTTAGGTCTTTCACCACTCGCTCACTTTGGTTCACCTAGGGGATACATGGCGAAATGCTCTCTTTCTCCACGTTACTTTCTATTAATTTTAAACTTTACGCTCTTGAATTCATGTAAGCGAAAGTGTTTGTGGAACGCACCTATAGTTACAAACATTTATGTATACCAACCCGCCACCCTCTGAAAATCATCAGTGGTTCGAATAAGTCAAACATCATTAATTGCCTAGGGGCAACGGTTTGGATACTCTAACAAAGCCCTTTATTTGGAACAGTCTCAGCTCTGACTTTCTGGCACTGCTCACAATCTCTGATCCGTCCTGCACCTGCCTCCATTCATTCTCATAACTTATGGTACCCTGTAATTTCGCTGTAGATTTGTTGGTTTCATAATTTCCATAACCCCCCTGAGTTGAGTTAATCAATACATCTACGAGCTGGTTCGGAAAACACAATTCCTATTGCTCCTGAGGTTTCTCCCTTCTTCGAAAAGTACTCGTTGGCGTCTTTTATAAAACACCCTCACCGTCATATGTTGGTTCGATCTCAAAATGTATTTTACGTGTTTCAGTTGATAATGGCTTCACTCCTTGTCCCTTTCGCAAATAATACACTCAAACCTTCCCAATTTATCCGTTTCTCGGCTACATCTCTTTCTGTTGGGTGTGATCCAACGATCGGCTGTGACATCGTCCCTGACTTTTATGTACCCTAGATCCATGTCAAATCGCCGTAGGTACATAGCCCAATGAGCTGAGTGAGAATGACTCAGACGACATCTCTTCATTAAACTAATTTCTCCATGGTCTGTTAACACTATTGTACTGTTTCCTAACAGATATCCCACAGTGGCACGTAAAGTGCCCTCCGCCACACACCGTTAGGTGGCTTGCGGAGTATAAATGTAAATGCAGATGTAAATTTCTGAAAACCATACAATGGTACCAGTGCCTCCATTTCAACAAAATAGTAAGTATATTCTGCTACCATCAAAACCCTGCTCACAAAAGTTGTAGCATGGAGTTGAGAGTCACCCTCCGTTTCTTCCATTTGAATGATATCAACCCCATCCATAGCGAGATGTACTCATTGACATACAAAAGGGCATCGTAAAATCCGGACGATATAAAATTTGACTTTGCAGCAACTGAGTCTTCAAGGATTTAAAGGCGTCTTCTCACTCTTCTATCCATTCCCACGATACATTCTTCTTGAGTAGCTGGTTCAGTGGCAGATGTTTGAAGGGCTGGGATGAGGCAAACTTACGATAAAATCCAGAAAGTCCGTGCATGGCCCTGAGTTCATTTTTCTTTCTCAGACAGGTAAATTCCTACTTGGCTTTGAGTTTACCAGTGTCAGATCTAATAACCTATGCATCTATTATATGCCTTAAGCATTTGATTCCACTCTTTAAAGTCTGTTTAACTGAGTTTTAACTATATGCCTCTTCAGTACGTAGCATATTATACTCTGTCCAACAACATACAGTACCCTTCCCACATTAGTGTGGATAAGAATGTGTCATCCGCATAAGAATGAAGCTGTTCCGTCAATTCTGGGCCCAAAATTCATGCCTGGCTCTGACAAATAAACAAACGTAAATGTTTAGCCCGAGTGGCAAAACAAAACAAACTGAATGTAATATCATTGTTGAGAAATACAGGATAGTTCCCCGACTAATGTTCTAATAGGATATTGCATTAACGACATGTCACATGCAGAGACGATAAAATCTTTGCGCTCTGACACCGTTGCAGTAACTCATCGGTACACATTGCCCTAATGGTTTTTCTTCCGACTATTTGATCAAATTTCGCACACACTACACCAAGCACATACAACAGTTCTTTTTGGAACAACAAATATGGAGCTTATGTACTCACTACTCACTCTCTCAATCACATCCCATAGTGACATCTACTGATTTCGTCCTGCACCGTGTCTCCGTGTACAAATGGCACCACTTAGGTCTTAGGCGCAAATTTTTCACGCTCCTCGATGTTCAACTGACGTTCAAAGATCTTTATCACACTTATCACACCAGGGGAATCAGGAAAAACAGCGCTGACTGTAAATTCATCGTCTTTGAATTTTGTAAATGGGGTCCTGTCAAGATCGTCAGACCTTGTACTCACACTATTATCACGTCTCTAATTTGCTTCTGATCTTTTGTGACCACGTCCTATTCTTCTGTCTCTTGTTCGATTCTTTGTCGTGGGACTAATCTGTCACCATATTCATCGTCCTTAGCATCAGCTATCCAGGCACTCCTAAGGAAGCCCTTTTCTCTGTATAAAAGACACACTTACTGACTCACCATCTATATGCAACTTCGCAACACACAAATTAAAGTTTATTTCACAGTTGTTTACATTTAAAAAAATATTCTGATCGGAAAGTTCACACTGAGTTTAGGAGTTATTAGGAATAAGTTATCCAGCATTACAATTTTCACTGGTACAGCATAGCCTTGAACATCTTTCCAGTCCGCCAAATATTCTCACTTTAGAGACTGGCCACATTGGCACGTCGTTTTGGTTTCGCAAAACTGAAAATATTCTTACATAATGGCGATATGCTGATAATTTACTTTTCAAACCACCCATACTCACGCCTACAGTAGAGCTACATCGACCTAAATGGGAAACTGACTCATCTTCTGTTAACAGATTGTTAGTTACGGCATTTCAATCAGTGGACTAGGTGGACTAACTCGGGAAATGTTTGGTAGTCCAGCCTACAAAGGAAATCTTTAAGCTGCCTATTGCTGAACGTCAGTTCACAAATGTCCTGGGCCTCAGGCCACTCAGCCTGCGGGTCTAAACGCACAACTTCCTCGTTATCTACGGTTAAGAGTTGTTCAATTTTACTCAAGCACAAAGTTAAAAACGTCGCTTTCTCCTCTTGGCATCCATACGGTTTCCATTTTTACTGCTAGTGGAAATTCACTCGTTTGTGCCTCAATAGTATTTTTGTTCCTGCCAGTCTGAATATCTGGCCATTTTGATTAACTGATTTTAAGCCCTATTGATCCCACACTAGCTGTCTCACTAAACCATTCTTGTTTCCTATTTCCATTGCCATTGATATTTCCTCTTCACACAGTCTCATGATTCCGAACACTTCGCTGCTTCCAGAGGTTTGGTTCTCTGCACGCCTCAAGGCTGATCACACCTTCTGCCATTTTGTGCACTCTCTTCTTTCGTTTCGTGACAAGACTCGCCAAGGCTACCTCGCTACCCTTCTTTTTCAGGCTTTCGTTCGCCCTGGTAAATACACCGTCGCGCTGGCTGCTGGGACGATTACCCCTACCAACGTCTGCTCTTCACCGCCAAGTTCATTGTCAGCCAGTACCATCTATCCTGTGATTACATGTATCATGTACCTCTTCCGTTTCGAATTTTCGTTACCTAATGGGACCTTGGACCTCTCTGCATCTGGCCGATTCCTGTCTACTTCAACGGTGCATCAGAAAGAGGTTGGTTGCCGTATTCCTTCTCTTCCCCATGGTGAACAGTATCCTGTCGACCATTATGTGCATTACGCGAGTGCCTCTCCCTGTTCATAAACCAATCTGGCCCCACCTCTTCTCGGTGCAGCGGGATGTTTCCTGGCCGTTGTCTCCCCCATGCAAGCATTTCACCCTTTCCATGTACTTCACATACCACACGTAGTTTTCCTTGGCATGGGTACCAACTCCTGACAAATATAGAACACAACATTCGTTCTGTGTTCATGTGCAAATAATTCTATATCCATTCTAGAGTCAAGATATTTGGTTTGCTTCCACCAAATTAGCAAAATTTCTTCGTGGTGTTTGGTTGGTTGATTTGGTACAGAGGACCATACAGCAAGGTCATAGGTCCACATCGAGTTAAGGAAGGTTGGGAAAGGAAATCGGCCGTGGGCTTTTAAAGGGACTATCCCAGCATTTGCATGAGGCGATTTAGGGAAATCAAGAAAAACCGAAATCAGGATGGACGGACGGAGGTTTAAACCGTCGTCCTCCCTAATGTGAGTCCAGTGTGCTAACTACATATTTTGAGAACTGTTCACCAACATCACACTACTTCCGTTTTCCATTTCGTCATTCTCACCGACTCATGGAAACTGTCGTCTTCCACACTGTCATTCACTTTCTTAAGTTTGTTTTGGATGTTGACACTTATTTATTCCCATTTCGACGTGCACCTTACAAATTACTCTGCCTCTTTCTGTGGTTACCCATTTTGAGATCCGCTAACATTGCAGTTAGAAAAGCAAGACATTACCTCTGTATCCAGCTGGTCCACGCACTCCTTCTGTCACTGCTTGAGTGTCATCAAAGCCGGCCAACACTGAAATTAATTTGCAGTATTTCCAATTCCACTGTTTCTATGGTCACAATACTTGGAGATTCTACCCTGTCTGCTACTCAAACAATACTCTTGTTCTCTTAATAGTATATTTATGAATTATCTCGTCATCGTGTACATTAACATTTCTGACAAAAGGGAGGACACGATAGTGGAACCACAGATTTAGTTTAAACTTTGTACATCTATAGTAGACCATCAAAAGAACATCATGAGCAACTAATAAGGTGCAGTACTCTGACAAATGGGCGCAAACACTTATATTATGTAGCTGATTTATTTGGGCAAAGAAACCATGCCTGAAAGGTCAATGTGGTCAAGTGGCTAAAGTTAGCGTTTTGCAAGAGGGTCACAGACGAGGAGACAGTCCTGATCTCCCCAACATTTACTTTTTAATCTATAAATTTTCATGACTGGTCACATTATTTATTTTATGTGACATTTGATAGATAATATAATGAAGAAAACTCACTTGTATTTACAGGAAGTTGTTCTGGCTTAAGTTGCCGCCAACACACCGGTCGGCAAAGATGTAGAACGAAGATCGATAGCAGGCGCTGGTTCAAGGGCGACTGTCAGGAGGGAGGCCAAAGACAGACTCACTAGTAACATGCCGCCAACGCCCTCTTGCCCGCACCAGCCAGAGTGGCCGTACGGTTCTAGGCGCTACAGTCTGGAACCGAGCGACCGCTACGGTCGCAGGTTCGAATCTTGCCTCGGGCATGGATGTCTGTGATGTCCTTAGGTTAGTTAGGTTTAATTAGTTCTAAGTTCTAGGCGACTGATGACCTCAGAAGTTAAGTCGCATGGTGCTCAGAGCCATTTCAACCTCTTGCCCGCAAGTACTTAGATCGCCGCCACTGACCGGAGGGCTCAGTCTCAGTTACTAGCGCAGTCTCAGCAGTCTCAGTCTCCATTACTACATTCGGGAGGACGACGGTTCAATCCCCCGTCTGGCCATCCTCATTTAGGTTTTTCCGTGATTTCCCTAAATCGCTCCAGGCAAATGTCGGGATAGTTCCTTTGAAAAACCGATGAGACCGGTGACCTCGCTGTCTGGTCTCCTTCCCCAATGAACCAATCTCCAATACTATTGCAGTCGCTCAGCCACTAGCTCAGTCACTGACGTACTGTCTCGCACTCAAGATTGGCGTCTGTCATTTGTCGCATAGCAGGACCTGTACTTCACCAGCAGTGACGCTAACTTGGAGTAGTATTGAGGAGCTTGTACCACTGAACAAAGACTCTATTGTATATAAGTAGCTTTCTGTTCAAGTAAATAAAGAACCCTTTTAATCGATGTCTGCAGTTGTCTTGTAGAAAGAGGATATTGGCCACCAGACGACATCCTCTTCCTTGATTCCTACAGTGGCGAAAAGACAATATGGTGGCAGTGAAGGGTACTATAGAAGTAGTTGTGAATTTCATAAGTTATCTGAGTATTTACTATTATTAATTAAATTTTAAAGGACGAGGGACTGGCTTGAAATGCTCAAATCAAACCTCGATACATAATGATGTGAATGATGTTATTCACAATCAGTAATACAGTAAGTCAAAATGTGTCAGACCACTAGAGTAATGTACAGTCACTCATCGGATGAGCTCTCACCATCACACGTTGCAGAATAGTGTATGTCATACAGAGATAGAAGACATAAATTGAACCTTCATGCAAATACATGTGATTTTTTTTCATTGTAGTATCTCTCATTACTGTGACCAGTAATGAAAAACAGGTTAATAATTGAGTTCTAGCGGGAGTCGAATCGTCGCTTTGTACACGCTCGTTTCACGATGCTCGAACATTAATTACTTGACCTCCACAGACACTGACATCCAGTACCAGCTCACAGGTACATAAGCCACATAATACGAGATGTTCAAAAAGTTTCTCCGCTGTGTCGTATGATTGTTAGCCGCGCGTATCGTATGCCGCAGGAATATACCGAAATGAAAGTGAAAAGTAAGTTTTTAATTTATTGAACATTAATTTTTACTTACAAATTTTCACATGTTGAAAGTGTGTCCCCCCTTCTGTTGTTGAATACACAAGTCAATTCGTCTGGCCATATTGTCAAACACAAGCTGTAACATTTCTTCTCTAACAGAAGCAGTGAAAGCGGATATTGCAGTTTTTAATACATCGATGGATTTTGGATAGTTTTTATAGACAGTTGCTTTCGCTGCACCCCAGTGTTGGAGAGATGCAGTTAACGCACTTTGGCAAAAGGAACTTACGACACTTCGCGAGGATAGTTTGCAAAGCCGGAATTTATTGATTAGATATACTCCAAGCCAAAAATGCCACAAGTTTCGAGTCACGACCAAAGAGCCATTTTCGATGACAGTCTCACAAGATCTGAGTAGTTAACCGCTTGCTAGAACGCTGCATCGACGCTACTTTCACATGTGGGTGTGATGCATCGGATACTCCATAAACTCTGCTCATTAGCAGTTTTCTCTCTAAGCCTCAGCAATTTGTTACCTGGACGACTATACCTAGACAACGATATTGGCACAGTATTTGCACAAGCCAAGTTTATTGTGATATAAGATCAGACTGAAAATTGGCGTAGGTCCATCCGGTTCAGCCACCATGTGATGTCCCTCTGATAAAGGTACGTCACCCCATTGCTGACTATTCTTGGTGGCAGTGACGTCAGTCACTACAGTTTACCAAATATTAATGATCCATAGTCAAACTCCAAAGCACACATTAATAAATACTGAGAATTCTATACTGTTCACCACAATAAATTTTTATTGCAGACTGTTCCCTTGCGATAGGTACTCTAATGGACTCGTCATGAGGAACGAAACTGAATGTGAGTCCGCCTACTAACTAAGGCTTACTTTTACTTTGACTTTTCCGTTTTGAGTGGCCTTATATTGCAGCATCTGACCACGACCGCACTGTCTTAGCTGGCCATGATCCATCCACCTCTGAGTAAATTCTGCCTAAAGTCACATGATTTCATCTAATTACGTTTCTTAATTATTGTTTGCAACGGTTTAATTCGTTTCATTATCAGCTGGAGCATGCACAGTATTATGACACCACACTACTAAGTCTTAAACTACTCACACAAAGCTTTATCTGAGAACACTGCTCATCTGAAGTCTAACACAATTTTATAAAATCCTTTTGAAGTAATTAAAGCGTTTCTTATTTAGTTCATCTGTGGGTCCAAAGCGTCCAAGAATATTGTGAAAGAAACAGGGTGTATTGTAGTCCTTTGCTTGTTGGGCAATTGGCCGGTTTTGACTCTAAGACATTTTCCAGCCACTACAAAAATAGGTGAACATGACATATAGTGAGAACGTGACATGTAGTAAGAGTTTAATATAAGATTAAAAATAAATTTAAGAATAAAGCGAACCTCAGTTACATATTCTAACTAGAGTATATTGAGGAAAATAGGACGCTATCTCCATTACAGTTTGATGAGGCATACGACGTGATAAACAAATATGCGCAGTATGTGAGTGATAAGAGCAGATCTAAACATGCTATGAAAATAAGTGACCTTACGGCATAGATTCAAGACAAGGGAGAATAGACGGCTAAGAAACGTAATTTTAATTTTTCAGAATGGGTTTTCAACATAAGTAATTCAGCGTAACAAATATTATGTTTCTCATGATTTGAGTTTAATATCAGGCAAAGCTACATGATAGTGAACTTAAAAATGCAGAAATGAAAGTTGCCTTGACATGGCACAGTTGCCGACATATGAATGCAATAGGATCACTTGTAAGGTATCGAAATTAATTGATAAATAAATTAAAAATAGGAAACAGAATAGTTACAATGGAACTTTTGAAACTAGAACACTGCGGGAAATAAATAAGAGGTTAAAAGAGGGTGATGCAATAACAGTGAAAGCGGGTAAAGTAACACATTGGTGGTAACGAGCCAGAATGATTGTGACTTAAGGTAGAGGAAATTTTTGCAAAAGAATATGGTCTTTAAACTTCCAAGGGGTGCAACAAGTAAATTCAATTTATTAATTAAAGAGGAAGCAAAACAATGTAACTTAGTTTTTTTCAGAAGGACATGTTATAGAGTGCTTCATTCTGAACCCTAAAACTCCTCAGCTTAGGGCTCAAACTAAATTACATAAGACTAATTCTCCATTACATCTTATAGTTAATTTCGTTAACAGTCCAGCATATATTAGTTACCAAGAAACTTGACTGCTTACTCAAATAACATTAGCAATATGAAACTGGATATAATGCAAGAAATTAGACTGATGTCGTGGAACAAATTAAGAATTCTTGCTGATGGAAATTTTCTCTAGTTTGACACAGAAAATTATTCACAAATGTGCCAACAACAGAGAACATCGAATTAATAAAAGAAAATTTCTTAAAATACTACCAAATTAGTGTACAGAAAACATAAGGAAAAACATATCTTATTATGCCCATTCTGTCATTCAATTACTTTATTTTTCAGTAGTCATTACACTCTCTGCATGATGGCTTGACAATGGGCAGTTGTACTACAGGTACTTTTGGCATCATATTTATCAACATTACTGAAACCCAATGTTCTAAGAAATTTAATACTACAGCTAGTAATGTAGGCTACTACAAGCGATATGTCCATCAACCCTAATTTTATTTCATGGTACCAACAATGAAATAGACTGCATGCTAATGCAACTTAACAGTTTGCACCTTAATATTAACTTTACCATGAAGTTATAAAAAAAACACACATTTAAGTTTTAGGAATTGAAAGTTACTAACGATAGGGGATCCCACAGATTTGGTGTTTATCGTAAACCAACGACAGCGGATGCAATTATGTATAACAAATGTCACCCATGTCATCATAAGCCTTCTTTCATTCTCTAATGAATAGTATTTTAAATGTTCTCCCTATTAAAAATGAAACACACAAAGAGTTAAGTATACTGGCCGAAATAGCGATTACAAATGTATATGAAGAAGGAATGGGAAAACAAAGTAATGCAGCAAGAACAACAGTAAAAATGGGAGACCTAATCATCTAATTATGCTAACATAAGAACAACAGTCAAAACAGTCAAATATGCTGTACTGCCCAAAAGTGGGTGTATATTAGAAGAAACAGCATAAGAATTTCGTAACACTAAAGTGAAAATAAGTGTCTGCTCTCACAATGAATGGAATAAAATCCTCCTACGTTATGCACAGAATATGCAATCTATCTAAGAGTCAGGCACTTAATACGATTAAATCTGACGATTGTAATAAGTTCTAAATAGTGAAAGTGGGTAGCAATTTTGATATGAGGCTGAGAGAACACTTGAGTGCCAGTACAGCTGAGAGAACACTTGAATACCTGTACAAATAATAAAACTTCTTTCAGTAGTCACCTATATAATATCAAATATACAGATAATATAGGTAATCACACTTACTCAACAGGGGAAGACTCATGAGCATTAGGAAAACACCGAAATTTACACCGCCTTTAACAAACAGCCAGGATAAATGTTCAGTGAATAACTGATATAAAAAAACACAAGTCTTAGAAAACTTCAAGCAGGTAGTATCCTGGTAACTAAAACGTAGTTAATGTGTACACATTTGGTATCTTAGGTGTGTTTGACCCGCTTTTGCTCTCTTTGTACATTTATCCTCTTCTACATACATTCATATAAGTAATTATTCATGTCTATACATATGTTATGTCATTACCTCTTTTAATTACTAGATAACCGCATATATAATTTTGTAAGATGAAATGTAGATGGCCTTTTCAGCTTGTGTAGGATATATTGCACTATAACTTCGTTTTACAAAAAAAGATAGGTTCATCGTACAAATATAAGGATAACATCTGGATGTTATATCGTCTACTTCATTGAGTTTTACTATCGATAATGCTGCACATATATGATGTATGTCTTATTGGTGATTTAATCATGGTTATGTTTTATATGAGTCGCAATCCCTTATACTTCAGGTACAACACATACCTCTAACCATGATATATTAAACTGGCAATAGAAGTTGTTTCATACATTTACCTATTATTTCTTCAATCTTTCATGATAGACCACTCAATTTTTAATATGTACATCATAGCTACTTGTTGCATTTTATGTTTTTTACACTGATATAGAAGAACAGTATTAAGAGAGGTGTAGAGCTCGGAGTATTGTATTCTACTGATTAGAAAATTTGTTTTCTGAATTTTATTTCATGTTCAGTTACTGTATGCCACTGCCATATTTTAAGATTGCAGGTACAATATGCTCATGTGCCATTCGCAACTAAATTTACCTCCCCAGGTACAACTCACCTTTTTCATTAATAAAGAAATTTATATTACTTCAGTTCAATTGTAAGTGCATCCAACACTTGTACTACACTGACAAATATTATCAATTTGTATAATGCAGACATTGCATACATTTTCTATATTTTCTTCAGCTAATATATTTTTATACCCTGTGTATATCTATTGAATTATAGATTAAGAATATGACGATATCCATCCCTTTCTAAGCCCTATTGTCCTTCTAAAAACAGTCGTTATGTACATTATTTTATCGCCAAATCATGTGAATTTCATAACTGTTCTGAATGTTTGTCACTTAAAATGCATACTTGCATTTCCAGCCTCAATATGTTTAAATTCTATTCTATGATATTTATTTTATGCATACTACCCTGAGTCGTAATGCATGGTTTATTAATCTCTTCTGGCACTATAAGGTATGTTTCACAAAATCTGTTTTTAGAAATAAAATTAAATTGCGCTTAGTAGAATGCCAGCAAAAAGCGTAATGTGTACACAGGTACTTTAATGACAATCATCTATCTTACCTTGCAGTGTATTCTTTGCTACAAATTAGAACAGGTGATCTCTTCCACAGTCTCAATGTGGAAGTCTTATAGTTTACACATGATAGGAAGTGGTTATTTGCTTCGACTACAATGTTTTCGATTTCAGATTGAAATTCCGCTGTTTTATTCCACCTATGTATGAGGATATGGAATGGGTTTTAAATTAAATTCCACTACACGTACAGCATATGCATATAATGTACTGCTTGTATGTAAGTGAGTAAAATTATCTCTTTGGAATACAAACACAATTACAGTTCCTGTTAATGATATTCCACAGTGTATATGTGCTAATGTAATTCTCGTCCATGTTGACCTAATTTTGTAGGCGCTGGGAAATGAAATAAGTGTTTAAACTGGCCAATCACACTACATATAGAGGAAATTATGCAGCCGACTGTTGTCAACACTTTCTTTCACGTAAAGTCTTTCAACCAAAGCACATGGTCAAACTATCTTGGTTCTGATGACTGGTTTTATTTGGAGGATGGTGATTTAATTACAGTTAGTTAATTAAACAATGGTAAAGATACATCAATAATACTTTGCCTGAACTAAATCCAATTTCACTTTCATAATTCTTTGATCAAACGGAATCGTTTGATAGACAACACAATAATTTAATTTTGGCATTAAATACTTGTTTTTGTTTTTGACTGTTTTTAGCAATTCAGCTCCTTTCCAGCTCAGTTCAATCAATGTATATTAAATACGATTTGAATTTGAACCTAACTGGTAATTTGTGAGAGTCTCCAAATGCCATTTTTATGCAGTATTAATTGTCTGACAGCAAAGCTTAAAATTAATGAAACTTTATTTGAGTCATAAGCCTTCCAAACGATGCTTTCTTGTTTTCACCCAGTGTGAAGAACGCAACGCTGATCCAGTGAGTGAGTTATGAGTTATATCAGGGCATCTCACTTGTGTTGTTGTTTTTATATTGAAAACTAACTGATAAGGTAGGAACCCCTCAATCAAAAGATGAAACCATGGAATAGCAATCCTAGACAAACTGCGACCACAAGATAACTATAGTCACAGGGGGTGTTGGTTTGAGAGTGCTAAGAGGGCCAAGCATCTTCTAAAAAAAACAATAAACAGTATGTAGATGTCGATATGACACATGCATCAGAAGTATGTCCTGTAGACAACTTCTGGTTATCAAAGTATGGCTCAAAATACCAAGCACAGGGGTTGTAATAGCACCTATTAATTAGGCACAAAACAATGCTTTTCTGAAAATTATTGTCCATTCATTCATTTCATTTCATTTCACTCTTATTCCGAAGTAGAACTGTTCATATATCTTCCGTGTAATTCCACGGATCTCTTTCCAATACATTCTGCCTCGAATACTGCGGTAAGCGCCCCTCTCGCGCTGGTTAAAACTTCCTCGGAGCTTAACTCGTATCGATTCATCGAATTCCGATCCCGTACTACAAGCACACACTTCCTCCGCAAGCAGCAGACCGCCTGGTCGTGCCTCCCTCCGTTGTATAACATATTATTCATTGTCTCCGAAACATGGTAACGATCCGAAACGTAAAACTGGAGCGCTGTGGAAAAGGCTCCCAACTGAAATATAGAGAGGTGCATTCAACCTGCGACGTTTCTGACCAGTTATCACGTCTTCAGGCACGTGGTGAAGTACCTGTGGCAATCGCCAGACATGCAGATATCTGTTCCATCACAACATTTGAATATACTTGAACCAATGGTTATGCTCCACTGGGTAATGGGTAAGTCCACAGGTTCCCTGTTTGGATATTGGAGAGTCACTTCCACCACTGTAATCATTATGTTTATAAGGAACAAAATGATAATTTGATAGTACATTAATGATCTTAATCAACCCTTGCGACAACAGTGCAGTGATGGTGAAAAAATTACTATATTTTTGTGGAAAGTATGAAAATCAAACAAAAGGTTAAGAACTAGTAGTAAAATTATACTTTTAAGAATAAACTGTGATAAGAGGAAACAGTTTTCTATCAAAGTACCACAAATAATGACTTTCATTACAAAATAAAGACACAAAAGTAAACACACTAATCAGAGGCTGCGGGAGATGACACGGTCTTATCCCCCTAAAGCACTGGTTTCGAGTTCATTAGCATTGTTTAATAAATTAATTTAGCCACATTTATCACAGGCATATAATTATACCAGCCACAACCTTTGCCATTAATTCCAATCGAATTACGAGCTTCAGTAGATAATCTTGACTATATAAAATTTTCTAGAAATGCAGTTATTGTTATTTTCAAATGTCATCAAAATTTTCTCTTCAATTAAATCATTGTAAATAGTGATTTGATATTAAAAGGATTGATATGTTGCGCAATTTAAAATAGTGGTCCATTTAATTATGTTTGTGTCCTGTCATCAATCAACCTTAATGCCAGTCACAGTATCTTTTGAACGAAAGGTGATGATTAGGCAGACACAGCTTTTAAGAAGCACCGCTTCACAGAGAAAAGGCGGTTGGTAAGTTGCTGCCTCATGAACCGCTCGTGTGTCCGCTATGACTGTCTGCATGATACGCTCGTTCTCTCAGGAATTTTAGGTTAGCAACGTGATACTCATTCTGTCTTGAAACCAAGTTTATTTACAAAGATAACTAAGTATTAAACTGAGTACTATTAAAAAAAAATACTATCTTGACAACCAAGTATTGGTGGATGGGCTGTGACGTCTGTCCTTACGTTCAACTTTTTTGAGGTGAGAAAGGCGATGAAGAATAGGGCTGGAAGAGAAGATTTTATGGCTACAATTGAAGGAATAAAAGAGATTTTATATATTTAAGCAATTAGCCCACTTTGGCAACAAAGTGAGAGTTTCGATAGGAAATTTGGGTAGGGTGAAAGAACTGTAGGCTGCTATGGAATAGTGCACTTTTTGAGGGATTAGTAGTCAAATGGGGAACTCGGGGTAGAAGAAAGGAACATTAAGGTACTGACGAGGGACGTTGAGTAGGACTAAAATTTTGACTGGGGACCCGAAAAAGAGGGATCTTTCTTTTAAGAGTTTGGGAGGGGCGCGGGGGGGGGGGGGTGACGGTAGCGGACGGAGGGTACAAGGGTGCAACATCCCAGCAGTGGCGGAGCACGTGAATTGGATTGGAGCATATACGACTGGCAGTGACAGAGGACCACATTGAGTACCATTTTTCAACGCCAGGTAGCGCAGTTCATGGTAAGAATACACTGCTGCAGTAACATGCCAAAGGCCGATAGGCACGACGATTCGTTTGTTCTAATAGAAACTGTGGCCGCCAGCATTATCGTTTTGCTGCAGCAGGATAGTTATCCGCATTCACTGTTAACTCTTCACGCAGTCACTGCTTACATGCCACAGAGCTTAGCGCGTCCATAAGTATGATAGGTTCACAACACATCCTGAATGATATCCCTGCTCCTGGGAGAATTTTGCTGACCAGATCTGATGACTGTCAATGTGAACTGTCATTTGTGATCAGACTCAGAATCATAAATATTCAATCGTTGCAAACTACGTTGTTTACGAAATAGACTTTAGATAGTGTAATCTATGCTTTTATTTTAATAGCTAATAAATCCTATGTCACAGTAAATAGTGTCAGAGAGGCTTCAAAGAGACACCGCTCCGGATACAGTGTTTACGGCCTCTTGCTCCATATCGCGTTATCCAAAATATGTTGCGTAACCTCACTAATTACCACTGCACGCTGAGTAGAGATCTGCTAGTGGAATCAGACCAGTCAGACTGGACAGTAGAAGTACAACTTTGATGGAATTTTAGATACACAGGGGAGGTTCTGCTATACAGTATTTCACATGGATCACAACTCTGCACCTAGTTCGTCTGCTCATGATGTGATATTTATTACTTACTCGTTGCAAATATCCTAATAACAATCTGCAAGTGACGAGCTATAGAGATATTAAACGCATGAATATGTACTATCATTGAGCTGACACTTATAAGACATCTTGATAGAAAACGGTGTGAATTTACTTCGAGATAAATACTGACGTATCTCTTCACAAAGATAATTTATACGATAAACAAGCTTATCTAAAAACAGTATGAGTAAGCAGACAATCTTCACAGACCATTTCAAACGCCTTACGAATGTCATACTCAACACACAGGACATACAAACGCATCAAAACACTGATCAGCACCTCGACTACAAGCATCTACTCAACCAGATTAGAATCAGAAACGAAAAACTCACGTACGCCGACTTGATAACTGAAGACTCCAGCAGACCCGAGTTCCTGTGGAAGAATCTACGTGGTCTACGAGAAACCTAAATATGCAGCTCAATCTCTGGTTTCTATTGAGCACTCCGACATTTTGACGTGGCCAATGGACAAGGGTGCAAACGATCCCCTCTCTTAAAGTATCAGTCGTAGGTACAAACGATTTTTTTTTTCTGCAGCTGGCAAGCACTAACTCGGTCAGGAAGTTCATTGCACGAAGTGTTCGGTACGCGCACAACACGACAATATAACAGCATATAACACTACCGGTTGCCACTAAACTTGCATCATACCGATAACGTTATTCCTGTGAGAGGATTTTTTGTGACCGTGACTGTGTTTAATGAAACGCATCAGATTATTTTTAGATTCTAGAAAGATTGTTATTGAAAGGAATGGCAAAACAGACGGAACTCGAACCAAGGTTCCATTAGCAATCACACAAACTGTAAATACATAAAATGAAACCGTTGCCAGCCTAATTAGGCAAAGTGATAGTCAGAAATAGTGTGACTCATAAACAGAGTTAACTGTGTGAGTTTACTTTACTTGATACTAAACTTCTGTTTTGCTGATAAGATACAGGACAGTAGAACGATTTTGCAGGTAGTGTTCCAGTGAATTGACTTTAACTACACTGGAGAAGTATTAATATGTTTTCATTACAGTAGAAAGATGATAATTATTTGTAAATAATGACTAATGGAGGGGCGCTATTGACAAGGACAAGAGGTTCTTGTTTCAGTTCGGTTATAGGAAATTATTATGACTGAGAGTTATGAATTAATACTATCTTGTGTATTTATTGTTATTATTTGTATTTTTCAAAGAACATCACTAACTTATATTATTTAGCTGAAATTGAATACTGTGGCACCCAGATCTAGTATAGTTTGAAAAACTGTAGCCAGTTGATTATTTTTTATTTGTGTTATTGTAATATGACATTTAAACTTAGCTCAATAAGCAGCATTGGGACCAAGAAACCAATTCGTCGGTAGATTCAGATCGTGTATGTGCAACTTAGTCATAACAAAATGGGAAACACTGTTAACAACATAACACATGGAAATTAAAATAGTCATTGAATTGAGTGCTTTAACTTTCCATTCATGGAACCTACGTGGAGTATTACAAAACTTATGCTCACTAAATAACTGTCTATTTAACAGCTTCAGAAAGTCTGTTAATCTTTAGTAAGGAAAATAATTGCTTTTAAATTCAGTAAAACAGGATACTCGGATTTATTCTAGCGAAAGGGACAGAACCCTGTCAAGGTAAATGACTAGGGATCAAATACGGTGCCTCAACACAAATTTTACAGAGCAAATAATTGTTATTGAAAAGGAAACCGCGTAACTGGTCCAAGCAATTATGCAATACTTAACTGATAATGTAAGATGAAGATGGTGGTAGCGAGACAACCTTTGCTATTCAAAAAAGGACTGCCAAAATATCCATGCATCTTCCTGCGTGACGAGCTCTGAATATTCTCTTAGCGTCGGGTTTTCATATCGCAGAGCTAACCAAAAGTACTCCACGAATAATATGCCGCATTGTTTCCACATCCTAGGTTATGTTATATAATCTTGCAGTTTTTACCGCCTCGTTCACCTCACAAGATTCGCACCTGTTGCCTGCTAGCCACTAACTGACTCATTCCACACAGGAGCCCTGCAGGTCGACCGTCAGATTCACCTTCTCTATTCCTGCCTAGACAGGTCGGGTACAGAGGGACCTCCATCTAAGCTAACATGCTTACAAACCTATTTTCACTTTGCATGACCCGGAATTGGAATTAAATTTTTAGCTCTTACATTCTTTAACACCACATTAATTTTTAAATTATATTCATACATCCATTAAAATTACATTAATTATCATAAATAAAGAATAAAACATTTACATAGATGTTACATCAAAGAGCATAGTTACACAAAAGTCACATAGATAAAAACAGAAAACTAATGTAGATAATACCACTGTAATATCGATAGTTGTATTACAGGCAGAAATGACCAGTTTTATCTCCGATCCACTACTACCCAGGATAATGATCAACTTTAACCATTCTCTGACCTCTGGCATCTTTCCAGCAACCTGGAAGCACGGACTCATAAAAGGATTACCTAAGACTGGATCTGCGAAACAGCCTCCAGACTGCAGGCTGATTTCCATTTTATCTGCATTATTCAAAGCTTACTAAATACATAACATCAAATAACCTTTTAGATGAATACCAGTCTGGTGGCCAAAAAATCGCAGCAAGACGACTGCTTTTACAGAAGTGACTGAGAACTGAAACAACCTATGGCCAAACAAAAGGCAACCATTATGTGCTTTTTGGATATCAACGAAGTTTTCAACGCTGTCGATTTTGGCAAGTGCTTCACCGGATGTTAAGGTCGCTATTGAGGGGTTTAGTATCAGGGGTGTCAAAAAGATCAGTATTGGGACCATTAATTTTAGCATTGTGTGTCACTGATATATCAGCAATTCTCACCGACTACAAATACCACATATTCGCTGACAACCTTCACTTATATCTAAGTGTAAGCCCAACAAACATGTGCACCGCCTTCCAGCACGTAAATGCTGATTTAATTGCCTTATCGGATTGGGCGCGAAACGTAGGTTTAAAACTTAACCCTTCTAAAACTTATTACCACGCAGTTCAGAGAATCTCTTCCACCGTTAAAACTAAACTGCACAGAGATAACTTTTCATTCCTCAGCAAAGAACTTGCGGATAATTCTGGGTCTTCATTTAGACTGGACTCAACATATAGCTGCACACTATAAGAAGATGACAGCATCATTTCGTTCATTACAGAAATATAAACAAGTATTTCTTTTCGAGCATAAAAAGAAACTCTTAGCTTCACTAATACTAATATGGCGACGCCATTCTCCAAGGAATTTCCTTCGAAAGCTCGCCCAGGCTAGAACTGGCAATGAGTGCTTGTGAGCGATACATTTGTAACGTACGCGGTTTTCACCGTATCACTCCTGCAAAAGAACAACGATCGTGGCTGCGTGCCGATAAACCTAGAGACTGTCATACTCTATGTTTGGTCTATCGTCTTCTCAATCATTGCAACAACTCTTCTTAATCTCCAACTATTAGCACAGCAGAAATACTTGTTTCCGACAGTGTAAAATCCTCTATGTACCATCACACTACACTTTCATGATGTCAAAATAGATGTATCAGGACTTCGGGGCAACCTTCCTCAAGATCTTGGAGAAATGAAATTCCTTCGAAACTTCAAAAGAGAACCTGCGGTCTACATATCACAGTAGACGTCTCCCCATACGTTATTCTGCAGTTCACTATCGTCATTCCCTCCTCCCCGACAACTTTTCTCTCCTCCATTTCGGCGGAATTCTTTATTTAAATAGTGTTCTTTGCTAATAGGCAGTCACTGACATTCCAGTTATCTCCTTTTTCCTTTTTAATCCCTTCCGCTGCTGGTAATTATTATTAGTTACAATTATTATTATTATTACAGGCAAAATTCTTTTCAAGGAATGTGCTTAAGAAAATTTAAAGAATCAGTATCTGAGTCTGAATACAGAACGATCCTTCTGCCGCCAACGTACATTTCGTGTAAGGCCGACGAGCATAAGATACGAGAAATTAGTAGCCATTGTTACCTCACTCTATTTGCGAGGGGAACAGAAGGGAAAATACTTTAAAAACGGACACATCAGTCTCGTCCACGAAAACATTTATTTCGATGCTAACCGGTTTCGCTCAGTTTTTGACCATCTTCAGACCATCATACCATGAAGGTAGGCGGTGGTGGTGAATGTGGACGGTGTTCTAACTCCACAAACGTCGAGGAGTGACAAAACCCGTTCCAGTGGCCTGCGGATTGCCTCTTTGATTAGTAATCAAAACGTCCTCGGTCCCGGGTTGGAATCCCGCTACCGATTAATTTTTTTATAAAAACAATTGACAGTGCCGGCCGAAGACTTCCAGCATAAGAAGTCACCCCCATTCTGCCAACAGCATTGTTGAAGGAAGTGGAGGAGGGGACAGAGGTTCAGGGTACGCTCCTGCTCTTAGTGTGGGAAACGTATACTAAAGACGAAAGAACCAGGAATGATAAAAGAATGAGGATGCAAAAGGAAATGCATATCCCTACGATAAAGACGCACAATGTTTATCCGTAATACATATGACTTGTAATTGATAAAATATCTGTGATCTCTCCATTGGTAAAGGATTCCGGAATAGCCCCCATTCGGATCTCTGAGAGACGAACATGAGAAAAAGATTGAATAACGAACGAAAGGATAACATTCTACGAGTCGTGGCGTGGTATGTCAGAATTATGAACGTGATAGGAAAGCTAGAAATTCTAGAAACGGAAATACTAAGGCTCTCTCTAGATATAGTGCAAGTCAGTGAAGTGAAATGGAAAGAAGACAAACATTCCTGGTCAGATTAGAGTAGGGTTGTATCAATAGTAGCAGAGAATGGTGTAACGGGAGCACGACTCGTTATGAATGGGAAGGAGTTTCTGTGAAGAGTTCAATTGTAGGGTTGTTCTCGCCAGAATCGAAAGTAAATCAACACCGACAACGATAGTGAAGGTAAACATTTCAGTCTCAAGCTGAAGATGAAGATATAGAGAAAGTATACGAGGATATTGAAAGGGTAATACAGTACGTGAAGAGAGATGAAAATCTAACAGTAATGGGGGATTGTATTGTGATTGTAGGGGATGGAGTGGAACAAAGGTTTATGGGGGAATATGCGCTTCTTTTTGGGAATGAGACAGGAGAGGGGTTAATTACGTTCTGAAACAAATATTAAATAGTCAAAGCGAATACTCTGTTAAAGAATCACAAGAATACGAGGTATACTTGGAAATGGCCAGGAAACGGAGCCAGGTTTCATTTAAATTACATCATTGTCAGACATATATTCAGAAATCAGATAATGAATTGTTAGGTGTACGCAGGAGCAGATACAGACTCAAATCACAATGTAGCAGTAATGAAGAGTAGGCTGAGATTTAAGAGAGTAATAAGGAAGAATCAATGCGAAAAGGAATGGTACACGGAAGTACTAAGGAATGAAGAAATACGCTTGGTTGGCTAATGCTATAGATACTGAGGTAATCAATAGTTCAATGGGCAGTTAATTTGAAGATAAATGGCTATACCTGAAAACGGCGACCACGAAGTTGGAACGAAACACATAGATGCAAAGAAAGTAACTGCGAAGAAACCTTAGGCAAGAGCAGAAATACTACAGTTTAACGATGAAAGAAGGAAATACTAACATGTTCAGAGAAATTCGGGATTAGAGAAATACAAGTCACCTAGGAATGAAAAAAAAAAAAGAAAAAAGAAACATGTCGTGCAGGGAAACTAAGGCGAAATGGGTGCAATAAAATTGTGAAGAAATCGAAAAATAAATGATTGTCGGAAGTATTGACTTAACATATAGATAGGTCAAAACAAGGAAGTGTGGTAATATTAACGGTGCAATGAAAATTCCACTGTTAAGTGTAGAGTAGAGAGAGGACACGTGGAAAGAATACAATGAAAGGCTGTATGTAGCGAAGCACTTGACGGAACGTGGCAGTATTCGATATAGAACAGGCAGGTGATTCAGTATTAGAATCAGAACTTAAAAACCTTACACTTAAGATCGGTTAAAGCAGAAGTGATACATAGTATTCCATCAGACTTTCTAAAAACATAGGGCTAAGTCCGGTTATTCACGTTGCTTAGTAGTGGAATGTATGAGTCTGGTCATATAACGCCTGACTTTGAGGAAAACATCATTCACACAATTCAGAATGCGACAAGAGACGACAAGTTCGAGAATTAGTGCAGCATCAGTGTAACAGCTCATCTATCCACTTTGCTAACAAGAATAATACACAGAACAACGGAAAATAAAATTGAGGCTCTGTTAAATGATCTCTTTGGCTTTGGGATCAAGGGCAGTTCTGGCGTTGCGCTTGATGATGGATTCAAGTATTTGTCGACCTGGAAAAAGCTTTCGACAAGCTAAAATGTTGCAAGATGATCGCAGCTCTGAGTAAAATAGATACAATCTATAGGGAAAGACGGGTAATATACAATGTACACAAGAACCAAGAGTGAATAATAAGAGTGGAAGACCAAGTACGAAATGCTTGGATTAAAATGGGTGTAAGAGGGGTATGCCGTCTTTCGTCCCTAACTTTCAATGTATACATCGAAGAAGAAATAATAGAATTAAAGAAAGTTTCAAGTCTGAAATTAACATTCGAGGTGGAAGGATGTTAATGATAAAATCGGCAGGCCACATTACTATCCTCAGTGAAAGTGAAGAACAATTACAGGATGTCCTGAATGGAATGAACAGTCTAATGAGTGCAGACTATGGACTGTGAGTAAATCGAAGAAAGACGAATGTAACGAGAATTAGCAGAAATGAGAACAGTAAGAAATTTAACACTGAAAGGTCACGAAGTAGATGAAGTTAAGGAATTCTGCATCCTAGGCACAAAATAACCAATGATGGCTGGAGCAAGGAGGACATACAAAGCGGACTATGACTGGCAAAAATACTGTTCCTGGCCAAGAGAGGCCTACTAATACCAAACATTTATTTGGGGAAGAACTTTCTGAGAACAGCATTGAATGGTAGTGAAACGTGGACTATGGGAAAACCGAAAAAGAATCGAAGCATTTTAGATGTAGTGCTACAGAATGATGTTAGAATTTAGGTGAAATGAAAAGGTTTAGGAGTAATGAGGTTCTCCACAGAGTCGGAGGGGAAAGGAATATATGAAAAACACTGACAAGGAGACGGGACATCTTTTAAGACATTAGGGAATAACTTCCAAGGTAATAGAGCTGTTGTTGTGTACATAGTTCCGCGTAGTCAGCGCATCACAACTTTCTCACTAGAGGTCGCCCAGCTAAGCACGACAGCGCAGGCGCAGCACTCATCCATCTCCGCACTACGAGATGGCGCTGCCTTAGAGACGGACCAAATTCTGCTTCCGCCGTTCCGCGAATTAAAATGTAACGCAGCCAATGAGATTGCTGCTAACATAGAACCATTCCTCCTCACGGATCACACCCGTGCAGTGATACCTGAATGTGCGAGGTTTTATAACAAGTGTACAGACCTCCGATTGGTCAGTCTGCATTAGTCTGTACGAGTCTGCATTTATCTGCACCTGTCTGTACCAGTCTACATTCGTCTGTACCTGTCTATAGTTAAGTTTCACTCTCTGCCTAATAAGATTATCATATTCCTGTATATAGCCATGAAGAGAAATGTATAGACACTTTGTCAAGTATCAGAGATATGTGAGAATAAGATAAACGTACCGAGACCAAAAAACTTCAGATTGTCAATTGCAAATAGCATCTAGAATCATGTTAAGTAATTTTCTGCTTATTATTATTTTAATAAAGGTGTGATAATATTAATCTAGTTCTGTTTAAAGTTGGTCACTGTCAGTCTGCTACTCTAAGCGTGCAAGTGGCATTTCTATCGTCTGACCTAACGGTAGAAGATAAACACGCCACGATAAGACCATCAGACAAATTGCTGCCACTCGCCTACTTCGTTAGAGCGACAAGTCAAATAATCTGGTGGTGTGTGCACCGAAGGTCTTACAGTACGCACACCACAGCTGTTTAGAGTAAAGACTGTAGAAGAATACAGACATTGGTATACGTCCAGCAGATAATAGAGGACGGAGATTGCAAGTGCTATTCCGAGATGAAGCTGGCACGTGAGGAATTCGTGGTGGGCCGCCTCAAACCAGTCAGAAGACTTACTACTCAAAATAAAAATATATAAATAAATAAAATTAAATATGCTAATTTTTCACATGTTATCCGAAATAGTTCTAATTCTAGGTCATACTTCCTCAAAATTACAGTCATGGTCTAAGTCAAGGGGCCTAAACTTTGTACAGGATAGGGCGTTTAAAATCAGAGCATATTACGAATTTACATTTGCATTTGAAAACTACGCAATGAGTTTCAAAGTCTACACAGAAAAATGCTTTATAATTTCATGAAGTTAAAAAGAAAAAAAAATTGTTAATGCCAAAGGCATAGAATTCTACAACGTACGCTCCTACAAACCTGAATTTGTAGTGAAATATATGTATAACATAGCAAGACATAAATTTATGTACTCCAAACAGAATGAAGATTAACAACGTAAAATTAAAATTAAATTTATGAAAATCGTATGTTTACTGTTACAATTTGAGGTGGCACTACATTGTATCCGTATATGTAGCATTTTTATTGTACCCAGTGTCCTGGCATATCCAAGTGTGTCGCTCGTTTGACTCGTGTTCTGGAACAACATGTGTAAGTATAGTGCGTACGGCATACACATACGTCCTGTGAAAATGTGGAAGCATGTCTCCACAACATCTAGAGGAACTTTTAACAAACCTGCTACCTAAACATTATCAAAGTTTTCCAGGCCACCTGTTGACAAATAACATGTTGGCTTCTGTCGGGATATCGCTGCAGGTAGCTAGGATAGAATCACAGTGCTAGTACTTACGATATCAGACCGTCGGCTCGAGTCCATTTCGCCACCAGGTACGTAGGCTGAACCTTAAACAGGGCAGTCGACTGGACACAGAAATTTTGCTGTTGTATTATTACAGTAAATTTTCAGTAAAAGTATTCACTGGTGAGCACAGAAAATTTAGAGCTACAAGGCAGCAGCCCAACTGAAAATGAGCGAAAGCTCGAAACGCGTAATGGCGGCAATAAAAATATACACTCCAGGAAATTGAAATAAGAACACCGTGAATTCATTGTCCCAGGAAGGGGAAACTTTATTGACACATTCCTGGGGTCAGATACATCACATGATCACACTGACAGAACCACAGGCACATAGACACAGGCAACAGAGCATGCACAATGTCGGCACTAGTACAATGTATATCCACCTTTTGCAGCAATGCAGGCTGCTATTCTCCCATGGAGACGATAGTAGAGATGCTGGATGTAGTCCTGTGGAACAGCTTGCCATGCCATTTCCAACTGGCGCCTCAGTTGGACCAGCATTCGTGCTGGACGTGCAGACCGCGTTAGACGACGCTTCATCCAGT
Organism: Schistocerca gregaria; assembly: GCF_023897955.1. NCBI lineage: Eukaryota > Metazoa > Arthropoda > Insecta > Orthoptera > Acrididae > Schistocerca > Schistocerca gregaria. The sequence continues at coordinate 200,150,587 of NC_064922.1, forward strand.
GCAAAACATGCTCAATGGGGGACAGATCCGGAGATCTTGCTGGCCAGGGTAGTTGACTTACACCTTCTAGAGCACCTTGGGTGGCACGGGATACATGCGGACGTGCATTGTCCTGTTGGAACAGCAAGTTCCCTTGCCGGTCTAGGAATGGTAGAACGATGGGTTCGATGACGGTTTGGATGTACCGTGCACTATTCAGTGTCCCCTCGACGATCACCAGAGGTGTACGGCCAGTGTAGGAGATCGCTTCCCTGACCATGATGCCGGGTGTTGGCCCTGTGTGCCTTGGTCGTATGCAGTCCTGATTGTGGCGCTCACCTGCACGGCGCCAAACACGCATACGACCATCATTGGCACCAAGGCAGAAGCGACTCTCATCTCTGAAGACGACACGTCTCCATTCGTCCCTCCATTCACGCCTGTCGCGACACCACTGGAGGCGGGCTGCACGATGTTGGGGCGTGAGCGGAAGACGGCCTAACGGTGTGCGGGACCGTAGCCCAGCTTCATGGAGACGGTTGCGAATGGTCCTCGCCGATACCCCAGGAGCAACAGTGTCCCTAATTTGCTGGGAAGTGGCGGTGCGGTCCCCTACGGCACTGCGTAGGATCCTACGATCTTGGCGTGCATCCGTGCGTCGCTGCGGTCCGGTCCCAGGTCGACGGGCACGTGCACCTTCCGCCGACCACTGGCGACAACATCGATGTACTGTGGAGACCTCACGCCCCACGTGTTGAGCAATTCAGCGGTACGTCCACCCGGCCTCCCACATGCCCACTATACGCCCTCGCTCAAAGTCCGTCAACTGCACATACGGTTCACGTCCACGCTGTCGCGGCATGCTACCAGTGTTAAAGACTGCGATGGAGCTCCATATGCCACGGTACACTGGCTGACACTGACGGCGGCGGTGCACAAATGCTGCGCAGCTAGCGTCACTCGACGGCCAACACCGCGGTTCCTGGTGTGTCCACTGTGCCGTGCGTGTGATCATTGCTTGTACAGCCCTCTCGCAGTGTCCGGAGCAAGTATGGTGGTTCTGACACACCGGTGTCAATGTGTTCTTTTTTCCATTTCCTGGAGTGTATAAAGTAGCTGGTTCCTGTATTTTTTAAACTAATAAAATAATAAAGGAAGTTCGCGTGTTGGAAAGGTATACATCTGAAGATTCGAACATTCAATAATTCTTAAATAACAATTTCGGATTAACATTTCTTTACAATTAAGGTTCATTATTAAAATATGTTATTCGTTAGGAAAAAGCGCGGGTTTTAAAATAAGAAAAGAACCTAATATTAACATTTATTGTTCTCGTGATTTCCCCGACACGATTTCGAATATTTCCTTAAAGAAAATATTCGCCCACACAATTTTTTACTGTTATCGCGAGTTAAATGTGCTTAAAAAGGAACAGTAAGGACTGAAAAATCGAAAGTTAAAGAATAATTTTGTTAGTTCAAATTGCTCTAATGATATACTGTGAACTAGGGATGAAGGAAAACGGGCAGATTCCACATTTCTAGATTTCCGGATAGCATTTGATACGGTGCTCCATTGCAGGCTGTTAACGAAGGTACTAGCATACGGTATAAGTTCACAGATAAGTGAGTGGCTCGAACACTTCTTAAGTAATAGATCGCAATATGTTTTCCTCGACAGTGTGTGTTCATCAGAGACAAGGGTGCCCCAGGAAAGTGTGATGGGACAGGGTGGGAAGCAGTGTGCGGTTGTTTGCTGACGATGCCGTGGTATAAGGTAAGGTGTCGAAGTTGAGCGACTGTAGGGGCGACGCAGGACGACTTAGACAAAATTTCCAGTTTGCGTCATGAGTACCAGCTAGACATAAATGCGGAAAATGTAAGTTAATGCGGATGAGTAATGAGAGCAAACCTGTAATGTTCGGATACAGTATTATTAGTGTCCTGATTGGCACAGTCAAGTCGTTTAAATATCTGTGCGTGACGTTTCAAATTGGTATGAGGTGAAGCGAATGGTCAACTTCGGTTTAGAGGGAGTATTTTGTTATAGTATGGTTCATCTGTGCCAGGTCGGTTTGGAGGAAGACATCGAAGCAGTTCAGAGGCCGGCTGCTAAATTTGTTACTGGCAGGTTCGAACAACACGTAAGTGTAACGGAGATGCTTCCGGAATTCAAACGGCAATCCCTGGATGGAAGGTGACGTTCTTTTTGAGAAATACTACTGAGAAAATTTAGAGAATGGCATTTGAAGCTGACTGCCGGTTGGTTCTAATGCCGCCGATGTACATTGCTCGTAAGGATAAGATACGAGAAATTAGGCTAATACAGACGGTCGTTTTCCCTCGCTTTATTTCAGTCGAACAGGAGAGGAAATGACAAATAGTGGTACAAGGTATCCTGCACTACGTACCTTACGGTAGCTTAGGGAGTATCTATGTAACTGCATATGTAGATATGTGGTATATGTAACATACGTAACAGAAAGAAGGGAAAATACGGTTTGCATTAGAAATGGTGTGATACCGCGCGCAGGCATTATATCTTCATACATTTGTCGGTGGTCGTGAAGGAAAGAAAATGATATTCAAAAATAATCGAAAATGACCAATCTCAGCGTCGATCCATAGCTTTCGGCTGTGGCAGACGGATTTCATGACTACCATTATAACCTTTAAATTTACTATTAGTTAATTAAAATACGGAGAACTACTCGGGAAAGTGTCAAACGAACAGCATTCTGTAGAACATTCTGGAGTACTTATATATGCAAGGAATCTTTTTCCCTTGATTTCATGATATGGCTATGTTGGACAAGCACGTTAGTGTACACGGAAGATGTACTCCCTTATGAGAATGCGCAACTCTTGTTGCGCAATGGTGTTTAGTGGGAAAGGACATATGTAACTCACATTCTGAACTCATTACGTGAGCAATATATTTGATTAACACATATGTCAGCCGGTAAACTTGCCATCAGGCATTTAAACAAAACAATAAAATATTATAGTATGAAGGCTTTCACGACCGGATGACATATTTTCTGGTAAACCTTCCGGGATGTAAAGTCGTGGTCCATGAAACTCTTCAGCTCCTAACGTTTCGTCCAGAGCTGCGCTGGACATCTTGAAAGAGGTGAAAGACTCACCGGTGGAGAAACACCCCTCTGAAGATGTCCAGTGCAGCTCTGGGAGAAACGTTAGGAGCTGAAGAGTTTCATGGATCACGACCTTACATCCCGGATGGATTGGCAGAAGATAATAAAACATTAGTTCAAAGGGTTGGAGTGATGGAATAGGCTCAGTCACACACACAGGTTTGACCTTATTCACTGCATTTATTCATAATGAAAACTCTTGGCAAAACTCACAAAACAAATCTCGGAATGCCGCATACATTACACCAATGAGAGCAGCCTTCAAAATTTACTTATGAATAAGATGTTGGTTCAAAAAGCCCTGAGCACTATGGGACTTAACATCAATGGTCATCAGTCCCCTAGAACTTAGAACTGCTTAAACCTAACTAACCTAAGGACAGCACACAACACCCAGTCATCACGAGGGAGAGAAAATCCTTGACCCCGCCGGGAATCGAACCCGGGAACCCGGAGGTGCAAACAGTCCAACACGATCCAGCAAAGGCATTCGTCACACATCACGAAGTGGAGGTATCCGTCAAATAAATACAACCCGCAACTATTCAGACTTGAGGATTGTAACATGAAATTATTCTCGTGCTCCCACCATTCTCGCGTGCAGGGGTCAGTTTTAAAGGGGCGACGCGATACTTCCAGGCGTTGGACAACTGGTAACTAATTTCGATATCTGACGCCCGCAGATATAATGCGGCAGGAGCCGGCTTTGGTATTTGAAGTAGAGGGGCATTCACAGGCATCCCCCAACTTACGAGCGCAGACGCGATAGTATGCCTTATATCTCCCAGCGTGAAACACTCCACCGCGGCCAAGTCGCTTTACCAACAGCAGTTGTGTCCGCACAGCCTGCTGCTCACTGACGCAGCAAGACTCTACCAGCCGTTCCGCTCCTCTTATGTTAGTATTTAGCACCACCCCTCTTCTCTACGCCGACAGCATTCACGTCCCATGCACACCCCAAAACAAGGCGCCTGGCTGTCGCCCCGTTTCTCTCTGCTCTCTACACTGCCCTCCCGTGCAGACACCCAGCGGCTCGCCATTCCTGCCAGACGGCGCGGAATCGAGTTTCCACCAGTCGATCGGCTGCGCGGTGAATTCGAAATGTGTGGACAACCGGCATACACATTTCACCAGTATCAATTTTTCATGCAAACGTCAGCACAGTGGAGGTTGTGGAGTTCATTCGGTGTTCAGTCGAATGAAATTCATTTGATAACTGTCTCAAAAGTGTTCGCCATCAACGTTCAGCACCAAGACAGCGCTGATAAACGTATCCAGCAACAGAGTTCTGATCCAACTGAAATCCGTAGCTGGAAACCAAACTGTCAACATTCTCTTCTATGGGGCTACATAGAAACGGTTACTGAAACGCATTTAACGTGTAAGACCAGCGCTGTCATAGTATTAAGAAGGGATGTATTCGACACACTGTACCAACTTTCTGGGAAAATTCTTGGTTATGAATCACGCAAGTGCTGTCGAAAATCCACGATACTCGCCGTATATTGCTGTCGAAGTGAATCCAGAGAGGCATACATTGTTTTGACGAAACGTATAGGACACTGCAAGACATTTAATCGTTACTTGCACGATAGTTTTCCAGGCAGATGAACATAGTCAAAGTGCATTGTGGCCAACAGTGATTATTTTAAAGGCGAATGATGCAGTTTTTATGTGTGTTGTACACAAACACACACACACACACACGCACACGAACACACACACACACACACACACACACACACACACACACACACACACACACACACACACACACACACTGTGGCTTTCCTTGCGAACGTACGAAGTTGCATCTTTCTAGAGTTTTCAGCCGTGTTTTAACTTTAGTGTTAGCAGTGTGTTGTTAACAAATGGCAACATCTGAACTAATGACTAATTGTTTCATCACACGTCCTGTATCTATTGCAAAATTTTGATTATAATTATAAAAATGTCGCCTAAACTGTGTGTGTCTCCCGAGCGAAGCAGGAATAGAATTCAGAAATTCTACCTTACCTCGACACGAGTGTTAGTCCCGCAATCTACACTCCTGGAAATGGAGAAAAGAACACATTGACACCGGTGTGTCAGACCCACCATACTTGCTCCGGACACTGCGAGAGGGCACAGCGGATACACCAGGAACCGCGGTGTTGGCCGTCGAATGGCGCTAGCTGCGCAGCATTTGTGCACCGCCGCCGTCAGTGTCAGCCAGTTTGCCGTGGCATACGGAGCTCCATCGCAGTCTTTAACACTGGTAGCATGCCGCGACAGCATGGACGTGAACCGTATGTGCAGTTGACGGACTTTGAGCGAGGGCATATAGTGGGCATGCGGGAGGCCGGGTGGACGTACCGCCGAATTGCTCAACACGTGGGGCGTGAGATCTCCACAGTACATCGATGTTGTCGCCAGTGGTTGGCGGAAGGTGCACGTGCCCATCGACCTGGGACCGGACCGTAGCGACGCACGGATGCACGCCAAGACCGTAGGATCCCACGTAGTGCCGTAGGGGACCGCACCGCCACTTCCCAGCAAATTAGGGACACTGTTGCTCCTGGGGTATCGGCGAGGACCATTCGCAACCGTCTCCATGAAGCTGGGCTACGGTCCCGCACACCGTTAGGCAGTCTTCCGCTCATGCCCCAACATCGTGCAGCCCGCCTCCAGTGGTTTCGCGACAGGCGTGAATGGAGGGACGAATGGAGACGTGTCGTCTTCAGCGATGAGAGTCGCTTCTGCCTTGGTGCCAATGATGGTCGTATGCGTGTTTGGCGCCGTGCAGGTGAGCGCCACAATCAGGACTGCATACGACCGAGGCACACAGGTCCAACACCCGGCATCATGGCGTGGGGAGCGATCTCCTACACTGGCCGTACACCTCTGGTGATCGTCGAGGGGACACTGAATAGTGCACGGTACATCCAAACTGTCATCGAACCCATCGTTCTACCATTCCTAGACCGGCAAGGGAACTTGCTGTTCCAACAGGACAATGCACGTCCGCATGTATCCCGTGCCACCCAACGTGCTCTAGAAGGTGTAAGTCAACTACCCTGGCCAGCAAGATCTCCGGATCTGTCCCCCATTGAGCATGTTTTGCACTGGATGAAGCGTCGTCTCACGCGGTCTGCAGGTCCAGCACGAACGCTGGTCCAACTGAGGCGCCAGGTGGAAATGGCATGGCAAGCCGTTCCACAGGACTACATCCAGCATCTCTACGATCGTCTCCATGGGAGAATAGCAGCCTGCATTGCTGCGAAAGGTGGATATACACTGTACTAGTGCCGACATTGTGCATGCTCTGTTGCCTGTGTCTATGTGCCTGTGGTTCTGTCAGTGTGATCATGTGATGTATATGATCCCAGGAATGTGTCAATAAAGTTTCCCCTTCCTGGGACAATGAATTCACGGTGTTCTTATTTCAATTTCCAGGAGTGTATGTAGGAACTTGCGAGGTAGCCGATTAAGTTCTGCCGGAAGTAGAGCTGCGATGGTAGGTGCCGAATCACGCCCGGATACCTCATTTGGTAGAGTATTTACTGTTTCCACGAAACGCAAACGTTCCGGTTCAGCGTCTCGGTACAGCACACAGTTTTAATATGAAAGGAAGTTTCATATAAGTGCACACTCCACTGTAGAGTGAACTTCCTTTTATTTTCGCACACACACACACACACACACACACACACACACACACACACACACACAAACACGCATACATTACATGAGGTTACTCACGAGCAGCCTCATTTTGGGTTGATTCCACCTTAAGTCACGTCCGCACCCGGGAGCTGAGAGGTCAGCGAGACAGAATGTCAATCCTAAGGGCCTGGGTTCGATTCGCGGCTGGGTCAGAGATTTTCTCCGCTCAGGTACTGGGTGTTGTGTTGTCCTAATCATCATCATTTCATCCCCATCCTAATCGCCCAAATGGCGTCTAATCGAAAGACTTGCACCCGGCGAACGGTTTATCCGTTCACATGATCTAAAGTCACGAGTACTGCACCTATGTAAAAGTGGATTAAACACATGTACCTAGGATGCAGGGTCGCTAATACAGAAGGAATTATGGTACGGAAAAAAATTTCTTTAAATTTTTCCTATCTACCTTCCAACTTCAACAAATAAAAGCCCTGCTCGGACCTGCCTTGGCCACACCACGAGCTGTTTACATGAATACCACTAAGCTATTCAAGGGCAAAAATTCTGAGAGCATGGCGCAACTACTATCGCGGTCCGCTCAGAGGGAACCAATAGAGTGCAAGGGATGTATAAAATGAGGCCCCGGGCGATCAGCAAAGAGACGTAGCCACAAAGGTGACGCTCTCTTCTCTGCTGGCTCCCGAACCGAATAGACGCACCTTCCCTTGTCTCTCTGACGGCTTCATCTCAGCACTGCTGTTTCACCAGCTCTGTACTAGCGGCATCCTCCTGGTGATACTGTATACCGAAATTGAATAAATTTTCATTAAGGTTTAGCTTGACATTTTGCTTCTACATCTACATGTACATCTACATCCATTCTCCGCAAGCCACCTGACGATGTGTGGCGGAGGGTACCTTGAGTACCTCTACCGGTTCTCCCTTCTATTCCATTCTCGTATTGTTCGTGAAAACATTGTCGGTATGCCTCTGTGTGGGCTCTAATCTGTCTGATTTTATCCTCCTGGTCTCTTCGCGAGATATACGTAGGAGGGAGTAATATACTGCTTGACTTCTCGAAACTTCAACAGAAGCCCGTACCGATCTACTGAGCGTCTATCCTGCAGAGTCTTTCAGTGGAATTTATCTATCATCACCGTAACGCTTTCGCCATTACTAAATGATCCTGTAACGAAATGCGCTGCTCTCCGTTGAATCTTCTCTAGCTCATCTAGCAACCCTATCTGGTACGGATCCCACACTGCTGAGCAGTATCCAAGCAGTGGGCGAACAAGCGTACTGTAACCTACTTCCTTTGTTTTCGGACTGCATTTCCTTAGGATTCTTCCAATGAATCTCAGTCTGGACTCTGCTTTACCGAAGATAAACTTTATATGATCGTTCCATTTTAAATCACTCCTAATGCGTACTCCCAGATAATTTGTGGAATTAACTGCTTCCAGTTGCTGACCTGCTATATTGTAGCTAAATGATAAGGGATCTTTCTTCCTATGTATTCGCAGCACATTACACTTGTCTACATTGAGATTCAATTGCAATTCCCTGCACCATGCGTCAATTCGTTGCAGATCCTCCTGCATTTCAGTACAATTTTCCATTGTTTCAACCTCTCGATATACCACAGCATCAACCACAAAAAGCCTCACTGAACTTCCGATGTCCTCTACAAGGTCATTTATGTATATTTTGTGAATAGCAACGGTCCTACGACACTCCCCTGCGGCACACCTTAAATCACTCTTACTTCGGAAAACTTCTCTCCATTCAGAACGACATGCTGCGTTCTGTTATCTAGGAACTCTTTAATCCAATCACACAATTGGTCTGATAGTCCATATCCTCTGACTTTGTTCATTAAAAGACTGTGGGGAACTGTATCGAACGCCTTGCGGAGCCGGCCGCGGTGGCCAAGCGGTTCTAGATGCTTCATCCGGAACCGCACGACTGCTACGGTCGCAGGTCCGAATCCTGCCTCGGGCATGGATCTGTCTGGTGTTCTTAGGTTAGTTAGGTTTAAGTAGTTGTAAGTTCTAGGGGACAGATGGCCTCCGATGTTGAGTCCCATAGTGCTCAGAGCCATTTGAACCATTTGAACGCCTTGCGGAAGTCAAGAAACAGGGCATCTACCTCTGAACCCGTTTCTATGGCCCTCTGAGTCTCGTGGACGAATAGCGCGAATTGGGTTTCACACGACCGTCTGTTTCGAAACCCATTCTGATTCCCACAGACTAGATTTCTAGTCTCCAGAAAAGTCATTATACTCGAATATACTACGTGTTGCAAAATTCTACAACTGATTGACGTTAGAGATATAGGTCTATAGTTGCGTCGAAACGAAAGGACGGCCTAACCTCCCCTGTCCTTCTGACCGTCCTGAAACAACTTGCTGCCATCCGCGCTGGATGCTGTCCCACCTTTAGGTCCTTTCGTAAACAAAATATTTATAAAATTTCGACCGTATGCTATGATGTGCGACCTGCAGTAGCAGGGAGATCACACCTTGTAGTGCACTAGCCAGAACACCTGATGTCAGTCGCCGTCGTGTAGGCGCACGCAGGTCCCGCTTACGTACGTCGAAGCGCTACGCCTCACCAGCAATGAATTTCCACCTGGCTCTCCGCGTATGTCGTTGCGTGATCTACGCCAGTGTCGCTCTTTGCTGCGCTCTACAGAATCCTTCCTTGTTCGCCGCAAAAGCTGCAGCCTGATGACCGATTGCTGAGAACACTACCTTTACCATCACATTACACCGTCAACGCCCAGAGAGTCCAGATTCGACGCCACGGTCTTCCACGCCTCATCATCGCTGCCAGGATCGTCGACTCCGCGTCACGACTCTCCACCATCGTTGCTGCCAGATTCCTGTGCGTCAACTCCACCTGCGACGCCACCCCCACCGCCTCCGACACCGCCGATGCCTGCATGCTGTCCGTGTCCTCGACACGTTCTCTACAAACCGTAAGTGCCGTCTCCAGTTTGAGTTTCCGCGTATGCTTACGTTCACAGTGTCCATCGTAGGAGTGTCTTTGTTTTCATTTCTTGGATAGGTGCCTTCATTTTTGTAACAATGCCTACAGAAACTAGAACGAGTGACAAAGCGGAACAGAATGCTCCTGTCACAACCCGGTAGAGGAATTTCAAAGACAAATAGAGTGTTTAATCCAAAAGAACGAATTGCTAGAAGAAAAGTTAATCAGAATGTTAGAGGCAGAAAAAGAGTTAACCTGTCAAAATTAGAGACTCCGTGCACAGACAGTCACCATTAACCCTAATGATAATTCTAGGATAGAAATCGGGGTTCAGGCCGTTCTTGATATCATTTTTTAATTCAGAGTTCAGAATTTGAGTGACAGCTCGAGCAGCTACCACTGCAAATGCTACAACAGCAAAACCCTGTGGCCCTCAGTGTAGCGAAGGAAGACAAGTACCCATTAAAGGATCTGAATAAGCAGAACTGACCAGGTTTGCCGCTATCGTCAGCGCCTGCAAAGCGGGCAGTGAGACAAGCCCATACGGACTGCTATATCAAGTCGGGGTTCTTGCATCTGAGTCACAGCAATATCAACCACGACAGGCACAACTACATCCTCATATTTACCTCATCCTTCCAGCTATGAATTTTACATCCTCTTTTTCCGGAAAATCAAATAAAAACATCAACACATTCATTCAAATTCAAAACGTTTGGGATCGCCGCTCGCGGGCGATGCAAGAATTTATATGGAGTCCCTAGGAGAGTTAAAAAAAGCAGGGAAGTTTGATTCCCTTGGCACGGGAGTTAGTAGAGGACTATTCTGACAAAAGAAGAGTGAGTTATTGTCGGGATCAGTTTTCTTCTTTGCGGCATAAGCTGAATGAATAGTCTGAGGCTTTTGCTGACAGAATACTGACTGTTTCGTGCCGCACCTTTGCATCAGGGCCAGCTGCTATGCGAAATGATGAGCTCAGAGAGGAAGGTGCGTATTGAGCAATAGACCTCTTTATCAGAGGGATACACCCACACATTGGGGTTTAGGTTAAGACATTAAATAAGGAGAACCATCTTCCATTTTCTTTATTGTATTTCAGTTACCCATCGCGGCAGGCTGGCAGCAGCATATACGCTGCTCTTCAGCCAAAAGACGTAGAACAAACAATACAAGACAGTGACAAATATACAAAGGAGAGAATGCGGTGAACATAGATATAAAAAAGGGGGAACATCATGGAAGGCAACAGACAAAAAAAGGGGCGACTGTAGAATGGAGATAAAAAACTGTTGAAGAGTAGTGCACACAAAAAGCCACACACTACAAGAATTACAAGAACACAAGGCACAGTATGAATGCAGCATAAAAAGTATTGACAGATGGTGTAGCACATAACAAACACTGACGGCGACCTCAAGGCAGTACACAATTAAAATCACACCTCTTGACACACAGAGAAACAGCAGTAAACACAACACTGATGTGGCACACTGACGATGATCAAAACGGAGGATCTGCCAGGCGCAAGGAGATGAGGGAGACCAGAAGAAGGGTGGGAGGGAGGGAGGGGAAGAGAGAGGGGGGATGTGCGTGGTGCGCGCTGAAGAGAGCCAGGTAGGGAGGGATGCGGGAAGGAAAGAGGCAAGTAGGGAGTGCAAGGTCTCGAGGGGGAGAGGAGGAAAATCTGCTCTGGGAGAAGGAGGGAAGAGGAGAAAGGGGGCCCAGGGGAGGGGAGGGGGGCGCAACGAGGCCACGTTATAGTTCGAAGGAAGGGTAGTTATCATGGCGAAGTTCGTCATCCGGGAGGGGGAGGCGCTGGAAATTGCCCTGATGAAGGAGATGGAGGGTGTGGAGGTGGAGACAGGGAGGGATACAGCGATAGAGGTGCGGCAACGGGCGGGGGGTGGAGAGGAAGGAGGAAACCAGAGGGTGGGGGGATCAAGCCTGTGGACAATGTAAAGGATGTGGAGATGTTGGAGGAACAGGAGGAGGTTGGGGAAGGGGATCAGTTCATACAGGAACCGTGTGGGGGAAGGAAGGCGGATACGGAAGGCAAGGCGGAGCGCATGGTGTTCAAAGATTTTGAGGGCCTTGTAAAAGCGGGTGGGAGTGGAGATCCAGGCAACACTGGCATAACAGAGGATAGGACGGATGAGAGATTTGTAAGTGTGGAGGATGGCAGAAGGACGCAATCCCCATGTCCGGCCAGAAAGGAGTTTCAGCAAGCAGAGGCGGGAATGGGCTTTCTGCTGGATGGTCTGGAGATGATGGGTCCAGGTGAGGTGTCAGTCGAGGGTGAGGCCAAGGTATCTCAGGGTGGGGGTGAGCTGGATGCGACGACAGTATAGGGTGAGGTGGAAATCATGGAGGCGAAAGGAGCGAGTGGTGAAGCCAATGATGACTGCCTGGGTTTTGGAGCGGTTCAGATGGAGGAACCACTGGTTACACCAAGTGGTGAACTGGTTAAGGTGGGTTTGGAGGGTACGTTGGGACCATTGAAGGGTAGGATAGAGAGCCAGGAAGGCAGTGTCATCAGCATACTGGAGAAGGTGGACTGGTGGGGGTGGCTTGGGCATATCAACAGTATACAAGAGGTAAAGGAGAGAGGAGGGGACAGAACCCAGGGGACGCCAGCTGTGGGATAAAAGATACGGAAGTTGGTGTTGTGGAGGGTGACATAGGAAGGACAGTGCGAGAGGTAGGAAGCAACCAGACAGACAAAATTGATAGGCAAGGCGTAGGTTTGGAGTTTAAGGAGGAGACCAGGATGCCATACACGGTCATAGGCATTTTGGAGGTCAAGCGGAACAAAAATGGTGGAGGGACGGGAGTTGAGCTGGAGGGACAGAAGGTGAACGAGGTTTAGAAGTTGGTCTTCAGCAAAGAAGGATGGTCGGAAGCCACACTGGTTAAGGGGGAGAAGGTGCTGTTGAGTAAGGTGCTGATGGATACAGTGGGAGAGGATAGATTCAAATAACTTACTGAAGGAGGTGAGGCAGATGGGATGATAGGAAGAGGCAGCAGAAGGGAATTTGTTGGGTTTGAGAAATAAGAGGATGTGGGAGGTCTTCCACAAGTCAAGAGTAGAAGCCAGTAGGGAGGATGACAATATAGAGATGGGTGAGGACAGTCAGGAGGGAATAGGGGCTTTCTCGAAGGTGGCGGTAGGTGACACAGTCGTGACCAGGGGCCGTGTTGCATTTGGACTGGAGGATAAGTTTAATGTCTTGTGCTGTGATGGGGATGTTTATTTCAGAGGGGTAACAGCCCCAAGTACTGGAGACTAGGAGCAAGTGGAGTGACCAAGGTATAGGCACGTTCCATGACGCTGGGGAAAAGAGAATAATCAAAGTGGGGATCATCTGAGATGGAGAAGACAACGGAAAGGTGGGAAGCGAAGTTGTTGGCCTTATTGAGGTTGTCAGGAAGGGGGCGATCTTTATGGAGAAGGGGGTAGTGGGGTGTGGAAAGGGAACCAGTAGGGTAATGGAAGGCGGACCAGTACTTGGAGGAGTTGATAGGGAGGGTGGCGTTGAGTCATGTGCAGGCCTGGCGCCAGTCTCAGAGTTTTGTTGCTGTAATATGGTTCTGTACGTGTTGCTGGATTTGCTGATGGCGTTGGAGTGTATCCCTGTCACGAGAGCGCAGGAAGGAGCGATAGAGGCGGCGGGAATCACGGAGGAGGAGGGCAGCCCATGGAGGGAGAGTGGGACAGTAAGGGTGGATGGTTTTAGTAGGAACATGGGCCTCCACAGTGTCAGTAATTACCTTCTGAACGAAGGTCGAGGTGTGGATGATGTCGTCAAGATGGCGACAGGTGAGAGAGTGGCTTTTGACCTGGGTGGAGATGGAGTCCCGGTAGGCATCCTAGTCGGCAAGGTGATGGTCATGGACGACCTTGGGAGGGGGTGCAGGGTGAGTAGTCAGGTGGGGGGGGGGGGGGAGTGAGCAGACGCTATGGTGAGAAGGACAGGGAGATGATCGCTACGTGTGACAACAAGGACAGCGACGGCGATGCGCCCAAGGAGGTTAGCGGAGGCAATGACAATATCAGGGGTGGTGTCACTTTTGGGTTGGGTGTGCTGGGGAAGGAGAACAAGGTCACCTTGGATCGTGGAGAGGAACTGATGCCACCGCCGAAGGCCGGCATGCTTGCGGTTATGGATGTTGAGGTCGGCGGCAATCACATAGGTGGAGAATGTGCCGACAATTTGCTAGATGAACTCATAAGGAAGAGGAACAGTGGAGCAGACATAGATGTGGCACAGGTAATGGTGAGGGAGGGAAGAAGAAGCTGAGGATAAGGTGTTCAGTAGGGTCATTGAGGAGAGGTTGCGGCTTGATGGGTATATGCTTAAGGTGACCAATCGTGACTCCACCCTACGCATGAGCACCAGGAGCGACAGTGTTGTGGTGGATATAGGGAGAGGTGCAGACAGAATGGTGGGGCTGGAGAAAGGTTTCGTTCAAGAGGAAGGTGTCGACCTGGTGGTGAGAGAGGGTGTGCATGAGGTGGTGAATGTTCTAGAGTACAACGGTAAGGAACCAGACGATGTCCTCGGCTGTGGGGGGTGGATGGAGGGAAATGTTGGGATGGACAGGGGCATCAACGGGACGAACAGGGAATGTAAGCTCAGGGGTGGCTGGAGGGGGTTTAGCTTTACACTTGTGGGAGCAGGTGGGATGGGGACCATTGCAGGTGTTACAGGAAGGAGGAGCAGTGAGGTTTGTGGCAGTTTTTAAGAATGTGGTAGGCCTTGAAATGGGGACAGGTGGGAGTCAGGTGGTTATTGTACATCAGGCGCCGCTGGCAATGGTAGGATTGGGGAGGGGATTTGGAGGATTCAACAGGGTGGCGACGGTGGAATATAAGGGCACCCTGGGTGAAAAGATGGTCAATGTGGGGGGGGGGGGGACTCAGAGAAGACCCGTATGAGGTAGGTGGCACCAGAGGCATTGTGGATATGGCGGGCAGAGCGGGTTTCCATGTCCGGGTGGGAGTTCAGTTGTGCCAACACTTCGTCCTCCGTGATCACCGGGCTGAGCTCGGTGATCACAGAGGTGTAGATGGGGGGGGGGGGGGCATGGGGAGGCTAGGGCTGATGAGGAGTGGAAGCGGAAAGGAAGGGTGTCAGAGAGGCGTGGGGGACAATCATGACTCGTAGGAGTTTACGAAGGAAGTCTGTGTGAAAGGATAGGGACGGAGACTTGATAAGGATTGAGACCCTGTGGGGAATGAGTTGGGAAATGGGATTAAGAGGTAAGTACTTTCGTATCTCCACGGTGAGGGTACGAACGTTGAGGAACTTAGGATCGGGGTTGACAGGACAAAGGTGTGGAGGGTGGGGGCCGGGGTATGGGCGGCTGGAGGAGGGGTGGTGTCCACAGACGACAGGAGGAGGGGGAGGTGGTGTTGACTTTTTGTGGGAAGTGGCGGGAGCAAAGTCGATAATGACGCGCTTTTGGGGGTTTTTTGGAGACTGGAGGCTGGGAGGAGGGAGGAGGGACGGGGAGGAGAGGGAGGTGGCGAGTGGCAGATCCCTGTGGCGTAGTGGAGGTGTCGGGAAAAGCAGCCGATTCAGTGGTGGCGACGGTGGCTCGGCGCGACGTGATGCGTGCGGGATATGCAGACGATAAAGCGATGGGGTGGTTGAGAGAGGGGAAGCCGACCACCTGAGGGGTGGCAGCAGAGGCGTATGTGAGGGCAGGGATAGTATTGGGAGCCGTTGAGGGTGTGGAGGCTGGAGGAAGAGTGAAGAGGTGTGGGTATTCAGCAGGGGAAGATATAGGGGGATGGGTAAGTGGGGTAAGAGAAGGTGAGATGTAAGGAGGAAGGCCAGGGGAGGCATTCCAGGAAGTGACTGTGGGAGACAGGGAGGGGGAGGTCTAGATGATAGTGGCGGTGGGAGGACTCATAGCAGACGAAACAGCGACTGACGGACTGAGGGGCAGCAGGCAGCGGCTACAGCGATGGTCGGCGACGAACAGACGGACGGACAGACGGACAGCAGGCAGCGGCAGCGGCGGCGGCGGCGGCGAGCAGGCAGGCGGACTGACGAACAGCTACAGCAGTTAGCGGCAGGCGGGCGGACAGGCAGACAGACAGACACAGTCTACGAAGGTGGAGATTCCACCCTTAGACCCACGTCGCAACCCGGAAAACTAAAAATTAAAATGGCTCTGAGCACTATGGGACTTAACATGTGTGGTCATCAGTCATCATGTGTAGAACTTAGAACTACTGAAACCTAATCAACCTAAGGACGTCACACACATCCATCCACGAGGCAGGATTCGAACCTGCGACCGTAGCGGTCTCGCGGTTATGGACTGTACCGCGTACAAACGCTAGGCCACACCAGACGGCCCGGAAAACCAAAGATAAGTCACAGGGGAGGTGACTATCGATACGGGTTACAGAGGTAATTAGGTCAGCAAACCGAGCCACCGCTGCTCAATAATCAGATTTATTTAATTTAAGAATTTACGTTGGCTCATAAATCGCATTAATGAGGTTATACCTCCTGAATGTGGACACATTAACACACTACTGGCCATTAAAATTGCTACACCAAGAAGAAATGCCGATCATAAACGGGTATTAATTGGACAAATATCTTATACTAGAACTGACATGTGATTACATTTTCACGCAATTTGGGTGCATAGATCCTGAGAAATCAGTACCCAGAATAACCAGCTCTGGACGTAATAACGGCCTTGATACCCCTGGGCATAGAGTCAAACAGAGCTTGGATGGGGTGTACAGGTACAGGTGCAAATGCATGATACCACAGTTTATCCAGACTAGTGGCTGGCGTATTGTGATGAGCCAGTTACTCGGTCATCATTGAGCAGACGTTTTCAATTGGTGAGAGATCTGGAGGATGTGCTAGCTAGGGGATGCAGTCGAACATTTCCTGTATCCAGAAAGGCCCGTACAAGACCTGCAACATGCGGTCGTGCATTATCCTGCTGAAATGTAGGGTTTCGCAGGTATCGAGTGAAGGGTAGAGCCACGAGTCGTAACACATCTGAAATGTAACGTCCACTGTTCAAAGTGCCGTCAATGCCAACAAGAGGTGACCGAGACGTGTAACCAATGGCACCCCATACAATCACGCCCGGTCATACGCCAGTATGGCGATGACGAATACATGCTTCCAATGTGCGTTCACCACGATGACGCAAACACGGATGCGACCATTTTGATGCTGTAAACAGAACCTGGATTCATACGAAAAAATAACGTTTCGCCATTCGTGCACCCAGGTTCGTCGTTGAGTAAACCATCGCAGACCCTCCTGTCTGTGACGCAGCGTCAAGGGTAACCGCAGCCATGGTCTCCGAGCTGATAGTCCATGATGCTGCAAACGTCGTCGAACTGTTCGTGCAGATGGCTGTTGTCTTGCAAACGTCCGCATCTGTTGACTCTGAGATAAGAGACGTGGCTACGCGATCCGTTACACCCATGTAGTTAGGAGGCCTGTCATCTCGACTGCTAGTGATACGAGGCCGTTGAGATACAGCACGGCGTTCCGTATTACCCTCCTGAACCTCCGATTGCTGATTCTGATAACAGTCATTGGATCTCGGCCAACGCGAGCAGCAATATCGCGATACGATAAATCACTATTGCGATGGGCTACAATCCGACTAATATCAAAGTCGGAAACGTGATGGTACGCATTTCTCCTTCTTACACGACGCATCACAACAACGTTTCACCAGGCAACGCCTGTCAACTGCTGTTTGTGTATGAGAAATCGGTTGGAAACTTCCCTCATGTCAGCACTTTGAGGGGTCGCCACCTGCGGCAACCTTGTGTGAATGCTCTGAGAAGTTAATCATTTGAATATCACAGCATCTTCTTCCTGTCGGTTAAATTTAGCGTCTGTAGCACGTCATCTCCGTGGTGTAGCAATTTCAATGGCCAGTATTCTATCTTAATAAAGGCAAAGGAGTGTAACACGAATCTACGACTATAAAACCTAGCAACGCGGATTGGACCTTTTCCTTAACTGAATGAGAGCACAAGATTCTAGATCACGTTCTTTCCATCAGTATCTAATCACAGAAATAATGCTGGAATGTGCAGCGATGCTCAATGGGTCAATGGCTACCCTTTTAACTTCTATAAACTGCAAGGCTGTTCGTGCTAAGCCCGGAGGTCCTTATACCACCTGTTCTGCTCTTCTGGTCCATAAAAGGGTCCCTAGGTGGTTGTTCTGATCGTGGTGTTATGCTGATCACGTGTGATGCCACTGCAACCACAGTGGTGCGGGTACACGACACAGTTCCGCGAAAGTACCTGGAGTTCCGGATAAGATACGCAGCTAATTATTCCCTATCACGCGGTACAGAATACTGCGTCCTTATCAGACGGACCCTGAAACGCCAGTGTCTCATTTCTACCAAGATCGAGTGCGGCTTGCCGCTTCGCTATTGTGGCTGTCCAACCGCAACATTTTAACAAAATTTTCACCAATGATCGCTACTGCCTTTCGACTGTGAGTGAGCGGAAGACGCTGCTGACGTCACATCGATCGGGCCAATCACAGCCGCTTGGTGGGAGTCGCTGCTCGTCCTCAAAGCTTCGCAGATACCTCCTTTGTGCCAGGGTCTAAACGGACACGTTCCGCTCCTTTGTCCACACTCAAAAAATATGCAGTGGCCGAATTCGCGGAGAAACATTTCTTCCTGGCATTATGGGGCGGGACGTTTCGTGAGCCCTGGGTCCCACGGCCGAGGGGGAAAGAGTGTCTCCTTACATTATTCACATTGCACAGAGGTTCTGCTCACCTCGCAGCATTCTGCCGGAGATGCCGCCTGCCCGTCGGTCTACATCAAAGTGGGACCAGCAGCTCCTAGGGGGCTGCAGGTTGTAAATATTAGACCTTCAGACTAACAAGCTGCTCGATTCACGTCACCGGCTCCGTGATTAAAATCCCACACAAAACACTGTCCGCAAAAGTTATTTGCTCATCCCTTAGCCATTTCTGTTAGCATAGTGCGAGGGAACCCAAATTTGTTCACACCACTGCTGCTACTTGTCATTACTACTGTAATTAATTATTAAAAAACGCAGAGTAGCGATTGACGTAGGCCTTTTGCTCCCAGTTCACGACGCGTATAGGTTGCCACCTTGCAACCGTTAGACTATCAGTTAAAGGACAAAACCGTGCTGTGAGGAAGATTAGAGAAGCCTTTGACGTTTTTTCTGTAAATTTAAAAAATGCTTCTAATGGCTCTGAGCACTATTGGACTAAACTTCTGAGGTCATCAGTCCCCTAGAACTTAGGTCTACTTAAACCTAACTAAGCTAAGGACATCACACACATCCATGTCCGAGGCAGGATTCGAACCTGCAACCGTAGTGGTCACGCGGTTCCAGACTGTAGCGCCTAGCACCGCTCGGCCACCCAGGTAGACTCTGTAAATTTAATTAATACCACAACTAATGTTGTTATTACCAGATTTCCCAGTGAGATGTCAGTGTGACAGCTGTCAAATGTTTAAATCTCCTGGCAAACACGCTGCCTTACTTAGAAGGCAGGGTCTACGCGGCCCCCTCTCTCTCTCCACGAGCGCTTGGCGTACTGCCATGTGTCTCATGTCTGTGCCTCCCTCTTTTCCCCACTCCCCACACCAAGGTAACGCACTCCGGAGCACCCCCACTTCTCCGTAATGACGGGGGCTGCGTATTGTAGCGTGCACTCGCGAGGCACCAAAAGCGTGGGTGACTCTTTCTTAGTCGCCACTCACAACTCAGGAAGATTAGCCAAACTACGTAAAGAGGACGATAGGGGTTCAAAGGCGCGTCAGTGACGAGGTCATCTGAAATGGAGCGCAGCCACATTGTATGAAACGAAACATCCTGCAGTACGCCATAACTGATTTGGGAAAGTGATGAAAAAATCTGGATGACAAGGCAGAGATTTGAGCCACCATTGTCAAAAATTAGAGGCCAGGTTCTTCCCACTGGAACATTACCCTCTGTGTATAGCAAATGTTGTGCCTTCTGGATGTGCGTGATACAGATGGGTGAAACAGAAAATACATTTCTTTTTCAATAACAACTCCTTTTCCTTCTCCTTCTTCCCTACCCCTATATCAATTTTGTCTCTCCCCCCCTCTCTCTCTACCTGTCTCTCTCTCACTCCACGTCTATTACGTCATCTACTTTCGATATTGTTAAATACGTTTATTGTAAAAACAATTTTGTCAAAGTTCTCCAGCAACCCTGTCACTCAGTTCTGTCTCCAAGTTCCACATGTGTGGCACTCTCAGCAGTAACATGTCCTGCAGCAGGCCCCCTCTGGCGGTGCCAGTGACACCCCACACACCTAAAAACAAGGTCGATGACGCCCGGGAAAATAGCAAAGCACTTCGAAACGGCACAGTTTCCCTCTCCCGAAACTTTGGGCCCCACCCTCGCCAGTAGCCACAGTAATACCATAATTAAATGAAAACCAATAAGTAGAAAAGAAAACGCCGGTCATATACAGAAACAGCTATTGTTCATAAACTGACTTTATCTGAGAGATGTGTGCCCTCCACTCCTTAGCAGTAGATGTATCTTTAATCATCAGAGTAATCAGGATAACAAGCTGTACTAACTCGAAGAGCCATTTAGAGCGTGGCAGGAGATTACACGTCATCCAGGCCTCCACCCTACTCAGCTTCACGAAGTTGCTAAGATTAACCCGATCCTCCTGCCTTATATGACGTCGGGCGTCTACTATCGTAGCTACGAGCCAACCCTTCGTGGGCTGCTCAGATGTTACTTAATGGCTTTCGCCATGTTTCTCTTATCTCGTTATTGGATATCTTCCTTGGCAACACATTTTCTATAGATCATAGAGTAGCTAATGAAAAATAAGTCTTACAGGCAAATATTGATGCCGAGGGAGTATTTTTAAGCGTTTCATATCTAGCTGTATCAAAGACGTGTATTAGCCACTCCAGAGTTCCGTCCCCACGTAGTGTGCTCCGAGGTATATTAACCAATCAAGGCAGCTTTAAAGTTGTCAGAATCTACATAAACAAGGAAGGAGAGAAGTTGTCATGACCGACGGCAAGAATCCAAAATGATCTGAACACTTAATCTTCTAATTAAGCGAACATTGTACGTGAAATTCGTTGAAATTTGACATTTTCTGTTTTCTACTCCATAATGTGGACTTCTATATACATATATATTTTGGTATATAATACATTAAACTCAGACAATTGTGAGACCTCCAAATAATTTTTTGAATGTTGACGTGTGACAGTCAAATTTCGGGGCTACGGATATACTGCCATAGTTGAGCAGTCATATCGTAGGAACTACATAGTCTAGAATACTGTGAATTACTTTGTTTTGTGCCCCCTGATAGGTCCCACAAAATGGCATTACAAATAAACAAATCATTCCTCTGTTTCTGATACTAGTTTTCATGAAAGTAGTGTGATTGCCAGCTATATTTTGTAGTAAGATAACTTCTATTGCTTTTTATACATAAATAATATGATTAAACATAAAAGTAGCTTCAAGAAACGCAAATTTGCGGGTAAAAAAAATGCGAGACCAACATTTTTGAAAACACCGATGAAAAGCCAGGTCGTGCTTTGTATCCACCTCCATCAAACACTTGGTGTAAATATAGGCAAGCTGAATTTTCTGACACCCTGCATGATTTTACATATAAACATTCTCTTCCTTTGGCAGTAATAGAGGCAATCAAATCTCTTTACAGAGATTTGGAAATCCTGAGGTACTACAGCAGTGTTCACATGGGAAGACCCAAAATATGAATGAGTCGGCCGGCAACGGTGGCGGAGCGGTTCTAGGCGCTACAGTCTGGAATCGCGCGACCGCTACAGCCGCAGGTTCGAATCCTGCCTCGGGCATGGATGTGTATGATGTCCTTAGGTTAGTTAGGTTTAAGTAGGTTTAAGTAGTTCTAAGTTCTAGGGGTCTGATGACCTCAGAAGTTTAGTCCCATAGTGTTCAGAGCAATGAATGAGTCCTTCAATAATGTTGTGTGTTGCCGTGTGCCTAAAAATGTATTTGTTGGCCTTGTGAATCTAAAGTTAGTAGTGTCAGATGTTCCAATAACTTTTAATGGTGGGAACTATAAAAGACTTATGGTTCAGGAGAAGTTAGGGGTAAGATTTGGACAGAACACAGCTAAAGGGCTGCGGGAACTGGATGAGGTTCGTGTAGGTGCAGCAGTGTTAGCTGCTCAGCAAATGACAAAAACAGCAAGAAAGAGAAGGAGGAGGAAAGCACTGGGCTGTTGTGGCACTAAAGAAGACACAGACTACAGGCCAGGGCAATTGTAGTACAGGAAAGACGCAGAAATGTAAGTCTGCATAAGAATCTGTAATAAAAAATGTTTTAAACCTCAATATCTCCGAACTACATTTTTTGCAATAAATGACCAGTTTTCTAAACAAATACTGATATTAGAGACATGAAATTTTCGCAGCATGCCAAGTGCGAGATTCAATACATATTGAACTAGAATAATTTTAAAGTAATCTAAAGTAATTTTTAAAGTAAATTTTAAACCTCAATCTCTGATCTACATTTTTTTGCAAGAAATGACCCGTTTTCTAGAAGAATACTGATGGTAGAGACACGAAATTTTCACAGCATGCCAAGTGTGAGATTCAACACAAATCCTGAGTTGATTTGTTTTTATTTTCATTTATTTACAAATTTCTGTGAAAAATATCGAGGGAAAATATTGATTGTTTGAAAAAAAGGATAACATGCTCCACAATACAATTTTAGTAATAATTCTATTTCAGTGTATCTAGAAAGGTGCATTTAATAATTATGGAAAATGGGTGTCTTAAAACGTTTCCAAGATAATGGGCCACAAAGTTCGATAATTTAACATTGGCGGCGTAGGACATAAAACGTTCAATTAAATGGACACTATATTTTTGAAAAGATTAGAAACGTAACTTCTTGTGCCTCCTACCTGCAATTTCACCTATCCGCTGCTACTACTCGAAAACGCAGGCCAAGTATCATCTACCCATTACTCACCACTGATGCTTTCGAAGTCTGTGACTGAAGTGGTGCCGACCAGCGATAGGCGGCTGGTTAAGTCAGCGTTGACAGAGGGCCCTGAATTTTTTTTTCTTGTAGGTGTGGCGCTGCCCGCTGTTTCCACTGGCAGGTGGATCAGCGCTTTCTTGATGAAGTTTCGCAGCGCTGAGCTGATCGGTGTGCAGTCTATGCTTTAGAGCTGCACAAAACTTATGGTTCACTGTCTCCTTTTGAAGGAAAAGTTTGAATCATAAGTTGTAGTGGTAGAATAAGCTATGCACTGGCTTGACGAGTTACGAGCATACCAGATACTTTACTATTCCGGCACTAGGTGGCGGATTTCGTGGCATCCCGATAGAGGGTAGGTCTTGGTCCGCATGCTTGGTAATGTTCTTTGAAGTTCTGGAGCAGTGGGTTATGTTTTGGACCGCTTGCTATGAGTGTGTATGTTCCAGGTGAGACAGGGCGATGGGAACACTGAGATAGTCTAGCATTTAGCTGTAATCATTCCCTGTGTGACGCGCACACCCAATCGACGGAATTCTCTGCAATTGAGCAGGCCACAAACCCTTGGTACTGAATTCTGGAGCCATGCAGTTGGGTGTTCGGCGTACTGCGTAGCGTCTGACGTCCATCAGTACTTCAGGGTAAAACTGTTCGACTTGGTAATGGACGGTAAATCTATTCTTGTAGCAAGATACTGACTCTTCGACAACTTTACTGCGTGGCTTTTACGTAAACAAATGATCATACTTACTCTGGACATTTTCAACTTATTTTTCTCATTAATTACTTATACAACTCTCTGCGTTCATTCGTAAAATAATTGTGGAATAATTATTCAGTGCAATCCACCGTGATGTTTCTCATTTAATTACGTGTTCAACAAATGGTTCAAATGGCTCTGAGCACTATGAGACTTAACTTCTGAGCTCATCAGTCCCCTAGAACTTAGAACTACTTAAACCTAACTAACCTAAGGACATCACACAAATCCATGCCCGAGGCAGGATTCGAACCTGCGACCGTAGCGGTCGCGCGGTTCCAGACTGTAGCTTCTAGAACCGATCGGCCAACCCGACAGGCAAGTACGTGTTCATCTTCACCTACCTGTGTATGTCTGATGGTCTCATTAGCAACACATTCTACTATGCTCATGAAGTAACCATTGCGCGTGTGTACTAACTGACTGAAACTGACCTAAAGATGAGAGTTATCCACAGCTTTCGTGCGTCGTCCCGTTATACTGGATAATAGCTACAAAATCTGTGTATGGTGTATGCAAACAAAAACTACCTTAAAACGTAGTTACGAAAACGATAATAGATACGTGGTATCGATAGCTACGATGCCACGACACAGGTTGGCACTACCACACCGACACCGACGACAGCGCACTCTAGCAGGCGCTGTTCAGATCTACGAGCTCCGGTCCAGATTCTACCCATTTGATCAAGAGCAAACGCCACGGAAACATCGCTTCAATCTCGACTTGGTGTTGGGACTATGTACTACTTACGACGGGTCTAAGACTTCGCACCTCATTGCAAAGTTATGTAACTATGTATTAACTTGTGTTTTGCCTATAGTAAACATCTGTAAGCTGAAACGCACTACCTTTTCCTGCTCCTACTCACTTCCTACATTCGGCCAACCTTTCAGTTAGCAAGAGTAAACCCACACGCCGCCTTCCAGGAGGGATACAAAAAGATACACACCCAATCACTCGTTGAAGTATAAACGTGAAAGTGACAGCTTGTAGTGGATGGGAATACGTCAGCGTTTGAAGAGAATAAAATAGTCTGGTTGGATCTGCAGTCCCTGTCTGTCGATATAAATTCGAAATATAACATCGTTGTAACACTGAACTTTCTAGCCATCCTAAAAGTCTCTTTTATAGGTATTACCCAGACGCTTTCACTGGGGTGAAAATGCTATCTCTTCAGCACTTTATATGGGGTCCGTAACTTCTTCGTTGAACGGACGTTAAATATTAAGTTTCTTCATTTTTTACATCTTGCACATCTGCCATTGCAGATAATGGAGACAGAACAGTCTCAGGGCGGAGAAGAATAGGATTCAGAATAGAATGAAATGTGTTTGGGGATAACTAATGAATTCTACTCTGCTGAAATTTTGATAAGTGCCAACACCATATGTAAAACTAGAGAGATATTATATTATGAATTTATGAATTTCCCTTTCGATACCGTGAAGGTCAAACTAGGGATGGGATATTTAATGTCACGGTGACAAGACTGTTTCACGCACGTCGGTAAGCTTTCCTGGCCTTGTCATTGACGGTAAAATATGCGTGATTAGAAGGCGTCTTCTTTCGCTTCAAATCACTTCTTTAATACTCGCCCTTTCGACAGTGTGAGAGGAATACAGACGCGAGGAAAGCGAATTGGCAGCTTTTAAAATTATTTTTTCCAGATAGCCTCGCCCTTCCTCTAACAGTTAAAACAATCTATCCCTTGACGATGCCCCACTAATGTTAGCCCCGTAAGAGCAACACAAGTGAGCAAACATCCTTTTATGAGTGGACACAACACTAGTTGACGGTATGTTCAGCCAACGGCCTGCTGCAGAAGGAAAGGGTTGGACACGTCGATTGTTGTTGAGTTTGAAGAGCAATGTGACGGGACCTAATCACCCTTACTTTACTTCATCTCAACTCGGTATACACTGAAGCAACAGAAGAAATATTACGCATGGTACAAAAGGGCAGTGCATTAGCAGGATATCAAGCAGAATAACGCTTTCAAAGCTCGAAAATACCGCCGCCATGACTTTGCCGTCTGAAGCTGTGTCTTTGAACTTCTTTTTTTCTTTTTTTTAATTAACTAATTATTTTGTGTAAAGAAAACTTATGTTAGAGTAACACGTTTCACATCATTACGAAATTTCGTATTCATGGTCTATGGAACAAGGATTAATGTATGTATGTATCTCATCAGCCACGCAACGCGCAAGCAATTGCGCACAGATGGTCCTCCGTTGCTCTGCATGGTGTTCTGTTGGTGAGGAGCCGAGCGGGCACACAGCTTTCAGTGGCGCAACTGGAAGACAAGTGTCTCAGCACTACCAACAGAGACGTCCAGTTCAGCAGCGAGGTGTTTAATTCTCATCCATCGGTCAACTCGAATGAGAGTGTCCGCACGTTCCAGCATTGCACGAATCACAGCTGTTTGTGGCCGGCAGGAACCCCGGAGATCAGAGAGGTTTGTGTAACCTCGTTGCGATCATAACGGACGTCCCGCCCAAATAATCACCGTACTTTTGTTCAATACCAAATTTCAGTAGACACTCTGCTAGCCCTATGAATATCTGCGATGCTCTGCTGTTCTGCGAGAAGAAAGTCAGTGACAAACCTCCGTTACACAGGCAATTTTGAAGGCTACATATAGCCCCACGACCTATCGGAAGCTCATTAAAATATAGGGGCTGAAGCGAAAGTATTCTAAGATGTCCCACAACAAAATCCGCATTTTTTTCCAACCGAAACTGTTCGAGACAAAAATGCTTTCTATTACATATTCAACACCCGTCGTAAAAATATGTAATCCATTCGAGATCACGTGTCGATAGCACTCATTACTTCGTATGAGTGAGGATTCAGTTATGTTTCATTATAAATTATTAATGAGTGATTGGTCGGTTGCAGTTTAAAATAAACAGCACGATGGCAAGTGCTTCTAGGACATCTGCAAAGTGAATCGACAGCTTAGGATTGGCATCACGTTCTCTTTACCGATGAGTGTCCCAAATGCCTTCAACCAGACAGTGATTGAAAACGTGTTTGGAGGCAACCGTGTCAGTTTGAACGCCTTAGACATACTATCCAGCAAGTGCAGCTAGGTTGAGGTTCCCTGATGTTTTGGGGTGGTATTATGTCGGGCCGACGTACGCCACTGGTGGTCATGGAAGGCGTCGCAACGGCTGTACGATACGTGAATGCCATCCTCTGACCGATAGTACAACCATACCAACTATATCGGCATCATACTGGCGAGGCATTCATCTTCATGGACGAAATTTCGCCCTCCCCGCCCCCTCCCCCGTGCACATCTTGTGAATGACTTCCTTCAGGATAACGACATCGCTCGACTGCCTGCGATAGATTGAAAAGGGCTGTTTATGGATGACGTGATCCACCAACCACTCAGAGGGATCCACGTCGAATCGCCGTTGAGGAGTGGAACAATCTGGACCAACAGTGCCTCGATAAACTTCTGGATACTCTGCCACAAAGAATATAGGCATGCATCAATCCAAGAGGACGTGCTACTGGGTATTAGAGGTACCGTAGCCTGGACCACCACCTCTGAAGGTCTCTCTCTCCATGGTGGTACAACATGCAATGTGTGGTTTTCATGAGCAATAAAAATGGCGGAAATGTAGTTTATGTTGATCTTTATTCCAATTTTTTGTACTGGCTGCAGAACTCTCGGAACCGAGGTAATGCAAAACTTTTTTTTGTGTGTGTGCATTTAGGCAGATAGATGTCGTGGCAGGGAACTCTCCGGTGAAGTTACACGGAAAGGGATCGAAGAACGCAGGATGTACACACATCTTCCAACACCTCCAAGGTAGGCGCCAATACGCGTAACTGCTTAGAAAATGCCTTTAAACACGCGTTCCGTAATTGCAGTGTCAGAACAAAGTAAATGGCGTATATGCGATGTATGATTTTTTTTTAAAAAACGGAGAAAGCAAAATTAATAAAGAAGGTAAATGAATTCTTCACCCTAACGCAAGTACGTGAGACAATCTGCCACAGCATCACGAATACTTCAACGTTTATTTTTCATTTTAGTACTGACACATATGTTAGGTCACCGGAATCGAATATTATAAAAAGACATCTCGTTTTAGAGGTTGTATGTTTTCTTCATTCCTACATTTTTCCCCTTTTATTAGTGCAGTCACTATTGCTGAACGTAATATCATATTTATTATCATCATTGAAGTAAACTGAGACATGAAAATCCCTATGTCTGTTAAACCCGTGTTTCAGTATTTCGTCTGTGTTCATCAGAAGTTTGGCTCGTTAGACGTCAGCATCCGGCCCCACCTTAATTGCGACAATCAGTGAAAAAGTGCCGCGTCAAACAACGCCTACATATTGTTGTGTTCTCTCAGACACTATGTTGAAACCTGCCGTTTGCTCCTGCGGAGGTCTTTGACTTTTAGCGGTTACTCCGCAGCTGTATCGAACTTCCGCGTCGCTTCCCCGAAATTAATTAGAGCAAAGAACTCTTTCCTGCCCTGCCCTCAGGGTACACACTACGGGCCGTCAGAGCGCTATGAAGCTTGGGTTACAGGTGATCCCATCCTGACCAGACGCTCTGCGCAGCAAGCTACACAAACTCAGTGCTCGCACGTCGATGACATAAAACCAAATACACTATAAGAAAAAGGGAAAAGTAAAGATGAAACTACGACGAACAATGAAGGAATTATCCGAATGAGCCGGAAATTTGTAAACGTGACGCATTTGTACAGACATACGTATGATTAAAAACTTTGAAATTTTGGATTATTTAATTAAAAGAAAAAGTTTCACACGTTCAGCAAGTCAGTCATGCTTTGACCTACCTCCGACCTTATGAATGTAAATGGCATTGATTGATAGAGTTTCTGTATGCTTGGCTGAGGGATATCATGCCAACTTCTCTCTAAATGGCGCATTATACGGTTACAATGTACGGTTTCTACATCTGCATTTACGTGAATACTCTGCGAATCACACTGAAGTTCCTGGCAGAGGGTTCACAATGTTTCTCAATTATTCATATCTCGAACAGCGCGCGGAAGAATCGAAAACTTACATCTTTCTGTGCGAGATCTGATTTCTGTCATTTAATTATGATGATCATTTATCCATATGCAGGTCGGCGAAAACAAAAATTGTTCGTATTCGGAGGAGAAGGTTAGTAATTGAAACTTCGTGATACGAATCCACCGCAACTAAAAACGCCTTAGTTTTAATGATGTCCATCCCAAATCCTGTACCATGCCCGTGAAACTCTCTCCCCTACTTCGAGATAATACAAAATTTGCTGTTCTCCTTTGAACTTTCTCGTTGTGGTCCGTTAATCCTATCTGTAAAAGAATCAAAACCACGCTGCACTACTCCAAAAGATGATGGAGAAAAGTAGTGTAGGCAATCTCTTTAGTAGATCTATTGTAATTTCTAAATATCTTTCCAATAAAAAGTAATCATTGGCTTGCCTTCCCCACAACATATTCTATGTGTTCTTTACAATTTAAGATTTTCGTAATTGTAGTTTCTAGGTATTTAGTTGAATTTACAGCCTTTAGATTTGACTGATTTATGGTGTAACCGAAGTTTAAGTGATTCGTTTTAGCACTAATGTGAATGACCTCGCACTTTTCATTGTTTAGTGTCAATAGGTGATTTTTGCACCAAACAGATAACTTTTCTAAGACGTTTTGTAATTTGTTTTGATCTACTGATGACTTTACTAGACGATAAACGGCAGCATCATGTGCAGACTAAGTTAGACGGCTGCTCTGATTGTCTCCTAAATCGTTTATATCGATAAGAAACAGCAGAGGGCCTATAACAGGTCCTTGGGGAACCCCATAAATCACTTCCATTTTACTCGATGACTTTCTCTCAGTTACTACGGACTGTGACCTCCTGGACAGAAATCACGACTCCAGTCACATAACTGAGACGATATTCCATAAGCCCGTAATTTCATCACAAGCCACTTGTGTGGTACAGTGTCAAAAGCAGTTTGGAAATCTAGAAATACGGAATCAATCTGAAATCCCTTGTCAGTACCATTCAACTCTTCGTGTGCGTAAAGAGTTATTTGTGTTTCACAAGAAGTGTGTTTTTTAAATCCGTGTTGACTGTGTGTCAATAGACAGTTTTCTTCGAGGTAATTCATAATGGCCGCGCTGAGTGGTCGCGTGATTTGAGGCGCCAAGTCACGGACTGCACTGCCCCTCCCGCCGGAGGTTCGAGTCCTCCCTCAGGCATGGGTGTGTGTTGTTCTTAGCATAAGTTCGTATAAGTTAGTTTAAGTTACACTTGTAGCTGGGATTCACAGACCTAAAAACTTATTGAAGGACACCATCTTTACGCCCGTGGCTGTTATAAGTTTTTATTACACGCTATTACAATTTCGGCCTTAGGCCATTATCAAGTGATATTACGGCTTTAAGCCTTGTCTACGTAATTTAAGCTGACACATTTGTATGAGGTTGTCAATCCTGTTAAATACATTCGTGCCGTTGTTACACAGTGCGAGCACACGCAGAACGTAATAAAAGCTTATAACAGTCACTGGCGTAAAGATGATTTCCTTTAAATAGTTTAAGTTAGTTTAAGTAGTGTGTAAGTCTAGCGACCGATGGTCTAAGCAGTTTGTTCCCTTAGCAATTCACACGCATTTTTTGAATTCATAATGTTCGAATGCAGCAGAATCCAGCTGCAGATCGACGTTATAGATATGGTCCTGTAATTTAGTGCATTAATCTTACTACGTTTTTTGAATACTGGTGTGATCTACACAACTTTGCTGTCATTGGGTGCATGTCTTTCTTCAAGTGAGCGATTATATGTGATTGTTAACTATGGAGCTATAGCATTAGCATACTCTGTAAGGAATCTAACTGGTATACAGTTTGAGACGGACGAATTGCTTTTATTAAGTGATTTAAGTTGCCACCCTTCTCCGAGGATTACTACTTCTAAGATACTTATGCTGGCAGGTGTTCTTGATTTGAATTCTGGAATATTTATTTCGTATTCTTTGATGAAGAAATTTCGGAAAGCTGTGTTTCAAATCGTTCAAATGGCTCTAACCACTATGGGACTTAACATCTAAGGTCATCAGTCCCCTAGACTTAGAACTACGTAAACCTAACTACTCTAAGGACAGCACACACACACATGCCCGAGACAGGATTCGAGCCTGGGAAAGTAGCTGCTGCGCGAATCCGGACTGAAGCGCGTAGAACCGCTCGACCACAGAGCCCGGCGGCTGTGTTTAGAAACTCTGCTTTGGCACCATTGTCATCAGTAGTATTTCTACTGCTATCGCGCAAGGGCTCTGTCCATAATGCTCCAAACACTCTCAGATGGGACGGGGAGGGGGGGGGGGGGAAATCAGGCCACTTTGTTGGTAAAGATAGTGTATGGAAAGCACGAAAACAAGCAGCAGAAACTCTCCCCGTATGTGGGTGGACATTAGTTTGGTCAAATCGTGACCCAGGATGGCTTACAATGAAAGGCAAAAAACAGGGCTTGGAATATCGTCGAAGTATCGCTATGCTGCAAGAGTCTTGGTATCCTACCATGAAATAAAATGGCATCCCAGACGATCACTCCGTGGTTGCCGTGCCGTGTTGTAGGCGATAGTCTGGTTTGTATCCCACTGCTGTCCGAAGTGTCTTAGTGGTCATCGGGTGTTAATTCGAAGCGAGACTCGTCACTGAATACAATTCTACTCCCGTCAATGAAATTATAAGCCGCATTTGCCCGACACCACTGTAAACGGGCTTATCGCTGTAGATAGGTCCTTGGTAGTCGACGCAAGGGTGCTGAGGGATCAGCCTCCTTTCTGTAAACCGCCTACTAATGGTTCTTGTGGTCACTAAAGCACCACCTGCACCTCGGATCAATGATGAAGTTGAATCCGGGGCTCTGGGTGACTGACTCTCTGACGACTGTTCGGTCCTCACGCTCTGTTGTCTCCAGGTCGGCTGCTCACTTCTAGAGGCTGGGTTCGGCCTTCGTTCACCCATTCCTGCCAACATCGTCCAATATTGGCATCGCTCCTATTCAACTGTCGATCGATTGGGTAATTAATCCAAACGTCTTATTTGAACCCATTTTGCACATCCCCTGTGAAATGCACATATTTGTGCATATAGTTCACGTGCCCGTCTTTGAGATATAGTTACTTTCCAGCTGAGCACACGGAGTGAAAGTCCTGAAAACTTTATGTCCTGGTATACACACATCTCCAGTTTGCTATTCTTGCCAGCTGCACAGTGAAATTTCTCTGCAGCGTCACACGTTCATTCATCGACCGCCAAAAGTTACCATTTTGGATTTTGTCTCAGTACATGCTATACCTGTATGAACATCGAGTAGCGACCGATTTGCATAACTTCGTCGTGGTGCGTCGTGCCTGTTTATTTGCTTTTTTATCTTTTTTGTCAAGTGGTTCAAATGGCTCTGAGCACTAAGAGACTTAACTTCAGAGGTCATCAGTACCCTAGAACGTAGAACTACTTAAACCTAACTAACCCTAGGACATCACACACGTCCATGCCCGAGGCAGGATTCGAACCTGCGACCGTAGCAGTCGCGCGGTTCCGGACTGAAGCGCCTAGAACCGCAAGGCCACGCCGGCCGGCCCGTAGGTAGCGCTCACTTCGTCGTCGAGTGTATTTTTCATGGTGACGTAGGCAACACATTTTTTACATTTCCATTCGAGATGTTTTCAGAAACAATGCTTCAGTTTAGTGCCTAAATACGAAAACAATTAGGAAAAGCAACTGAGACAGTACAAAAAATTCTGTTGGAGGATTATTCCAGAGGTTGAAAATGCCGCTTCATTTGTAAAGTAGCGGATGCGAAGTAGGAAGCAAACTGGTAAATCAGAGTGGCAAAAGTGCTGCCATCTGTCGAGGGGCAGAACGAGAGGCAACTAGCCCGTCCGTTCACAATTTTAAACATTGGTTTCCATCCGCTACTCCCTGTTCTGGGCTCGTAGGTAGCGCACCGCGCCTTGTCCACGTCCACCGCGGCACTCGGGGATCACAGCACAAAGTGTAAGATTCCCGGTATCATCTGTATATTTCTTTACCCAGCAGTTGTCCGTAGTACTGTCTGGTGTCACTTTCGCATTGACACAGGTTTCACAGCACCCAGCCCGACCGGCGGATTATAAATGTTTTTTAAAAGTTTTTAAAAGATTTTTATCGAATTTTTTGTTTTTATTTGTGTTGCTGCCTGTAAAAATTATATCCTGTCTCTTGTTATTTCCAGTACGACACCTGAGGCTGGGATTATAATATCCCGAAACCGGTCGTGTGATAATAAAAGAACTTTAAAATTGAAACGGTATTTTCAACCTCTGGCAGCTGAAACAATAGTGAGAGTAAGAAAGGTTACGAAGTGAGTGCACGAAGCAGACTGCTGGTACCATATGAATACATGGCATACAGGATATTTCGCGAGAAACAGTAAACGTAGTTTTATTAGCTGCAGAGATACAAGTTCATACAGAACAGGTACTCAATTTACGTGCTGGTACTCCAGTTGCTGTGCCGTTATTGATCGAGTCTCGTTTTCATTCGAACGTCAATATTTGAAGTAGTGCTTAGACTTGCATAATTGAATTTATAATTGTGTTGTTATTTGTTAAGGAATTCAAATGTAGTTTGGAGTAAAGTGCTACCTTTTCTTTCGATTCTTTTTCTACGATAAGGTTTAGCGTTATTTCAGTGCGACATATCTTGTAATCTAGAGACATTACTACACATTCATGACAATTTTTTCCCTTGTGTTTAACTATCACGAATCTGATTACGTATTATTTATGGTTATGGACATTGTTCTAACTTATTCCACAATTGGACAGGTTTTAACAGTGATGGAGGTAAGGAGTTATACATAGTGAAGCCCATTAAACATTGATCAGAGTTATTGCATTTCTTTTATACATGATTTGTCATCAATATTATAGACAACTTTGTCATGGTATTATAAGGTACTGGTAATCTTACATCTTCATGTTCATTTTGAGACTCAGCTGTTCTTTCAAATGCAATATACATCAAAAGTTGCACAGTAATCGTGAGTCCTCTCTCTACACACTGCTTGCTGAAACAATATTGTTGGTTCCATCGATTTCGATTAGGGCTCAACACATAAAAAATATAAACATTCATCTACCTCCACGGTTGCACATTTTTCTTATACCTCCTTATCTTTTTGCTCGTTTTCCCCTTGGAATAAGGGGCAACTGTCTTTTCACAGATGTTGGAGGCAAGGATTTCTGATTACAGGAGTGTAGAGTAATATCAACAGCGGCAGATAATGATGTAACTCGAGTAGGATTCGTTATGAATAGGAAGGTAGGACACAGAGTGAGCTACTATGAACAATAATAACGTTGTTCTTATCACAATCGTCAGCGAACCAACGTATGTCAACGATAGTTCTAGTATACATGCCTATATCGCAAGCGGAAGGTGAATAAACAGGGAAAGTATGCGAGAATACTGAACAGGTAATGTAGTACGTAAACGGAGATTGAAATCTAATGGTCATTGGGGACTGGAGTGCTGTTGCAAGGGAGGGAGTAGAAGGAAGGGTTTCGGTATGATAAGGATTGGAACTAGGAATGAGAGAGGAGAAAGACTAATTGAGTTTTGCAATAAATTTTAGCTAATAATAGCGAATGCTCCATTCGGGTAGATATCAATTAGATTACACTATATTCAGGCAGGAATTCCAAAATGAGATACAGCCAGATACTCTACTGTAAGGAGAAGAGATACATCACAATTTAGTGGTGATGAAGACTGAAGTTTAAGAGACAAGTCAGGAAAAATCAATGCGCAAAGAAGTGGGATATAGAAATACGAAAGAATAATGACGTACTACTGATATTCTCCATGGCTGTAGATATGCGAAAATGAATAGCTTAGTAGGCAGTTCAGTTGAAGAGGAATGGGAATTTCTAAAAAGGGGAGTTACAGAAGTTGGAAAAAAGCAGAGGTACAAAGAAGATAATTGAGAAGAAAATGTGGATAAAAGAAGAAACATTTAAGTTGATCGATGAAAGAAGCTCTAAGTCTAGAGGACTGATGACCTCAGATGTTGAGTCCCATAATGCTTAGTGCCACTTTTGATGAAAGAAGCAAGTAGAAATATGTTCAGGGAAATTTAGGACACAGAAATACAGCTCACTTGGGAGTGAAGTAATCAAGAAATGCAGAGAAGCTAAGACGAAATGGCAGTATGAAAAGTGTAAGGAAGTCGGAAAAGAAATAACTGCCCAAAGGACAGTTTCAGCATGTAGAAAAGTCAAAATAATATTCTAAGAGATGAAAAGGAACGCTTGCAACATTAAGAGTACAATGGATATTCAACTGGTAAATGCAGAGGGGAGAGCGGATAGGTGGTAAGAGTACATTAAGGGGCTCTATGGGGGAGAAGACTTGTCAGATGAGATGATAGAAGAGGAAAAAGGACTCGATAAATAAGAGAAAAGGGATCCACTGTCACAATCACAATTTAAAAGAGCTTTGTAGAACTTAATATCAAATAAGGCAGAAGGGCTAGATAATATTCCATTAAAATTTCTAAAATACTTGGGTGAAGTGGCAATGTAGTGGCTATTCAGGTTGGTGCGTAAAATTAAGAGTCCAGCGATATACCGTCAGACTTTCGGAAAAAACGTCATCCACACGAGTCTGAAAAATGCAAGCGCTGACAAGTGGAGAATTATCGCACAAATAGTTTAACATCTCATGCATCCATGTTGCTAAAAAGAATAATACATAAAAATAATGAAAAAGGAAACTGAGGATGTTTTATACGACAATCAGTTAAGATTTATGAAAGGTAAAGGCACCAGAGAGGCAATTCTGAGGTTGCGTCGATTGTGGAAACAAGAATGAAGAAAAATGAAGAGACGTTCACAGGATTTGTCGACGTGGTGCAAGATGATCCAAATTCTGAGAAAAATAGTGGTCAGCTGTAGAGAATGACGAGTAGTATACAGGATGTATAGGAAAGTTATAGGGATAGATGGATAATATAAATGATGTACTAGAGCCTAGAGTGAACAAAGGGTGGAAGAGCAAAAAAATAATTGTTCGGGTTGCAATGGGTAAAAGACAGAAATGTAGCCTTTCGCGCTTCTATTCAATCTAAACTCTGAAGGATCAGTGACCGAAATAAAACAGAGGTTCAAGAGTAGAACTGAAAGTCAAGTGAAAGGATACAAATGATTAGATTCGGTGATGATTTTGCTGTCCTCACTGAAAGTGAAGAAGGATTACACGAGCTGCGGAATGGAATGAACAGTCTAATGAGTACAGAATAAAAAATGAGCTAAATAAAAAAAGACGAATGTTATGAGAAGTAGCAGACCTGAGAGCAGTGAGAAACTTAACACTGTTGTTTCCTAAATCGTTATAGAGGGAAAACAAGCGGTTTGAGGGCAGTTTGCAGTTTCCGAGCGGTGAGGAGCAAACGCAGAAAGACAAATTTCTAGTGAAGGCAAGTGGATGACATGAATCAGCGTCATTCACTGTCACAGGGCACCTACGAGAGGCACGGATTCAGAGACTCGACAGGATGCCTGCGGTAGGAGAATCATGGAATTGATTAAGTATATTCGTTAGCGGTCAGACTAATTACTACACCGAAGGCTATTTCTAAACATTAGATAAATCAAAGGAGACAGCTGTGTGCACAGCAGAATTCGGTGTCTGAATCCATGGGAGTGGACACTAACAATATCAGGAAACACTAGTAGTTTACTTAGCATATTAAGTACGTTCTCGCGAGAAGCACGCCACGTGAGAAAAACAGGCAGGTCGGACATTAGTGAGGTTGGCCACTGGCAACACGAGGTCGGCGCCCCAACGATCTGACTGAGTACTCCTCTGAATAAAAAAATAGGAATAAGGGTTTTTAAAGGGTCTTCTCCTCCCCATACTCGACCCACCAATCCTCAAGCACTTAACAAACTTCGACCAATCCAACGAATCGTTCTGCAGGGCGCCTCTGGCCATATACATTTAGACCCATTGAACGTATTTGCAATTGCGAACATGGACAAACATCAGCTGTAGAATGGAACGTCGACAACGAAAATTTGAAATGAAAGCATGTCCAAAGGAACTTTGTATCGTAGTTCAGAATAACACGGGCACTGCAATATCGTGTTTATCCGCCGACACAGAAAAAGCGACTTTCAAGTAATATGTTTCACCTGTACGTGATGAATACACGTAATGGATGTACGAGCACAGGTCGCAGACTTGCACGGATAGCCAAGTGATAAGCTGACTGCTCACGATAAACTAGAAATCCGGGTTAGAGCCCTTGTCTAGCACGAATTTTCATTATCGATATTTCGTTCTACAGCTGATGGTTGCCCATATTCGCAATTGTGAACACATTTAATGTATTTCGTAGCGGCTGCCGCAGCGCCTGTTCCTCAGGAGATACATGCGTTTCCAAAGTAACTTTGCATCATAATTCAGAATAACACATACACTGCAATATCGTGTCGCATTTAGATTCTTCGCCTTCTTGTAATCGGTAGGTACGAATGCTCATGGACTTTACATTAACAGACTCTTAGTTTGGGAGCAACAGCGTCCAGCTGAGAGCCTTGATCACTGCAAGTCCTGTTAAGACCAACAAAAATAGTGTTTTACGTCACTTGGTCCCGCTATCAGTCCATTTGTAAGTGGGGACTGCTGTAGTAGCACTCTACCCCACGCAAACGCAATGACGTTGCAGTTTTCAGGAGGAACTATCAAGCTTGCTGCCTCTGCCAAGACGTGCCTTTTCGTGGCCATCTTCTACTGTAACGCCTTGCAAAAGCGTCTAGGCGGTGGATGGAGCTCCCAGTTCCCTGAAGTGAAACTTCTTCCCTGGGACAACTGCCCAGAGCGTCTGCAATTTGCAGGGCTGTAGTGTTACTATTTAGCTTCGGTAACCTAAACTCTATCACTTTCGCTCGCTCTCTGCATTTTGTGTCAAACTTCCTATCTTGGAGTGCCCTTGATGGCTCCCAACGGCCTTAAGCGTTAACAACGCACAAGTCTTTGCTTCCTCAATATATGACATCTGCCCACCATGAGAAAAATATGTTGGTAATTACTAGGGTTGTCCAGAAAGTAAGTTCCGGTCTGTCGCGAAATGGAAACCACTGGGAAAATCCGGTAAAGCTTTGCACAGATGTGTTGGGCAGTGTATCTAATATGCCCGATGATCGTGTCGCTTCGCTCTTTTCAGTTTTGAGTGAACAGTAACCATGTAAAGATTCGTAGAGAATTGCGTCTCCCACCAAGTATGAGGGCATGCTCAGATATTTCAAATGTGTTATGCAGCCCACATAACACAACTGTCGAGGAGTTCCTTCCTCATGCCAATTCTCGGCCGCACACTGCAGGGGCAATGAAGACGCTCCTGCAGAGTTTCCGATGAGTAGTGTTTGATCACCCACAATACAGTCCGTCATTGGCTCCCCCTGAATCTCATCTCTGCTCACTAGAACGACTGGCTATGAAGACAAAATTTTTGCACAGACAACGAACTGCAGACCAGTACAGATAACTGGCTGAAATCACAGGCGGCTGCTTTCTACGACGAGGATACTGGAGAGTTGGTTCAACATTACGACAAAACTCGAAACTTTAAAGGCGACCATATAGGGAAGTAGGTGGAAGGCGTACCTAACTGTTGCAAATAAAACGTTTCTGGTTTTCACTGTGGTTTCCATTTCGAGACCGATCGGAACTTAACTTTTTGGACAACCCTCGTGTTTGGCCACAAATTCATAGTCTTGTTGCTGTTGCAGGTAAAACATCTTAGCTCTAGAAATGAAACTCCAGACATTCTTGGTTAATGATTCTAGTCCTCTTCACATTTTGTACTCTGTAAAGTCCGTATTTCACTTAACTTTTGCACACATTTAAACGTTAGAATTGAAGTTTCATTTTTCACTGCACTTAAATAACATAGACACATAAACATAAAAGCATCATTGTAAGACGTTGGTACATTTTTCACGAAGACACACATTACATAGAACATAAATTTAATTCATTGTCTAATTAACTTTTCCATTCATTACAGCCGGCCGCTGTGACCGAGCTGTTCTAGGCGCTTTAGTCTGGAACCGCTAGATCGCTACGGTCGCAGGTTCGAACCCTGCCTCGGGCATGGATGTGTGTGATGTCCTTAGCTTAGTTATGTTTAAGTATTTCTATGTTCTATGGGACTGACGACCTCAGATGTTAAGTCCCATAGTGCTCAGAGCCATTTCATCCTTTTTTACATTACAGATACAAAAACACAAAAATAAAATATTTTGTTACATATACATGTCTATACTTATTTATTTTTCTTCATATCACCTATACATAAACACATCAGTACAGCACATTACATATCATCATTACAAGAATAAATCTGAAAGAGACCACACAGCCTTAAAAAATTCTTGTTTACGTTTAACTCAAGTGATTCACAACAGTAATTTCTTAGGTACTACGTGTGTTTTTCAGTGCCTTGCATTATCTTTGTTCTGTATGTGGTGATGAAACAGGCAACGCAACTCTTTCTTCGTCGTGTTCAAACATAACGGATTGGGTTGACGGAGGAGATAGAGAAGATCCAAAGAAGAGCGACGCGTTTCGTCACAGGGTTATTTGGTAACCGTGATAGCGTTACGGAGATGTTTAGTAAACTCAAGTGGCAGATTCTGCAAGACAGGCGCTCTGCATCGCGGTGTAGCTTGCTATTCAGGTTTCGAGATGGAGCGTTTCTGGATGAGGTATCGAATATATTGCTTCTCCCTACTTATACCTCCCGAGGAGATCACGAATGTAAAATTAGAGAGATTCGAGCGCTCATGGAGGCTTTCAGACACTCGTTCTTTCCGCGAACCATACGCGACTGGAACAGAAAAGGGAGGTAATGACAGTGGCACGTAAAGTGTCCTCCGCCACACACCATTGGGTGGCTTGCGGAGTATAAATGTAGATGTAGATGTAGATTCTTCATTACGCTCTTCATTATGTCCTCTGATCGCCCCAAGAGACCGTCAGCTACGAATTCTGACCCTTCACATTTGTTTACTACAGTCGTCCTCACACACACTCTGCCACAACAGTCATCGCCCATGCCTTTCCAAATGTGCTTAAAGACATCTGTAAAACATTTGCAGTATCTGCACGAACAACATATAAACTTGATGGTAAATGTTATAACTCATAGGTAAGATCAGAACGAATAATGATACCAATGTATTTCTGAGAAACTATGTTGCTCTTCGAAAGCTATTTCCTTTTACATTTCTGTTATTTTAAGACCTGCTTCTTTAGTGTCATTTTGGTTTTCTATTACATGTTCCAATAATATGTCTAACTGTAAATTAGAAATGTTTCTCTTGTTCTTATTTATGAACAGCAACCAGTCTCCACGTTTAAAGCAGGCACTACGTCTTCATTTGTCACATTAGTTCTTATTATTTTTTCGGACTGTCCGAACGCCTCTGTGCCGTATTCGTTACATTTTCCGTAAAATTTTAGTTTCCCTGTATCTTTGACCAGTACATCTGTTGGCTTGTCATTAAACAACACTGTCAACCTTCCTCTTTTTGAAGCAACGAATACCAACTACTGGTCCTGACTCAATGGAGTAACAAAATGTTATTTATCGTTCTCCAAGACTGTAATAATGTCCTTCCGTTGCGTAGTTACAATTATTACAAAGAACACCAAATAATGCAAACAGGAAAAATAAATGTAGAAGTATAATTGGGAAAGTAAGCACTCATATGTGCATGACATTGGTGGTAGTTCATTTAACAATATAACAAAGTGTTATTTATGGTTCTTCAATAGAGTAAAAGTCATGTGGCAGTAGAAAACCAGGCAAAGAAACTCGTGTTTTAGATGCAGCAGACTTGAACCACTCACACTATGTCCACTGACAACCACACCGGAAAGATGAGAACAAAACACTGAGATGCAAGCAGACTCATGGACAAGCTACATAACTGTGTCCATTGACAATCAAAGCCAAATGAGTTACAATGAGTAAGTTATATACACATGAGCATGAAAACTACATCATGTGAACGAGCACTTAAGCTCAGCACTCAGTACATGACTCAGAATATGTATGGCTACAGGTGGTTACATAAGTGTGCATGTTTGTTGAAGTACATTTGTAAATATTAAGTCCAGGCCAAACACATGGTAGGAAACTTGTTCTATACAAATACATTTTCGGATGGTACAACATGTGTCGATCAAAAACACGAAAGATATGTCACATATTACGTAACTGAATGACTTACTGGTTTATCCAATGACATTAATGGTGGCACATTTAAAAATGTTACAATTAATCGTAGATCCTAGTGTTGGGGTCTACATGGTAATTACATGTAAGTC
Organism: Schistocerca gregaria; assembly: GCF_023897955.1. Taxonomy (NCBI): domain Eukaryota; kingdom Metazoa; phylum Arthropoda; class Insecta; order Orthoptera; family Acrididae; genus Schistocerca; species Schistocerca gregaria. Next base: position 200,191,610 of record NC_064922.1, read on the forward strand.
AGATTATCATACAAATAGAAAATTAGCATTGCTCGAAGATCCATTCACCTACAGACTAAGAATTATAGGTAAATGATCAAAAAATGAAGTTCTGGTAGATATTTAAGAAAACATGTTTGTGAATATACAAGCAATTCCTTCTTGGACATTATAAGGATGTGAACTCAGATTAACATAATCAGATCAGTTTTCATAAACTTTTATTTACATATTTAAGAATTGTACGTGGGGGAAGCGATAATTACAAATAAATCCTTATTATAACAGCACAAATATTTCTTCTCTGAAAAACCTTAATAATGTCTACATGATGACCAACGAACAGAAAATAACAAGTAACATCACCAAGTCTGTATCTTCAGGTGTCAAATGTCAACTTTTCTGTCTGTCGAATCAGAATTTTATGGCCATATGTAGTTAGTCACAACTGCAAAATAAATACAACGTTCAAAAGACACATCCTGTCAAGTAACTAAGAGCAACATAACATTAAGATACAACACATTAAAATTCTTCCTCTAAATGTCCAGTAGTAACTGAAGGAGATGGTTTATTAATCAAAAATGAAACAAATAACTTCTCTTGAGCTGCAGTACAGCTTAATGACAAGGAAAAAAATCATCATCTTACAATCATTACCTTAATGTGCTACAATCGTCACTTTTTCAATACTTTAGCAGAACCCACATCGTCATTTATCACCATTAAAGAAATTCTGAAATAAAAGTGCTTAAATTGAAAGAAACTTAAGTCTTGAAGCAACGTATTTCACACAATCATTTTACAACATGTATGAGAAATGTATCAGATCAAGGCGTAGAAATACCACAAACTGAACAGACAGTTTTCAGAAAGTATAACATATTTATACTTCTGAAATGTCAACTAAATCCACCTAAATTACAGTAGATAGATTTTTCAAAAAAGTTTATAATCACCACTGACGTGAGCCAGGACGCTATTGACTCAGTTCTTAGCCAGTTACAGATACGTCCAGCACTTTGAACAATGCAGAGCGAAAATATTGAGTAGCTTCCGTTTAGCACTTGGAACGCCTCCTTTTGCTCGGCGCCTCAGTCATATTTGACGTCTTTTTTCAACTACTCATAGTGTGGTATTATTAAGTTACTAAACTTGCTTTGGAAGCGTCTACAAAACTCGACTACCCAGGTGAAACTTTTTAATTGTACTGGACTGGGGATATTCTTCCGCTGCTTTTGCTTCGTTAGGGTCTGGTTTTAACCAATGTTCGATTAATACATGACCCAGATACGTGACCTCGTTCCTTAAAAACTCACATTTATCCCCCTGAAACTTCAAATTATCTTGTCTTAGCCTCTCGAAACCTCGCCCAATCAGGCACTGTGTTCTTCCAACCATGGGTCGAAAATTACTGTCTAAATAAATAAGCATCTTTTCATGCTGTAATTCCATTAGAAATAAATTCATAAATTCTTGGTATGTGGAGGGTGCAGAACGGAGTATTATTGGCATATAAAGGGCGCACTGTTTACTAAAAGCTGTATCTCCTGATAACATCCCTTAGCCAAATCATGGGTGATTGGAATTCGAGAGTAGGAAAAGGGAGAGAAAGAACCATAGTAAGTGAATATGGATTGGGGCTAAGAAATGAAAGAGGAAGCCGCCTGGCAGAATTTTGCGGGGAGCATAACTTAACCATAGCTTACACTTGGTTCAAGAATCATGAAAGAAAGTTGTATACATGGAAGAACCCTGGATATACTAGAGATTATATAATAGTAAGACAGAGATTTAGGAACCAGGTTTTAAATTGTAAGACATTTCCAGGGGCAGATGTGGACTCTGAGCACAATCTATTGGTTATGAACTGTAGATTAAAACTGAAGAAACTGAAAAAAGGTGGAAATTTGAGGAGATGGGACATGGATAAACTGAAAGAGGTTGTAGAGAGTTTCAGGAAGAGTATAAAGGAACAAATGACAAAAATGGGGGAAAGAAATACAGTAGAAGAAGAATGGATAGCTTTGAGGGATGAAGTGGTGAAGGCAGCAGAGGATTAAGTAGGTAAAAAGACGGGGGCTAGTAGAAATCCTTGGGCGGCAGAAGAAATACTGAATTTAATTCATGAAAGGAGAAAATATAAAAATGCAGTAAATGAAGCAGGCAAAAAGGAATACAAACGACTCAAAAATGAGATTTACAGGAAGTGCAAAGTGGCTAAGCAGGCATGGATAGAGGGATAATGTAAGGATGTAGAGGCTTACCTCATTAGGGGTAAGATAGATACTGCCTACAGGAAAATTAAAGAGACCTTTGGAGAAAAGAGAACCACTTGTATGAATATCAAGGGCTCAGATGGAGACCCAGTTCTAAGCAAAGAAGAGAAATCAGAAAGGTGGAAGGAGTATATAGACGGACTATACAAGGACGATGTTTTTGAGGACAATATTGTGGAAATGGAAGAAGATGTAGATGAAGATGAAATGGGAAATATGATACTGCGTGAAGAATTTGATAGAGCACTGAAAGACCTATATCGAAACAAGGCCCGGGGAGTAGACAACATTCCATTAGAACTACTGACAGCCTTGGGAGAGCCAGTCCTGACAAAACTCTACCAGCTGGTGAGCAAGATGTATGAGACAGGCGAAATACCGTCAGACTTCAAGAAGAATATAATAATTCCAATCCCAAAGAAAGCAGGCGTTGACAGATGTGAAAATTATAGAACAGTCATTTTAATAAGTCACGGCTGCAAAATACTAACACGAATTCTGTACAGAAGAATGGAAAAACTGGTGGAAGCCAACCTTGGGGAAGATTAGTTTGGATTCCGTAGAAATACTGGAACACGTGAGGCAATACTGACCCTACGACTTATCTTAGAAGCTAGATTAAGAAAAGGCAAACCTACGTTTCTAGCATTTGTAGACTTGGAGAAAGCTTTTGACAATGTTGAGTGGAATAATCTCTTTCAAATTCTGAAGGTGGCAGGGGTAAAATATAGGGAGCGAAAGGCTATTTACAATTTGTACAGAAACCAGATGGCAGTTATAAGAGCCGAGGGACGTGAAAGGGAAGCAGTGGTTGGGAAGGGAGTGAGACAGAGTTGTAGTATCTCCCCGATGTTATTCAATCTGTATATTGAGCAAGCAGTAAAGAAAACAAAAGAAAATTCGGAGTAGGTATTAAAATCCATGGAGAAGAAATGAAAACCTTGAGGTTCGCCGATGACATTGTAATTGTGTCAGAGACAGCAAAGGACTTGAAAGAGCAGTTGAATGGAATGGACAGTGTCTTGAAGGGAGGATATAAGATGAACATCAACAAAAGCAAAACGAGGGTAATGGAATGTCGTCCAATTAAGTCGGGTGATGCTGAGGGAATTCGATTAGAAAATGAAACACTTAAAGTAGTAAAGGAGTTTTGCTATTTGGGGAGCAAAATAACTGATGATGGTCGAAGTAGAGAGGATATAAAATGTAGACTGGCAATGGCAAGGAAAGCGTTTCTGAAGAAGAGAAATTTGTTAACATCGAGTATAGATTTAAATGTCAGGAAGTCGTTTCTGAAAGTATTTGTATGGAGTGTAGCCATGTATGGAAGTGAAACATGGACGATAAATTGTTTGGACAAGAAGAGAATAGAGGCCTTTGAAATGTGGTGCTACAGAAGAATGCTGAAGATTAGATGGGTAGATCACATAACTAATGATGAAGTATTGAATAGGATCGGGGGGAGAAGAGGAGTTTGTGGCACAACTTGACAAGAAGAAGGGATCGGTTGGTAGGACATGTTCTCAGACATCAAGGGATCACCAATTTAGTATTGTAGGGCAGTATGGAGGGTAAAAATCGTAGAGGGAGACCAAGAGATGAATACACTAAACAGATTCAGAAGGATTTAGGCTGCAGTACGTATTGGGAGATGAAGAAGCTTGCACAGGATAGAGTAGCATGGAGAGCTGCATCGAACCAGTCTCAGGACTGAAGACCACAACTACAACAGCCAAACGACGCGTTGAAAAATATTTTGCCTCACCCAGTCCGTCCAAAATTTCATCTATTCGTGGAAGTTGGAGGACTGTGTTGACAGTAATGTCATGCCGTTTTCGGTAATCAGCTACCATTCTCCATTTCATTTTACTAGATACATCCATCTTTTTGGGAATCATGAGCAATAAATAATTATAAGCGCTTATTGAAGATACTATTACATTGTCCTCTAATATCTCATTTATCTTCTGTTATAACGCTTCTTTCTGCGCTTTTTTCTGGTATTCTATAAGCATGAGAGCAAATTGCTCGTCCCTCTGCTTCGGGAATCACGTTTGTTTGATTGTATCTTTTAATCGCATCCTCTAGCAAATTTAAGATTTCAGTATACGCAGAACATTATGAACTGTCTTTTAAGAAGATTTACGTGATCTGACCACAAATTTTCTTTTAATGAGCTGATCGTCGATTTTTTCCTGACTCGAGACCTAATCTACCTTGCGCACTGTCTTCTTAGGTCTAGGGCTGAATGACGGAACTTCTTCCACCTGAAAGAGAGGCATCTCCATAGCAACCGTCCCTTCTCGTGTATGTAACACGGCAATTAAACAAGAGAATTTTTCGTACTCTTGCCCGAGCCTCTGGTAGTTACATGCCTTCCAGCAACTGTTGCTTCTTGGACTAGTTTTTGCAACCTTTATCCTCACAATCTTCTCCTCACGAGGACACAACTTTACTACAGCCGACTGGTCTGCCTTAGGCTCTGTAGCGTCTGTCTACCTGTGCCTTGTGTACTTCGCCTTTCTTCACCGTACTATTGTTTAGTGGCCCATCTGAACAGCGCAGAGAACTTTGAACTCCACTGCGTTCACACCTTGGCGTTTCAAAATATGTTTGTGGATTTCTAAGCGCCTGTTCCTGTGAACTTGCGCATTGCGCTTTTATCTTGGTAACGTACGCAACCCGATGCATGGAGTACCCTAGGCGTAATCAATTACAACTACGTCCTTCGTAATAAAGTCTCTACCAATTAAATCGACATAGGGAATATCTAATTCCCCTCCTACCACATGAAACTTGGGTTTCAATCTTAATTCCCGATTTAGCCAAGATCTAAAACTGCCGTCCCATACTTATGTATGACCAAACTTGTGATACATTTAATCTCTATATATTTTCTTCTGGTCTATACCCAACTTGGCTCGGCAGATACAACGTACTGAACAAGCTAATTTGTGCTCCATTACCTAGAATATATTTTAATGGACTTTCTCTATTCTGTGGGTGATTCAGCTTTACAAGTTCATTTTTACTGAAACAGTCTTTGAAAAATAAGAAGTAGGCAAACGAAAGAAAAGCATAAGTTTGCAGACAACTTATGCTGAAAGGGGAAAGGTATTCAAAGACTATCATGCGTTCTCAGTACACTCTCCTGCTATGTGGCCTAGCCTATGACATGCCAAATACCCTACTGTCATCGCTTTCTTACAAGATCCTCTATGTCCCAAAAAATTGCAACTTTCGCACCTGACTGTCTTTGGAGCTTATGACTCTCGACACGCTTGCGCCGATACCACTTTGCGGTTTTGTGTTAAATACCCTGCTTTGCCACTGTTTTTCCTCTCACCACTAGTTCTGCAGCCCTTACACATGTGCCCTAGACGTCATATTTGTTTATTTTTCTGACAAAGCTCCATCAACATCCTCAGTGTGGGTGAAGCTTTCGACCCTTGCACACACGATTGTCTGTATGCGCTCATCACAGATACACTGAATGAGCACTATTGTGCTTAATTTTCCAGCTAATGACAAATATCTCGCCAATTCTGATACTAACATTGCACCATAGACAGCTTCACGAAACTGATGTTGAAGTTGAAAGGGGGCTGTCCTAAGCTGTCCCATTTGCTGCAACGATTTGCAGGAAGTTTTGACCATAAATGTGAATGAAGATGCAAATTTAATAAGCGTACTCATATTCTGTACTATCGATATAAGCATATTCTTTGTAAGACTGTGTCTGAGACAAGAGATGTTAGGCAGAGTGACTCATAGAGTAGCAGAGACAGTGTGTCTTTGGCAGTCGGGCAGTGTACTTAGTTTAAAATAAAAATGATCGAAGCTGGCCTGTCATATTGTGGAGGCAGCGTTATTGCAAGACGTTGCTCGCTTTAATCATAAATATATGTATGAGTGAAGGTACACATGTACCACCACAATCAAATAAAAACAGTTGATGTACAGGAAGTATGAACGACAACAGTGGCGTATTTATCTTTACAAACTAATCAGAAGTTTTATTAAACCTTTAGTAAGTACAAATAACCGATAAATCTTACACAAAAAATTACAAACACAAATCAGATATGAAATGCTGTTTTGCAGGCTAAGTATACTTTGGGGTGGAAGTTATACAAATTCTCCCCTGAATTAATTCCTTTTACAACGCAAGCTGACCTTGTTTACATGAATCCACTGCGATTCTCAACTCTATTTAAATAGAATCAACTACGATAAGCTACATTACAAACAATGGTTCACCTGAGTACAAGCAGCTGTGAATTTCATGTATCAACCCTACGCTGGTGCAGGAATACTTTGCCCTTTCACATGGATTCAGGCGGCACCAGAGAACGGCGCTCTGTGGGCGAGGAGCGGTCGCTGCGGCAGCAGAAATATTCTGAGGCCTCGTCGAAAACAAGCAAACTATGTGGTCTGATCATCAGAGCGCGAGGAACTCCTCTATCAGAGCTCTGAAATACTGGCAGATTTCAGTGTGAGAAGTAGCTATTCGCTGGTCTGGCCAAACCCATTTGACTCACAGGCACGACGCTGCATGCTGGAATTGTCGAACGTCTGACGTGTGACTCAGGACGAATAAGTTCACACTCGTTCCACACGATATGTCCAACATGATACGCAGCTTCACTGTTGGTATAGTTGGATACTGCCACGGACACTCAGTCAGCCATAAGTCACAGACCACAAGTCTCACCCAATAAGGAAAGACCTGAAGTTCTCCACTAAGGGAGGACCAGAATACGAAGATGTCGAAGAATTACGAACACTTTCACCAAGGCTCGCTAAGGGAGCCGAATTAGCGGAACAAAACCGACCTCACACTGCACAAACCAATCGAACTATCCCATACTCATTGAATCTCCACTCTTGACTGTTCTGTAGACCTCGTAGCCAATCCAGACAGAGCACTGGGGCTCCAACATTAGGGGAGCAAGCCACTACTTACATATCTGAGACGAGCCAATCAGCGACTCCAAATCTCTCTTGCTTGCAAAAAGAAGATTTGACAATAGGGAGACGTCTTTCTCATATTGTGCCCATTTATTGGCAAAAAACATATACCTAGACGAGACCACAGTCTCTCATTTACAGATCTAATCTTTCTGGGCTGACAGTTTCCAGTTTGTGAAAGAAGGGTGACAAGTTTCCCAGACAGTCTTCGCCACACAATAAAAGAGTCAGTTGACTTTCTAACGTCAGAGGGAGGGTTTATAGTCCTACCTCAACTAGATCTGTACGCAAGCTGCTCTGTCTGTATCGTCCCCCAGCTTCTAACACGAGAATGCATGGAGTTTTATGACCTTCCTGCCATTTGCACAAATACACAGTTTACATCAATCTCTCTTAAACGGCTTGCTCCAATCATTTGCAGCCCTCTGGCCGTCTCCAGTAATGGACTGGCACCTGGCCCAGCTAAAATGTTTTGTGAACCACCATCCTTCTGCCCGATCCTAAGCTGAAGTAGGAGATTCAGCCAGAAGCCCCTTTGCAGGTAAGAGCCACTGAATGTTGTTTCCCAGAATCACTCACATGATCAGGTCTCTGTGTTAAGCATTAATTTTATGGTCTCCAGTTCATTCCCTGTTCTCAGTCGCATTTGCTATGGAACCCCAGGTGCAAGCTTTCCACTGGTTACACATGCAATTACAAAGACATTTCCTGATGTAGAAAAAGTCATTAACCACACATTGCAAATGTAGTACCGGGGAACACTGAGCTAATGCCCTTAAATATAGATGTTAATCTGACTGGTGGTGTTGTTAAAGTGAGAGAGTGGCATGCCATAGTCTTACTTCCACTAGACACGTACACCAGACTCTCTGTCCGTATTGCACCAGATTGTAACATGAGAATACAGAGAGTTTTATGATCTTCCCACCGTTTGTGCAAAAGCTCAGTTTACAGCAGTCTCTCGTAAATGGTTTGCTCCACCCAGTGGCCAACTTCTGCACTAGACTTTGACCTGGCCCGAGTAAAATATTTTGCAAACCAGCGCTCTTCTGTCTGACCCTAAATGGAAGGAGAAGACTACTTCAGCCAGAAGCACCTTTGGAGCTACAAACGGCTGAATACTGTTTCCCATAATCACTCGCAAAGCCAGATCCCTACGCTTAGCGTTTATCGCTCCCAATTTATCTCATTCCCTGTCCTTGCTCACCTCTTCTATTCCCCTCAGGGTACAACAGGTTACATATGCATTTACAAGAACATTTTGACCACGATTTTTCATTTTGAAAATGTCATTAACCACACATAATGAATCTAGCACGAGGAAACACTGAGATCGTGTCCTACAATATAATGTTTGACACTGTTGTTAAAGTCAGACAGTGGCGTGCCACCCCCTATTTTTCAAAAAAGGATTTTGTAATAATGTGTTTTGAGGGACGAAACTGATGACATTATATAAATGGAAGAATGACGAAAGAATTTTTAAAGCAATCCAGTCTTTTTATATTTGTAGCTGTGTAATTTTTTATTGTTAGATCATTGCATACGATTTAAGTTTGCTGTAGAAATTTTATAAAAAAACGTATGGTCTTGTAGTTGAAACACTGTCAAGGGAGGGAATTGTACACAGAAAAGTGCGTAAGAAAAATTTTGATAATATGTCTAGTTGTGAAAACTTCATGAAAAGGCTGTATTGTTGTCATGGCCTAATGAAGCATACTTAAACTTGGAGTCTTTCTCCTCATTTATTAGCTTTTAAGATCAGTTCGTACTGAGGAGCAATTTATTAAAACTGATAAGATAACGTTTCGTTTTGCACATCGCAAAAACGTTAATGAGATTTCATTTTTCACAGTCACAGCATTATCCTAATAGTGACAGGTTGCAGAGCAGATGTGCATTCTGTGTGCAAAGGTAAGCCAACAAATTTAATTGCCATCCTGTTAAATATCGTGTAACGAGGGCCTCCCGTCGACCGCTCGCCTGGTGCAAGTCTTTCGATTTGACGCCACTTCGGCGACTTGCGCTTCGATGGGGATGAAATGATGATGATTAGGACAACACAACATCCAGTCCCTGAGTGGAGAAAATCTCCGGTCCAGCCGGGAATCGAACCCTTAGGAATGACAGTCTGTCGCGCTGACCACTTTTTTTTTTTTTAATCTCATTTTGTTCGCCTTCGTTCTTTGTATCTGCTAGGGAAGGGCGTCGCAAGACACCCGTTTCAGTTCATCTTTGATCCATTAACTCGGTTCTTTTATTACAGAGGGTAGCTAACCCTCTGCCCGAACACGTTGAGTTACCGTGCCGGCATCACTCAGCTACCGGGGGCGGACACAATACTGTTCATGTCTAGTGTAAGTTACAGTTATTGTCAGAGTGCATTACCATTTCAGTTCAGAGACTTAATGCCAGTGGAAGAACTCAGTTAACTGATATCTTGTGAATTTTCAAGCAGTTTTAGCAGAGACTCAGATGCGTCACTTTTTATGTCCATTTGACGTGTAATTGCAATAACAGATCCCATACAGTGACTGTTGAAAAATTAAAGATTAACAGTATTCAATAGCTACATCGGCATTCTGAGTACGACCAGAGATGTGGAAAGTTAATAACGTACATTCTATTTTCGTACAAAAAATACGGAGGCATTGCTTTACAGCATGCTCTCGTATATCCATAATCAGAAATATGTTCACACAGAATGCAAAATGATCTTCATTTTCCTCATACGTCTACCAGATGTCTCTGAAGGTTTTCCTATAAGCGTAATGTAGCAGACGAACCCAGTTTGATTGTCCGAATGAAATATCGTTGGCACCCTAAATAATAACGAAAAACGAATGGTTCTTGACACAGTTTATACACAATTTACTAAGGTGCTGTGCGATAATATGTCGCGCTGCAACTCATTGCAGGGTAAACGAGAACTCTGCCAACATGATTCCGGTCCTTTTTCCTGGACCTCATACATAAATTAACTCTGCTACTATGCATTAATACGGAGCGCTGTAACAAAATTGCCGGATGTTTTTCGTGGTCCTCATACATAAATTACTCAGGTACTGTGTATTACTGCCTCTCTCTGTAATACAAACTTGGAAAAACGCAGACTGAACTTGACCTCCATCTAAAATTTACGGAGATTGTTCAGGTAACTTACACATTATTTACTAAGATGCTCTGTGTAAACATGTCGTGATATAACTCAAACCTGTACAAATAGAGGCTACATGACAACTCTAGCGACAAAATTCCGGACTTTTTCATGGAAGTATTCAGAAATTACTCAGGTGCTGCACATTAATATGTCCCACTGCAAATCAAACGTGTACAAATACAGAGAGACGAAAACTCAATGCACAAAATTTCGGAGGTTATTCAGGGACATTCTTTGAGTATTTTCGCATGAGACAGGTGATTTTCTTTGGTTTGTTACAGGGTATTTGCTTTCCTTTTAATTTCTTACCCCCATTTATCTATGCCTATTTATATAATGATAAACAACAGTAGGGCAACGCAAATGCTGATGACATGCTGTGTGCGTCTAGTTTAGAAACAAATTCGGTTTAGACATACATGTCGTCCGGTGTGGCCGAGCGGTTCTAGGCGCTTCAGTCCGGAACCGCGCGACCGCTACGGTGGCAGGTTCGAATTCTGCCTCGCGCATGAATGTGTGTGATGGCCTTAGGTTAGTAAGGTTTAAGTAGTTCTAAGTTCCAAGGGACTGATGACCTGAGATGTTAAGTTCAATAGTGCTCAGAGCCATCTGAACCATTTAGACATACATGGTACCTAATGTTGTCAACAGTCTGTATCTTCTGCATTCTCCGACATGTGCGTAGCATTTCTGTTTCTCAAACTAGTGAACTGAGCCACAATATGCTACAATGTAAAAGAAAGTTATATTTCAGTTTGTATACTGATATAATGACGTTATCTACCACTGTTTTGAACAACGATTCAAATTAAATTAACATTTATTGAAGATTATAATACTGATTCTGACATAAAATATTTTTCATGTTTAAATAATTAGACTAGAATACTATTTCCATTCTTGACCGCTCTGTTAAAATACGTTTCAGGTCCTTTTAGTAAATTAATGAAAACTATTAACTGTAACATGTCATTAGAAGTTCCTAGAAATTTCTTCTCTGTTCGGTTATTTAAAAGATTCCGGTGTTATCGCTTAATGTCTCTGGATCCGCTGCTCCGTGAACCAATCTTCCTGTGTGCATTAGATCTGGTTCTTTCGGTAAATATTAAGTGCCTTTCTATCTCATACATCATATGAGAGTTGACAGATATAACCACACCTCATGTTGTCCTTATTAGAAACAGACCGAGAGAAAAAAGTCTTTAGAATTTTATTTGGTCTTTGCGCATGCATTCTTTACTAATTTCCACAGAAAAATGAAAGAGAACGTATTTTTTTCCGTAATTATTACGTACTTGAGGCAGAACATGAACTGACAATACGCATGTCGTTTATGCGTTCACTAAAAGCAACGCAAGGGACTGAACACATTGTGATAAAAGTCTACGTTGTGCTGAGATGTTCCTGCAATGGCGGCTACCGCGTCACAATCTTCTTCAAGTACTTGAGAATTTCTGCTTTAGTCTCTTTGTAATGTTGTACATTTCTCTCTCGGGAATATACCGTACTTTCACAGAAATAAAGATACTTGGGGTAACAAACAGCATACATCCCTGAAAAACCTCCGTTACTTCGTCAGTTGAGCGCAGGTATACCACAATCGGAGACCTGGAGAAGCACTCAGAGAGAAATAAATAAACAGACATCAAGGGGAGCAGCAGTTTACTACTTGGAATGCTGAAACTGCTTTCAGGAAGTGAAAAATCCTCAGTCAATATCAACCATAATAGCTTCAACAAATCAATCGTAGTAGCAGATAACACTCAGATGATTTATTAAACATTTAAAATGGAAAACAGAAGCTGTTCATAAACCTTCCATTAAACAATACCCACAAACTTTGTAGATGTAGCAGTGAAAGCTTATTCCCTTTCTGAGAGTAAACAGTTACAAAATTTACGCTTCTAACATTCCTTACTGTCCTACTATTTCACCGGTTGCCGGTTTACGAAGTGACGATTCCACCATTTTCCCGGAATCATAATGAGCCAACGGCAATAATTCTCCCACAATTTTTTGCCCATAAACTTGCCTATTGTCCTCTATCTGCAAAGCTGCCAGTAACAAGCTCCAAAGTTTAGATACTTACGATCCCAAAGAACATCAGGCTAAGGTCGGAAATGTTATGAAAGACAGAACTGGTCTACTCTGTATCTTCACAAAAATATTGTCATTTACTCTTGTTATAACTCATTTTAGATTACACTAACCAGGTTACGCTGTAAAACATATTACATTTGGCATTACGATTTTTTACTGTGATCTTCATTACGAAGACTAGTTTATGTAACTATCCATGCTAGTATATTCTGTATTAGCCTCTTCATATCAGCACAAGTACTGCAACCTACATCTGTTTGAAGCTGCTTACGCTACTGAATGCTTTGCCTCCATCTGCAATTTTTATTCCCCTTCGTTTGACAATTCCTACATGTCTTAGGATATGTCCTATTAACTGATACCTCTTATACTTGCGATCTGCGATAAATTTCTTTCTTCAGCTGTTCGATTCCATACCTCCTTATCTGCTATTCGATCTACTCACCTGTTCTTCAGCTTTCTACTGTAGCTTCACATTCCTAAACTTCTACGATCTTCTGTCTGTTGAACTGCCTGTCGTTCACGTTTCGCTGCCATACAAGGTTACACTCCAGCAGAATGCCTCCAGAAAAGACTTCCTAGACGTAAGTAAGTTCCTCTTCTTCTGAAACGCTTTTCTTGCTGTTGCCACTCTGATTTTTTACTTCCACTACGTCGCCCATCATCCGTTATTTTGCTGTTCAGATAACAGCACGCACCTACTACTTTTACTGTCCCTCAGCATCGCTTGATTTATTTCGACTACATTTCATTCCCCTGTTTTACTTTTATTATTTTTCATTTTGAAATCTCTTTCCAAGACGCTGTCCGTTCCGTTCAACTATTCTTCCAAGTCCATAGCCGTCTCTGATAGAATTACCGTGTCATTGACAAGTAGCAACATTTTAATTTCTTCTCTCTGCACTTGAATTCCATTCCCAATCATCTCCTTGGCTTCCTTCACGCCTTTGTGCATAGTAGAGATTGAATAAAATAGGATATCTCACCCAATTTCCAACTATGGCTTCCCTTCCATATCCTTTGAGTGTTGCTGCTGCAGTCTTTTTTCTGTCTACACTGCAAATGAGTTTTCACTCCCTATATTTTGTCCTTGCTACATTAAAAATTTCAAAGAGTATAGTTCAGTGTATTTGTCAACAGCTCTCTGTAAATGTACGAATCCAGTAAACGCAGGTTTGCCTTCCTTCAACGTATCTTCTGATATTAAGTCTTAGGCTTAGTATTGCCTCAAATGTTCCTGCATTTCCCTGAGCCCTAATTGGTCTTTCCCAAGGTCGGCCTCTAACGATTTTTTCATTCTTTCCTAACTAATTCGTGTCAATAATTTCCAACCACAAACCGAGGATTCGGAACCTGTCACCATCGTCCTTCACGGAATTGATGTTGTTGTATTCTAGTTGAAGTCTGAGATTCTTTCACCTGTCTCATACATATCGCACACCAGATGGAATAATTTTGTCATGTCTGACTCTCTCCAGGATATCAATAACTCTAAAAGAATCTTGTCTACTCTTGCGGCTTTGTTTCGAGGTAGGTCTTCCAGTGCTCTGCCAAATTCTTCTCGAAGTATCATCTCATCTTCACTTACTTCATCTTCTCTTTCTACAATACTGTTCTCATGTTTGACCCTCTACACATTCCTTCCACCTTTTAGTATCCTCTTGTCTTATCATCTGAGCTCTTGATATTAATCTAGTTGCATCTGTCTTTTACAAAGGCCTTCCAATAGGCAGCTTTACCTTCACCCTAGTTATGTACTCTTCAATTGCCTTGCATTTGTCCTCTAGACATTCCTGCTGAGCCATCTTGCAGCCTCTCAGTCTTTAGACTTCTTTATTCTCTTTCGGCTGCTTCAGTTGCTGCATTTTTGTATTTCGTCCTGCCATCAATTAACTTCAAAGTCTTTTGTGTCATCGAAGGACTTTTACTAGGCCTTGTAAAGACAAGGCCTACTCGAAGTCCTTCGATGACTACATATGTGATCCTTTGCTGCTTTCACTATTTCATTTCTAAAAGCAACGCATTTGTTCTCAATGAACTTAATTCCTCAGTTTCAGCCCAAAGTTGCCTAATGTTCTTTCTGAAAGTCTCGAACAACTATGGTTTCTTCTGCTCATCCCCATTGCACCTCCTTAATTTCATAAGTTTACGTAATATTTTCTGTGTTTGTCTACAGTTCATAACCAATAAATCATGGTCTGAGTCTACATCAGCCGCTCGAAACGTTTTCCAGGTTAAAGTACTTTTAACAACTTTGCTTATGTATTGACCACACTTTTATGTTTCCAACAACACTTTAGGAGTTCCGATTTTCCGTCATAATTAAAGGCAGTGTTACGTCAGTCATATAAAATTGTTTATAAAATACATTGAATCACGTCAACATCCTCAATCACTAGTTCAAACTCTTGATTGAGAGTGTTGACGTGATACAATGTATCTAATGAACAGTTTTATGTGATTAACATCATACTGCCTTTAAAAATGTCTGAATGTCTAAAGGCGTAAGTTTTTATTGGAAAAATAAAAGTGTGATCAAGACATAACAAAAGTTATCAAAAGTGAATCAAAATGGCCGCGTCATCTCATAGCAATTTCATATAAATTCCAGCAGTTTAAAATCTGCTTTCAAAATCTCTGTATTACTGCCATATAATCAATTGAAAGCCTTCCATTGTAACCAGGTCTTTTCAACGCCCAGACCTTCTTTTAGCCCTCTTAATCCAAGTGCTAGCGATGGATAAATTATGCTCCGTGCAGACGGGTTCCTCTTTCGTTCCTTTACCTCTCCTCACGCTCTCATGCTACTTTTACTTCTCTTCCTTTTCCTACTGACGAACCACAGTCACATTATACTATTATATTTTAAACTCCTCTATCTGAATAAGTTCCTGTGTGTCACCATACATTCTTTCAATCTTGTTATCATCTGCGGAACTTTTTGGTATATAAACTTGTGATTTTGTGTCTATCTTCACTGCACTGTTCATAGTAGCCAACATGAAGTTCTATTTTCTGTATTATCCATATCTGATTTTGTATCCCGGCCTTAACAAAAGTCCTGCTTTTCCTGTCTTCACACTATGCGAATATCGACTATATTTAACTTCATACTATTTCCCTATTAAAATTTTGTAGCGTACCTAACCGACTAAGGGATTCTAACGTTCCGCGCTCGCACCCTTAGAATGGCAGTTTTTTTTCTGATGACGACATCTTCATGAGCAGTCGCGTCCTCGGAAACCCAAATGAGGGACTATTTTACTTCTGGGTTGCTCCTTCGAAGTGGATGCTGCAGTGTCGTCCCATGAACGAGGTCCATGGAAAGCTGGTACCTCACGACTGAACCACAAGAAAGGATAGTCGCTGCCTGACGCAGCAACGAATGAGAGATTTCGGCGTAGTCAACACCGCAAAACGTTGTACCATACTTTATCCGCTGCTGGAAGAGTACCTACTTCAGAATGCAGGGCCGCTCAGTTCGCTACGCAGTCACCGCTTACAACGATAGTGTACCAGTAGCATAAGATGTATTAGAATCCAGAACTGTCTACCGACGTTCAGAGTCTATTGAAGTTTATAGTCAAGCGTGCATTGCGAAATGACCATAATTCTGAACTATATTGAGAGGTACGTTATGTGTTCAACGATAGTAACAAGTAACTAGACATTCTTGTAGTCATGAGCTGTTTCCAAGGTAATTCATATTGCTCAGTTTTCAATAAATTGGTCTACTAATTTTTTGCGTGTTATAGTATCTGCTCGACCTCCTCAAGAAGTATATTTAAGCTTCCTACAACCCACTGCAGTGCAAAAGCGAATTGGGGAGAAGAGGAATTTGTGGCACAACTTGACAAGAAGAAGGGATCGTTTGGTAGGACATGTTCTGAGGCATCGAGGGATCACCAATTTAGTACTGGAGGGCAGCGTGGAGGGTAAAAATCGTAGAGGGGGACCTAGAGATGAATACACTAAGCAGATTCAGAAGTATGTAGGCTGTATTACGTCCTGGGAAATGAAGCAGCTTGCACAGGATAGAGTAGCATGGAGAGCTGCATCAACCCAGTCTCAGGACTGAACACCACAACAACAATTAATTTCCAGCACACTTCGTTTGTTAGATGGTGGTAATTCTGAACACCGATTTACATTGCGCAAATCGCTTCTCTATTACTCAGCCCCAATATAAATCGGAATCCTAAGTTGCTTCTGTTCATTTCAGCTGTATTATGCAAAATTCAGTAAAATAATTTCACTGTACATCAGAAAGGGTATCTTAACGGAAGTATTATCAATGCGTTCAAAACCACATTCCTTTCAATGTGTGTGATCTTAGTTGCCTGCCCAAGTAAGTAACGCCAGAACGCAGTATTACAGCTCTGGTTCCGTGCAAAGATTTGAGAAACTAAGATACACATGTCGTCCCGCGCTAACTGAATGCACAACTAGAGTGGCGCAATATCGGAAGATTGTACATATTCTAGGTGTTCTACCGGCACACTTCTGCTGCATTGCGGATTCATAGGTGCATTACAGTATGGGAGCGATGCCGTGGCAACGGGAGACGTACTACGAAGTTGAAATACCCGGTACAGTACGCTTCTCGCAGGATAAAAAGTCTGTATTATGCACATATTCACCATTACATTCTGGAGTTTATGGACCAAATGCAACGTCGCGTACGTGCATTGGAAAATGTTATCGAGAACTTGGCAAACACCGCACAGATCTGGGTAACGCAGATAGGAAAAGAGAGCCATTGAAATTGACCACAGACGACAACATCCAGGTTACCGACGACCTGATTCGCAGTAATTGCAGATTTTTCATCGATGAAGATGTTCTCACGGTTGTCGAATGGCTCCCTTCCCAATGAGCGGATTTCTGTCGTTGAGGAACTGAGCGACTGACAGAAAGCTCCCATCGTTGCTTACAGTTTAAAGTGTGTCGAAGCATTCAACAGCGGTTACTTGGTCTGCCTTAAAAGTGGGTATCTTACTTTTTGACGTTCTCTCGTGTGTATTGCTTCACTTGTACTTTGTCGCTGGCAACTGATCATTTAACTAATGGCAGCATTCGACGTAGTTGATGAAACTGAACAGACACGCACTTCTGCGTAAACGCTTGGAAGCATAAATACTAACAATTCCGCCACATTAGGTTAACACGCTAACTGACGCTCGATTTGTGGTGGTATGACTGCCAACATTTTACATGCTATTCGGTCATTGACTTCACAATAGGCCTACTTGGCAGTACAGAGAAAGGCTCTGATCGTATGCTATGCACGTGTTCCTGAACGTACTTCGGAAGAGTCTGGTGATTCAAGCAGATCGCACTCGACGGAATATCAAAAGAAGGTCTAGTCTCCTATCTACCATTTTAATGGTACAGCTGTAGCATCCTACAGTCGACAGTGATACATTACATCATTTGTGGGATTGAATGTTTAATTCGGGATGGGAGAATCTGAATGTGCAAAGCGTCTGACCGTCAGAAATGTTCGACTGTTTTACAGAAAGTGTAGTCGCGTGGCTATGAAGAAACAAATGTCGTTACATTGTTTATTACTACAGGCAACACATTTTACATCATGCGCTCAGAAAATGTGGCTTCGACAGTATCTGTTTCGCCTGTCTTACCACTGGAGGCTATTAGGTATAAACAGTTACGGTGATTTACAACGTGTGTGATAAACATTGTTGCCACTGCGATTTATGTTTTGTGTGTGTGTGTGTGTGTGTGTGTGTGCGAGAGAGAGGGGGGTGAGAGGGGGGTGAGAGGGGGGGGGCAAGAGGGACAGAGAGAGAGAGAGAGAGAGAGAGAGAGAGAGAGAGAGAGAGAGAGAGTAAGGGAGAAAGGGACAGAAAGATAGAGAGATAATGAGCTACTGATCGAGAGTGAGTGTCTGTAAACTGCTTTTTAATGGATTCGCAAGTAACTTTGGACGACTCCCGGTAATGGGTTTGACTTGCTCTAAGATAACATGCAGAAGACTGGCATCAATCGAAGCTATTAAAACTTTTAAAGTGGCAGCAGCAGCGTCACCCAGCGTCTTTCCAACGCCTTCTGACATACGAACTGACGTGTCTTTAGCATCACCATCATGCGGATTTTGTAGACACGTGCATGTAAAAGGTCCTATCAGGCCCTTTAAGGGCAGTTGGAACGGAAAAATTTTCTTCAAATTTTACAGTTTTTATCCCATTATAACATACGAAATTTTACTAATAAAATTATTTTTATTATTTTCGATCATTCCCACTTAAGAGAGCGTTTGAACTTGAATTCCTTTATGATGAATGTTTATGTTTTTTCTGAGCCCAAATTTTCTTCATGTGTTCACTGTGTTGTTTCTTTCGCTCCACTGTCCATTTGCATCCTGGTCTCTTCTATGTTGTGGTGTCAAATTTATGTTTTTTGATGATCCTGAATTCAGTTCTATTTTCTGCATCGTACACTGTTATGTGTGCTTGTCTGAGGTCCTCTTTAACTTCTTTTATCCATTTTGTTTTTCCCCTGTCTGAGTTGATGACCTTAAGAATACGCTTTGAAATTCTGGTTTCATTCATCCTGTGGATATGTCTGTAGAACTGCATTCTTTTTTTACTTATTGTATCTGTAATCTTGTCTGTGTATTTATATAATTCTGATGTTGGTCTCTTCTTCCAGATTCCTTGCTCTTGTATCGGGCCAAAAATTTTCCTGAGAATTTTCCTTCCTTGTTTCTCTATTTCTTTCATTTTAGTTTGCCAACCTATTTGTGTTGTTTCAGATGCATACAGTGCCTCCGGAAGTACGACAGTGTTGTAGCGCCTCAATTTTGCGTTAATGGACATGGACTTTTTGTTATAATAGTTCCACATGAGTTTATATGCTTTCTGTAGATTTTTTATTCTTTCCTCGTTGGCCTTTAGGTTGATCTCTGATGGCTGGATGATTTCTCCCAGGTACTTAAAATTTGGTACTTGTATGATTTTCCCATGGGTTGTCACAATAGGCAATTTGTCTTGTGGCACTCTTTCTATGCACTGGGTTTTCTCATATAAGATTTGCAGGCCAGTTCTTTGTGCAATTTCGTGTAACTTCTCTATGGCGTTAGTGGCTTCTTTTCTATTATTTGTGAGGATTTCAAGGTCATCCGCAAAAGGTAAACGCTTCACATTCAATCTATTATCTTTTCTAATGCCAATTTGGATTCCTTTGACTCCTTTTTCCCATGTCCTGATATTTTTTTCAAGAATGGTATTACAGAGTAATGGTGAAAGTCCGTCACCCTGTCGCACTCCAGTTTGGATTTCAAATGGTTCCGAGATATCCCCCATAAATTTAACCTTGGAGACTGTGTCAGTTAATGTTTCCCGAATGATTGCTCTTGTCTTTCTGTCTATGCTGAACTCTTCCAGCGTCTTGCAGAGCGCTACTCTGTCTATTGAGTCGTAGGCCTTTTTAAAATCTACAAAAGTAACCACTGTGTTTCGGGTGTTTCTCATCTGGAGAATCATTTTCAGATTCCAGATCTGCTCTATGCATGATCGTCCCTTGCAAAAACCAGCCTGGTATTCTCCTATTTGTGGGTCAGATTGTTCTTCTAATCTATTCATGAGAACTTTTGATAGGATTTTATATGTGACCTGTACGAGTGAGATAACCCAGTAATTATTTGTTTCAGTTTTGTCCCCTTTTTTGTGGAGTGGATGGATGAGAGCGCATTTCCATTCAGAAGGGATCTGTTCTGTTTCCCAAATGTTTAATATGATTTTGTGAATTTTTCCTGTTAATCTTTCATCATTTAGTTTCCATGGTTCTTCAATAATTCTATATTCTCCTGGGGCTCTATTGTTTTTGAGTGTCTTGATAATTTCTACTATTTCGTTGAAAGCGTTAAAATTTTTACGTGCATTACGTCAAGATCTAATAAAACCGGTACTTCTTCATATAGAAGGCTGGGGATTGCTGTGTTATGAACGTTAAATTACATGTTTGTACAAGTCATGTCCAGAAGAAGATGGGCACAAGGTTGAGGACGTTGAAACAAAGTTTGAGAGACAAGAAACTTCCTGATGGTAAAACCATAAGGGGCAGGTTGACAGACAAAATGATTGATGAACTACAATAGTATTTTGGGATGGCCATTAGAAATAATACTGAGGATTTGCTGAAAATGAAGCAGGCAGTATGGGCTACCTTCTTTCACAGACTGTCAACTGATGAAAAACCAGTACACCGCATTTACCCTCCTGGACCTGATTCATGGTGCAATTACCGCAATGCCCAGGACTCAAACAGTTCATACTGCCATAAACATGCCATCCCAGTGGCAGTCATGGATATCATGGAACTTGTTGCAGAGACCTGCAAATCCTGAATAACGGAAGGAGTGTTTGGATCGTCAGACTCAAATTCCCAGTGAGTCGTTCAATAGTCTTATACGGACTCGCTTACCAAAAAATGTTTTGTTGGAGTGAAGACACTAAAGTGGGGAGGTCAGTGATGCTGTTATTGCTTTTAATCATGGCAACATTGGTAGGGTGAAAGTGCTACAGCATATGTGAATTCATCTTCGGCCAAACTGCATCAGAGAACTTGAACGGATGGACAAGGTTCGCATTGATAAAGCTGAGTATGCAGCACACTTGGCCATTAAGGAGTCCAGAAAGAAGAAAAGAAGAAAAAAACTTGCAACAATATCAAGACAATGAAACACAGTACGATGCAGGGTGCTTCTGAGTCACTAAAGATAAAAAATAAGCATATATTAGATGGGTTACAGTCTTTTTAAACTTTAGAAGCTGTTCCTCAAAAATTTACATTTTTTATTACATTTCTCTCTAAATTTTCAAGGAGTAATAACATACATATCCTGAGGCTACGGAACTAAAAGAAAAACATAATGTTATTCTTAATTAAAATTATTGAGGATAATGTACAAAAAGTACACAAAATTTTAATTGTATAATTAAAAAATGGCATTTCCGAAAGCAGTGGCTGAAATGCAATATTGTAGTTCAGTAAAATCATAACATACAGTTTAATGTCCTGTAAAAGTTTCATGTGAACGGCTACAGTGATTCCTGAAATAAGGGAATACAAGTCAATAAATTTGACATTGGCGGGACAGGCTGCTCCAAACTCCCTTTAATGGCAACATTGCAGACACAAACAAATAAATGAAGAAACATGCTCTGCAACCCAGCACACGGTGCTTGTTGAAGGGTATCTAAAAGCACTGCTAGTGATTTTCTTCTCTGTTCCACTCACAAATGGATGGAGGAAGAGGAAAACGACAGACTAGATGCTTCTGTACGAACGAAGATTTCTCATATTTTGTCTTCTCAGTCTTTACGTGAGATGTATGTTGCCGGTAGTATGCTCGTTCTGCGGCCTGACTCACATGTGACTTCCCTAATGTTCAGCAATAAAGTTTGTTGATACTCCAAAAAGCACGAGACTCTTCGTTTACTAGATCAGGAACGCTAATTACAGTAACGCTGTTAAGTACTCTGTGCACAATAACATTGAAGTTCATACTCAAGCAGCTCATGCTGAGATACTTGTATTATACAGAATAGACGTGGATGCAAATGGAGATTCCTCGGGTTTTGTATCTGATGAAGGCCGTACATTAGGTGACGACGGTGAGTGTTATACGCTATTAGATTCTTTCTGACAAATAAGCAAATGTTCACGAATTTGGAGCCCTAGTTTCTCTATGTTCTCAAATGACGCACACGAAACTGTCTTGGCTGACGGAATTTTCAGAATCGCAGATGTTGCTAGCATTTTATGTGGGTACCTTGATGAGGATGCTGCACTGTAGGAAGTACTACTGGAATTTATTTACGTCGTCTCCAGTAGAGCAATTGTACTGCTAACCACGTCTCGTGTGTTCATTTCCAACTTGATATTTACAAGGTGTGTTTCAAAACCGACTGGTGGTAGTAACAGTAAACTACTCAATTACAGCCCCATATCATTAACGTCGATATGCAGCAGGATTTTGGAATATATACTGTGTTCGAACATTATGAATTACCTCGAAGAAAACATCGTTATTGTGAAACACAACTAATTCTTTATTCGCATGAAGCGCTGAGTGCTATAGGCAACGGATTTCAGATCGATTCCGTATTTCTGGATTTCCTGAAGACTTTTGACACTGTACCTCACAAGCGGCTTGTAGTGAAATTGCGTGATTATGGAATATCGTCTCAGTTATGTGACTGGGTACTTGATTTTCTGTTATAGAGGTCATAGTTTGTAGTAACTGACGAAAAGTCATCGAGTAAAACAGAAGTGATTTCTGGCATTCCCCAAGGTAGTGTTATAGGCCATTCGCTGTTCCTTATCTATATAAACGATTTGGGAGACGATGTGAGCAGCTGTCTTAAGTTGTTTTCCGTTTACCGACTAATAAAGCCATCAGAATATCAAAACAAATTGCAAAACGATTTTGGAAAGATATCTGAATGGTGCGAAAACTGGCAATCGACAATAAATAACGGGAAGTGTGAGGTCATCCACATGAATTCGTTTCAATTCTGTTACTCGATATATCAGTCAAATCTAAGGACCGTAAATTCGACTAAATGCCTAGGACATACAATTACGAACAACGTAAATTGGAGAGAACACATAGAAAATGTTGTGGGGGAGGCTAACCAAAGACTGAGTTTTATTGGCAAGACACTTAGAAAACGTAATATATCTACTAAGGAGACTGCCTACCCTACGCTTATCCGTCCTCTTTTAGAATACTGCTGCGCGGTGAGGAATCCTTACCAGATAGGACTGACGGAGTACATCGAAAAAGTACAGAGAAGTTCGGCACGTTGTGTATCATCGCGAAACATTGCAGAAATTGTCACTGAAATGATATAGGATTTGGGATGGACATCATTAAAAGAAAGGCGTTTTTCCTTGGGACAGAATCTTCTCACGAAATTCCGATCACCAACTTTCTCCTCCGAATGCGAAAATATTTTGTTGACACCGACCTACATAGGGAGAAATGATCACCACGATAAAATAAGGGAAATCAGAGTTCGTACCGAGAGATATAGGTGTTCTTTCTTTCCTCGTGCTATAAGAGACTGGAATAATAGACAATTGTGAAGGTCATTCGATGAACCATCTGCCAGGCATTTAAATGTGATTTGCAGAGTATCCATGTAGATGTAGATAGGTGGTAGCCCTGGATGACGTTTATGGCAGCACTGTCTACCGACTCTTTAGAAAACTCTTGCATACTTGGTTTGGTTCAATAGTCGTTTGCCAGTCTGTGAGAGCAGATCGCAATAGCCGAAGCAATCGCAGATCCCGCCAATTGTGAAGTGTGCGATGTGATTAGTCTTTTGATGGAGAACTGGTTTTCAGCTGCTGGTATCTATCGTGATTTATGCCAAGTGTGTGATACTGAAATAATGAGCGACAAACGAGTTCGAAAATGGTGTCGAGAATTTCAAAATAGCAGCACAAATGTTCATGATGAACAGCAGAGAGGCACGGCCATTATTTGGACCGACAACATCGGTGAACTTGTGAACCAAAAAGTGATCAGCGACTGAGGATTAGTGGTCTAACTAATGAATTCCAAAGCGTTCCTCGAACTTCAAACTACCTGATTGTCACTGAACAGCGTGGATATCACGAACCGTGTCCGAGGAGGATTACAAAAATGCTCGTTGATCACCACAAATAGCAAAAACTGGATCGAGCAAGACAGCTTTTGAGTGTTATAAGCAAAGGTGAGGATGATTTGCTTTCCCACATTGTTACGGGTGACAAGACGTGAATATCGTGAACCAATGCAGAACCGAAACAACGGTCAATGCAGCGGCGCCATTCATGTTCACCCAAACCAAAAAAGTTCAAGCAATCTCTGCTCTCGAATGAAAAAATAATGGCCACCATTTTTTGGGACTAAACTGGAGTTCTTTTGATTGGTTTGATGCACCGTGAGTCAACAATTACAGCTGACGTATACTGTGAAATGCTAACGAAACTGAGACGTGCGATCCAAAAGCGACACCGCGGGAAACTGTCGTGTGGCATAATCCTCGTTCGCGACAACGTACGCCCTCACGCCGCTGCCAAAATCGTGGAGAAGATTCAAGATTTTCGTTAGGAACTTTTTGATCACACTCTGCACACTCCCGACCTTGTATCAAGCGTCTATTTCCCTTCTTACATTTCAAAAAGTGGCTGCGTGGACGACAACTTCAAAACGACGATGAACTAAAGACTGAAAGTACCAGTTGGTTCAGTTTCCATTCGGCAGACTTATATTCAAAGGGGATAAAGAAGCTGGTGCAGCATTATGAAAAGTGTACAGATGTGAAAGGCGATTATGTGTAAAAAGTAAAGTATATATGGAGTAAAATGTTACTGCCAAAAAACCTTTTCTGGAGAGCATATTTTTAACGACAAAAACGGACGTCAGATTTGGAGTATGCCTCGTATAATACGATAAAGTGAGCGCCTCTGCAATAGTACGCCAAAACAAAGTAAGAAATGGTGGATTCAATTCAGTAAAATTTGTGATAGGGAACGCTTGTATAGCAAAGCAGGTTTTCCGACGTACAAACTCAAGATGCACACTGCCACGGCGTTGTGTCCGACACGTTCTTTCGTTACTACCATCTTCAGATCAAAGAAGGTCCTTACCAGCGACTAAATAAAAATACTGTTTGTGTACGATAAGCCTTTCGTTTCTTTTAATTCTGAAACATCCTCGGCAGTCCGTAATCTGTAATTCACTTCTTACTGACTGTATACAATAGATACGCGATGAAGAAGTTGTAAATGTGATTATAATGTGATTTTCGGCGTTGGCAAACTTTCCAGTGCACAAATTACTCAAGGTTTTTCATTTTCTTGGAATTTTACAATATCAAACAATCCCTTTGTAGTGCAAAGTTGCTGTACCATCCAGACATGATACATAACTTTTGCCTGTCATCAGATGCATCATATATTCGTCTGGAGTCATGGCTGTTTCATAGTCAACCAATAAATAATAAACTAACAGTTTGTACTACAGATTTTGACAGCCACATTCTCACAAACTGTGAAAGGTCGTACTCTCAGATGAACTGGAGGGGCTAGTTGTGGTAAAACCTTCCAAAAGATTCCCTTGTTATCTGTATGTTCATCATAAGAATCCGTATTGTCATCACAATGCTTATATATACATTTAAAAAAATTTCCATCACCTCGGTTCCGTTCGGAAAATTGGGATAGAGGTCAACATAAACATCATTACCGCCCTTTGTGTTGCTCATGAAAACCACACATTGCATGTTGTACCAACATACAACGAGACTTCAAAGGTGGTGGTCGATATTGATGTACACGCCGGTAACTCTAATACCCAGTACCACGTCATCTTGCATTCATGCATGCCTGTATTCGTCGTGCCACACTAGTCACAAGTTCACCAAGGCACTGTTGGTCCAGATTGTCCCACTCCTCAACGGCGATTCCGCGTAAATTCCTCAGAGTGGTTCGTGCGTCACGTCGTCCATAAACAGCCCTCTCAATCTATCCCAGACATAGAATGAAATTTTCACTCTACAGCGGAGTGTGCGCTGATATGAAACTTCCTGGCTGATTAAACCTATGTGCCGGACCGAGAGTCGAACTCGGGACCTTTGCCTTTCGCGGGCAAGTGTTCTACCAACTGAGCAACCCAAGCACGACTCACGCCCCGTCCTCACAGGTTCACTTCTGCCAGTACCTCGTCTCCTACCTTCCAAACTTTACAGAAGCTCTCCTGATAACCTGTGTTGATGTGTGTAGTTTTCTACTAAACTGTAATTCCACACAACACTAACATCGTGGTCGCGAGCCTTGCAGGTGTGTGGTTGTAACATTGTACCCTGTAACATAGTGACATATGCCCCATCGCCGTTACGTAAAGGTTCGCGGGAGAGTTTCTGTAAAGTTTGGAAGGTATGAGACGAAGTACTGGCAGAAGTGAAGCTGTGAGGACGGGGCGTGAGTCGTGCTTGGGTAGCTCAGTTGGTAGAGCACTTGCCCGCGAAAGGCAAAGGTCCCGCGTTCGAGTCTCGGTCTGGCACACAGTTTTAATCTGCGAGGTAGTTTCATATCCCAGACATGTTTCGTATCAGCAGAACATGCTGGCCACTCTAGAAGAGCGATATCGTTATCCTGAAGGAAGTCATTCACGAGCTGTGTGCACGATGGGGGTGGAAATTGTCGTCCATGAAGACGAATGCCTCACCAATATACTGCCGATATGGTTGAACTATTGATCGGAGGATGGCATTCACTTATCTAACAGTCGTTACGGCGCCTTCCATGACCACCAGCCACCCCAAAACATCAGGAAACCACCTTGCTGCACTCGCTGGAAAGTGTGTCTAAGGAGTTCAGCCTGACCGCGTTGCCTCCAAACACGTCTCCGACGATTGTCTGGTTGAAGGTATATGCGACACTGATCGGTGAAAAGAACGTGATGCCAAACCTGAGCGGTCCATTCGGCACAGCGCTGCATGGTGTAGTGGCTGCAAAGATGGACCTCGCCATGGACGTCGGAAGTGAACCTACGCATCATGCAGCCTATTGCGCACAGTTTGAGTCGTAACACGACGTCCTGTAGCTGCACAAAAAGCATTGTTCAGCATGGTGAGTTTGCTGTCAGAGGTCCTCCCAGACATAATCCCTAGGTAGCGGTGATCCACTGCAGCAGAAGCTCTTGGGCAGCCTGAGCGAGGCATGTCATCGACAGTTCCTGTCTCTCTGTATCTCTTCCATGTCCGAACAAAACTGCTTGTGGCCGGCCGGTGTGGTCGTGCGGTTCTAGGCGCTTCAGTCTGGAACAGTGCGACCGCTATGGTCGCAGGTTTGAATCCTACCTCGGGCATGGATGTGTGTGATGTCCTTACGTTAGTTAGGTTTAAGTAGCACTAAGTTCTAGGGGATTGATGACCTCAGATGTTAGGTCCCATAGTGCTCAGAGCCATTTGAACCACCCCTTTGGTTCACTCCGAGAGGCCTGGACACTTCCCTTGTTGAGAGACCTTCCTGGCACAAAGTAACAATGCGAACGCGATGAACCGCCGTATTGACCGTCTAGGCATGGTTGAACTACAGACAACACGAGCCGTGAACCTTCTTCCCGGTGGAATCACTGGAACTGATCGGCTGTCGGCTGTCGGACTCCCATGCTCATGTATGGTTGTTTAGTGACATCTCTGAACAGTCAAATGAACTGTGTGTATGATACGATATTCACAGCCAACGTCTATCTTCTGGAATTCTGGGAACTGGAGTAATGTAAGACTTTTGTTGTTGTGTGTAGTTTTCTAGTAAACTGTAATTACACACAACACGAACATCGTGGTCGCTAGCCTTGCAGGTATATGGTTGTAACATTGTACCCTGTTACATAGTGACAGATGCCCTATCACCGTTACATGAAGGACTGGAAAATAAACCATTTGTTAATACTCAGGGCCGTAATATTAAGTTTAATGAAGATGTAAGCAAAAAAGAATTGTTCGATCCATACAAAATTATGAGTGAATCGCATGGTACTGATGAGCTAGCTAAAAGTAAAACAGCAACTATAAAATAATGCACCCGAACAGTTAAACTTCCATATTAAATTCCATAATGGATTGCTATGTTTTAGGAGACACCCTGAATCCGATGCTTGGTGTCTGTACACATACTGAGGCAGAAGATAAACTCACCTGGTATACGCACCCTGAATGGGGCTACTTTGGCGTAATTAAGTGTGCCAAACGTGAGACAGAAAGTGCAGCAGCTATCGAAAACATAGCTGCTTTGCCAAAAGGCAAAACCATCAAATATACATTGAAAGGCTGATCTACATCCTATCCTGTTTACACTAGCATTACAGATAGTAGCTGTTCACAACTGTGGACCACTCACTAGAAGTAGAACAGTAGTGAGGTTGGTAGTATCTTTGTACAATATTGTATATGATGTATTCTGCTACCACAGAACCAATCCAGAAAAACTGAAAGGGATTATACATCTATATTTGGGCAGACAGAAGCAATTATTGAGGACAATGGCAATGTTTTCACAAGTAGCAAGTGGAATAAATTTCAGCTAGAAATGGTGAGCAGTCATATACTAATATCTAAGTATCAACCTGAAGCCAAACCTGCAATGCGGAAGTTGTAGAATTAAATCGGTTTATCGAATTTTACTGATACCACAAACGGAATACAGGGTTTCAGTATTTAGTTTAATTTGAAGAATAATGAATGACTTACCATTTACTTCCACATACTGCAAATCAAGAGAGTTTTAGTGGGAAAATAACATCAGTCAATAAAGCAGATTGCTGACAAAACAGCAGTATGTCCCGTTCTGGAATATTGCTCCAGCGTATCAGCGTCATAAAAAATAGGACCTTCAGGGGATACTGAAAGGGAGCCGGCACGAATAGTCAGAGGTTTGCCGGATCCATGGCGCTTGCCACTGAAATGCTGAGAAACCTGAAATGGAATTCACTTGCAGATTGATGCCAGATATTCCGGAAAAGCCTGCTTACAATGTTTTAAGGACCGGTACTAAGCGGAAAGTCTATGAAAATTCTAAAACCCTCTACGTATTGCTACAAAAGGGGTCACAGACACAAGAGTAGACGAATAACAGCGCGCACAAAAGCGTTTAGCCAATAGTTCTTCTCTTGCTCCATGTACAAATGGAATGTAAAGGAACGCTAATATGTGGCACAGTGGGACTTACCCTCTGCCAGGCACTTCACAGCGGCTTCTGGACTGTGGCTGTAGATATAAACATAAAGTTGCAATTCGATATAATCCTCCTGATGCACACAGTAAAGAACACTGTACTTCAGGGATTAAATGTTATCCAACAGATGGGAGGCAGGAAGACTATTTGGCTGCTGTCTCATAGCTGTTGGTATCTAAGAAGCATTTATAATGTTCGTTAATTGTTTTTCCTCCTGTATGCCATGTCCAAAGCTTACTTCAACATAACTATGCACCATTCATTTGATAACAAAAGCTTTCTTCGACGTAAGTCTGACACAATACTTTAAAACAATAAGAATCAATTTAAATAATAGTTTTATTTTCCTTGATGGTAAAATCGAACTTACATAAAAATCATTTTATGCTTATTTCTCGAACCTATGATCCTTACCTTCATGAAGGGTTCTGTACTTTGGGCACCAAGTAATATAACTCAGGTGGTACAAAAGGAAAAACTACTTTTGAACTAAAGATGTGTTATTTTTATAAATCTGCATTTAGATAAGGATTTCATTTAGACTGAAGAGACAAAGAAACTGATACAGGCATGCGTATTCAAATACAGACACATGTAATCAGGTAGAATACGACTCTGCCGTCGGCAAAGTCTATACAAGACTGTTATAGTCGGCTCACGGGCGATGGGACACATCATCCCCGAGGCAGCGATGAACTGGGGATTATCCCATACAACCATTTGATATCAGGAATCCGAAAAACATCAAGTCTCCGATATCGCTACTGCCGGAAAAAGATCCTGCAAGAACCGGTCAACGGCGGCTGAATAGAATAGTTCCACTAGACAGAAGTGCAACGCTTCCGCAAATTGCTGCAGATTTTAATGCTGGGCCATCAACATGTGTCAGAGAGCGAACCATTCAACGAAACATCAGCGATATAGGCTTTCGGAGCCAAAGGTCCACCCGTGTATCCTTCGTGCCCGCGTGACACAAAGCTTTATGCCTCGCCTCCACCCGGCCCGTCGATACCGACATTGGACTGTTTGTAAATGGAAACATGTTGCTTGCTCTGACGAATTTCGTTTCAAATTGTATCGAGCGGATGGAGGTGTACGGGTACGAACACAGCCTCATGAATCCAGGGAGCCTGCATGTCAGCATGGAACTGTTCAACTGTTGGAGGCTCTGTAATGGTATGGAGCGTGTGCAGTTGGAATGATATGGGACCTGGGATACATCTAGATACGACTCTGACAGGTGACATGTACGTAAGCACGCTGTCTGATCATGTCCATCCATTCATGTCGTTTGTGCATTCCGACGGACTTGGACAATTCCAGCAGAACAATGTGACGCCCCACACGTCCAGTATTGCTATAGAATGCGTCCAGGAACACTGTTCTGAGTTTAAACATTTCCTCTGGCCACCAAACTCCCCATACATGAACCTTATTGAACATATCTGGGATGCCTTACAACATGGTTTTCAGAAGAGATCTACATCCCCTCATACTCTTACGGATTTATGGACAGCCCTGCAGGATTCATTGAGTCAGCTCCTCCAGCACTACTCCAGACATTAGTCGAGTCCATGCCACGTCGTGTTGAGGAACTTCTGCGTGCTCACAGTGTGCTTCAGTGTACATTCCTGATTATGCGATTGATAAATACCGGGTGATCAAAAAGTCAGTATAGATTTGAAAACTTAATAAACCACGGAATAATGCAGATAGAAAGGTAATAATTGACACACATGCTTGAAATGACATGGGATTTTATTAGAACCAAAAAAAGGCAAAGTTCACAAAATGTCCGAGAGATAGCGCTGGACAGCAAAACGTCAGTTACTGTGCATGACAATCGTGTATAAAAGGAGATGTAATGGGAGATGCACCAGCAGTCGCAGCATGGTGACGGTCCATGAAAAGCCGCTTTTAGTGAAAATGTATTGTCAGAATGGGGAATGTGCTAGTTCAGTGTTACGACCCTATCGCCATAGGAAGGGGATTCGAACGGGTAAAGGTCCGTTGACAAATGCAGCTGCCGCGAGAATGATTTCGAAGTTCGAAGCCACGGGTTGTTTAGACGATAGACCCCGTAGTGACCGACCGAGCACAAGGCGCAATGCTGCTGAGATAGTTCAGGAAGAAATGGAGACTGTAGCGGGTTCGTCTATGCACGGTGAAGTCAGCGCTCGTGTAGTCGCACGTCACACCGGCATTCCATACACTACTGTTTGGTTGGCACTTAGGCGTACCCTCCGATGCTATCCGTACAAAATCCATCGGTATCATGAACTGTTACCTGGTGATTTAGAGAAGCGGAGGGCATTTGCGGTGTGGGTGTTTCAAAAGATGGCGGAAGATGGCGATTGGTTAAGTGACGTGTTGTGGACCGACGGAGCTCATTTCACGCTCCAAGGGTCTGTCAACGCCAACAACTGCGAAATCTGGGCTACCGAAAATCCTATAACTGTCATGAAAACTACGTTGCACGATGAAAAAGTCACGGTATGGGTTGGATTTACCACATCTATAGTTATTGGGCCTATTTTCTTTGAGGAAATGCGTGATTCTGGTTTTGTAACTGCTACCGTGACGGGTGAGAGGTACGCCGATATGTTTCAGAACCGCATCATCCCTAGCCTGGCTGATAAACACCTGCTGGAACGCACGATGTTTATGCACGATGGCGCTCCATCCCATATTGCTAGACGCGTGAAAGATCTCTTGCTAGCGTCGTTTGGTGATGATAGTGTGCTCAGCCGCCACTTTCGTCATGTTTGGCCTCACAGGTCCCCAGACCTCAGTCCGTGCGATTATTGGCTTTGGGGTTACCTGAAGTTGCATGTGTATCGTGATTGACCGACATCTCTAGGGATGCTGAAAGACAACATCTGACGCCAATGCCTCACCAAAACTCCGGACATGCTTTACAGTGCTGTTCACAACATTATTCCTCGACTACAGCTATTGTTGAGGAATGATGGTGGACATATTGAGCATTTCCTGTGAAGAACATAATCTTTGCTTTGTCTTATTTTGTTATGCTAATTATTGCTATTCTGATCAGATGAAGCGCCATATGTCGGACATTTTTTAAACGTTTCTATTTTTTTGGTTCTAATAAAACCTTATGTCTTTCCAAGCATTTGTGTCAATTTGTACCTCTCTATCTACATTATTCCGTTTTTTATTCAGATTTCAAATTTATATTGGATTTCTGATCACCCAGTATCTCTTTGAAATACCTGACAACGAGGATAATTGAGAATGTCATTTTTGTGGTTGACATGAAGTTCAGGAGACAGCAAAATTCGTGCCATAGCAATTCCTTTCATTCAAAATTATAGCAGCCAAAGTAAGGGATCCAATAGTAATTCTGATGAAATATGCTGACATTAACACACAAAATTATTTTTTCTACCTATATTCTCTCACACTGCCATGTGGTTTACCAGATGAATGAGAAAAAATTTCAAACTTTTTCCTGGCCAATACAGTGCCAGAGATCAAGCCAAGGCAGACAATTAATCAGTGTCTAAAGTGAAATACTGAAGTAACAGAGCATAACTTGCACGCAAGAGTGCCTATACAGCACACACATGCTACAGAAATAACCAAACTGGAGGCCTGGACTGAAAAACTGTGACACCGCGGCATTGTGCATAGTACTGTTTTGTCCAGAAAGCTAGGCCACATTTGGTAATCCTTGCCACATGATAATGTCGTTGTCATCGAACAATTGCTATAAGTACTCTTACTTGCAAAGGGCACTTCTCATTTGCAACTAGGTAGTTACAATGTGGGACACAAGGCACTCCATCCACTGTCCACCTATATGGCTTCGATGTACAATCCAACAGTCAGTCGAGATTCAAGGGGTTGGGAGCCGTGTGCTGCTATCTCCTTGTCTTGGCCTTGTCTGATGAGAAGACCGCGATGCCACCTACCAACATGTTCCCTGGAGGCCTAGGTAACAATACCTTGTTGCGCTCGCAAACTGCCATCATTCCGATGAAGTGCAGTAGCTGCCACCCTTGGCCGCATCTACCTTCTGACATCAGCGCCGCTGGCTGCTCTCTTTGCTGAGACGCCATGACGTAACTCTTCACGACTGTGGCCACCTTTTGCAGAGCTTCTGTATGCCATTTTGGGTGCCATCTATGAGAGCACCCGCTAGCTGTGCTGCTGACCGTTGTTGAAATGAAGGCAACTTACAGTCAGCAATGTTCTGTGTCGTAGCTGTTCGCTGCATGCTCAGCTCCGTCGCTGCATCGGCTGAGACTGCAAGGCTCGCAGATGTCAGCACAAACCATCCTTACGTGAGTTCCACCTGCCCATCTGGCTACTAGAATCTGCAAGAAGACAACTGTGTATCAACTAGCAATAAATGTGTAATCTGTTAACAATATCTCACAAGCGCCTTTGGACATCCGACATATCTTCACCCTCAATTCCACACAACACTATCCTGACAACAGTAGATGACACCTCTCTCTCACTCTTCAGTTCTTAGGAATGGACTTTTTAAATTCCTCTTCCAGTCATATGAAATAATACGGATAGTTTCTTGTTTATTCCGTGGACATAAAATATATATAAATTTTAGAAATAGTTGCCAGTAGTCGAAAAGGTGCAGCTCACGTGGTACTTGTGATAGATAAAACTGCATTTCAGATCCCTAATTAGTTCAAACAGTGTATCAATGATGAGCTATTACAATTCAAAGTGGATAAGTCTTGTGTAACAGGCACTAAACTGAAGGATAGGCCTTTAATTTTACATGTGCGTGAACTGATAAGGGTTATTTGCATCTGCATGATAATGAATTACAATACACAATAATCAGAATGTACACTCCTGGAAATGGAAAAAAGAACACATTGACACCGGTGTGTCAGACCCACCATACTTGCTCCGGACACTGCGAGAGGGCTGTACAAGCAATGATCACACCCACGGCACGGCGGAAACACCAGGAACCGCGGTGTTGGCCGTCGAATGGCACTAGCTGCGCAGCATTTGTGCACCGCCGCCGTCAGTGTCAGCCAGTTTGCCGTGGGATACGGAGCTCCATCGCAGTCTTTAACACTGGTAGCATGCCGCGACAGCGTGGACGTGAACCGTATGTGCAGCTGACGGACTTTGAGCGAGGGCGTATAGTGGGCATGCGGGAGGCCGGGTGGACGTACCGCCGAATTGCTCAACACGTGGGGCGTGAGGTCTCCACAGTACATCGATGTTATCGCCAGTGGTCGGCGGAAAGTGCACGTGCCCGTCGACCTGGGACCGGACCGCAGCGACGCACGGATGCACGCCAAGACCGTAGGATCCTACGCAGTGCCGTAGGGGACCGCACTGTAACTTCCCAGCAAATTAGGGACACTGTTGCTCCTGGGGTATCGGCGAGGACCATTCGCAACCGTCTCCATGAAGCTGGGCTACGGTCCCGCACACCCTTAGGCCGTCTTCCACTCACGCCCCAACATCGTGAAGCCCGCCTCCAGTGGTGTCGCGACAGGCGTGAATGGAGGGACGAATGGAGACGTGTCGTCTTCAGCGATGAGAGTCGCTTCTGCCTTGGTGCCAATGATGGTCGTATGAGTGTTTGGCGCCGTGTAGGTGAGCGCCACAATCAGGACTGCATTCGACCGAGGCACACAGGGCCAACACCCGGCATCATGGTGTGGGGAGCGATCTCCAACACTGGCCGTACACCTCTGGTGATCGTCGAAGGAACACTGAATAGTGCACGGTACATCCAAACCGTCATCGAACCCATCGTTCTACCATTCCTAGACCTGCAAGGGAACTTGCTGTTCCAACAGGACAATGCACGTCCGCATGTACCCCGTGCCACCCAACGTGCTCTAGAAGGTGTAAGTCAACTACCCTGGCCAGCTAGATCTCCGGATCTGTCCCCGTTGAGCATGTTTGGGACTGGATGAAGCGTCGTCTCACGCGGTCTGCACGTCCAGCACGAACGCTGGTCCAACTGAGGCGCCAGGTGGAAATGGCATGGCAAGCCGTTCCACAGGACTACATCCAGCATCTCTACGATCGTTTCCATGTTAGAATAGCAGCCTGCATTGCTGCGAAAGGTGGATATACACTGTACTAGTGTCGACATTGTGCATGCTCTGTTGCTTGTGTCTATGTGCCTGTGGTTCTGTCAGTGTGATCATGTGATGTATCTGACCCCAGGAATGTGTCAATAAAGTTTCCCCTTCCTGGGACAATGATTTCACGGTGTTCTTATTTCAATTTCCAGGAGTGTATTTGGATAATACGTGGAGAGTACCTGTCATAAGTGACAATACAGGGAGGAGTAGATGTATCTCCATTATTACTGGAATTTGTTTTGATGGCGATATTATACAAGAAGAACAAAAGAATGGTGGATCGTGTAAGTGTACCTACTTAATAGAATAAGAGAAGAATGTTTTAAGTAGGAGAGAAGAGAAACTATGGCTATAGATAAAATGTTAGTATTATATTCTGCTGTTTGGAGTTTGAAACAATATTGTCTTAACAAATCAAATCTAGTGGGTTTCACAGTTTTTATTCTGACAATTTCCTACGCTATTGTGCTAGATTTTACATTCTGCCAGGGAACGACGATATACAAAGAGTAGTATGACAGGAATTGGGTTCAGGTAGAAAAAATGGTTCAAATGGCTCTGAGCACTATGGGACTCAACTGCTGTGGTCATCAGTCCCCTAGAACTTAGAACTACTTAAACCTAACTAACCTAAGGACATCACACACATCCATGCCCGAGGCAGGATTCGAACCTGCGACCGTAGCAGTCGCACGGGTTCAGGTAGAGCTGAAGCGCATCAGACTACGGGAAGTCTCATTCAAATGCACTCAGTTTATCATGATCGCTACTTAACAATCCAAAAATAATAAACGAGCCTTTTATGAGAAGTTTCAAGAAAACTAGCATAATACAGAAGAACAGATGAAAAATAAACTGTAACTGTAAAGCGTTGGAGAGCTAAGGAAAGAGGGTAGCGAGTCTTAAGACATGTGTATTCACCATGATGGCGATACATGCATTACAAAACAGATGGCTACAAAGGGGATTACATTGGTTCCATCCAACCATGGACACATTCCTAAAAGTAAGTGCAAGAGACGCGAAAGAAAAAGCATATATTGAAGATACAAGACGAAATGTAATGCAGTCATATAATGTTTACGGAAGCAGCGTTGAATTGTTCAACAGAATGATATCTTACTGTTCCGTGCAGGCAAGAACAAAGAAATCGAATATTCAAACAATTCTCTGAAAATTTGACATGTCTACTGGGAGTTCTGAGTTGAAGTTGATAAATTATTGAAAACACACTAGGGTCTATCCAAATTAAAGGACACAGCTAAGAAAATAAAAGCTCACGTTCGGCAGAGCTCTAATACACAGTACAAGATTGTGGTACCTTTTCTGAAACTATTATCCCTGACAGATAGCATATAGAAAGCAATAGCCCAACGCGGTTTAGTAACTAACTAAAGGTTGGACGGAAAAAAAGCAGCACTGATATTTCAGATTTATTATTTTTGTGTATTATAATAATGTAACAGTAAAAAGAGACATTGATATTGGTAGAAAGCAGAAAAGAAAAACAACTGAACGACTACAGTTGACTGAGATTACAAAGAAGATGGTCGTAACCAAAATGTTTAAAAGTAGTTAAAACATCACAGGCTTACGAGTCCTGTCCCGTCCTATCGAAACTGCAGTATAAACTCATTATCCTCTAGATGAATTTCAATTCTGAATCCTCCTCTAACGCAAATTTTATTCTTGTACGAAACAAGAATTTTGTTTTCTTCATAAGTCTGCCCAAAATGCTTTTTTAAGCTGGAAATCAAGTCCATTACTTTTGATTCCCTTGTACCTCTTCCAGGTCGGGCAATATGTGGTTTCATGGACGAGCAGGCTTTGCCTCGTGTCCATATCTCGCTTCGTTCACCAGAGTCCATTCTGTAGCCCACTTCACCTGTTACTACAGCACTGCCATGTTTACTTCTGGCTATCACAGCCCGTTTTATAGGGGTAAATCTCAAGTTCCTCTGAGAAGATGGCTTAATCATATCAGTAACTGCATCCTTCCAAAACCGATTGTTGAATTTTATTCCTAATTGTAAAACTACTCTGTGATCCTTGGACACCTAACTGTAGTCACTCGGTGAAGTAATTGTGCCTTTAGACCTAAGAACTTTCTCAATTCACCCTAAATTTCTGGCCGCAGAAGCGGCCACCATTATCATAGTCACCACTGCAGGCAGAACAGAGGAACGCCGTGCCAGTGGTCG
This sequence comes from Schistocerca gregaria, assembly GCF_023897955.1. Taxonomy (NCBI): domain Eukaryota; kingdom Metazoa; phylum Arthropoda; class Insecta; order Orthoptera; family Acrididae; genus Schistocerca; species Schistocerca gregaria. The sequence goes on from NC_064922.1 coordinate 200,229,162, forward strand.
TAAACGAAGCCACAGAAGATATGACCAGCTCTAATCCGGAATTTCCTGTAAGGTGGTAGGGGCATTGGCTTCCACCCATCGTCATGAAGGTTAAGACAGTAAACGACAGCTCTCTTCACTATAAGCGAAATGTCCCCTTAGAAGAAATTATGAATGACTGTGCTGATAAACCTCTTACATTATTTGATTTTCAAACAGCTGAGCAGAGCTGAACGTACTCAGACATTTCGCTCTTTACCTATTCTGATCGGCACTAAACTCGCACACAATATTTTTAGCGCAACGCAATCTGACTTTCAAAAATCTCTACAAACGAATGGCCCTGACTAACAATAACCTATACCTTTCATGAATCGCTTACCTCACAAATGTTTTCGTTACTCGAACTACTGCAGTACAGCGAGCGCCACTACTGCCAGCTAAGTAAAAGATTCTAACTACAGAAAGCACTAACTACTGATAGGCATAGTCAGCAAATGAAATATTTTGATAGAAATCAAACAATGTAACTACCTTAATAATGTTCCAAAGTCATCATATATATCAGTTGTTGATATCCAGTATTACAATTTACTCTTTCTGGTGGACACACGTCCAGATCGTCCGCTGTCAAAATTCTGCCATTTCTCTCCGCATATCCTCCACTGCTCGCGGCTAACCTCCAACTGCGCAACGCTACGCACCGTTAACAGCTAACTGCCCAACACTACAATAGCAAATGACAACAATGCAAACCAGCCACAGACTGCACACAGCACAGTCAGTGTTTTTCATACAAGGCGTTACCAACATAAAAACCTAAACAGCCTACTTACATAAGAGCTGCGGGGGACGACAATGTGCGAGTTCAACTCTGAAATGTCGAATTCTTCGGAAAGTTCACAAGCGAGGCAGCAGAGCTCTGTCTTCCTTTCTGTACTGATGATGTTGTCTCACACAATCCCATCAAGGTGGTCTTCAAGGGGTTCCCCAAGAACGCAGACCCTGACCTCCTAAACGAGGCACTGGAGAACACCAGATCTGATGTGAGCACAGTGATGCGCATCAAATCCACCCAGACGCAGAGTCGCCTTCGCTTCTGGCGGTCACCAGCCACCATCAGGGGCTCAAGAATCTCTTTACGATGAAGAGGGTGGTTCGCCCCCGTGCTTCCACCACCGAGGGGTGGGACATGTGGCACACCTCTGTACCTTCCCTGTGGCACTCGTGAAATACGCGGGCGAATACTTGGTGACCGTTCCCAAGATGTAGTCTCACAATCGCAAGAACTGGTGGCCGTCACGTCGCGGACTCTCGTGGCCGCGAAGTGTTTAATGCCGCGGTAGCCCTCCAATGCAGAATGCCACTAGAGAGGATGGTCAACCGTTCTGTCCGACATCCGCGCCCCGGCACACAGACGCCAGCCAGGGCCACCAACTGCTGAAGATCCTGACACATCACAGCGCCAAGTACAGTTTACAGATATATTGATAATAAACTTCGTATTACTTCACCGCAGAGTAATAACACAGAATACGAGAGTTGACGATTGAATCTTCTCTCATGCGCTTTGCTTTGTTCCTATTGGAGTCAGAAGGATTTGCTTATCTATTATGGGCTTCCTCTTTTGTTATTGAGTGCACAAGTATTCCATCATTACTATCCATGATTATGGAGGGAAAAAATAAAAGGCTTGATATTTCACCCTACAAAACCACTAAGAACGGTTCCATGCACTCACAAACAAGCCAGCAAACAAAAACGCCCCAACATGGCTGAGTAAACAGCCTTCTGATTCACGGAAGCATGTAGATGCGACAACTTCACTAAAATGCCACACATAGGTTCAAAATTAACGTTCAGGAAATAATAACTGGGAAGGCAGCGTTATTCAGACAAAATACATAACGTGCACAATGCGATTTTTGCATCTTGAAAACATTAGATAATTGCGCTTGCTAAGAATGTAACAAGTTGTGCTACTTCATCCAGTGGATTCACTCAGTTTTCCTTTGAAGCCAAAAATGGTTACACCAACTTTCGCAACTGTAGACTGCTTTGCAGATATGTTTTAGAGCAGACATAAGCTGTTTTGATCTAGTTTTAAGAGCATGATCAGTAGACGGCATTATCAAAACAAAACCTGCTTCTACATCTACATTTATACTCCGCAAGCCACCAAACGGTGTGTGGCGGAGGGCAGTTTACCTGCCACTGGCAATAACCTCCCTTTCCTGTTCCAGTCGCGTATGTATCGCTGGATGAACGACTGCCGGAAAGCCTCCGTGCGCGCTCGAATCTCTCTAATTTTATATTCGTGATCACTTCGGGAGGCATAAGTAGTGGGAAAAATGTTGTGAAACAACCAGAGGGTCTTATTTCGTTATCAAATTCACATAAGGAGTTAGTAAATAAACCTGCACGGCCTGTGGAAGGGACAGGGAAAAATATGACACTTAAGAACTGGTTTTGTTCAATCCCATTGGCTGAAGAACTCCTGCATAAGAATCTGAAGGTAGTAGGAAATCTTACAAAGAATAAAAAGGAGCTACCACCAGAATTTGTTTGCACGAGTGACCGTGACTTAAAAATCATTTTGGATTCAGAAAGATTAGTTCCAATAGTTTCCTGTGTCCCAAAGAAGGGAAAAAAGACTTGTCCGCCTTTCATCTTCGCACCACGTCGATGTCATTGAATATAAGCAGAAACCAGATATTTGAACAATTTACAACAGGAGGAAGAAAATAGACACACCGGATAAAATTTTCGATACTCTTTCAACTACAAGGCAAAGCATACGCTGAAAACCGCCCTGTTTCTCCGAATCATTGACATTGCTCGAATTAACGCCTTCATCATACAACCAACTAACAACAATGAGGGGATTTCCCTAAGAAAGCTTTTACGTAAAGTTGGAAAAACATTAGCAAACGCTATAGTGCCCAAGAGAGCAACCACTCACTCCTTGCCTAAACTTGTTAGAGAGACGGAGAGTAATGGTGAGAATCGAAGATAGCAAGAATGTAACAACTTCTGAACAAAGGTTACTAAAGCCCAGGCGCTGCGCAGTTTGTCATCTGAGTAAAGATATCAGAGATAAATCACATTGTGCCCGATGTCTCAAAGCTAAGTGTCTAAACCACGTTGAGAATGGATGTGAAAAGTGTTATAACAACGCACCTCTTGTAGCCAGTGGCTGACTAAATTCATATAACCTCTGTATGAGTGGAGAGAATAAGCGTTTCGTGACATGTGTAATGACTTAAATCTGTGGTACGAACTAATAATACCCGAAATAAATAATTTCACAAAAAGTCGTAAGAATATGGGAAATACGTAAATGTTTCAGGAACAATAGCCTGGTAGTTTATTAGTCTAAAAATATATACTCAACTATGGTAAGGTAACATTCCAAGAGCCATTTACTGAGTAAACATATTTACATTAACGATGTGCTGGAGAACTATGTCGTTATAGCCGCTTTTGTCTGGGATGTCAAGAACGCCCCATGCGAGTAGTAGTAGTAGTAGTAGTAGTGGTAGTAGTAGTAGTAATAGTAGTAGTTGTTGTTGTTGTTTTCAGTCTAAAGACTGGTTTGATGCAGTTATCCACGCTACCCTCTCCTGTGCGAGCCTCTTCGTCTCCGAGGAACTACTGCGACCACGCAAGTAGTAACGTTATGAAATCATGCGTGCCGCGCACGGGTTAAAGTCCAGTTACTGACGTGTGCAGGCGACATAACGTTAAAGACGCGCAAAAACATGGTGAAACAATGCTACTAGACATCAAGTTAAACACCGACGACAACCAGCACAGAGCGACCCAAGGTCATACATCAAAAGATCTTACATTTTGTATGACTAAAAACAAGATTTAATACTCGTATTAATTTTGAAACAGAAATAGGACGACAGAGTGCATATTTATGTTAACTTTCAGCAAACACAAAGTTCAGAAGACGCTGGCCACTCGTCTTATGAACTCGTTATCGTACAAACGGCAACAGAGTCGCTTAAGGACGACGAAATTAAGAGTGCGTAATTTTACGGGACACCGGTCAGGAAAATTTTATAAGGGAAACGTTCAGTTGTGCGAACTTAAGAACTAAAAACGCTCAAATACTTTTAAATAGTATGACTGGCGCCTCGAGTAAAAATAGTGAAAATAAATGCTCCTGAACCAACAATGGACTCATCTCCAAAGCAGTGGAACATTAGTTACGAAAGTTAAATGAAAATTCGAAGTATTATTGTCCATTGAACAATAAACGACAAACATTACACATACGCCAAAGAGAGACTGCAAATTCTTTACTTGACGACAAACAGAAATACTTAACAAAGTAGAGCTACAAGACCGTATTGTAGACAAATCTAAGTAGCAAGGTCCAGCATCAAAGTTATTCAAGAAAACTGAATAATGGAAATAGCCTAATATCATTAAATGACAAAGACCTACACAACAGATGAATGAGGATACCTTTAAACAACACCCAAAAATCTTTAGAAGTACTGAACTATCTACAAAATTCAAATAGGAATGCACCTGGTGCATCCTTCTTACAAATTCTATTGACGTTTACAGCCACATAAAACTTACACCGTATTTGAGCCAACCAAATAAGTTCACTGGCCCTCAACAGTTCTTACAGCTGGAATAGTTGCCCACAAACTTCCTTACTATTTATGCTCACAGAAAAACGTATATCATGCCCAAACTATAAATTATGGGACACAAGAAAAAGAAGGGGATGAGAAGAGGTAGCCTGTTTACGTGGGTCGCTTATCGCAAGGCGACACTTGTGCGAGGGCCATGTGTTTGCACCATGCGGTCTTTGTTTATAATAAGCGTCCACAGGTAACAGAGGCAATCTAAACGCCTCCAAAACCAGATTTCTGTCTCAACTGGAAAGTCGTTGCGTGGTAAAATGGAACATACTTAAGGATTTCACTCTGACCCTTTGGGGCAACAGCATGAGATACATGATTTAACATTGCTCAGTCATCTCCACATTATCGGAAAAGGTATCCTTCTTAGGTTCCACTACAAAACATTATCTGTACAATAGAATCGACATCACTTAATGTAAATAACACAGCCAGTACAAATGAGGTCACTCACACGTCATCTGTGGCAATGCAGAGAAAGCATCAAAGGAGGAAATTTTCAAGAGAATGGGTTTGAAACTTCCTGGGAGATTAAAACTCTGTGCCGGACCGTGATTCGATCTCGGGACCTTTGCTCTACCAACTGAGCTACCAAAGCACGACTCACGTCTCGTCCTCACATCTTTACTTCTGCCATTACCTCGTCTCCTATGTTCCAAACTTTACAGAAGCTCTCCCGAAAACCTTGAAGAACTAGCACTCCTGAAAGAAAGGATATTGCGGAGACATGGCACACAGTTTTAATCTGCCAGCAAGTTTCATACCAACGCACACTCCGCTGCAGAATGAAAATCCCATTCTAAAATGGGATTATCGTAAACACTTAAATCCCTCTCACAATCGCTCTCATTCTCTTTCACTTGCCGTATTATGAAGAACATAAGGCATGGACAGAGAAAGACTTAAAGACGCGGAGAGAAAGTGCAGAGCGACGCGGAAAGAAAACAGTTTGACCTGGAAGGTGACAGCGTTATAATTGTTCCGGCGGCAGCAGACGCAAATCGTATGTATGGCATCTGCAGTCCTCAGGCCGCCTAAATGCGTTAGCAATCTCATAGACACAGCCGCGTTCGGAGATCATTATCAGTGTACTGCTTTTCTTACTAGGTCTGGTAGCGGATTTAACGTCTGTGCCTCGTCTTGCAATGAAAATACACTCCAATCAGGGCTCCAAGAATTTAGCTCGTTTCCTAGCAAAGAGACGTGTTTTGATTCCCTGCTACAGGATGTTTTTCCTACTCAAGGGATTTTCACGGTCCCTAGAGCTCCTAAGCCTTTTCAAAGCAAGATGCCTACAGGGTGAAACACCACTTTCATTTTGTTCGCTAGCAAAGAAAAAATGAGAGTGGGGCAGAACACCACAGAGAAATGAAAATTGGAGGACAGTTGTGAAAGGCTTGGGCTGTCCATGCACCCCAAACACATATTGCAAGCTGCAAAGGCCTGAAAAGTAATGGAAACCTCTCCAAAATATACCTAATGAAATTTCTCCACGTCACAGCAACTGAAGATTAAATTAAATAAGTGACAATGAGGTAAACTGAGATCAGTATGAAATCTAACAATGCAGCTGACACACATGAAAGTAGAGGAAAGAAGGTGAGTTGCCTGATCTAGATAAATATAGAATGAGATTTTCACTCTGCAGCGGAGTGTGCGCTGATATGAAACTTCCTGGCAGAAGAAAACTGTGTGCCCGACCGAGACTCGAACTCGGGACATTTGCCTTTCGCGGGCAAGTGCTCTACCATCTGAGCTACCGAAGCACGACTCACGCCCTGTACTCACAGCTTTACTTCTGCCAGTACCTCGTCTCCTACCTTCCAAACATTACAGAAGCTCTGCTGCGAACCTTGCAGAACTAGCACTCCTGAAAGAAAGGATATAGCGGAGACAAGGCTTAGCCACAGCCTGGGGGATGTTTCCAGAATGAGATTTTCACACTGCATACTTTCCGAAAAAATGCAATAGCAATATACCATGCGACACTTAATTCCATACCTCATACTTTTAGTTATTGAGGGGGATATTTCAAACCAGCAGCAGCAGAAATGGTGTATAAAGGTAAGATCGCAACGAGCGGAATTACGTTGCGTCGGGGCACAATGCGAACAAATATTGTGTATATGAAATCGTATGGGACAACGCAGTACGCCGCAGCCAAAGTTCGAGGCATTGCACTGCGAGGTGACGTTGACCAGCTGGCCAACTGCCACGCGCCGGCCACTGTGACCGAAAGGATCTAGGCGCTTTAATCGGGAAACGCGCTGCTGCTAGGGTCGCAGGTTCGAATCCTGCCGCGGGCATGGATGTGTGTGATGTCCTTAGGTTATTTAGGTTTAAGTAGTTCTAAGTCTAGGGGACTGATGACCTCATATGTTCAGTCCTATAGTGCTTAGAGCCACTTGAACCGTACGGAATCGTGCAGTTCCATTGTAGCTAGTGCGATGTACTAAGTGTCGCGACACGGAACTTCACTGAAACCTTAGCTCTTTTGATATATAGTCTGGTTAACAAAATGGCGTGAGATGAGGAAAAGTTAATTTTATGTTTAAGGGGACATCCAGAGTTATACGACCAACAAAATCTCCATTATATGAACAGTACTATAAAAAGCTACATTTGAAACGAATTGGCAATCAAATTGGAGTAACATACCGTACGAGTACCAGAATTTTCTTTTAATTTTGTGAAAAGTGCATTTAGGTCTTTCTTTCTGATGTGTACATGAAATTATAATGACATTTTTCACTACTTAATCTCACAACCACTGTTCACCATGTCGTTTGGCCGGAAAAGACTACCTTTTGGTGGTTAGGGGGAGAGGGGGGGTGTATGGTGGCGACTGAAATAATCTCTAAATGTATCTGAATAGCCTTGTTTACGAAATTGCCTCCTATATGCCAAAGGTCTCCTAAGAATATCTCTTCGGTCTCTTCATTCTCAGTCAACAATGTATCGCATCTCAGAAAATTCTGCAAGATACAAATGACAAGAATCACGTTCCGGAATGAGACAGATCTTACGTAGTAAGTCGTAAATTTTGTCAGAGTATTCCAAAAGCTTTTGTTGAAACTCTCCGGGCTCTGTTATGTACACTCTTGGAAATGGAAAAAAGAACACATTGACACCGGTGTGTCAGACCCACCATACTTGCTCCGGACACTGCGAGAGGGCTGTACAAGCAATGATCACACGCACGGCACAGCGGACACACCAGGAACCGCGGTTTTGGCCGTCGAATGGCGCTAGCTGCGCAGCATTTGTGCACCGCCGCCGTCAGTGTCAGCCAGTTTGCCGTGGGATACGGAGCTCCATCGCAGTCTTTAACACTGGTAGCATGCCGCGACAGCGTGGACGTGAACCGTATGTGCAGCTGACGGACTTTGAGCGAGGGCGTATAGTGGGCATGCGGGAGGCCGGGTGGACGTACCGCCGAATTGCTCAACACGTGGGGCGTGAGGTCTCCACAGTACATCGATGTTATCGCCAGTGGTCGGCGGAAAGTGCACGTGCCCGTCGACCTGGGACCGGACCGCAGCGACGCACGGATGCACGCCAAGACCGTAGGATCCTACGCAGTGCCGTAGGGGACCGCACTGTAACTTCTCAGCAAATTAGGGACACTGTTGCTCCTGGGGTATCGGCGAGGACCATTCGCAACCATCTCCATGAAGCTGGGCTACGGTCCCGCACACCGTTAGGCCGTCTTCCGGTCATGCCTCAAAATCGTGCAACCCGCCTCCAGTAGTGTCGCGACAGGCGTGAATGGAGGGACGAATGGAGACGTGTCGTCTTCAGCGATGAGAGTCGCTTCTGCCTTGGTGCCAATGATGGTCGTATGCGTGTTTGGCGCCGTGCAGGTGAGCGCCACAATCAGGACTGCATACGACCGAGGCACACAGGACCAACACCCGGCATCATGGTGTGGCGAGCGATCTCCTACACTGGGCGTACACCTCTGGTGATCGTCGAGGGGACACTGAATAGTGCACGGTACATCCAAACCGTCATCGAACCCATCGTTCTACCATTCATAGACCGGTAAGGGAACTTGCTGTTCCAACAGGACATTGCACGTCCGCATGTATCCCGTGCCACCCAACGTGCTCTAGAAGGTGTAAGTCAACTACCCTGGCCAGCAAGATCTCCGGATCTGTCCCCCATTGAGCATGTTTGGGACTGGATGAAGCGTCGTCTCACCCGGTCTGCACGTCCAGCACGAACGCTGGTCCAACTGAGGCGCCAGGTGGAAATGGCATAGCAAGCCGTTCCAGAGGACTACATCCAGCATCTCTACGATCGTCTCCATTTGAGAAGAGCAGCCTGCATTGCTGCGAAAGGTGGATATACACTGTAATAGTGCCGACATTGTGCATGCTCTGTTGCCTGTGTCTATGTGCCTGTGGTTCTGTCAGTGTGATCATATGATGTTTCTGACCCCAGGAATGTGTCAATAAAGTTTCCCCTTCCTGGGACAATGAATTCACAGTGTTCTTATTTCAGTTTCAAGGAGTGTATATAAACGTATATTTTCTTCGTTTGGTCGTCTAAATGAGTACCCCGGATAAAGTCTCATCAAATAAGTTCTTAATGCAAAACCTTGATCTCCAACAATCACGTGAAACACTCGAACTATCGTGTCTGGTAATTTTTTGGTCCTGATATATTCGAAGTATTTGTTTCCACTTCCGTTACTAGATCTTATCGTGAAAAGACCATCGATTCACTATCTTTCGACGGTCACCAAGGTTCATACATAGAAATAGTCCTCTCCGTCACATAACAAAGGCATTATTGTTACAGCAGCTACAGTTCAAATGTTTCGCGTCGCTGAGCTGCACTGCATTTCCGCTCAGCGTGGTCTTACCTTTAAACCCCATTCTGGTACAGCAACACAAAACTGTATTCTGAATTGAAGTTCTAGACACAAAAGCAGGACGAATATGTAAGCCGCAGCACCTCAGACGCGAAATGCAACGCCTGGAAAGTGTTCTGAGAAACAATGGGTACACCACAAATTACATTAGAAATGTAACAGAGGCAAACACACCACGAAGAAAGGAATCATAAAAAGAAGTGTCGGGTACAGCCTTTCTGCCAAACATTCCCAGAGTGACGGATAGAATCGGCCGTATATTGCGAAAACATGGCATAAGGACGATTTTCAAACCGACAAGGAAGACCAAAGAGTGTCTTAGATCGGCAAAGGAAAAAAGGGACCTACTTGCAATGTCGGGAATATACCGTATACCATGCACATGACGAAAAGTATATGTCGGAATGGCTCGACGATCGATCGACACCACGGTCAAAGAACTTAAGCGACATCGCAGGCCGGGGCAGGTGGAGAAAACTTATGTGGCAGAGCACGCACTGAGTGAGACCGATGACGTTATAAAATTCGCCGATACGGAAGTTCTGGCTGTAGCGAAGCACTGTCACACGCGCTTGTTCAGAGAAGCTGTAGAAATACAGAGACACGAGAACAGTTTCAACAAGAAAGAGGAAAGCCTTAAGGTAAACGGATCCTGGCTTCCCGTACTGCAGAAAACGACCGTCACAGGTAGCAAGAGAAGAACCGCACCGGAAATGATCGAGGAGAAGCCCTCGGACAGGTACATATAGTCTGCGGCCGCGAGCTCGGCTCCAGTTCACCACCGGCAATGGAGGGTGAAGCTTTGACAATGCCAGCCACTAGTGCTGGCAAAACGTCGGAAAAATCATTAGATGAACGTCGGCTGAAGAACCCGAGACAGAAGCCAATAGGCAGTTTGTCACTAGCTTTTTTCTTCGCAATTTTCTGGTTGTATCCCCTAATTTGTGTAGAGCACTATTATTTTGCTCACTAACTACGGAAATTTTACCAAAACTGATTGAGAGTTAAACAACACGGTGTTCAGTGAGAATGCAGGCTTTCTCGGCGAATCTTGATGATAAATTCTTCTCGGGTTGACAGCCCAGTCAACCCGAGTCGGCTGTCAACCCGAGAAGAATTTATCAACTGGGTGTTCAATTTATGTCTCTTGTTATGTGGTTTATTTATATACATGTTTCCAACCTAACGGTGTATATGCCAGAAACTAAAGTCTGTTCATTTCTGTTCACTTTAGGTGTGTGTGTGCGTGTGTGTGTGTCTGTGTGTGTGCAGTTAGGGTTAGCTGTAGAAAGCTGAATGTGAATGTAATAACTGTCAGAAATTGGTTGAAAGTTTTCGTGTTCAGCTGATTCCAGTTTGGTTTAAGTGTTTTGTGGAGAGGATCATGTATTAGTGAGGACAAACGGGTTGTGCGCTGATAGTGCGATAATAACCATCTGTCAAAGTGTTAGTCTACTATTTTATGTATTAATGCAAGTAGTGAGCTTACTCTTACTTGACCCCTCAACAAAATATTTAAACGAAAACGGAAATCAGCTCAACAGCAAAACTTTCAACCACTCTCTGACAGCTATTGCGTTCACATTCAACTTTCTATAACTCGCGCTGACTAGTCACACACTCATAGAGATATAAGGAGAATATAAATGGACATACATAAGTTATCAACATGTAATTCCTTAGGTTGGCAACATGTACGTAAATAAACCAAATAGGATGAGACATTAAGTGAACACAGTGTAGTTTCATTTTAAATCATAGTGATCGGAATATTGTCTACAGCTTGTGACAGAAGAACGACAACGGCTTTTCCGCAGTGGCTACAGCAGTTTCCGCGACGTAACCGAATTTCAGCGCTGTAGGGCGTGCTCGGCAGTTGGATGGATGACCATCCAGGCCTCCATGCGCTGTTGCCATTTTTCGGCGTGCACTCACCCTCGTGATGCCAATTGAGGAGCTACTCGACTGAATAGTAGCGACTTTGGTCAAGAGTACCATTTTACGACCGGGAGAGCGGTGTGCTGACCCCACGCCCCTCCTATCCGCATCCTCCACCTAGCATGACACGGCGGTCGGATGTTCCCGGTAAGCCACTAGTGGCCTGAAGACAGAGTGCTTTTTTGTGATGGAAGAATAATAGCCCTTGTTACGGCCAAGACCCGGCACGCCAGTTGGGAAAGATAGAGAAGAGAAGGCTGCGAGAAGGCGTTAGCCAATCTCATGCTGAGTGACCCTTCTCCTGGACGACTATGCGACAGCCACGGCTCCTATGTGAAGAGGACATAAGCGCCACGACCGACTGATGACGGCCCAGTACAATAGCAGCTTCAAGACTAGCGACTCGGATAGGAGTGTCAACACCAGTTACATCGCTTGTACCCTCTGCCGGCCGTAGTGGCCGAGCGGTCCTAGGCTCTACAGTCTGGAACCGCGCGACCGCTACGGTCGCAGGTTCAAATCCTGCCTCGAGAATGGATGTGTGTGACGTCCTTAGGTTAGTTAGGTTTAAGTAGTTCTAGGGGATTGATACCTCAGAAGTTAAGTCCCATAGTGCTCAGAGCCATTTGTACTCTCTATGTAGCACAGACTTGAGGAAATTCATTATTTTGTATGTTGCCCTACGCTTGCGACACATCTGTGTAATTACAAAAGATTAGTATTGTAATTTACTTTTTGTACTAAAACTCATTAATACGATTTGTCTGAATGTTTGTCTAGCGAACCGAGTATGCGGGCTTCCTGGAGACCACAGTGCTCCACACCAATTAACACAAAGAACACGAAAAATGTGAAGAAAAAAGTGCATACGTGAAAATGAACTTATGTTTTGTAAGCTACGTTTTAGTATGACTTCCAACACGGGACCAGATGGGAGGAAACGCAGATGTCAGCCAAAAAGTCGATTAGCTGTAAGTAATCACTTATTTAGGTAAAAAATAAGATATGAACTGTTTTATTATCTACAAGTATTGTGTATCAAAACAAAATCGAATCATTGTAGATACCACGAAAAATTCCCAGGTCCTTGTCACACGAGGGTAGCCGCACGGCAAAACCGAGCAACAGGGGGTTGGTTCCCATGAAATAGCTGCAGCGCAGCAACCGACGCGGCAGCGACGTGGTTGCCATGGAAATACCTTCTGCGGCACTGCATAGCCGGCTCTGGGTCGCGGTTAGCCCGTGTCGAACGGCGACCGCTGTCGCGTGCCGCGCTGCAGGTCTGCGGCACCAATCAGAGGACGCTCTGAGCATGACGTCAGGTACAGAAACCTCGGTCATGCGAGTTCGCGCCGAAGCGCTGGCGTGACGCGGCTACATCTGTGAAATAGTTATCAACTCCTTTCAAGGAACTATCTGGTGAAAAAAATTGATTCTTTGGCATTTTACAGCCTGATATACGATAAGGGAGTGAATTTGATTGCGTTTGTTCGTTGCGGTTAGTTCCTGTGTCTCTAAGTAACCATTACATCATACTTCATTGAGTGTGCAGAGATAAGCTCGCATTTTATAGACTTTGCATATAGCGCATTACAGGTTATACAGTACTGTGTTTTAAATTTAGCCAACATATAAAAAATGTTATTTAAGTTAAGAACAGAACGATAGCTATCGCTGTTCTAGAGATATTGAATGACATTTCGGCCGACGGACGGGGTCCCACATGGGTAGTGCCATATAATAGGCCCTGTTTGCCATAAAACATGTTGTTATACCAGCTCCAAATTTCTTAAAAGATTCAAGATATCTAAATCTTTTTGGAAGTGATAGTTGATAAAGAGCTCTTATTTTGTCCCATGATAAATACGCTAAATTTTTTTATCTGGCAAGAAGTGGAAGTAACAGCATTTTTTACAATGGATCCATGTAATTTTTTAAATGCCATTTAATAGTATGTGAAATGAGAAGTACAGGGATGTGGAACACACTAACATTTAAAATAAACTATACAGACCTATAGAACTTAAAACCGAAAGTAATTTGATGGCACATCACAATACGTAATTGCTCAGTATCTACAGATACTCATTGTTTAGTTTTGTAAATAACAAACTCCTTTTTCAACTGTAATGTATTTAATTTGCTCCAGAAGCGTTTCACCTTTTGCTGTAACGCATCTTTAGGCGAATCTAGAATGATGCAGTATTGTTTTGATATGAGATATTTGTAGGTAATAAAATTGTTTTGTTCTGATATGCAACATTTGTAGATTATAACACAGTTCATGTCTTATTTTTTACGTTAATAAGTGATTATTTACAGTTATTAGAGTTTTACGATGGCATCTGTATTTCATCTGGTCACATGGTCGATGTCACACTGTAACTTTACTTACGAAGCATAAGCACGTTACGAACTTTTTCTTTGCAATTTTGACATTATTTGCGCTAACTGCTGTCGAATACTATTATTCTTCTCTCACAAGCTGTAGATATTTTACGAAAACTGTGATTTATAGTCGTAACTACAATGTTAACGGTATGTCACTTCCTATTCAGCTTTATTATGCATACGTTGTCAACCTAATGAAGTATATGCTGAAATCTACTGTTCTCTGTATATCTGTGTGTGTGTGTGTGTGTGTGTGTGTGTGTGTGTGTGTGTGTGTGGTGTGTGTGTGTGTGTGTGTGTGAGAGAGAGAGAGAGAGAGAGAGAGAGAGAGAGAGAGAGCGAGTGATTAGTCAGATTTAGAAAGCTGAATGTAATATCTGTCAGACAGCGTTTGAAATTTTGGTGTTCAGCTGATTTGAATTTTGCTGTACATGTTTTGTGAAGACGCTCATGTAAGAGTAAACTCATTCTTTACACTGTCGATAAAAATCATAGAATAACGCTGAATCAGATGATTATTATCATAATAATTCAATTCAACCCCCCTCGCTTCACTATTACAAGAGACTCTCCACAAAACATTTAAACCAAAACTAAAGTCAGCTGAACACAAAAACTTCCAGCCACTGTCTGGCAGCTATTACATTCAGCTTTCAAGAATTGACTAATCATACACACACACACACACAGACACACAAACACACACACACACACACACACACACACTTACACAAACTGATATAAAGAGAACAGTAATGCGCAGATGTTAGTTTTCAGCGTATACTCCGTCAGGTTGACAACATGGACCTATACAGACCAAATAGGATGAGTGAGCACACTGTATTTACGACTTTAAGTCAATGTCTTTTGCAAAATATCTACAGCCAGTGACAGGAGAATAAAAGTGCTCTACAGAAATCAGCACAAACAACATGAAAATGGAGAAGAAAATATTTCGTAACGTGAAAATTTGCTTATGTTTCGTAAGCGTAGTTACAGTGCGACCTCCAGCATGTGCTAAGGTGAGAGTAAACGCAGATGAGAGCTAAAAACTCAAATAACCGTAAGTAACCACTTTCAAGTAAAAAAAAAGTTAACTGTTTTATGATCTACAAATATCGCATATCAAAACAAAACCCTATCATTCTAGATTCCACTGACGAGGTCTTAAAGTAAAATGCGAAGCGCGTATGGACCAAAATTTACAATACAAATATTTCTGTGTTTGCTGTGGATTACAGAAATGCAAGTAAACTTGTTAATTACTTTGTTTTGCCTTAAGAGATTTTGTTTATTTGATATGTTTTGAATACTTGACAACTACTTTTAATGATACCCGCTTGCAAGGTACTCTTTCCAGCAGTCTTGTCAGGCAGGAAGGAAAGTGAGTTTCTTTTACACCCTGATTGCGTTTTGACGCTAAACATCTTGGCATAATATACCTAGTAGAGTATTTTGTGCATCATATTTATTATCCATAAGCTCTAGAGGACAGTATATTGTACTGGAAGACCTTTCTCACTGAGTACAGCCTTGCAAGTAGTTATGAAGGAAAGGTCAAAATAATTAACTTCACAGTTACGGCTTTAGATGGTCGATTCTATGTTTGGTTGCCAAAACCGTATTCATTATTTGATTAACCTGCTTCTCCGACGCTTATTTATTTAGCTTATGGCAATGCACATCATTTTATGCTTCTTACAAATGTTTAATCAATTATATACATAAAAACACAGTAAAATATGCTATGCAAGAAGTATAAAACATACATATAATGGGCAATAAAATTAAATAAAAACTTCAGTATTATGCATGGTCAATACATTTAAATACGAACATCAAGATTGTGTATAAAGTCTTATGCGGTGTCTGCTGCCGTCAGAAAATCACTGACTGAACTTACCACTGTATGCTCTTCTGTCACACCCTTGGACGATGTGGCGGATGGTCTGCCTGTTGGCTCCGCACTCACATTTGGGAGTAGGTGCTTTTCCCCATTTGTAAAGAGTATCTGCACATATTCCATAATTTGTGCGAATTATGTTAAGGGATGGCCATATTTTACGCGGTAGTTCATACCCTGGCCGTCTTTCAGTGACGCAGTGAAGGGCTTGACAGTGTTCAGGAACCACCCCTCGCCATGTTCCCTCCAGGTCCTTATTGCATTAAAGTTTATAGTTTGCAATTCCTTAGGTGTTATCATTGTTGGATGTCTAGACCGAAGTTTGTTTCTTTCCAGGTCAGGCATGTCGTAGTGTATAGGGAGCTGGGCGTTGTCGGTCATCTTCCTATATTCCAGGAGAAGGGCGTTCTCCCGACGTAGGTCCGAGTAGTGCATGGGGGCTAAATTAAAATACAATAATTTTAGTAGCTGTGTGTCCGGTTACAAAGTCTCGTAACCGGTTGGCCCTGACTGGTATTAGTACGCAATCTGTCTGCATAAAATAACAATAAAGAATGAAAGGAGATTTCCGTTAAGACAATTGATTAATAAAGTCCCCTGCAACTATAAAAGCTACGAAACAACAAAGCACAAGTGTAACTGTTCTGTGTGTGGAAGTGTGATTCAACGTACATGTATTTGGCACGGTTCTTCCTCAATACGACAAGATATTTTAAACACCATTTACAAAGAACTAAATACTAGATATACTATAATTGCACATAGAAACCAGAATTACATGTCTAATACATGAACACGAGCTAGATGCATTGTTGATTGAACCTATGACCAAGAGGCATTGTCATTAAGGAAATGTGAAATAATTTTTTTTACCTCCATAAATATTGACGAAAAATACACTGTGATCATTGCAACATCTTCCATCTGTATATTAAACCAACAGAACAACATCTACTGTCTCGCCTAACAGAACAACAACTGCACACGACATCCTCTGAACTAGTACTGCTCTCGACATCCGCTCAACAAGCACTCCCCACAGCAACCTCTGAACTTCTACTACTCCACTGGAGGCGGCGGAATAATAATCTTTGGCGCAATCTCTGGCGCTGTGACTCAGCGTAGCCACCTTTCAATAGGTCAGCCCGTGTACCGACGTGTGTAGGGTGTCAGCCGAGGGGCCCCAAGTAGTGCCGCAGAGCTACTGGAGAATATTATTGCTCGTGCTCAGTTTGGGTGAAATATTTTCGAGATGTTGTTTATAACTGAGCTCTCTGTCCGAAGCGACTCCAAGGTACTTCGGATGCTCATGAGATCGGAGCCGATTTCCCTCGAGACTAACGTCAAGTTGTTTGCTTGGTAACCGACACAAAATGTAATTAAAAATAGCTTCATACGACGTTAATAGATCATTTAATAGATGTGAGAATGGTCACATGATATTTGAAGTTAGCGGAAAAGCCTCCGTTGCATAACAAACGTATGGCAGCATATGCAGAACTGCATTACGATATATTTGCCATCAATGACTTCACAGTTAGAGACGTTCCAGTGCATTCGGAAGCTATGGATGATACATGAACAGTCATTGTTAGCTGTTTCATGAGGGAATTCATGTCTTCCGGAAAGTATGACAAATTGTAGAGTGGCTGAAACAGTAATTCAACATTTTCGTTTGCAGTCAGTTTCCATAAGAAAACTGCATTCAAGTTGTAACTTTTTTGTAATATGAGACTGTTTGCATAACAGAAATGTACACACTAATATATCCCAAGTGATGTGTATTGGACACTATATCAAACAAATATTCTGCAAATAAATACGCAACTGACGTAGTTAATCAAAGGTGTTGCTCGTTGCTGCCGAGCTGACGATGCCTCAGATTATGTCCTGTAAAACAATTCCTTCCTTTAGAAAAGCCGTGTCATTGGTTTCTTTTCCTTCTCAGTCCTATTCAGTTCGTAATTACTTATACAATCTCCATATCTCCAGCATTATTCTTTAGCACTACATTTCCAAAGCATGCATTGTCTCCTAGACAGAACTGTTTATTGTCTGTATTACAATTACATGCAAGGCTACACACCGGATCAATACCTTCATAAAATACTTCCCAAAATTTAAATTTGTATTCGATGTCAAGAATTTTTTCCTTTTCAGAAACTTTTTTCTTGATATTGCCTGTCTGAATTTTATATCTTATGTACTTCTACGATCTGAACTACTGATTCCGTTTCACGACCTCGAAGCCTTACAATTACAGTCTAATTTCTGTACAAGTTGAAGATAACCTTGTGTCTTCACAATACCTTCAGAGCGTCAAGAGAGAATTTCAGTCGACATTGTCAAAAGCTTTCTCTCAATTTAGAAATGCTAACAACACAAGTTTGCCTTTCCGCAGTCTACCCACTAAATTAAGTGGTTCGATCAGTATTGGTATACGTGTTCAGTCATTTCACAGGAATCTAACATTGTCCTCATGTTAGTTTCTATAGACCCTATCTCCCCCACCCCCTTCTATATTTTCCTTCCACCTTCCAGCCTTCACTTCTTTGCTTAGATCTGGCTTGTCATTGGAGCTCTTAATATTCGTACACTTGCTTCTCTTTTCTCTAAAGTTTTTGTTTGTTTGTTAATTTAATGTTGGCATCTACCTGTTCTAGGAGCAAAACCGGAAAGCAAGAAAAGCCAGGAGTTAATTTCTATGCCTTGAATACTCATCCTAGACATTCTTGCTTTGCGGTTTTGGACTTTCCGTCAACGTCATTTTTTAGACATCTGTATTCGCTATGGCCTTGTTGAATTGATGCACTTTTATATTTCCGCTGTCTTACATCTTCAGTTACCTTTCCTACGTCTTCTAGTAAAGACACCCTTTCCTCTGTTTCAGTCAGTTGTGGTCTGATGATCCCTTTACGATTATCAACAAACTCATGGTCTTCACTTATTCAAGTTCCATCTCCGTAATTCGCTATTAGTTGCTGTATCTTTATTTGTAAACTGGAGTTCATAAAGAGTAAATTATCGTCCATCTGCACCTGCCCCTGAAAATATTTTAAAGTTTAAAATCTCGTTCCCAAAACTCTGTTTCAAATATCTACCAGATGGCTTCCCCTTTCATTCCTTACTCTGAGTTTATGGCCTTCTATTTCCTCTTGCATCCCTGCTACTGAATTTTTGTCCCTCGTCACATTTCGGCATCTCTTAACTGTCTGTATGAGTTATTTTATCTCATCATACTTCAGTATGTTCATTGTCTGTGGTGTTGTTAGCTTGTACAATTGTGGTGGATGGATGTTTGATCTACATCTACCTTGGCTATGATACTGTTAACGGTATGAAGTCCCTAAAGTATCGACTGCACACCGACCGATGCAGCGCCACGAAATGGCATTCACAGTGTTGAGAATGGCTATGATGTGGGGTCTGAGTGGGGTACTGTCAAGTGGGGGGTGCCCCAGGGATCAGTGTTGGGTCCGCTCCTATTCCTTATCTATATAAATGATATCCCCTCTAGTATTATGGGTAACGCTAAAATATTTCTGTTTGCTGATGACGATAGCTTGGTAGTAAATGGTGTTGTGTGCAACATTGACTGTTTCAAATAGTGCAGTACATGACATCAGTTCATGGCTTGCAAAAATTAAATTAACGTTAAATTACAGTATGACTCAGTTTTACAGTTTCTAACACACAATTCAACAAAACCTGACGTTCTAATTTCACAGAACGGGCATATGATTAGTGAAGCTGAATAGTTCAAATTTCTAGGTGTTCAGATAGATAGTAAGCTGTTTTGGGAAGCCTCGTTCAGGATCTTGTTCAAAGACTTAATACTGCCATTTTCACTATTCGAACGGTATCAAAAGTGAGTGATACTTCGACACGAAAATTAATCTACTTTGCGCATTTTCATTCGCTTATGTCGTATGGTTTTATATTTTGGGGTAACTCTTCCCATTCTACAAGGATATTTTTGGCTCAGAAACGGGCGGTTCGGGCAATAAGTGGTGTGAGTTCACGAACCTCTTGTCGACCTTTGTTCACGGGTCTTGGAATTTAGACATTGGCCTCTTAGTATGTATATTTCATATTGTCGTTTCTGGTTACCAATATTAGTTTATTGCCAAGAAATAACAGCTTTCACTCAGTTAATACTCGGCATAAATCAAACCTGCATTTGGATCGGTCTTCCTTAACTCTTGTGCAAAAAAGTGTGCAGTATACTACTGCATCCATTTTCAATAAGCTGCCACTCGAATTCAAAAATCCTAGCAGTAATCCACGCGCTTTCAAATCGAAACTGAAGAGTTTCCTCATGGGTCACTTCTGGTATTCTGTCGAGGAGTTCCTTGAAAATTTAAGTTGTTTTTTATTGTATTGCTGATAGCGTTTACTTAAACTTATGGACTGACTTTTTTCAGGTTCATGAAAATTTATTTTTATCTGTTGTTACTTTTATGTAGAAATTTCATGTACTGACACGTTCCAGGACCTTGGAGATTTGCTCCTCAATTTGTTCCTGTGGAACTTAACGTGTAACTAAATAAAGAAATAAATAAAGGCACTGACCCATGAGCCAATGGAAGGAGCGGGTAGCTCTACACCTCCAGGAAGACAGAATTCAGCGCCACCTGTCAACGCTTACTTAACCGCCCCCCAGCGCTGCTCGGGCTCTTTTCGGGAGCGGACTTCGAGAGAATCAGTACTGATTAATAGGAAGACGATACTTAGCCTGCGTTCTGCTGGTAGTAATGGACAGTAATGAGACTGCATTTAGGAGAAGCAACTGTATAACGAGAAGTTACGTTTTTTTTTTTTTTTGCTTTTTAGGAAGAAAGTACAATATTAATCTGCAAGCGTATCTACAGATAATTTTGGATTCCTGCCACCGGTGATCACAACTTCTCTCCCTCCTTGTTTGTGTCGATGTTGACACCCACAGTAGCCAACACAACAAATGGCAGTTTACATACGGAGTTGAATATTGTGTGTTAATATCGAACAGTGACAGTGTGGTTAAAATATATGATCTTATTATAGCAAATGTTGTGGATCAACTGTCAGACATTTTCATTTTTAAATAAGTGGCTACCGCCTGAAAGGTTATGTACTATATTTACATTAAACTGCATTTAGGTACTTCGAATTGCATTACTAAATGCTGTTGTCAGATTCACAGCAAGATTTTGTTCTGGAGCTATCGGTTTTCTAAAAGTTGTCGACTGTATAATGAGATGGGGAACAATTATGAATGGTAATTCCTCAAATCTGAAATAAGAAAACATGAATAATGAAGTATGTGAAAGAATACATGGTCTGCCGTTTCTAGATGGGACAGTTCCGCGAGCCGGCGCGTCACGGCGGAAACGCTGGCATTCCCGCATACCGCACAGCCACGATGTACCGGGAACCGATATTGATGGTGTTAGCAGGCTGGGGACTGCCGGATGCGAACGTGGGCGGCGAGGCTGCAGTTGGGGGACGGACCTGGGCGAGAGCAACAGCTGTGTCTGCAGCATGGGCTTTACAGCCGGTAAAGTAGCGTGACGGCAAGGCGGTGTGTCCTGCCACGCTACACTGATGCTACGTTTCTTCCAGGTGCGGCAGTTTACGGCAGCGTGCTGCGGAATAGCTTGCCTCCGATCCGGGGCACAGGACGCTGCGTGAAAACCTTTTTCTATGCGCGGAGCGGTGTGAGTCAGCACGTAATAACTTGAAACGGTGTTCTTTATTATTTGGCAACTGTATACGACAGATGGCACGAGAACTAGCAGAGCAAGTAACAGTAAAGTAAAAAATTGGAAGGTCACGTATTACGTTGAAATTTTAGCGAACCAGTATCCGAAATGTAGTAGCCTACAAACTTTTCCCCTTTATGCTTTTGGTGGGGCATGAAAGCGAGAAAATTTTTTCGGAATTGTTTGAATATTTTTTTACAGTTTCCTGGAAGTCGGTGGCTGCTGCAGTTTCCACTAGACGAGAGCAGTGCTGTGTGTTTAATTGGCGCGACCCAAGTTCCAGCGCGTTGGGAGGAACATAGTGCTATTGCAGGCGCGGCGCAGTGCGGCACGAGAATAGAAGCAGGTTCAAATGGCTCTAGGCACTATGGGACTTAACATCTAAGGTCATCAGTCCTCTAGACTTAGAATTACTTAAAGCTAACTAAACTAAGGACATCACACACATCCAAGTCCGAGGCAGGATTCGAACCTTCAGCGCGGTTCCGGACTGAAGCCCTTACAACCGCTCGGCCATAGCGGCCAGCAATAGAAGGAGGGGCAGCCGAGGCAAGACATGCAGCGCAGTGATCAACCTACAGTGAAGAGCCAACTGGACTCCTGCCTAATATCGTGTAGGGCCCCTGCGAGCACGTAGAAGGGCCGCAACATAACGTGGCATACACTCGACTAATATCTGAGGTACTGCCGGGGGGAACTGGCGCAATGAAACCTGCAGTGCTGTCCACAAATCCGTAAGAGTAGGGGAGGGTGGAGATCTCTTCTAAGCAGCATGTTGCGAGGCATCCCAGGTATGCTCATTTGTATATATGTCTGGGGAGTTTGGTAGCCAGCGGAAATCTGTAAACTCAGGAGAGTGTTCTTGAAGCCAATCTGTACCCTGGACGTGTGGGGTGTAGCATTATCCTGCTTCAACTGCCGAAGTCCGCCGGAATGTACGATGAACATGAATGAATGCAGGTGATCTGACAGGATGCTTAATGTCAGCTGTCATAGTCGTATCTATATGTATCAGGGGTCCCTAATCGCTCCAATTGTACATGGGGCACACCATTACATAGCCTCCACCTACTTGAACAGTCCTGCTGACATGCAGGGTCCATGGATTCATGAGGTAGTCTCCATACCCTTACACGTCCATCCGATCAATACAATTTCAAACGCAACTGAGCCGGTTCGTCACGGTCTGCGCAGCTTTCCCCGTCGGAGGTTCGAGTCCTCCCTCTGGAATCGATGTGTGTGTGTTGTCCATATCGTAAATTAGTTTAAGTTAGATTAAGTGGTGTATAAGCTTAGGGACCACTGACCTCAGCAGTTTCGTCCCATAAAATCTTACCACAATTTTCTTACAATATCAAACGAGAGTCGTCTGACCAGGCAACATTTTTCCAGTCATCAATTATCTAATATCGGTGTTAACGGTCCAAGGCGAGGAATAAAGTTTTGTGTCGTGTAGTCATCAAAGATACACTAGTGAGCCTACAGCTCCCAGAGCTCATATCGATAATGTTTCGTTGAATGGTTTGCACGCTGACACTTGTTAATGGCCCAGCAATGAAATCCTCACCAATTTGCAGAAGCGTTGCACTTCTATCAGGTCGAAGGATTCTCTTCATTCGTTGTTGGTCTTGTTCTTGCAGGATCTTTTTGCGGCCTCAGCGATGTCGGAGATTTGATGTTTTACCGGATTCCTGATATTCATGGTACAGTCGTGAAATGGTCGTACGGGAAAATCCCCACTTCATCGTTACCGCGGAGATGCTGTGTCCCATCCCTCGTGCGCCGACTATAACACCACGTTCAACCTCACCTAAATCCTGATAGTCTGCAATCGTAGCAGCAGTAACCGATCTAACAACTTCGCCAGACACTTGTCTTATAATGGCGTTGCCGACCGCAGCGCCATATTCTCCCTGTTTTCATATCTCTGTATTCGAGTACGGATGCCTGTACCAATTTCTTTGGCGCATCTCTATATAAAGATATTAATTTTGTACACGGAAATTAAGGACAGAGGAGAAAGACTGTATATTAGTGAGAAGAGTACTCAGGAAGCGCAAAGCAATCCAACAAATGTTTTTAAACGGTGAAGAAGAGCGAGGATATAACATTTTAGAAACAAAACAGTTGCTCGACAATGCGGAGTAATGCCACTTCTTACTGCGTTATAACGCAGGCATGACAGAAATTCATTAATTGCCCGAGGAAGATATAATACCCTAGACAGGGGTCTCTGGCTACGCCAAAGTTGAAAGATTCACTGGGAGGAGCGGCTTCACTTATTACTTCGATGGACCGAATTTCAATCGTCGTTCGCAGTAGCGATCACAATAACAACATCGCTCAACTCATAACTGTGATTAAAGGCACAGTTGAAATACATTTTCAAAAAAATGGTTCAAATGACTCTGAGCACTATGGGACTTAACATCTGAGGTCACTAGTCCCCTAGACTTGGAACTACTTAAACCTAACTAACCTAAGGACATCACACGCATCTATGCCAGAGGCAAAATTCAAACCTGCGACCGTAGCAGCAGCGCGGTTTCTATTTCCAAAAGAATTACATGTGACACGTGTTTCTCTCATTTTTCTTCCAGTTTCTACCCAAGTTAACTCGTTTTGCATTTAGGTTTTCAATTCGGTGTCATCCACGTTCCACAAGATTTTCTCGATAAGCCCCTCATCCTCTGAGGTAGAGAAGCGGTTAGCCGACATTTCTGATGAATATTTTAATAATTGGATCAGCTTCCCTGATACTGCCTCTGCGCACGAAATAAATACTGGAGCTGTCGCCTAGTAGTTTGCTGCTGCTCACTTCGACTCCTCCCTCTCCTCCAACCTAGCAAATCGCTGCGACGTGCGGGCCAGACTCCTTCCGAAGCACTCAACCGTTGGCCGCAGGTAGAGCTCGCAACGGACTAACGTCAGCCGCTCCCTAGGAAACCAGTCTGGCATATTTGCACTGTGCTACCGCAGAGTGCGGTCTGGTACACGTTTTACGTGGGACGTTGCTGGAAATTCCCGCAGCTAGGAAAAAGTAGCTTAAGGCGGAACGACAGGATGACGGCCGAAAATATTGCTGAAATTCAGGATTTTTCCCTTCCCTATCGGCATATAATGGACATATGGGGTTTACTGTAATGAATAAAAAGTACACTGAACCTTTTTAGGGATTTTTTTATTAAAACATATTAATAGCTTTACTGTGTAATTGGGCTTTTCTCGAGAGCGATCTCAAAGGTCGTTGACCGATGGTTGAAGCAGTAACTCCGGCTGTGGATATCTGAAACATGAAATTAACATATCACCTTGATTTTAAAAGATGTAATTTTAGTTCATGGTAGTGAGTTGGGAAAAAATTTTTGACAAAATTATAGGTATTTAGAAATATGGCCATAATTTGGACCTCTTTTTTGGCTGAAAAAAATACTACATATCAACATAAAAAGAAATCGGCTGCAAGGATCTGAAAACAATTCAGTTTGCTTCAGAGGAGACCGAAAATCGTTAGAACTGAGTGAAATTGCTGCGTGGGCAACGACAACGATGCCGAAAAGCAAGGGGTTGAGAAACACACGTTCAAAGAACTTATCATGCAAAGAGAGGGACAAAACTCGAAAATTCCCTTGTCTCTTCGGAGCCTGTTCCATAATAACTACCGCCCCGGCTAGTGGATGGCCACTCTGTGGTACTTTGACTTGATAAGCTGTCATTTTCGTCCTTAAAGCCCTTTTGGGCGCTGCGCGCATCGCCGGTAGCTTCTCTTTCATCGCAGAATCGACGCATTTTCCGCCGATGCTGATTTGAAGGGGATTTTTCACGTGCATTACTGCAGTGTGAGAGACACAGGACAGACATACGGCCACATATGAAGCAATGTTGACAATTTCGGTCCGGCTAGATGTTATTTACGGAGCGCACCTTCAATTGAGACTCTTGAAAATTTCGTCCACATTTTGAGTAAACCCGTCCAAACAACGGTCTAGCAAATCAGTTTTACTCAAACCGGTATAAATGGCAATGGCGTTTTGTGTTGTGCAGGCTCGGCTTCAAACGTTCACAGAACCGTTGCTTTTTGGAGTTCGCGCATGAAAGTTTGTTGAATAATTCTTCAGGGCAAATACATTCGAATTCCGTAGTAAAATATATTTTCGAGTTTTTTCGGCCGTCACAGCGGCAAGTGAAGCTGCATCTGCAGCACACAGCTTCAATGTGATGTGACCACAGGAGCTGAATGGACGCATCGCGCGTTTTTACACGCCCTCTGCGCGCTGGCGACTTAGCGACATATGCAGCGAAGGTGAGTCGACAATCAACTGCGTCCAGCGCGGCATCAGCTGGCGCACAGTACGTAAGCAAGTGTCTCTTCTCGTTACAAGTGGCCAGGTGGCAGCAAGCTAGACTATATGCCTGGCTCCTTGGAACGTTTGAAGGTAGCGTGTGGTCGACACCAGGGCTCGGTTTGCAGCGGAATAAGAGCGGCTATTACTTATGGGGGAACACATCAAACAAGAACCAAAAGTAATTGGCGGCCCTATGGATCGAAGGGTGAGGACAGAGACTGGTTCCTATACGAGTGTACAAAAGGTCGAGCGGTCAGGCTTTAGGATTCGACAACGAGGGCTAAAGTTAAAGATCACAACAGGAAATCCGGACAAATATAGTGCGTTTACGAGAGTTATTTTGAAGCCTTTGGGTGTTGGTGGGTGTAACTATAGCATATTAGCAACGGAGGATCGACTAACAGTGTTCCCTAGCAGAATACTCGGCTTCGGAACTTCTGTCCCAGGCGTCGAACATCGTTTGCTACAACAGGTGTTTCATTGCCTAGTGTGGAACTGATTTACAGAAGGGTCAGCAGGGAAGCTACAGACAGTGGAAGTCGGAATAATCTGAAGAACTGTATATTAAAAAATAAACACATAAATGAGAGGTACAGCTGTCACAAGTTTCCATAAATGATCACTCACAGAATATTGCGGCTGGTGAGCAACAGACTTGCTCTATGACAAGTTGAGAGTGCACATACTCACACAACAAAACCGTCGTCAGAGGAAAGACCGGCCACCAGAGAGAGCACAGAAATGAAATAACGGGTATCACAATAACTGAAGAAACTAACTGTGGGTCACGTTCGCGATAACTGAAACAGGTGTCGGCCAAATCAGCTCACCAAGCTACATGTTGATCTGCAGCGCCAGTATGGCGCAGCGCAGACGTAGCGGTAGTACAGTCGCAAACACTGTATTTGCGATGTGCTTAATTACTCTAAGCATCGTGAGTGGTTCGTGGAAGCCTAACTTCCACTGTTCCCAATGTTAATGGGAAGCACTAGCCACTAAATGGTGGTATCTGCCGTACTCCGAACCTCGTCATGTTGACACCTCTGAGAACTGCAACTGAATGGTCTGGAAACTTGCTCCACGGGTTATTTAGAGTCTCGATCGATGAGCCGCGCCGCAACTACACAGTTCACGAAGTGACTGTTGTAGCCAGCCCGACAGGGGTGAGAGGTGGAACCGTCCCCGCTGTCTGACCGGCAGGAGTGGCCGAGTTCCGGTGAGCTGCACTGGTACAAATTCTCCGAACTTGGGAGAACAGTGCGTTACTCCACCAACTCGCGGCTTCAACGACGCTTCTAAATACCGGTCGGAAAAACAAGCTAGATTTCGCGATATTGGGCTCTTCTATATTAATAAAACGGGGAACGTTAAATTTATCCTGCTCCCTCCAACCGACGGGCCTGTATGTAGAAAATGCCTCGGTAGTGTATGAGGACTTCGGAAAATTAATGTAGTGGTACCAATTCAGTAATTAAGTTTCACGGTTTGTTAATTAATTGATTGAGTAGCCTAAGTTAGGTATCAGTTTACTCTGAATTTTATTTGGATTTCGCATCTGTGATCAGAATTAAAGGATTACTTTTATTACTCTCTTTTCCTTTGCGGTGAGAACTGATCTAGATAATAGCTGTGACCTTGGCAAGTACATTTTGTGCTTAAAAATGTACTCCGTTAAAATTTCTTAAGTTCTGTACACTGTAATATAAACTGAAGGCAATGATTTAATTTACCAAATTCCTTTACAAACCTGCAATATAATGTCCATTATAGCCTCTCAAGGAAGACGGCTGTCCTGTTCGATGTCTGGAATACAAGAGAGAGAAGAAACTGTGTTCCGCTCTCCAGAACCCTCTGCCGACCACACACGTGACCTTCCTCCCACGCACACTATTGTCTAAACCGATGTCGTGAATTCGCTAGCAACTTCAGCAGGCGGCTGAAAGCGTCTGTTGTCCCCAGTTTTAACTGTCTAGGTTCTGAAAGGCACGTAGTTTGTATCACGTAGGCGCAGCCGAACTTACACTGGGTGAAAATTTGTGACGATATATTGTAATAATCAGCAACCAGTTGTATGAAGGAAATTTAATATCTTAACCTGTTTCAAACGACTTAGCGCCCTTCTCCGGAAAGTTTCTGGTATATTCTCCAACAGTTTATTGAACGTAAATCCTTCTGCAATACAATATCTGGCTGTAAAACAGATGTAGACGTCCGTCGACCTAGCCGGAAATGTGGTTTCTCTCTGTCGGCTAGTACTTTGATCAGCGGTGCAGTGCAGCGGCTACGGTGATATCTTCTCTCAGACTCTGCTATAGAGGTTGCCACTAGCAGCGGGCGAAGCCTGGTTTGCCTTCGACCGTCCGGGCCTATATAGTGAGCTGGAACCAATAGAAACCCGGCGTAGGAATCCGTGGCCGGATATGTCGCGGCGACCTCTGCAAGGAAAGGTTCCTATTAATCGACTGAAATCTTCGGCGTGTAACCTGATGTCTTCGCCTGTTTGGCTGTTGGTTTGTTTCCCTCATAGCGTGGCTGTTATGCGGCGATGCCTGCCATGTAGGGGAACCCGATGACAAGACAGTATAGTTTCAACTACAGAATTATTTTCCAATGTCAGCAATAAAAAGTAAGCAGCATTTTGCTGTCACATTTGGTGCATAGACCCTCCACAATACGGAAGCCACACCGCAAGTGGAGGTATCAAGCTAGTACTGGAGCTATTAACCTGGTTATACTATATTTGTACAAGCACTATTCAGCACATGATGACAGCTATATGCTGCATGCTTGTTGTTGCTGACGCTCGAAAAATAATATGATACTTACAAGCTTCCGAAGAAGGGCACGAAGTCCGTGAAACAGTGAAACGATTAAATTTCTTCTATGCAACTATTTGCCTATTACCATTTACAAGCGACATATGGTAGAGTATGTACTAGTCTGGTAGGAGAGTTCGAGAAATAGTACTGGACTAGTTTCCGATTGGTCAGCACATTCGGGTGCTAGGCGCCGAAACACCTAATTTCTCTTATTAGTTATTTATATTCTTTTCATTGTATTTAACCCAGATTTTAGTATGACAATCTCTCATGGTTAGCCTATGAGTCTATCATTTTTGTTTATTAAATTTCACTAGGTTTGAGAAATATAAGAAGAATGATATTTGAACCGAAGGGCTTCGGACACTTTAGGGTCGCTTTGGCGCGCCTGGGAGACCCAGTACTTCGGCTGCAGTAGTTACACTGTTTCGGGCGCTGTGGAGGGCCGGACACGTAACTCTGTTTCGGGCGATCTTCAGAGCCGGACAAGAAACTCCGTTTTGGGCGTTCTTCTGAGCTGGAAATGTCGAACTCTATATCGGAATTTGGATAGAAAATTTACCATACAATTAACAAAGCTATGTCGAGTTTTGTAGAAGACAGTGTAACATGTGTGGACATTTAAGTAACCCCTGTGTTATCGATGCAAGTTCGTAGGTTGACACTACGACAGGCACCGACGACAGCACCCTCTAGCCGGCGCTGTGGAACTCTACGAGCTCCACTTCAGATTCAGCCCATTTGGCCAAGGGCCAAGACAGATGGCCGGGACACTTCGCTTCATATAGAGACATTGCTCTACTTACGACGGGTCTAAGGCTTCGCACCTACGTACAAAGTTATGTATGCCTCTGTATACATTCATGCACCAGTAAACCACTTTTCCATGCTTGCAGTACTGACATGTTTTACCTCACCTGCTCCTACTCGCTTCCTTCATTCTGCCAACCTTTCAGTTTTCAGGAGCAGATCCACGCGCTGCCTTCCAGGTGAGATACAAAAATAACCAAACTGGATGCATTAATGAGAAGTGTCACCTACCATCATTGTCAATACTACAGACCTTGTCCTCTGTAAATACAGAGACTAACCAAGGCAATTGGCATCCCATAAAAAGCACGATCAGAAGTTCGAGATGACCGCATGCAGCCTCCACCGAAGAAGATCTCACGAACAACGAGCTGTCTTCTGCACTCAGTACACAACTTTATGAGGTTACAAGTTGATGGAAAGAACGGTCAGAGACTGTTATTCAGTCTCTACAAATCTCTCCATCTTTCAGATCGAACTTGCAAAGGACACATAATTTATACATGGCATCCCCTGCGGGGACGTGTATTGTAAGAAGAGGCTACTATCGGTCAAGGAGAACTGTGAACTGGATGAGACCTGGAAAACATAGTGGGAACAGTGGGCCGTAATAAGTACCATAAAACGCCCGAATCAACAGTGTGTGAACAGTGAAAAAGATGAAAAGCGACACTGTGTGAACTGTGATATTATATCCTGTTTGAACTTCTGTAAGTTTCTTCTAACTGTTAGGAAACAAAATTTATAAATGCCGCTAATTCATCCGCGTGTCGTAGTTAAAAGTGAAAACGAGAAAACGCAACTCGAAGTGTAAAGTTAGAAGTGTATGCGCGGTCCAAAGGGATTATGTTTTATTTTACCGCTACGAGAGACGACGCTTCAGGGAACAGTTTTCAGAGCAGCGCAAAGCAGGCGACGTGGATGACGTGAAAGCAACACCTGTCACCTACATCAGCTACACTCCAACATCAGCGAGAGGCGAATGGCAGAGATAGACGTCTGTGGTTGACTACGGCAGCGAAAGACACCCAACACAACAAAAGCAATGCGGCTAGCAGCAGCGTCGCGCCAGAGAATTAGGTAGCGTATACGCTAATCACTTTACAGATAGCGAGACGTAACTAGTATTGACAATCAAAGAGATTTTTAATAATATTGTTAAACTGTTTCGTTACAATTTCTTTAAGAACAAAATGTCGGGGGAAAGTGAAACGCGGTACGATCTTAGAAGTAGAGAACATTGCAGCCTCAGGGAAATGAAACTAAAGAGGCAAGTCAATTGCAGGGCATGCTTGATGAAATTAGTAAAATAAGCAAAAACTATATTAACTTAACGTCAGTCAATGGGAGATGAGGAAAGCGTACAAAATCAAAGGAATGATAACTATTCATCAGTATCACATGATGTAGAAACTGAAGTTTTCCACGAAATTTTTTTTCGGAATTGTGGTAAGGTTATATGGGACCGAACGGCTGAGGTCATCAGTCTCTAGGCTTATTCACTAGTTAATGTAACTTAAACTAGCTTACGCTAAGGACAATCGAGGAATGTTTGAACCTCCAACGGGCGGTGGGGTGGGGGGGAGGAGGGAGTGGAGCCTCGAGCCCCCTGACAAGTCACCGGAGCCCGCGTGGCGAACTTTTCCAGGAAAACATAATTTCAGACAATTGCAATAGTGAAATTAGAGAGGTAGATTCTCATATAGGTGACGTGTATGTTACTAAGTTAAATAAGGCGAATCGTGATGTCGGAGGTGATGACGCTGACACCGCCATTGTTAATGAATCAACAAGCACAAAGAGTAAGTTAAACCATGGAACAGCATCAGGCGATACATTGCCTACACTAGATAATAATAAAGGCGTAGTTGAAATATTGATGGAATTAGTATCTGGGCAAAAAGAATTATAAATAACGTTAGAAGAAATGATAGAACAGGGGCAAAACGTTACAAGTACGACTGGAAGAAAAGGTAGAACAGGGACAAAAAGAACTGAAAATATAATTAAAGAAATAGCAAAACTTACTTGCTGTTAAAATAGAAGCAACAAACGAGGAGATAACAAAAATTGATCGTAAGTCTGAACCAGGGTTGATTCTCATGAAAGTAGAATAATGGCTTGTGAGAAAAGAATTGAACATGACAGTAAGGAATGGGGTCCAAAATTAGATAAATGTAAGCAAGAGGTTAATCATAAGATTGATGATGAAGTAGCAAAAACAAATGATCTCATGCAACGTTCAAGATACTTTTATATTATCAGTTAGGGATGAAGTCATTAAATCAAGTAATGGTCGGAGTAAAATAAGCAAAATTTGCAGAGATTCCCATGAAGGCTAAATAAACAAGTCATAGAATAGAGGACGACAATGCAATCCTCAGCCGTATAGTGTCACGAATACACCTGTTTGTAATGGTAGTACAAATGCGATTGAGGGTCGTTTGAGAGAAATAGAACATAAGGTATAACACATATCTCAGGTAACTGAGGTGAGTAAAAATATGGATAATATGGAAGTTGTGTTACAACAGAATTTCGAAACGTAGGTTGAATAGGAGAAACGTAAGGGTGTTGTTCAGATTAAAAGTAGCCAGCAATACCAAAGCTTACAAATTCCATAACTCTTCTAGCAAAGGTAATATACATCCTGTTGCTTCCATTCGTCAGTTTGAGGTCATCATACCTCACAACATGACAGAACCACAAAAAATCAAATTTGTTGCCAGTCGTTTTGAAGGAAACGCAATATCATGGGAAACAGGAGAGAGTAACAAATGTAAAACGTATAAAGAATTTGTTAGAGCATTTTTAAACAAATACTGGTCTACAAACACACAAAACATCATAAAAACCGAAAAATTTGAAGATAGGAGCTATGAAAACAGTGGCTGCCATAGTTTTAATTATGATTTCGTTCAGCACTACTGGGAAAATAACCAGTATTTAACTCAGCCTTTACGTGAATCTGACGTAGTAGATATAATAGTTCTTACGTTTCCAGTGTCTGTAAAGGAGAAAAGAATTAATGTCACAATAGTGAGGTTGATAACCTCCTGCGTGTATTAGAACAGCTGGGCGCGCTTTCAGACAAGTGCCGTTAAGGCTGCAGAAAAAACACGTGGCGCGCAGACCACTCCAACGATAACCTCTGGGGTTAATAACACTTTTTGCATTGCTAGGTAGCTGACACCTACCAGGTACCCAAATTAACTAACAGTGGATTTCCTTTCTTTTCACTCTGATAGTTCTTCCCTCTTCATCATTCTTAACAAAGATTTGTCATCTGTGTTTCATCTCAATTCAAGACCGAAAGAGACAACAATGGGATCAATTGAAACAAAAGACATACTAAGTGATTAGATAAGCAACCGAATAGAGACTATACTTATTTGTAACAAAAGGTAACTCTCAGCATAAAGTTTGCAAAACAAGTATACAAGACCTAAAATCATCATCCATACAGCCAGGAAAACACCATATAAATTCCGTACAGAAACTTTTTATGTATGTTATAAAACACAAAGGATATATATATATATATATATATATATATATATATATATATATATATATATATATATAGAGAGAGAGAGAGAGAGAGAGAGAGAGAGAGAGAGAGAGAGAGAGATAGAGAGAGAGAGAGAGAGAGAGAGATAGAGAGAGAGAGAGAGAGAGAGAGACGCAATGGTCCTGAGACGATTAAACCTTAGTAGCAAAAACAGGAAGATGGTCTGATTACAAGCAGTGATGAGGTTTCTGCTGCAACAAATAATAGGCGACGTGAGATTCATCCACACATTTAGGGATCAATAGGTAAGGTATTTCCGCTGAAGCATTATAATTAATTGTATCACGATTTAGAAATGTTACGCACACAACTATTGAACATAAGACATGAAGCTCACGTAGGACTCTGACAATAATAAGTACTGAGGTACAAATACATAAAGAACACAGGAAATCTTTGTTATATTCATTGTCTTTATATGTTTCAGCAGCAAAGACCATAATAATCTACGAGCTAATTAAAGCAACAGGATTTGTATCGCTATTTTTCTCTGTTATCACGATTTAGGTATCATCAGTTCTCTCAAAAGACCTGTGAATCCTGTTTGAATGCGCAGTTAAGTTACCGAATGAAATGAAAATAAAACCTGAAGTGTAAAATGAGAGCTAGAGTCATATCGTTTCCATTCGCAATACGTAGAAGTAAGATAGCGGTGCATCGAACGCCGGTATAAATTTGAAAGGAAGTATGCGCGGTTCTAGGCGCGCAGTCCGGAACCGTGCGACTGCTACGTTCGCAGGTTCGAATCCTGCCTCGGGCATGGATGTGTGTGATGTCCTTAGGTTAGTTAGGTTTAAGTAGTTCTAAGTTCTAGGGGACTAATGACCACAGCAGTTGAGTCCCATAGTGCTCAGAGCCATTTGAACCATTTGGAAGTAAGCGCTGAATGGGATGAGTCAGGCCTGATCTGTAACAGAAAAATATTAACAGGTGTTGTGACAGTGCACTGACCGATGAGCCAAGGGTAGGAAAAAAGAAGCGAGGAGATCATTCAAATGAAAATCCTGTTGTCACCACAACCATGACAAAGACCTTGTAAATATTATTGTATTATATTCAACGCAACATTGTGTATATTGTAAAACTGTGTAACATTTATATATGAATTTTATGTAAAGATACTTACATGCTGATGTAATTTAGAGTGTGTCTGAGCTATTTGATAGGAATCAAAATATATCGATGGCCTAGTGCTGGCATAATTTAAAAAAATTGAGTGTTATTAGATAAAAGTGGACAGCACTGCCCATATGTTAGATAAAAAAAATTTGAGTGTTATTAGATAAAAGTGGACGGCGCTGTACTGATATTAGATGAAAAACTTGTGTTATGTAAAGATGGATGGCATCGTGACGACAATATACCGGGTGTCCCAGCTATCTTGTCCAGCCAAAATATCTCTGGAACAATAACAGCTATTGGAAAACGACTTTCACCGGTATCAATGTACGGCTGGGTACCATGAATGTACATATTTGGAAACATTGTAAAGCGAAAGCATATGTGTTTTTTAACACAAACTTATGTTTTTTTAAATGGACCTCCTATATTTTTTTCTTCAGCAATACATAGCATGACAAAGCACATTCACCATGGCGTTGATTGCATCGCAATATTCCCATTACATCCCGAGATATTGAGACGCGAAGTTGACGCTTGAAACACCCGACATACGCTGCTAGCGCACGTTCTGGGGCTCAGGCGTGAACCCCTTGCCGCCCGTAACCGCGATGTGATTGACATGTGTAATCACACCTCCATACTTATCAAGAGGTCCGGAACGAATAATACGGTCATCGCCTTTACGGGCAGCATGGGGTTCACGCCTGAGCCTCAGGACGTGCGCTAGCAGCGCGTGTCGGGTGTTTCAAGCGTCAACTTCGCGTCTCAATATCTCGGGATGTAATGCGAATATTGCGATGCAATCAACGCCATTGTGTATGTGCTTGGTCATGCTATGGATTGCTGAAGAAAAAATATAGGAGGTCTATTTAAAAAAACATAAGTTTGTGTTAAAAACACATATGCTTTCGTTTCAGAATGTTTCCAAATACGTATATTCATGGGCCCCAGCCCTACATTGATACCGGTGAAAGTCGTTTTCCAATAGCTGTCATTGTTCCAGAGATATTTTGGGTGGACAAGATAGCTGGGACACCCTGTATATTGTTTAGTTTCTATCGTATATGAACATCAATAAGTGTGGTTAAGTGTTTATGAGGAGATTTAATGGCCTAGGTGCCCATGTTTATTGTTGAATTACAAGACTACAGCAAATTGAAAGGACAGCTATGTGCTGAAAATCATAAATGATATTTTGTAGTAAAAAGAAGTTCATAATTTAATGTGTCCTTAGTTAAGGCTTTTTGATAAAATTGAGATGAGGAAGTATATCTTTAGCTTAGTAAGTCAGTGGTTATGTTTAATTGGAGTGATATTTTAGGAACAACCATTTCCCAGTATTTTTAAAGAATTTCCATGAATTTCCACTGGGAAATTAGAAACTTCATTTTTTTCCAAATTTAGTTTTTGTAGTGGTTGACAATTTGCAGTGTTTCACAAACACAATTTTTATTTATGTACGTTTACAAGGTTGATGACTGAACAACAAAAGAGAGGTAACAATAACTATGCCAGTAAAAGTCCCCTTATTGAGGCAAACAAAATTTCACTTCTAATTTTCCACAAAGGTTCTGTGTAACACACACACACTAGTAAAAGTTCAATTCAGAGACGAAGACGTAATCTTCAGTGGTCGAACTCCACAAGGTCGGCATCCGGAGTGAACTGAACTTCGAGGGTGGTTCTAGCTCCTAAGTAGCTTCTCGAGCCAATCACGTTTTGCGTAGTGAGACTTCCTGCAGGGCGTGGCTCGAGCTCCCCCTGCAGGAAGTAGTGTTCGGAATGTATGTTCCCATTGTCTTGTATGTAAATAGCCGGTGTTTACGATGGTGCTCTTGGTACGACTTGGACATACAAAACCTCGTCCTCTGTGGTGTAATATGGGTTAATGGCCCTCAGGGTCTACCTTGGCTCCGCCATAAAAGTTCTTCTCATTTCCAAACATGTTAGTTGTCTTCGAGAACAGGCCAATTTTTAAAATCAAAGAAGGAGGGGAATGTTTGATATTCCTGTGTGTGGTCGCCAGTACTTTATTTTTCTAGAAGCTCGCCTTGTTACAGCTTGATACACCTTAAGTAGTATATGGTACGAAAGTGGAGTGAGGTACAAGCGACAGTTCCGTGTAAGAGTCCGCCAATTGTACTGAGATGGCTTCCGATTGGTCGGCACATTCGAGTGCTGGTGCTAAAATGCCTAAAATCTCTTGTTAACTATTTATATAGTTTTCAATATATTTAACCCAGTTTTTAGTATAATAATCTCTCATGGTTACACTACGAGTCTACCGTTTTGTTTATTCACTAGTTTTTAGAAACATAAGAATAACGATATTGCAACCGAAGTGCTTCAGACACCTTCGGGTTGCTTTGGCAGGCCTGCGAGACAAAGTACTTCGCCTGCGCGATTATCTCTGATTCGGGCGTTCTGC
This sequence comes from Schistocerca gregaria, assembly GCF_023897955.1. Taxonomy (NCBI): domain Eukaryota; kingdom Metazoa; phylum Arthropoda; class Insecta; order Orthoptera; family Acrididae; genus Schistocerca; species Schistocerca gregaria. Next base: position 200,265,756 of record NC_064922.1, read on the forward strand.
AGGGCCGGACACGTAACTCTGTCTTGGTCGTTCTCCTGAGCAGGACCTGTCGTACTCTATATCTGGGAAGCTGGACAGAAAAGCTATCATACAATTAAGACGTCTATGTCAGTGTTGTAAAAGACAGTGTAAAATGTGTGAATATTTAAGTAATGACTGAACAGGATACATTAATGAGAAGTGTCGCCTGCTCATCATTGATAGTACTACAGACCTTACCCTATGTAGAGACTAACCTGGATAAGTGGCATCCCATAAAAAGCACGATCACTGGTTCGAGATGACAGCATACAGCCTCCGCCGAAGAAGATCTCACTATCGACGAGCTGTGTGCTACTGCGCTGGGGAACAACTTCTGAAGACGTCAGGTTGGTGGAACAAACAGTTAGAGACTGTTTTTCAATCTATACAGATCTCTCCTGCTTCCAGATCTGACTTCTAATATTATTCATAAGATGTCCAGGAAAAGGCAGAGCTACACCAGTACAAGTCACGTATGAATGTAATAAGCGGTAAGAGTTAGGAGACCGAGTCGAAATGTCTGCACAAACAATGCGAAGAAATCGAAGAGGAAACTGTCGTCAGAAGGACGGTTTCAGCATATGAGAGAATCGAAACAGCATTCGGTAGAATTAAAGGCAAGAGCGTCAACATTACAAGAGAAATCCACTATAGGCGGAAAGAGTAGATTGAAGACTGTCTCTACCACAGAGACGAACTGTCCGATGGTGTGGTATAAGAGTTGGAAGCTGATGTGAACGACATGTGAGATCAAGTATTAGTCATAATCTAAAAGAGCTTTGAAAGCACTGAAATCAAACAAGACGCAAGACACAGATAGTATTCCATTAGAATTCCTCAAAACTTTGGGGGGAAATTGGTAACCAAACTCTACTGCATTTGGTTTGTAGAATCTGTTAGTCTGGAAATTTATCATCAGACTTTTTAGAAGAGTATCATCAATGCAATACCAAAGATATCAGGCGCAAATAAGTGTGATAACTATTGCACTGTCGGCTTCACAGTTCATGAACACACATTACCGACAAGGATAACATACAAAAGAATGAAAAAGGAAAATGATGATAGGTTAGACGACGACCTCTTACTTTTTAGGAAAGCTAAAAGCTACCGAGTGTTGGTTATGGACTCACGAAAGCAGGAAAAAACATTCATAAGATTTGTCAACCTTGAAAAAGCCTGCTTCAATGCAAAGTTATACAATATGTTCGAAATTCTTCGTACAAAATGCGTAAGTTGTAACGGAAGACGGATAATATACCGTATGTACAACAATTAAGAATGGAAGACCAAGAATGAAGTGCTCAAACATTAGAAGGAGTACACGACAGGAGTGAAGTATTTCACCCCTACTGATCGTCTATAGTTCGAAGGAGCAAAGTGGGATACAAAATTTAGCATGGACTTCGAATCAGAATGCAACTTCACAAAGGTGAAAGAAGTTATAGATCCCTGAAAGGTCGAAGGAACGAATGGGGAATGAACACCTTACTTTGTCTACGAGTTCTTATTCGTAGAGACTTCTCTGCTTTATTTCAGTTGTTTACTCTTTTAGACTTTGTTTTTTCGTTGTATATTGAATGTTTTGAAACTGGCTTTGTGAGGCCCCAACAGCAGCAGTAAACGTGTTCACCATACAATATACTCTTAGTAAGAAGATTTCTTGGTATCAGTACTCTGTATTCGCACTCTTACGACTTGTTGACTTCTTCCCGGCAAAGGCACGTTCTTTTTGTGTGCTGCAGTTTAAGGATTTTCCGTTTTCTGCCTTTCTATCCAGTTCTATCCAGTTATAGATAAAGCAAGCAATTAATTGTGATTAATTCTTACTAGAATGGTACAGATTTGTTTACTGTGGAGATTGCATAAAAAAACACCTGGGAAACCCCTCCTAGAATGCTGACGATTCTCGATTCTTACTGGACTCCCTTTATCTTTCACCAACGGGGGATATGCGGTCTTTTAGCTCTGCATAACTGCCGCACCGTTTACGCTTTTTTCTTTCATTTTTCTTCTTTTACTAATTAGCTTTCGAAACGTGTCCATACAGCCGTATCAGCACTGGAGATGTTACAAAACAGTTGGTTTTTGCAATCCATAGTATACATAAATTTAATTTTCACCCTCGTACGAAGTTGCATAGGCTTAATAACGGACAGATTCCAACATAAATCTAATTTTAAGTAAAGGAGTAAACAAGACAACAATGTAACACAGGATACACAGATGTTGTATCCTATAAAAATCCTACTGGGAACACAATAACAAATGATAAACCACGTTTTTACACGTTTAGCACCCTCCCGATTCATCCACATTCATGACTATGTGTCTCAGTTAACTATGAAATGTTCTCTTGTATGCCATGCGCATAGAGAATCCAATATTTGTGAAGGTGGCACATGGGAACAGTATACAAGATCAGAGTTTGGTATTTCAGCCATGCTTACAGATACACCAATATTCAGACTCTTACATGTAGGAGGTACATAGCGAGTACATTCACTTGAGTCGGCTTATTGTTGTCAAGTCTGGGTAATCCTCTTCAGTTCCTAACCCCCACACAGACCTCCATTGCTAAATTTTTCCTTGCTGAACCAGGAACTGCGCTATCAACGTATCTCCTCTTTTATCCAAGATGTGCCAAACTATTTTCTACATACTTCGTTTCAGGACAACTTCATTATTTTGTTAGTCTATCTTTCGTATTCCCTGGTAATACTTTTAGTAAGTTTTTTTTTTTCTTCGCCTGTCTATATTGATTCTACTTTCGCTACTTTGACACGTTACAGGATGTTGATTTTCCGATGGAAAAATTTACCAGACATACGTTATGGAAAAGGACACAAGAAATGACAAAGCGTCCAAAAACCTGACATTATCGCAATGAAATGAAACAGTTTATGGAAGTAGCGCTGGAACTATAGAATTCTACTTATCTCGCTGAAAACCCTATTGTGTTCAGTCGCAGCCAAAGAACAGGAAAACAACGTACCGTACCCGGTGACATAAATGGTACTGCAAGAATCAGTTGCTTTACAAAAGGAGATTGTGACTGAAGCGCTTATTATACTGGAATCCAGTTCTGTTTATTTGCATAGACGATAAACGACGGCATTACCTTCAAGCAATTGAAGAGAATTACTTTTTTTAACTCTTAGTAATTAAATCTTTTTCCTCTTTAAAGAGATGTTTATTGCAATTTCTTGGAAAACTTCAGAATATGACATTGGTTCCAATAGTTGAGACCCCCGATGACTGTTGAGGGCAAACACTGTGGACACCTGCACGAGAGTGCGTTGGTCCACTTTTGGAAAGCAGTGTAACAGAGACTGTGCGCGACATGGATTCGGCAAGTACTGTTTAGCTCTCGGGAGGCACGTAGTGCCAGATGTGTACAAATGGCCCAAACAGTTCTCATAAATTACATGTCGGTGGTTTGTAGGCGTGGAGTTCACGCCCGATAACGTATCGGATGTGTTTCATCGAGCTTAGATCAGGAGTATATGGTGGACAAGACATCAAAGCAAATTCATTATCACGCTCGTCAAACCACTGTAACACGAATCTGGCCTTGTCACACAGGCAATAATCTTGCTGGAAGATCCCATGACCGTTGGGGAAGACATCAGTCAGCAATTGTGTTCTCTTCGACAACAGCTGACATGGTCGCATGAAAGCCCAGATGAACGTCCTCCATAGCATAATACTGTCCCGAGTAACCTGCGTCAGTGGCACGGCAAATATTTCGAGCTGTTATTTTCCTAGGTGAAAAAGTTGCTTCCCATGCTCTTCGAAATGGTGCCAAACGAAACATCAATCTTTCGAAGAAGCGACACGTTTCTTTGATTCACGACGTAATCTCGATGATTCCCAGCCCATTTCAACGATACTGCAGACGTGTGCTGAACGATGTGCTCCGAAACACTTGCTCCTGCATCAGAAATGTAGTCTATCGTCTGGTCTAAGATAGGAATCCTGCCTTACAGAACGGACCAGCGCCCGAACTGTATGTTCCTTTACGGGGAGTTAACGTCTACAACCTTCTCACTTACTCGTGGTTTCATGGTTCTCCAGGCAGTGTCTATATATGCTGACGACAGTAGCACGCGAACAGCCGACCATCATCGCAGCTCCGAATTACTTGTTCCCAGGCTGTGGTCCATAAAAATCTTAATTTTCTCGAAGTAGCTTGCACTCAAGTTACAAAAGTCGTGTCGGACCTCCTTCTGCCTGCCGATGTGCAGCAGCTCGACGTACGTGGGTGGGCTCAACAGGGCGTTGGAAGTCCCGTTCAGAAATATTGAGCCATCCAGCCTGTATAGGCCACCATAAATGCGAAAGTGTTGACGGTGCGAGATTTTGTTCACTAACGCATCTCTCAGCTGTATCCCAACAAGGTTCAATGGGATTCACGTCGTGGGATCTGTGTGGCCAAATAATTCGCCCGAATTGCCCAGAACGTTTATCAAACTAGTCACGAAAGATTGTATCCCTGTGACATGTCGCAGTGTCCATAAAAATTCCATCGGTGTTTGGAAACATGAAGTACATGCATGGCTGCAAATCGTCTCCAAGTAGCCGACCATCCACAGAACCCAGTCTATTCCGTGTAAACATAGCCCATACCATAACGGAGCAGCTACCACCTTGCACACAGTTCCTTGTTGACAACTTGGGTCCATGGCTTCGTTGGCTGTGCACCACACTCGAACCATACCATCAGCTCATACCAACTGAAATTGGGACTCATCACTAGACTACGGTTTTCAATTCGTCTAGGGTCCAACCGATATGGTCAAGAGACCAGGAGACTTGGCCCAGGCGATGTCATGATGTTACCAAAGGCCGTTACGACTGCCGTCCGCTGCCGTAGCCCATAAAAGCCCAATTTCGCCGCACTGTCCGACTGTAATGTACGTTACCAATTGATTTCTGGGGCTATTTGACGGAATGTTGCTTGTCTGTTAGCACTGACAACTCTACTGAAACACCGCTGCTGTCAGTCTTTAAGTGAAGGCCATCAGCCACTGGGTCGTCCGTGGTGAGAGGTAATGCCTAAACTTTGATATTTCCGTCACACTCTTAACACTCCCGGAATATTGTATTCCTTAAGGATTTCAGAAATGGAATGTCCCATGCATTTTGCTCCAACGACCACTCCGCGTTCGAAGACTGTCAATTCCCGTCGTGAGGCTATTATCATGTCGAAAATCTTTTCACATGACTTAACTAAGTAGCAATGAGACCCCACCCGTGCACTGTCCTTTTATACATTGTGTTCGCGATACAACTTCTATCTGTGTACATGTACATCACTATTTCATGACTTTAGTCACCACAGTCTGTGTCAGTGGATTTCTACATACTCGTATATTGTCCGCATAGTCGCAGAATGCCTGCTGAATTGTCTGTGCTCCGCTTATATAATTTCCTTATCGCTTCATGAGGCCGCAGTGTCATCAATGTCAGACCGGCCGTTGTTGTAGAGCGGTTCTAAGCGCGTCAGTCTGGAACCACGCGGCTGCTACGGTCGCAGGTTCGCATCCTGCCTCGGGCATGGATGTGTGTGATGTTCTTAGGTTAGTTAGGTTTAAGTAGTTCCATGCCTAGGGGAGTGATGGCCTCAGATGTTAAGTCCCATAGTGCTTAGAGTCATTTGAACCATTTTTTGTCATCAATGTATGTCATATTATGTCCTATCCTAGTGTTATCTGCATGGTATCTCCAGGGCAGATACGCTACGGTCTGAAAGATATTCTTATTTTCTCTTTTAATAATGGTGCTACAAGGTTTCCAAGGTAGCTTGTCCTTGAAATTTGTTAATGAGGTTCTCGTGAGTGTGTCTTCTTTCTTTGATTACCTGTAAGTTAAGATTTTGAAATTTCTGCTGCGGTCTCTCGTCTTTGTAACAAACCTGTTTCGATTCGTGTCCGACTTCTATGTAGACGATATTTCCCGTTATTGGGAAATAAAGGGAGTCCAGTACAAATAATCAGCATTCGAAGAGGTGTCACCAAGGTGCTTTTTATGCAATCTCCACTGTAAAAAAGTTTGTACGTTTCTAGTAAGAATTAATCATAACTAATGACTTGCTTTATCTGAAACTGCGCCTATACGTCCATTCCTTTCCACAAGTGTAACTTTTCTGCTCCCAGAGATGTTTATAACATAGCTGACTGTGTTTGTGGGGCATTAATTATTTAGTCAAAGCATACGTATCGGAAAGTGTATTAGTTTGATATTTTTCTTTCTTAAAAAGAAGTTGTCATTCTTTGTACGAGGCTGATATTCTGTCAAGACGTAAAAGGATGTAACTGCAGTTTTCATGTGGCAGAATTGCATCACAGACAACTACATTAAACGGAAAATTCTTTAAAATATGTCTCATTATTATCTGTTAGACGAAAGGTACTTTTTTGGCTAGTATTTTATTTCACCAGGCGGTATCTTTGTAAAAAACACATATTTCTCATAATAAGTGACTTACGGTGTGTATTATTGTGCTTTATATACATGTGACTTTTCAATTCACGGCAATTTGACGTGCTTATGTCATCTACTCTCGTGTACCTACATGACAGTATTTCGTAATATTCATGTAATAATACGATTTTTTTCGAAATATACGTAATATGTACAAGGAATTTCTTACGAAATATCTGCAGCTGTCATTGGCAGTTGCTGTACATACAAAGATTTCTGGTATTAATCATAGATTATCGAAAATTTCTACAGTATACCTTAACGAAAACACATTTTTTTATTCTGATTACAAAAGTAATACAAATTAGAAGCTGCAATATATGTATTCTATGATGTTTAACAAAAGAATGTTTAACCTACAAGAGTTGTGATTGACAGACATTGGCTGAAAACTTACTGACGCAAATTATAAATTGCGTGAACTTTACGAAATATTGTCACTGCGATACGCTACAGAACATTACATAAAAAAGCATGTCGAATTACAATGAATTGAAATATAACATATGCTAAAACACTACGATATAATCTGTAAGTAACCTTGTACACAGATACCGCTGATAATTAGGCAACACCCGAAACTGTTCCGGTGAAATAAAATAGTACCACTAAGCCGCTTTTTTGAAATAGTTGACTAATAATACAACATACTGGCATTTGTTTTCTAATTTTTTAAAAAAAATGAGCGCTTGAGGTAGCAACTAATCATATACGCTATGTCAATGACGTATAACATGATAAGGAACCGTCCCATCCCATTACACCAGATTTTACTCCGATGTCTGTAATTGACTCTTCATTCAGGATAACGTGGTCCGTCTTGCACATCAGGAAATTATGGATCCAGTCAGTTTGGTTTTGGTTGTATATCGCACTGAAAATGTCATATCAATTGAGTTCCAACACATGAATGCACTACGGCTATTCGGAAAGTAAGGAAAGATCGGCTGCGAAATGGAAAGCATAAAGAAAATCCTCTGAAGCTTTGTAGTGATGTGTTGCGCAATGTCTGTAATATGCCGGTAGATAGTGTCACAACCGCCCTCTCAGTCCTGAGCGCACAGTTAGCGTGTAGAGATGCCCAGTAAATAGGGTTTCCCTCCAAGTATGGGTGCGTGCAGGGAGATTTCACCTGATTTCATGCACCCCCATATAACGTAACTGGCACACAATGCAGAGGGAATGACGACGCTCCTGCAGCGTTTTAGGTAGGAAATGTTTGTTCACCCACTACACAGCCCGGACTTGGCTCCATCTGATTTTCAGCTCTGTTCAACTAAACCACCGGCTGTGAAGACAACATTCTAGCACAGACAGCGAGCTACAATCCAGAGTACAAAATCGTAAGAAAGCGCAATAGGCTGTCTTTTATGACGATGTTATTGGCAAGCTGGTACAACGCTACGACAAATGTCTAAGTCGGTCGGTGCGGCGACTATGAAGAGACATAGCTGTAGCTAACTGTTGCAAACAAAACAGCTGTGATTTTCTCTATGGTTCTCATTTCATGACCGAATAGCACTTATATTTAGAATATGTTTTTGCTGTGACTGACAATTCGCAATTTTTCAGAAATACAACTTTTATTTATGTAAGTTTATCAGGTTTATGACTGAACAACAAACGGAAGGTAACAATAACGATGCCAGCAAAAGTCTCCTAATTGAGGCAAACCGAAGTTCACTTCTGATTTTCCACAAAGGTTGGTGGTAACACGCACATACACTAGTAAGAGTCCAATTCAGAGATGAAGACCTAATCTTCAACGGTCGAAGTCCTCGAGGCCCGGCCGGCCGCTGTGGTCTAGTGGTTCTAGGCGCTCGGTCCGGAACCGCGCGATTCCTACGGTCTCATGTTCGAATCCTGCCTCGGGCATGGGTGTGTGTGTGATGTCCTTAGGTTAGTTAGGTTTACGTAGTTTTAAGTTCTAGGGGACTGATGACCACAGATGTTAAGTCCCATAGTGCTCAGAGCCATTTTTTTGCTGACCAACCGATCGCCCAGCTGAACCAAGGGTCTACGACACAGTTTCTCCTCAGTGACTATACAGCAAACGGTGCCGTGTATGAGCACCCGCTACAAGAAAATAAAACTAATTGTTGAAATTATCAAATCACAAAAAATTCGTCAAAAAATTTGAACCTCGAGGGCGGCATCCGGAGTGAACTGTACTTCGGGGCTGGTTCTAGCCCCTAAATAGCTGCCTCCAGCCAATCAGGTTTTAGCGTAGTGATACTTCCTGCAGGCCGTGTCTCGAGCTCTCCCTGCAGGAAGTAGTGCTCGGATTGTCTGTTTCCATGATCTTTTATGTAAATAGCTGGTGATGACCACGGTTGGATTTGGTACACCTTGGACATAGATAACGCCATCCTCTGTGGTGCCATACGGGTTGCCGGCCCTCAGGGGCTACCTTGGCTCCGGCATAACAGCCTTACTGCCCAACAGTAAAGAGTGTAGTAGGATCGTAGTTATGACGATCATGCATACTTACAATTTTGTAGATGGTGCGCAGCCTGAGTTCTTCTCCAGTCACTAGGAATACTTAACAGCACACGTGATCTGTGGTAAATTATCGGCAAGATTTGAGATATAACACTCGAGGAAACCTAGGCGGCTCAAGGGCTTAATTGAGTTTATACGATATTGCAGTGCCTTTGTTGTTCAGAAGTACAGTTAAATGTCTTTCAGGCACTCGTGCGCGTCCGGAGGAACAGGCAGTACGTAGGCTACAGCCGTTACAAAACACAGAACACTGTTTCGTATTCCTGAAAAATATGGAACTGAAATATCGTATTTATCTGTCGACACCGGATACGCTACTTGAAATTAAAATGTCTCCCCGGCAGGGGAATTTACATAATCAAGTTATTAGTGCAGGATGTACACACATGGCTGATGGCATATGGAAATTTGGCATATGGGAATATGGGAATTCCGCGTTCGACTTCCCGTCCGGCACAAATTTTTACTGTCGTCATTCCATTATAGAGCTGACAATTGTCCATATTCGCAACTGGTAATTTCATCTATTACTGAGTTCAAGGAATTTTGCGCTTCACCTGAGACAGAGTACGTCCAGTAGAGAGCGAACCATTTAACAATTAGCAACAAGCGACAGAGTACAAGTGGAACATGCAACTATTGTTCTTTCGCTAACTGCCGAGTCTGTCATTAGTAATTGACTCTTGTTATGAAACAGTATATTATTTTGGAGTTGTCTACCCTTTGCTGAACCTGCTGTCGCCAACATGTAAGGAAGCATTCTCCATCTCATTCCTTTAATTTTTCAGTGATAATTAAAAGAACCCAAACCTGATCAGTATTTATATCAGCGCACAGCTCGTAGCAGAACAGTCAGACTCATGTTCAAATGGTTCAAATGGCTCTGAGCACTATGCGACTTAAATTCTGAGGTCATCAGTCACCTAGAACCTAACTAACCTAAGGACATCACACACATCCATGCCAGAGGCAGGATTCGAACCTGCGACCGTAGCGGTCTCTCGGCTCCAGACTGTAGCGCCTAGAATGGCACGGCCACTCGGGCCGACAGACTCATGTATTCGTCGTCAATTGAGTCAAAGACAAAGATTAATCTTCTGAAATCGACACGACTTTTTTCATTCACCTTTCTACTCTAGTCATTTACACCTTTGTTTACACTCCGCAAGCCATGTTATAATGTGTTGCTCAGAATAATTTGTGCGCCACTTACAGTTCCCCTCTTGTCTGCTGTTTAGCCCTATTTTTCATTCCTTAAGTGTCCGCCCCTGGCAGGTGAGTGATCAGTGTGACGGAATGTCATGCCTAACGGCCTGGGTTCGATTCCCGGCTGGGTCGGAGATTTTCTCCGCTCAGGGTTGCGTTGCCCTTATCATTCCCGCTTTCCCTATGGCGTTGTCAACTTCACTGCTGTGTGCTCTCCACATGTGATCGTGTTTTAGCAGTTTTTGTTGAGGTTTCCTTCTTGAAAGTGTTGTGGGTGATTCTAAATTGAAAGGTACTGTATTCTGTGATAAAAACCCTGCTAGCATCTGTGCTTTATTGGGCCTAGCAGAGTGCTTTATGTCTTTCGTATTGAGTGAAGTCTCAGAGCTGTGTTTCGTGTTAAGCCTAATAACTACCGGCTTTCTGGTGATTTTATCTGTAAATTGGCCTCAAAATTTTCATTAATATCTTACTAGGTGTTTACAAACCTAGTGAATTAATTTCCATACTCTGAAATAGACTTTATAGGAAATATGTAAAGATTCCATTTTTTTTGGCGGCAAAAATAGTGTTCTGATTGGCTGTGACGGTTGTGTCCTTAAAATGCCGGGAAATGGTGTGATTGGTTGATGTGTTGTTGAGAGGCGGTTCGCTGCTTGAGCAGTGACGTCATCCAGGAGGGAACAGCATTGATTGGCTGAATAGTAGAAGGAAGGTGAATTGTCGAAGGGACTCGGACGTAATCAAGGCGCGAAAGGTTTCTATTGGAAAACACGCAAGACTCGTGATTCGCTATATCCAGAAAGGTGTGTCTTCGTAGGAGCCCAGTATTGGCGGGACGAAAGCCGCGTTGGAGGGAAACACTCCAACTGGCTGCTTGGCTGCCGTCGGATGATTCGCTGTACTTACAGCTACGTAATTCTGGCGGCAGTCGTTGCTACTGGCTGAATGTGATATTCAAAAACAGCGCACTTACAACACGACAGAGTAAATACCACGGAAAAAGCTACAGCACAAACCACAAGGTATTGGCGAAGTAGTTCTCTGCCGAAGCTGCAAGATCAAGAGGATGACCATGGCTGTACATCGCCAAACTTAGGCAAAAATGGAGAAATAACTGTAGGCCAGAGGATGGCAACCGGTGATATCTTCAGATGCGCAACACAAGCAGAAAAAATTGCCGCATTAGAGGATATACTAAATGAATTTTCCCTCTAACTTAAAAGTAAAAGAGTTTCACATACAGTCTCCCTTAACGTGAGGAATATAGTATGGTCACTGGCATTAACTCAGTCTAATCTATAAGTACAAATAGAGGAACTGAATACAGAAAATATAAGACTGAAGCAACAGGTAGAGGTATTGACTTCAATTCATGCAATACAGGACTCACAGTCTTTGGAAGCCCTCCGTCAGTCAAGGCAAGAAGGTCAAATTGATATATTGAGAGAAGAAAACGAAAGATTACTCCATCAAGTTGAAGGGCTTTTAAATGAAAATATACCTAATGCAACAGAAAAAACTCAAAGCCTTAGAAGAAGAATTGAGAAATCTCATAGAGGAAAATAACAAGCTGCAAAACATTGAAAAGGGCAATTTTCCGCAGTCGTTCACGACTGTAGCAGCAACTGTAAGCTGGAAACAACGCAAAATTGCTGCGAAAACAGAAGAAACAGAGGAGAGACAGGCAACAACACTTTATATCAAGCCAATGAACAATCAGACCACACTAGAAGTCAGAGACATTCTTACGAAGGAAATTGATCCGAAACAAGAAAAATTGAGAAAAAAGCACTAAGGACGACACCATCCTTTGTAATCGTTGAGACAGCGACGCAAGAAGGTTGCAAAACGTTTTTGGCGAAAGCAGAAACCATTTAGGGCATAAAATGTGAGGAAACCAAAAAGTGGAGACCTCTCATAGTAATTCACAGACTTCCAACAACAGTAACTGACGACGAACTTGTATCCCAGCTCTGCAAATCAAACTTGGAAGGTCTCTTATCTGCAGAGGACTTCTCGGAACAGGTGAAAATTAATTTCAGAACAGGACCCAAAGAAAGAAGTACGATAACGTGGTTTCAGAAGTGACGCCGAAAATGCGCACACTGTTCCTGAAAAAAAGATAATATTCATCAATTTTCTAGCATTGAGTGGGAAAGACTTCGACACCATCACTAAATGTTTCAAATGTTGCGGTCTAGCCCTCTCAACAAAATTCTTAGGGAGACACAAATAACATGTGAAAAATGTGGAGAGAAAGGCCACAAAAAAAAAAAAAAAAACAGTGCAGATCTACAGGGCCTCCAGTAGTGTGAATCCCCTCTACAGAACGGAATAAAATTTGTAATAGACGAGAGGGACCAGAGTACCCTACATACCGACAGCTCCGTGACAGACTTTTAGCTAAGATTGAGTTTGAGTAGTTACAACATCAAGAATGACAATATGAGTACATTACCACTGAACATAAAGCTTGTGAAGTACGAGCTTCCTAAAATTATGGAAGAAGAAAAAATAGATGTTGCTTGTGTACAAGAACCTTACTCGCTTAATAACAAGCTGATCTGCATTCCACAAGGTAGTATGACTATAACTGGTGGGCCAGAACCTATGGCGGCCATAAAAGTCCGTATGAATCTAACAGTCACCAAAATTACCGAGTTGTGTACCATACATACGGTAGCAGTCAGGATAAGGGCAGGATACGATATCTGGATAATAGCCTCGCTCTATGCCCAGTACTCTCATGATATAAACCCACATGCATAATAAATTAAAACAGCAGCCGAATATGCGAGAGGCGCCAAGCTGCTGATTGCCGCCGATATAAATGCGCTGTCGCAGTTGAGGCACTGTGAGACCAAAAATGTTAACGGAATCATAATAAATGAAACACTCGCTCAGCTCAACATATATGTCCTTAACAAAGCACGGGAGCCACCTACATTTGATAACGATAGGGCCCAGAGTTAACATCGACATTACAGTAGTAAATGATAAAGCACTACATATTGCAAGTTCAGCCAAGTATATCGCAAAGCGATCGCAATGGAATTATAATACAATTGCAGTCAACGCATGAACGCGAGGCAAACAGCGAGAAGGGAATAAATTTGCAAAAAGCTGGCTGGAGGAAGGTCAGACAGCTAATAGAAACAACGGACTTACAGGCGATACATGGCAGTATAGAATATAAAATTAATGTTCTCACTCAATTGCTACAAACGGCGCAGGACGAAGCAATTGCGAAGTTTAAAAACGGACTTAAATTAAGAACACCCAGGTCGCAGGAACTAACAATACTCAGAAGAAACTCAAGAAAAAAGCGAAGTTTCTATCAAAAGGCAATATCTGCTCAAGATAGAGAAATAACGCTGCGACAATACCTGCAAGCAAAACTAAAATATAAAGACAAACTCATGGGGACAATGCACCTGCACTGTGCTAGTTACGTAAGGACACAAGTGGCAGACATCATCTGGGGAATGCCATATAAACTACCAACTGAAAAAGTAAACACTCCAATGGTGCTATCCACGTTCAGAAGAGAGAACGGAGCCATGACAAAAGGATGGCGGAGCAGGGCAGAATACCTGCTATTTCATCTTCTTCCGGGGGACGACCAAACAAAAGATGATCAAAGACACGCAGAAACACGGAGAAATCTCGACGCTGAGTATACAACTGACAGGGAGACCAATCCATTCACTAATGAAGAAGTATTGAATGGAATTCTACGAAAGAAGAAGAAAAAGGCGCCAGGTCCTGACTGAACCCATTCACAACCGCTACATCAAGTTGCTCCATTGATAACGCCATTTCTGACAAATACACTAAATGAAGCGTTGTATCTTGGCAAAGTGCCTCTAGCTTCGAAGACAGCTGATACTGTGATTATTAAAAAGTCCATGGATAAAGAGCCCTCAGAGCCAAGGTCCTACAGACCGATATATCTTTTGAATACTCTATCCAAAGTTCAGGAGCTGCTACTATGTGATCACCTACAATCACACGGAGAAATTATGGGCCTAAGGCAACCTCAGTTTGGATTCAGGGAGGAAAAGTCCAAAGACGACTCCATAAATCGGGTGCTTCAAATAATACAGAGCACAGAAAAGAGGTTATCACTGCCATATTCAAAGATACTCAGGAAGCATTTGATAATATATGGAGGCCTGCTCTTTTTGCACGTTTCAGAGAGCTTCAAGTTCCAGCGTCCCTATACCACAGTCTGAGAGATCTGCCGGGACATAGGGGCACAACGGCGTGCGGAAACCTACAAGTAATGAAGAAGATAACAGAAGTGTGCTCACAAGGCTCGATCCTGGGACCAGTGTTCTGGGACCTGACAGTTGAGCCTCTGCTTAACCTTATGAAGAAAGACCGTGACACAGATGGTATAGTGGCATACGCAGATGAGCTTTTAGTAGTAGCATCTGCCAACTCCAGAGTCGAATTAGAGAACAGGGCCTGTAGCACTCTCTTGAAAATGCATTAATGGTAAAAAAAAAAACCAATAAACTTACGATAGCACGAAGCAAAACACAGTATATGCTGGTAAAAGGGTAGTTCGTCTTCTGAACAACAACATCGCCAGGAAGAAGATCACCAGATACCTCGGGGTTCACCTAGATGTTCGACTAACTTTCAACAACCACATAAGGATAATAGCTGAGAAAGCAGTCACGGTGCTGCATAAACTAGCGATGATCAACACGGCTCAATACAGAATGCCATTAAAATTGATAATAACGTATTACTATGCAGTGTATGGGTCGATAGTGAGTTTCTCGGCGAGTACATGTGTACATCGATTCAGCTTATCAACTTATGTCACAGCACTCAGAGGCCAAAGAAACATTCTCTTACGATTATCAGGAGCTTTTAGTATTACATCAATAGAAACCCTGTGTGTAGTACTGGGCATTTACCCTATAGACGTAACGATCAGATACAGAGCATCAGCGTATTGGCTAAGGCTAAGCCAGCAAGACAAGGTGTTCCAAATAACAGGTGAAGATATACGAAATAAGAAAGAATTAAATTGCTGGAGGATAAATGCCTGGCAACGCGAGTGGGACAACATTGAGAAGGGCAGGCGAGCGTATTCCTTCTTCGCCAACATAAGGGAGCGTTTTATCACGGAGCATGCAGACCCAAGCCGAGATATGATTCATTTCCTCACCGGTCATGGTCATTATCCAGTGTTCCTAAATCGCCTGAACCTGAGTATGGCGGACATCTGCGAATGTGGACAACATGGCAAACCAGAGCATGTCGTGTGAAATTGTATAAGACATGGGGGTTGGGTTGGGTTGTTTGGGGAATGAGACCAGACAGCGAGGTCATCGGTCTCATCGGATTAGGGAAGGAAGTCGGCCGTGTCCTGTCAAAGGAACCAAGCCGGCATTTGCCTGGAGCGATTTAGGGAAATCACGGAAAACCTAAATCAGGATGGCCGTCGTCCTCCGAATGCGAGTCCAGTGTGCTAACCACTGGGCCACCTCGCTCGGTTACAAGACATGCACAAGCAAGGCATACCCTGCTGACGTATGATAACGTCAATCAGTCACTTAGAGGAACTAAATGAGACAGCCGACGCCACCTCGAGATCACTACACGCGGAATTCAGAGGAGCAGGACAACATAGGGGAGCCGTGCAGAGGCCGCAGCAGCAAGAGAGCGTGGACAGCAGTGATGGCGCAGAATCACAGGAAGAAAGTGAAACAGACACAACTTCAGAAGACTAAAGATGTATACTTAACAGAAGTAAACTCTTTGTTACATGTATTATCAAATACTACCTCGCCAGTTGTATTAATGTAAAGAACTTCATTTATTTTAACCTATTAACTAATATTCGTATTTTAAACTTGGGTGATAAAACTGACCATTACAAAAATTTTACAATATTTTGACTTGAATATGTTAATAATATCAAACAATTAGCTCTCTTCATTTATAACAAACTTTATTTAGTGTATTATGCTCTAGTATAGATCATGTGTTAACTACGTTGAAATTCTTATTGTATACATAATCAATGTAACTAACATCGAGGAGCGGTTGAAAGGAATATTCAGAAGATATTAATCAATTTTAAACGCTATTTCTGGTAATATGGAGAGGAGAGCCACAACATATAGAAATTATCAATGTAATTGTAAGTTGAACCATTGTTCTAAATAATATTAGTTAATTATTCCATTATATTTAAGAATACTCTTAACGGAAAATTGTTTTAATTAATTTTTTTTCTTCTTTGTGTATTAAAAGTATTCAATCATTATATTTATTTCAAATAAGTATTAACACGCTGCAAACAATCCCCATAGACGCAGATGCAGCTGCAAACAGAGCAGGTAGGTTCTGTGTGGCGGCTGAGAGACCAGTACATGAGAATTGAAGACCCGTCTTATGCATAAAGACGGCGGAAAAAATATATATATATATATATATATATATATATATATATATATATATATATATATATATAAAATACAGCAGTGAAAAAAAAAGAAGTGTTCTTATCATCATCATTTCATCCCCATCGACGCGCTGGGCGCCGAAGTGGCGTCAAGTCGAAAGACCTGCACCAGGCGAACTGTCTACGCGACGGGAGGCCCTACCCACACGGCATTTCCACTTCCATTGGATAATTCTTTCTTGCATAGTGTTTTCGTAATATATTATCTGTGTATCATCATTCATTGTATGTTTACGTACATTATACCTGCATAACAGACATGTTCGGCCCTGAGTAAACAAGGCATCTGGAGTAGGCGAAGTTCTTTAGGAATTATTACGTAAAAGTATGTATCGCAGTATGGTGCGATATGATGCTAAACTGCTGATCTAAATGTGTGATCCAGGATAAGAGTAGGCCAAAATGGGGCTTGAAAATTAAGTACTAATCCCTACTGCTCTTTATAACATCCACTGATGTTGCTGTTGTGCCTCATTAGTGCAATGACACGCTGTGTTCAACTACAGTAGGAGGAATTCCTACCTGAAATCATGTGAAACAACTTCTTTACCCCGACGCAACGGAAACAGACATTACATTATCGCCTTTTGCGGACGAAACCAGATTGAGTAGTATCTCATGTGATTTTACGCGATGCAAGCTTCATAAAGACATTAGAATTGTGGGACTGCCTTCATGCGGACAAGGGAAAGTATTTTATAGGCTTGTGCATGATCCAGTATGCTGCAACGGAGATTAGAATTCCTGAGGGCATAGAACAAGTGAGAAATTTTTATTGCACATGCGTAGAAATTCGCTATGCTCCTAAACTTAAACCTTCGTTAACTAATTTGCACAGGAAGAGCAGAGCTAGAGAAAAATTGATGCTAATTACAGTAATTGAAACAAGAGAACAACCACACTGCTCGACCTAAAACAGAGCGGTGTAAATAATTCAGCTCACAACACGCGTGGCAAAGGCGTCATAAATCCGGAACGAGTTTGATACAAAGTCCAATGTGATTACTGCCAATCTGGTCGAGACATAACTAACGGTACGCCAGCAAGTAGTTCCATTGCGCCTCGCCGATATTGCCTCGTGGTACAGTTGCACAGAGTGTCCCCATCGCCCAACAGCTTCTCCAAAACTTCCAGCTTGTAGCACGTCTAGTCTCTAGCTGCCCTTCTGCTCCTCTACACTCGTGAGAGAACACACTATTGCTCACCTTCTGGACAATGACAGCTGTAGCTTCCGCGTGCAACACGGCGGCCCAATCTGCTGGCGTCCAAGGAGAGCCGTGTGCATTCCTTGTCAGCAAGTCTTAACGGACAGACTCTCTCGGAAGATCTCGAAACTTCTACAGTAGCAAACAGTGGAAAAACACGCTGACGAATCCGACTGGAAAGTTCGTTCCACCAGCGTGCCTCAAGTCATGTACGGCAAAATCGAGAGGCCTGGTGTCCTCTGCCACCATCTCTCTTCTAGTTCTTCGATTCCTCCCCCTGCGATTCCAGTGGTTCAGCGCTCCTTTTCTAAGCTTGAAGAAAGCAGAGAAGTAGTCTGAGCAGACAGGCAGGCAAACAGAATGAATTTCATGCTGGGCGGGGAGTGTTCTTGAAATACAGACTGCTGATCATAAGGGAAAAGTAAGGATTGGACAAAACACTTGCTCCGCAGATTAATTCCTACAGGTAGAAAATGATAAGAAGAGCATATGAAAATGATAAAGTACCATATCGAGTTGGTAGATAGACTCTTATGAGAGATGTACTCAAGTAAACTGTTGTCATACAGAAGAGCCAGCTCTGACAAAAAATTTCTGCCTGTTACAAAAGAAGGGAAGTGTCGACAGGAGTATTGTCGAAGCATCAATTGAATCATTCTTGGTTGCAAAATATTAACACAAATCATGCACAGAAAGGTGGAACGCTTTGAAAAAGTCGACCTGCGGCAGATAGTTTGGGTTCCGGAGAATTAATGTGACTCGTGAAGGAATACCGACCGTACGACTTAAATTATAAGACAGTTTTTCGAACATATTTATAGCATTCGTAATACAGAACATGCTTTTGACAATTCTGACTAGAAAACAGTCTTCGAAATTCTCAATTCTTATGAATTATCAATTCTGCTGGTAGTTTTTCTTAATCTTCAATCACAGACTGCCGTACAGACTCTTTTTTCCATCGCGCGTCAAAGCTTTATGAAGTGTCAGTAATGAATGCGACGCTGCTGTTGGGCTTCCTAAAGATGCGGTGCCAGGTAGAGAAGCTAATGAAGCCCGCCGCTTCTTTTCAGTAAGGCCGCTGGCTGTTGTCCCTTTGAGTAAGTGCAAGCCGTCTGTGCGTCGCAGCTGTTTAAGATCTCACGCACAAAGGCTACAGAACTGGGGCGTTCTTGTTGTTCCTTCTGGCCTACCGGCTGTAAGACTCCTGTTTACCGCCCATGTTTTCAGAGCAAGACGCTCTCGCTGGATGAATGGTTAGGGGGCGTCTCAGTGTTGGCAGCCTTATGCTTTCGAGTATTACATTCTTCCAAAGAGAGAAATGTATTGTTCAACAGATTGCTCCAAATTTTGATGAACAGCCTAATGCGAAGTATCTCGCTCTCTTCACGCACAAAGAATGTCACAAGCCAAGATACAGACAAACAGACAGCTTCTACCACTCGGAAAATGTGGTTCATTCATCAGTCGTTTCTAAGAATAATTTTTTACTTCTCTTCTATCAGTTATCGGTTCTGTCACCTCTCATAATACTTAGCGGACCGCTGTACCCTTCTTGTACTATCTTCCCGAATAAAATACATCGTCATAATCATATATTAATAAATGGCAGGAACATATGCTGAGCTGTACCACTACCTCAGCATTCTAACTTCCTATTATCCTCAAATTAATAAGCAATTACTTTAAATGGAAGTAAGGTTTACATGCACAAACATAAAAAAGTTATTCTTCTTATTTTGTACTCAATAGAACGTTGTTCATCATGGTTCTAGGAAAGATTTTCCTGTTATTATTGACAAATGCGAATGTTGTTTATGAATAACGGAGGCATATTCTATAGAAGTTCAACGAAGTATTGAAGTGATGTTTGATATATTTTTGCTTTACGTTTTTTGTTTTACCTTTTTTGAGACAATTGCGTTTTCTTGCGCTACATGATATATCTTTGTTTTCAAAAAAATGTTATAGCGTCCCTCTGTTTCGCTTACAAATCAACAATTTTCTAATAAAACCTAAATTGAACATTAACCATTCAGTTTTGCTATAAATACTGCTTATTTTTAAGTAACAGATAGAGGGATACCTATGTAGAACAAAGATGTTCCATAGGTTACGCGCTTTTCAAATGTTTACTTAATTTGTAGACGATTCACCATGGCCCATGTGGCCGAGTGGTTCTAGGCGCTTCAGTCCAGAACCGCGTTGCAGCTACGGTTCCAGGTTGGAATCCTGCCTTGGGCATGGATGTGTGTGACGTCCTTAGGTTAATTAGGTTTAATTAGTTCTAAGTCTAGGAGACTGATGACCACAGATGTTAAGTCCCATAGTGCTTAGAGCCATTTGAACCATCTGTAAAAAGGATAAACACAGAAGTTGGAAATAAAAACGTTGGTCCAGAGAAGGTAACTGGGAGGAAACAATGGGTAACAGAAGAAATAATTCAGTTGATCGATGAAAGAAGGAAGTACAAAAATTCTCAGAGAAATTCAGGAATAAAGAAGTACAAGTCACTTACGAATGAAAGAAATAGGAGGTATATGGAAGCTAAGACTCAGCGGCTGCGTGGAGAGTGTGAAGAAATAGAAATGACTATCGACAGGACTGACTCAGCATACAGAGGAAACAAAACAACTTTTCGCGAAATTAAAATCAGGTTTAGTAACATTCAGAGAGCAATGGGAATTCCACTGTGCAGAGGAGAGAGAGCAGACACCTGGAAAGGCCTCGATGAGGGGAAGACTTGTCTGATGACGTGACAGAAGAAGAAACGGGAACTAACAGAGAAGCGATAGGGGATCCAGTATTTGAATCGCAATTTAAAAGAGATTTGGAAGATTTAAGAGCAAACAAGACAGGAGGGATAGATAACAGTCATCAGAATTTCTAAAATCGTTGTGGAAAAACTGCACAATTAGCTTAACAGCTCATGCATCCAAGCTGCTGACCAAAATAATACACGAAAGAATGGAGAAGAAAGCTGAATATGTATTAATGATGGTAAAGGAAAGATAAATGCGCCAGAGAGACTTCTAATGCTACGTTTGATAATGGAAACAGGACTAAAGGAAAATCATGAAAGGCTCATAGGATTTGTCGATCTGGAAAAAGTGCTCGACTGTGTCAAACTGTGCAAGATATTCGCAATTCTGAAGATAACATACAATATGTACAGGAGTGAATAGGGAATAAAAAGAGTAGAGGATCAAGAACGAAGTGCTCGTGTT
Source organism: Schistocerca gregaria (assembly GCF_023897955.1). Classification (NCBI taxonomy): domain Eukaryota; kingdom Metazoa; phylum Arthropoda; class Insecta; order Orthoptera; family Acrididae; genus Schistocerca; species Schistocerca gregaria. The sequence goes on from NC_064922.1 coordinate 200,286,893, forward strand.
AAAAAGGGTGTAAGACGGGGATGTAGTCTTTCTGTTCAATCTGTATTTCGAAGAAGCAATGACAGGAATTAAAAAGCTTCCAGGCTGGGATTAAAACTCAAGATTAAGGGATATGAACGAGAAGACTCGCTGAAGACATTGCTATCACACAGAAAGTGAAGAAGAATTACAGGATCTGCTGAATGGAATGAACAGTCTATCGAAGAAAGACAAAAGAAATGATGTAGCAGAAATGAGAACAGGTAGAGACTCAACGTCAGGATTGGTGATCACAAAGTAGATGAAGGAATTCTGCTACCTAGGTAGCAAAATATTGGATGACGGACGGTCACTGAGATTGTAGGACGCACACTTGCACGGGCAAAAGGGCTTTCCTGGCCAAGAGAAGTCTACTGGTATCAAACATAGATATTAATTTGAGGAAGAAATTTCTCTGCATGTACGTTTGGAGTACAGTAATGGAATATGGACTGAGGGAAAACCGGAACAGAAGAGAATCGAAGGGTTTTGAGATGCGGTGCTGCAGAAGAATGTAGAAAATTATGTGGACTGGTAAGGTAAGTAACTAAGAATTTAGGCTCAGAATAAGTGAAGAAATGAATGGGCTATATGGAAAAAACTCACAAGACAAATGGAATCTAAGAATCTGTTATAACATCTGGAAATAAGTACCATGATACTAGAGGGAGGCGATAATAACTGTAGACGATAATAACTACAGAGGTACGCAGAAACTGAAAAATAATGAATATTGCATGATTCTGTGAGCTAGCCAAATGGTGACCCATAATGAGACATCTTTCAAATTCTGTCAAGCGCTGAAACCGCTGTCTTACACGAATACACAGCGTCTGTGTATCCTTTACAGAGATTACTAACCGTCTGACGCCGTTCATGCCCTTTACACACACAAACAGGCGAGGTAACATCATTAAACACGAACGACACTAATGCACTCTAGTGGTCACTCTGTCCATCACAGAGAATAAGTGGAACTCTGATCATTTAATTACACATCAACGGTGTTACAATACCCTCCAACTATGTCATCTATGTGTTTCACTTTTTTTTTAGCCAGGCAGTATATGAGTACAACGTTCGATTGCTAATCTGAGAGTGACAGTAATTAACAGTATGAACTTGTCGACTTTTCTCCAAATGCGCCACCTGTCATTTCTTGAAGTCTTTTGAAACTGTGTCTCGTTTCGGAACGCATCTCTCAATCACCTCCAGAATGTCGGAATTTTCTGCAGTCATCCATAAGGAATTTCTGTGTTCCATTCAATCACTGATTTTTTAAAGCGTGAAGACGCTTGAATCCATGTCTCTTTCATCCCTTAAGATGCTTACTAATTCCACCAACGTTTATGACTGTGCTCGTAGTTTTCGGATTAGATGCCCTTATACGAGGGTGCGTCAAAAAAATTTATACACGCTTTGAAGCGTCATAGAAAATTTATTTTCCGTTCTACAATGTTAAATTTCTGGAAATGGAAAGCTTAAAGCCTAATTGGAAAATGTGATTAATGTTCAAACTGGTGGCCTTCAGCATCAATACATTACTGAGTACGAGTCATCACGAATTCCGTACATCATACCAAAGTGGCCAATGAGATTTCTGCACACACCGCCTGAGTCTCATTCCAAAGTGTGTCCAGGTTACGTGGTTTACGTTTGTACACCTCATCTTTTACTGTGCCCCATAAGAAGAAATCCAGGGGCGTGAGGTCTGGAGAGCGTGCAGGAAACTCGATTGGTTCCGTGCTTCCTATCCACTGGCCTGGCACATTGTGATCCAGGTTCGCTCGTACGTCCCTATGATAGTGCGGCGGGCTGCCATCTTGTTGGAAATAAAACTCATAATTACTGTACAATGCACGAATGGCAAGGAATATGGAGTCAGCAGGCATTGGTAGGTACGTTTCTACAGCAACAGTACCTTCAAAGCGGAAAGGCCCAATGAGTCCCCTTGCAGACAAACCACACCACACATTTACACTAGGCAAATTCACAGCCTTTTCAACTGTAATGTGAGGATTATCTTCAGCCCAGTACACGAAATTGTGCCTATTGACACTTCCGTTGAGTTTGAATTGGGCTTCATCCGACAAAATTATGCTACCCATAAATTCCGGTTCACGTCTCCCCATCTCCTGAACCCATTCACAAAATTCTAACCTTCGATCTGGATCGTCGCCACTTAGCTGTTGCACCAGCCTTGGAATGTACGCAAGAAACTTGCCTTTCTTCATAATGCATAGCACACTACTAGCACTTACATTACTCTCACGTGCCGCTTGCCTTGAAGATTTTTGAGGCGAACGCTGAAACAGTTCCCAAGACCGCAGTTGTGGAATCATCACTTGTAGCTGTACGAGGTCGCCCTGATAGACCTTTATGCTCATCACACACTGTTCCATGAATTTGGCAGACATGTAATTGTTAACCTTGAAGGTGGTTCTGTACCATGCTCACTTCTCCACTGTCTTCGAACCTCAGCTACATTCTCAAACTTCCAGTACCACTTAATCATCTGCTTCCGAGCTTCAAGGCTAAAACGCACGTCCGCCATGTTGCAGTTACTTCTTTGCCACTGCTGCCACCTGTTGAAGAAACATAACATTACTTTCTCACAGATATTTAACCTTGTAGAACGGGAAATAAATTGTCTATGACACTTCAAAGTGTGTATACATTTTTTTTTGACGCACCCTGTATTCTACATTTCTGTGTACAAAATATAGCTACCCTATTGGAAAAGCTTTTAATAGTCAAAAAGACCGTATGTCTCTTCCTCACCAGTGTAATTTCGTTTATCAGCCTCATTTGTTATTTCACAGTGTTCAGACTAATAACATCTGATTGAATCAAGATGTGTCTCAATTTCTAGCTAACCGTCTATGGCCGTCCTATCGCCCTCACCCCAACCCTTAAGTACCTTGGCGTCACCCTTGACCGTCGCCTCTCCTGGACCCCCCATCTCCGGACAAACCAAGCCAAGGCACGCTCCCGACTCCGTCTCCTCAAGCTCCATTCTGGAACCCTCCACCTTACTCCACACCTATAAATGCCTCATCCACCCTATCCTCTGTTACGGCCATCCAGCCTGGATCTCCGCCCCCCCTACCTTTTACAAATCCCTTCAGATCATTGAACATGATGGTCTCCGCCTCACCTATCGCATCCGTCTCCCCTCCCACATGCGGTTCCTGTACGACCTAATTCCGTTCCCCCACCTCCTCCTTTTCCTGAAATGTATACGGATCCTCTACACCTCCCACAAATTCGGTCCTCCTTACCCACTTGTCACACCCATCCTCTCCCACCCCCACCCACTGCCGCGCCTGTATTCCCACGTCCCACCAGATATCCATCTCTCCACCCTCCTTACCAAGGTGTCTTCCGCCGGCTCCCCCTCCCTGATGATGCCCTCCTCCCCTCCATCTACCCCTCCTATCAACTTTGATCCTCCGCTCCCACTTCCCGTGTTTTTTCCTTTGGACACCCTCCCTCCCTTCTCTCCTCCTTTCCGCCCTCCTCCGTTTCTTCCCACTCCTCTCCCGGGCTTCCCCTACCCCCGCCCCTCTACTCCTCCTTCCATCTCCCCTGCCATTGGCATTTTTTCTCTCCCATCTCTCTCCGCCTCACCCTTCTCCCTCTTTTGGCAGGTCCCGGACTTGCACACGTTACATGAACATTCTTGCGCCAGAGATCATCGCCATCCGTTTCTTATGTGTGCCGTCATGTTTTGTGTTTAGTGTTCACCGTCACACTCCATCGTTCACAAGTGCCATCGACATCATCAGTGTTAGTGTGTTGTGTCAACAGTTTGTAGTGTGGATTATCGTCGAGTGTGAACGGCTCCATGGTTTTGTATTTGTGTGTCTACTCTTTTATTACCCACCATTATGTAAATTATGTGTATTGTTTCTGTTTTTTCTCCATTGTCATTTCTACGGTTGAAGAGCAGCGTAGAATGCTGCTGCCAGCCTGCCTGTTTTGCAGGATTTAAAATCACAATAAAGAAAAAAACAAGGCCTGTCGACGCTGACATATATATATATATATATATATATATATATATAACCACCCATTGCCATCCATTCGCGAGTGTGGTGATAGATATTCCTTTGTCTAAAATGAAATTATTATCGATGATTACAGTTTATGTAACATGAAGTTGGATGGAGGAGAAAGAACACGAAAGGTGAGGGGAGGAACTGTAGATGTCAAGTGGATCGGGACTTTATGCGGAAGCAGCGCCGACGAGCGAAAATGTGATGACGTTTCTGTGACCATAAAGACGAAAGATGATCTAGAGAAGATGCTAAGCACAATGGAAAGGACCTTATCTGATCTCTATGCTGTGACATTAGCAAGAGAAAGACTAATGTAATGCATTATTTAAGAAGAATACGAACCGTTAATAATGGTGATTTGAGGAGAGTAGTTAGAAGTGAAGAGGAATCTACCATTTTCGGAAGGAGAATTACAAGGGATAGTAGAAATTAGAAAGAAATTCTGAAAAGAATACAACAGGCAAAAGTTACATTTAATTTGAGAAAGAACTTATTCGCCACAGGAACATCAATCTGAAAATAAGGAAATGGATAACTAAATGATGTATTTTTAAATGTCCCTGCACGTATGTTAAACTTGGACGGAAGAAAAACAAGAGAGAAAATGGTCAGAAGCTTCGGAGATATGCTGCTGCGGTAGAGTATCTTTGCAACAGTAGTAGACGGACCTATTGAAAGAAGGAGTTCCAGGGAAAGACTAAGGATGTCACACATGCAGCAGAGTGATGTAATATGGCCTATGTAAGCGAAAATGAAAAGGAAGCCAGACAGAAGAGTGGAATGCCATACTGCTACAAACCAACCTAAGGGCAGAACTCTAAAGAAGGAAAACAAAAATGGTTCAAATGGCTCTGAGCACTATGGGACTTAACATCTGTGGTCATCAGTCCCCTAAAACGTAGAACTACTTAAACCTAACTAACCTAAGGACATCACACACATCAATGCCCGAGGCAGGATTCGAACCTGCGACCGTAGCAGTCGCGCGGTTCCGGACTGAGCGCCTTAACCGCGAGACCACCGCGGCTGACAAGAAAACAAGTATGTAGATGTGAATAAGACAGAGTCGTCGATAAATAGTATGGACCGAGGCACCAATGAGGAGGCAACGGCAGTGTTGTCTAAGAATGAATCACCAGTCAAGAAAAGTGACATGCTTCTGCCAGAGTTTGAAAGGAAAGGTAATGTCACAAAGTGAATAAATTTGTAAAACAATAAATTGAATTTCAATGATCGTTGCATAATAGCTTCTTGTGAAAGAAACAGTTAGTGTCTGTTTACGTCAAGAACAGCTACAGAATGGAATTTACTTTTACAGTCACCATTTCTAGAACTTCTGATTAGACTGAAGAGGTATCTCCAATATCGTTGCAAATAATTACATTTGAAACATCAAAACTTGAATACACTGAAATTACTCCTGAGTAAAATTTGGGGTTCTGAAAATAGTATTCTAGCGGACATTATTAATTCTCCCAACTTTCAAATCCAAGAAGTTCAAGAAAAATCTCATTCACGGTCTACAGAAGTGAATGCCTCGATGCAATGAATTTAACTTAATTACAATGTCGTCAATGCAGTCGCTGATGCCAATAATTAATATAAACGTATTGTTGACTTACCTATTATATACTATAATTTTAATCATATAGTTAAGATAAAAGTAAAAGAAATCTGTTCCGTAGAATGTTTAAGAAAATTCCACCCTAGTACTAATTATATTGATGGTTGAAAATATTGCTTACAGAATTAAAAGCAACTGAATTACAGGGAAAGTTCAAGTGACACTTCTCAGGTTTTCGTTTGTAACGCCGTCTTAGGAACAAAGGTAAATTTCTGCGACCGTAATTTCTTTTTCCTTGGGATCAAAGACCTTACAGTAGGGCAACTGAAAGAGATCTAATTTGCTTTCAAAATATGACAACTGGTAATGTTTTGTTTACTACTCAAATGAGAGGTATTATTGAGCAAAAACGCGATATAAAAACTTTCAGATTAGGTAAAGTATATGTCACATTAAATAGTGAACGACACTGTAAATTACACCAGTTGTTCTGAGAGGAAAAATAAGCTGAACCATGTACGATGAAATTCTGTACCACTAACCACAGGGGTGACTGAACAAGATAATCTTTTCATCAAAATTCCAACATTACAAACACTATATAGATAAATGAAAGAACAGTACTTATAAAAGGTAAATTATTAATAGGGCAAGTGAAACTACAGTAATTTAAATAAAGGGTGAAATGAAGCGTGGGAGTAGGATGGTTTCTCTTACTCGCCCCTTCCAGCGGCATGTGCTGCTAACAGTGCTATCTAGATTACTTTGTAAATTACAGATCCCAATCACATGTCTCATTGTTTTGCTTTTCTTCAGCTGCTGTAGTTACACTTCCCCTGTTAAAGTGTTGCAGTGTATAATTAAAGATTATTATTTAGTGCATCAGATATTTTATTTTACATAAATACTTTTACGTCTCATTTTTACTGGATATTCCTTCTCGCTTTCATCGTAAAGCAAACATTAATTGTAATCATTTGAAATCAACTGTGTAACTCTGTAGATGAAGTATTTTGCGTTCACTAATGGCACAAAAAGATAAATAAAGAGAAGCTACACATACTGTCCTTTGTACTGGACGAAGGCGTAACAGCCAAAAACTGCAATTTCCACAAAAAAGTAATCTGCCTTATTCCTACAGAACGATCATCCCTTTCCGTTAGTTAAAAGACACGTCTATCGTATCTCCTTTCACACATCAACGTCCTGGCACCCATTAATTCACTTCCGTTTGTCACCTCCCTATTAACAAAAGGTTATGCATATTAAATTTTTCATACCAATCCAAAGCATTTTGTTTTGCATATAAATTGAATGCAGTTAAAGTTACATAGAACGTGGCAACGTATTTGCATAATACAGTGAATTCACTTGCACTTGAATGAAAATAAAAATAAAAATTTGATGCTAAGGAAGTAGTGTACAGTTATATTTATCTCCATCGTTAATCAGTGAAATACATGTTGTTTCATTAGCAGTGGAGAAAATCCCCTTTGCTCTCTGCAGTAATCTCAATAATCCAGTACCTAACTTTAATGTCTGATTTTGGAGCCTATTTTTACCGGAAAACTTCATTAAAATTCGGTAGTACGACAAAACTTTTGAGTAACTTCTACTTGGCAGATGTTTCTATGGTGTCTCAGTTCCTGCTCAGATCCATACAATAGCTTCAGAAATTTCCATCGTGGGAGCTAGTGTGAAGTTGTAAGGATATTGTTCAGTGTTACTAAGGTAACCCATATCTAATCATCATTTCTCTTAAGAGAAAATATTTGAGCAAATTTGAGAAACAGCAGCTTACCATCACCCATGAATCACCGACCACGTGATCTTATTACTGAAAATGAATTACAATAGTGTGTGTTTTATCCTGGACGATCTATTCACCTCCTAGCAAAACTTAGCGCGAGTGTTAAAAACTATATGGAATTACAATCTTTTTTTCTGACTGTATCGCGAAGTTCTACTGTTATTCTTTATAATTATTTTGTTTTATGTTCTGTAAGTAGATTGTGGCGTGCAAAATTTGTTCACTGTAAGTAATTTTTGTGGTACTAGAGTAAATAGTATAGAACGGCATCTTCCGGCTGCAGTTTTCTGCTATATGCCGTACTATGCCACCTTAACATCTAAGCTCGTTTCAAACTATACCATAATTGATGGCTCATTACAAATGAAGAATGTGGGGTTAGAGAGGTAGGATCATGTATGACAGAACCGGTGAATTACACCAGCCCTGGAAATATAGAATTACGCCAGAACTATTTGCAAGACTGCAAAATTATAACGCCTTTATACTCCTCCTGGACAGTATTTCGCTGTCAAGTTAACAGTACTGTAACCTGTTAAAGTGACAACGCATTGATACAACATGGCTATTTGATAGTGGCAGGAGATGGAGGGAAGGGGGTGGTGGTGATCAGATTTGCACGAAACGGGGAAGCCGAACAAACATACAGATCTAATGTGATCCCGGTAGCCGACGTGATACACACTCCTGGCCCCATATTAGCCGCCAGTGGCAATGGAGATGCTCTCAGTAACGAGACTCAACTGGGAACGGAAGATTTGCTCAGATGTGGCTGTGGTATATCCACCTGTATGCGTTGACAGCATCTGCTGGTCCGCGCGCAACGGAAATGTTTGCACCTGCAGGACATCCGGCACTGTTCCAATAGAGAGAGGACCGGTAATCGCAGTGACTGTAGCCAGTTGAGCGTCCCACTGTGTAACTCGTGGCAGATGGAGACGATAAAGATGTGGAACTTAATGCTTACGGAATACATAAACAATTGCATCAGGGTTTCTCAAACGATAGTCTATGGAACGCTAATCTTCCATGGAACGTGCTCTGCGGTAAACTAAGAAAAATTGTGTTTTTTAGTCATTTTGACGATATTACGCCGTTTCTGAGTTATTATTTATGATTCAACATTGAAATAATCACTGAATAAAAGAATTTCCCCAATTTTTAAAATTTTTGCTAGCCCTTAAATTAAACAAGCCGTTCTATCAAAGGATCAAAATTTTCTAAGCACTCTGTGCGAGGAAAAGTTTGGAAATCTTAGCTGCAAACAAACCAGAAGCAATTAAGGTTACACATTACAAATGCTGGTAGTAACCTGTAAAATGCCTCATAGTCTGTTGGATTCCGTGTATAATTTCGTATAGGAAGACAATGACAACTATTATTACAGCATTCATGAAATTTTTTACTTGTTATTCGACATTTAGGTGCTTCTTTGCTCTTTTTCTTAAAGGTTTTGCGGAAATGGAACGCCACAACACAGTTCCAGAGAAGATTCCTCCTTAAGCAAATTCCTCTGATCTTCCTAAATAGTATATATAACTACCTCATTTATTCAGTATTCTGCCGTAAGCCATATAAGACCTAAATCCAACAAGCCTCCTAGAGAAATTTCTTTCCACCAACTCTTCCCTCAGCCTTCAGTAAGGTGGCTGATAGTGAATAAGAAAGCTACTGTATATGCAGCAATGCCAGTAATGTCAGCTGCCCTCATGTGTCTCCCTGTTCCGTCGAGCTTAGTTAATGATAAGCGCTTTGCACCTCTATCCCCCCTCTCCCCCCCCCCCTACGCCCGCCATCGCACCGTTCATCCAGTGCGTTAGGTGACAGCATGCCCTGCACTGCTTCGAAGTGGAGCGTGTGGAGCGGCATGGGTAGGTGTGTGCATCTGTTCTTCATTCTACTGAAGTACTTCACCTCCTTTTAGATTTCTTCTGTCCGCTCAGTAGTTTAGTCGTGAAAGTTCAACACGTAACATTATTTTCGCATTTAATGATATTAGAAAGGAAGTGTGGACTACATACATTGAGAATTGTACAAGCATTGTATTCGAAAGTGACAAAATGCTAATACTGGAGTACAAAAAATGCCAATATCTTCATGTTTATTTAAAAGATCCTGACTGAAAAGTGTGGTAAGGGCTGCCTCATTGTACTTTCCTCAGCACTTTAATAACTTTGGCGTGCTAACATATTCACGCTTTTTTTTAACATTCAGATCATGTCAAACTACCGCAAGTTCCACTAAAGGTAACTCACTAACAACTACTAGTAGTCCGCTGCTGTAAGTCGCTCATATCCATATACACCGAGTTGCCATTTATGACTCACTCGTTGGAAATATGATCACATGCCAAATTTTTTTCGGACATATTTTAAAGTGCCTGAAGAAGGTTCAGTCAGATTCTTTTAAATAGTCATAAAGACATTTGTATGTTTTGTGCACTGATAGGAGAATTTTTCCGCTGGTTCCCTTCTTTCCGCTGCTGCAGCAGAGCTTGTAACTCGTATGAAAAGAAGTGCACTGCACAGTAAAATTTAGATTGTTTATTCATGTAAAACTGAAATAATATAAAACTAATTTAATTCCTCAGACCGGATTTTAAGCTCAAAAAATTTTTTCGTGTTGTTCAGTACTACAAAATGCAATGAAGACACTTTTCAACATATTTGCGTGTGCTACGTCACTTACGTTTTTGCTTCACACCTGATTTTACGCACATGTTTTGCATGTACAAGTAGGGTAACATTGAACATCTATATCTCGGAAACGGATAAGAAAATATGGAAAATTTTCCAGATCGGGATCTTATGAGTATAGGATATAGAACCTATTGCTGTGCATAGCCGTCTTGGAATGCTCGGCTGCGTTTTGATCTGTTGGTGGCGGTGAAAATATAGTAAGAAACCCTTATAATGGGATTTTCAAGGAACCGCACCTGAACTAATAGTGCCTCCCTTAGTCCCACCAAGCCCGCCGTAGACAGATCACATCAAATGCAGAAAGAATCTACCTCCATTTGCTAAGCAGGAGAATGTGTGCAATATTCATACTTTGGTTCTCTGCATTAGTATAATGATGATCCTCCTACTGGGTATACATATGTTCCTAACCAAAAGATTATCCAAAACACTTGCTCCCACCTTCTCATTCCCAACGGAAAACCAAGTTATTATGTGCGGAATTCTGGAATATATTAGGTAAACTTGCTGTCGCATGCATTCGATTACATTTAATTGTGTTACAGAAGATACAACAATAAATAAAGCATTTTCACAAATACGACATCAGAGAGTAAACAGCTTTTTCGGAGAGTGACTACGTTTCCATACATAGCCGTAAAACTATAAACTGCATTACTTTCGTGATCAAGTTTTCATGAAATGAAGCCTATACTTCGACCTAGGCTACGCACAAGTTTCCTTTGACAACTCCTTGAAAATTCGTTTAGCAGTTCCGAAGATTAACATGTTTAAACAAACGGACAGACAAGACAGTTTAGGTAAGATATCCTTTCTTACTATGACCCGATTTTGGTGACATACAGGCTATTCATTACCAAAAGGTTTCCTACAAGATACCTGTGAGAATTCCATGAAAATTCGTCTAGTTGTTTTGGAGATTAGCGTGTTGAAGAAGATTGAAACGACGGTTTTATACTTTTACTAGACTCTTCCCTGCAGCTTTGCCTGTGTATGCATTCGACACATATTTTGAACACACATCCTCCTCCCCCTCTCTATGCCCAACTCTTCCTCACTCTGTTTGTCCACCTCATCCTCCCCACTCTACCTGTTTCTTTATCTCCTCTTACCCCTCTCTTTCTCCAATTTCTTAACCCATTCTCATTCACCATACCTGCTTTCCCACCCACAGACTATATTCTCCTCCCCCTCTTCCTTTTCGACCTGCCCACTACCCCACTGAACACACCATCTGCCTCATGCATCTTCCCCCTGCCTTCTGTCTGTCCATTTCCTCCACCCCCTCGCTCTGTTCATCATCTTTTCCATCCATCTAATCCTGTCCCCAGCCATGGTCATTGGCATGTGTTGAGCTTTCAATACAGTTCAGGAAAGCAGGCCAATACTACTAGCACAACATGCCTGCATGTAGGGTAGGCTGCATGTCAGGGGTATCAATTATTTTCTCCTGACATACAGGCTGCTATGTAAAGCAGACCAATGAAGCAGGCTGTCGCCCAGGGGGTGAAAAATTTGGACATCTTCCTACTTCTATTCGAGCAAGGAAGTTATAAAACCCACAGTGCCGATACTCGTGCGGTGTGCACTTTTTCTACCTAAATTGGTTGGATTCGTCAAGACTTTAGGTAGAATATCTCTGCCTCCTCCCCCCCCCCCCCAACACACACCACACATTTTTCTGAAAAGCCAAATGGTACATATCCAGAATCATACACTTGTAAGTTGGTAGAATAAATGAATGTAAGTTTCGCACCTTACATGAGAGAGTTACACATCATAATGGAAAGGTGAATATGACACCTAACTTAATTCGGTTGCAATGAGCAGATTTCCTTTCAGCATGTAATGCAAAAGGGATGACACTCAATTGATGGTATTAACACACCACTCCTATATATAGAGGGTGAAACAAGCAGTGAGAGGCAACGTTGTCTGTGGAAGTCAGAGCAGGCAGACGCAGAGGCCGCACTCCAGGAGGCACTACAGAAAGCTCTGAAGGGGGTACGTCCCGCAGCGACGGTCCCGCGACTGGACAGGTAATGCATAGTGCAGGGCGCCTAACTGGGCCACCAGATGCAGGACAGAAAGAAGCTTTAGAGAACTGCATTTCAGAATACCAAAGGGATATGAACAAAACCAATGACGTATTCGATCATGTGAACTGCAAGTGGTACACACATGATAGACACATGAAGCTTTTTAGGCGTCTGGAGCAAGCACAAACCGTCCGATTGGTGGATATCCACCAGGAAGGAGTAAAGTATCGAGATTTCGGCGCAGCTCAATGGTAGGACCCTTCAGATTGCTAGAGAGAGTTTCCACAAAATAAGAGGAACGCTCCTATTGATCGAAAAAAGCCGTGACGTGGTGAACGAAAGAACCCAGGTGGGGAGAGAGTCCAGCTAGGAGAAAGACGAGGCGGAAAATTTCTAGGGCTCTTCTCTGAACTGACGTCAATTGCAGAACGGAATGCATAATGCTTTTACGAGGCAGAGGAGACATTTGTATGAACACTGTGTTCACAGTGTCTGACCTCGAGCTAGAAATTAGCTGTAGCATCGTTGAGCTCCAACATTGGAGAAACGAACCAGTCAATTAGTTGATTGTTCTTTTGAGAACTGAGAGGGCATTATAAAATGCACGCTGCTCCAGCCACGTGCGTGTATATTGCCATTGTCTGAGACTAGGGATGAGTTCATGTTTTCTCACGTATCGAGAGACATAGGGAAAATTTCTGCTAGAAGATTCAGCAAAGGCTTAATTAGATTTTATAGGAATTTCAGTGGAGGAGAGCAGCCAGGCAGATGAAAATTCATCGCACCTAAGGTAAATACCGTGTATAGAGGTGTAAACTTGTTGGTTCACCAGCTTGCGTCCACTGTAAACTCGAGCGACCTTGAGTAATATTTTGCTTGACTTGTAACAAAACTAACCATCCTCTGTAGACTTGATTGTCATTCTAAAAATAGTATCGAACTTTGAACCGGAATTGGATGATTTATTGTAGTACTGGCCAACATCATAACGTAATCCTAACTATAATTTTGTACAGAAACTTCCAGTTAAAATTTAATATTGTTGTGATTACGATTATTTAACTTTGTGAGAGTTAAAGTTTAATACTGTTGTGTTTAGGATTACTTCACTAATATAGGCCGAGAAGCGTCATTTTGACAACTGTCTTAACATTATCACATTATAAACTGTGTAAAAGTGTGTATTCATATGATAAAACTGGTTTATTAAACAATGTCATTACAGCTGCGTCCAGTCATAGGAAAAGCAACCACCTAAACAAGACTTTACAAGTGGCGACCCTGCCAGGATGACAATTAGTCTGTTTTTAATGGGAATTAGTCAAATTAGAAAGTGAAATTAAAATTTGTGCCTTGAATTTTTTTCTTTTTTCGTTTGTTCTCTTTGTGATGAGGTTACCCAATGTATGTAAATGCATAGTGGTCAGAAAACAGTAAATGCGTGATCCAAAGTGTAGAAAAGTTCCATTAATGGATAAGATAAAATATATTTTGGTGTAAAAGTAGCTTGTGCGTGACCTTGCTGGAAAATGTTCAAATGTGTGAATTCCTAAGGTACCAAACTGCTGAGGTCATCGGTGCCTAGACTTACACACTACATAAAGTAGCTTAAACTAACTTATGGTAAGAGCAACACATATTCATGCGCGAGGGAGGACTCGAAGCTCTGGTGGGAGAGGCCTTGCAATTAGCGACTTGGTGCCTCTAACCACGCGGCCACTCCGCGCTGCTGACTTTGTTGGCGCGCGCGAAGTTCTCACGGCGTTGTTAAGATGGGTTGAAATTCTACAAAAAGTGAAAAGCGATGATAATGATATGTACATAGTGTAAGAATCTATGATATTTTGGAAACGTGTAAGATCATTAACTTGATGTTGACGAGGGCGCAAGCTCGCGCAATTCCTGAAAGAAAAAGGTTAGTTAAACAATCTGAGATGACGGAAGATCGGAGACTATCGCAGATAGGTCAAACTGAATATCCTGACAAGATAGAGGCAGATGTACAACAAAAAGTACCGAGGGCGAGTCACGGAACGCAACGTAGTGATAGTGGAGAGGGAATGGTAGCGGTTTCACGATTGGTATCACAGTCTGAGAATTCACAAATTACACACAAATGACGGAGCTAGTGGATCAGAAGTAGAATTAAAGGACGAACAACTTCAGAACGTTGAACCAAATACTGTGATTCTAAATCGTAGGAACAGTTTCCAACAGAAAGAATATGTGTAAGTGCTTCCGCACTATGTACGGAAATCGGTAAGACGCCGCGTGAAAGACGCGAACGGCAAGATTTACAACAAATAGTGTGTTGATAGTAATGATTTGTTACCTTAACCCTTTCGTGGGCAAAATTATTGAGCATATTTTTTTTCAATGAATGGAGAGCGGACAGTAGTTAACAGATAAGTATATTTATCATACAAAATATCAAATTCGCTCCAACTGTGAAAGTGAGGTCACACAACAAGGTGAGACGTATTCTTCCCACTGCCCTTCCTTGGAGTTAAATGACAAAACAACTTTTTCAATGTATGTCATATTTATTTGATAAATTTACTTCTCTTGTTACAATGATATTTCACAATTTCTTGCCATCAAATTTTCTGAAACATGGGTCTATGCAAAGTGGTATCTGACAATATGTACAAACACAGCGAATGCTCTTTTCCGCAGCTTTGGTACTACAAAGATTTACTTCCAGTAGGTTTGGCATAAAATGGGTTGATGCTCTCCTACAGCGACATGACGAAAATCTTCTGGTACTTTAACCCTTTTTGCCAGAAAGACAGGTTTTTGTCCACGACTTTTTTGGAATGAGAAACCAGCGATCAATTGTCTGGCTAGATGGATCCTCTATGTGAGCTGATCATGCTGTCCACTATCTCTTTTACTTTTTTTCCACAGGATAAAACTGTTCACTGCAGCAATGTCCACCAGGAAATAAAATATTCTGTGCCACCATTTTACAGAACGTTTGCCAATAGCATACATTTCTCGTAATTGATCAATATTATGGACACCCCCGAATTATTTTGTTGTATTCTGCCACAACTTCAGAACAAGAAATCTATGTATTCGTACCATCCTTGTTTTTCCTTTTCACTGTGGCTGTTTCTCATGTGTCATGAATTGAGGACAGGAAAGTGACTGGACGGTTATCCATCCATTTTACTGAAGAAATAGCTCCTTTTGTTTCAAACTGTAATTCTCCTGGTTCCAATTTTACGTTTTCCTTCATAAATTTGGGTAAATCAAAAGTATTTACCTTATACAATAGCTTTGAGGAAGAAATAAAAAAAATGTCGAGTAAACAGCACGAAAAGACTCCTCTACAGAGCAACATTCAGCTATACAATTCCTCAGCGCGAAGGTACAGCAAAAACGGCGGGAACTTCCGATTGGAAGTAGTACCCTATACTGTTCACTAGGTGGTAGTACCGTATAGAGGTGGGAACTGTGAATCCCACGGGACTAGGAGCGAGTTCATTGTAGTGGGAAGTATGTTTCCCACGGTTTACGAAAGGGTTAAACGCATTTTTGACTAACATCGACGCTCATGACCGTTAAAGCGTGAGTTGGTAGATTATTCTGCCACGAGTAATGAGTGTGATGGGCAATCATCTGTTAGGCGCACTACGAATATAGTAGTGTGGTCATGTTGGGAATATGGGTCTCACTGGGAGCGTGCTAGGGGTAAGTCCCTGCAGGCGCACTATCCTCTGTGCCCTCGGTGGCTCAGATAGAGCGTCTGCCATGTAAGCAGGGGATCCCAAGTTCGAGGTCGGGACCAAACCAGAATAGGAAAAGAAGAATTCTGCTTATAGGTAGCAGTCATGGGAGGGGTGTGGGCCAACAGCTTCCGGAGAAATTAGGGACAGAGTACCAGGTCACAAGTTTTGTGAAACCAAGTGCTCGCCTTAGCCGGGTGACAGAAAACTCAGGTCAGCTATGCAAGAACTTTGACAAGGAAGACCAGGTAATGATAGTTGGGGGAGCAGGAAACAGCCTGGCTATGAATCCAAGATATAGTATTAGGAACGACGTGGATAAAAAGGAGCAGAAACTTGGCACATGTATGTGGTGTTTGAGGAGGTCTTTCAGCGCCATGATCAGCACTGGGTAAACACTGATGTAAGGTGTGTTAACACTGAGCTGAACGGGATGCTCCAGACACCGCCAAAGTCTCACATGAGTGTTGTTCCAGTTGATGCTATTGGTAGGTGGTGTGAGACTAAATATGGCCTGCACCTTAATAGGAAGGGGAAGATAAGTTAGCTTCTCTATTAGCAGATACTGTAAGGGGGGGGGGGGGGAGACAGTCAAACAAGGGGTGATCCCTGTGGTTATTGGGACCAGGCAGACAGGTTTATTAGGGTAAAGCCACATTCCACACAGACAACAACCAAGGAAAGTAGAAGAAAAGAAACTACATGCACAGTAAATAGGGATAAAGCTAAGGGTGGTATCAAATTACTTCACTAAAACATCAGGGGAATAAAAACTAAAGTAGATGAGCTGATAATTTGATTAAATGCTCTCAAAAATAAGAATGGGATTGATATACTTTGTCTGACTGAGCACCATGTAACTGTGGGAATGGAGAATGTCAGTATAAATGGGTATAATTAAGCATCTTACACTTGTAGTTCAAGCATGGATAAAGGAGGATTTGCCATTTTCATAAAACAAGGGTGTAAATACAGAACTTTGACGTAAGCAAATATTGTGATGGTTAGCACTTTGAGATTTGTGCATGTGAACTTCAGATAGATAATGTTGTGTTGATATTAGCAACCGTGTACAGGTCTCCATTACGAGATTGGGAGCTATTCATAAAAAAGTTTGACTCCTTATTATGCTTATTATATAAGGCATTTTGAGTCCGAAGGTTGGTTTCTTCACAGCTGTGCTGAGTGTGGTTTAATTGTTCTTTCTCCGACCGTTAAACAGATAACCAGACAGCTATAAGTGGGCAAGTATTTCAATGTGGACGGTGAAATACGTGTACAAATCAATGTCAGAGGTGAAATAAGCCAAAAGTGATTAAAAGTATTCAAAGGACGACTGAGGATTGAATATCGGACCTTCTTATTGCTCATATAGCGCTCTGTAATTGAGCCACACTTTTTACCTTGAAACTTAACACAACAAATTGTTCATTGGATAAAAATTATTCAAAAATTACGAAAGGGTACCCAGTCTCTCGCAAGTTTTTGTACGGTAAATAGGCGGGATCTCAGAAAAAAAACCAGTAAAATTTAACGTTTCTTATCAGAATGTGTATCCGAAAGACTTGCAGCTGGTATTTACATAAATATGAGATACTGATCTGGGTAAACGAGCTGAAATACATACATAGTAACATAAACTTTCTAATTTTACGCCAAATCAAATAAATTTTCACATCACCACAAATCAAATAGATTATTTAGAACACAATCAGTTTAGGAATGAAAGAGTTCTGCTTAGCTACTGTTTTCTACAGAAACTACAAATCAATAGTTTACATAGTGAAAGAAAACTTCCACTCGATTTAGTTGCATGACATCTACAAATAAACAAATAATAAGCATTTTAATTGGCACTACTTGGCCTGAACGACTCTACGTTGCCCTCTAAAATGCTTTTTCCCGACGACGAAATCACTTTAAAATTATAGCGTGTCTCATATTTGAATTAAATTACTTGTGAACTAATCTTATTTAAAGCTTGATTAAAAACTTTTTCTTATATACAGAGTAAGAAGATATATGGGTTTGACACAGTATTAAATTTAAATAGATTTTGCTATACTGATAAGAGATTCGTTTTCCGAGTGGCAGTTACACTCCTGGAAATGGAAAAAAGAACACATTGACACCGGTGTGTCAGACCCACCATAATTGCTCCGGACACTGCGAGAGGGCTGTACAAGCAATGATCACACGCACGGCACAGGGGACACACCAGGAACCGCTGTGTTGGCCGTCGAATGGCGCTAGCTGCGGAGCATTTGTGCACCGCCGCCGTCAGTGTCAGCCAGTTTGCCGTGGCATACGGAGCTCCACCGCAGTCTTTAACACTGGTAGCATGACGCGACAGCGTGGACGTGAACCGTATGTGCAGTTGACGGACTTTGAGCGAGGGCGTATAGTGAGCATGCGGGAGGCCGGTTGGACGTACCGCCGAATTGCTCAACACGTGGGGCGTGAGGTCTCCACAGTACATCGATGTTGTCGCCAGTGGTCGGCGGAAGGTGCACGTGCCGGTCGACCTGGGACCGGACCGCAGCGACGCACGGATGCACGCCAAGACCGTAGGAGCCTACGCAGTGCCGTAGGGGACAGCACCGCCACTTCCCAGCAAATTAGGGACACTGTTGCTCCTGGGGTATCGGCGAGGACCATTCGCAACCGAATCCATGAAGCTGGGCTACGGTCCCGCACACCGTTAGGCCGTCTTCCGCTCACGCCCCAACATCGTGCAGCCCGCCTCCAGTGGTGTCGCGACAGGCGTGAATGGAGGGACGTGGAGACGTGTCGTCTTCAGCGATAAGAGTCGCTTCTGCCTTGGTGCCAATGATGGTCGTATGCGTGTTTGGCGCCGTGCAGGTGAGCGCCACAATCAGGACTGCATACGACCGAGGCACACAGGGCCAACACCCGGCATCATGGTGTGGGGAGCGATCTCCTACACTGGCCGTACACCTCTGGTGATCATCGAGGGGACACTGAATAGTGCACGGTACATCCAAACCGTCATCGAACCCATCGTTCTACCATTCCTAGACTGGCAAGGGAACTTGCTGTTCCAACAGGACAGTGCACGTCCGCATGTATCCCGTGCCACCCAACGTGCTCTAGAAGGTGTAAGTCAACTACCCTGGCCAGCAAGATCTCCGGATCTGTGCCCCATTGAGCATGTTTGGGACTGGATGAAGCGTCGTCTCACGCGGTCTGCACGTCAAGCACGAACGCTGGTCCAACTGAGGCGCCAGGTGGAAATGGCATGGCAAGCCGTTCTACAGGACTACATCCAGCATCTCTACGATCGTCTCCATGGGAGAACAGCAGCCGGAATTGCTGCGAAAGGTGGATATACACTGTACTAGTGCCGACATTGTGCATGCTCTGTTGCCTGTGTCTATGTGCCTGTGGTTCTGTCAGTGTGATCATGTGATGTTTCAGACCCCAGGAATGTTTCAATAAAGTTTCCCCTTCCTGGGACAATGAATTCACGGTGTTCTTATTTCAATTTCCAGGAGTGTATTTTAAGCTGTAAATTTAGCAGTTGCGATTGCGATAGCGCCATGAATTGAAGTTATAAGTATCCGCCGCCTTATATGGCCCAGAACATAAGGTTTGCTGCATTTACACCTCCCTGCTTATCTGCAGTGTTACTTCCCCCTGATGTCACTAGAACGTGCCCGTGCCCAGTTTCGACCGTTGGGGTTATCTATCGACTTTTGTGTTCGTATCCCAAATAGCATCTGGTACTTTGATTGTGTGGAGAAACAGTTGTCTCCTCAAAAATGCCAGCTTGCTTCGTTTACCGGTGTTCTAATCGATTCGTTCGTAATCTAAAGGTTATAAGAATCACATTTCATTCGTAAGTGGACTGTTCAAGCTATATTTCCTTTTGTATACATACATTATGGTTGTGCTGTTTGCTTTTATTCTTCCATGTATTTTTCATTGCCTTCCTAAATGCAAACGCTCCGAAATCCGTTCCATTCTGTATCAACGGTCTCGTACCCGCACAACACACGACTGCGAGACCGTGCTGATTGTTGGTGCGGATCTCATACACTAAATTTCTCCCGCCGATAATTAGTCATTGTTCACACATCCTCACTCTATAAACGTACACAGAACTTGTAACTGCGCTGCCAGCTCACACACATCTAACGCAGCTTCATATTTGATTTGTCGGAAGCCTTTTTGTTTGTATAACACCACTGATTGGATATATGGATTGTACGAGATTGTCGAAACTTTATTGCGTAATTACTTTTTCACGCAAACTGTGTCAGCCGAAATGTGTAATAATTACATCAAAGGAATTTTAATAACCAGAGAGAGAGAGTTTCATCTCACACTGATTAGATACATAATTGTAAATCTCCGGACGCAACAACCTGGGATACGCCTGTGAGGTAGAAGCGGAGAATAGTAAAGCTGGCTCGAAAAGCTCAGTACGGTAAAAATTCGTAGTGGTGTTTCGTCCTGGAAAGACATAGCTGTTCTAAGCTGTACGCGAGGCGAGATGGAATCTTACAGCAGACAAAATGAGGCTGTTTTCTGCTCAAGATAAAGAGTATTAGCCTCTGAGCGATGTGCTGTGTTGTAGCTACAGCTGGTGGAACTGTTACAGCGCCGAATCGCGGTTTAAGAGGGTGGAGGGAGAAGTCTTGGTGCTCGGTTCCTATTTGAGCTAAGAACACGGGACCAAGAGATTTCAGTTTAGCCCCGACCAACGACCATTTCTGTAGCCATTAAAACGTCTGTCTTACTGTAGCTCTTTTACGGTATATTAAACAAGATATGAACAATAAACCGGAGCTGCCACCCAGGAAAATTGTGCGAATAGATTTATTCATTTTGGAAAAGACTATATTTGGCCTCAAATTAATGCTCAGCTAATGGTACCATTTGTATGTGTACCGTTCGCATTTCATTTGCAAAAACATGTGAAAAACAAGTGTTTCGGGAGGTTTCTGATGCATACCACATCTCTAACTGAAACTCGTGCGAATCGGTTTAAATTTTCCACCAATATAGGTAAATGGGTAAAGTCAAAACGAATTTTGGTCACCCAATAATATTTTTCTGTTGTAGAGACACAATGTTTTAAAGTACAGCTAAAAGTAACGTGTAAAATTAGTTCTTACGTGAACTGAATGCGCGGAAACGGTTTAAAGTGAATAAAATAAATAGAAAACGAATTATTATGATTACACTAAAACATTCTTTTAATAAATGTAGCTTCATTCCAATTTTACGTGTGAAAAACGTTTTCTGTGAGTTTTCTCAAGCGCACGACTTTCGTGTTGCAAACTTGTGCGAATGGTTTCAAACTCTGAAAGAAGGTAGACAATTATATGTAATTAATGATAGTCCTAATGTTTTGTGAAATCTTTATCCATTGTCACGACACAAGCCAAATAGTTCGAAAGACAATGAAGAAGCTGATCCGGATCAGTCGTCGCCCTGGTTAACGAAAATATACATCGTTTGCTAAGCTATGGAGGCCTAATGTCAGAATTATGGTAGAGTAAAATTTGGGAACCAGAATGAAAAATTCTCCTGATCTGAGAGCTACGAAGACATTTAACTCAAAACGTCCTGACATGTTAGCGCCTTTTTACGAGTTAACCCAACTTCAACAGTGCAATGTGCTCTCCTAGATACCAGATGTTGGTACACTTGTATCTTGCAGCTGGTAGGCTGAAGTCCCTTATCCTAGGCCCCAAATCCAGAATATTCGAAACCATAGAAAACAGTATATAATAACAAAGCCTATGGCTGGAGAGCTTATATGTTATAGATAAAAGAGTTTATCTGGGAGGATAAAATATCTGCAGTTGGATTTTTTCCTGTCAGGGGGTGGAGATGGGGGTGGGGGGAGGTGGAGGACGTTAAAACAAGGCAGATTTTATTCTTAGAAGAGACCTGGAGACACCCGAAGGTTTCAGACTGATTATATAATGGTAAGATATTTCAGAACCAGATTGAAGTTGTAAGATAATTCCACGTGCAAAAGTGGACTCAGACCACAATGTACTTGTTATGAACTGTAGATTAAAACTGGAGACATTGAAAAAGTTGGTAAATTAGGGAGATGGAATCTCGATGAACTAAATGAATAAGATATTGTTGAGAGTTTCAGTGAGTGCATTGACAACTACAGCGGAAAGTAATACAGTAGAAGAGGATGGGGTAGCCTTGAGAGATGAAATGGTGAAGGTAGAAGAGGGTCAAGTAAGTAAAGAAACGAGGTCTAGCAGAAATCCTTGGATAACACCAGAGATATTGAATTTGACTGGTGAAAGAAGAAAATATAAAAATGCCATAAATGAAGCACATTCAAGGGAATACACAGGTCTAAAAAAATGAGACTGACAGGAAGTGAATTGCGGCTAAGTAATGATGGCTAAATGACAGATGTAAGGATTTGGAACCATGTATCACGAGGGGGAGATAGATACCGCCTACAGGAAAATTAAATAGACCTCTAGAGAAAGAGAACCAACTGTATGAACGTCATGAGCTCATATAGAATACTGGTCCTAAGCAAAGAAGGGAAGGCTGAGAGGTGGAAATAGTATATCGAGTATATTGAGGGCAATATTATAGAAATGAAAGAGGACGCATATGAAGACGAGGTAAGTGATACGATACTGCGAGAAGAATATGACAGACCACTGAAAGACGTAAATCGAAGCAAGTCCCAAACAATAGACGAGATTTCATTAGAACTACTGATAGCCTTGATTCCAATACCAAAGAAAGAAGTTGCCGATAGAAATTACCGAAATACCAGTTTAATACAACATGCACGCGAAATAGTAACACGAACTCCACGAAAAACTGGCAGAAGGAGCTGAGCCAAGGGGGAAATCAGTTTGGATTCCCCAGAAATGTAGGAACACGCGAGGCATTACTGACGGTACTATTTATCTTAGAAGTTGGTTAAGGAAAGGCAAAACTACGTTTATATTAATTGCAGACTTAGAGAAAGTTTTTAACGAAATTGACTGGAATGATGCTGTGGTGTACGGGATGGTGTCCTCGTTGAGTGACTGTAGGAGGATACAAGATGACTTGGACAGGATATGTGATTGGTGTAAAGAATGGCAGCTAACTCTAAATATAGATAAATGTAAATTAATGCCGATGAATAGGAAAAAGAATACTGTAATGTTTGAATACTCCATTAGTTGTTTAGCGCTTGACACAGTCACGCCGATTAAATATTTGGGCGTAACATTGAAGAGCAATAGGAAGTGGGACAAGCATGTAATGGTAGATAGTCGACTTCGCTTCATTGGTAGAATTTTGGGAAGATGTGGTTCATCTGTAAAGGAGACCGCTCATAAAACACTAATACGACCTACTCTTGATTACTGCTCGAGCGTTTAGGATCCCTATCAGGCCGGATTGAGGGAGAACATAGAAATTCAGAGGCGGGCTGCTAGATTTGTTACCGGTAGGTTTGGTCATCACGCGAGTGTTAGGGAAATGCTTCAGGAACTCGGGTGGGAGTCTCTAGAGGAAAAGAGGCGTTCTTCTCGTGAATCGCTACTGAGGAAATTTAGAGAACCAGCATTTGAGGCTGACTGCAGTACAATTTTACTGCCGCCAACTTACATTTCGCGGAAAGACCACCAAGGTAAGATAAGAGAGATTAGGGCTCGTACAGAGGCATGTAGGCAGTTATTTTTGCCTCGTTCTGTTTGGGAGTGGAACAGGGAGAGAAGAGGCTAGTTGTGTTACGAGGTACCCTCCGCCACGCACCGTATGGTGGATTGCGGAGTACGTATGTAGATGTAGATGAACTGAAGACGCACTTGGGCCGATTTGTTTGGGGTCTTTGTTAGCTCGGCCGTGAGCGTATGCACGAAATGTTGTTTCAACGTCACTGCAGATAGTAAGTGTGAAATCTGCATTCTCCGCTCCTTGCGGCATGTTTGGAAGATTGTTCGTTATCAGAATTTGCACATTGGCTATTGAGAGCGTAAGGTGGGTAGGTGACATTTGTCCTTCAGGTAATAGGTCTGTTATTCAAAGGACTTGATGAAGTTTGGTCAGGCGTGTGTTTGGTCTGGATAGGCCTTGCAGCCGACTCAGCAACCACGGCTGTCTTCCGGAATCATCGGTCAGCTAAACTGACGCATTGGTATTGGGACAGGCAAGCCAAGCACTGGAAGTGTCAGTTGGGTGTAACACTGGCAAATGGTCCCCATTATGTAAATAAAATAAAATCGTTGCTGACTGTCTGATGTGTGTGTTCGTGTTAATTGTATATTTTTCTTTCTCGTTAAATGAGTCTTGGACGTTGAAAGCCTTAGGGGATTAACACAGTGCCGAAAAAAAAAAGAAAACTGTAGTGATATTTTTCTCTGTATGTCTGGTTAACATATGAAAAAAATTTTGTATTTTGTTGTATCTTAGACAAGAAGAAATCATCTGTGTACCTCACTCACGATTTCAGACTTATGATTTTCTATTCATAAGAACAGAGTTTTTGAACCAATTCATCTTTCTGTCTTTAGCTTAAAGGAGAGTGCGCGTTTGCTCAGACTGTTTAGATGCTTTCAAGTTTCACATGATTACCAAGTTTGTTCCGTGTAATTGTTAATAGGGCCCTTTTAAATTGTTTCAATTATTTAACGTGCATATTTATTTCTCTAATTTGTTTGTTGCTGTATTAATGTTGTATTTGTATTTTTGGTAACACAGTGAATTTTGTTGAAAAAATCCCCTGTAGTCCAGTCCTTCTATCTGGGCCCTTTCCAGTAGTTCCTTTGGCCTCGAGTAACACTTTTCACACTCTGTGCTGGTTGTAAATTTCCCATTTCTGCTTTCTCGAGGTTCAATCCTTTCTGTAGCATTGTTAAAAAATTTATAAAACTTTTCTATGAATTGTCTAATGGCAAATATTTTGTTCTGTATTGGCCAGTGTGTACTACACTGCAACAAAACTTGGATGATGTTAAAGGGCGTTAAGCAGGTGGAGTGGGATATAAATATTGAACGGCAATTGTGCAGTGTGTCGCTGTGTCTTCGAAATTCGACTGCCTTACCATTGACTTAAGAGTTGTGAAAAAGTGACAGTTTAGACAGGCTGTAACTGTTTCATAACTTCTTAGGTACTGTAATGAAGTGGTGATGCATTGCAAGTAGATCAATTAATAGCTAATGCAAATTCATTCTAAAAGTTTTATTACGCGGTCTGTTTATAAAATGAGACTACTAACTTAAACAAAAGTAACGGCACAGTTCTAAGAACATACAAAATTCTGGTAATAATCGCAACTCATTTGATGTAAGAAAGATAATAGAAATTTATAAAAACTAACAGGTGCTGTTCAGACTTCATAATGAAGCTTCAGCCTCTAAATTACAGTTGAGTGTGTAAATAAATGAAATTTATCTGTGGAAGTATTGCTTTCTGCAATAGAATGACATAACCTAGAACTTAAAACTGGTTGGCGTTGGATTCGCTTAATTTAGCGACAACAAAGCCATTTTCGTAGAAATCCCATCTTAGAACCAAGCTCTTGAAAGCACACAAATGAAACTTGCAGAAACCGAACTGGACCACAAAGCCATTTTCTTAGAAATCTCATTTGGTAGACAAGCCTTTTGAAGGGCGGGATTTCTAGAGCGTTAATTAAACACAAAGAGACCGGAATGAGGAGAGTTGAAGGATACAGTTACTGATTCCACTCATCCTCCCCACCGTTCTGCGAACGGGCCGAGGAAGGTACAGATCACAAAGCGCACGCCCTAGCACAGCTCCTGCACTCTGAACGGTGGCAAACCACCCCTTGTTGCGCCCAGGGCAACGCCAATCGTTGCTGCCAGCGCAAGCTCCAAAATTTGAAGGTCGTTGACCGGTCATTAATTTCCCAATGCAGTACTACGCAGTTATAAAAATGAAAACAAAGAAAAACATAAAGATATTGCGTTTGAAGTTTAGATAATTTTCCAGCCCTCTTGAGTACAATACGTATAGAACTGGTTAACTCGACGCTGGTAACTTAGTGCGTAGTGTACACTTCTTATAACGACAAACTCGCTGATTCGATTATCGGGAGGCCCTCGCATTTCTGTTCCATTAAATAACTATACTTATTATTTTGAGAAGGCAATGGTTTACAGAGTCTAGAAATTTTTGAAAAATAGGTCCGTACGCAGCTGTAGTGTCTATTTAACAATTAGTTTCCGTAAAAAAAAAAAAAAAACCGTCCATGCTCAGGTACACTGAATCACGCACCTAGTTATGATGTCACATTATACCTGAGGATAGTTCTTTTTTGACAGAAACCGTTTGTTTCAAAAAACTGACAGCACAGCAATGCGGAAACAATGTCTATCTGCATTTACGATCAAAATGTAGATGCATTTACCAAATACTGTTTCACATTTCTTAATAAAAACAAAATCTTTCTATTTTTTATTACTAATGGCATGAAAATGCGAGTACTTACAATACATTATAATTTGATATAAAAATGCGAAATATTGAAATAGAAAATAAGACATTGTTATTTCCAGATACTGAACAGTATTACTGATGTATGTAATTTTTTTCAATTTAGCGCATTTTCCATGTCAAAATCAAATTTTAAATTCAATATAAAAAAAAGGTTCAAATGGCACTGAGCACTATGGGACTTAACATCTGAGGTCACTAGTCCCTAGACTTGGAACTACTTAAACCTATCTAACCCAAGGACATCACACATATCCATGCCCAAGGCAGGATTCTAACCATTAAGAAAGCATGCACCTACGCTCTCGTAATTTAAAGACCTTTACTCTATGCAGTTACCTGTCAGCGATTGTTCTCAACCGCGCTTGGAAAATTCCCTGTCTTCGAAAGCGTCTTTTTTCGAGTTTGTTTGAGCAATGCTTGATACTGCTTTAGTAAATTGATATCCGGGCCATGAACTAAAACTACTACGCGGTCCAGTGACGTTAATGTATTTAATGTATTTTCCCGACGTCAACGTGCAATAAACACTCACAGACGGCAGCTAGCGGACTGGCAGTGGATGGTATATAAAGCGTGTCAGAGGAGGTGGAGAACAGTGATGTCATTGTCGAAGAAAGAACTGTAGCGATTTGTCTGACGTCCAAAAGGGCAAACTTTGCTGTGGATGGGCGTCCGCTGCAAGAAAATAAAACGAATTGTAAAGTACAGAATGAGATTTTCACTCTGCAGCGGAGTGTGCGCTGATATGAAACTTCCTGACAGATTAATACTGGTAGAGCACTTGCGTGCGAAAGGCAAAGGTCCCAAGTTCGAGTCTCGGTCCGGCACACAATTTTCATCTGCCAAGAAGTTTTAATTGTTAAGTCCTTCATGAAATTATCAAATTATAAAAATTTCCGAAATCTTCTTTGTCCAAACGAAGAAATGCAGCAATGTTTTAACAGTAAACCAGATGAAATAAGGTCGTAGTTTTGACAATGCAGCACTTCCACCAATTATATGAATTCATGGTGCCTGTTCTTTGAGACAGAGCACCTCACATTTACATAACTGACTCTCTTCGATGGGTAATGAATTCACACTCTTCAGTAGGGATAAACATAGCGTTCGATCTTCAGCGGGAATCTAAAATTAACGAGATGGAAGATATGGATGGGGAATGAGAATAAGTGGCGCTGGGTGGGAATGTGAGTCGGTTGGGAGCGTGTTGAGATAGTCAGCGTACTCGCGATAAACACTGTGGCTGGGCGTAGCAGCAGTTAACGCAACTGCCTTCTAAGCTACTAACCCCAGGTTCGAGCCCCAGTACGACGTACATTTTTACTCGTCGCCACTGGTTCCACGTACAGTCCCGCTGCAGCTGATATCATTTTTAGATCCTTCCCTTTCTTTTCCTATCTCCCTCCTCCACCTTCAACTTTCACAACTTTCACCAATGTTGCCAAATAGCTTTACTTGGCAGGTGGTTCAAAGTCAGACAAGGTCCATGTCTTTCCAATAAGTATGTCAACGTAAACATTGTCAGTCCGTGTGCCTGTGAACTTAAGTCACTCACTGCACTGAGAGTACATCATAAATTCATATATGATAGTAGGATTAAGTCAATGGAACCTACGTCTTTTGAGCACAAAATGCTCCATTTTAACGTATTGGTGTGTAACAGTATTTTTTGAAATTCCAGGTACTGTGAAAGGCTCCGATTGCAAATTAACCACCACCAATGATAAATCCGCTGCAGGTGTAAAAATTGTTTACTTCTAAAAGAGAAAGTACAACTGTTTTCAGGACCTGTGTCGCAGCTTCAGGTGCATTTGCAACATTGTTCATCAGTAATTACACCTATCCACATTTGGAACATAAGAAAACTAAGCAGGACTGACAGAAATTCTTAGAGAAAAACCCCGTACGTTCATTTAAATGAGAGTAAATGAAGAGTGCATAACTAACGTTAAAATAGTGCATCCTCTTAAGTCCTAGGCCTACCAGAAAGCCTCTCCCAGAGAAGGACCTACCAAAGGAGAAAAGACAATAGAAAGAGAGGAATCACCTTGAAATGCCACTCTCCACTGCTGCATAAACATCCATCAGATCCCCATAACCAAAAGTTGAAATCCTTGCAGGAGCGGCCGTCTACCTGTAATTTACGCGAGTGGACTGCGCTCTCCATCTGACGGTCAGCCAACCAAAGGTCTACGAAACCACAAACTAGCATCCATTACGGCAAAAACAAATATAATGTACCAGGGAGACACTAATTACAAATTACCACATCTGCACTTCAATTCATTGCAAACCTCCAAATAGACTAAAACCAAAACAGAGTGATATAACTCATCTAATGTCACTCAAGAATTCATTTAGCACAGTTAGAGAGCATAATCATAAATTGTCACTAATATGTCTGTAGTAGGCTGTGGAGCAGCTAATGCAAACTGCAAGAAACCTATAAAACACTTACAGCCTACCAGCAACTATAGCAGAAGCAGCTAACTCAGAGCAATTTTGATCACGTTAGAAATGGCCATTACAATAAAAAGCAGAATTAAGGATTTTTTTAAAGAAAAAAAGCATTGCTCGCAGTAGGGCTGACTACATCAACGAAACCCACAATAAAAACAAAGTAATATAAACCACTGTTAACAACAAAGCATTAAAAACACACTGAGACCTCATTCTAAGAAAGAAGCCTTGGGAAAGAAATGAATAGCATGTTGAAATCAGCATTACTGACAGGAGTCTAGTGATTATTTAAGTCTACTTGTTGTTGGCTCTATGCGCAACGAACGTGTGAGATTGTTCTTAGATGCTTGAAAATTGAGTGAAACTGTAGAATGAGAGAGTGACCGTCCAAATAATATTGCTTACGCATATCAAACTGGCCTGATGTTTAATTTTTGTCCTCTCTTGGCGTGACATGTAGGAACTGGGACATACAATTGGCATCCTAATCTGATAAGAACAGAGTCTTCCTAAATGGAAGATTGTGTTACCAGTATTATGTATTATAATTATCCCCTCAGTACTCCCATATGTATACTTATTCATACACTGTAGCATCTGTTGGTGCTAGAACTAATCATTCAGATAGTCGTTTATGTTGATGGTGAGCTGTTGGCTAATTCCCATTCCAAAGAACACTGTCAACTGACAGAAGTACGCAGCATGAAATTTTAATTGGAAAAGGCCGAATATATACAGAAGATGATTTGAATCCTGGGACATGAGTGAGAAAGAAATTGTTACCGGAGTGATAAAGTAACGGGCAACTGAAGTATTTCCAAGGCCAGAGCCAAAGAAGCGGTTGAAAGCCGTATTTGGTTTCTTGGTCTCAAATCATCACTTTGTTTTGACACCAGCTTTTAATGATCTAAATTTTGATGAACTATTGAAGAAAGATGCTCCTTGCAAATGGACCGAAGAATATCATCAATCTTCTAGCAAATAAACAACCAAGGAGGTCTGGAGGTGCATCATGTGCAGTTAGCCAGAGTGGATGAGGTGGGAATTTCACACCCTTTAACAGCAGAGCATTATCCAATGCCGAATAAAGTACTGTGTTTCTGAAGAAGACACGTTAGCTGTTGTCTATGGTTTCGGAAACCTGCAGTATATTACATGGTTCACCACACTATCATTCTAAATATCGACAAAGTCCTGAGTTTCTTGAAGAGATGCCACCTGAGACACTCGCACTTAACTAGGTGAGTTTGGTAACTGGAACAATTCAATATGCAAATCTGATGAAAGACTGAATGAAAGAAACAACATAATCGCAGATGTCATACTTACCTGCATGTAATGATGATGATTATCAGGAAGAATGACAGGAGACACGAAGCTTGATTTTCCTAAAGGATTTGAAAGTGGAGGGAGAGGTACGCAAAATCTATGGCAAAATACGTAGACAGTAGAACGCAGATTAAGAGATTCGAATGTGTAAGAAGCTCCTGCAAGTGAACGTCTACTATCAAACTACATAAGGGAGTGTTATTTAGGAGAAAGAAAGCTGATACAGTAGAAGGGAATCGGTGTTTTCTTGATCAGCATGATAGCTGTTTTACTGGCTACTTTCACCAGAGTTATGGACAGTACGGGATGCAAAATTTTATCGCCAAATTAGAAGAGATAGTTTTTCATGACTTATGGTATAGGCTTAGGAAGCAGCCTGCGACCAGCTTCGGAGGATCAGAGCGGTATTCACACCTGATGATAGCCATACGCAAAGTGTCATACCTCAGTGATCCATACAGGTTATTACAGTAGATCTCTTGGTTCCCTCACCAGTTTCCTTTTGTAGGTGTTGTTTTATTTCTGTTGTACTCGTGATTTCCCCAAACTATGTGCGAGTCTATCTGATTAAGATGGCTACAGAAACAGTAACCACAGATAAAACAGAGATTGATTATTTTGTGTATGTGGGCTTGACAATGGCGCTTTCGTCAGACAGGGGACTGTAGTTGGATGTCACGATGCTTACTGCTCCATTTGTGTTACAGGAATTTATCAGTTGCATCAATGAAACACTCCATGTATTTCTATCGATATGTAAAAAGAAAACGGAAATACATTTATTTGTGTATGTACACTGAGGGACGCCAACGGCCTTGTTTCAGTGGTAACACTGGTTCCCGTCAGATCACCGAAGTTAAGCGCTGTCGGGCTGGGCTAGCACTTGGATGGGTGACCATACGGTCTGCCGAGCGTTATTGGCAAGCGGGGTGCACTCAGGCCTTGTGAGGCAGACTGAAGAGCTACTTGATTGAGAGGTAGCGGCTCCGGTCTCGTAAACTGACATACGGCCGGGAAAGCGGTGTGCTGACCACATGCCCCTCCACATCCTCAGACAGCGACGCCTGTGGGCTGAGGATGACACGGCCGGCCGGTCGGAACGTTTGGGCCTTCATGGTCTGTGCGGGAGGAGTACACTGATGGAAAAAATTAGAGTAACGAAGTGTAGGGAACTCATTACTCTAAGTGACTTATTTAAGTGATTAACATCGCAAAAATCACAGTTTCGTGTAAGCGCGAAGTACGCCAAATGCAAATCTAAAACGTTGGTTCATTAACAACCGGTGCGGGAGGAGTACACTGATGGAAAAAAATTAGAGTAACGAAGTGTAGGGAGCGCATTACTCTAAGTGACTTATTTAAGTGATTAACATTGCAAAACCACAGTTTCGTGTAAGCGCGAAGTACGCTAAATGCAAATCTAAAATATTGGTACATTAACAACCGGTGCCACCGTCAGAATTTTGAATTCAAGTATGCATTCCTTTTGTACTTGGCCGATCGATACAGGGACGGTTAATACTGTTTTTGGATGACGTTGGAGTTGTCCTCTTATGACGTCACACAAATGCTGGATTGGAGACAGACCTGATGAACGAGCAGGCTAAGGCGACTTGTAGGCATTCTGTAGAGCTTGTTAGGGTACAACAGCTGTAAGTGGGCGAACGTTATTCTACGAAATAACGCCCCACATCATAACTCTAGGTGTAGCACAGCACAAAGTAGCTGCTCAATTAGCTTCCTCCTAACCACCATGCGACAATCATTGGCACCGAGACACAACCAGCTTTCACGAGATAACACAACCGACCTGCACCGTCCCCAACAACGAGCTGTTGCTTGACAGTACTGCAGTCGCAAATGGCAATGATTTGTGGTCAATGGAATGCAAGACACAGGGCGTCTGGCTCGGAGCTATCCTTGAAGTAACCGATTTGTAGCAGTTTTTGAGTCACTATGATGCCAACTGCTGCTGAAATTACTGCTGCAGATGTACTACGAAGCTCCAGAGGCATGCGCTGAACACGATGGTCTTTCATCTCGTTAGTTCCACGTGGCCGGCCGGTGTCCGGACTTCCTGCGCCCGTATATTCCCCTGACCACATCTACTAGCAGTAATGCACAGTGGCTACGTTCTCGCTAAGTCTTTCTGCAGTATCGCAAAGGAACATCCAACTTATGGTACCTCTATTAAACGACTTCATGCAAACTCAATTAGCTTTTGATAAGGGCGTCTTCGTCGCCTTAAATGCATTCTTCACTAACATCAGCTCACCACGTCCGATCTCAAATATAACAACTCACAACCGTTAGAGCGTGTATTTAGAGCAAACTTGATTTGTATTCTCATAGCACTACTGGCCCCAGTCTTAAGCGACTGCCACGGAATTTGAGGAGATACTGACATTCAGATGTAGAAGCACTCCTACCAACTTCCCGTTATTTCACACAACTTCACCTTGATGCTGAGATTTTCTTTTGACGGATAAATGTATCAAATTGAGATACGGGTGCCAGTTTTAGAAACAAAGAGTCGAAAAGTACAAGTGAAAATAATTCTCATGCTTGTGACAGTGGAATGTATGTATCGGTACTGTTGTTACTAAGGCTGAAGGCTATGCCACTTTCAGAGGTGGTAGTATGAACAAAGACGAGGAATAATGTCAAGTAAACTTGGGCTCTAAAACTCATAATTGAGGAGCTATGAGCACTTGTTCATCTTTGCTAGCGTCAAACACGTCTGCTCTATTGAAAAAGTACTTACAGGTCTTAAGGTATATTATTTAGAGACCATGTTTACTAGACTTCTTTATTGTTTTTATCCGTACTAGAAGCTCTTAAGTTGCCTACCCTACAACGTTAGCAACAACAGTGCCGGTGTATGTATTCTACTGTCCAATGTATCAAAAGGGTTTTCGTTCATAGCTTTGGACTCATGCGTTTCCTCAAACTAATACATTTCTCCTTTTCCCTCTCCCTCTCTGTAACATCATCATGCAGTCACCTTATCTACAGGGTGGTCCATTGATAGTGATCGGGCCAAATATCTCGCGAAATAAGCATCAAACGAAAAAACTACAAAGAACGAAACTCGTCTATCTTGAAGGGGGAAACCAGATGGCGCTACGGTTGGCCCGCTAGATAGCGCTGCCATAGGTGAAACGGATATAAACTGAATTTTTTAAAATAGGAATCTCGATTTTTATTACATATTCGTATAGTACGTAAACAAATATGAATGTTTTCCTTGGACCACATTTTTCGCTTTGTGATAGATGGCGCTGTAATAGTCACAATCGTATAAGCACCTGGTATCACGTAACATTCCTCCAGTGCTTCGTGATACATTACCGTGTTAAAATGGACCATTTACCAATTGTGGAAAAGGTCAGTATCTTGTTGATGTATGTATAATGTGATCAAAATGCCCAACGGGCGTGTGCTATGTATGCTGCTCGGTATCCTGGACGACATCATCCAAGTGCCTGGACCGTTCGCCGGATAGATACGTTATTGAAGGAAACGGGAAGTATTTAGCCAGATGTGAAACGTCAACCACGACCTACAACAAATGATGATGCCCAAGTAGGTGTTTTAGCTGCTGTCGCGGCTAATCCGCACATCAGTAGCAGACAAATAGGGCGAGTATCGGGAATCTCAAAAACGTCGCTGTTGAGAGTGGTGCATCAACCATATTTGTATGCACCAGGAACTGCATGGGGACAACTTTGAACGTCGTGTACAGTTCTGCCACTGGGCACAAGAGAAATTACGGGACGATGACAGATTTTTTTCACCCGTTCTATTTAGCGACGAAGTGTCATTCACCAGCAGCGGTAACGTAAAGCGGCATAATATACACTATTGGGCAACGGAAAATCCACGATGGTCGCGACAAGTGGAACATCAGTGACCTTGGCGGGTTAATGTATGGTGCGGCATTATGGGAGGAAAGATAATTGGCCTCCATTTTATCGATGGCAATCTAAATGGTGCAGTGTATGCTGATTTCCTACGTAATGTTCTAACGATGTTACTACAAGATGTTTCACTGTATGACGGAATGGCGATGTACTTGCAACGTGATGGATGTCCGGCACATAGCTCGCATGGGGTTGAAGCGGTATTCAGTAGCATATTTCATGACAGGTGAATTGGTCGTTCACCAGACCTGACATCGCGGGATTTATTTCTGTGGGGAAAATTGATGGATATTTGCTATCGTGATCCACCGACAACGCCTGACAACATGCGTCAGCGCATTGTCAATGCACGTGCGAACATTACGGGAGGCGTTCGACTCGCTGTTGAGAGGAATGTCTTTACACGTATTGCCAAAAGCATTGAGGTTGACGGACATCTTTTTGAGCATGTATAGCATTAATGTAGTATTTACATGTAATTACGCTGTAGCTGCATCCGTTCTCAGAAATGATAATTTCACAAACGTACATATATCCCATTGGAACGACCGAGATAAAATGTTCACACGTACCTACGTTCTGTATTTTAATTAAAAAACCAACCAGTTACCAACTGTTTGCCTAAAATTGTGAGCCACATGTTTGTGACTATTACAATCTATCACAAAGCGAATCACTGGTCTTTCAAGGCCTGTTTGGACGGTGTTTGTCTGTTTTGTATACAGCCGACGGAAAAGTTCCAGATGCGCTACCGGAGCTATACTACTGCTGGTTCCTTAGTCTTCGTCACCGTTTTTCTGGTGGAAGAATAATACTCTCAGTTTCCGTGTCAATGGAAAAAAATGCACCGTTTACAGAAAACAATCTAATCAAAATACTAGTTGCTCCTCAATGAACAGATTCTGCAAGTGGGTGCACATTATAGTTTTTCTGGGAGAGAGCTTTGTGGTTGAGTTCTCGACGATAGCCTGTGTAAGTGTGAAACGTACTAGTCGAATATTACGTAGACCAATTGCATAAGAAGAGAGATATTTAAGGTGCCCTGCTAGGCCCGCGAGACAGGGCCGGTAGTTTCAATTGTGGAAAGTGGCCGAAATAAGGGGCTGTCAGTTACACTCGAACATACAACTTTAGTATTTGATCGAATTACAAGAGCCCAAAAAATTTCTTTTTGTAAACACAGAGCTTTAATTTTTGGGACTTAATTACCGGCTGAAAGACTAATTTAAAAACGGCTGAAGGCCAATAACTTAAAAAGCAAGCATAATCAGAAATTAGAAAGGCAAGGGTTATCTTACAACACTTCTTTATTTAAGCTGAAGGCCCAAGGGATCTGAGACTTCCAGAGCAAGCAATTTGAATTCAAAATCGGCTGATAGCCCAGCACTTAATGCTTAACAAAATTACATTAAAAAAAAGACAAAGGCCCCACGTCAGACAGTCAACGGATCAAGCGACAGGATAATTAATTCGAACGACACAATTTGACCAGTTGGGGGTCCCTGGTAGATTAAGTGAAGACTCAACCTTCATGCCCGGAATCGGTGAGCCAGGGACCTCGTAGCAATGGGAACAGCCCCTCAGTCTCCAGCCGCGCGTGGACGCCGACAGATCCCGGCCAGACAGCGCCACGGAGACTTCTTCGCTGCTCCACGCCAGCCTACCAACTGGCCAGGCCCGGAAGCGGTGAAAGAACCAAATATACGTCGGCCGACGAGACGACCAACCGAACGACAAACTAACGGTCGTCCCGCTCCAATCTCCGTCCGTCGGACAGTTCATGTGTGGGGCAGCGGTCGGCGAGCACTGGCTGCCGGTGCCTCACCGGCGCTCCGTCCCCGACTCACTGCTGCTCCGTCCATACTGCACTGCTGGTCCGTCTCCAACTAACTCGTCAGACACATGACGACCCAGAAATAGTATCGGTCGCTCCAGAGATGGTACGACAGTGCGCTCATCGATACGAGCTGCTGCTGACGCTCACGGGCTAGTAAGGCAGGAAGTTAGTGACGCCAGTAAATGGAATAAGACAACGAAGCGCGAGTTCAGTAATAGAAGATGGCAAACAATAAATGGCATGAATACGAGCCGTGCACGGCTCAATATTAAATCCAATTTCGGATTGTTGTTGTTGTTGTGGTCTTTAGTCCTGAAACTGGTTTGATGCAGCTCTCCATGCTACTCTATCATGTGCAAGCTTCTTCATCTCCCAGTACCTACTGCAACCTACGTCCTTCTGAATCTGCTTAGTGTAGTCATCTCTTGGTCTCCCTCTACGATATTTACCCTCCACGCTGCCCTCCAATACTAAATTGGTGATCCCTTGATGCCTCAGAACATGTCCTACCAACCGATCCCTTCTTCTGGTCAAGTTGTGCCACTAACTTCTCTTCTCCCCAATCCGATTCAATACTTCCTCATTAGTTATGTGATCTACCCATCTAATCTTCAGAATTCTTCTGTAGCACCACATTTCGAAAGCTTCTATTCTCTTCTTGTCCAAACTATTTCTCGTCCATGATTCACTTCCATACATGGCTACACTCCATACTAATACTTTCAGAAATAACTTCCTGACACTTAAATCTATACTCGATGTTAACAAACTTCTCTTCTTCAGAAACGCTTTTCTTGCCATTGCCACTCTACATTTTATATCCTCTCTACTTCGACCATCATCAGTTATTTTGCTCCCAAAATAACAAAACACCTTTACTACTTTAAGTGTCTCACTTCCTAATCTAATTCCCTCAGCATCACCCGACATAATTCGACTACATTCCATTATCCTCGTTTTGCTTTTGTTGATGGTTATCTTATATCCTCCTTTCAAGACACTATCCATTCCGTTCAACTGCTCTTCCAAGTTCTTTGGTGTCTCTGACAGAATTACGATGTCATCGGCGAACCTCAAAGTTTTTATTTCTACTCCATGGATTTTAATACCTACTCCGAATTTTTCTTTTGTTTCCTTTACTGCTTGCTCAATATACAGATTGAATAACGTCGGGGATAGGCTGCAAACCTGTCTTACTCCCTTCCCCACCACTGCTTCCCTTTCATGCCCCTCGAGTCTTATAACTGCCATCTGGTTTCTGTACAAATTGTAAATAGCCTTTCACTCCCTGTATTTTACCCCTGCCACCTTCAGAATTTGAAAGAGAGCATTCCAGTCAACATTATCAAAAGCTTTCTCTAAGTCTACAAATGCTAGAAACGTAGGTTTGCCTTTTCTTAATCTAGCTTCTAGGATAAGCCGTAGGGTCAGTATTGCCTCACGTGTTCCAACATTTCTACGGAATCCAAACTGATCTTCCCCGAGGTCGGCTTCTACCAGTTCTTCCATTCGTCTGTAAAGAACTCGCGTTAGTATTTTACAGCTGTGACTTATTAAACTGATAGTTCGGTAATTTTCACATCTGTCAACACCTGCTTTCTTTGGGATTGGAATTATTACATTCTTCCTGAAGTCTGAGGGTATTTCGCCTGTCTCATACATCTTGCTCACCAGATGGTAGAGTTTTGTCAGGACTGTCTCTCCCAAGGCCGTCAGTAGTTCCAATGGAATGTTGTCGACTCCGGGGGCCTTGTTTCGGCTTAAAAGAGTAAAATATGAGAAAAAGTGAGATAAACAGCTGACTAAGTTGATGCATGTTTACGCTCCCCATTCCTGTTTTTTACTGTAACTGTAGCTACGGGAGTATGTTACCAGCTTCCTTAATCTCTCCAGTTTGTAAAACCAACATCTTTGGCTCTGCGAACAGTCATGGAGGGCACTGGTCACAGAGCTGAAGCGGCATTAGTTGTAGAAGTTGCCAGTAGGTGATGTGATTTGCAGTATTCGTTATCTGTTGGAGGAATGAGTGTGACCGAGCGGGGGGTGTCATGAGAAAAAAAAAAAAACTGGTATTTTATTGTTGGCACTCGACGGACCAAGACCAGCTGGGTTACGTTTTTTTCTACCACACGGAGTGTGACTACCGGGGTCCAGGGCTGTGCGAATGTTGGGGAGTAATTGATGAGTTTCCAGTCTTTTCTGAGTTCTACCTGTTTAAACACAGCTTACTTTATTTTTGATGATTCGCAATTTTTAATTCTTGTAACTTTTTTTTGCGCGTTTTGTGTTTCCTTAGTGGGTACAGGAGCGAGGAACAGATGCGGTTCGTGGACAAAGAACTCAGATGTCAATTTATTCATCATCTAATATCAAGCAGTAAAAATAAAACATAACTCTGTTTGCTGTAGTTGCTTCGTCAGTTCTTAACAATAGGTTTGAATGCTGAAATTTGCTACATACACAGATTTACAACTCAGCCAGACTTCAATACAACAATTACTCCGTAGATGACGAACTCTGACCGCTATGAAAGTCTGTAGATGTTATGAAATGACAAACACAGGAAATGGGCTCGGTGCCTCGATGTGTGAACTAAAGCAGAGCCGGCGCAGAAGCTCCGGAGAGGGGATGCTTGCGTTGCGTACCACTGGCAGCGATGTAAGCGTTCGTGGCCGCGCCGTCACGTCATGGCAGCAGGTACAGGAAGTCCAGCGGCGTGGCTGGCGCTGCGTGTAGTCAAAAACTGCACCCTGCCGCATCGTGGCCGACACCGCATTAATTACCCAAATTAATCAGTGTCTCTTTGTGATTATGGCCACGTGGACCTAGGTTGAGTCTTCAAATAGGAGGTTCTTAAAGAGCTTCTTCCTCAATACACACTACTGGCCATTAAAATTGCTACACCACGAAGATGACGTGCTACAGACGCGAAATTTGACCGACAGGAAGAAGATGCGGTGATATGCAAATGATTAGCTTTTCAGAGCATTCGCACATGGTTGGCGCCGGTGGCGACACCTACAACGATCTGACATGAGGGAAGTTTCCAAACGATTTCTCGTACACGTACACGGCGTTGCCTGATGAAACGTTGTTGTGATGCCTCGTGTAAGGAGGAGAAATGTGTACCATCAAGTTCCCGACTTTGATAAAGGTCCGATTGTAGCCTATCGCGATTGCGGTTTATCGTATCGCGACATTGCTCCTCGCGTTGGTCAAGATCCAATGACTGTTAGCAGAATATGGAATCGGTGGGTTCAGGAGGGTGATACGGAACGCCGTGCTTGATCCCAACAGCCTAGTATCACTAGCAGTCAAGATGACAGGCATCTTATCCGCATGGCTGTAACAGATCAACCACGTCTCTATCCCTGAGTCAACAGATGGGGACGTTTGCAAGACAACAACCATCTGCACGAACAGTTCGACGACGTTCGCAGGAGCTTGGGCTATCATTTCGGAGACCATTGCTGTAGTTACCCTTGACGCTGGATCACAGACAGTAGCACCTGCGATGGTCTACTCAACGTCGAACCTAGGAGCACGAATGGCACAACGTCCATTTTTTCGGATGAATCCAGGTTCTGTTTACAGCATCATGATGGTCGCATCCGTGTTTAGCGACATCGTGGTGAACGCACATTGAAAGTGTGTGTATTCGTCACCGCCATACTGGCGTATCATCCGGCTTGATTGTATGAGGTGCCATTTGTTACACGTCTCGGTCACCTCTTGTTCGCATTGACTGCACTTTGAACAGTGGACGTTACATTTCAGATAC
This sequence comes from Schistocerca gregaria, assembly GCF_023897955.1. Lineage (NCBI taxonomy): Eukaryota > Metazoa > Arthropoda > Insecta > Orthoptera > Acrididae > Schistocerca > Schistocerca gregaria. Next base: position 200,326,619 of record NC_064922.1, read on the forward strand.
GTTACGACCCGTGGCTCTACTCTTCATTCGATCCCTGCGAAACCCTACATTTAAGCATGTTAATGAGCGACCGCATGCTGCAGGTCCTGTACGGGCCTTTTTTGGATACAAGAAATGTTCGACTAATGCCCTGGCCAGCACATTCTCCAGATCTTTCACCATTTGAAAAAGTCTCGTCAATGGTGGCCGAGAAATTGGCTGGTCACAATAAGCCAGTCACTGCTCTTGATGAACTGTGGTATAGTGTTGAAGCTGCATGGGCAGCTGTATCTGTACACGCCATCCAAGCTCTGTTTGACTGAATGCCCAGGGGTATCAAGGCCATTATTACGACCATAGGTGGTTGTTCCGGGTACTGATTTCTCAAGATCTATGCACCCAAATTGCGTGAAAATGTAATCTTATGACAGTTCTAGTATACAACCACTTACACTTTTAGTGTACCCCTAATTACTTTTGCATATGCCCATTATCAACACAGTACCTTGAAATCAATCATTTCTTCTCCAATACGTTATAGATTTGGGAATTCGACGATCCCCTCCGTATTGGGGTACTGCTTTGCCTCAAACAGGTGATTCGTTTGAGTTATTGTAAGAAGTGGAGTTTTGACAGGTGGTTTGGGGAAGCCTCAGAGACGGAACTGTGGACCTGGGACAGTTAGGACTCGTGGGGTAGCGGAGGAGGGTACGTCAGGTGGACATATCTATGGTGTAAAGTTATTTGGTTGTTTTGAATCTCAAACAGCCTCTCAAAGCGTTGTTAGAGAGGCCATCGAAATTCGCACCAATGACGACCTCATAAACCGTGACTGTGGCTACAATCTTAGCAAGGCTTGGGAACCAGCGACTGGGTTAATCAAGAGTAAATCGAGGAAACGCATAGTTGTGACAACCACGGCGGACAGAGCCATAACACCGACGTCATCTCAGACGCCGTCGCAATCTGTTCCACCGCGCTACCGTGGCGCGGGGCGCGGACGGCGGAGGGAGCGCGCCGCGGGCGTAGGGTATTTAAATCGGCCGCCGCCGCGACCGAACCCAGTTCCCCCTGAGCAGCCATAGCGTACGGATCTCCGTACCGGCACGTTCACAGGAGCTCAGTCCGTCAGTTCACCTGATGATGGCGACATGTTTGATCGCCGAAATATTGTGCCCGTTGGACACTATAGACCGGCAGTACACCCGTGGATATTTTAATTATCAAATACGCCGGGAGAAACTCAAGAATCACATAAATTATAACAACCTCAAAAATTAGTCTATGATTTAGAACAATATAAATAACTAAATTTCATTGTCGTCTTACTACATCACCTAGAACATGTTAAGGGTGGCTATTAACATTTGTGCCAACAGACTGACATGTAAATCTACGTAAATCGTGGTAAGAGATAGAGTTTAACACTGTTTACTTCTGTAAACAATTTCTCGGCTTTACCTGTTTAGTAATAATTTTGTCAGGATCATTTGCTTTCACGACCTTATTATGGGTCTTGATCTGAATCGTAGTTACCCACATCATCCTAAGATTTGGACATATCGTCACTGAAAACCATTTTCCACAAACGCCATACTAATGGGCTACAATGTCTTTTTAACTCAACACTTTTTACAAGCACGCATCCCGACGACGTTGCAGTGGGTGAGCATCTGAAATTAGTGACGGAGCTTCCATTGTCCGTTTATTGTGGAACTATCAACTACATGAATAAAGCATGTCACGTACCATGCCTTAAATGCAATAGCTCCGTTTCCCATCGGTTATCCCTTATCACTGTTTACAGCCAAGGTATTATATAATAGTAAGGCACACTCTCAACGACACATACCAATGATTGTGATCAGTTGGGAAGTGGTAAGTTTGAAATGCTGTTTACCATAGATGGGGCACGCGCAGAGATGATCTTAAACCGAAAGCACAGTCATTGGTCGGTCGACGTACCAAGAAGGTATGTGAACTTAGGAAGTGAAGTGACGTGGTTCGCGAAAAGAAGTTCAGGTGGGGTCGGTGGAGTAGAGGCGACGGCTTATTTTTACCTGGACGGCTTCGTCAATAAACAGAACTGGCGCATATGGGGAACCGAAAAGCCCCATGTTGCAGTCCCATCGTCCCTGCATCCTCAAAAAGTACTGGTCTGGACCGCCATTTCTTCCACTGGCCCATTTTTTAGATCCGAAACGATTACATTCTTCGTGAATTTGTGGCGGTACAAACTGTCTTAGACGACACTGCGAACACCTCGTGGATTATGCAAGATGGTTCCCGGCCACATCGCTCGGCCGACGTCTTTAATTTCCTGAATGAATATTTCGATGATCGTGTGATTGCTTTGGGCTATCCGAAACATACAGGAGGCGGCGTGGATTGGCCTCCCTATTCGCCAGACATGAACCCCTGTGACTTCTTTCTGTGGGGACACTTGAAAGATCAGGTGTACCACCAGAATCCAGAAACAATTGAACAGCTGAAGCAGTACATCTCATCTGCATGTGAAGCCATTCCGCCAGACACGTTGTCAAAGGTTTCGGGTAATTTCATTCAGAGACTACGCCATATTATTGCTACACATGGTGGATATGTGGAAAATATCGTACTATAAAGTTTCCCAGACCGCAGCGCCATCTGTTGTTGACAATTGTAACTACTGTAATTTCTAAAGTTTGTCTGCCTGAAAATGTACTGTTGTCTCAAGCATATTGCAACAAACGGTGTATTTCTATCACTGCTCGTTTAGTTTGTATTGCCGTTTCAAATATACCAGTCATTTTTGAAACACCCTGTATACAGGGTGTTACAAAAAGGTACGGCCAAACTTTCAGGAAACATTCCTCACACACAGAGAAAGAAAATGTTATGTGGACATGTGTCCGGAAACGCTTACTTTCTATGTTAGAGTTCATTTTATTATTTCTCTTCAAATCACATTAATCATGGAATGGAAACACACAGCAACAGAACGCACCAGCGTGACTTCAAACACTTTGTTACAGGAAATGTTCAAAATGTCCTCCGTTAGCGAGGATACATTCATCCACCCTCCGTCGCATGGAATCCCTGATGCACTGATGCAGCCCTGGAGAATGGCGTATTGTATCACAGCCGTTCACAATACGAACACGAAGAGTCTCTGCATTTGGTACCGGGGTTGCGTAGACAAGAGCTTTGAAATGCCCCCATAAATGAAAGTCAAGAGGGTTGAGGTCAGGAGAGCGGGAGGCCATGGAATTCGTCCGCCTCTACCAATCCATGGGTCACCGAATCTGTTGTTGAGAAGCGTACGAACACTTCGACTGAAATGTACAGGAGCTCCATCGTGCATGAACCACATGTTGTGTCGTACTTGTAAAGGCACACGTTCTAGCAGCACAGGTAGAGTATCCTGTATGACATCATGGCGGTTAATGGAGGAAGTACAGTACATACTGACGTAACTAAAATGAGCTCTAACATGGAAATTAAGCGTTTCCAGACACATGTCCACGTAACATCTTTTCTTTATTTGTGTGTGAGGAATGTTTCCTGAAAGTTTGGCCGTACCTTTTTGTAACACCCTGTATATATGACCAGAATATTAATGCCTGAAAAGTGGCACTTATAAATTTTATTTCTAAATTTACAATGTCACTATAAAATTATTTTAAAAACCGGTTAGGTTTCTTAATTTTGTATGCGTGAGCACCCGAAAAAGCGGTTGATATTTTTTATAGATTGGTGAAATTAGGTACTTTTTGTATTACATAGCTTTGCATAAGTCATCATGAGGTTTCAACGAAAGCACATATTGATAGGGCTTTGACTCGCTCAACAACAAATGGAATAAATCTCTTGCTGTTACGAGGGTCGGTCAAAAAGTAATGCCTCCCATTTTTTTCTACTTAAAAAAATTAAGTTAAGTGAAAAATTTGAATTTGGCGCCATTCCTCAAACCTTCTTCTGCAATCCACTGCAGTAGTAACTTTCTGTGTCAACAGGTGGCAGCACAGCTGAAGTTTGCAAGATGGCCGACATCGATGTTCGTTTGAGACAGCGTTGTGTGATTGAATTCTTGAATGCAGAAGATGAAACGCCCATACGCATTCATGAAAGACTGAAGAAGGTGTATGGTGTTGTGACAGTGGATGTCAGCACTGTTAGACGATGGGTTCGTCGTTGTAAGGAAGCTGAAGGGCAAACACCGTTGACTGACGAAAAGCGGAGCGGCAGGCCGGTGAGTGCAGTGACTCCACACAACATTCAGCAAGTTGATGACATCATTCGTGGTGACCGTGGGGTGACTGCAGATGAAGTGTGTCGCATTATTTCTCTTAGTAAAGGCAGTGTGATTACGATTATTAAACAATTGGGGTACTCAAAAGTTTGTGCACGGTGGGTTCCAAGAATGTTAACCGATCAGAATAAAGAGGCAAGAAAAACAATAGCCTCCCAACACTTGCAGCGCTTCCGTTTGGAGGGAGATGAGTTTCTGAAAAAAATTGTGACCGGGGACGAAACATGGGTGCATTTTTTTGAACCCGAATCAAAGAGGCAGTCAATGGAGTGGCGTCACACAAGCTCGCCGAGGAAGAAAAAATTCAAAACTGTGCGATCGGCAGGGAAAGTTATGGCAACAGTTTTCTGGGATACAGAGGGTGTGATTCTGATTGATTTTTTGGAGCAGGAATGCACAATAAATTCTGTTCAATACTTCACAACCCTCAAAAAACTTAAAGCACGTCTTCAGCGAGTTCGCCCAACAAAATCAATGGCAGATGTTCTTCTTTTGCATGACAATGCAAGACCACACACCAGTCGTCACACCTCTGACGAGATTGTCAAAATTGGATGGGAAGTTTTGCCTCATCCCCCATACAGCCCTGACCTGGCACCATCAGACTTCTATCTGTTCGGGCCACTAAGAGAAGCTCATCGTGGGATTCATTTTGAAGATGAGGAGGCCGTCAAACCATCCGTGCGTCAATGGCTTAGGAAGCAGAGCTGTGATTTTTACCGTGCTGGGATACATGCCCTTGTTCAAAGATGGACCAAAACTGTAGAGATGGGCGAAGATTACATTGAAAAATGACAAAATGATCCTCAATGTTGTGGTTTTCAACCTATGTAATTGCATTTAAATTTCCTGACAATTAAACGTAGAAAAAAAAAATAGGAGGCATTACTTTTTGACTGACCCTCGTAAATTTCTGAAAGCACTCGACCAGGAAATTTACCTTAGTTATGCACATCCAACTTACTTTATTTTATGTATGACAGCTGCGCTATACGCAGACCGATATTTATAACGTGTGGCCAACGTATACGTGGTGTAAGTTACCGTATTGTAAGTAAACTCTGTTAATGTGTGTTATTGTACAGTGATGTAACAAAGTTTTCGCAGTTCTGATGATGCGTTGGTCGAGTGAAACATACGAAATGTATGAAAAGCTACATGCGAATTGTTGCGGCTCTGCAATTTTAATTTCTAACGATGGCTGCTCCTCTGCAGCCAATTCCTGCGCTCGCTATAAATGATAACAAATTTCGTTGTAAGAATATTACAAAACTATACCATGACAAGTCCTAAAAAAATTCATATACATAATCTCTGTCACTCTCACTCTCTCTCTCTCTCTCTCTCAGGCCTTTGTGCGTGCATCTACACAGTTATATACAGCTAATTGCATTTTAGCTACATACCCGAATGTATTCCACAAGTCCACAAATACGAGACAGCAATTTCCTCCACAACTCTTATCACAAGAAGAAATGCGGTGGCGTTAGAACGTTTCGTTTCTTTAAACGTGCTTTCATGCTACCAAATCCCTTCGGATTTCGTCAATCGGTACAGTGGAATGTCACAACATAGCACTGAATGGAAACGCTGTATGGCATGCCTGATAGCGCACAGTGAAGCCGTACGTCCTTTGTGTGTGTTCTGCAGCCGTGTTACAGCATCACAGATATGGTAATACACCTGCCTCTAGTAGGTACGTGGCGCTGCCGAATTCCACAGTAACACGTGCCCCATATGCTCACACCGGACAGCGCCGCGGTATGTGCGCTGCGAAATGTCACCACGTGGCCCTGCCCTCCGGATCTGCAGCTCGCTGCGTGGAGCGCCGCATGCCTGCCGCCTGCAAAATCCGGGCTGCCCTTTTGTCGCCGGGCTCCCACTAAGCGCTGCGAGCACCGCAGCGGCCTGCTCTGGCAGGTACATCGTTATACACTTGTAAGGTGGCAGGCAAGTCCAACACCTTCCATGAAAACCCTGGCATGATAGCAAATCCGGCAGTATGTCACATAGCTCCGAATAAATCCTGACATTAAATTAATCAAAGTAATAAGATCAACGAGTGAGCAAATGGAATACCACATACTAACACAAGAACGCCTAAATTCATGTCATACTTTCCCACCGTGAGACAGACACACTTCCGAGGGGAGAAACGAGAACAGAAGCCAAGAGCAGAACCATGTTAAGCTAGAAGGGCCCACGATAAGGGACGGACACCCACATCGCTGGGCGACCGCCCAGACCACCCCCAGCCCATGTTAAAAGATAGAGCCCTCCAGAGGAACAGTATAGATCTTACGATAACACTAAAAGGCCCACACCTGATGCATGTTTTAGCGTGAGACTATACGCATCTCTGTTACGTGGCAAACGTTAAAAACATTGCCCCACCACGAAAAGTATAACGTTTCTCATTAGACAGACAGAATTTTTGTAGGTGGAGCTTAAGCTTCAGACCCTGATTAGCAGATAGCTTTTTTAAACCAACATCGGTAAATTGTAGTAAAGAGAAATTAGAAGAGTTTGCTTCCGAGATGTCGAGGTGTGTGGAGCTGCGCCGCCCACCGCCCCCTGATGCTGCTTAACCACCAACAAGGACGCACGCCGTGCCGCATAAAAGTCATAAGGCTTCACTCAGAACTGCAGATGTCTCATTTGTTACATCCCCTTCTTGCGTAATACTAGAGTCGATCGTCAATTGCAGCTCATGGTATTCACATTTGCTATCAGAAGTTATAAATCTGAAACGCGATGATTCTTCTGTTATATAATTATTGAGAAGCCACATCAGACACGAAAAGTTAAATAAGTAATTAAAGATAATTGAGAGTCTCTGTAGACCATTTTGATAGTTTTATCTTTTATGAAACTTAATTTAAACCTAGATTATAGATGTTAAATGTCATAGGTCATCCTTAGATCCATTGTAGAACTTGGAAACCCATTCAGGGAATATTCGTTCACATTTTTGATGAACGCAGTTGGTTTTTATCATCCTGTATTAAAATATTTCCTTTTATCAATAGTGCAATTTATAAACAATGTTTTGTGAGTACAATAAAAATTCCAATGGTCAACTTAATTGATTTTTCGACATTATTTTACCAGCTAACTACAAATGGGAAAGCCTTAAACCCCTTCCACTAACTTTAGTTAGTATTAAGATTCTTTTACAGGGAGTACAGTGGAGCTGACGCAGAAATCACTAAGTATTTGATTTTATCATCGCTAGTCTCACTGAACTCTTCTGAACTCTACATGTCATGTGTGGTCTGGCCTCTCCTTACCAGTAACAGGTCCCAGGTTCAAACTACTCAATTCCATAAGAAAGACGCTCAGAGCGTCGTTGCGGGAGACAGACACCACACAGAATGTTAGACTCTAAAGACACTAAAACTCTGCTTGCTGCTCCATGGGGATAGGCTTACGGCAGTCGTGCGCTAGGCTGAAGACATATTGAGGAGCCAGTATCTGATACACACACTAAAGATCCTACGAAACTGTTACACCTGCATAATATCGTGTGGGGCCCCCGCGAGCACTCAAAAGTGCCTCAACACGACGTGACATGGACTCGACTAATATCTGAAGTAGTGCTGGATGAAAATGACTCCATGAATCCTGCAGGGCTGTCCGTAAATCAGTAAAAGTACTTGGGGGTGAAGTTCTTTTCTGAACATTACCTTGCAACTCATCTCAGATAGGCTCAGTAATTGAAGTTAAAATCTTCTGGGTTATTAGGCCGCGTCACGTTTCTTCTAAAATGTTCGACGTTTCGACCCGTCTGCTGGGATCTTCCTCTGGATATGTGGTGTCCACTACTGCTAGAACACTGTCCACTTATAAAGGGGAGATTTCTGGCGTTCGTGCTGGAAAAGTGATAGTATTGGTTAAAATTCATATGGTTTCCATTGGTGAGCCGTAGTAATAGGTTAATATCCCCCGCTCGGGTGCAGAAGAAGTGGCGTTGGTAGCTCATCTCCTGTGGATACCATTGGCGCTCCATCGTCATTGGATAGAAAGGCACTATTCCACACTTCTGCTGGAGAAGTGTTATTGGTTGAAATGCATGCTATTGGTTGGTCGTCATCAGTGGCTAGATTCGAAATGGACAGAGCAAGAGGGGGGGGGGGGGGAGTGTTTACCCAAAATATTATTGTCCGCCGAGGTGACTTGCAGCTCGTTGTTTATGCCGCTCACGCACCGCGGCCGCGTATTCACTTCCTTGATGGCGGGGAGCCACGATGCCGGAAGCCTATAGCCGTCCTCTCTATTGAAATTAGTTGCATTCTTAGAAATTTCAACCGCTTCTTGGGCCTTTCTTCTATAAATGTTTGTTTCTTTAGCCAGTACACGTACGATATTAAAATCGATGTCAGAGCAACAGTTCTCGTCATGTTCCGCTACTGCCGATTTTGTAGTTTGTTTTATCCGCATGTGCCGTTAGTTCCATTTAAGAATTCACCCCAAAATCAAATTCACCTTGGAGTTCGAGAGTTAGGTCGGTCACCCGCTCCTAGATGTGTTGGTATACAGAAAATCTGATAACACTCTAGGTCACATAGTGTGCAGAAAGCCGACTAACACTTCGCACCACCACCCAGACCAGAAGCAAGCAGTACTCAACACTCTGTCTTCACGTGCCTTCCGTATCAGCGATGACGACCACTTGGAGTTGAATTTTTTAAAGAGGACATTGAAGGCAAATGGGTATGATAGTTATTCAATCGGCAGGGGTTTTATGCGGAATATTTATACCGCTAATAAGAATGACGGGGAACCGCCTTCTCAGTCCGTCAGGTTACCGTTCGTTTCTGGGGTTACTGACCACATAAGCAGAATTTTAAAGATAAATGGTATTCAGATATCTTTCTTTAGTCAAAACAAAATAAAAGACTTTTTCCGACTTAAAATTGATGCACCTGATTACCTCCACAATGCAGTTGTCTATCAAGTGTAATGTGGCTGCGGCAAAGTATATATAGGCGAAACGGGAAGAACAGTTAAAGAACGCATTAAGGAACACGAACGACACATGCGGCTAAAACAAAGTGCAGAATTGGCAGTAGCGGAACATCACGAGAAATGTGGCTCTGACATCGATTTTAATAACGTATGTGTACTGGTGTCCTGGGTAAAGGAACAAACATTTCTAGAAGAAAGGTCCGAGAAGCAGTTGAAACTTCTAAGAATACATCTAATTTCAATAGACAGGACTGGTATAGGCTTCCGGCATCGTGGCTCCCCGCCATCAAGGAAGTAAATACGCGGCCGCAGTGTGTGAGTAGCATAAACAACTCGCTGCAAGTCACCTCGGCGGACAATAATATTTTGGGTAAACATTCCCTCTCTCTTGCTCTGTCCGTTGCGAATCTAGCCACTGATGACGACCAACCAATAGCGGTAGCAGGCATTTCAACCAATAACCCTTCTCCAGCATAAGTGTGGAACAGTGACTTTCTGTCCAATGACGATGGACCGCCGATGGTATCCACAGGAGATGAGCTACCAACGCCCCTTCTTCTGCATTAGCCTATGACTACGGCCCACCAATGGTAGCCATATGAATTTTAACCAATACTATCACTTCTACAGCACGAACGCCAGAAAACTCCCACTTTCAGTTCAAATGGCTCTGACCACTATGCGACTTAACTTCTGAGGTCATCAGTCGTCTAGAGCGTAGAACTAATTAAATTGAACTAACCTAAGGACACCACACACATCCATGCCCGTGGCAGGATTCGAACCTGTGACCGTAGCGGTCGCTCGGTTATAGACTGTAGTGCTTAGAACCTCACGGTCAGTCCGGCCGGCACTTTATAAATGGAGGCGACACTCGTGTCTGACAGTGTTGTAGCAGTAGTGGACACCAAAAGATCCTGAGAAAGATCCCTGCAGAGGGGTCGAAACGTCGAACATTTTAGAAGAAACGTGACGCGGCCTAATAACCCAGAAGATTTTAACTTCAATAACAACGGCAAAGCCTGCAGACTTACATATCCTCAATGATGTTCACGCCGGGAGAGTTTGGTGGCCAGCGGAAGTGATTAAACTCAGAATAGTCTTCCTGAAGCCACTCTGTAGCAATTCTGATCGTGTGGGGCGTCGCATTGTCCTGCTGGAATTTCCCAAGTTCGTCGGAATCCATAATAGACATGAATGGATGTAGGTGATCAGACAGGATGCTTACGTACGTGTCACGTGTCAGAGTCCTATCTGGCATTATCAGGCGTCCCATATCACTCCAACTGCACGCGCCCAACACCAGCTTGAACAGTCCCCTGCTCACAAACAGGGTCTGTGGTTTCATGAGGGTGTCTCCATAACCGTACACGTTTATCTGCAAGATTGAATTTGAAACGAGTATCGTCCCACCAGGCAACATGTTTCCAGTCATCAACACCCTAATGTCAGTGCTGATGGTCCCAGGCGAGGCGTAAAGCTTTATGTCATCCAGTCATTAAGGGAACATGAGTGGACCTTCAGTTCCAAAGTCCATATCGATGATGTTCCTTTGAATGGTTCGCATGCTGAAACTTGTTAATGGCCCAAGACCGCTCCGCAGTCTTCAGAAGGGTTGCACTTCTGTCACATTGAACGCTTCTGTTCAGTCGTCATTGGTCCCGTTCTTGCAGGTTCTTTTTCCGGCCGCAGCGATGCTGGAATTTTGATGTATTACCGGGCTCCTAAAGTTCACGGTACACTCGTGAAATGGTCGTACGGTAAAATCCCCACTTCATCGCTGTCTCGGAGATACTGTTTCCCATCGCTCGTGCGCCGACTATTACACCGCGTTCAAACTCACATAAATCTTGATATCCTACCATTGTAGCAACGGTAGCCGGTCTAACAACTGCTCCAGACACTTGTTGCTTTTATAGGCGTTGCCAACCGCAGTGTCGTATTCTGCCTGTTTACATATCTCTGTATTTGAATACGAAAGCCTATACCAGTTTCTTTGGCGCTTCAGCGTAAACAGGGTGTTTCGCCAAAATGTATAGTGTGGTGTGTGTGTGTGTGTGTGTGTGTGTGTGTGTGTGTGTGTGTGTGTGTGTATTGAACTGGGGACATAGAAACAATGGAGAGGTTTCGTCTCACCGTAGCCCTGTGTGGAACCCCACAAGAGCTCCCCTCCGTCCCTCTGGGAACGTTTAATACCAGACGAGTGTACCCCAAATGATGTTTGCGTGGTAATCATGGTGTACGCGTACGTGGAGACAGTGTTTACGCAGCAATTGCCGGCTGAATGTAACTCAGGTGGAATAAGGGGAACCAGACAGCTTTCGCTGAGGCAGATGGAAAATCGCCTAAAACCAACCACAGGCTGGCCGGCACACCGAGCCTCGACACTAATCAGCGGGGCGGATAAGCGCCGGCTACCAGGAAGCCTTCCCGCTCGGGAAGTAGCACGTTAGACCGCGCGCCTAGCCGGGCAGGCTATCTATAGAGTACTTCCCGTAGACACAGAATCACGAAATTTGTTAGGAAGCAATGTTTCACAGTTCAAGTAAAGGAAAAACGACAATTGGTTATTACACCAAATAAAAAGGATTTAGATGCCATTTGTTTTTCCGTCCCCTTTTCCTCAGAAACCGGTAGAGATGTTTTTTTAGTCACCAGTCTTCTGACTGATTTGATGCGGCCCACCAGGAATTGCTCTCCTGGTCAAACCTCATTATCTCAGATAAGCACCTACAACCAACTTCCTCATTTCTTTGCTGAATGTATTCCAGTCTTTGTCTTCCTCTACAGTTTTTACTCTCTACAGCTCCCTCTAGTACCATGGAAATTATTCCCCGGTGTATTAACGTCCTGGCCCTTCCTCTTCTCAGTGATTCCCATATGTTCCTTTCCTCGGTGAATCTCCGGAGAACCTTCTCATCCCTTATCATATGTCCTAATTTTCAACGCTCTTCTGTAGGTTCACAACTCCAATGCTTTGGTTCTCTGGTTTTTCCTTTCTTTCCTTTTTTTTAAATACCGGGTAGTGATACCAAGTTGAAATCTAATTACTATGGTCTACGGTCCCGTCGAGGCGTAGAAAATTTAAGTTTATAAGTCAGTGCAGTCGAAAGATATGGCAATTTATGTCACATGTATTAGTCATCAAACCCTGTCAGTGAACCGTCTCTGTACACAATTCTTAGAACGCTAGTCCTGTTCGAACTTGTACGGTTTTCTTTTTATTGCACGAGCTCAAAACCGAGGATATTAAAATATTTTCAACCAGCTGATAATGGAAACAAATGCCAAAAAAAGCACAGACTGTGTGACGGTGTCCAGAACTATTGTCCATTATTGCAGTCCATTATTGCAGTTCGTCAACGTCTCCATGCAGAGTACCAAACAATCCCTACCGATGCCTAGAGAATCAAGGCATGAAAAGCAATATTTCTAGTGATGCAATCTGTTATGAAGAAGCAAGGTAGCGAATCATCGAAATCATCAGAGGAGAACATTAACCGCATTTGAGATACTTGTGTAAAAAATGCAATCGTATGGCGTCGCATCAGCATGATGTCCCAAAATCAACTATTCACAAAATGTTACAGAAGCTTCTAAAGCTCTATGAGTAATAACTGCCATTTTGGCATGAATGAAAAGCAATGTTTCTAGGGATGCAATCTGTTATGAAGAGGCAAGGTAGCGGATCATCGAAATCATCAGAGGAGAAAATTAACCGCATTTGAGATACTTGGGTAAGAAATGCAATCGTATGGCGTCGCATCAGCATGGTGTCCCAAAATCAACTATTCACAACGTGTTACAGAAGCTCCTAAAGCTCTATGAGTAATAACTGCCATTTTGGCATGAATGTCAAACCTGACAACAAACCCAAATGAGCAACGTTCGTCGATGATATTTTTCGGCGCATCAACAGAGACAACGCCTCCTCCCCTAAGGTTATGCTTTCTGATGAAGCAACAGAGAAATCGAATATCGATTAGTCTTCCTCTGTGCCACTCGTGGACTTACTCGGTCGGGGATTCCTCGCTCCATGGACGATGGTGGACCCTAGTATGTTCCAAAAAGCCGCATGCTGAACTGCGATTTTCGATTAATGCCGATCGACAGCGAAATCCTTGTGATGACTGGGTGTTGTGTGATGTCCTTAGGTTAGTTAGGTTTAAGTAGTTCTACGTTCTAGGGGACTGATGACCATAGATGTTAAGTCCCATAGTGCTCAGAACCATTTCAACCATTTGAACAGCGAAATATTCGGAAAAATGTAAAGCAAACGGTTTTGTTTTAATCGTATGTTACGCGTATTTATCTGTTTGTTTACATGTATCGATGTGTATTAATGTGTCTAAGTATACAAATAAAATTCCAAAATCTGGCTGACCTATGGAATTCGTTTAACATAAACAGCACATCGTGCTGTAGCAGGGAAAAGAAGGAAACTAGCAGAAAACTGCTCCCGTCGGAACACGAAAATATTATCATGTTCCTCTTTAAGGATTCTGAGGGAAAAGTGGGGAACAAGCTGTTTAAATCGTTAACCCAGCTTCGTCAGCAAAAATTTTGCAAGCGAACATATTCGCGCTTTTTGTACAGAAAGAGAGTGGCAGAGAGACAGTGATGGTGGAAGAGAAGGGAGACAATGCCATGGGGATAAAAAGAGAGAAGAGAGGTTGATGGTGGGAGGGAGAAAGTGGCAGTGAAAGAGAAAGCGAGACAAATGAAGAAAACAGCAGAGGGAGCCAAAGAGAGAGGTGGTACTGATGGTCGTCATGAAGAGTGCAGTAAAGGAGAAAGTAACATGGATGAACATAGAATCAGTGGAAGCACGAGAGAGGGAGACAGTAGAAATGAAAAATACAGATGAGTGAAGACGATGTATAGGCCTTGGGGTCTAGAACTCCTACACACGTGAATTTTTAGAGTCAGATATAGGGGAGGGCGCATTTTGGTTCAAAATTTTATACGTGTGGGTGTAGGAGAAAAAAACTTAGTTGGATTCCCAGAATATTGGGGCTGCAGAGCTGTGGTGGAAACCGTGGTGTAAACTGTGTCAGTGGGGAGGAAAGATGAAAGAAGCCAGTGTAAACGAAAGAGAAGACAGTGGCAGTGGGGTGTATTGTAAATCAATAGGAGAAAAAGGAGACAGTGCGAGAGAGACATGTATAGACAGAGGTAGTGAGAGAGAGATGGGAAAGGAGACAGTGCGACAGAGACATATATAGACAGGGGTAGTGAGAGAGAGATGCTGCGTATGAAGCGTTAACTAGAAAGAGGGGCTGGATAAAAGAATTTAGAATGTTGTGTATTAAAAGAGCGCGAATATGTTAGCATGCCAAAAGTTTTGATGAGGAAGACGGAATGAGGATTTTCCGCCAGAGTCTTTTAAAGAGTAACATATTTGGCATTTTCTGTTCCGACAGGAGCTTTTTTCAGTTAGTTCTAAACTCTGGTTGAAAAGCGAAAGAAACAAAGAATAACTCTTATTTCCTCTTTTTGCTACACACTTTCAAAAAAAATTACTCGAATTACATTTCATGTGGGTGCTGCGAGAAGTTACATATATTTCCGTGGAGACAAAAAAAAAAAAAGAAAACACGCTGCTCGTGGGTGAAATAACGAATATAAGCGAACGCGTTTTCTCTCACAGGCTGTGCGTTGTCTTTTCTGTCTTCTCTTCAGTCCAAGATTCACTGCCATAGAACAAGACGGGTACTTCCATTCTTTTATGAAACGTAAACATTTTGTCTCCCTTCGTCTTGTTCTTTAAGGTTTTATTTATAGTTCCACATATGTGCTGCAATTTACTGATTTTATTCTACAAATCATTATCTACACTTAAAATGATTGGCACCCTAAATATCTAAAAGTGGGGATTTATTCCAGTACCTTTCCTTCAAGACCAGTTTTTGATCACACTGGATCTTTTCCATACTGATCCATAACTTCTGCAGTGAATTTTTTCAGAGTGTAGCGTTGTGTTACTGGCTCATATAATCTATACGCCGTGTGTCGTAAGTTGCCTTCCTGGTTCTGTATTAAGACTATGTCATCCGTAAACAGCATATTGTTTAGATGACATTTGCGATTCGAATCATCATGCAATTCATTACATCAATATCTTACGAAAACTTTAATAGTGTTAAATAGTGTTGGTTACAAACTTGTCACTTACAATTATCTATGCAGTTTTTTATCTGCTGTGTTTATTATTATGGTGGAACTTCCATATTAGTGTTTGATTCTTTAAAGTCTTTGAGAAAAAATTTATAAACTGTATTAAAATGACGTATACCTCCATAATTGCCATATACAGTTCTTAATCTTTATTTAAAAGTTAAAATTACGTCTGTAGTCTTGAAATCAGAAAGGAATTTATCTCCTCGCATGGATTAATTAAATAAATATAAAAGCGCTAGCTCACAAAGTGTTCATCCATGTACAAAAAGTTCCACATTCGTTCCAACTGGACCCCACGCTTTACGATATTTTATCATTCTTAAAATATATAGGAGCTCTTCTAATACTCCTGAGTCAATTGTTTTACTCCATTGGGAGTCACGTGTTACCCGGTCTGATGCAGTAGTTCCTTTACGCCATAATTTTCTATAATGTTTAGCTATTGTTCTTTATTCATTACATTAATGCTTAAGTTACCTGTTTCTATTGATTTTAATTTTTCATTGTTTTATAGCCAAAATTATGTCTTTCATGTGTCTTAGGTTCAATGTTTGCAATCAGTTTAACCCAAGAATCCAGGTGTGAGTAACTTACCTGTTTCGCTTATTTTTGGACTGTCGCTCTGTATCTTGTGTTCTGGTTTATTGTAGAAGTTCTTAATCCTTTTGCTTTTCTTTCAAGGCTTCTTCTATCTCAGAGTTCCATAGCCTCAAACCTGAGTTCTTCCGTTTTTTCTCTTTCGACTGCTTCATGCGCTACTTTTTGTATCTAGTCTGCAATATAATTCCACTCATCCAATTTTAAACTTGCATTCGACAATTCTTCCATTTATATGATTATTTCTTATTCTCATTTTTTTCATTTGTTACACATTATTGGTAATATGCAGCAGCCTCATCTGTTTTCAGGAACACCGATATATATCATCGTATAATATGCTACTTCTGTTGCACCCTTTAATTCATTTTGATTTCTGTTATGACCAACATTTCAGTTTTGGTCTTCTAACTACGTTCACAAGGGTGGCAGATAGTATCTGGGTTAAGGTAGATTAAATGTACATACTTCCATGTATTCTTCGCTCATTGGCTCTTATATTACTGGCATAGCACCATTGTTATAAATCAGTGAGATAACATCATCTCCTCTTTCAAACTAATTCCAAGCAGAAGCACAATTCACTAATCCCTACGCTATGTGAATTTTAGAAACCTAACCGTTTGCCAACGACTATGTTAACGTCATTGCGTACAAAAATGGATGCTTTGTGCCATGTAACTGGTATTGAGCGGAAAACGTCCAACCAATCAGTTCAAATATGATTTCCATGCAGTCTGTACACCTCATTCTATTTCGAAACTAGTAATTTTACGTCTCACAATGCACTTCGACTTAATTCTCATTAATTACTGTTATTGAGGCAATTCTCGGAATGTTTTTGTGGGAACAGAGTGCAGATGCATTTAATTCCAATTAAATATAATCAGTAAAGCAGTTCTCAGAGAGTCTTTGAGGAAACAGTCAACTAAGCAGCTCAGCGCAGGATTTCAGCTGTAAATCGATTTACATGTATTCAGTTGATATTCTCTTCATTGTGCACAAATGCACTGCAGGCTTAGTTAGGTGTTTTTGTGCTAATCCGAAATTAATTTGTGAAGCAGCTACTGCTAATAAACAAACGAAATACGGACACAGGACATTTGAAGCATCTCTGCTTAGCTTTGTTACACTAAAGATAGCAACTGGCAGATTCAATAACACATATTATATGGTTGAATATAGATAAAAACTATAAAATTCTTTACATGCCATTAATATTTCATCTAATTCGTTTCGAAGATGCGACACTGGCCGTTTTGTCTACTTCGGTTTAACACCTAACAGCAAGAGAATCCCACAATTGGTAATTGTACGACTTAAGCATCTCAAGTGAAATCATAGCAAAACATTGTTGCCCGTGAACACTAATTATTAACGTATTTCTAACTTAATCAAAGAACTTTTCACTAAACGGGAATAACAGTGAGGAAGACGTGCAAGTCCGTTTGATCGCAAGGGTTAGATCAGTTTATACTGAAATCAGTTTATTTATAACTGTCGAAGTGTAGGAGTGACGTCTTTGACTGGTAATGAAAGCGCTCTTAGACCTGGCTACGTACCTAGCCTTGCTTAAATTTTGAATACCGATCGTCAGATAAGGTGGCTTACAACTCCCAGCATGGATATCATAATTATTTTGCCAACGGCTTTGTCATAAAGGTCGGAGGAATTAACAAATTTCCAGGGCACCATTTTGCCCTTCTGGTGTACAACTGCTCATAAAATGTGGAAGAATAGGCAATATTATCGATAGTATGAAGATGCAGGATTGACAGGAGGGCACTGCTGAGGAAAAAGGTTGTCATATTAAATAACTAACTGTAGGGTAATATACTATGAGACAGCGCGCCAAATTTCACGAGTTTGAATGTGGTAGGGAAGCTAGAAAATCTGAAAAAGGAAATTGCATGTACTCGGTCTAAATATAGCGGGTGTCAATGAAGTTAAATTCAAAGAAAATAAGGATGTTTGGTCAGACGAATCTAGGGTAATATCAGAACAAGTGGAAATCTGTACCCATGAAGTAGAACTCGTTGTGAACAGGTATGTATATCAGAGACAGAGTTATTGTGAATATTTCAGTGATACGGTTGTTCTTATCAGAATGGACCGCAAACCAATTTCACGAAAATAGTAAAGAAATATATGATGAAGTCGCAAGCACAGGATGAATAATGGAGGATACTGAAGACGTAAATCGATATGTAAAAGGGGACGGTAATCTAATAATCATGACGAACTGGACCGAGACAATTGAGGGAGAAATAGAACACTGAATTATGGGAGATTATAAGCCTGATAGTAGGATTAAGAGAGGAGAGGGACCAATCATGTACTGCAATAAATTTCAACTAGTAACAGCGAATACACTGTTCGAAAATCTAGAGAGTAGCTGATATACTTCGGAAAGGGCTGAAGTTACGGGAAGACTCCAAATGGTTCAACACGTGGTATCGGGTGGACTCCAAATGGTTTACATCGTGGTTAGGCAGGAATATAGAAATCAGATACTATACAGTAAGGCGTTCCCAGCAGGATATAAAAGCAGATCGAAAGTTATTAATGGTGAAGGGTAGACTGATGTTTTAAAGAATTGTACCAAAGAATAGGTATGGAATGAATCTGGGTAATGAAGTACTGAGGAATGATGATGTACATCTGAAGTTCTGTAGGGATGTAAGTGCTGTAATGATGAATATCACAAAAGGCTATTCTGCTGAAGAGAAATGGAGAACTCTAACAAGGGCAGTCACAGAATTTGGACAGACAACTATAGGTACACGGAAGGTAACTGCATTGAAATCTTGAGTAACAGAATAAATACTTTAATTAATTGACGAAATAAATAAGTAAAAAATATGTTGCGGGAAAGACATGAATACAGCAAAATATGCCACTTACGTATCAAATCATTAGGAAGTGCAAGTGGAGAAAAAATGTGAAAACATCTAAACAGAACTATTCGTCGGAAGGAGAGAATCGGCAAGCACATAAAGCAAAAGAATCTTCGGTGAAGTTAAAAGCAAGGGTTTCAACGCAAAAATACAGAGGAAGCTACACTGGTAAACTCTGAGGAGGGAGTACATAGGTGGACTGAGAACACTGAAGGCGTCTACGAGGTGGTGGATGTGTCTAATGAGGTGATAGAAGAAGAAAATGCATTCGGTATGGAAGTGATACATCGTCTGTAGCAGATATTATCAGAACTTCGAGAAGTTGGCATTAAACGCAGATATTCCATTCGGCATTTGTGAAATAGCTATGGGAAGTGACAATTAAAAGACTGGCTAAGTAAAAATCAAACTTCCAGACAAATATAATTCACAGAAACCGAAAGACAACAAAGGAAGATACGCTTGAGAACTATCACAATCAGGTTTACGGTTCACCCATACAAATTGCTGAGAAGCGAAACGTGAAGAAGAATGGAAAAGAAAACGGAAATATGTTGGATGACGATCGGTTTAGCTTTGGAAAACGTAAGGGTAGTACAGAGGCACTTCTAATGTTGTTTGAAGCAAATATTTCTTCTGTTACTCAAGATTTCAATGCAGTTACCTTCCGTGTACTTATAGTTGTCTGTCCAAATTTTGTGACTGCCTTGTTAGAGATCTGCGTTTCTCTTCAGCTGAACTTCCTTTTGTGATATTCATCATCACAGCATCTACATCGTTACAGAACTTTAGATGTACATCATCACTCCTCAGTACTTCATTATTCAGATTCATTCACCACCTATTCTTTGGAACCATTGTTTTAAACATCAGTCTACTCTTCATCAACTTGCTGTCTGTTTTTATATGCTTCTGGGAGCGCCTTGCGGTATAGTATCTGATTTCTATATCCTTGCTGACCACGATGTAAACCATTTGGTTTCTACCCGTTACCACGTGTTGAATCATTTGGAGTCTTCCCGTAACTTCAGCCCTTTCGGAAGCATATCACGTTCTCTCAAGATTTTCGAAGTGTGTTGGCTGTTACTAGTTGAAATTTATTGCAGTACATTATTGGCCCTTCCCCTCTCTTATTCCCACTATCAAGCCCATAACCTCCCATAATTCAGTGTTATATTCCTCCCACAATTGTCTCGGTGCCGTTCCTCACGATTATTAGAGTACTGTCCCCTTTTACATATAGATTTACTTGTTTAGTATCGTCATATACTGTTCCGTCTCAATTATCCATCCTCTGCTTGTGACATCAGCATGTATGTCTCTACTATTATTATGAATTTGGTTTGCTGTCCATTCCGTGACATAAAATATAAATACACATAAAAGACGACAAGTCTCTTGGCTTGCCAGCTTCCATTTTTTATTGCCGACGAGAGCTGTTTCCTGTGAGAACGCGTCAGAAGGAGATGAAGTAACAAGTATTCAGATGCGGAGAGTTTTAATTACTTACTGCTCCCGTAAATTGGGTGATGCACTAGTCTCATTTCTGTACGCGTTTCTGCGATCTGTTTCACGTCCACTGCGCACATTCGAAGCCCACCAGACACGGCAGTTTTTGAGGTTGTTGATAATGAGCTACAGTCGTGGATGACCCACCGTGGCAGCCAGCAAGGACCAGGCGGTCGGTCTTGTGTCGCATCGTGCTAGAGCCTCGTGGCTTTCAGAGCCGTCTAAACGCTGTGGTCTATCGCTTTAAGGCAGGGCAAGCACCTCCTCGTCGGAGAGATCTGCTTAGAATTCCATGTCTGGCAGACTGGTATGTGCGACTCAGGAGTGCAAATGTAGACAAGCTGGTTTGCTTATTACGTTGCGTGTCTAGGCTCTTGTGATTTCTCCCACGCGCCAAAAACGATAGAAGACGAAGTAAATATTTCAGAATTGGAATCGAGAACAGCTGCCAACATGAGTACCGTAGAAGTAAATATCCTCGGAGCAGTGAAGCAACTTAAATCACTTAATAAAATACACTCTTCTGGTTCAGACTGTATACCAATTAGGTTCCTGTCGGAGTATGCTGATGCATTAGCTCCATACTTAATCATATACAACCGTTCGCTCGACGAAAGATCCGTACCCAAAGACTCGAAAGTTGCACAGGTCACACCAATTTTCAAGAAAGGTAGTAGGAGTAACCCACTAAATTACAGGCTCATATCGTTAACGTCGATATGTAGCAGCGTTTTAGAACATATATTGTGTTCGAACATAATGAATTAACTCGAAGAAAACGCTCTATTGACACACAGTCAACAAGGGTTTAGAAAACATCGTTCCTGTGAAACACAACTAGCTCTTTATTCACATGAAGTGCTGAGTGCTATTGACAAGGGATTTCAGATCGATTCCGTATTTTTGGATTTCCAGAAGGCTTTTGACACTGTACCACACAAGCGGCTCGTAGTGAATTTGCGTGCTTATGGAATATCGTCTCAGTTATGTCACTGGATCTGTGACTTCCTGTCAGAGAGGTCACAGTTCGTTGTAATTGACTGAAAGTCATCGAGTAAAACAGAAGTGATTTCTGGAATTCCCCAAGGTAGTGTTATAGGCCCTTTGCTTTTCCTAATCTATATAAACGATTTGAGAGAGAATCTGAGCAGCCGTCTTCGGTTGCTTGCAGATGACGCTGCCGTTTATAGACTAATAAAGTCATCACAAGATCAAAACAAACTGCAAAACTATTTAGAAGATATATCGGAATGGTGCGAAAAGTGGTAGTTGACCTGAAATAACGAAAAGTGTGTGGTCAACCACAAGAGTGCTAAAAGGAACGCGTTAAACTTCGGTTACACGATAAATCAATCTAATCTAAAAGCCGTAAATTCAACTAAATACCTAGGTATTACAATGACGAACAATTGAAATTGGAAGGAACACACAGAAAATATTGTGGGGAATTGTAACCAAAGACTGCGTTTTATTGGCAGCCTACTAAGGAGACTGCCTACACTACACTTGTCTCTCCACTTTTAGAATACTGTTGCGCGGTGTGGGATCCTTACCAGATAGGACTGACTGACTACATCGAAAAAGTTCAAAGAAAGGCAGCACGTTTTGTATTATGGTGAAATATGGGAGACAGTGTCACAGAAATGATACAGGATGTTTTTTTTTTTTTTTTTTTTTTTTTTGCGACGGAATCTTCTTACGAAATTCCAATCACCAAGTTTCTCCTCCGAATGCGAAAATATTTTGTTGACAACGACTTACATAGGGAGGAACGATCACCAAGATAAAATACAGGAAATCGGAGCTCGCACGGAAAGATATAGGTTTTCATTCTCCCCGTGCGCTATGCGAGATTGGAATAATAGAGAATTGTGAAGGTGGTTCGATGAACCCTCTGCCAGGCACTTAAATGTGATTTGCAGAGTATCCATGTAGATGTAGATGCAGATGTAGAGGACAGTCAGTGACGCTTTCTGACATAACCAGGCTCATGTAAATTTTGGCGGCAAGGCTGTAAATTGGGGGGGGGGGGGGCATTTTGTGTTGCGTTTTGGATGGGCTGCTGAACGGCGAATTGAATGCCTGTGATTGCCATTAAGAACCACGGACGGCCAATATTGGCGGTCTTGCAACTTAGTGGCATCGACGTGCAGTGGTTTTTCGGAGTTCCTTTGCAGATAGGAACTCTTCAGCAAGGACTCTCATCCGGACATTAGATTGGTAGGTCGTGGAGTAAGGACCGGTGTCTTCGGGGTGCCATTACTGTCTCACTAACCCAGGCAGAGTTTCTTAAATTCCGTTGCGGATGGCAGGTTGGAGTAACTTTGACTTCGGCAGTGTGATTCGTGTCGACACATCACCCGCGGTCCACAGTCCGAGAAGGACGTCTACAGACCTGATAGCAGCCTACAGACCAATTCGACGCTGATCGCTGCCGGCACAAACAACGAAATTGCTGACAGGTTAGCAGCCCCAGTACAGTAGGCACTCAGACAAGTTATCCGGACGCCCTCACCAGTATGCACGTCCGCATTGTGGCCGCAGCAGACTACACTTACAAGTGCACTCTGTTTATTTGCTTTGGTACTGAATCTCTGTTGTGGAATAGTAGTAATTCATTAAGTTCGGAATCATCATCCTTCTCAAAACCGATGACGGGGTACCCTAGTCACTCGTTAGCTTCTCACTTCAACGTTGCTAACTGATCGTTCTTAAGTACCAGTTGTATTTCTTTGTGCACAGATATGCGCATCTTTATATACACTAAGATGGTATCTGTTCTATCGCACATGTCCGAAAGAACAGATACCATCATAGTACATATATAGTTAAGGCTCACAGGCCACTTGACCATTTTCTTCTTCTGTGCGAATGCACAAACATAGCCCGAACTCTCTTCGGGAATCGGCAACGCACCGCGAGTAATGAGTATAAAGGGCGGGGGCAGTACGAATGTAGTGCGGGACAATACGTTGAGAATGTGGGTTTCGCGGGAGGCGCTCCAGAGACAAATCCCTGCAGTCGCGCTATCCTCTGTGTCCTCGGTGGCTCAGATGGATTAGCCGGCACGGTATCTCAGCGTGTTTACTCAGAGAGTTAGCTGCCCTCTGTAATAATAAATTTAAAAAACTGAGTTAATCGATCAACAACGAACTTAAACAGTTGTCTTACGACGTCCGCCCCGAGCAGATGCTACGATCAAAAGCCAAAAAAATGAGATAAAAAAAGATGGATAGAGCGTCTGCCACGTAAGCAGGAGATCCCAGGTTCGAGTCACACATTTTCATCTGTCCCCGTTGACGTATGTCAACGCCTGTAAGCAGCTAGCGGTGTTCATTTCATTGCAATGCCCATCTTTCTTATGTCATTTTGTTTCTGTGTAAAATGTCACCGAACGCTTCAGCGTAAGGAAACACCTAAATGACCATGGGAAAATTGCAAGCCATCTATCATAAGTCATTTTTTACTTCACAAGAGTCCAACAATCCCGTATTGGACAAATACCAAAAGCAGTAATAAAATACAAATGAATCAGGCACTCACTTCAAAATTCCTTAAGTTAAACCAGTTGATGATTAATTAGTTAATTTAAACGAATAAAATGCACCAATTTTTGAATGAATGATAAGGAAGTAGTACAATCAAATGTAACTCAAACACGCACTTAGCGCTGGACAAACAATGACAGCAATGATGCTACAGATTGCAATTCCAAGGCCTGCCAAATGGGGTGCTTGACATTAATAAATATAACATGCAAGAAGTGTAGTAGCTTGAAATTACACACGTCTGGTATCTGACGAGCTGAGTCCCGTTGAGTACAAATATTTTATGAAATGAGAAAAGGAGCAGATCTCGTCGCATCCAGTGCTTCAGCAATCACAGGAGCTCTGTGGGCATAATCAAGAGACTAAGGTGGAAATATAATATAAGGTTTCCAACTTTGCTTCCGCCGTTTTGCAGTTGACGGCATTAGTGGAAAGCAGTGGTTCAAGTCGTGGGTCGTAAGTGTCATACAGTAAGCTTAGGCATTTAAGAACATAACGCCATCAGATTTTTATTTGATTTTTGATTGCATCTTAATTACGGCTGAATATGGCAACTTACGAGTCCAATTCTCGTACTCTGCGGGAGGTTTTAATTTTCTGCTTTGATATGAAGAAAATTGTGGCTGACGCTAATAAAAAGCTGGGTAAGAGCTACGATGAGACGCCTATTAGTGACAGATCTTTGCAGAAAATTGTTTCCATGCTACAAGAACGGTGATTTTGACGTTGAAGACTTCCATGGTTGTGAAAGAGGAAGCTTTCGATGCTACTGCAACCGACGAGAACAATCAGAGGAGATCGTTATTGTAGTTGTCGTTGTTGTTGTGGTCTTCAGTCCTGAGACTGGTTTGATGCAGCTCTCCATGCTACCCTATCCTGTGCAAGCTTCGTCATCTCCCAGTACCTACTGCAGTCTACACCCTTCTAAATCTGCTTAGTGTATTCATCTATTGGTCTCCCTCTACGATTTTTACCCCCCACCCCGCCCTCCAGTGCTAAATTGGTGATCCCTTGTTGCCTAAGAACATGTCCTGCCAACCGATCCCTTCTTCTAGTCAAGTTGTGCCACAAATTTCTATTCTCTCCAATATCTTCTCATTAGTTATGTTATCTACCCATCTAACCTTCAGCATTCTTCTGTAGCACCACATTTCGAAAACTTCTATTCTCTTCTTTTCTAAACTATTTATCGTCCATGTTTCACTTCCATACATGGCTACACTCCATACAAATACTTTCAGAAACGACTTCCTGACACTTAAATCAGTACTCGATGTTAGCAAATTTCATTTCTTCAGAAACGCTTTCCTTGCCATTGCCATGTTACATTTTATATCCTCTCTACTTCGACCATCATCAGTTATTTTGCTCCCCAAATAGCAAAACACCTTTACTACTTTAAGTGTCTCATTTCCTAATCTAATTCCAACATCACCCGACTTTATTCGACTACATTCCATTATCCTCGTTTTGCTTTTGTTGATGTTTATCTCATTCCCTCCTTTCAAGACACTGTCCATTCCATTTAACTGCTCTTACAAGTCCTTTGCTGTATCTGACATAAATACAATGTAGGAGATCGTTATCGGAAGTAATTGGTGTGTTTGAGCCGAATACTGAAAGACAAACGACCACAGTACAATAATATACACGAAAAGGTGATTTTGAAGCATGGGAGTGCTCGACCCCATGTCGCAAAACCCGACAAAACATACCTGGAAATGTTGAAATGGGAAGTCCTGCCCCATCCACCGTATTCTCCAGACGTTGTTCCCTTTGACTAACAACTTCTTAGCTCAATGTCACACGACCTGGCTGCCCAGCGCTTCCTGTCATATGAACGATTGCAAAATTGGATCGATGCATGGATCTTCTCGAAAGACGCCCATTTCTTCCGCCGCGGGATTCGTATGGTGCCCGAAAGATGGAAGAAAGTAGTGGCCAGCGATGTAAGATGCTCATAATAAAGCCTCGAAATTAGAGAAAAAACGTCGAAAGCAAAGTTGTAGCCCCAGTAAAATACCGTTTAAGAAATTGAGTGTAACACCAATGATAAAACCATTCCCTTAAAATCAAACTTCAATCAAGGAAAACATGGAAGGGGCAGGTACTGCCAGTCAGGTTTGAGTAACATTTTTTAGATAAAATTTACGACCGATTGCTATGAAATAGAAACTCTAATAATGAGGGGTGCCGTAGCAAGCCGAGAGGCCGCAACGTCTCAGAGGCTACGGTGAGATGGGAAGCGCTCTCGTACACACCCGACACGGAAAGGCTACGCCTGATGAACCGATGGTTAACAGGTAACACCTCGGGGTAGCGCCTCAGAAAGCTACGAACAGCTCGGAAAGCCGAGAGCAAACAGGCAGACATATAATTCATGCATAAAAGTCATAGTACATATGAAAATGCTCAAACCTAGACAATAAACTCTATGTGAGTGTGGCCCCAGGCCCCAGCCACACCTCACGTGTTACAGCAACAATATTACACTAAGAACTACTAAGAGGATTAGCCGGGTAATCTTACAATAAAACGTAACAAGTTATGTAATAACCATGAAATCCAAGAGTACTCATAAACATTAACTCATGTGAGGTAAACGGTAACAGGCAAATCCTGTCAGCTGACACTCAGAAAACTGAAATTGTAATTATATTTAGAGCAATAAATATTAATTTTTTTGAAAGCGGTAAAATCTCACCAGAGTTATGGAACTCGGTTATCCAAATGAACCAAGATTCACTGGGCCGTTAGCATTTGCTTCCCATGACCGTAGGTAATTTTATAGTCGTTTCATCGGTCTGGGAAGGAATAACTTCTAGTACGGATAAGACTCAACTTCGACTTCAGTGGTTACTAATCCATATGGCAGTCTAGAACATATGGCAACTAATTTCAGACCCGAATGACAAGTTAAGCAGACAGTGAACACAATTAAAATAAATTTTAAAACACGTCAAATATGACACTCAGACAATTCCAAACACATGTACAAGAAGGTACATTTAATATTTAAAAGAGAGTGATGTAGAGCCACAGGCATTCCAGCGTTGAGGCGGTGTATTCAACATGGGAGCACATGTCTTAACCAAATAACAAATACCTTACCCCTGAAGGGATGATCAGACGGTATCAGAAAATGACAGTACTCTAACACCCACATCTTCAATTATGCCTCCTTAACCCAGGGTAAACCGGCTGCGTCGACGTTAGGTCCCAGTACTGTCGACCAACGCAGCTCTACCAAGCATCTGCTGCTTAGACAATAGTGCGCCCGTAAGCGCCAAGAACAGCTCACCGTACGTTACGTGTACCTGTTGTTTCTCTCTCTCTCCCTCTCTCTCTCTCTCTCTCTCTCTCTCTCTCTCTCTCTCTCTGACAAAGACCGACTACAAGCTCATGTGGCCAACAACACGTTCCAAGAAACAGCAACCAGAGACTCAACTAACAGACGAATGATGGTTCGCGCCAGTAAGCAAAGATGTAAGATGTAAGAACGCAGAACGAGCCGACACAGCTCACTATATTTTTTGTGAACAAATCTCGTGGTTATACCGAAACTCTCTATCATTTCAATAGCAAAGAAACCACATTTACTATTCTGTCCTCAAACTTAATTTTTTTTTTTTGGGGGGGGGGGGAGATATCAATCAAAGAATTCATTAATTGTGTAAAGCTCTAAATTCAAATTTCCATTGCATAGCAGATATAGTGATACCTCTTGGGGGTGGCATACGTCAAGGTAACATTCTGATACAGGTTTTTCATCTCACCACCTTGGTCACTTTCCTAATATCTAGACTCTGTCTTTGGTAAAAAATCTTTTACGAAGGTGCTGAGAAGCAGTTAGTTAATTGTTTAAATTGCACTGATGTGTTTTCAGTTCCACGTCAGTATGGAGTGCTGGCGTAAATATATTAAATCACGTGTTTTCTCTCCTTTCCATTTAACTGATTTAATTTATTGTAGATGAGTATGTTTTGTGGTTTCTGCAGCACATGCCATGTTTTGCTGACATTCAGCATTGCAAACAGTGTTGCGGGTAATTTTGGCTGTTTTTTTGAAACAAGTGTGCAGATATTCTTTAGGGTTACGTTTATGTGAAGCCTAGTTTTCCACCTCATTCTCGTAGTGTCATGTTCCAACTCTGCATGCTTGCTAACGTGAATCGAAGCTAGGTTAAAGCAAAGCGGGGCTCAGTTTGAACAGCATAGTACTATAGAGTACGCGCAGAATGAACATGAAGATTTATCTTTGGTGAGGTGGTATGCTATCCGACGTATGAATTATCCACGAACACCAGTAAAAGAAAGAGTTTGGTAATTAATCGTGCGGGGATGGACGAAATAAACGTTGTGAGGGAGGAGGAAGACTCGATCGACAGTGGTAGACATGCTCATTATATAGTCCAAATCCCAAACGACTCAGTTGAAACCCAAAATAGGTCAGCCCTACCACGTCAGTACAGTAGCGTGTGTGAAACACTTGTCTCCTCAGCAGCAGCCGTGACGGAGCATGAGAAGGAGCCGGATTTACTTTTCAGATTCTGAAGGACATGAAACAATTAGATAGAAAAAGAGAAGAGGAAACGATAGAATTGGGAAGAGAGAACAAGAAGCGAACGAATTAGAAAGGAAGGGACAGCAAGCAGAACAGAAGAGAGAACAAGTAGTGAAAGATAGACATGCGATTCAAGAACTCGGCGGAGACAATGACTAGCCATCTGATCAAGACTGGAGGCCAGGTGATGGTAGAAGATAGGATTGATATTGAAGCGAAGATTTCGTTAGGAGTAAAGAAGGAGGCTTTCTCAGCCAGAGCAGAAGTGGAAGGTTTCAAGACTATTGTAACACTGCTAGACGTGCCAGGCACACTCCAAACATTGTCACTTGAAATTCAGGACCAGATCGCAATTGACGGAACCTCACAAAGATTTGACTACGTGCAGAATCACGTAAATGAGTTAGAGCAAGAAATGCATAATGCCACATCATGTTCCGATGTGGCCAAGGAGGCTCATAGAATCGTGTCACTGATGGCATGTTCGGCGCTCACGGGCTCACCGCAAACCTTTGGGGACCAGGACATATGTGGCCTGGGTGGATTGCTAACTCTCGCTCAATTACATACCGCTTGGGAGATGCAGTGCAGAGTGCGATCACCACGGTAATGGAGGGCAGACTTGTGTCAATATAAGAGCTTTCGGGTATGGAAAGTGAAAAAATTGTCTGCTGTTCCTGGCTGTCATCTGGAGTACAATAGTTCCTAAATTGCGTTTGTGTTAGAAAACTCCCTCGAGCCTGAACTAAACATAGGGTGACCAACGCCTCAACTGTTCTTTTCTAACACCGAAGCCTACTTCTCGCCTTTACTCTGGGGATGTCGACGAGAGCTTAATTCAGGGACTGCAAGGAGTCGGCGCATGAAATGGACTGTTCTCGTCGACGAGACCTGTTCGCAGTGATTCCCTTAAACAGCTGTTCTCTAGATAGAGCGGTGCTGTCCCTAGTATCTCGTGAACGGATGTAGGTATGATCTTGCGATACGGCCGACGACCTCTTCCTGTTTCGTGTTTTGGTACCTGGTGGTCGGTAGGTCTTGGCTCGGCTCCTGGTGCTCTGGGGGTATACGAGGTGCTGCAGTAAAGTAAGGAGACTGATTTTCTTTTGCAAAATGTGGCAACCCTGCAGGCTTGCGTAGGCACAATATCTTTGACCTTGGCCTATAAGCTGCTTCTAGTCCAAGCAGTACATAGATGCAACTGCTCAGACGTGAGTTGTGCTGTAATAAGTTAACATGTGTTTGTGTCTCTCATCACGGAAATGGAGCCGCATAACATTTGGCAACGGTATGCCATTTCTTTTTTATTTAAATTGTGTGAAAACGCGACGGCAACTTACGGTAAACTTCAGAAGGCTTTTGGAGAGGAGCTTATATCAAGAGCTGAAGTTTTTCGTTACCATAAAATGTTTAGTGAAGGCAGAACGAATGTTGAAGACCTGAGTGGACGAGTATCAATCTCATGGACGGATGTCAACTTGGTCAGGTTGTGCGAACTCGAACGATCTGGTCGAAGATTATGCAATCGACAGGAGAAATCAAATTGATTCCATGTTTTTAGATTTCCAGAAGGATTTCGACACCGTTCCTCACAAGCGTCTTCTAACCAAACTGCGTGCCTACGGAGTATTGCCACAGTTGTGCGACTGGATTCGTGATATCCTGTCACAAAGGTCACAGTTTGTGGTAATAGACGGAAAGTCATCGAGTAAAGCAGAAGTGACATCCGGCGTTCCCCAAGGAAGTGTTATAGGTCCTCTATTGTTCCTGATCTACGTTAACGACATAGGAGACAATCTGAGAAGTCATCTTAGATTGTTTACACATGATGCTGTCATTTACTGGCTTATGAAGTCATCAGATGATCAAAACGACTTGCAAAATGATTTAGATTAGATATTTGTATAGTGCAAAAAGTGGCAAATGACCCTAAATAAAAAAAATCGTGAAGTTATTCACATAAGTACTAAACGTAATCAGCTAAATTTCGATTATGCAATATAGATAACATAGATAATATTGTGGGTAGAGGGAACGAAAGACTGCGATTCATTGACAGAACACTTAGCAGGTGCAACATGTCTACTAAAGATACTGCTTCAACCACGCTTGTCCGCTCTATCCTGGAGTATTGCTGTGCAGTGTGGGATCCACATCAGGTGGGACTGACGGATGACATCGAAAAAGTACAAAGAAGGGCAACTCGTTTTGTATTATCGTGAAATTGGGGGGATAGTACCACAGACGTGATACGTGAATTGGAGGGGCAATCGTTAAAACACATGTCTTGTTGTGACGGGATCTTCTCATGAAATTTCAATCACCATTTTTCTGCTCCGATATCGAAAACATTATGTTGGCACCCACCTACATAGGGAGAAATGATCATCACGATAAAATAAGAGAAATCAGGGCTCGTTTTTCCCGCGTGCCGTTGAATAGTAGAACGGTAGTGAGACAGCTTGAAGATGGTTCATTGAAACCTCTGCCGGGCATTTGTCCAAAAATGTTCCACAAAAATCTCACACTAGAAGAATTTTTAACTTCAAAACAAATTTCAGTACAACCACAGCCACCTTATTCACCAGATATCGCTCCGTGCGACTTTTCTCTATTTCCAAGAGTCAAAACAACAGTGGTCAAGAGACACCATTTTCATACAACGCAAGATGTCCAAAGAGCTGTGACGAGGATCTTGGAGGATACTACAGAAGATGAGGTCCAGAAATATTACCATCAACAGCAGAAGCGCTGGAAAAAGTGTGTGCAGTCAGAAGAGAGCTATTTTAAAGGAGACATCCGGCCGGAGTGGCAGAGCGGTTTTAGGCGCTACAGTCCGGAACCGCGGGAATGCTACGGTCGCAGGTTCGAATCCTGCCTGGGGAATGGATGTGTATGAGTCCTTAGGTTAGTTACGTTTAAGTAGTTCTAAGTTCTAGGGGACTGATGACCTACGAAGTTAAGTCCCATAGTGCTCAGAGCCATTTGAACCTTTTTTTTTTTGGGAGGCAACACTAAACTTGACTAAAACGGTAAGTACATTTTTTTTTAACATCAGTCTTATTACTTTATTGTCGCACCTCGTACTTGAAAATCTCGCATGGCTGCCACGGACCGTGTGAGCGTCGATTTCTGTTACTCGCACACTGCAGCCACTATGCGTGTTGCGGCTGTGCGACTGCGCAACACGACAACCTGCAGACTGGAGTGTCTGACTCCGGTAGAACTGCGAGCAAGAGGGCAGAGTTGGCAATCTATCGAATATACTTGGTGTCGGCGTCGACTTTTCAAAATTTGCTTGGTAATGGGAGCTCTTTGCAGCTGAAGGTTTGGTAATGTCAATTCAATGGACATTAGAGAGAAAATTATAATTCATTTGTGGACACATAGGGAGGACAGCATAAGAGAAAAGAGTAAGTGCTTTTTAATTTGTTATTCGAAACTTCGGTAACTTGAGATTTACACTACCAATAGATGTACCTGTAAACTATTAAAATATCACAAATAATGGAGAAGTACGTTTAAAACAGTTTTAAAGTGAATAGTGCACGGGTTAGATACCCAAATCTCGCACCGTCTCACGTGCCGCTCATCCATGAGTGTTGCTGCTAATCTGCGCATTTTATGCTGCACTTTTCGCCTTTTGAAACATTGAAACATCTCATACCTCAGTTCAGTGTGACGATTAACGCCCACTCTCATTATATATTTTCGTATCACGTGTAGTTTGTAGTTTAGAAAATCAAATTACAATTACTTCGTCATGGATGCTGCTTTCTGCTCCTCGTGATAACAAAGTTGCAGAGAAAGTGCGACAATTTTGCTTCCCTGTTCGCATTTTGAAACATCTCATATATAATTTGTGTAAGATAGTTGTTGTCCTACCAAATTATGTATGTATATATCATGTGTTTTTCTTAGATTAGAAAATCAATTTCCAATGCTTCGGCTGTACGCACCATTGTGTCTTCCGAGCGACCGCGAATATTACTGAGGAGCTCCAAGTATTTCCTGTCCTGTTTTCCTTTTTTAACATGTGATACTTTAGTTCAATAACAATTCATGCGCTTCAGATTCTACAGAGCGTCTAAAAAAAAACAGCTATTGGTATCTTGTGTGGGAAAGCAAACTGATCGGTTTCCGAGAAGGCACCCATATCCCGAAACGCAGGGTTTGCGCGCTGTAGAGCATCGAACTGCGGTAACTAACGGTTGTGGGAGTTTGTTGTGACTCGTTTTGGTGTCTGGATAAGGAAGGTATTCAACACTTTACCTATCAGTGTACTACTGCTGGACGACCTCATCCCAGTAATAATCCTGCATAAGCGGTACATTCCTTCACAGAGTCTTGCGCGCCTCCTGCTACGGATCTTGCACGGTCTGCCATTGCAGTAACGTTGTTGACAGCGGAGCGACATGTGTCAGTACACAGCTGTGGAAGTGACGGACATGCTGCTTGCATACTGCAAAGCGGATTGCAGTGATAGAGCTGCCGCAAGATTGTATGCGAAACGTTCTCCAGACAAGGGTACCACACATCATTCCACGTCCTCAGCCATCGATAGACGCCTCAGAGAATTCAGAAAGTGGCACACAGCTCTTTCCGCCTGAGGTGTGTCCACTCTACAGTAGTAGCACTTCTTCCCTGGTAAATTCGAATTCTATCCCTAGTCTACTGTTTGTCCTAAACGTGATATGGGTCATACAAACAGTACAGTTGGAGGAGGACTTGCTAACAACGTTCGAAAAGGACCCAGCACTCACCACGTGTCACAGGCGCTGCACAAGGGTAAAAGTGCTGTTTCGCTTGTTGTCCATGAACACCTGTTACGTTCATAACATCTGTAGAAATTTCAGACATTGTCGGAGGAGGACTACACACCACGAATCTGGGCAGTGATATTTGCAGCAATGCATAATCCAGCCTCAATTTCTGGGCTTAGTGCTTTACTGGAGGTGGCATATTAAACTTGCACTACACAGAACTTTGTGCAGCCAAAAATCCGCAGGTGCAGGTGATTCAAAATCGCCAACAAAAGAATGGTTCTCGCACATGGGCTAGAATAATTTGTGGCCATATGATTGGGCCATATCAACTGTCAAAGAGAGTAAGAGGACCAATCTACCTCACATTTACTGGAGATGTTCTGCCTACCGTTTGGATCTAATGCCACTAAATGTTCGTACGGCCATGAGGCTGTAGCACGATGGAGTTCCTGCACACTTTGATGTCAATGTGCGGAATAACTTCAACGTCGCAGATCCGAATTGATGGATTGGTGGAGGTGGATCAGTATCATGGGCAGTGTGGTCGCCAGATCTGACACCTCTCGTTTATTTTCTGTGGGATAGTATTAAGAATATGGTGTTGGAACACCTGTAATGTCAGCGGAGGTCCTTATTGTTCGAGTCCACATAGCGACGGAAATGCTTCAAGACAACGGCACATATTGGCTCATGTCGGCGAGGATCGACACAGCGAATGTACGTACGCGGTAAGAATCCCGTTTGTAATGTTGACAGCGCGATGTGCAGCTCCTGTCCGGTTTATTGACCTGATGTACATCCGTCTGAGACTTCGATGCTCTCCAGCGCCCAAATCATACGTTTCTGAAAATGGTTTCCTTCCTGATAACCGATCAGTGTGCCTTCCCGCGCAAACATGTCGTTGTTCTTTTGGGAGATGCCTTAATATGTTTGTGCCATTTATATTAAGTACTTTGGGAAACTTATTATATAGACCTGTTAATAGAAAGGAACCAGAAGCAGGTAAAAGCTGCAACGCTTTCCGACATCACAAAGAAAAGCAGATAACGCTCGTGCTGCCAGTGATCTTGAAACATGGAGAACATTCTATTGTGCACGTTTAACTGCTCCTGCACCCAGGCGTACATGCATTCCCTTAGCCATCAGGCGTTCGTGCCTGCCGGGCGTAAATGAATGGCCTTAGCCATCTGGCCGTTCTATGTGCTGGGCATACATGAATGCACACAACCATAAGGGCGCTCTACCTGCTAGGCGTGTATGTAAGCCGGTAGCCATTAATGAGTTAAGAAAGACCTAATTCCTGGATGCACCATGCACTGAGTGCGAAATAATTAAATCCTGCTTCTCAAAACTCATGATAATTACCATCACGCTCTGGTAGGCAAGTGTAGCGATAATAACGAATCGTTTAAAAGCTCACTGCGCAAACTTGAGCTCATACGTGAAGTGCAGAACCCGAGCGAAAGAAAGAGAAATCACAGTGGGAATGTACAGTCTGCCACTAAGAAATAAACAAGCAGCGAACGAGAGGGAAGCGCCTTTAGGAAGAGAAGGTTATAAACGAGCGGACTCCGATTGAAGGGGAGACTGGAACCATTTCAGTGATGGGAATAACGGGCAACAGTATGGTCCTAACTGGTGAGAGAGCATCACATGTCACCAGGGATCTTAGGTGGTATCGCACCCACGAACAACGAAATCGCACCCCCACAAGGAACTGACATTAGTCACGTGTGAGAAGGGCTCAGGAAACTTCAGCGACGTTTATTGGAGTGAACTTTATTCGTATTTTCTGGGTTGTGAGGACTTACTTCAGTTATAGAAGAGAAGAAAGAAACTAAACAGGAGCTCCACCGTCTTATAAATGTCACCAAAAAGGGTCGTTCGGCTGCGCAAAATTCTAGAGAGTGGCAGCTACATCAGTGTGATATTAGAGGCAGCTTACCAGAGATGCACTGAGAAGCAAGGAGAGGATCGTGTTTGGTGGCTAGTATCCTCTTTCTATAACACAAACTGCACGCATGACTTAACAGGGTTCTTTACTCGTAAGAATAGATTTTAATTTAGTCCGGGCATTGTGGTACACGCTCTTACGTAATAGTCCACATTAGCCTCATTGTTGGTGAAGTACACGTCCCACTACGCACACTACTCTGGTCGTTAGGTACTCACTGACTCTCAACTACCGACTCATGCCTCGACTAAGTGACTCACTGGATGACTGACTGACTGGGCTGCGACTGAAGACTGAACTTGGTGACAAATTGGACGCGGTGGCGATCTAAATAGTGGCGGCCGAGAGGGCGTTGGCGACGCCTTTCTTGCGAGTTTGTCATTGGCCTCTCTCCTGACGCGCTCGCTTGCTCCGGTGTACTGCTGAGATACCTTCGAAAGACATGTGAGAAGTGAGGCGCTACTCCATTGTGCTTAAAGGCAGGCGTTAATTGGCATCAAGTGAACATCTGACGCAGTACACATCACATTATCTACCCCGTTGCAGACCAGGACAAGTAACTGTGAGATATTTCTCTTTCCTTCAGCAGATGTTGAAGCGTTACTCATTTGAATTGAAACCATCGCAGAACGGAATCAGTAAGTTGGTTCCTAGTTCAAAATATTATATACTCATTCCCCTCTACAAGTCCTAGAAGATCGTAACGGGATTTTCCGAATATCCTGTATAATGTGTTTGATGGGCTATGATAACGACCATTGCAAATATGTTATAATACACGCCTTTGATGCCATCAGAGACAGTTAGAAAGAGGTATCCTGGGGTTGCTCATTGTTCACATTCAACAGTTTACTGTTAGGGGGAAACATCGCAAACTTATTCTCATTTTGCCTCAGCTGTGTTGCATCAATGTTTTAAGTGATGTTTTATAATAATAAAAAAAATAAATGATGATATATAATTAAATGGAAATAATAATGAATAGTAAAATTGTATTATTAGTAAATGTTTTGCGTGTATGAAATTGGGGTATTTGGACTTCTTCTCTTACAGGCAGCCGACTCCAAGTATACCAGTGAGTCTCAGAATGAAATAAACCCTCCAAACTTGGCTACACTTCTATTCAATAAAAATTTTTAATACTGGTTTTAAGTATTCTCTTATTCAGAATCAGATACAATACAAAACACTCGTAGCATGTCATGTGCAGCGCGATAGATCTCAACCATCCTTCTACATACAAGAGAGTCAAACAAAATCATGTACAAAGCAAGTGAATGATGTTTTTTGTTCATTTGTCTGCGCCTTACCGCGAATTCATAGTTACAGTTGTTCTTTGCTTCGAGCAGTATCGCTGTTTCATTTTTTAAAATATGTTTTAACTTTACCATATCCAGAGGCGGCGGGCGGGGGGGGAGGGGGGGGGGGAGGGTACCTACACAGTGAGTACGTGCACACCTCACATGTGTTGCACAAAAATTTATTTCGTGGAAGTTTCGATTGAGTGTGGGCTCGTCTCAGATGCTTTGCGGCGAAAATGGTTTAAATGGCTCTGAGCACTATGGGACTTAACATCTGAGGTCATCAGTCCCCTAGAACTTAGAAGTACTTAAACCTAAATATCCTAAGGACATCATATACATCCATGCCTGAGGCAGGATTCGAACCTGCGAACGTAGCGGTTGCGGGGTTCCAGACTGAAGCGCGTAGAATCGCTCGGCCAGACCGGCCGGCTAGGACGGTTTACATGGGTCCATTAGTTTACTTATCCATCATTAGTTAGCAGTTAGTACGTCAGTACTTTATAAATAGCTGTATGTCCTCTGTTACATAGCGTAAGGATTTTTTTTATATACTTCGGTGGTATAGTGGTATGCACACATATAGATGGTGGTAGTATCGCGTGCACAAGGTATAAAAGGGCAGTGCATTGACGGAGCTGTCATTTGCACTCGGCTGATTAGTGTGAAAACGTTTCCTACGTGATTATGGCCGCACAGTGGGAATTAGCAGTCTTCAAACGCGCAGTGGTCGTTGGAGCTAGACGCATGGGACACTCCATTTCGGAACTAATAAGTGAATTCAGTATTCTGCGATCTACAGTGTTAAGAGTATGCCGAGAATACAATGTTTCTCGTATTAACTCTCGTAACGGACAGCGCACTGGTCGGCGTGTAATTGAACTGTGAAGTTCCAATTACGAACATGTAAAGCCAATATAAAAGCTGCTAGCTCTTTATATTAGCGGTTAAATTTCGTAAACATTCCTAGCGACAGAGAGCTGCGACGTCCGCCTAGAATTGTTAGTGCTAATAGACAAGCAACACTGCGTTAAGCAACACATAAATCAATGTGAGACGTGCGACGAACGTATCCGTTAGGACAGTGCGGAGAAATTAGTCCTTAATGGGCTGTGGCAGCAGACAACCAACGCGAACGCCACTGCTAACAGCACTACATCGCCTGCAGCGCCTATCTTGGACTCGTGATCATATACAGTGGACCCTGGACGACTGGAAAGCCGTGTCTTGGTCAGATGAGGCCCGATTTCAGTTGGTAATAGCTGGCGATGGGGTGCGAGTGTGGCACAGATCCCACGAAACCGTGGACACAAGTTGTCAACAAGGCACATTGCGAGCTGTTGGTGGCTGCAAAATGGGGTGGGCGGTGTTTGCATGGAATGAACTGAGTGCTCTGGATTTTCGAGTACTTACAGGCTATCTGGAGCCATCTTGGAGCCCAAACAGCCATGGATTTTTTTACGGATGATAGTGGACCATGTGACCAGGCCTCAATTTTCACGGTTGGTTGGAAGACCATTCGGACAACTTGAGTGAATGGTTTTGGTCATCCAGATCGCCCGATGTGAATCCCATCTAACATTTATGGGAGACAATTCCTACACAAAATCTTGTACTGCAACTCTTTCGCAGTTTTGGACGGCTGTAGAGGCAGCCTGACTCCGTATTTCTGCAGAGGACTTCCAACGACTTGATGACTGCATGCCACGTCGAGATGTTGCACTGTTCCAGGGAAAAGGAGATCCGTCACGGTATTAGCAGGTATCTGATGGCTTTTGTGACCTCTGCCTACATCACAATAACGCAGAATTTTCATCCTTTTTATGTAAAGTAGCAGCAGTTATTGTAACTTTAAGCCATTTTCCTTATTTTTGTCACATTTTTCTTGTAAGGCAATAGCATAATTGTAATGTCGGTGTATCATCTCTGAATCTTAAAATTACTACTTGCTAACCAAAAGTTATTAATCACAATTAATACAAAAAATGTAAAGTGGAAGTAGGTGAAAGGAGTAACCGGTGAAATTACACACAATTTTCAGTAACACTCTTTATTGAAATTTGGTGCAAGATTTTACGATATTTAAAAAAAAAAAAAAACAGCAATCATTTAACGAATAAGTCACAATTTACGATAGGAAAGAACTTTTAAATTATTAAATTATTATAAATAATTTCACGCCAGTAAAAGGCAAGTACAGGCAAGCAGTTTAACGTATACAACACGACGCTGTATAATATTTCAAGCACAGCTAAATTACGGGTGGATTTCACTCCATTAATAAATGAATATAATTGATTCGAATATATGACTTTACTTTTGGACAGACAAATTTCCCATTTCAGCCGAACTCGTGAGTCATGAACACGGGGCTGAGGGGACACTCACAGTTAATAACATTAACATTTCAAAAATATGTAAAAAACAATCATCATCATCATCATTTAAGACTGATTATGCCTTTCAGCGTTCAGTCTGAAGCATAGTCCCCCTTATAAAATTCCTCCACGATCCCCTATTCAGTGCTAACATTGGTGGCTCTTCTGATGTTAAGCCTATTACTTCAAAATCATTCTTAACCGAATCCAGGTACTATATAAAAAACAAATTTTACAGATTTCTGCCAGTCAACTTATGGCAAACACACACACTCGCAAGATAGGACTTGCGATTCATTTACAATATTCTCCTTTCAAGGCAACAATTTCTACCCGTAATGAAATGGCAAACTTTTGCACGGCAAGAAACACACTAATAACCATCTACCTGTATAAAACACATAAGCACGTTGAGTAAAAGCCTTAAAAGGTATTGAATTGGA
Source organism: Schistocerca gregaria (assembly GCF_023897955.1). Taxonomy (NCBI): domain Eukaryota; kingdom Metazoa; phylum Arthropoda; class Insecta; order Orthoptera; family Acrididae; genus Schistocerca; species Schistocerca gregaria. The sequence continues at coordinate 200,365,993 of NC_064922.1, forward strand.
AAAAAACACACAACTGTTTTTGCTGACTAGAAAAAATATAAGAAATCCACTACGCCATACATTAACAAAAAAATGGTTCGAATGGCTATGAGCACTATGGTCATCAGTCACCTAGAACATAGAACTACTTAAACCTAACTAACCTAAGAACATCACACAACACCCAGTCATCACGAGGCAGAGAAAATCCCTGACGCCGCCGGGAATCTAACCCGGGATACATTAACAACCTTGCTTGATTGTAGACAAATGTACATAAACAGAAATTTACGTAAGTTAGAACTTCCAGATGAGCAGGAAATCGTTATGCAATTGACTAATTCTTACCACGAGGCAAAAGGAATTTTTCTTCTTTCCTAGAGTACCTTGTACACGTGAGTCCATTAATACTAGTTACGGCAGGCGAGAGAATGGATCAGGTCTTAGTGCCTTGCATTTTCAACAGTACAGTCATTGGTGCCTTAGACTTTCTCAGACATGGCAGAGGCTAACAGTCGAATAAACCCGTAGGTAAACTGGGAGGGGAAAGAAGCAATCCCAACCACAGATCTACTCTGATTCCCTCCCCCCCCCCCCCCCATTCTTTGTTCCTCAAAAGGGGACAAACGGACCACCCTTTCTAATATTACCACATTCCCGAGGGTGGGCGGACGAGAATAAATGGCGGGAAACCCCCAAAATCTACGGCTGGTATAACTAACAAGACTAACTAAATTGCATTCAGTTAAACTTGATAAAATCTGTTAACACTCAATATTCAACTTCTGGTGCGTTACGACTCCAAGGACTGAACCAACGCAGCACCTCCAAATGCTCTGCCGAATCGCCCGCTGCCAGCCGTTTCAACGGACGCCGGAATGCGCGCCGATTTTTAGAACCTCCTCGCCGGCCGACAGCATACGGCCTAACTGCAAATTAGGTCCCTCGCGAACCCACGCTGAGGAAGACTCCTTTCGTGACGAACAGTTAACGCCTCATATCACGGAGCCGCTGCTCGCGTCGCTTACGCTGATGCCGCGGTCTGCGTGCTGTCCCTGTAGCACTGGCAGAGAAGTCGCTTCTTGATGCCCCGACTGCCAACTCTCCACGAGAGCCCACACACGCTAACCGCCCACTCTTACCCTTTCCCGCTAGAGGGAGACACCGAAGCCTTCAATTGCGACAACGGTACCACCCCCAGAAAACGGAGGGCGACAGTGTCACGCTACGCGCTGCGGCGCGCTTTCCAAAGCTAACTCTACTACGGCTCAATATCGGGAACGAAGACAGGCAGGAACGGCTTTAGCAATGTGAAGTTGGAGAGCAGAGAAGTGCATCAGAGCGCACAAACGAGTTGCGAAGGTCTACGTTATCGAGTATCGGACCTGGAGAGAGGTGGCAGGCGCGCGTCAGCCTCACTGAGCGGCGACGCGACCCAACCAACATTCCTCGGATGCTCAAGGGCGCGCGCGACAGGGATTCCCCATCGGCGCTGCCCGCCGCCGCCTACCTGCGGGCGCCAGCGAAGGAGTCGTGGGGGCAACAAGGCCGTCCCGTTGCCGCGAGCGGCAGACAGATGTTCTGTCAACTGTACGGGCGTTGACCCTGGAAATTGGAAATTTGTGGTAAGTCCTATGGGACCAAACTGCTGAGGTCACCGAACGCTAGGCTTACACACTACTTAATCTAACTTTAACTAACACGCACCAATGCCGAAGGGAGGACTCGAACCTCTGCCGGCGCGAGGGTGGGGGGGGGGGGGGGGGGGAGTTGACCGCGCAACTACCCTCAGCAGCGCTCATCCTGGGCATGCCCCATCATCGAGATGGTGAACGTCGATCTTTCGACTCTCTTTCCTGGTGAAGAATGTAATCGCCGTACGGCGACCCTACCACTAGAGTCGTATTACCATGAACGTCTTCGAGTCCTTATATTGAAGCGACGACTAAACGTACTAGTCACGCATGTTTATTATGTACTAGTGACTGTAGATTGATTTTATTTTTCCTAAAGTGGAGACAGACAGCATAATCATTCAACAGAACTAGATATGAAAATATTCTCACAAAATTCTTCCAACATCGAAAGCCTATACGTCTTACGACTGTACCTGTACCGTCGAACGCTTTGTGATCATCAGATGGACAAGTTCCTTGTCCTCTGATACGATGCTCAATACGGTTCTTTTACTCTGACGACCCTCAGAATCTAAATACAACAGAAACATTTTTTCTCCTGCACTGGGAAAGAAAACATCTTTCGAATAACTTTTAACATGGTCAAACGTTTCGTTTTTAACCAGATCTCGATGCTGTTACAAGGCCATTTGGGGCTTCAAAAGCGGATTTTCGAGTTCTCGGTTCAAACCCACTATTATTTTCTTTGAAAACTGTGAGAAGGTGAGTGACCAATGTCAAAAAAATCGTTTTTTGTTTGAGATTGTTACAGAATTAAGTTATACTGTTTGCCCTCAGAATGTTAGATATCAATGTTTATACATATCATCGTTTCGAAGATATTGCATCGATATCTAACATGCCAGTTTACCTTCCGGGGATGTGTTTTACACCTTAGAAGTGAAATTGGGCAGAATCAAAAAAATAGGCGTCCCATTATTTTGCCTCCTTTACACGCCCGTCGCGTTTCATCACGATCGTTTATTAACACTTAAAAATGTTCCCGTGCAAGGTTACTGTAGAATGTGGCTTTGTTAGAAACGTGCTTTCCCCGTCCCAATATTAATATGTGAAGGCGCTTTTCCTCGTTACCAACTGAAGTTTAGCAGCGCTAGAATGTGCTGCTCGAGTGAGATGTCATTCTTCTTGCTGTTTGGTTTCAGCAAGTTTCTGTGCACTAGTACCTGCATGAACCTTACCGAGTCGAGGAAACACAATGTAATGTTCTCTGTCATCCTCTCGAAAACGAGATAGACGTTTTGGTATTATAAGCTATAACCCTAACCTGGTCATTGGGCAAGCCGCATTCAGACAAAGTTTCAACTTGCAAGTAGGCACGTACCCGATCAGATTGTTGGAAAGTGTGTGTTTGTCTGGGAAGCTAATAACTTATACTGCACGAATTATGCACTGCACCACAGGATTCACTGGTGAGACGTCATTGATCCATTCGAAGTTTTTCAGGTGTACTATCTAATGGCTTATCACAGATATAACATTTAACTTCATTCTTATACAATGTTTGAACTTCGGGTGCTTTAACTAGAGGAACAGTGATGTCATAAATATTGGCAGTTCCCTCTGCAAATTCTTCAAACTCAGAGAGAAAACATTTCGCTTGTTTTTATCAATATATGTCTCTAAATGGTCAAGAGATGAGTCATACTAACACACGTCTTCGTAAGCGACTGCAAATTATGCATGTTGTTCTCTAACGGTGCTACGTGACGTAACTGCATTTCCCACACAGCGTACCAAAGGTTTGAGTAGCCACTCTAAATCACCATACACAGCAAACGATTCTCGTTCCTTGCGGAGGAAATTCTTAAATTTCAGGAATTCATTATCTTTTGCAGGTATATCTATACATAGCCGAGCTTTTGTAGTATCGCTGCATTGATACTTGGTAAGTATTTCGATTGTGTAAAATTCGTTCAAGTATGTTCATTTAACTGAGGCGAAATAAGGCAAGATATGTTCTTTGTCCAGAAGTAATGCTGTATGTCGCCATCAGTGATGAGCAATAAATCTGCATCTTTTTGTCGACGAAAGAATTCGAAGAGGGGGCCTACCGTTTCATATCTAGCCTTCTCATTTTTTTGTCATTTTGGACTTATCCGATTTTTAAGTACTTTGAACAAAGCTGCTTTCAGAGCATAAATGATTCACTTCTAGATACTATCAATAACTGCCCTAGAACTGGTACCTCTTGAGTATTGAAGAAATCAGTCTTTTGTTAAGGTCCTAATGGGAACCTGTCCATTGTCACAGCTGACATTATTTCTTGTGTCAGCGTGTGGACTGTAAATAAAACGAATTGACTGTAAGAAGGTATGACAGAAAGTACATTGACATATTAGAGTTTTAGCGGATATAAGCTAATAATTACTTTGCAGTGGTGGTTACTGGGGGCGGGAAAGCCTGGGGAAAGGTATTGAAGATCATTCACCAAGACAGAACAATATACTGTTCCCTGAAGTAAGATTAACAAAAATTGAAAATGTTTGATAACACAGCAGTAGATATAAAATGATCAAGCAATGGCGCTCATGAGTGGTAGTGCCTCTGAGGACAGAACTAAAACCCAGAAGTCGCCAAATAGTCTGGACTTGACACAGAACGCGCTGTCAATATAACGTCAACATCAGATACTTCTAAAACATACACACAGATACCTTAAAGAACAAATCCCAACAAATTAATTTTTAAAAAGAAACAAACCAACAAGGTTCGACCCAGCCAGTTAATAATCACCTCAAACACAAGTTACATTCCTCTAGGAATGATAAGATCAGATAATTTATACACAAGGAAAGTTCCATAAGCAACAGTGAGTTTTAAGTAGTTGAAGCCCTACTTACGTACTACAAAACAGTGAGATTTAAACAAGTTAAGCGCAAGGTAAATTACGAGAAATAAGATAAGTACAACTGAAAGGCCAGGTAAAGTTTATTAAAGACTCTGAGGTCTGCATACTCTCCCCTTTCGAATGACTCACTGTAATGGGATGTAAAAGAAATAACAACCACTTCAAAGTTTGCATTGCCGCGAGGAGTCACCAAAACAGTCACAATTGCTATGGAGCTAAAACTCTGTAATGTAGTGATTTCAAATCATTAACAGAACAAAACATCATCTAGCAGAGGTGTCTGCTCACAGACGATTTGCAGTCAGTGACGCAGGTAAGTAACCTTGAAACGTCCCCTTAGAAAAATTATACACGACTGTGCTTAAACTGACACACAATATTTTTAGCGCAACGCAATCTGACTTTCAATAATCCCTACAAAAGAATGGCCCTGACTAACATTAACCTACACCTTTCACAAATCACTTACCTCACAAAAAATCTTCGTTACTCGAACTACTGCAATACACCGAGCACCACTAATGCCAGCTAAATAAAAGATTCAAACTACCGGAAGGCACTAACTACTGATAGGCACAGTTAGCAAATGAAAGTTTTTAATAGAGAACAAACAATGTATTTACCTCAATAATCACAATATATATATCTATATCAGTTCATGAGAACAATTCTTACAAATTTCAAAACTCCGCCATCTCTCTCCCCACGTCCACCACTGCTAGCGGCTCACCTCCAACTGCGCAACGCTACGCGCTGTTAGCATCCAGCTGCCGCTGCCCAACACTACAATGACAGACAACAATGCAAACCAGCCACAGACTGCACACGGCACAGCCAGTGATTTTTATACAGAGCGCTACGTGGCGGCGGCGTTACCAATAAAAAAACCTAAACAGCCTACTTACATAGCCCCCATGCTCCCCACAAAAAAATTTACAAATTGTTTTGGGCAGTGGCCAATACAGATTTGAAAAATTTTTTCATAATTACAATGACAAAGAAATGAAATGCACACACTTATCGATACAATGTTGGTCGAAAGCTAAAATTTTCTCACAGTCCAAAAAGACAGTCCTGATCATTCATCAAAGTAAAATTGCAGTGTTTTTCTCAAAGTCTGAGTAGTCGAAGAAAATGCACATGGAAGTAGTGGATTTCCATGCAGTCTTGAAGAAGTAGTGTTGTCCTTCCAACGGAAAGACAGTGCTGACTCTTGACATGCTGAGAGGTAATGGGCCACAACAGAGCAAACCCACAGCAGAGTCAGTCGAAGTTTTGAAGAATATTGGTAGGTAGGTCCACACAGAGTAGACCCCTTGTAGTCCTGGTAGAGATTACGGTATTGGTGGGCCCCCAGGGATGCAGACCCACTGTAGACCTTGTAGAAATAATGGTATTGGTGGGTCATCAAAGGTGCAGACCCACTGTAGTCCTTGCAAAGACAGCCAGCAGCCATCTGTTGCAACTGTGCAGGTGCACAATCATCATCGAAGAGTCTTGCAGACAATTTTGCAAGTCCTTGAACCACCACTTGTGCACTCACAAAGTTTTTTTCTAATTGTCCTTAGAACCAGCAATGCTGTTAACCAGTCCCTTGCTAAATTAGTAACATACTTGTAAATACAATCAGTCCGTACTCCTCACATATTGTGCATACATTATGACCAACAGAAATGTGTGCAGTGAAATGAATGCTTACAAGATACTTAATTTGAGGAGCTGGTGTCAATTACAGTTTTATAACATAAGAATACAATAACAAAGGTACAAAATACATCATTAAAGAACATAACAATACAGATAACATTTGCAGTAATACAGGCTTTACAAAAGAATAGAGATAACATATAAATTAATGTGTTACAAAAATTACGACATAAGTACATACATAAAAGATCAGAATAACTTTTGAAACATCAACTTCACACATGAGCATTAGAACAAAACAGAATAAATAATGTGTAAACATCTTTACAAAGTAAATAACATGTTATTAATGCAAATTATATTTGAGGATAACAGTATTCCTCATCATAGTGAATGTAGCTTAGTACTAGAAGAGTAAAAATTCTATGAAACATTACACAGAGACAGGAAGAAAATAAATAGACAAGGGTACACAAACACATAGTGGGATAACACAAAAGGAAAGGACAGAGTTTGTTTTCAGTGTAACGTTTGGTTCTGCAGTCCAACCAAAAACTTCATTCTGTAGATCTTTCGTCATATCTCAACATTTGTTTCCACCAAAAATATCCTATCCAAGCACGCCTTCTGTATTTTGCTCACATCCTCATTCAAAAATAGTTTTTCTCCACTGTACACTACTTTTTTGGCCAAATCATTTTCTTATAGCTTCTCAATGCATTTCTTCCAATTCATCACAACACGTTCTCTTTTATAGTCTACCTGCTCTTAAGCTAACTTAAATCTACTGAGCTCAGATGCTAAACTAACGGACGAGGCAATGCAGCAGCACAAAACAATTAATACAAGCAATGACAAAAAAAATGCAAGTAAGCAAAGCAAGCAGCAAGAAATGTAGTAACTTATACCTAAACATGACAAACCCACAAGCAGAAAAAAAATAGTACACTAAAGACAACAACGCAGATAAGGGAAATGTATATTCACATCTTATGGCCAATATAATTAAAATGGTGCACCACAAAAACTTATTGTAAAAAAATATTACCATGTACTTGAAAAGAAAATTCTGTATACAATTCCTGTGAAGGGAAATGTCTTTTTGTGCTCCTTCTTTTTTTTTAAGTACATCATAAAGTTATTATTTACTGGATCTGTAGGGACAAAATATTTATATTAGTAGATCCATCAAATTTTATTGTAACCAATGCTGCAGTGCAGCTAGAAACTAGATATTAAACAAAATGAGTAAATAAATGCATAAAGCAAGCCATATGGCATTTCTCTCAACTAGCAGGACAATAGCCATGAAATGTTTCTCATCGTTTCATTAGGCATTTTAGTAAATATCATAAATCAAGAGCTCCACAGTGTAATCATGTGTTTTCAAGTTTGGGCGAGTCGTATTTGCGATGCTTTCTACAAAGGAATGTCAATAGCGAGTTTAATGGCCTCCTTTTTTCTTCACCTGTGCCTCTGAAAGGAACACACTAATGACTTTTTCTCAAGGCGGCTCCCACACCTGGCCGCTCACAACCCATTGCGTCACGGTCACTTACCTTTCTTACCGAAATACACTCCTGGAAATGGAAAAACGAACACACTGACACCGGTGTGTCAGACCCACCATACTTGCTCCGGACACTGTGAGAGGGCTGTACAAGCAATGATCACACGCACGGCACAGCGGACACACCAGGAACCGCGGTGTTGGCCGTCGAATGGCGCTAGCTGCGCAGCATTTGTGCACCGTCGCCGTCAGTGTCAGCCAGTTTGCCGTAGCATACGGAGCTCCATCGCAGTCTTTAACACTGGTAGCATACCACGACAGTGTGGACGTGAACAGTATTTGCAGTTGACGGACTTTGAGCGAGGGCATATAGTGGGCATGCGGGAGGCCGGGTGGACGTACCGCCGAATTGCACAACACGTGGGGCGTGAGGTCCCCACAGTAAATCGATGTTGTCGCCAGTGATCGGCGGAAGGTGCACGTGCCCGTCGACCTGGGACCGGACCGCAGCGAGTCAAGGATGCACGCCAAGACCGTAGAAAACTACGCAGTGCTGTAGGGGACCGCACCGCCGCTTCCCAGCAAATTAGGGACACTGTTGCTCCTAGGGTATCGGCGAGGACCATTCGCAACCGTCTCCATGAAGCTGGGCTACGGTTTCGCACACCGTTAGGCCGTCTTCCGCTCACGCCCCAACATCGTGCAGCCCGCTTCCAGTGGTGTCGCGACAGGCGTGAATGGAGGGACGAATGGAGATGTTTCGTCTTCAGCGATGAGAGTCGCTTCTGCCTTGGTGCCAATGATGGTCGTATGCGTGTTTGGCGCCGTGCAGGTGAGCTCCACAATCAGGACTGCATACGACTGAGGCACACAGGGCCAACACCCGGCATCATGGTGTGGGGAGCGATCTCCTACACTGGCCGTACACCTCTGGTGATCGTCGAGGGGACACTGAATAGTGCACGGTACATCCAAACCGTCATCGAACCCATCGTTCTACCATTCCTAGACCGGCAAGGGAACTTACTGTTCCAACAGGACAATGCACGTACGCATGTATCCTGTGCCACCCAACGTGCTCTAGAAGGTGTAAGTCAACTACCCTGGCCAGCAAGATCTCTGGATCTGTGCCCCATTGAGCATGTTTGCGACTGGATGAAGCGTCGTCTCACGCGGTCTGCACGTCCAGCACGAACGCTGGTCCAACTGAGGCGCCAGGTGGAAATGGCATGGCAAGCCGTTCCACAGGACTACATCCAGCATCTCTACGATCGTCTCCATGGGAGAATAGCAGCCTGCATTGCTGCGAAAGGTGGTTATACACTGTACTAGTGCCGACATTGTGCATGCTCTGTTGCCTGTGTCTATGTGCCTGTGGTTCTGTCAGTGTGATCATGTGATATATCTGACCCCAGGAATGTGTCAATAAAGTTTCCCCTTCCTGGGGCAATGAATTCACGGTGTTCTTATTTCAATTTCCAGGAGTGTATTTACGACAGCAGTTTCCGCTACAGTGACAGTCCCATATAAAAATATTTTCAAAGGTTGAGAATTTCGTTACAAATGTGTAGGAAATAAAATCCTATAAATATAACAGTGAACAAAAAATTTTCGTCGGCATTGTAATACATTCACGCATTTACATACATTTCATAACTCTTAAAGTACGATTCTTGGTTTCCAACAACCTTTTTCACAAACCAGAGTCCCTAACTTCTACTCATTATTTCTTACCTTATTTGTCGACACTTCTTCAATATTCCATCATAACAGATAAGTATCATAATCAAATAACTCATATAGCATCAGCTTATTGATCATAAACATACCGCAACAGCGTAATACACATCGTCATCATAACATCATAAAACCTCAGCCAAATCTCAAAATCGTCGTACCTTCTTCAAATAATTTCAAAACCTAAAAAAAATTCTCTGCTCATGTCAAAAGCGTCATCTACCTCAACCGTACTTTAAAAATCATGATCTCATACCGAATTATGTCATTCAAAGCTCTCATAGTATCACAATGGTTCCGAAAATGTATAAACAGTTCACAAAGTACAGACAAAATACAATTTCGTAAGTATGAAGTTATCCAACTGTGTAATTACTTAAACATCTGTCACTGATGTAGTATAGTAAATGTTTGTTTCTCTCAGTTAAATGATCAGATAGCCGTGTAATTTATGTGTTAGAGAAATATGGTACCGACGTGTAAAGTTGTATAAGCAAATACCATATTAGCTAGGGCTCCTTGTGCTTGCCATACACATGGTACACAAAGTAAGCGTGTACCCCCCTGAGGATTAATGTAATTATATCCTCAGGTGTTACAGATTACAGCAATGGAATGAAATGTATCACGAAAAACCTTTGTATCATTGTACTTCAAATATCTTTAAAAATAAATGTTTTAAGTACAAAATTAATCACTCAAATACGTGTACTGTAGCGATAAACTGCGCGTCTTGTTGTAAGATAATTATGTGGAAGTGTCGTAGTTATCGTCCTCTGTAAGCAAGGTTCTGCTGAAGTCAATGTACTTACCTCATCATAAACGAAAGTGAAATGCTTTGCGTATAGATATCTTAGTTATTACCCTTATTGCCGTGATGGAGGAAGTATTGTGCTGTAACGTATTGTAGTGCTACGAAAAAGGCTGTCTCATTGTACCTATATCACAAAAGTTACTACTAAAACATGTTTTACTTTCCAGAATAATACAGAAAAACTGTGCAGATATAAAACAGATACACCGCAAAAGCAACAATGTAAATCGTGTCACATATTAGTAGCGTCGTGATATAATCGTGTAGTTATTAGAGAAACCAAATGCTAAGTCATCTTTAATCTCACCGAATGTACTTCAAATAAAGAATGTATTTTCAAGTAAACCAAAATGTTGCATTAAAATCTCATTAGCAGTACCAGTATATGTCCCAAGTATGTAAGCCTGATAGTCGTTACGTAATCGTACAACTAACAAGCAAGAATGTACAAATACAATAACACTGTGACATCTGTTCACTATAGTAATGCACGCATAAATACTGTCTAAATAAGTTCTCTAAGTTCTAGACTGGATAGTTAACTTCAAAACATTGTTGCATGCAATCAGTTTCTCAGTGTGACAAAGCATACTAGAAATGCGAAGTGAAATGTTTTATGGCAAAGACAAAGTTAAAAAGCAGATTATCTTTCAATAAACGGTTTTACATGTGAAATGTAGGGTAAACCTTTACTCTTCCTAGAACGCAGAGTTTCAACTTCAACGCAGTTATCATGTGGTATTGTCGGTAAAGAATGCTAAAATTTTTCTCGAGTCTAGCATCTTATGTTATTTTTCTCGGAGCCAGCGGGCGCACGTGGCTGCCTGCGGTGCGAGTCATTGTCTGCTATCTCTTTGTTGGCGTGCGTCGTTATTGGGATTAGGAGACCTAACTTCTACAAATTCACCTTGCCGAGAGGGCCCAGCTCTGTTTGAATCCCGCCAGTTCTGATGAAATTCCGGTCTGTCGTTATGATTACATCGTCTGTCGTCATGTCGGTAGTTCCTGTAGTTTCTTTCTTGTCGGTTAAGTGGTGGAGAATTTCTCCCTGAATCGTAACTGCGCGCTGGACCTTTGCGTCTGAAGTTATTCCGTCTCCCTTGATAATAATTATTTTGGTTCCCGTATTGTCTGTTTCTCTGATTGTGTCTGTGATATTCATTACTACGGAAATGCGATCTTTCTCTGTAAGTATTACTCTGCCAGTGGTTGTCATATGGGTGGTGTCTGTTTTGGTCACGATTTGTGATGTGAGAATGGCCTTGTCGTGTCCAGTTATTGTTTCTTTCATCGCGGAATTGTGACGGATGTGACCTGTAGTGACTGTTTTCCTGTTTTCGCATCCCGCGACCTTCTGTGTCAATTTCTAATTCTTGTAAGAGTCCCTGAAAAGCTTCAATGTCGTCTTTGCAACGGCCTGCCAAAATAATATGCCGTAAATGTTCAGGCAATTTGATTAAGCAAATGCGGATGAGTTCTGACGGGCTGTATGGGTTTGAAAGATACTTATTCTTATGTAACATGTCTTCAAAATATTTCTCAAGACTTGAAAATTCAGATTGTTCGAAATTTTTCATCATTATGATTCCATGTTTTACTCGGTCTTGTGTGGCTTGAGACCAATATGCTGAGAGGAAGGCATGGTAAAATTCTCCTTCACTGTGGCAATCGTGAATGACCGATCGCATTCTTGCAGCTTGTTCATTCTCCAAGTAGCCACACATAAATTCTAATTTGTGCTCTAATGACCAGTTGGGAGGAAAACAATGAGAGAATTGATGAAGCCACGCTTGTGGATGAATTTCGTTGCCAGAATTCTTAAATGTTTTGAATTTACGTGTAGTAATGAACAGCTTATAGTCAAAATCATCGTGTCGGCGGGTCGCATGTCGGTCATTGTTACGTCGTTTCGGCGGTTCCATCTCAAAATTCGGTGTACTTTGCCAATTTCTTTCATAATCTCCAAAGTGCCCTGTGTTATTATTTTGTGGCAGTTCCGTACTTTTATGTCCCTCTTCCCGTATTGGAGTGCGAGTGTCCTCTGAAATACGTAATTCTTGTATTACCTGTGTCAGCTGATCTTGTACTTCCCGGATTTCTGTTTGGTGTTGCGTATTAATTTGATTCTGATTTTGTTTGAATTTCCTAATTTCTTCGAACTCTTCTGTGTCATTAAAGACTACCGGTTTTGTGTCATTCAGATTATCACCTACCTTCGTAGATAAATTACACTCCTGGAAATTGAAATAAGAACACCGTGAATACATTGTCCGAGGAAGGGGAAACTTTATTGACACATTCCTAGGGTCAGATATATCACATGATCACACTGACAGAACCACAGGCACATAGACACAGGCAACAGAGCATGCACAATGTCGGCACTAGTAAAGTGTATATCCACCTTTCGCAGCAATGCAGGCTGCTATTCTCCCATGGAGACGATCGTAGAGATGCTGGATGTAGTCCTGTGGAACGGCTTGCCATGCCACTTCCACCTGGCGCCTCACTGGGACCAGCGCTCATTCTGGACGTGCAGACCGCGTGAGACGACGCTTCATCCAGTCCCAAACATGCTCAATGGGGGACTGATCCGGAGATCTTGCTGGCCAGGGTAGTTGACTTACACCTTCTAGAGCACGTTGGGTGGCATGGGATACATGCGGACGTGCATTGTCCTGTTGGAACAGTAAGTTCCCTTGCCGGTCCAGGAATGGTAGAACGATGCGTTCGATGACGGTTTGGATGTACTGTGCACTATTCAGTGTCCCCTCGACGATCACCAGAGGTGTACGGCCAGTGTAGGAGATCGCTCCCCACACCATGATGCCGGGTGTTGGCCCTGTGTGCCTCAGTCGTATGCAGTCCTGATTGTGGCGCTCACCTGCACGGCGCCAAACACGCATACGACCATCATTGGCACCAAGGCAGAAGCGACTCTCATCGCTGAAGACGACACATCTCCATTCGTCCCTCCATTCACGCCTGTCGCGACACCACTGGAGGCGGGCTGCACGATGTTGGGGCGTGAGCGGAAGACGGCCTAACGGTGTGCGAAACCGTAGCCCAGCTTCATGGAGACGGTTGCGAATGGTCCTCGCCGATACCCTAGGAGCAACAGTGTCCCTAATTTGCTGGGAAGTGGCGGTGCGGTCCCCTACGGCACTGCGTAGGATCCTACGGTCTTAATGTGCATCCGTGCGTCGCTGCGGTCCGGTCCCAGGTCGACGGGCACGTGCACCTTCCGCCGACCACTGACGACAACATCGATGTACTGTGGAGACCTCACGCCCCACATGTTGAGCAATTCCGCGATACGTCCACCCGGCCTCCCGCATGCCCACTATACGCCTTCGCTCAAAGTCCGTCAACTGCACATACGATTCACGTCCACGCTGTCGCGGCATGCTACCAGTGTTAAAGACTGCGATGGAGCTCCGTATGCTACGGCAAACTGGCTGACACTGACGACGGCGGTGCACAATTGCTGCGCAGCTAGTGGCATTCGACGGCCAACACCGCGGTTCCTGGTGTGTCCGCTGTGCCGTGCGTGTGATCATTGCTTATACAGCCCTCTCACAGTGTCCGGAGCAAGTATGGTGGGTCTGACACACCGGTGTCAATGTGTTGTTTTTTCCATTTCCAGGAGTGTATTTAGCTGTTCCGAAAGTTCAACTACTTTCTCTGTTAATGAACTAATGTCCTCCATGTGTCTTTCTGAACAAATTTTCAGAGTATCTACTGTGTCCTTTAAGTTCGCTTGAATTTTTACAAGTTGCGTAACCGAATCGGTAGATGCAACTGAGTCAATTTTAGCTTGTAAGTTCTCTTGATTTTCATGAACAATAGTTTGCAGTTCTTTTATGGCTGCTTCGTGATTCTGTGATGCATTTTCATGCTGCGAAAAAATAGGTTGGAAATACTCACAAATTTGTGTTTTTACGCCATTACAGACTTTTTGACATTTCGATTCGATTTTATGTAATTCAGTAGTTAAATCTTCACGTGTTTGTTCAAGCGTATATTCCACTGAGTCTAACTTTTGAAGCTTTTGCTCAATTGCGTCTAACTTTTGCTGTGTTTGTCTCAGATTTTGTTCCATTGTATCTAACTTTTTAAGCTTTTGCTGTGTTTGTCTCTGATTTTGTTCCATTGTGTCTAACGTTTGAAGATTTTGTTCCATTGTGTCTAACTTTTGAAGCTTTTGTCCCATTTGTTTCTGATTTTGTTCCATTTGTTGCATTAATTGCAATAATAATGTATTAGTGTCTGGAATCTATTTTTCTATGCTTTTTGGCAGTGCATTTTCACCGGCAACATTTACATTTTGACAGGCAGAAAATGTGTCTTGACTCATTTGAGAAAACGGTGAGAACCTATAACCTAAGTCTACAGTATTTCCAATATTGTGTTCTGTCATTTCGGACTCCTGAGGCGAGCTGTTGCCGACTGATCGATCGATAATTGTTCCGTGTTCACTACTTCTTTCATTGTCTACATCATTATTTGCCGCCCGCTCCATTTCTCTATGCACAATTACCAAATTACTGCTTCGAATGTCTGTTAATTCACTACACAGTGGTGCTGATAAGCGACGCTCGTCGTTACTATTATTTCCCAGTTCACTTTGGAGCCTAGTGTTACGTTTTTCACACGCCATTATTGTCACAATATTTCACACGATAACACATAAAAACACAATTTGAAGAGCAAAAATAAGAGAACACATTAACATAGCACTGAAAATAATATCTAGTTAATTGCAAGCGAAACTGCGAAATACTTGGTGCAAATCTAAATGCACGCCACAACTGTTTTACTGTACAACAATGAAAGACTGCAACTACAAAGGAAATTCTCTCTATGATTACGCGCTAGCAATAAACAAAGGCTAAACTAACTACACAAACTACAAGAAAAACTCAGAAGATTCCAGTGAGGTATCCTTGGCTATGGGTCGACATATGAAACGTCCCCTTAGAAAAATTATACACGACTGTGCTTAAACTGACACACAACATTTTTAGCGCAACGCAATCTGACTTTCAATAATCCCTACAAAAGAATGGCCCTGACTAACATTAACCTATACCTTTCACAAATCACTTACCTTACAAAAAATCTTCGTTACTCGAACTACTGCAATACAGCGAGCACCACTACTGCCAGCTAAATAAAAGATTCAAACTACGGAAGGCACTAATTACTGATAGGCACAGTTAGCAAATGAAAGATTTTAATAGAGAACAAACAATGTATTTACCTTAATAATCATTTTATATATATATATATATATATATATATATATATATATATATATATATATATATATATCAGTTCATGACATCAATTCTTACAAATTTCAAAACTCCGCCATCTCTCTCCCCACGTCCACCACTGCTGGCGGCTCACCTCCAACTGCTCAACGCTACGCGCTGTTAGCATCCAGCTGCCGCTGCCCAACACTACAATGGCAGACAACAATGCAAACCAGCCACAGACTGCACACGGCACAGCCAGTGATTTTTATACAGAGCGCTACGTGGCGGCGGCGTTTCCAGTAAAAAAACCGAAACAGCCTACTTACAACCTCCAAGGTACGTAATTAGAAAGAGAACAAGAAAAAATGCAGACCAGTGCATAGACCCTGGGAGCGGGGGCTGGGGGAGAGAAGGCTGATGCATGAACCAGAACGCCAATAATCTGTAATCGAGCTACGGACCGCACGACGAGAAACCAGCAACGATGAATTATATGAGGCAGTACATTAGCATCCACAATCACAAATTTATGGGTTTCACCCGCACTCACCCGAAATAAATCTTCCGGACGGAGATCTAAAGCTGGTAGTTGACTTTCGCGGCTGTGACGGGTATTGTCGTGTGGCATACGGGATCTTCCTCTCAAAGCATCTGCCCATCTGAACCTGTGGTTGACATCTGTCCAGGCAATAATGCGTATCCTGATTACGAAGTGCTGGCCACGCTATAGAGAGGGCTCAGGCCGTGTGTCCGCTGACAAGGTGACAACGTCACACAGCAGCTGCTCGGCAAGGTAGCTGAGTCTGTTCGGCCAGCCCAATGTTCCGCAGCTCGGTCGCATTCTCTCGTCGCATCCGACCATCCCGCTTGGCTCTTGTCGTAGGCGGACCCCAGACCTCAGGGCAACAGGGCAATGCAGGATAGTCGCAGCCTTTTGCTATCCCCACTTGGTGCTATCAGCAACTAACCTCCTACATCGCTTGAGCAGTCGTTAAGAGCTCACGCCCCCTGTCTGTGGCAATTCATCGACATTACGTCTGTGGACGCAATGAGCATACCGCGAGCCATCGATTCTCCCGGAACCGCCCAGGAGCGTTCTACAAGCGAGGAAATAAGAGTTATAGCTTCCTCCCTTATCAAATTAAAAAAGAAGGGAGATAAAATATAGTACTTTCCTTCTGGAAACATAGAGGATATTTTTTTAATTTTAGTCATCACTCTTCTGACTGGTTTGATGCGGCCCGCCACAAATTCTTCTCCTGTACCAACATCTTCATCTCAGAGTAGCACGTGCAACATACATCATCACTTATTTTCTGGATACCTTCCAATTTCCCTCTTCACTGTAACTTTTACACTCTAAACCTCCTTTTGGTACTATGGAAGTTATTTCCTGATGTCTTAATACCTGTTCTGTCATCCAGTCCATTCTCCTTGTCAATATTTTCCACATACTCCTTTCCTCTCCGGTTCTGTGCAGCACCTCCTCATTCTTTACCCTATCAGTCCATCTAATTTTCGACATTCGTCTGTAGCACCACACCTCAAATGCTTCGATTCTCTTCTATTCCGGTTTCCCCACAGTCCATGTTTCGCTACGATACAATGATGTGTTCCAAACGAACATTCTCAGAAAGTCTTCCTCAAATGAAGGTCTATGTTTGATGCTAGCAGACTTGTCTTGGCCAGGAATGCCCTTTTTGGCCGCTTTTTACATCCTTGTTGCTCTGTCCGTCATGGGTTAATTGCTCCCTAGGTAGCAGAATTCCTTAACTTCCATCTACTTCGTGACTACCAATCCTGTAATTAAGTTTCTCGCCTATCCCATTTTCGCAACTTCTCATTACTTTCGTCTTTCTTCAATTTATTTTTCGTCCATATACTGCACTCATTAGATTGTTCATTCCATTCATCAGATCATGTAATGCTTCCTCACTTTCACTCAGCATGGTAATGTCATTAGCGAATCTCATCGCTGATATCCTTTCACCTTGAATTTTAACTACACTCTTGAACCTTTCTTTTGCTGCCATCACTACTTTTAGGATGAAGAGATTAAATGGATGTGGCGAAAGACTACATATGCGTCTTACATCCCTTTTAGCCTGAGCATTTCGTTCTTGGTCATCCCAGTCCTATCATTTCTTCCTGGCTCTTCTACATGTTAAGTATTAGCCGTCTTTCCCTATGGATGACCTCTGTTTTCTCAGAATTTCGAACAGCTTGCACCATTTTACATTGTCGAATGCCTTTTACAGTATGATAAATCCTTTTTTTTGTCATCAGTCTACTGACTGGTTTGATGCGGCCCGCCAGGAATTCCTTTCCTGTGCTAACCTCTTCATCTCAGAGTAGCACTTGCAACCTACGTCCTCAATTATTTGCTTGACGTATTCCAATCTCTGTCTTCCTCTACCGTTTTTGCTGTCTACAGCTCCCTCTAGTACCATGGAAGTCATTCACTCATGTCTTAGCAGATGTCCTATCATCCTGTCCCTTCTCCTTATCAGTGTTTTCCACATATTCCTTTCCTCTCTGATTCTGCGTAGAACCTCCTCATTCCTTACTTTATCAGTCCACCTAATTTTCAACATTCGTCTATAGCACCACATCTCAAATGCTTCGATTCTCTTCTGTTCCGGTTTTCCCACAGTCCATGTTTCACTACCATACAATGCTGTACTCCAGACGTACATCCTCAGAAATTTCTTCCTCAAATTAAGGCCGGTATTTGATATTAGTAGACTTCTCTTGGCCAGAAATGCCTTTTTTGCCATACCGAGTCTGCTTTTGATGTCCTCCTTGCTCCGTCCGTCATTGGTTATTTTACTGCCTAGGTAGCAGAATTCCTTAACTTCATTGACTTCGTGATCATCACTCCTATGAACGTGTTTTGCTGTTTCTTTAGTCATGCTTCCTTTATCAACCGCAACCGCAGAATTGCTTCTCTGGTGACTTTATCTTTTCTAAAGCCAATATGATCGTCATCTAGCAAATCGTCAGTCACCTTTGCCGTTCTTCTGTAATATTATTCTTGTCAGCAACTTGGATGCATGAACTATTAGCCTGATTGTTCGATAATTCTCGAACTTGACAGCTCTTGCAGTCTTCAGAACTCTGTAGATAATATTTTTCCAAAAGTCATATGGTATTTCGCCAGACTCAGTCTATACACCAAAGTGAATAGTCGTTTTGTTGCCTTGTCCCCCAATGATTTTAGAGAGTACAGTCACTAAACTGTGTATCTTCAGGGACTTGACCAGCCAGAGCATATTTTGAGATTTTTGGCGAGAAATGGTTCTACAAATACCAAAAGCATTTGTTTCTAATACTTCTTAAGGATTTTAGTGAGATCTGTAAGGCAGTGTATCCTCCACATATAATAATCTTTTAATCAGACTCATGTACTGGTCGAAACTGGAACATTAACATGTAAACACTAGAGCATGACGTCTCATCCATTGATATCAGTACCTTGGTATCTGGACATTCTAACTTACCCAATGATAGTGATTTTTGTTTAGTGGAGAAAGCCAGTAGAATAACTTTGCCTTCTGCTCCAAATCATCTGCACTCAATAATGATTCAAAGACTCCTCAGCTTTATGTTGATTTTGTTATTATAACCAATAACAGCCTCTTTTTCATTCAACTACATATCCCAATTTAGTTGATTAACTGTCATCAGGAACTGACACATTCAAGGAGTGTAATGAGTGAATAATCAAACAATGATACAAGTATCAGGAGGAAAGTTACATTAATCTATTTAAAACAATTTACTACTTACCCAAAGTTGTAGGAGATGGTCGCAGTGACTCCAAAATTTCTGTGACGAAACGAAAATATAAGCATCATATATCGAAAAATATTATGCTGGTAGAAGAGGAGTATCTACAAGGGAACATTCGCAAGTGTTACAAACCGGTCTTGATGAAACTTAGAGGGTGTATAGAGAGGGAAAAGTAATGCAATACCAATCTTTTTGTTTGTGCTAAGTTTAGTTTTTAAGGGATCAAGTACACATTGAAAAATAATTACATTTTGGGTTTGGAGTAAATATCTTAGAAACTATGCTATACAAAAATCTTTGAACATAGCTGCAAAGGTTCAGTAACCGTATCAGAATTATATTAGAACAAATAAGCCCTCGGTCACAAATATTAAGTATAAATTGACCAGGTTTCGATGCTACTATGAGCATAGTCTTCAGAATAAAATTAACTGCTCTAAATCATATTAGGTATACAATACATTAATAAAACTAAAGTTAGTACTGACTGGAAAGAGATGCAGTACTTACAAGTCACATTTTAACAAATAGTCTTGTTGCAACCCTTGTTCACTCAAGTACGAGCAGCCCTAAGTGGCTCACCATCTTATTTACAACTATTCATGACGTCGCCTTTCCTGCTTAGATTTTTTAAAATGTGACTTGTAAGTACTGCATCTCTTTCCAGTCAGTACAAATTTTAATTTAATTAATGTATTATATACCTAATACACACTCCTGGAAATGGAAAAAAGAACACATTGACACCGGTGTGTCAGACCCACCATACTTGCTCCGGACACTGTGACAGGGCTGTACAAGCAATGATCACACGCACGGCACAGCGGACACACCAGGAACCTTGGTGTTGGCCGTCGAATGGCGCTAGCTGCGCAGCATTTGTGCACCGCCGCCGTCAGTGTCAGCCAGTTTGCCGTGGCATACGGAGCTCCATTGAAGCCTTTAACACTGGTACCATGCCGCGACAGCGTGGACGTGAACCGTATGTGCAGTTGACGGACTATGAGCGAGGGCGTATAGTGGGCATGCGGGAGGCCGGGTGGACATACTGCCGAATTGTTCAACACGTGGGGCGTGAGGTCTCCACAGTACATCGATGTTGTCGCCATTGGTCGGCGGAAGGTGTACGTGCCCGTCGCACGGATGCACGCCAAGACCGTAGGATCCTACGCAGTGCCGTAGGGGACCGCACCGCCACTTCCCAGCAAATTAGGGACACTGTTGCTCCTGGGGTATCGGCGAGGACCATTCGCAACCGTCTCCATGAAGCTGGGCTACAGTCCCGCACACCGTTAGGCCGTCTTCCGCTCACGCCCCAACATCGTGCAGCCCGCCTCTAGTGGTGTCGCGACAGGCGTGAATGGAGGGACGAATGGAGATGTGTCGTCTTCAGCGATGAGAGTCGCTTCTGCCTTGGTGCCAATGATGGTCGTATGCGTGTTTGGTGCCATGCAGGTGAGCGCCACAATCAGGACTGCATACGACCGAGGCACACAGGGCCAACACCCGGCATCATGGTGTGGGGAGCGACCTCCTATACTGGCCGTACACCTCTGGTGATCGTCGAGGGGACACTGAATAGTGCACGGTACATCCAAACCGTCATCGAACCCATCGTTCTACCATTCCTAGACCGGCAAGGGAACTTACTGTTCCAACAGGACAATGCACGTCCGCATGTATCCCGTGCCACCCATCGTGCTCTAGAAGGTGTAAGTCAACTACCCTGGCCAGCAAGATCTGTCCCCCATTGAGCATGTTTGGGACTGGATGAAGCGTCGTCTCACGCGGTCTGCACGTCCAGCACGAACGCTGGTCCAATTGAGGCGCCAGGTGGAAATGGCATGGCAAGCTGTTCCACAAGACTACATCCAGCATCTCTACGATCGTCTCCCTGGGAGAATAGCAGCCTGCATTGCTGCGAAAGGTGGATATACACTGTACTAGTGCCGACATTGTGCATGCTCTGTTGCCTGTGTCTATGTGCCTGTGGTTCTGTCAGTGTGATCATGTGATGTATCTGACCCCAGGAATGTGTCAATAAAGTTTCCCCTTCCTGGGACAATGAATTCACGGTGTTCTTATTTCAATTTCCAGGAGTGTATTTTAGAACAGTTAGTTTAATTCTGAAGACAACGCTCATAGTATCGTCGAAACATGGTGAGTTTGGACTTAATATTTTTGACCGAGGGCTGATTTGTTCCAATACTATATAAAAAAAATTTTATATATAAAGTTTGATATGTAATTAACATTCTTGAAAACTGTATAATCCAGTTTTGTAATAATACAAAACTTTGCAAACTACACCAGAACTAACGACTAATTTGGAAAATGATTTTTTCTACAACAGAAAGAAACTTGCAAGTTAGTTCCAGACAGTTTAATAAAGTTGGTTCAAGAAATACTACTTTTAGAAAATAACCTGTACACGGTGTGCTGTCAGGGTATTTTCAACATACCTATCTAAAGCATGTAAAGAATAATTATCAGTCTAGCTATTGTTTTAACAACATTTTTTATGTCTGAAATTATTATTTTACATTTTACATTAACGTAGGATCTATGCGTTCTCTCAGAAGAGGGTAACGCAAGTTCTGTTGTAAAAGATACAGGCGGTAGACGCACGTCTCGAATTTGCCCTGTGCGCTTGGAGCAATAGTCGTAACAACCGACTGCTACCGGCCTGATATTAGGAGAGTGCCAATCAGAACGACAAGTAAATGTAAACTGTCTTTTTTAATTAAAATATTGCTAATTGGGGTGGTGTATGACGCCGTGTCACGTTCACATCATGTTCAACACTAATTAAGGGAACTTTTAATTTGTTAACAATTTTATCGGCGATAATACAATTACAGTTAAATTCGATAAGGGAGGAAGGTCATAGAAGTTCATCTGATTGAATGAATGATTCTTAAGCAAATTATTGGTAAACGTTTATTAAGAATAACTTACAAAACTACTGTCCACAAACTTATAAACAATATAACAGTCTTACATATGTGTTTCGATTGCAAAGTTACTTTTAGCAAAGGATTTTACTTCACTCACTAGTAAAGCTCATGATGTTCATAACGTAGAGCTGCCCCTATAAGAAACAAACACTCCTTCCGTTGTTCATAAGAGCTAAATGCATTAACATTCCGTAATTCATCTTGACGATAAATAACCTTAAGTTCATACGTTTGTGATTCTCGTGAAAATAAAGCAAAGGTGGAAAAATTTCACTGCAAAAGATGTAGGTACTATTAAACTTTCTTCTAATCTGCAGGAAGGTGTAACAACCTGTAATCCGGAACTCAGTCAGTGAACTACATAGGATTTCCACAACGCTCTCGAATGAAAAATATTTTTCTAGCAACTGATATAAGTGTTATTCCCTCCACACACACACACGCCATGCCTCACGCGCTACCTGTATACCTCCCCGCTCATTGTGTGATGTTTGCTGGAAACCCGTATCATTTGTAGGCTACGCGCTTGATACTGTGCAGCAGTGTAACCAACAGTGCAACTAAAACATTTTTTATCATTGTGTCGATTGTGCTAGTTTACTTTGGAGTTGGTGCATTCGCAAAAAAATGAAAAATAAAGATATTTACTCGTAGTACCAACCTAACAGTACCAACCTAACTATCGTACAAGCGACATCCATAGAGGTACATGTAGACTTGAAAGTGGTACACGTTTTGCTAAGTTCTGCATTCACAACTTCCTATAACTACAATTTAGCGATTCTGTCAGCAATTTGATGCCTAGCTTAAAACGTGTACCAATCGATGTATTCCTACATACACACTACAAATCGTCTTAACAAAAGCAGGAATGATTGAACAGAGTCAAAACGACTCAATTGTTGTTACAAAATGCTATAATCGTTACACTAAAATCGAATAGAAAGCCTACAAAGGCTGGTAGCTAATCATGAGTACAGATGTGTTACATACATCTTTCTTTGGTTATTAATGATTAAAAAACGTCTAGCATTTACTTCTCAAAATCTATCACAACTTGGGTCCGCAGTGGGCACTCAGTTCCGTGTCGCCTTCACTTTACGCCAAATGTCATAGCTGTTTTACACCTTGGCTATTTGTATTGTAATTCGTTTCCAACTTGTTCATCCTGTATTGTTGATCTTTGATTTATCAGGTGAGTGTTTGAACAAAGTGACGTAATAAGTGTTTAAACTATTCACTCTATAACTGTGCCTGTATTGGTTAGCTGTTCTCCACTAGGTGCAAATGTTTACAATGATAAGATTTGATTATCGTTGGAGGACTTACGATTTTGAAAAAGAAACGATAAAATGAGGCAGAAGGTTCGATATAATTTCTAAAATCATTAGGGGAAGTGGCAACAAAACGACTATTAACGTTGGTTTGTAGAATATATGAGTCTGGCAATACACCTTCTGACCTGCAGAAAAGTATCATCCACACCATTCCAAAGACTGAAAGAGCTGACAAGTGCGAGAATTATTTCACAATGAGCGTAACAGTTCATGCATCCAAGTAGCTGACAAGAATAACATACAGAAGAATGGAAAAGAAAACTGAGGATCTGTTAGATGATGATCAGTATGGCTTTAGGCAAAGGCTCCAGAGAAGCAATTCCGACGTTGCGGTTAATAATGTAAGCAAGACTAAAGAAAAATCAAGACACGTTCATAAGATTTGTCGACCTACAAAAAGGTAAAATGACGCCAGTTGAGCGAAATTCTGAGAAAAATAGGTGTAAGTTATAAGGAGATACGGGTAGTATACAATAGGTACAAGAACCAGGAAGCAATAATAAGAGTGGACGACCAAGAACAAAATGCTTGGATTAAAAAGGGTGTAAGACATGAATGTAGCCTTTCGCCGCTACTGTTCAGTCTGTGCATCGGACGAAGCAATGATGGAAATAACAGAAATTTTCAGAAGCATTATTAAAATTCAAGGTAAAATTATATCAATGATATCATGATGACATTGTTGTCCAGAGTGAAAGAGAAGAAGAATTATATGATATGCTGAATGGAATAAATGGTCTAATGCATACACAATATGGATTTAGTCCAAGTTGAAGAAAGACGAGAGTATTGAGAAGTAACAGAAATGAAAACAGCGGGAAACTTAACATCAGGATTTATGCTCGCAAAGTAGATGACATTAAGTAATTGTGCTACGTGGGCGGTAACATAAACAATGACGGACGGAGCAGGGAGGACATCAAACGCAGACTAGAAATGGCAAAAAGAGCATTTCTGGAGAAGACAATTTAACTAGTGTCACACATAGGCCTTCTTTGGAGACAGAAATTTCTGAGAATGCACTTTTTGTGCACAGTATTGTATGGTAGAGAAACATGGACTGTGGGAAAACGGGAACAAAACAAAATAGAAGCATTTGAAATGTGGTGCTGCAGACGAATGTTGAAAATTAGATGGACTGATAAGATAAGGAATGAGGAATTTCTGTGCAGAATCGGAGAGGAAAGAAATAGGTGGAAAATACTGTAAGGAGAAGGGCAGGATGATAGGACCTTTGTTAAGACATCAGGGAGTGCCTTTCATGCTACTACAGGGAGCAGTAGACGGCAAAAACTGTAGACAAAGACAGAGATTGGAATACATCCAGGAGATAACTGAGAACGAAAGTTGCAAGTGGTAATCTGAGATGAAGAGATTGGCACAGGAGAGAAGTTCGTGGAGGGCCGCATCAAAGCAGTTAGAAGTTTGATGACTCAAAAAAATGGAAAGTGAAGACCACGGTACGGTCGTGGCGTATCTCCTTCCAACCACGTCGACGGGACGGGGTCATCCTTACTCGTCTTCGATTAGATCACTGTGTGACACATTTTATTGGACTGTGTTTTATTTTCCGACCAGCAGGCCGTGGCGGATTTTCCGACAGATCTGGCCTTTCTTTTAGGTAACGTTAAAACGAATGTAGTTCGAGTTTTAAGGTTCTAGAATTATCCAACATTTTCCAAAGATTTTAGGGAGATGGCTTTGGTATGTTAACGGGGTTACTGGCTCAGCCACATTTCTGTAATTAGTCAGCCAGTAAAATTTTGTTGTGTTTTTCTTTTAGCTGCTTGTGTGTTTTAATCTCATGTGTAGCTAGTTTCACTCTATTTCCGTTGTCTTAGCGAAGGTGAAGTGGAGTGATTGTGTGGTCGGTTCGAGTGAATGAATGTGTAACAATTTTCGAGATTTTAGTCACTTTCGTTTGTTTAGTTGAAAGCTGTGCATCCACTCATAACAATCAGTGGGCTTTTAATAATTTTTTATATTTATTACCATACACACTTTTTATTTTATCAATATTTTTCTTATTTTCTTTTGTCATGGATAGTATTTCTTCATTGTGAATTTATATATACACTCCTGGAAATGGAAAAAAGAACACATTGACACAGGTGTGTCAGACCCACCATACTTGCTCCTGACACTGCGAGAGGGCTGTACAAGCAATGATCACATGCACGGCACAGCGGACACACCAGGAACCGCGGTGTTGGCCGTCGAATGGCGCTAGCTGCGCAGCATTTGTGCACCGCCGCCGTCAGTGTCAGCCAGTTTGCCGTGGCATACGGAGCTCCATCGCAGTCTTCAACACTGGTAGCGTGCCGCGACAGCGTGGACGTGAACCGTATGTGCAGTTGACGGACTTTGAGCGAGGGCGTATAGTGGGCATGCGGGAGGCCGGATGGACGTACCGCCGAATTGCTCAACACGTGGGGCGTGAGGTCTCCACAGTACATCGATGTTGTCGCCAGTGGTTGGCGGAAGGTGCACGTGCCCGTCGACCTGGGACCGGACCGCAGCGACGCACGGATGCACACCAAGACCGTAGGATCCTACGCAGTGCCGTAGGGGACCGCACCGCCACTTCCCAGAAAATTAGGGACACTGTTGCTCCTGGGGTATCGGCGAGGACCATTCGCAACCGTCTCCATGAAGCTGGGCAACGGTCCTGCACACCGTTAGGCCGTCTTCCGCTCACGCCCCAACATAGTGCAGCCCGCCTCCAGTGGTGTCGGGACAGGCGTGAATGGAGGGACGAATGGAGACGTGTCGTCTTCAGCGATGAGAGTCGCTTCTGCCTTGGTGCCAGTGATGGTCGTATGCGTGTTTGGCGCCGTGCAGGTGAGCGCCACAATCAGGACTACATACGACCGAGGCACACAGGGCCAACACCCGGCATCATGGTGTGGGGAGCGAAAAATTTTATGCAAATGTGTAATTCTGTCGAAAAACGAAAACTGTCAGTAATCCTAACCCATCCATACCAGTTTTGACAGAGGAGAGGATCCGAAATGATACTTACACTGACAAAGATGTTAAAGTCATTGAAGCCAGAATTCAATGAAATCGAAGCGGGTAAGAGAGTCACTAAACGAACAAAAGAAACCAAGCAGTAAGAAATACAATAAAATTATTAAATAGCATTATGTAACAGAAATGACGCAGAACCAATGTTGACATGCAGCATGTGAAAATAAATAATCTGCCTACGCAATTAAACTATTAAAGCGATTCAAACGAGACTGTTGATCGTGTACGACTACTGATCGCTTCGGCAAATGTTGAGAATACACACAATGTAATTTCGGTAATGTCACAGTTTCGAGAAAGACGTATTATCGAATAGTGTAGCATCTATTTCTCTCCTGGTTCACTAGAGGCTACGAAAGCAAGCTATTCTGGTTTCTCAGGTGATGACGACTGGGTGCGTGCTATATATCATTATAAATTTCAGTTAAAAATGAAATGTAAGCGGGTACTGCATTATTTTGTTTCTTGTATTGTTGTGTTAATATGGCTGTCTGTTCCTTGGTTTTCGGTGTTCTGAGAAGACTAGGTGTTGGTATCACTGAGGTTTCCTCCAGAATCCTTTTGTTTTTGTTTTGATTTTTTTTTTGTTACATTCCTCGCTACTTTGGTAGAAACGTCCTCTTTCAGCTCTTCCACTCGTAGCGAAAGTCCGGTCTGGACGATTGCCCGTTGGAACGTTTCGCGTTTTTCTGCTTTTCTAACTGGTAGTCAATGGCTCCGTGCACACACACGTCGTGTACGTAATCAACGACGATAAAATCTCTTTGGTGTGTTATGTCACACGTTTGTAGGATGTAAGATTGTTTGTTCAAGATCTTTTAATTGTGCTATACCCAATCTCTTGTGTTGGGTGAGGGAGGCTTTCGTTTAGGCTTGGATGTATTGTTTCTTTGCATTCTATACTTGTATTTAAGGACGGTTTTAGAGTCTAACCGTTGTAGTTGTATTCCGCGTAAGTGAACGTTGTCGGTTATGACCTATTCGGTGCGCTCTTTTTGCCTCTCGTACTATTGCTCGCAAGTAGGGCAGTCAGGTACCCCTGCCTTATCACATGTCCTGTTTCTATATTTGCGCGGTATACATGCTACTGTGCCCCCCCATGAACCATGGACCTTGCCGTTGGTGGGGAGGCTTGCGTGCCTCAGCGATACAGATGGCCGTACCGTAGGTGCAACCACAACGGAGGGGTATCTGTTGAGAGGCCAGACAAACGTGTGGTTCCTGAAGAGGGGCAGCAGCCTTTTCAGTAGTTGCAGGGGCAACAGTCTGGATGATTGACTGATCTGGCCTTGCAACATTAACCAAAACGGCCTTGCTGTGCTGGTACTGCGAACGGCTGAAAGCAAGGGGAAACTACAGCCGTAATTTTTCCCGAGGACATTCATCTTTACTGTATGATTAAACGATGATGGCATCCTCTTGGGTAAAATATTCCGGAGGTAAAATAGTCCCCCATTCGGATCTCCGGGCGGGGACTACTCAGGAGGATGTCGTTATCAGGAGAAAGAAAACTGGCGTTCTACGGATCGGAGCGTGGAATGTCAGATCCCTTAATCGGGCAGGTAGGTTAGACAATTTAAAAAGGGAAATGGATAGGTTAAAGTTAGATATAGTGGGAATTAGTGAAGTTCGGTGGTAGGAGGAACAAGACTTCTGGTCAGGTGACTACAGGGTTATAAACACTAAATCAAATAGGGGTAATGCAGGAGTAGGTTTAATAATGAATAGGAAAATAAGAATGCGGGTAAGCTACTACAAACAGCATAGTGAACGCATTATTGTGCCCAAGATAGATACGAAGCCCACACCTACTACAGTAGTACAAGTTTATATGCCAACTAGCTCTGCAGATGATGAAGAAATTGAAGAAATGTACGATGAAATAAAAGAAATTATTCAGACAGTGAAGGGAGACGAAAATTTAATAGTAATGGGTGACTGGAATTCGAGTGTAGGAAAAGGGAGAGAAGGAAACATAGTAGGTGAATATGGATTGGGGCTAAGAAATGAAAGAGGAAGCCGCCTAGTAGAATTTTGCACAGAGCACAACTTAATCATAGGTAACACTTGGTTTAAGAATCATGAAAGAAGGTTGTATACGTGGAAGAACACTGGAGATACTAAGAGGTATCAGATAGATTATATAATGGTAAGACAGAGATTTAGGAACCAGGTTTTAAGTTGTAAGACATTTCCAGGGGCAGATGTGGACTCTGACCACAATCTATTGGTTATGACCTGTAGATTAAAACTGAAAAAAACTGCAAAAGTGTGGGAAATTAAGGAGATGGGACCTGGATAAACTGAAAGAACCAGAGGTTGTACAGAGTTTCAGGGAGAGCATAAGGGAACAATTGACAGGAATAGGGGAAAAAAATACAGTAGAAGAAGAATGGGTAGCTCTGAGGGATGTAGTAGTGAAGGCAGCAGAGGATAAAGTAGGTACAAAGACGAGGGCTGCTAGAAATCCTTGGGTAACAGAAGAAATATTGAATTTAATTGATGAAAGTAGAAAATATAAAAATGCAGTAAATGAAGCAGGCAAAAAGGAATACAAACGTCTCAAAAATGAGATCGACAGGAAGTGCAAAATGGCTAAACAGGGATGGCTAGAGGACAAATGTAAGGATGTAGAGGCTTATCTCACTAGGGGTAAGATAGATACTGCCTACAGGAAAATTAAAGAGACCTTTGGAGAGAAGAGAACCACGTGTATGAATATCAAGAGCTCAGATGGCAGCCCAGTTCTAAGCAAAGAAGGGAAGGCAGAAAGGTGGAAGGAGTATATAGAAGGTTTATACAAGGGCGAGGTACTTGAGGACAATATTATGCAAATGGAAGAGGATGTAGATGAAGACGAAATGGGAGATACGATACTACGTGAAGAGTTTGACAGAGCACTGAAAGACCTGAGTCGAAACAAGGCCCCCGGAGTAGACAACATTCCATTAGAACTACTGACGGCCATGGAACAACCAGTCCTGACAAAACTCTATCAGCTGGTGAGCAAGATGTATGAGACAGGCGAAATACCCTCAGACTTCAAGAAGAATATAATAATTCCAATCCCAAAGATGTGAGAATTACCGAACTATCAGTTTAATAAGCCACGGCTGCAAAATACTAACGCGAATTCTTTTTGACGAATGGAAAAACTGGTAGATGCAGACCTCGGGGAGGATCAGTTAGGATTCCGTCGAAATGTTGGAACACGTGAGGCAATACTGACCTTACGACTTATCTTAGAAGAAAGATTAAGAAAAGGTAAACCTACGTTTCTAGCATTTGTAGACTTAGAGAAAGCTTTTGACAATGTTGACTGGAATACTCTTTTTCAAATTCTAAAGGTGGCAGGGGTAAAATACAGGGAGCGAAAGGCTATTTATAATTTGTACAGAAACCAGATGGCAGTCATAAGAGTCGAGGGGCATAAAAGGGAAGCAGTGGTTGGGAAAGGAGTGAGACAGGGTTGTAGCCTCTCCCCGATGTTATTCAATCTGTATATTGAGCAAGCAGTAAAGGAAACAAAAGAAAAATTTGGAGGAGGTATTAAAATTCATGGAGACGAAGTAAAAACTTTGAGGTTCGCCGATGACATTGTAATTCTGTCAGAGACGGCAAAGGACTTGGAAGAGCAGTTGAATGGAATGGACAGTGTCTTGAAAGGAGGATATAAGATGAACATTAACAAAAGCAAAACGAGAATAATGGAATGTAGTCAAATTAAATCGGGTGATGCTGAGGGAATTAGATTAGGAAATGAGACACTTAAAGTAGTAAAGGAATTATGCTATTTAGGAAGTAAAATAACTGATGATGGTCGAAGTAGAGAGGATATAAAATGTAGACTGGCAATGGCAAGGAAAGCGTTTCTGACGAAGAGAAATTTGTTAACATCGAATATCGATTTATGTATCAGGAAGTCGTTTCTGAAAGTATTTGTTTGGAGTGTAGCCATGTATGGAAGTGAAACATGGACGATAACTAGTTTGGACAAGTAGAGAATAGAAGCTTTCGAAATGTGGTGCTACAGAAGAATACTGAAGAAAGGTGGATAGAGCACGTAACTAATGAGGAGGTATTGAATAGGATTGGGGAGAAGAGAAGTTTGTGGCACAACTTGACTAGAAGAAGGGATCGGTTGGTAGGACATGTTTTGAGGCATCAAGGGATCACAAATTTAGCATTGGAGGGCAGCGTGGAGGGTAAAAATCGTAGAGGGAGACCGAGAGATGAGTACACTAAGCAGATTCAGAAGGATGTAGGTTGCAGTAGGTACTGGGAGATGAAGCAGCTTGCACAGGATAGAGTAGCATGGAGAGCTGCATCAAACCAGTCTCAGGACTGAAGACAACAACAACAACATGCTACTGTAGCTTCCTCTCGGCTTTCTGACGCCTTGTGGCCTGGCTTCGAAGGTTTTCCACAGATTGGTTCACGTAACGTTTTGGCGGGTGACCTAGGCTCCAGCAATTGAAGCATTTCTTAACAGCCACAGAATTTTTGATATATGTAAGGACTCGGACTGAATATAATCTCTTTTCCTTTGCAGCAGCGGAAAGTGAACTCTTTGAGTGACTTCCAAGAGGTTATTAACAGTTAGTTTACCATTTAGCCCTGTTTCGGGCTTTATTTCGATTTCCTCGTAGAACTCTTCCTTACACATGTATTCATTAAAGTAGATCTCATGTGGTTATTCCAGGACGTCCTGATCCGCTATAACGAGAGGTCGGAGTTTCCTCGTCGCTTCACATCTAATATCTTTTAGTTGGGCTCTCTTTTCTATGATTTCCCTTTTATCTGCTTGTGTTTCCGTTTCTAAGTTGCTGTTTGTGTGAATGCTTTCATTTTTACTTTGTCTTGTCTGGGATTGTCTATTTTTTGTCACTTATGACGTTAGCGTCTTCATTGTTTTCCGATTAGTAGAAGAGAACACTCCACTCTTTTGGTTTGGCTTGCGCTGAGTTTTTCTATTTCACTCTTCGGTTTCGAAGCAGAGCAAGCGACCGCAGCTGCCGCCAAGGACAGTAGAGTTGACTTACTTTCTGTTCTTAATCTTTGATTTTCTGATTTGAAATCGGCTACTTCAGATTCAAAAACGGTGAATTCGTTCTATCACATCTGGTGCATGGCGTCAGCTAATTCTTTACGTAAACTTTCATTTTCTTACACAAACTCTTATTGTACGCTCCTAATTTTGCTTGAGTGTTGACTAATGCCCAAACTTTTTTTTTCACTGTTCCTGGCACAGCTGTTACGGTTCTTTTATGCCTCTCTCCTTAATCCAAGGGACAATGCAATTTTCCAGTCCTGATTTTCACTAGATCCTTGGGCTTCTTTACGTCCGCACAACGTTGAGTATACTGTTGAGCCCAGTTTACTGTAGGTGGAGTCTAGATGCACCACGTATGGTATCTAAAGGAGTTGTACTTCTCAGGAAGTTTAATCTGGACTGGTTGATGTTAGTAAGTGGTTGATGGCCATAGACAGAATGACTTTTGATATGTTACATTTTACACACTCTTGCATTTTCGGTTACTTCCCGCATTAGGATTTGTTCTGAAGTTTGAACTAGGATACAACCTTCGTCGGTGGCTGTCCACTTGAAACAGGTCATCTTCCCTGGTTATGTTAGTTAGAATACTTGAAACAAATACGTGTTAAATACAAAACAAAATTTTAAATACACACAGATCTTTCAAATTTGCTGTTGCCATTAATTTTCGTTTTGTTTCATTATTCTCCGCTTTCTCAGTTCCTGATTTCCATTTTCAAGGTTCTGTGGGGTGGGCCTTCGGCGGCCAAGATGCTAACGAAGTCTCCACCGCACTTCACCCCTCACAGGAATCAGCTATTTCTGGTCACGAGACTTCTGAGATTTCGCTGATACAATTATTTGCCACTATTGCTATTTTATGAAAATCGATATTCAACATAATACAAATATTTTTTCATGTCACTTAAAATATATTATTTTGAAACACTGTTATTCGATATGTAACTTGGAAATGAAAATGTCCTTTCCAAAATGACTAACTATCTTAGTTACATAGGCCCCTTAGCCAAATGTATGCCTCGTTTTGGATTTTATATTTCGATACTATACTTAAAAACTAGTTTTCATTGTCGTTCTCCATTTACTTCTACTGCAAATCTTCAGTCATCCGTTTCGTTTTACACTAACACAGTTGTTCACGTACCATAGCTGTATGTAGTAAGTCATTACGATTCTTAGTCTGCAATGGATTTTTTTCTGTCTCTTCTGGAACCAGACCACTTTTGGAGTTGTTCCTTACAGCGTTTTCTAAATTTAGATTCACTTTCTTTTTGTACAGAATTGTAAATTTATGATGGATAGTAACGTGGAAAATCCTTCCTCTATCTACAGGTATTGTGCAAGTTGCTCTCTTTACTTTAAATAGTTCTACTTCTCAAAAAAAACTGCTGGGCTTACTAAGTATATATGAGTTATTTGTTCAGACGAAAGAAATCTTTGACGAATACACTAAGTTTTGTGTGTGGCACACCAATTGATCAGTTTTACTCTCTGAATTTTATCTATATCACGTCACTGCCTTCAGTTAATGCTCCTCGGAGGCTGTTTAGCACAAATCCTAGAATGTTATGGTTGCTAACAGTTATTTCCCAGTAAACCTGTAGATCGTCTAGCTGTATGAGATTCATTATTTTACCAGTACTCTGAAATCATCTGCATAAACTCTCGCTGTAAGATACTGTTAGATTATATTTACTCCTGGCACTTTTTTATCCTGTTTGCAAAAAGAGATAGTAATGAGACAAGGAACTTTATCGTTCATAGAGGACTTTCTTGGGGGACTATATGTTTTTTCTGTTTGCTTTATATGAATGCCCGTTTACGCTGATTTTTGTAATGGTTTCGATTATCAAATTTGCCAACATTTCGATATTGCTGTCGGTGAGGCACATTTTCTTCATTTTATTTACCAAAGAACTGTAATGGAGTGTCATATACCTTACGAAAAAAAATACGAAGCTTCTTCCTATTGTAGTTATGCTTGCTATTGCTATTACGCGTCTATTTCATCCTATTAAGGACTGCAGTGATACTGAGATCCTTTAATTCCCTATTTCCTTTATTCTTCAAAATCAACAGTATTCCCATGTCCGATGCCCTAAGGGATTTTCGTTCTTCTTGAAATTTCCTTTATAATTCCTATAACACCTTTGCCTGTTACATATTTTATCCTACAAAATTCTGTCGCTAATCTATAAGGCCCTGCCTCCAATTTCGTTAGCCATTTGCAGAATATATCACCTATACCACTGTTGGAAAATTCTGGAAAGACATCGATGTTATGTTTTATGTCAACCTGATTTCCATTCCGTACCATTCTTCTTCAATGGCATTTTCACTTATTTTTAAATGAGAGTAAAGTTTTTTAAAGTACAGCTAGGCTTCACTCAGGATTTCTGACTGCTTAGTGAGTAAGTTTCGGGTGCTTGTCTTAGCTTTTCTATCGAATTTATTTTTCTGTACTTCCTAAGTTTTATTAAGTGATATAATACGTGGTTTCTTCCTATTTTGGTGTTTCGGCTTTGGCGTTTATTTTTAAGTTCTTCCAGTTATTGAAGCTCAACAGAAAGTATTTTAACTTTAGTTTTTTATATTTCTTATACTGATCATTCTGGACCCTTACATCGACTGTCTAAATGTCCTAAAGCTTAGTAGCAGAATTTCGACAGTGTTTTTGATATTTGCAAAATTTCACTTGCTGTAATTTATTGGCGGTCTTCTGAGTTGGGGTTTGCTACTTTAATCCAACATTTGACTAGTAATGTGACAGACTTCTTTTTGTTTTCAGTCTAGCAGTGACTTCATAATGATCTGAAAGGTTTGCGAGAATTATTTCGAAATTTAAGATACTCTTGGTTATATTCTCTGAGACATAGGTACTATCTAAGCCACTGCACGAGTTTTGGGACAAATATCTGCATCTGGCGACCAAATGTTTACATCCCCATGCATCATCTAGTCCCAGTTTTTAAAAAGGTTCCGACTTCTTTGGGATAAACGAAGATTGGAATCTAATCTATTCTTTGAGTCAAACGGTTAAAATGGCCAGTGATTGGTAAAGAAAAAAGGTTTCTCCTAGCCCTTTGTGCCTTTTCAGTGCTGCCTAATTAAACATATAACTCCTCTTTTCGATTCTGATTGTTTTATTTTTTGGATTGATATGCCTTCCTTCCCCGGAACACTTGTTCCCTCTGTTCCTCTAATGATACATTTACATCTTTGTTCTATTGTGATCTATTGAATTCAGTGATGTCTAATTGAAATAGAGAAACAAGCTGTGGTAAGGTCATAGTTAGGTAAATGCTTGTTCATCCAGAGATACTGAAATTCACGGTGGATGTGTATGTAAAACTTACAAAATTAAAATATTCACCAAACCCACAATTTTGAAGATACGCGAATGAAATTTTATACTTTGCTTTACTCGAAATTAACACATTTATTGTTAAGTTCCTTGGATCAACTATGTTTAACATTTTTATGACTTTAAAACATCTAGTTTCCAAAAATTAATATATGTACCTTTTTCTCAGAAATTACTGAGGAAATTTCCACAAAGTTCTCTAAATTCAATCGCTCTGCGTATAGTATGTTTATCTCATGAGGTTTTTTTGCGTGTATCGAACAGGAGAATTTTAATGTTTTAAATTATGATTCTGTAAGTACAATACGAAATTCATACACTGTTCAAAACAGGTTACCCCGTATATCAGCTTACGCTCACAATTTCAAAATTTATTCCTGAGACATCGTTTAAGCGTTTATGGAAATAAGTGAACAAAATTTCATAATTCTAGCCACCATAGATTCTGAGAAAAGGAATGGAAACGTTTAAAGCCATAATTTTCAGGAAATGCAATTTGAGATTCAACCTAACGTTCTTTTCTTATGTCACCACTTCAAAAGGTTTCAAAACGTTCAAATGGCTCTGAGCACTATGGGACTTAACTTCTGAGGTCATCAGTCCCCTAAAACTTAGAACTACTTCAACTTAACTAACCTAAGGACATCACACACATCCATGCACCAGGCAGGATTCGAACCTGCGACCGTACAGTCGCGCGGTTCCTGACTTTAGCGCCTAGAACCTCTCGGCCACTTCGGCCGGCTCAGGTTTCAGATTGTACTCAAGTCCTTATTTCCCTTCAGGGGTCCCCTTCTGGTTTCTTGTTTTCTGCTTTCCTTGCTTTACCTGCTCTTCTACAGACTTTGCAGCTGCAGCTAGGCGCTGTCAGTCCATTTTTCTGAAGATGTCTTCACTGAAATTTTCTTACAACCATTTGTCTCTAATACCTTCATCGCCCCTATGTTTCCACTATTATATACAAGAACTGCATCATAAGAAGTTGCAATTCTGACAACTTTAGCAGTTGAAAATGTGGTTGTAGGACAACATATCCAAATGAGTAAGTTTAGAGATTCATTTGAATTCTGGGGTTTTCCATAAACACACATTCTTAAAAGTTCAGGATCGGCCGAAAGCACTTGGATACAATTTGAAATCCTCCCCTTGTGAATGCAGTGGTTATTAGCTTCGTGAGCCAGTAGATATTGAAGTTGTATCAAAAACTGTGCATGGCAGGAAGCTCGGATCACGCATTTCATTGTTTTTCAGGCACTTTGGATACGATTTCATGAGTTAAACTTTGGGACCTTATTGTCAACGAGTTCTGTTAATAAAGGAAAGAAATAATAAAATTAAAATTGAAGTTTTTGGTCTGTTTCATGAACATACCTCCTTATGTCAATTTACATGTTTATATTTTACATCTCATATAGACAGACTTGATTGACTAAAATAAATCTTTTATTAAATTAACAGAGTTAAATTACGGGAAATTTTATGAAAAAATGGTATATCCAAGCATCTAAAACGTTTAATTCAAAGTAAGTAAACACATATTAAAATCAAAGTACCAAAAGGAGATCTGTTGGAAGAGAGAGAAAAGTGTGTACTTTATCACCCACATTATTCAGTACACATAGACTACATCACAAAAATATGGCAGAAAAAAGCAGTGCACCATCATAAGGTCAATAATAATGTTATAACTGCAACTTTTTTGCTGGGGATCGAATATTCTTAGCAGACTCAGAAGACAAATTACAGAGAGCAATTTGGTCCTTGCACAAAATAGCAAATGATAATAATCTAAAGGTGAAACTATATGTAAAGGCATTCCATAGGAAGGAGGAGTTAAGTGCAGAAATTATAGTTGATAATAAACGCTTAGAATAAATAAATATTTTAAATACCTGGGATGTGCAGTCTTACATATCAAGAAGAAAAATTTCAAAAATTCCGGTAATTGGTAGGTACTATAAGTGATACTCTCCTAAAAAAGTTACAGAAGAGACAGTACTAAAATTTTATAATGTGATTAAAATACCGGTTCTAATGGATTGATCATGACTCGACTTGGACAGACCAATCAGGCGGACTGAGGCATCACAGATCACACTCCTGAAGTCTGTAGCTGGTTATAAATGCATAAATCGGTTCAAAAATAGTGACAAATGGAATGAACTTGATGTCAAAAACGTACTTCAGAAGTAGATGAGTACAGAAATAAATGTCACGAATACATTCAAAGGATCTCAGAATGAATACCGAGATTAATATACCTCAAGGGAAAGTAAATGTTGAGCGTCCTATGAACAGATGGAAATAAGAGCTACATTCTACTTGAAACTGGAACAGGCAAGGACGCCTAAACCAAAACTGGATATGATTATGGTGATTTATAATTTTATTGTGCAGTGCAAAGGTGATCACATTCACAGTTAAGCGACGCGCTATAGCACAGTGTCTTTCATTCGTGTAACCTGTAAGGGGGATAAATTCCATAGTGCCACTTCACAAGTCTTAAGTTACATGCCTCTGGAAGAGCATTAACTGTTTTACTTTCTCATATCCGCCACTAGATAATTTACTTTTTGAATTTTGTACATTTCTGAGTTTGATTTTTATCGTAGTTACTTATGTTTCTCCAGTAACTCCTACTAAACTAAATCCCTGACCACCTGCACGTGGATGCTAATCTTAGAAGATACAGTAGCAAATTTCATACAGCTATGCCTAACAGACAGACTGATTCATGACGGAAGTTGGCGTATATTATTTATAATTATAGTAATGGTGAGTGTATGATATCTGTATTGCTATGTGTTCCATGTGTAACTTGAATTTGGAGTGACATCTTGTGACGTAAACTGCGAGCTGGTCACAGAGATGGAAGTGTCTGGTGGGAAAATCAGTAATCAGCCATCGCAATTCCAGAGAGCAGTAAAGATACAAATTACTAAATCAGAGCACAGTCTAATATAGTTTCCCATCGTTTTTTTCTGTATGTATGTGAAGGCTGATTTCGTGGTCTACTGTGGGGATACCGATATGATTTGCAGCAATAATAGCCCGAGTCACGAGGAAGATATCTGTGTATTTCTCACTACCGCTATGCCAGACAAACCGGCGAGCTGTAGATATTAGTAGGGGGTGATTACCGATTAATCCGCTCCTCTGATCTGCACACACATCTGGAAAATAGTCCTCCACTCGCAAAACAGGTGTTACGTAATCTAATAGTGTAAGTGCCCAATGGAATATGCTCTGCGAGCTATTCGCAACTATACCTATGCCCTTGAGGCTAAAGTTTCTGGCTTCAACCCTCGGCCTTTATAGTTATCCGAAATTTCCAACTGTTAGGTTCTAAGTTTGAGCACTCGCTTGTTTAAATATCTTAATTTGCACAAAAAAATAATTGTTTCATGCATCTGTGCTGGCTCAAGGCTCTTCACTTTTATAGTGCTCTACGTTTCTGTGCAAACACCTCAAGCCTAGTGTAAATACTTAAATTTTCATAACGTTAAAATAGGGAGCTTGTTGAGATCTTAATGTCACACATATCATATCTATGCTCGATTCTAATACAGGGTTTATGTTTTTTCCTACACTTCCAATACATCTGGTAAATCAATCTGTCGTTTTGTCTCCATAAGTTGACACATGCATTACGATAAGTGAACTTGCATATAATCAGTTTATGACCAACTGTGTAATTTTCAGCAAAAGAAATTTCCTCTTTAGTATTCGAAGCAACCACACTGTTAGCAACACGGAACGTGAAGGCGTGTCTCCGCTGCTTCTGTTTCAAAGCGTTAGGGCAGCTTTGAAGGCGGGTCCTGTTTCAGCTTTCCAGAAATAGTAATGCTCTTCTGCCCTCAATTCTCACCCGAAGTTGCAGCTTACGTGTGATGAGGCTAATGTTTTCCAGCCGGAGGTTTGGTGTGCTGCCTGTTTCATATTTCCAGAGACAGGAATACTCCCTGCCATCAGTTTTCGTGATGAGCGTTCCCACACAGAAGAGGTTCTACGTGTTTTATATAAAACTCGTTACAAGGGTGGTCAGGAAATGTGTGTAGGGATGTTACTGGGCAGGTAGTACTGAGGCACAAATGTTAAGAAAAAAATTAGATACGTTGCTCCGTTTCCGAGTAATTTAGCATAGAATATAGCCAATCGGGGTGTCGCGCGCACTCACACTCAAGCGGCCTGCCAGGGGCGGTGTAGCCCAACGAGTGCTTTGTCTCGTTAGCTGAAACTTGAATTTACGCCCGCGACGATCTGATTGGCTAACTTCAATGCTAAATAACTCGGAAACGGTGCAACGTATCGAATTCTAATTTTTTTCTTGTGTGTGTGTGTGTGTGTGTGTGTGTGTGTGTGTGTGTGTAGTTGGGACCAATGTTTTTGAAAGAGAGATCGTCACTATTATTATTCTTGCAGGTGATACCATTGAATATAACTCATAATGAATACCAGCCCTCAAATTGAACCGGTGCTGCTGCACACTGCGACATACAGTTTGGACAACAATGAATCTAGTAAACCGCTTTGTACAACTATCTGCAGGTTAAGCAGCATCAATACAAAACAAGTGGTAACAGGAATGTATTCCAGATATAATTTTAGTCTGGGATTGTGATAGAAAACCTTATATTTTTAAGTCTGAGGTAACAAGTTATGAATGGGAGCAGTTCTATATAGAAGTTACCCCTCTGTATCTACACTATTTGCCTGGAATATAGAAACTTTCACCG
The DNA here is from genome assembly GCF_023897955.1 of Schistocerca gregaria. Taxonomy (NCBI): domain Eukaryota; kingdom Metazoa; phylum Arthropoda; class Insecta; order Orthoptera; family Acrididae; genus Schistocerca; species Schistocerca gregaria. Next base: position 200,405,758 of record NC_064922.1, read on the forward strand.
CTAATTTTGGAAATCATATAATGTGCAATAGTCACTTTCCATATTGCATACAAGTGTGTAATGATGATGAATATATTCATATGCACATTGATGCTTTACAAAATTTGATGTTCTCTATTCCTGCTGTTCAAACAGCTATGGCTCTGAGAACAAGCTGGCCGACATATGCAAATAATACGTGTAAAATAGCCAGCCGGTGTGGCCGAGTGGTTCTAGGCTCTTCAGTCTGGAACCGCGTGACCGCTACGGTCGCTGATTCGAATCCTGCCTCAGGCATGGATGTGTGTGATGTCCTTAGGTTAGTTAGGTTTAAGTAGTTCTAAGTTCTAGGGGACTGATGACCTCAGATGTTAATTCCCAGAGTGCTCAGAGCCATTTGAACCATTTCAAATACAAAATAAATAAGTAACATAGAAAATTATATACATTTTATTATGAAACTCCTTACAAAGCTCTATAAGGAACTATTCTGCGAAATGTCAATGTTGACGAAGCATCCGCTCAGAAAAAAATGTTGTAACCGACTGGTAATGTGACGGTGATGACAGGGAGAAACTGAAAGCAATGGTGCTCCCCTACCTAGTTAAATATTTTACGGCCTTCAGACTTAAAGAAAACGAACCCCTTATTTATATTATTAATTAATGCAGATGGACTTCGTTTCCATCAAATATTTTCTACAAACCACTTTTCCAGCATAAGTTGCAGCCGCTAAAAGAAACTGTGAAAGGAATTGGAGGTGTAGAACTTAACGAATATAGATGTAAAATATTAGTACCACTACGTTGTGAGGCCGAGCCGAATTCAGTCTCCATATGTGTCGATGTTCCCTGCTGAGAAACAGAATCACATAAGGAATTACTTACGCTTTGGAAAACATGGTAATACAGATGTATTTTATGTTTTGCAGACATATTCGAAAATATCTAAACAATTAATTCGTAATAATGCAAACCTTACTTTCGCTTTCAAACAGGACATGAGAGAAATGAAAAGATTTTTTTATGAACAGGTTGGTACAGATACGACTTTCAATGATTTCAGAGGTATCCGTGCAGAATAATGGAAGAATAATAAATACAGATTTCTAATCGTTGATAACTGAATGATGGACGATGTACAACAAATTTGCAGTATTGTTTTAAATGAAATGTAATCACATATGACATCGACTGATGACCTCAGCAGTTAAGCTCCATAAGATTTCATTTTCTTCACACACATGGCATCTATTGACGCACATCAATAACGACGTCAGTAATGGACAGATTTGGTTGGAGTTCACATATACATTCAGGTAAAGTCCAAAGGTAGAATTTACGTTTATATGCTGATATGAAATTCTCAATGATTGAGAAACACACTACATCTATTAGTACAAGGCTAGATAATATGCAGAAGGTAATCGGTCTAAAGCTTGACGGAAGTAACGATCACGTGAAGGAAAATCTCCTAAAGAAATTGATAACATTCAAACCACTACTCCCTAAAGCTATTATTATACAAGAAAACAGCATATGAAAGCTGCATACTCTCTCTATTTAGTTTATTATGCATCAGGATGTCGACCACAGATAATTATTGACATATGTAATGAATGCTATATATCAAAACTCAAGGCTTTTGCGAGTAGGATGGCAGATGAGAGATGAGTACGGCAAAGAAAAATTTAAGTCTGTTGCCAAATGCAATGAGTACGCTTCGCAAGCAGTTATTCGAAAAACGCCTGCTCAAGAGGATGATACGACAGAAGAATATATTAAGCAACATAGAGCTGCAGATTTAGATAGAACACGTCGAAAAATCATATAGACTTGGTACACATCCGATAAAATTAGGCAGCAAGGTAATATATATCACAGACAAGATATTGACCATATCTAGTTTATTAACCTGAAAATTCATTTAAAATGTCATAAAAATGAAGACGTAAACACATATGTAGAAATACTACCCACGCCAAAGGTATATTAGAATAGCGACACTGCAATAAAAAGGCATATATAATAATGAACATAAAAGTTATTAAAGGTGCATTGGACGGTACATATGGTGGTAGTGGGGAAACAGCCATCGACATTCAGCATAAGAAACTGATAGCTTCGTACATTACGATGATCCTAACTAGCTTGTACAACATTTAAGACTTGACGAATTTGACAACTGCTGGCACCATGACACATTATGAATGAAACAGTTTCAATTATTGTAGAACACTGGCACCGGGGCACTATCGCATAATTATGGGAACTATAATTAACAAACTTCACAGGCCGGTATGGAAAAATTTCTCACGAAGACGTTTTTGATATGATTGCACTACTTACCGCGGCCAGACCTTGTAGACATGATACAACAAGCAAGGGAGAATAAAGGTTTCAAATATATTCTAGCGATCATTGATAAATAATCTAAATATTCATGGCCTATAACTTTAGAAAAAGACAGAAAATATCATTAGATGAACAACAGAACAATTTTAAACTGGAACCTACTGAATTCCGAACAATCTACAGACAGATCACGGAGGAAAATGTTACAATCATTACTTCACCACCAGGATGAAACATAATGAAATAAGCCACTATTCAATGTTCTCACACATGAAAGCGTCTATTGTGGAACGACTAAACAAAAAAGTAATAAATAGTATCTTGGAACTATTCCATCTATGTGGATCGTATACATGAGCTGATTTACTTCCTCAAATAATTCTGTGGTATAGCCATATCACATACGATGCACATAAAAAAGTTTGATATTCGCAATGAAATACTTCTAAATACAGTATACAGTCAAATTACAAAGGCTAAGCCACGCAAAAAGAGATTTAACGCCGATAATTTCGATTGTATCTCAGAATTCAAGATATCCTTCAAGAAATCATATTACCGTCCTAGATGACATAGATATTTACGGTTTCTAAAATAGTGATCGAACCCTAGGATCTATATTTTGAAAGACAGTAGTGGGATGTTTCTACACAGAAGAAATACAGGAAAAAATGAGCCAGAGATGTAGGTAACGCAATGCTGTTTCGGTGGCTTAGATTTTAGCTTGGGTTTCTGTGATCACATACTGATGTTAATGATAAATAACAAGTTCAAACGTCCAATGTACACAGCAGTTTAGCTTGAGTTCTAGGAGACGCGTAGTTTACGGAACAAGCAGTATTCTCGACCAACTGCGACGTGAACTACATGTACCTATTTACAAATACTGTGGACCCGGAAGGAAGCTACGGAAACGTTTAGCTACAGGTGATAAATGTATTAAAGATTTGGATGAAACCTGTTACATTCAAGACGTCGCGTACGTTACAACTAAAGACACAACTGAATGACACGTTTTAGCTGAGAAGGCTTAAAAGATGGTTCCATAAAAGACATAGGTTTGTGGCGTTAGCAGCTAATAAGATCGTGAGGGCAAAATTTGTATTGGGTGCAGGTATGTTTCCAACTAACTGTGAATGCAGTTCGTCATTCAACGAAGTCTAGTGGATGTATATCAACATGTATTCGATAGTCATTAGTAACTATTAAATGGGTTGTAAAGCTGAAAGAATGAGAGGAAAACAGACAAAATAAATTACCAGTTCTAACTCTACCTAAAATATACGGTGGACTTCTCCCTTTTATAATACCTTCGTTATCTGGTCCATCTGCGATGGGTTCATTGGCAGGAGGACCTAATGCAACAGCCTACACGCTTAATAACGGAAATAACGCACAACAGCAGCTGTACGAACATAGAAGACATAAAAATTTGAATGGAATCTATAGCTGTAGAGAAAGGATTATATTCAAAGACATATAGAAATGGACAATGATCTTTCATAATGGAAAAAAGCATGAATATTTCGTCATACATAGCACCTCAGGAACATATCTATGCTTATAAATTTGAAGAGATGCCGTATACCGAGACATGGAGGATTTTCCATGCGTGATACGCTATCCAGTAAGACGTTAAGTATATATAAATGGGGAAGGTCTTCGAATGTATTGGGCGGAACATGTTAAGAAAAATATGTCTTATGTATGACTTCGACTCATTTGGGGATCTGAAACCTCCTGAAGAATTACGTCACTATTTTGCAGACAGTGAAGTGCTCTATAATTTCAACGATATCAATACTTCAGACAATATCTATGCATTATGTTCCTCATAATGCAAGGGGATAAGAGTGACATATAAAACGGTGTGCACCGTACACCTACACATCAGTTTAACTTCAACTGTAACGAGATGTTATTTACATTCACATTTAGAGGAAGATTATCAACTACGAATTACTTTCCCCTTTTAGACTTTATCAATCCCTAGTGTATGTATATCAACATGTATTCGATCATCACAGGCAGCTCCTCAAACTGAAACAATGAGAGAAAAGAAATAGCTGAAGTACTGGATTGGCATCTTTAGATATTTATAACTGTATTCCAAATATACTCGGTCAAACTGTAAATTACAATTAACAAACGGTGATGTTACGCGGATGCCATATGGCACATACAATATTGACGATATAAACGACCTTAAAACAGAAAATTCAAATTACCTAAAAACCTCCATACGCTTAAATCAAAGATAAAACAACTGTTTATGGCCACGATTTTGTAAAAGAAGACTCAACAGAAATTCTTTTAGCTTTTTCAAGAGGACAATACGATTGCTGAAATGGTTTTTAAGTCTGATCTGCCTAGAGATATATTACCAAGTAAGGCAATTCATATTGATTGCAGTATAACTGATGTGTTAAATATAATTTACTGGGTTTTTCCTGGAGTATGTTCTGGTTACAAAATTAGAGGTCCCATCTAGCTTAATACATATTCCTGTAACTGTTCGGAATTGTATACGCTTGAGCTGAATGTTGTCGGCCAAGATGGACCACTTATCACCTCTTTTGCTGCTATGGTCATGTATACCTACGCCGTTTCCCAGGTTTGTGGACGAGAATAGGCGCCTTTCTCGAATTTTACTACAGTACTACGAATCAGAATACAACGTCAGCCTCTGATCGCTGCGGACGAGTTACTTCGATATCTGGATGAATAAAAAATATTCGAGTATTTATTATAACTCGTTTTCATATCTTGAATCGAATATGAGATATGACGATTGTTATGAGAACATCTAGACACTCGCGATCGTCTTCTGGATACAAAATCCAATAACTCGTGAAAGAAATGAGCTACCCTTCTGCTCTCAGCTTGGAATAAAATTTGTGTATCTTACCTACATTTCACTTGCTGCAATGTGTAAGCCAAAATCATCCATTGCAGAGTACACGCAGTGCATTTTTACCTCAGCAAAGTATTTAAAATTTCGCCCAGTATATTACTTAATTTGATGCAGCTAAATAACCTAGGACAGCACAGAGAGCCATGGAAAGATCAAAGCTAGAGTATAGAAGGATAGGAAAAGGGCAGATAACAACCGGTCTGTGACGAAGGTTAAGGACATCTTTGAGACAGTAAGCTCCTTGAAATAGCAGTCGGCTGGACACGTAGCGTGAAGAAAAGACAGCAGATGGACGAAGCTAGTATGGGAGTGGAGTCCGAGAGAGCAACCAACCGTACAATGGTACGGTTAATCTAAAAAACGGGAATGGGGGTACGAGATAATGGTGGAATACGCACGCAGCAGGACAACACTCCCGTGTTTAAAACCGTTGTATTAATACTTGCAGACTACGAATACCTTAAATTAATAGGTTTGGAACTGCGCAGTGACACTGTTAGACATAAAAACGTCTGTAGAATACGCCGTAAGAGTTACGTGGTATGTACATGTTTCACACAAACCTAATACATCAATAATGTGTCATAATTCCGATAAGATCAGAATAATAATCCAGCATCAAGACGCCGTCACTCTTCCAAGCAGTAGCTATTTATACATCAAAGGGAAATTCGTAAAACAGTTGGATCTGACACGAAAACCTCACATCCAACACGTAGCGCTTTTTCATTCAAGAAAGGGGACATGAACGAAACCGTGTCGAGAAAGATGGGGTTTGCAACGTAGTCGTAACATTAGCTCTTACAACATGTGTTTTGGCATCCACATCTGTGAGCTGAAAAACGCAATATGGGCTATAGATCATACACAGCAAAGACTTTTGCCTGAGTATAAAAGTTTAAGTGTTTGTGTACTACTAATTATTTTAACGGGGTACTTCGAAGGTATGCAGAGAGTTCTTCTTAACGTGAAACGAGATTAATTCTCATAAGAAGCGCTACACGCACAGTAACTCTTACAGTCAAGGAACTGAGGACACGTGTAACCCGCAAACTAGTATCGAAGGTGCCGCACATTTCTGTAAACGACGACGAACGGCTACAATTACTGAATGTTATCAGCTGAGGAGTTACACTGCCCTTAATTTAGGCCACGGAAGCTGCACGAATACCGACTGCTTCCACCATCTTCAAGACATCGATGGACTTAAAAATGCTGACACAGCTTAAATCTCGTTATATCGCTCTTGCTCTGCTGACAGCCGTAAACCGAAACGTTAAATTAATTCTATTGTATTTTATCAGTGCAAGTTAATAAATGTTCCCGAACGATGCTTTCCACCCTCACACTCTTCAAGAAGATTATGAACAAAAGATTTACACTGATTTGCACAACGTGAAAGCAAGATTTCGTAATTCGTATTATGAAAGCGCTAAAGATAATGGATGTGTGTTAGACCTCAGAGAGTTTTGAAATGTGACACCTTGTGCTGTACTTGATTGTTCAAAGCAGAACTAATCTTTGACAAAAAAACCCTACTGATATGAAAATTGAGTTTGCAGCCAAGGAAAACTTTCATTCAGTTACATCGGTGTAGGCTTTAGCTTTACTCGAGCTGAAGCGCAACCATCATAAGAGACGCCTGGCGCAGATGCCAGTGACCCCGCGACCGCCTTCACTGTCGTTAACTCTAGCTATTCTTTACAGGGATGTTAACATTAAGTAGAGCGATTTCTTTTCCCCTGGATGAATTGCATTTTACGATTGATATATTAGATTAAAAATATACTCTGCCATTAAAGTAATTCATGGTTAACTCTACACTTAGATTTTTTAAATATGCATGTACATTCTTAGATATCTGTACAGCTACTATTGTTTACGATTTGCTTTCTACTCTGGTGTTTCCTCCCACCAAAACAGATAATGTTGTTTCCCAGCCTTCGGTAGTAGTGAAAGTTATTTGTTTGGACTCGAACGTTCGTTCGTTCATGTGCATTAAAGTGTTTGCCTGTTTGTTTTACTCAGAACTCAGCGTACTCTCCTCTATTATAAAAAGGTTGTACTGACATTACTACTGCGAACTGCGTGTCTCGATGCACACATTTGCATAAAGAAAAAACTAATTGGTCCTCACTGTGCAGGAAATTAAATCGAAATTGTTACTCAAAATGCACAAACATAATCAAACTGTGCACTCCGCAAAATTATTGAAACACTGAAATTATGTAGCAATACTGTGAAACACATACCGTCACTGGCCCATTAAAAATCTGAATAAATAATTGGCGCAATGGAAAAGTGAGATGAGTATCAAAAGAACCGACAAAATATAAAAAGAACCTCACCTGAAAAATTACAGCATAATTAGCAGCAACAGTACAGCCTGAAGAAATAGCCTCTGCTGAACTAAACTACTGGGGGATGGATAAGGATGATATTCTCATAGTAAAAAAGAAGAACCTCTTACTGGAATTGAAAATACTAATAGGTTCATTATAATGACAATACTGTATTTTTAAACTAAAAAGCTTTTCTTTCTTTACAAAAGCCTTACAAGGCCATGGCTTTACAGTTATGCAAACTGATATGAATTAAACTGAAATGACCTAAACTGAGGTGGGAAGGTGGACTGTTCTCTTGCAGGAATGGCTAACATTATCAGTATGCACCAGCAAAAATTATGACATTAAAACTTGTCCATAATGCAAGTCCATTCTCTCTGCTGCGTCAGTAAATCCTTCCATGCAATTAATCATTCCTAACAATTGTCTTTAGCTAAATCGTCCTTCACTACACTAAATGTTCTGCCATCTCACTCCATCTCGAACACTCGACTACTCTCCGTTCTACAACTGAGCAAAAGATACATGATAAATACTACTGTCACTGCCCAAAGTTTACTATTTGACAGATGTCATACACGACTGCTTCGCTCTCGTAACATGAAAGTTTCACCTACTGCGAAATTGCCCACAAGCAAATGTCCACTCCACCTATACATATCCACCTTCCATAACCCCCATACCATTTGATAAAATTTTCATATACTTTCATGTTGTCTTACAATGTGAAAAAAATTTTGCAAGATACGTAAACATTAAATTTTTTACAAAATATATGAATTGAAAACACGTACATAAATAAATTGAACATGTGGTCTGTTTTTAGAAGTCTATGATCAGGGTATTGTCAAGTTCTGATTAGGCACACAAATGAAACACTTAATCGTCACACGAAAATAATACGACAGGATGGAAGTCACTGCAGTCCATATAAATTCCTATCACAGATAACATCTTTAGTCTATGATTTGCCTCAATCACTGTTCATCACTATATTTGTATTTGAAGCTGACATTTCAGCCTATCGAAATCCATTCGTGAAATAACATCATCACTGTTGGAGTGGAGTGACCAATGAAGGCTGGAATTCACACAAACAACCAGCAAAGACTCATCTTGAAATGGAACATCAAATAATGTTTGGAGTCCGGGCAACTGAACAACAGAAACTTCTCTTACTGTGAAACATGAAGCAACAGCTGAAGTCTGACCAAGCGACCAGCATAGAAAATAGTCTTCCGCCAACCATGACCAACTTTGTTAGGAGTGCTGAAGTTTCAGGATCAGTAATGTTACAAGAAATCCTACACTGAACAACATAACGTCTTCCATAACAAATTACCACTTGTCCAACATTAATTCCTACACTTGTTGAAATTTATCTATTGCAATAACGACTGATCTTTTTCTCTGACAAGTTGACCGTCTCTTACATGCTAATTTCGCATTTTGGAGAAAAACTCAGTGATGCAAAGAAAATCACAGTGCAGATAGCAACACAGACCTTCATTCACTAACCAAACAGAAAGATATACCTCATCTGAGAAAAGTTTGCCCTAATTGTTTTATCCCTGATACTTGGAAATATATTACAGTGTATTAAAATGAAGTGCAATCTTTTTGCACGACACAGAAATAGTCCAGAAAAAAATAATTACATAAAAATATATAAGAAATTACATAAACATGAAATATACACTCACATAATATGTAGATATTCATGAAAATTCAAACGTTCACAATAAACTGCTCATAATAAAGCAAAAAATATGACATATTGGACAAGCAAAGAAATCACATGAGATACAAATACGAAATCAACAAAATAGGAAAGTTAGTAGTGTAACAAGAATAAATTCATGTGTGTTTATAAGAAATCGAAAACATATTAGAAATTTGCATGTTTAAATTTAAACAACGAAAAGCACAAAAATATAACCTGTGTCTAAAAACATATATTCTTTGGTACCAACATTATCACTGCTTTAAAAATTCAGATATCTGCTTTCGATTCATGTTCATGTGTTTAGAGAAGGGAAAAGGGAGATTTCATAGAGTAATGTGTCAGCAAGCTGTGTTCACCTACAATTGTCATATATCGCTATGCATGAATCGGATACTTGTTTCATCACCCATACTTCGAAAAACTTACTGAAATTATTTTCCATACTTCAACTTCTTAAATCTTGCAGAACGTACTTCAAAAACCTCATATTCATCACTTACATTCACTAAAATTGCATCATTCACTCATGTAACTTCCACAGTATTCAAATTATACCTGGAATATTGCTCAAACTTCATATCTAAACTTCACGATCTCCACATTACTAAAACAATGAACTATCCTTATATATGATTGTTTTTTTGTTGCAGAGAATTTATCGTAATCTGTAAGCCTTGTATGTATTTCCGGTGAGCCACCAAGCACTTAGTTTATGAGTAAAAAGTACTACGTGTACTATGGAATCCTAGCAATCCTCTCCCCTACCAACTGTCTGTACCACATTCTATATTGTAACGATGTTTTTCTGTTTCCAATATAATTTGCTTGTTCACAGACTAAGCATGACTGGAAAAATGAAAAGTATATACGGCTTCACCATAAGGAAGCTACATTAGCTTATTTAGAGAGCTTACAGTAACATGAGGCAGAGGAGATTACTGGCACACTGTTCGGTGCAGATCGTGATTGAGTGGACTTGAGTTTATGTGATGACTCGATGCTTATTATGAAAAAAAGAGTTCCAAACCTTCAGAGGAATACAGAACTGGTAGAAACACCGTAGCTATAGGCAGTTCAATATGGCCGTGCTCTCAAGGTGAGTAACACATTATAACAGTTAAGTACTACTTGTTGAACTATCATTTTATAAACTTCATATTACTTACATCTTTGTTTTTGTTACGGAAATAATAGAGTCGTAGCAACCATCCCGTGCAACTATTGATTGAGCAGGACTGGAGAAATATACTCAGCTGCATCGGAGGGATGGTGTCACCGGTCTAGAAAGCAGCGACAATGCAAATCTGAGGAGGGTGCTGTGTCACTGTTCGGTGCAGATGATGGTTCAGAGGAAAAGAATATACATGATGATTTCATGTATATTTCGGAAAAAGAAATTCCAAACCTTCAATGGAGTACGAGTGTAATCCTGCTACAATACTACAACATCGCCCCTCGCAAGGCAAGTTACATAATAACAACTAACCAGACTTCTTTAAGAAATAAATGATACTTATGTGATTTTATTTGTTCTCGGAGATGATTTGATAGTTGCAGCTTCCTCAACCAGGATTCTCACAATTGTCTAACACGTCATTTTCTCCACAGCCTTGCTCTTCGCGGTGGTTGACTTCCTTCCAGGAGACTGCAGTGGTACCTCAATCCACGTAGACCCTAGTGCAGCCACAATTTCGAAGTAAGTACAGCTCTACTTATTATATTCTAAGAGCTGTTACCATTTTCGGCCTTGGCGTAGTGGAAACAATGGTTCGCGTCAGATCACCGAAGTTAAGTTCTGTCGGGCCTGGCTAGCACTTGGATGGGTCACCGCATGCGTCTGCCAAGTGCTGTTGGCAAGAGTGGTCCATCCGGCTCTGTTGAGGCCTGTGGAGGAGCTACTTGATTGAGGGGCAGCGGCACCGGTCACGAGAACTGACAGCGGACGGAACAGCTGACCAAATGACCCTCTGTATCCACATTTCGTGACGCATAAGAGCTGAGGATGACACGGCCACAGGTTGGTACCGCTGGGACTTCAAGGTTAGTTCGGACGGTGTTCGTTTGTTTGCAAGCAGTTACTTGTTTTTCGTTTATTGTAACGACTGCTTACTCCACACCCACTCTGCAACAGATACAGTCTTCACCAGTACCACATCTAGAACTGGTCCCGCTGCCCAGCTGTTCAAGATCGGTGAGACCACCACCAAAACCCGGGTGTTTGAGTTGGTCTACACCTCTGCCACCTTTAAGGAGTTCCAGTGACCGAGGTTGTCAGCAGTACCTCTGCTAATAATGAATCAGCTGCCACAGAATTGTGATATTGAGTGACCAGAAGTGTACTTACAAGTAGAATAACGCAAGCCTGAATTGAGAATACGACTGGTTATCACGACCCTTTATATTCTTCAATGTACGTCTATTTGGGATGTAAACGTATTTGGAATGTAAAGAATCCTCAACACACGTGCATTGTGAGTTTGCTATTCCTAAACCGCATGGCACTAGTGAAGTATCCATTATCCATTTGTGGAGCAGTATCAGTGTAATTTCTCAAAGCCATTCGCTCACTGATTGGTACGAAAATGGTATTTATAATCGCCCACAAAACAGACAAACAGAGTTGGAAGACAGTGAGTCAAATAACGTGCTAAGTGATGTGCGTACTTGGACGTCTTCACTTACATCTTAGGTGTACGACGTGTAGCAGTGGATCTTCACACATCGAACTCCCTAAAGATATAGAATTGAAACATTTTGTTATCAAATTTCAAAATAAATATCAGTTTTGCTTCACATGATCACGCGAAAAAGTCAGTTACGTTTATACGCGATTTTGCACAAACGGTCAATTAACAAACGTCAACGCAGCTGTTCTAAAAAAGCTTCAGTTAACATAAAAATTCCCGCAAAGGATAATAAATTCTTCAGATTCAAGAATTCCCTCCCCAGGGAGAGACTACCGTTTGCCGTGTCTGCTGACTGTCTATTCAAACCTGTAGCGCTTTATGAGGGTAATTCTTCTATCGTCCATAGCACAACTACGGAACAACAAGGGCCATCTGCAATCGTGTACTCATATGATTCAATTCTTGATCATTTCGCATCGTGTACTGGTAAAGACCTGGCGAGATGTTTGTTCTGTGAGCTTCATCTTGCAAAGAAAGCTTCCGGGCTTTATGACACCCTGCGCCTGTTCAAAAATTGTACGAGAGTGCGGTTAAATGATGTACCTGTGGTAAACCCTTAAATAGAAGAATTGAAACACTTTGTATGGATCATTGCTATCTCACCGATAAATTCTGTGGTGCAGAACGTATTCGAATTGTAAGCTTCCCCGTCATACCTGTTATTTCCACAGCTTCAGCGGATATGAACTCTTCCTCATTGAAGCTTTAGATGAGTTCGGATTACCTCATGAGCAGATTAGCGTTAGAACTGAGATTGCTGAAGAGTGTATCTCGATTTCGAAGAAGATGACTAAGAATATTATGTCGCGTTTTCTCTACTCAGTAAGGTTCATGCTAGTACAACTGCACAAACTTGCTGAAACTATGGATCAAGAAGATTTACATGTCAGTCGGGCAACACAATCCAATGATGCTAAGTTTCATCTCATAACGAGGAAAGGTATCTTCCTCCATGAATATTTTATTTCAGAGGAAAGACTCTGTCAAACTGGGTTACCTATCAAAGCTGCATTCTTCAGTAAACCTACTAGGAGCGGTATAACGAACGAGGAATGATAACAAAAGTTCGTGTTTGGACCAAGTGTATCATCTCTAACTTAGAGGAGTAGGCAGCTCTGGATGAATATATAAGTTTAATTCTAGATATCTATGAACATTTCCAGCATGTATGCAGAGAAACGTACGACTTGTATCTTTCATTTTGCAACAATGTGCCAGGGCTTTCATGGGATGTGATGTTAAAAAGACTGAGGTCACCTTAGAGCTGTTAACAGATCTTGATATGCTATTATTATACGTAGGCGGGATTCGTGGCGGATTGTGTCAGGTACACATAGACATGTAAGGGCAAGCAATACGTGAATGAGTAGTACAAACATATCCATCGTTTCAAGTTACATCTTGCATCTAGCTGTTAATAATTTATACGGATGTGACATGCGATATAGCATCTGCCTACTGACGTGCATCAGTGGTTGTCCTTTAAAGCAATCCGCGAACGTCCTTGGCAGCTGATTCTAGGGTAGGATATGTCCTGGAGGTAGACATGAGATATCCTACTAGCTTACATGAGGCACACAGCTTTTTACCTCTGTGTCCAGAGCATACAGTTTCAGGGAAGTTTCCCACCGCAAACTAATGACCACCTTGGACGGTAAAACAAGGTATGTCGCACATCAGTGCTTAAAGCTAAAATCCTTCATGTTTTTAAATGTTATCCGTCTGCTAGGCTGAAAAAATATATCGACTTAAATACTAAAAACAAAACACTCCAAAGCATTCGTTTGAAAAAGAGTAATTCCCTTTTTGAAAAATCGATGAAACATCTTCTAAAACATCGCGATATTTATTTGGTCAGTAAATGGGATTAGAGTCGTGCCACATGTCAACTAATTTTAAACGGGCTACTATTTTCAATAAGGAGTTGGTTCCTCTGTAGATGGGAATGGATTCAGCACATTTCATGAAACCTGTTTACGTATATATGTGTATATTAAACCTGTCTAAGCTTCACATGTATTTGTGTCACTATATTTTTCCAAAACCTAGTTTAATCACCCTATTTTACATGGACACTGACAGCTTCAATTATTGGGTGAAGGGGTGTAATCCAAATGAGGTGCTAAGGTGCAATTCCAATCCATTCAAAAGGGCTGGTTATAAGGTTGATAATGCTTACGCCATGACACCTGGAAACAAAAAGGTCATCAGCTTTGTGAAATAGGAAACGAATCGGTTGCGAATAGAAGAGTTTGTTGGTATTCGTTCAAAATGGTATCCATACCGTACAGCTGATGTTTGAAGCTTATGCTGGGTAAAAGTGTAAGTCGTGCAATACAAAAAATACACTCCAGGAAATGGAAAAAAGAACACATTGACACCGGTGTGTCAGACCCACCATACTTGCTCCGGACACTGCGACAGGGCTGTACAAGCAATGATCACACGCACGGCACAGCGGACACACCAGGAACCGCGGTGTTGGCCGTCGAATGGCGCTAGCTGCGCAGCATTTGTGCACCGTCGCCGTCAGTGTCAGCCAGCTTGCCGTGGCATACGGAGCTTCATCGCAGTCTTTAACACTGGTAGCATGCCGCGACAGCGTGGACGTGAACCGTATGTGCAGTTGACGGACTTTGAGCGAGGGCGTATAGTGGGCATGCGGGAGGCCGGGTGGACGTACCGCCGAATTGCTCAACACGTGGGGCGTGAGGTCTCCACAGTACATCGATGTTGTCGCCAGTGGTCGGCGGAAGGTGCAGGTGCCCGTCGACCTGGGACCGGACCGCAGCGACGCACAGATGCACGCCAAGACCGTAGGATCCTACGCAGTGCCGTAGGGGACCGCACCGCCACTTCCCCGCAAATTAGGGACACTGTTGCTCCTGGGGTATCGGCGAGGACCATTCGCAACCGTCTCCATGAAGCTGGGCTACAGTCCCGCACACCGTTAGGCCGTCTTCCGCTCACGCCCCAACATCGTGCAGCCCGCCTCCAGTGGTGTCGCGACAGGCGTGAATGGAGGGACGAATGGAGACGTGTCGTCTTCAGCGATGAGAGTCGCTTCTGCCTTGGTGCCAATGATGGTCGTATGCGTGTTTGGCGCCGTGCAGGTGAGCTCCACAATCAGGACTGCATACGACCGAGGCACACAGGGCTAACACCCGGCATCATGGTGTGGGGAGCGATCTCCTACACTGGCCGTACACCTCTGGTGATCGTCGAGGGGACACTGAATAGTGCATGGTACATCCAAACCGTCATCGAACCCATCATTCGACCATTCCTAGACCGGCAACGGAACTTGCTGTTCCAACAGAACAATGCAAGTCCGCATGTAACCCGTGCCACCCAACGTGCTCTAGAAGGTGTAAGTCAACTACCCTGGCCAGCAATATCTCCGGATCTGTCCCCCATTGAGCATGTTTGGGAGTGGATGAAGCGTCGTCTCACGCGGTCTGTACGTCCAGCACGAACGCTGGTCCAACTGAGGCGCCAGGTGGAAATGGCACGGCAAGCCGTTCCACAGGACTACATCCAGCATCTCTACGATCGTCTCCATGGGAGAATAGCAGCCTGCATTGCTGCGAAAGGTGGATATACACTGTACTAGTGCCGACATTGTGCATGCTCTGTTGCCTGTGTCTATGTGCCTGTGGTTCTGTCAGTGTGATCATGTGATGTATCTGACCCCAGGAATGTGCCAATAAAGTTTCACCTTCCTGGGACAATGAATTCACGGTGCTCTTATTTCAATTTCCAGGAGTGTATTACAGCCGACCATTACTTGGAGCGTCTCCATGACAGTGGTAGTGATGACGCATCCCAGCATGTAGAATATCAAGTGAATTTTTAATCGTGAAAACATGTGTTGCACACTGCATCGCAACCGATGATCGGACTGTTGCATTATGACGATAGACAGGTTATGTGTGACGCTATTTATTGAGCAGCTGAATACATTTATTGTGTGTGCAGAGTAATATGACCTATTTATCATCGTTGTATGTATATTTTTGATGGATCTGTTGTAATTTTTTAATTGTATTGTTGTCATTGGGACTGCGTTGAGAAAAGCGTATGTTGTAAATTAAATTGCTTTTTATTAACGTATTTTTCGTACATAATTCTGTCCTGCATCTCCGCAATACCATCTAAATAACTGATTTTGATATATTATAAACTTTTCTTATATAACGTTGCAACCAATAGAAGAATCATATGAAATATAGGATCTGTAATTTCAAGTTCTACTGATTCAGTGTTTATGGGAGTTACGGCAGCAAACATAGGTACTGCATGCATACATACATTTATACATTGTTCTGAATCGTCTTGTATATTATATTCGAAGTCCACAAAATGATCCAATACTGATTTCGCAAATGGTTTCAGTCGAGTTAATCTGTCTGCTGCAATCCACAGTACGCTACATAACCAATACAAATTATCGATATTTAAAGGATGTAAATAGACATACTGTAAAACGTTTTCTAACGGCGATAACTTCACTGTAGGAGCTACATACAAGTCCGTGATGGTTGCACTCTTCCTGTAGTTGGTGATGTCCGGAGGAAGGTGAGCTGAAACGAACTCTGTTTTCATTAACCTAATGATGTAACCTATTTGCCAATACAGTCCAACAGATTACATCTCATGAAGTTGCACTTTCGTGTTGCAACAAACATTTTCAGTTTCCCCTGTTATCTCACAATCATTGTCTGACGCTAAACCGACGGTTACCCGTTTTTTATCACGTGCTGTTAGCATGTACGTGTTGTTAAAGAGTGACATTTTGGAACTAGCAATAAGAGTTTACTGTAGGTGGCTTATAGCCTCTCCACAGTGGTATAAGGCATAGAGAGAAAGTTATCAAGGTACATATTAGCACACAGCTCAACGTTTTTGTGAACTTGGGACGTAGAGTACCACTGCAAGAAATTAGGCTGATCGGTTAAGTGCATATTAACAGTTTGAAATGGAAAAAGCGCTCTGAAGTTTAAACGCTGATTTTTTGCACGTAAATTAAACTATTTTCAAGCACTATTGCATGAAATGACACTTCTCAGTTATACGCAAGTTAATTATTTACTTATGCTGCACTACAGGGCATGAACCTAAGGTCCACAGCTTGTGAAGCTCTCGCAACTGCGAAATTTTGGATAACTGCGCAAGCTGGAGGCCGAACACAGAACCTTTTGGCTTAAGAGTGCTTATGACGCCATATTTCCTTGGACACATACTCTAATAGATTACGCAACACTTCTTTTGTGAGTGAAGCCAATTGCACGCTCCTATTGGTTGCTACTGATGCTGAAAGTACATTTCACCTACATCGTGCATGTAAGGTTATTTAATGGTTAAAATGGTTCAAATGGCTCTGAGCGGTATGGGACTTAATATCTGAGGTCATCAGTTCCCTAGAACTTAGAACTACTTAAACCTAACTATCCTAAGGACATCACACACATCCTTCCCCGAGGCAGGATTCGAACCTGCAACCGTAGCGGTCACGCGGTTCCAGACTGTAGCGCCTAGAACCGCCCGGCCACTCCGGCCGGCTTTTAAGGGTTCATTTCCATTTGTTTCCTTTTCGTTCAAATAAATTTGTATCAAGATTTATGTGCCAGTAAAATTACACCACAAAAATTCCGACATCTTCCAATCCACGATTTCGACGTCGCTGAAAATCTACGACGATATTGAAACTGAGTTAGAGATTTGCATTATACTGTACCACCTGTTCGTCTACACTAAATACTCAAAAAGTCCATATGCAGTGACTGAAAAAATAGCAACACCAGGAAGTAATTAATGTAGAATAATCAAATTTGGGGAATACATCTGCCTAGACAACGGATTTAAGTTATTAATAATACTAGATCACAGGTTAATGTAAGCGAGAGATAAACCATAGCGAATGTGAAATGGTGGTACATTAGTAACCCATGTAACCACTAGAATCTTGAATTACAGCATGCAAACATGCATGCATTGTGCTGTACAGGTGTCGTATATCAGTTTGTGGTTGGAGTTCCACGCCTGTGGCATCTAGTCGGTCAGTAAAGAGACAGTTAATGCTATTTGTGGATTACGCTGGAGCTGCCATCCGATGATATGCTACATGTGCTCGATTGCAGACAGATCTGCTGACTCAGCAGGCTAAAGCAAGAAGTGGGCACTCTGCAGAACAGTTGGGTTACAACAGCGGTATACGGGCGACTGTTACGCTTTTGGGAAACAACCCAAGGAATGCTATGCACGAATGGCAGCACCGCAGGTCGAATGACCAGGCTGACGTACAGTTTTCCAGTCAGTGTGCGTGGGACAACCACGACAGCGCTCCTAATTCACACCCGAGACCATAACTGCACGTCTATGATCAGCGTATCCAGCACACAGACATGCTCGCTACCAACACATGGCAATTACTGGCACCGAGGAAGAACCGGCTTTGGTCAGGAAAAACAACAGACCTCTACACCGCCTCCCAATGAGCTTTCGCTTGATAGTGCTAAAGTCTCGAATGAATATGGTTTGGGGTTTGGGGTTCTCGCTTCCCACGTCCAGCTTCCCGGGTTCGATTCCCGGCGGGGTCAGGGATTTTCTCTGCCTCGTGATGACTGGGTGTTGTGTGATGTCCTCAGGTTAGTTAGGTTCAAGTAGTTCTAAGTTCTAGGGGACTGATGACCATAGATGTTAAGTCCCATAGTGCTCAGAGCCATTTGAACCATTCTCTTGGGGTCAACGGAATGTACGCTACAAGGCAAGTGGCTCGATGCTGTTCTTGAAGTAGACGATTGTCAGGAGTTCACTGCATCACTGTGGTGTCAACTGATAGGCAGATTTCTGCTGCAGATGCTGTACCATGCGCCAGTACCGAACATGATGGTTTCCGCTCTAGGTAAGTCTACGTGGGCGTCTGAAGCCTGGTCATTCTGTGAACCTACTTTATCTGATCACCACTGACAGCAATGATGTACAAATGGTGCGTTTCAATGGCTTCTTTGTCGCCTTAAAGGCGTTCTTGGCTAACATCCGCCAACATGTCCAATCTCAAAGGTCACTAATGCTCAAGGCCGTTACAGCGTGTTTTTAAGCCAAACTTGATTTGCATCCTCACAGTGGCAGTACTAGTGCCACTCCTACACGACTGGAGCGAAATTTGTGACAGGCGTCATCTTTCAGTTTTAGATACAGTCCTACCAACTTTATGTTTTGTCACAAAACTCGTTCTTGTGATATTTTTGCGTTAGTGTACTATGCAAGTGAATGTAAATATATCAAGAGACAAAGTTAGTTTTTTATGTTTTGCCTGACTAGGCACACACAGTGGCAGTTTTCTGGCACTGTTAGAAGTTCCGTAGAATCGTATCTACGTGCCCATGAATGTTGACGCAATGATAAAAGGAAAGGTTAGAAATTTAATTCGGACCCACTTCGGGATACAGTCTTCACTTGTCTCTCTGAACCAGGTTTGAAACTTTAAATTTGCAACGCCGAGCAGTGAGAGAGAGAAAGAAAGCAGCAAACGCTAATTGCCCTGGCAACGAGAGGTTAGGAAAGACGAAAACGCGAATGCGGTGACGGATGGCCCTGCTGAAAGCCAATAGGGAATTTCCGTCGCTGCGGCATTGCAGGCAGCCGGAAAGCAGCGAGAGCCATCGACGCAGTCAGGGCCGTAATTGAAATGCCACTCAGCGGCGTAGCGGGAATCAGCGGGCAGAGATTTGGACGAGCGGCACAGTACGCGCTGCCAAACCTGGCGCGCTAATGACTCGGCACTGTCAACGCCTAGACGGGGATGCGCGGTGAAGGCTGCACCGCGACGCGACGAAAACAGGTACACTGAGGCGATCAAAGCCGTGGGATAGCGACAGCACATGTACAAATGGCAGTAGCAACGCGTATACGAGTTATAAAAGGGGCTGTGCATTGGTGAAGCTGTCATTTGTACTCATTCGATTCATGTGGAAAGGTTTCCGACGAGATTACAGCCGGACAACGTGAATTAACAGACTTCGAATGCGGAATGCTTGTTGCGGTTAGACGCGTGTGACTTTCCACTTCGGAAATAGAGAATTTAGGACTCCGATATCCGGAGTGTCGAAAATGTTTCGAGAAAACTTTTCAGGTATTAGTTCTCACCACGAACAACACGGTGGCCGCCGGCGCTCACTTAACGATCGCGAGCAGCGGCGTTTGCGTTGAGTCGTCAGTGCTAAGAGACAAGCAAATCTGCGTGAAATAACTGTAGAAATCAATGTGGATCGTACGACGAACGTATCTTTCACGCCAGAGCCGCAAAATTTGGCGTTCGTGGGCTGTGGCACCAGAAAATCTACGCAATTGCCTTCGCTAATAGCACCACATCGCCTGCAGTGCCTCTCCTTGGAGCGTGACCAGATCGATTGGATCCTCGAAGACTGGAAAACCGTGGCATGGTCAGATTAGTCCCTATTTAAGTTCGTTGGAGGTGATTGTATGGTTCTATAATGGAGCAGGTCCCACGAAGCCATGGACCCAAGTTGTCAACAAGTCACAGTGAAGCTGACGGTGACTGGAATCCTGTCGACTTTGTTTACATAGAATATGCTTGGTCTTCTGGACAAAGTGAATGGATAACTAACTGGAAACGGTTATTTTCGACTACTTGGAGGCCATCTGCAGCCATTCATAGATTTCATGTTCCCAAACAACGATTGAATTTATATCAATGACAGTTTCTTGCGATTGGTTTGAAGAACATTTAGGACAATTCGAGCGAATGATTTGACCGCCCATCGTACATTCCTGGGCCCTAATAGAGTGGTCAGTTCGCGCACAAGATTCTCCAGTGGCAACACTTTCTCAGTTAGGGACGGATGTAGAGGCAGCATGGCTCAATATTTCTGCAGGAGACTTTCGACGACTTGATGAATTCATATCACTTCAAGCGATATTCGGAGGCATCCCGTGACCTTTGTAATCTGAGTACAGAACATAGATAAAGATTTTCTTTAAAAAAAGGAATATTCCAACGCGGCAGTCTCATGTCAGTCATAATGAAAGTAATTTTTTGCTGCACAGAAAATTGAATGTCTGTGTGGCTGCCACTATATGCAAGTGCCGGCCGCGGTGGCCAAGCGGTTCTAGGTGCTTCAGTCCGGAACCACGTGACCACTATGGTCGCAGGTTCTATTCCTGTCTCGGGCATGGATGTGTGTGATGTCCTTAGGTTAGTTAGGTTTAAGCAGTTCTAAGTTCTAGGGCACTGATGACACCAGATGTTAAGTCCCATAGTGCTCAGAGCCATTTTTTTTTAATGCAAGACTTCATATTTTACTCTACTTCGGCGATTCGTGCCTCGACGAAGATGAGGTGACAGGATTAGGACAACACAAATGTCCAATCGCCGAACGAGGAAAACCTCCGACATGGGCAGGAATCGAACCTGCGACTCCGCCATGTGCACGCAGCAAGGCTAACCACTTTCTTCTTTTTATTTCTTCTCTTGGTTCACTAGACCATTGCTTTGCCACTTTCTTCTTTTTCTTTAGGACTCCTCTTTCCGCTGTTGCCTTGGCTTCATGGGCTTTCAGATTGAGTGTTGTGTCTGCGTACAGTAGCTAACGACTAACTTAACTTATCTTCTTCGAAATAAGATAAAACAGTACTGAAAGGTATTTTCCTTCTTTCCTTCTTGCAGATTTTAGAATCGACGAACTCATAAAAATACCTAACTCTTCGTAGGGATATCAACTGGAACGATCACTTACCTTCAGTCATGGGTGAATCAGGTTGTAGACTTCGATTTCCTGCTATAATACAGGGGAAGTGCAATCGGGCTACAAAGGAGATTACTTATAAATTACTTGTGTGACCTGTTCTATAGTATTGCTTAGTGTGTGGGACCCGTACCAAATAGGACTAAAAGGGATATGGAACATATACAGAGAAATGCAGCACCAATCGTCACAGATTTGTTCAATCCATGGGGGGTTATCACAGAGATACTGAAGGAACTGAACTGGAAGGCGCTGGAAGATAGACGCAATCTATCCCGAGAAAGTCTTAACAAAATTGCAAGAAGCGGCTTTGAAAGTTTACTCTAGGAATATACAACCGCCCCTTACATATAGCTCACATATGGATTATGAAGATTAGTATAATTACTGCTCTCTCAAAGGCATTCAAACAATCATTCTTACTGCGCTCCATACAGGAAGAAACTCTAATAACCGGTACAATGGGACGTACCCTCTGTCATGCACCTCACGGTGGTTTTCCGAGCATAGGTGCAAGTGTAGCGTCTTCTTCCGTGCTTATTATATCAATACCGACAGGTACAATATTGACTGAGCACTGCTGACCACCTTGTAACTAAACTTCTTCGTTGAAACAAACAACTAAAAAATAAATCAGCTCTTCCTGCAGCAGATATTGAAAAAAAGAAACTGAGGTTTCTTCCATTTCGTTTATCGTATTGTTTTTCTTCCACAAGAAAAATTACCTTTACTGTGTTTTCTAAATAATACAAAATGAACAAAACTTATTATTAGGAACTACGGGAACATATTGTGCCTTCTTCGGCATTCTACACAACCGTACTCTTATCTAGGCACTAAGTGAAACCTTTGATTCTCTAGAAATTGATATAAAAATCTGAACTGTTATGCATAAAAAAATAAAAATAACAATTGCGCAGTCAAACTGTGATACTTACTGTGGTGTCACCGCCAGACACCACACTTGCTAGTATACGTCGTACCCGCGTGTCGTCACTGTCAGCGATTGCAGACCGAGGTCTAGAGAGACTCACTAGCACTCGCCCCAGTTGTACAGCCGACTTTGCTAGCGATGGTTCACTGACTTCTACGCTCTCATTTGCCGTGACGATAGTTAGCATAGCCTTCAGCTACGTCATTTGCTACGACCTAGTAAGGCGCCAGTATCTGTACTATTGATATTGTGAATCATGTACCATAAAGAGCGACGTTCTCCATTAATGGATTAAAGTTAAGTATTCCACCAGCTATGTCCGTTTTTCTCAATTCTAATTCCCTTGTCATGTTCCAGACCTCACGCCAGCCTGCGTGAGCTAAATCGCGTGCATTTCGGCCTCCTTTAGAGAAACACGGTTGGCTCTCCTGCCAACCACTACACTTACAAACACACATACCTACAAAAAAGTTCTCTTTAGAAGGTTCGCCTACTTTATTCCATAATCTTTCAGCTTTTCGAACTGGTGATGTTGAGTCTTCAGGTGCATCAAAAAGACTTCTTTACTTCTTTCTTCTCTTGTCAATACATAAAAAAAAACAGTACGTCCCATTAACCAGTCGCAGGATTGCTTTAGCATGTGCGCAACGCATGCCATGAGAATTGAGTAAGTTAATAGGTGTGATTGCACTGGTCGAGGTCCTTACTATAAATGCTGGTATATGGCCAAAATATCACCATATGTCATTTATTTTACCACGTAAAAATCTGTGCTATTCTGTGTCGGTCCGGATATAGGGAGAGCAGTGTGGTGTTTGTGTCATATGTATAACGTGCATCTTGGAATTCGTCGGAATTTGCCTGCTGACATCAAAGCGCCACGCTCCTCTCATGTTTGTTGGTAATCGTAGATCCTGAATACTCTCCCAGATCTTACCTCAGTTATATACACTCCTGGAAATTGAAATAAGAGCACCGTGAATTCATTGTCCCAGGAAGGGGAAACTTTATTGACACATTCCTGGGGTCAGATATATCACATGATCACACTGACAGAACCACAGGCACATAGACACAGGCAACAGAGCATGCACAATGTCGGCACTAGTACAGTGTATATCCACCTTTCGCAGCAATGCAGGCTGCTATTCTCCCATGGAGACGATCGTAGAGATGCTGGATGTAGTCCTGTGGAACGGCTTGCCATGCCATTTCCACCTGGCGCCTCAGTTGGACCAGCATTCGTGCTGGACGTGCAGACCGCGTGAGACGACGCTTCATCCAGTCCCAAACATGCTAAATGGGGGACAGATCCAGAGATCTTGCTGGCCAGGGTAGTTGACTTACACCTTCTAGAGCACGTTGGGTGGCACGGGATACATGCGGACGTGCATTGTCCTGTTGGAACAGCAAGTTCCCTTGCCGGTCTAGGAATGATAGAACGATGGGTTCGATGACGGTTTGGATGTGCCGTGCACTATTCAGTGTCCCCTCGACGATCACCAGAGGTGTACGGCCAGTGTAGGAGATCGCTCCCCACACCATGATGCCGGGTGTTGGCCCTGTGTGCCTCGGTCGTATGCAGTCCTGATTGTGGCGCTCACCTGCACGGCGCCAAACACGCATACGACCATCATTGGCACCAAGGCAGAAGCGACTCTCATCGCTGAAGATGACACGTCTCCATTCGTCCCTCCATTCACGCCTGTCGCGGCACCACTGGAGGCGGGGTGCACGATGTTGGGGCGTGAGCGGAAGACGTCCTAACGGTGTGCGGGACCGTAGCCCAGCTTCATGGAGACGGTTGCGAATGGTCCTCGCCGATACCCCAGGAGCAACAGTGTCTCTAATTTGCTGGGAAGTGGCGGTGCTGTCCCCTACGGCACTGCGTAGGATCCTACGGTCTTGGCGTGCATCCGTGCGTCGCTGTGGTCCGGTCCCAGGTCGACGGGCACGTGCACCTTCCGCAGACCACTGGCGACAACATCGATGTACTGTGGAGACCTCACGCCCCACGTGTTGAGCAATTCGGCGGTACGTCCACCCGGCCTCCCGCATGCCCACTATACGCCCTCGCTCAAAGTCCGTCAACTGCACATACGGTTCACGTCCACGCTGTCGCGGCATGCTACCAGTGTTAAAGACTGTGATGGAGCTCCGTATGCCACGGCAAACTGGCTGACACTGACGGCGGCGGTGCACAAATGGTGCGCAGCTAGCGCCATTCGACGGCCAACACCGCGGTTCCTGGTGTGTCCGCTGTGTCGTGCGTGTGATCATTGCTTGTATAGCCCTCTCGCAGTGTCCGGAGCAATTATGGTGGGTCTGACACACCGGTGTCAATGTGTTCTTTTTTCCATTTCCAGGAGTGTAGTTAATACTTCTGCTCTATTCTGTTTCTGGGTTTCCAGTCGATTATGTTCTTATAAACTCCCTTACCTCTGAGCTATTTTTCGGTGCGTATTGTCCTTTTAAAGTAGCTGTACTCAATGAGAAAATGTTGAAGGTGATACAACTACTTCCGGATATGATGTATGTCTGCAGACGGATCCAGATTCGGCGGGGCTGTTTCACTCAGAAGGTGAGCCACTTGTTTACATAGTGATTCTTTCCACTCTCTGTATGTCTTATACATCACTTATCCTTTACTGTAGGAGGAAGTCATTATTTCTCTACGTTAAAATTTCACTTTGAACATATAATCTCTATTAACAAAATATCTGAGCGCTGCCAGTATTCACATTGTTATCTCTCTTGGTGCCGGCCGCTGTGGTCTCGCGGTTCTAGACGCGCAGTCCGGAACCGTGCGACTGCTACGGTCGCAGGTTCGAATCCTGCCTCGGGCATGGATGTGTGTGATGTCCTTAGGTCAGTTAGGTTTAAGTAGTTCTAAGTTCTAGGGGACTAATGACCACAGCTGTTGAGTCCCATAGTGCTCAGAGCCATCTCTCTTGGCATTGGCAGTACATAAGGTACATACTTCATTTTGGACCTTCCATAATTATTTGCTAGCTGTATCGTTTGTATTCCGTCTGGGTTCCGCATACTATGTTGGTGTATGCACGCTCGTAAGCTCGTCAATATGCATCTGTATTTGATAGTAGTAGGTCGAATATAGCGCGTGTAGACAGTACCGAGGTTATTTAATGTGCCTTTTTTAGTTGTCCCTGATTTCATCTCTTCGGCCAATGGTCACATCTGACCAGGAATCCTACGTCATCAGAGTACGATTTACGTATTACACACGTGAAAAATTTTTTTACATCACCGCAGTTCCCAGAACTCCTGAAGGCAGCCGTTGACTGTGGATATTGTATAACTGACACAGACCCTTTGACTGTTCAGAGATTTTACTAAACCCTCCCAAAGATCTATACAACCGTGCATGAGCATCGCATATGTCGACGTACGCCTCTGCTGGTCATGGAAAGCACAGTAGCCGCTGTACGATACGTGAATGTCATACTCCGACCGATAGTGCAAACATATAGGCAGCACACTGGTGAGGCATTCGTCTTCATGGACGACAATCCGCGTCCCCAACAGGCACATCTTGTGAACGACTTCCTTCAGGATAACGACGGCGCTCGACCAGAGTGGCCGGCTTGTTCTGCAGACATGAACCCTATTGCACAAGACTGGGATAGATTGAAAAGTGCTGTTTATGGACGACGTGACCCACAACTACTCTGAGGTATGTACGCCGAATCGCCGTTGAGGAATGGAGCAATCTGGAGCTACAGCGCCTTGATGAAATTGTAGATAGTATGTCACGACGAATACAGGCATGTATTAATGCAAGAGGACGTGCTACTGGGTATTAGAGGTACCGGTGTGTACAGCAATCTGTACCCCTTTGAAGGTCTCGCTGCCTGGTGGTTTTCATGAACAATAAAAAGGGCGGAAATGATGTTTATGTTGATCTCTATTCCAATTTTCTGTACAGGTTCCGGAAATCTCGGAACCGAGGTGATCCAAAGCTTTTTTTGATATGTGTATTTTTCGGATGTGTATTTGTAATCCCGTCAGTTATTGCTTGAAAGTGAACAGGAGGGGTCGATGGCTATTGCAAGCAGCACCATGGACATGGAAAATCTTCTCTTATCTAGCTATTAATCAGGATTGGGCTACTGAGCTGTCCATTTACATTGATTTTAGATCCACTGTTTGGCAGAAAGTTTTTAATTATGACAACAAATTGCTGAGGAAGATACATCATCCGCATGGTACTGAAAAAGTGTGAATGGTTTACTCTGTATAAAGTACCTTCGAAATCAAGTGACATCACTGCGCATCCAATTCGGCAAGTTTCTGCTATCGATATTATGTCTCCGTAGAAACGTTTTTCTAAGTGATCAGCGTTCTGACTGGTTTGATGCGGCCCTTCACGAATTCCTATCCTGTGCCAACGTCTTCATCTCAGAGTATCACTTGAACCTACGTTCTCAATTATTTGCTGGTTGTACTCCAACTTCTGTCTTCCTCTACAGTTTTTATCCTTTATATGTCCCTCTACTATCACAGGAAGTTGTTCCGTGATGTTTTAACAGATGTCCTACCATCCCGTCCCTACTTCTAGTCAGTGTTTTCCATTGTTCATTTTCCTCGGCGTTTCTCTTCTGTTCACGTTTCCCCACAGTCCATGTTCCACAAGCATAATATGCTTTGCTCCAAACATTCTCAGAAATTCGTCAGATCGTCAAGTAATAGATCTTCAGTTTTTTCTATTCTTCTGTATACTGATTTATCAACAATTTTGATGCATGAGTTGTTAAGCTGATGGCGCGATAATTCTCGCACTTGTCAGTTCTTGCAGTCCTAGGAACTGTATGAATGATGTTTTATCTTGTATCATCAGACATATATTTTTCGCACCAACGTGAGTAGTAGTTTAGTTGCCACTTCCCCCAATGATTTTAGAAATTAAGATCGACGTGATCTGTATCTTCTGCCTTATTCAATCGTAAGTCTTCCAAAGACCTTGTAAATTCTGACTCTAGTACTGGATTCCCTATCTCTTCTCCATCGACTCTTGATTCTACTTCTATCACCAGATATAATTTCGTGTCATAGAGGTCTTCAATGCACTCTTTGCACCTATCCGCTCTCTCTTCTGCAAATAAAAGTGGATTTCTCACGGTGCTCTTATTGTAACCACCCTTCGTTAAGTTACCGAAGTTGCTTTTCCTTTTCCTGTGTGCTGCGTCAGTCCTTCCTACAATCATTTCTTTTCGATTTCTTCTCATTCTAATGCAGCCATTTCATCTTAGCTTCCCTTCGCTTCCTATTCATTTGAATCACAGGTGACTTATATTTCCGTATCCCTGCATTTCCCTGAACATTTTTCTACTACTCCATCAATCAGCTGAAGTATTTCATCTGTTACTCACGATTCCTTCTTTGATATCGTCTTTGTTTCTATCTTTTTCCTTCCAATTTCGGTGACAGATTTTTCTATAGATGTCCATTCCTCTTCAACTGGACTGTCTATCTATCGCAGCGTCAGAGAACTTCAAGGGTATCTCTTCATTCCTTAGTATTTCCGTATCCCATTTCTTTACACGCTGATTCTTCCTGACTAGTCTCTTAAACTTCAGCGTGCTCTTCATCACTACTAAACTGTGTTCTGAGTGAATATGTGGTCGTGGATACGCCTTACAATGCACTGTCTGATTTCAGAATCTCTGCCTGACCATGGTGTAATCTATCTGATATCCTCCCATATTTCCCGGCCTTTTCCCAGTATACTTCCTCTTCTTGTGATTATTCAACAGAGCATATGCTATGACAAACTGAAATTTTTCGCAGAGTACTCACATAAGGTCTGCCAAACCTTCTTATCTTTCTGGGCACTTGTTTGGTAGGATCCCGTAACTAAGTTGATTACTAAGTGCTATCTTTGCATTAGACTCGTGCGAAGATTCTGAAATTATCGTTCAGTAATGTTATAGGTTTTAGATTTACAATGGTCTTGTCTCCTGGGTTTTTGGGGACCAGGATCACAGCCTCCTCACAGAATTCTTTGGGGAGAGTAAGATTAGGATTTATGATCTCATTGCTTATGCACGTCATGTTACTTGCCATTCTGTCTCAATTCCATCGAATCCGCGTGATTTATTCTTTGACTCCTCAGTTCGGCGTCTCCTACTTCCTCCTCAGAAATCTCGGAAGTGAGGGTGCTTAGCATCCTCCGGGCCGAGTCTTTCTGGTATCCTTGTCATGATGTCCCTTTGTGCCACTTCATCAGTTGATTTTCTGGCTAACAGCTCTGTAAAATGCTTGTGGATTTCCTGTTTTATCTTGTATTGTTTGGTTAGTAATCGTCCGTCAGTGATTTTCAGTTCGGTAAGTATTTTTATTTATTTATTTTCTCGTATCACATGATATATGGAGTTTGTATCGTCTTGGAATGCAATCGAGTCCAAATTTTGTAGTCTTGAAGCTGTCTCCCCTTTAAATTTAATATCTTAGGTTATATTCTTTAAATCTGCACATAATTTTCAATTGTTGTTGAATCAGTTTTATACAATTCTTGTAGGTACTGAAAATAAAAATTTACTGTTTCCTCCTGCCTGGCATTCGTCTCGTGCGAGTAGTTTTTCGTAGTCATCGTTATTGAGGGTTGACGCACTTTATCCACTAACTGATTGGTGAACCGTACATTGGGAACCGTTTTTCACTTCCATCCCACATCGTGTTAAATTCTGTACGGCATCCAGGATCTAATAGATGGTCCACATTAAAATTTCAATGCCCCACAGCTTAACAAATTCCTTATTTTCTCCATGTTGGTTATATACATTTACGCAACATGATCGGAAAATATGGTTGGCCATATTTATGACTGCAAGACATTCTGTTTTATATCAATTGTTTGGTATATCCGGTGAGGCTTGCAGAACGGCTAGTGACATGTGTGAAACGTCGCATGTCTCCATGCTTATGTTCTCATTTGTGCATGTTGATAACATTTTCGACGCCCAGTGATACATTAAAGTTCGGCGTTTCGCCTTTTTTGATGAATGACACAGTTAAAATCACCAGCAAATTTTATGTGACCATGGCCCTTTCTGAGAAGTCGCAAAATCTGTTCTTTGAAGAATACTACTCGCTTCAGTCTTCTGCCCGTTTCTGAATGGGCATAAACACTGATTATTCTGCTGTTTTTGATTATGTTACCTTTACCTCTGCTGCTAGGATTTTTGAACGTTACCGACGATGATACTTTCTTTAGTTAATATAGCTATTCCGAGTTGTAAATTACAACTTATGTATCCCGTTATGTGCACCAGATCAATATCTGTCACTTCTTGTAACATCACGATGTCAATGTTTGCTGCATATATAACGACCTGGAGGTTCCTCAAATTGAGTGTGCACCGTATCTTGCTATTATTTAATGTTGCAATCCTGGATGCTTGTAATTTTGTCATATGAGGTTGAATTTCATCTGGTCATGCATCTAATCTTCTGTACTTTTCGTGTTATATTTCTTCCTAATGTTTGCATTTGCATAATAAAAATCTGTTTCGTCATAGGTTCTTGTTTGTCTTTCTGAGGAGGTTCTCTTTATTAGATTCTTTCTCGCTAAGTCCATGGTTCGGTTCATCATTGGTTTTCATCATGTTATGGTCTTGACCTTCTTTATCATCAGCCCAGTCCTGCTCCCTTTTTTCCTCTCCTTTGCTTCTGTAGCTTGTTTGACAGTTTCTAGTTTACGTTTTGTAGTTTTCTATGTCCGCAAGCCATTAATTTTTCTTTTCCACCGTTGATTCTTCAACGTTTTTTGATTACTGTCGTGTGTTTCTGACGGTCTGTCTGTTATTTTTTATCGCACCTGCTTGGCCTTGTCTCTGAAGGTAGCTGGTGTTTCGTCCGATACCTGGTGAGGAATCCTGCGTTTCTTATTTTCCTTAGAAGGTTTTTCTATTTCTCTACCAATAGTCTCTACGGTTTCAGTACGAAGCACAGACTGCCTTTCATTGGTTACGGTCGTAGTCAGGGCGATTGTGTGTTAGCTGTTGCACTCTATCTGCAGCCTTGCATGATTCTTTTTCTGATGGTTGTTCTGTTACTATGTCCTCTTGTAGTATTTGTTCTATTCGGCTGCGCGGCGTTTGGCTCTCACTCCGTCGTTGTGGTCGAGGTTCCGTGGACTCCTGCGACGTATGTCAGCAAATGCTGTGACATTGTGTTTGGGACTCCTGTCTCGCGGGTCTCTAGTTGTGCCACTCGTCTTAACAATCCTCACTCCGCAGCCCCTCATGTACCACGATAGCTAGACAGCCACAGACATTGGTATAAGACAATATAGGCTTTACCATACTAATTGCAATCTGCGTCACAACAATGAAAACCTGAATTTGATGAGCAGTGGAGCAACCCTCGACAACATTGCTTATAATTGTTGCATAAAGTTTCAAAGCTGCACTGATCAGCTCGTTAGTGATTTCAAACGGCGGTTCAAAAATTCGAATGCCTCTATTGCAAGACCCGCCGTGGGTGACTAACTTCACCTACATGAATGTTTAAATTGCGTCATGGCTCCAAATAATTCGACAATTTGATCACTTTTTGCAGCATTCCTTAACGTAAGGAATACCGTACTCCTACAGTTCGATTGGATCAATGCCAAAGATATCTTCATCTATTAGCTAAACTATCTCCACCATAAATTCCTATTTTAAAACGAATTGGGTCGTACAGAGCTGTTTTCAAACATAAATTTTAATGCATCCTTCCTCATTGGTCCAGCTGTCATCACTTTCTACAGGTTCTTTTAAGAAGTGCAAAAGCGCTCTACGGTTTATAGTGAACTTTAGTGAACTTTAGTTGGGAGAGACCACAGACAAGTAACAATTCTATACATCGTGAGCCTAATTCTTGTTACACTACTGGCCATAAAATTGCTACATCAGGAAGATGACGTGCTACAGATACGAAATTTAACCGACAGGAAGAAGATGCTGTGGTATGCAAATGATTAGCTTTTCAGAGCATTCAAACAAGGTTGGCGCCCGTGGCAACACCTACAACGTGCTGACAAGAGGAAAGTTTACAACCGATTTCTCACACACAAACAGCAGTTCATCGGCGTAACCTGGTGAAACGTTGTTGTGATGCCTCGTGCATCGAGGAGAAATGCGCAATATCAAGTTTCCGACTTTGATAATGGTCGGATCGTAGCCTATCGCTATTGTGGTTTATTTATATCGCGACATTGCTGTTCGCGTTGGTCGATATTCAATGACTGTTAGCAGAATATGAAATCGGTGGGTTCAGAAGGGTAATACAGACCGCCGTGCTGGATCCCAACGGCCTCGTATCACTAGCAGTCGAGACGACAGGCATCTTATCCGCATGGCTGTAACGGAACGTGCAGACACGTCTCAATCCCTGACTGAACAGGTGGAGACGTTTGCAGGACAACAACCATCTGCACGAGCAGTTCGACGGCGTTTGCAGCAGCATGGACTATCAGCTCGGAGACCATGGCTGCGGTTACCCTTGACGCTGCATCACAGACAGGAGCGTCTGCGATGGTGTTCTCAACGACTAACCTGAGTGCACGAATGGCAAAACGTTATTTTTTCGTATGAATCCAGGTTCTGTTTACAGCATCAAAATGGTCGCATCCGTGTTTGCGTCATCATGGTGAACGCACATTGGAAGCATGTATTCCTCATCGCCATACTGGCGTATCACCGGGCGTGATGGTATGGGGTGCCATTGGTTACACGTCTCGGTCACCTCTTGTTGGCATTGACGGCACTTTGAACAGTGGACATTACATTTTAGATCTCTTACGACCAGTGGCTCTACCGTTCATTCGATCCCTGCGAAACCCTACATTTAAACAGGATAAAGCACTACCGCATGTTGCAGGTCCTGTTCGGGGCTTTCTGGATACAGAAAATGTTGGACTGCTATCCTGGCCAGTACATTCTGTAGATCTCTCACCAACTGAAAACGTCTGGTGAATGGTGACCGAGCATCTGGCTCGTCACAATACGCCAATCGCTACTCTTGATGAACTGTGGTACCGTGTTGAAGCTGCATGGGCAGCTGTACCTTTACACTCCATCCAGGCTCTGTTTGACTCAATGCCCAGGCGTATCATGGCCGTTATTACGGCCAGAGGTGGTTGTTCTGGGTACTGATTTCTCAGGATTTATGCACCCAAACTGTGTGAAAATTTAATCACATGTCAGTTCTAATATAACATATTTGTCCAATAAATACCCGTTTATCAACTTCATTTCTTCTTGGTGTAGCAATTTTAATGTCCAGCAGTGTATTTATCGGTATCTAACCGATGTTATTACGGTATAAACTGCTCTACTTACGTCAGACAACTGACCACGAAGAATATGGTCACACACGCATGCCTTAGACCGCTTGGTATGTTTTGCTTCCAATAATTTCTGGATGTAATACATTTACTAGATTTGTTAATGTTGCTTCTTGCTTTCCGCATTTATACCTTCCAGGTCAGTGCCCGTGTCGACTATACAGTTTTTCTTGTTTTAGTCCGTACTATCACCTCTGAAAATTGCCTACACTACACTACAATCTTAGCAACAACAGTAGCAATACATGTATTCTATGTCACTGGTATCAGAGCGCTTTTCGCCTACAAGTATAAACTCGTTCGTTTCCGGCACTGGGATCCTTACCTCAACTTGATACATTCATCCTTCTCCATTGTCTTGGAAATTTGTAACTTTATCACGGAATAGCCCTGCATATACATACATTTTACGGGTGCCGGCGCCAACAGCTTTGACGCTCTGTAGCAACGGTAAATGACGTTTCTGGATATGAGTTGTTACGTCAAACGTGATCAACTGAATCTTCTCTAAAACATCTGGAAGGGGGTAAGATGAAGTGTGTGTGTGTGTGTGTGTGTGTGTGTGTGTGTGTGTGTGTGTTTGTGAGAAAGAGAGAGAGAGAGAGAGAGAGAGAGAGAGAGAGAGAGAGAAAGAAAGAAAGAAAGAAGAGTTACTGGCGAAAAGATACATGCATTTCGAAATAAAAATAAAGATTTTCTTACATATTATTCTATCCTGAAAAGTAGTTTCCTCGGGTTTGTACAACATCATATTTCAGTGCTGGTTGCGCTTTGGAGATTTGCCGGTATCCTACTGATGCTAACATTACCCTCTTCGGGATAACCTCTTCGGGATAACTGCCATGCCATTTCTAATAGCAACGACTAGAAACATTGGGTAAAGTCATACCGACTCTTCACAAAGAGATAGGCACATAAATACCCATATGAGCACTAGTTCACTCTAGTCGTCTTTCCTCCACTGTTGTCAGGTCGTTAGTCATTATTTGTTCGTCCCCTGAAGACGATGCTCCAGAATGTCCGTTGCTACAAATTTTATAGGGGAATTCAATGAATATCAATGAAACTACCTACAGGGTGTTTCAAAAATGGCCGGTATATTTGAAACGGCAATACAAACTAAACGAGCAGCGATAGAAATACACCGTTTGTTGCAAAATGCTTGAGACAACAGTACATTTTCAGGCAGACAAACTTTTGAAATTACAGTAGTTACAATTGTCAACAACAGATGGCGCTGCGGTCCGGGAAACACTATAGTACGATATTTTCCACATATCTACCATGCGTAGCAATAATATGGCGTAGTCTCTGAATGAAATTACCCGAAACCTTTGACAACGTGTCTGGCGGAATGGCTTCACTGCAGATGAGATGTACTGCTTCAGCTGTTCAATTGTTTCTGGATTCTGGCGGTACACCTGGTCTTTCAAGTGTCCCCACAGAAAGAAGTCACAGGGTTTCATGTCTGGCGAATAGGGAGGCCAATTTACGCCACCTCCTGTATGTTTCGGATAGCCCAAAGCAATCAAACGATCATCGAAATATTCATTCAGGAAATTAAAGACGTCGGCCTTGCGATGTGGCCGGGCACCATCTTGCATAAACCACGAGGTGTTCGCAGTGTCGTCTAAGGCTGTTGGTACCGCCACAAATTCACGAAGAATGTCCAGATAGCGTGATGCAGTAATCGTTTCGGATCTGAAAATTGGGCCAATGATTCCTTTGGAAGAAATGGCGGCCCAGACCAGTACTTTTTGAGGATGCAGGGACGATGGGACTGCAACATGGGGCTTTTCGGTTCCCCATATGCGCCAGTTCTGTTTATTGACGAAGCCGTCCAGGTAAAAATAAGCTTCGTCAGTAAACCAAATGCTGCCTACATGCATATCGCCGTCATCAATCCTGTGCACTATATCGTTAGCGAATGTCTCTCATGCAGCAATAGCAGCGGCGCTGAGGGGTTGCCGCGTTTGAATTTTGTATGGATAGAGGTGTAAACTCTGGCGCATGAGACGATACGTGTACGTTGGCGTCATTTGGACCGCAGCTGCAACACGGCGAACGGAAACCCAAGGCTGCTGTTGGATCACCTGCTGCACTAGGTGCGCGTTGCCATCTGTGGTTGCCGTACGCGGTCGCCCTACCTTTCCTGCACGTTCATCCGTCACGTTCCCAGTCCGTTGAAATTTTTCAAACAGATCCTTTATTGTATCGCTTTTCGGTCCTTTGGTTACATTAAACCTCCGTTGAAAACTTCGTCTTGTTGCAACAACACTGTGTTCTAGGCGGTGGAATTCCAACACCAGAAAAATCCTCTGTTCTAAGGAATAAACCATGTTGTCCACAGCACACTTGCACGTTGTGAACAGCACACGCTTACAGCAGAAAGACGATGTACAGAATGGCGCACCCACGGACTGCGTTGTCTTCTATATCTTTCAAATCACTTGCAGCACCATCTGTTGTTGAAAATTGTAACTACTGTAATTTCGAAAGTTTGTCCACCTGAAAATGTAGTGTTGTCCCATGCATATTTGCAACAAACGGTGTATTTCTATCGCTCCTCGTTTAGTTTTTATTGCCGTTTCAAATATACCGGTCATTTTTGAAACACCCTGTACATTGCTCTTGGGTGGGAACTCGCACATTTCGTCTATTTTAATAAACCACGGAAACTAAAATACATAAAAATAAAGTACAAGAGACGAAGAATATTTCTGGTAGTGAAGTGAAATGTGGTACATGTACAGCCTTGTTAAGGAGTTCACATATGGTTCTGAGCACTATGGGACTTAACATCTGAAGTCATCAGCCCCTAGAACTGAGAACAAATTAAACCTAAATAACTTAAGGACATCACACCCATCCATGCCCGAGGCATCATTCGAACCTGCGACTGTAGCAGTCACGCGGTTCCGGCTGAAGCGCCTAGAAACACTCGGCCACCGCAGCCGGCTGTTACCTAGTTGACCAGCAGTAAGCACTCATCGCGCACTGTACAGTGAGGTCAAAAGATAGCGACATGTACATTTAGAGATATGTGCATTTAGAGATGGCGGCAGTATCGCATACATAAGCTATTGAAGGGCAACGCATTGTCGGAGTTCTCATTTGAACTCAGGTGATTCATGTGAAAACGTTACCGACATGATTATGGCCATCCGACGGCAATTAACTCACTTTGAAAGTAGATATGTAGTTGGGGCTAGAAACATGTGGCGCTTCGTTTTGAGAAATGTTAGGGAAGTCAATATTTCGATAGTCACAGTGCCTGTGTCGAGAATATCAAATTTCAGGTATTTCCTCTCATCACGGATAACGCAGCGGCCGTTGGTCTTCACATTACGACCGAGAGCTGTGGCGTTTGGTTAGACCTGCCAGTGCTAACAGAAAAGCAACACCGCTTGAAATATTCGTAGAAATCAATATGGGGCGTAGGAAGATCGTATGCGTTAAGACAGTGCAGCTAAATTTGGCGTTAATGGTGCTGTAGCAACAGACGAACGACGCTAGTGTCTTTGTTAACAACACGACATCACCTGCAATTCCTCTCCCTGGATCATGACCGTACTTGTTGGACCCTAAACAACTGGAAAACCGTGACCTCGTCAGGAGAGTCCCAATTTCAGTTGGTAAGAGGCAGTGGCAGAATCGAGTGTAGTGCAGACCCCACGAAGCCCTACAATGCACTGTGCAAGTTGGTGGTGTGTCCGTAATGGTGTGGGCTGTCTTTACATGGTATAGACATGGTCCTCTGGTTCAACTGAATGGATAGTCAGCAACTTCGAGACCATTTGCAGCCATTCATGAACTTCATGTTCCCTCACAACGACGGAATCCTTATGGATGTCAATACGCCACATCACTGGGCCACAATTGTTCGTGATTGGTTCTAAGAACATTCTGGACAATTCGAAGGATTTGGTCACCCACATCACCAGATATGAATACCATCTAATATGCATGGGACGTAAATGAGAGGTCAGTTCCCGCACAAAATCCTGCAACTGGAATACTTTTGCAATTATGGGCGTCTATAGAGACAGCACGGCTCAGTATTTATGCAGAGGTCTTCCAATGACTATTTCAGTCCGTGTCACGTCGAACTGCAGCACTACGCCAGGAAAAAGGAAGTATGACAAATATTAGGAGGCACACGATGACTTTTGGCACCTCAATATATCAGTTAGTGGCAAAGTGTTGTTCCTGATGTTTATCAGAAATTTTTGGACATTTAGAAAGGTCGAATCATTGACACGGGGGGCATTAGAGCATGATGCCGACACATGTCATACAGTTGACTGTCGTGCATTGAATGTGGAACGGGTGATGACGGGATGGCCTCAGGATAACCGCGTGGCAAGAAGAGCATACATGGGTCCTTCCAGAAGAAATGCGTCACGAGAAGATAGAAGAATTTATCTAACGGTCCTGGCGAGTAGACGGATGGCAGCAGCAGAAATCGTCTCAGAGGTTTCAGGCTGACTGTAAGAGTCACTACGAACCATCTTCAACATATTTCCGGAAGTTGGTTTGAGACCACAAGTTGCCGTATATAGCTTACCGTTGAAACGATGCCACGAACAACACAGACGTAAATGGTGCAGAGTCAACTGGGATACTGAATGGCATTCCACTGAGTTTTGTGAGGAGTCTCGATTCTGCCTGCGATGGTGACATCGAAGCCATTGTGTCCGCAGACGATAGGGAGGAATATCAAAGGAAACATTGATTGTCGAGGAGCATGTGACACCTAACCTCGTGATAGCAGGAGTTATTTGATTTGACAGTACGAATGATCTGGTAATTGCTAAAGGAAGGCCGAATGCTCAGCAGTATTTAGAAAAAATCGTGAAAGCTGTGGAATGCTTTCATGGTTGCGGCAGAGGATACTCGATAAAGATGTTTCGAAACATACAATGCACTTCACTAGAAAAACAACTCGATGTGACATGGATTCAAACAGTCATTGGAATTTTCCTTCAGAAATACTGGGTCATATTCCCTCCATAGCCGTCCATAACTGCGAAAGTATCGTCGGTGCAGAATTTTTGGCACAAGATAAATGTTAGATGTCTCATACTTTCCAATTACCCAGACTGTTCAAACCAAGAGCGAAATGTTGTAGCCCAGTGACATGGCGCAATGTCGTCCATATAAATTCCATTGTTTGATAACATGAAGTCCATGAATGGCTGAAAATAGTCTACATCTAGCCGAACAAAAGTATTTCCAGTGAATGATCGGTTTGAAATGTGACTCTTCTCACCAGGCCACTGTTTTCCAGTCGTCTTGCATCCAACCGATACGGTCACGAGCCCAGGACAGGCGTTTCAGGCGACGTCCTACTGTTAGCAAATGCCCTTGCGTAAGTCGTCTGCTGTCACAGCCCCATTAACAACAAATTTCACAGCACTGTCCTAACGGATACGTTCGACGTACGTCCATCGTCTTCTGTGGTTAGTTCACGCAGTGTTGCTTGTTTCTTATCACTTACAGCTCTGCGCAAACACCGCTTCTCTCGGTCGTTAAATAAAGGCCGTTGGGCGCTGCGTTGTCCGTGCTGAGAGGTAATGCCTCAGATTGGGTACTCTCAGCACACTCTTGACGCTGAGGCTCTCGGAATGTTGACTTCTCTAACGGTTTCCGAAATGGAACGTCACATGCGTCTAGCTCCAACTACCATTCTGCGATCAAAGTGTGTTAATTTGGTCTTGTGGTCATAATCAGGTCGGAATGAGTAAAAGTCACAGCTCCGCCAATTCACTGAACTTTTATACCTTGTGCACGCGGAAGTACCGCCATCTGAATACGTGCATATAGCAATCCAATAACTTGTATCACCTCAGCGTATTTTAGTTTAGTATCACGTCGTAGCTCATTCTAAACACTTTTCTTTTGCTCCGCTAAATCTCTAACATATGTTTTTGTAACGTGCGTCAGTCCTTGATAAAAGAAATTTTATTGTTTTTCATTATGGCCATAAAACTAAATCGGATTTAATGTTTTAGACCAATAGCCTATCAAAGGTAACGTAACGCTGGTGAGTGCATCCTGGATACACATGCAAGTTAAATTAGGCCAATATATTCTCAAAAAATACACATTTAATACTGAGTCATTTGTTTTCATATTTCTTATGATAATCGTACTTTCCTGGAGGCGATTATAGGAAGAGTAGCGTCGCTGCGTCGGCGTAGGCGAATATAAAGTATGTACACAGTTAGAATTAACAAATTCACTGATCGCTCTTCTACCAGTTAGAAATCGCCACGGAACATAAAACAAGCGTTCCACGTGTTTAAATGCAGAACCACGACAAACTAATGCTCTAATTCTTTCAAAATGAAGACACTTTTGCGTCTTATCCTCCTTGGGATGTGCTTAGTGTGACAGCTAACGGGGGACTGGTGCTTATTGTTCTCAGTAGGCGCGTTCTCTGCGCGCCCTCCACCGTTCCATTTGGCGCCATTTTTCCGCCATAGCACAGAGTGCTGAAGACTTCCGCCATGACAGGTCACCCTCACTCTGCCTACGGCCTTGTCAAAGAAGACAGAGGAGCGGACTGTGGTTGAGGGCACAGGGTTGCAAACTACCCCTAAAAGCGGAAGAATCAGCAGTGCTCAAATGCATGAGGATGCACAAAGCAGTGCATTAAAGACTCATGGTGGGACAAAAAGTACCACCACAGCTGAATCTTGAAAATATCTTTATTCTATTACACGATTAGTTTCGGCGGTACATTATCGCTATTTCCAGGCCCAACGACTGCCTGAGGATGGAGGTAATGTGCCGCCGAAACTATTCTCGTGATGGAATGAAGACATTCTCAAGAAACAACTGTGATGGTACTTTTTCTCGTATATATCATCAGCTGAAGTCCCTCGTCCATGCATTAAAGTGGATATCCACAAAAAGACACGTGATGTGTATCCACAGGATCCCTACATTAGCAAAAGATTCCGGAATAAACTCCCTTTCGGATCACTGGGAGCGGACTGCCTAGGGAGAGATGAACATGAGAAAATGAACAACAAACTAAAGGATAGGTTTCTACTAGTCGATGTGGAATGTCAGAAGCTTTAACCTGATATAAAATCTAGAAAATCTGGAATGGGAAGTGCAGAAGCTCAGTCTAGACATTTTGGGGTTCAGTGACGTGAAATATTGAGTTGACAAGGACTTCTGGTCAGATGAGTATAGGATAATATCATCAGCAGCAGAAAATGGTATAACGGGGTTAGGATTAGTTATGAATAGAAACATAGAGCAAAGAGTGAGTTATTTTGAACAGTTGTAACATTAAGTTTGAAAATGGAAGTAAGAATGAAGAAAAATCAAGATAGACTAATAGGATTTGTCGAACTAGAAAATGCGTTCGACAGCGCCAAGTTAGAAATTTTGATGAAAATAGGGGTAAGCTACAACGAGAGAGGGGTAATGTACAACATGTCCAATACTGAAAGCGGGAATATGAGGAGTGGGAGACCAACGACGATCCAACGATGTGCTCGGATTAAAGGATGTAAGACTGGAACTCAGTCTTTCGCCCCCACTGTTGAACGTGCACATCGAAGAAGATGTGATGGAAATAAAAGAAAGGTTTAAAAGTGAAATTAAAAATCAAGGTTAAGAAATATCAGTGATACGATTCGCTGAAGCTACTGCAATCCACAGTAAAAGTGAAGCACAATTAAAGCACCTGCTGAATGAAGTGAACGGTCTGCTGAGAACAGAATGTGGATCCAGAGTAAATCGAAGAACGGCGAAATTAATGAGAAGTAGCAGAAATGAGAACAAGGATCAACTTAACATCAGCATTGGTGATGACATTAAGGAATTCTGCAGCAAAATAACTCTTGACGGACGGAGCGAGGAGGATATGAAACGCTGACTAGTACTGGTAAAAAGAACATTCCTGGCCAAGGGAACGTAGTCCTTAATTTGAGTAAGAAATTTCTGAGAACGTACGTCTGGGGTTCATCATTGACTAGTTGTGAAACATAGACTGTGGAAAAGCCGGAAGAGAATAGGCTCTTAGCTTTAAGATGTTTTGCTACAGAAGAATGTTGAAAATGAGGTGGACGGATAAAGTAGGGAATGATGAGGTTTTCCGGAGAATCGGAAAACACTGCCACACTGTCAAGAAAAGGGGACGGGATGATCTCTTAACATATGAAGGCATAACTTCTTTGAGACCAGACGGAGCTGTAGAGGGTAAAAAGTGTAGAGGGATACAGAGATTGGAATACATCCGGAAAATAATTGAGCACGTAGGCCACCAGTACTACTCTGAAGTGAACTGGGAAGAGGTTGGTACAGGAGCTAAATATGTGGGGGGGGCATGAAACCAGTCAGAAGACAGTTCACTCAAAAAAAAAAAAGAATCTATCTTCTTCTATACTCTTATTGCAATACTCCTCGATACAATACAAAGACCTGCAAACGATGTCATATTTTACAGTGTACAGTACGTACAGAAAATTACCATATGCAGTCGAAAATTACGACATAATGAGGCTCATACTAAATGTTGATAACGTCTTATTTAAAGACAAAATAATATAGCCAGTGACGAGAAGGTTGTCGTAACTATGTGGTGTTCCTGCACACATCACACGTTTACTCGCGTCTGGTAACAGATCAACACTCGCCAACCATGTTGAGGATTTCGTGACAATTTCTGTGTCGCAGTACTGTACTTAAGACTGGTTCGTGAAGACGAGACGGGGCATCCCGAGCACACAAACATTTTCTCTGCCGCAAAATTCTCG
Organism: Schistocerca gregaria; assembly: GCF_023897955.1. NCBI lineage: Eukaryota > Metazoa > Arthropoda > Insecta > Orthoptera > Acrididae > Schistocerca > Schistocerca gregaria. The sequence continues at coordinate 200,447,592 of NC_064922.1, forward strand.
GTGCAGTCCTCGAGAAGGACTGACGCTTCGCTCGCCCTGCTCGCCTCTAGTGATAATCCGCCTCTCGCCTTCTGAGCGACGCGACATCGCAAAATTAGGGTTTGCCGCAGTGCGCGTAATCCAGGTTTCTGCGACACTCCCTAGCCCTCTACGCGACGTAATTGCGCTACATTCTGCGGAACTGGATCCATGTCATGCGCTGCTGAATTAGCCAAGAAGTTTACGTAAATGTCGCCACGTTCAGGGAGTATGGATTGAGAGTAAGCCAAAGGAGGGCTAAGATATTAAGGAGCACTAGGAATGAGATTACAAGTAATATGGGAGTTACGCCTTCTCTTGCGACTGTATTTAATTCTATACAAGGCAATATCTCGATGATCTTACGAACTTTTCGGGCATTATGGAGAAGAGAAGGTAAATGTATCACTCCAAGATAAGGGACCCTAGCCCGGAAACGACAAAGTCGAAAGGCAGAAGGCAAAATCCACTGAAGTTCAGGCTTAAGCCGTCGGCACATGCACCGCGCTTTGGAACGTCAACGTTGAGCGGTGCCGCGCTCAACGTGCTGCTCAACGCTCAGAAACAATGCGATTTGTGCATACAATACGTGTGCCTCAAAGTGGTTCACGCCATTTCAGCGCTCTCCAGCGGCAGTTGTCGACTGAATAAAGTTTGCTAAGCAGACTCTTCACGAAATGGATGTGCGTAAAATTCCTATGTCATCTCTATTAAAAGGCACCTTTTCACCCTTGTCCATACGCTAATCATGTTTTTTTCTCCGTAACACACATAAATGGTTCAAATGGCTCTGAGCACTATGGGACTCAACTTCTAAGGTCATCATTCCCCTAGAACTCAGAACTACCCAAACCTAACTAACCTAAGGACATCACACACATCCATGCCCGAGGCAGGAATCGAACCTGCGACCGTGGCGGTCGCGTGGTTCCAGAGTGAAGGGCCTAGAGCCGCTCGGCCACCCCTGCCGGCGTATCATTATTAATAAGTACCTATAAAACGAATATCGCACTAGACTAATTTGTGACCGCTCCAAAGAATGGTTACGTAAAATTCTACTTCAAAAATCATTTTGTCTGTAACGAGAAAGAAGAACAAAGCGCACAAGGTGAATACGTTTGTATAAAAAAGTGCAAACTAGAAAACATTGATATGTATGGAACACACCATATACGATCCAAAAATCTGAGCCATAAAAACTCCTTATAATGTCATACAACTAATTTATGAAGAAATCCAAAATTTTTGCACTGGCCACTGCAGTTCGTTAAATGAAAAGAAACACGTCTGGTCAAAATAGGGGTGGATACAGTTACAAAAGACGGCACAACTCTCTTAAGGCTGTGACAGTGGAACAGAATCCCTTAAAAGTAAAAAGACAGCCTTTAGAAATGAAATTATAGTTAGCATTAAAATTGGGATGTATCAGACTTTCGTAAATCGGGTGTGTTGTAAGCAAAGTAATACATGTTGCTGTAGTAAGAACAATACGATGAATCACAGGTCTTCTCAGAAACAAATTATTGAGAATGTACATCTTAAGTGCAATGCCGTATTGGATTGTAGCGCATCATAACAGGAGCAGAATTGAATCATTTGATGCGTGTTATAAGAGGATGCTAAAAATGAAGCTGAAAATTGAGAAATGAGTATATTCTCCTTCGAATCGACAATAAAAGGTATTCAGCATGATTCAGCTACCCCAAAACCGGTACACAGGAGCTTTTTGCAAATTACAGTGGCTTGAAATACCACGCACATGATTTTCATATTCTCTCCCTCGCAAGCTATTGGTCATACAGAGAAAATGAATTGAACCTCCTCATAGGAAATTTAATGTAGCTAAATTATGTACTGAGAAGTTTTCCCTGGCTGCCATAATTTTTGAATTATTTAAGGAAAACCTACAAAAGTGACATTCAAACGTCATTATCAGGAATAATTCGGAAAATGTGGTCTCCAGCGAAAACGTATCCTAGTACAATATTTAACTACATTAAATTTGCAACGAAAAGGCCCTGTTCATTTCTTCTGTAGGACTGTCTGTGCATAATGAGCAAAAGAATATGGAAATCTTGTACCTGGATTTCGAAGGTGTTACAGGTTGCATATAACCGATGATTAGGGGCAGCTGAGTCGTCCTATGTGTGGGAAGCACCAACAAGAAAAACGGATAGAAAGGCAGGAAATATGTTGAGGCGTCAAGCAGTAAATTTCGGAAGAGTGTGGGGGCAAAATAAAAATGGGCCGGAAAATAATAATGAGGCTGATGCGAAAATGACCCTTTTTAATGAGCAGGAGAACTGCAAATTATTGAAAATGGGGGAAACCGTGATTCCAAACCACCAATCGGTTTCTGCCACGTTTCTGTGAATGCGCATCTCCTTGATAATTCCTCCAGAGTACTTCGCTGTGTCAGTGTTTTTGAATGAGTAAGAGCAACATACGAGCCTCGTAGGCAGTTGTATGCAACGGGAAATGGTGCTCACTATCTGAACAGGCCTGCCAGAGTGGCCGAGCGGTTCTAGGAGCTACAGTCCGGAACCGCGCGAGCGTCACGGTGGCAGGTTCAAATCCTGCCTCGAGCATGGATGTGTGTGATGTACTTAGGTTAGTTAGGTTTAAGTACTTTCTAAGTTCTAGCAGCCATGTAAACCATTTATCTGAGCAGCGCTTCTTCGTTGTCGAGTGTTACGCGAATCGCAGTTTACGGGAAATATATCCCAAACTGTTTATACAAGAGTTTAAGGCAGAAAGTGTTTTGTCAAAACCTCCAGGCAAGCCAGCGCTGTAAGGCTTAGTGGAAAAAACGGTGCGACTGCGGCGAGTGAAGGCCGTAGCCATCCGATAAGATTTCAAACAGCAGAAAGTACTGCTAGAGTGAACGAAAGCCTGGAACAAAGTCCTAAGAAATCTCAACGCCGTTCATCTGTGTCAGTGAAAATTAAGAGATCGTCGTGTCAAAAGATAACAAAGTGAACCTGTTATTGTATCTTTTCAAATTTACTGTCGTGCATTAGTTAATGTTTCCAGACACGTCCCTTCGCGTGTTAAGCTCCTCCGGCGATTGCTGAGTGAAGCGAAGTCAGGAATATTACATTGTCAGTTCTTCATTTCCTCTGATGAGGCCAGATTCAGCTTGTCGGAGTATGTGAACTCACACAACGTGCGCCGCTATGCACCATAAAATCCCTCTCAGTACTTTGAAGTGCGGTTTCCGTACCAATTTTATTTTGCACGCCCTGTGCTGTGGAGATGAAGACGACAAAAAGTATACAGTAAGACAGAAGTTAGAAATAGTGAAAACTTACACGTTTGAGAATTTGCGATTTATAAGGAAAACTTTCGGGCAAACATGGAGGAGGAGGAAGAGATTAGTGGTTAACGTCCCGTCGACAGCGATGTTATTAGAGACGGAGCAAAAGCTCGGATTAGGGAAGGATGGAGAAGGAAAGCGGCCGAGCTCTTTCGAAGGACCCTGCCTGAAGCAATTTAGAGAAATCAGTAAAACGTCAATCAGGATGACCATTCCTAGTTTTGAACCTTCGTGTTCGCCAGTGCGACTCGGTCAGTAAAAATGGTTCCACAAACGAGCAGTTTACAATATGATATTGAAGGAGCGGTTACGAGCAGCCAGTGAATATACAATGACGGTATAAATATCGCTCCACCAAGAAGGACTTGCGCAACATAAACGAAAGTTGATGGGAGAGTTTATACATACGAAACAAAATATCTATTCAAATTTCTCACCAGTCGCATAAGAATGGCGGTAGTAGCACCACTCTGAGGACGCAAATCAGCTTTGCAATTATCAATAACTCACTGAGTTTGAAGGAGGTCGTGTAATAGGGGACCGAGAAGCTAGATGTTCCTTCACCAATAATACAGAAAAACTTGGCAGGAAGTTAGCCACTGTACATGACTGCCAGTAGCGGTGGTCATGACCAGCACATGTTTTCAAACAGAATAACTCTTCCCAAATTACCGCTGTTGTAACTCATCACGCTCTACAGAGTGTCGACATGTTGGCTACTCGATTACCAGATTTGTCTTCCGTTCAATACATACGGGTAATCTTCGGACGGCATCACCAGCGTCACAAAGAGTTTGAACCGTCCCTCTGTTGTTCGATATAGTGCAACAGCCATGTAACTCCAGCGCACAAACTGAGACACGGCACCTGCACAACACAATGCAAGCATATTTACATACTCCGGGTTCCCGGGTTCGATTCCCGGCGGGGTCAGGGATTTTCTCTGCCTCGTGATGGCTGGGTGTTGTGTGATGTCCTTTGGTTAGTTAGGTTTAAGTAGTTCTAAGTTCTAGGGGACTAATGACCACAGCAGTTGAGTCCCATAGTGCTCAGAGCCATTTGAACCATTTTTATTTACATACTTGCCTTCAACATTCTGGCTGTTACACCCGTTATTAATGTACCAGCTTATCCCATTTTCAGTGGTTTATCTCGAGCTTACATTAGCCTGTGACCTTGATGTGGCTTTGTAAACTTTCCCTGCCTAATGATTGGTTGTCTTCATATCGCGTCTCCAGCCGGAACATGTCGTTATCTGGACACAATATTTCGGTGGTCCACCTGGCCGCCATCTTCATCACCATTATGGCGGGAACTGAAATCAAGCACGCCGCGGCGGCTCCTTTATACACCAACTGTGGATCTACCGCGCGTGCGAGAAGATAACTGCCCTCTAGCGAAAGGCACAACAGACCACCGGTGGTGAAAGCTCGCGGAAACAATAAATCAATATCAAAAACTATCGACAATCTTTGAAGACCAAGAAAAGGGCCATTGTCTCTTAATGTGAAACAGAATAAGGTTCCAGTTCTTACTTAAAGGTTACCCCTTATCTCTGTTTATAATATTATCAAATAGACTGATTTCAGCGGCTTCATTCACTACACATTAGCGCGACGCCGCGGCCACCATTTCTGTCTCATCGTACAACATTTTACGTCCTTCAGTAAGACAATGTTCCGCCACTGCAGGTTTTTCTGGCTGAAATAAACGTGTGACGATGGTGCTGCATGGAACGATCCTGGAACGTACAAGTCGTTTGTCAACATAGACTTTCCCGCAGTGGCAGGGAATCTTGTACACTCCCGGCTTTCTCAAACCCATATCATCCTTCACTGAGCCCAGCAGGGTTCTGGTCTTAGCTGGCGGACTAAATACACTTTTAGTATTAAATCTCTAAAAAATTCTAAAAATCTTTGAAGATATGCTCACCGGAAAAGGTAGGAATGCCACCGAGTTGCTTGTATCTTCTGATAGTTCGCGCGAAGGTCCAATCTGCAGAGCACGACGGGTCTGATTGTCAGTATAACCATTCTGGTTGAACACAGCTTTTAGATGGTGCAGTTCTTATTTCAAACTAGTTGCATCTGAGATGGCGTAAGTTCTTTTTACCAATGTACGTAGGAGCCGGTTGCATTGGTACGATGGATGACAACTTGCTGCGTGAAGATGCATGGCGTTACGAAAAAAACTATGTCCTATTGTTACATCATCCCTCCTGTAGACCAAGACATCTAAAAATGGAAATTTTTCATGCTTTTCAACTTCCATAGAGAACGTTGACGTCAACACATGGCGACAAAGCTTTGTTGTTTCTTCGTCCAATTTTTCACCAGTTATCTGCAAAGTATCTTCAAGAGGAACTGATAAACAGAGACACAATATCAAAACGAACGAGCAAATGCGTGGGACAGTGACTTCTAACGCTGAATAAAAACCAGACAATTGGAAATATGGTGTTCGCATTTTCCAACATTGGGACTGAGAGTGGATGCTAAACACTGGGCTAAGTTGTAACTAGGAGCGCTCAAATTGCTAACAATAGGCCGAAGAGGACCTCCTTGTTTGTGTACCTTAGACAAACCGTATAATTTCGGCGGGACTGCAGCACCAAGTCGAAGTTTCGTTAAAAACATCGTCAGATAATGAACCTCTCTTCAAAAGTGAAAGCGTCTTGCGTTTTATACCTTCAGCTGGATTGTTCTTCTCTCTTCGTTAGGCTGAGTCTCCAAGCAAAAATCCATTTTATCCACATAATTGTCCCGCGAAAGAAGAACTGTTGCAGTGCCCTTGTTTGCTGGAAGAATTACTAAATCCTGGTCTTCTCTCGAGGGCCTAAGCGCAGCTCTTTCACGAGAGGAGATGTTACGTCGTGGGGGTAGCACTTGAGAGAACGTCTGAGAGACCTCTTGCCTAAAGCCCGCCACAAACCTTCCCGTATACCTGTGTAGGCTGGAGCACACACACGATGCGATAAACCGGAAAATTTTAACTCAGTTAGTCGAGAAATGGCGAGCAGACAAGAAGACGACGCGATCGCGTTAGCTGGTGTGTTAGTGGCTACCAAGTGTAAAATGAAGCAAAATCAGAAGACGTGGCGTAAAGAGTTTTTTAGAAAGAGAAATGAATACACTCATACAGAAATTAGTAAAGGAGTTATGTTCAGAACCTTCAGATTATCGTAATTATTTGCGAATGACTGAAGCCGTCTACCAAAAACTATTGTCGCTTGTGACTCCTTTAATACAGAGGAAAAATACAGTTATGGGAACTTCTATTTCTGTCCATGAAAGACTTATAGCGACTCTGAGGTTTCTTGCAACGGGTCGATCGTATGAATGTCTCAAATATTCTACTATAATATTACCCCAAGTTCTTGGCAGAATAATTCCAGAGACATGTGATGCCATCTACACTGTGCTGACAGGAGTGTATCTTCAGGTATGTATAATAAATAGACACTGTTTTTAAAATTCTTTTATTCCTAGTAACTCTTTTTACAATTCAAAAACAAAATTTCAACTGAAGCATAATAATGAGTAATGTATGAAATTGGAAAATAATTGAAAATTTGGTATTATTCGTCAATTAAAACCATAGAAAAATTAAAAATGCCCAAAAATCAGATATTATAATAGGAAGCTAAGTAAGTATCTGCTGAGGGTGGAAGTGGAAGCTATTGATTGGTTGCGAATTCTGTAGGCGCAGTTTGTTGCGCAAACTGATCATAAAAAGTACCTGCGGTAGGACTTGGTGGGCTCGTACTTGAGCTGGGACTGATTAGATATTCGGAGCTGTATGAACTCGTTGGCACGTTAAGCGTTCCCATTTCAGCTTCATATAGGAGATCACTGATTCTTTTTTCAACAGTCAGACGCTGGAGTTTTTCCAGTGTCCTCATTTTCCTTGCAATAGATTTTCCCAGTAGATCATACCTGTCATCTTGGGGCGAAGGCTTTTTGAAATGATCTCTCACAGATAGCAGAACGTCATTGGTCAGTTCCACTCTTTTCCTCTTTTTTGTCAAATTTGTTCGCGATATCGGGAGTTCTTTGGAATTTTGAGGACTCTCGTTTCTCTCTGAGCGTCCTTCACTGATGGGTGTATGTGGAGCAACATCATCGATTCCATCCTGAAACAAGCATATTATTAGACCCTAGAAGTCACTTACTCTGGTTTAATTTTTTACATCAGGAAAATAATTTTAAATACGACAAAACCATAAGATAAAAGCAAACACAAGCCTTCATTAAAAACTATTAAACAGGTAGTTTCACTGTACTATTTTAAAATTCTGTTTCTTATTTTCTTTATAACCAAACTTTACAAGCATTGGTTTTGTGTTATTTTAAATGTTATTTTCATTTTGCTTATAACAGTAAATGTATAACGCCTGTTGCAATCAACACCGCTATACATCCACATTGTAAAAAATATTATTAATTTACTGTTGTATTAGTTTCCTGACTCGTCTGAGAAATGGAAAGTTATTGCTAAAACATTTGAAGACAGATGGAATTTCCCACATTGTCTTGGCGCCATGGATGGTATACATATAGACATGGTTCCCCCAGCGAATTCCGGATCTCTTTACTTCAACTACAAAGGTAGAAACAGTATGGTACTTCTTGCCATAGTGGATGCTAACAATCCATTCCTTCTTATGAATTTTGGAGCTAATGGACGTGTTTCTGATGGAGGCGTTCTTCAAAATACTAAATTTTATGAAAAGTTAGAGAGTAATGAGCTCAAACTTCTAGAACCATGCAATGTTAGAGAAAATTTCGAAAACGTCCCTTATGTTATTGTAGCTGATGACGCCTCTCCTCTTACACTTAGTATTATAAAGCCTTTTCGACAAGCGCAACTAGATTCAGCTAGTAAAGAAATTTACAACTATCGCATTTCAAGAGCAAGACACGTTGTTGAAAATTGTTTTGGAATATTTCCATCCAGATTTCGTATATTCCATACTCAAATCAATTTGGAACAAGAGAACATAATGAAAGCGGTGATGGCAACTTGTGCATTGCATAATTTTTTGATGGAACAACATCCAGGCTTTTACGCTCCTCCAAACAGTAACTATCAGGGACGTACGATGGAACTACTGCCATTACAGGTTTGGATACCTCGGAAACAAATATGATCGCATTGAAAAGTCAGAACCACGGGAACATAACGTCTGCTGCTAAACAGCTTAGAAATGGGTTTACTTCATACTTCATTAATGAAGGCAAAGTTACATGCAAGACAATAGGGTTCATCGAAACAAAAAATAGACTAAAAGAAGAAGTTTGGCCGCAGTATGTTATTAACTCATACAGTAAAAACATTTTCCATTAATATTAAAAAATGTGGACTCTAAATATAACCTTTCCATTTGTAAATACAAAATTTAGTTTAATTAAATAAATTGTATAAGTATTATAAATAATTTGAGTACTTACTTCATCGATCTCACATTCATCCTCGTCATCCAAGTTTGACACAGACGCACAAGAAGTATCTTAATCGACAAGAAAATCGAACAAATATAAGTACCACAATTTTGATGTGTAGATGTTGTCTGTTGAAGCTCCAGATTTCACGGACATATCATGTTTCTTCTTTTCTTTACGTACATTACTTCTTAAATTATTTATTTTTTTCACTACAGATTGATTTGTAGCGTCGGGTTCTAACTCCTTCAATTTAATAACAAGTAGTTCATAGGCTGCATCTCTCTTTTCACGGTCGTGGTACTCTTTACTTTTCAGACAAGGCTCCAACCGATACATTTCGATAAAATCTTATATCACTTGGTTCCGTTTCCGATTTGACATGTTGAATAGAAGAGTTGAGCAGTACCGCGCATGTAGTCACTAGTTAACACTGTTGTGCACGTAAATACAAAGACAACGGGCGCTCATTACTCAAGGAGCTAGCTCCAGCTAAGAATACACCTGTACAGGCATGCCGGAGTGACTCACACACACGCGCTCAGGTCTACACTCCTGCGCAGGTAGAAAGAATTGATTTTTGATTCTTCTCCGGTCATCTGCACAGGTCGCTATGCCTGTACAGTTTGGCCTGAACCGACTAGCACACACGCTCCGGTTTACCTGTACAGTTTTACCTGACAGGTATACCGGAACGTGTGTGTCTGGCCTAACCCTATCAACTAGATCCTAGGGAGACCTACTTCTGCGAAAATGACGACATTTCTCAATATAGAATTTCTTGAAAAGCAGACCTCAACTTTTGATATGAGAACATTTGGTCAGGTCATCCTTTATACATTATTTGTAAAAGTAATGTCCAATGAAGGTCTTCGAATGACTAGGTGAATTAAATTTTACTTAATACAATTAAAGAAACATATTTCGGAAATAATTAGGTTCGCATGTGCTAACACAGTAGGTCAGCTGAAGCCTTGGAATAGCAGTAACAATTAATCAGGATAACAACAGATGCAGAAATATAACAGAGAGAGAGAGAGAGAGAGAAGACAAACACGATTAAAAAAGAGCAGCTACATCGGTAAAACGCCAATTTAAATAGTCAGTTGAACTTGCATATATCAATGTTGTTTTTAAGTGCTGCTAATACTACCTTGTTCTTTGGTACTCCCTAAATTATCACATTAACTTGAGAAAAAACAATAATTATAAAAGGCCCCCGCATGGGGTAGTAAATTAAAAAACGTTTAACATGGTAGTCACTACCTAGGAACCGGCCCAGCGAAGACCACGCATACAGTACAAAAATCTGCATTTGCCACTGCTCGCATTAACATTCAAGTGATATCGATAAACACGCAAGTAAACTATTAATGAAGGTAAACACAAAACGTAAGTAGTCAGTCCCAATGTTCGTCTGAGATCAGAAACAACAACAGCAGCAAGTATAAAAGTGCTCGCAGAATAATGATCGACATGGAGCAACGAGTTCACAGCCTCCGATGTCGTATGATCAAGCTTCGTTCACTCAAGGCAATCTCCTTCTCAAGGCGCTTCATCAAACTGACAGCCAGACCTGTACTGGTGTAAAGGACCGGGAGTAGACAGGCGCCAAAAAATACTTTCTCATTCGACCACAACATACGAGTGTGGTAACGTACCAAGCCTTGCTCATGTCCGATGATTGTGCCACAACCACAGCTCGGTAGTTTTGGCAAAGTACGTAAATTACGCAGTAAATGGTAGGATTACAGGTGGAATAGGTAGCATGGGTAGAGAAACAAACATAAATGCGCATTTAAGAGAGAAACTGGGAACCGACGACTTCTCTTCGTTTTTGCTTCTATTTGTTTCTTTCACACATAATTAAAAGTGATAGTTCGTCTTGTATTTTCTAACCTCAGACAAAATTACGAGCAGTAAAATCCAGTTAATGGCGTAACTTCTGTACTTTTGTGCATAGAAAGCAGTTATTTTTTATGCAAGTACAGTTTATATGCACACACACAAAAAATCTGTATAATTTTTGTTGTTATTTTGTGTTGAGTTGAACGTTCTTCCTCTTGAGCAAAGGCAAGGGTTTCTTGTTATTGCTCATAAGTGCGAAAGTTGTTCATGAATAACAGAGACATGTGCACATACGCCCGACGGAGTACTTAAGCAATATTTGATATGTTTCTGTCTTTTTTAGTTGTTTTATTTTTTTAGGAAATTGCGTTTTCTAAGGCTATATGACAAATCTATATGTTTTTTTTTTTTTTTTTTTTTTTTACTTTTGCGACAAAGTCCCTCTGTTTCGCGGTACTGATCCACAGTTTTCGAATAAAACCTGTATTAAACAGTGACTATTTAAATTTTGAAACAAATACAGTTTATTTTTATGTAACAGATAGGGGGATAGCTACGTAGAATAAAAATTTCCTTAGGTTATTTGGCCCTTTATATATCCTCTCTAGTCTTTAGATGGTTCACCGGTTCCATTTACCAGTGAAATCAAGTACGAAACTGATCATGTTCGTAAACAAAGTCATAGAAATGAGGTAAACCCTGGTAGGTGTGCATCACACCTAACGTACAGGTAACGTAGTTACAATCTTAATTGGCCGAAGTTACTAGGAAAACTAGCGTAGTCTACACTTACTGATAACTGTCTACGGTGGTACTTCGACTCAAGCCACAACCCACTCAAGCACGTGATCAACTCAGCGAGCTGTGGGCGTTGTGCCAGCTACTGCCAGCTACCCTCTGTCGACGTGGAAAGTAAACACGTTCAGAAAAGACACACTGACATATGCTATCTATCCCGCACATTCGCAATGGTCAGACAGTACAATCTCTCATCTAAGTGAGCTCTAAATATACAGTACTTAGGACAAGAAGAAATTCTTAGCTGTGATCGCTATAGAAAAACTTAAATGTAAATAACAGGTTTCGGTAAAACTAAGTTACCATCTTCAGATTTTCGTAAAAGATGGACAGTTAGCCTAGTGCCGCCCTGGTAGGCATGATGTATTTTGTTATCGAAACGATGTTTTGGCGAATTGTGATGTACATAGTAATTTTAATTTTGATGTACCAACGCAACGCTCATGTCATATTTTAGGCACCTGAAAATTCAATGAAGAGATTTCGTGTGTAGCTGGCACAAGATGTTTCTAACAGTCTTTATAACGATATGAAGATGCTAACTTAGTTTTACTGAAACCTGTTATCCACCATAAGGATTTTTATAGCGATCTCGTTTAGAAGTTCTTCCTCTCCTAAGTAATCTTACAAATCGTCCCTTCTAGCACCACGTGAGTAAACTAATAAATACAATACTCATTCAGGGCGTCAAATGTTATAACTTTCTGTACACTCGTAACTGTGAATGGGCATGTCCCACGTGTTGTCCTGCCGTTTGAGGCTAGGCACTTTACGCTTTGAGGTCTCTGTTGCTGCCTCTCGATTAACAGGAGAACGAATATAACGTGCAGTTGAGCATATCTGTGATCAACAACGAATCTGAGGTTTACTTGTTCTTAAGCACGTGACAACACGTCACTAGTTAATGGGAGTCTTCTGATGTGGTCGATCGTGAACGGAGGGTCGGAGAAGGTATTAGGAATAGTGCAAGTAGTCTTTTATATTTTACGGTCGCGTGCCGGAGAAATACTGAACGGTAATCCGCAAGTGGGGACTGTCGTACAAGATTGCAGCTTTGATAAAAGATGTTTTATACGAATCTCGTGGTATGATTTTGTTGCTGTAATTGAACAGTACATTTCGACAAGGGATGTAATAAATAAATAGTGGCATCTCCAAGCAACCTATCACGAAATAGTACTAACGATGAACGCATCAGTAACAAGAAAAGAACAATCAACTACCAATCTCCGGATATCTCGTAAAGTGTGACAAGAGCACAATTCACTGTTCCAGTTCTTCAAACAATTTGACGGGAGTGCGACTATCCACTCCTGTGACTAATCAGACACGCTAGAAACAGTTAAGACAGTGCCAAACTACCTCACAACCAATATTTTACAGATCTTTAGCTAAGCAAATTACTCAGTCCACTTTGGTGTGTGCTTCTAGAAAAAAAATACTTTTCTTTATGTGTTTAATAAAAAGAATATATGTGCCAACTCAAGCTCCTCCTTGAGTTGACGCAGCAGAGGGAACTGGGTGTCATGTCGGCGTGCATGACCGCATCATTCTACGTCAATCATAATCTAGCTTCCCAAAATTCAGGTGCTACAACTGGGAACTGATCAGAAAGTGTATATACTCTTCATCCATGTAAAGTAGGTCCACTGCATGGTATCATGCAAATCCAGTAGCGGAAACGGATAATTTTGCAGTATTAAGGTTTTTTGCCTTTAGTATTTAAAAGAAATATATTAAAATGGAATTTTTGTATCAAATGATAAGTAAAAGTAGTATAATTCTTTGGGATAAATGTCAAATATTGAATGTTAAATTTCAGATACAAAAAAAAAATGGTTTCTTTGAATAGTGCTAATTTACTGTATAAATAAGAACTCGGGAAATTTCGCTGTAGCAATTATGATTCTAAAAAAGTACTTTTCTGTTATCAGAATATGATTTAATGTAACCAAACACATCACACGCTTAACATTTACTGTATTTACTATTACTTCGTTATTATAAGTAATTTAATGAAAGGTAATATTATGTATTTTTACGTTGTAAGAACTATCTGATAGTTTAGACAGCGTTAATACAAATGTGTAACAGCTATTGCATAAAATTTGCAGATAAACAGTACTTATATTACAACGTTAGTCGCAGGATCAGGCTGCTTTTTTACTTTCTGTGCAGTCCATCAAAAAAATATTCATTTATATGACATGTCGCTAAAATATTATGCTACTGCTAACCATCCTATTCTTTCATTCGTATTTCTTGAAACACATTTTATAATCACAAAATTAATATTTTTTCTAAAGTAAATTGTGTAACATGCTGGCTTCTTATAAAGAACGTAACCGATCTGACAGCAACGTGTATCAAACTCTACAATTGCTAATCACACTCCGACACTCTTTGCGCCAAATAATTCTTCCACTATTACAGTTTCAGGTTCCAGAACCGACGAGAACACGAAATAGTCTAAATTAGTTTTAACATGACTGTCCTAATTTAAACTGTTATTCAGGTTTTATTTGTATATTGTTTTGTGAAAACAATTATTTAAGTGAAAATTTATAGGCCTAATAATCAACAAAAATTGGAAATTTTTAACAACCGGAAAACTAGAAGCTTTCTGTTAGTACACAGAATCGATTTCATTGCCCGTATTAAATTTAGAAAAATTATAAATGAAGACATAAATTTTGTTTGCATAAAAACTGAAGCACAAAAATGTTATCTCGGTTTTAATTTTGATTTTTGATCATTTAAGTTGACAATTTCTATTCCTAACTCCTATGGTACTAGGTCGGTATTACAAAATGTACCGATATGAACAATAAAAATATGACTGAAAAATTGTTATTAGACTTCCAAATACACTGATCAGACAGAACATCGTACCCATCTACCTTGTAGCAGGTTTGTCCAACTTCGGCACAGATAAAGGAGATGATGCTTCGAGGCATGGAAGCAATGGGGCTTTGGTAGATCGCTGGAGAGAGTTAGCATCACATCTGCACGCACGAGTCACTTAATTACCGCAAATTTCGACGAAGGTGGCGATGAGATATGACGCTATGTTCAGTCACATCCTAGATGTCTTCCATCGGGTTCATGTCTGTCGAGTTATGGAGCCAGCACATCAGTGCGAACTCGCCACTGTGTAATTCAAATCACTACATCGCATCTTGTAGCTTGGCGCATTATCTCGTTGAAAAATGCCGCTGCCTTCGGGAACCATGATCGTCATAAAGGGGTGAACGATACTTCTTGGCCGCCATGGTGCATGAGTTCCACTGGACCAATGGATGCCCACGTGAATGCTCCCCAGAGAATAATGGAGCCGCCGCCAGCTTTCCTCTGTCCCGCAGTACAGGTGTCTAGGAGCTGTTTCCCTGGAAGACGACCGATTCGCGCACTCCTATCGACATGATGAGGAAAGTATCGGGACTCATCATACTATGAAACGCTCTGCCGCTGTGCCAACGTGTAGTGATGGTGGTCAAGTAAGTATTTCAATCGTAGTTGCCAGTGTCATGGTGTTCACATTGGCATATGTACGGGTCGTCCTCTCCATAGGCCCATCGTTAGGACTGATCGGTGCACTGTGTGCTCAGACACACTTATACCCCACCCAGCGTTAATGTCCTATTTCACCAGTCTACCCAACTTACGACGCCCAACCCACCACGTATGGACGTGGTGTAACGTTGGTTTCGCCACGTGTTGAAGTGACTCACCACAAACACCCTACAAGTTGTGTTGTTTCCAAGAAGGTCGTGCCGAGTCTCCGGCCCAACATAATGTGTCCTCGGTCCAATTCAGACAGATCGCGCTCCTTCCCCATTCTACACACAGATAGCACGCTCGCTTATACTACATGTACCCTGCATGTGTCTGACTAGCAGCCATTCCTGTGCGGGTGAGGCTGATATCGCCTGCACCGGTTTATATCGATAGTAGGTCGATGTATGATTAGTATATGTTTAGAAATATCTACAGACGAGAAGATAGTAATTGAAGTGAGGAAATTCACCCAAGTATGACTGAAATTTATACGATATCGAGAACTTCAGTTGATGTGTGAAAATTCCGAGGTGGATGAGATCATTACAGAGTGCAGCGACAGCCCAATGACGCGGACAACTCTGTCTTTCCTGGACGTGGTTGAGATCGCAGATGCTTCTTACCTATTCATTCAGGTTAGCGTAAACACGAAACAGGATGTTGATTTCAACATTGTTGGTGACGAAGTACTGGGCTTACCCTTGTTGTGGACGCTTTCACAGGGCTGCATACCAATATTCATGGTTTGATTAACACCTGTGCACCCTGCTGTACCATACTTGACGCGGTAAATCAAACGATCCTAATCGCACAAATATATCTACGACTTTTGGAAGCTGTGGTTGAAATATAGCAATGAACACTGCCGAAATACGGTAGTTCTACCTCATGTGATCATCAACGATTAACTACAGATGGATATTACCAACTGAAAGTGTCTTCCTCCCAAAATTGAGGCCATTATCGAGGTTTGAACGCATATCTCTGTAAAAGAAGTTGGACAGACAAACATAGAACCAGGGAAGGTACAAATTTCGGGTAAAAGATGAAATACTGATAGATGAAAGAAGAAAGTACTAATCAGGGAATGACGGGAAGTCAGCAATATGAGTCACTAAGGAATGAAATACACAGGAAGTGCAGAAGAGTCAAGACTGGAGGAAAAATGTGAAGAAATCGAAATAGAAGTAGTCGTCGTAAGGACAGATTCGGCGTATAGAAAAGTCAAGACAGCTTGTAGTGAAATTGAAAGTTAGGGCGTCAACACTGATAGTGCATTGGGAATTACAGTGTTAAACAAATGGGAGAGAGCGGATAGCTGGAAAGAATATACTTGAGATCTCCAAGAACCTGGGAACGTAACAAAAGTAGAAACACTTGTCGTCAAGGAAGACGTATCAGATCAAGTATTACAGAGTTTAAAAGAGCTTAGGTAAATTTGCGATAGGAAAAAGTAGAAGGAGTGCCTAATATTCCTTCAGAATTTCTTAAAATATTGGAGGAAGTAGCAACCAAACGACTATTGAAGTTGCCTTGTAGAGTCTACGAGACTGAATACCTATCATAAGACATTCTGAAAACGATATGATCCACAATATGCCTAAGACAGATAGAGAAGTAGGAGAAATATCGCTAAGCCATATTAACGTCTCATGCATCAAATTTCCTGATAAGAATAACATACGGAAGAATGAAGAAGAAAATTGAGAAGCTGATTGATGTTCTGATAGGCTTTACCACAGGTAGAGGAACCAGGGAGGCAATTCGGACGCTGCTCTCGATAGTGGAACCAAGAAGTAGGAAAAAGCAAGGGACGTTCATAGGATTTGTAGACCTATAATAAGCTAAAATGTGAAATGGCGCAAGATGTTCCAATTTCTGAGAGAAATAGGAGGAATCCATGAGGACAGATTCAGTACTTCCAAACCCAAGAACGAGCAATAACAAGGACGAAATGCTTGGCTCAAAATGAGTATGGAGGCAGGAGTATAGCTTCTGCAATTACAATACAACAAAGATGCAGGGATTGAAATAAGATAAAGTTTAAAGACAATTCAGTGTATAAGGATATCGATGACAATATTCGATGACATTGTCTTCCATGAATGTGAAGTTGCATGGAATGAGCAGTCTAATGAATACCAGATATTGATTGAGAGTAAACCGAAAAGAGACTGGAGAAATGTAGAATATAGAAAGTATGGGTAACAATATACTTAACATTAAAACGACGAAGGAGATCTGAAAGGAAACACCACAAACCTGATCTCGTACTTTAAGGAGAAGAAAATCACACACTGAAGATAGCAGCTGCAGCAATCGATCCCGTGCAAAATTTTTGGGCCATAATTCTGCTAACATGCGCTTCCGATCCTCTTGCAGCACATCTTTTGTGTTTTCGTGCACACCGTTTGTGTTCGCACCACACTCTTCAGCCGCCTGATGCTTCAGCTCGAAGTACTGCAAGATTGGAGGGAAATTCAGAGCACTCCTATTGGCGGGATGTTGAAGGCTAGGGAAGAGGAGGGGAAAAGTTTGAACATCTCCCCAACGTGTTTTGAAATCTTGTTTCAAAACTCACCGTAGTATAGGCGAGAAAAATTGATTTCAGCACGTAATATGTCTACCTCACTCGCATACATTCAAAATGATTCTAACAATATTCTGGTACTGGCCTTCTGTAACAATAAATAAGCCTGAGAATGAAAATGAATAAACCTTAGCGAATGAATAATCATCAAGGAAACAAGTTAATGATTTCGAGTTACATTTTCATCAAGCAAATCACGTTGAAGATTAGCGCATCTTCTAAAAATGTATTTCACATTGAAAGTGCCAACATTAGGATCCGAAGATATTGACGCACATCAGCGATGTTCGTGCTTACGTAGTGCTGCACAGCTTCTTTAGTGACACACATATTCGCTTCATTCAAATACACAGTGCAACATAGAAATTTGTTGTAACCACGTCAGGAACTGTCGCAGGGTTGCCGCTAACGAAAAAGCGGCTGGGCTGATCGGGAGCGGCCTGCGAACAAACAAGATGGAGGAACGGGAATGGAAGGACAAGCACCACTACGTACAACCGCGAGAGATGCCAAGGTCACAAGCAACAAGGTCACAAGCGATAACCTCATGTAATCAAAACAACATCAACTACACTCCTGGAAATGGAAAAAAGAACACATTGACACCGGTGTGTCAGACCCACCATACCTGCTCCGGACACTGCGAGAGGGCTGTACAAGCAATGATCACACGCACGACACAGCGGACACACCAGGAACCACGGTGTTGGCCGTCGAATGGCGCTAGCTGCGCACCATTTGTGCACCGCCGCCGTCAGTGTCAGCCAGTTTGCCGTGGCATACGGAGCTCCATCACAGTCTTTAACACTGGTAGCATGCCGCGACAGCGTGGACGTGAACCGTATGTGCAGTTGACGGACTTTGAGCGAGGGCATATAGTGGGCATGCGGGAGGCCGGGTGGACGTACCGCCGAATTGCTCAACACGTGGGGCGTGAGGTCTCCACAGTACATCGATGTTATCGCCAGTGGTCGGCGGAAGGTGCACGTGCCTGTCGACCTGGGACCGGACCGCAGCGACGCACGGATGCACGCCAAGACAGTTGGATCCTACACAGTGCCGTAGGGGACCGCACCGCCACTTCCCAGCAAATTAGGGACACAGTTGCTCCTGGGGTATCGGCGAGGACCATTCGCAATCGTCTCCATGAAGCTGGGCTACGGGCCCACACACCGTTAGGCCGTCTTCCGCTCACGCCCCAACATCGTGCAGCCCGCCTCCAGTGGTTTCGCGACAGGCGTGAATGGAGGGACAAATGGAGACGTGTCGTCTTCAGCGATGAGAGTCGCTTCTGCCTTGGAGCCAATGATGGTCATATGCGTGTTTGGCGCCGTGCAGGTGAGCGCCACAATCAGGACTGCATACGACCGAGGCACACAGGGCCAACACCCGGCATCATGGTGTGGGGAGCGATCTCCTACACTGGCCGTACACCTCTAGTGATCGTCGAGGGGACACTGAATAGTGCACGGTACATCCAAACCGTCATCGAACCCATCGTTCTACCATTCCTAGACCGGCAAGCGAACTAGCTGTTCCAACAGGACAATGCACGTTCGCATGTATCCCGTGCAACCCAACATGCTCTAGAAGGTGTAAGTCAACTACCCTGGCCAGCAAGATCTCCGGATCTGTCCCCCATTGAGCATGTTTGGGACTGGATGAAGCATCGTCTCACGCGGTCTGCACGTCCAGCACGAATGCTGGTCCAACTGAGGCCTCAGGTGGAAATGGCATGGCAAGCCGTTCCACAGGACCACATCCAGCATCTCTACGATCGTCTCCATGGGAGAATAGCAGCCTGCATTGCTGCGAAAGGTGGATATACACTGTACTAGTGCCGACATTGTGCATGCTCTGTTGCCTGTGTCTATGTGCCTGTGGTTCTGTCAGTGTGATCATGTGATGTATCTGACCTCAGGAATGTGTCAATAAAGTTTCCCCTTCCTGGGACAATGAATTCACGGTGTTCTTATTTCAATTTCCAGGAGTGTAGTAAATGGGAAGTAAGCACACCAAACGAAACACGATGTCTGTAAGTGAGATACCCACTGACTCAACACGAATACCAGACTGCCTGTCTGAGGTTTTTTTCCTTTAATGTGATTTCATTCCCCTGCCCCATATGGGCAGGGGAGGGCTGTCAGCGGCACAATCCGCCGATCTTCACCCGAGTGACATGACAATGAAGACGAGAGTAAAATGTTTTTTATTTCAGTCTTTGATCACAATATTAATTCTTTAGACGATGATCTGACGATGGCTATTACGGACTGAAACCGGTTGTCGTCTAAAGAATTCGTATTGTGATCAAAGACTGAAATAAAAAACATTTAAGAATAATGGATCACTGTATGCATTTGCGACCATGTCGCAGTTGGCAAGAGTAAAATGTTATATATAAGATAATAAAAAGGGAGGACATAAAACAGAGTAAGGGGAAATAATGGAGGTAAAAATACACTGACATCGGGACGTTCATGGGGGGGGGGACAATTAAAAAAGTCGACAGAAAGTTAAAAAACATAGCTGGAAATTCTTGAAACACAAAGAAGACACTGAAGGCCCATGCACAGGTTAAAAGTCGGCCATAGTATTAAAAACACTCCAGAACAACACTTTAAGCCCACTTGGAGCACACACAATGAAGAATAAAACTGCCAAGGGAGAGGTCGGAGAAGAAAGGAGGGGAGAGCAAGATGCAGCCGGGGGGGGGGGGGCAGGATGAAACGAGAAGGGGCGTCATCGTGTACACCAAGAGGCCAGAGATGAAGAGGGGAGACAAGGCAGGAGGGAGTGCAGAGACACTGAATAGGAGCACAAGAGAGGGAGGGGGAGAAGGAGGGGAAAGCTGTTCAGAGGGAGGGGGAAGAGAGGGGGCCTTGAGGAGGAGGCAGAAGGAAAGTGGGTTTCGAGTTGGTAGGAAGGGTAGAGGGCAGAGCGAAGCTCAATATCGGGGAGCTGTCGATGATGGAATTTGCATTGGGAAAGGGGGCGGAGGGTGCAGAGATGGAGAGAGGGTGGGACAAAATGTTAAAGGTTCGGCAACAGGCTAAGGGTGGAGATGAATGGAGACATCAGGGGATGAGGGGAATCAATACAGTGGTCAATATATAGTGTGTGGATGTGTTCAAAGAAGAGGAGAAGGTGGGGGAAGGGGATGAGGTCGTAGAGGATGTGCGTGGGGGATGGAAGGCGGATGTGGAAGACGAGGCGGAGCGCATGGCTTTCGAGGATTTGGAGTGCCTCTCTGAGTGAGAGGCAGCCGCCTACATACAAGACAGGGTATGTCGCTATTGGCCGCTTGGACCACACGCTTCACAGTGGCGCCTCACGTAGACTTGGGGCCAGGAGCGTGTGCAGCCACAGAGTACAGTGCGACTGCTGCAGAAACCTCAAATGGTCATCTAGTTCCATGCTGTCTGGCGCGGATTCGAAACCTGCAGTGCTCGGTACCAGAAAATGTTTAAAGCAAAGAGATGTCTGTCTCCACCTAAAGGTTAGGAACCGCTCTCTTTCACGTAATGCATAAAGTGTGTAACCAAGGTCAAAATAGTATTTCACAAAGCTCTTACTCATGCTACTGTACAGAACTTGGCGCTCGGGCATTTAAGCGGTTGAAGTACGATTGAGCGAGTGAAAAAAAACCAGTGCACATCAAAGTTTAAAAGCTGTAGTTTCAGCCATTATGGCCCAGATTTTCACGCTGGATCGAATCTTACGGAAAATGTTCTGAGTGTGTGCTTCTCTTCTCGTGAAAATATGAGGTCAAGCTGGCCTATATTTCGGTACTAGTTAAGGAATTCTGGCACCTTAGAAGGAAAATGAATGTGACGGACGAAGAAAAATGCACACAAAGAGCGGATTACCAAAGGGAATGAGAGCATTCCAGGCCAAGAGATGTCTGCTAGTGTGAAACATCTTCCTTAATCTGAGGAAGAAATTTGTGAAAATTTATGTTTCGAGTATAACTTTGTATGACAGTGATTCGTGGACTGTGGTGTCTTAGTTGTTGATAATTATTTGGACTTATAAGATTGGAAATGAGGAGATTTCCCACAACATTGTCGATGCAACATACGGAAAACACTGACAAGAAGAGAGGACAGTATGACGGAACATGTGTTATGCCATTAGGAAATAACTTCAATGGTAATAGAGGCAGCTATAGAGAGGGAAAACCGTATCTCAAAAACGGAGGCTGGAATACGTTCGACAAATAATTCACGTTATTGTCAACGTAGGCTGCAAAAATCAATCTGGAGACCAGTGACCTCCCTTTCCTACCTCCCTTTCCTCCAACATCACCCCCTGAAAAAAAATAAGGCTACAGGCGGTTTTACACCATATTAACGTGAGGTTTCCTGAGAGGAGTGTCATGACCTTCAGCATCGTCGTATGGATTAACGCAAGTGAGAAACCGGAGGAAAAAGTTATTTATAGGTCGCCCAAATGAGTACCAGGCTGTTGCCACACCCATGGACGTCTTCGAGAACAGCATCGCCGCAGGAGGATTGCGGGCAGTGGCCGAGTGCGAGAGCGGAAATACGAGGCCGGTCACCGCCAAAAGGACCAAATTGGCGTAACGGCGAGACAAACGGCTAACGAGCGAGCGTCGCGTCGTTTATGAAATAACGAGCGTGTCTCGGAGGGACTCAGACGTCCAGGTGAACACCACTCTGGATGTTATTACAGCCACTTAATTGTTTCTGCAGTGACGGACGTCTTCTCCGGTAGTACAAAATGATTGCTTCATCTCCAGTGGTACAAAATGATTGCTGTTTCTTTATTATAAGAATACATTGGTCTTCGTTTCTGGAGCGGAGCCAGTCCTTGAACATCGATCCAGTGGTAAGTTCATCAAATGGTAAGCTTACAGCAGCTCTGTGCTACAAGCAACCGCATAGTATTCCCCACCATAGCCGAGATCTCCAAATGACACTTGTTTGCTAGCATTCTGCCCCAAGATAGCTGATTCGAATCCTATTTTTCTTTGGGTTATTAGTATTCTCTCAGGTTTTATGCAGCCTTACTCGTTTTCTCCCCTGTTCAATGTTTTCATCTCAGAGCAGCACACCTAATTTCCTTAGATATTAGATATATTACAATCTGTGTCGTCCCCTAAAGTTTTCCCGTCTATAGCTTCCTCTTTACTAACTACGTTATGCCCCAGTATCTTAATACGTGTTCTCCAATATTAACCCTTCTCTTCTCAATGTTTCCCACACCGAGCCTGAGTAGAACCTCTTCATTCCTTATCTTGTCATTCCCCGCAATTTTCAACATTCTTCTCAAGCTCAACATATCAGTATGCATATTTAGCCAGTTCTACCACAGAGTACGTTACTGATGGGCCATCAAACTCATCGTCAATGGGTCACGGGATTTCCCGAATCCCACCCCTGCCCCATCTTGCAACGGCCAATTTCCCTTTGTATAAAATGGAGGAAACTCAAATATTATTGGGAAAATCAAAAATATCCCAATTGTGGCAGCGCGTTTCACGAAGGAGACGGGCTGCTGAGTTAAGTATAAATTGTCATGCTGGCTGACTTGGTATATTGGCCCTGTTCAATGACATCACGGTCCAGCTCACGACTGTCGCCCTAATCATAAATTGCTGGTATAAGTAAGATGGCACATTACCATGATGGCTGACTTTGCGCAGTGGATCACACAGTATGAGATCACAGTACAGTTTACAGCTGAGTAGGGCCCGTGGTATAGGGGTAGCGTCTTTGCTTCATAATCAAAAACGTGTTCGGTAAATTTTGATAAGTAATCAGCATTGGCGGCCAAAGACTTCCGGCATAAGAAGTCAGCCTCATTCTGCCAACGGCCTTGTCAAAGAGGGCGGAGGAGCGGATAGAGGTTCAGGACACTCTCTTGTCGTAGGGGTGGGAAATTGCCCCTAAAGGCGGAAGAATCAGCAATGATCAACGACATGAGGATGCAGGAGGCAATGGAAACCACTACATAAATACACGTAACGTGTATCCACAGGACATGTGGCTTTTAGTTGAAGAAGTGTCATGATGATCTCTCCTTTGGCAAAAGATTCCGGAATAGTCCCCCATTCCGATCTCCGGGAGGGGACTGCCAAGGGGGAGGTTACCATGAGAAAAAGATTGAATAATCAACGAAAGGATAATGTTCTACGAGTCGGGGCGTGGAATGTCAGAAGCTTGAACGTGGTAGGGAAACTAGAAAACTTGAAAAGAGAAATGCAAAGGCTCAATCTAGATATAATAGGGGTCAGTGAAGTGAAGTGGAAGGAAGACAAGGATTTCTGGTCAGATGAGTATCGGGTAATATCAACAGCAGCAGAAAATGATATAACAGGTGTAGGATTCGCTATGAATAGGAAGGTAGGGCAGAGGGTGTGTTACTGTGAACAGTTCAGTGACCAGGTTGTTCTAATCAGAATCGACAGCAGACTATCACCGACAACGATTGTTCAGGTATACATGCCGACGTCGCAAGCTGAAGATGAATAGATAGAGAAAGTGTATGAGGATGTTGAAAGGGTGATACAGTATGTAAGGGGGACGAAAATCTAGTAGTCATGGGCGACTGGAATGCAATTGTAGGGGAAGGAGTAGAAGAAAAGGTTACAGGAGAATATGGGCTTGCGACAAGGAATGAAAGAGGAGAAAGATTAATTGAGTTCTGTAACAAGTTTCAGCTAGTAATAGCGAATACCCTGTTCAAGAATCACAAGAGGAGGAGGTATACTTGGCAAAAAGGCCGGGAGATACGGGAAGATTTCAATTAGATTACATCATGGTCAGACAGAGATTCCGAAATCAGATACTGGATTGTAAGGCGCACCCTGGAGCAGATATAGACTCAGATCACAATATAGTAGCGATGAAGAGTAGGCTGTCAAGACATTAGTCAGGAAGAATCAATACGATGAGAAGTGGGATACGGAAGTTCTAAGGAATGACGAGATACGTTTGAAGTTCTCTAACATAGATACAGCAATAAGGAATAGCGCAGTAGGCAACACAGTTGAAGAGGAATGGACGTCTCTAAAAAGGGCCATCACAGAAGTTGGGAAGGAAAACATAGGTACAAAGAAGGTAGCTGCAAAGAGACCATGGGTAACAGAAGAAATACTTCAGTTGATTGATGAAAGGAGGAAGTACAAACATGTTCCGGGGAAATCAGGAATACAGAAATACAAGTCGCTGAGGAATGAAATAAATGCGAAGTGCAGGGAAGCTAAGACGAAATGGCTGCAGGAAAAATGTGAAGACATCGAAAAAGATATGATTGTCGGAAAGACAGACTCAGCATACAGGAAAGTCAAAACAACCTTTGGTGACATTAAAAGCAACGGTGGTAACATTAAGAGTGCAACGTGAATTCCACTGTTAAATGCAGAGGAGAGAGCAGATAGGTGGAAACAATACATTGAAAGCCTCTATGAGGGTGAAGATGTGTCTGATATGATAGAAGAAGAAACAGGAGTCGATTTAGAAGAGATTGGGGATCCAGTATTAGAATCGGAATTTAAAAGAGCTTTGGAAGACTTACGGTCAAATAAGGCAGAAGGGATAGATAACATTCCATCAGAATTTCTAAAATCATTAGGGGAAGTGGCATCAAATCGACTGTTCACGTTGGTGTGTAGAATATATGAGTCTGGCGACATACCATCTGACTTTCGGAAAAGCATCATCCACACAATTCCGAAGATGGCAAGAGCTGACAAGTGCGAGAATTATCGCACAATCAGCTTAACAGCTCATGCATCGAAGATGCTTACAAGAATAACATACAGAAGAATGGAAAAGAAAATTGAGTATGCGCTAGGTGACGACCAGTTTGGCTTTAGGAAAAGTAAAGGCACGAGAGAGGCAATTCTGACGTTACGGCTAATAATGGAAGCAAGGCTAAAGAAAAATCAAGACACGTTCATAGGATTTGTCGACCTGGAAAAAGCGTTTGACAATATAAAATGGCGCAAGCTGTTCAAGATTCTGAAAAAAGTGGGGGTAAGA
This sequence comes from Schistocerca gregaria, assembly GCF_023897955.1. Lineage (NCBI taxonomy): Eukaryota > Metazoa > Arthropoda > Insecta > Orthoptera > Acrididae > Schistocerca > Schistocerca gregaria. Next base: position 200,473,170 of record NC_064922.1, read on the forward strand.
TATAGGGAGAGGGAATAATAAGAGTGGACAATCAAGAACGAAGTGCTCGTATTAAGAAGGGAGTAAGACAAGGCTGTAGCCTTTCGCCCCTACTCTTCAATCTGTACATCGAGGAAGCAATGATGGAAATAAAAGAAAGGTTCAGGAGTGGAATTAAAATACAAGGTGAAAGGATATCAATGATACGATTCGCTGATGACATTGCTATCCTGAGTGAAAGTGAAGAAGAATTAAATGATCTGCTGAACGGAATGAACAGTCTAATGAGTACACAGTATGGTTTGAGAATAAATCGGAGAAAGACGAAGGTAATGAGAAGTAGTAGAAATGAGAACAGCGAGACACTTAACATCAGGATTGATGGTCACGAAATCAATGAAGTTAGGGAATTCTGCTACCTAGGCAGTAAAATAACCAATGACGGATGGAGCAAGGAGGACATCAAAAGCAGACTCGCTATCGCAAAAAAGGCATTTCTGGCCAAGAGAAGTCTACTAATATCAAATACCGGTCTTAATTTGAGGAAGAAATTTATGAGGATTTACGTCTGGAGTACAGCATTGTATGGTAGAGAAACATGGACTGTGGGAAACCCGGAACAGAAGAGAATCGAAGCATATGAGGTGTTGTGCTATAGACGAATGTTGAAAATTAGGTGGACTGATAAGGTAAGGAATGAGGAGGTTCTACGCAGAATCGGAGAGGAAAGGAATATGTGGAAAACACTGATAAGGAGAAGGGACAGGATGATAGTTCGTCTGCTAAGACATGAGGGAATGACTTCCATGGTACTAGAGGGAGCTGTAGAGGGCAAAAACTGTAGAGGAAGACAGAAATTGGAATACGTCAAGCAAATAATAGAGGACGTAGGTTGCAAGCGCTACTCTGAGATGAAGAGGTTAGCACAGGAAAGGAATTCGTGGCGGGCCGCATGAAACCAATCAGTAGACTGATGACCAAAAAAAATGTCCTGGTACACTGACTCAGAGGTGGAATAATGGCACAGCTCTATGAAGTCCCAAACGAGCTCAGAAATTTTCCTACTATTTATAACTGTTTGGAACTCTGGCACATTGCCTCAGACTTGAGATATTGTAATAGCTCTATTATGACGTCAGAATCCGATGTGGGTGACCAGGAATAGAAGATGGCCATCGTCCATGGCTACCATAATGCATTGGGACAGGCTCTATATCGTCAGAATCTGAGTTCTGGAATACTGGCACTATGACGTGCCATTTGCTGACCTACATGAAATGTTTTCCTTGGCTACTACGCACTCAATGTTGTATGGTCACTGCCTCTCCATATGCTGACTTACATGAAATGTTTTCTTTGGCTACTATGCACTCAATGTTGTATGGTCACTGCCTCTCCATATGCGTTTTTCTTTGTTATAAACAAACACTGAGAGGGGCCCAACGAATGCCATGAGTTAAAATCTAAGCTTTACATCATATAGTTGGACATTTGGGTCTTTATTCGAACAAATACTATTTCAGGGAGACCTCCCTTTTCGCGATCGAGAAGTATGTCACCGCACCCCACGCAGGTTAAGAAGAAATGTCAACTTCCTAGTCACTTAAGATGTAAGCGTCCGACCACCGGTAGTTTGCCTAAAATCCGTTAGTGACAGCTAAGGGCACATAGGGACACACAAACCACGATTAGGTAACCTGGGACTACAGTGGACAATTGGACAGCGGCTATGAAACCACCTCCCTCCCCACCCAGCCTCCATAAATACAACTAATATATATAACTGACAATTTGAAAGTTTTTACAACTTTCATTTACTTCATTGTACATGGAAATAACTGAATAACAACGAAAACTCACAATCACAAAGCTAGTAAGAATTTCCTACTAGAGGCAAAAATAATAACTTCTAAGATTCCGTGGTAACACACATACACTTAATTCCAAGTCCTATTCCGATGACGAAGACGTAGTCTTCCGTGGAGACGTCCTTGAAGTAGGTATTCGGAGTGAACTAACGTCCGGTTCTGGTTCTAGCCTTTAAAAACCATTGCCAGCCAGTCAGATGTTGGTGTAATAATACTTCCTGCAGGCCATCTCGAACTCCCTCTACAGGAAGTAGTACACGGAATGTTTCCAAAACAGCCGATGTTTACCATTGCTTACGCCTTGGGCGTAGACAACCTCAGCCCTGTATGGTGTTAGATGTGTTGCCAGCCCGCAGGGGCTACCTTGGCGACTGCGTAACATACGAGTAAATATTAAGGACCAGTCTTTGTGAAATTCACCAAAAATTTCATTGCATAAGGAACGGACAGTGGCTAAATACCAACAATAACATAATCGTCGGCACAGAACAACACCTTTTTGTTTCTTTCGCCCTCTAGAATGCAGGCCCATCGTTAGCGACGATCGATATTTCTTTGTGTCACGTAGGAATGTGTGTTCACTTTATTTATTTGTTAATATTTTGGGGTTAACTTATCAGGGCTATTGTCCTAGTCCGTAAGATACCTCCAGCTAATGTAGTAGTTCATATTTTCATTGGACTAATGATAGTGGTAGTTTATAATGGTGCCATGGGAGTGGCATTGTCCGACTTAATGTTCGTGTATGGTACACAGAGCCTTCCAATTTGTCTACTTTGTCATGTAATTTCGTCGATCGTTTCCTGATCGCTTCATTTATTCTGTCCATATGGAGTTAGTTATGTACATTAACTATTCTGATGTAATAGCTGGCACCAAGTATCCATCGAAGTATCATATTTCATTCTACTTGGAGACGATTTATCTGTGTTTGGCTAGCTGTACCCAAAACAGAGCTGTCGTACAGCAGTTTTGAAACGATTGTGGCTTCATACAGTCATAATATGGCTGTGGTGCTTAGGTCCAGGCCTTAAAAAAAAGGGAGAAGTTTCTTAGTCATTTCAGTGGCTTTGTTTCTATGACCTTCTGTATGTTTATGTGGGAAGAATTGTTTGTAATCCATAAATATGTCGCCTTAGTTCTCCATGGAATGTCCTGTACAGAGTCGATGGGCGTTTTTTACTGAAATAAATAGCAGTCATTTTCGCCAGGTTTAAATGTAATTTATTAATCTTGCACCACGACGTTGAAGTGTCGAGTTGCTCTTGCAGTCTTCTAGTATTGACCCGGATGTGTCTTCCACTGGTACAGTAGGCCACATCATTAGCAATTCTTTGCACTCCAACGACTGTAGGCATATCGTTGACATAAATATTGACTGTCACGGATGAGGGAACCGATTGTGGTATTGTTGTATTGTTCCACCTGAATTGTACCATCAGCCACTAGAGGTCCAAGGATAAGGGAGTAGATATCCCTTTACAAGGTTTTGATCATTCTGCTTAGGAGGCTAATAATTCTGTAATTCGTAGCTATCGCTACCCATTTCCAGGGCTTTGGGATCGGCACTACTTTAGCGACTTTCCAGGATGTAGGAAAATATTTGTTCAGGAGGCAACCTTTGCTTATTTTGCTTATTTTGTCAATGCCTGATGCCTTACTCGCTTGTAGTTTCATGATTACCGAACTTAACTCACTTGATGTAGTCAGCTAGGTCCCCATCTGTCTTTTGTTGTCATAATCGAGTTCAAAAGTTGATTGGTGGTATATTCGGAATGTCTCTGGGCTACGTTTAATGGTTCCCTCAGTAACATCGTCTGCTGTTCGAGGGTTGTTGCAAAACTTTACCCTTTGGTCAGTAGAACTGCAGTTAGTCCCTGTGGGGTTTGGATTGGTCTTACTGGAGTTGGATCGGTTCTTATAATTTAACTAGTTTTCATTTGTCTTTCGTCTTGAGTAGGAAGATGGACATCCTATTTTCCGCCTTTCCACATGCCATTCCAAGAATCTTCACGTAAGTTACCATTCGAGCCTATGCAAGTGTTGGTGATATGCCGGGTTTCTGTATCGTTGCCTCAGCTTCTGGGTGATGTTCTTCTTGGGTCGCAATTCTTATATGAGCGGTGGAAGTGGTTCGCTACTTGGATATTTCTCAACATACGTCACAGAGGACAATTTATGCGCCTTAGGTGTTTTGCGATTCACCTAGTCCACTGCATAGTGGATCTGAGCCTATACCTGGACCTCCAGTGTGGGGCCAATGTTGTTGTTGAGGTATCTTTTACATTGGGCCCAGTTATTTTCTTCGTGTATTCATCGGGACTGTGGCCGGTTCGTTCTCGAAAGTGTTGCCAGAAGAGGCTCTTGGTTCGATGACAATTCAGTTGAGGGTCGATTCTGAGTCCTTTGGTTATAGCAATATCTAATACATCTTGGTGTTGGTGATATGCCGGGTTTCTGTGTCGTTGCCTCAGCTTCTGGGTGATGTTCTTCTTGGGTCGCAGTTCTTCTATGAGCGGTGGAAGTGGTTCGCTACTTGGATATTTCTCAACATACGACACAGAGGACAATTTATCCACCTTAGGTGTTTTGCGAGTCACCTAGTCCACTGCATAGTGGATCTGAGCCTATACCTGGATCTTCAGTGTGGGGCCAATTTTGTTGTTGAGGTATCTTCTACACTGGGTCCAGTTATTTTCTTCGTGTATTCATCTGGACTGTGGCCGGTTAGTTCTCGAAAGTGTTGCCAGAAGAGGCTCTTGGTTCGATGATAATTCAGATGAGGGTCGATTCTGAGTCCTTTGGTTATAACAATATCTAATACATCTGGGTGTTGGTGGCCAGGTATCAGTTGGTTCAAATGGGTCCAAAATAATCAAGTCTATTTTCTGTTCTAGGTGATAAATTTCCAGGCCTCTCCGGTAGGTGACTCTTGAGTACCAAGTAGGGTGCTTGGCCTACCAGTCACCTTCAGCGACCGAGCGAGGTGGCGCAATGGTTAGCACACGGAACTCGCATTCGGGAGGACGACGGTTCAACCCAGCGTCTCGCCATCGATATTTAGGTTTCCTGTGATGCGCCTAAATTCCTTCAGGCAATTGCTCGGATAGTTCATCTGAAAGGGCATGGCGGACTTTCTTCCTCATCCTTCCCTAATCCGATGAGACCGATGTGTGTGTGTATGTATGTGTATTGAAATGGGGACCTAGAAATGATGGAGAGGCTTCGTGCCCCACAACAGGCCACAGCAGTCCACCTACCCAACCGCCGCCCCACACCGATCCTAGGGTTAGGGTTACTGTGCAGGCTCTGCACTGGAACCACCTCCTCCCCCACCCGGGATGTCACATACCAGACGAGTATAACCCCTAATTATGGTGTACGCCTATGTGGAGACAGTGTTTGCGCAGAAATCGCCGCCGTAGTGTAACTGAGGCGGAGTAAGGGGAACTAGCCTGCATTCGCCGAGGCAGATGGAAGACCGCCTTAAAAACCATCACCAGGCTGGTCGGCACACCAGACATGGACACAAATCCGCTGGGCGGATTCGTGCCGGGTATCGGCGCTCCTGGCCGCTAGGGCGGTAGACCGCGCTGCTAGCCTGGCGGGCTGAGACCGATAACCTCGCTGTTTGGTCTTTTCCACAAAATCAACCCGACTCACCTTCAACGAACGTTATTACATGTGGCGCCAAGGCGTTTCTTAAGTCCTGTTCCATTTGAGCTGGGCTGCTGTGCGGAGATATGTCGCAACTAGAGTGATTCCTCCTAGGTTAGTCCAAAGGGTAAATGCTGTCGCCTCCAGTTCCTCAGATGTGACAGGTCTACTTCTTGGTGTGTTATGGTTTGGAGGAGGTAGATAGCTGTGCCGCCACCTCGTCGTTGTTGTCTGTCTACTATATCCCACAGTATTTCGAAGTTTGAAGCTTTCAGTCGGTGGTAGGTGTCAATATTATATCGTGAAATGGAATCCTGTAATTCATTCTTTTCGTGGCGAACACCTGTAGCGTTCCATATGCAAAATAGAACGTCCTGTGTTTGTGTGTCCATTATGATAGTCTGACCTTTCGAGTTACGTTAGGGTCTCTATTAAGAATGACAACTTATGTTTTGATGGTTCAGATGGCTCTAAGCACTATGGGACTTAACAACTGAGGTCATCAGCCTCTAGACTTAGTACTACTTAAACCTAAATAACCTAAGGACATCACACTCATCCATGCCCGAGGCAGGATTCGAACCTGAGACCGCAGCAGCCGCGTGGTTCCGGACTGAAGCGCCTAGAACCGCTCGGCTACCGTGGTTGGCCTTGTGTTTTGCTGCCAGCATTTGTTTCCCAGCTTGAAGCACAGAACAGCTTTTTTCCTTGTTTTTATTTTCCTGTATTGTGTTTCAGTGCCCCATCTGAGGAGGGCTGGCAGTAGCATATGCGCTGCTCTTCAACCGAAAGATACAGAACATTCGAGAACGTGAGCTTATTTACAGGGTGTAAATTTTAAGTTGACAAACCAGAATAGCTCGAAAAATAAGCGTCACACGAAAAAATGTGTAGAATCGAAAGTCGATTATTTTCGAGGGGGCCATCTGCTGATGTTAAAATTAGCCCACCACCTCTGACCCCCAGGAGTGGGGCGCGAGGCATCTTTAAAGTTTCAAATGCGAACCCTCATTTTTTTATTGCAGAATCAGATTCTACATAAAAAAACTACGTCCATTTTGTCTTAACATTTCTTTTGATTCTTGGTAGTTGGCACTGTAATTCAAGAAAATCCATGTTCTCACTTTTGTGTGGAAAATGGTTAGAGATAATTAAAAAATACTTATTTACTTCGTAAATTTTGATTCACTAAAACTAAAACTGTCCCTTTCTCCCCGTAGGATGGGGTTTGAGAGAGAGGAATTAGACTTTTACAAATGTCGAGCCACATATTAGACCTTTTGGATCAACATTTATAAATGTCTAATTGCTCTCTTTCAAATCCCATCCTACGGGGAGAGAAAGACAGTTTTAATTTTAGCGAATCAAAATTTACGAACTAAATGAGTATTGCAATATCTCAGAGCTGGCTTTAGAATTTCTCAGTCCCAAGAATAATTTGAGGTTCACAACTTTCCGGGGGGGGGGGGGGGGGGGCAGTAAATTCGGAACTATGTTACGAATATTTTGATAATTTACTGTTTTTTTTGTTTGTTTTTGCTGTAGGACTGTCTTTACTCTGAACGTGGTCTGATTTCCCTATATGCGTATTGATTGTCGAGTGTTCATGAGAGTATCTCGAACAACCGCCTAGCCTAAAATACCCTCATGTGCACTCCAGAAGTACCCTGCTACCCGAGCTGCTGCTTCCTTTGTGTAGTGCACCCCCAATCAAGGGGTGTACTACAAATCCCCACCCGATACGCAGGTCGAGACCGTCACAGAGACGACGAAGCCTTGGGATGACACCCTCCACTCGGTTCCAAGCCAAAGAACCCCGATGAATTCTGGGAACAATGTTACAAATTGCAAACTCTGTTTGCAGACAGCGTGCAAGGTCAGAAGTCTTCATCACCGCCGCCGGCCGCCTGTAAGAACTCAGGATGCCCTCAGAACCCATGCGACGAGCTTCGTTGGTGCCGACGTAAACAACAACTTGCAGTCGACTGCACCCTGTGCGCTCGATATCCGCGCGCAAGGCTTCCTGGACATCTCGGATAAGCCCACCCGGCAGACGTATTTGATCTTTCAACAATTGTCCTAAGATTTAATTTTCTTAGGAGAATGTTTTAATATTTTGTGATATAACAGTGTATTCATAATTGTGAACTGGGTGCACACCCCATTGGAATGGGGATTCCAGTTGCTTCGAGAAATAAATTGTTTTAAAGTGTGCACACATATCTCAATCCAGCACTATCTCTCCCCAAATCTCAGTTCTCGGTACAATGCCTATTTTTTTCCAGTCGGACTGCAGTCATTTTTCATATGCTAGGTGTTTTACGTATACGTAGTCAAGTGTACAATTCATCCGGTGTTCTTTAGATGCTATGTATTAAAACTGAAACGATTATTTGTCTCTTTTGAAGTGAGGCTGCTCCGACCATCCCATCTTTTGCTGGCGATTTATTCACGCTTAAAGAACGCCTCCAGTGCCATATAACCCTAACCTCGGATACTCCGCCGATGTGCTAGGTCCCACACCAATGTGAAGTATCGTTGGCGGCGGCAAGGGAAGTTTACATTTGTCCCACGAAATCTTCAACTAACGGCTTGGACACATCGTTTCTTTTGGTGCATCGATTACTACAGCAGCCTTTTCCTGCTCGTGTTCCTTTCGTATGATAGAAGATAAATATTTTCCCACAACGTAATTATAGTAAGGTCTACACATCGTGGAAAACTAACATCAGCTCTGAAACATCTGACGGGGTCTCCCGTGGAGATACAATATACACGGAAGTTTACAAATTTTACTTCGGTAAAGTTACCACTCCAATGTTGTGCGATTCAACTTTATCAGGAGTTGATCATTTTAGAATCAAGTCGAAAATCTACTTGTCTACGTGCCTTACAAGGGACCCTCTTAAATATTACTCGTGCTTATACACTGTGTAGAAACATTAATATTACCACTTGCCAAACGCCTGAATCACCATCTTTCGCAGCGGGGACCAGAGCGAGACGTGCAGGAAGAAAGTCAGTCGTTGAGTTTCTAGAAAGTACCGAGTGTGATGTGAAGGCATGCCGACTCAAGTGCCTTGGCAAGCAGCACTACGGTTCTCGGTTGAATATCCACAGAGTTAATAGCCTAGTTGGGGTGGTCCTACAGATTCACGATTGGGTTTAAATGGGGGGAATTTGGTGGCGGGAGGAGTCTGGTAAACCGATCCTGCCGCTTTTCGAATCACTCACGTACACTGCGAGATGTGTGACACGTTGCGTTGTCCTACAGACAGATGACATTGTGCCGAGGGAGAACTGCCTGTAGCAATAGACGTGGACCCCATCAACAGGTACCCAGATGTGTTGATTCGTTCTGCCTTCCACAATGACGATATCACCCAGAGAATGCCACAAAAACATTTCCCAGACCATAGTGTTCCCTTCTCCTGCCTGGACCCTTCTGACAATTGTTGATGTGCGTTTGCTTTTAGACGCTTCACGCCCTACGCGCCAACGGCCATCTGTCCAATGTAGCGTAAAACTTGATTAGGCCACCTGTCATCACTGAGTCGGAGTCTCGTTGCCATACTCGGGTGCGAATCAGAGCCTTCGTCGCCAGTGAGTGGCTATCACCATGGGTGCACGAACCATGCGCCTGCTGCAGACGTCCATACAACGTCTGCTGCACGGTCATTGAGGAGATACTGTTGGCAGCCCCTTGGTCCATTTGGGCGATCAGTTGCTCAGCAGTTGGGGACCCGTTCGCCTCTGCACATCTTCGCATCCGTCATTCAACTCTGTCTTCTAAGGACCCTGGTGCATAGGTTGCCCCGGTGCTGGTTTTGAATAGTGCCATTTTACTAAGGACCGAATACTTTGACTATGGTGGCACGTGAAAGGTTTACAAACTTTGCTGTTTCGGAAATGCTTTCATGCTTGGATTGAATGTTAATGTTCATCCCCGTTTGGACGTCAGATAAATCGCTCCATTTCTTCATTGCGATAATGAGTGTACTGTTCTCCACCTTCCCTTACATGCTTTATGTACCCTCCACTGGCAGTGCCGCCAGCTGACGTCTGTGGATGGTTATTGGGCGTTTACGACGGGAACATGGGTGGCGGTCACATTAAGGTGAGTGGACCGCGTAGTGGTTTTAGCCCGGAAATCGATTTACTTAAGCAGTACGACGCAGTGCTCAAACCCGAAAGAAAGTTGTCTTCTAAGACTGGGCATTTCGCAATCACTGTTAAGTAAGGTTATTTCGTACGTATTAAGAGAATCGCTAACAGATAAGTGTGTAGCGTAAAGGTCTTCAAATTACAATGGCATAGGTGCTTTCATAATTTTAGTTATTATCAAACGGAAATATCGACAAATACTGAACCATAATTTTAAATTAAAGTAATACATCTTCATTTTTAATTAGACCTCTTAATCACAAAAGAATAAACAAAAATTTGATATAGAAATCCAAAGTGCGTTATTCTAAAATGAAAAAGAAATTATATACATCAATCTGTAGTAATAACAATGTCTTATTTTCTATTCGAATGCTTCCCATTTTTGCATCGATTCTTTGTTATTGTCCCTACTCACATTCTCATGCGGGTAGTAATTAAAAATATTATTAAGAATGTGAACCAGTATTTCGTAATTAACATCTGGATTTGGTAATAAATGAAGATAAACATTGTTTCCACACAACGGTACTGTCAATTTATCAAACAAACGGTTTCTGCCAGAAACGGAAGATCCTTAGGTATAATGTGACATCAAAGTGAGATGCATGTTTCAGTTTACCTGAGGATGGACACTTTTTTTACCGAAACCAATTGTTAAATAAAGTGAGACTACAGCTGCAAGCGTAACATTATTTTTCAAAAATTTCCTGAAGCTGTGAACCACCAGCTCCTCAAAAGAACAAATAAAGATATTAAATGAAAATCATGTCAACGCAATTCCAGAAACCACACAGAAAACTTGTAACTCGGAAATCCCCCAATCATGCTCTAGGAGAATTTCAGATAGGTCACGTAACAATATACTCAAAAAACACCAGAGAAATAATGAACGTAAGAACAAGAAAAGGAGTTTTCGAATCTGATCATCACCTTCTCCAAATTAAAGTAAAATTTATACCCAACAGACAAATCAACAGAACTAACAGACCTTTCAGAACAGATCCAGAATACCTACAAATAAACAAGAAAGAAATAATAGAAGAAATTACGAAAATCAATAGCAACAACTGGACAGAACTGTCAGAAAAAATAAAAGAACTGATAAAACTGGGGCAGCCACCTAGAAAAAGGAAACACCGATGGTGGAACATGACATGCGACAAGGCCATAGAAGACAGAATACGAGCCTGTAAAAAATTTTACAGCCATAAGACAGGATACAGAAAAACACTTCAAAAATAATCCGAAGAGAAAAAAGAGGTTACGAAAACAGCAGGATGAAGCAAATAGAAGAAGAGTTCACCAGAAACAACACATGAAATTTTTACAGAGTATTCCGAGAAAATATGACAGGATATCAGCCACCAAGCGTATGCTTCAAAAGACAAGATGGAACACTGGAGACAAGTCCCAAAAAAACTGTGAAATATTAGCCACTTACTTTGACGCGTTACTTAACTGTGATAAACCAAAACAGAGATTACAGTTAACAAGACCAGAACCCAACCGGGACTCCAAACCCCCAACATATGAAGAAATCGTGAAAATAATAAAATCATTGAAAAATAACAGAGCACCAGATGCAGATTGACTGATTGCAGGAATCTGGAAATTAGACCATGAAAAAATTACGCCCAAAATTCATAGTATAATCAAAAACATCTGGGGAACAGAAAAGATACCAGAAGAATGGAAGTCAGCCTTAATACACCCCCTCCACAAGAAAGGAGACAAAACAGACCCTAATAACTATAGAGGAATTTCGTTACTGACGGCATACAAAATTCTATCAAAATCTCTGTTAAGTCGCCTAGAACCTCAGATAGATCCACAGATCGGAGAATACCAAGGAGGGTTCAGGAAGGGAAGATCATGCAGTGAGCAAATCTGGTGTCTGAGAACATTATTAACAACGAGAAAGTCCAGAAACACCACAATAACATTTGTTGATTTCACTAAGGCTTACGATTCCATAGACAGAGAAACACTTTTTTAATACACTAGAAGAAATGAAGGCAGACAATAAGAGCAGAAAACTAATTCAGGAAACATGAACAAATACAAAGTCAAAAGTGAAGTTCATGGACGAGATCTCAGAATCTTTCGAAATCAAGACAGGAATGAGACAGGGAGATGGCCTGTCACCCATTTTATTTAACGCTGTTTCAGAGAAAATAATCAGGACGTGGGACAAAGGAGTCAATGGGGTAAAGATGGGGACAGAGAAAAATAGAACCGTCAACATAAAATGTCTGGCCTTTGCCGACGATATAGCCATCATTACAAATGACAGAAAAGAAGCCAGAGAACCCCTAGAGATATTGCATGAAATCGCAGCCAGTACAGGACTACAAATATCATATGAAAAAACCCAGTACGTGGACACAAAATCTACAGACAGAATCCCATTGATAACAAAGTACGGAAAGATAACACAAGTAGAAAGTTTCAAATATCTGGGGGTATTACACAGAAAACAGGACTGAATTCAACAACCAATGAAGAAAGGGTTACAAAACTACAAAAAGCATACAGACTTACATGGAACCATTACAATAAAATAAATATTTCCGTCAATGCCAAATTAGGACATTACAAAACAGTAGTCTTACCTGAGGCCTTGTATGCCTCAGAAACAACAGTAATCAGAGGAAGAACTAAAATCAAGGAAATGGAAAAGCAAGAGACGAAAATTCTGAGAAAGATCTATGGCCCAGTTCAGAGACAGGCAATCTGGATAAAGAGACCAACAAAGGAATTGTACAAACAGGCAGAGACAATTACAGACAATATCAGAAAAAGAAGGGCAAAATTCTATGGGCACATTCATAGGATGAATGAAAATAGGCTGACCAAGAAGATTTTTAACATAATGGTGACGAATAAGGTAAAAACTAACTGGGTAAAGGAAACCATGGAATACCTCAAAAATCTAAACATCTCCACAGAAGAAATATCAAACAGAGGAAAATACAGAGAAAAAATCAACAAACAGAAATTCGAAGAAACGCCAAAAGAGAAGAAATCAGGAAAGAAGTGGACAGAAGAGAGGAAGAAGAAACACAGTGAATTTATGAGAGGTTTTTGGGAAGAGAAAAGAAAGAGACAGAAAAAAGTGCCATGGATTTGAAATGTACCAATTTATGTACCATATTGTCATTGTGAATATTGATTGTGTTTTAACGCTCTCCTTAATGAGGAATTAACGATAATAATAATAAAATGAAAATAAAAATTCTGCTCCTACCGGTTACCGAATCAACGAGTTTGCCGTTTTTAGAATTGTTCACCACACACTCAACTAACAGCATCACTGTCAACTTGTTCGAAACGTTTTGTATTGAACATCGCTGAAAAATGTTCTAATCTTCAAAGACGATTTCCTTATTTTTTGTTTGTTTTATTGTTTTTAGATCTGCGTCGTGCTGCATTGGGAAATTAATGACTGATCAGTGACCTTTAAATATTGGGCCATACGTTGGCAGCAGTGTCAGGTGTTGCTGTGAGCACAACAAAGAGTGGGATGCAGTCGTTCAAAGTGCAGGAGTTTAGCTAGAGCTTGCGTTTTGTTATCTGTACCTTCCTCGGCCCTTTCCCAGAATGGTAGGCGAGGACGAGTGTAGCCAGTGACTGTGTCCTTCGAGTTCCCCCACTCCAGTCTCTTTGTGTTTAAATTACACTCTCTGAAATTTTGTGCTTCAAAAGGCTTGTCTACGAGATGAGATTTCTACGAAAATCGCTTTGTCATCCAGTTCAGTTTCTGCATGTTTCATTTACGCTCAAGGAAATTACTTGCTTCTAAGAACGTGGTTCTGAGATTGGACTTCTGCGAAAATGACTTAATTATCGCTAAATTGAGCGAATCCAACGTCAATCACTTTGAAGCTTTAGGTTATGTCATGCTATTGCAGGAAGTTACTCTTCCACAGAAAAGTTTTATTTATTTATGTACGCAACTGTAATTTCGAGGCTGAAGCTTTGTTATCAAGTCTGAATGACCCCTAGTAGTTTCTATAAGTTTTTTATTTTTCTGACTTCAAATGAGTTGGAATTATTATCGAAATTTTATACGTTCATAGAACTGTACAGTTACTTTTGTTTACTTTAGCATTCTCATTTATAAGTAGGTCGCCTAATAAAACTTCCAGTATGAATTTGGGTTAGCTATAAAGTGACCTACTTGTAGTGTATCCCCGCTTTATCATAGTACCTAACAAGCTATGAAACGAAATAGTTACAACGTGTCTAAACTGTCAGCTATTCACAATTCGTAAGTCACTAGTAAGGCAGTCGAACTCCGGAGACACAGTGAGTGACATTCCCCAATTGCCTTTAAATATTTGTGTCACACCGTACACGCTTAACAACCTATAATGTCAACCAAATTTTGTGGCAGTGTAGTACACGCAGGTTAATACATAATACATTACCATAAGATAATCCACAGAAATCGCCTATAAATTTTAAATTGCTACAGAAAATACCGAACATTGAGAGAGCAAAAACAAGCAATTTACAACCAGCATACAGTGTGAAACGGGTGATTCGCGGGCAAAGGAAGTACTGGAAAGGGCCTAGATAGAAGGACTGGACCCCTGGGGGATTCTTCCAACAATAGTCATTGTTTTATCAAAAATACAAATACAAACCTGCTACATCAACAAACAAATTTCAGAAATAAATATGCAGATTAAATAACTGAATAATTTAAAGTAGCCCTAACAATAATTATGTGGGCCAAACTTGGTATTAATGAAAAACTTAAAAGCATATAAACATTCTGAGCGAGTTCACTCTCTGCTTTAAGCTAAAGGCAAGCATGAATTCGTTCCACAGCTTGGAATTGAGCTAAGAATTTGATTTTTTTTCTGTTCTTAACAACAAAAATTCATAGGTCTGAAACCGTTAGTGAAGCTCAAAAACTGTTGCCTCTTGTGTAAGATACAACAGAACATAACATTTTTTCAGAAGGTTGCCAGATATACAGAGTAAAAGATCGCAGCAATTTTCTTTTTTTTTTCAGTACTGTTTTAATCCCCTTAGACTTTCAGCGTCCTAGGCTCATTTAACGAGAAGAAAAAATATACAATTAACATGAACACACACATCAATCAGACAAAATTTCAAATTTAACGAAATTTAAGTGTAGCGGCCGTAGATTTATACCATTAAACTTTAATCACAGAATGTAACTCTTTGCCTGCGTTACACACAACAAGTGACACTTCCAGTGCGTGAGTTGTCTCTCCAGATACCAATGCGCCGGTTTAGCTGACCGATCACTCCGTGGTTGCTGAGTAGACCTAGTCAGACCTAACACGCGATTGACCAAACTCCAGCAAGTCCTTTGTATAACAAATGTGGCAGGTGCACCTGAAGTGCACACAGACTTACTATTTGAAGTACAAATATCACATTGCCTCCTGAGGCTCTCAGTAGCCAGTGTGCAAATTTTGATAACGAACAATTTCCCAAACAAGCCGCAAGGAGCGGAGAATGCAGATTTCACACTTACAGTCTATCTTCGTTGACGCTGAAACAATATTTCGTGCATAATACTCGCGGTTGAGCTAACAAAGATGCCGACCAATTAGGCCTAAGTAGGTCTTCAATTTAAAGATTTTAGTGGCCTGAATCGACGGACCAAAACAAAACAACAACACCTCTTAATAATTCTTCGCCTGAAGGGCACAGAAAACGTGAATGTAAACTTGAGATAAGTACCTTTCTAAGAAATTATGAATTGAAAACAGCCAAATAATACCTTAAAATTACAATCAGCACATCGCCCTGAGACAGGGTATATCACAGTCCGAAATGCTGTAATGTTTAAATACCGAGGAAGAGACAAATCTGCCTCTAGATTACAGTATGCTCCATTCACACAAGCACACAGATGGGCAGAGTAACACATCTAGAGCACCAACCAGCACAACTCCAGGGCAACACAGTACACGCTTATTCTTACCCGATTTTCGTAGGCAACACTAAAACACACTAAAGTACCACATTAGGCAAGTCAGATATTCATATGATAAGGAGCTCTTCCTTACGTGAATCAAAAATCTTTCAAGAAATCAATGGAGCTGCCCATACACGAGTCTTAAAGGAGCAATAACACATCAAAGATATATTTATAAATGTGCATAAACCCCCACAACAATTTAGAGGTCGCTTTCTTTCTGACACAACCAAAAAGTCACGATTCAGGCAAAAATGACCATAGCGCGTGGCGGAAGAGTATATCGAGGTAAAGCAATCCGGTATCCAAACATCAGAAATCTTCACTTTCAGGTCTGCCCAAAAATAACCAACGGGAAAAGCGAAAAGGAACTAAGAAACTTGTAGGTGAGGCAACGAGGCAACGTGTGACAAATCAACGGCAGCGAGATAAAGACAGCGGCCATTCTATTAAACTGCCAGCCCCACAGTAAAACACGGCTGCCATCGCCGCACTGCACAGTAAAGCATGCGCCTCCCCTATCTCTGGCTGTTACGGACTTTATTGCACCGCCTCACCGCCGAGCTCATTTCTCTCCGTGACCCACCTCTTGTTTCGATCGAGCGTCACCTAGCTTTCTCGTTCAACAGTTGACCAAAAATTATCCTTTACGCAGAAATTGATTCGTAGCAAGGCGCCACGGCTGATTGTAACGCTTTAATAATACAGGGTGTGCATAAAGTCCGGGAACACTTTCAATTGTTTACTGCATAAGAACCAAAGATTGTACAGATCTCATACATATGTCATTATGAAGAGAAACCCTTAAAGATTTTTTTTTCATTATTTTTTTCATGGATACCTCCACACTGTAGTTTGGTTATTTGCCGACTGTCAGCGCTAGTCGCAAATATGGCGAGTTCATGTGCGGGGAGAGCTGTGTCATGAAATGTCCTCCACGATCGCCAGATCTCACTCCGTGTGACTATTTTCTGTGGGGACACATTAAAATTCTGGCGTGCGTACCGCCTCTACCGCGTGATGTAGGAGGGCTCCGGGGGAGGATATGGGAAGCGATTGCCACAGTGGACGATGCCATGCTGGGACAGGTGTGGCAAGAATTAGAATACCGTATTGATGTCTGCCGTCTTACTAATAGTTTGCATATGGGACGTTTGCAAAAGATACTTTCAAAGCTTCTCTCCAAAATGCAGTATGTATGCCATCCCTAAAATGTTTAGTTCTTGTGCAATAAATAATTGAAAGTGTTCCCGGGTTTATGTAATGTAAGTAGGCTGTTTAGGGTTTTATGTGGGTAACGTCACCTAGCGCTCTGTGTGAAAATCACTGACAGTGCTTTGTGCAGTCTGTGGCTGGTTTGCATTTTTGGAATTTGGTATTGTGGGCAGTTGGATATGAATAGCGCGTAGCGTTGCACAGTTGGAGGTAAGCCGCCAGCAGTGGTGGATGTGTGGAGAGAGATGGCAGAATTTTGAGAGCGGGTGATCTGGACGTGTGACCAGCAGAAAGAGTAAATTTGTAATTTAGATATCATGAACATGGAAATGGAATAAAAAACACATTGACACCGGTGTGTCTGACCCACCATACTTGCTCCGGACACTGCGAGAGGGCTGTACAAGCAATGATCACACGCACGGCACAGCGGACACACCAGGAACCGCGGTGTTGGCCGTCGAATGGCGCTAGCTCCGCAGCATTTGTGCACCGCTGCCGTCAGTGTCAGCCAGTTTGCCGTGGCATACGGAGCTCCATCGCAGTCTTTAACACTGGTAGCATGCCGCGACAGCGTGGACGTGAACCGTATGTGCAGTTGACGGACTTTGAGCGAGGGCGTATAGTGGGCATGCGGGAGGTCTGGTGGACGTACCGCCGAATTGCTCAACACGTGGGGCGTGAGGTCTCCACAGTACATCGATGTTGTCGCCAGTGGTCGGCGGAAGGTGCACGTGCCCGTCGACCTGGGACCGGACCGCAGCGACGCACGGATGCACGCCAAGACCGTAGGATCCTACGCGGTCCCGTAGGTGACCGCACCGCCACTTCCCAGCAAATTAGGGACACTGTTGCTCCTGGGGTATCGGCGAGGACCATTCGCAACCGTCTCCATGAAGCTGGGCTACGGTCCCGCACACCGTTAGGCCGTCTTCCGCTCACGCCCCAACATCGTGCAGCCCGCCTCCAGTGGTGTCGCGACAGGCGTGAATGGAGGGACGAATTGAGACGTGTCGTCTTCAGCGATGAGAGTCGCTTGTGCCTTGGTGCCAACGATGGTCGTATGCGTGTTTGGCGCCGTACAGGTGAGCGCCACAATCAGGACTGCATACGACCGAGGCACACAGGGCCAACGCCCGGCATCATGGTGTGGGGAGCGATCTCCTACACTGGCCGTACACCTCTGGTGATCGTCGAGGGGACACTGAATAGTGCACGGTTCATCCAAACCGTCATCGAACCCATCGTTCTACCATTCCTAGACCGGCAAGGGAACTTGCTGTTCCAACAGGACAATGCACGTCCGCTTGTATCCCGTGCCACCCAACGTGCTCTAGAAGGTGTAAGTCAACTAGCCTGGCCAGCAAGATCTCCGGATCTGTCCCCCATTGAGCATGTTTGGGACTGGATGAAGCGTCGTCTCACGCGGACTGCACGTCCAGCACGAACGCTGGTCCAACTGAGGCGCCAGGTGGAAATGGCATGGCAAGCCGTTCCACAGGACTACATCCAGCATCTCTACGATCGTCTCCATGGGAGAATAGCAGCCTGCATTGCTGCGAAAGGTGGATATACACTGTACTAGTGCCGAAATTTTGCATGCTCTGTTGCCTGTGTCTATGTGCCTGTGGTTCTGTCAGTGTGATCATGTGATGTATCTGACCCCAGGAATGTGTCAATAAAGTTTCCCCTTCCTGGGACAATGAATTCAAGGTGTTCTTATTTCAATTTCCAGGAGTATATATTTTGAACATTACTGAGGTAATTACATTGTTTGTGCTCTATCAAAATCTTTCATTTGCTGACTATGCCTATCAGTAGTTAGTGACTTCACTAGTTAGAATCTTTTATTTAGCTGACAGTATTGCAGTAGTTTGAGTAACGAAGGTTTCTGTGAGGTAAGTAATTCATTTTTTTGTAGCGATTTTTGAAAGTCAGATTGTGTTGCGCTAAAAATATTGTGTGTCAGTTTAGTGTTGATCGGAATAAGTAAAGAGAGTAATGTCTGAGTACGTTCAGTTTTGCTCAGCTGTTTGAAAATCAGATAATGTAAGAGGTTTATCAGCACAGTCATTCATAAATTTTTATAAGGGAACGTTTCATAGTACACCCTGTATGTGAACTTATTCCGCATACTTCATTCATTTTAAGTCATATGCCAGAACAACTCATAGGTGAAGGTAGACCTCAAAGTTCTTATTTCTTTTCCCTGAACTTTAATTCACACGCCAAATTTTTCTTTTTCTTTTGCTGTCTTTGCTTCTTGCTTAATGTACAGACTGAATAACATCGTGGATAAGATACAACCCTATCTCTTTTCCTTCTCAACCTCTGCTTTTCTTTTGTACTCTCATCTGTTGTAACTGCCGTCTCGTTTCCGTACTAGTTGTAAATAGTCTTTCACTCCCTGTGTTTTACCCCTGATAATCTCAGGATTCCAAAGAGAGTATTCCGGTCAGCATTACTGAAAGCTTTATTTAAGTCTACAAATGCTATAAACGTAGGTTTGCCTTCCCTTGACCTTTCTTCTAAGGTAAGTCGTAGCATCAGTAATACCTCGAGTGTTCCTACATTTCTGCACAATCCAAACTTATATTCCGTTATTGTACCAGTTTTTACATTCGTCTGCAAAGAATTCGTGTTATTATTTTGCATGCGTGACGTTTTAAGTTGATATTTCGGTGGTTTTTTTCACCTATCGGCAACTGCTTTACATATTCTTCTTCAAGCCTGAGTGTATTCCACCTGTCTCATACATCTTGCTCACCAGATGGAAGAGTTTTGTCATGGGTGGCTCTCTCAAGGCTGTCAGTAGTTCTAATGAAATCTCGTCTACTCCTGGGTCATTGTTTCGACTTAGGTCCTTTAGTGCTCTGCCATATCCTTTTCCCAGTTTGATATCTCCCCCCACATCTTCATCTACGTCCTCTTCTATTTCTGTACAATTGCCCTCAAGTACATCTTCGTTGTATAGACCCTCAATATACTCATTCCATTTCTCAGCTTTCCCTTCTTTGCTTAGGACCGGTATTCCATCTGAGCTCTTGACATTCACACAGTAGTTTCTGTTGTCTCAAAATGTCTCTTTAATCTTCCTGTTGGCGGTGTCTATCTTTCCCTGATTCGGTATGCGTTATATTTGTTTCCAAATCCTTACATTTGCCTTCTAGCCATTCCTACTGAGTCACTTCAGGGACTCCCACCGCAATACTAGCCTGTTGTTCGAACCTACCGGTAACAAATCCAATCTTATAGGATAGAACAGGCATGTACCTAAGGAAACGCAGCGTCTGAAGAGCCACTTTGCCCTTCCTATCAGTCTGACTTTGTTATTCCCTTGCACCTGCTTCATTTACTGCATTTTAATGTTTTTCCCTTTCGTCAGTCAAATTATGTATCGCTGGTATTATCCAACGATTTCTGCTAGGCCTCGTCTTTTTACTTGTCCGACCCACTGCTGCCTTCATTTTTTCATCTCTCAAAGCTACTCGTTCTTCTTCTACTGTATTCCATTTCCTTGTTCTTGTCAATCGTTCCCTAATGCTCCCTCTGAAACTCTCAACATCACGTTCATTCAGTTTATTAAATTTCATCTCATTAATTCCCTAAATTTTTCAATTTCTCCATTTTTAATATTTATCTCATAACCAGTACGTTGTAGTCAGAGTCCATTTCTGCTCCTAGAAACATCTTACATTTTAAAATCTGGTTCATAAATCTCTTACCATTATAGAATCGTTCTTCAGTTATCATGAAATGCTGGTTCTCCTAATTTCTCTGCAGCGTTCCACTTATGAGTGGAACAGGAAAGGAAATGACTCGTAATGGTACAGTGGATTGTGTTATATGCATGGAGATGTAGATGTATAACATAAAGGCCTGTGGTCTCACGTCTCATGCTCACTCCTAGTATAGTCAGTACTCTTCACATGCTGTGTTTGCTTAGGTACATGACCTGCTGTATCCTGAAAGATCGGATTTGTTACCTGTAGGTTCGAACGACACGCAAGCATTACGGTGGGAGTGCTAAATAATGCACATTGACCTCCGCAAAGCGCAGCATCATATCGGAAACTGTTTGGATACCTATGTGCGTAACAGCTTCGACTGACAGACGCAGATGACTACGCCCACTCGTCTGGTGCACACAGGCAGACCTCATTCATTGCATCGGATACTTCTATACAATACAACAAACGAAGACCATACTGTAATCATATTCCAATGCTGTGAATATTATACCGTGAAAGCTGTTGACGAACTCCATGACAGAGATAATCGTGTGCCAGAAAGCAACATGTGACGTCCAGAAGTACAGTATGCTGCAGTAACGTCGTGAACAAGAACAGAACGGAAGTCTGGATCACCACAACCTCATTGCTACATACAATAACTGTCAAGCAAATACCTGCAAATACGTCCGCATGGAGCTGGCAGAACGTCACCAAAACTACAACTGTCTTACGTTATGTTGTGCCCTCGTTGCCACTGTAGTGTCTTGTACTCTGGAAATCAAGGGAGAGTTGGTGGCCGGTATTCTTTACCACAACAGAGCTGCACACATGAATTGACACTGTTATTTATTTTCATGAACAGGAAACTACTTATCTCTAACAGAAGCTCTTCCATAATAACCCTCGTTAGCCTCACTGCTGGTGTAGTAGAAGTCCCAATATGTGATGAATGGCAGACGCCAAACTGGAGTGCGAGTTGGTGCGTCACTGACTGAACTAGTGACTGAGCTACTGACCTAGTGACTGAGACTCTCCGAGCAGCGTCGGAGACCTAAATACTTGCGGTCGAGAAGGCGTTGGTGGCGTGTTGCTTGCGAGTCTGTCTGTGGCCTCTCTGCTCATAGGCGCACTTAATCCATCACCTACTATCGATCTTCTTGCAACATCTTTACCGACCAGTGTGCTTGCGACAGCTTACGCAGGACCTGTTATCCCTGGGACATGCAACACATCCAGCAGATTTGTCACTTACCATTTATTACGACTGTGCTAATGTTTGTTTGTGTATAGGAAAACACTGTAATTATAAATCGAATCCTAATAGCAACTCCTCCGTTAATCAGACGCTTTACAAACTCGGTAAGCTGGCTATGGAGTTATAAACAGCATTACAACCTGTGTAATATATGGCCTACGTGCAAGTTAACCACTATTGCAAACGCATTGCTGTGAGATGCAATTACACTACCTGTTATGAAACTCAGCAAATTGATTCCAAGATTCTACATGCACATTGTGGTCGTCTGATAACCCAGAGGAAGCGTCGCAGAACACTATACATCACACAAAAGCTTTAAAAGCACCTAGTAACAACGCGGAGTGGCAAATAGCAGCATGAAGTAGGCTTCTTTAGCCAGTTTAGTCAGTTTAGCCTCTGTTCCTCCCGGTATTATACCGTTACCATCAAGTGGGAGAAATGATTTGCAGCCTTGACGCTATCTCTTGCTGAGATGGCCTAGACTAGTTTACTACGGAGATAGGAGGTAAATATACTACAAATTTTAAAAGTGTTCTCCCAAGACGCTGAAGCTACACCCTGTGATATAATTATTCTCAGTCATGTATAACTGGAATTATACACTGACTTGCTATCGATATATACTCGTCATAGCGATAGCAGTGCCACCTGGTGGGAAATGACTGCCACAAGCACAGTGTATGTAGTACAGCTGAGGGTGCTGTCCGTCTGTAGAACGGGGAAGGCTCGTGATCTATATGAGTATGACTGAAGGCTGATTTTAATGACCTAGAGGTTCGGTACGAAAATTTCGGAAACTATACTTGTCGGGTTTTCGAGGTGTGCAGTGGTGAGTGTGTTCAGCACCTGGCGAAAGCGTCTACACATACGCTATTACTATGCTATTCACAATAAAGTGCCTGGCAGAGGGTTCATTGCACCTTCAAGATGTCCCTCTACCGTTCCCCTCTCGAAAGGCACGCGGGAAAAACGAGCACTTAAATTTTTCTGTGCGAGCCCTGATTTCTCTTATTTCATCGTGATGATCATTCCTCGCTATGTAGGTGGGTGCCAACAGAATGTTTTCGCAATCAGAGGAGAAAAGTGATGATTGAAATGTCATGAGAAGATCCCGTCCAACGCAAAGGGCCTTTATTTTAATGATTGCCACTCTAATTCACGTATAATATCTGTGACACTATCTCTCCTGCTTTGCGATAATTCAAAACGAGCTGCCCTTCTTTGTATTTTATCAATGTCATCCGTCAGTCCCATCTGATGCGGATCCCACACAGCACAGCACTGCTCCAGAATAGAGCAGACAAGCGTAGTGTAAGCAGTCTCTTTAGTAGACCTGTTGCACCCTCTGTGTTCTGCCAATGAATCGCAGTCTTTGGTTAGCCCTACCCACAATATTATCTATGTGATCGTTCCAATTTAAGTTATTTGCATTATTTGAAATTTTAATCCCTAAGTATTAAGTTGAATTTACAGGCTTCATATTTGTGTTACTTATTGCGTAATCGAAATTTAGCTGATTTCTTTTGGTACTCATGTGAGTAACTTCACACTTTTCCTTAATCAGGGTCAATTGCCACTTTTCGCACCATAGAGATATCTTACCTAAATCAGTTTGCAAGTCGGTTTGATCAACTGATGACTTTCAAGGCGGTAAATGACAGCGTAATGTGCTAACAATCTAAGACTGCTACTCAGGTTGTCTCCTATGTTAGTAATATAGACCAGGAAAAATAGAGGGCATATAGAACTTCCATCGGAAACGCCGGATATTACATCTGTTTTACTCGATGACTTTCCGTATATTACTACGAACTGTGGCCTTTCTGACAGGAAATCACGAATCCAGTCGCACAGCCGAGGCGTTACTCCGTAGGGACGCAGTTTGGTTAGAAGACGCTTGTGATGAACGGTGTCGAAAGCCTTCTGGAAATCTAAAAGTATGGAACCAATTGGACATCCCCAGTCTATAGCACTTATTACTTCACGAGTATGAAGAGCTACTTGTGATTCACAAGAACGATATTTTCCGAAACCGTGGTATGCGTGCTATGTGTCAATAAATCGTATTCTTTGAGGTACTTCATAATGTTCGAATACAGTATGTGTTCCAACACCCTACTGCAAATCGACATTATTGATATAGGCCTGTAATTAAGCTTATTACGTCTACTTCCCTCTTTGTGTATTGGTGTGACTTGAGCAATTTTCCAGTCTTTGGCTACGTATCTTCCTGTGAGCGAGTGGTTGTATATAACTGGTAAATATGGAGCTGTTTTATCAGTATACTCTTAGAGGAACCTGACTGGTATACAATCTGGACCGGAGGCTTTGCCTTTATTAAGGGATTTAAGCGGCTTCGTTACACCGAGGATATCTACTTCTATGTTTCTCATCTTGGCGGTTGTTCTTGACTCGAATTGGAACTGAAACCACTTCCGGATGTCGTGGTGTTGGGTGGTCACCCCTCATTGCAGGTGTCAGTTGTCGTAAGCTGGGCAGACTAGAAAAACAGGACAGGAGGCGCACGGTGACAGAACTAACATCAGACGTTAATGAGTATCTGAACACACAGTGCACTGAACGCTCCTGACTATGGAAGTCCGTGGCCCATGACTCTTGCAGGTGCCAATGTGAACACCATAACATCGGCTACTACGACTAATACTGGCACGTTAAAATCGGCACTGGGCGTTGACGCAGTAGAAGACAGTTGCATGATCTGGTGAACCTTCCTCATCATGCCGATGGGAGGATGCGAATCCTTCATTTCCAGGTTAACAGCTCCTAGACGAACTGCCGGCGCGTCTATTATGTTCTCGGGAACATTCACTTGGGCCAGAATGAGATTTTCACTCTGCAGCGGAGTGTGCGCTGATATGAAACTTCCTGGCAGATTAAAACTGTGTGCCCGACCGAGACTCGAACTCCGGACCTTTGCCTTTCGCAGGCAAGTGCTCTACCAACTGAGCTACCGAAGCACGACTCACGTCCGGTACTCACAGCTTTACTTCTGCCAGTATCCGTCTCCTACCTTCCAAACTTTACAGAAGCTCTTCTGCGAAACATGCAGAACTAGCACTCCTGAAAGAAAGGATACTGCGGAGAAGAGCTTCTGTAAAGTTTGGAAGGTAGGAGACGGATACTGGCAGAAGTAAAGCTGTGAGTACCGGACGTGAGTCGTGCTTCGGTAGCTCAGTTGGTAGAGCACTTGCCCGCGAAAGGCAAAGGTCCCGAGTTCGAGTCTCGGTCGGGCACACAGTTTTAATCTGCCAGGAAGTTTCATTCACTTGAGCATCCGTAGGTCCAATGGAGTTCACGTAAGGCACCACGGCAGCCAAGGGATATTGTATACTGGCTGCAGATCACGTACACCCATTAACGGTGATCATGTTTTCCGACGCCAGTGGTCCCTTTGAACAAGATAATGCGCCATCTCATAAGGCCAGGAGTGTGGTGGAGTGGTTCGAGAAACAGAGTAGCGAGTTCCCCACATCGTCTGGAATGTAATGGAACCTGGTGTCATAGCTCATGGTCCCCTTGCAGGAATTTTTGTAATTTGGTGACCTACCAAAGCCTCGTCGCTTTCATCCCACGAATCATCACCACTTTTATCAATGTCAAATGTGGACATAACGGCTATTAGGCAGGTGGTCATTACGTTCTGGCTGATCAGGTATATACTAAACAGATGAACCACACAGACGGAATGGCACAAAGCACTAGGTGTGCCTGGACGCGGTTTTGGACGGGGTAGTGCAGCGCTTTAGACGAACTGCATAGCGCTGTACCTGGACATGGTTTTGGATAGTTTGGTTCAGTGACTTAGACGGACGGTATAGCGCCGTACGCCATAGAGCTTTTTTCCTCCACTTCCAGCCAGAAATCAGTCCATTCAATTAATTGCCTTTACTAATGTTCATCCAGTGTGATTTAAATTACCTGGGTGTAACGATCTTGGGGAAATTGGAATAGTGCCTTAGGTGATTAAATAAATGATTAATCGTTATTTTATTTTATTTTATTTATTTATTTTATTGTACTACATGTTGATATGAGCATTTCATAATGCCGTGATCGGTTTCGGGCAACCAGTAGTCTTATCCAGGCTGCAGACACATGCTGCAAACGGTGATATTTCGCGAAAGAGCAAAGAAAAATGTTTCCCACTGCTTGCAATATACGGCTGTGATCTATAGATAACCCCTGGCTAACCAAAAAAAAAAGGTTCAAATGGCTCTAAGTACTATGGGACTTAACATCTGAGGTCACCAGTCCCCTAAACTTAGAACTACTTAAACCTAGCCAGCCGGTGTCGCGGAGCGGTTCTAGGCGCTTCAGTCTGGAACCGCGAGACCGCTACGGTCGCAGGTTCGAATCCTGCCTCGGGCATGGATGTGTGTGCTGTCCTTAGGTTAGTTAGGTTTAAGTAGTTCTAAGTTCTAGGGGACTGATGACCTCAGATGTTAAGTCCCATAGTGCTCAGAGCCATTTGAACCATTTGAACCTACTTAAACCTAACTAACCTAAGGACATCACACACATCCATGCCAGAGGCAGGATCCGAACCTGCGACCGTAGAAGCAGCGTGGTTCCGGACTAAAGCGCCTAGAACCGCTCGGTCACAGCGGCCGGCGGGCTAACAGAAAGCAGTCACGGAATTGTATACAGCACATGTTATTGTCTCTTATTAAATACAAAAATAAAAGAGCGAAAGGATCTTTTCTAATTGTTCAATTTGTCCTTCATTCAGATCCCAGAACATTTACTATATCCTCTTAGATGGAATAATTACAGAAGACCGTGTTTAATAACTTTACTTTGGTTACAGTTTCGTCTGCTAGTTAGAACCAACGCACTGATTTCTTGTAGTCAATCATGTATTTTACATACGACCAGCACCTCTTCCTGCTAGATTTCGAGATAATGGCTTCGTAACGGCACTGAAGTAGGCATTAAATTTCGAGATTCTCTAAACCGGTGCCAATCATGCAGGTTTTGAGTACTTTTAAAGCTGATGTCCTTTTCTTGCCGCTTCTGCAACAGAGTGTTGAACAGTTACGTGTACTCTGAGGGTTTACCCCGTGTCTTATTGAATTAATTGTCACAAAATGATCCACGACCGTCCTAATTATATCTCTGATTCTGAGCCACTCATGTTTGGAACCTGTGCGGCAAACAGACGGTCTCCTCTACTACTGAAACTGTAATTCAAACAAGCATTGAAGGAAATGCAAGAAGTGTTCAGGATCGGGCTTAGATCATGGGGTGAAAGTATATCAGTGATAAAGATGTGCTACTAATAGTGCTATCCTCCAAAAGTGGAGAAGAATGTACTGTTCAACGAACTCGAAATATGTGTAGAGATTAAAACAAGACGAAAGTATTGAAGAACAGCAAGGGCGATATGAGCAGAAACGTTAACATCGAAGTAGGGGACGGCTCGGGAGATAAATGGCCTCCTATCTTAGAATTGGTTATTTCGCTGTCAAGGATCACAAAAGAAGCACACTAGTACAGAGAAGATATGTCCTTCATCCACATTGTACACAACTTCGATATCTGTTTGTCGCCTCAAGTTCTTCAGTACATTCGTGTTAGTCTGCTCTGCACATATTCCGAGTTCGATAGACCGTTCGTATCAATCTACAGGTCCTACAATTCTACACCGGACAGCAATATCATCACACAATTTCATCACTAATATGTTTTTATTCTGACATGTAATCCCACTCGTCACCTTTTCTTGTACTTTCTTCACTTTCTGATTATAATAAACTTGATTTTTAAAAATGTTTCTGCCTTTATGAAAGTAATATCAGAAACACCTCTCTTGTGCCTTTACGTTTCCTAAAGTGAAACTGACGGTTATCAACCATCTCATATGTTGCTCTTCCCATTCTTCTGTATTAATCGTGAGAAGTCAGCAAGGAAGTAAAAGAGTTTTTGTGCCTTTTTTCTCTTCCTGTAGACGGGTTCGTGTGAATACTTGGTATCTTATCAGTCTTAGGTAGTCTACACATTATTTTCACTGATCATTTGCTTTTCAAATCTCTCAACCATTCTTGAATTACGGCCAGTTTTTGAATTTTATTCCGTTCGAAAATTTTACATTCAGTATCATAAATATAACCTGTGTTTATCCAAAGACTAATAAATGTCCCAGAAATAAGTTAATGATGCTGCAAAACCACTCCAAGCATTATGAGCATAACCTACGAGAAATATTTCGTCCTCCATTGGAGACAACAATAGCTGCCTGTGGCCACTAACATCGTTTCCGTTGGTTAATTAAACATTGTACGTTATTAGATGCAAACTAGCCGCCCCGTATCGACTTGCAAATGTACACTCCTGGAAATGGAAAAAAGAACACATTGACACCGGTGTGTCAGGCCCACCATACTTGCTCTGGACACTGCGAGAGGGCTGTACAAGCAATGATCACACGCACGGCACAGCGGACACACCAGGAACCGCGGTGTTGGCCGTCGAATGGCGCTAGCTGCGCAGCATTTGTGCACCGCCGCCGTCAGTGTCAGCCAGTTTGCCGTGGCATACGGAGCTCCATCGCAGTCTTTAACACTGGTAGCATGCCGCGACAGCGTGGACGTGAACCGTATGTGCAGTTGACGGACTTTGAGCGAGGGCGTATAGTGGGCATGCGGGAGGCCGGATGGACGTACCGCCGAATTGCTCAACACGTGGGGCGTGAGGTCTCCACAGTACATCGATGTTGTCGCCAGTGGTCGACGGAAGGTGCACGTGCCCGTCGACCTGGGACCGGACCGCAGCGACGCACGGATGCACGCCAAGACCGTAGGATCCTACGCAGTGCCGTAGGGGACCGCACCGCCACTTCCCAGCAAATTAGGGACACTGTTGCTCCTAGGGTATCGGCGAGGACCATTCGCAACCGTCGCCATGAAGCTGGGCTACGGTCCCGCACACCGTTAGGCCGTCTTCCGCTCACGCCCCAACATCGTGCAGCCCGCCTCCAGTGGTGTCGCGACAGGCGTGAATGGAGGGACGAATTGAGACGTGTCGTCTTCAGCGATGAGAGTCGCTTCTGCCTTGGTGCCAATGATGGTCGTATGCGTGTTTGGCGCCGTGCAGGTGAGCGCCACAATCAGGACTGCATACGACCGAGGCACAGAGGGCCAACACCCGGCATCATGGTGTGGGGAGCGATCTCCTACACTGGCCGTACACCTCTGGTGATCGTCGAGGGGACACTGAATAGTGCACGGTACATCCAAACCGTCATCGAACCCATCGTTCTACCATTCCTAGACCGGCAAGGGAACTTGCTGTTCCAACAGGACAATGCACGTCCGCATGTATCCCGTGCCACCCAACGTGCTCTAGAAGGTGTAAGTCAACTACCCTGGCCAGCAAGATCTCCGGATCTGTCCCCCATTGAGCATGTTTGGGACTGGATGAAGCGTCGTCTCACGCGGTCTGCACGTCCAGCACGAACGCTGGTCCAACTGAGGCGCCAGGTGGAAATGGCATGGCAAGCCGTTCCACAGGACTACATCCACCATCTCTAAGATCGTCTCCATGGGAGAATAGCAGCCTTGCATTGCTGTGAAAGGTGGATATACACTGTACTAGTGCCGACATTGTGCATGCTCTGTTGCCTGTGTCTATGTGCCTGTGGTTCTGTGAGTGTGATCATGTGATGTATCTGACCCCAGGAATGTGTCAATAAAGTTTCCCCTTCCTGGGACAATGAATTCACAGTGTTCTTATTTCAATTTCCAGGAGTGTATTACATATTGAGAGATAGTTAATGCAACATTCAATGTGAAGAAAATTTGGTGCACTGAGGGCCCAGCGGCGCACTTCCCTTCATACTAACAACATAGATTTCGCTGAAAAAAAGTAAGAATGGCCTTTTGGTTACAATGTAATCGAATACACGACAAGTATCTTCACGCAAGGCATTATATTACTGTTATTCAGTTACTGGAAGAGACACAGTATTTAGTTAGACCACTCGAGGTGAATTATTAGATTGTTTGTATTTCCCAACTTTAGCCTACATTGTTTGGCATTTTATTTCCATGTTGTTGTATAGTAATTTCCACTGTCTAACGCAACAGTAGCGACACACTGTCTCATTTTTGTTACCTACTGCGGTGGCAGCACCCCAAGCGGCCAGGAAGTGATACTATTGAATTCGGCGGTATCTTTTGAAAGTGAAAGCGAATCGTATTTGTTTACATTGCTCTGTAGAATAGTTTATACAGTCTACAGCGTCTGTAGTCCAATAAATTGAAGCAGCAACAGGAAGGTACCACACTTGTCTTTTTTTAGGTTTCCTAACGATCCAAAGGGGTGTGAACTGCTACATTACAGAACAGTTTATTTACGATTTTCTAATAATCTACAGATACTTACTTGAGAATGCTGTGTTATTAAAGAACAAAAAAATTTCTAATAAACAACAGAAGATCCAACCTTTTGCATAAATGTGTCGTATATCCACTCAAAAACGTGACGTTTTCTTCACTACACTTATAGTGAAACATAGGAAACGTGTTTGGAACGTGATACCTACATTATTTAACGTAGCAGATAAGCTCGCACAACTGTACTGAAGAGAAGAACAAACGCAATAAAACTATTTCTCAACACAAAAGAGACTAATTCCACAGTAGTAGTTGCATCTGAGCAACAAACGGGAAGACTTTATAACACATTCGCTTTTGCATAAAAAGTAATGACATATTCAAAGATATTTGTGTAACAGAAAGTCGATTGAAGTGTAAGACTGTGCGAGACATTAGGATCCCTACAGAGTAGTTACGTGTCAAGGAAAGTTCCTGTCGTAATGAGAATTTAGAAATAAATGCATTTTTCTCTTGTATGAAATATGTGTTTATATTATCTTGCTTCCAGCGGAGTAAGCTGCATTTATACGCATATCCGAAATTATTTCTTCTTCATTAAGTTGTAGCTTACGTCACTGAATCAGGAAAATTCGGCTGTTTTTATATGTGTTTCATGATTATTCATGGGTTGCTAACTCTTGGAATGCAAAAATGTAATAACTATTTCGCTAATTAACTAGAAAACTAATTAAAAACGAAGTTTAATTTTAGGGTAATTTCTCGCAGTAAGGGACGGCATGCCGGTGACAATTTTCAGAGCCGTGTGTGTCGCGACTGTATATGTTGAACCGTGCTCATTATAATATGTTTCATACAAAATACTCACAGTATCTCAATACGAATACAGAGCTATTAGTTCTATTCTCCTCCTAAAAATTTGATCACCATTCTCCTTTTAAAACTACACTCTTAATTCCTTCCCGGTTCATTTTCCTCATTGCTTCTCTCATTTGCACCATTCTCCAAAATGTAAAAAGAAACTGTTTTGTTGGCAGAAGAGCCAACACCTTGTTACACCTTACGCAACTGGCGTGAGGAGGGAAGGACTATACTGACGTGAGTCCTAGAACATGACAATGAATTAGAATTCAGAAAGCGGACGTATTTAGTCTGATACTTAACTTAAATCCATTAATGATGAATGTGGCTCTTGACGGTACATGATTCACAATATTATCTGTTCAAATTACAGTAACTGAATATGGCGCGGCCGGTGTGGCCGTGCGGTTCTAGGCGCTTCAGTCTGGAACCGCGTGACCGCTACGGTCGCAGGTTCGTGTCCTGCCTCGGGCATGGATGTGTGTGATGTCCTTAGGTTAGTTAGATTTAAGTAGTTCTAAGTTCTAGGGGACTGATGACGACAGATGTTAAGTCCCATAGTGCTCAGAGCCATTTGAACCATTTTTTGAATATGGCGCCTTGCTAGGTCGTAGCAAATAACGTAGCTGAAGGCTATGCTAAACTGTCGTATCTGCAAATGAGAACGTATGTAGACAGTGAACTATCGCTACCAAAGTCGGCTGTACAACTGGGGCAAGTGATAGAGAGTTTCTCTAGACTAGACCTGCCGTGTGGCGGCGCTGGGTCTGCAATCACTCATAGTGGCGACACGCAGGTCCGACGTATATTAACGGACCGCGGCCGATTTAAAGGCTGCCGCGTAGCAAGTGTGGTGTCTGGCGGTGTCACCACAGAAACACTAACTCCATCTACTTCCTATTAAAACTTGTTTTTCGATAGGTTCCGTCTTGAGAAAACACAAATTTTTCCTCTTTGCCATTAAGACATTTCTGCTGAAACTGCTATATCCTGCTTTCTTTCATTTTTATTTATTTTTTACTTGCTTTCTATCAAACAACAAGAAAAATGCTTATTTATAGTCTGTAAATGTAGCATTTCAGTTGACGTAACAACCGAAATTCTGTTTTCCATACAGTAAATAAGCAATTATTCCCGCTGTTTGACAGAAAACCGAGGGTGCTGTTACTTCAGTACAAAATTCCTGGGTAAAAAAGAAGGAAAGGTTGTTTATGCTCAATGTGGAATGAAAATAAATTTATTTTTAGCAAACGCGGACACAGTAGTAAGCTTCAGCCTCAGGAAGAATATCTCCTTCTTGCCAAACTCCTGCTTTTATAGTCCTCTCCTGCTGATCTTACTTGTCCTAGAAAATTCAAGTTCAAGCTCAAGAACAACATGTCAGATATTTGTTGTTTCACCTGAATACAATTTCCTATATGTCCTGACTAAAGGAATTTTTTGTACCTCTTATTACAATCCTAATGACATTTAATTGACATCCGTTTCCTTAAGAAAATATACGAGAAAGGAAATATTGTCATTACCGTCATTTTTGTGTTTCTAATAAGTAAGGAATTGCGTTGTGTGCAAATATTTCCTCACCATGTATATGTTTCTCACCCACTGTCAGAGAAAGAATAAATAAACACGGTATTATGTGTCTCCAAATCACAGAAGTTATTTCCCAAGTGTGGAATATTCCGCTTCTCCTCATTGAAGACATCAAACACTTAAGTCGGTGAATGCCGTCCACAGTGGCTAGGACTTAACTGCTCAATGCTCTGTGTTTGCTTACGTAAGGATAACATAAAGGTCAAAATCACTGACACTCTTGGTGGACTTTGGTTGTACAGAGGCAAACAGTTTAGTTCTTTGGCAGTAGTAATGGAAACGCACCTACTTCACAGCACAGCCATTGGTACACAATGTAACACGACAGCAAATAAAGCAGTTATTCTCTAGCACAATGATGTGGACACTGGCAGTTATAGTAGCTCGTTTCAGGAATCTTTATTGACATAAGAGTGTTTACAGGAGCGTCCACATAGCTACAGCTGTCAACGAGATTCCCAGACCTCGTCACTCCCATCCTTCCAGTCTTTGCTGGTATTTTACTGTTGTAATTCCCATCGTTCTAGTTGTTATTGTTACTTAACTGTTAACACGGCCTTTACTGTTATTCATTTCGATAGTCAATTTTTTTCTAAAAATCTTTTTACTTGTCTTTCGTACCTTTCACGGAAAAGAGTGGTTTGGATATAGACTTCGATTTTTTCGCTAGTTTATTAAAACATAAATCATCCAAATTTTAACCAATATTTGAGTTACCATAGGGAAAACAGAATACTAATGATGATGCCACTCTTTATAAAGATAATTCATGAAATTTTTATCATGCCTTCAATAATAATTTATAATATTACGAAGCACCAAGTAATTGTTTCTATTGTTCAACCGTAGAAATAGCTTAAATAATACTAATGACTTTAAATAGTTGATAAACTGTCCAGGAGCAAATTCACTTTTGTGAAAACCGAGAAGGTGATATTCCATAAACCGACGAAAAAATCCGGGAAACAAAAACTCTGTAAAATATCATAGCCAGTGAGGAAGGTTCCGTAACAGCCACCCTTTTGAAACGATAATGAACAACTATTGCAAAATATCTACAAAAGGTTTTTGAGGAAATATGGAAAACAGAAAAGATTACAAGAGAATGGAAACCTACGTAAATAAATACCGCTCAAACGGAAAGGCATCAGTAATCATAAATGAATATCTTTCAAACAACTTGGATGTAAAGTACGAGGCGTGTTCAATAAGTTACTCAACATCTTTCTCTTCTGAAAGCAGGTAAGGTTCACGCAGGATTCCAAAAATTAGTTCAAATGGCTCTCAGCACTATGGGACTTAACTGCTGTGGTGATCAGTCCCCTAGAACTTACAACTACTTAAACCTAACTAACTTAAGGACATCACACATACCCATGCCCGAGGCAGGATTCGAACCGGCGACCGTAGCGGTCGAGCGATTCCAGTCTGTAGCGGTTAGAACCGCTCGGCCACTCCGGACGGCACTCAGGATTGCAGTGCAGTGTATTATTCCCCACTCCTTTGGCTACAAAATCGTATTTTTCAGCAAAATGTCCGCTCCATGTGACGGCCTTACGCTACGTTACTGACAGGGCCTGTGCGCCCGCATGGTACCACTCGAGTAGTCGACGTCTGAGGTAACGTCTTAATGCATTAGTAAGTTCACCGTCATTCACGTACTGCTTCCCGCGGATTTTATCCTTCATCGGGCCAAACAAGTGGAAATCGGAAGGTGTGAGATCCGGGATGTAGGGTGGATGAGGAGGAACAGTCCAATGACGTTTCGTGAGCTCTCGGGTTTTCAGACTTGTGTAAGGCCTTGCGTTCCCATGGGGAAATAAAAGTTCTTTGCGTTTTTGTGGTGACCAACACAGTGAAGTCGTTTCTACTATTTCCTGAGAGTTTGTGCGGCCGACCGACACGCAGCAGATCGGACAGGTTTGCGCAATCTTGTTGCAGTTATGACGTAAAGTGGCTGTTCTTCGAGAGGGGAATATATTTATTTATTTTTTCGGTATCTGTAAAAACACGCTTAAATGGAATTGTGTGGTCCAATATGAAAAAATTGTTAACTGACTTTTAGTTCCAAGAATATTACTTGGGAATGAAAATATAACAGTATTATAATCAGCCTCGACCTATTTGTGCTTTAAAGAGCATGGACTGTAACACTGAAGTTATTGTGGACCCGAACAACATTCGAAGAATACCCCTCTTACCATTATATTCGGACTGTGGTAGTCGAATCCTAACTCTCGGCGTAAGCTGAAAAGTTAAAGAATCACTCGCAGTCTATCAGCCGACCCGAGCACACCGCTTATATCTGCACCTGGCGTAGCCGCCCCCTGAAAGCTCTTCCCAGTGGTCTCTAACAAGCTGCAACAGGCGTAGCTCCCGGTGACGCTCTTCTGAGCGCCACGAACCAACGCAAGCCGCTTAACTCTCCCGAGCGCTAGGCGGCAAGAGCTACGGCTCAACAATCCGCAACCTCGGTTGGAGACACCCCCCCCCCCCCCCCCCCCCCCAGCAGGACTCTCCGGTCCTTTGGTAGGATTTTTTCAGTGCCAGCGGCCCTTCACGTCGGATATCCCCGCTCACTGTAGGCCGCTCTCTTCGACTCGCACAGATATGTCATTGGAACTCTCCTCTTCCCTAGGTACACAATATACTTCACACTCGCCGAAGAAAGCAAAAGTCGTCGTTTCGAAAAGAGCAAAATTGTCGTACACCTCTCCGAATCCAAATAATGCAGGAAAGGTGTCTGACCATTCCTGGATATCCCCACCAGTAGCCCGCAGTAAAGCTGCAGCCCAAGAGGCGGGAATGCCGGCTGTTCCCGCCAGCATTTCCGTCACACTCTTCACCTTCCAAGAGACAGTTGCCTCGGAGGACCAGTATATTGCAGATCAGCAACATCTCATCAAGCTGCTGATGGGGAGTGAACACTCACAGACACACACACTCCACACACACAAGCGCCTGCCGTAAACACGAGAGATAAGCCGCCGCTCGCACCTCTGGCGGCTCAGGCACCGACGGAATCGGACCCAGAGCCGACAGAAGACACTAAAAATTGCGAAGACGGACCGTGGCAACAGGTCGGTCCACGTCGCAAACAGCCAACAAACGCACAAACCAGTGAGTCCACAAACTCACGAGCCAACCTCCGAGTGCTGCTGCCAACTCTGGCAACATCGCAAATTTGCAACACCAGCAACACAGCGAACAATACGAACAACCCTGCGACTGCAGCGCACACAAATGCACTAGCAGCTACGCAGAACCCGAACAAATCCACGGCTGGCTTCCCACCAGTCATTATACACAACTACGGAGATCTTAGTCTGCTAAACAAATAATTTAATAAGAAACACAACCCCACAACATTCTACTCAAAACTCACCGGCGACCGCGTCACACTGTACGTGGCAAAAAAATCAGAATACTCGAATCTGCTGTTCTGAAAGAAAGAATGGTAGAAAATTTCACGTACAGGACAGTCCTATAAAAAAACACAGTAGTACGTGATTAAGGGAATATACGAACTCCAATCGAGACGGTACACGAGGAACTCACAGCCCTCGGATGGAATTGATGATGATGAGGTCCCATACTCCGAGGAGCGTAGGGAGCGATGCGAAGGACCCGCGCCGCTGACTAGGCAAGGTCCTAGCGGAGGTGGTTTGCCATTGCCTTCCTCCGACCGTAATGGGGATGAATGATGATGATGAAGACAACACAACACCCAGTCATCTCGAAGCAGGGATAATCCCTGACCCCGCTGGGAATCACACCCGAGCCCACATACGCGGGAAGCGAGAACGCTACCGCGAGACCTGGAGCTGTGGACAAAGTGGAAGTCCATTCATGTCAATCGAATGGTAGTGTTCGGCACAGCAAGACCATCTCACATGGTGGGGTTGGCCGACACAGCCAAGTCCCGCGACCTGTTGAAGTTACAATTATTTCTTCACATGGTCGTAAAAGTAGAAATCTACAACACGCCGCGCACCCCCCAAACAATGCCACAACTGCCAGCGCTTTGCACACTCGGGTATCCGATGCGGTCTCCCTCCATACTGTCGCAAAAGCCCTGGTGGTCACATGACGCAACAGTGCAAACTTCCCAACACAGCACCACTCAAATGCTCGAACAGTAATGCGGCCCATCCAGGGGGTGCATTACGTATACTCTGAGGCGCAAAATAGCGAAACACACCAAAGCTACCGCCATCGCAGCTCCGAAACCGCCCCCCCCCTGCCCAATAAAAAGTGGATCATCATTCACTGGAGTGGTCGCTGGCAGTCCCAGCAGCGTGGGACAGTCAGACGACCATCAGATCTCAGGACGCACACAGCAAGCACCCCCAGAAACAGACACACAACCAATACACACAACACTCAACACTACACCCGCATCGGATACACCACACAACACCAACAACAACACCCTACCCCCTGAGATCGCGGACTGCAGCCCGCCACGGGATACAGGAACCGCAGCAACACAGGGACTACCACAAGGCCAGAGAAGGAGAAGCACAAACGATCGGAACACGAGGAACACGACCACACCACAACAATCACACAAACAGGACACCAATCCTCACGAACACAATCCGGACACTAACACAACGACCCACACAACGCTCCCACTCACCACAGAGACAACACAGGCACCCACAACTGTCACTGAAACAGCTGACACACAAGCTAGCCCTCACCAGACGCCAACACAAGCACAACCAACAACTCACAGGCCGACACGCTCAACATTACAGACAATAATGGAAACATTATTCCCCAGACTCACGGCCACCGAAGTAGTCATGAAGATTATGGTGTGTGTCACACAACTCTTCACGCAGTTCATGTCGGGCTCGTTCAACTGGACTAGCATCCAAGCCACTATCGCGCCTAAATTTGCACCACTACATGCATGACACAGCACACCGCCCCGAAACGCAAACGCTAACACAAACTCACAGATCCTATTTTGGAACGCCAACGGTATCGCAGACAAAAGAGCCGAAATGGTCGCGTTTCGTAGAGTGAGAGGGTATCCAAATCGCCCTAGTGAACGAAACACTGCTTACGCCGCGCAAACAGCTAAACATCCCAGGCTATTGAGTTTACCGTACCGACCGAGCGTATGGCAGGAAGGGCGACGGCACAGCAATCATCATACGCAGAGACATAGAACACACGAACATCGAGCTCCCTGCGCTTGAGAAATCACGCACGTCAGGGTCACGTTCAACGGAGCCAACACGGCACTGGTATCGCTGTACAGTCCTCCTAATGACATAGTAACACGTAATATCAGCACAGTTCTCAACATACCACCGCGGGTAATCGCCGCTGGAGACCTAAACGCAAAACCTCCCCGATTGTAGCTCACGAATAAGTACCTCCAACGACAAGTTACTATACGAACACGCACTAGGCCGTAGCTACTTGGGCCAGACCTCAACACATTCGTGCCTACACGGGCCGAACAAAGGCCAGACGTGCTGGACATAGCCCTCATCAAGGACATCGCATGCACACTCAACTTTATGGTTGAAAACGACCTCGACTCAGACCACACGCCACACGGAGGGAACACTGCAGGACGCAGAACCACGCAGGATACTGAACTACAAGCGCGCTAATCGGGCATTGTTCAAGGAAACGCTAGTCGTATTCCTGACACCAACGAAATTAACAACACGCAACAAAATCGATGAGGCTGTGGAGGCTCTTACTACTGCAGTCCAAGACTCAGTGACTGACTCCATTCCACGTACAACACCAAAACAACACTCGACGGCCCTGCCACTGGAGATCCTGGGCCTTATCTCAATGAGGAATCGCTTCAGGAGATACTGGCAGTGTAGCAGGCGCCCGTTCTACAAACTGCAGGTCAACAGACTACAGGGTATAATACGGGACAAAATAGAAAGATTTAGAAACGAACAATGGGGACAGAAACTCGCTGGGCTAGA
This sequence comes from Schistocerca gregaria, assembly GCF_023897955.1. Classification (NCBI taxonomy): domain Eukaryota; kingdom Metazoa; phylum Arthropoda; class Insecta; order Orthoptera; family Acrididae; genus Schistocerca; species Schistocerca gregaria. The sequence goes on from NC_064922.1 coordinate 200,511,787, forward strand.
TACCACATGTCGCGGCGTGTGGAAGGTAGCCAGACACTTCACCAGGGAGAAACATTACATTCCCACTCTACAAGGACCAGCTTACTCCGCGACGGAGAAGTCACAGCTTATGGCCATAACAGTTGTAGCGTCTTTCATGCCGGATCTGACCCCTTCAGATCCAGTATTCACACTTGAAACGGAGCAGAAGCTTACACAACTTGTAGCCCTGCCCACGACGCGTGACGAAATTAGATGCACTAGAGCATATGAAATTACATGCGCTATCAAGATTACCTACACTAGGAGAGCCCCTGGGCCTGACGGCATTGAAAACCGTGTCCTCCAGGATGGTTGGTTGGTTGTTTTGGGAAGGAGACCAGACAGCGAGGTCATCGGTCTCATCGGATTAGGGAAGGACGGGGAAGGAAGTCGGCCGTGCCCTTTGAAAGGAACCATCCCGGCATTTGCCTGGAGAGATTTATCACGGAAAACCTAAATCAGGATGGCCGGACGCGGGATTGAACCGTCGTCCTACCGAGTGCGACTCCAGTGTCTAACCACTGCGCCACCTCGCTCGGTTGTCCTCCAGGAGTTCACCGATAGGGCCGTAGAATACCTTACACACATAACGAATGACATCCTAAAACACCAACACTTCCCTGACTTTTGGAAGGCGGCCAGGGTCCTGATGTTCAGGAAGCCAGGGAAAGACCACTCCCTCCCACAAAATTACCAACCCTTCAGTCTGCAGTGCTCGCTCAGCAAGATTGTTGAAAGCGTGACACTAAACCGCATCACTAGGCACTGCATCGCCAATGACACCCTAAGACCGGAGCGATTCGGCTTTACGAATCACCACTCAATAACACAACTCCTCCGCGTAGTCCAACATACAATACTGTATAACACACGGCTACAACATGGACAAAGCCCCAGGGGCGGTGTTCGTGGACATCGAAAAAGCTTTCGACCGTATTTGGCACAACGGCCTTATACGCAAAGTAAGCGAAGCTGGTTTCCCAGACTGACTCGTAAGTGTCATACACTGATGTCTCACGAACAGATGTTTCAATACTGACGGGCACGGCAGACAATCAACGCAACAAGGTATCCAAGCTGGAGTACCTCTGGAAGCATATTAGGGCCCGTCTTGTTCAACCTGTACATTAACGACTTCCCAGCAACACAAAACACGACGTTAGCTATCTACACGGATGGCATAGCCATTCTTGCGCAAGACTGGAAACCGTCGAACATTGATTCACGAATACAGGAGGCACCCAGAATTGACGAGCCTTGGTTGGAGCGATGGCCTATTAAAGTAAATGTCGACAAGTGCGAAGCAGTTCTGTTTACACGCAGACCGAAACTACTGCGCAAACATCGACAGAGTGGACAGATAAAACTACATACACGCCCAATACGGTTCCGAGAGAAAGTGAGATATCTAGGTGTCTGATTGGACCGGAAACTTACATGGGGAAGACAACATCGAATACGTTGCCGACAGAGCGCACGCGAGGCTCAAATAACTCTACCCGCTGCTCTGGAGGGAAAGCGCACTGAATAGGAGGGTATCGAGGTCCATTTATACGACACTGATTAGATCTCGGATGACGTACGCAGCTCCCGTCTGGAGATACGCAGTTCCTACACGCCTGCTCCGCCTGCAGATCATACAGAGCAAGGTGCTACGAATATTAGCAACGCTCCGCGCTACACACACGCTGTGAATCTCCACAGTGAATACCGCCTTGAAAACCTCAAGGAAGTATTAAAAAAGAAAGCACCCACCCACCCACTCACACACACACACACACACACACACACACACACACACACACACACCACACCACACCACACCACACGACTATACCGAAACTCGAGACACTGGAACAATCCTTTCATCCTTACTCTGGGAAACTACGATGACAACCGTAGGTGGAGGCATAAGCTGCCAAAGACACTAATAGCTAGGGCATAACCACCTATGGCAAGCTAACATACACCAACAAGCGACAAACGCCGGCAAGCCCTGCATATCAGCAACGTTGACTGGATATACCAGCTGATATTAGAGCCGACCAAAAGGCTACAGCAGGGAAACCCACGAGCTCGCCTACTGACGCACAAACAAATCGCCAACTCCCCCTATACTGTGCATCTGATATATGACCTATCGGAGACAAAACGATGAGCAACCTAACTGATACAGGTTTGCTGACGCTGACGAGAGATCAACACCGGCACCCAGCGGCAGCGCCGAGTAACAGCATGGCACAACGTCTAAGGTATCGACCTGCGTGATACCCACTACTAACAAAGCCTACCCTTGCATGACCTGTCGCAGGCAGCAACACATCCCCTACTGCTCTTATCACCCGACCTAATTATCGCAGTGGTTTTTTTCCCTTGGCTCTTGCCTTGGCACCTTTTTTCCTCTGCCCTTCAAGCCGCTACCCTTCGTTGGATGGGCGAGTATTAATGGTTAACCAGACGCTCGCGAACATAGCAGTGCACACATGCTGCGACACTGCATTTTAGGGAAAACCGACCCTTATGCTGAGATGGCAGTAGACCTTTTGGGTTGGCCATCATGCCGGTGTGTTCGTGGAGTGTCTCCACCTCTTTTATTGCTATGAAAAAATGTTTGTTAAATGATAAAGCGGGCGATCTCTGCGCTTCTGCTTTGATTTCGCTTTTTTGATAGACGCATAATGGCGTCCGTTGAATCAGCGGCCGCTAAACTTTTTGAGTTGTAAACGTTGTAAGAACAATTAAACCAATGCAAACATCGAGATAACTCACATATAAACTTTAACGTACTTCATTAACACGGATAACAACATAAATGCTTGCCATTACTTTTGTGCTACAAAAAGATGTCTGCTTCTTAACACCAGAAACAAGCGAAGAAAGAGGAAGAGAAGAACAATCTAGGAGCGTTCTTCTCCTTTATTAATATCATTCTTTACGGTTCACACTTTAGTAACAGTTTCAACATCTAGTCGAGATTACAAGTCCTTTTGGTTTTCATTTACATCCGTAGTCATCTAAACAAAACATGAAATTACGCAGTATTAAATAAGATAAATATTACATACACAGGTAGCGAAATTACAATGTATATTTTTATACAGTGGTCGTATCTTACTTTGGCTGCTTTGGCTTTGGCTGCTGCAGTTCAGGTTGTGCTTACAGGTACTCATATATGGGTTAAATAAAATTTTGGAAATTTCCAGGGATTGTGACTATTCTTTCCTCATTTCGCGATGCCAGTAGGAAATACCGGGGGGAAACATAAGCGGAGCGCTAGACTTGCCCATTTTCATAGTTATCGAACTATTACTTAATGCAAGATTTCGGTAATGTCATAGTATGTATTTGATTTTTGCCATGATATAGGCGTATATGAAGTTATGTACGACAAATTGTTCATTCTTTGCGGAGAAAGCTGTTTTGCGTCGTGTTGTTGAGGCTGGTTCCTGGCGGTGCGGGTAGGTGCAGGCAGGTAACCGTTGGAGGTCGACGCCCTGTTCGTGCGTTGGCGCGTCTGTTGTGGACAGCTGATGCAGCGCCTCGCCATCGTTATCTGTCGGGTCTGCTGATGAGCGAGTCGGAGTGGAGTGAAGTCCGCTCCACCCGCTCAATGACAGGACTCCGCACAGCAACTCGTCTCCGTCAGTGTACATGGAAAAATATGCATGCAACGTAATATTCCCTTCCCGCTACAGACGTTATAACTAGTGGGAAAACGAATCTTAATTTGGCGCTTCAGTCCGGAACCGTGCTGCTGCTACGGGTACGGATGTGTGAGATGTTCAAATGGCTCTGAGCACTATGGGACTTAACTACTGTGGTCATCAGTCCCCTAGAACTTAGAACTACTTAAACCTAACTAACCTAAGGACACCACACACATCCATGCCCTAGGCAGGATTCGAACCTGCGACCGTAGCAGTTGTGCGGTTCCGGACTGCGCCCCTAGAACCGCTAGACCACCGCGGCCGGCTGTGTGAGATGTCCTTAGCTTAGTTAGTTTTAAATTAGTTCTAAGTATATGGGATTGATGACCTCAGATGTTAAGTACCATAGTGCTTAGGAGCATTTGAATCCTTAATGTGACAGACAATGTGAAGCTGTAACCCGTCTTGAAGTCACAAGATAGCATATCTTGGCAGAACTCATGACATATTTTGTGCTGACATGCCGTTCACACGTTATAATATTTTCGCGTACACGTCTCACTTTAGTTTCGTGAATGACACTTTATTGCACACTTCTCACTCGCAGGCACATTTTAGCGTCCAATGACGAGTACGCTACTATTTACCAAGCATTCGTTGCGCGTCTGCGTTCGCTGTGTTTCTAACAGTCCGCGCACAGCAGAACAAATGCGTATTGTTATTCTAAATGAAAGTATAGTCTGTGTCAAAGACATCGGCGTTGTGTTCGCTTCGTGGTAAAGTTTACACACCTTTAGAGAAAAGAAACACAATTTTTCGTGTAAGATGTTGTCGTCTTTCGTGACTTTTCACTATATAACATTCAGTATCCGCTCTTCACTGACTATAATAAAGAGTTTAGCTTTCACAGTTTCACATAGTTCAAGGGTAATTGCTTCGGCTTGCAAACTCAGCACTGACATTTATAAATTCAAGTCAGACTGTTTTTCAGTTCACTCAGGGTTCTACAGTTCTCTCGTTTACAAACTACAGTTCATAATTATGTTTGCATACATACAAAATGCCTCCAACAGATTTTAGACAATACTATTGTATTTTCGTCCTATCTGTGGTGAGTCCCATGTCATGTCTGCACTTTTTCCCACTTGTCTCCCAGAGCCGGGCTCGAGTTTACATAAACTTCGTCCATCTGTTATCTACGTATTTTTAATTTATTTTTTGACGTCTAAGACGTTCATATAGGCCCATAGTGCAAGCCCCTATGTTTAGGGCTGCCTGAGGAATTGCAAATCAGTCATAATTATGTACAGAAGAAAAATCTTAGTAATTTCAATCAAGGTTGCGTTTTACTAGGGCCTATCTTTATGTTAAATGCGTAATTTCCTGCAAACACGACAGATGAGGTATCTTTGGTGTCAGCGCACTCTACTCTCATTTTCGCCTTTAAAATAAGCTTTCGCTCATCTACTTTTTTCAACATATATCCTAAGGACATAATACACAACATTTATATCTACATACTTATTCACTAACAAGAAATAACACTTTTTCTAGACACTAATGGAAAATTCAAATTAAAATTCTTTTAGAATTTTGTGCTATCATTTACGCTTGGATAAGTCTTTAGAATATACACTGACTTATGGCATACATCATATTTTTCAACATCTGACATGGTTTCAACAGCAGTAATGCTTTGCGCTTGGTATAATTACTCACATAAACATCTTTCAATGCATGGTTTTCTCTAAATACAACTATTGAAATATTGAGACTTCCCACTAGAAAAAAAAGGAACATCACAAGTTTAAACTACTATTTACAAATTTAGGTACTGTTCTACTTGACAAATCTTTATACGTGTGTAGTCCTTTGATTTACTGCCTCATGTTGGGACTGTGGGACGGTGTAGTTAGCATCACAAAGCGTGCTATGAGGCACTACTTCTATGTTGTAGGTCTATCCCTCTCTGAGAACTCATTCTCAGATTCTATTACCAACTGACTCAGTTCTTCTTGGTGTGCAGGAGACAAAACGGTTCAAATGGCTCTAAGCCCTATGGGACTTAACATCTGAAGTCATCAGTCCCCTTGACTTAGAACTACTTAAACCTAACTAACCAAAGGACATCACACACAACTAAGCCCGAGACAAGATTCGAACAAGCGACCGTGACAGCAACGCGGTTTTCTGGACTGAAGCGCCTAGAACCGCTCGGTCACTGCGGACGGTTGCAGGAGACAACTATTCCGATTCCAGCACTTTAGCTTTTATGAGTTCCTTTTTTCCTTCGGTGCTCTCATTTGTAAAGTCATTGTAATACTCCTTTGGTTCACATAAGCGTGCGTCTGAATGCATAGCCCGTAAACTTTGATAATTAACTCGAAAGCTTCGGCAGTACTTGCCGTCGTTTTCTTGCGTGCGTGACAGTGGCAATACGATCCGCTTACCCTTATTTACAAGACTTAGTTCTCCGCACAAAAGGTCGATTATTGCGTCACTCTGGAGTAGGAACTCTTTTCCCATGATGCAAGGATCCATCAACCCTTTGACTAATAGGAACGAGCCCTTTATAGCTTCATTTCCTACTCTTAACTCAACTTGCATCTGGTGACGTATCACATGAGACTGTGCGCCGATTGCGCCTCTCACTCGGCAATTTTTAACCGGTAAGACAGGTATACTGTTACTTCAACTTATGTGTTTATACAATTCTGGACTCAAGACGTTTGCCGACGCACCTGCATACACTGTTACCTGGATTGAAACGCCGTAGATATCTGCTTGGAATACGGCCTGCACAACATCTTCATCGGTTTGCTGACACTTCTGAGATATGTTTCATTAATTCATCTTCAATGTTGACTCCAATATTGTACCCGAGCATTTTTAGATTTGCGTCTTGTGTGTGGAATGTGTCCTCACTACACCCTCTCACAGTCAGCAATGGAGAGCAGATTGTGGCTGGTTTTTGTTTGACGCATCGGTTATAGTGGGTTGACAGTTGTCGTTGGCAACCTCCGCTGTCTTCACGTGTTGATTTTTATTAATGATTGATGATTGTTGCGTCGGCTGTTTTGTCTCTGTGGTGTAGTTTGATATCGGTTTTATTTTGATATTATTGCTAGTTGCTGTAACCAGCCGTCATATTCGGAGGTTGGTTGGAATTTTGTGCCCATTCATTGTACTCGCGCCCTGGGATACGGTTACTCCGCCACTGCGGGTTACTCTTACCATTGTATCCGTGGTTCATGTGCGCGTCGTGTCGCCTTTCCTACATTGATTTGTACACCCATTACAATTATTCGGCCCCCGATTCGGTTGCCTCCATTCGTTACGGTTTCCATTAACATTAGGAGTGCTGGCCGCGGTGGCCGTGCGGTTCTAGGCGCTTCATTGCGGAACCGAGTGACTGCTACGGTCGCAGGTTCCAATCCTGCATCGGGCATGGATGTGTGTGATGTCCTTAGGTTAGTTAGATTTAAGTAGTTCTAAGTCTAGGAGACTGATGACCAAAGATGTTAAGTCACATAGTGCTCAGACCCATTTGAACCATTTTTTTAACATTAGGTGTTTGATTAACACCGTTGCAGTTGTTTTCAGCTTTTTGTTTGCTACAACCTGCATGATTAAGTTCGCTTTTCATGTCTTCAATAAACAAATCTACAGAGTCAACAACCTCCATAAACTGTTCAATGTCATATTCCTGTACACTAATGAAGTACTTTTTGTGTCACTAGGTAATTTCATTGTAATTAACCCCATTATTTCTCGGTCAGATACTGGTTCATCTCAGTATCTGGTCTTATTAATATAGGTTCCAAATACCTGCGGAGGGTTCCTAGTCTTGGATTGAATATCTCAGAACTGTACAACTCTTTCCTAAATCTTTACTGTGTACAATTGGACCAGAACTTTTGTAGGAAACTCAAACTGCTGCATGGTTGCTCAGAGGGCCGCGTCACCTTGTATTAGTGATACAATGAATTGAATTCTTTGGCTTTCCGTTCATCCCCGTGGAAAACCATTACGGAAAATTTTAATGAATACCACGTGGTGTACGGCCTGCTTTTCATTGTTGAACGGTTGAAACTGCCTATAGTTAATAACACTGTCCTCTTCAAGGTACAGTGAATTACGGCTGTCCATATCCATCCTCATACCCGTCGGTGAACCCTAAGGCATTCCGCACTGTGAATTGCTGTCGTCAACCGGTGGTGCATACGCGTAAGCGGTCTGCACATTGTTTATATTATTATTATATTATATTAATATTATATTATTTGCAACACAGGAATCTTACAGGTTACGGGTCTTCGACTGTCAACTTGCTTTTCCAGTTCGGTTAGTCTCCAAGCGAAATCTCCTTGCCAAACGTGTAACTCCGCTGGTACACACCCAAACAGCCTATTTACATAGTTTCCGCGCTCATATCCGCTATCACTAGTTCAACAGCTGATTTTATGCTTTATGCTGAGATTTCGCGATCCTTTACAGATAGCCACTCACCAAACTTTTTTTCGTCCTTTAGTGCTTGGCGTCTCGATGTTTGTCTATGTTCTGACGTGCCTCTAGCTCTACATTTTCGACACGACTTGCCAAGTTGTGAACTTCATTTTTATAGCAGTATGAGCTATTTGTAAATTAAATTTTGGACTGGAACTGGTATTTCTTTGCATAAGTCACGCATTTCCATAAGTTCGAAATGTATGCTACTCAAATTTCTCTCTAAAATGTTTTCTCTTTGTTCAGGTTTCTGATCGGGTCGTCGCAAAAATTCTGCGAAGGAGTCGGCAATAAATGAACACACCGGTGTTCCACCCTTCCTATCACTTGACTCTCCTCCCTGCGCATGCAGTACAGTTTTATAGGTGCCACTTGTTCATTATTTCGTATCCAGATAGCCCGCCTACCCCTCTCCCCCACCCCCTCTCCACACCGCTACGGAAGGTATGTTTTCCGATGCGGTGGAATGGAATTAATTTCCATTCTGAACATTGCTTTCTACTTCCACATCAAGCAAATGGTGCTCGTCAGATACAGGTGCCTTTGCCTGACCTACTTTACCCATCATGAATTTAATGTGACACAACTAAATGTTCAAACACTAACACAAATGTGCATATATCCCTTCCAAAATAAAACACACAAATGCACTCACTACACTTTAAGTACTGCTTGCCGCTTTTACCGAGGATTCCTCATTTGCGTATGGCCTTGATATTTCGCACAAAATTTTTCAGGACTCTTGCACTTTAAGCCTTACCTTTTTGTTATACAGGTTTTACTGTTTCAATTCCTTTTGTTTCCTTTCTCAAGAATATCTTCTTTCTGTCGTGTAGGGGTGTCGGTTGTTGTGCATGAAAAAAAGTTTTACATACACATCAATATCACACAATGGTTATGTAAGTACATAAATCACATACATATACATATATACATTTCCATGCGCCAAAGTTGGGCGCCAAATGAAGTGGCTGTTCTTCGCGAGGGAAGTATATTTATTTATTTATTTATTTATATGTTTGGTGTCTGTGAAAACACGAGCAAATGTAATTGTGTGGATCAATATGCAAAAATTCTTAACTGACTTTTAATTCCAAGAGTATTACGTGAGAATGAAAATACGACAGTATTACAATTAGCCTCGGCGTATTTGTGCTTTAAAGTGCATGGACTCAGACATTGAAGGTATTATGGAGTCACACAACATTCGAAGAATTCTCCTCTTACCATCATATTCAGGCTGTGTTAGTCGAAACCTGGCTCTCGGCGTAAGCTTAAAAGTAAAATCTTATAACTAATGTTGCTCACCGCTGCGGCTCATTGCTGGGAAAAAATGTTTGTTAAATGATAAAGCTGGTGATCTCTACGCTTCCGCTGTGATTTCGCATTATTATCATTTTTTTAACGACGCGTAACGGCCTCCGATGAAACAGCGGCCGCTAAAGCTGTTGATGATGACTGGGTGTTGTGTGCTGTCCTTAGGTTAGTTAGGTTTAAGTAGTTCTAAGTTCTAGGGGACTGATGATCATAGATGTTAAGTCCCATAGTTCTCAGAGCCATTTGAACCATTTATTTAAAACTGTTGTGCTGTAAACGACTTAAGAAAAATTAATCAATGCAAGGTACATGACAGAGGGCTGACTGTACATCGATATAACCCACATCTAAAATTTAACTTACTGTATTAACAAGATTAACTTCATGAATGGTTACAATTACTTTTGTGCTACAAAAAGATGTCTGCTTCTTAACACTAGAAACAAGCGAAGAAAGAGGAAGAGAAGAACAGTCTTCTCCCTTATTAACGTCATAGAAGTTATTACATAAATAGTTTACTCCTTGATACCACGATTAAATTTAATATTTACTATAAAACATGGATATTTTATGCAACCTATGCGGTTGGTGAATCACACAAGGTTCGTGTACATTTATTCCGTCGTGAGATACACTTATCGTTCCAAGTTTTTGTTTTGTTTTAAATATGTTTGCGACACAACTATGGCTGGGACGAGACAGACGGACGCCTTGCCCAACGACTGACTGTGCTTTTGTTCAATGCCTGCTCTCCGTAGACATTCTGTAAGCTCCTATGAGTATTTGCGATGCTCTGGTTTTCGGCGGAAAGATACTTAATTACACCTCTCGGCTTGGAGCACATCTCTGTTACATAATCCTTTTGAAGGCTGCTTAAAGCAACGCCACTTATTAAAGCTTTATGAAACTGTAGTGGCTGAAGCTGGAATATCCTGTAGGTCCTGCAGTAAATCCCGCATTTTATCAGCTGAAACTGACAGAAAAAAAGTGCTGCATTACTTATTGAAAGCCTCTGGTGTATTCAAAAATTCAACTGAACTGAAAAAACTCAAGACCGACAGTTATACGAATATCAAAGAATGTTTAGAAAATGCTGATCCGGCTCAGAAATGATATTCAATTTCAACTATATAGTCTGTCACAGATTACTGAACTCTAAAAATTTAAAATAGGTCGATATCAAGAACGCATTTGAGTCTGTTGGTAGAAAAACTACACACATATCATTCCGAGAATTTGGTTTCAAAATTAAATTGGGAAATGTTGTCTGCCAAAAGCGTGGAAATAGGTCCTCAAGAATGTAGTTCATGGGAGACATTCTACGACCTTTTAAGAATAAATAAAAGTGACAAGAAATGTTAATTTTTATCTCCTGTCCTCTTCAACTGTGCATTAGAGGAAATAGCAAGAGCAGAAAAAGGATATGAATTAAAAATTAAAGAATTATCAAGTATTAATAAAAATTACGACGAAATAAACAGTGTACTGCAATGGTCTTCCTGCAGACGATTTCACTGTATTTTCCTAGCCGCCTTTGCATGAGTCAAACAGTCCATGCTGTCGTAGTATGTGCAGATAATGTTCGTGGAACAAACTCATGACCGGTCTGTCGGTCTGACTGCAGGCTTTCTTAGCCGCGGCAGTAGGAGGGGGAGGGTGACGTTTCCATCGCACTGACAACCTTTTAGCCTGGGAAACGTCACAGGTATATGATAGTAGGCTGAGTGGACCTGGGTTCATTCTGCAGGGGCGGAACGAAAGTAGATCCACGATCTTCTCCGTGATTTAACATGGGACCTTCAAGGCCGGAATTCAGAGCTCGACCCACTAACCCACCACGGCCATATCATCCTTCCTATACGTTCAATATCTTCTGTTAGCCTCATTTGTTGTGGGTGCCACACACTTTAGCAGTATTCTAAGGTATGCCCCAAGATTCCATTGTAAGCATCCTCCTTTGTAGACTGACTATCACTAACTTGAAGTCTACTTCCTTCTTTAGCTACGACTTAGTGTATTTGATCAATACATTTCAACTGAATTTATTCTGCATCTAAAACCTTTGTCTCTCACTTAAATTATAGCTTCAAAATGACCACTATGGGATTTAACACGTAAGGTCATCAGTCCCCTAGACTTAGAACTACATAACCCTAACTAACCTAGAGGACATCACACATCCATGCCCGAGGCAGGATTCGAACCTGCGAACGTAGCAGGAACGCGTTTCCGGGCTGAAGCGCCTAGAACCACTCGGCCACAACGGCAGGCTCTATTCATATCTGCCACATTTACTACCAATACTTACAGGAATCTTTAGAATATTACAGTACTGTTACTGAGAGCTATATCTACAGTCCACAGTATATTCCTGCACATAAAAGAATTTCAGTTAGTAAAACAGTTTCACGTTTGTCATCTATGGCGGCCAGATTATGTACGCTCCTTTTGCGCAGAGCGGCTGACTTCACTTCTGGGCGAGCGGTAAGGTCACCTTAAAGTACGTGCTTTATCCTGAAGTATGTATCGTGATGACTGGATAAAATTGTATATGAAACACCCATATTATCAACAACATTTAACAGGTAATTATCAAAGCTAAATTCTGCAGTCGAAGGTGGCAAGGGTAAAATACAGGGAGCGAAAAGCTATTTCCAATTTGTACAGAAACCAGATGGCTGTAATAAGAGTCGAGGGACATGAAAGGGAAGCAGTGGTTGGGAAGGGAGTGAGACAGGGTTGTAGCCTCTCCCCGATGTTGTTCAATCTGTATATTGAGCAAGCAGTAAAGGAAAGAAAAATTCGGAGTAGGTATTAAAATCCATGGAGAAGGAATAAAAAACTTTAAGGTTCGCCGATGACATTGTAATTCTGTCAGAGACAGCAAATGACTTGGAAGAGCGGTTGAATGGAATGAATAGTGTCTTGAAAGGAGGATATAAGAACAACATCAACAAAAGCAAAACACGGGTAATGGAATGTAGTCGAAGTAAGCCGGGTGATGCTGAGGGAATTAGATTAGGAAATGAGACACTTAAAGTGGTGAAGGAGTTCTGCTATTTGGGGAGCAAAATAACTGATAATGGTCAAAGTAGACAGGATATAAAATGTAGACTGGCAATGGCAAGGAAAGCGTTTCTGAAGAAGAGAAATTTGTTAACATCTAGTATTGATTTAAGGGGACACAGTCGCGAGGGAACTCCAATAAGGAATCAATGCTGAAACGAGCAAACGTCAGGTACACTTTCTGTTGTAACTAATGGAGATAAAGACCTGAAACTTTTACAGTGTACAGCTGAAACATCATTCGCAAATCACATAAAAATGGTTAATGTATTTTATTTATTTTATGAGTAATCATTTTTTTTGTTCTATAAGACAAAAAAATTAAAACTTTTCTTAACGCCTTGGAGCTTGTAAATCTGTTCTTTTTATCACTACTGGGCTGTTGTTTTATCTAATTAATCATCGTTGTATTAACAAGAGATACTGTAAGTCTGATGTCTGTAGCAGTCATAGTTTTTGAGAAATGTGTACGAGAAAGTAAAAAAATGTAGTTTTGAGGAAAATGGTATTAAAGTTTTACATGGAGGAAAGTAATGTACAATTTCATACAGACACACTTTTAAAACATTCCAGGGCTATACTGTGGCTCAGCTCCTTGATCTTTATCTTCTTTTCTTCTTTTCTTTGATCTTCTGGCTATCTTGGCCTGCTTCGTAGCATTTCCTGCAGAAATATCCTCATAACGAATACGGTCCATGTCAATCTTTTTCAGTCCCCTTTCAGTATTGATACCATCCTTTGTTCCCAAGAGCCTTAACACATCAGTCTTCTTTGACACACCAGCATTGAAGCACACCACTGCATCATGAACAGCAAATGTTAGTGTTTCTTTTCTAGTGAAAACAGTTTTTGGTAGCCTTGTCCAAATGACAGAATTCAAACTTTCATTTGGGTTTTGAGTTTTTCCATGGAGACACTTTTTCAAGAGATCTTGTTGGCTAAGGTCTCTGAAAATAGGATTCACTGCTAGCAGGATTTTTTCTGTAATTGAATGTTTGTGCTTATAGCTGGTAGATGTAGCTGGGTTGATGAATATTATGTTCTGCCCTCTGTTCAAAACTAGCAGTTTAGCGGTTTATTTTTACATATTTATTTCCACAAAACTTAGGGTTATATCCAAACTTCCTTATTCTACCCATTGTGTGATAACGTTTCACAAAATCACTACATTTGTATCACCAAAACGTAAACAACTAGTATCAAGAAACTGACAGACGTTAGTCGACAATGCTGACAGGCTGGCAAACATCAGAATAACAATTCTCTCTTGCAATCTGAGTACTGCGCAAGACACAGAAAAAATGGACGTGGCGCTAGTTATCATGCTTCACGAACAAATGAATAACTCCGAATCTAATAATCAGATTTGTATTAAACAAACGGCATTTTGTAGCCAAATAATTGGAGCATAGATTAAGACTAAAAAAACATTCGATTTTTTTAGCCTGTTTGCGACTGTGTCCCCTTAAGTATTAGGAAGTCGTTTCTGAAAGTAAAGCCATGAAAGTAGCCATGTATGGAGAGCTGCATCAAACCAGTCTCAGGACTGAAGACCACAACAACAACAACATTTCTCTGTGCATTACGTGTAGCATTTCAGTTCCGAGTAACTACATTTTGTTCACAGTCCAGTTAATTCTATAGTAATGTAACACGATAATTCATCTTTCAGTAAACCTACTTTCTTTTAATTGATCTGTGACGGTTTTATCTGTTGTTTTTTTGGATACTTAGGAGTCTCAGTACACCCCTCCAGAGTACTTTCAACGACATAACAAGTATCTGACGTAGTTACATGATAGTGCAACACAGAGACTTTGGAAGACGTTTAGAGCAGGTAACGGAGTCTCTGTAACTTTCCAGACCAGTTCCTTTACAAAGAGAAAGAGAGTAGAACTAAATTAAAACTGCGGTTCCAACCACAGATTCGGACTACTTATGCAGTTATTAGTTCAGTAGTAGGTGGTACGCTGAATACCTTTTAATAATTATGCAAGTTAAATTTTATCTGCTTGATTATAAATTAAAAGCCATTTTCCTAAGCCAGCTGAGGCTTGCCTATCGAGTGACAGGGAGGAGCAATTTTCCTGATTACCGGTCATTTAAATTGTAAAATACACAAAATGGCGTATGTCTGCAGCGGTTCCAGAAAATTCACGCCAAGACAATGTTTGCGCTTAGGGACACCAATTGTCCCGCAGTGAGACACCACTGTCCTGGGACGTTCCCCTCTGCTTGGGCGGGCCAAACTGACTGTCGGCAGAAAGACAAAGTGAAGTGAGCCTGCAGCTAAGTTGGCTGTAGTGGACCCTTTGCTGTCGGAGGAAGCGCACAGTGTCCTAGGATCGAGGAAACAAAAAGTGCTGAGAGACGATCTCTCGACCTCAGGTAGTTTCAGTTACTGGTAGGCTTTACTTCTCCACCGGCAGTTGTACGGTAGTTGCCGCCATATTCGCGATGCGTTTGTTTCCATCACTGTGGAAACATACACTATATCGTTACGTTCGGTTTTATTGGAGACATTCGTGGTAGAACGCTCGTAACACATTTGCCCGTGATTAAGCTTCACGGTATTTGCAACGCTAGAGCGGTAATATGTGCGCGTTTGTGATTCAGATACTCGACATTTCATTTACCTCTAATTACTTCATTAATACTCTCTGTAGGATGTAGACTAGCTATCACTAATGCTCTTGTGTTCAGGTCTTCTCATGTACTTTTGCTTCGTCGATATCAAGCATGCAGGTTGCCTGTGTAGTCAAAATTTGTGGTCTGTATGAGACTAATCGCATTTCTATGTGTTTTCAAGAAGATACCCAATTTTACTCAAGCTGTCTGACTGTTACTGGTCTGTAGTGTCCGAGTGTTCCCCTCCATTAATCAGTTAGCTTTAATTGACAATTGAAATCGTTGTAATAAATTAAGAGATCTGATGCTGCTACGGTTTAGGGAGTAGGAAAGTATCCAGTGAGGTCATTTTAATCTGATGGCACGGAAGATGGTAAGAGACAGAACACATATCACTAGCAAGCCAACCGACTTCTACATAACTGCGTAATTTGCATAACATCGGCGATACATTTCTTATCCCAAAATTTATCAACATGCACTGAGGTGATAAAAGTCATTGGATACCCCCTAGTATCGTGGCGCACCTCTTTTTGGTCGACGTATTGCAGCAGCTATACGTGGCATGGGCTCAACAAATCGTTTAAGTCCCCTGAAGAAAAGCTGAGCCATGCTGTCTCTGTAACCCTTCATAATGGGGAAAGTGATGTCGAATCAGAATTTTGTGTACCAGCTGACATCTCGATTATGTCTCATAAATGTTCGATGCGATTCCTATCGAGCGATCAGGATGCCTAGAGTGTTCTTCAAACGATACGCGAACAACTGTTGCCAAAACATATGGCGCATATTCATTCATAAGAATTTCATCATTGTCTGGGAATATTAAATCCATGGATGCCTGCAATGGTCTCCAAGTAACAGAACACAAACATTTCTATTCAGGCGCTTATACAACGGTTGTCCAGAAAGTGTTGCGATCGGTCGCGAAATGGAAACCACTGGGAAAATTTGGTAAAGCTTGTCACAGATGTGTTGGACAGTGTTTCTAGTATACCCGTCGATTGTGTCGCGTCGCTCTTGTCAGTTTTGAGTGAACAGTGAGCACGTAAAGATGCGCAGCGAATAGCGTCTCTGGCTAAGTATGAGGGCCTGGTTAGATACTTCTCCTGTGTCACGCAGCCCACATAACACAACTGTCGAGCAGTTACTTCTTCATGCCAATTCTCGGCCGCACACTGCAGGGGCAATGAAGACGCTCCTGCAGCGTTTCCGATGAGAAGTGTTTGATCACCCACAATACAGTCCCTCTGAGCGTCATATCTGCTCACAAGAACCACTGGCTATGGAGACAAAATTTTTCCACAGACAACGAGCTGCTGACGAATGCCGGTAACTGGTTGAAAGCACAGGCGGCTGCTTTCTGTGATGAGGACATTGGAAAGTTGATACAGTACTACGACTAAACTCGAAGTTGGAGCAGCAACTATGTAGAGAAATAGGTGGAAGGTGTACCTAACTGTTGCAAATTTAACGTTTCTGGTTTTCACTATGGTTTCCATTTCGCGACCGATCGGAATTTACTTTCTGGACAACCCTCGTATTCTCTTCCTGTAGAGGCCACTCCTGTCTTGACGTCTTCCTAGAGAGGGACTCTTCAGCGTACTATTGGCTGACGTTGTCTCACAGCCCTCTCTGCTCTTCCATTCCTGATCGTCGTGTGGGAGCATGTCCTTACGCCGGAACAGTATATGTGCATATCGCTATCGCGTGACCTTTCTCACCTCAGTGTGCGCCTGACGCGTTTCGTTTGTGTAACATGAGGTGACAACTCACTCAAACAACTGGTGACGATCTCTTCCTTATGCCACCGTTACAGCTGGATTTATGGAGATGGAAATAGTTCCAAAACACTTTGTGATCAATAAGGTGATTCTTCATCTGGTGTATGGCTTTTTATGTGACCTATCCAGCTTAACTACAGATCTACTCATATTTACAAGAATCATTGACAGTCTTCGACTTTATACCTCACGTTTATTAATCTCCGTTCTATCTGGTAACTGGAAATTGGTGCATTTATGTAGAGTATTCGCTATCAAACTGAAGCCGCGAACGACGAGCTCCAACAGAAAACGAGGGCCAGTAAACGGCAAACACTGCAGCTCCTCTTCCAGGCGCAGTCGGAGAACTTAAAAGCAGGATGATGGCGGATGGGGATTCTTCTGCCATCTTAATGGTTTGATGTGGACCATCATCAATTCCTTCTCTGTGCCAACCTCTTCATCTCAAAGCGGCACTTGCAACCTAAGTCCTCAATTATTTGCTAGATGTATTCCAATCCTTGTTTTTCTCTACAATTTTTGCCCTCTACAGCTTATTCAATGATGTCTTAGCAGATGTCCCTTCTTCTTTTCAGTGTTTTACATGTATTCATTTCCTCTCTAATTCTTCGGAAAACCTCCTCATTTCTTGTCTTATCAGTCCACGTAATTTTCAACATTCTTCTGTAGCACATTTCAGATGCTTCTAAACTCTTCCATTTTCTCCACTGTCCATGTCTCCCTACCACAGAATACTGAGCTCTAAACGTACATTTTAAGATATTTTTCCTCAATTTAAGATCATTGTTTGACGCTAGTTGAATTCTACTGGCCAGGAATACACTTTCAATCATTGCTGGTCTGCTTTTTATATCTTCCTTTCTCCATCCGTCATGGATTACTTTGCTGCAGCGAAATTCCTTAACTTCACCTACTTTGGTGATAAAAATCCTGGTTTTAAGTTTCTCACTGTACTCATTTCTGCAACTGCTCACTAGTTTCGTCTTTCTTTGATTTACTCTCAATCAGCATTCTGTACTGGTTGCACTGTTCATTCCATTCAACAGATTATGTAATTCTATTTCAAATGGTTCAAATGTCTCTAAGCACTAAGGGACTTAACATCTGTCCCCCTGACTTGGAACTACTTAAATGTTACTAACCTAATGACATCACAGACATCCATGCCCGAGGCAGGATTCGAACCTGCGACCGTAGCAGCAGCGCGGCTCCGGACTGAAGCGTCTAGGACCGCTCGGCAACAGCGGCCGGCAATTCTTCTTCACTTTCACTGGGGACAGTAATGTCACTAACGAATGTTATCATTTATATCCTTTCACCTTGAATTTTAATCCCACTCTAGACTCTTTCTAGTATTTTGTCATTGCTTCTTCGATCGAACAGTAGAGGCGAGAGACAACATGGCAATCTTACACCCTTTATAATCTGAACACTTCGTTCTTGGCAGAGACTCTGAAAACTCTTTGTATTCCTGGCACCGCCGTGCCAGAGGCCGCGAGCTCTTTACGAGAAACTTGGAAAACATAGTACTACACACGGTCGTGCTGAATACGATGAAAAGAGAGACCCTGGCGACTCGCCGCCTGCATAGTGATCGCTTTGCAATATGCCCCTTCTGGCAGTCTGCCTTCTGCCTAGGGCATTGTGCAATAGCTCGCGAGTTCGTGGAAGGTATCCTCTAGTCGTGAGAGCTTCGACTTGGGTGTTGTGAAGACAGTTAAAGAAACGGAGATCACTGATTGCTTTTCTGAATATTTTTGAAAGGAGACTGTCGATCTGTAGTGTAAGGCACGAAGTTCTGACAATAGCCCTCTTCCCAGAATACCCGAACTGTGCATTCGGGAGAAAAAACCGTTGGAGGACAATTTTTAGAAAACTCATATTGGGAGAAAAGAATATAAAAATTGAGCTGTGCAGAGGGTCATGTGACGTTGATACTCACTGGTGGGAGATGTTTTTTCCTGGGGGATGGGCGGGTGGCTCTGAGCCACTGTCAGGAGAGAGAAGTGTGCTATTCTCATTCTGCCAGCAGACGGCTGTTTAGCAGCTTCCACATTCTAGAATTAATTCAAGCTGTAGCTTTCATTACTCGCAGCGTACTTCAATTCCGGCAGCAGATGACTCTTAGAGAACAGGCTGTATGGTTCACATATATTTTCAGCAATTGTACACTGAAGCGCCAAAGAAGCTGGTATAGGCTTGCCTATACAGGGTGTTACAAAAAGGTACGGCCAAACTTTCAGGAAACATTCCTCACACACAAATAAAGAAAAGGTGTTATGTGGACACGTGTCCGTAAACGCTTACTTTCCATTTTAGAGCTCATTTTAGTTTCGTCAGTATGTATTGTACTTCCACGATTCCCCCTCCAGTTGGCCCATTTGAAGGAAGGTAATGTTGACTTTGGTGCTTGTGTTGACATGCTCCAGTACTAGCATCAAGCACATTAGATACGTAGCATCAACAGGTTAGTGTTCATGTTTAGCAGTCAGTGCAATGTTAACAAATGCGGAGTTGGCAGATGCCCATTTGATGGATTAGCACGGGGCAATAGCCGTGGCGCGGTACGTTTGTATCGAGACAGATTTCCAGAACTGGAAACATGTTGCTGGTCGGACGAGTCTCAGCGGATGGTGTACAGGTATGGAGAAAACCTCATGAATCCATGGACCCTGCATCAGCGGGAGACTGTTGAGCGGGTGGGGGAGGGGGTTGCAGTTGGAGTGATATGAGACCACTGATACATCTAGATATGACTGACCAGTAACATGTACGTAAGCGTCCTACCTGATCACCTGCATCCATTCATATCCACTGTGCATTTCGACAGACTTGGGAAATTTCAGCAGGACAAGGCGACGCCCCACACTTTCATAAGTGTTCGAACCCTTCCACTGGGCACCAAACTCCCTAGAAATGAACATTATTAAGCGTCTTCACACCCTCGTGCTCTTAAGGATTTATGGTTGGCCCTGCAGGATTCATGGTAGTAATTCCCTTCAACATTACTTTTCACTTTAGTAGAGTCCATGCCACGTCATGTTGCGGCACTTCTGCGTATTCGCGTGGGACCTACACGATATTAGGCAGATGTACCAGTTCCCTCTGCTCTTCGATGTTAATAGTTCACCTCTGTTGTACTAGGACAAAAATGAATGAGCGCACTGCATGAGCCAATACGAAGCCTGACTCTGTTTAGTTTTATCTGTGGTTGAGTTGCTAGTCAGTCAGTCGTGCAGCGCTGGTACATTCTTATTTCAGGTACAGTTGCGAGCAGTTGAGTTTTTCAGACAATGAGATCTGTTGTTTGTGAATCTGGCAGAAGCTGCGTGGAATGTTCTATTAAGGGGATGAAAATCCGTTTGTAATATTTTATTGTTATTTATAATGAGGGAGAAGATTTTGGAGGAATTTTAAAGATCTGTATACAATTTTTGTAATGAGAGAATTTTGTAATTGTTAGTCTTATGTTGTTTTGCCTTTATCTCAATAGATAGAGTTGATTTCTCAAGAACTATTTTCTGTAGAGTACAACATACTTCCACGAATCTTAGTAAAGTTGGTAAAGTTGTAAAGATTTTATCCTAGCTGCATTGAACCTTCCACCACACGAAGTCAAAAAGAAAGTAGATTGTTTCCTTAGGTGCTACATCTGCTAAGTTGTATTTCCTTTTAAGAACGTCAGTACTTAAGACCCAAAAACAGCACGCTGAGAAAGTGGTATTGTATTGTATTTTATGTTAACCGGAGACCTAGAAACGCCGCAGAGGCTCCGTCCCAGCCACAGCCGCAGTGGTCGACAACCCCACCATGTCTACTGCAGTCCACTTCACCCCTCCGCCGCCCCACACCGAACCCAGGGTTATTGTGGGGTTCGGGAGGGAACGTCTCAAACCGGACGAGTGTAACCCATATGTTTGCGTGGTAGAGTAATGATGGTGTACGCGTACGTGGAGAACTTGTTTAAGCAGCAATCGCCAACGTAGTGTGACTGAGGCAGAATAAGGGGAACCAGCCCGCATTCGCCTAGGCACATGGAAAACCGCCTAAAAATCATCCACAGACTGGCCGGTTCACCGGACCTTGACAGAAATTCGTGCCGGGAACCAGGCGCTCCTTCCCGCCCGGAAAACAGTGCGTTAGACGGCACGGCCAACCGGGGGGCTGAGCAAGGGGTAAGTCACGTTTATTTCAGGGAGGAACTCACTTTGCCTTCTTGAGCAACAAGTGTACAGTAATGGTTGACAAGTGACGTGCTGGCAAGCAGATGAATTTTCAGTAAACGGGACTGGTTGTATCAGACACCTACTTTCTTCCTAGTAGAGCTGTAATTTATTTTTGTGGACATTCAAAGTCAACGACTGCACGTCACGTCACACAAAGCTCATAATGTATTTCGGTATTGAGTTTCAGTTATATAGGTTTCACCGAGCACACAATTATTTTGGAACTTAATTAGATTCATTTTCTTTATTTATAATTTGCATTTCATGATGTTTAAAGTTTTATTTCAGATACTGTTCACATACGCAACGCAGGACTAACCAATAGTCAGTTTTGCTCAGCTATTGAATACCATAACTCAAGTACGCGTTACATGAAGAGAAAGTGTTAGGAGCCAATAGATTTTTCAGTTTTCTCACATACAGACAACTTTTTAAACAAAGCTTACAAGGCCTAGAGGCGGAGAGACAGGGCTGTCTTCCAGAGCAGCCTGGAGGGAGGCGTCCATCTGGAGCACTCCCCCTGCATGTCCACATGCTCCTGCGGCGTCGGATGGTCGGGGTGGAACTAAGTTAGATATTTGATAACGTTTCAGTAAGTTGACGCTGGCCTTTCATGGCCAAGCGAAAAAAATGGTACAAATGGCTCTGAGCATTATGGGACTCAACTTCTGAGGTCATTAGCCCCTAGAACGTAGAACTATTTAGACCTAACTAACCTAAGGACATCACACACATCCATGCCCGAGGCAGGATTCGAACCTGCGACCGTAGCCGTCTCGCAGTTCCGGACTGTAGCGCCTAGAACCGCACGGCCACTTCGACCGGCTGGCCAAGCGAACAAGCAAGTTGTATGTAATCTCATGTACTCTTTCCGGCACGCCAGTGCGATCAGTGCATTAATTTTGCTGTTATATTGTACGGTATATCACGTCAGGAAGTTGAGTTGAACGAGATGCGTTTCTCTGTCGAAGCATTTTTGCCAGCTGTACCATTGCTCATTCTGAATTAGTTTAAGAACTCAATCTATAGTTCCCTGTGTGCTCCTTTAGAAATCTTGTACTGCATTTATTTAACCTTTTTGACATCATCCTGAGGAGAAAACGTATATGATATGATAAACAGTACCAAAATGATTTGAGTGTCTGAAGTGGCAGTATGAGTAAATGAAACTGACAGTGAACTAAAAGCTAATGCTGGCAGTACTTGTACCACTATAGTTGCTGCCAGTAATAGCAATAATTCTAATACTAATAATAATAGTAATAAT
This sequence comes from Schistocerca gregaria, assembly GCF_023897955.1. Classification (NCBI taxonomy): domain Eukaryota; kingdom Metazoa; phylum Arthropoda; class Insecta; order Orthoptera; family Acrididae; genus Schistocerca; species Schistocerca gregaria. The sequence goes on from NC_064922.1 coordinate 200,534,249, forward strand.
AACAGTTATAGCAGTAATAACAACAATGACGGCTTATGTAAAAAGAACTTATAGGTGTACAAAAATGACGTTTTCTGTTATAGCGAGTTCGGACGAAAGGAAACTTAAAGAGAGAGCATCAGCTAAGAATACTGGGGAGAGAGGAAAATCTGGAGGGTCTAGTATGATAAAAGAAAACAAATAATAAGTTAAATACAATTCATTTTTTTCAATTTTTATCTGATAATTATATATATTGTGTTTCATACTAGAATGTCATGTTCCCAGTTTGGCACAGCTTTGCCACAGCAAACACGAAAGCGGTCGAAGACGTCCGTCTTCTGGTCGGCTCCAGATCGCTGTCAGAAGGAGGCTAGTTTTTGACTACGCAAAGGTTCCTATTATTCCGAAAAGAACAACCCGGATTTCTTTACGTAATCAGTATGAAATTTGTAATTACCTAAGGGACCTTTAACAATGAACAATAAAAAAATTGCATTTGAAAATGAAATCATTAATAAATGGGGCAACTATGAGTTGTATAGAAGACAAGGAGCGGCCTTCTGTCTACGACCAGGATGCCGCAGTATTCTCTGCTGTAGTAAAGGCTGGTTGACAGTTATAAAAATAATATGACATGGAGGTAAAAAAAGGAAAAGAATAGAATAAGAAATCTGGTAAACACTAAATATATTCGAACAATTGTCACAAGCAATTAGGGCTTATTTATAAACAGTATAACTTACATAAGTAATTTTCTAACGGTATGGTGCGATCAGATTTTAGCCAGTCCTGTGCTAGCATCTTAGTACACGTTTTTGTCACAAATTACAGTCATTACTTTTCTCGTTTCTTCCAGACAATTCTAGCACCCTTCAACACCTTCATAACAATAACTTGCGGGTTTACAGTATCGAACGTATACTTGAATTTTATTAAATAATAATGTATGCACGCTGCATGGCCGCTCACTTTTATGACTTAAAGACGACCTTCTTTACGCTTTCACATTACAAGCAGAAGTACGATAAAATCTGATGACCTACAAAGGTTGTTACTATCATCTTTAATTTAGATCGAAGCGGAACGCTCACTTCAGCTTCTGTTAAAATGTTTCTTTGACTGAACATTCGGTGTATTAGCATCCGCGCATCTTTACAGTTACGTAAATTATGTAAAACAAATATCTTTCAAATAATAGGTCTCATCTCATAAGTTGATCATCTAATACGCAGCTAGGTGAATGCCTTTCCAGGGATACTCACACATTTCATACGACGGATAGCCCAATACTATTACAAGGGAAAGAAGGATATACGAGGGTAACGAGTGAGTACAGGCACAATGGAAATCCTTATTGCTGCTTCAGTAGATATGTCATTGACTGTCTTCTGAAGATGGAGATGTTATTCAGTTCTCTATTATACTGCGGGAAGTTATTCCAGAGATGGGTTCCTGCTACTGGAAGGACTTCGAGAAAGTGGCTGAACGACGGAGTGGGACAGAAAGGATTTTGCTCTGATGGGAATGCGTGTTTCTGCCGTGTTGTCCCGACACGAGCATTAAGGTATATCAGAGGTGTGAGGGACAGTGTTCGTTGATAAGACCGTAAAGAAGACGGAGGGTATGAAAATCTCTGAACTTGTCCGCATGCAGCCGGAATTGCTGTGCATATGATGGTGAAATATTGCCAAAGAGTCGAATATTACAAATATAACCAACACAGGTGTTCATGACCGGTTCCAGGCGTCTTGAGCTTTCCTCTTAATGGCTTTGCAGGACAAGTAAATCAATAATTGGAACTGTAAGTGTTTGTACAAATTTATGTTCCAGCTCAAGAGGGAATAGCTTTTTACATTTTTATAGGCCATGAAAAGATGCTGGTCCTTTCTTGTACACTGCAGTCACGTGCTCAGTCCTACTTAGATTTTCATCTGTTATTACTCCTAGACCATTTTCTGTAAGAGAGAAGCTGACATTTATCTAGCTTGGAGTTAAACACGGTAGGGATTCCTGATATTTTGTGGCTAAACAGCATACAATGACCAACCAGCACTGTATGGGTTTTCAATGGGTGGACTTTTATCCCTATATCCTGGGACCAGTTTGATAGTACACACAGGTTGGCATTGAGAGTCTTGATAGTTAACTTCAGCTTTGTTGGCGTTCCACTTATAGACAAGTGGAGGTCAACACCGTCGATGTGGTATTTGCAGTAGGACAAAACTCAAGATATATCATTTCTTTTGATTTGTAACTAGTCTTTAATGAAGTTAGTTAACAGTAAACTATGAGAATAGAGGTACCTGGTATTTAGTGTTAGGCCACCTTTGTTTTCCATTAACTGAGTTAGTCAGATCGTAACTGTTATTACGCACTGAGCTTGAAGGAACGATATGCTGTACAGCAAGCCCAGACTGATGCAGGTCAACTGGAGGCTCGCACTGGTACTAACACCTTGTATATAAACGATCTATCAGATAGAATTAGCAGCACCAGAAGAAAGTCCACTGGCGATTCAGCTGTGTATAGTAAAGGATCATCGCCGGACTATCCTAAGGAATTGCAAAAAAATCTTGGAAAACATTTCCCTAGGTATAATGAATGGTAGCTCTCTTTACACATTGATAGTGTCTGTAACGAAGGTAAAGAACCGTGTTTTTTCCCATTTCAAGATTGTTGGGGAGTTTATTCAGCACGAGGCATTGTGTGTATACTTCAGAGTAACCTTGGGCTGCGATATGAGGTAGTACGATCACGGAAAATCAATATTAGCTTAAGCGATTGGAAGACTTTGATTTGTTGGAGACCCTATGGGGAAGTGTGGTGCTCCTTTACAAGATATACGCTCATATTCACAAACAGTATAACACCTTGAACAACTAGAGAAAGGACGTTCATATTTACAGGACATGTACATCAGAATGTTCTGCAGTAATGGTTACTATTCCAGTCAACTCAGTTCAACAGGAGTCCTGTTCCTAGCAGGCACAGGATCCGCCATGGGACTTGATAATTTGTTCCATGCGTGATGGTATCCATGCGTATAGGGCATGAATAGTGTCTACATCTACATTTACAATTATACTCCGCAAGCCACCCAACGGTGTGTGGCGGAGGGCACTTTACGTGCCACTGTCATTACCTCCCTTTCCTGTTCCAGTCGCGTACGGTTAGCGGGAAGAACGACTGTCTCAAAGCCTCCGTGCGCGCTCGAATCTCTCTAATTTTACATTCGTGATCTCCTCGAGAGGTGTAAATAGGGGGAAGCAGTATATTCGATACCTCATCCAGAAACGCACCCTCTCGAAACCTGGCGAACAAGCTACACCGCGATGCAGAGCGCCTCTCTTGCAGAGTCTGCCACTTGAGTTTGCTAAACATCACCACAACGCTATCACTGGTTACCAGATAACCCTGTGACGAAACGCGCCGCTCTTCTTTGGATCTTCTCTATCTTCTCCGTCAACCCGATCTGGTACGGATCACACACTGATGAGCAATACTCAAGTACAGGTCGAACGAGTGTTTTGTACGCCACCTCCTTTGTTGATGGACTACATTTTCTAAGGACTCTCCCAATGAATCTCAGTCTGGTACCCGCCGTACCATCAATTAATTTTATATGATCATTCTACTTCAAATCGTTCTGTACGCATACTCCCAGATATTTTACAGAAGTAACTGCTACCAGTGTTTGTTTCGCTATCATGTAATCATACAATAAAGGATCCTTCTTTCTATGTATTCGCAATACATTACATTTGTCAATGTTAAGGGTCAGTCCCCACTCTCTGCACCAAGTGCCTATCCGCTGCAGATCTTCCTTCATTTCGCTATAATTTTCTAATGCTGCAACTTCTCTGTACACTACAGCATCATCCGCGAAAAGCCGTATGGAACTTCCGACACTATCTGCTAGGTCATTTATACCTATTGTGAAAAGCATTGGTCCCATAACACTCCCCTGTGGCACGCCAGAGGTAACTTTAACGTCTGTAGACGTCTATTCCTTGATAACAACATTCTGTGTTCTGTTTGCTAAAAATTCTTCAATGCAGCCACTCAGCTGGTCTGATATTCCGTAGGCTATTACTTTGTTTATCAGGCGACAGTGCGGAACTATATCGAACGCCTTCCGGAAGTCAAGAAAAAATAGCATCTACCTGGGAGCCTGTATCTAATATTTTCTGGGTCACATGAACAAATAAAGCGAGTTGGGTCTCACACGATCGCTGTTTCCGGATTCGATGTTGATTCCTACAGAGTAGATTCTGGGTTTCCAAAAACGACATAATACTCGAGCAAAAACATGTTCTAAAATTCTACAACAGATCGACGTCAGAGATATAGGTCTATAGTTTTGCACGTCTGCTCGACGACCCTTCTTGAAGACTGGGCCTACCTGTGCTCTTTTGCAATCATATGGAACCTTCAATTCCTCTAGAGACTTGCGGTATACGGCTATTAGAAGGAGAGCAAGTTCTTTCGCGTACTCTGTGTAGAATCGAATTGGTATCCCGTCAGGTCCAGTGGACTTTCCTCTGTTGAGTGATTCCAATTGCTTTTCTATTGCTTGGACACTTATTTCGATGTCAGCCATTTTTTCGTTTGTGCGAGGATTTAGAGAAGGAAATGTAGTGCGGTCTTCCTCTGTGAAACAGCTTTTGAAAAAGGTGTCTAGTATTTCAGTTTTTACGCGTGTCATCCTCTGTTTCAATGCCATCATCATCCCGGAGTGTCTGGATATGCTGTTTCGAGCCACTCATTGATCTAACGTAAGACCAGAACTTCCTAGGATTTTCTGTCAAGTCGGTACATACAATTTTACTTTCTAATTCACTGAACGCTTCACGCATAGCCCTCCTTACGCTTTGACATCGTTTAGCTTCTGTTTATCTGAGAGGTTTTGGCTGCGTTTAAACTTGCTTGCAGTGAAGCTCTCTTTGCTTTCGCAGTAGTTTCCTAACTTTGTTGTTGAACCACGGTGGGTCTTCCCCGTCCCTCACAGTTTTACTCAGGACGTACCTGTCTAAAACGCATTTTACGATTGCCTTGAACTTTTTCCATGAACACTCAACATTGTCAGTGTCGGAACAGAAATTTTCGTGTCTTGTGGTATGACGATCCATGCTGCACTCACCTAGTTCCAAAGTTCATCTATGGTGGCTGGCATTTCGTGACAGCGGTGCACCCGTCGTTTCACCATGTCTGACACAAATGGTTCAAATGGCTCTGAGCACTATGGGACTTAACATCTTAGGTCATCAGTCCCCTAGAACTACTTAAACCTAACTAACCTAAGGACAACACACACATCCATGCCCAAGGCAGGTTTCGAACCAGCGACCGTAGCGGCCGCGCGGTTCCAGACTGAAGCGCCTAGAACCCGCTTGGCCACACCGGCCGACTGTCTCAAACATTTTCTATTGCTGACGATCTGGTGATTTGTCGGGTCAGGGCAAAATCCTGACTTCCTGTGACACCATGTTCGTCCAGCTACATGTGGTCATACATTGTCTTGCTGAAAAATGGCTTTTGAGATGTTGTGTAGAAAGGGTCGCAGGAGGTCATGCACATTGGGTACACTCGTCACAGCACCCTGGGCACGGAGCAACTGTGGTTTGAGTTTGTACCGAATAGCATCCCATACCAGTAGGCCTTGAGTTGGCGCTGTATGTCTTGCGCGAATGAAGTCACTGTAATGCCGCTCCCGTTGCCTGCGGCGAACCAAAATGCAGCCATCGTTTTCAAAACACTGTCTGATGCCATTCCTGTCCTCAGTGATGTCAGTCCATACACCGTTGCCGTCTAACATGTTTTTGCACTTTGGTCAAAGGTAGACGGAGAAGTGCACGACGCGCAGTTGCCCATGTCATAATAATGGGCGACAAACCGTCACCCCTGACAGTGAACGATGTGTTACACTGTTCCAATGTTGCGCCAGAGGCGAGGAGGACGCAGATATGTCCTGCAATGCCATTGGGATCAGGGGTCGATCTTTTTGGGACATGGTGTCAGTGGTGCGACCCGACCTATCCCCTTGTATTCTCCCGTCTAATGTGAATCATTCTCACACATTCGTTGCACTGGTGAAACACTTCGTCCCCAACGAGTAGCATTTTTTCGGACGTATGTATGACATTCTCTCACGCCAGTAATGCGCCCTCTTTCAAACTCTCTGATTTGACGATCCAGTTCACGCATACGTCTGCGAGGCATCCTGCTCGTCTGCTGAAGTCACACTGATCCATTCCCTTAGGTTTACAGCTCAAGGAGAAGCTGCGGGCACATTTTACCAGGAGGTGGTGTTGCGCAGAGATATCGATGTTGACCTTGAACGTGCGTGCCAGCATGGTTCAAATGCTAATCATTTCTGCAGAACATACTAATGTACATATCGTGTGAATATAAACGTCCTATCTCTACTCAATCAAGGTGCTGGTTTTTTCATTTAAAAAAAGTCAGGGTAGCATACGAGATGCCAGTGCGAATAATTTACTTTTTGGAACGTCTGTTCCTTCCGACATACTTGCACTGGGGTCGTGGCCGCCGAAGCATTTAAAGGTTTTGATCGGATCTAGTAGTGTACACGGGTAGTGGAGATGGTTAAGGAGACCACTTGCGATAAGTGGGAAATCCGCTGTAGAGCCCATGTCCTTCACAAATTTTCATGTGTGACCAGTGAGTGTTGCTACCGGAAGGGCGTGTGAATCAAGCCATCACGTCACGATAAAACACCATCTACAACCAGGGCTACAAAACGAATCGTGCCTACCTCCACCGCGCATGTCGAACCGCCACAGCAGGATGTTGTGGCTTCCGCTCCGAACTAATGATGCGCCCTCGGTAGCCGTGAGCCTGGTATAGGATTCAGCCGGTTCCTCTCCGGATTACGTAGACACCAGCCGTCGCAAAAGACATGCCAAGGACTTGTATTCTGAGCAACAAATGAAATAATCTTGAGTACAGTTTTATTGTGTCTAACATCGTAATAAGTCGATACAACCCATACACATGGGAGATACAGTTCTAGAATGTATAAAACTTCCACCTAACGTGTCCTCTCCGTCGGCGGAACACAACTTCAGAGGTAAAGTGGCACAATGCAATCCGAGGTCGAGGGAGTGGCCAGTACACTGTGTTATCAAAAGTATCCGGACACCTGGCTGAATATGACTTACAAGTTCGTGGCGCCCTCCATCGGTAATGCTGGAATGCAATATGGCGATGGCTCACCCTTTTCCTTGACGGCAGCGTCTACTCTCGCAGGCATAATTCAATCAGGTGCTGGAAGCTTCCTGGCAGATTAAAACTGTGTGCCGGACCGAGACGGGATCTTTGCCTTTGGAGGGCTAGTGCTCTGCACACTGAGCTACCCAAGCATGACCCGTCCTCATAGCTTCAATTCTGCCAGTATCTCGTCTCTAGTCTCGGTCCAGCACACAGTTTTAATCTGCCAGGAAGTTTCGTATCAGAGCACACTCCGCTGCAGAGTGTAAATCTCATTCGAGTGCTGCAAGATTTCTTGGGGAATGGCAGCCCATTATTCACGGAGTGCGGCACTGAGGATAGATATCGATGTCGGTCGGTGAGACCTGGCACGAAGTTGGCGTCCCAAAACATCGCAAAGGTGTTCTATAGGATTCAGGTTGGGACTCTGTGCAGGCCAATTCATTACAGGGATGTTATTGTCTTGTAATCACTCCGCCACAGGCCGTGCATTATGAACAGGTGCTCGATCGCCATCCCAGAATTGTTCTTCGACAGTGAGAAGCAAGAAGGTTCTTAAAACATCAATGAAGTTCTGTGCTGCGATAGTGCCACGCAAAAGAACAAGGAGTGCAAGCCCTCTCCATGAAAAACACGACTACACTTTAACACCACCGCCTCCGAATTTTACTATTGGCATTACACAAGCTGGCACATGACGTTCACCGGGCATTCGCCATATCCACAGCCTGCCATCGGATCGCCACATTGTGTACCGTGATTCGTCACTCCACACAACGTTTTTTCACTGTTCAATTGTCCAATGTTTACGCTCTTTATACAGAGCGAGGCGTCGTTTCGAATTTACCGGTGTGATGTGTGGCTTATGAGCAGCCGCTCGACCATGAAATCCAAGTTTTCTCACATCTCGCCTAAATGTCGTAGTACTTGCAGTGGATCCTGATGCAATTTGGAATTCCTGTGTAATGGTCTGGATAGATGTCTACCTATTACACATTAGAACTCTCTTCAACTGTCAGTCAACAGACGAGGTCGGCCTGTACGGTTTCGTGCCGTACGTATCCCTACACGTTTCCACTTCAGTATCACATCGGAAACAGTGGACCTAGGCATGTTTAGTAGTGTGGAAATCTCACGTACAGACGTATGACACAAGTCACACCCAATCTCCTCACCTCCTTCAAAGCCCGTGAGTTCCGCGGAGCGCCACATTCTGCTCTCACTCATGATGTCTAATGACTACTGAAGTCGCTGATATGGAGTACCTGCCAGTAGATGTCAGCCCAATGGACCTAATATGAAAAACGTATGTTTTTTGGTGTGTCCGGATACTTTTGATCACATAGTGTATATGGGCAGTATAGAGGGCAACATAGCCCATTACTTGATGTCGGTTACGGGATTCTCTTTGGCAATGCCGACATTCTCGATCGTCATTCTTAGATTCTCAAATCTACGGTAGACATTAAAGAAGAATGATTAATGTAACAAGAACATAGATCAATCACTTCGCCCTAGCAAGAGAATCAGGAAGAACGAGAAAAGATGGCCCGCCAAAGGGTAAGGTTTTCCTTCTATTCATCATTACCATTACAGATCGCATTGGGAAGGTGCTGAGGAAATATGATGTGGAAAGTATCTTCAGGGGCACCAGGAAGATAAAAGAATATTTCAGATGGGCAAACAATATATGATGCCCTTTTGCAACACTGGGTGTATATAAAATTCCTTGTAGTTGTGGATTGGTTTATACTGGTACCACAGACAGAAGTGATAACATTTGTGTGGTTGAACACAAGAGGAATTTCCACCTGGAAAATACAATTAAATCGGTAGTAGCAGAAAATCTTTGCTGAGAGGGTAGTCATGAAATAAAATTCACTGAAATGAGTGTCATATCCAAAACATCGCATTATCGTGTGCGCATGTGTAAAGAGGCTATTGAGATTTATAAACACCGTAATCATTTTAAAAGAAAAGAGGAAGGCGTTAAATTAGATAAAGTCTGAATGTTAACATTGCAGCTTACGAATGACAATCGGTTATTTCCAATAGAGAATGCTGGCTTTACCAGAGATAATCTCGTGGCGGACGTCATGTAACGGCCTCTGGTGCCCTGTACATTGCCCATTTATTCTGCACTCTCTCGAGTTCTGACTGCAATTCGCCATCTTAATTCTGATGTATCCCGCAGAGGAAACGGTAGAAGTTTCATACATAGACAACTGCTTATTTGTCCGATGTCAGTAACAGCCGTGAAAGCTTACATTGTATGAAGCTCCGAGAAATATGAATCCTTAGAAGAAAGACGTCGTTATTGTGAAACCCCGACGAGTATATTTAAGGAACATAGATTCGACTATTGTGTTGCAACTGACATATCCCAGGTTTTTGTCGTATGAGAAAGACAACAGACATTGCCGATTGTGCTGAACCATTTTGACCTTCTTATTTCCCTCATTATGTGAATGGGATAGGAAAGGAAACTGGTAACAAGGATACGATTTACCCTCCACCACGTCCTGCTCAGTGGCTTGCATAGTATTTACGTATAAGTGGCAAATTCTACCGAAGGATAAAGTGCTAGTGTGGTGAATAGTAACTAGAGGCAGCAAACTAGGCAGAGGTGATACACTACCCTCCATAAGTTTGCAAACACCATAAGTTTGCAAATACAGATGACAATTGCACCCCCCCCCCCCCTCCCCCACACACACAATCCATCGGTCACCGAATCTGTTGTTCAGAAGCGTACGAACACTTCGACTAAAATGTGCTTAATGTGCTTGTTTCTAGTACTGTAGAGCAATGCGTCGCATGTCAACAGAAGCACCGAAGTCAACATTACCTTCCTTCAATTGGGCCAACTGGCGGTGAATCGAGGAAGTACAGTACACACTGACGAAACTAAAATGAGCTCTAACATGGAAATTAAGCGTTTCTGGACACATGTCCACATAACATCTTTTCTTTATTTGGGTGTGAGGAATGTTTGCTGAAAGTTTGGCCGTACCGTTTTGTAACACCACATATATATATATATATATATATATATATATATATATATATATATATATATATATATATATATATATATAGGTTGGTCAGAAAATGTGTGAAATGCTTGTAGGGATGTTGCAGGGCGGGTTGTACTGAGGCATAATGGTTAAGAAAAAAATTCGATACGTTGCTCCGTTTCCGAGTTATTTAGCATTGAAGTTAGCCAATCAGATCGTCGCGGGCGTACATTCAAGTTTCAGCTAAAGTGACAAAGCACTCGTTGGGCAACACCGCCCCTGGCAGGCCGCTTATGCCTCAGTGCAACCTGCCCTGTAACATCCCTACAAGCATTTCACACTTTTTCTGACCACCCTGTATATGTTAATCAGGATTTTGTAACCTGACTTATCCTATCCAAGCAGTTCAACTAAACACGCCGTTGGTGCCTGTAGACGGCAGGACTGTGTAGACGTGCGTTGTTTACAGTTGTGTTCAGTTCTAGTTCCGTTTGTATGAAAGCAGCAGACACCGCAAAACAACATTAATCGAAAATAGTTTCGAAGTGTCAGATTCCTTATGGTTCACGGGTAAAGATAATAATTTTGCACTAAGTCAGCAATAGTGTCCGACAAATATCAAAGAAAGTGAAGATTTCCAACAGTGGAGTTGTCAAGCCCACACACAGGCTCCTAGGGTGTTCGTCATCGCTCTGGATCAGTCAGGAAAGTATCAGACGGCCAGAAAAAGAATCTGGTAATGGCCAGTAAACGTAATATATTTAAAACTTCTGAACTGAATACATCCGGGGTATACCAGTGAGTGAGTCAATAGTGAGACAAACTTCCATGGATAGATATCATGAGGGAAACGATTGTTGCTCCCTGTTAACAAGATTTAAACGGTTTACGAGACCCCAATATCTGACAACAGAGGACTGGGGACAATATTATTCATTTATGAGTCCAAGTTTGAAATATTTCGAAGTAAACGCCGTCAATTCGTATGCCGTTGACCGCACGAACGCTTGAGCCTTCAACGCATATTTCGAAATGTGAAGTGTGGAACGGTTCCTATGATGATCTTGAAAGTCGCAGATTTGGGTAAAGCAGATGGAAAAATTAACCAAAAGGATTATCATGTCAATTTCCAGCAACGTGCCAAAACGTCTGGTTTGCGTCTCATTGGGAAATGGTTTGCTTTGCAGCATCACAACGATCCGATACGTACATCCCGGTTGTGTCAGAACTCTGTGAAGTCTCTAGAGGTACACTGAAAACATGCAATGCCCATCCCCCCTCCTCCCCCCCCCCCCCCCCGGTCCCCTGATCCAACCAAATCTAGCTACTGTGGGAGGAGTTAGTAAGGAGGATCCGAAGAGGAGCATTCATGAGTGGAGACACACCTGCGGGATGTTCTGCAGCAGGAATGGAAACAAATTCCAACTGAAACCCTCACGTTCCGAGAGTATGCAAAACCCAACTTTCAGTCATTAAGGATAAAACTAAATACAATAAAAGTACAATTAAACTAACACACTTTTAAAATTTTCTCCAAAAGTAGCAGGACATTTAAAACCAACTAACAGTAAAGAGCAACAGTGCCACATATGGCATATACAAAATTCATATGCCATAGCGAAACGTAACTTAAATCATGGCGGACCATAAAGTAGGGTGGAAAGAAGCTAAAATAGTATGGCATCGAAAAATCATCATCACCTCTTAAATCACATCATACTGGTAAAATACTTAACCAGAAGGAAACCTAATACAACATGTAACTATAAAAACCCTTCTAAATGACGCTTCATAAGTAAAGACAGATATTAAAAGTCTAGTTTAACCCCTACATTGTACCAAATGTTAGGGCCCATAAGCTCACATAACAACTTGTATGTAAATATCACATACGTAAAATATATTTAGGGGTTTAAAGTCAAAGGGTAACAGCTATCCCAGGGAGAGGCAAGAAATGTAACAACTCCTGAAAAAAGGCAGAGGACAAGGGAGGGGAAAGGGGGGAAGAAACGCAAGACCGAAGTGTAGACAGAAGAGGCGATTGGTGTTACGTGAAGTGCCCTTATGAACTACCCAAAATGTTACCCAGTCAAATGAACTAATTCGAAATAAAAACAGACCTGATAAATATACCCAAAAATTGGCAACCCGTGCAGACCGTAGTAATAGCCTGAAGGGAATACAAAACAATCTGAATTTCAAAGTAGTGAAACAAACTTGTTAAAAGTTGGAACAAAAATGCCACATTATACGGTTCGTTGCTTACGATTAATTAATAATCAGAACTGAGAATATACTCAGGAATGTAAGGGGCATATCATTTACATGGACTGTTCCTAAAATTCTTACGTAAACCATACGCTAGTAAAAAGGACGCAGATTATTTTACTAAAAGTAAACTGAACTAAAGTAAAACATTTCGTTTATTTGTAAAACTTGACATTGTTGCAAGTATATGTATAAACTTGACTTAGTGTGTATGCTATTTCGGAATATACTGTTTTGACTGTCTTGTACGTGCATCCTGTTAAGGTATGTTCTGTGTCTTTGGTGTATGTATTCAGTAACTTTTGTAGCAGATTCTTGGATTAATTGTAATTTTAACTTTCCGACTCAAGGGATGATTTGAAAATTAGTTATGGTAGCGCAAAACTAGTCATCAATGATACAAAAAATTTACCTTGCAACTTTGACTGTTTCTATATCGAAATGGTTTGCGTAAGATGCAGTCATTTAATTCATGCAACACCCTGGAAATCGAAAAACATGTCTATAACTGTATGTCCTACACGTATCGCATGAGGGGAATCCTCACACTGTTAAAGAATTTAGGAATTATATGTATACCGGCGTAATAAAACCGGTGTATAATAGTATGTAAAAAATAGTTGATCTAGTACAGAATTGAATGCATCTATTTGATGTGTTCATCAGATTTTATCGCCATTATCACTACGCTTCGTATTCCACTCATTAATATCCTTTTGCTAGTTTTTTACTTTATATTTAATGCTCAATAACCTTTCAGGTTTGTAGAAAAGCGTATTGTATTTATGCGAATATGGGAAATATTCATCGTTTACTGTGACCTACACCAAGTCGGGATATTCGTCTTCGAAATCTGGAAAGGATCTGTGACATGAAGTGTGTCCCTGATTCCTGTTTGGCCCTCTTTGTCGGATCACATTTCTCGAAATCGTCCTGTACGACGAACACCAATTACTCCTAGAAGTCCGGTGGGAGACAGGGGTAATTAGCCCTTGCAGTAATCTAAGATGGAGAGCGGGTTATCCCATGAGAGCCCCTTACGTGCTCTGGTCTGAGTTTCACAGGTTCCGGGACATCAGTGAAGGAGTTTGGATCTCTAAAACTCGAGATTATGAGAAGCCTGTCTAACACCTTGTATTAAACCGACGTTATATCTACATCATACTCCGCAAGCCACCTAGTGGTGTGTGACGGAGGGTACTTTCGGTACCACTATCTGATCGCACCAACGCTCACGCACACGCGAATAGTTCATGGGAAGAATGATTGTCGGTAAGGCTCTGTATTGGCTCTAATTTCTCGAATTTTCTCCTCGCGGTCAATACGCGAGATGTATGTGGGGAGAATTAATATGTTGTTTGACTCCTCCAGGAAAGTGCTGTCCCGAAATTTCAATAGTAAATCTCTCCGTGATGCACAACGTCTCTCTTGTAACATCTGCCAGTGGAGTTTGTTTAGTATCTGCGTAACGCTCTCTCGGCAGCTAAATGATCCCGTGACGCAACGCGCCGCTTTTTGTTGGATCTTCTCTATCCCGTCAATCAGCCCTACCTGACAGGGATCCCAGTTAGTTGAACAGAGCCTAAGAATCGGGCTAACAAGCGCCTTATAAATCAGTTCTTTCGTGGATGAGTTACATTTCCTAAAGATTCTTCCGAAGGATCTGAGTCTTGTGTCTACTTTTGCCACTGTCTATCTGTTTTATATGGTCATTCCACTTACGTATCACAAAAGAATTTCCCGTTGGGAATTTTCGTGGTCTCCTACAACCTGAACGCCTGCTATACCAGAAAGGGCTTGTCTTCAATTACACTAATTCTGTGTTGCAAGACACCGAAGAGAGATTGACACACACCTGAAACGCCTCTCTCCCGAATGCGAGTCTGATGTCTGAAGGGAAGCTGATAATTATTTCAGTACTGCCTAAAACAACAAAAAAAGAGATTGGTGAATACTAGCCTATACACGATTCGTTAATGTGGTCACCGTCAGTGTTCCACGTATACGCGAATAACTACTCACAGACGACAGGTGGCAGCACTAGCATTCGAGGATATGTAAAGGGTGTCCTTGTAAACGGTGTAGCTGTTGGCGTATTGCGAGAACGGAGCGATTAATTGGATTTCTGGCTAAGGTTGGAAGCATTTCCGCAAAGACTAACTTTATGGACCGTGCGAGTATTACGGTGGCAAATTGGCGCAATCCATGACAGGCGACAACGCAACTGTGGTGCACCGTGGGCCACAGATGAAAGGGGTGAACGGTGGCTGCGGAGATGTGCTCCAGCGAATAGACGTATGGCTGCTGACCAACTTACAAGCCTAATGAAAGCAGAGGATACTAACAGTGTCACCTAAACGACCATTCAGCGAAAGTTGCTGCGAATGGGCGTCCACAGTAGGCACCAAGTTTATGCACCCTTGCTGACTGCTGCTCATCGGCAACGCAGCCTGGAATTCGCGCGCCAGTACCACAACTGGACGTCAACTGTGTGGCAAGGCGAGGCCTTTTCAGATGAATCGCGTTTCATTTTCCATCGAGCTGATAGCAAACATCCTGCAACAATCTTCGGAAGGATGAAGGCACAAGGAGGGGGCGTTGTGGTCTGGGGAAGGTTTTGGTGTCTTTCACTGGGTGTTCTATTCTTTCTGGAATGCACAGTGATTCAACTCAAGTATTCATATACCTCTTGGGAACATGTCTACCCCCACACATAGTTTGTCGTTCCTCGCCACTTTGGCATCTACTACCATCAACCCCTGGAGCTCGTACACGGTGAAAAATTCACCCTGTATTTTGCCTCAATGTACATTATGCTCACTTCGATCTGTTAAGATGTAATTTTGTTCTGTTTCTGCATAAAAAATTTTGTAACTGTGCATTATCATACCTCAATAACTCCGTTTGTGGGTTATTTTTGTAAAATTGGGATGTGCTGCACCTCAGTGCTGTCAGTATCTAAGTGATAGCCCGTTTTGACTCTATACGTTATAGTTCAGAGATCTGGTAAATTGGCCTAATCATAGTAACTGGCGCCCCGGACTAACTTTGTGCTCGCCTCCCCTGCCTCCCACCTCCACGTCACCCCTCATTTCAGAAACAGCTGACGCATTTACGGTTTGAGATGGTAGCGATTCCCGATGTTTAGGGCTACTGAACGTAGAATGACCAACCAGTACAACTTGAGTTTTGGATGGATTGAGCTTTAATACTATATATTTCGCCCGCCTTGATAGTGTACACTGATCAGTGCTGAGGTTCTCTATATCTGTCTTGAGGATTATTGGTATTGCACTCAGATACAACTAGAGCTATCAGCGTACATGTGGTATTTGCAGAAGGACAAAAAGGCTGACACATCATTCACATACACTGAAAAGGGTATGAGACCAATTGCCGAGTCTTGTGTGACGCTTGATAATAGTTGCCAAAATGTAACTTTATGATACCGGAAATGACGAATTACAGGTGAGACGTCACGTATGAGCGAATCCATTGCACTGCATTTGACGAGAAATGTAGGCTCCTACGTTTGGGAAATAAAGTGTCGAAGTCGATAGTGTCAAAGGCTTCTGTGATATAAGAAGCACATGATAGTCGCCTCTTGTGCAAGCATGCCAAGATTCAGCTCATCTGGTGTTTCAATTGAGACAGATGCTGTGCTGCGATATTTACGCAAATCATATTGGTATTTGTCCAGTAATCCGATTATGGTTAGAGAGTTTGTTAGTTGGTCATGGACTAAATTTTCTAAGGCACTGCACAGTGCACGAAGAATGAAAAAAGGTCGGTAATCAGAGGTTAGTTGATAAAATTCTTCTCTTGCCAACCTTTTGGTTGGTTCAAAGGGGAATTTGTGGTGGTTTTGGGTTATAAACTTTATTTTCACCTTTTCTCCGAAGTTCTTTTGTAAGAATTCATTCATTTGGTTGTAAAAGGAATTTTTTCGTCTCGTGTTTGGAACTTTACCCGTAACTACTAGCTTTTGGCCATGACTTCACCATTAGACGCAAACAGCGCGTATAATGAAGTCAAAATCTACTGTGTTATTAGTCCGTGTAATATATCCTCTAAAATGTTCGACGTTTCGATCCCTCTGTTGGGACCGTCCTCAGGATCTCCCGGTGTCCCCTACTGATAGAACACTGTCAGAGACGAGTGTCGCGTCCTTTTATAAAGGTGAGTTTTTCCGCTGGAGAAGTGGTAGCATTGGTTAATATTCTTATGGCTATCATTGGTGGGCCATATTCATAGGCTAATATTCCCGCACTGATGCAGAAGAAGGGGCGTTGTTGGCTGAGCTCCTGTGGATACCATTGGCGGTCCATCGTCATTGGATAGAAAGGCACTTTTCCACACTTATGCTGGAGAAGGATTATTGGTTAAAATGCCTGCTACCGCTATTGCTTGGCCGTCGTCATTGGCTAGATTCGAAACGGACGGAGCAAGAGAGGGGGGAATGTTTACCCAAAATATTATTGTCCATCGAGGTTACTTGCACCGCGTTGTTCACTCGCAGACCGCAGCCGCATATTCACTTCCTTGATGGCTGGGAGCCACGATGCCGGAAGCTTATAGCCGTCCTCTGTATTAAAATTAGATGCATTCTTAAAAATTTCAAAAGCTTCTCGGACCATTCTTCTATAAATGTTTGTTTTCTTAGATAACACACGTACGATATTAATATCGCTATCAGAGCGACAGTTCTCATGATGTTCCGCTACTGCCGATTTTGCACTTTGTTTTAGCCGCATGTGTCGTTCGTGTTCCTTAATAAGTTCTTTAACAGTTCTTCCCGTTTCAGCTATATACACTTTGCCGCAGCCGCGCGTCACTTGATAGATGCCTGCATTGTGGAGGCAATCAGTTGCACCCGTTTGCCGTCGCAATTTTTTTAAATTTTGTTTTGAGTAAAGAAAGATGTCTGAATTACATATTTCTTTAGAATTCTTCTTATGCCGTCAGTGACCCCAGGAACGAACGTTAACCTTACGCAGGGAGAAGACGATTCCCCGTCATTGCTATTAACCTTATTGATATTCCGCCTTAAAGCTCTGTCGATTGAATAACTATCATAGCCATTTGCCTTCAATGTCCTCTTTAGAGAATTCAATTCCAAGTTGTCCTCATCGCTGATACGGAAGGCACGTGGAAACAGTGTCTAGAGTACTGCTTGCTTCTTGGCTAGGTGCTGGCATCTAAATACCTGTTTGTGTTAGTCGGCTTTCTACACATTCTGTGACATAGAGTGTTATCAGATCTTCTGTATACCAGCACCAGAACGGGAGACCGACCTTACTCTCAACCTTCAAGGTAAATTTGATTATGGTGTCAATTCCATTTACGAAATTGTGGAATGCGTGAAGTTCTTCTTCGCTGTGTGGCCATATAACAAATGTATCGTCCATATAGCGGAGCCAGCAAGAAGGCTTCAAAGGAGCACTACTTAATGCCTGTTTCTAAAAATGATCCATAAAAATGTCTGCTGCAACTGCCGAAATGTGTGAGCCCATAGTTCGTCCGTAAGCCTGTTCATAGAATTCACCATTGTATTTAAAGTAGCTCGAAAGAAGACATAATACAGTTAAGTAAATAACATTTGGAGCAACATTCTCCCTCATAATCTCCCTTGTATCTGATTGTGGCGTTAGTCGATAACGATGTCTCATCGACGCTACACTACTGGCCATTAAAATTACTACACCATGAAGAAATGCTGATGATAAACGGGTATTCATTGGACACCTACATTACTGACATGTGATTACATTGTCACGCAATTTGGGTGCATAGATTCTGAGAAATCAGTACCCAGAACAAACACCTCTGGCCGTAATAACGGCCTTGGTACGCCTGGGCAATGAGTCACACAGAGTTTGGATGGCGTCTACACTTACAGGTGCCCACGCAACTTCAACATGATACCACAGTTCATCAAGAGCAGTGACTGGCGTATTGTGACGAGCCAGTTGCACAGCCACCATTGACCAGACTTTTTCAGTTACTGAGGTATCTGGAGAATGTGCTGGCCATGGCAACAGTCGAACATTTTCTGTATCCAGAAAGGCCAGTAGAGGACCTGAAACATGAGCTCGTGCATTATCCTGCTGAAATGTAGGGTTTCGCAGGGGTCGAATGTAGGGTAGAGCCACGAGTCGTAGCACATCTGAAATGTAACGTTCACTGGTCAAAGTGCCGCCAATGCGAACAAGAGGTGACCGAGACGTGTAACCAATGGCACCCCATACCATCACGCTGGGTGATACGCCACTATGGCGATTACGAATACACGCTTCCAATGTGCATTCACCACGATGTCGCCAAACACGGATTCGACCACCATCATACTGTAAACAGAGCCTGGATACATCCGAAAAATGACGTTTTGCCATTCGTGCACCCAGGCTCGTCGTTGAGTACACCATCGCAGGCGCTCCTGTCTGTGATGCAGCGTCAAGGAAAACCGTAGCCATGGTCTCCGAGCTGATAGTCCATGCTGCTGTAAACGTCGTCGAACTGTTCGTACAGATGGTTGTCGTCTTGCAAACGTCCCCATCTGTAGACTCAGGGATCGAGAATTGGCCATGCCAATAAAATGCCTGTCATCTTGACTGCTAGTGATACGAGGCTGTTGGGATCTAGCACGGCGTTCCATATTACCCTCGTGAACCCACCGATTCGTTATTCTGCTAACAGTCATTGGATCTCGACCAACGCGAGCAGCAATGTCGCGACACGATAAACCGCAATCGCGATAGGCTACAATCCGACCTCTATCAAAGTGGGAAACGTGATGGTAAGCATTTCTCCTCCTTACACAAGGCATCACAACAACGTTTCACCAGGAAACTCCGGCCAACTGCTGTTTGTGTATGAGGAATCGGTTGGAAACTTTCTTCATATAAGCACGTTGTAGATGTCGGCACCGGCGGCAACCTTGTTTGAATGCTCTGAAAAGCTAATCGTTTACATGTCACAGCATCTTCTTCCTGCCAGTTAAATTTCGCGTCTGTAGCACGTCATCTTCGTGGTGTAGCCATTTTAATGGTCACTAGTGTAACAAGAATGTCACCTGAAGATATCTTCAGTATGCGTATAATTTCTAAAAATAGTTTCTAATCTTTGACTGAAGTATTTGTTTTACCAACTATATGTCTCAGTTTACCAGATAAATGACGTGCTAAAAGATATGTCGTCGAGGTAATCGCACTGACGATAGGCCTCAAAGAAACCAATTTTTTGTGTATTTTGGGTAGTCCATATATCCTGGGTGAGACAGGTATTTGAGGTGTTAGACTCTTTGCAAAAGAGCTGTCCAGTCTGGAGTCTGACATCAGTTTTTTCTCTTTCCGAACGATTCTGTTTGTAGAATCGCTTTGTATCTTGGGATTCACAGCATAAGCTAGCAGTTTCCAACTTCTTGTTATAATCCACAGCGTCTATCGAGTAACGTGTGGCTGCGGCAAAGTGTATAGAGGCGAAACGGGAAAAACTGTTAAAGAACTCATTAAGGAACACGAACGGCACATGCGGCTAAATCAAAGTGTAAACTCGGCGGTAGCGGAACATCATGGGAACTGTGGCTCTGTTATCATTCTTAACAATTTACGTGTGCTGCCTTAGGAAAAAAATATTTATAGAAAAAAGGTCCGAGATGCGTTTGAAATTTCCAACAATGCATCTAATTTCAACAGAGATGAAGGCTATTGGCTTCCGGTCTCGTGGCTCCCCCCATCAAGGAAGTGAATTGCGGCCGTGGTGAGCGAGCGACATAAACAACGCGCTGCAAGTCACCTAGGCAGACAATAATACTTTAGGTAAATATTCCCTCTCTCTATCTCTGTCTGTTTCGCATCTAGCCAATGATGACGGCCAATCAATAGTAGTAGGATTAATTTTAACCAATAACCCTTCTCCAGCGTGTGGAATAGTGCATTTCTATCCAATGACGATGGGCCACCAGTAGTATCCAACAACGCTCCTTCTTCTGCATCAGTGCAGTAATAATAGCCTATGACTATGGCCCAACAATGGTACCCATAAGAATTTTAACCAAGATTATCACTTCTACAACACGAGCGTAGGAAAACTCTCCTTTATACGAGGACACGACACTCGTCTCTAACAGTGTTCTAGCAATTGTGGACACTGGAAGGTCCTGAAGAAGATCCCAGTTGAGGGGTCGAAACGTCGATCATTGTAGAGGAAATATGACTAGACCTAGTAGCCCAGAAGATTTAAACTTCAGTGACAACGGCCACGAAGGCCTGTAGAGTTATATAAAGCACAATAATGCATATATATCCACCTACCCTTTCTGTCTGTCCATCTCCCTGTCACATCTTTTTCTGCCTCTCTCTTCATCTTCCCCCTTTCTATCTCGTCCTTTCTCTATGTCTGTCCATCCCTCTCTCAATCTCTACTCGTTTTATGTCTGAACACTCTCCAATTGCCACCTGCCTGCCACTTCTCCCCCTTCCTCCTTCTGACCAATTTCCCCTCCCTCTTTACCTCAGTACCTCTCACTTGCCCTCTTTCTGTCCATCTCCTCTTCTTCCTCCCATTCCTCCTCTCTGTCTGACCATCAGCACTTCATCCTCTCTGTTCATCTCATCCTTGCTCCCCTATCTACCAATCTCCTACTACCACCACAATCTGTTCATATTATCTTGCCCCCTTTCTCTGTCCATCACATAGTCCGCCTCTGACTGTTCATCTTCTCCTCCCTACGCACTATCCTCTGCCATGAACATCCAAACATATAGCCCTGAAACACAATCCAATGCTACCCACAAAATATGTCTGTCATGCAGAAAAACCTAGATGTCAGGAGTTACTAAATGTATTCACCCCACACACAACACTATGGGAGCTAGAGAGGTTTCACCCTAGTAGTACTTCTCCCCAGATAGTACGTTGTATATTTTCAAAATTTGGTTCAGTTCGATCCATTGACTTAGTAGGAGATGTGGGAACACCTCCCCCCCTCCCCCCCCCCCCACCCACCACCCACAGACACATCCATTTCTGTATATTTGCATGTTAATGATCTGCCTTTTTTAGTTTCCCCAAACTTGATATTTCAAATGGCTACTGCTTTTGCTAGATTTTTACAGTCTTGTTGCATCACTGTCTCACAACAGTCAGTGTTGCGCCGACCACCTTAAATCTTAGCTTTTATATGTCTGTAATCTTTTTCCCTAATTAGGCTATCTCTACTTGCTTTTGTGTCCTGTTCGTTAGTGTACTTAATTGACAAGCTTGTGGCTTGGGTTACCTTCACCTTTTTTCCTGCCACCTCAGTTATACTGTGATTTGCATTCCGACTGCCACTACAGACGTGAAATATAGTGGCAGTATTCTTCTTCTGTGTTGTGAGGTTTACTATTTTCCACTCCCAGTTTTCACTGTTTCTTCTTTAAGTGTTCTGCTTAATCCCTCGAATTTGTTGCGTTGTCAACTCTTAGCTCCTCTAGTTGTTGTCATATTCTCTCTTTCTGTTCCCCGAGAATGCCTGTAGGCCACACAAGTAATGATGGCAAAGAGCACATGAAGAGACTGTGGTTTGAGGAGCACGTTTATCGGAGTAAGCAATTCTACCTGTTGTCTTAATTTAATATTTTATCTGCTTATGATGCCTGTCTGTCCCTCCAATTATGATTTCACTAGTGCTAGGGTACCTACTACTCCTTACGAAAGTAGATATGGAGGAATCACTTTATTTTCTTTTAAGTTCAGTTACAAATTCACTTACAGTAATCTTTCTTTCCTCTGGACATGCATCTAATGGAGAATTAAGAGTAATCATTACAACAGGCCTTATGTGTTTGTCTCCATCTTCAATTAACAGCGATAGTGCACAGTACTTGTCTCCATCTTGTGCTTGCAGCTTGAGCAAGGAATAGCCCATATTGGTGTTCTGCTGCTTCTACTACAGTTCAGTTACAGTACGTTGTAAATACACATTCTACGACTAGAAATTTATATATCAAATGGTTCAAATGGCTCTAAGCACTATGGGACTTAGCATTTGAGGTCATCAGTCACTTGGACTTAGAACTACTTAAAGCTAAATAACCTAAGGACATAACACATATTCATGCCCAAGGCAGGATTCGAACCTGCGACCGTTGCAGCAGTGCGGTTCCAGACTGAAGCGCCTAGAACTACTCGGCCACAGGGGCCGGCAAATTTATATGTCATACTTGCATGTAGGTTACTTTTTACTCGTCCCTCTGGAACAAAACAGTCGAATGTGATGTAGTGCACATCAACATAGAAATGGGGTGCAATTGGGTATGGCAGTCGGAACATCCATGGCGATGGCACGTAAACATCACACATGTAGTTCAATACTGGCGCTATTAGCACAATCCTGGGTATGTATTTTGTCTCCCTCTCCTGTAAGAAATGTTGTTATCGTTGTTGTTGTGATCTTCATTCCAACGACTGGTTTCATGCAGCTCTCCATCCAATTCTATCCTGTGCAAGCCTTTTCATCTCTAAATAAGTACTGCAACCCACATCCTTCTGAATCTGCCTACTGTATTCATCTCTTGGTCTCCCTCTACGATTTTTACCCTCCAAACCTCCCTCCAAAACTAAACTGGTGATCCCTTGATACCTGAGAATGTGTCCTACCAACTGATGTCTTCTTCTAGTCACGTCTTGCCACAAATTCCACTTCTCCCCAAATCTATTCAGTATCTCGCCATTAGTTACAAGATCTAATCATTTATCTTCCGCTTTATTCTGTACCACAAGATTTCAGAAACTTGTAGTTTATTTCTGTCTAAACTTCTTATCATCCATGTTTCACTTCCATGCATGGCTACACTCCATACAAATACTTTCAGAAACGACTCACTGACACTTAGATGTGTAATGTTAACAAATTTCTCTCCTTCAGAACTTATTTCCTTGCCATCGTCAGTCTACATTTTGTACGCCCTCTTCTTTGACTATCATCAGTTATTTTGCTGCTCAAATACCAAAACTCATCTACTACTTTACGTGTCTCGTTTTCTAATCTAATTCCTTCAACATCACCTGATTTAATTCAACTATATTCCATTATCCTCGTTTTGCTTTTGTTGATGTTCACCTTATACCTCCCTTTCAAGACACTGTCCATTACACTCAACTTTCAACTGCTGTTATTACCCCTTTGCTGTCTGTGACAGAATTGCAATGTCATTGGCATACCTATAGATTTTTTATTTCTTCTCGCCGGTTTTTAATGCCTACACCAAGTTTTTTTTTGTTTCCTTTACTGCTTGGTCCATAAGATTCAATAACATCGGTGATAGGCTACAAACCTGTCTCACGCCCTTCTCAATCACTGCTTCCAATTCGTGCCCCTCGACTCTTGTAACTATACAAATTGTAACTGGCGTTTCAAATGGTTCAAATGGCTCTGAGCACGATGAGACGTAACATCTATGGTCATCAGTCCCCTAGAACTTAGAACTACTTAAACCTAACTAACCTAAGGACATCACACAACACCCACTCATCACGAGGCAGAGAAAATGTCTGACCCCGCCGAGAATCGAACCTGGGAACCCGGGCGTGGGAAGCGAGAATGCTACCGCTCGACCACGAGCTGCGGACTAACTAGCGTTTCGCTCCCTTTATTTTACCCCTGCCACCTTCAGAATTTGAGAGACAGTACTCCAGTCAACACTGTCAAAAGCTTTCTCTAAGTCTACAAATGCTATAAACATGGGTTTGCCTTTTCTTAACCTATTTTCTATGAAATGTCATAAGGTCAATATTGCCTTGCGTGTTCCTACATTTTTCGGAATCCAATCTGAAGAACCTGTAAGAATTATATACTGATTATTAACGTAAAAATGAAGGAAAACGCAAGAGAGGTTCAAATGGTTCAAATGGCTGTGAGCACTATGCGACTTAACGTCTGATGCCATCAGTCGCCTAGAACTTAGAAGTAATTAAACCTAACTAACCTAAGGACATCATACCCATCCATGCCCGAGGCAGGATTCGAACCTGCGACCGTAGCGGTCGCTCTATTCCAGTCTGTAGCGCCACAAGAGGGGAACAGAGATACAAGCTGGCACTGCTGACGAGACGCATCATTCTGCTTGCAGAACATAGCCAATGCGAACGGATTTCACAGTAGATATCGATAGTCTCCACCAAAACTTCTTATCATCCATGTTTCACTTCCATGCATGGCTACACTCCATACAAATACTTTCAGAAACGACTCTCTGACACTTAGATGTGTACTCATGTTAACAAATTTCTCTCCTTCAGAATTTATTTCCTTGCCATCGTCAGTCTACATTTTGTACGTCCTCTTCTCTATCATAAGTTATTTTGCTGCCCAAATAAGTTGACAAGGCAGCACATTCTTAACGGAATTCTGAGTGCAAATACTTATTAACTGTGATTTATGTTTACCGTAAATAAACATGGGTTACTACCTGTAAATACAAGCTAGTGCGTAAATTCCGAGTGCCTTTAAAGTATATAAAATAATAGTAAATGGATCGCAGTATGTGTCGTGCACCCAGCTGGCGACTGGCTATACTTCCGCATGAATGAGTAACGCCAGCTGTTAGAAAAATATTTCCTCCGCCTTTCCTTACTAATTTTGTCACGTAACATTCCCCTCCACTTTAGTGAAATTCTCCCCGAATTTTACCATTTTATGTCTGTTTGGTTAACTCTCTTTCGTACTACTATTTACTTTGAACCTTTTCTTTCTTTGATCACAAAGCATCTTATCCTAGGTCAACATTATTTTCTAGCTTTTTTTTTCATTTTACTTTGAAACCTCTTACCCACTAGTACTAATCCATTCCATAGGGATTTCGTGGACAGTGGTTTCTTTTTTTAGCCAAAGCAGAGTAGACAAATAAAAACTAGTATCACCATGTCACTAGTGCTTGTTACACTGATTGAAGCAATATTTTGCTTACGCTTCTTTTGAAATATCTGCACGTGCTCCAATAGTCGATCTCCCAAATTTGCCCTCTTTCTGCAAGGAGTAACTCGTCTATTGACCATAGTAATGTGGGATCCAAATTATTAATTAGCCTAAGGGTAGGTTTTGCATGAGTAACACGCTGGAAGTTTTCTCCGGCCAATGCAACATTGATCGAGTTCCTGTACGTATCGTGGTAGCATCAACGGCTAGATTTTAACGTGCTTCTGCAATGCCTTTGCGACGCGGCTACTGTCGCAGTTGGTGGTGCAGTGTACCTGTGTATAGATCTCTGAAGGTAATAGAGATCGATCTGGCTGGCCAATTTAATAAACAGTAACTGATTGCTGGCTGTAACGTATTTCTTGGACTGAGACTGCAGTCCTCCTGTGATAATTGTAGTAGGGCGGTGAAACTTTGCTACGGCTACATCACAATTGGTTTAATTTAATGATAATCCACTTTGTTTTAACTCTAATTTTCTCATGCGAAAATATAGCATATAAACAGTGAATGTAAACCGTCTGAAAATGTAGCTGCGGCAACGACACTTCTGTTTTGACACCTTGGTGCTGCTGCTTTCTCCAGGAACAAGAATTTTACACGATTGTTTGTCGAATCGAAGTATCTATGTTGAACTGTGTTGACACGATTGCTAAGATCTCTTACTGACATAATAACACGTGCATGTCTCCAATCTTAAAGAAGTAACACTTCATTAGTACGCACTTCTGCCCCTTTATCAACAATTTTCCATTTGACCGGAAACGGATGGATAGTGAAACACTGGTAATGGGAATTTAAACTAGCAAAAGGAAACCCTATGTTAACATACACCCTAGCTAGTTCTGAACAAACATTAGCTATAAAAATATGAAACAGGAATGCTGTATTACTTTTCTTTAGTGGTACATCGTGTCGTATCCCTGTTGGAAATTCTTTTTCCGCTTTCTGCAGTTCCAAAACAAGCTGTTGTTGTCTGAGCAATGTTGTACGTGACTCTACATATGGGGCATGGCATATCGCTTCTTGTAACTGTTTATTCAATATTTCCAACGTTCCTTTCGTATACTGTTGCAGCTCGGTTGTTATTTCGTCCATATTTCTCGTTACGTTTAACACTCCCTGTTCCTTACATGTAACTTGTGCCGTACGGCAAATAACTATTGTTTTTCTGTTCCTTGCCCTCTCTTGTACCATCCCTGTCGTACTTTTCAAACCTGTGATTTTTCATAATTTCCCACTAGCATCTAACCAATCTATTTTCTTTCTTAATAGCCTTTCTGGAGCTACCTTTATCATATGCTGTCACTGAGCCCGAAGCTTCTCGTAGGAAATAATCTATTCCTGGTATTCATTCTGTTTATATGTTAACATTTTTCTTTTGTCCACTTCCGTGGATACATTTACGAACATATTCCGTAAACGTCGAGTTTCATTACCTTACCTCCCAAATGTCAAACTTGAGTTTTATTGACATCTTGTGCCTCGTGGGAAGTACATATGGTTCGCCTGATAACAAGATTCCAACGGCTAGATTTTAATAACTTCTGCTTCACATAGCTGCAAGAATGCTATACCCACGATAATATATCGTGACATCATCTAGGAGAAAGAAATTCACTGTGTGAATCACCTCTTCATCGTCCTCAAAATGTCTTCCACGAATGGCATCACTTACTGGCCCAAACAAGTGGAAGTCGGACAGGGCTGTACGGTGGGTGGGTTACCACTTTCCAACCATGCCTTGCGATGTGTTGAGCAGTCCTCAGACTTGTATGGCACCGTGTGTTATCGCGTTGCAGCAAAATATCTCCTGGGTTGCTGTGGCACCGAAGTAGCCGGAAGCCCGTCTTGTGGTTTGTTAATGTGTTGACGTAAGCTTCTGCGTTAATAGTTCACCTCCTGGTATCACATCAACGAACATCACGCCTTCAAAATCCAAGAAGACTGTGATCAGGACCTTACCGGTGGAATCAGTTCCTTTGAATTTTTTATTCTGTGTGGAATGGCACATCGACTGTCGTTTTGTTTCGGGTTCAAAATGGTGACCTCAGGTTTCATCACCTGTCATAATCCGGGACAAGAAGGCCTCCTCCTTAGCTTCAAAGCGCTGCAACAAATCAAGACAAATGTTTTTCTGTGCGATCTGTGGTCCATTGTTAGACACCACGAGACCCATCTTGAACACACTTTTGAATATCCAAGAGTGCGGATAATTGCATCCACACTTTCTTCGTTCATTGACAGATGCATCGCCAACTGTGGAGTCCCTTTGTCCTCACGGACGACGGCATCAGCTCGCTGCAACAAGCCAGGTGTAACAGCCGTACATGGTGTTCCTGACCGCTGCAAATCGTGGAGCTCCGCCGAACCGCCTTCTGATGACCTCACCCCCAGCACCCAGCGGCTAACTGCACTTCTGTCGACTGAAGATACTCCATAGACTTTGCACAAGCGTTTGTGTATGTTCGCCACATTTTCTTTCTCTGCAGTGAGAAATTCAATAACGGCAAGTTGCTTGTAACGTACGTAACCTACAGATGCCATTTTGAAACTGTCCTGCAGGTATGTTATCTGTCGAAAGTGACGGAAAATCAGCGCGTTCACTCAGGAAACGTCAAATAATACATACGCAACCTTTCGCATTTGTAGAATTGTTTTCGGCTAAGAAAAACAGTCGGTGTATAGCTTTTTGGGCAATCTTCGTACTGCTATTTTATCACATATCCCTAGATGTAAACTCATAAGGTACATTCTGCGTTCTTTCGTTCCATGTAATAATTTCTTTTTCTGTGGCAATGCTGCAGGTATTTGGGGTTACTCATCAACTGTACCCTTAAAAGGTTGAACTCGGCTAACATATGCATTCGATACTTTCATCGCTAACTATAAAATGACGTCGACTTGTGAAGCAATTTCCACTACATCTCCACTACTTGGTACGGTCCTTCAAATTTATTGGGTTTTACCCTTTGGGATGTATGTACCTGCTGGTAGAATCCACTGTCCCACTCTGTACTGAGGTCATCTACTCGTACCCTGCCGAATCCGCTCTTGACACTAATGCCTTTCTGTTGGCACGTTTCACTCATTGCCAAACTTATTTAACGATTACGCTAACTCACATGTTTGGCCTGTCTTCCTATCTTTGACTGCACGGAATTCACTAGATCTAATTGTGAAAGACCTGTTCCTGTATCGATTTTTGAGTTGTACATAGTCACCACGTAGTCCAAATTGACATCCCAGTCTAAATGTTGACTACTCAAATAGTCACTGAACATCTTAGCTGTGATATGATGGACTCATACTGTACAACCGTTAGCTTTAGGATGGAATGGACTATTCTGCAATTTCTTCCATCTTAGTAGACGACATAACTGTTTCATCATATCAAACGTAAAATTGGTTCCTCCATGTGTGACTATAGTTTCTGATATAGCAAACCCAAGTATCCGTCTTTTAACCACAGTTTGTGTTACAGTGCTCGCTATTTGATCTACTATTCCTGCTATTACCCGATATCTTGAAAAACGGTCGATCATCGTCTATACATACTCATTACCAGCTAAACTCCTACTGAACTGTCCTAACATGTCAAATCTTATCATATTAAAAAGTTTTTAAAATTCTGGTGATCTGTGACGTTGTTGGTGACTCCAATTTAATCATTGAGCACAAGTAACGCAATTTTTTTTATATATTTCTCCGTCACCATCTCATTGTTCCCAACAAAATCTGTCCAAAGTTTGACCATCAGTAGCTCTCCTACCCTCATTACTGGTAATACATGGTCAAGCGCAATATCACTTCTGTCTTTAGTCCTGCAAGACTGACGATGCATGGCCTGTATTTAGTTTACTTACAGAGCACACCTTCTTTCATAAGAAATTATGATTGTTTACTGTATATAGGGCATTCTCTATCCACTGCTTGTACCTTTTTTCTCAAATCTTCTGGTTTCAATCATAACACTTGCAATGCTCCAATTTTCCTAATGAGCATGTCCACATTTGTGTGCCTGACATATGGTTTACGAACTACTCCATTTGCCTATCTTGTTAATCTACTTAAAGTGTCTTCTAGTCCCGATAACCACTTCAAATACGCATGATCTGTAACTACATTAAATTTGCGACCATATAGGTATAAAAGGCAATACAAAGTATCACACATCACAGCTAACATCTCCTTTTCTATAGTAGAATAATTGCACTCAGCTTTATTCTGCTGTAAAATGGATAAGCTAGTGGATACTCTTGTCCATCTACATGTTGACCTGAAATGATGCTGAAATCAGTATTGACGATAATACATGAAAGTACAGATTCTTTAATAAAACCAGGAAGAATTAATATGGGATTTGATGTTAGTCCCTTTTTTTTAAATTTTATAATGCTGCCAGACATTCTGCTGTTCACTAAAACGCAACCAAGTTTTTCAGTAATCTAGTCAATGGCCACACAGAGTGGCCGCCAGGTTTGAGGTGCCATGTCATGGCTTGTACAGTCCCTCCTGTTGGAGGTTCGAGTCCTCCCTTGGGCGTGGGTGAGCGTGTTGTTCATAGCATAATTTTGTGTAAGTAGAGCGTTTGTCTAAGGACTGATGACCTAAGCAGTTTGGTCCTGTAATAACCAAAACCAACCGCAGGAACGCCTTGGGCTGCGGATCGGAGCCGCCAGGCAGGGAAGCCGCCGGCAGTGGTGCACCCACCACTGGGTAAACACAAGGACAGACTAATGACAACCGACAAAAACCGACAATGGCCGACACAACAAGGAAGAGACAAACAACGGAGGCTTGTAGAAACCACAACACCAAACACCAACAGTAAATCCACTTGGAACCAGAGCCAGGCAATGTCAACAATGAGGAACGACCAGAACGCAGTATCGTCACGATAGAGACGCAATACAGAGGGAGTACCAGACTGACTGGACTAGGGTGTTTTTTCTTTATGGTGATTTCATTCCGCTGCCCAATATGGGCAGGGAATGGCTGTCAGCGGCACAATCCGCCGCTCTTCAGCCAAGTGACGCTACAAATAAAACAAGAATAAAATGATACATACATAATGAGATAAAAAAGGGGAACATAAGACAGAGTAAGGGGAGAATATGGAGGTAAAATATACACTGACATGGAGATGTTCATGGGGCACAGTTAAAAAAAGTCACCAGAAGTTAACACAAGTGGCGATTCTTAAAATACAGAGAAGACACTGAATGCACAGGCACAGGTTAAAAGTCCGCCACAGTAGTAAAAACACCCGAGAACAACACACTTAAAACCCACGAGGAGCACACACGACAAACAATAAAACTGCCAGGTGAGACCTGCTGAGGGAAAAGGTCAGAGAGTATGGAAAAGGAAGGGAGAGCAAGGGGCAGCTGGGGAAGCGGCGGGATGAAGAGAGGAGGGTCATCAGTGGGTTCATGAAGAGGCAGGAGACACGTGGGGTGGGAGAGGAAGACAGGACAGGAGGGAGCGCAGAGACACTGGAAGGAGGCACAAGAGATGGAAGTGGAGTACGAGGGAGAAGCCGCTTGGGAGGAGGGAGAGGGAGGAAAGAGAGCCCAGAGGAGGAGGCAGGATGAAGGGGTTAGGGTTGGTAGGAAGGGTAGATGTCAGGGAGTAGCTCATCATCCGGGAGGGTTAGACAGTGGAAGTTGTGTTGGGAAAGGAGAGGTGTGGAGATGGAGAGAGGGTGGGACACAACGGTAAAGGCGCGGCAACTGGTTGGGGGTTGAGGGGGATCAAGGCGGCGGACAATATAGAGTGTGCGGATGTGTTCAAGGAAAATGAAAATGTGAGCGAAGGGGATGAGGTCATAGAGGATGCGCGTGGGGGACGGAAGGCGGATGCGGAAGGCGAGGCGGAGCACATGGCGTTCAAGGATTTGGAGGGCTTGATAGAATCGGGGAGGGGTGGAAATCCAAGTGACGCTGGCATAACAGAGGATGGGGAGGATCAAGGATTTGTAGGTGTGAAGGATGGTGGAAGGATGCAGACCCCACGTCCGGCCAGACAGGAGTTTCAGGTTGCGGAGGCAGTTGTGAGCTTTGTTTTGGATGGTAAGGAGATGGGGAGTCCAGGTGAGGTGGCGGTCGAGTGTGAGGCCAAGGTATTTGAGGGTAGGTGGATAGGTAGAAATCATGGAGGTGGAAGGAGCGGGTGGTTCGGCCTATGATGATCGCCTGGGTCTTGGAGGGATTAACACGGAGGAACCACTGGTTGCACCAAGCGGTGAATTGGTCTGGTGGGTTTGGAGGGTACGTTGGGACTGTTGAAGGGTAGGATAAAGGGCTAGGAAGGCGGTGTCATCAGTGAACTGGAGATGATGACCAGGAGGGGGAGGTTTGGGCATATCAGCAGTGTACAGGAGACAGACGAGAGGGGAAAGGACAGAACCTTGGGGCACGCCGGCAGAAGGGTAGAAAGTACGGGAGTTGGAATTGTGGATATTCATATAGGAGGGACGATGGGAAAGGAAGCAACGAGACGGACGAAGTTGATGGAGAGAGCATAGGTCTGAAGTTTGAAGAGGAGCCCGGGATGCCAGACACGGTCATAGGCGTTCTGGAGATCAAGGAAAACAAAGATAGCGGAGCGACGGGAGTTGAGTTGGAGAGAAAGAAGATTGGTTAGGTTAAAGAGCTGGTCGTCGGTGGAGAAGGAACTGGACTAGGGCAGAGCAGGTCCCTATATACGAAACCGGAGGGAGCGGCTATTGGCCGCGGTCTGCACGTGGTGTAGCGGTGAAGCCCTCAGTGCGCGAGAGCCGCTGCGCGGAATAGCCGCCGCGGAAGCGAGCCCTCTATGGGCTGGCCACGTCCATTTGTTCTGGCGCGTGTTCAACTTCCGCGGCGGGAGGTACTAAAGGTTCCTTAGGAATTCACACACATTTGAACATTTTTTTCTAGTCAATGTGTAAGGTGGCAGCTTGGATGAACATCACTTTCACAACCTTAGATGAGATTTTATACGTCACAAGTAGATGAATAAGTCATCTGACATACTTTGGTGATAATGTGTAGATCTGCAAATCAAAATGTAAATTCTTTAGAAAACTGCGCTGAGGATTTTCCACATGGATACAAACAGACCTCAGATGCAGATGGTCTAGTGAAATGCTTGTGGTATGCACGCGATATACGTGTGTAACTTTCAGGCGTCAGGAGCTGGCACAAAATGTCTGATTGGCTGATATAAACCTGGAAGGAGTAGAAAGGGTCGATATTTCGTCGCAGTTTAAAGGTAGGCCCTTTGTGACTTGCAGAGGTAATTTCCACGAGATGAAAGGAACGTTCCCATTGGTTTGAAAGAGCCGTGACGTGAAGCACGAAAGGACACAGGTGAGGCACAGTTTGCTATGAAACTTCATGGAATCTCCTCTGAACCAGCGTCAAGTGTAGAACAGGGCGCATCCCGCTCTGTACGACTCCAAAAGAGGAATTTTGTCTGAACACTCTGTTCAGTTTGACTGACATTCCGCTAGAAATTAGCTGAAGAGTCATTGAGCTCCGATGGCAGAGAAACGAAACAGCCGTTCTTGTGAGAACTGAGAGGGCATTCAAGTATACGCGCTGCACCATCTATGCACGTGTATATCGCCATATTTTCCATGAGAGCATATCTTCTCGTCTAACGAGAAACATAGGATTTTCAGAGTGCGAGAGCAGCCATGCACCAGACAGCATATCGCAGCTGAAAGTTAAATTCCGTTGGCAAAGGCGTAAACTTGTTCGTTCACCAGCTTTCATCCACTGTGAACCCGAGCAACCTTGAGGAATCTTTTGCTCATCTTCCTGCTCATCCTATGTAGACTTGATTGTCATCCTAAATAGTATTGAACCGGAAACAGATGATTTGTCGTAATATTGACCAACTTCCCAGTGTACAAGAAAGAAAACTCTTGTATTATCTATTTAAATTTGATATTGTTGTGTTTTACTGTTATTTCTGCTGAACAGGACGTAACGCATTATATTGGCAATGGTTCTGTAAGTGTCATGTTACAATACATGTAAATTCGTGTACTTCTTTGACAATAATTCTCAAATTACAAACACCGGCCGGGGTGGCCGAGCGGTTCTAGGTGCTACTATCTGGAACCGCGCGACCGCAACGGTCGCAGTTTCGAATCCTGCCTCGGGCATGGATGTGTGTGATGTCGTTAGGTTATAGGTAGGTTTAGGTAGCTCTAAGTTCTAGGGGACTGATGACCACAGAAGTTAAGTCCCATAGTGCTCAGAGCCATTTGCACCATTTAGAAAGTAAACAAATTGTGTATAGCTAAACACCGATGTCATAGAAAAATTGTCCACTCCTGTTTCCAGTCATTAAGTCTAGTGACGGTAACGCACTCACAAGGTGTTTCTGCTAATGTCTGATAAATATGAAAAGCACTGGAGTGTCAGAAATGGTTGCACAATATCTGAAAACAATTTGTCGAATTTTCGGTGATAATTTGTCTATCCAAGAAGGGATTGCAATTGCTAAACTGTCTATGGGACTAAAGAATCACGCACAGGTGAAATGAAACGAGTATCTGTCCTTACTCCGTCTTGGCTAAAAACAGACCTCAGGCGAATAACTTGTGGAGTGTATGGGCTTGTACTTACGTACACACTTACGCACATTTGTTGTTATGACTGAGACCAATCGCTGGATATCTGGTTGTTTTGCCAGTATCCTTGTTTTTCTGGTTTGTGAGGTCATACTTAGTGTGTGTCATAATGCAACAGTGTGCGAATATTGGTATATTCTACTATCATACACTGACTACTCTGTCTATTCAAACACGAGTTGGCAGTATTTGCCTTAAGTTAGTATTTCCTTGTATGTCAAATTCTTGTTGTACCATATTACATATTTTGGATCCATGATGTAATGATTCTCCTGTGTGGTTTGTGTGAGAATCTCAGTAAATGATTCTCCAGTGTAGGTCTGTGAGATGTCAGGTACATATATGTGCACATATACACCACATGTCGACTATTCACGTAATGACTAGCTCTGCCGTAGGCTGCTTGCCAACTCAGTTATTCTGTGATGTGCTTGGGCCACAACTGCCACAACTGCATCACTCCTGAGCACACAGTTGGTGCAATGGATATTTTATGTTGTTTTTTTGTCTGTTTGACAATCCAGTGTGGTGTCGTTTCCTAAGAGTGGAAAATTATTTCATTGCATTGGTGGCATGTATGCATGTTAATAAAAAATTCCGAAGATTTGTAAACTAACGATTATGTACATATTATCTTTGATATCTGGAGTTGTACACAAAAATAATGTTTTTTGTAATGTGTTAAGATTTGGTACACTGTAAATGTGACAATGACAGCAAGATTCTGTCGAAAACGGTCATTGTACATAAGATAAAAATACCACGCGATCTTCAACGCAGAAGATTTTCCTATTTATCAAAATATGTTAACTAATTCCTTGGGGTCCTCTTCATCTACATCTACATCCATACTCCGCAAGCCACCTGACGGTGTATGACGGAGGGTACCACTATGGGTTCTCCATCCTATTCAAGTCTCGTATTGTTCGTGGAATGAAACATTGTCGGTAAACCTCTGTGTGGGCTCTAATCTCTGATTTTGTCCTCACGGTCTCTTCGCGAGATATACGTAGGAGGGAGCAACATACCGCTTGGCTCCTCGGTGAATGTATGTTCTCGAAACTTCAACAAAAGCCCTTACCGAGCTCCTGAGCTTCTCTCTTGCAGAGCCTTCCACTGGAGTTTATCTGTCATCTCCGTAATGCTTTCGCGATTACTAAATGACCTTGCAACGAAATGCACTGCTCTCCTTTGGATCTTCTCTGTATCTTTTGTGAACCCTATCTGGTACGGATCCCACACCGGTGAGCAGTATTAAAGCAGTGGGCGAAAAAGTGTACTATAACCTACTTCCTTTGTTTTCGGACTGTATTTCCTTAGAATTCTTCCATTGAATCTCAGTCTGGCATCTGCTTTACCGACGATTGATTTTATATGGTCGTTCCATTTTAAATCACTCCTAATGCCTACTCCAAGATAATTTGTGGAATTAACTGCTTCCAGTTGCTGACCTGTTATATTGTAGCTAAATGATAAGGGATCATTCTTTCTATGTATTCACAGCACACTGAGATTAAATTGCCATTCCCCGCACCATGCGCCAATTAGTTACAAATCCTCCTGCATTTCGGTACAATTTTCCACTGTTACAACCTCTCGATATACTACAGAATCATCGGCAAAAAGCTTCAATGAACTTCCGATGTTATCCAGAAGATCATTTATATATATTGTGAATAGCAACGGTCCTACGACACTTGTCTGCGGCACACCTGAAATCACTTATACTTCGAAAGGCTTCTCTCCATTGAGAATGACATGCTGCGTTCTGTTATCTAGGAACTCTTCAATACAATCACACAATTGGTCTGATAGTCCATATGGTCTTACTTTGTTCATTAAACGACTATGAGGAACTGTATCAAAAGCCTCGCGGATGTCAAGAAACAAAGAATCTTCCTGGGAACCCGTGTCTATGGCCCTCTGAGTCTCGTGGACGAATAGCGCGAGCTGGGTTTCACACGATCGTCTTTTTAGAAACCCAACAACTGATCGACGTTAGAGACATAGTTCTATAGTTCTGCACATCTGTTCGACGTCCCTTCTTGAAAACGGTGATGGCGTGTTCCCTTTACCAATCTTTTCTAACGCAATGCTTTTCTAGAGACCTACGGTACACCGCTGCAAGAAGGGGGGCAAGTTCCTTCGCGTACTCTGTGTAAAATATAACTGGTATACAATCAGATCCAGTTGCAGTTCCTATATTGACTGAGTTTAATTGTTTATCTATCCCTTTGTCATCCATTTCGATAGCTACCATTTTGTCATCTGTGTGACAATCAGTCTTCCTCTGTGAAACAGCTTTGGAAAAAGACATTTAGTGTTTCGGCCTTTAGTCTGTCATCCTCTGTTTCAGTACCATTTTGGTCACAGAGTGTCTAACACTATCTGTGTTTGAGATAAAACTTTTGTGTCGAGGCGTCAAACACTCAAATCTGCTGTTTGTCACTTTCGCTAAACAGAAAAGCTGCGCAGGATTAGCCGAGCGGTCAGAGGCGCTGCAGTCATGGACTGTGCGGCTGATCCCGGCGGAGGTTCGAGTCCTCCCTCGGGCATGGATATGTGTGTTTGTCTTTAGGATATTTTAGGTTAAGTAGTGTGTAAGATTAGGGACTGATGACCTTAATAGTTAAGTCCCATAAGATTTCACACACATTTGAACATTTTTTAAACAAAAAATCTTTCTGTCTTTTTTATATTTCTATTTGCGGCTGAAATCACCGATTCTGTAACCGCTTTATGCTCGCTGATTCCCTGTTCTGCGTTAACTGTTTCTTCTTTATGTGTTTTATTAATTTCCTTCATTTCGTTTGTACATCTGAAACATAAAGAGCAAGCTTCATTCTCGCACACAGTAATATGTAAATGTCACATCGACTTTAAGTAATACACACATCAAAATAGTTCCGGAACCTGTGCAGAAAATTAGAACAGAGGTCAACGTAAATATCATTTCCGCCGTTTTTATTGCTCGTGAAAACCACAGGTTGCATGTTGTACCACCATTATACAGCGAGACCTTCAGAGGTGGTGGTCAAGATTTGTGTACACACCAGTACCACTAATCCTCTAATACCCAGTAGCACGTCCTCTTTCATTCGTCGTGGCATACTATCCACAAGTTCGTCAAGGCACTGGTGGTCCAAATTGTCCCAAAGGAACTGTCACAAAGGCGGTTCGGCGTAGATCCTTAAGAGTAGTTGATGGGTCACAGCCCTTTTCAATCCATCCCAGGCGTGTTCGATAGGGTTCGTGCCTGGAGAACATACTGACCACTCTAGTGTAGCGATATCGTTATCCTGAAGGAAGTCATTCACAAGATGTGCACGATGGTGGCGCAAATAGTCGCCCATGAAGAATGCCTCTCCAGTATGCTGCCGATATGGATGCACTATCGGTCGGAGGATGACATTTACGTATTTACAGCCGTTACGGCTCCTTCCATGACCACCAGTGGCGAACGTCGGCCCCACATAATGCCACCCCAAAACAGCAGGGAACCTCCACCTTTATGCACTTTCTGGACAGTGTGTCTAAGGCGTTCAGCCTGACTGGGTTGCCTCCAAACACGTCCCCGACGATTGTGTGGTTGAAGGCATATGGGACACTCATCGGTGAGGGTGAGCGGTTCATTCGGCATTTTGTTGAACCCACATGTACCGCGCTGCATGGTCTCGTGGTTGCAATGATGGACCTCGCCATGGACGTTGGGTGTGAAGTTGCACATTGTGCAGCCTACTGCGCACAGTTTGAGTCGTAACACGACGTCCTGTGGCTGCACGAAAAGCATTATTCTACATGGTGGCATTGCTGTCAGGGTTCTTCCGAGCCGTAATCCGTAGTTAGCGGTCATCCACTGCAGTAATTGCCCTTGGGCGGCCTGAGCGAGGCATGCCATCGACGGTTGGTTCACTCCGAGACCCCTAGACACTTGTTGAGAGCCCTTCCTGGCACCAAGTAACAATGCGGACGCCATCGAGGAGCCGTATTGACCGTCTAGGCATGGTTGAACTACACACAACACGAGCCGCGTACCTCCTTCCTAGTGAAATGACTGAAACTGATCGACTGTCTGACTCCCTCCGTCTAATAGGTGCTGCTGATGCGTGGTTGTTTACATCTTTGGATGGTTTTAGTGATATCTTTGAACAGTCAAAGGGACAATGCTTGGAGAATAGTCGATTGAATCATTTATGTGGTACAGACGGACGAAGATTGAAGGATGAACAGTTTAGCTAGTGTTTCATTTTCACGCTCTTATCCTGCGGTCCATTCAAAGTGTTTCCGTGACTGTTCCGTGCATCTAAAATGTTTTTCCGTATATAATAATACCGTTTGAAAATAAATTTTCTTGATGTACAATTTATGTGTGTGTAAGCATTGTGACAAATGAACGAGGAAGTATTGGACCTTTTCTTTTATCATGTATTTATTTATGCAGGGTGAGTCACATAAGACTAGCACCACAAATATTACGGAAAGAGAAACTGCTGTTGATGTGCGGTTTTCACACAGTGGGTTGGTACTCAGGGGGACGTATTGTAAGCCAATAAACAGACTGCAATTAAAACTTAGCAAGTTTATTTTATGGGCGCATATGTACGTTTCAAATGGAAGAATCCTCACTGACATTCACGATCTATACGTGTGGTAAATTAGAATGTCAGTGGCGTATTGCGGAATTCTAGAGCGATTAATTTACGAGTCATAGTATTTTTAAAGGTTCCCACACCGACACTTGTACAGTATCCGTGGTAGCACACCCCAAAGAACAACACAAGTGCTACTCTAGTTACGTGGATTCTGACCAGTAAAGAGACAACTGACCTTCACAGATTGTGATAAAAATGATCGCCGGCAGCGGCGAAACACGCTTCCAGTCAGGCACGGAACGACTGCTGCACACGTGCTCCGAGCAGGCTGCTGTAATACGTGATTGCTTATCATCGGATGTGGCTGGCGTGTCTGTGTAGACAGAGTTTATCAGCGTTACCCACAGAAAAACGTCTAGAGGCGCCAAATCCTGGAAACCTGCTTGACAAGGTAAAGACACTCTGCATCCAGTCCAGTGATTTGGCAACAATTCTTGAAGACATGCTGTAGTATTTCGTGCACTATGCCGTCAGGTTGGTTACATGGGTTCCTCCCACTCTACAGAGGAACGTCTTCTAGCATCCATGGAAGATTATCTGTTAGGAGGTTGCGATATTTGTACGCGTTCAGTGTTCCGCATATGAAAGGCGGACCTATGAGCTGATGGCTTACTATCCTACTTCACGCGTTTACAATCAATGGACACTGATGTTCCTCTTAACGAAGCTAACAGGGATTGTCAATAAACCAATAGTGCATGTTTCAGCGGTTTACCTGGGCATGTTAGGTAAACGAGGCTTCATCGCTAAATGAGATACATGATACAACTGGAGTGTCCTATCTTAATGCCCACATACAGAAGTTAACACGATTCTGACAATTGTATTAATGCAGCTCTTGATGGATACAAAATTCATAGGGGTGGAACCTCTGTCGATGGAAAACCCGTAGGACACTTGCCTGACTCATGCCACTTCCTCGTGCGACTGAGATTGAGCTAGCGTGCGAATAAACTGCAATAGCGCCAAGAACAATAATTTCTACCTTTTCTGTGGTCACTTGTTCCCTTCTTTTACGTTGTTCGTGTGTTACACTCCCACTATCACGTAACTGGTGGAAGAGGTAGGTAAATAATTACCGATATGGTTGACGTCTGTCGGGATATCTTGCCGCATACACCATACAAGGAAGGACTGCATTCTTCCTACACTCGCCGTACACCACAAACATGTGGCCTGTTTCTGTGTTGGTAAATCCCATCTTCCACTCACGGCCTACTGCTTGGACTGTCGCTCCCTAACTGACCAGAAAGTAGCATTGCACTCAAGGAACACACAATCAAAGATAACAACATCGTACCTAGTATCGGTGTGGAATTTTTTCAAAATGTATACTTATATGGATATGGTGTCCGTTCTTTCGGACATGTCCGAATGTATTTCACGAGTAATGAGTGTGTTGGGGTGGGCACTACGAATGTAGTGTGTGGACATACAAGGTGAGAATGTGAGTCTCGCGGGAGGCGTGCGCGAGATAGTCCCTGAAGGCGCGCTCTCCTCTGTGCCCTCGGTGGCTCAGATCAACAGCATAAGAAATATGGGCCAGACTTCGCTAATTACATGCGACTTACATTTACCGACCCGCCGGCCAGATGGGGTGTGACGGGTGAGAGATGAGATAGACGAAGAAGCCGAGATAGACATCGATCACACTTACGGACACTTAGTTATATTCGAGAAGACGACCCAGTCTTACACCAACGTCTGGAGAACGAGTCTATAGATGGCTCTCTTGCTCTATCGAACGCAGGGTCGTGTGCAGGTGTCGCCCCCGACACGAATTTCATTTCATTGCTACAGGAGCATGTTTCTTTTGTATTTGTACTATCCGCAATGTCTTCATGTCTTTCATTTGGACATTTTCAGTTTCATTCATTCCCTTAATTACTAAATTT
This sequence comes from Schistocerca gregaria, assembly GCF_023897955.1. NCBI lineage: Eukaryota > Metazoa > Arthropoda > Insecta > Orthoptera > Acrididae > Schistocerca > Schistocerca gregaria. The sequence goes on from NC_064922.1 coordinate 200,574,880, forward strand.
TCCAATTAGCCACTATTTTTCACTATTTGTACAGTGTAGACAATATTTATGCGGTAGTACAGTAAAATGTATGTCAGCAAAGGTTGTAAGTCTGACACTGGAAAAAAATAAAGAAAAATAAAAAATAAATAAAATAAAAAACAACAAAAAATAAAAATAAAATGAAAGTAGCGTTGAAGTCTCAGTATGAGCTTCATATCACCTTTACCCAATTTAAAATTAATAAAGAAATAAAATAAAAAAATAAAAAAGATGGAAACAGTGTCTGCGATGTACGCAGGAAGTCGCGAGTTCGAGTCCCGGTCGGGGAACACATTTTCACCCGTCTTCGTTGATCTATATCAACGCCCGTGCGCAGTTGACGGTATTAATTTAATTCTAATTTTTCAAAATAAGACATATCGTTAACGACTCGCACTAGAATCCTGCAACAAACATCACTGTTATTCTAATTTACCTTACTTTTAGTTTGTTGATGTCAATAGGAATTGTTCCATTTAAGAGAAGTGCATGATTGAGCAAAAAGTACTCTTTCTAAGCAGTATTACAATCTATTTTTGGCCAGCAATACGAGCCCCTGACTACCAGTCCATTCTGTGAAAACAACACATCGGTAGCACTTTCCGTTTCCGCAATACATGCGCTGCAAGTTTTAGGTGATTCAGACTGTATAATCCTTCCCTGTGATATCCATTACTTCAGTAAAGCTGGCATCCATTATTCATGTACTAGGTCCTTTTTATTTTATAATCAGCTGCGCAAACTTAAATTTTAAATTACGTATTTGAATGAGCCGGGAGAGTTCTTACTGCCTGGAAGTCGACCTGAAACCAGACATTAAAGTTTTATCAGGCACAGCGTGGCCTTTTGCAAGGTACCTTGCAAGCTTCTAATAAAATGAAAAGTGGCTGTTACCGGAATTAGGGCTTAAATTACAATACTCCTAATACGTCTCTCTCTCTCACTCTCTGTTAAATAGGGGATTCCACAGTGATTAAGAGAGTACTGCTTCTGGAGAAATATTCTTTAATTTTTAAAAGGTAATATGTGCCGAGGCAAAACATTGCCACCACTTGGTTAATAGTTCGTTCATCCGTTCTTGGAGCGAAATAAGTACTGAGTCTGCCTAACGGGGATCTGACAGTTTCCTGCTAGGTTTGTGGAGGTATGTGGCATTAGATGTCTACGCACAGGCCTTGTAATTAGCGTAAATAATTTGCGTGAGCAGTGATGGTGCTCGATAGCGGTCCAGGAGAATTTGGACGCCGAGACAAATTGAGTTGACAACAATGTTCCTAAGACCACTGTAGCACGTTTCTCAGTACGAGACACGGACAATTATACTGCCGAAAGATGGCATCGCCGTTGGGGAAGACATCAAACATGAAGGAATGCAGATGTTTCCCAGCTGTCAGCCTGTCTTCAGTTACTACCACAGGTCCCACTCAAGCGCTGGGGAATATCTGCCATAGCATAATGCTAGTCCCACCAGCCTGCGTCCTTAGGGCGGTGTACATTTAGAGCCGCCATTCACCTCTATGACGGCGTTTATGGAGACAACGATCGACCCAGTGTAGCACAAATGTGATCATCGAAAGAACCGACACGTTTCCATTGATAGACAGACGGATCCCGATGGTCCCGTGTCCACTGCAATCGTAAGTGACGATGTCGATGGTCTAACGTGTGAACACACAGGGGTGGTCTGCTGCGGAGTTACATGTTCAACAACGTACGATGAACTGCGTGCTCCGAAACACCAGCATTATGTATTTCAGCAGAGATGGGACAGATCACACCATCAATCCTACTTTACAGATCAGGCAAACCTCCGAACACCACGCTCCGTGTAGAGTCGCGGCTGTCCAACCATTTAGCGCCTAGTGGTAATTTCACTGTCCATCTACCTCTTTCCGTAGATGCTCACCACAGAAACACGTGAACATTCGACCAGCTCCGCCATTTTCGAGAGACTCGTTCATGGGCCCCTCGTAATAAGAATCTGCTCTTTGTCAAAGTCGCTCGTCTCAATGGATTTCCCCATTCTCCTCCCTCTTTTGTTGCCGCGATACGTGCCCGAAATGCCACCAGGCGGCATTCAGAAATCGCGGTGGGCAGTGGACATAATGTTTTGGCGTATCAGTGTACAGTAAATCCCATCGAAATAGCAATAATGAGATACTTTATCAGTCACAAGTTTCATTTCAGAAATGTTACTTTATGTATATGAGAAACAGCCATCATAATTATAATTTAATTTATCTTATAAACTCACCTGATAGTGGCGGCGCGATCTAGAAATCTAGAGATACAGTCAGACAGCGGAAAAAATTGTTGCTGATGTTGAATACGCGTGGAATTACGTAGTTGCCTTAAGTAGCCGCGATGTTATCAGATATACATATGAATCAGTTGAATGGTTTCACAGAAGTTATTTGCCAGAATGTAGATTTCACATTGAGATTTAGGTAAGATGTAAATGATTCGACTTGAGATAAAATATAAGCCCTAGAAAAATGAGGACCTGCTGCGTAAAATATTCACTCTTTGGTACTAACAGATGCTTCCAGCACTTGATGGAGTTGTACCGACACAAATCTGTAATGAGCGTCTTAGCTTCAAGAGACAACTGACACAGCGAATTGGTTCACTTTGTTCATTGTGTGAGGCAAGCAATTGTTATGCCCAGAGAATGTAATCGTGTCTCTTTTCTCCAGAACGACAATTTTGGAGAAAAACAAATTTTGGGCCTTCGAGAGACTGGATGATCTTTTTGGGGATTTCTACGGTAACTAGAGATGGCTGCCCAGTAAAGGTGCAGTGTTGCGAACTACGCTTAGACCAGGAGTGTCCAACACCGCCGGCTGGCGTGGCCTAGTGGTTCTAGGTTGCTACAGTCTGGAACCGCACGACCGCTACGGTCGCAGGTTCGAATCCTGCCTTGGGCATCAATGTGTGTGATGTCCTTAGGTTAGTTAGGTTTAAGTAGTTCTAAGATCTAGGGGACTGATGACCTCAGCAGTTAAGTCCCATAGTGCTTAGAGCCATTTGAACCAATTTTTGTCCAACACGCTGCCCGCGTGCCACATGAAACAAAAAGCAAGTATTAGTGTGGCTCAAGAAGTGAGCATCTATAATACGATCGTTAAAATATATCCATAAAATTACGTTTACGTAAAGTTTTGAGAAACATGGACGGTGCCGCTAGTCCCGGCGGAGGTTCGAGTCCTTCGCAGGCATGGGTGTGTGTGTTTGTCCTTAGGATGATTTAGGTTAAGTAGTGTGTAAGCTTAGGAACTGATGACCTTAGCAGTTAAGTCCCATAAGATTTCACACACACAAAGTTATGAGAAACGATGCTAGTCTCTTATTGGTCCATCTCATTCTCAAAATTGCCGCTCGTGATACACCAGAACCTCCGCAGTCTCGTTCTTATAATCTACCAGTTAGTCAGGCGCGCTGCTCTGTCATCTTGATGTTACTTCAGTTGCATTTGCGGAACTAGAAATTTAGACACCTAAAATGAAATTAGTTTATGAAAGTACAAGGAAGTTTTTGTTACTCCTGTATATAGTTCACCGTAGTTCTGATCGCTACAGGTCGGTAGAAGTTAGAAATCTTCATGTGGATTGCATTTACTGCTGTGATTTGCTGTCTTAACAGTACCGTAATTAAGACTCGTCTAATCTGATTTCATATCAATTGCTACAAATACACATTTGAACGTGAACGTCTCTTTGATGGGCTTCCACGAAATCTTTTAACATTCATGTGCAATTTCTACCATAGCAGATTTTGTACAAATAAAAACGTGTTGGTACTGCACATGAAGGCGGAAGCAGCTTGCATTTCCCTTCGTTTCGTTCCCCATAGTTGCGCTCTACTGTCTGTGCAAACAAATTGGCCCCTGTCTCTGATGGATGTTTATCAGTAGATGACGGGAGTAATCGTCATAGAACTACTGTGAAAAGAACCAAATGTAGATGGCACCGCATTATTAGCAGCGCTATGGGTTAAACTACCTGACTGAACATGAGAGACCACACGTGAAGGTCAGTCGCTACTCGTACTTTCAGTGACTCCTCCTAGGCTTCTTATTCACAGCAAGGCTCGTAAAACAATATGGAATTTGGACAGATGCTGGGATCAAGGAAAGAAATTAAATAAAGTACGGCACACATTAATGTGTGTCAGCGTACACTGAGCGTGGCAGCAGCAGAACGGCGAAAGGTTTTCTGCAGTTTGGCATTAATAATCCAACCATGCCACCTAGCACAACAGGCAGTAAGACATTACCTTTAATTCAATGCAATTTTCTTCATTCGGCAGCTCACGAACTATCTTCCTGGGTAGCATGAATCACCCATGATTAATTTTCTGTGTATTACTGTCAAAACAGGTAGGCAGCGTTTTAAACACAGCTGAATATTTTACTCCAGTTAAAGAGTATTGTGGAGACACCATTGTAATTACTTACATATTAAGTTACTAATGAAATCTTATGCATGAAATGTCAAATTAATTTCCTCTTGTTTTTTTAGAATAAAGAATCATTAATTAATAAATTCTAAATAACCCAAAACTGTTATCCTTTTACATCCGATGTCACGTGCTACACAAAAATACTCGTCTTCTTCCAAGGTGGAAAAGGTAACCTGAAAGCATGGACGTCACTGACCTACACTATAATTCTCAGATCCGTATGTGAGATTCAGGATCTTAATGTTGCGCAGACGTGCACTGCCTGCATGCGTATTCTGCGTGCACCAGGAGAGTTGCGTCTTCTCTGCAAGGCGTGACAAATCCATACAGACCACGGCTATCATTTAACAGACTTCGGATCGCGATGTGCTTATTATTTTCCATGGCGCATTTCGGACATAGGCATCAAAAGATGTAGTAAAGACATAGAAATCCTGACACGTTTTGTGAGTATTTGCTGTTGTAAGAGTTGAAGGACTTGAAAGGGAAGCAATGACTGAGAAGGTGGGTGAAACACGGTTGAAGAGTACTCCCGATGTTATTAAGTCTGTAAATTTAGCAAGCTATAGAGGCAACCAAGGAGACATTTCAAAAGGGGATTAAACTGCATGAGAAAAAGAAGGCATTGAGGTTTACTGATGACATTTTAATTCTGTCGGAGGCAGTACAGGACTGCGAACAGCAGAATGGATATTAGATAGAAGAGCAGAATTCATAGAGATTATATGAAGAATAACAAACAAGAGTAATGGAATGATGTCAAATTAGCTAAGGTGGTGCTAAATATATTGGTTTAGTAACTGAGACAGTAAAGGCGTTGTTGCCCGCACAGCAAAATAGCTGATTATAACCGAAATGCAGATGAAAAAAAAGGCAGTCAGGCAATAACAGGAAAATCATTTCCGTAAAATAAAACTTTCTTCACATCGAAATACATTTATCCCTTAAACAAGTCGTTTGTCTGGGCTGTAGCCATGTACAGAAGTGGAACGTAAAGCATAAACAGTTCAGCTGAAAATGAATAGAAGCATTTTGGAATGTAGTGCTATAGAAGAACGTAATTGATTATTGGGTAGCGTAAGTTCTGAATGGAATTAGAGAAATATAGATAGCTGTCGATTTCACTGCCAAAGGAAAAGATAGGACATGTCCCGAGACATCGAGGAATCGTCAACTTGCTAACGGACGAAATTGAGGGGCCAGATTACAGGAAGTAGTTTGTAATAGATGCAAGTTGTAGTAATTATGCAGAAATGAAGAGACATCCAGTGCACGGGTTAGTATCAGGAGCTACAGCAAACCAGTCTGTGGACTGAAGACCACAATATGAGCAACAAGATCTTCCAGTCTATTTATCCACTATTATTCTGATTAACGACATGAGTTTCATTTCGTATTTGAAGAACTAAGATTTAACCAATGTTTGGTTAGTGCTCTGCTGCTCTTAAGACAAGCAACAACCAACAATGCCACTCAGCAACCTCAAATATACTGATCACCAAGAATATTATGTCCACATATCTAATAGCCACCTTTGGCACGGATAACAATAGCACAGTAGTAATGAGACCTTGGGAGGTCGCAGGAAGAAGCTCGCACCACACCTACACACACACATACAAGTCACGTAATTCCTGTAAATTCGGAGGAGAGGGATAATGAGCTCTTACGCCATATTCAATCACATCCCAGTTGCGCTCGATCGGGTTCAGATCTGGTGAGTTAGGGGGTCAGCACATCAATTGGAGCTCACCACTCGAACAACTCCATCACACTCCTGGCATTGTGAGATAGAGCATTATCTTGCTGGAAAATGCCACTGCCTTCGGGAAACGTGATCGTCATGAAGGAGTGCGCGGAGTCTGCAACCAGTGGGTGTACGATACTGCTTGGCCGTCCAGCTGCCTAATACGACCTCTATTGGACGATGGATGCCCATTTTAACGTTCTACAGACCATAATGGAGCCGCCACCGGCTTGTCTCTGTCGCGAAATACAGGTGCCTAGGAGCTGTTGCCCTGGAAGACGACGAATTCGCTGCCTCCCATGTGCATAATAAAAAAGGTGAGCCATGTGCGGCTCCTGTTCTTGCTGTGCATAACTTGGCGTCTTGTGATAGCGTAGTGGCGTCTTGTTTCCTTCTTGTGTTAATGGCACAACTGAGTTTGCTAGTATTGTTTGTCAACGAGTGGCAGCACCAGCGGTTATCGATAGCCAATACAATGGTACTATCTTTGGCGCCTTATTTTTATGTCGTCGCGTGTGTGAGGCAGTTCGGCTTAGGGCAGAGTATAAAGGAAGTCCGCAGTACGAGGGCAGGCCGGGACTGCTGGCGGTGTGCAGGCTCTGTCGGGCCGAGGGTCTGAAAATGACGACCGAACCCAGGACACTTGAAGATGAGTGAACCGATTCCAATACTGAAACCACCACTGTTAGAGATCTCGGTGTTGTTTGCGTGTTGCTGTTCCCAGGGACGGTGAGACCAACCGCAACAACTGGAGTCTGTCAAGTTGGCGCCTTCTACTCCTTGATGTTAGTTTGGATTTAGTGTTATTCTTATTAATGAAATGCAACCGGCGGTATTTTCTGTCATGTAGCCGCTGACGACCCAGTTACCTGCCCTGGATGTTACCGTACTTTTCCGGCAGTGTTGATGCTGTCCGACACGGCGTGTAGTTCGACAGTCTCTTGAATCGTACTGTGCATTTGTTTTTGGGAGGTTTACCATGGTTCTAGTGTTTCCTTCGGCCTTGGATAAGTTTCTGAAGACGTGATGTTGTCCATCTCTTCACCCTTGCCTACAAATATTCCATCATTATACCGGTGATAGGACGTTAGGCGGATTGGTTTGTCGGTCGGTCGGAGCTTAAGCTACCCCTAGTGTGAGTTGCCATCCTGTCACGTGAGTACAACTCTTGGCTGCCTGTCTCACCGCTAACATAGCTGTAGTCACCTTCCTCATGTCGTTCCAGGGAGCACTGTCTGTGGATCACTCTGTCTCATTTGGACGAGTTGTCATAATTGCTTAAAATTGACCCCAATTTTTTAACATGTTATTGCCTTCCCCACTTTTAATTCTGGCCTTCAGCCGTTAATTGTGTGTGGCACTGTTTGTGGCATTCAGCCAACAAATTATTTTCAGTTTTCTCTTAATAGGGCCTGCAGCCGTCACTATAGCCTGTTACAGTTCGTTAAGATTGTTCTAGAAAAGGTTTTGGTATTTTAACATGCAAGTGCCTTCCTTACTTGTCATTCAGGTCTTCAGCCGTTGAGTATTCTGAAAATTGCTTGTGGCCTTCAGCCCACAATAATTTTGAATCCTTTCTTAATCAGGCTTTGAGCCATTAATTGTTTGTAACATTGCTTGTGGCTTTTAGCCGACAATAATTTTCCACCCTGTATTAGTGAGGCCTTCAGCCGTCACTATAGCTTGTTACAAGTCCCATAGTGCTCAGAGCCATTTGAACCAATTTTTTGAAGTCTTGATATTCGGAGTGGAGACAAATATGTTGTAAGTAGCCTGTTTGTATGTTGGCAGCGCTATAGACTCTGTTAATATCACTGACAATGCTCTGCGTCGTCGGCAAGAGGTTCAATGGTTGGACGGACTAGCAGTTAGGGAGTGGATATGGAAGTGTATGGACATGATATTATTAGTGGAGACTCTGTGTTGGTAGGACATGCATTGTAAAGTGGGACGAAATGATGTGTTTATAACAAAATACGTGAGGAAATGTATCATGATGGATGTCCTCTTAATAGTGTTTGGGCAGTGGAATTATTGATAACTGAATAATATTTTGGAACTGGATGTCACTTGAATAAGGTAAAATTTAAGCGACTGCAGTCTTTCTCGGCGTATTCCACTGATGAATTCTTCTCGGGTTGTCAGCCCAGTAGTGGCGTCGTCTTGTCGCTACGTTTCAATGATATTCGTACCCATCATCTTCTAGCGAAGTGTCACGATGCTGGTAAAATTTTATAAATACATAGTTTGCTCTTCAGCTAAATCTTTCTTTCGCTAACCATACGCCAAAAAGAGTAGTAGTTAGACTCTTTAAATATAGCTAGCTATAGTTGCTTCTTGCTGTAATTGGTGTTATGAAAATTTTCTGCGAGGTAAGTGACTTATGAAAATGGTTTAGGTTTTCACTGTTGGGATTCATGATTCAAATGAGTTTAGGCAATTAACAGAGTTTGAGGTAGCTTCATACTCCTTTTATTTCACATTTATTGGATTTGTATTACTCTTAGGATTTCTCACAGTTCAGGGCTATTCTTTTGTATTAATTATTTGAAGTCGTGTTATTGTATAGCAGTCAAATTGCGTTGGGCTTGTATATTTCGGGTAATAAATTAACACGTTAAGTTTGAGTTGCGTGTTTGTGTCAGGGAAAATTCTGCAGGTCAGTGTTTTATAAAAATAATCAAAGAGGTAGTTTCAATTTCTTTTAGAGACAAAAATATCCAGCTAGCAACGATTTCAAAATTTCATAGTAAACAAAATTTCCAGGTACAATGAATTAGAATCCAGATTTTTCTATCACTTTAACCGAAATTAACTGTGATAAATATTCATTTATAAACCATTATCTTGATTTTATGGTATTTATTTTCCACGTGGAAAACATTGGTTTACAGACAAAAAAATAAATGCTTTAGTCAAAAGTCTTACATCAATAATTTGTCTTTTAATAGGTAAAAACATAGAGAATTGAAGGTCCATATGTCACTAAAGTCAATATACAAGTCATGTAATCACAGATAGTTCATACACAAACTTTTGTACACTTTAGAATGGCCTCTGCAGTTTTTCCTGTCATAAGTAACAGACAACTTGTCCCAATCGGCAAATTTTGGGTTGTGAATGTGATGAAGATTTGACTGATACTTAACTACTAAGGCTGATTTGTGTACAGACAATGTTTTGTTTTTCAATGAACATTTACTCCATTTATATATGCATATTTTCTTGTCGGGTGAAGGAACTGTAACAATTAAATGAACAAATCAGATTGATGACACTCTGCAGCAGAGAGTGCGCTGATATGAAACTTGCTGGCGAATTAAAACTGTGTGCCGGACCAATACACGAACTACAGTTCTAGTCGCAGTCCAGCAGATAGTTTTAATTCGCCAGCAAGTTGTACAATGATGACACGTTTTTATGATAATTTTGCTTATATAACGAGGTCAGTGCATAGAAGTGCTGTCTTTCCTAAATTTAGAACATGACAAAATTTGACAAGTAAACTATTTATCACTCCGATTTTATTAAAACGTATTGGTCAAACATTCGTCTATTCCTGTCACACATAATGACAATAATTACGCAATTATACAAGATATTCGCCAACACAATTAGCGGAATTTCTTGAGTGATAGTTCTTTAGAATGGTATCGCAAGAAGGGTTTATTAATAGTTTTAGAAAGTGGTTACCATATAGGGAAACGGGTGCATATTGCTAAACATTTTTCTAAGTGAATATCCATTGAAATTGCTGTCTCGAGTCAACAGAAAAAATTATGCACTAAAAATAGGCAGAGAGCTGTTTTTCATTGAGGAGTAGCTTTGAATTGCTACAGCATCGATTACAGGACTTCGTGAAGTTTCTCAACGTGAAGAAGAAGAAGATATGAATGTGTTCAACTTAGAAGGTGTGATTAATATGAAACTGTGCGGTGTTTTCGTAACATTGCAACCACTGGACCCTCTAGGAGCAACTTCGACTATATCTTATTTCTCATACATAATTTGTATTTGTTTTCCAGACCTTCCTTAATTTTAAATTTCTATGTTCATAACATTTGGTCTCTTAAGTATTAAATTCAATAAACTGGAAACAAGATGTTTCAGGCTTAAAAAGAAGATGAGTTGCATTTTGTAAGTAAGGAAATCACTGCCTGTGTGATTCGAGAAGCTCCATTTCTGTAACGCCAAGGAACAAATGTCGTAGGACTTCTGAAAGCATTTATGAGTACTCAGAAACACACAATATATCTGCACTGTATGTGACAACGAATTAACTTAGTCCACTTAAACGAAGTCATACATGCACACAAACTATATGACAGCACATCGGAGTTCAACGTACTTTTACATTCAACTGCAATGAGCAAGAAAATATAACATTTGTTTCTCGAGGTTCAGGTATACACATAAATACGCACACAGACATACACAGACATTTCGTATCATTATTTACATCTACCAGTTTGTTTTACCTTTCTTATATTTTGCCTTTCTTTTATGATCACTTGCTATACACTCATGTCATAAACATGTATTATTAATCTGCTATGTACACACCAGCTTGAATGCTTAAGCTCTTCGTTTCATAAAGGCGTAATTTTTGTGGAAGAAACTGGAATATACACAAATCATTCCAGTGAAATTCTAATTCAGGTGCTACATAATGTGAGAATTTTATATTCTTCGGCGCACTGAATTTTAATACTCCAAAACAGAAACATCAAACATCAATTAAGACAATGAAGTCTCATGTTCTTCAGACTGCCTCACACAATTGGTTCTATATGATGACATTAATATTATAACTTGATTTAGATACGTCTGAATCAAAATTCTGAACAGCATTAGCATAATATCGTTAATCACATTGTCCAAAAACGTAGCTTTCAAAAGCTTTTCTTTGAATATGTGAAGTAGTAATGACAGCTGGACAATCAGTGAACACCATTTTTAGTTTCTGAAATAGTAATAAATGAACAAAGCATATGCGACATGACGTGTGGATGACCTTGCATATAAACCGGCGCCAACTTGGCGTCAGTTGAGCTGACTTGGTCAGTGATTGTGTGCTTAGCACCTGCTTTTACCACTCTGTTCCGCCGCTTTCCGCAGGTGGCTACATCTGTCTGTGCTTGTTTCAGACACTCTGTTTTTTGATGGAGAAGTGTATACACACTTGGTAACTGTCGTGATGGTGCACCTTTGGTCGCCGCAGTGATATTTTTTGGGGTGCCTTGTACATGGAGTTGCGGTGTAGTCGACGCCCCTATGGTAGAAATTGCACTCTCGTCTGTCGACTAAAAAGCTGTTCATGATGTTTGCCGGTATATTTTCGGGAGTCAGTGTTGTCCTTGTGAGCAGAAGCAGCGTCAGAAACTTTTTACATTGAACACTGCTGACGACGTAACACTGGCATCCTACTGATCCTACTGCAGAATTTGTCAGCGAGTTTAGGTGTCACAATGTTAGTTCTCGGAGTCACGTTGTGCTCAGTGACATTCTGTTGTAAATCACTCTTTCATCTGATTGCCAACAACTGATTACGATGCCAGCCAGAAGCTTTCTGGGCACTGATCAGAACGTTGTCTTTCTGACAGTGATTTGGAGGACGAACACTGCTGTCAGTCCTTTACTGGTGATTTGGAGGGTGTCCAAACTAAAACTGGCTCAGAAAATGTTTCATGAACCTTATGGCAGGCAAACCACGCATGTCATCCGCAGCGGACTGTGTAATTTGGGGTGCCTACCTCAATGTGGATGAAACATTTTGCGGGTCAGTTTTATTTTACCGATCCTGTAGAGTTGCGCCATTGGTGGTCTAACTTCCTCAAAACAAGGTCTGAGTTGTCCTGTACTTGGCTGAGAAACTGAAAGGAGGACCACACTGAATTCAGGCAAAACTGTCCATATGTGGGCTGGTAATGAAGGTGCTGCTTACGGCAACGCTTTATTGGGAGAAATGTACAGTGTAACTGGGCACACAGGTGAATGCTGTACATGAAGGCCATAAAGTGATAGTTTCTATTGTAACACTGATTTGTAAGAGGAATGAACTAGTTTTGGACACCATACGAGCAGAATAACACCAGGATCTTCAGTTTTCTGGATCACATTGTACAGACCGACGATGCCGCTGTTGCTATTGTAAGTAATTTGTAGTCCGAGCTGCAGTTTTCTAAAGGATAGCGGTGGTCTCTGGATGGTGTGAGGAAAAGTGTTACGAGGTGGTACTCCATGGTGACATCATTTCCTGGAAGGTGACGCCGACGACTGTTGTTTCTGCGGCTGCTAGTTTTCAGTGGAAGGGTGTATGACGACTGGCTCAACTCCGTGTGACGTCACGATGTTGACCGCTGTTGAGGTTGCAGCCGCCGCTGCAGCAGCTGTGCGGTGCGGGACTCGGTGGCGCCTGGTCGATCTGCCTGGCGCCTTGGGTCTCTTGGACGGCTGCCGCTGCTGCAGCTGCCCTGTTGGGGGGAGGAAGGCGTACTCTGGCTGAGCCGTCTGCTGATATCACATCCTGAAAGACGGTCGCTGCTGCTGCTGCTGCTGCTGAAGTTGCTGCTGTTCGGTGGGAGGGAACGTGTAGTCTGGACTCAGGTTGGAGAAGTCGACGTAGACAGGTCTGCGGCCCAGGGCGCCCTCCAGGTGCTTCGAGATGGTCGCGAACGACGGCCGGTCGTCCGCGTTGTGCGACCAGCACATCATCATCAGCGAATACCTGCCGACAGCGACGTCACGGCGGTGTTAGACGTGTGCACTCATACAAGACGCACTTTCCGCTTTAAATCACACAGGCTATGTACAGTCCAGAAAACATTACATGGCACTTATAATCAGTAGTCAGTCGACAGGGGGGTTCAATAATATATAAGAAACTATCAGTCTCGATTGCGGTAATGAAACCAACCATTACCTAGGTTTCAACCCAAATAATAGAGCCTTCTTCAGAAGATATACCTGAATCTATAATATGTCTAAGATGGCATGGTCTAGAAGTAAAAGTGAAACAGCCAGAATAGGCGTTGTCACATTTTAAAAATGCGGTACATAAGTACTAAGTCTACACCAAGAGCGCTGCAGTCATAGACTGTGCGGATGGTCCCAGCGGAGGTTCGAGTCCTCCCTCGGGCATGGGTGTGTGTGTTTGTCCTTAGGATGATTTACGTTAAGTAGTGTGTAAGCTTACGGACTGATGACCTGAGTAGTTAAGTCCCACAAGATTTCACACACATTTGAACATTTTGAACAATACCAAGACTTAAGCTCTGGCGTCACCATGGAGCCCATTAGGTGAGCCTCGGGACCTCACGTGAAACTAAGCAGGACTAGATAAATCACTGAAAATCAACATGTCGGGGAACATTGGCGCATGTCTGACTGGGACCACGTCTGTCAAAGATAAAAGACCAACGCAGTAATGTCTTAGGACAAATAGCTTATAGAAATGTTGAAAATCTTATACATAAACCCTGTGCACCAGGTTATGACTAAAATGTAACGAACTATGTATGGATTTATATGAGTTCGAACACGCTACCCCGACTTACACTATTAGGATATATCGGCCCTTTCACAACGCACCCATCATTATTTTATGTCCTATGCCATCTTTCATTAGAACGATGGGTCCGTTACGCAGAATTCGTTGTTAAAGGGCCGATATATTCTAATTGTGTAAGTCCGGCTAGTGTGTTCGAACTTACATAAATCCATGCATACTTTGTTACATTGGTGCAAAGACTTCATGGTTCAAATTGCTCGGAGCACTATGGGACTTAACTGCTGAGGTCATCAGTCCCCTAGAACTTAGAACTACTTAAACTTACCTAACCTAAGGACATAACACACATCCATGCCCGAGGCAGGATTCGAACCTGCGACAGTAGCTGTCGGGGGGTTCCAGACTGTAGCGCCTAGCACTGCTCGGCCACTCCGGCCGGCGCAGAGGCTTTATGTTTAAGATTTTCTACATTTCTATAAGTTATTTGTTTTAAGATATTACTGCGCTGGTCTTTTATCTTTGACAGCCATGGCCTCAGACATGCGCAATGTTCCTCGCCATGTTGACTTGCTGCGCGTTCACTAGTTCTACTTAGTTACACGTGAGCTCCCGAGGCCCACCGCAGGGCATCCATGGAGACGAGGCGCACGCCAGAGCTTAAGTAAAGTCTTGATGTTGACTTAGTACTTATGTACCGCGTTTTTAAAATGTCACTACGCCTATGCAGGCTGTTTTAGTTTTATTTCTAGACCATGCTCTCTTAGACATATTATAGATTCAGGTATATCTTCTGAAGAAGCCTCAATTATTACCGTAATCGAGGCTGATAGTTTCTTATGTATTAGATTATCGCGATTGCTGACTGTACTGCAATGCTGAAAGCACAAGGATTCTATAATATACATCCAGTTTCACAAAGCTATCTTTTCTATATCTATATAAAAGATTTAGGAGACAATCTGAGCAGCCCCTTTAAACTGTTTGCAGATGATTCAGTCATTTACCGTCTTGTATAGTAATCAGATCATCAAAACAAACTCTAAAATGATTTAGACAATAGAGCTTTATGATGGGAAAAGTTGCAATTGACCCCAAATAAAGAAAAGTGGGAGGTCATCCAAATGCAAACTGTTTCGATTACAAAAGAAATCAGAGAAATTTAAAGGCTGTCAGTTCAAATAAATACCTGGGAATCACAATTACGAACACGTGACACTGGAATGGTTGCATAGATAATGTTGTGGAGAAGGCAAACCAAGGGCTGCGTTGTATTGCCAGAGCAATTGGAAGGTGCAACATACTTACTAAAGAGATTCTTACATTATTCTGCTAGAACACTGGTCAGCTCTGTGATACCCTTACCAGATAGAATTGGAGGGAATCCACAGAAGAGCTGCTCGTTTTGTATTATCGCGAAATGGTGAAGAGACACGGGGATCGTTAGGAAAGCCCAGGAAAGAGTCATAGGATCGCTATTATTCTCTACATAACGCACACTTTCCCTTTGCATCTCAGAAACCTGCAGGCAGCTAGAGCCCTCAAACTCACCTGTGAAGAAACTTCACTAGAACACTGTACGTATCCCAAATACCTAGCGGTCACCCTTGACCGTCAATTAAGAGAGGCACTGCACCAAGCAAAAAGTGGCAGCCAGGAACAATTCCATCAGAAAGCTAGCAGGTACAAACTAGAAAGTACACGCCAACACTGTGAGAAACTCTTGCCTTGCATTGTGTTACTCTGCCGGAGAATACGCAATCCCAGTGTGGTTCAATTCTTGCCACGCCAGAACAGTAGATGTCGCTCTTAATGATACTTGTCGTATCGGCACCGGGTGCCTGAAGCTTACTCCTCTGGATAAATTGTACAGCCACGAGGGAATTACACCCCCCGACATCCGCCGAGATGTAGCACAAAAAGTGAGAATAAAAAATCAGAAATTTCAGGTCACTCCCCGCCCCCCAGATGGCTATCAACCAGCAAACCCAAGACTAAAATCCGCTTCCTCAGATCTACCGAGGCTCTAGTTGGAGCACCACATCAATGCCGAATCGAACTATGGCGTGCAACGCTTACTAGTACTGTGGGATGAATTACACCAAGAGAAAAACTACCACCCGGCTACACAGAGAATTGGACTACATGGAGATCCCTCAACAGACTACGCTCGGGTGTCACGAAATGTAAGAGCAATTTGACTAAATGGGATTTCCTAGAGGAGCCGCCACTCTCTGAGTGTGGAGCAATGCAGACGACCTACCACCTGCTCCAGTGTACCCAATGTCCAGCAAAAATGCACAACAGAAGACCTGCTGCATGCAACGCCAAATGCAATAGAGGTCGCTAACTTATAGGCGGCAAAAGTAAATAAATCTACATAAGCAAATGACTTGGCGGACACGGTGGGTGCCAATATGCGATTGTTTCCTGATGATGCTGTGATGTAGGGTAAGGTGTCGAAGTTGAGTGATTGGAGGAGAATAGAAGGCGACTTAACAAAATTTCTAGTTGGTGTGATGAATGGGCGCTAGCTCTAACTGTAGAAAAATGTAAGTTAATGAGGATGAGTAGGAAAAGCAAACCCGTAATGATCGGAGACAGCATTAATAGTGCCCTGCTTGACAAAGTCACGTCGTTCAAATATCTGGGAGTGACGTTGCGAAGCGATATGAAATGGAACGATATGGTGAGAACTGTAGGAGGAAAGGCGGATGTTCGACTCCGGCTTATTGGGAGAATGCTAGGAAAGTACGCTTCATCTGTAAAGGATACTAGGCTCGAACAGCACGTAAATGTTACGGCGATGCTTCAGATATTCATATGGGAATCCATGGAAGGAAGGCGATGTTCTAATCGAAGAACAATGATGAGAAAATTCAGACGATCGGCTTTTGAAGTTTATTGCAAAATGATTCTGTTGCCTCTAACACACATTCCGCGTGAGGATCACGAAGATAAGATATGATAAACTAGTACTCATACGGAGGCATATGGACAGTCGTTTTTCCCCGTTCTATTTGGGAGTGGGACAGGAAAGGAAATGACTATTAGTGGTACAGAGTCACTTCCGCTGTGCGCCGTAAGGTGGATTGCATATTATCGATGTAGGTGTAGAGTGCACGGACGCGATAAGGGAATTGGAGCGAGATCTTTTCACGAAATTTTAGTCTCCAACATTTTCCTCCGAGTGTGAAAGTATCTGTTTGTTGAAATAGTTGGATTAAATATTTACAACCGATGCTGCCCTTACTCCTACTTTGAAACTCTATAACGTCAACACCAGTATCCGAGCAGTACGTCAAGACCTCCTTAAACGTATCCCGTCTTATCGAAATATACAGGAATACGAAGCTCTAATAAAATCTGAACAACAGCGCCGTACCTGTGAGTGCTACGGAGCCGCAGGTTATCTCCATGCTGATCTTTCGCCCCCAAACCAAAAGCACAACGAATAAAACCCGTCATACGGGATGACACCTTGCGAATGCAAACACAGCCCGTAACCTACACAGGCAGAGCCACGAGTCAAGAACCTTCCCGAAGCACTTCGTCAACCAACATTCGCTAATAGCATTCAGAATCAATGCAAGAATAAATCATTACAATTAAATAATACAGTAAAACCCAAACTGAGTCAGCAAATAATGCATACATTGCTTCACAACTTGAAATTCCAAGCCCGACACTCGAATGAAGTGTGTACCGTCAACCTAACAACACTCCTTTCGAGTCCGATGGTAGTGGAAATGAGCGTTTGGCGTCATTGGCCGAGATGTCCCTTACGGTGCAGGTCCGGCCGCCTTGGTACAGGTCTTATTACATTCGACGCACGTTGGGCGACCTGCGCGCCGGATGGGGGTGAAATGCTGATAAAGACACCGCAACACCCAGTCCCTGAGCGAAGAAAATCCCCGACCCAGCCGGGTATCGGACCCGCGCCCGTGGGACGGCTATCCGTCACGCTGACCACTCAGCTATCGGGGCTCGAGTCCGATAACGAAACGACTGCAGTTAACAGCGTAAGAGGCGATGTTTCGAATATTGGCGAAGCAAATGCTGCTATCCCAGTGAACAAACTGAATCAAAACTGGAAGACAACATTCACACAGGACATCCAAAAGGAGTCAATTGGATTGCCAACCAGCGCCGAAAACGTAAAGGACAAAAGACACATAGAAAACGTTAAATCAACACTGATGGATAAAAGACAAGGGACAGTAGATGACCCACTTCTGCGTGTAACAAATCTTACGTGTGCCCGTTCATTAAGCTCGATACGGATCACTAACTACATCCCACAAACCAAGCAGGGCCGACCCAAGAGACAATGCAGTGCGTAAGGCAATATTAAACAAGAAGGATTCAGAAATACCACCATGTCATTACTAAAAACAGACGAAACTGTTGCCTTCAATTTCAGGATATGCATGTAATAAACATATAAGCACCATCGAAGACCAGTGCACAATCTGGAAGACAATTTTATACTGGAGCCATAGTCAAGTTACTTAACAATGTGTGTACCCCAGTTGTTTCAGATGGAAAATTCAACTGTGTGCTGTAGCGAGGTGAATAGGAATTTTAATAAATACTTTAAAACATTAATAAAAGCACTTCGGCTCCAAGATACCTGGAAATGCTGGCATATCCCCAGGCCACGCCGGTGTCATAAAGTAGGACACCGTTTAGTTAAAAGACTATTATTGCCGCCATTAATGGCAGCAGCGCACTGCACTTTTATCACAAAGAGTAACACTCTGCTCACCATCATCTTAAAGATTATTTACAAGACGGCAATGGCGTGGTACCTGCAACAGAAGCTCAAATTAAGAAGGCTGCAAAGGACTGTTGCCTTCCGGGATGGCCGAGCGGTTCTAGGCACTACAGTCTGGAACAACGAGACCGCTACGGTCGCCGTTCGAATGCTGCGTCGGGCATGGATGTGTGTGATGTCCTTAGGTAAGTTAGGTTTAAGTAGTTCTAAGTTCTAAGGGACTGATGACCTCAGAAGTTAAGTCCCATAGTGCTCAAAGCCATTCGAACCATTTGGACTATTTACTGTTTCATACAGTAGTAAATATGAACCACCCACAAGCTACGAAATGTGGCACACAGAATCATACGCGACAGACATCAGCCCGGAATTACAAACCACAGGTAGACAGTGATTGGACAAAAACATGGAAACAACGCGAGAGATGCCTGCTTGAACATAAGCGTACACGTTAGCCAAGCCCTATGGTTGTGGTGCTGTATTTGACCACGAAAGGCACCCGTGAAGCTTCCTCAATATGATGCAAGTGTCTTTCGCTGTGAGGACAGTGTTCTGTGTGGTTGCGAGTGCATTACGTCAGAGCTAAGTGAATTCTAACGTGGGCGAATTGTTGGTGCTCGTTTGGGGGCGCTTCTGTAACCGAGGGAGATGAAGTGTTTCGTGTTTCAAGAGATACGGCATTGAACATTTATACTTCATTCAAGAAAAGTGGAAACACATCATTTGGTAAGTCACCACGTGGCCGAAACTATGTCCTGCTGGATCGTTACAGAATGCCAATGAAGAGGAATGTGATAAAAAAATAATGGGACGACAGTTTTAAAAGTCGGTGCAGAACTGAATGTCGCACTCGCGAATCTTGTCAGCACCAAAACAACAGGAACGAAGCTCCTCCACAGCAGGAAATTTCAGGGGGAGCTGAAATTTCAAAAACGTTCATCGACCGTGCAAATACCGTAACAGTAGAAAGTGGTGCGGAAGCCTTGGAACTAGACTACTAAGCAAAGCAAGAAACACATTTTGTCAGATTAGTCTTGTTTCAAATTGATTCCTACTTCCGGTCGAGCCTACGTCGCAGGAGTGAAATTTGGTAGGGTTTCAGTGATGATTTGCTCTGCCGTACTGTGGTATTCAATGGGCCCCATGGTTACTGCACAAGGTTGCATTACGGCCAAGGATTAAGTGACCATTTTGGCTGATAAGGTCCATCTCGTGGCACAGTGTTTGTTCCCCAATGGTGATGCCGTGTTCTATGACGACAGGGCCCCTGTTGACAAAGCTGGCATCGTTCAGTGGTGGTGGTGGTGGTGGGTAGTGTTTAACGTCCCGTCGACAACGAGGTCATTAGTGACGGAGCGCAAGCGTGGGTTAGGGAAGAATTGGGAAGGAAATCGGCCGTGCCCTTTCAAAGGAACCATCCTGGCATTTGCCTGAAACGATTTAGGGAAATCACGGGAAACCTAAATCAGGACGGCCGGAGACGGGATTGAACCGTCGTCCTCCCGAATGCGAGTCCAGTGTGCTGACCACTGCGCCACCTCACTCGGTCATCGTTCGGAACTGGTTTAGTGAGTACGAGGATGAATTTTCGCATCTCCTCCGACCACTACAGTCACCCCATGTCAGTGTTATTGGGCGTTTGTGGTTTACTTTGGAGAGCCGTGTCTTTGACCGCTATCCAGTTTCACAATCGTTACCTTCACTTGCCAATATTTTGCAAGAAGGATTCGCTTGAAAAACCATTCTGCGTCTATGTGACCACTCCAAAAGTTCACAATTTTGTTCCTGCCAGATGCTTCATCGAACGACCCTGAAGCTACTAGTACTTCTTCGCCGTTCACTCTCGAACAGAGCATGGGATCAACGAATATTTAAATTCTTTCATTTCTGTTATTTTCGTGTGATGATCATTTCTCCATATGTCAGGTGGGCGACAATTGTACAACACATCGACACCCACGGCACTCGAAAATGGGCCGTCAGCCCGCAATTCACCAATCAGGCAAGGTGTGATAAATGGTGTACTTGTGAAAAGCATCAGAGGTAGAAAACTGTAAAATGAACTGTAAGAAATATGCGGCTGTGATACCCTACATGAAGAAAATGATCTTTAATTTGAATATTATATTGCGCTGTTGTTGCTTTTTTGTGCATCTAGTCACTAAAGAACCTTCAAGAGGGGAAGCTTAAAAGATAGGAAGTGGTGTAATCTTTTCATCAATTTTCATTAAATACGATGATCACTTACACACAACTAAAGTTTCACGATACAGACCCGTGGGTCGCAATATTTAATGACGGTCTGCCTAGATCGCAGGTAGCTGTTTCCACTCGGCGCTTATCTTCTCAATGCTGCAACCAGCAACCGGAATTTAATGCCATAGTTGTTTAATTAATGAGCTGCAGGATAGAAGAGCACGCACATAACGAGGAACACAAATATCTTGTAAAGATCCACGTTTATTTTACCAGTGAAAGGCACTAATGTGGGCTGGACCAGTCACAGACAGTTTTGATCCTACAATAGATGTATGTTGCAATTAGCACATTAGTCACAGCGGCTTTACTAACAGTGCACTGAAATCTACTGCCGTGCTGTTCACTCACACTGATTGTTACCTACCACCTCAGTCACTTACAAATCACTGTTGAGATAATTTGTTATCGGTACATTTTCTTATGATTAACATTAGTGCATTCTAATGATGCTACCAGTCACATTCACGAGCGTACGGGTGACCTTTTCGCGACGTGCCTGGTTGTTGATCTCACGTCATGATATGCAAACGAAATTATCTGTTCTCGTGAATTTTGATTACGCAGTTTATAAGCCTCTCTCAATTAGAGTGTCCACTGAGCTGTGATCGAGTCCTCATCTGTTGATGTGGATGATTTTCCTTCGACGACATGACACAGGAATGCGGAAGCTATACTTTTCATAATAATATCCAAATAATTTTGGTGCTGAAACACGATGTAAAACAAACAGATGTACGGTAAGGGTTTTAATATTTTTGGCAACGCAACAGCTGCCGCGTTTTTACGCCACCCGTCTAGAAATGCTAGTGGCGTCCACAGCGAAAGGTCACGCACCACTCTACACAATCACACCCAGCCCTCTCTAGAGAGGCAACTATCGATTTTTAGGCGGGCAGCGATAGTATGGTAAGCTTACAAAATGTCGAGAGGGTATGTATTATCACCTAGTAAATGTAATATTCCGTGTTGACCAATGTTTTTATAACATACACTTTTAAGCCTTTCAGCTATTCAGCTATTCTGATTCTGCATCAGAATCTGTTAGATAAAGAGGCAAATGAGACGTTCTGCTGCACAAATATGCAATTTTATATTTACGTAGGGTGTTTCAAATTATTTTGTTATTCTCTCTAATTTACGAAACAATAAGTGAGAGAATATTTATTGAGATAGATAAACGTAAGAAACATTACTCTTTCTGCGGAGAAAAGAAAACAGTTTATGTACCTATTCAAGAGAATTACACCAACGAAATATACTTTTTTCAAGACAATGTAATTTTTAAAGGTTTCAGGAATTACTGCAACCAATCGCCGTTTATTCTTCAATTTTTATTCCAAATCCAGAATGAATAAAAGCTTTATAATTTAATTTTTATATCATGTAGATGATGTATTTTAACAAGTTGCGCACAAATCAGTTTAAATCAAATTTATAACAATTTCAGTTGGGAAGATAAAAGAAATCGAAGTTTTAGGGGCAGATGCAGCATTCCGTACACAACTTTCTGTGTTTAGATGGATTTTTGGGTGCGAATTGTTCATTTGAGGAGGTGTTCAAACTAGCGCTCATTCTACTGAATTTGCAACTCAATAATAAATAGAAGTTTTTAACATTTTACAACTGCCATTATTTTGAACCTTGCTTATCCTTTTAAGATATTATTTTAGAAAAAATGCATGTAGGAAACATAAGTGGACATAATGGGTGCTGTTATCTTCCCTGTTTACCCTATGGCCTAAAGTGTTTCCCTTCCTTCATTTCCTGTAGCCCTCTCTTCCATAATTTCGGTATAAATAGCACATGACAGCATTTTAAACCATTCCCTTTTAAAACGTGATAATGTGATGTATAATCCAGTGACTTACTTTACACGTCTTTACGATGTCAACAGTGCGTAACTAGAACTGTCAAATATCACGACGAAGCTGTTCATTGATTAACCACTTCTGAAGACAGCAATCAATAGCCGTAATCTGGACCTGTAGTTACTAAGCGATCTTCACGTAATAGATTACTTTCTTTTCTGGTAATGTTTAAGTACTAGGCGCAGGTTTCAACTTACTGGAAGTAGACTTCGAGACGCCACTACTTACGGAGCAGTGACAGGGATGAAAAATCATGTGAAATGTTCTAAATACTTATCTGAAAAATGCACTAAGCAGCATATCAGAGAACTAACTCGTGAGGGCAATAGCTCCCAGCTTTTCGACTCAATTAGCGTTTAATAGGGAATCGGTGATCATAAGAATGTCACAGTATCACTAAATAAGACTGCAAATAATAATATGTAGAACGTAGGAAGATATTTCCGATTGTCAAGAGCGACAGGAAACAGTTTTTGGATGACTATGAGCGGTCAACACGAAAACCGTTTCCAGCACTGATAATGATGAGTATCAAAGGACAAAATTCGTGAGTGCAGTGCGGTACGCCTAAGATATACGAATATATTTGCCGAGCAAGGTTATGACAAGTGTGAAAGACTCGCCGTCGTTCGCCAGTCACGTTAGAAAGCTGATGCGAAAGCAAAGTTTGCTTCACTGCAAGTTAAACGTACCCAGAACCCTTTAGACAAACAAAAAACGAACCAAACCAAATTTAGCGTGAGGACAACCACGCGGGAAGCAATAATCGAATTCATAAATAAAGTTCTATCCACCAACTTGACAGGAAGTCCTAAGAGTTTTGGTCTTATGTTACACCAATGTAGGAATCGAAACCATCTGTCGACTCCATGATCATGATGGGATCGGAACAGAGGATGACGGAGAGAAAGCAGAAATACTAAATCGCGTTTTTACAAAACCATTTCCCCGAGGAATACTGTGATGTAGTTCCTCCTTTAAAGATACATAAGAACAACAATAATCGAACTAAGTCACCATGGAATATGAACACGACCGAATTTGGTGAACAAAGGAAAATCCACAGAATCTGGCATGACATAAATTCAATTTTACGTAAAGTATGCGAAAGAACCTCTTTTCTAGCAACAGTGTCCTGTAGGTGGCTACAGGGGCTAAGCTTTTCTATAGATCGGACGAAAGCCCAGATCATTCCCGTCTCCAAGAAAGTTCATCGAACAGACACACAAAACTGTAGCCCTATGTCAATAAAACTTTTCTGGGTTTGTGAAAGCATTGTCAATATGTGACCTTTTTCAGGGTGTTATTGTTTTCGTACAACCATCCTGAAGAAGGTCACTTGCAATAGTGACCGAAACGACGGTAGTTTTACATATTGGCAAATTGGTCACAAACCCAGAAAATTTTTGTTGATCGTGACTATGGCCGCGGAAGCCTACGTTTATAAATAGCACTATGTCAAAGAGTTCAAATGGCTCTAAGCACTATGGGACTTAACATCTGAGGTCATCCGTCCTCTAGACTTAGAACTACTTAAACTTAACTAACCTAAGGACTTCACACACATCTATGAACGAGGCAGGATTCGAAGTGCGACCGTAGCAGCAGCGCCGTCCCGGACTGAAGGGCCTAGAACCGCTCTGCCACAGCGGGCGGCGCCCTTTGTCTCTGACATTGAGCTGTTACAGATTTTTGGAATATATTTTAAGCTCGCTAGCTATGACATCTATGGAGACCGAAATCGTTTTCTATATGAATTACCACGGGTTTCCAAAGCAACTATCGTCTGATATCCAGCTCGCTCCATTTGTCCACAAGACGCAAGAAGCAGAAGATAACGGGGCTCACGTTGATGGTGTGTCCTTGATTTGCAGACTGCGTTCGGTACAATTCTGCACTTTCGTCTAATGAACAAAGTAAGAGCTTGCGGAATATCAGACCAATTGCGTTAGTGCAGTAAAGAGTTTATAGAAAACAGAACATAGAATGCGATTCTCAACGGAGGCAGATCTTCTGACGAAAAAGTAACCTCTGGCGTACGCGAAGGTAGTGATCTAGTGGATAACATCGGAAGTTCTATGAGGCTTTTCCAGCTGTGATACACAAACAAGACGCAGCGCTTCAACAACCGTGCTGAAATGCAAGATGACCTTAAAGTAAGGACTATCAACGGGCTCTCAACATTTTCAAAAGTAACGTACTGAGCATAAAGAGATATTAAGGCGCGTTATTTTTTAATTACCGCTAGAAGAGGTGCATGTAGACCATACATAAATACACTACTGGCCATTAAAATTGCTACACCACGAATATGACGTCCTAGAGACGCGAAATTTAACCGACAGGAAGAAGATCCTGTGATTTGCAAATCATTAGTTCTTCAGAGCATTCACAAAAGGTTGGCGCCGGTGTCGACACCTGCAACGTGCTGACATGAGGAAAGTTTACAACCGATTTATCATACACAAAGAGCAGTTGACCGGCGTTACGTGGTGAAACGTTGTTGTGATGCCTCGTGTAACGAGAAATGCGTACCATCACGTTCCCGACTTTGATAAAGGTCGGAATGTAGCCTATCGTGATAGCGGTTTATCGTATCGCGAAATTGCTGCTCGCGTTGGTCGAGATCCAATGACTGTTAGTAGAATATGGAATCGGTGGGTTCAGGAGGGTAATACGGAACACCGTGCTGGATCCCAACGGCCTCGTATCAGTCGAGATGACAGGCATCTTATCCGCATGGCTGTAACGGATCGTGTAGCCACGTCTCGGTCCCTGAGTCAACAGATGGGGACGTTTCCAAGACAACAACCATCTGTACGAACAGTTCGCCGACGTTTGCAGCAGCATGGACTATCAGCTCGGAGACCATGACTGCGGTTACCCTTGACACTGCATCACAGACAGGAGCGCCTGCGATGGTGTACTCAACGACGAACGTGGGTGCACGTCATTTATTTCGGATGCATCCTAGTTCTGTTTACAGCATGATGACGGTCGCATCCGTGTTTTGCGACATCTTGGAGAACGCACAATGGAAGCGTGTGTTCTTCATCGCCATACTGGCGTATCACCCGGCGTGATGGTATTTTTGCATTGACGGCACTTTGAACAGTGGACGTTACATTTCAGATGTTTTACGACCCGTGGCTCTACCGTTCATTCGATCCCTGCGAAAGCCTACCTTTCTGCAGGATAATGCGCGACCGCATGTTGGAGATCCTCTGCGGCCCTTTCTGACTACAGAAAATGTTCGACTACTGCCCTGGCCAGCACATTCTCCAGATCTCTCACCAACTGAAAACATACGGTCAATGGTGGCCAAGCAACTGGCTCGTCACAATAGGCCAGTCACTACTGTTGATGAACTGTGGTATCGTGTTGAAGTTGCATGGGCAGCTGTACCTGTACACGCCATCCAAGCTCTGTTTGACTCAATGCCCAGGCGTATCAAGTCCGTTATTACGGCCAGAGGTGGTACTGATTTCTCAGGATCTATGCACCCAAATTGCAAGAAAATCTAATCACATGTCAGTTCTAGTATAAAATATTTGTCCAATTAATACCCGTGTATCATCTGCATTTCTTCTTGGTGTAGCAATTTGAATGGCCAGTAGTGTATCTGGGAGTATGTGCATGAAATTATTTAAAGTTTAATGACCGCCAAGAAGCGAATCGCTGATAAGGCTGTGCCTGGCAGAGATTCGCGGGAATAATCTTCAGGAAGTATACTGCACTGACAACCCTCGTCAGACCAATAAATGAATATTCCTCGTCAGTCTGCGCTCCGTGCCACAAAGGAGTGACAGAGGAAATACAGGCGTTCCAAGGAAGTGCAGCGCGTTTCGTTACGGGTTCGTCTGCTAAGCGCGAAATCGTCACATATACGCTCAGGTAACTCCATTGACAGACGCTACGGGGCGGCATGATGACGTGGTTTACTGTTAAGACTCCGAGAGCGCATGTTCTTAGAAGAGTCACACGTAACTACTTCCTGCTACGTTTATCTCTTGTTATGACCATGAACGTAAAACAACTTAGATTCGAACCCGCACAGACACTTCCCTTTAATTGTTCCTGCGGCGGAATTCACGACTCGAGCGGCAAATGGGGGCAGTGAAAGCGGGAAGTAAAGTGCTCTCCACTACATTCTGTGAGTTGTATCGCACAGTTTAGGTGTAGTTTTAGATGACACATAATGGTATTGTGTCTGGTATCACAAATCACATCTGTTTCCCGAAACTCCTTCACCAAAGAAGACGAAGTAAACATTCCTGAATTCCAATCAAGAACAAGTGCCAAGATGAGAAACATAGAGGTATATATCCATGGAGCAACGAAGCAGCTTAAATCACTTATTAAAGGCAAGGCCTCCTGAGGTTCCTGTCAGAGTGTGCTGATAAAATAGCTCCATATTTAGCAATTATATACAACCACTCGCTCACAGAAAGATCCGTACCTAAAGACTGAAAAATTGCCCAAGTCAAACCAATACCCAAAAAGCGAAGTAGGAGTAATCCGCTGAGTTACAGGCCTATATCACTAACGTTGATTTGCAGTAGGGTTTTGAAACATGTACGGTATTCGAACATTATGAAGTACCTCGATTTATTGACACATAGTCAACACGGTTAATATCGGTCTTGTGAAACACAACTAGCTCTTTATGCACATGAAGTAATGAGAGCTATCGATAGGGGACGTCAAATTGATTCCCTATTTTTAGATTTTCGGAATGCTTTGGACACCGTTCCCCACAAGCGCTTCTAACAAATAGTGCGTTCCTACGGAGTATCGCCTCAGTTTTGCGGCTGGATTCGTTATTTTCTGTCAGAAAGGTCACAGTTCGTAGTAATAGACGGAAAGTCATCGAGTAAACCAGAAGCAGTATCTGGCGTTCCCCAATGAACTGTTACAGGCCCTCTATTGTATATTAACGACAAAGGAGACAATCTGAATAGCCATCTTAGATTGTGCTGCCATTTACCATCTTGTAAAGTCATCAGATGATAAAAACGACTTGCAAAATGATTTAGATAAGATATCTGTATGGTGCGAAAAGTGGTAATTGACCCTCAATAAGGAAAAGTGTGAAGTTATTCACATGAATACTAAAAGAAATCAGCTAAATTTCGATTACACAATAAGTTACACAAATCTGAAGGCTGTAAATTCAACCAAATACTTAGGGATTACAATTACAAATAACCTAAATTGGATCGATCACATAGATAATATTGTGGGTAGAGCAAACCAAAGACTGCAATTCATTGGCAGAAAACTTAGAAGGTGCTACAGGTCTACTATAGAGACTGCTTACACCACCCTTGGCTGCCCTATTCTGGAGTATTGTTGTGCGGTGTGGGATCAGCATCAGGTGGGACTGACGGATGATATCGAAAAAGTACAATGAAGGGCAGCTCATTTTGTATTATCGTGAAATATGGGAGATAGTGTCACAGACATGAATACGTGAATTGGAGTGGCAATCATTGAAACAAAGGCGTTTTTCGTTGCGACGAGATCTTCTCATGAATTTTGAATCACCAGTTTTCTTCTCCGATTGCGAAAACATTCTGTTGGCACCCACCTACATAGGGTGATATGATCATCACGATAAAATAAGAGAAATCAGAGCTCGCGAAGAAAAATTTAAGTGCCCGTTTTTCCCGCGTGCCGTTGGAGAGTGGAACGGTAAAGAGACAGCTTGAAGGTGGTTCATTGAACCCTCTGCCAAGCACTTTATTGTGAATAGCAGTGTAATTACGTAGATGTAGATGTAGCTGTATTTTTTTTAATTCTGAAAACGATGCTACGTAATACAAGTAAAGATATTTGGGGATATATACCCTTTGTGCCGTATTTCAAGACGATTCATCCGAATTTAATAGACTATATCTTCTACATGAAGTAACCAGAAACCTTAGGTGAACGTTAAATGGCGAATCTAAACCAAATGTTTACCGTGGGGCCAGTTATAAGTGTGCTGTCGGGCAGGCTCTCACTCGAGCTTGCTCGTTTGTTCATATTGTGTGTTGAGTCGCGAAGGCAGTAACACAGCAAGAAAAGGCGTTTTTCAGTCTCAATTTCAACAGTTGCAATTCAGGTAAAGCTGAAGTTCCTAACTACGAGATGACTCAACGCTATATTGGCCACAATAAGCGCACGGATATCACATTGAACTATCAGCTTTCGCCTCAAATTACGTGAGATTTTTATTCCAGTGGGTTATAAAAGATTCCGTCGTTTTGCCTAGCTTTACACAAGCTCGGGCAGAACTGGAAGACCTCATGGAAACACCAGTCAATGAAGTATCTCCAACCATGCTTGCAAATTTCTGGTAGAAGGCTGGTTACTGTCTGGATGTGTCTCTCGCATCCAACTGAGAGCATATTTAACGTTCGTGAAATGTAAATGGAAGCTTTGGTCTTACCGGAACTGTAAAAAGTACCACAGAATTTTCAATACATTCATGTAAAAGACATCTCCTGGTAAAATTAATATGAGATAATGCATAAAACAAAGAGAATGTACTCGATTGTAACTGATAACAAAGTTATCGGTGAGAAAGTTGAGCGCAGTAAATTTCGTAAGTATTTTGGTGCAATAGCATGAAGTAACATCAAATGGGGCAATCACGTAATGTTTGTATTAGGGAAGGCGGCCGGCCGTTGTGGCCGAGCGGTTCTAGGAGCTTCAGTCTGGAACCGCGCGACCGCTATGACCGCAGGTTAAAATCCTGCCTTGGGGATGGATGTGTGTGATCTCCTTTCTTTCACAAACAACGGTCATCATACATTTGTCGAAATTCTTTGACAAAAATCTTTTACGTGACGCTAAAAAGAAATAGTACACTGTCATCACGTTTTTCGTCGAAGTTCAGGATGGCTGACAAGAACAACATGTTAGCATGTGCCGCATTTGCTTTCACTACGGTTGCATTGTGTGTGCATTTGCAATGGAAGCAGTGGAAAAATGAAACGTACTTGGGTGAAGCCGTGGGTTTTATTGCTATAAGAAAAGCACTGAGCAAAATTTATTACGAGAGCTGCATGTGGAGGACGTCAAGTCTAATATGAAATACTTACTAATGAATAAGTGTGCATTTCAGTATTTACACAGCAAAGTGGCTTCTCATATTAAAAAGCGTTTTACTCACTTGAGAAATGCTATGTGTGCACAAGACATGCTCGCCTCGCAGTAACACTGCGATTCTTACCACAGGAGAGAGCTACACCAGCTTACAATCTAACACTCTAATAGCAGAGGGCATATTAACCGAAATAATTTCAGAAATAAAGCACTGAAGGAGGAATGTCGGAAGGTAAATAGATGTGTAGTACAATACATAGACATTAAGAACTTTTTACTTTTGAATAATTTAACTAACAGAATTTGTGTTCCCGTAACTACAAATCTGATAAAAAGTACGAAACGATGAAGCACTTTTTAACTTGTATAATCCATATTTCAAAAATAGACAAAGTCGAAGGAAGAGGTAAGAATTCTTTTTTATTTTTAGGGTCTGTAATTCTCCTCTACTCCGGTTTACTGAAAAGCTGCCTGGATATTTCCAGATGTAGAGGTGGAAGGCTGTACCTGTGATTGTGGATTTAAAGTCACCTGCCGCGTATCCCACCTGCTCATCAGCACAATATTAATATGATGTCTTGTACCAGTTGCTCACCCTCCACCCTACTCGACGCAAGGTTATTAAAAAGAGTCGAATGAACACACCAACAAAACTTTACAGCCACATTTACACAGCAGACGTCAAATATCAGTAGTGATTCCAGCGCTCTAAGCGGTTGCATTTCACATTGGATTGAACAGAAGGCGAACGGCTTTTACGACAAAATCTAGGGCGAGGCATTAGATTTACTCGTATTTCTCTGACGAAATGCGAGATTTGCCAGAGTTTTCTACTACACTACAAAATTTATTTGACATAAATATCTTCCGTATATCTTTGACAAAGCTATATGACAGATTAAGACCGATCTAACCATATAGAAAACAGATGAAAATCGTTAAAAGTGCTGTCACCTTACTAGAACAGAAATTGCGGATTTCTCAGAAGTTTAATTCTTTGTGCGACACTCTTCGATCAGCCGACTTAGTTGTTGCGCATGTGATGAATGCGTACTGCTGCGAAAGGGACGTCGGCTACTCACAGTTCATCGGTGCAGTTGTCCGGCTTCTCCAGCCTGCGACCTTCCAACAGGAACCTGAGCAGGTCGTGGTCGCTCACCGTCGGGTACGGGAAGCCTCCTGCAACACACGTCACACACACTTTTGTCAATTATTGGTTCATTTTCATGAAAATGTGCCCAATATCGGATTATTGACTTGACGACGCCAGATAGCTACATTCCATAAAATGAAGCAAGATCTCGTGTAACTTGACCACTGTACTGCCTGCCATAAGGTTCCCCTAACTGGCAGGCAGCACCGCATAACAGCCACTCTATGAGGGAAACATATCAACAGCCAAACAGGTGGAGACATCAGATAAACACGCCGAAGATTCCAGTCGATTTATAGGAACCTTTCCTTACAGAGGTCGCCGCGACATATCCGGCCACGGATTCCTACGCCGGGTTTCTATTGGCTCCTGCTCACTGTATAGGCCCGGCCGGTCGAAGGCAGACGAGTCTTCGTCCGCTGCTAATGACAACAGCTATAGCACAGCATCCGAGAACATATCATCGAAGCCGCTGTACTGCATCGTCGATCGAAGTACCACCCGACCGAGAGGAACCACATCTCCGGCTAGATCGACGGACGTCTATATCTATTGTACAGCCAGCTATTGTATTGTAGAAGAATTTACGTTCAATAAACTGTTGGAGAACACAACAACCACTTAATTTCCGACCTATTACAATGAAATTCTTCTCACTGTATAACAGCCTCCCAGCTAAAATTTTCCCGAATGTGATGATGAAGACCCATGCTGCTTTACAGAGGACTAACAAAAATTACGCGAAGCGAAATTTAGTGTGAGGAGGGCTATGCGAGAGGCGTTCAATGAATTCGAAAGTAATGTTCTATGTACTGACTTGGCAGAAAATCCTAAGAAATTTTCGTCTTATGTCAAAGCGGAAGGTGGATCAAAACAAAATATCCAGTCACTCTGTAACCAAAAGGGTACTGAAGCAGAGGATGACAGACTAAAGGCCGAAATACTAAATGTCTTTTTCCAAAGCTGTTTCACAGAGAAAAACCGCACTGTAATTCATTCTCTAGATTGTCGTACCGTTGACAAAATGGTAGATATCGAAATAGATGACAGAGGGATAGAAAAACAATTAAAATCGCTCAAAAGAGGAAAGGCCGCTGGACCTGATGGGATACCAGTTCGACTTTACACAGAGTACGCGAAGGAACTTGCCCCCCTTCTTGCAGCGGTGTACCGTAGGTCTCTAGAAGAGCGTAGTGTTCCAAATGACTGGGAAAGGGCACAGGTGATCCCCGTTTTCAAGAAGGGAAGTCGAACAGATGTGCTGAACTATAGACCTTTATCTCTAACGTCGATCAGTTGTAGAATTTTGGAACACGTATTATGTTCGAGTATAACGACTTTTCTGGAGACTAGAAATCTACTCTGCAGGAATCAGCAGGGGTTTCGAAAAAGACCATCGTGTGAAACCCAGCTCGCGCTATTCGTCCACGAGTCTCAGAGGGCCATAGACACGGGTTCCCAGATAGATGCCGTGTTTCTTGACTTCGGCAAGGCGTTCGATACCGTTACTCACAGTCGTTTAATGAACAAAGTAAGAGCATATGGACTTTCAGACTAATTGTGTCATTGAAGTGAAGAGTTCCGAGATAACAGAATGCAGCGTGTCATTGTCAATGGAGAGAAGTCTTCCGTAGTAAGAGTGATTTCAGGTGTGCCGCAGGGAAGTGTCGTAGGACCGTTGCTATTCACAGTATACATAAATGACCTTGTGGATAACATCGGAAGTTCACTGAGGCTTTTTGCGGATGATGCTGTAGTATATAGAGAGGTTGTAACAATGGAAAATTGTACTGAAATACAGGAGTATCTGCAACGAATTGACGCATGGTGCTGGGAATGGAAATTGAATCTCAATGTAGACAAGTGTAATGTGCTGCGAAAAGAAAGATCCTTTATCATTTAGCTACAATATAGCACGTTAGCAACTGGAAGCAGTTAATTCCATAAATTATCTGGGAGTAGGCATTAGGAGTGATTTAAAATGGAGTGATCATATAAAGTTGATCGTCGGTAAAGCAGATACCAGACTGAGATCCATTGGAAGAATCCTAAGGAAATACAATCCGAAAACAAAGGAAGTAGGTAACAGTACGCTTGTTCGCCCTCTGTTTAAATATTACTCACAAGTGTGGGATCCGTACCAGATAGGGGTGATGGAAGAGGTAGAGAAGATCCAACGGAGAGCAGCGCGCTTCGTTACATGATAGTCTAGTAATCGCGAAAGCGTTAAGGAGATGATAGACAAACTCCAGTGGAAGACTCTGCAGGAGAGACGCTCAGTAGCTCGGTACGGGCTTTTGTTTAAGTTTCGATAACATACCAGTCAAGCAGTATATTGCTCTCTCCTACGTATATCTCGCGAAGAGACCATGAGGATAAAATCAGAGAGATTAGAGCCCACACAGAGGCATACCGACAGTCTTTCTTTCCATGAATAATATGAAACTGGAATAGAAGGGAGAACCGATAGAGGTATTGAAGGTACCCTCCGCCACACACCGTCAGGTCGCTTGCGGAGTATGGATGTGGATGTAGATAGAGCGTAGGGGAACGAAGCGGGAGACCCGGAGCACCGTACTTGGCAAGGTTCTAGTGGAGGTGGTTTGCCATTTCCTTCCTCCGACCGTAATGAATGATCATGTTGAAGACGACACAACACCCAGTCATCTCGTGGCAGCTGAAAAATCCCTGACCCCGCCGAGAATCGTACCCGGGACTCCGTGCACGGGAAGCGAGAACGCTACCGCGAGACCACGAGCTGCGGACTCCTGAGTGAGGCATAGAATCGAAATTGGCCGGATGGAAGTTCAAATGGAACTAGATACAAATTTTTGGGTGATGGACTATTTCCTGCGTACTGTGCACAGCCGGATTTCTTCCATAAACTCTTTTTGGGCTGTCACTCTTCTGACTGATTTGATGCGACCCGTCACAACTTCCTCTCAGAGTTACATCCAAGTATTTGATGTCGCGCCCCGTCTTCCTCTGAAGTTTCTGCTACCTCTCGTGACAGTTATTTTCCGACGTCTTAACTTCTACGATCCTGTCGCATCTTCTAGTCTCCACATATTCCTTTCCGTGCCGATCCTACAGAGCACCACCACATTTGTTATTATATCAGTTCGCTGTATTTTCCGTAACTCATTACGACAGCACGTCTCAAACGCCTCGAATCTCTTCTGCTCCTGTTTACTACACTCCACGATTTATTATCAAATAATGCTCTATTCTAAACGTATATTCTGAAAAACATATTTCTCAGATTAGAGTTTTTTATTTCAGGGGGAAATTTCGTCTCCGCTACTTGCTTCTCATACCCTTCTTGCTTCATGCTTTATGAGCTATTTTCCAGCCAAGATTGCATAATTTCCTTACATCACCAGCTTCGTAGTCTGCAGTTTTTATTTTAAATGTATCGCTCATTAATGTTGCTCCTCATTTCTTAGGCTTCCTTTCCTTCATTCTAATTTTATACCCTTGTTCATCAGAGTGATCATTGTACTTCTTTCCCATTTTATCTGAAGATTGCAGTGTGCTTTGCGAATTTTATCAATGTCTTTTGACCATGGATTTTGATCCCTTTCCTTAACATTTCCGTTATTTCCGTTGCTGCGTCTCCAATACTGAGGTTGAAAAGTAATAGAGAGAGAGAAAGAGAGAGAGAGAGAGACAGAGAGAGAGAGAGAGAGAGAGAGAGAGAGAGAGAGAGAGAGAGAGAGAGAGATATCGAATCCCGGTTTCTTGTCTATTTTAATCCGAGTACATCTGCCTTGGTGTTGTATTCATATTGTTACTTCCTACTTCATGTACATACTCTAATCTAGCCTGTATTCCTTTCCTAATTGGTTTTCTAATAAGTCAATTCCATATTTCAGGCTATTACATCTACCGTTCTCCACCTCACTTTTCCCAAGGGTGGCACTATTTTTTGTTTTTGTAGCCAGGTTCGTAGCATTCAGTGTCTACGAGTCACTGGGCACACATGGTGTTCGCGACCTCTGGGGAAAGAGACATACACTCCGGTGTGTCAGACCCACCATACTTGCTCCGGACACTGCGAGAGGGCTGTACAAGCAATGATCACACGCACGGCACAGAAGACACACCAGGAACCGCGGTGTTGGCCGTCGAATGGCGCTAGCTGCGCAGCATTTGTGCACCGCCGTCGTCAGTGTCAGCGAGTTTGCCGTGGCATACGGAGCTCCATCGCGGTCCATCGCAGTCTTTAACACTGGTAGCATGCCGCGACAGCGTGGACGTGAACCGTATGTGCAGTTGACGGACTTTGAGCGAGGGCGTATAGTGGGCATGTGGGAGGCCGGGTGGACGTACCGCCGAATTGCTCGACACGTGGGGCGTGAGGTCTCCACAGTACATCGATGTTGTCGCCAGTGGTCGGCGGAAGGTGCACGTGCCCGTCGACCTGGGACCGGACCGCAGCGACGCACGGATGTACGCCAAGACCGTAGGATCCTACGCAGTGCCGTAGGGGCCCGCACCGCCACTTCCCAGAAAATTAGGGACACTGTTGCTCCTGGGGTATCGGCGAGGACCATTCTCCCGCACACCGTTAGGCCGTCTTCCGCTCACGCCCCAACATCGTGCAGCCCGCCTCCAGTGGTGTCGCGACAGGCGTGAATCGAGGGACGAATGGAGACGTGTCGTCTTCAGCGATGAGAGTCGCTTCTGCCTTGGTGCCAATGATGGTCTGATGGTCGTATGCGTGTTTGGCGCCGTGCAGGTGAGCGCCACAATCAGGACTGCATACGACCGAGGCACACAGGGCCAACACCCGGCATCATGGTGTGGGGAGCGATCTCCTACACTGGCCGTACACCTCTGGTGATCGTCGAGGGGACACTGAATAGTGCACGGTACATCCAAACCGTCATCGAACCCATCGTTCTACCATTCCTAGACCGGCAAGGGAACTTGCTGTTCCAACAGGACAATGCACGTCCGCATGTATCCCGTGCCACCCAACGTGCTCTAGAAGGTGTAAGTCAACAACCCTGGCCAGCAAGATCTCCGGATCTGTCCCCCATTGAGCATGTTTGGGACTGGATGAAGCGTCGTCTCACGCGGTCTGCACGTCCAGCACGAACGCTGGTCCAACTGAGGCGCCAGGTGGAAATGGCATGGCAAGCCGCTCCACAGGACTACATCCAGCATCTCTACGATCGTCTCCATGAGAGAATAGCAGCCTGCATTGCTGCGAAAAGTGGATGTACACTGTACTAGTGCCGACATTGTGCATGCTCTGTTGCCTGTGTCTATGTGCCTGTGGTTCTGTCAATGTGATCATGTGATGTATCTGATCCCAGGAATGTGTCAATAAAGTTTCCCCTTCCTGGGACAATGAATTCACGGTGTTCTTATTTCAATTTCCAGGAGTGTAGATCGCAGCTCCGTGTCATAGAATTTGACTGCGTAGGGATGGCGAAAACCGTCCGGTTGAAACCGATACCTGTAATTTAGTTCTGAATAACCTATAATTTTTGGTATTTATTAAGCCAGAGTTACAACAGTTATTTTTTAATTTGTTACAAATAATCGAGTAAAAACCCTAAATATCAATTAGACATAGCAGCAGTGCAAACATTTTTGGTTTTTAAATTAATATTTTTTAAATGGGTGTAATTTTTATTCGTAGCAACCCCAATGCCTTAAAACATTGTGTTACAGAAAATGGGAAAAGTGGTCAGTGCTATTTTAATAGCAATGCTGCCAGAAATGAGCAACGAACACCTGGCGTAAGAATTGGTACAGCACTACTGAGACAATAATGTGATTGTTGCTATGTGGGCCGGCCTATTGATCGTACGCGGGCATAATGAGTATGCGAGATTTCCCCCACCTCGTCTGTGTGATAGTTCCAAGACGTCGTCGTCCGAAACTAATTGTATTACAGATTGACACAATCTCTTGTCTGATTATATTTTTCGAGGTGCGCTACCAATGAAGTACAGAGCTCCATTGTGTATATTTATTATTATTTTTATTTTATGGTCTTCACAGGACCATCCTAGTCAGTTGTACAAAGGATTTTACAGGTGTTTGTTATTCAGCAATACACTACAGTTAAATAATAACTCAATGATACCGTTTAATAATGTACTGTTTACACAGGGATTATTATAAATTATTACAGTATGAGGGGTGTTTTGCTTTTGAGCCTGCCTAATACTTCTTCATTCTTTTAGATATTTGCTTTCTTTCTTCCTCTGACATTACTTCTCCCATAGCCCTTTTATTGATCTTCGTTTATAGCCTGGTTTACGTCTTGCAGTATTCTGATTTTCTCCCTTTTGTTTTATAAGTAATCTACTATAATTGGGAGTTCTCTTACGTCTTTCTTAATTTCTGTGACCCATTTAATGTTATTCTTACTATTCCAAAATTTTTCTATTATAGCCTGGTGTTCGCATCACGCATCCAAAGAATGAGAATCGCCTCTTCTCGATCCCGCTCACTATTGGTTCTATTTTCTTGTCCACTGCTTAATTTGAAGCTATTTTCCAACGCCCTTTAACTTGATATTATTTATTTATGCAAGTCCTGATTATTCTTCTTTCTATCTTTAATACTTTGTGGTTTTTTGCTGTATTAGTTGTTTTGAAGATGGTTTCTGCGGCATAACTTATTTCTGGTTGCGAAACTGCTTTATAATGTTTTAATTTTGCATCTATGGATAGGCTTTTTTGCTGTGTGTGATTTGGTAATGTAATTTGTTTTGTTTATTTTTTATTCTATTTTTCCATGATGGTTCTTATTTAGATAGTTACGATTCCGTCTAAATATTTATATACAATTTTAATTTGTTTTTCTTCTGTTGGAATTGTGTTTGCAAGTAGTGGAGCAGCTAACATAATGTTATTGCATAACGTTTGTTCCGCTTCATGTAGTATGCCGTAATCAAGTTCGAACTAATGATATACTCTGTACAGCTTCTCCATGATCTGAAATCTTCTTGGTATTCTCTAACTCCTGTTCTAGTTGTTCCTTGATTCTTCCATATGGGATCTTGGGTAAAATCTTGTACGTGCAGTCTAGGAAAGAGATTCCTCTGCAATTGTCTGGACTGCCCTTATAATGGCCGTGGTGCAATGTTCCGGGAATTCTTCTGTTATCCAAGTTTTTGTTAGAGCCTTGTGGTAGACAGTCACCTTGTCGTAAGCATGTCTGTTCAAAAATTTCTCTCCTCAACATAAATTTCGATTTGATGTTGGCTAGAGTAAGGTAAGAAGTTCCTGACTGCCACTTGAATAATCCCACATATGATGAAAGCAATTGAATGTGGTGTGTTGAGTTTAGATGTTCAATTTGTTTATAAATGATATTGCCCTCGATTGAGCAACGTATTTTTCTTGTTGAACATGTGCTACAACTAGGTGATACATACACGGATTTAGTGTGTGAAAAATTTGCTGAAAAATTTATGGAATGAGCTGTTCCTAATTCTAATCCTGTTAGTCGACCTATTGAGAAAAGTCGAGAAACAGTTTTAGTGTTGGATACCGAACGTACTGGAAGACCACCTGAACCAAACGAACAAAATTTTTTCGATGTTTCTGCCTCTGTGCAGCAAAATTATTGCGCAAGATGGCACAAGAAAAAATTATCGGGCTTGCAACCGTGCTTTAAGCGGTTAGGCAAACACTTAAAGTGTCTCGGTGTGAAGTCAAAATCCGTTGCTGCAAGTGGTATATATCTTTTATTGATGCGGATACAACTCATACTTTTATGTCAGTTTCCATAAAGACGATGTTTCCACTTCTTGGGTCATATTAACACACAAAACGCGATTATGGTCAATGGAGAATCATCGTACTATGCTTGAATATTATGGACGAGCAGAAAATTGGAACGCGGAATAGCAATATCCAGACAGCACATGATTGGGCTTTCTGTTCTTGAGGAAACCGTGAAGACCGAACATTGTTGAATGATGCACGTTTACACTGGCCAGCTGAAGGAACACGAAGTACTCATTGTCTTAATAAAATGACGATACTGCACACAGATAACAATACCAAGCGTATTCTGGAAGCGTTTATTGGGGAACATGTCCGCTCATTCGTCAGTTCTTACTTCAGTAACCCCTCTCTTCTACCGGGAGGAGAAGGGGGCGGGGGCACAGCAAAATGTGTAATGTATAGCAATCGTCAAGGCCCGTTTTGTGACTTAAAAATTGAAATACTTGCTTGCGTGAAGCGCGGATCACCATAAGATCAGCAGAATTAAGTGGGTTCAGACTAGTATATCCACCCGTAAACGTCATTTCCAACGTATGTAGTAACTGCACACCAGCTTCCGAATACCCTGTGTTACAGTAATCTTTAATGAAACATTATGATTTCCCCTTTTCTTCTGGATTTGTACTTGCAATCTCATTATAAAAATCACTGAAATGTCTCATTTTGTCCTTATATGTATAATCAATAATAAATAATAACACAAATAAAAAAAATAATAATAACATAAATTTTATACCCCCCCCCCCCCCCCCCCCCCCCCCACAGTTCGTTAGTGGAAATAATCTATAAACAGCTTACGGGAATCCAGCCGGGTGACGTAGTGGAGACCATCGATATTTTGACAGGAGCACGCTTGTTATTTTCAAGGCGCAAATGCCATGCGAGACCGCCGTGTAAAGAAATTTATAATCTCGATATGCAGGACACTTGAAACAAGACAACACAAACTTCATGAAAATCATAAACTTCCTTGTACAGCGTTCTCTCGTAGCATTTATGCCTTGAAAATGACAGGATGTGCTCCTGTCGAAATGTGGGTGGTTGCGAAGAAGTCACACTGCTGCATTTCCTTAAGTTGGCAGAACGTTTATACGCTGGGATAATCTCAAATGAAAGAAGCTGAAGGTTTCACAGACGTCGACTGGCGTTCGGGAGAGGCACTCTACGACAGATTTAACAGCCTCACACGTCCAAACACTACGCCCCCCCCCTCTCTTCTGTCTCTCCATCATGCTCATCATTCCATTCATAAACCTGCATAGTCAGTTCTTCGTGAGGTATTTCAACAGCTCTGGCTAGGTTAATGACTCATACAAAAATAAAGAGTGTGTCACAAAAACACACCAATAGGAAAACAATTTATCACCCCAGGAGACATCACTCTAAAACTGTGAAGCAAATTCCATAACTCTTATAATGGCCTCAATTCGTTGAAGAAGAAAATCCTCAAATATTTTCAAATATTCCATATTTACTGACAATCGTTGTTCTTACGTTGTTATAGATGGGTGTCATTTAAACACCATTCATTGTAGACACGATGGATTGTCTACAGTATCGATAAACAAATCAGGCAGCTTCATTCAAGGTACGGTGATGATCACGACCCAACACATCAGACGCTTTCTGTCATTC
This sequence comes from Schistocerca gregaria, assembly GCF_023897955.1. Classification (NCBI taxonomy): domain Eukaryota; kingdom Metazoa; phylum Arthropoda; class Insecta; order Orthoptera; family Acrididae; genus Schistocerca; species Schistocerca gregaria. The sequence goes on from NC_064922.1 coordinate 200,615,157, forward strand.
TGTCTAATCAACACGTCGATCTACCTTACTGAATGTACTGCTTACTACCGATTCCTCTCAAACACAGCTTCACTGTCATGACTTACGACTGCGATGAAGGTTCACATGGCCATCAGGTACCAAATCTACGCGATGTGTTATGTTCAAAACACACCAACTTCAATAGTCGTTTGGTAACCACTTCCCCCCCATGATTTCTGAAATTCGAAAGGATTGATTTCTGTGTATTCTGTCTTATTTGATTTCTGTCTCTAATATTGGAATCCCTATGTACTCTATATCGACTCTCATTTCTGCCTTTACGCGTGAAGTGACAGTTTCTGCCCGTCGTAGTAGCCTTCATTGTTCTCATTCCACCAATGCTCTGGTTTCTATGTATTTAACAATGGAGTTCCTCTTTCTCGTTTAATGTCACCACATTATTTGACTTTCTTGTATACTAATCAGCCGTTATAACAACCAGCTGTTTTCGAAATCCTTCACCATTTATCCCATAGCCATTTCGCCTTGTCTTTTTTTACTTCCTTTTTATTTGATTTCTGAGTGACTTACGCTGCTGTAATTCTTTCTTTCCCTGAACTTTTTATGTGCTTCTTTCTATCGTCGATGATTTGAAGGGTATGTTCTGTTACCGACGGTTTTTTCGTAGCTGCCTTCCGTATATCTGTCAGTCGAAATTCAGTGACTGCACGTTTTAGAGATGTCCATTCATCTTCAGCTCCACTCCCTGCTGTGGTATGCACTATCGTAGCATCTGCCTTCTTTGGACAACTTCTGACTCCACATTTCTTAGTATATTGGCATCCCAGTTCTTTCAACGCTGATTCTTCCAAGTGATTGTCTTAAAGTTACCTCTACTCATCATCGTTACTAAATATGTTCCGATTCTATATCTGTCCCTGGTTATTCCTTACCGTAAAGTACCTGATATCTAAATCTCTGTCAGACCATGATGTAATCAAGCTGGAGTATTTTCGAGTCTCTAGGATTTTTCTAAGTATACTTCCATTTCTCTTGTTTGACCAGTGTATTCTGTAATAGTAGTTGAAAATTATTGAAGGTCTCAATCAGTCTCATCACTCATTCGTGCCTATTACCAGGCCCATATTCTCTCCTTACTCTGTTTTCTTTCCGTCCCCATACTACCGCGCTCCAATTGCCCTTCAATTATAAAATTATCTTCTTCCTTTTCATACTTAAATACCTATTCATTATCCTCATTTGCAGTATTTTCTCTAACTATTAATATTCTCCTTCTGACGTCGGTATGTATACCTATGTATACCTAGGATCTGGTTATTGGCGTTGGTTTGCTGTCGATTCTGAAAACAATTCTATTACTGAACTGTTGACCGCGGCTCGTGATCTTGCGGTAGCGTTCTCGCTTCCCGCGCATGGGGTCCCGGATTTGATTTCCGGCGGGATCAGAGATTCTCTCTGCCTCGAGATGACTGGGTGTTGTGTGTCTTTCATCATCATTTCATCCTCATTCACTCGCAAGTCGCCGTAGTGGCGTTAAAGAACTTGTGGAGCGGCGGCCGAATCGCCCTGCGAAGGGTCTCCCGGCCGCCAATGCAATACGCTCATTTTTTACTGAGTTGTTCACTATAGCTCACTTTCTGTCATACCTTCCTATTCATAGTAAATCCTATTCCCTTTATACCATTTATTTAAACCATTTTCTGCTGCTAATATAAGATTATGTTCATCTGACTAGAAATTAATATCTTCTTTCCACTTTACTTCACCTCACTGACCACCACTATATTAAACTGAAGCTTTTCATTCACGTGTTCAGATTTTCTAGCCTCCCTAACACGTTCTAACTTCTGACAGTCTACGCTCTGACACGCAGTATATTGCCCTTTCGTTAATTTTACAGTCTTTTTCTCATAGGTACCTTCCTCTTGGCAGTCCCCTTCGTAAGATCTGAATGGGGAACTAATCAGGAGTCTGTTACCAATGGTGAGATCATCATTATACTTTTTTCCATTACAGGTCACATGTCCTGTGAATACACATTATATGGCTCAGTTATTTATATTGGCCTCCATATCCTCTTGCTGCCGATCATTGCTGATTCTTTCCCCTTTAGGGACAGTTTCGTGAATCAAGAACAAGATCGTGACCCAAATCAATGTGCGGTGCACTACCTTGCGTAAATAACAATGAAAAAAATGTCTGAAATTGCGTGTCCCTGCTGTGGGAGAGATGGTCACTTCCACTATCGGAAAGAAATTCGAGAATACTCTGAATTCCTGTATATCCTTTGGTTCCATGTGCCGATTCACACTGGATTGTTTCCTGTATCCGTTGAACCCCAGATGCAAGAGCAGGGAGTTCGCCCAGTAAAGCATTAGTTTATCCCTACGCTTCATATGGTCAACATTCACAGTGGGCGCAGTTGTTTCGTCCGAGTCAGTGTAGATGTTCTTTCTAAAGTGGCGTCGTTACACAGAAGCATTGTGAGGTGGATTGGCTAAACGCTACTGCTTGCCAATGTTAATGTCCGCTACAAATGCACTTCAGCTTGAAGAATTAGAACCATCGGTTTACCTTCACAGAAAAATAACTCCTACAAAATTCGTAGCAAAATACGCCAACTATGGAACGCCACAATCATTGAGCAGGTTCGAGGAATGACGCTAAAATATTGCATCGTTAATGAACATTATTAACTAGCAAGATGTATTTTCTACAAACGGGTCCAAATCCATAAGAAGCGACATTCGACACTGAACCTTTATTTCAACATAGTAGCGACGGTGTTGTTGCTCAAAATTCCTGGTACTCGTACCCGGAACGTGTCCGAAAGGCTATTGAATTCCGCAGGCTTAGCGCAGGAACTCATTACCCTTTTTCTCTTTGTCACACGTTAGAGGCCTTTAAGATATCGCGGAAGTGGGCTTTCAAAGCGCCGCTCGAACTATATGCAGCATAGGCCTTCTGCCCCTGAACCCTTTTTCTGGAGAGATTCTGCTGTAGCAGAGAATGGCAACGAACTTCTGTATTCCTGAGATACTGCTCCCCCATAGTTCGCAAGAATTTAAGATTTCTTAAGTTTTTCGTTCCTTCAAGGAGAGACCTTGAATTACATGCAACTAGCTTACGTGGGTAGGTATATTTGAAAGTATGAAAATACTTGTCATTAAATGACATTGTATATGCACGAGAAATTCAGCAAAAACAATTGACAGTATACTTCAAGATGACTGTACATGAAATGATGATATAGCACACTCCTGTGAACACGACGTACCCATTTAATATTCCACAGTAGCGACTGTTTCTCGTTTCGTTTTCATGATTTTTACTAGACATTATTTATGCTAAACTGGTTCCGCCAACGGGATGCTGGTTTGTGGGGCTGATGAGCACAACTTCAAATCTTGATAGTTATCCAATTCTGGAGAGGAAGCACGAGTCACAGCTGGTGTGATTCATATTTGATAATTTTTGGCGTATATACCAACCTTGATCCTCCCCTATAATTTCTGCGGGTACTTGTACTCTCTTCTTCTCATCGGTGTCCACCTAATCCTTTCCACGTTGATCGTCGTTTAATTTTCAGTGCCTCTCTGTAACATTTTCGATTTTATCGTTTATCAGGGCCATATGTACGTTTTCAGAAACCGCTTTCTCATATTAAGGCTTATGTTTGCCATTAGCAGAGTGCTTTTGGGAAGCAAAGTTCTCATATCCTGTGCTAGTGTACGTATGTCGCCTTTTCTTCGTCATACCATTTTACAAGTCCTATAACTCTTCTTCATTTTGAGGGAAGATACATATAGCAGTGAACGTTGACATTGATATCGTTACAACCCGAATGTTAACTCCAGTACTGAATCTCTATTTTATTTCCTTCAACGCTCCTTCGATTTAAAGGTTGAAAATGAGAGGAGAAATACTGCATCTCTGTATTACACCCACTTCAGACTGAGGACTTTCATCTTGCCCTCCCATTCTTATTATTGGTTCTTGGTTACTATACATTTTGTGAAAGCGATGAAGGAATGTCGACACGTTTGAGGAATACTGGGACACTTTTCGAACATTGAAATTTACAGTGAAACTAAAAATCACAAATACCATTGTCTCTGCAACAAACGGATGGAAACAGACTGACTGAAAGATGTTTTACTTTTTCTATATAATATAGCAATAAACTGCTTTAAAAGTAGCAATTAAATCCTTTTCAGCACCTCAGTCGGTAGAAACACAATCCTTATAGGATCCCATTGTTGTCTGTCTGTCAAAACTCGCTTAAATGGTCTGGTCACTACGCGACTTAACATCTGATGTCATCAGTACCCTAGACTTAGAACTACTTAAACCTAACTAACTGAAGGACATCACACACATCCATGCCCGAGGAAGGATTCGAACCTACGACCGCAGCAGCTGCGCGGTACCGGACTGAAGCGCCTAGACCCGCTCGGCCACAACGGCCGGTTGTGTCTCAGACGAAGACCTACTGTCTCTTGGTGTCGTGAAAAATTACCCCGCTTTCTATAAAGCGCGTGCGTGAAACAGAGGAGTCTCGGCTCGAATCTTTGTCACTACATAGACTTCAGTCTTGGTTTTAACCTAACGTTCACCTCTTACGACGTCTGGAGTCGCCAGAAACAACATGTAGGTCGGATTCCATCTTTAAATTTAAGGCCTTTTTCCCGGTTGGATGAATGGGGTAAGTATGGAACACACAAGTCACCGAAATGGCCTGCAATAGGGAAAACTTGCTTTGGGACATTGAGCCACACGAAATAATAATAATGATTATTATATTATATTATTACTCGCACTTGTCCGGATTTTTCCAGTCATCAGCCTTCCGACTTGTTCGATGCGGCCTACCACAAATTTCTTTTTTGTGCCAACCTCTTTGTCTCAGAGTAGCACTTACAACGCTACGCCCCGAGTTATTTGTTGGATGTATTACCATGTCTTCCTGCATAGTTTTTAATCTCTAAAACTCCTTCTACTACTAGTGAAATTTTTGGATCTCTTATCATCCTGTACCTTCCTGGTTCCAGTGTTTTCCGTATGCTCCTCTCTTCACTGATTCTACCACTTCATGTAATTTTCAACATCGGTCCATAACACCAAATCTAAAAAATTTCGATTCTCTTCTTTTCCGGTTTTACCATTGTTCATCATACAAAACCATACCATACTGTGCTCCAGACATATATTCTCTGATCTTTGTTTCTCACTTTAAGGACGACGTCTGATAGAACAAACTTCTCTCGGCCTGGAATTCCCTTTTTCCCTATGCCACTCTGCTCTTAATGCGTCCGTAATGGGTTGTTTTGCTTCCAAGCTATCAGAATTCCTTAACTTCGTATATTTCGTGATCACAAATTGTGATGGTAAACTTCTCGCTGTTCTCATTTCTCCTAATTCTCATTACTTCTGTTTTTTTTCGATGTACTGTCAATCGTTATTCCGAGAATATTAATGTCATCAGCTAATCTTGTCCTCGTTATCATTTTATCCTGAATTTCACTTCCGCTCTTATGCCCCGCTTTTATTTCCGTCGTTGCCTCTTTCGATGTATAGACTGAAACTAGGGTCGACAGGCAGCATCGCTGACTAAATACTACTCTCAATGCAAGCTCCTCGTGGTTGGTCTTACATTCTAATACTTCCCTATTGTTTCTGGCACATCTTGTATATAATCAACGTTTCCCTAAGGGATACTCCTATTTTCTCAGCTTAAATCATCTTGTACCATTTTGTAGCGTCGAATACTTTTGCAAGTAGACAAATTCTAGAACTACTTTTCTAGTGCCCTCATATTTCCCAAACCCCACATGATCCCGTGTAGTACAGTTTCAGTTTCCTTTTCCATTCTTCTGTGTGTTACTCGTCTTAGTAACTTGGATACAAGAGGTTTTAACGAGATTTTGCAGTAGTTAGAGCGCTTATATGTCCTTGCTATCTTCGGGATGTTGTGCACGATACTTTTCAGGAAGTATGATGGTATATGTTCAGACTTATAGATTCTACACACCAGCTTGAATAGTCACTTCTTCCACTGATTTCATAAATATCATAGGAATGTTATATATTTATTATCTGTCACTGCCACCATATTTAATCAAAGTCCTCCAGAGCTCTCTTAAATCTCTGCCTTCACTGAGTATCCTATTTTGTTTTTAATGACTCCCATTTCTTCGTCAATTACTTCACCAGGCAAGTCTTCCCCTTCATAGAGGCGTTTTCACTATCTTCTTTCTTTCTCTCTCTCTACTCTGCCCTTAACAGTCGAACTTCCATTATACTCTTAATGTTGACGACCTTGCTTTTAATTTCACCGAAGGCAGTTTTGATTTTTGTATATGCTGAATCAGTCTTTCTGACGACGATTTATGTTTGGACTTCTTCACATTCCTGCAGTCCGGAACCGTGGGGCTGCTACTGTCGCAGGTTCGAATCCTGCCTCGGGCATGGGTGTGTGTGATGTCCTTAGGTTAGTTAGGTTTAAGTAGTTCTAAGTTCTAGGAGACTTATGACCTAAGATGTTGAGTCCCATAGTGCTCAGAGCCATTTGAACCATTTTTTTTTCTTCTTCACATTCTTCCTGCAGCCATTTTGTTTTGGCCTTCCTTGTTATTCAGTGTTTTTCTTTTGATTACATCCCACTTGGTTGACCTCCCTCAGAGATCTGAATGGAGAAATTATGACACTTTTTCAGTTACAGGCCACATTTCCTATGGATAAATGTTATGTGTTTGTAGTCTAGTTGTTTCAATTGCCTTTTGCGTCCTCAAGATGATGATCGTTACTGATTCTTTTGCCTTTTAAGAACAGTTCCCCACACGAAGCGCAAGAGGTTGCCCTAAAAGTACGACCGTTCACTAGCACACTCTAACGATGTCGATAGCAGAATGAGGGGACCCCCATCCTTGAAGTCTTCAGACACTATTGTTGATGGGTTTTCTTCGAAACAATGGCAGGGTTGGAACACAGGAACCAGGATGTTAAAGACACTACCGTTTGACCCTAAACAAGAAAAAAATCATACCGGGACATGATTTCGACACAGAGAGGTTTTCCATAAAAAGATCATTACAATGGAATGAATGGAGACTAACAACAGAAACAAGACAAGCTCTTCCCTAATCAGTAGACCTCAATCTAAACTAATTTAAATGAAAAAAATGGGTGCAGATTATCATGACTGGGACTCACAATTGCGACAAGGCTCGATCAGATACATCTGAAATGAATAATAATGATTCAGCGATTTTGTTATTTAAAAATTTTTCGGAGGATTAAATGTTTGAAGAGATTTCGGTATTTCAGCTGGCCCTCATAGACTTCGCGACATTTCAACTGGACACGTCCTGCCATCTTCAGGGGACCCATGCTGTATCTTCCTGCCATTTTGTCGATCGATTCGGTACGCGAGCGCACCGAACGGTCTTGTTTTCGAAACACAGCCCCAAAATTATTCAGTACGCATTTCGAAAGCGATGCCGAACGGTCCTAGTGAACCGAAACGCTGTTGTCAGTTTTCCTCAAGCCAACCAATAAAAAGCAACCTTCCTGAGATCTGCGCATGCGCACTGCAGCGCCACAGCGGCACGCACTCGATGAGTCCAGCAGCCGACACAGGCGTGCCATTTTTCACAGTACCGAAAAGCGTGGTTAGAGTAGTACTACTATTCAAATTTCGCTGAGCACAGGCGACGATAGAGTATTAGCTGTGTTCTTGAAACTGTCGTAAATGTCGTATTATGTCACTTCATTCGCATTCACATCGATGTCTTGTTTTGGATTTTACGTTTCGGAAAACGAGTTAGGAATGGAGTGTAGTACCACATTGTACAAATACATCTATAGAAACACACGAAAAATTCACCATATTTCTGTTTTCCGCCGTCCCTTAGTTGCTTTAACATTCGTGGAGGTACGTTCCGTCCATGCTACTAACTGAAGGCAGTTTGTTTATTGCCATTCGCGTTTCGCTTCCTTTATTCGTGGTGATGCTTCACAAATAAAAGAAGCGAAACGCGTATAGGAAGAAACTGCCTTCAATTAGTTACATAGATGGAACACATCTCCAAGAGCCTGAAAAATTGTTTAAAGAGATTGTCAAAGAATAAGAAGATGCATAGAAAGTGGTTGTAGCTCGCTCCATGAGATGCAAATGATGAAGTAGCCTACTTCCTTATATGATAAATCAAAGATTTCGTTCATAAAAACAAAATTTAAGAAATCAGCTTTTCGAGAGCGTGTCGCGAGTGCAGCTACAGAAGTTCGTTGTAGTTTATAACATGGATCTGATGAATCAAAATGTTTCATATATGGTGGTATAGTCTGAAAATATTGTGTGAGAACCTTTCATCTCTGTCTACTGTTGTTAACGTTTCGATCGCAGATAAATACTTGTGACAAACTGAAGTATAAAGACGATTGCTGCTAGTCTCACTCGCCGTAATTTACGTGTTACTCTGGATGTTCCCTCTGCGGTCCGCGTCCACCAGTTCTACTTCTGGGTGTTTCATCAAGTGTGTTTTCTGTCCATCCAACAAGATCGGAGGACTGCTGGGGAGTGTCAAAGACGACCTGGGGCTACGAAAACCAGGGATTTACAATATACCTTGTCAATGTGGCATGTCCTACATTGACCAGACGACAAGAACTGTGGAGATCAGGTGCGAAGAACATCAGAGGCACACTAGATTAAGACAGGTGACTAAGTCAGCCATAGCTGAACACTGTCTAGAACTATATCATGCCATGAAGTATGAGGATACCAAGATTCTAGCACAGTGGACAGTGGGACAGTGTTATAAGAGAATCCATAGAAATAAAAATGGCTGACGATCTTCTGAACCGTGATACAGAGTATCAGCTAAGCAGATCCTGGGATCCAGCTCTGGAATTGTAAAAGTAGCAATGGGGCCATCTGCAACACTACACAAACAGAAGAACCAGAGACATGGAGATGGAAAACGAGCCCCTATCGGACTGCCAGGCGCACCAGACCGAAGATGGAACACCCAGAACTGGGACAGAGGAAGCGCCTGCAACCGTTGGTGGAGGGGGAAGGTCATAGGCATAAATACTGGACCAGGTCCACTCGAGGAGCAGTCTCAGTTCGCACCTGATGAAGGTTACGAGCTACGTGACAGAAATATCGTGCAAGTACGACGCTGATATCCGACAGAATACGCGACAACCCAAGATGTCATTAGATCGCCGGGAAACCCTGAAGAGTTACAGGTATAAATGTCACTGTCAGTTGTTTCACACACAGTAATTTCATCTTTCATTTCTTGAACATATGGAAGTCACGAAATCGGAGATACTCGTTACTGAGAAAGGCCAACGTATAAATTTGCAACAAATATTTCAGAAGAATGCTTAACTTTGACGATTAACGATGTCTCAGATTGCATTGCCAACACAGAGAGGAAAAAAAATATTTTCGCATCGACAAGAATAAGTACCTACGTCGTTTGACACGGTAGTCCGTCGCCTTACCAACTTAGCTGCTACACCTTGCGTCTCAGAATTACCTTGCATCTTTTAAACGCTCTGTATACAGGGTGTTTCACAGTTCCTACTGAAGGCTTGGAAGAGTTGTACAAAGGACTTAGTGGATAAAGTTTCCGTAAGGAATCCATCTCTGCAATCGTACAGCTTTGATGTAAATTAAGTTTGAAGAATGGATGTCTATGAAATACCAACATTTTTTCAACGCCCTGCAAAATCACTTGATAAGATGTATGATGCCCCTTATATTCAAACCACATTTTATTTCCTTATTTACGAATTTTACAACAATTTTATATCACGCCTCCAGATATCATATAGCTTTCAGGGAGTAAATCGGTACTGCAAAACGCACACAGTCGGGAGTGAGAGTTCAGTTCCCACGTTGGATGAAGGAGCCGCTAGACCATATGGAGTTGTCAACGTACGGTGGTGTGAGGCGCTGTCGCTAGGTATGAGAACGCCTTTTACATCAGCAGCAAGATACACAGGTAAAGCACAGTTGCTCTAGTGTGGAGCAAATAAATCTTGCTTAATAATTAGGAGTATTAGCTAATAAAAGTAGTTTTTCCTGTACAGATATTAGAAGAAGCCTACGGATTGTAAGAGTTTTCTTACAGCAATATTGCAAGCCCAGAAATTGATCATCTTAATAAATAAATGAATAATGTTTAAGTTAACGAAAATGTACGAAATATCACGAGTGTAACAGCAAGACGAGAGCTGATAGGATGCCTTCCCATCTAGCTCTGTCGTAACAGCATGTTCTCAGTAAATTGTTCGTTTTCAGTTAATCTTTATTAATTGTGTCGATATTATCAGGTTGTCGCGTTTAATAAATAAATACATCACAATGGCATCCCTCCTGAACTTTATCCCGAATAATCTAGCTTCCCGCTTCTTCATCTAGAATAACAGGAAGCTGAATTGCACTTTACTGAGAACCCGAGTGCGCTGATACTGCATCGAGGGCTACTCTGCAAACCGACTCATTAAGGTAGTCTACACAACAAAATGGCTCAGATGGCTCTGAGCACTATGGGACCTAAACATCTGAGGTCTTCAGTCCGCTAGACTTAACTACTTAAACCTAACTAACCTAAGGACATCGCAAACATCCATGCCCAAGGCAGAATTCGAACCTGAGACCGTAACAGCAGCGCGGTTCCGGACTGAAGCGCCTAGAACCACACGGCCACAGCGGCCGGCTCTAGCACAACACTGCAAGCGTCTTCCAAGCAAAATGTCTCCCCTCTACGGGAATATACGGAATGGATGAAGGAATACAGGTTGCAGACGCATGATTGAAGACGTATGGAAGTTTTGGACTGGCCGTGACTCGTGCACAGATAGCCAAATGGTAAGGTGGGAAATCTTTGTTCGAGTCCTGGTCCGGCACAAATGTGCAATGAGGCCATTCCATTCTACAGCTGATTGTTGTCCATGTTTGCCATTCCTAACACATTTAATGTATAAGTTAGTACAAGAACGGGTTGCCTTAATCTCCACAGAATTTGGATGAAAAGGCACGGCCAATCATACTCTGCTGGCAACACTTCAGAAGACGACACCCTGACTTAGACAGCTGCGATCGACCTAAGTCGTTATGATAGCACATGACGTCCATGATATACATCTCTGATATTTGGTGGCCATCTTACTACGTCTCCATGCCAACGGAGTCCGAAAATAGCATGTTCAGGACAGAAGAGAGCGCCAATGTTCTACTACGTGGGTCGTTATATATATATATATATATATATATATATATATATATATATATACGTCCTTACGTCCTTGTTGGTGCTTCCCATGTTGGTTCTCTGCGCCGGTAAAGTTTCGAACCGTTCTGGCCCGTAGCAGAGCCGTAGTACAGCTCCACATTCGCGTCTACGTACGACTCACGCTACAAACAGCGCGCTGTTATTGAATTCTTGGGTGTAGAAAAAGGAACCATAGTGAACATCCATAAACGTTTGTGTGCAGTGTATGGCAATGATGGAGTTGATACGAGTACAGCTGGACGATAGGAAAAGAAAGTTACAGCCTCAGGAAATGCAGAAACAGAGCCCCATGATCAGCAACGGTAGCACCACAACTCGACAATTGGCTCTACAGTTGTCAGTCAGCGTTGTAAGTGCGTCTGCAGTGGTCGAGACTCTTGGATATTCAAAGAGTTGCTCACGATGGGTTCCACGAATGCTCACAGCTGACCACAAGATTCGAGGAAAGGCCATTTAATATGAATTATTGGAGCGTTTTGAGGCCGACGGAGAGGCCAGTTTGTCACGGATCGTTAAGGAGGACGAAATCTAGGAGCATCACTTTGCCCCGGAAACAAAATGGCAGTCCATTCACCACAAAAGAATAAATTCAAGACAACCCCCTCTGCCGGAAAAATCATGGAGACAGTCTTCTGGGATTGCGATGACGTTATTCTCGTGGATGTGATGCCAAGAGGGTCAACCATCAATTTAGAGGCATACGTGAAGACTCTGAATAAACTCAAGACATATTACTGACGTGTTAGATCGGAGAAGAATCCAGCAGATATCTTGCTCTAACACGATAATACAGGCCCACACACACCCGGGAACACATCACCAAACTGGGCTGGACATTATAGCCTCATCCACCCATAGTCCAGACCTAGCACCCTCGGACCTCCTACTCTTTAGGCCGCTTAAAGATTCTCTAGGGGGGGGGGGGGGGGGGGACACACTCTGAGGATGACAAGAGTGTCAGTCATGCAGTGAAAACATGGCTACGCCTGAAAAACAAGAGCTTTTACCAACAGGCGATACATGCTCTTCGACAATGTTGGCGTACGGCCATACAACGTGATGGAGAGTAAGTAGAAAAGAAGGACATGAACAAGACATGTTGATGTATATTGCCACCAAATTCTGACTCTTAACAATAAATATGTTAGGTTAGGTTAGGTTAGTGTTGTTTAACGTTCCATCGACAACGAGGTCATTAGAGACGGAGCGCAAGCTCGGCTTAGGGAAGGATGGGGAAGGAAATCGGCCGTACCCTTTCATAGGAACCATCCCGGCATTTGCCTGAAACGATTTAGGGAAATCACGGAAAACCTAAATCAGGATGATTGGAGACGCGATTGAACCGTCGTCCTCCCGAATGCGCGTCCAGAATAAATATATTTTGAGAAAAAAATGTGGGCATTACTTATTGACCGACCCTCATAAATTTCTATATAATACGGCATGGAGTGTAATTTTTGCATAAGTATCATAGATGATAATTATTTACACAAATCCATTAGGTTATTCTATTCACACATTCTATTGATTAAATAGCCGATGCTATGGATACATCCCAATGGTTAAATAAAATATTTCCATTAGATGGAAAACAGAGAAATAATTTTTAAATAATCTTATTACAGTTACGCACTATTTCTGACATTCTGTTCTGTCCATAGGCACTACTTTTTTGTAATGATTCACTTTTAGATCAACTGTATGTTCAAATGATAAGTAATTATGGAAATCGTTTCTCACTGGGTGACGTTGACATCATACAGCACAAACGCGCCCTCAAAATGGCTCTGAGCACTATGGGACTCAATTGCTGTCGTCATCAGTCCCCTAGACCTTAGAACTACTTAAACCTAACTAACCTAAGGACATCACACACATCCATGTCCGAGGCAGGATTAGAACCTGCGACCGTAGCTGCAGCGCGGCTCCGGACTGGAGTGCCTAGAACCGCACGGCCACCGCGGCCGGCACAAACGCGCCCTCGCCAGATCTATATAACGCAATGCTGCCAAGCCAACACCAGACTGGGGTCTGCTGGCTGTTCTGGACATGGGTAATGAATCTTCGATTTAATACTTTATTGTAAGTCACTGACTTATTTATGGAACAAGACAGTGCTATTCTGAAGATGGCCTAAGTCCAGAAGGAAACCGGTCATTTTTAATAAAATAACCAATGCGACCTAGATTACAAGATCACTTTTTACCAAAGATTTTGAATACATTACGTCATTTATATCTTTCTCTATGGACTCACTGACTAAGCTGAGACATTTCTGGAGGTTTAGTTCAAGTGGGGGTGGGGGGAGGGGGGGGGGGGTAATTGCAACGGCTGGAAGCACGAGAAAAATTTATCCGGTCATATCGCCGAGAATCCACGCACAAATACTTACCTTATGGTTAGGAGTGATCAAATTGAACACTCCCTCGTAATAAGCTAATCTGATTACAGAAAGTGGGAAAACAGAGTGCCTGAAATGTACCTGCCTGGAGTTCGATTGTGGGGACTTACCGAGAGTGCCGATCTCCCAGAGGACGATGGCGTAGGCCCAGACGTCGCTCTTGCTGGAGTAGAGGTTGTCGCGGATGGCCTCGACGCTGAGCCAGCGCAGCGGCACCTTCTTGCCGCGCGTGTTCACGTAGATGCCCGACCGCGACAGCCCGAAGTCGGAGATCTTGAGCGTCTTGTGCTCGTCGATGAGGATGTTCCGCGCCGCCAGGTCTCTGCACACACCAAATCACACCGACAGCTTCAATATGTGGCCCACCCGCTCTCGTGACTTATTCCAGTGAGCAGCTGAATTGGATGTATCCTAGAAGCTATAGCTAACGGAGTTGAGGACTTGGATTGTGGACTCCTTGTGGCATAGTACTCACTGCCGTTTCGCTCAATCACAGCAGGCCTTAGTTCGCGAACATTGGCCATACGAAAAGTCGAGCCGTTCTAGATGTGCTCGACAGAAAAACCTCTCGTGTATTGAGAAGCGTCAAGATGACTACGTACGCGCCAAGAAGACCTGTACATGCTTTTTGAACTCATTTAACCAGTCAGTATGTACAGATGTTTAACGGGAGAGGAATTTTATTACTACCGTCACCTGAATCCTACAGATGAAGCATAACTATCTGTGGATCCTTGCGAAGTAGGTACAGAATGAAGACTGGGGAAAGTCTGGAGCGTCATTCTAACCATTCAAATTTGAACATAATCTGACTGGTAACACTATGTAAAACGACCGACTGGACACGAGAGTGTCATCTTAATTTGTTTTCTAGTGTGTGACGTGCCAGACTGACCACTAAATAATTTGGTGGTTGGCTGATTCGGGCGAGGGCACCAAAGAGCCCTGTATAGAGTACATTGGGACGCCTGATACTTATAGATACGACTCTGCGCAGGTTATACGTACGTAAGCATCTTGTCTGATCACCTGCATCCATTCATGCCCACTGTGCTTTCCGAGGGACTTGAGAAATTCCAACAGGACAATGCGACACCCCACACGTGCAGAATTGCTACAAAGTGGCTCCAGGAACCGTCTTCTGAGGTTAAATTCTTCCGCCGGCCGCCAGATTCCCCAGACATGAACATTATTGAGTATGTGTGGGATGCCTTGCAACGTGCTGTACAGAAGAGATCTCCACCCCATCGTACTCTTACGGATTTATGGAAAACCCTGCAGGATTCATGGTGTCATATCCCACCAGCACTTCTTCAGACATGAGTCGAGTCCAAGTTACGTCGTGTTGCGGTACTTCTACGTGCTCACCGGGACCTTACACGATATTAGGCAGGTGTACCAGTTTTTTTGGCTCTTCAGACTAGGAATGTTTCGGAGTAGGAATATATCAGGAATGTATCAGAAACAAAGACTGCGCCACAACAAGACCAAAGATTGTTTCACTGTAACGTAACTTGCTCTCTCTCTGATGTGCATAGCGATAGCTTACGAAGATCGAAATGACATGCCAGTCGTACAAAGTGCGATTTAACAGTGTTACAGATCAGAACCGAAAACGCTATTTACCGAACAGCAACGTCAAAAGCCCCAACCGATATGAGATGCCGCGCCCACCTGTGCGTGATGTGCCGCTGCTCGAGGTGGGCCATGCCGCGCGCGATCTGCACGGCGAAGCTCTGCAGCTCCGCCGGGTCCAGCACGTAGTCGAGCCCGGGGCCCAGGCGGCCCGGACAGGGGCTCCGCTCCGTGGGCGTGGGCGGCGCGCCGCCCTCGCTGCTCACCAGGCTCCACTCGGCTGCAACACGCGACGCACCACACCTGTCACCGGCAGCTGTCACCGCCAGCACGCACACTCTTCCGATGGGTGGAAAACTGCGATACTAGCAGTCGGTTTTGACCAGTGACAAAGCACACATGCGACAGATGCCTTAAACAACATCAATTCAGTTCGTTGTGTGTCGTAATCCCCATTACAGATATAGGTCCTTTCTCGGGTACTGTATTTCTTCTGTTTCCGGTAAGTAATTCAGGATCTTCTCGTTATAACCATTTAGATGTTGATAAACACACATATTCGTAGCTGGCGTACGGCAGTCTCCACTCGAGCTAGACAGCTAAAGAACATTTCCCGATAGTAGCTTCCTGTTCTTTTAGATAAATATTTATTTTTAGCTCGTGTTGCGTATCGTGGCCGCCGCTGCAGCAGTAGCGCAGTTTATACCGTAATAACATCGGTTAGATACTGATAAATACACTGCTGGACATTAAAATTGCTACACCAAGAAGAAACTAAGTTGATAAACTGGTATTTATTGGAGAAATATATTATATTAGAACTGACATGTGATTAAATTTTCACGCAGTTTGGGTGCATAAACCCTGAGAAATCAATATCCAGAACAACCACCTCTGGCCGTAATAACGGCCTTGATACGCCTGGGCATTGAGTCAAACAGAGCTTGGATGGCGTGTACATGTACAGGTGCCCATGCAGCTTCAACACGATACCACAGTTCATCAAGAGTAGTGACTCGCGTATTGTGACGAGCCAGAAGCTCGGTCACCATTCACCAGACGTTTTCAATTGGTTAGAGATCTACAGAATGTACTGGGCAGGATAGCAGTCCAACATTTTCTGTATCCCGTACAGGACCTGCAACATGCGGTCGAGCATTATCCTGCTGAAATGTAGGGTTTCGCAGGTATAGAATGAAGGGTAGAGCCACGGTTCGTAACACACCTGAAATGTAACGTCCACTGTTCAAAGTGCCGTCAATGACAACAAGAGGTGACCGAGACGTGTAACCAATGGCACCCTATCCAATCACGCCCGGTGATACGCCAGTATGGCGATGACGAATACATGCTTCCAATGTGCGTTCACCACGATGACGCAAACACTGATGCGACCATTTTGATGCTGTAAACAGAACCTGGATTCATTCGAAAAAATTACGTATTGCCATTCATGCACCCAGGTTCGTCGTTGAGTACACCATCGCAGACGCTCCTGTCTGGATGCAGAGTCAAGGGTAACCGCAGCCAAGGTCTACGAGCTGATAGTCCATGCTGCTGCAAACGTCGTCGAACTGTTCGTGCAGATGGTTGTTGTCTTGCAAACGTACCCACCTGTTCCATCAGGGATCGAGACGTGTCTGCACGATTCGTTACAGCCATGCGGATAAGATGATTGTCATCTAGACCGCTAGTGATACGAGGCCGTTGGGATCCAGCACGGCGGTCTGTATTGCCCTCCTGAACCCACCGATTTCGTATTCTGCTAACAGTCTTTGGATCTCGACCAACGCGAACAGCAATGTTGCGATATAAATAAACCAAAATAGCGGTAGGCTACGATCTGACCTTTATCAAAGTCGGAAACTTGATACTGCGCATTTCTCCTCGATGCACAAGGCATCACAACAACGTTTCACCAGGCAACGCGAAGGAACTGCTGTTTGTGTATGAGAAATCGGTTGTAAACTTTCCTCTTGTCAGCACGTTGTAGGTGTTGCCACGGGCGCCAACCTTGTTTGAATGTTCTGAAAAGCTAATCATTTGCATACCATAGCATCTTCTTCCTGTCGGCTGAATTTCGTGTCTGTAGCACGTCATCTTCCTGATGTAGCAATTGTAATGGCCAGTAGTGTAACAAGAATTAGGCTCGCGATGTATAGAATTGTTACTTGTCATTACCTCTGTGGTCCTCTCCCAACTTTACAGAGGCTTCACTATAAACCGTTCACTTCTGTTATTCCTTTAATGTAGCAGATAGCACAGAAATGGCTTAGATGTTGAGATTCGTTCCAGAACGAATTTCTCATTTGTCATCAGAGGTTCTGGCTTTGATTTCTGGCCCAGCACACAGTTTTAATCTGCCACGGAATTACAAAGTAACACTGTTTATGATGTAAAGTGAATGATTCATTGAGGGAAATGTGTTTGGACCACTACTAGAATGACTGCCGTTATTATTTCAAATGGTTCAAGTGGCTCTGAGCACTATGGGACTTAACTGCTGAGGTCATTAGTCCCTTAGACTTAGAACTACTTAAACCTAACTAACGTAAGGATATCACACACATCCATGCCGAGGCAGGATTCGAACCTGCGACCGTAGCAGCACCGCGGTTCCGGACTGAAGTGCCTAGAACTGCTCGACCACATCCGCCGGTCATACAAGCGACAAATGCCTTAAACAACATCGATTCAGTTCGTTCTGTTGTAGTATGGGTCGTAAAACCCCTGTTTCCGGTAAATAGTTCAGGATCTTCGTGTTATAACCATTTAGATGTTGATAGGCACACATATTCGTAGCTGCATGCCGCAGTCTCCCCTGGAGCTAGATTACTAAAGAGCATTTTCCGACAGTAGCTACCTTTTCTTTCAGACAAATATTTGTTTTTAGTCCGATTTGCGTGTCGTGGCCTTCGCTACAGCAGTAGAGCTGTTTATACAGTAATCGCTTCGGTTAGTTTCCGATAAATAGTTAAAATTTTTCTTGTCAAACACTTTTGGATTTACTGCTGCACATACTAGGTTGATTCAAAAGCCATGCCCCACAGGACAAAGCGTATATCGGTGGTTCAATAGCCTTAGCCCACGGAACAAAGTCATATTCAGAGATGTTACAGGAACGAGCATTCGAAGAGAAAACATCTGATATAAGATGCATACCTCAAGAGCTATGAAAACTTTATTTGTGAAACAAATCTCTTCTACTGGAATCTTTGCCCTTTCCGTATTTTCGGAAGTTGTAGTATGGATCAAAACTAGGAAAACAGTCCGGTGAACATGGGCTTTAGAGTGTATACCGTAAGAGCTATGAAAATTTGTTCATCTTCGCTACTGTAAAATACACCTGTTCTACTAGACAAACGCTCTTAGCTCTTAAGGTACGCATCTTAAGGCCTATTTTTGCGACTCAAGTTTTTTCTTGTTTTGGTCTCTTCTGCCCCATTCCAACATGTGGAAAGAAAAAAATTTCGATGTAAATACTATCTCAGATGTGCAACAAGTTGTTGTTGACACCGTACCACACAAGCGACTGACACTGTACCACAGAAGCGGCATGTAGTGAAATTGCGTGATTATGGAATATCGTCTCAGTTATGTGATTTCCTGTCAGAGAGGTCACAGTTCGTTGTAATTGACGGAAAGCCATTGAGTGATTTTTGGCGCTCCCCAAGGTATTGTTATAGGCCCTTTGCTGTTCCTTATCTATATAAACGATTTGGGAGACAATCTGAGCAGCCATCTTCAGTTGTTTGCTGATGACTAATAAAATCATCAGAAGATCAAAACAAACTGCAAAACGATTTAGAAGAAATATTAGAATCGTGCAAAAAGTGACAGTTGACTTTAAATAACGAAAAGTGTGAGGTCATCCACATGAGTGCTAAAAGAAACGCGTTAAACTTCGGCTACAAGATAAATCAGTCTAATCTAAGAGCCGTAAATTCAACTAAATATCTAGGTATTACATTTACGAACAATTTAAATTGGAAGCAAAACACAGAAAATGTTCTGGGGAAGGCTAACCAAAGACTGCGTTTTATTGGCAGGAGACCTAGAAAATGTAACAGACGTACTAAGGAGACAGCCTACACTAAGCTTGTCCATCCACTTTTAGAATACTGCTGCGCGGTGTAGGATCCTTACCAGGTAGGACTGACGGAGTACATCAAAATAGTTCAAAGAAAGGCAGCACGTTTTGTATTATCTGGAAATATGGGAGAGATTGTCACAGAAATGATACCGGACTTGGGATGGACATAATTAAAAGAAAGGAGAAATTCCAATCACCAACTCTCTCCTCCGAATGCGAAAATATTTTGTTGAGACCGACGTGCATAGGGAGGAATGATCAGCAAGATAAAATAAGGGAAATCAGAGCTCGTACGGAAAGATATAGGTGTTAATTCTTCCCACGCGCTATACGAGATTGGAATAATAGAGAATTGTGAATGTGGTTCGATGAACCCTGTACCAGGCACTTAAATGTGATGTAGGTGGATCGATGTTCCGGGGTGGCATTACATGGCGCCATCGTATAAATGTCGTGGTTGTTGAGGGCATTCTCACTTCTCTATGACACAAGGACGAGATTCTACAACCAGTAATGGGACCTCATCGGCAATATTTCGGTGACATCTTCATGTTGATGGTTGATAACTGAAGCACTCATCGTGCTGTTCTCGAGACAATGCACCTTCAGCATCCTAGGGCCACCAGAATAGAGTGTCTGCGTGCTGCCTGTGCCTCGTACATGAACTCAATCGAACTTGTGTGCTGTCGATTAGTACGACCTGTTTGTGGACGTCGACATCGGCCTCGTATTGTCCGCGGCTTAGCAGAATCCTCATTGAAGAGTGGGGCAGTATGGACGAAGGCGGGCTTGATGCTCTCATCAATGGTACGCCACGACCTACTCAAGCATACAGCTGAGTAAGGGGACTTTCCACCACATACTGACGATGTTCAGCAGTGTTGTGAAAAAAACCCACTTGTTAAATGTACGACGCTTTCATTACACAAATGTTTTTCTTTTTGATCTGGTGATCTCAACTCATTGCAAATGAGTATGCACGCAAGCTTAATAACGAATTCTTGATTCTTTGTGCCATGCATTTCGAAAATAAGGAGAAGCTGCAAGGCTTTTGTTGATATATGTATACCGCTGTGTGATATTTGAGGAGAACTGAAGGCAGATTCTGCTGTTAACTCGTAAATACTGCACGA
This sequence comes from Schistocerca gregaria, assembly GCF_023897955.1. Classification (NCBI taxonomy): domain Eukaryota; kingdom Metazoa; phylum Arthropoda; class Insecta; order Orthoptera; family Acrididae; genus Schistocerca; species Schistocerca gregaria. The sequence goes on from NC_064922.1 coordinate 200,635,650, forward strand.
TTAACGCGTGCCCACTTACTGGCCCCCACTGCACGGCTTGGAGTGATAGTTTTCAGACCTATATGGCGAGCTTTCTAACTTGTGACTCTGTAATGTGGGTGATTTTCGATGCACGCTAGAGAAACGAGTTTGCAAAAACTCATCCGAATATTAGGGCAATTTAAACTAGCGACGTTCCCATTCAATGACTTTTTTCATTATTTTCTGGGATAGTCTTTTTTTGTGCAAATGCTTCACGTGTTGTGGCTTTTTTATATCTTGTACTTTACGCATAAATATTGTGTATGCCATGGCGGCTTAGCTCAGTCCGGAACCGCGCGACTGCTACGGTCGCAGGTTCGAATCCTGCCTCGGGCATGGATGTGTGTGATGTCCTCAGGTTAGTTAGGTTTAAGTAGTTCTACGTTCTAGGGGACTGATGACCTCAGATGTTAAGTCCCATAGTGCTCAGAGCCATTTTTGAACCATGGTGGCTTAACTATTTTTTGGAAGCAATTTTATGTTTTTCTAATCATACATTCTCCAAAACAGTATAATTTCCTTGCCTTTATTTATCTAGCCGTGGCGTTTTCTCGCGCGGGTTGCAGTTTGCAGTCGGTGTGAAACTATTCCAGATCTTAACCTTCAGCAGAGCTAATAACTTTTTCTACAATTAGGCCTGTTTCTACGATTCACGTTGTGTCATTCAGAAAATACTGTGAGCAGAAGGGCCCGTCTTTCCATGCATGTTTCTTTCAGAACAGAAAAGTGAGTTGCTGCAGCTACAGAGCGAGATTACCTTACGCCTAGCCTTTTTAAAAACCTGGCCCAGCGTGCCTGAACGAAGCAACTGCGATATAAGCACACTTGCTTCTACATTGCTCACGTAAATTCCGCTGCTTCTTACAATTTGTTTGGTTCACTCAAATCAGTTAACTATTTGCTGCTTCCATTATAAATACGTTTCGTAAAGTAAATCTCTTCTGTTCTTGTTCAAATTTCACTAAAGCTGCAGTGAGACCACTTTACTATACGCATTAATATGTCGAAACACTATATATGAGACGCCTTACAATTTCAGTGAACATTTAGGATATAGATTTGCATGTAATCCGTATTGCACTGACGAGCAGACAGCTTACATGGTCAAATCCGACGATTAGTGTCGGAACTCCATACTGTAACGAAAGAACAGTACAAACGCAAACTGAAAATATCTGGCGGAAACCCCTCGGTCCAACAGTAAGAGACTGAAGCTTTACTGCCAAAAATAATTGTTGCGTCCCATGAAGTCCGCTTTTAATTTAACGCACAGGTAACGCTTAAGCTGAATGTACAATGTTCTGGGTAACTAGGCTAAGTCCTCTTCTTCTATGGTATGCGGCCGTTCGATCTCCCTGCTGGGATTTTTATTCCTGAGTCCAGCACTGGCTGAACAGTGAAGAATCCTTGAGAAGTTTCCAGCAGAGGAACCGAAGCGTCGAATGTGGATGAAGAATTTGGAAGAGAAAAATGACACGATCTAATAACCCAGAAGATTTTACCTTAAATGCCTTACAGTGCTAACATCATTGTGTGCTGCCTAACTTCACCAAGTAATGTGCAAATCCAGCCCCATAAAACAAGGCGTACATTTTTTTTTAACTTTCGTATGAGCTATACCGATCCGTTACCGTCTCAGCAGCGTGCCTGCGAATTTCTTCGTGGTGTGCTGCATGCATTAAGAAGCCTCTTACCAGTCAATACTTTCATTTAGACAAGGTGAGCCATAAATTTCTTTTTCCCCATTTCGAGTCAGTACCTTCTCCTTTGCTATTCGACGTACATATTTAACCAACAGCATTATTCTATAGCACTGTATTTCAGAAGCTTCTGTTTGAGTGAATTTCCTACCGTTCACCTTTCACTTCCATAGAAGGCTACAAGCCACACAAATATCTTCAAAAAAAACTTTCTAGATTTATATTAGACGTTAACGAATCCATCTTCTTCACGAAAACTTTTCTTGCCATTGCCAGTCTGCAGTTTCTCTCTACCATACTTCGGCCATGAGGGTTAATCAAAAACTTTCCGTCGGAGGCTGTATTAACCTCTCGCCCACATTTCAGTGCTTATACAGCCGCATATCAGTTTCGTTGCGCTGCAGATATGCGCCAGCTAAGCTCTCAAATGGAAAAGTTTTGATCGCCTCCTGAATTTTTCTGCCCCAATATAAAACTTACTTCTTTTAGTGCCTCATTTTCTAATCTAATTCTCTCAGCTCGCCTGATTTACTTCATTACATTTCCTACTTTCATTGATGTTCATTTTGAAATATCTTTTCAAGACATTCCGTCGAACTGCTCTTCCAAGCCCTTAGCTGTCTCTGACAAAATCACAATGCCGTCGGCAATGAGCAATATTTTTATTTCTTGCCCCTGAACTTTAATGACACTTACACATTTCTCCTTGCTTTTCTTCAGTGCTTACTCAGTGTACAGACAGAATAAAAAGTTTCAAAAAACACTTCACGCCCTGTATTTTGTCCCTGATACGTCCAAAATTTCAAAGAGTGCAGTCGAGTCTATTATTGGCTAAATTTTTCCCCTAAATCAAGAAATGCTATAAACGTGCATTTGCCAGTCTTCAATCTGCCTTCTAAGATAAGTCGCAGGGTCATTACTGCCTAGCGTGTTCCTCCAATTCCCAGGAACTCAAAATGATGTTCCCGGAGGTCAGCTTCTACCAGTTTTTCCACTCTTCTGTAAATAATTCGTATAAGTATTTTGAACCGTGCCTCGGCAATATTCACACACGTCAGTACGTACCTTCTTGGAATTGGAACCATTACATTCTTCCTTACGTCTGACAGTATTTCGCTTGTGTCACACGTCTTGCACATCGGGTGCAATAATTTTGTCATGGCTGTCTCTGCCAAGGACGTCGTATCTCTGAGGGAACGTCGTCTGTGTGCTCCAGCGACCTTGTTTCCATCACAAAGGTCTCTCAATGCTCTCTTTAATTGTTCTTGCAGTATCATATTCCCAGTCTGATTTCCATCTGCTTCAAACGACTGCAGTATCGTACTTGAATTATTTTCAGATTTGTTATGGACTCTGTATGTGTTTGCACTTTCGTTAGTCAGAAGGTTCTACAGATTTTACGCGTTCCAGAATAAATATGTGATTCTGCCTGACAGTGAGAACTATGTTTTCGAAGTTCAAATATGAATGTATTCATCGTGAAACCAATACGGTTCTGAAGCAAGCACGTCAACTTATGTGCAGTATGTATTTGACCAACTCCCATTCACGGAAGAGAAGGTGGATTTCGTACGCTCCTATTGTCACGGAATGAGGAAAGAAGAAATCTGTGGACACTTACAGTAAGCAGAGTTAACTTGTGTTAACGTGCCACAGCAATGCCTCTGCGACGAGCATGGCGTCGTCGCTGGCGGAGCAGTGTACGTGTGTATCTCAGTTTGAAGGCTATTGATATTGACCTTGCTATTCAATTTAATAAACAGCAGTTGATTGGAGGTCCGAATGTATTTCGTGGACTCCATCTGAACTTTACCACTGATGTACAAGCAGTGTTTGGAGGTAGTACTTGGCTCCAAGCATGCCATTTGTTTTGAGTACTAGAAAGAAGATGAAATTAAATGCTGATGAGTAACTCTTTATATGGGCCAAAGTTGGTAATGGAAATTGTAAAATAAAGATCAACGGCGATTGTATGATTTACTATAGACAATAAAAATCCTTATCTCCTTTCCTTATTTCTTTTTTAAAAAACGAATGATTGAGGTGGTTATGGGTTTCCAGCTGACTAGTAAATTTCTCTGTAGACGCTATTATACTTTTAGAACAACTTCCTCACAAGCAGAGTTAGATAACAGCTGTAAGGGATGCCTGTCGTTATAAATATTCGCCTGTTTCCTTTATTCATATTCGGTCATAAAGTTACATGTGACTGCTTTCGCTTGTTCCTCTAGACGTCATTCGCACCATCGAGTATTTCAATTAAGTGATTTTTGGACGTACTACGTTCATTTAAAATTTCTTGCATATGACAAACAGGCTTTACGAAACCTATAGGCACCAGACCTTGCTGTTAACGTAAAATCTCGCTAATTTCTTTGCCTGGGTGTTCTAATATATGTTATTACGTTTCGGAACGCCATGCTTTGTTCCGTTTCGCTATTACCATAAACTGTTGGGCGGACCAGTTGTTGGCACATATTTTTCGCATTTGTAGCTGCTTCCTTAGACGTCTGGATAGCTGTGCGTGCTAAAGCGCCGTTTTCGAAACGGGGAGGGGCCTGACCCGCACTGAACGCGTCCAGTGAACACCCACGAGGGACGATGCGCTGGTTAGCCTGGATGTCGTTATTTGGAGGTTTTTCACATCCCACGTATTGAATATCGCCCTGGTAGCCTATTCCTGACAAATTCACACGATTCACAAACATTTAGCAAATTCTCGCTCACTTTCACACGGCTAACACCACATGCAGACAGTTGGGTACACGTATTCCGTCTCGTGGGATAACGGGGTAGCGATAGGAAGAGCATCTGGCCAGCCCTTAAATTAAACATCTCAAATCCGTTTATAACCAAGCATACATTGCACCGATGCGGGACAAAGACACAAGAAAAAGAAGAGGAAGATTTTCTGCTGGTTGCTTGAGCACATTTTAAATTAACTAAGAGCACATTTGAAGATTTGTTTGCTGTACAAATTGTCTTAGCAACATATTTTAGTCTCATGCCACACTGCACCTGCTGATGCGCTGCGTAAATAAGACAGTGATCTTTCTTGTGGTATATTATTCTTGTAAATTTTTCTTAGTTCTTTATATTGCGATATAGTTTGGTATTATGGAATCTATGAAAGCAATACAGGCTGAATCTGAAAATGGTTCTGCAAAAACGTCGTAAAATTACTTTTTGTTATACCTTCAAACTCTTGTTGACCATCAGAAACGGACGATTGTTTACAAATTTATATTATCCGACGTGACGTTTATTTCACATTTTTTCACTTTTTGCACCTGACTTGGAAAAGACTCAAATCTGTAGTCATTGTTCTTTAGAGCACTGATTTATATGGTGAACAAATTCCACAGCTCATATATCTAGGTGCGTAAATAGTTTTTACATTCACCGTGTGAGGTAGAGGTACTGTAAGCGTAAGTAACACAAGGGAACAACGATCGGACAGTTCAAAAAACAGTTTACTACACAGAAGGAAGTTTTACGTGAAGGCACTGTTGTTTAAATGCCAGAAACACTGAGACCGGCGGCGTAGCATGAATAAAGATAAACAGAGGAGATGCTACACCCTGTTAAGGACAGCCTCGACCTCAGGATTCTTGTAATTTATAATATCCTTTGTGAGTGGGGAAGCAATTCCATTGGTCAGTTCATCCGTACCTTTTCCGACCGCTGTGCATGGCATCCAAGGCACATTAAAAATCCAGAACTGTAGAAATCTGAGTTGCTGAGCGCGGCCATACAAACAAACACTAAATATTATTTGACAAATGGAAGGTTTCTGTCAGGCATCTTCATACTGGGATTCTGGAATTAAAGAGGGTGTAGAAATAAGAATGTGCGAGAAGAACTTCAAACGTGACAGCAGATTCAATCTTAGCGGTGCACGGAGGCGAGCTTTCGATGCAGTGAAGAGGCAGATACATCCGTTGCAATAACAACGCTATTTCTGGAGCGTTTTCGTTACCAAGGCAGACGATGCACTATCTGCGACAGTTTTACGCAATTGACCACTAATTAGAAGGCGTCTAAGGGCTACATAAGGCCACTACAGCAGCAGTTTTTACAGTCAGTTGCTCCTGACGAAGATGATGGAGCTACTCGATTTCTTTTTTCCTTTATTGAATTCCATTGCCCCCGAAGGAGGTGGGTTGGCAGCAGCTTATTACGTTGCTTTTCAACCTACAGAATTTTTAAAACATGAGAAGAAGATAAGAAACAATAAAAGCAGACGATAAAAGTGTGACTTAAGTTGTAAAACAGAGGAAAATTGTGGAAAGTTAAAACATAAAACAAAGGTTTGGCGATGCTTGTAAAACACACAGAAAGTAGACAGGTAAAATAGTAGACAGACAATCAAAAACCACGGCAATCACATCCAGCGACAGTATGATATCCGTTCGCAACACTTCGGAAAAGACGCACTACTGAACACTCAATGAAAACACTGCACTAAAAATTCGGCACGAAGATGACACACCACAAAAAATGGTTAAAATGGCTCTGAGCACTGTGGGACTTAACATCTGAGGTCATCAGTCCCCTAGAACTTAAAACTACTTAAACCTAACTAAGGACATCACAAGCATCCATGCCCAAGGCAGGATTCGAACCTGTGATCGTAGCGGTCACGCGGTTCCACACTGAAGCACCTAGAACCGCTCGGCCACTTCGGCCGGCTACACACCACAACAAGGGCAGATTGGAGGGGTGGGGGGACCTGGACAGATGAAGGGAAAAGGACTACTCGATGGAAGCTGTACTGACGCGACAAGAAGAACGTTTTATACACATTTACTATACTACTTTCCTCAATTTCATATCGTGTTCCTGCCTCAGCGCAAGACGTATTTCAGCTGATTTTTGCACTTTTCTATCGCCCGTCCGTACCTTTCGTCGCTGTGTGGAGGAAACATCGCCGCCGTAGCGGCGTTCGCCACTCTATGTATACGTATCTGCAACTACTTGCGCGCTCTGTGAACTCGGCACTACAGAGAGTCACTGCGAAGTCTGGCGAGCCTTCGAGTGTTTTGGCGGGGGCGGTGTCTGGGGTCATTGCCACATGTGTACGGCTCGCCGAGCGCAGCCGCTGGTGCAGCTCGAGCGACTTTCTATTCAATTACTGGCGCACGCGCCACATACGGCGCTGATGGTACACAATCAAATTAAGGACGAAAAGCTACGGCGGTCGCGTGGGTGGTCCTCTGCCAGTGAAGTTCAAGGCCGACGTCGACATTGGTGCAAAAGTGCTCCACATGTGAACGCAGCAGTGGCTGTCAGTTATATTGCCGATGGGCGAGCAATGCACTCTTTCTTTTTCTCCTTTAAAAATTAAAGAGAGTGAATGTGTTGAGCCAAATTGCAACGTTTGTCAAATGGTTATGCCTCTGGGATTGTTTCAGATTTCTACTCTCCACATGTTTCTGTCTGTCAGTGCTGAACGCTGTAAACTACAGCTTCTCCAAAGGGGTTTCTGGGCACACCACCACTGAGGAAAAAGTAAAGAGAGGGTAAGGTCGGTGACGTAATCCTATGACTGCAGGTAGAGTGTAGCCTTTCTACTCACTGCATGAAGACGCTTTTTATCCTCAGGGAGAGCCACGCTGCTCATTCTGACTGTTAGGCTAATGAGTGGGTATAGGTCCGTACTTCAGGGCCTGAAACAGGAAAAAGTGACCGCCTCTACCCAGGATTAAACTGGGGACGATGAGGCCAAGAGTCTGAAAGAAAGGAAGATCAGGGTCAAACGTCCGTCGATGTCGAAGTTTTAAGATATTGAATATAGACAGAGCTTCCCAAGTCTAAAGAAAAATTCAATGTATACAAAAGCATATGGTGTAAAATGCACCAAAAGCAAAATCTTAGTGACCTCGATTTTTCATCGCAAGCATTCCGAATTTCGAGCAGTATCTTCCTAAAATGTGAATGTCAGAGTAAATATGAAAATTAGAGAGATGATGAGTATTTAACCATGAAGTTGACATTCCTGCCTCCGTTACCACTATTTTTATCATTGCCATTTACTGATAGTGCAGTGTTTATGTCGTAATGGTTACTATACCTGTTACTGATATTATTTACTGTTTATTCGCTGCATGCACTGCTATGTTAACGTACTAATGTTGCATATTTTGATTCAAGAAAGTAGTTGGGGTACTCTGATACTGCGTGATGAAGTAAGTGCATTAGTAAATAAATAAAAGTTAAATTGGTTCCCAGCCGTATGTTCTGCACGTTACTCGGCAAAGAATCTCTTGTGCCACAGACAGAACCGTGGGAGACCCTGAAAATTTGATTTACGGTAGAAGCGTTTAACAGACGCTCAAATCCTTACGATTCCCCTCACGAATATTCATTTCTGATTTTAGTTCTATTTACAGGCACCAGGATTTCTGGTCAGAGCAATATAGGCCAACATTAGCAGGAGAAGAAAACGATATAACTAGAGTAGGGTTCATTGTCAATAGGAAAGTTGATCAGAAAGAGAGATAGTGTGAGCAATTCAGTGATAGGTTTGTTCTCATCAGATTATACAGCAAACCAACGCCTTGAACGATAGTCCAGGTGTAATGCTACCGTCGCAATCAGAAGATGAAAGAGAGGAGCAACACTGTTGTCCAAATTTAAAGGACCATGCGGAAATCTTGCAAGGTTCCGGTTATTTTGCCACAAAACAGTATAAACAGGTAAAGTAAAGTATGAACAAGTAAAGAATAGAGAACGTAAACAACTGCAACTTGCATAATGGTAAACAAAAATGTTCTTCATTTGGCAACTTAGCCATTTGATTAATGTACTAAGTATGGGGTGTGACCACCTCTGAGAACAGAGACCTGAAAATGACCGGACATGCAGTGAATCACGTCATTAATCTCATGTTCATGCAGGCCACGCCATGCGTTTCGAAGAAAACATAACCGCCCGTGTTGCACGAGGTCGAGCATTATCGTCCATCAGTACAAGCCCTGGGCCCGCAGAACCTCGCGACAACCACACATGAGGTCCCAAGATCCCGTCACGATGCCTGACAGCGGTTATTCAATACTGATACATCCGTACAATTTCATGAAGAGCTGATCGAGTGGTCAGCATAATCCCTGTCCACACCATTATCCTCCTCGATACCGATCTCTTTCCACAAAGTCTGGATCCCGTAATCGTGTTCCATGTTCCCTCCAGACATGAATCAGTCCAGAATCAACCTCCAGACAAAATAGGGACTCATCTGTGAGAAGAATATTTACCCACTGTTTGTCCATCCAGGAGGCATAGTAACGACACCACTCTAGACGTTCCCTTCTGTGAATAGGCGTCAGAGGTACACATACAACAAGTCTCTGACAATAAAGACCACGCTGGCGACATAACACGTCGAGTGGATGCTACGAAGACAAGTGCCAGTTGCCGTGTAGTACTACGGTGGTATCGTTGTGCCCTTTCAGCTAAATAACGGTCCTCTCTGATGTCAAACATGATCGGCCCTGCCCTGGTCTTTGAGATACAGTTCCGGTCTCTACAAACCGTCGCCATATCCGGGACACAACAGAACGATTGACAGCAAGCCTGCGGGTCACACCAGTTTGCGATTGTCCTGCTTCCATTCTTCCTATGGCCACCTCAGAGAGCCTGGTAGGCGTCACTCTGTGCCATACGGCACCAGACAGTGTACACAGCGATTGTGGATGTGGGACTACACGACAAATACTAGTCTCTTTGATAGGTGCCCTGACAACATCGCTGGCGTGGTTGTCCGTTGACCAGCATGTTCTCTTCCGTGCGAAACGATCCTACGGATATCTGTTGGCAGTTTCTTTGACTATATCGTGAATGAGATACAGGAAGGGGAAACAGCGGTTTGTTGCTTTAATTTTGAACACCAGTGTACGTAATGAAAGTGAACTTTTAATTCACTATGTAAGGAGAGGTGAACATTTAGTAATCATTGGGGCAGGTATGCTGGTATGCGATTGTAGAGGAAGGACTAGAAGAAATTGTTCAAATACATTCAAAATCCAAGATCCCATTTTTTTTATATTTAAGACAACCGGTACCAACAGTCATTGCTGTCATCTTCGGGTCTTTAACATCTTCTTTTTTTTAAGTTCATTTTACGCTGAACATCACACACAAGATGCCAAGTGGATAACACTCAGCACACTTTACCCACTTGACCACTTGTCACGTTGTGTGTGACGCGCAGCGTAAAACTAGCACTTTTTGCAACAAGAAGATCTTAAAGACCTGAAGATGACAGAAATGGCTGTTGACACAGGCTGTCTCAAATAAAAAAATACGATTTTGGCTTTTGAGTGGTTTCATCAATTAAAACAAATCGTCCTTCAATACTCTGAAAATGATCAAATTAGACTACAAGTCAGGTTTACAGGAAGTATGGGCCTGGTAATAGGAATGAGAAAGAATAAAGTGAGTTCTGCAATAAATTTCAGATGGTAACAGCAAATATTCCGCTCAGGAACAAAAAGAGGAGGACATATTCATGGAAAAGAGCCGGTGCACCGGAAGATTCCAACAAGATTACATGTTGGCCACACAGAGATTCCAAAATCAGATATTGGATTGTAAGCCATAACCAGGTGCCGAATGAAGAGTAGACTGAAGATTAAGAAAGTTGTACGAATGAATCATTGTGGTAAGAAGTGAGATGTTGAAGTAATAAAGAATTGTTGAGACGCGTCTGAAATTCGCTAAAGATGTAAATACTGCGACACGGAATACCATGGCAGGCATTTCAGTTGAAAATGAGTGGATATGTTTAAAAATGGGCATTATAGGTATTGTTCTACGTGGGTACTACGGAGGTAGCTGCGAAGTAACCTTGAGTACCAGAAGAAATATTTCACCTGACCGGCGTAAGTAGGAAGTACAAAAATGTTTATAGAAAGAACAAAAATGTTCAGGGAAAGACAGAACTGTAGCATTATAGATCCATTAGGAATGAAATAAACAAAAAGTGCGGGGCAGCCGAGGGTAAATGGCAGAAAGATGTGAAGAATACGAAAAAGAAATGATCGTTGGAAGGATTCACTCAGTATACAGAAATGTCAAAATCTGCAAAATAAGAAGCAAAGCTGATAACATTGAGTGTACAGTGGGAATGCCACTGTTAAACGAAGAGGGGAAAGCAGATATGTTTAAAAAGTATATCGAAAGCCTCTATGAGGAGAAGACTTGTCTGACGACGTAGTAGAAGAGGAAACTGGAGTCGATATGGCAGACATAGGGGATTCTAATATTACAGTCAGAATTTGAAAGAGCTCTGGAAAACTTGAGAGCAAGTAAGGCAGAAGGGATAGATAATATTTCTTCGTAATTTCTAAAATAATTGGTGGACAATTGCCAACCAAGTGACTATTCAAGTTAGTGTGTAGAAGCTGCAGCAATGGCGGCATACCATCAGACTTTCAAAAGAATAACATCCGCACAATGTCATCAATTACAGGTATGTACGAGAAGATTAACAGTCCATGCACCCATCCTGTTGGCAAGAAAATTGAGGATGTTTTGTATAGAATTAGTCTGGTTCAGGAAAGGTAAAAGCACCAAGGAGATGATTCTGACGTTTTACTTGACGCAAGAAGCAAGAGTGAAGAAACATCAAGACGCTTCAAGGGATCTGTCGACCTACACAAAGCGTTCTACAGTGCAAAATGGTACAAGATGTTTGAAATTTCGAGAGAAATAGGAGTAAGCTGTAGGGAAAGGGAGGTGATATACAATAGGTACAAGAACCAGTAGGGAGCAAGTCCATGAACGTAGTGTTCTGATTAAAAAGAGAGTAAGACAGGGATGCTGTCTTCTGCGCGTAATGTAGTATAAATGAGAATTTATGGGATTCTGCTACCTAAGCAGAAAATTACACACGGCGGACGAAGAAAGGAGGGCATTAAAAGCAGACTTGCAGTCTCAGAAAGGTAATTTTGGTCATGAGAAGTCTTCTAGTATCAAACATAGGTTTTAATTTAAGGAAGAAATTTTTGAGAATGTACGTTTGGAGCACTGCATTGTGTGGTAGTGAATCATGAATAGTAAGGAAAACGGGACAGAAGAGAATCGAGGCGACTGACATGTGGTGCTACAGTACGAGGGCTGCTATATATATTTCAACACTAAGTGTTGCCAGGTGCAATCTGACATTTCCATTGGAAAGTTTGACATTTTTTAGCATAAATGTACTCAGAACTTTTTGACTTACGACAATTTTTTTTTCTTTTACAGGGACTTGAAGAAATCAGTTTGGCACAAAAATGGAATTAACTCGTGAACATTTTCGTGCGATCATTTTTCACAACTTTCGACGTGGATTATCACGACAAGAGTGCATCGATGAACTTAAATCTTTGTATGGCGACGAAGCACCATCCTATAGCACTGTGAAAAACAGGTACAACGAATTCAATCGTGGCCGACGCTCGCTCAAAGACGAATTCCGTGAAGGTCGTCCAAAAACAGCCGTTGTGCCAGAAAACATCGATGCCGTACGTGAACTGATAATGCAAGACCGTCATGTGACATACCGTGAGATAGAGGCATGCCTAGGCATTTCTCCCACCAGCATACATTCGATATTGCATGAACACCTGGCTGTAAAAAAGGTTTGTTCTCGTTGGATCCCGCACAATTTGACAATCGCTCAAAAGAAAGCTCGTGTGGATTGGTGTAAAGAAATGCTGAAAAAATACGATCGCGGTGCTTCAAAAGACGTTTATAAGATCGTCACAAGTGACGAATCATGGATCTATGCGTATGAGCCCGAAACAAAACAGCAATCGACCGTGTGGGTCTTCCAAGACGAGCCAAATCCAACGAAAGTTGTTCGTGGAAGAAGCACTTCGAAGCAAATGGTCGCCTGTTTCTTCGGCAAAACTGGTCATGTGGCGACTGTTCCGCTTGATCAACGTAGGACGGTCAATTCTGAGTGGTACACCACCATTTGTTTGCCTGAAGTCTTCGGAGATATTCGAAAAATGAACAAGAGAAGACGAATCATTGAGCACCATGACAATGCGAGCTGTCACACATCGGCTCAAACCAGCGCCTTTTTGACCGGCCAAAACGTCGAAGTGATGGGTCATCCGCCGTACAGCCCTGACTTGGCACCCAATGACTTCTTTTTATTCCCACACATCAAGAAAAAAATGCGTGGTCAACGATTTTCGTCGCCAGAAGATGCTGTTGCAGCATTCAAAAACCATGTTTTGGAGGTGTCTCAATCGGAGTGGAAAAAGTGCTTCGAAAATTGGTTTGAGCGCATGCAAAAGTGTATAAATCTTAATGGAGAATATTTTGAAAAACAATAAACCATTTTCGTTGATAAATATTCGTATTTTCATTATTAGGCCAGAAATATATATAGCAGCCCTCGTACAGTGTTGAAAATTAGGCGGACTGATAATGTAAGGAATAAGGAGATTCTACGCAGATTTGGCGAAGAAAGTAACATGTGAGAAACACTGACATGAAGAAGGGTCAGCATGATAGCACGTGTGTTAAGACATCACGACAAAACCTACTGCGTAATAGAGAGAGCTATGGAGCATAGAAAATAAAGAAAAGAATTAGACACAACCAGATGGGGTACACAAATTCCGTCCCAGGATGAAATTGATAGGGACAAAACGGACATCCGGCCAACCTCTGACACTGTCAAACCCAGATTAACACACATACCCAGTGGAACTACGGAATAAATTCCTGGAAAAGGAGAAATAGGATTTTATTTAATTTGATTGGAAAATTTCTTGCAACCATCTATATAGCAGTAGAAAACGTCTGAAGGATAGTTCAGTTATGAGACGCAAATTATATTAGTAACGACAAAGATGGCGAAAGTGGTGAGGTCTGTGGAGGACACTGAAAACAAAGTTAGGGCAGATAGCACAAGATGCGGATTCCATTTCCAATATAGCACTATTATCATTTGCAAGAATATACTCATTACAACGCAGTTTCAGTAATTCTGAGCGATATTTCTTTGATACCACCCCCACTTATTGCAATCACATTCCTTGAGCCAGCTTAATTCAGTTCAAACAAAATGAGAAGGATCCTTGCACTGCTCTTCCCGGAAATTCAAACGAGATTACAAACCAAGTTTCTTTCAACATCCGTAACTTGTGGAAACTCTAATTTGATGTTTGCTTTTGGCTCTGTCGTTTCAAAATACCTCTCCGTGTCCGTTCTCGTCCCTCTGAGTTACATCAAATTCCTTCATAACGTACACGATTCTCGTAATTTACACTCTTGAGTACTTGCATAAGGCATTCACATCGCAGAATGTGGCATCCGCTTTTTGAGTGATTACTTTTACGTGCCTCGGGACCCAGAAGGCATGTTGAGGTAAAAGTAATCAATTCGTTGAATTTCTCTGTACTCCTTTTCCGTCGAGAGCCCGGTACCATGTATCACTAATATTACAACCGCTGTCACGATCAGAAGCTTGGTCCTGTGTGGAAGCTGGTTCACGTTTTGTGTTATTACCACCAGATTCACCAAGTCGTTCAAGTTCCAACTGTTGCTACTGCCACGGTTGATATCGACACGATTTCCAGCAGTATTACGTCACGACAAAGCGTGAAGACCAAGAACGGTCATATAATACGAGGTGCATTCAAGTTCTAACGCCTCCGATTTTTTTTCTAATTAACTACCACCCGAAATCGATAAAACTGGCGTTACTTCTCTACGCAATCGCCCTGCAGACGTAGACATTTTTCACAACGCTGACGCCATGATTCCATGGTAGCGGCGAAGGCTTCTTTATGAGTCTGTTTTGACCACTGGAAAATCGCTGAGGCAATAGCAGCACGGCTGGTGAATGTGCGGCCACGGAGAGTGTCTTTCATTGTTGGAAAAAGTCACTAGGAGCCAGGTCAGGTGAGTAGGGAGCATGAGGAATCACTTCAAAGTTGTTATCACGAAGAAACTGTTGCGTAACGTTAGTCCGATGTGCGGGTGCGTTGCCTTGGTGAAACAGCATACCCGCAGCCCTTCCCCGACGTTTTTGTTGCAGTGCAGGAAGGAATTTGTTCTTCAAAACATTTTCGTAGGACGCGCCTGTTACCGTAGTGCCCTTTGGAACGCAATGGGTAAGAATTACGCCCTCGCTGTCCCAGAACATGGACACCATCATTTTTTCAGCACTGGCGGTTACCCGAAATTTTTTTGGTGGCGGTGAATCTGTGTGCTTCCATTGAGCTGACTGGCGTGTTGTTTCTGGATTGAAAAATGACATCAACGTCCCATCCATTGTCACAACCGACGAAAAGAAAGTCCCATTCATGCTGTCGTTGGGCGTCAACATTGCTTGGCAACATGTCACACGGGCAGCCATGTGATCGTCCGTTAGTATTCGTGGCACCCACCTGGATGACACTTTTCGCATTTTCAGGTCGTCATGCAGGATTCCGTGCACAAAACCCGCAGAAATGCCAACTCTGGAGGCGATCTGTTCAACAGTCATTCAGCGATCCCCCAAAACAATTCTCTCCACTTTCTCGATCATGTCGTCAGACCGGCTTGTGCGAGCCCAAGGTTGTTTCGGTTTGTTGTCACATGATGTTCTGTCTTCATTAAACTGTCGTACCCACGAACACACTTTCGACACATCCATAGCTCCATCACCACATCTCTCCTTCAACTATCGATGAATTTCAATTGGTTTCACACAACGCAAATTCAGAAAACGAATGATTGCACGCTGTTCAAGTAAGGAAAACGTCGCCATTTTAAGTATTTTAAACAGTTCTCATTCTCTCCGCTGGCGGCAAATTTCCATCTACCGTACGGTGCTGCCATCTCTGGGAGGTATTGACAACGAACGCGGCCTCATTTTAAAACAATGCGCATGTTTCTATCTCTCTCCAGTCAGGAGAAAAAAAATCGGAGGCCTTAGAACTTGAATGCACCTCGTTTAGTAAACATTACGACAATTTTGTTCAAGACAATAGCTTTTGTTCTGATGTGGCACGAGAACTGAGAATTATATCGGTGTCGGAAACGCCATCCAGCAGAATGTCACCGTCTAAACTGTCATTTCCAACGGTAAGCGTTTTCCATCGAGGTCATTATTCTCCTAGGTGATCTGACGTGTGCCCTCAATTTTGATGCCTCACGTATCACAACATTTCGTGCTTGTTGTTGTTTCTTCTGCAAATCTCTTGTGTTCCACTTTTCATTTCCCAACCATGCTGTTCTCCAGACACTTTACTTTTGCTCCCTCAAAGGTATATTATTATCTGACCCAGCAACATCTCCGTTAATCTAGATCTGGTATTTTTCGTGCTTCCATTTTTCTCCGTCATTCACTAATATTGGGGCACGCTATTTTGCATGCAGTGTGGCAGAATAATTAGCACTGCTGGTTATTATGTGGCGGATCGCCAGTTAAAAACCGCACACCACGAACTATTTCTTATTGAGTATATATTGTATCCGAGATGTTTTTGAAATATGTTATGTTTTTATAATCTACAGTGTCTGATGTTGTACAAGTAGCTGCACCCTGTGTCCTGGAAGTTACTTCTGTTCCCGCTATATGTCGGTGACAGTAATAAAGGTGCTTTCAGTGGTAAAAATTGTATTTCATGGATGCCCCTCTTATCCGATTTGGATATTGACTGTCGTTTCGGTGTGACGGTACCGCACTTTATTCATTTATTCTATTTTGTTCCCTTTGCCAATGTTTATGTTAAGCCGGGCGACAATTATTTTTTTCACTCAGTATTATCTACATTTTATTTGTACTTACCCTTAGGCTGTATACAGTTTAAAGTATTTTGTTGATGCATTTCATATTGTCGGAAAACGTGTTTTTCCGAAAAATACTAAATTCAATGTGGTTGTCAACTACTGTTAATGTAGTTTTCCGACGATATTATACCTGCAGACTCGGCCCATCCGTACGCCCATAAGATGGCCTTTTTTTTATTCTAGTATTCATAGAGTTACAGCTATTCCTCATGCACCAGATGCGGTAGAAGCTGAACTTTTCACACTTGAGAATATTGCTATAAATAATGGCTATAGACCTCAGTTGGTAAGACAGATGTATAATAAGAAAGTAAATGGAAAAAATATTACGTCTTCCACCCTAGGGGATGCGGTAGATGACAAACAGGTGGCAACAATATCTATCCCTTACATAGGCAATATAAGTTACAAATTGGGGCGTTTACTCAGAGCCCATAATTTCAGAATCGCCTATTCTACTAACAACAGTCTACATAGGAATTTAATTCACTCCTTGCAGAGTAAGAGCGATAAACTTTCCAAATCAGGAGAATATAAAATTACATGCGGGGATTGTCCAAAATTTTACATCGGGCAAACAGGGCGAGCTCTGGGTCTCAGATATAAAGAGCATATTCCTACGCGAAGCGGTGACGGTACTAAGGGCTCTACTTATGCGGAACATCTTGTGCAAGCGGCTCATGCGCCGAGCCCTCCAGTTAACATTGAGCTACTTCATGCTGAGCTCAAGGGCTTAAAATTAGATATCTTAGAAGAAATGCAGATCTTTAAGCATCTGCAACATGATAGAGACAATATCCTCAATGACCAACTCCTACTCAGAAATAAATTTTTTTTTGATGGTTTTGCGCCGTTACTTCGTTCTTTTCACTCGTAGTTTTGATGATATGGCGAGCGCGGTTGGCCAAGCTGTTCATCTTCTTTTTATCTTTTTATTCTTTTTACGATGTAGGTGGTTTTAGCCAGGTGAACATCTCACGTTTTATCCCTATATTCTTATCTCCACGACGTCTTTAGACTACGTCCCCTCAACCCCCCTCATTTGACTAACTACTGACTTTTCATACAGATTCTAAAAAAAAAAAAAAGGTCATAATCAGCAATCATGTATGTTACTCTTCCGAGATACAGTAACCCTGTGTGCTGATCTTTAGGTTTTATCTTGTATTTAGCTCGTCTCGGGTTATGTCCATTTTAATTTTGGCATACGTTGATCCACGTTTGGGAATATACGGGCTTTCTCGTATTTTTATGCGCATGCGCATTAAGTAACTTCCTATTTCTTGCGCATGTGCATAGATAGCGTGTCTAGCTGGTAAGCGAGCTACCGTTTGGTTGCCGCAGTTTGCGACGGGACACGGCCCATCGAACACATGCTGATGTGAGGTGGAGTGTACACCATTAAGTTAAGTTATTCTTTTGACTTTGTTCACATGTACTTTTATGTGTCATCTTTTTCTTTTATAAATATATAGCTATGCTGAGCTTTTAATTATTGACAAAGGTCTTTATAGACACTTTTGAGTTTATTGTTTTGAAGAAGGTGTAGTTATCTACACCGAAACCTAGGTAAACACTAGGTGTTTTTTCGCAATCGAGGGGATCTCAGTCCATTAATATATCCAACAAGTATGGTCATGAGCCCTGGAGAGTGGTTGCAGGCGATGTCGAGCTATTAGCAAAGGCACTCACGTCGGTAATCTGCTGCCTTAGCCCATTTACGCCAAATTTCGCAGTATTGTCCAAACGGATAAGTTAGTCACACGTCTCACAGTGATTTCTGGGGTTATTTGACGGAGTGTGGCTTTTCTGTTAGCACTGTCTATTCTTCCTGAACGCCGCTGGTTTCGGACATAAAGTGAAGGCCGTCGGTTGCTGCGTTGTCCATGATAGACTTCTCAAAGCCGTTTTCTACTCAAAGCTCTCGTGTGGAAAGCGGCGGCAAGGTGGCCAACATCTGCGATATAAAGACACCGTCAAACGCCACCTGACAGTCTGTGGCATTTCGAGCAAACGTTGGGAAGAGCTTGCATTGCACCGATCAGAGTGGCGCTCAACTGTACACAAGAGTGTGGAAAAATTCGAGCGTATCCGCCTGAAGAACCTGGACGATAAACGAAAGCTCCGCAAATCCAAGCCCAAGCCCAATTACATCTATACGTATAACTCCACTGGGAAACTGTATTGCACTTCGTGCGACCGGATCTTCAAAGCAAAACTCGGTTTTGCAGGCCACGTTCGACTCCACCATAATACTAACTAAACGACTAATGGAGTCGTTGTCGCGAACATGGCGAGGAGGTCTTGGTGATGATGATGATGATATTGATGATGATGATGTCCACAGTGAGAGTTAACACCTAAAATTTGGTATTATCGGCGCACTCTTGACACTGTGGATTTCTGGATACTGAATTCTCTAACGATGTCCAAAATGGAATGTCCCACGCACCTAAGTCCGTCGTTCGACATTCAAATTCTATTAATTCCTGTCGTGTGACCATAATTACGTTGGAAATATTTTTATATTAATCACATGAGTATAAATGACAGCTCCACAGATGCACTGTCCATTTATATCATGTGTTCGCGGTACTGCAGCCATGTGCATATCGCCACCCCATGAGTTTTCTCACCTCAGTTCAGTTACCCATTGCAGATTCAGGTGCAGCTTTACACCGACACATGGAAACGAGGGGTGTATGAACAGACAGGCGTGTACAGTTAATTGTAGCGTTTAATGTACTGAGCCCAGTCAGAGAAGGACTTAATCGAGGAGTTCACATTTCAAATACGTTTTCCGATCCAAAGTATTCTTAGTACCTGACATTAATATTCGGCGTGTCTTTCCTTCGCCTTTGTCATGGCTTGAGCACTTCCTCAGGAGCCGAAACCAGAGAAGATAGTGATAATGGATTGTGATTTTGGACGCTGACGTCTGGAGCAAAGTCAGTCTCTAACTCATCCCAAAGGTGTTCCACTGGGTTCTTGTCGGGCTTCTGGACAGACCTGTCCAGTTCAGGAGTATTATTGACCACAAGCCATTGCCCCACATTTGCTGCCCTGTCAGTCATCGGTTCCGCACTGTTCTTCAGCTGCACGCACTACACAATACTATAAAAAGTGCTCACATCCTCCCGCATTTGGCTTTGGCGTAGGCACAATTTACGAACAACGCCGTAACCGCGAAACACACCCGCATACCGTAACACCACCTCCACCGTACTTCACTGTTCGTGTTACACATGAGAGCGCGTAACGTTCTGCAAACGTTCGCCAAACCCAGACGTAGAGCGTGCCGCATCATCTTAAGTATCACTCGTTTTCAGTCATCCACTGTTGAACAGCGTAGCTGTTTACACTACTTAAGCATCTCTCAGCTCTGACTGCAGAAATCCGTGGCTTATGAGGAGTCGCTCTGTCACTGTGCTCCATTATTTTCAACACCCTACGCACAAAACCCTCCGCAATGCTCGACGGCCAGTGTGAGTTTGTAGAAGATGTTTGCCTGCTTTCGGTTAAGCTTTGGCTGTTCCTCCGCGTTTCCACTTTACACTAACACCATCAACAGTTGACTTGGGAGGGTTTAGAGAGGTTGAAAGTCGTGAAAGTCACTAATAGATGTATTTACTCATGTGAAATGCGATGAGCAGTCCACGTTCGAAGTCATTAAGTACACTTCACTGAACCATTATGCTGTTAATGCTTCTCTGCTGATAGAACAATTGTCCACGTTCTCTTTGATACTCTTGTGACATCTAGGGCCAGTTCCGCTTTACATAGGGG
Organism: Schistocerca gregaria; assembly: GCF_023897955.1. Lineage (NCBI taxonomy): Eukaryota > Metazoa > Arthropoda > Insecta > Orthoptera > Acrididae > Schistocerca > Schistocerca gregaria. Next base: position 200,655,938 of record NC_064922.1, read on the forward strand.
TGACTAGACAGATTGATTCAGATAGTGTACTTAGGCCGACCCACGTTCACGGAAGTGTTTCTGTTTTTGTACACCTTCACGCATGTCAGTCTTTGCTGTTAGTTGTGGTACACTCTATCCAGTTTCAACATATCTGAACTGCTGTCGATAACAAGTGTGCTTGTGCAATGATGTCAGAAGGCCAGATATACACTACTAGCCATTAAAATTGCTACACCAAGAAGAAATGCAGATGATAATCGGGTATTTATTGGACAAGTATATTATACTAGAACTGACATGTGATTACATTTTCATGAAATTTGGGAGCATAGATCCTGAGAAATCAGTACCCAGAACAAACACATTTGGCCGTAATAACGGCCTTGATACGCCTGGGCATTGAGTCAAATACAGCTTGGATGGCGTGTACAGGTACAGCTGCCCATGCAGCTTCAACAAGATACAACAGTTCATCAAGAGTAGTGACTGGCGTATTGTGACGAGACAGTTGCTCGGCCACCATTGACCAGACTTTTCAATTGCTGAGAGATCTTTAGAATGTGCTGGCCAGGGCAGCAGTCGAACATTTTCTGTATCCAGAAACGACCGTACAGGATCTGCAAGATGTGGTCATGCGTTATCCTGCTGAAATGTATGGCTTCGCAGTGATCGAATGAAGGGTAGAGCCACTGGTCGTAAGACATCCGAAATGTAACGTCCACTGTTCAAAGTGCCGTCAATGCGAACAAGAGGTGACCGAGACGTGTAACCAAATGCACCCCATACCATCAGGCCGGGTGATACGCCAGTATGGCGATGACGAATACACGCATCCAACGTGCGTTCACCGCGATGTCGCCAAACTCGGATGCTACCATCATGATGCTGTATACAGAACCTGGATTCATCCGAACAGAATGACGTTTTGCCATTCGTGCAGCCAGGTTCGTCGTTGAGTACACCATCGCAGGCGCTCCTGGCTGTGATGCAGCGTCAAGGGTAACCGCAGCCATGGTCTACGAGCTGATAGTTCATGCTGCTGCAAACGCCGTCGAACTGTTCGTGCAGATGGTTGTTTTCTTGGAAACGTCCCCATCTCTTGACTCAGGGATCGAGACGTGGCTGCACGATCCGTTACAGCCATGCAGATAAGATGGCTGTCATCTCGACTGCTAGTGATACGAGGCTATTGGGATCCAGCACGGCGCTCCGTATTACCCTCCTGAGCCCATCGATTCCATTTTCTGCTAACAGCCATTGGATCTCGACGAACGTGAGCAGCAATGTCGCGATACGATAAACCGCAATCGCGATAGGCTACAATCCGACCTTTATCAAAGTCGGAAACGTGATGGTACGCGATTCTCCTCCTTACACGAGGCATAGCAACAACGTTTCACCAAGCAACGCCGGTCAACTGCTGTTTGTGTATGAAAAATCGGTTGGAAGCTTTCCACATGTTCGGACGCCCACATCGTGGTCTGTAGGTGCAGGACGACAGCAACACACCAACGATACGCCGTGGTCAACGTGTACAACAGTCGTCGAAACGTCCCGTCAGCTTCCAGAGGCTCACAATACGATTCGGGCCAAATGGCTGAGGTTGTGGAACAGGAGTAAGAACTGGTCGGCGAGGCACGATTGTACCCTACAATGAATGTTTCGAATACTGCAGAGCTATGAACTAAACACGCTAGCTGACTGCTGAGCCAAAACAGAGAACGCCTCTTGAGTGTCATTTGATCGCCGATGACTCTCACACTCCGCAGTATTTACATACATACTACGCTGTGCAGCCACTGAACACAGTCTTTGATGGTGTTGCATTTTTTTGCGGTAATGTACAGTTTATTTAGTGTGAGAGTAGAATTGAGGATGCAGGTTCACGGCAATCAGCGCATCTTTGACTAAAAAGGCGGGCGGATATATTCGTTTTTATCAGAATGTCACTACCTTCTTCACCCATTTCAAACATTCACAGTTTCCAAAACTTTCAGAAATCTTCAAGTAGCACATCTGAAATTTATTTTTCACTTATTTATTTCAGCTCTTTTTCTGTTGTAACTGAATGTCGCTGATATTTATTTATTACTATTAGACCATGAGACTGTGGTACTCCTTCTTGGCTTCTAAAGAACTTTGGACAAAAAATCGTGGCCGGTTCCCTGCACATCGGTGTCATCCCAGTCAAGAAGTACAGGTGTTCATCAGAGATAAGGGTACTGTCATGAGTGCCCAAGGAACGTGTGATAGAACCACTGTCATTCTCTACCTACATAAAAGGTGTGGCGGACCGGGTGGGCTGCAATCTGCGGCTATTTGCTGACGATAATGTGGTGTGCGTCGAAGTCGAGTGACTGTAGGAAGGTACAAGACGGACAAAATTTCAGCTGGTGTGATGAATGGCAGCTTGCTCTATATGTGAAGAAGTGTGAGATAATGTGGATGAGTAGGAAGTACAAACCTGTAATGTTCGGATAGTGTGTTACTAATGTCCTGCTCGACACAGTCACGTCGCTTGAATATCTGGGAGTAACTAAACTAAACTACGTCCGAACAGGCCTTGGAAGACCTAATGGTACTCACCGGCTGCCGTGTCACCCTCAGCCCACAGGCGTCACGGGATGCGAATATGGATGGGCATTTGGTCAGCACACAGCTCTCCCAGCCGTGTGTCAGTTTACGAGACCGGAGCCGCTACTTCTCAGTTAAGTAACTCTTAAGTTTACCTGACAAGGATTGAGTGCACCCCGCTCGGCAGACCGGACGGTCACCCATCGGCAGCGGTTAACTTCCGTGATCTGACGGGAATCGGTGTTACCATTGCGGCAAGCCACTGTTATCTGGGAGTAACGTTGCAAAGAGATATAAAATGGAACGAGCATGACAAAATCGTGGTGAGCAGGCGAATGGTCCACAACGATTTTTTGGGGAATTTTTTGGAAGGTGTTGTTCACCTGTAGACCAGAGTGCATGTAGGACGCTGATGCGACCTGTTCTTGAGTACTGCTCGAGTGTTTTGGATCTGTACCACTTCGTATTCAAGAAAAACTTCGAAGCTGGTGGATTTGTTACCGGTAAGTTCGAAGAAGACGTAAGTGTTACGGAGAATCTTCGGAAAATCGAATGGGAATACCTGGAGGGAAGGTACGTTCTTTTCGAGAAACTCTACTGAGAAAATTTAGAGATCCTACATTTGAAGCTGACTGCCAAACGATTCTGCTGCCGCCAACGTACATTGCGTGTAATGACCATAAAGATACGGAAAAATCGGGCTCATACGGAGGCATGTAGACAATCGTTTTTCCCTCGCTCCATTTGCGAAGGAAATGACTAGAAGTAGTAAGAGTACCCTCCGCCACGCACCGTGCGGTGGTTTGCGGAGCATCTATGTAGATATAGTTGTAAACTCCACAGTACGCTAAGAAATCGTCCGTCTGCGTATCTGAGTGGTCGACGCAGCTGACTGCCGGTACTACCAAGGATTTTGTGCTGGTGATAGGACAGGTACGGGCTGCACTCAGCGTCTTGAAGCCAACCAAGGAGCTACTCCTCCGATCAGCAGTACTTTCAAGGCCAAGAAACCCTTACAACGAGTGGGAGAGCTGTGTGCTGATGACATGTCCCACCGTACTGCATCCGACGATGGCACTGGCACAGAATGCCAGGGCGGTCGGTCAGGATCAAGAACGCTGAGCTTCACTTTCTTTACTCACTCTATATACGGCAAGCAGGAATGTAACTCTAAACAACTCCGTCCAAGGCTACGCTAATGAAAAGGTTCCAAGACGAATTCGCATTTACGTGCCACGTTGGCCCATAGTCCATCGCAAAGCCGCATGTCACTGTAACTATGTACCAAAAACGCCGTCCAAAGATGTACTGTACTGAGTAGAGCCGAGTTCGAGCCCGCCAGCGGTCACAGGGCGTCGGGCGACCGACTCGGCTGCGTCCACTGGCTGCTCCGTAATGGTCAACATTTTAATATCATTTGTCTAGAGAGATGCATTTTGGGAGGTCTCAAGCTGTCATCCACTTTGAGGAAACAGATTAGTCGCTTCATAAAAGAGATGGAGGAAAACTGAAACAAGAGAGCAGTTAGACGTATCGCAAGGATTTATCAGCACTGGTGCCGCAGGAGGAGCCAGGTGACAGGGTACTCACTCTCTGCGATGGAGGGCCGGCCGCTCGAAGAGAAGCTGAGGCGCGGGTCGGGCTGCACGTAGGAGCTCTCCGAGTCCCTGCAACACAACAGCACAGTGAGAGTCCAGCTGGCAGCGGCTGTCGCCTCCACACGTCACTGATATATCAGAGTGTACCTGTAAGGTAGAATGCTCCAAAGTACGTACGTATTCAGTAAGAAACAAATTACTCAGCAGCTCAAACAACGAAGATCAGCAACGTTTGGCGCTCTTAAAATTGCTTGTATTGGAAAGAAACAAATAAATGTTTTCCTGTTTTACACATATTAATATTTAATTACATTCCATTCTGGGATATTCCATCACTTAGGAAGTATCGATTGGACGAAAGTGGTCAGTGAGAATATTGTGCAGTGTCCACCCACCTTCTAGAAGTTTCCTCAAGGAGTTGTGCATTTTAGCCGTCATTTCGCAATTTGAATATTCGTTAATGGATTTCGTGATAAATATATCATCACAATTTGAGAATTGTAGTGATGTCCGCATCTACAGCACTAGAGGAGAAAATTATCTTTATTACACATTACTAAAGCTGCCAATGGCGTGGAAATGAGGTCAGTATGCACTCACAAAAATCTTTCGTAATTGCGCTTCGAATGATACTTTCTGGATAATTTCTTCTATCCCGTAAATTTTTTAGTTAAATGCTGGGATCATGTTTCGCAAAAAATAAAAAAATACTAATTTTAAGTGTATTATTTGTTGTATGAGTAACATGTATCGCTAGCTTGGAGTTGTGCATTGAATACTTCCATATCATTTTTATAAATATCGTGCAAATGATCTACACAATATTTAGCAAACAAACTAACAAACTCATCACCATCTAAGGCAGTAAATCTATAACTTTCCCACACGGTAAATGTTGAAAGTGTTCCAGCTACAAATGGGATTGTTTCTTGGCATACAGTCAAAACTGTGATGGAGAGGAATGTGGTATTATTTTATGTTATTCTATGAACTACACGTTGCAATAAACTCCAGTTCTTCAAATTTCTGCTCACTTGAAACGAAATCATATAAAACGAAAAAAACTAGCAACAACTCCTTACTTTCGCTGCCGTTTCTGGATTACATTCCTAGTGGCTTAAAATGCGCTTGTTCGCGTGATTCTTGAGTATTGTTCATATATCTGGGATCCCTATCAGGTAGAACTAATGGAGGAGATAGAGAAGATCCAAGAAAAGCGGCGCGTTTCGTCATGGAATCGTTTAGCTGGCGAGAGAGCGTTACGGATATGCTAAACAAACTCCATAGGCAGACGTTAGAAGAGGGGCGTTGTGCGTCACGGAGAGATTTACTACTGAAATTTCGGGACAGCACTTTTCAGGAGTCAGACATACATCTCGCCTATTGACCGTGAGGAGAAAATTCGAGAAATTAGAGCCATTACAGAGGATTACCGACAATCATTCTTCCCACGCACTATTCGCGAGTGGAACAAGGTTGGAGGGATCAGATACTGGTACCAAAAATACTCTCCCCCACACCCCATTAGATGGTGGTGGTTAGTGTTTAACGTCCCGTCGACAACGAGGTCTTTAGAGACGGAGCGCAAGCTCGGGTTAGGGAAGGATTGGGAAGGAAATCGGCCATTCCCTTTCAAAGGAACCATCCCAGCATTTGCCTGAAACGATTTAGGGAAATCACGGAAAACCTAAATCAGGATGGCCGGAGACGGGATTGAACCGTCGTCCTCCCGAATGAGAGACCCCATTAGGAAGCTTACGGAGTATGATGTAGATGTAGATGAAAGGACAGACAACACATATTCATTTAAATGGTTCAAATGGCTCTGAGCACTATGCGACTTAACTTCGGAGGTCATCAGTCGCCTAGAACTTAGAACTAATTAAACATAACCAACCTAAGGACATCACACACATCCATGGCCGAGGCCGGATTCGAACCAACGACCGTAGTACCCAGAACCGCACGGCCACTCCGGCCGGCATATTCATATAAATGATACGCCTAGCTGGATGATGGAGCCACCTTACTTAGAGCAGATGCTCAAATACGTAAGATCTCCTGCGCGAAGGGGCGTGCCAAGGTAGTCATCGCAGTTGCGACAACGCTGCGCCCCAGATGGCGTAGTCGTTAGACACACCTGGTGCTCGGACATCTCCGAAAGGTAACTAACAGAATTGATAGATATCTCATTTTGTTGCAAACAACCTCAAGTTGCATCAGTAGCTCATTGCACAACCAGGAGCTCCAGAGTAGTATGCAGTGAAAACGGATACTGTCACTGGTGAAAAGCGTGCTCCCTGTATGTTCTGGTTTTGTGAAATGAACTGTGCAACAATTGTTCAACGTAATTTACGTATCAAATACGCTAAAAAAACCTCCAATTTAACATGAAACCAGTATTTCCCTAATGGTGCTAGCCGTCTGTGTAGGACCCATGAGATCGCGTCTGCAGCACAACCTGCTTCCTGTAACAGCTGACAACGATTGTCAACACAAAGTAACCCAAGTTAGATACATCGGTGGTTCAAACCCGTAAACATGTCGAGTTATGTGCCTACGAACCACAATTTGCGGACAGCATTGGTTTCTGTTATTATTTGAAGAAAACTGCTGCAGAATCGCATCGAATGCTTGTTGAAACTTTCGGCGAACATGATCTTGAGAAAACAGTGTTTTGAGTTTTTCAATAAATTGAAAAGTGATGATTCTGACGTGAGAAACGACGAGCGCCGTAAACCACGGAAAAAGTTCCAGGACAACGAATTGCAGGACACATTTGATAAATATTATCCTCATACTCAATAGGAACTCGTGGAACAATTCAATGTGACGCAGAGAGCCGTTTCTCTTCGGTTGGAAGCTACGGTAAAGGTGCAGAAAGTGGGAAAATGGATTCCGCATGGACTGAATGAAAGGCATCAAGAAAATCGAAAGACCACTTGTGAAATGTTACTCGCCAGATATAAAAGAAAGTCGTTTCTCCATCCAAGAGTGACAGGTTACGAAAAATGGTTACATTTTGAGAATCCTAAGTGTCATAAATCATGGATGAATCCAGGCATACATCGACATCTACAGCAAGACCAAATCGCTTTGGAAAGAAGACAATACTCTGGGATTTGTGCGATCAGAAGGGTATCATTTATTACAAGCTACTAAAACCTGTTGAAACCATAACACTGATCGCTACCAAAAGCAAATGATTTATTTAAATTGAACATTAGGTGAAAAACTGCCGGAATATGGAAAAAGGTAACACAAAGCCATATTGCTCCATGATAACGCCCTAACACACACAGCACAGCGGGTCAGGGAAACGATCGAGGAGTTCAGCTTATTCTTCATACTTCGCTCCATCCGATTATTATCTATTTCCATCACTGGGACATGCTCTCGCTGAACAACGCTTTGTATGAAAATGTACGAAAATGGCTGTCTGACTGGTTCCCTTCCAAAGAAGAACTATTTTGTCGGCGTGGCATTCATGGCCTGCCGGAGAAGTGTATATATATATCAATGGAGATTATTTTGAATAACATATTGTTTATCACTTTCAAACAACAGACGTGTAATTATTGCAGCCAAATTCCGGTTTCATACTTCTACATCTGGTACTCTTGGCACAAGATCTTTGTTGAGACAGATTGTTCACTACGACATGATAAATCATAAGGTCACCCGTTTGTTGATGATTATTTCGAACGGGGTACGGAGAGCTTTGCCTGCGACCCACAAAAACCAACACGACGTGAGTCTTTCGAGACTGGCATTGCACAAAATACAGTTTGGAGAGTAGTACTTCGAAGTTTACACTTGCAACCATGAAGATTCACAATGAAACAGCGCAATAGTGATGCAGAGAAAGTGCTAATGGAGAATTATGTGTGGTAATGTTGCATTGGACATTCCTGATCACAACCATTTTCAGCGACGAGTAAAAATTTCATATCAGTGGTATGGTGAACACCTACAACTACAGAACATGGAGCGGCGAAAATCAATAGTCAAAATTAATGTGTTTTTTGCTCAAAGTAAACTGAAAATGTACGCTTCTTCATTCTTCAGGGAAAAAAATGTCACTGGTATTGTTTATATACAAGGTGTTTCAAAAGTGACCGGTATATTTGAAACGGCAATAAAAACTAAACGAGCAGCGATAGAAATACACCGTTTGTTGCAATATGCTTGGGACAACAGTAGATTTTCAGGCGGACAAACTTTCGAAATTACAGTAGTTACAATTGTCAACAACAGATGGCGCTACGGTCTGGGAAACTCTATAGTACGATATTTTCCACATATACACCATGCGTAGCAATAATATGGCGTAGTCTCTGAATGAAATTACCCGAAGCCTTTGACAACGTGTCTGGCGGAATGGCTTCACATGCAGATGAGATGTACTGCTTCAGCTGTTCAATTGTTTCTGGATTCTGGCGGTACACCTGGTCTTTCAAGTGTCCCCACAGAAAGAAGTCACAGGGGTTCATGTCTGGCGAATAGGGAGGCCAATCCACGCCGCCTCCTGTATGTTTCGGATAGCCCAAAGCAATCACACGATCATTGAAATATTCATTCAGGAAATTAAAGACGTCGGCCGTGCGATGTGGCCGGGCACCATCTTGCATAAACCACGAGGTGCTCGCAGTGTCGTTTAAGGCAGTTTGTACCGCCACGAATTCACTAAGAATGTCCAGATAGCGTGATGCAGTAATCGTTTCGGAGCTGAAAAATGGGCCAATGATTCCTTTGGAAGAAATGGCGGCCCAGACCAGTACTTTTTGAGGATGCAGAGACGATGGGACTGCAACATGGGGCTTTTCGGTTCCCCATATGCGCCAGTTCTGTTTATTGACGAAGCCGTCAACATAAAAATAAGTTTCGTCAGTCAACAAAATGCTGCCCGCATGCATATCGTCATCATCAATCCTGTTCACTATATCGTTAGCGAATGTCTCTGGTGCAGCAATGGTAGCGGCGCTGAGGGGTTGCCGCGTTTGAATTTTGTATGGATAGAGGTGTAAACTCTGGCGCATGAGACGATACGTGGACGTTGGACCGCAGCTGCAACACGGCGAACGGAAACCCGAGGCCGCTGTTGGATCACCTGCTGCACTAGCTGCGCGTTGCCCTCTGTGGTTGCCGTACCCGGTCGCCCTACCTTTCCAGCACATCTTGTTACAGCAACACTGTGTTCTAGGCGGTGGAATTCCAACACCAGAAAAATCCTCTGTTCTAAGGAATAAACCATGTTGTCCACAGCACACTTGCACGTTGTGAACAGCTCACGCTTACAGCAGAAAGACGACGTACAGAATGGCGCACCCACAGACTGCGTTGTCTTCTATATCTTTCACATCACTTGCAGCGCCATCTGTTGTTGAAAATTGCAAGTACTGTAATTTCGAAAGTTTGTCCGCCTGAAAATGTTCTGTTGTCCCAAGCATATTGCAACAAACGGTGTATTTCTATCGCTGCTCGTTTAGTTTTTATTGCCGTTTCAAATATACCGGTCATTTTTGAAACACCCTGTAGATACTCCTCAATGGCGATTAGGCGTAGATCCCCCACAGTGATTGGTGGGTCACGTCGTCCATAAGCAGCCCTTTTCAATCTATCCCAGGCATGTTTGATAGGGTTCATGTCTGGAGAATATGCAGGCCACTGTAGTCGAAGAATGTCGTTATTATGAAGAAAGTCATTCACAAGATGAGGCACGTTGGGTGCGCGAATTGTCGTCCATGAAGACGAATGCCTCGCCAATAACCTACCGATATGGTTACACTATGACCTCCCAAACTTCAGTTAATCTGCAGCTTGCTGCACTCACTGGAGAGTGTGTCTACGGCGTTCAGCCTGACCGGATTGCTTCCAAACACGTCTCCGACGATTGTGTGGTTGAAGCCATATGCGACACTCATCGGTGAAGAGAAGGTGATGCCAATCCTTTGTGGTCCATTCTGTAAGTTGTTGGGCCCACCTGTACCGCGCTGCATGGTGCCGTGGTTGCCAAGATGGACCTCGCCATGGACGTCTGGAGTGAAGTTGCGCATAACGCAGCTTATTGCTCACAGTTTTAGTCGTAACAGGACGTCCTGTGGCTGCAAGACAAGCATTATTCAACATGGTGGCGTTGCTGTCAGGTTTCCTCCAAGCCTTAATCCGTAGGAGCGGTCATCCACTGCAGTAGTAGCCCTTGCACGGCCTGAGTGAGGCATGTCATCGTGAGTTCCTCTGTATCTCCTCCATGTCCGAACAACATCGTTTTGGTTCATTCCAAGACGACTGCACACTTCCCTTGTTGAGAGCCCTTCCTGGCACAAAGTAACAATGAGGACGCTATAGAACCACGGTATTGACAGTCCAGGCATGGTTGAACTACAGAAGACAACCTGTGTACCTCCTTCCTGGAGGAATTCTGGAACTAATCAACTGTCGGACCCCCACCGTCTAATTGGCGGTGCTGATGCATCGTTGTTTACATCTTTGGGCGGATTTTGTGACATCTCGGAACAGTCAAAGGGGCTGTATCTGTGATGCAATACCCACAGTCAACGACTCTCTTCAAACGGTCTGGGTACTGGGATGAAGCAAAACATTTTTTGATACGTGTAGTGTCTGTTCTTTCAGACAAGCCTGAATGTACAGCCACCACACGTATGAAAATGGTGATTGCATATTAACATCACATTTTCACTATCCTCGAAAGGAGATGTAAGTTGGATCAAAACAGACTATCTAATCATAATCAAAGAATCACTGAAAAGATCATCAGTATCTCAGCATATGCAAAGCCAAGAACCAAATATATGATTAGCGAATAAAAGTTTATCGTATTCTTAGCATGATACGAGTAAAACAACAGTAAATTACTTTAAAAATGTTGAATACTACATGAAATTTACGTTTATGTCCATTAAAGAATGTGAAAATAAATTGTATTTTTGAATAATGTGATTAGAATATTGACAAAAATTATTTCTATGTTAATTTTCACTTTCGCCTTGCAAACGTCTGTAATTGAATTTTACATTTAATTGAAATTTGAAACAGTAAACAGTAAACAATTACAGTAAAAACATCGTTTGTTACATTTTTACGAATTTGAAGTGAAAATTGTTGATCAATTTTCTGTTTTAAAATGATAGCTCTATATATTATGTACTTCTGTTATTGCTTTTAAGGACCTGATTACTACAGTTGTACTATGGCGTTATTGTATGACTACACTGCAAGTAATAAGATAATTAATTTTAAGTTTAGTCGAGTTCTTTCTCAAAATTAATACGTACTCGTATTTCATGTTTTCCTTTATAGCTCTGCTATATTGTCATAAAATTGAAGAAAGATTAACAGAGAGATTATTAAAGAAGAGCCAGAGATTTTTTGTCACATTTGCTGTTTCATCAGAACATCATCAAATAGAAATGAAGTAATAAAATACTGATTTAGTGTTAAAAGATGCTGATTTTTATTTTATTCATGAGAAACAACTGCAACTACATGGACGTGTCGAAGGATATATGAAGAAAGACTCCCAGTATATACAGGGTGTTGGACTATTCAAACTACAAAGAAAAGGAGCGAGTTGAGGATAATGAAACACTTAAATAATCGTGATAAATATACGTCCGACACCAATGGTCAAAGTGTTACGTCTGAATACATGAACACATTGTAACAGAGTCCCTCGATACCGAAACTGCAGATATGACTTTAAGAGAAGCAGATTACATTTGTTCGACACGGTCACCATTCTTGTGAAGGCAGGCTTCAGCATGCGTCCTCATGAATGCCCGCATATGTTCGAAATGCGTTGGCAACAATCCACAATGGGTTCACTGAGTTCATAGACACCGTCAACAGAAACATACTACAACAAAGAAGGTAAATATCTCTACACAAAAATGTCTAACATGTTCAAGATGGGAGACTTGAGAGGCCGTGGCAGTGACAAGGCGATGTACCACTTGTCGAAGACTCGTGCTGCGTATTCCCGAGCAACCACTGAAAAGGCTGCGGTTGAATATTAATGCGTCTGTCACATACACATTCTTTCACCACAACAGCGCTGGTATGACTCCACTTGCGCAGATGTTGCTACGGGAAACGCAGGTTTCCAGCTCCCTATCAAGATTATTTGCTTGTTTCATTGTCATCTAATTCGCGCCTTTCAGCTGTATCTACAATAATCAAACACCCAGACTATACTTTGTTCATCATAGGAATAAACCTGATGTAAACATCACGCCATGTATTCTTCTGCGTATGCTTCAATCTCATTGGATTTCGTTTCACGTGGAGCGGATGCCGAGCTGTGTCTAGTACAATCAAGGACGATCATAAGGATACGTTTTACAGTGTGTTACACGCCCGTAGACAGAGCGATAACGCGGGACAACAACTTTACCGGCACATTAAACTCGGAGAGCACTGTGCAGCCAGGTGGTCCAACTAACCTGCAATGATGTAAGCAGTTGCAGTTGAGTCGTAAAAAAATACGGGCAAAGAAATAATACAGCTTCCAATGTAATTTAATTTTTAAAGAGAATGAAATAATATTCGGCAAAATTCCAGCACTGCCGTACGCTTCTTGTGTAACGAGACGGAAAACATAAAATGCTCTCGTTCTCACATTACATATCATTTTAATTAAAAACAAGAGTGACGAAAATTTCTGGCTTAAACACAGCATACTGCAGGGATTTCACCATACTGTTGAATACTGAAGCCACAGAAGGTATTAATTACAATCAGTCGTCTGGTAATCTCTTAGCTCCTTCCTTATCCGAATCCAAGAAACATATTTCAGTTTTGGAACTGTTACGTGCTACGTAGAGGCAGACCAAGAGTTGAATACACTAAGCAGATTCAGAAGGATGTAGGTTGAAGTAGGTACTGGGAGATGAAGAAGCTTGCACAGGATAGAGTAGCATGGAGAGCTGCATCAAACCAGTCTCAGGACTGAAGACAACAACAACAACCTGCTACGTTGATAACAAGTCGATCAACAACAGACTCCACGAAGCCAACCAGGCGCCCCGTTTTCTCCTCTTCTCTTATTAATTACCGTTCTATATCCCGCCAACGCTCGGCAGTGACACTTGGAAAAGCTGCGTGCTTTAGTTCCAGATGTCTGGCAGCCTAACAGTCTAGTTGTTTCTCGGGACAAATCCCTTAACTTGGCTCCAGATCGGTAATGTTGCTTTCATAACGTAATGGTACAGTAGCTAATGTAAGGATGTAGCGTTTGCATAGTGAGCGCGTCAGACTAAATCTGTGGTGCGAAACAAGGGTCATAGTCCAGACAAAGAGTACTTGGTTTTTCAGTTAAGGTGCCTTTATTAACAATGTTTTACAGACCTCGATAGTTAAGAATTTATATTTGAAACTTAAGTACGAAATTTGCATGCAGTATGCAATTAGAAACAAGACGAACAACATTATTCATAAAAAAAATCTAATGAATTTTTTAAATTACGAGATGTAGGCATTTTGAATTCAACGACAAAAAAAGATAACTACGGCGAGACCTGAACCACCGATACACGAATGGTACTGTGTCCTAGCTACGCTTCTTCTATCATCCGATGGATATAAATATCACATCAGTATTAAATACAGTCCTAGGAAAGCTTCAAAACCGATCTGTTTGCGTTAAATTTGTGAAAAATATTAAGAACGACCCATTTCTCGGCACTTTTTAACCGTGACCCACACGCATGTATCACTACGGAACAGGAAGCAGCCTCAGTCATTTTCATATTGCGAATTAACAGCTCGACAATCAGAACACAACAGTACAGTGACTGTTACTGAACACGATCTTTGAAATAACAACTAAGTAGCTAAGGCTTGATTGAGAGAAACATTGACAGTTGTTGTTGTTGTTGTTGTTGTTGTTGTTGTTGTGGTCTTCAGTCCTGAGACTGGTTTGATGCAACTCTCCATGCTACTCTATCCTGTGCAAGCTTCTTCAATTCCCAGTACCTACTGCAACCTACATCCTTTTGAATCTGCTTAGTGTATTCATCTCTTGGTCTCCCTCTACGATTTTTACCCTCCACGCTGCACTCCAAAACTAAATTGGTGTACCAACCGATCCCTTCTTCTAGTCAAGTTGTGCCACAAACGTCCCTTCTCTCCAATGCTATTCAATACCTCCTTATTAGTTATGTGATCTACCCATCTAATCTTCAACATTCTTCTGTAGCACCACATTTCGAAAGCTTCTATTCTCTTCTTGTCCAAACTATTTATCGTCCACGTTTCACTTCCATACATGGCTACACTCCATACAAATACTTTCAGAAATGACTTCGTGACAGTTAAATCTATATTCGATGTAAACAAATTTCTCTTCTTCAAAAACGCTTTTCTTGCCATTGCCAGTCTACATTTTATATCCTCTCAACTCCGGCCAACATCAATTACTTTGCTCCCCAAAGAGCAAAACTCCTTTACTACTTTAGGTGTCTCATTTCCTAATCTAATTCCCTCAGCATCATCCGACTTAATTCGACTACATTCCATTATCCTCGTTTTGCTTCTGCTGATGTTCATCTTATATCCTCCTTTCAAGACACTATCCATTCCGTTCAACTGCTCTTCCAAGTCTTTTGCTGTCTCTGACAGAATTACAATGTCATCGGCGAACCTCAAAGTTTTTATTTCTTCTCCATGGATTTTAATACCCACTCCGAATTTTTCTTTCGTTTCTTTCACTGCTTGCTCAATATAAAGATTGAATAACATCGGGGAGAGGCTACAACGCTGTCTCATTCCCTTCCCTACCACTGCTTCCCTTTCATGTCCCTCGACTCTTGTAACTGCCATCTGGTTTGTGTGAAAAATAGTAAATAGCCTTTCGTTCCCTGTATTTTACCCCTGACACCTTCAGAATTTGAAACAGAGTATTCCAGTCAACATTGTCAAACGCTTTCTCTAAGTCTATGACAGCTGTTAATACATTAGAGTATCTATAATATATCTGATACGTAAGTAGGACCCACTTCCAAGAACGTAACAAAACCAGTGTACTTCTGATACGACTTCTGATCAATCATGGGGTTTGTGTTTGTTTACATCAGGTTTAATCTTATGACGAGTAGAGTATAGTGGAGTGGATACCAAATATGAGGAGAGAAACGATCACCTAATATTTGGATTGAGAAGATTCAGTCTTAACCCATTATTGGCCAAAACTCTATCGGATCATTTTTTACAAACTTTTATACATAAATACGTTACACCGAGTGATTAATTGAATAAAAAATTGTTTTGAATATTTTCAGTTTATTAGGACAAAAACTACAGACCGTCTCATTTTTGGGACATTGGCCGACTGCGCTATACAAATTCACAACCTTATTCTCCAGGCATAATATTGTAAGAAGCAACACAAACAATAAATAAAGAATGTTGTAATATTATTGAATGTCTATTCAGTATGAAATGAAGCAAAACACTAATCGTGTACACCAACATTGCACTTATCACATACTTTTGTTTTTTTTTTTTCTTGCAGTAAGCGCGTCTCTTCTGTGTTTTAGTTGGCACAATGAAATGACTTCCAAGATCTAGTCGTAGATCAGTGCTCACCCGTCCTCCCATCAATTTGCTTCCTTGTGATTCTCTGCGTTTTGCTACTGATCCTGTTTTCTTTGATAGGTAAAACATCACTATTCTCCGTCGGACATCCAAATGTGAGAGCTTCTCATTAGAGTTAGTAATTTGGCATGCAGGCCATGTGTTTACTACGCAGGTATCAATCATCTGTGTGAATAATGGCCACCACCATTCATTGACCTTATCCTCGTCCTATAAAGTGATATCTGCTTGTCCAGTAGGTCTACGCCACCCTTATGGGCACATCGAAATAAATGATAGTGTAACATGCCATTGTCCCATTATTGGGACGCATAAAAAATATCGATATTGCACTTCCTTGAAAAAATCAGAACTATACGTAAATTACACGGACATCCATATGTTCATGACAGACACTCCCAGACAACTAAATCACAGCTCATTGTCCTCCAGGAACTACCAGCACACATATAGTGCTGCCAAGTGCGAGAACAAAAAATCAGCAAGTTTATAATTTTCCTGACGTGAAGTACTTAGAAGGAGAGGCCGCCAATTGTGAAATTCAGATTCGATTCATACTGCGCATAATAAAAGCTGATAGCCAGAGGTGTAATGTGGCAAAGCACCAAGATGCACTTCCTACGATTAATAATTTTTTACAACGCCGTGGTGCAGCGGTAAGCGCTCGGGATCGTAATCCGAAGATCGCCGGATCGAATCTCGCACAATGTAACTTTTTTTATTATTTGTTTTATGTAATTCAAATGTACACACACACACACACACACACACACATTGTTGTTTCGCCACTTCACTGTGTATAGAATCTTCTTCGATCACAGCACTTTCATGTGAAGGGCCTGGATCGCTCTCCAATTATACCGCCTCCATGTTTCCGTTTGTTTAACAGGGTGTCCCAAAGCTCTCACGTACGCACTATTTTCGACGATGTTGTAAGTTGCGAAAGGGACCGCATCTACCTTCTTTCGAAGTTAGCAGGCAACTACGCTGTTATGCGGCGGCTCGTTTCGGCCCATTCAACATCTGTCCTTCAAGTGTAATGAGCGAGTAACGGAGTTTGTATTTCGTACTTGCCACAGCCAATTTGTGTTCATAGGGTCTCTATTCTAATTCCAACGTTTGACTTACACTATACGTATTCGTTTCGAAATACGATTTCTACGTCTTCCGTTAACTACAGGTGGTAAACATTATGAAGACAATGAATAACATTTGTGAAATACAACTTTGTAATGTGTGTGTGTGTGTGTGTGTGTGTGTGTGTGTGTGTGTGTGTACATTTGAATTACAAAAAACAAATAATAAAAAAAAGTTACATCATAGCGAGACCTTCGGATTACGAACCCGAGCGCTTACCGCTGCGCCACGGCGTTGTAGAAAATTATTAATCTTAGAGAGTATTTCACCGCAACGGTTTCTTTTAACTGTCGATTTTCTCGACAACGCCTGAGAAGTGCATCTTGGTGTTGTGCCACATTACACCTCTGGCCATGAGCTTTTACTATGCGCAGTATGAATCGAATCCGAATTTCACAATTGGCGGCCTCCTCTTGTTAGAAAAAGGTTATTTATGTTACATTTACAGGCATTATAGCAGTTAGTTGAACATACAGGTGCAACAATAAAGACTAAAAGCTCCATTGCTTTCGTAGAAACAAGTAAAATATATGCGTCCCAAAAAAGAGACAATGGCCAGTAATGGGTTGAAAGAAGAAGAATAAAACTGCTGAAGAGTTTACAGAGTGGAGAAGAGCGGATGGAAACAACCGTTACCGGTGTGGCCAGCAGGTGACTGTACTCACGAGGACAGCAACAGGTCGATGTAGCGCGGCTCGTGGCTGCCGCCGGTGCCAGCGGTTGGGGCGGCGGGGGGCACGGCGGAGGCGGCCGCGGAGGCGGCGAGGGCGGCCGCCGGAGCGGGGGCGGGCGCGGGCCGGGCGCGGGTGCTGGAGAAGGGCAGGGGCGCGCCCGTGCGGCGCTCGTACTCGACGCGCAGGCGGCGCAGGTAGTGCAGCAGGTCGCCGCACGGCACGAACTCCATCAGGATGCAGAGCGGCGGCCGCAGCGTGCAGCAGCCCACCATCTCCACCACGTTGGGGTGCCGGCCCGCGTGCTTCAGCATCGCAATCTCTGCCTGGAACTCCTCCACCTCCTCCGCCGTAGCGCGCACTGAAACGTCATCCAAGGAAAGGTGACTTACACCCTGAACCCGCAGTCCCGCAAGGCTCGTTACTTAGCTCGTTCTTTCCCGAGACCAACACAAATGATTTGCCAAAGACACTGGACGGCTCTACGAAATGGTTATTTTAGCAGGTGATACCAAAACTTCCCCTTAGAAAAATTTATGAATGACTGTGCTGATAAACCTCTTACATTATTTGCTTTTCAAACAGCTGAGCAAAACTGAACGTACTCAGACATTCATTAAAGTGACACACAATATTTTTAGCGCAACGCAATCTGACTTTCAGTAATCCCTACAAAAGACTGGCCCTGACTAACAATAACCTATACCTTTCGTGCATTCTTACCTCACAAAAATCCTGCAATACAGCGAGCGCCAATACTGCAAGCTAAATTAAAGATTCTAACTACTGAAGGCACTAACTACTGATAGGCATAGTTAGCAAATGAAAGATTTTAATAGAGAACAAACAATGTATTTACCGTAATAGTGTTCAAAAGTCATAATATATGTATATCACTTCATGGCATCTAGTCTCACAAATTTACTGTCTCTGATGGACACACGTCCAGATCATCCGCTCTCAAAACTCCGCCATTTCTCTCCCCACATCCACCACTGCTGGTGGCTCACCTCCAACTGCGCGACGCTACGCGCTGTTAACAACCAACTGCCCAACAGTACAATAGCTGATACAACAATGCTAACCAGCCACAGACTGCACACAGCACAGCCAGTGATTTTCATACAGAGCGCTATGTGGCGTTACCAATAAAAATACCTATGAGAACCTAAACAGCCTATTTACAATACAAGTACGCTCATAGAGGGCCCAACACTCATCCAAACGAAAGATTACAAGGATGATAAAGTAGCGGAATGTAGCGGAAGATTTTGACATCACTACTTACCTCATCTCTTCAAAAAATAATGAGACAAATTATAAAATAGAAAAAAATAATAATAACGTACTAAATATCACACCAATAAGAAAATTTTTGTTTCAAGAGCCATACTACTAAGGCAATACGTTTTATTTGTGATAATACAAGTACAGAAAACTTGCTGTAGTCTTTTAACCCTTTGAGCTCTGCAGACAAATCCCACCGCGTTCCATCTTCCCTCTTTGGCTGCGGACGTCAGCCGCTGCAGTGGTATTTCCCACGGCCGCTGCAGACGGCCTCCACCGTCGCGGCCTTGCAGATACCTGAATCCTAATGCCATCAGCCGGTTCCGCTACCTCTGGTCCTGCGGGAGTCTATAGCCGCTCATCTGTATTTTCGCCGGATTCCACTGTTGCCGTTCCCCGTTCATGCTAGCTGGGTCCTGTGATCATCTGCATTTTGCTTTTGTGGTGTCGTTTAGCTTCCTACCTATTCATAAGGATTTTTAGAGTGCTGTCGCTTTTGAGTTCCGTGAGTACCGTGAGTATCTCCATCGGTTCTCCCTTCTATTCCAGTCTCGTACTGTTCGAGGAAAGAAGGACTGTCGGTATGCCTCTGTGCGGGCTCTAATTTCGCTGATTTTATCCTCGTGGTCTCTTCGCGAGATATACGTAGGAGGGAGCAATATACGAAACTTCTCGAAACTTCAACAAAAGCCCGTACCGAGCTACTGAGCGTCTCTCCTGCAGAGTCTTCCGCTGGAGTTCGTCTATCATCTCCGCAATACTTTAGCGATTACTAAATGATCCTGTAACGAAGCGTGCTGCTCTCCGTTGGATCCTCTCTATCTTTTCTATCAACCCTATTTGGCACGGACCCCACACCGCTGAGCAGTATTCAAGCAGTGGGCGAACAAGTGTACTGTAACCTACTTCCTTTGTTTTCGGACTGCATTTCCTTAGGACTCTTCCACTGAATCTCAGTCTGGCATCTGCTTTACCGACGATCAACTATATATGATCATTCCGCTTTAAATCACTCCTAATGCGTACTGCCAGATAATTTATGGAATTAACTGCTTCCAGTTGCTGACGTGCTATACTGTAGCTAAATGATAAGGGATCTATCTTTCTATGTATTCGCAGCACATTACACTTGTCTGCATTGAGATTAAATTGCCATTCCCTGCATTTCAGTACAATTTTCCATTGTTACAACCTCTCGATATACCACAGTATCATCCGCAAAAAGCCTCAGTGAACTTCCGATGTCATCCATAAGGTAATTTATGTATATTGTGAATAGCAACGGTCCTACGACACTCCCTGTGGCACAACTGAAATCACTCTTACTTCGGAAGACTTCTCTCCATTGAGAATGACATGCTGCGATCTGTTGTCTAGGAACTCTTCAATCCAATCACGCAATTAGTCTGATAGTCCATATGCTCTTACTTTGTTCATTAAACGACTGTGGGGAACTGTATCGAAAGCCTTGCGGAAGTCAAGAAACACGGCATCAACCTGGGAACCCGCGTCTATGGCCCTCTGACTCTCATGGACGAATAGCGCGAGCTGGGTTTCACACAATCGTCTTTTTCGAAATCCATTCTGATTCCTACAGAGTAGATTGCTAGTCTCCAGAGAAGTCATTATACTCGAACATAATACGTGTTCCACTAACAAATGACGCTTTGTCGTGGTTGCACTGACGAAGAGAGACTGGAGAAACGCACAAGGAGTGATAGTGACAGTTAGTGTGGCATCTTCAATGACTGTATAGATGGTGATGGTTCTTCATAAGAATCTCGTAGCAATACGTGTTCACGTACTTCACCTAATACAGCTCACCAGTATAGTTCTTCTTGAGATACTGAACCTGAAGACGAATCGATCCGTAAAAGGCCATGCCTTAGTGACAAATTTGATTGGCAGAAGCGTGATTTCAGTCCAGCAGTGCATGCTTTTGATGAGTCATCTCTACGACATAATTGCGAACTAGCGCCTGATTCATGCGTTCTATCTTATTTCATGCTATTTCAATCACAAAATCTGATGAAGTTTATAGCACTTGAAACAAACTGATTTTGCGCTTTCACCATGGGAAATATATCGGAATCAATCCATACTCGACTGCACAACTGCGAAGGTACTGGTTTTGAGGCAATGTATCGCTTCATTAGTTTCTGCTTTCTCATGGCCCGTGGTAAGAAAGTTGAAAATAAGGAATTATTGGTCCAGAGACCTACTTCTGAGCACTGCAGTTTTGGGGAAGTTATGTCCCGTGACCGTTTTACGTTATTTAAGAGAATGTTCCATTTTAGTGACAACTCTACAGTCGTGGAGATGACAGTCTGTTTAAAATTAGGAAAATAACTGATATATTTCGTATGGCGTTACGCAGTGCGTTTAATCCGTTCAATAAGCTCTGTGTCGATGAAAGCCTATTGTTGTTCAAATGTCGCTTATCTTTTAAACAATTCAATGCTTCGAAACGAAGTAGATTTGGACTCGAGACGTTCGTGTTGTACAACTATAAAACTGGATACTTGTTGGGTTTCATATCATACCTAGGCACAACAACAGAAATTGAAGTCCGTAGTTTGGGAAAATCCGGTGCTATAGTGGCAACACCAACGAAGCCGTACTGTGAACGTGGACAAACTCTGCATGTCGACAGATGGTATATAAGTCAAGACACGTTCCTCTGGCTTCACAACCATAGAACAGCAGCATACTGTACCGTACGTAGCAACAAAAGCGATTTGCGAAGTTACAGAAGAAACCGAAACGAGGAGAAGTTGAATTTATGTCAACTGACACAGTGCTGGCGATGAAGTGGTGCGACAAGGGATATGTGTGGATGCTGACTACCTGTACCACTACGGAAATGCTTCACACGGCGAGAAAGTGATCAAGGCGGAATGTGTTGTCGACTGCAATGCTAGTATGGGTGCAGTGTGCTGACAAACACAGACTGGATGCTTCAATTTCAAATGGTTCCAAAGGCTCTGAGCACTATGGGACTTAACTTCTGAGGTCATCAGTCCGCTAGAACTTAGAATTACTTAAACCTAACTAACCTAAGGACATCACACACATCCATGCCCGAGGCAGGATTCGAACCTGCGACCGTAGCGGTCGCGTGGGATGCTTCCATTCCAAGACAATAATGAACAAAACAATAAAAGAATTTTTCGTTTCGATTGTTTCAGTTGCGAATAACGAAAATAATCAAAATCCTGTAGAAAAAAGCTGTTTCAATATTTGTAGAATTTTCCCATTTTCTTGGCAACTTTTCCAAACTTTTCTTTTATACAAACCTTGACGTAACAATTACGAATGCAACAACCAAAGAATCATTCAAATTCTTTGAGCTATGGTTTGATTTTAGTGAGACTAATGCGCAGCAATTCATTTTCATTTATGGAGATTTAACTTCATTAGACTATGGTTAGATGCACACACTCGCCCGTTTCTGACGCACAAAATGTCTTTAGGAATTAAAGTTGACGTTTAATTAAATAGTGTGATGAGTTTAGTATTTCATTCTCGAATTCTTAAGTTGTACAACATGGTTTATTTCTACTGTATGATAACAATTGCGTCACGCATGAAAGGAATTCAGAAATATTGACTTTTTGAAGTGTCCATGGGGGTAATTTGTTCGTTAATGACCCGAAAATATAGTCTTTAGCTCCGAAACTGTGTCTCGGCATCCAGACTATTTCCCTGGAAATTTGTGTGCGGCGAATTATTGCGCTAGTACAGACGAACGTAAAAGTTTGATCGTTACGGATTCTCCAGCCTTTACATCGTAAGTTACGTACAAAAACTGATAATTAAGTATCAGTACTTCAGATAAGACTCAGACGTATACAGAAATCTTGTCATTGTTCGCAAAAACTACTTCCAAATGTAAGGAAGCCTTTGATGAGGAGACAGCATCATCGGCAGGTCTCAGTGTTCATTTTATCTGCCGAGCAATTCATCTCCATATTCAAAGCTACGAAGTAAGTATCTAGATACACTGTGTTTATTTGTAACGTCGGTAATCGCACTCAGAATGCCAGAGAGCTGCGAGCGCCCTGGCACAGGGCAAGGTCGGGGGAGCGAAGGGCTCAGGCATAGACAGCAGTGCACGGCTGACACCGCAGGTAAATGGATCAGGTGACCTAAAGGGCGCGCTCGACACGGCCACCGGATGAGCAGCTGCAGCAACCAAAGGGTCAATGAGTAGTATTACAGTCAACAGCAAACATTTTGGATTTATTTAAAAAATTTTGTAAGCTAATAACCACATTAACTGTAAAATCTTTCAGCACTGACGCCTTGCGTAGTATGAGATGCACAGTTAACTGCGCAGTTCCCTGTGCTATTCAGGAAGGATTCCAAATATCGTTATAACTTCTTTCCGTTTTCCAACTGACAAATATGTCTCGTCTCTCAGATGAAACATACCATGGCGCACATCGGCCTTAGTATTTCCTCTTTTTAAGACAATGACCTTTTCCATTTTCCTGTTTCAGAATAAGAATTATTAATAGGTAATTGGAACGGATGCCTTTCACATATTGATGGCAATGCATTTGTAGATCTTACAAGCATGCATTGACTACAATGTTTCAGCTGTACCTTTAGAATAAAAAAATGTCGGCTATAAGCATTGGATATCCATGGAATAGCTTCATACTTTCAACTGACACGACAGTCCTGCGTAAATCTCGTGGAACAAAGGCCTTGTTTCCTCTTCATCTAACAAGACCCATCAAGTAATCGGTGTGTGAAACATTTTTCCATGACATGGCACTTGCAATAATTCGTAGTATACAAAACAAAACAAAACAGAACCGATATAGAAAACTCCGAAAGTGGGAAATTAACTTCTTTCATGAGGTTCATGACGGCTGTGGACAGTGTGGCATTAAATTAGTATTGATTATGAATATTGCTTACAAAATACACTCCTGGAAATTGAAATAAGAACACTGTGAATTCATTGTCCCAGGAAGGGGAAACTTTATTGACACATTCCTGGGGTCAGATACATCACATGATCACACTGACAGAACCACAGGCACATAGACACAGGCAACAGAGCATGCACAATGTCGGCACTAGTACAGTGTATATCCACCTTTCGCAGCAATGCAGGCTGCTATTCTCCCATGGACACGATCGTAGAGATGCTGGATGTAGTCCTGTGGAACGGCTTGCCATGCCATTTCCACCTGGCGCCACAGTTGGACCAGCGTTCGAGCTGGACGTGCAGACCGCGTGAGACGACGCTTCATCCAGTCCCAAACATGCTCAATGGGGGACAGATCCGGAGATCTTGCTGGCCAGGGTAGTTGACTTACACCTTCTAGAGCACGTTGGGTGGCACGGGATACATGCGGACGTGCATTGTCCTGTTGGAACAGCAAGTTCCCTTGCCGGTCTAGGAATGGTAGAACGATGGGTCCGATGACGGTTTGGATGTACCGTGCACTATTCAGTGTCTCCTCGACGGTCACCAGAGGTGTACGGCCAGTGTAGGAGTTCGCTCCCCACACCATGATGCCGGGTGTTGGCCCTGTGTGCCTCGGTCGTATGCAGTCCTGATTGTGGCGCTCACCTGCACGGCGCCAAACACGCATACGACCATCATTGGCACCAAGGCAGAGGCGACTCTCATCGCTGAAGACGACACGTCTCCATTCGTCCCTCCATTCACGCCTGTCGCGACACCACTGGAGGCGGGCGTGAGCGGAAGACGGCCTAACGGTGTGCGGGACCGTAGCCCAGCTTCATGGAGACGGTTGCGAATGGTCCTCGGTCCTCGCCGATACCCCAGGAGCAACAGTGTCCCTAATTTGCTGGGAAGTGGCGGTGCGGTACCCTGCGGCACTGCGTAGGATCCTACGGTCTTGGCGTGCATCCGTGCGTCGCTGCGGTCCGGTCCCAGGTCGACGGGCACGTGCACCTTCCGCCGACCACTGGCGACAACATCGATGTACTGTGGAGACCTCACGCCCCACGTGTTGAGCAATTCGGCGGTACGTCCACCCGGCCTCCCGCATGCCCACTATACGCCCTCGCTCAAAGTCCGTCAACTGCACATACGGTTCACGTCCACGCTGTCGCGGCATGCTACCAGTGTTAAAGACTGCGATGGAGCTCCGTATGCCACGGCAAACTGGCTGACACTGACGGCGGCGGTGCCCAAATGCTGCGCAGCTAGCGCCATTCGACGGCCAACACCGCTGTCAGTGCGTGTGATCATTGATTGTACAGCCCTCTCGCAGTGTCCGGAGCACGTATGGTGGGTCTGACACACCGGTGTCAATGTGTTCTTTTTTCCATTTCCAGGAGTGTATTTTTACTTGAGCGCGGTATTTGCAGTTGATAACAAATAAAAGGATAAACTGATTTATCTGCTGAAATGTAAATGTATAAAATTTTTACTTGTCAGTACCTCTGTGGTTCTCTCCCAACTTTACAGAGGCTTCACCATAAACCGTTCAGTTCTGTTATTCCTTTAAGGTAGCGGATAGCACAGAAATGGCTTAGATATTGTTGAGATTCTTTCCAGAATGAATTTCTCTTTTGGCAACAGAGGTTCTGCTTTTGATTTCTGGCTCAGCACACAGTTTTAAAATGCCACGGAATTTCAAAATAACATTGTTTATGATGAAAAGTGAATGATTCATTCAGGGAAATGCGTTTGGACCACTGCTAGAATGACTGTCCTTATTCTTTCACAAGGTTTCTTCTGATATTATTACTATACTTCAGTCTCACACTAAAATTAAAAAAACTAGAAAGGGTTAGAAATAATTATAATAATAATAATAATAATAATACGTAATATTGAGGAGAGGCTGCCCTCATAAAGAAATTACAGGAATCAAAGATATCCATTAGAAACCCGTGAAGTAGACCGTCATTGCATTTCACAAGTGAAAGAAGATGAAGGATATGACTATGTGTTAATGAAAATCTCAAGATCACTTTTAATTACCATATCGACACAAAGGTAAGGATTTTCGCAGACGTTTTTGAGGGGGTGAGTCAGTGTTTTCCATTACTTCGCAAAGTGTATCGTGCGAGTATGTTCATTGTGAACGTAAGAGAAAAAACAACAGAACATTTACTGTGTGCAGTGATTTGTCCAGATCAGACGAGGATACCAGTGCAAGCGGCAATGACTGCCGCTGTTTGACACTGTGCATGGGAATGACTAACCTAGGCCAATGGCTTTGCGTTACCGGTAACACTGCTTCCCGTCAGAGCACCGAAGCTAAGTGCTGTCGGTATGGGTTAGCACGTGGATGGGTGACCATCCGGTTCGCTGAGTGCTGTTGGCAATCGGGGTCAAAAATTCAAATAGCTCCGAGCAGTACGGGACTTAACACCTGTGGTCATCAGTCCCCTAGGACTTAGAACTACCTAACTAATCTAAGAACATCACACACATACATGCCCGAGGCAGCATTC
This sequence comes from Schistocerca gregaria, assembly GCF_023897955.1. Taxonomy (NCBI): domain Eukaryota; kingdom Metazoa; phylum Arthropoda; class Insecta; order Orthoptera; family Acrididae; genus Schistocerca; species Schistocerca gregaria. The sequence goes on from NC_064922.1 coordinate 200,682,252, forward strand.
GAACCTACGGCCGTAGCGGTCACGCGTTTCCAGAGTGAAGCCCCTAGAACCACACGGCCACAACGGCCGGCCCAACCGGGGTCCACTCAGCCCTTGTGAGGAGCTACTTGATTGTGAAGTAGCGACTCCGATCTCATAAACTGACATACTTCCGGTAGAGCGGTGTGGTGATCCCATGCCCCTCCACATCCCCGTCCACTGACACCTGAGGATGACACCACGACCGGTATGTACCTATGGGCCTTCAGCGCCTGTTCAGGTGGAATACAGTTTTAGGTTATCTATAGACGCTGTGGACAGGACATTTGTTTTGTTTGCTGCAGACGAGGACGACGAAGAAAGCCAAGGCATCGCCTTTGCTACATCTTCAGTGAACCGGATGTTACTGTCAATTGTGTTGGGACGTTTCTGACATTGTTCAAGTTTCTCGCGTCTCCGTCGAGCGTGTCTCCGGTGTGTAGAAAGAAATATAAAACAGTATCCTAGGATCATTTTTTTAATGAAAAAATGACGTGTCAGCTGACGTTTCAGCTGTTAATCCACTGACAATGGCCAAACAGTACTGGTCACAAGCTTGTAGCATTTTAACCACTTGACGGAGCTAGAAGCCCGAGAACGTTGTATTCAGTGTCACTGCAGCGAAACTTGGAATTAACGGGGAAGCTGACCGACAGGTGATAATCTAGATACACATTCCAATATTGAGGACATTTTGAGTGCCTGTGGATGTGCGACTGAAGTGCATGGTCCCTCATCAGCTGGTCTGACCTCGGAACATGTTCGACTGGAGGCACGTGGTGTATGGTCCTCCAGACAGGAGACAGGTTGGTACTCACGCTTGAGTTTCTTGACAGCGACCGTGCGCCAGCCTGGGACGCCTCCCACTGCCTCGGCTCGCGCCAGGAAGACGCGCCCGAAGTCGCCCTTGCCGATCTGCCGGCCCAGCTGCAGTCGCTCGTAGCTCACCTCGAACGTATCCACCTCGCCGCGAGCCTTCGCCTCCTGCGGGACAGACACCAGGCACCGCGTCCAACGTGAGGCACATTCAAATTGAGGCTAACACTGTACTAAAGGAAAAACACAAATGATTTTTCTACTTAACTCAGCCCATTAGCAACTATACACGTTGTTCAAGAATTTACTGCTGCACCTCACAGATATAATGGCGGAGACAAGAGAAAACAACAAATATACACTGAAGAGCCAAAGAAACTTGTACACCTGCCCAATATCGTGTAGGGAGCAAGCGAGCACGCAGAAATAACACAACACGACGTGGCATGTACTCGACTAATGTCAGAAGTGGTTTCTGAGAGAATCGACATCGTGACTCTCCCAGGGCTGTCCTTAAATCCTGTAGTGTGCGTACTGTAAGACCTTCAGTACTCACACCATCACATTATTTGACGTGTCGCTCTAACGAAGTAGGCGAGTGTCAGCAATATGTCTCGTGATCTTATCGTGGCGTGTTTATCTTCTGCCGTTAGGTCAGATGATAGAAATGCCACTTGCACGCTTAGAGTAGCAGACTGACGGTGACCAACTTTAAACAGAACTTGTCTAATTTTCACACACATTTATTAAAATAATAAACAGCACAGAAATTACTTAACTTGATTCTGGATGCTGTTCACAATTGACAATCTGAAGTTCGTTTGCTCTTGGTACGTTAATCTTATTCTCACATATCTCTAATACTTGACAAAGTGTCTATACATTTTCCTTCATTGCTATGCACAGGAATATGGTAATCGTATTACGCGCAGACTGAAACTTGACTATAGACTGGTAGAGACTAATGCCGACTGGTACAGACTGACTAATCGGAGCTCTGTACACTCGTTATAATACCTCGCGCGTTCAGGTACCACTGCGCGAGTGTGATCCGCGAGGAGAAAAGGTTCTACATTAGCAGCAATCTCATTGGCTGCGTTACATATTAATACCCGGTCGGCGGAAGCAGAATTTGGTCCGTCTCTTAGGCAGCACCACCTCGTAGTGCGGAAACGGAAGAGTGGTGAGCCTGCGCTGTTGTGCTTAGCGGGGCGCGCTCTAGTGTGAAAGTTGTGTACGCGCTGACTACGCGGAACTAAGTACACAACAAATCCGAAACAGTACGAAGGGATGGAGATCTCTGCTGAACAGCACGTTGCAAGGCATCCCGGATATGCTCAATAATGTTCATGTCTGGGGATTTGGGTGGCCAGCGGAAGTGTTTAAACTGAGAAGAGCGTTCCTGGAGCAATTCGGTAGAAATTCTGGACGTGTGAAGTGTCGCATTGTCCTGGTGTAATTGCCCAAGTCCTTCGGAAAGCGCAATGGACATGAATGGATGCAAGTGCTCAGACAAGATCCTTACGTACGTATCACCTGTCAGAGTCGTATCTAGACGTATCAGTTGTCCCAAATTACGCGCCCCATACCATTACACAGCATCCACTAGTTTGATCAGTCCCCTGTTGACAAGTGGGGACCTAGGATTCGTGACGTTCTCCCCATACCAGTAGACGAGCATCCACTCGAAACAATTTGAGCCGGCCGCGGTGGTCTCGCGGTTCTAGGCGCGCAGTCCGGAACCGTGCGACTGCTACTGTCGCAGGTTCGAATCCTGCCTTGGGCATGGATGTGTGTGATGTCCTTAGGTTAGTTAGGTTTAAGTAGTTCTAAGTTATAGGGACCGATGACCACAGCAGTTGAGTCCCATAGTGCTCAGAGCCATTTGAACCATTTTTTGAACAATTTGAAACGAGACTCGTACGAAAAGGCAACATGTTTCTAGTCATCTACAGTCAATTCCCGGTGTTGAAGGGCCCACGCGAGGCGCAAAGCTTTGTGTTGTGCAGTCATCAAGGGTACACGAGTGGGTCATCAGCTCCGAAAGACCATATCCGTGATTTTTCGTAGAATGGTTCGCACACTGACCCTTTCTGATGGCCCAGCATTGAAATCTGCAGCAATTTGAAAAAGGGTTGTTCTTCTGTCACGTTTAAAGATTCTCTTCAGTTGTCGTTGGACCCGTTATTGCGGGATCTTTCTCCGGCCGCAGCGATGTCGGGGATTCGATGTTTTACCGGATTCGTCATATTCATGGTACACTCGTGAAATGGTCTTACGGGAAAATCCTCACTTCATCGCTCCCTCGGAGATGCTGTCTCCCATCGCTCGTGCGACGACTACAACAGTTCATTCAAACTCACTTAAATCTTGATAACCTGCAATTGTATCAGCAGTAACCGATTTGACAACTGTGCAAGACGCTTGTTGTCTTATAGAGGCGTTGCCGACCGCAGCGCCGTATTCCGCCTGTTTGCATATCTCTGTATTTGAATATGCATACCTATTATACCAGTTTCTTTGGCGTTTCAGTGTACTTTGCAAAGCTAGAAACAATTTTGAAACTTCAAGCTGAGTAGGCACGGAGTATCTAGGACGTCATTGAGTGGGATTGATAATAAAGCTGTGTTAAATGTTTTTCAATCAGTTATTGCTATGATCTATGCTACAATAAATATTCAAAATGAGTAATATTAGCTACATCGCAGAACCGTTATCAGTGGAACAGGGTGTGTCATGTCCTGCACGAATGTGATCACTGCAATAATTCTTGCAACTAATTCGTCTTCCGACTACACATGCGTTTCAAGTAGTCCCAGGGAAAAAAGTCCATCGGACTGTATGTCTCGCATTTCTCTGCACGTGTACTGCCACCGTCAAGCAAGCACTACAGCGTTACATGCTGTTTACTGGCTGAACATCAGGACTTCTCAAGACTAACTACTTCAAATCAACAGTGGTGTAAATAAGTTTAAAACAGGCACTTTCTCTAATGTTACCCATCTTAAGGACTTGAAGTACTGGTTGCGAAGGTGATAGTTATAGCTCATTTGGCATACAACAACTAATGTTAGAAGTGTAATCCTCAGTAATGCATTTCTGGAATCGTGCCCCAACCACCTGGCGTCTCTGTTTACCTTTCATAAGCATGCACATAAAAAAGAAAGTTATTTGGATATAAAGTGCTCGTTTCCTCATAAAAACGGCAACACGAAATTCCCTGTTCCGCTTATCCATATTTCCGCGCACTGACTGAAGTGTGTTGCTTTCGCATAGCGGTTCATGTCTCGCAGCTGCCTTCCGCGCACCGACTAGTACAAGAATCACCTAAAGGGACCCAAGAGACTGCACTGAGCCATCAGCCGTGCCACAGCATTCCAGAGATGATACATGAGATGTGAAGAGACATACCAATAGTCATCTAAGCAAACCTGCTCACGTACGTCGTATTAACGCTAATCTTAAAAAAACTATCCAAGAAACTGTTGAAGAAATTGTTACTACTACCGCCTGTTTGTACATAAAGTACAATATCGAATGTAACTCCGTGAACTAGTTTATGCTATTCAAGTACGTCAGTTGCCCTTAGTTTCCTCTCTACGAAATCATACACGTTGTTTCACAATTGTTATTACAGACTTCTAGCGATTGTAGGCCGAGCTTAATATATGAAGTTTTGATAAGGAAATCATGTCCAGAAATGTGAAGTTTGGATGTAAAATAAGTTTCAAGATTGGATATTTCCGAATCTCTCGCATCACGAAACGCACACAAACTGGGAAGATGTCACCGTTGTGAGTCCATGTAACAATTACGAAGTCACACACCATTTCACCAGACTGTCAGGAACTGGTACGGTCGCAACTACGTGGCGTGACTGTGGTACTCCACGGACGCGCTGCAGTCTCTACTTTGAAGAGGAGCTCCTTCGTTACGTACAAGAGAATCCGACGAGGAGTACTTGAAACGTTGCCATGTCATGGGTTCTTATTGAGATTGGTGAGAGACTGGTCTCCGCTCTCTACCACGAAGGACGCGATTTTAAAGTGATCCAGCCAGCCGCTGTGGCTGAGAGGTTCTTGGCCCTTCAGTCCGGAACCGGGCTGCTGCTACGGTCGCGGCTTCGAATCCTGCCTCGGGCTGGATGTGTGTGATAACCTTAGGTTAGTTAGGTTTAAGTAGTTGTAAGTCTAGGGGACTGATGACCTCAGACGTTAAGTCTCATAGTGCTTAGAGCCATTTGTACACGGCGCGACTGTGTAGAGGTACGTTATTTACAGTTGTTTTACACCCAAGCGCTACAATACTTTGCATGAGTTCCTTATCAAAATTTTATCTACCAAGACCGCTCTATAACCCCAAGCCTCTAACAGGAATTGTGTAGCTCGCCTTACGACGTAATGTACTTTTCTGTACGCTTGTGCTTATGTGTATGTAAAAACGATTGAATTTCGGTTCATTATAAACTTGTATGCGATATACTTCCTCTGTGTTGTTTAATCTACGTGACTAAAAGCAATGTTGTTATTTCAGTGGTGTACAGTTTCATATCTTGCGCTTGTTGTACTTTTCGTCAAATATTGCTTATTAATTTTATTGTGATCTGCAATAATATTAGATCGAAAATAGTTTCATGATTTGGCGTTATTGTGCTATACAGACCGGTTCGTTAAAGCGGCATCTACAGTAATGCTAATGTTAGTATCCGTAGTAGATGGCAGGCTCCACCATTTGTGTACATACACATTAACATTTTAGTGTAAGGGAAGATACCATTAAGGGAGTTGCACAGCAATTTTGAGTCTCCTATTCCTTATAGGCCAACAACACAGGGTTTTCAAAACTTCAGTGTCCGAAGTAACAGGGATGACACAGGAGACAAAATCAAATATCAGGTTACCTTCCATTCAGAAATCTGTTGCACTCAGTGACTGTTATATTGCCCTGTAAATTATAGATTGCAGCGATCAGTCGTCCTTTTTAAATTTTATAGCGCAGATTTAGATTTCGGCTAGAAGCTAGCCATTCATACTAGTGCATTGAGAATGGCTAGCTACTAGCCGAAATCTAGATCTCCACAGTAAAATTTAAAAAGGATGACTGATCGCTGCAATCTATAATTTACAAAATCAAATATTGTTGTAAAGCTACCATGTGTCAGAAACACATCTTGATTGAGCACTGAGCATGCGTAGATAATACTCGACTGGAACAGATGAAAGACGTTATGTCTAACGTTTTCACAATTCGCATGTATTGTCGGATGAAATCCTTCATTTGTGTGGCCATATTGTCCGTGCTTGCTTCACGGTTCTTGAGGACATTTTCATTCCGACCTTACAGCTACAAGAACGTTCGTGTTCTTCCATCAGACGCGTTTCGCTTTAATGAGGTAGAGCAGTGTCAGTGGTACGTAATTATAGATAATTACAAGTTGATTTATTTTCAATATCAAAAACCAGCTCGTTAACAATATGTTGATTTTTATTAGTTCAATCTTCCGGGCTGAGAGTGCATGGTCGATCTGTGAAACTACTTCTTGCTGACGTTTCGTTGCCAACGTTTCATTAACTAATGAAGACGCCAGCCGTGAAAGCCTAGGCTTTATGTTGGTTTTTACTTACGGTGAGTCTACTGGTTTCTCGTTTATATCAGTAAATTCCGTCTGCTAGCAAATCTTCGGTGTCTTTCATCACTAGACACTGATACATGTCTAATATTACGTTGCTCTGGAGAACTTTTCATATCTTACATTTTACAGAGCCACTTTTTGGCACAACGCTGTTAACTGTTTTTTATACTTTTAAGTTCAAAAATGGTTCAAATGGCTGTGAGCACTATTGGACTTAACATCTATGGTCATCAGTCCCCTTGAACTTAGAACTACTTAAACCTAACTAACCTAAGGACATACGTTTAAGTGTTTATTGTATTTTGTAGTGTTGAGAAATCAACGTTGCCTCTAGTCTATCTTTAACCTATAGCTTTTTGATTTTTATAATTAAATGTATGTGTGTTATTCTCTTTAATTATACTGTTGTGTATTTACATACGGTGTAAGATTATTGAAGGAATAATGAAGGAGTGTTTTTCATTTTAGGTGGGGGAGGGAGAAACCATGACGAGTGGATGTAAGTGTATAATAGTGTGAGTTGGAGGAAAATGTAAGGGACAAGAAGTGAAATGAACTGTGAAGGGGGGTGGGGGGTGAGGGGGGGGGATGTTGGACCAGGAGAGGGTGAAGTTTGGCTCTTCTCTTTTCCATGGAATTTTTTCAATTGTTTTATATACTACTTTCCAATATTTATTTGGCCCTTGAGCAACTGTTTATTTTGTGCCAATGCTGATGATGTTTTACCTCAACAAAGCGAAAAGCGCCAGGTGAAAAAACAAGACAGGGACTTTTTTTAGTTGTAACGACGGAACGAAAATACCCTATGATCGGATAAAAATCTACGTATTACTGGTGTGCAAGGTCATCAGAGACGTTCGCAGTATACATGTGGGCCGGTATCGTAGGCGACTAATTACTTCGTCCTTACATGTTGCCTATTCGATTCAGTTGACCAACATACACAGTGTTCTTGGAAGTTCACCTGCCGCCTATTGTGGTGGAGGTACTTTAGATATCAGAAGAACGCGGTTTCAGCATAATGTGGCCCCAGTGCACTCCGCAGAATACGTCCTAGCACTAGCAAACCAGCACTTTAGGCAGTCACTGGATCGGTTGAAGATGACCCGTGCATTGATCTGCAAGGTCTCCGGACCTCACCTCATTAGAGTTCTACCTCTGGGGCTACATGAAAGCAGATATGTTGTATTCCACCTGTTCTGACTCGGTGGCAGAACTGGTAGCAAGATTTTTTGCAGCAGACACATAAACACAGAACACACTATGCAATTTCGCAGAGAGTACGCGATTCCCTGGTACGTCGATAGCAGCTCTGCACTGAAGTTAATGGTGCTCATTATGAACTTTCGTTGTGACGTAGTAGTGATCAGAACAATGAAGCAATGAAAAACATTGAACAACGTTTTACACTCACTCACACACAATAACTTCCTGCAGAATTATTACTTCAACAATTTGCAGTTGCTTAACGAAATATGTTTGTTTTTGTCTCTGTCACCACCACTGTTAGTTTGGTCACTGAATTTTTGAGCACCCTGTATGTGAATGACCATCAAGTTAACATTCAGTAAACAGAGATAGTAATTTTTATAGACGACCCACACATTACGATCCATTCTGTTGAAAAGAAAGCAATAAAACACTATATTAACACCATTTTCTAAGGAACTAATAACTATTTCAATGAAAATGTAGGACAGTTTTGAGGAAATCAGTATATTGAACTCTATACAGCAAACAGAGTAACACAAATTTATTGTTTCTCAAGAACGGTAGTCGGTAAATAACATTTTTCAAGTTTTTGAGTGTTTATATTGATAAGATCTTGAACTAAATGAAACGGATTATTGAGCAGTTGGAACAACTAATTTCATCAACTTTTGCTGTTCATGCAGTTGCTGCTTTTGGAAACAAATCAGCACTTTAACGTATTTTGCACTTATGCCATAAGTTATTAACGAATGGATAATTTTTTGGGGAACCTCATCACTTAGAAAGAAATTAATGACTGCATAAGACCTGGAAGTGTGAGCAATAGGCTGTGAGCGGTCACAGTCACCTTGCAAGCGCATCTTGAAGGGTATTTATACTCTGTGATAAAATCTCATATAATCCTGCACAATTTGACAATAACTGTGATGTCACCGATGAAACACATGAAGAAACGATGACCATTGCTCAGTTCTCAGTGGCTCATAAAGTAAACCTACAAGCAGCCACTAGATTCTTTTCTCATTTGTACAATAACTTAAACTCCCAGATAGTAAAGGAAATTTGAAATCTAGCCTATTATCATTTCTTGTGGACATCTCCTACTCTCACATAAACTTTTCGTTTCAGCAACTCTGGACTAAAACAATTGAGTTTGTCACTAGTATACATTAGGAGATAGACTAATATCTTGATTTAAAAAAATTAAAACAGAGTACTGTTTAATAACCTGTAAATCATCAGTATTTAGCCATACTAGCAAACATATCATGTACATGTAGCGTGTAAGCTGACTAACGTCATATCACTTCAATATCACTTCAATAAAAACTGTGGAAAATATACTCTGAAAGATGTACCTACTTCATGTAACACGATATAGGCCAGGATTTACCGTAACAAAATGACAATAAGTGCCGATCATGAAGTTTTGCCAGACTGTTGTGACAAAGTACGTGCTCCTCCTAAATGACAAAAGTACCTGTCGAATATCTGGTAAGCTCCAGTCTAGCGACTCACCTCTATCTCCTTCTCTACGTAGAGTATGCTGCGCTCCTGTAAGGCCGGGAAGGACACCCGCGTGATGCGGCTGCTACTACTAAAACAAGAGAGCACAAAACGATGTTGCTAAAATTTTTGCTATGATTTGTACAGAGAAGGGGCTTTAAACTCCTCAGAGAACGACGCACCTGTAAATGAAAGGATATAGTTTGCAATACCTTATAATGAAACTGGTTAGTGACGCACTTTTATTTGATTGTATACAACACAATACACAAAATAAATTCACCAATCAGCCCAGTAACATTTCTTCCATAATATAGGTTTTCATTTTTATTTGCCTCTACTCAGATATAGTCAAGTTGTCTGCTTGTCTACTAATGTGAATGAGATGTTTTTCATCCAAACAACGTAATTCAAAAGTTATTTCCAATGAAATATCATAATGTTCAAAAACTTAACAAAATTCCTTAGGATTTTTGAAAAACTTGTATCATTAATTATTATGTTTATGTTTCATATATAGCCGAATTTTAAAATAACAAAGTGCAAATCAAAAATGCACAAACATAATTATATCATATTGTCAAATAGTGTATATGTATAGCTAATTGACCTATGTTCATTTTTGGTGGGACTGCGATGTTGTGAGTCGACTAAGAAGTAGCGTATTTTTGTGCATATCCAATGGAATTGCTGTATTGTAACTACTGAATCTAAAAGCAGTGATTAAAATGTGGAGAAACTAACTAAATTCCTGTATCTCTTCATTTGAACTTAAACAAAGAAAATATTATGAATCCAGTGACCTCTTTCTAAAAGCAGAAAACATCATATTCAGAGGTTAGCTGAACGAAGGACCTGCAATCCACATTGACCGCAAGTTGTGAGAAACTCATTTAAGAAACATGCAGCCAGAAAATAAAGACAAAGTTTTAATCTTATTTCTAATTGCGTTTTAACGTTTTGGAATCATTAAAGCGAACCGTTGCACTGTGAAGTGAACATTGTCAAACATTTCTTCAATTTTAAAATTCGTTATTATTAAATGATAGAAAGTTAGAATCTTATACAAGCATAATAGTTCGCATCATGAAAATCATATTGCTCCGTAAACTGAGACACAAATTTCATCGAAGAGTGTATTTGGGGAGTAGATGGGTGGGGTGGGGGGGGGGGGGGGGGGTTGGAGAGGGCCGGGGATGGAAGACACTGGGGAGTAAGAAACATTATAGCAGTGACACAAGAAAGTGGGAGAACAATAAGAGAACCAAATCTTTTGAAATGATCAGAACAGACATCAAAGACAAAACCTACCAAAATTTCTTTATAAACACGTATTTTTCGCCTTGTTGGAATATGAATAATACGCCATCTCCTGTTGATACCTAACATTGTGTATTTTTCTCAGCATTTCAATCAATAGCCAGGAAAATTTTTTAATGTATTCTGTTTTCCGTCTGTGTAAAAATGCAGTAATGTAATAATTCCATTAACATAGTACGTTACCTGCACATTTGAGGCATAGGAAGATTGGAAAGAAGACATCATGCTAGATAGTATATGTATGGTATAGCTTTAAACTGTGGAGAAAAAATTATCAGCTCATACTGTTTTGTACTGTCAAATACAACAAAGAGGGTTGAATGGACTGCGCATTAGTTGACTGTTCCATTGTTCCTTGGCAGGATATTTTATATCTTGTAAATGAAAAACAAACGACACTGTATTAATATTCTACAATATTTATTACTTTACGAACAGTCTGGCAGGGCAATAACCGCCCACTGGAAAGAAACGCCGTATAACAGGATACTTAGAAAAGGGCACTGTGCTTTTGAAGACCAGCCGCTTAATGATGACCACGATTACAAGGTGCAGCAAGAAGTACACAAAGAGTGGAAGGCAAACTACCTTAAAATAACGGAAAGTAATAAACTTACATTCACTACCCAAGGCTAAGAACTGAATCATGAGAGACAATTCCCTTACTCGCCACTTCCAACTGCTGATACTGTTAATTATCTAGTCTGGTAGATTTTGTAATCTACCCCTCCTACTGACAGGCTCCATTTTTCTTAATATCGGATACTGCAGCTTCACTCACCATATGAAAATTTTATTTTGAGTTATTATAATTGTTTCAATTAGCTGCTTAGTCTCATTGTAATATTTTGCTCGTTTGTTATTTTGGACTTATCAAGGACAAGAATACCTTGTTCAGACACTCCACTGGAATATTTGCCGGAGTTTACCATACTCGATTGAGCCAAGATTGTCTTCTTCAGTCACCCACGTGGAACTTGTTTAGCCGGCCGCGGTGGTCTCGCGGTCCTAGGCGCACAGTCCGGAACCGTGCGACTGCTACGGTCGCAGGTTCGAATCCTGCCTCGGGCATGGATGTGTGTGATGTACTTAGGTTAGTAAGGTTTAAGTAGTTCTGAGTTGTAGGGGACTGATGACCACAGCAATTGAGTCCCAGCAGTCAGAGCCATTTGAACCAATTTTTTGAACTTGTTTATACTGTTGTAATTTGTCATATAGTTACTTCAAGTCACATTCTCATATAAACTACATTGTTTTACATCTTATTTTTACCGAAATAATTCCTTCCACTTTCTTCGACAAAAATTTCACAACCACACATATTTATCCTTCTACCTGACGGTAGCGTAACAGCTGATAAGCGCTTCATAAAATAATAAACATTATAGCATATCAGAGCATTGCCGTGTGTTTTTTCACTCATAATGAATGTACTATTTTCATGTCTGTTTTGTTGATAAAACCAATGAAGGCCGTATATTACACATGCTATTTCTGCCACAGAGATACTCTCTGTCCATGAGCACAAAGAAATTAGTAACGTAAGATATTTAGCACTTTTCATTTACCAGTGTCCTATAGACAGAATTAAGTCGTAGCACGTAACATAAGAAGTACCCGTTGCACAAAACAAAATAATTAGTATTATGAGTGACCTCCACACAATTTCATCTTCAAAGGATCTGTTGAAAAGATTAGAAATACTATCTCTACAACCTACCCTGCATACTTACTTTCTCATTAAATATGGTATCAACTACGTACAGTAACTTTAGTGTGGTAGTAGTATTCACATACAAAATACTAGAAGGAGATATGATCTCCACTTTCCCTTGCTGAATATAAATTCGGCACTCAAATGAGAGAAATATCCGCCTGTAAAACTCTCCGACAGTCCACTAATGGAAATAAAATGTTTGATAAATGAAGTATTTTAAAATGTAGCTGACATTTGTGTCTTCTTAACTACTTCTGTAGCACAACAGTGTCCTCGAGCGAACGGACATTAGCATTCACCTATAGCTGTCATACAGCCCTGTAAGTACACTTGTTTTAACGATCAGAATAATCTTTTGTGCAAATGGCACATTACACAGTTTAGCTTTTTTCCGTTAATATGCTTTGGCAAATGGAGAAATATCTATGGATTTAGAAGTATGAATCACTGGAACACGCACTTCCAATACTTGTGTAGGAGGGAACCCCAAATGTCAAGGTGATATAAAAAGTTGCAGTAGAGCTTTCAAGCGCTGTCGCATGTTCTGATACATGAGAGAAACACCCATTGTTTTATTGGTCTTGATGATTGGCTAAAATAATACAATGCAGACGCCAGTCGGGGGCAGCTGGCAATTTATGACCCAATGACCAAACAGGAAAATAAATTCTGAGATAACTCCAAACAAAACGCTAGTAAATGATGGAATGCTTTTATAATGGAACATTCTTGGTACGAGCGTGTGTGTGTGTGTGTGTGTGTGTGTGTGTGTGTGTGTGTGTGTGTGTGTGTGTGTGTGGCTAGTAAACGATGGAATGCTTCTATAATGGAACATTCTTGGTACGAGCGTGTGTGTGTGTGTGTGTGTGTGTGTGTGTGTGTGAGAGAGAGAGAGAGAGAGAGAGAGAGAGAGAGAGACTCAGCTATAGGAGAGAATCAAGCGCTAGTAGGAGATATTTTGCTGTTAGGCCTCATGTAAGGCGTCTTGACTTGAGATATAAAGTCATTCAGGACAGTTTTGGAGCATGAAACTGATTGCCGGGGACAGTCGAAGCCAGTAAAGAAATTAAGGAATTCAACCAACTGTCACTTTGGTGTCAGTTGACCACGAAGAACCTGGAGACTACAGACACTAAAGTGCTCCAGTAACAGTCAAACTGGTAATCTTCTGTTTCTCTCAGAGCGATGACTAGCACCAAAGAAAGTGATCCTGAAATAACTATTAATGCAATATTCGCAGTATTGCCATGTAACAGAAATACGACGACAGTTTCAGAACAAGTTCTTTTTAAAAGGGTAATTGCAGTTAGTGTATCTGTGGTTCAGTATAAATACAATACGCGAGAACAAATATACTGAGCTGTAAACTAATGACATTCTACAGCTGACACATCTAACACTTCGCTCTATGTGCTGCATTCAAGTGCTAAGCGTACAGTTAATAAATATAATTTATGTGGCTATGGTAGCCCAGTGGATAGAGCACTTGACTCCAGCCCTGGAGGTCCCAGATTCAATTACAGCGAGGAATCTCTGCGGGACGGCCAGAAGTACGCCCATCCTGTTATCACATGAGTACCAGCTTACTTTCCCGTGGATGAAACATAGCCAGGGCAATGCGGTCGCCACCACCCCTTCCCCCCCCCCCCCCCCCCCCCCCCCCGCTCATGGTGCTCCGGTGGAGAACCTCTGCAGTACATTCAATTAGGGCAGTCGCACTGTCAGAGGCTTTCACCACGTACTTTACCTCTACCTTCACATCTAATAAGTTTCTTAATATGGAAAACATAACAATAATCACCATGTAATTACCTTCCTGGACTAGTGCCTAACGAAGCGTCAGTAGGTAAATTAGATGCTAATTTTAACAACAAAAGAAAAAAAAATTCTCCAGGAAGGTGTTATCCAAATGCGATGGAAATGGGTAAAGGTGATGTACATTTACAGACAAAGGATCGCAATGTCAGAGAACTAGGATTATTTATTCAAGAGGAAGAGCTTCATATATTGAGGAAGTCAGTAGTGCGTTGTTCCATCTCTGGCCCTTAAGCAAGCAGCTATTCGGCTTGGAATTGGCTGACACATTCGTTGGATGTCCTTCTGAGGGATATACTGCCAGATTCTGTCCGATTGGCACGTCAGGTCGTCACAGTTCCAAGCTGGTTGGAGGGCCAGGCCGAGGATGCTCCAAAGATCCTCAATTGGACTACAATCAGGCCAACTGCCTGGAGAAGGGTTAGGATTCGGCCAGTACCAAGAGTAGTAGAAACTGTCTCCATGTGTGTGTGGGGGGGGGGGGGGGGGATTATTTTGATGACGTGTAAGCCCAGGGTGGTTCATAATAAAGGGCAACGAAATAGCACGTAAAATATCTCTGACGTGCCGCTGTGCTGACAACCAGAGGGGACCTACTATGAAAGGGAATGTCACTAAAGACCATGACTATTGACTGTCAGACCGTTCAGTGGGTGACAGTCACGTCAGTATCACACTACTGCGTAGTCGTCTCCAGACATGTCGTCGGCCTGGAATCTCACTGACTGAAGTAAAATTACCTTCAGTCAAAAAATGGTTCAAATGGCTCTGAGCACTATGGGACTCATCATCTGAGGTCATCAGTCCCCTAGAACTTAAACCTAACTAACCCAAGAACATCACACACATCCATTCCTGAGGTAGGATTCGAACCTGCGACCGTAGCAGTCACACATTTCCAGACTGAAGCGCCTAGAACCGCTCGGCCACAGCAGACAGCTATCTCCAGTCACGATTTCCGCTTTAAAACTGAGCCTCAATGATCGCCTAGGTCACCGGATCTCTCCCCAAATAGAATGTTTCGTGTGTTATGGGCTGGGCCCTCCAACCAACTCTGGATTTGGACGATCTAACTCACAAATTGGACAGAAATTGGCACGATATCCCTCAAGAGGACATCCAGTAACTCTATCAGTCAATGGAAAGCCGAATAACTGCCTTCATGATGGGCAGATATGGGCCAACGCGTTATTTACTTTCTCAATTTGTGAAGCTCTTTCTCTTGAATAACTCATCCATTTCTTCTGAAGTTGTAATCATTTGGCAGTCTGTACATGTACATCATATCTACCGATATCCTCATCATTCGGATATTTCCTTCTTGGTGCGTCGTTTTCTTCTCCTGTTAGAGTGTCCCAACTTCATCACGTAACACTGAAATTTGGGTACCATACTCGATTAAAGAACCTTCCGAGTCTTCTGAAGAGATTATCAAGTGCGCAGTGGGTGTTTCAAATACCAGTCAAAATCGTATTGCAGGGATAGCATCTAATCACGTTAGAGGAAGTGATGGCTCTAGAAGTAAGCGTCTCATTCAAACTGTTGTTGCTGTGGTCTTCAGTCCTGAGACTGGTTTGAAGCAGCTCTCCATGCTAATCTATCCTGTGCAAGCTCCTTCATCTCCCATTACTTACTGCAACCTACATCCTTCTGAGTCTGCTTAGTGTATTCATCTCTTGGTCTCCCTCTACTATTTTTACCCTCCACGCTGCCCTACAATGCTAAATTTGTGACCCCTTGACGCCTCAGGACTTGTCCTACCAACCGGTCCCTTCTTCTAGTCCAGTTGTGCCACAAACTTCTCTTCTCCCCAGTCCTATTCAATACCTCTTCATTAGTTACGTGATCTACCCATCTAATCTGCAGCATTCTGCTGTAGCACCACATTTCGAAATCTTCTATTCTCTTCTTGTCCAAACTAGTTATCGTCCATGTTTCACTTCCATACATGGCTACACTCCATAGAAATACTTTCAGAAAGGACTTCCTGACACATAAATATATACTCGATGTTAACAAATCTCTCTTCTTCAGAAACGTTTTCCTTGCCATTGCCAGTCTACATTTGATATCCTCTCTACTTCGACCATCATCAGTTGTTTTGCTCCCCAAATGTAATTCCCTCAGCATCACCCGACTTAATTCGACTACATTCCATTATCCTCGTTTTGCTTTTGTTGACGTTCATCTTATATCCTCCTTTCAAGACACTGTCCATTCCGCTCAATTGCTCTTCCAGGTCCTTTGCTGTCTCTGACAGAATTACAATGTCATCGGCGAACCTTAAAGTTTTTATTTCAAAAAAAAAAAAATGGCTCTGAGCACTATGGGACTCAACTGCTGTGGTCATCAGTCCCCTAGAACTTAGAACTACTTAAACCTAACTAACCTAAGGACATCACACACATCCATGCCCGAGGCAGGATTCGAACCTGCGACCGTAGCAGTCACACGGTTCCGGACTGCGCGCCTAGAACCGCGAGACCACCGCGGCCGGCAAAGTTTTTATTTCATCTCCATGGATTTTAATACCTACTCCGAATTTTTCTTTCGTTTCCTTTACTGCTTGCTCAATATACAGATCGAATAACACTGGGGAGAGGCTACAAACCTGTCTCACTCCCTTCCCTACCACTGCTTCCCTTTCATGCTCCTAGACTCCTATAACTGCCATCTGGTTTCTGTACAAATTGTAAATAGCCTTTCGCTCCTTGTATTTTACCCCTGCCACCTTTCGAATTTGAAAGAGAGTATTCCAGTCAACATTGCCAAAAGCTTTCTCTAATTCTACAAATGCTAGCGACGTAGTATTACCACCAGAGCTGACCACTGTATTACGTGCAGTAGCTGGTCAGCGCTGGCCTACCTGTCGATGCTGACTGCCTTGTAGACGCCGCGGCAGCTGTAGACGGGCCGCAGACGGCCCTCGCCCAGCTTGCGGCGCAGCCAGCCCGCGCAGCCGCAGCGCTGGTACATCATGGCCGCCGCCAGCGCCGCCGCCACCACGAACGACACCGTGGGCAGCACCACCACCAGCACCAGCTGCGACACCACGGCCGTTACACACCGGCTACTCACACCGTCACCGAGTACATGTTTGAAAATACACGTCTCGACTCGATAAACACTTTACATTATCTCCTCAAACAAGGGAAAGTACGGGATGGAATAACAACAATGTTATGAAAGGGGTAGTTACTACACACCATATAGAGGGGATGCTGAGTGGCAGATCAAAGCTTTGGGCCAAACAGGACTTCATCAGAATAGACACAGCACACTCACGCAAATGCAAACAGACTGAGTCTGGCATTGGCAAACAGAGACTGAGGTCGTGTATGTATGTAATTCGCGTTTGCCTGAGTGTTCCTGTGTATGTTGTTGTTGTGTACATAGCTCCGCGTAGTCAACTCGTACACAACTTTCCCACTAGAGCGCGCCCCGCTAAGCACAACAGCGCTCGTCCGTCTCCGCTCTACGAGATGGCGCTGCCATAGACACGGACCAAATTCTGCTCCCGCCGATCCGCGTTTTAATATGTAATGCAGCCAATTAGATTGCTGCTAACGTAGGACTTTTTATCCTCGCAGATCTCACTCGTGCAGTGATACATGAACTCGCGAGGTATTATAATGAGTGTACAGACCTCTGATTAGTCAGTCTGCATTAGTCTGTACCAGTCTGCATTAGTCTGTACCAGTCTGTAGTCAAGTTTCAGTCTGCGCCTAATACGATTACCATATTCCTGTACATAGCCATGAAGATAAATCTATAGACACTTTTGTCAAGTATCAGAGATATATGTGAGAATAAGGTTAACGTACCAATACCAAAGGAACTTCAGATTGTCAATTGTAAATAGATTTCAGAACCAAGTTAAGTAATTTTTTTGCTTGTTATTATTTCAATAAATGTGTGTGAAAATTAACCAAGTTCCATTTAATGTTGGTCACCGTCAATCTGCTACTCCAAGTGTGCAAGTGGCATTTATATCGCCTGACCTAATAGCAGAAGATAAAAACACCCCGATAAGACCACGAGACATCTTGCTGAAACTCTCCTGCTTCGTTAGAGCGCCAAGTGAAATAATCTGATGGCGTGTGTACGGAAGGTCTTACAGTACACACACCACAGTTGTCTATTATGATGAAGGCTTGTTTGGCCCAAAGCTTTGTCTGACAGTGTTTTTCTTTTGTATATCTGCGACTCAACATCTTCGATAGCTGCTGAGTAGCACCCATCCTTTATATACTAATCTCACATTATTTCGTCTTTTTTCTGGGCAATTAATTTAGAAAATACTCGTAGGTATTGGCTTCACAGAGCACATAGTGCAAGTGTCAAATTACTGTGATGCACCGGTGACATTGCAGGTTCTTACGGGATAACACATATTGCAGTAAGATACCTAGACAAGGAGCCTGGTGAATGTACAGGAGGCTGCAAAACATGTGTCTTAGCCACGACTCATAGCACATGTGTCGCTACTAGCCAGCGTGAGAACGGGCTTTTGTGTCTCTTAGAACGACCCTATATTCATACCCCCATACGAATCTAAATTAAACAAATTAAATATTAACCGATATTTTCAAATCTGGTATACCATTTTTTGCTATTCAGAAGAACATCTCCTCCAAATTCCAAAGCTGTACATATAGTAGTTTCGGATATTCAGAAAATTACCTAAAACCCACCAAACCGACAGTTTGAAAAGTTCAGCTAGGAACGATTAAAGTTTGTCTGTAATTACCATTTGCAATCATTCACAGAGTTCTCAATACATCAAATCAATTATTTCGGATTTTTATTTTCTAAACTCAAATTATTCTTCATTTCGTAGTATTAAAATTCTGAAAAAATTAGTATCTGTTTATTATGTTGTTGTATGAATAAATGAGAATGAGTGAGAGGGTGTATGTGGGACCTACGAAAAAATTCAATGTTATAATATGTACAACATTACATAATTGGAACACGGGAAAGATGTAACTGACCCACATTGCAGATGGCGTATGTCTAGGGGTGATTGATTTTGTAAGAATGCACCTAAAATATCAGTTTAAAGTGCAATCGTTTTCTAAATTACTCTCAAGATTAATTTCATTTCTTTTTGTTTTATTAAACATTGTGGTAGTATTTGCATTTTGGGATGAAATAAATTACTTTCTGAACAGTGTCTGGCTTAGGCGAATTTTGCCGGAAGAATGATCTCGAAGGATCATTCTGACTGGTCCGTCAGACTGATCAGCCTATGAGAATTAAGCAGTTCCTGCACACAGCAAGTTAGATATGGTGTGAGTGAGGCAGTACCAGGAGAGTTGTTCGCCAACTTCAAACACGGAAGGACATGTTAAATGTGATGATTCTCATTATGTGTAAAATGAAGGAATATTGAGTTCTTCACATTTAATAAATGGTGTGACTAGCGCTGATTTAGTTACAAACAGTCTGATGAAATTTTGGCGTTTTTGGATTGGTTTGATGGAAAGTTACGAGCGTGTGAACTTTCGGCCTTTGTGAATAATCCGCATGGCATATTCAGTAATCATTTATGGAGAATTTGGTGAGCACTTTCTTTTAAAGAAACCCACTGAAAAGGAGCGAATGTGAAACTCATTTATAGTAGCGGATATGTGACTGTGAGATAGTGTCATCAATTGGGTCGGACCTGTGTCAATTCTGGCTGCATTGCGTGTGAAATTGGTTGTATCACCTGTGAACAGAGAATATGGATACGTTAGTTAGGTAAATGCGGACTTGATAGCCCTTTTTCATGTGTGCTAGAAGCAAGAAAAAGGCTTATCTACAAATTTTTTGAACATTTACTGTGAGAAAAGAAAAACACCATGTCACTACCCGAAATCTTGATATATGTGAGATTGCAGGAACTGAAATACTACTAGAGTTTACGCAGACTTTGTAGGACAGATGTTAGGCGGCGTTTCTTCCAGCGCTGCTTTTTCGCCGTCTACGAAGTATCTGCGCTTGCAGAGTCAAGGGACTTGTAGAAAAAGGTGGACGTTTATTTTCAACAGTACGACGTATTCTTTTTTTATTTTTTTTATTTTTTTTTTTTTTTTTTAACCGCTCTGCCGCACACCTCTATTCTCGTAGGCGCGGTTCCCCCTGAGGGGATGCGATGTGTGATACAGAAAACACAACTCGCAGTCTGCCTCGGTATCTGCGCGATTGGGGAGGCCAATTGTTAACTGAAGGGGCCCACGCTCTACTCCCAGACGTGTCGGAGGTTTTATTCGCTCCGGGACTGGATATTGTGTTGTCTTTACGTTCACATCATAACTGGCAACAATACTCGTCCTCAGTACGCTATCGTATCGTCTTTCCACGACTAAGGTTGCTGAACCGGCAAGAACCAAAAGACACTTACAAAAAATAAAATAAAATAGAAGTTCACCTTATGCGGTGCGTATCTGTGTAACACTAATGTTATCACCGGAGTAATACAACAAGTAACAAGACATAGTACAGTAGATGGCAATAGCGTGTAGTTGCTGACCTCATCATGAATGACGTCCAATAGATACAGTGCATCACCAATGTAGTCAAGACGGCGAAGAGGTATGGCGCACCTTTACAGCATTAAAATCAATTTCACTATGTTAGCTACATTTTGTACACGGGAATGCCGACATAGAATGCACCTGAGCTAAACTGGCCACTGACTACATTTTTCACTGCAAACTTTTCGAAATACCCACGGTGTTTTACTGTATCACAATATCTACAAGCAATATAGGAAAGAAAAAAACTTGATTGTCATGCTGTGGTATAAGGCCATAAGATGTGTAACTTTATTCTGTACTGAATAGTTTCCTTAGAATCGAGTG